>NW_028227265.1:50632692-53032692 GCF_978045245.1 Mus caroli
GCCTCTACCTCTCCAATGTAAAGACTGTAACTATGCGCCATTAGTTTATTATTGGTTTACTGGCAAACTGAAGACTGCGATTTGGCTTTGCCTCAATAGCACTGTGCCAACATGAGAAGCCCTGCACTTATGATTTGTGTGCACGAGTGTACATGCATGCATGTGTTTCTCTGTCTCTGTCTCTCTGTCTCTGTGTGTCTGTGTGTGTGTGTGTGTGTGTGTGTGTGTGAGAGAGAGAGAGAGAGAGAGAGAGAGAGAGAGAGAGAGAGAGATGCCAGACAAAGATGGATGTCTGAAGACAATTGGCAACTTTCCTTGTTTGTTAGTCTGTAGACAGGGTCTTACTGGGTCCAGCCTGGTCTCAAATCTTCAGCCTTTCTGAGTGCTGGGATGATAATCATTGTGCCTGACTTGTTTACAAAGTTTGTTGTTGTTTACCATTGTTTTGTTTTACAGTTATCAGAGTGAGTATGTGCATGTATGTGTGTGACATCTGTATGCCTTATGCATGGAGGTCAAAGGACAGTTTTCAGGAGTCATGCTCTGCTTGAGTTCCAGGGAACAATCCAGGAGTCAGGTTTGGAGCCTTTACCTACAGAGCCAACCCACTGACCCTACGTAAATCTCAGTGCGATCATGATTATGGCACGTGGTACATTTGTAACTTAAATGGCCATGTGCCACTTATATCAAATTGGTGTCAACTCTGATCACAAGCACACTTCACCAGCACAGCTGTGGATAAACTGACAGGTGCCAGGTCACACACAATGGTACAATGATGAGAGAGGACATGGTTTACTTCCTGTTCCAGTTTTTGCAGATGATCCATGAGAGACATTTGAAATCACCCCTGTCCCAGGAACACAAATGCATCACAAATGCAGTTCTGAAGCAAAGCAGGACATGAAATGGTGGCTCGGCCGGCGGTGACTAAGCCCCTCCCTCAGAGCATCTGGCTGTAAGTGCCAGGGCTCTATGGGACAGAGATGTCTTAGAGAAAGACTGTCTTACATTGTCACACACAGTCTTCCATATCTGAATGGATTTGAACAAAACCAAGCCTGTGCAAGAAATGCTTGCACGGTTTGACAAGAAGTTACAGGCAAATAGGATAGGTGAACAAAGCTCACATTCCACCGAAAAAAAGTAATAAGAATCCTAACATAAAGGTGTATGCTGTGATCAACTAGGGCAGAGCAGTTATACTGATTATACAAAAGTCCATTTGTGCTGGAGCCAGCAGGCCTCTCCTGTCCACTGTTTCTAAAGCAGTGTGTCCCCTCTGCGTTCCCCTGACGCCTTGCACTCTGACAAGGATGCTTTGATCTCCCCTATTAAATGTATCTGGTATGGACCTAGTCTGAACTTGGTAAGGGGTAGGGGTGGGGGTGGGGAGGGCGCATGAAAGGGAGGGAGTATACTGCACGTCGCTAAGATTATTCATTACTTTTCAAAACCACGGCTATTTGTGAAGGCTTTGTGTGGCACACACCTGGAAGACTATTATGCTGTCCATTTTAAGTATTTTGTTGTGTTCTTGCATTTTGATTTCTGCCTCGTCTTGGATGGGAAGCTCCCCCCACCCCACACCAGTGAAAGGGCAAAGAGGAAGACGTGGTGGGCAGTTTACAGTCAGAGAGAGAACAGCGCGGTGTGGCTGAACAAGATTCCATACCTGAATTGGAGGGCTTGGAGGCTCTTCCCTTGGAAACTGGAAGTAGCAATAATTCCAAGGACTGAGGCGGCTGCGCTGTCGGAGGAGGTGGGGGAGGGGGCGGGGTGACTTTTTCTGGCTTCTTCTCAGAAGACGGCAGTGGTAGAGGGTCATCAGGCAATAAAGATGACTTCTCAGCCAGAAGGCTACCCGCGGCCCTGGCAGCCACTTCTTTCAGAAGGGCTGCGGAGGAGGTCATGGAGGCCAATGATAGGAAAGAGCTGGCAGGAGGCGGGTGCTCCTGACCCGGAGTCAGACTTCTCTCGCTCACTTTCTTAGACAAGGCCGCCAAGGTGGAGCTGGCAGACTGCGAGCTGAACGGGGAGGAAAAAGACTCAAACCTCAGGCTCTCCTCAGTCCGGGACAGAGATTTGTCCTGCAGAACAGCATTGGCTGCGGCTTTCAGTTTGAGGATGGCGGAGTCAGGGGACAGGCCACAGGTGGTGGTTGAGTTCGGCAACCACTTACCTTGATTCCATATGAAACGGTTACTTGGGGTGAATTGGTCACTCTGGTCCTGCTTCTCCGCCAGCTTCCTGGCCAGGACACTGAGTTGCTGGGCATGGTGGGACGGAGGGGAAAATGACAGACTAGGGCCAACATTCACGGGAGACTCCACCCTGCCATTGGCTGTGCCATCGAGTTTGAGGGACCCAGCCTCCAGCAGCCGCCTCAAATTGCTGCTCAGAGGTTTATTGGAACTAGGTGGGTCATCATCGCACACAGAGGACACTCCAGGTGAAAGGTGACCTTGACACTGCAGCGAGTCTCGGAGAACCTCGCCATCAAGTGCCACCAACTCCAGCGTGTGGCTGCTGGGGGTGGCACTGCCCAGGGAGGTGTCGGGGGATGTGGACTGCTCTTGGATCCGGTCCTCCAGGGACAGCTTATAGTTCTCTTGGACTTCCCCATAGGACGCTTCTGATGGAGTCTCAGAGGAGTTTCCGTACCACTGCTCTCCTTCGCTGAAATCTCCCTCCGCTTCGTCCTGCCTACTAACATCTGGAGGGAATCAAGAAGACCAGGTTACTCCCAAAGAGAACAGCCAGTTCATTTGAGACACTCAAAGGGGGTGGGGGAGGGGCGATGACATGCACACTTTTCCCTTCCACCCGAGAACCACACCAAAGCCAGCTACACCAGAGCTGACTCAAGGTAAACATGCTAAACAGGCAAAGACAAAAAAAAAAATAGCTCATGTTACGAGTCTCTCATTTTAAGCAGTGATTCAGTATGAGCTGAACTAGAGAAAGAGGAGAAAAACACTCTCAGAGAAAAGTGGCTTGATAAAAAGCCCACTGCTGCCAGGCAGTGGTGGTGCATGCCTTTAATCCCAGCACTTGGGAGGCAGAGGCAGGAGGATTTCTGAGTTCTAGGCCAGCCTGGTCTACAGAGTGAGTTCCAGGACAACCAGGGCTACACAGAGAAACCTTGTCTCAATAAAAACAAAAACAAAAACAAAAACAAAAACAGCCCACTGCTGTTCATGAATAGGGAAAACAAAATAAAGCCTGAAGGCTGTCAAACATCATCACTGGATAGTGCAGAACTAGAGAGGAGCCTGGCAGAGCCAGGAAGATGTTGTCCCCTGTCCTAACCCAGTGACCTCGGGCATATCACCTAGGAGGTTTGAGGCTCCATTCCCTCCGGTGTAACATGCAATTCATCTTTTGCTAAAGCTCCTCTGAACATGTAAACACTACTTGCCACACTCTGTTGGCCAGTTATGAAGCTTAAGTTCCAATAAGCATGTGACCGTGTTTTGAAAACAGATAAGTGCTCAGTAAAAATCAGATCTTGTCTGCATTAGTGGCCTCTGGAGAGAGCAGGTTCTGGGCACAGCTCATATGCCAGTGTTCTGATTTCAGTCGCCAGCTTTCTTGCCATGTAATTAAGGGTAATGACTAGGAATCGGTTCCTTTACACCACTACAAGTTCTCAGGAGTTATTTTCTATCTATTAATATACAGATCTGCTGCCGCCGCTGCGACCCTCCCCACGTGCCAGTCAGGTGGAATGTCACATTCTAAGAACTCGGGTGAGTGCCACTGCATCTTCACCTTTGTGACTTTTATCTGGATGGCACTTTCCCAGTAAGGCTGATGGCCAAATTCTACCTATCATCCTTCATGTCTAGGTCCAACAAAGTCTGCCCATCATCCTTCATGCCTAGCTCCAAAGGTTCTTTTCTTCTAGTTGATCCACAGAATTAATCTCTCCTTCTTGCTCACCCATTCAACAAATAACTACGGTGTACTTAAATATGTGCCAGACATTATTCAGACTGCTCTAAATTGAACAACAATTAGCAAAATAATGACCCTGCCTTCATGGAGCTTTCTCTTCATCAGAGAAGAACTAATGTTAAACTATACTTCATGGAGGATGCCGTAGGCAGGAGGGAAGGACATGCAATAGGAAAACTGAAGCCTATGACAAGGAGGACCAAAGGCAATTTTAGACAAGGCGTCCCTCACTGTGATGGTGACTTTTGAGCAAACACATAAAAGAGACGTGGAGCCTGGGAGAGTGACCCAGGCCTGCAGAGGGCGGAGCCACTGTGATAAGGGCATGTGCGCATGTTCGCACATGCACAGTGAGTCTGAGCATGGAGCAGGGAAGGGAAGTCTAAGGGGGCAGTGTCTGCTTGAGGATGTTTGTGAATGAGTGAGAATATGGCACGTGCAGATCAGTAACATGTCGTGAATGTGAAGCTAGCAAAATTGGAAGCCACTGGAGGAAACCTCTATGGGCAGGGACCTCAAGGCATGGCTTATGATGCCAATGGATTGATTGGCCTGGCTGCCTCGACAAAAACCGGCTGCAAGTTTAAGAATGAATCAGGAGATCGCCTCAGGAACTGGAGCGTGGGGAGGGATAGGTATGGCTTCCTTCAGGTGACAGCTGGTGGCCAGACTCCAAGGATATTTTTTAACATTTTGTTGATAGTTGCTTCACATCACTCTAAGAGACCCATTCCCCTCTTCCCTTCTGAAAGGGTTCTCCTTGGAGGCAGGTTGCGCTCCCTTACCTCCATACCCCACTTTGAGCCTATCAGGGAGCCTGATCCCCTGCAGAGTTCCATGAGTGTTTGGAGACTGGCAGGAGGGTCCAGGACATTCTACACTGTTGGCAGGGTTGCAACTACAGGAAGAACTACAAGTGAAAACACTGCTCTTCCCGCGCTGTCCAGAGAGGAGCTGTCGTCGATGACACACTTCCACACTAGGTGTAACTTTCCCAGATCCTTTATTAAGTTATCAAGAAAATGTAAAATATCAAATGGAATTTGCTTTTTAAAAAAATGCTAAAATTGCATTTTCTGTGTAAAACCCAGGCTGGTTCCCCGCCATTTGCCACATCTCCCTTTTCTCAGTTGATTTCTGCATTTTTCATCTGTCCTGAAATCTCTGCTGATCTGGACCCTCATTTCCCCAGTGGCCTCCAGGAGCAGGGGGGTGTTTGGTTTTTGTAACTAAACCTCAAGCAGTCACTACCAACCCCAAGAACTTTATATGTCTTTCGAAAACTATTTGCCTAGATTTCAGATTAAGTATTGTATACTTTAAAATAATAACAACAACAACACAGCAGCAACAACAACTACAGCATCTCTACTATAAACAGCAAGAAATGTCAAACGTTTGATGAATCATTACAATAAGAACTAGCTGCCTCTTCTTTGATCGTTATACACATTATACGAGTGAACAGAACAATACATGATCTAAAAGGCAGAGCTTGGGTTCTGTTTCACACTGGTGGAGCACTAAGATACTCAAGACTGGCCCCAAGCCAGCGCATTAAGGGTCAACTTAGGAAGACCTTAGGAAGAGCCATGAAATAAATGATTGTTCTAAGAACCTAAAAAGTTACAGACAGGTGTCTTCTCTTGTCATTTTACTGAGATGAAGAAATACACTAAAGAAAACCAGCTAACTCAATACCATATGGCTACCTACTACTAACATAAGAACCAAGGACCAAATCTCTGGACACCTGGCCCAGGGCTTCTCTGTTAACCATCAAGTCTGCCACAGGGCCTCCTGGATGGGTTCTGCCAAGGTCTTAAGAGGCTGGCTGCTCTGCCCGACACTCCTAAGCATCTTTCCATTAGTTGATTGAGCAAGGGGTCATGCCACATAACAACCATTTGCCCCTTGTCTGGAGACTGTCAGCCGAGGAGAGGACCCTGTACACTCTACTCTATGTCTCCAGTCCCTTCCTGCCTCTTCCTTGTCATGGCAGGCAGAAGTTGACCCAACTGCCTAAGGAATTTTGTGCATCTAGTAGCAAAGGGCCAAAACATGGCTACATTTCCTAAGCCCCTCCACATCCTCCAGGTGGAATAATATCCCTTCTGAAGCAGCTGAGTGGGCCAGAAGCCAAGGGAGTTATCCAATCAGACTGATCCTATCTAGGAGTGAAGAAGACATCAAAGACTCTCAAGTGAGACACACAGCAGAAATCGCCACATAAGACCATCCTCCCAATTTTGCTAAAATATGACCCCAAACAATTGTTACAAAGTGAGCAAAGGCTTCACAGAGTGCTGTATGCCCCTAAATGCCTGTGTGTGTTTCTCAGGCATACAATCCCCTAATCCTATCAGACACAATCACAGAGATACATGTTCCCATGAACTATCCAAAAACTGGGATACAAAGATCATAGCACTCCATTAATCTCTATGATAGTTAATCTTTGTCATTAACTTGGTTGGATCTGGGATTAACTAAGGGATACACCTCTGAGGGGGTCCATGAGAGTGTTTCCTGAAAGAACTGGCTGAAAAGGGTGTGAGGGAAAAGCAGGGCTGTTTTTGCCTGCCTGACTTCACCCTTGGTGGTGATTACACTGGCCTTGTGGTTGCTACTGCTGCTGCTGCTGCCTTCCCTGACTGGTGATGGACCCTACCTCCTCAGCCTTTTAGTATGGATCAAAGATCCATGTTCTAGGAGATGCTCCACTCAGTCTTCAGTTCCAGGCTGGACTTCTGAGCCATCTAGCCTTGTGCACTGAGCAGCTACTCAATTCTCAGCCTCTCCAGCATGAAGATAGCCATCGCTGAACTACCCAGGAAGTATCGTGTAAGCCAGTCTAGTAAGTCACCTTTGTGGTGTACAACCATCCTGTTGGTTTTGTTTTCCCCAAAGAACTCCGAGTACTAACAACACAATCACTTCCCTGAAGGTGACAGTTCTGAAGTCAGAACTATTCAAACGACCCCAGAATCTGAACACATCCCCTCAAATGAGAAAGAACAGGTATTTGAGAAGACACATGCTCCAATTATTCAAGCATCCTTGAGGTCGAATGAAAAGCACAAAAGCCTTTAGAAAAGTGCATTTAAGATATGTAAAGACTTAAAGAAGTTGGGGGAAATCAAAATCATTTTCTGTTTACAAGACTATGAGGGGTTTCCCCACAAATATAAACTATCTGTTATTATTTGTCCTTTTATTTGTGGGCTCCCTTGTATTTTCATTGAATGCCGTGAAGCAGGAGTTCACAGAGACTACTGTTCCAGCTGCAGGGAACTCTTGTCCCTGTACATCATGAGGAAAGACTTGCAGTCATGTTATGCTGTGCCACTGCTGTCTAGAGGAGGGACCTGCTGGGTGCCACAAAGTGCAGGGCAGGGCACTCCTAACTCTCACGTGTCTGCATTCAAGAAGGCCCGGCAGCAAGACACCTCCATCTTCTTGTCTGTCAGGCAGCACAAAATCAGCCTAGGAAACAGTGGAGCTGGACAAGGTCCTGGTGAGGCTTCCTGCGTCCTTCTTGGCTTCCCAGCCAAGGCATCTGGAGCGCCCGCCTGCCCGCCCGCCCGCGCACGTGCGCGCACTCGGGGAAGCCACCAAATAGCCAATGCAAATAACTCCAGTAAACACACTGTTTCTAACCTCTAAAAAACGAAGTTGTTTTCATTAGTATTTCTCCAACAATCTCTGTCTAGACTGTCAGGTTTGCACTGTTTCTCGTCAGATTTACACAACAGTGTGCTTGCACCCATGCGTGTTCATGTCTGTATGTCCCCTCGAAAAATCAGAAAGTCAAAGAAAGAAGAAGAAACAAAGTGCAATCGTGGAGTGAGAGCCAGACACAGTTCTGTCTCTACACTGTGAGTAAAACAAAACAAACTTCCACCACCTAACGCATTTATTTATAATTTAGTTCTCAAGCAGCAATCGGGTAAGTCGATATCTAGAACTCTTCGCTGTCCTCAGAAAAGAATGCCTCTGCACCTCACTGTCTCAAAGTTGGAAAGTTTTCATTTGGTGCACTTAACTGGGCTGACAGTCAGCTCAGGGCCTCCTCCTTTAGAAGGATGGAGAGCGGGTGGACAGACAACATATACAAAAAGCCTATTAGTTCCCAGCGTTTGAGTTATGGTAAAGCAAGGGCAGATGGAAACCTGTAAGCCCCATTCCTCAATTGGCTTCTATACCATACCTGCCAGTGGGCCACACATGCATGGTCCCACCAGCCTCTCAGGATTATCAGAGGTTGGCTTGGGTCAATAGTGAATGTCTCTGTAACACTCCCATGGGCATGTTCACCTGCTACGTACCAACGAGCTCATTTCCCTCCTGAGATCTTCCAAGTCCCTTTCCACCTACTATGCATCTGAGGTAAATATACAGATCTCTGTCAGCATTATCAACTCTTACCTGTGATGCTTGCTGCAAATCAAACAGCCAGCCTTTCCATGAGACATCATACAGAAGTGATGTGTAGGGCTGGAGGAGCACTACTACAAAAGCTACTAGCAAAAATAATGTTGTTGCTTATTTTTAGGGGGTTTATTTATTTGTTTGAGGCAGGCTCTGAGATATTCCAGGCTGACCTCAAATTCACTGGGATGGTTAGGATTACTTGTCAATTCGACACAGCCTAGAACCACCTGTGAAGACAGTCTCAGTAAGAATTCGTATACATGGAGTCAGTCCGTGGGCATGGCTATGGGGTTGTTTTAATCAAGTTAATTGATATGGGAGAAGCAGGTCACTATGGGCAACATCACTTCCTAGGCAGAGGGTCCAGAACCACGTGTGAGCATAGAAGTCGTGCTGCGAGTAAACATGCATGTGTTCGTTCTCTCTGATCCCCACCGTGAATGAGGCTGGCAGCTTTTTCAAGCATGTGTGCTGTGGCTTCCCTGCAGCCATGGGATGTAACCTGAAATAAACCCTTGCTCCCCTAAACTGGTCTTGATGAAGACATTTGATCACAAAAAGGCACAATAGGACCCTTGCTGTGTAGCCAAGAATGACTTCTTTCTGACTCCCCTTTCTGGGTGCTGGGATTGCTGAAGTTTGTCATTGTAGCCAGTCTATCGTACTGATGATGAAACTGGGGTTTCCTGTGGGCTAAGAGTGGGGTGTACTCTACAAACAGCCAACCCCCTACTTATACTGATTTAACACAACAAAAAAATAAGGGAATGTTTTCAGAATTCACGTGACCCAAAGTCAAGTTTATATGGTGGAGCAGAAACTGGACAAGCATTTACATTACAAAAGGGATTCCACCAACATTGTGCTAGTGGAAAGAGGGAGTAGTTGGTTTTGATGGTGCAGGCAGCGTTAGATGTTGAAAAACCATCCACACACAGGGCGTTCCTCTGCTAACAACCAAAATAGAACATGTCTTTGGTGAATAAGGTGGTGGTAGTTATGTGTGGATAAATTAACCTGACGAGGCGAACATGTCTAGATTCTGTATTCTTCCCATTTAAAAACCACACTACTATTGATTCACCAAAGGTAAGCATCACCGCTGATCCCCTCACAGCCACAGGCATAAGATACCATGCCACTAGACAACAGATGTTGGGAGTCAGTTGCTCCATGGAGACCCTGCTCCATGCTGGAAGATCGTGAGCTGGTGGTGGTGAACCTCAGGACTAGAGAGCACGAAGAACTCTTTTCTCCATGAGGATTGTACCGCTGAAGGTGATCATCATTTGCCTTTCGATGCTTCCTGGACCACATTTCACAAGAGGCAAAAAACCTGGCTGCGGGCTACCTAGATTTTCTCTCTCCAGGAGTAAAAGGTCTTTCCTCTTCTGATTGCTCTGCTGGTGGTCATGCTCCCCTCCCTAAGCCTATCACAGAAGCCAGAGGGTGGGACCTAATAGGCTCAAAGTGGGTCATGGAAGAAAGGCCCGGCAAGAGGTGCCAGGAAGACAAAAGCCACCCACCCACTCCATGCCGGTTAATAAGTTTCTTCTGTGGCATCCAGACCTGCTCTCCACCAGTTTTATGATGTGAACACAAAACACATCTGTAGTTGGGCTGGCTTCATCTGCCAAAGTCTAAATTATCCCTTTGTGGCCTGAGAGCCTGAGGATATTCCCTACACCACACGGCCCTGAAAGGGGGGACCTTGTAGGTCTTCAGGGCTTGGTGTTCTCTGTCCGAGATAAAGACCCCACCAGTTCCCCGGACAAAGGTTCAGAGATGACACAGCTGTCAGCCAGGCCAAGAGGAAAACTTAGGAACTGGGCAGGGTAGTGGAGACAACCAACTTCCTGATACTTGTGCAGCTGAGAGACAGCCTGGGAGAAGCCCACACTTGAGACTGCAGAGGGGATACTGGGCCAGACCAGTAATCAGACACAGCACTGCCTGCAAATTATGATGCAAATCCCCTTGGTGGAAAGATGTAACAAAATGAACACACCAGAAGTGACACCATTCCCTGTCTTTGAAATGAATTCCAACCGAGTTAGTACACCAGGTTAGATGTACTCAGATAAAAAGCCTGGGCACATCTTCCCATGGCCAAGCAGCCAGACAGCTCCTCCATCAAAACAGCCATCTCGACAGAAATGGCCACCCCTCTACATCTCCAAGACAAGAGCTTAGAACCCCACCAAACCCATCAGCTTCCTCTCAGTATTCCTATCATATATTTCATCCAATCACAGATTTTATTGGTTCTTTCTTCTGTACACGGGTCCTTGGCCATCTTCTCCATTTCTACCAAGACCCCCTTAGTGGACATTGCCGAGGCCAAAGAAGCAGTTTTGTTCTGGCTGGGAGTCTCACCCAGCAGCCAGACTAAAGCTCTCAAGACAATGTCAAATCCCAGTATTCCCAGACTCTACCAAGGCCTCCACAAGGTTTCTTGTGATCATCAGGATCCAATCCCAGACCTCAAAGCCATATATGACCTCCATACCCGTGACATCATTTCCAGGCACTCACTTGGACTGCCATGTGCCCTTGTGACTGTTTATCTCTTTCTCAGAAACCCTTTCTCTCCCAACTGTTCACGTGGTCAGTGTCCAATGTCCTCATGTCTTCAGGTAATCCCTCAAGCAACAATGGGGAGAGCAGGTCTTTGTTTCATTTGTAGCCGTGTCCTCATCTCTTGGGACAGTACCAAGTACAAAGTAGGCCTTCGGTTACTACTTCTCAAAGGCATGAGTCGAAAGGAAGATGGCTGTAAGATTGGAGAGGCTCTATCTATTGATAATAAAAACCATCTTCAAAGTGAGAATCTACAATACTGTAAAAATAGTGAGTCAAATAGAACAAAGGAAAGAACCTACTTTGCAAGCTCCCCTCCCCCCAAGTTCCCTTCCCAGGCAAGAGAAGACAGTCCCTCTGCCCCACCCCACCCACACAAGGTAACCAGGACTGATTATAGAAGTCCCTCCTGGAAACCCCAAAGGTCTTTAGTTAGCATTTTTACAAATTCTGCATACTACACAGAGCTCTTTCTCTTTCCTTAATAATACTGGGTGTTTCCCACAAGGCTCCAAGAAAAACGTGTTCTCAAGATGCCACGTGTGTCTGTGGATAGCCATCTACTTGGAGAAATGAGAACTGCTGTGTGTTGTGGTATATGAGCTTGTGATCCCAGCACTCAGGAGGTACAGGCAAGAGGCTCTGGAGTTCCAGGCCAGCCTGCATAAACACTATCTCAAAATCAAAACAACCACAGCAGAGAACTTAGGTCAACACCAGCAGAATGCCATGGGTTCAGTGATGGTGGCTTCATGGCCACTGCTGTTCTCAAGCAGAGAGCAGACTGCCACCAGTCCCATGACCACTGTCTTCAGAGACCTCAGCTAAAGCACAGACAAGCTTCCAGACTTGTCCAATATAACTACAAAGATAATTTGTGAATTCAAAATCTGTTTTGTGATTTTGGAAACCCAGTTCTAATGGCCAGACCCAGAGACAGGACAATAGTGTGCGGGAGATCCCTCGGCTGATTGACAAAGCCACTACAGAAGATTCAGAGTCCCCACGAAACCCAGGTCCCATCATAACATCATGGAGCCTTTCTATCATCTTTCAGTGAGTGGTGAATTCTAGAGCAAACCCTGGCGCTGAGCAGACTCCCAGGACATCTCTATTGAGTGAACGAATGGAGCCCTTAAGAGACACCTGCTACCACAGTGTTCATCTGATGCTTGTCAGCAAATGTCATGGACAACCACAGTTCCAAGAGCATAACGGCTTAGGCATGCGCTCTCACTGAGCGACAAAACCAAGTTGAAAAACACAACTTTAGGAGCACTGTGGCAAAAATAAAATGTTTCAGGTAATAAAAAAAAATTACCAAAAGATCACCAAATATACAGTATTTTTTTTAACATTTCATTTTAGCTGGATTTTAGAATGTATACACTCCAAACAAAACCATTAACAGGTTGAGATTACCATTGTGTTTCTATTACACAGGTGTGTCTCAGGAACTCCATAGATTATCATTGTCTTGCACCTATATTAATTATTTGGCTTCAAGCACCTGTTGATGTGTGGGGCTTGGAGGTGGATAGATGGGCCTGTGTGCTCACACAACCCATGCATGCAGGTGTGGAAACCAGAGGATGACAATGACAGTCTTCCTCCCTCAATGACCACCTTATTTCTGAGACCCCTGGGATTCAGTGCTTTGGCTGAACTGAGCCTAGGTATCCTCCTGTCTCTGTTCTGAGCACTGGGGCTCCCAGTAAGCAGCAAGCAAGTAGCTTTCATGCGGGCACTGAGGATCTAAACTCCTCATCTTTGTGTAGCTAGTGTGTTGTCCACCAGGCCATCTCCTCCACCCCTACCTTTGGATTTCAAGTGATGATTCTACTTCAATAGTCCTTTTTAAGATTAGGGGCTCTCAACTGATCCAAGGCAGAGGCCCTTTCCTCTAAACTTGTAGCTATTGTCTTTGATAAGCAGAAAAAAAATCACTAGACTCATTAAAACTGTGTGCAGGGCCAACAAGATGACAAGGCATAAATGAGCCTGCCACCAAGCCTGAGTTTGATTCTTGGGACCCACTTAGCAGAAGGGAAGAAAAGACTCCCAAAAGTATGCCAGAGCTCAGCCGCTTTCAGCTTCCCTTCATCCAGAGCCCAGCCCATGAGATGGTACCACCCACATCCAAATGGGGTCTCCCACCTCTGTTAACACAAATAAGAAAATCCTTCCATGACAAGACCACAGACTAACAAATCCAATGACCTTAGATTGTGTCAAGTTGACAATTAGAACTAACCCTCCTGCTTAGTAATGCCACCTCTGCTAAGGTGGCTATTTTTGCTCAGAACTGACCCACTAAAGCTATATGAAATGAACAGACTCACAGGTTTCCCCACACACACTCCACGTTTCCAAATATCATTCAAGCGGAAGATTTAGAAAAAAGAAATTCGGATGTGAAGCCTCTTGGTACCTGGTAAGCACCAACCAGCAACAAGAGAAAGTTTACTCAGCCTTACATACACTGTAGCAAACACACATGGGGGGGGGGGGTGGTTTAAAACACTGTGTGAATGCACTTACCAAAAGTGCCAGGCCAGAAACCCAACTGTTTTGCTTAGTTTGAATAGACTGCTCTCTCTCTACCTTCTCGCACACCTCTATATGCACAAAAAGCATATAGACTCTGTTCCCTCAAGCAATCAGAAATAAATTCACTATGGCTACCAGGCTGTTATCAGAGACATCATCTGCTAGGGCTGATAAATGGGTCAACTACCTGCTTCCTTGACTTTCATTTCTTCTTGTATAAATGTTTTCACCCTAATATTACCAATACCTGTTATAAGATGGGCAATAAATTACAAAATGACCGAAATCACCAGGAAATCCTTAATAGATAAAAAAGAACTTAGCCAGAAAAAAAAAAAGACCCTAATGACACAATCAGCACTCCATAGTCTGAGAAATAGCATCCCATAGATAGATAAATGGCTATGCACTGGAATCATCTTACGCATGAAATGATCGAGTTATTTGTGGGTGTGTCCCAAAGGCAGGGGCCTGATGGTGCACCTTATATGGAAACGTGACCAAGTCCTTCAGTCCGGTAAAGGAAAACATCACACTGTACACCTGTATTTCCTAAAAGTTTACTACATGCATGCAAGAGGGAAAGGGCCATGGAAGGAAAACAATTTAGCAAGAGAGAAAAGATAAAGTTACTTTGTGCTTTGCATATAGTGACACCAAATACGAACAAAAGATTCAGGAGAGGAGACGGCCTACCACCTACACCAGTCCCCAAAAGCACCATTGATTGTAGGAAACTATGTTTTCATTGGTCGGGCACAAAACCCCATGATACCCGTCAATGGATCACAAGGACACCTAATGCAAACTTAACGCTCAGCTAGGAGGTAGGCCAACAATTTTAACCTTTACTCGCGGGCCAGGCTCAGAGCCAGTGCGTCTATCAGGCAATCAAATGTATTCTTAACTCGTGCTTTGCTCTTGTTTTCTCCACTCACCTCCTGGCACATGCATATGGAGTCAAGGATGAAAGGCCAAAAGCCTACAAAAGTCAACAAAAACTACAACCAGTCAGCGAGCTAAGGTGATTCCAAGGGCCAGGGTGTCCTGCAGCTTGCGAACACTTCTACACCCAGCTTCTTTATATGCCTCACCTCTTAGGAATGCTGGCAATGTGGAGTATAGTAGTCCACAACTTGAAGCAGGCGGATCTCTGTGAGTCCCAGGCCATCCTCGTCTACATAGGGAACTCCAGGCCAGGCCAGCTAGAGCCACATAGTGAGATCTTGTCTCAAAAAACAAAACAAAGGATTCCTGGGCATGATTCCTATCCTCTCTGGTCTCCCTCAGGCTGACCACTTGGGTTTTCCACTGAGACAGCTCTGTTGTACCCACCTGATAGAAAACTGGCACTGCTCTCAAGTCTACTGACATTGGCAAGTGATGCTTCAGAGGCGGACATTTTTCTGTTTCCCAACAAAGCTTGATGCTTCTGGAAATGTACCAAGGGGAAGCTAAGATCAGTGAGTGAGCTCCATTGCTGCCTTTGGTAAGCTTCATCCAGAGTGCAGATGTTCTAAGACCAAAGCAGAACATGTGTGTGTGTGTGTGTGTGTGTGTGTGTAGACAGCCACATGGTAACCACCCACAGTCAATTCTTTTCTTTGTCACCTTGGAGAATCTATAAAATACCCGTTTTTATATGTAGATAACTATACCTCATCTCTTTTTGTCTCAAAGAACTTAGAGCTGCTCGCAGTCCTCCAGCTTCCCTGGCCAGGTATTGTATCGGATTTTGTTTGTTTGTTTGTTTGGTTTTTTTGGTTTTTCGAGACAGGGTTTCTCTGTGTAGCCCTGGCTGTCCTGGCACTCACTTTGTAGACCAGGCTGGCCTCGAACTCAGAAATCTGCCTGCCTCTGCCTCCCAAGTGCTGGGATTAAAGGTGTGCGCCACCACGCCCGGCTTGTATCGGATTTTGATTGGACGGCTAATCCCCCATTGATAATTGACTTTTGAAAAGGAGGCTGGGAAAGCTCTGGGCCATGGAGGATGCTCTTCAGAGAGATGTGAGTTTGATGTGAATATAGTTACCTGGTCATGCTTTGTTTTAAGCATGAATGTTTGAGAGTTTCTGGGAGGAAACCCTGTTTTGTTTGTTTTCTGATTTGGGTGTTTATGCCATTATGACCAACATAAGCCAGTAGCCGAGTAGCCAGAGTAGACATTCTTTCCATATTCCATTTTTTGTTGTTGTTCGTGATGGCTATGCAAACAGACAGACAAACAGACAAAATGAAAAAGCCCCTCTGTGAGATGGTCCCACATACCCGAGGCTGGCATCGATATGTAGCCAAGGGTGACCTTGAGCCTCTGATCCTCCTGCCTTTACCTCCTCAGTGCTGAGCACACATGGTTCATGTGCATCCAAGAAGTCTAACTACCAAGCTGCAATCCCAGCCCTAAATAAGCTCTTAAAACTACAAACACGAGGCTAGAAGACGGCTCAGGGTGTAAAGGTGACCTGAATTCCCTCTCCACCTGAATTCGCCCTAAAGGTAAGAACAAGAAAACATCAGAGCAGAGGAGTAACATTCAACAGACAACTGAAGATTTTCTTCTGTAAATAAATAAATTACCCATACACACAACTTCAAGAAATGACCAAGTTGGTGTAAACAAGGCCACAGGAAGTTTTCTATAGCTTTAAAGACATCCGCCCACAAGTATGAAAAGGACTGCCTGAGAGGAACTCACAAGGCTCTGGACCGTCAAATCCCAGCTCCGTATGCATCAGAGCCATGTGATCTGTACAAGTTCCTCTCTCTTGATGACTGTGAAGGCGGACCAGGATGACAGCAGCAGAGCCTGTGGCATTAACATAGCTCTTTGTGGTTTCTCTTTAACCTTCCTCCTGGGCACCCAGGAATCTGGCCAGAGTGGACATAGTGTCAAAGAACTGGGATGTTGCTCTCTGCATTATGTCATGGTCATCTCAACCAAAGGAGACAGGAAACTGTTGGTTGGAGGAGACTATAGGATCCAGATGCCAAATGTGCCCAATCATCAGGAAAATCTCACAATCCTGGCACAGCCTGAAGACAGAAAGGCAGTGACAGGCAATAGTGGAGAGAGATCTACACCTCAGAGAGTGCCAGAGGCTTCCAACCATAGGCGTTCTCTCCTTCCAACCATAGGCGTTCTCTCCTGCACGCACATGGCAGTGGTCCTGTGCATCACTGCCTCCGCTCTCCCAGTCCAGTTTCCTCATGAAACCTATGATATTCTCCAGGCATCTCTTGGCCATGTTCACGAGAATACACATGGCAGTGTTCAGCACCTTCTTCCCAACCCAGCTCACAAAACCTTCTTCAAAAACCACTCCAATGCTTCCTATCTTTGCGTTTGTTACTCTTTATTCTCTCCTTCCTTCCCTCGCTCGCTCCCTCCCTCCCTCCCTCCCTCCCTTCCCACTCTCGCTCTCGCTCTGTAGACCAGGGTGGCCTTGAACTCAGAGATCCGCCTGCCTCTGCCTCCCGAGTGCTCAGATTAAAGGCCGGGCTTTTCCCCTTTTTTTCATGCACTATTTTCTCTTTTACTTTGTAACATTTCGGAGGGAGAGGGGGAAGCATCCCAGACAGGGTTTCTTCTTAACAGTCCTAGATGTCCTGGAATGTGCTTTGTAGACCAGGCTGTTTATAACTGGTTTTCAACCCCCTCCCTTCATTAATTCCTTTACTACCCACCTGCTGCAGATCAGGCTGTTACATACAAAAACAAGTAAAAGAAAACAAAAATAAAACAACGACAAAAGGAACACACGCTCCATGTTCATAAGAAGCCCAGCCACTATCGGCAACAAGCACACAACAGTAAGTGAACCACAAACGTCCACCCAACTCTCTGCCCAGAGGCTGTAACCCCTGAGGAAAGACACACCAAGAGCCTCTCTGATATCTGAAGGCAAAGGCAGATGTTTTCTGGCAGTTACCTGGTCACTCTCAAAATGAGGAAAAGAATATGAGCAGGCAAAGGAGATGGACGCGTGAAGTATGGATAGCAGAAGGTGACACACCATACATGAAACAAGGGTACAGGGGTTCAGACAATGCCTCTTCAGGGTCTAAAAGTTCAAACATCTTTTTCTTAATGCCTACAAGGACTTAAGGCCTACCTGTGGTGGCAGCATGAAGGACGGGTCATACACGCAGGAATAGGGGAAATAGGAAGTTAAGTAAAAACATGTGGTAGGAGGGGTCCACTCTTGCAAATCCCCAGGAGAAGAGTGCAAGCACACACTATGGCACAGCATGGGGTGGGACAGGGAGACTTCTAGAATTACCACGGGAATATCAGTGAGACTGATGACTGTAGTGTGGGGACTATAGTGTAGAGAGGGTGCATCTGAGGTGCATCAGAATTGTGAGGAGCACAACCCAGGAAGGAAGACGGTGAAAGAAAACCAGATGTAGTCTCAGGTTTTCAGGTTCTAGCTGAGCCATCTCTTCTCCGTAACTATGAATCCTTTAAGGTAAATGAGCTGCATGGGTGGCAACGCCATGACCAAAGGCAACTTGAGAGAGGAAAGGGCTTATTCGACTTCCAGATCCAGAGTCTGAACCCACTGAGGGAAGCTGAGGTAGGATTCTGGAGTGGAACTGAAGTCGAGCCACTCAGAGTGCTGCTTACTGAGCCTCTCCTCATGCTAGCTCAGCCTGGTTTCTTATTCCACCCAGGATCACCTTCCCAGAGACATCACTACCCACAATGGGCTGGGCCTTCCCCAATCTTCATTGATGAGTCAAGAAAACGCCCCCCCCCCCCCCCCGGTCAGTCTACAGGAGGCATTTTCTCAGTCAAGTTTCCCTCTCATCAAATGACTCTAGCTTTCAACAAGTTGACCAAAAACTAACCAGGCAGGTGATGATCAGAAACATCCACCTCCAACGGAGGAGCCAGGACGTCATTGGCTAAACATGACACATCTTCACAGACCAGCAATGTTACATTTGTATTTACAGAAGAAAGGTCAATTAACTGGTAAGTTAATTTCAAACATAACTTAGTAAGACCCTGACATACACACACACATACATACATACATACATAGACATACATACATACATACATACATACATACATACATAGACATACATACATAGACAGGGTGTGATGGGGGACAGAAAAACTTGTGCTGATTTCACTTAAGAATATCTGGTAAAGGAGTAAAAATTATTCATTTTAATTGAAAATTGATCCTGGAATAGATACCTTTTTGATGTTATAAGTAATGTAATATTAAGTGCAATAACAGGCCCTTCTGTCCATGCTGTGGTCTGTTGCTATGCTCAGGAAAAAGGACGCATAGGACTGTTTGCTTAGGAGCCCAACAAGCCGCCGTTTCATGCTGTATTACTTTTAATTGAAAGGATAACTGACAAATTACAGTCAGTCAAATGTGGGCCTTTGGCAGACCGTTTCTTGGAAATGAACGAAGTCAAGCTGATACTTCAAGGAAAGGCTGACAGTATTTTTAGCCAGTGATAAGATTCATGCTTTCAAGTAACCATTAAAATTTTGGAAAACCTGTTTGCTACACTGTGAACTTGACAGATTCCCAATACCGTACTTAAAAGACTTTTTCCAGACAACATTTCCAGGGATATAAATAATTTTTACATTTACATTAAGATGTATCAACATTTAATAGATCTATGTAACTCAGGGAATGTCCAGTACTGATGTCATGTGCATGACTATCCAGTCAAAACACAAGACAGCTCAGTAGATTTAAGTGTAGTGGACATAAAAAGTTTGTTGCAATGTTTTGATTCAGCACCGCAAGATCTTGGTGTCGTTTAGAGATGATACACATTGCTTGAAAAGGTAGCACTGGCTCTGTATGAAGGCATCTCTTCCTCTCTAGCCTGATGCTATACAGTGAACACAGCAACAGCTGAGGACAGTGGTCCTCTGGGAAGCCAGATACTTCAGACTGTCAGAGACATACAAAACACCACTTACTTCACCAACTCTCTTTGGGAAAAACACATATTTTCATTTAAAAATGTGCTGTGTATAATTAACATGTGTTGGGTTAGATTTGTTATTCTTAGCAATAGAAACATTTAATTTCTCTCTTTTAATCTCTAACATGATTATTAACTTTCTAGAGGTTTAGAAAGATCATGAAAAAAATCTATTGTCAATGGAAGGCAGGCAGGCAGGCAGGCAGACAGATCCTGAGCCCCACGGCTTGAGAGCCAGCATCTTTGAGATGCTAGCCCTGGATCATATGATCTGTGTGTGCAGCTCTGTGGAAGTGCTGCTCACACCACATCAACCGACATGGATTGTCTTAGCAAGGCAATCACAGAATGAAAACACTAAGGTTCCGAAGGCTAGCAGCTCTAACACTACCACACTTAAAAATTTCACAGATAGGAAGAAAGAAAATGAAATAATAAACTGAAATTAAGGTAAAATGAAATGTTGTGGGGGGCTACAGGTAAGAATACACCCAGACAGGGTTGCCAGTTCCAACATTCCTTAGCCTTTTTCATGGTGCTTCATTACATATGTGTAAATTAGGCATGTCATCTCTTGTAAAAGGCATCACACTAGAACTTTGCTTCCCCACATGTGTAAGCATATATGTACAAGTGCGTATACACATATATAGACATGCATGTGGAAGTCAGAAGTTGATGCCAAATGACGCCTGGTGCTCTGAGGCAGGGTCTCTCAATGAAGCTGGAGCTCACCAATTTGGCTAGTTTAGCTATCCAGCTTGCTCAGAAGGTCCCGTCTCCACCTCCCACGCGCTGGTGTTGCAGTTAGGCCACTGCACCCGCTCGGCCTGTATGTGGGCCTGACTGTGGCTTCTCACACTTATTTCATCCATGGAGCCATCCTTGTAGGTCCTGCACTAGAACTTTCTGGCTAACTGTACTGGGGATGAAAGGGGACAAGAAGGGAGAAAGACCTTTACAGAGGCACAAGTCACAGCCCCCTGGGGCAAGGCTCTCCCCTTGATACCATCAGTCATGGCATCCACAGCCATTCATCTTAGTGGTTTTTTCAACAGAAATCTCTGCTTTGAAAGGTGACCTCCTTTAAGAGCTCCATAGTTTCCATCCCCATTTTATCACAGGGAAGACCACACTTTGCAGCCAATTTCTGAGCTTCACCTACCCTCCTATAGAACCAGCACAATCTTGGGAATCAGGGAATCACTTCCTGCCGTCTTTACTCTGCCTTCTCTTGTCCCATCTGGACTCACTGATTCAGCAACACTCTCCTCTTATTTATTAGTTGGCTTCTTATTATTCTGGGTTCCTTTTGACTTCTCTTGGCTACTATCATTTCTTCTACTTGGAGTGTTCTCTGTCCTCAACATCTAAATGACCGTTTCAGATCCTCCACTGCAGGAGTCTTTCTCCTTGTAGACTGTGTCCCCATAAATATCTACTTATCAAAGTCATAGAGTATTGTCTCACACTAAGTCACAGAATATTGTCCCATGATTGTTAGAATGTCTATTCCTATGTGTCTGCTGATTGCATAAAGTACTGTGGCAAGGCGCACATGTCGGAGTTCTGGGGTTAAGTCCATGCCCTTAACATGAGGAGGAGTAGAGGAGTTAGCTCCCATAGGACTTCAAACCCCAGTTCCACTTGTGCCAGCCACCATACATCCAAACTCCTAAAAGCTAAAAGTTCAACTATCGAAGGAGGTGTCCCCAAGAAAAGAATGAGTTCTGATTTTACATTGATAATAGAAAGTCACCAGAGCAGCATTTCTGTTATAGAACTCTTCTTCTTGAAACAGATTATTTTAAGAGTTCAATACTTCTTGCCTCTGTGCCATCAAACTAATAGAAGTCTTTAGAAATTCATTCCTGATAGACGAGTTAAGCTAACTTCTACACACACACACACACACACACACACACATACAGGGTTTACTCAATGTGGGAGATGCTTAGGGGTTCTTTTGGAGAGGGAGGGAGAGGTTTTAGTTTTGTCTGCATATTGACTGATTGACTCACTGACTTGAACTCATAATCCTCCTGCCTCAGACTCTCAAGCCCTAGATTACAGGCCTATCTCATCATCATACTCATTGGAACAGGGGTTTTGTTGTTTGCTTTTGGTATTCAGTACAACACACACACACACACACACACACACACACACGTGCGCGCGTGCACACGCACAGGCGCACATGCACACCGTCTCTCTCTTTCATTGTTGTTTTCCAAGACAGGGCCACTCTATGTAGCCTTGACTGTCCTGAAACTCTCTCCTTAGTCCAGGCTGAACTCAGAGACCTACTTGTCTCTGCCTCCCCAGTTCTGGGATATGAGGTGCCTGCCACCATTGCCCAAGCTTCAACACACTTTCCATTTAATCAAATGAAACTTAACTTCCATTTGCTTGGTCCTAGAACTTTTTTTTTCTGCTTTGAGACTCTTTTACTTATGAAAACAACTTTCAAGCTAAACTTGAGAAATCTTTCCCCACCTCCTTCTCTGTCTATGTGGCTCTTGTGACCAGGTACCCCTCACTATTCTATGAACTCTAACCCGATCCCCTATAAACACTTCCTTTCTGCTGCTGGACTGAAGGGCGTAATGTACAAGGAAAGAGACAGTTACCATTTTAATGGACAACTGAACACAGGTGAAAACTCTGAGGATGTCAGCCCCTCTCGGTACCCAACAAAAAGAACTTCATGCCTTCAGCTGTAGATGCCAGACATGATTTTGATCCACGCCGACTCCTCTCTGCAGATAAGGCACTCCAGACCTTATGACTCAATAATTAATTCCTCGGATGACGACTTCAAGATTCTGCAACAATCTTTTTGCCTCCCTATGGTAAGTGGTTTATCATCACCTTTAAATCAGAGCATCCAGTCTGGATTCAATATTGTAGATATGAGTCTATCCACTTACAAGAATGATGCAGCCACCCTTGTTTTGAAAGCAGCCCTTAAATCCTGTAAGGCAACTATGTGCAAATGCATCCATGTTTCAAACAAAGGTTGAATTTTAAATATTATTTCTTGATTGCAGTGGAAATGGAAGCTGGGAGAAGGGAACGTAACACACTTTAAACATTTATATCTAGTCTTAATTAGTTATATTAAACATGTGTTCCTTTTTCATTAAAAGTCAATATAAGGGGCTAGAGACATGGTTCAGCAGTTAGATATACTTGTTGCTTTCACAGAGGACCAAATTTCAATGCCCAATATCCACATGGTGGCTCACAACCAACCATCTGTAATTCCAGTTCCAGGAGAACTGAGGCCTTTCTTCTGACCTCTACGGGTTACTCTCTGTGCAATCATACAGAGCACATACATTAATGATGGCAAAATATTCATATACACTAAATAAATCTTTGAAATAATGGTCTGAAAGGGATAGGGTTCAATGGTAGAGCACGTGCTGGGATGCACAAACCCTGGGTTCTACATCCAGCACCAAGCCCCCAAAGCCAATACAATTTTAGAAGTACATTCACATGTCTTCCCATCCTATTCCAAACCCCTGGACCTCCCTAGGCAATCACTCCTGGCATCTGGCTGAACCAGCTTCCCCACACAGACAAGATCTCTGTTTCAGAGATGGATTGCTTTCTGTTTGTTTTATTTATTCACTCAACAGGTCCTCATATTGTCAAAAGTTTTCTGTGGTTCCAGCTTTCTGAAGACCATGGTATTCCTACCTCATTTGTAAACAGAGAATGGTGGGGCATATACGTGACCCCAGCAATAGAGAAGCAGAAACAGGGAGATTGTGAGTTCAAGGCCAGTCAGGACTATATAGCCAGCCAGTATCTCAAAAAGGAAAACAAACGCCCCACGTGCCCAGCTGTAATCAAGCAATCTAACCCATCCAAACACTACGTTGGAACTGTGACATCTCTCTCTCCACAATCATCAGAAAGCAAGAAACTATAATGTGATTCCCCCCCCCCCCATCCTAAAGTCAGATGAGAACTCAGTAAGTTCTTGGTTGGAGTTCTTCTAGACAGAGACATGAAGCACAGTTCAATAACACTTTTTGGAGCATAGTGTCTCCCTAACAGAGTTTCCTCCCGCATACACCTGTGGTTCCTGTTCTAAAGAGGCCAGCTGGACAGCAGGAAGAGACAAACCAGGGCAGAAGAGAAGTCTAATTCTAACCCATCTCAGAGGTAGCGCACGCTCTAGGGAGCACAGGAATCAGCCCTCGAAGTGCACTGGTCACCACTTTGTCTAACATCCAAAGCCCAGATCTAGCATCTTCAAGGAAAGAGATGTCATTAGTGACAGTTTTCATGAACCATGAAAGTCCAAGTATTCTGTCAGTAGCTGAGATCTCTGAGCTGGGGCGGAGGTGCCAAGAAGACTCAAACAGTGAGACCCAGGAAGTTCTCACAGCTTCGGCCACTCTACACTCATTGGTGTCCTGCCCGTGACAGGGCTGGTGGATTAACCTTGAGCTACCTCTCTCTCTCTCTCTCACTCAGTTTCTGCCAATAACCAGGGAAAGCCACTCTCCTCCACTTGCTTCATAGACAGATGATCCCAGGGAAATGGCTTCCGGAACCAAAAGCATACCACAAACAAAATGTTAGTGTAACATAGGATTATTACAAGATGGAATTACTGAAGCAGCACAGAAGTTAAATAACTCTCCCAAGGCCTCAGAGCCTGTGAAAAGTCTGGGGGGGGGGAGGGGAGAAAGTGAGAGGACAGGTCTGTGAGTGGGATAGACACTTGTGACTCCATTCTTCCCATCAGCATAGATTCTTCTCCAGGTCTTTGTTTTCCAGCCTGAACAAGCTGGAGCCAGTTACTCAAGCCCTGGTTTTACGATCTAGCAAAGTATGGTCACTAACCTGTCTGGGCCCAGCATCTCATGTCTTGGTGGCTGAGATGACATCACCCCAGAGTGGATAGTCGTGGCTAATTCGGGGATCCTCAACTCTGGTTGTTCACTCAGAGGTCTGGGGAATTTAATTTTAAAAAGGTTACCTCTAAGCCAACTGAAATAAGTCTGGGGGTGTCTATGTCTTCAAGCCACCTTCATCTAAAGCACAGCCACAAATGAGAACCATTGAGCTGCAGAGCAGTGATCAGAAACTGAAGGGCAAGCAAGATTTTCCAAGCACAGTGTGAGAGCCCCTGAGCCCCTCAGCTAGAATGAGTACATAGCTCAGGTGTGTGGATACCATCAGCATGCATTATGTACATACTCCAGGCATATACAGATCCATGTATAGGAGCTCATGCAGTTCCCTTAGAACCTGTTTCAACCATGTCTAAGTGAGGAAACAGACAGAGCCACTTGCTACTGTCAGCTAAAATGTGGCCCTGCCTTGCACTGCTTCTTGAACTCCACCCTGCAATATGGTTCATAGTACCTTTGACACAGTGCTGAATTAACAGATCAGAAGATGCTTCAGAACACAGAACAGTCTCCAGTCCAAGTGCCTTCAGGGATGGCACGGGAAGAGGCTTGAAGGAGGTAGGCAGGTGGACATGCATATGGGGACACGGTGGCCAAGTGGCAGGAACTGTGGCAGGCAGACGGGCACATGCCCAGGGAAGGAGACAGCCTTCATTGCTGCAGCAGATTGCAGCCATGTGGGGAGGTGGGCCGGTGCTGCTTGTTCTTTCAAGTATTCAAAAGTAGCTGGAAATGTGGCTTTTTCAGTGTGTGTGTGTGTGTGTGTGTGTGTGTGTGTGTGTGCATGAGAGTGTGACCCTGTCTGTGACCTTCAGCGTGAACAATCCGTGCAACAGACACACACCCCTCAAGACTTCATTTAAAATCCACAGGCTATGCTCCCTTGGACTGGCTTCCTGTGATTAGAAACTGCAGACTGTGTGTCTCCAATTTGTGCAAACTCTGAACTATGACCCATACGACATATGGGAAACCCAGTGTCAATTTCCTCTTGGTCATTTTAATCCATACACTGCCTATCCTCCCCGAAGTTTCACCGGAAGTCACTGTTAGAGGATTCATTGACCTTACCTTCGAGTAAAGACCTGTCATAATTCATATGGTTATTACACAACTTAGATGTAATTTCGGCCAGATCACACACACAAAGGAACTCATTCCTTTAGCAACAGCCTATTATAGCATTGTTGGCCTACAGAATAAGTGTTAGTCAAACCCTACAATAATAGCTTCATAAATGGACTTTACCATATTATATTGTCACTACTCACCCTACTAATGAGATCTATGAAAAAAACCAGAACAAAAATGAAAAAACACTGAAACCATCATAAAGCTTGAGATTGGAATGTTAGTCTAATCACAACCTAAGCATACAAACTATTTCATATGCTTAGCTGTAACTTCTATTTAGTCTGTGTCAGGCACCAATTAGGCATGGTTTCGTATGTGCATACAGTACTCATATGTATTTAAACGATCCTAAGGCTGACTCTGAAGATATAGAAACCATTATCAGTAAAGATGAAGCAATTGGATAACAGAGAAGGTAAGTCATTTGTCCAAGGTCACACAGCTTGCCAACGGCAGAGCTGGGATCTGAACAGCCACACATAAGAGGTTGTGCACTTCACCACTACCCTGTGAACTTCAAAAGCACATGAGCCCTTTGTTTTTACTTTACTTACACAGTATACAGCAAAAGGAAAAGAGACCAAAGTCACCAGGGAGATTTTCTCTAATTACAAAACCAGAGCTTTTTAAAATCCACCACCAGACTCCTTAACTTGAGAAAAATCTATCATCCTCCACAAGTGCAAGTTTCAAAGGCTCAGATAAGTTGAGTACTGCTGATCAATCACAGAAACGATCATTGTCCCCTGGCCTTCCTCAGTCCCCTTTGAAGGCCAACTCCTTCAGAGCACTCCAAACAATTCCACCTGAGATCCACACCTCTCTCTCACCTTGCTTTTGTTCCCTCACACCCTGCTTCTAATGGGGTCTAACTTTTCTGACCTATGAAGAAATTAGCAGAAAATAAAAAGGCTGAAGTTATCAGGGTTTGGCTTCACAAGCTCAGAGGCCTGTTGATCTATTCCTTACTGGTAGAGAGAACTTGGCTGAGTTTGGTTTTTCTGAGCCAGCACTAGGAACTGAACCGAGGTCCTCATGCATGCCAGGCAAGCTGCCTACTACTGAGCTACAGCTCTCAATGGTTGGGTTGTCTTTAGAATATACGCAAAGACCACTCGGTCACATGAGAGCCACAGAGGCAGAACTCTGGTAGGAAAGGCTGTGTTCTGTTTTTTGTTTGTTTGTTTGTTTTAACTCAAAGGGACTGGACAGTTGAAGAAAATATCCTCTTTAGGCATGTACACTCCACCTGCATTTGATATACCCCTGGGTCTCCTTGCATTTAATATAACTCTAGGTCACTATTTGAAAAGCAGAGTTGCTAGTGGCCACATTGTGACCTCAGACTATGGGTGGGTTTCACTGTGCAATTCATACAGTTTGTGTGTGTGTGTCTGTGTGTGTGTGTCTGTGTCTGTGTGTGTGTGGTGTGTGTGTGCCTTGAAGCTGACTGTTATAATACAAGCAAACATCAATATACACCATGTGCTTTAAGATTAGCATTAAGCTAAAGTTGGATTTAAATCTATGAAGCTCCCTTGGATCTGCATCTGTTCTATCCAAGGTAGGTTGTTGGTGGCCAACAAGAGGCATCAGATGGGTTCCCACTTTGACACTTAATTATACACTGTTCTCCAGTATCATAGAAAAGATAATTTTCAGACAGAGGGTAGAAACACCAAACTTACTCTTCAACAGAAGGGAGATAGAGGCTAGGAGCCTCAGCCCGCCAAGCAGTCTCAGCTGTTTGCAAGGTCTGTGCTTTGCACATTATTTTCTTATGAAATATGACAGAGGACATCTCGGCTACTATGAACCATAAAGCGTTTTGTACACTTAGCCCGAGACAATATGAATTACCCAGCTATACCTTCCAAAGGACAGACTGAGTGAAAGAAGGCAAGCAGCTCTCTCAAGACTGAACCCAAAAATGGCATTTTAAGGGTACATTACCGAGGCCAAAATAAGAAACAAAGTCAAAAGAATGCATGGGCACATGCAGTACGTACACACACACACACACACACACACACACACACACACACACACACTTCTTACCATAACGAGGCCCTGGATTTATTTCCAGTAAGTAAAAACCCCAAATCTATTCCTTTACCTACAAAGCCCACAGCCTTGTAAGTTCTTTTGTTAGAAATCCTTTCACATACCCAAAAGTCCCAGTCTGTAGGTCACGCATATTCTCACTATCTTGGTCTTCAACCAGTCTGATTAAATTACAGAAAACTACTAATACATCATCAGAATAGGAAGATAAAACACCAGCTGGTTCTGTTGCTTTTGCCTCTCGGATCCTAAAACTCCATGAGAGATCTAAAAATGAAGACTAGGGAACAGGGCTGCTTCAAATAAGGGCTAAAGGATATATTAACCCCACTGAGTAACATGGCGACATTTAGGCCCTGCCACGGCCTTGGTGACCAGTCAGTCAGAGGCACTAAGCAAACTCCACACAGTGCCACAGAGTGGGCGCCTCAATCCTTTCTTGCAGACCTGGGGCTATAGTCTGAATCTTTACATCCTATATCCCTATATTGGAACTTCATCCCTGGTGTGATGGTCTCAGAAGGAAGGAAGGTCCCACCAGGGTGAATAGGTCACAGGGCAGAACCATGATGAAAGAGGATGCCCCAGGCAACTTAGTCACCCCTTCCACAGGCAACACTGTTGGAGGAGAGGTGGGAGTCATTACTACATAGCATGGAATCTATAGTCATCTTGACTTAGAACTTTCATCCTCAACAGCCACGAGAACAAAAGGAAATGTGTTGTTTAATAAAGTACCTGACTGAAGTCATCTTGTTAGAGCAATCTCAATTAACTAAGAGGTCGGCTCATCCAATTGACAAGTGACTGAACCAAGCTAGTAGCACAAGACAACAGAACTTTTTCCTTTGGGTGAAACTTCATGTGTGCAGACACAACCTAAATCCAAACTTCTGGGATTGCCAAGTAAACTGCTTTGGCCACCCAGGCCAGCACCACATATTTCTAATACAGCTTTATCTACAAATCCATGAGGACAGTAATTAATAAGACCACTTAAACAACTTTAAAAAACAACTTTGACCCCAGGAACCTGCCTGGGTATCCCAGGGCTCATCTGATTTTTGCACATGTCCCCAAATGGAGATCGTCTCAAAAGCTCCCTCAAACCCCTCTGACAGAGACCATTCAAAAATCCTCCACTACGAAATGTGCAGCAGTGCTCAGGCGAGCAGAAAGCTGTCCAATTTAGACTTCTCCAGCGTGATTTATTAACACTTTGTGGAGAGACTTGTCAACTCACACCAGCTGTGTCGTCTCAAGAGCGAGATGGCAGCACAGATAAATTAAAAATCAATTTTTTTATTAGAAACTATTTTGAAGCATTAGAGGGGATGTGATTTTTGAGCCATCTTCTGTATTTTCACAGGAAGCCCTTGCGCTCATCCCCTTACAGTTCTAGGGATGCATGGATGCTCGTTTGGGGAGCAGATACCAGTGATCCCCAGAATCATTAGATTTATCAGAATCATTAGACCTGCCTGACAGGTGCTGTAAAATACTCTGCTACTTCAGATTGAATGATTTGCCATGGGCTAGTCAGGACGTAGTCAGGTCACTGCAAAAATTAGTAAGAACTAAGAACAGAGCAGACCCCCCCACACACACACACACAAAGGGAGGGTGGGAGAGGGGAGACTCATGAAAGCATAGACACAAAGAGTCCAGTCGCTGGCTGGTCAGTTTGCTTCCTGGTTTTACTGGAGAGTTTGTTAACGTTTTGTTAAAGAAGGACACTCTAACCCGCTCTGGTCTGACCCACGCTGAGTAGAGTGAGAACACTGAAGTGAGAAACAGTCTTTGACTAACTTTTCCTCATGCTTGCCCTGGGGAGTAGGTATCAGGCAAATTCCCACTGAGAAGTATAATGGAGTCCAAGCTCATGTGCGTATGGGTGAATTGATGCTAACGGTGAAATTTGAAAGTGCTGGTTACCATGGGTTTACGGACATACAGACGCAGTAAATGCATCAAAACGACCTTCCTGAACCCATCCATCCCTCTTAGCCTCACAATCGCAAACGTAATAATGCTTGAAAGGTCCCACATCTGCCACACAGTCCTGGAATCAGCTTCCTCTTCTGAGGCTGACAGACCTTCTTAAGTTACACTCTTTGGAATTCTGGTGAAGACAAGTGCCTGGGTCAGCTCAAAGGACCTTAAGGCCATTCTTTCAAACATGGCATTGGACTTTATTAATCAAAGAACTTTTGTGAAAGAGCCATCAACAGCAGTTGAGTCACATTTTAAGTCCCAAAATGAAAATAACTTCATTAAGCCAAGAAACAGAAGCCTTCATTTTGAATAATAATTTTTAAACCTACCCCCAAATATATCGGCTTAACATCCTTGGCTGAGTGAGACTTCCAACAGTTACTACAGACCTTCTCTTTGACGTGTAAATAGAAGGACCATTTCATCTTCACAGGACATACCACTTTTTCTAGTACATGTGAGATGCCCCACGTAACATAAACCATGACCCACATGTGTGATCACACACACATACTCCCTCCCCCCCTTACTTTTGAGGCCCAGAAGGAAATGACTGTAGAATTTTAAATCAGAAACCCAAAGCTAAGGTTTGTAGTGTCAGGTTAAAGGCTCGCCCATCTCCAAAGCTAATTCGGTTCTGAACAGTCCCAGGGGTGTCTAGCAGAACAGAAGGAGCTAGGAAACCCTAGCAGGCAGGAGCCCAGCCTGGGGAATTGCTAGTACTCTGTGCCAGGAGCCAAGGCTCACCCCAGACTTGGTATCAGATAATACCAAGTGCTTGCCTGGATTTCCAGGACTAATCCACTCTAGGGTGGACTATCCAGGTTCCCTGGTGTCTGTACTGTGGGAAGACAGTGGGCTTTGCAGGGCCAGAATGTTCCTAGATAGTATTGTTTAATGTGAGAAGTAGACTCCACTCACAGAAAACATCTGTATGTGGTAACAGTGTGTGCTCTGAAACTCTTTAGCCCCATTGCTGCGGATGCAAGGGCCAAGATTGCTGGCAGAAATGGGAAGTATTTCAACTGTTCTACAAACAGTAAGTGTGTGTGTGTGTGTGTGTGTGTGCGTGCGTGCACACACACATGGATGCACACTGCACTTCTTAATATTTACAGGTTCTATCAACTCTTAAATCAACACATCAATAGTGGCTTTAATAACTTTTTCATTTACTCAAAAGGTCATTTTGCCTTAAAAGCAATTTAAATTTCCCCAGTTTATTCATTAAACCACCTCTTTGCCTCACCTACAAAACAGACCGAGGGTGGGGGGCAATTTTTAGGTTTGTCTCTGTATAACTTCTTTAAACTCCAAGATGGCTTCTAACAGGCACCTTTAATCCCAAGCCTCAACTGTGTTTTAACCTTGATACAGCATAGCTCTCCCAGGGAGGGAGCCCTTTTCCCAAACACAAAATAGTTCAGTATTGAAAACTAGGCCGTAGGTCTACAACTATACTCTGTATTAAATGGAAATGAACATTCATGTCTGTATATCAATCTCAAGTTTCTAGGATCATCACTGGCCTCTTAGCTGGCCCTGGGTTACTATGACTGACTTGGAAAATACACCATTTGCCCAGAAATTGCTTTCAGTCAAAATGTAAATTGCTTATAAAACATGTGTAAACCCCGCTTAGAAAAGACAGCACACATGCACACATAAAAAAATCATTCAATACAAAAAGAGGTGAAAACGCTTTACAAATTAAGGCTTCCCTTAAAAAGAAGGGGGGAGGGGTGAAGGCTGGAACGTTTACTGCGCTTCCAAAAGTAAATTGCTCCTTACTTAGGTTAAAGTGGCTTAATGTAACTGCAAGGGGAGGTGATTTTTTTTTTTTTTTGAGTAGATAGCAGTATTTAATCTGAGAACCAGGAGAGAGCTCACTCTCAGAAGGAAAAAAAAGAAAGAAAGAAAGAAAGAAAGAAAGAAAGAAAGAAAGAAAGAAAGAAAAGAAAAAGAAAAAAAAAACTTCATCAACAGGCAGCAATCCGCGGGAGAGGCCCACCAGACACCGGAGCTAAAATGGAGCCTGAATTTCCTCTCAGACAGAGGGTAGTCGCAGGAGGTCAGGGTCAAGGTCACCGGCAGGGCAGGCTGCAGCTGCCCGACTGCACTGCACACCACGGGAGGGGCGGCGTTCCAGCCGTCTCAGCCGAAACTGATAAATCCCTTCTCTCCCACCCTCCCTCTAACCCCGCCAACATTTTTTTTTTTTAAGCAAGGGGAGAAGAGAAGAAAGGGAAATGACCAAGTAACCTCACCGCCCTGGTTTTCGCATACAAGCTCATCAGCTCCCAAAGTTGCCATCTAAGGGCAAGTTCGCAGAGAACACTGAAGCCCATTTTGTGCGAGCAGGGCAAGCCTCCCGCGGTGGCGCCCGCCCGGGACAGCAGTCCCCCCCCCCCTCGCTGCCCACGCGCGTCGGAGCAAGAGGGAAGCCCGGCCCGGCCATGTGCACGCACACTTCCACCAACTGCTGCGAGTTTTCTGTGAATCGCAGCGCGGAGCCTCCCGCCTCGCCCGCCCCGACTGCGCCTCCTTCTCCTCCTCCTCGCACAAAATTTTCCTACACTCGCAGCCGCCTGCGAGTGATTTTATGTGCATATATATTACATATGTGATATTATCCTCAGAACCTCTAGCGGGCAGGCGAAGAAAGGACTGCACGGGGGCATTTTTTTTTTTCTCTCCCTAAAGGAAGGGGAAAAAAAGCATAACCCTAGCCCTGTGCGTCGACTCCTTGCATACCGGGAAGGGGGAAGAAAAGAGGAATGTTTGCGGAGCAGACTGCCCGCGCGTGCCCTTGCTCGCCACTCCGGGTGCCACCGCGCCCGCCCGGGCCACAGCAGCCCCGCGGACCCCTCGCGTGGGCACCGCCGCGGAGATTTCGCGAAGGAGAGATCGATCGCGCTCGCCCGTCTGCGGCGGAAACACACACGCTCACACATAACCCGAGACACCATAACCTTAACCCTTCCCCCACCCTCCGTGAACTTCAGGTGACCGACCACGTCGGCCTGACACCCGCGCGGGCAGGCGCTCCGGCTCCGCTCCCGCCCCCAGCCCGGGTTTTGCAGGATCGGGCTCCGAGCAGCGCCAAGCCGCCCCGGAGAGGGGAGCTGAGCAGGGGGGGGGGGGGGGGGCGGGAGGGGGGAAGAGGAGAAACTGACCCTCCGTCTCCCCCGACCCCTCCCTCCGGCGCCTCCCGCGTCCCCTCCTCCCGCCACCCCGCCCCACGCCTTCTCCCCTGCCCCCTCTCCCCTGCATTCAAGGAGCCCGGCGGCCCCGGGGGGGATATTTTTAGTTGCTTCTTTCTCCTTCACTTTTAGCTTCAGCAGCATCTCGGAACACTCCGAGCGGAGAGCTTGTGGGGGGACGAGGGGGGAGCCCGAGAGGGAGTGGGGGAAAAGTTAAGAGTCTCGCAAAGAAAAGCGGGAGGGCGGCGCGGAGGGACCCGAGGCGCGGGTGGAGGAGGGGACGGGGACCCGGCCGCGCAGCCCGGCGCGAGTCTCCAGTTGGCGTGTGTGGCTAGGGCCAGGAGGGCTGGGATGCACTTTAGTCACGGACTCTGCTCGGGCTGGCGGGGCAGGGGGGTCTGCGAGCCCGCGTCGCCCCGGCTCTGTCTGCTCCGCCTGACCCCGCATTTTATTGCGGCCGGGAGCCCTGCTCCGCCCTCCCCTCGGCTCTGCAGGGACCTCGCGCGCCGCGCGCCGCCCTGGCTGCCTCGCCTCAGCCTCGGCGCGGCTCCCGCACCCCACATCCGCTCGGCTGCCCGGCCTCGCCCCCCGATCGGCCACCCGCGCCCCCCGGCGCCCCCACACCCTCCTCGACCGCCCCTGCCTTCCCCTCCGCCGCCGCCTCCACCTCCGCCTCCAGCTCCAGCCGCCCGCGGCTCCGGGGCCGACCCACCCCGGCGCAACCTTTAGCCGGAGACCGACCTCTCCGGTCCCCAGCCCGGCGGGCGGCCGCGCGCCCTCGCCCCGACACCCCCAATCGCCATGTCACGGCCTCGGCCCTGCGCGCGCCCCAACCCCGCACCCTTGTGCACCGGGATCCACACGGAATTTCTTTTTTTTTTCAAGATTGCAACCTCTCCCACCTCCCCCCACCCGCGACAAAAACCCGGCATCCACACTACTCCCCTCCTCCCTCCTCTCGCCCCCTCCCCCGCAACCCGGAGTGAGGAGGGGGAGGGAAAGGGGGGAAAAGCCCGATCTCAAGGAAAAAAAAAAGAGGGGGTCGAGAGAAAGAAAGAAAAAGAGAGAGAGAATAGAAAGGGCACGGGGCTGATCATCACCAACATGGCTGCCTCGGCATAGACCTAAACGAGGAGTAACCCGGGCTGTGTCTTTGTCAGTTTCACCTCTGTAACCCTAAACTAATGCAGAAAACAACGGCGGAGGCTGCGGAGGGGAAAGAGGAGAGGGAGGGCGAGAAAATGGCACGAGAGGAGGTGGAGAAGGGATGACTTACGTGAGGGAAGGCGCTTGGGCTGCTCCTGCTTCCTCCTGGGCATTTTCCCCCTTTTCTCACATTCTCCTCCTTGGTTAATGTGAGATCAAATAAACCCCCGTGGGGGCAGACAGGCAGACACTGGCAGGAGCGGGGAGGTAGTTGGGGGGCGGGCAGGGGGAAACCCCTTCTCTCCGGTGTGTGCAATGGGTTGAAGCTTGTTTCCTGGAGCCAGAAGAGGGGTTTTCTTCTTTTCTTTCCTTTCTTTCTTTCTTTTTTTTTTTTTTCCTTTTTTTTTTTTTTAATTTTTTGGTCGTGCACCTGGCTTGTCCCCGAGCGTAATATTCTTCAATGGAAACGGATCTAATAGGTGTGAGTGTGTGTGTGTCCTGTGCTCGCGTGTGATGGGAGGTATAAATAAATGAGCGCCGGTGCGGCGGTGTCTATGGCCGCGCGCTGTGTCTCCGAGCCCCTAACACTAATGTCGGGATCAAAGGGCAGCGGCGGCGGCAGCACAGCTCGCAGCTCGCTCTCTCGCTCTCCTCTCGCGCTCTCTCTCTGTCACACACACACTCACACACACACAGAGGCACAGACTGAGGGAAAGAGCGAGAGCTAGACACACGCGCGCGCGCATACACACACACACACACACACACACACACACAGACACACACACACACACTCAGCAAAGAGGAAGGTGCCCTAAGGCTCTCAGGGCGGACTCAGCCTAGCATTTACAACTGCTCTGTCTGGAAAGAATGGGGGGCGCGCGTGCGGGGGTGGGATGGACTTCTTCGAATTTATCCCGCTAGTCGCCCAATCAAGGGGGGTGGTGGAAAAGTGCCCCCCACCGCTCTTGAAACATTATTTTACAGATTTTTTTTAAGGAAATAGGTTGCACTAACCACTTTCTTTTGTGTATTAAACTACGTTTGGTTCTGTATAAAATTCCCCAGGCTTTTGTAACTGAAAGATTGACTCTCTCACCCCATCACCTTGAGTCTGGACGTTACAGACTCTCACATACTCCCTTAAAACAGCCTAATGGAAATAAATCTTTTTTTAAAAAAAATTTAAAAGATAGCATAGGGTGGGATCAGGGGATGGGTGGCATGGATACCCAATTTTAGAGGGTCCGGTGAAGTTAACATTTGAAAATTCAGCCAAAACTAAAATTACAGGTTCTTAATAAAGAGGGAAAATAAGATTAGGTCACCCCCGAGGGTTGACTCAACTGCCACAGGGCTATTCCTACAGTGCACACAGTGATCTTGACTTCTGTGATTCACTCCCCGCCTTCCCCCACCCCACCCCCCAGAACACAGGTAACTGAGGCTTACCCTGAAGCAATTCTAGTGTGTAGTTTGAGCTCAGACAGCAGTCTTCATTAAGCCATATACTTTCATTACTTTAGAAATCACACATCTTGCTTCAAAGAGACACATAAAGAGGGAAAACAGAAAAGGATGCGTCGCCTCACAAAAGGTACTCAGTGAAGGGAACGGGTCTCTCTCTCTCTCTGACTGTAAGCCATGTGGATACAAGTTCACTGGGAGGTTGTTAATGATTTAAAACTCCAAAATCTGCTACTATAATTGAAGTAAAAAAAAATTGGTCTGAAGAAGAGCTGTTTCATAAAACTCTCTGTAAAGGGAAACTTTGAACTTGGTGGAATACATTATATGTCATGAGTCAGAGCTAAAAAATAAAAAAGGTGCATTATTTAAACGACATCTTCCCTTTTGAGCTTTAAAAAATCGACTCATCATCTTATGTTAAATATTTTCCTACCAATTTTTAAATAGATGTTTTCATCAGAAGATGGAGCCTAGTGAAGACACAAAAGTTTAAAATGGCATTCGATCAGGTGACACAAGTGACTAATGAGACTTAGAAGTCTCCAGTGGTGTCAAAGAGAGCCACTGGGGTTAGGCTTGGTTACGTTTCCTTTAAATGACAAAAGCTTTATACTGTTTTCACTAGGAAACTGTAGAGGAGACTGTGTCTCCCAAAAGATGGCTTTCATTAATAGTGAATTCCCAAGATGAACCCCTTCTTGCTGACGCCTACCAACACACTTGGCACTCCAAGGTGGCGATGCTATTTGAAGCAGGTTTAAATGCCTTCCGAAACAGTGCAATATCCAAACTGGAACATCAACCTTAAACCAATTCCAAAATACAAAAAAATTGTTTTTAAATGGTAGTTAAAAGCAGGCATGGTGACCAGTGCCTTTGATTCCAGCACTGGAGAGGCAGAGGCAGGCAGATCCCCATTGGAGGCCAGCCTGGTCTACATAGCAAGCTCCAGACTAGCCAGGGCTACGAGTGAGACTCTGTCTCAAAATAAGAAAAACTAACAAATGAAAAGAGACAGTTAAATGTCCCTGTGTAATGATCTGAGATAGATTGATCAAGACCAGTGTGCCGTGCCTTGGGCTGTGTGTGTATGAGGTTTGAAGCACGTCTGTTCCAGGCAGACTGCTGTGGGCTTGTCGAGCCTAAGGAGAGATAAACACATTGATCCTGAGACTGACCACAGCTTTCTCAGAACTTTTACCTAGGACATCAGGATCACAACTCCAAATGGACACAGCACCACCTTTTCCTGAAACTGCAGTGACCATTCATAGTACTTAGTACACTGTAATTGAAAACATACTTTTGGCCCTTCCTCCAGCTGAGTACATTTCCTGCGACCTTTTAAAGGCATGCTGGCAAAAGCTGTCGACTTTTAATTATATAGGTGTTCCATCAACAGCCAAGAGCATTTTAAATGGAATTTATTCATACCTCCACCTTTTCCAAAAATTATTTGAAGTAAGACATAACAATGGGAAATAGAAATAAACAGAGGCTCTTCTATTTAAATCTCAGGTTGGTGTCTGAACGGCAGACAAACCGCTTCAAGGTCATTTGTAACCACCCTTAATTGCTGGAATGTTAGCCCACTAAATGTTAGGAAGATAAGTACGGAGATCATCACAACAAAACACAAACTCAAAATTCGATAGTATGTTTGGGTACATATAGCCAGGAACAATTAGTTTGGATTCTTAAACTCAAATGTTGTATTTGATTCACTGGGCTTTTCAGACTACATATTTCTTAAAAAGCATAGTACCCTTCCCACCCCATCTCTATCGTTTGTCAAATACGTGAGTCCTATTTAGGTTCTTTAAAAATAAAGGCATACATTCTGAGATGTTTCATAAGTGCTGGTTCACAGATGTAAATGCCATCTAAGACCAAGGCTTGCTAAAGGTGGGTAGTCAATGAGATCACAACTCGTAGAATAGCATAGAGGCTGCAGAGGGTCTCCAGGGTCAGAAGCATTCTTACAATGAAAGTAACTCAGTAGACACAGTCACCTGCTGACATGCCCGATGGCCCAAGTCCTGTCTCTGACGCCGGCTTGGTGGAACGCAGGAACCTTCTCTGACCTCCACAGGTGTGTCATAGCATGTGCAACATCTCTCCCAGTAAAATGGATGAATTACTGTTTTTCAAACTTTGATAATAATATTACGATGCCCCTTTCCCTCTTCTCCATGTTGGCATTTGTGGTGCTGATGCTAAGGTGGTGATGGGTAAGATGACGGTGATGGCAGAGATCAGGCAGGGTACCACACTTAGGATTATTCATCCTCTCCGTCATCACATGCACTCAGAGAAAGCACAAAGGAAAGCTCACTTAAGGACATCCTTGATGGAGCAGTAAAACCTGTAAGTTTTAGTAACTCTGACCCCTGAGACAAGACTTTTTCTTGTGACACAGTAATGGGTACCAAAAGCGCTCAGCTGTGGCTGAAGTATGTCTGGAGGAAAAATCACTCCTGAGATTGTTTGAAATAGTCTTCATTTTTCATGGGACATTATCTTTACTTGAAAGAATGATTGGCAGAAAACTTGGGTTTTTCCCAAAAAAAAAAAAAAAAAAACAAAATTAAAAAAAAGAAAAAAGAATGAGGTGAGTTTGTAGCTTCAAGGAAACAAGGAAGACTATTGCTATAGAAATGGAAGTCTCTGTAGTGAAAATCTACATGACTTGTGTTTGCTAGCACGAGCTTAAGCGACTTCCTAACGCTTCAGTTGCTTTATGAGATCTATGGTGACATTAATAAATGTGATTAAAAAAAAAAAAGTAGTGTCAACACTTTGAAAGCTCTGCCTAGCTCAATTTAACCAACATATTGCAAATATTCAATACATAATGATACTTAGTTGGGTCACTCTAAGTGAGACATTGATTGATGGATTTTAATGCAAAAAACCTAGAAAAGCTCGTGGATGTGGTTTCAGATTCCATACTGCTTATAACTTTTAAGAAACTACTATTCATTGACCTCTAGAGTAGTGTTAACGGACAATATTCACAAACACTTGATGAGATTATTAATATATTTCTCCCTTTTCTAACTACATATCTGTGTGAGGCTAAGTCTTCATGCAAACCTTTCTTTTCTTTAGATTTTTTTTACTTTTATTTGCTTATTTTTAAAGATTTTATTTTTATTGTAAATTGTGTATCTGTGTGTGTGTGTGTGTTTCTGGGCATAGGTACATGTGAATGTAATGCCTGTGGAGACCAGAAGAGGGCCCTAGATCCCCTGTGAGAGAAATCTAGAGTAATAAGTGGTTCCCAGGAGCCTGATGAGGGTGCTGAGAATCAAACTTAGGTCCTCTGTCAGAGCAGTATGGGCTCTTAACTACTGGACCATCTTTACATAACTCTCCACCCCTTTAACTTATGTGTGTGTGGGGGGGGGGGCAGGTGCCTATGAAGTCTAAAAGAGGGTATGTAATCCTCTGGAGTTGGAATTTATAGAAGTTTATGAGCCATCCATTGTGGATGCAGGGAACCAAAGTTGGATCCTTGAGCAAGAATGGCAAGTTCTCTTGCCCACAGAGCCATCTCTTTAGCTCCTTTATACATTAAAAAAATAAATACATTGAAGCTGGGTGTGATGGTGCACACTTTTAATCCCACCACTCAGAAAGCAAAAGGCCAATCTCTGGGTCAGAGGCCAACCTGATATACATAAAATGCTCCAGGCCAACTGGAGCTACACAGTAAGACTCTGCCTTAAAAAAAAAAAAAGTATATAAACACAAATGATAATAAAATATTTCGTATCTTATTTTTAATTTAATAAGATTAAATTATTAAATTGACTAAATTACATTTTTTTTAAATTAGAAATTTTAATTTTAGTTGAAATATAATTTAATTTAATGGGGCAAAGCCATACAGAGTCTCATGCGTGCTATACAAATAGTCTACCAGTGACTCACATCTTCACCCTCTTTCCATGAACATCTTTAACCAAACAATCTATGATGACAGACAGAAAGCAGACGCAGACAGATGACTGAGCCGGACACTACAGAGGTTTCCTGAGATGTATTACACTAAGTGATGTAGATTGATGCCCCCTCGTCACAGAACGTTTCGAAAATCAGAGATTTTTCCATAATGTGTGTAATGTACTGATTTTATTAATTATAAATAAATAATTTCTTTCTAAATACTGGGGGCTGAAGGGGGCAAGTAGACATGGTAAACAGGGAATGGGAGGCAGAATGGGGGGATCAATCAAAATGACACATAAGTGTCACAGGAAACTTGTCACATTAGATGTGAATTTCAGAGAGAGAGAGAGAGAGAAGAAGAAGAAGAAGAAGAAGAAGAAGAAGAAGAAGAAGAAGAAGAAGAAGAAGAAGAAGAAGAAGAAGAAGAAGAAGAAGAAGAAGAAGAAGAAGAAGAAGAGGTCAAATTTGGTGTATTTTACTCAAAGAGATGAGACGTGTCAGCAACATTTCTACAGTAAATGGTCATTTGAAATAAACTTCCAATTTTTTTCCCAGACTAAATAAATAAGCAAATCACACTACAACTGTCCATTGATCAATGCTGTCCTGTTCGGTTGTTGAAACAGTTGTTTTCAAGCTGTTTAAAAATTCTAGCTCCCAGCACTTGGGAGGCAGAGGCAGGCGGATTTCTGAGTTCGAGGCCAGCCTGGTCTACAAAGTGAGTTCCAGGACAGCCAGGGCTATACAGAGAAACCCTGTCTCGAAAAAACCAAAAAAAAAAAAAAAAAAAAAAAAAAAAAAAAAAAAAATTCTAGCTCAGAGCATTTGTTAAGAGTTTCTGTCACTCTTGCAGACAGCTTGGGTTCAGTTCCCAGAACCCATGTGGTTGTTCATAACCAGCTGTAGCTCTGGCTCTAGGGGATCTGATGCCCTCTTCTGCCCTCAGACATGCATGCAGGCAAAGCACTAAATAAAATGAGGAAATATAAAAATTAAAAAATATATATTGGTCAAATGTAAAATATATAATTCCTCATAAAAGTTCATAAAAGTAGGGAAAATAAAGTTTCAACCTTTAAAACTGATGTTCAGTTTTTAGTAAGTGACATAGCAAGTATCACCAGATACAATGCATATAGACAAAAACTCAGACTTTTACATTGCTTCCAAAGAGCTTGGTAACCCATGCTCCGGAAACTAAGGAGAAACAAAGAAATGCTTGTATAGGGGCTGTGGTTCATCTTCTATAAGCCAAGCACAAGCTGCTGACCTAGTTTGCCCTGGGAGCAGAGACACAGTCTGTGAACCCCACAAGTGGTTTCTCCACAAGTGGTTTCTCCGATATCTTCCTGAGGAGATGCAGGGAGTTGACCAGAATGTTCCACAAACCTCATGGAAACAGTCTTTTCAGCCATGTAGAGAGGGTCCCTACTCCAGGCACAGGACTGCAGCCTCTGCTGGTTTCAGAGCTTTCAGGGATGTCCGGTCGGTAAGGGCGTCTCTCTTTCCCAGCGCCTCAGCCGTTGGCAGCATGAGTTGAGATAGAACACTCTTTACCCTAAAAGTGTAGCGAGTCTGACATTTTAAATAATGAACATTTCTCTGAGCAGAGCTCTGAGTTTGGTGCCTCTCCTGGCCTGGACCTCACGTGTTATAAATCAGTATCTGGTGACGATGACCAGCCTTCTTTTTAAGAGTGGAGAGACATTTTGTTCTAATCTGTGCTTAGGAAGTTGGGGCAGGCTGGGACTAGCAAAGTTTGTTAGGGTTTGGATAAGCTGTATTTTCAAAAGTAATGGAAGGAGCCAAGGGGTCTATCTTTGCTGTAGAGAGCCTGCCTTGTATGTGCAAGGCCTCAGATTCAATCTCTAATGGGAAAATTAATAATTAATAATAATGATGATGATAACAATGATAAGTCAGCTGTTGTGAGTGTGTGGGTGTGCAATTCCATGACCCAACAGAGGAAACTATTTCCAGGTGTCTGAATTTTTTAATCTAAACATACAGTCTGGGGCACAGTCTTGCTTAAATGGTTCTTTAACTCAGCATCTCAGGGGAACACACCCAAGAACAGAGTAGAGTCATGGGCAAATTTAGGCAAATGTTGGACTTCTGTGCTCCATTTCCTTCACTAGGTACATCCCACCCTCATGCCTCCTGTGTTTCTTCCTAATCTGAACACCAGTTTGAAACAGAACTCTTACCTACAAGTCCTTAAGGGCTCTTAGGGTCTCTATGAACTTAGGCCCTTGTAATCAGGATGGGTGAAAATCACCCTTAGCAGTTGCTCCCCATTTTCAGGCATTTTAAACTGATTTGTCCAGTTCTCCACAATACCACTACTTATTCCTACTACTGACTATCAAACCTAGGGTCTTCAGGTTGCTAGGCAATAGCTCTAACCACTGAGCCACATTTCAGTCCAGTCTAATTTTTTCATTGTTGTTGTTATTTTGAATCATAGCTTCATTATATGGCTCTGCGTGTCCAGGAACTCACTCTGTAGAGCAGGCCAGTCTGGTCTTCCTCCTGAGAGCTGGAATTAAAGATTTGATCCTCTTCCTCCTGAGAGCTGGAATTAAAGACTTGAACTACCACATGTGGCTGGTCTAATTTACTATACTTCTCAGCCTAGTGACCCAGTCACCTTGTGCCCAGCCTCAGATTTCCTCCTTGCAAACCCCCGCTTGCATTGCAGCTTCTCATGCAGCCCCTTCTCATGCAACCACGCATGAGTGCTAACTGGTTCCATTTCTCTATTGTGCCTCTCTCTCTGTCAAACTGTCTCCCCATTCTTTCTGCCTACTATGGACACCTAGGACACCCTGACAAAGTTTTACACACTAAAAAACGCCATCTGTAGAAAGCAGCACACACCCAGAAAGCTATTTATTACATATTGTCTGCTGTGAGAAGATATCATGACCAAGGCAACTTATAAAACACAACATTTACTTTGGGGCTCATGGCTTCTGAGGGCTAGAGTCCAGAATGGCAGAGAAAAGCCATGGCAGCAAGAATGGCTTAGAGCTTTCATCTTGATTGGCAGGTTGAAGGCAGAGAGAATGAGATAGTCTAGAAATGGCAGGGTCTTTTGAAACCTCCGAGCACTCCCACTCCCCGTGACTTACCTCCTTCAACAAGACCACACCTCCTAGTCCTTCCTAAACAGTTCTACCAACCAAGGACCAAGGATTCAAACATACAAGCCTATGGCGACCATTTTCATTCAATCACCATACATATTTAACATGTTTTGTAAGTATGTATTAAATATTAATTATTGCACATCTTGGTGATCAACAAGTGAAATGGAAATGAAATCCAGCCAAAGAGCCTTTTGTAGGTTTCCCTCGTGTCTTAGTTTGCTATTGCTGTGATAAACACCATGGCCATGACCACTTGGGAAGAGCATGGGCTTACATGTTCCAGTCACACTCCAACATGAAAAGAAGTTGGGGCAATGTAATCAGGAGTAGGAACTGGAGCTGAGGCCGTGGAGGGACACTGCTATGGAGAAAACGCTTGCTCAGCCAGCTTTCTTATAAAACCCAGGCCACCTCCCCAGGGACTGTTTCACTTACCTACAGTGGGCTAGGCCCTCTAAATCAATCATCAGTCAAGAAGAAAGAAAGAGAGAGAGAGACAGAGAGAGAGAGAGAATAAAAAGCAAAACAACAATCAGTAACAAGCCTTATACCTTGTATGCTATCGTCCCTGATGTAGTATTTGTTATCTACCTGGAACCTTGAATATTCTTGGCCCATGGGAAGTACTACTACTAGGAGGCGAGGCCTTTTTGGAATAAGTGTGGCCTGTAAGAGGATGTACTCCCAGGCAACAAGCTCCACCCATTGTGGGAGACAGCCTTCTCCTGGTTGCCATTGGATCAAGATGCAGGACTCTTAGCTCCTTCTCCAGCACCCTGTCTGCCTGGACACTGCCATATTCCTGCCCTAATGATAATGCACTGAACCTCTGAACCTGTAAGCCAGCCCCAGTTAAATGTTGTCCTTATAAAAGTTACCTTGGTCATGATGTTTATTCACAGCAATAAAACCCCATGAAGACATCTCTAGTTCCAGACTCCCAGTGTAGGTTGTACCAGCCCTGGGCAGGATTGTATAAGAAAACCAACTAAGAAAGCCATGGAGAAAATTCCAATAAGCAGTATTCGTCTATGGCCTAAACTTCAGTTCCTGCTTTGACCTCTGCCCATTTTTATTCCAGGTTTTATTTTACTTTATATAATTAAATGTCTCATGGGGGGAAGGATCAAGTTACTCTGAAGAATCATTTTGGCTGTTGAGTTTAGCTATATCCTTTATATATATTTATAAGAAGTATATATATATATATATATATATATATATATATATATATGTGTGTGTATACTTTATAAGAAGTATATATATATGTGTATATATACTTCTTAGTTAGGGTTTCCATTGCTGTAAGGAGACAGGTTCTGAGGTTCAGGCCATTATCATCATGGCAGGAAGCATGGCAGCATTCAGGCAGGCATGGTGCTGAGGAGCTGAGAGTTCTACATCTTGTTCCAAAGGCCAGCAGGAGAAGATTGTTCCCCTACATGACTAGGAGGAGGGTCTCAAAGCCCACAGTGACACATTTCCTCCAACAAGGCCACACCTATTCCTACAAGGCCACACCTCCTAATAGTGTCAACCCCTGGGCCAAGCATATTCCAACCACCACTATATATTATATATGTACGTACACATACACACACACACACATATATATATACACATATATATATCATATTCCAACCACCACTATATATTATATATGTACGTACACATACACACACACATATATATGTATAGGTATATATGTATATACATATATATATATATATATATATATATATATATATATATATATATGAATGATCATGCCATGAGAGTTAACTATTTGTTAATAGTTAACTCTTTCTCTGCCACTATTTAGTCTCGTACTTTAATTTATTAATAAGGAGATACAATTGCTGCTCCAGATCCGAATTGTGTGACTTTGTGGGCAGAAGGAACTTTACCGATCACTTGGTTTGGAGCTGGTGTTTTGGAGCTGGTACAACACTGGGGGAAACTGCTACTGAGATCAGGCTAATGAGGGCTCCACCATGCCGGAAAGGGGGAGCTCGGGTGTAAAATCATGTGACAGTGTTGCTGTGCATCCTGATGTAGCAATAAACAAACTTCAGAAATTAAGTGTTTTTTAAGAACCGTGGAAGGGGAGTGCAGAGAAGACAATACATCCTCTGAGCAGAACTAAACTAAAATGTTTATACCACGCTGAAAAGTGTCTAAGAAGCCTCTACTGCCGGACGTGGTGGCGCACACCTTTAATCCCAGCACTCAGGAGGCAGAGGCAGGAGGATTTCTGAGTTCGAGGCCAGCCTGGTCTACAGAGTAATTTCCAGGACAGCCAGGGCTAAACAGAGAAACCCTGTCTCGAAAAACCAACTCCCCCCCAAAAAATAAAGGAAGCCTGTACTAATTGGTAGGTAGAGGTAGACAAATCTCTGTGGATTCAAGGCCAGTTGGTCTCCATGGTAAATTCTAGGACAGCTATGTAAAGAGACCCTGTCTCAGATAGATAGATAGATAGATAGATAGATAGATAGATAGATAGATAGATAGATAGATAGATAGATGATAGACAGACAGGTAGATAGACAGATAGATGATAGACAGGTAAACAAAACAAACAAACAACTCACCACCACAACCAAAGAAGCCCACATTCAAATCCCAATTAATGTCAGCCAAAAAGTTTCAGGTCAGGTCACAAGCTCACTCCACTGGAGCAAGTCTATTACTTAAAAAGCAGGAGACATAAAATTCCCAACTCAGCCTACCCTCCCCCCACCCCCCATGGCAATTCCTCCAGCCATGTTTACCTGTGAGGGATGGATGCTCTTTAGATGACAGGCTTTGAAGCCTCTGCCTCCTCAGTGCTGCGTTCAGGAGTCCCTAGCTGAGGGCCAACAGGACAAGTGGAATTTCACAAAAGGTCTAGGACAATAAAAGACTCCTGTGACTTGCTTAAAACAACAGGAAGGAGCCAGATGGATAAGCTACAATACACATCCTTGTCTTGGGTGAAGCACAACTGGTTCAGCAAGTGTCCTTTCAGCAAACAGCCTGGCCCCTGAACAGTGGAGCTGCGGTGGAGGCCTGCAGGCAGCCGGCCTGTATGCTTGCCTACAGGAGCCTCCTTGTTTCTTGTGGAAAAGGCTCCTCTGGTCCAGCAGTGTTTGCCATATAGGTCTTATTAAAGATGTTCCAAGAAACAGACCACGGGCATCACAGGAACTACTTAATTTCCAAAGGTCATGCTTCTAGAAGTGTGTACCCTAAGAGATTCAAGCTCTGTATGTGTTAAATTGTTTATTGTTTTAGGAAAAGCTTTGTTTGGTGACTTCTTTTTTTCTTTTAAAAAACAAACAAACAGACAAACAAACAAGGAAACATATTCCAACTCTTTGGAGAGTTGGCTGCCTATTAAGATATCTGGGAAACAAGTGTTTCAGTTCAGCAGAGTTTGTGTCTGAGGGTTGACATGGTTCTCTCCAGGAAAAGACAAAAGCCAATAGCGAAACTGAGTATAAGTACAGACAAATTTGTTGTCATGTCCACTGCCATGGCCATTTCATTGTTCACTTCATGGCCGGGGAATCTGAGGCACAGCTTTAGACAGGGCTACACAGTTAGATCACCCAGGGTAAGGCATTTGTTAATCACTCTTCCAGATTTAGCCATTCTCTCAAATCAATCAGGCAGAGGGACAGAGCAACCAGCCTTATACCCTAAAGGTCAGGAGACTCCAGCTTTTCTTTTTTTTTTTTTTTTTTTTTTTTTAAAGATTTATTTATTTATTATATGTAAGTACACTGTAGCTGTCTTCAGACATTCCAGAAGAGGGCGCCAGATCTCGTTGTGGATGGTTGTGAGCCACCATGTGGTTGCTGGGATTTGAACTCTGGACCTTCGGAAGAGCAGTCGGGTGCTCTTACCCACTGAGCCATCTCACCAGCCCCCAGCTTTTCTTTCATAAGAAAGGAATGATCTTGATCTTGGAGTACTCTCCCCAGGAAGTCTTGCTCCCAGTTTCCTGAAGGGCAAGTGTGAACTCCCAGGTAGATCTCAATCATGTTAATGAAAGATAAATCATCTCCAGAAGTAATCAGGATGTAAGCATGCCAAAGCAGACAGTGAATTCCCTGTGTGTGCCTGTGTGTGTGTGTGCCTGTGTGTGCCTGTGTGTGTGTGTGTGTGTGTGTGTGTTAGTCTCGGCTAGTTTTTCCACATTTGTTCCTTGATTGCTGTCCCTTCCTCTGTCCATTCCCTGCTGTAGAGTCTGACCTCTTATAAAAATGTACCACCCACACGCCCCAGCGCCTGGATGTACTTCTGGATCTAGGCAGTAGGCACAGGTAATAGGAAGAGAGTGGGAGGTGAGAGGGCAGGGCTAGATCATCCTACGCCTCTCCCAGCTTTGCTGCCTGCTGGCTGCAGTTTTGCTCCTGTGCAAAGGCAGTCTCTTAGCCCTTCATCAGCTACTTCAGACTTTAGACTACAGTTATGCTATTTCTTGCCTGTTCCTTCAGCCCTGGGGTGGCCATGGCTTGCTACTGTCACTAGTGTCTGCACGCTTCACTAGTTCTAGTTGTTCCTTAGTCATCCACTTCTACACACAGGCCAGGCCAGCCTGAGATTCAGCACATATCAGACGCTGATGTTGTGTTTTCAATCCTTCTGCTTCTACCTCTGACACTTGGATTATAGACGTATACCACCACTGCCAGCTTCGAACTGGCACTCATATAAAACATTGGATGTGCTAGAAAATGTCTGGGATCTCATCACAAGAGAGGAAAAGACAGGCAGATCTCCGGGGTTCACTGGTCAGTCAGTCTAGCCCAACCAGGGAGAGACCTTTTCTCAAAAAACACAAGTTGGAGAGTGACAGATACCTGATGTCAATCTCTGGGCATGGACACACACACACACACACACACACACAGACACACACACAGAGAGAGAGAGAGACAGAGAGAGAGAGAGAGAGAGAGAGAGAGAGAGAGCGCGCTATATACAAAGTAAAGCCTTCTCATTTGAATGGTGAATTCTACTCTTTCCCTGACCCCACACTACTTTCCATTCATTCAGCAAATAGCCGGTGAACACCTACTACGTGCTGGGCACTACACATGCCACTGGAAACAAATAGAGATATTGACTCTGACCCTGTAGCTTTTACAAAACTTCACAGCTTCTCTGAGACCAGTGAAGGAGGCTTGGAGAGAGGCAAGAGTGGTCCCTGGCTAAACACCAAGCATCTCATTAGCAGATGACCAAAAGAAACCATGACAGGCTCAAAGCGAAGCCATGGTGTCCTGGGACTGAAGACCATCTTGGCTCTGTAGAAATCCAAGGTGACCTTATGTAACTTCTCTCCAGGCCTGGCCCGGATGTTCCTTTTGCTCCACCCCCTCTCCTCCCTTTAGCTTATTCATACTCATTTCTTCTTCTTGTCTCTAAAGACCTGGACTATTGAAACTTTTGTGGAATTTATTTATTTATATCTGTGTATATTTGTATGTGTGCCATTGTACATGCAAGGAGGTCAGAGGACAACTTGTGGGAGTTGGTTTTCTCTTTCACCACATGAGTCCCTGGGATCAAATGCAGGCTGTGAGGCTTGGCAGCAGTCACCCTTACCGAAAACCATCTTGTCTGCCCAGTCCTGATCATCTTACCACCCAGAAGGACTGACTATGGTATCCTTCCCGAGCCTGCTCTCTGCTGATGGATGGGCTGCATAGTCGCCTTTAATTCAAAATTTGTGTCCTTCCTCTATTTTCCAAGGCCTCCTTATGCTTTTATTATCCTAAAATATTAATCAACAAGATAAGTGTTCATCTTTTGTCTTTTATTTTTCAAGTTTTTAGCAATGAAGCTTGTGTGATTACTATAACTTAATTAAAAACAGCAATAAGTCAATTAACTAGAAATGCCAGTGTCTTCAGTAGTACAAATAGCTTATTTTTATGCAGTTGCAATAAGAATACATATGGGTTACTCAGAAGACTAGGGAAAATATGATTACTTTTCTGGGAATGCTCTTTTTGTTCATATATTTGTTGAGGAAAAGTCAGACAATTTTAACTTTCAAAAAAAAATTACACAAAAATTTATTAAGATAAATATGGGTGCTCGCTTCGGCAGCACATATACTAAAATTGGAATGATACAGAGAAGATTAGCATGACCCCTGCGCAAGGATGACACGCAAATTCGTGAAGCGTTTCATATTTTTCAGAAGATGGCCTAGTCGGCCACCAGTGGAAAGAGAGGCCCATTGGTCTTGCAAACTTTATATGCCTCAGTACAGGGGAACTCCAGGGCCAAGAAGTGGGAGTGGGTGGGTAGGGAAGTGGGGGGGGGTATGGGGGACTTTTGGGATAGCATTGGAAATGTAAATGAAGAAAATACCTAATGAAAATAATAATAATAAAAGATATATATGGATATACCATACACCCTTGGATAATGCATATGCTTATCCTATATGCATTTGGGCTGGGAGCTAATCAGCTTTCCACCAGTGCAACAATATACCTGAAATAGCGTATAAAGAAGGAGCTTCCAGACCATACTGTCTAACTGCTGTTTAAGGTCTGTAAAATGTGTGGCAGAGAAAAAACGTATGCAACAAAATGAGGGGAGCAAAGCTGAGAGAATAAATGATGTGAGACTATGATCTCACAGCCTTCCCTGGAACCACACCCTTAATGGTCTTTTGCTTCCCAACAGCATCAACATGGGCTTAAGATTCAGATGGCGGCAGGTGGCTTAGCTGGATCCCTAAGCACAGTGATGCTCCACCTCTTGGTGGCTGGAAAGCACCATGAGGCCCAAGCTCTTTGTGAACTTCAGGTCAAAGGGCAAGGTTCAAAGTCTTTTTTCCTGGGAACAGCTTCAAGCTCCAACTCTAGATTCCCAGGGGACGGATGGGTTCTCATCTGCTTTCGTTACTTGAGGAGAAGTTGGAGCACACTGGTTCTGCCTTCAGGATCCTCATGCTGTGACATGGCTGTGACCTTCTGCAGCAGGAATTTTAGGCATCATGACATTTACATGGCTGAGATTTTCAGTTAAGAAACATTTGTTGAGGGTTTCATGATTTTCTTCCTTCCCACCCTCTATTGTTGTGCCTGAAATAAAATAAATGACCTAGAATTATTTGGCACTTGTCTGTCACAAATCATAATTAATACTTTGGTGTTTTTTACTCTTAAGAAAAAGCAACATTCTGCATGTGGAATTCCTCTTCATTTGAGACGTTGCTTTACCGCTGTCCAACATAAGCAGAGAGGGAAGGGGGCGGGGGAAGAGAGGGACGAGAACAACTCATATTTTACAAACTACGATTCTCTCTACATTCACAAAGTTATTTTTTACACACAAAGAAAATAACATGAAATCCATATAAACAACTTTGAATAAGGTATAACCACAGCCAGGGCTGGATTCCCGTCCTGGGGAAGACTAAAGTTGTGCAAGCAGTCTGGTTATCTTCATGGGCTTTGAATGAATGGCTTTAATCACACACTGTTTTCAGTACCTGTGTGGCTGATACTTGATGTGTTGTGTGATTTTATTCTACACACCACAGACACCCTCAGGAATAGCAGCAGCAATAGTAACAGTATTAGATGCAGTTGTGCGGAATTAGCCCACACTGTTTGTATTCTGGTATATAATGTGAACCAAGAATCTTGGTCCCTATTCTCATGGAAAAAAATCCCTAAGGACAAGTCTTCATAGAAAACGCTCACAGTAACAGATACCTTAGACTTTGATAGTCACTTTTATTTAAAGATTAACAAGAAAACAATGAGCTTGGTAGCTGAGCATGTGAACACAGCAAACAATAACACGATACCTCTCACTTCAGATGTTCTGATCAGGGAGCTTGCATCTTACTGAAAGGCTTTCATTTGGTTTTTCTCAGCAAATCACTTGACTCCACTCTTGGTTTGTGATTTGGGCTGGGGTGGACAGGATCATATACCATGAGCACGTCACACGTGTGAACAAGTCACACCATGACCAGGATCCATCCCATCATTTATATGTCTTCCCATGCCTCAAGAGAAAACAGGAAATCTGAATTTAATTGAGAAGTTGTCAGGTTTGGGGGATAAACACATCATACAAAAACATATCTGTAGGTTGGTTGATCTGTGGTTGTTTGCTCATGACTTCTTCTTGAGATCCATACAAATCATTGTCCATTTATACATTGCTCTTGTCTGACATACGCAAGACACCAAGGTCCTCAAATGTTGTGCTGTACACACAGACTCTCAGTTCTCAAAGTGACTTAGCAGCAGACTTCAACCCTATCATTCCCAGTGGTGAACTTATTGGAGGGATCTTATCGTGAGATTATACTATCTTAGGTCCTTGAAGAGTCACCCTTTCCCTTCACTCTGTTAGGTTTTATGTTTTAGAAGTATGAAGGGGACACGGAAGTGATAGTATTCCTGCGGATGGTTAGTGTGGATGTTAAATGGCGCTGTGTTATGAGCCCTCAAAAAACTAAGTCAAATTACTGTGTGATTCAGGAATTCCAGAGTAGAGTATAGATATAAAGAATTGAAAGCAGACACTCAGACAGATATCTGTACACCCACACTCACTCTCTCCTTACTCATAGTCATCAAAAGGTAGAAATGGGGCTGAGAAGATGGGCCAGCAGAAAGGCATTTGCTACCAAGCCTGATCATCCAAATTTGATTCCCAGAACCTGAGTGGTAGAAGGAGACAAATAACTTTGCAAGCTGTCCTCTGACCTTTGCATATGCAAAGGTCACATACTTGAGTTCCTCATTCCTTGCTCTCTTGCTCTCTCTGTGTCTCTGTCTCTCTCTGTCTCTCCTTTCTCCTTCCCTCCCTCTTCCCTTTCTCTCCTCTCTAAATAAATGTAATTTTAAAACAAAGTTAGCAAGGCACCTACACATGTGCAAGTCAAAGCCAGACCGAACCCCAACAAGGATCGGGGAGTTGGCCATCGATCTACACCTGTAGCCTAGGAGCTGTTGGCAACTCTTAATGCTGAGAAAGGAAAGTCAGTTTTCTTTAAGAGTGCAGAACCCTGGTAAGATGACCAGGCTCCAGCAGAAGGCCATACATCCAAGAATATGAGGGCAGCACAAATGGCCTTGATGGGAGGAAGGACACAAATGGCTGGGTGGAGGAGAAGCAGAGATGGGTCCCCGGGGGAGGGAAATGAATATGAACAAAATTCATTGTATGAAATTCTCAACAACAACAAAAAAGTGGAGCTCAGTGTGATGTCTCATGCCCTAGGGAGGCAGAGGCAGGTGGATCTCTATGAGTTCCAGGTCAGCTTGGGAGACAAAGTGAGACCCTATAAGAAAACTGTAGTAACAATTAAATGTCCACCTACAGATAAGTGTACAAGTAAGATGAAGGAGGGCTAGGGTAGAGCTTACTGTAATATGTGTGCAGCTCTGGGTTCAATCCCCAGGGCCACAAACAAATGAAGGAGTGTCACAAACAGGAAGGAAGATAATTCTGCCACGCCTTACAACGTGGACCATGAAGACACAGTGCTAAATGAAATGAAGGATGCAGGAAACAAACATTGTCTGGTCCCAGTGACATGAGATACTTTGAGTAGTCAAGTTGACAGAGCTAGAAAATAGGATAGAAAAATGGGGGCCAAGAAAGATGGAGAATGAATAGTTTTTTAGTGGAGGTTACATTTGGAAAAACAGAAGACGAGACGACATGTGCATAAAAATGTGAGCATACTTCATGTCACTAAACTGATTTAAAAGTGACTAAAATGGTGAAATGTCGGTTATTATCTATTGACCATAAAAAAAGAAAGAAAGAAAGAAAGAAAGAAAGAAAGAAAGAAAGAAAGAAAGAAAGAAAGAAAGAAAGAAAGAAAGAAAGAGAGCCAAACTTCCCATCCTTTGGGCTCTGGAGCTCTTGAGAGTGGGTCAGCCGTTACATGCCTCTGCTCCAGACACTGCCACAGCAGCCCCGGGACTTCCCAGCCTGCCCTCCCTCATCCCTGCTGCTACTGCTGCTACCTGCTAAAGCCTGCCCACTCTCTCTATGAGTGCACTCAGGCCAGACCCAGAGCACAAGCAAAGGGCAGGAACAGACATTTCTTTTCTAAATAGTAGACCCTCTGGGAGGCTGCACTCAACTGCACAGCTTGGGTGTGTCGGTCTTCATTAGAACTGCTTTGGGGTCCTCCCAGATTGTAAGTAGTAGTTCTCCTTAGGGTCCTCCCAGATTGTAAGTAGTAGTTCTCCTTAGGGTCCTCCCAGATTGTAAGTAGTAGTTCTCCTTAGGGTCCTCCCAGGTTACAGGTAGGAGTCCTAGCATCTTTAGTCGGGCTCACTGGTCGTCAGAGTGTAGAAAACAGCGGAAATAACTATGTTATAAAGAGAGGGGTTTGTCTGGGTTCTAAGTTTTTAGAAGCATCAGGCTGCATTGTCCTGGTCTGTGGGAAGGCAGAACATTAAGGTAGAATGGTATGGTGGAAGAAAACTGTTGCTCTTACAGTTAAGATACAACAGTAAAGGAAGAAAGAAGAGACCAGGAACCCACAATCCTCCAGGGGTCCCCTCCCTATTGGCCCAACTTCTGTCAATTGGGGCCCACTGGGTAGAGTGCCAGAGCACCCAAAGCACCATACTGGGGACCAAGTCTTTAACACAAGAGCCTTTGCGGGACAATCCAGGTCCCTATGTTACTTGGAAACAATGGAGAACTTTAAAGGAATCGAATGAGAAAAGGCAATATCCAAGACTGATCTTCTATGATCAATCTTCAAAGTGGGTCTGTTCAATAATACTTCATTCAGTTTCTTTCTGTTTGGATTTGAGTTCCACAAAAAAAAGTTGAGGGTTGAAAATGTCCCAAATTTCACTCTCTGGTTCACTCATGAGCTTTTCCGTCTGGAAGCTATGTTCACCAGAAACCAGGGGCTGTGCTTTTATGTTAACTTGATACAAGCCACAGTCATCTGAGAGGAAGAATCTCAATTTAAAAACTGCCTTCATAGTATCAGGCTGCAAGCAAGCCTGGAGGGCATTGACAGGAGAGGGTTTGGCCTGCCATAAAGTGATGCCATCCCTGGGATGAGGCTCCTGGGTTCTCTAGGAAGGCTGAGAAAGACATAAGGAGCAAACCAGTAAGCAGTACCCTCCCAGGTCTCTGCATCAGCTCCTGCCTTCAGGTGCCTTCCCTGTGTGAGTTTCAGTACTGACTCCTTCAGTGATGAACTGTGATGTGGAAGCATAAGCCAAATAAGTCCTTTTCTTCCCAGTGGCTTGCTTTTGGTCATGGTGTTTCATCACATAATAGTAACCCTAACTCAGAGAGATGCTAAGACAGGTATCCGGAGATGGCTCAGACTAGGTGAAGTGCCTGTCACGTAAACATGAGGAAGTGAGTTTGAATGCGCAGCATCCATGTAGAAGCAAGATGTAGCGGCATATGTCTGTAGCCCAAGTGCTGTGGGATGAGTCAGAGATAGTTAGATCTCTGGAGCAGATTGGCCAGCCAGTCTAGACAAATTGAAATACCCTATCTTAAGAAAACAGAGAGTCATTGAAGACATCTGATGTCAGGCTCTGGCCTAACATGAATATTTGTCTAACACATAGACATGACTAGGCATTTGTACCCACACATGAACAACACACACACACACACACACACACATAGGAAGATGCTAAAAGAACAGGAAACTTAACTTCCATACCTCCTCTGGCATAATTACTTCTGGAAAGTAAAAGCCATCTCACAATGTTGTCTTATAGAGTTCCAAGTCTAAATCTGGGGTCCTGTGTCATTAGTGGGACGTGTCTCTCCCTTAGGTATCATTAAAACCAATTGTTCTTCTTCCTCTAACCCCCCCAATCTGAAAATGCATAGGCTGTTTTTACATTATTTTTCATTTAGTATTTGTGCACACTGAAGAATGTAATAAAATGGGACTTCCTAAAGTAGTTCTGGCAAAATCTTCGAGCCCTTTGACCTCACAAACTTTAAGGCATCTTGACTTATTTCCTTCTGAGGGTGCGTAGGAGGCTGGGCATGCTTCCTCCATCAAGCTACCTTTACAAAGGCCCTTGAGGTTGGGAATGCTATTCCTAGCCTGGTGTCTCAGGCTCCAGTCCCACTGGGTCATGTTAAATGCTAATGTGTTCCGTAGAGAATGAGAGATGGCCTCAATTGTCTCCCCAAGATGTAGAACAGCAGAGAGGCCATGCAGCAAGTGGTCAAACTCTCTCCATTAGCTGCTTTAAATATCACAGATGTTAGTACACAGGCAGCCAGGAGCACCATCATAAACATTATGAGTTCACAACTCAGTGCAACAGATCCTTCCTGAAAGATTGGCTGTGGCTGAGAGATTCCTGATTGTGCTGGGTATGGGCGTGAGGTTGGCAAGCCAGTAAGAAAGGTCATTTACATCCAAGCCAAAGTCCATTCACAGGCCGATGGGTTATTTCTTCTTCTTCTTGGCCATCATGGCAGAACTCTGTTATTTTTTGATGTCTGAATATTGCAAGGTGCTTCGACATCGCTCTTGTCATTCTTCCCCACAGTGGAAAGGGGGATGGTCAGAAGGAAACCATCAAGCTCAGATGAAGCAGAAGCTGATCTTGAGATTTACGGGATCATTGGTGTCCCCAAGAAGTTGTTTACTTTAACTGCTAAAGAATGAAGAAGTCAAGGAAGTCCTTTTTGGGAAATGGCCAATGCTGTTCAGTACCACTGTGGACTTGAGTGGTGTTGGAGACTCTGAGCCGCTCAGGTTTCTCAGTTGCATTTGTTATTATCAGCTGCCAGCTCTTGTGGAGCGCTGAGGTTCTCCTGGGCTGCACCACTGCCCTCACTGACTGCTGTCCTTGCTACCCTAATGCCTCTGCTCACGTTTGCTTTTCTTTCAGCAAACCCAGCCTTTTCCTGTTTCAAACACCCTGGACTACATTTTGTCTTTGGTAGGCATAGTCTCATTCAAAAAATAAATTTATATCTTATGACTGTATTAGTAAAAACTAAATGTATAAATATATATTAAAACATTTCCTTTGGCCTGAAAATTACTTTCTCTGGTTGAGGAAGATATGAAAACATTTGTGAGTCTCTAAAATACGATAGGCCCTAGTTTTGAGTCCCTGAAGGAGAAGTTGGCTGTCTTGGGAACTTTGCAGATATTTCTCTGCTTGGGATGCCCTAATACCAGATGGTTGTGCAGGGCATGGCCTGGCTCAATGCATACTTCTGCAAATAGCATATCAAAGGCAGACCACACCAAACTTCAACCAATCATGTCTACCTTCTGGGACCATCTCTGTTACAGGGTGACTTTTCTGTGGGAGATGAGGCACCAACAAGAAACTAAAGGAACCATTTTGCCCCAAGTCCATCTTACTGAACCAATGAGTTGACTGAGGTTGCTTACAGGAACTTGAGGCCTCAGAGGCAGCTGCCTTCTCCAAAATCCCTCTCTGGCATGGCGGTGGCATGGGAGAGCTGTGTCCATGGAGCTCCCTGCAGGCCTGCAGGCGTGGTGGCATGGGAGAGCTGTATCCACGGAGCTCCCTGCAGGCCTGCAGGCGTGGTGGCATGGGAGAGCTGTGTCCACGGAGCTCCCTGCAGGCCTGCAGGCAGGTCTACAGAAGGGTCTCCTCTCCTCAGCAATAGCTTACTACTCTTAGAACCACGGGGCTTGTGACTCTTGTAACTTTCTGAGAGTCCTCCAAGGATGGCAGTTCAACTTAAAGGAAATAGATACACAATAATTTTGGAAACCTGTTGGACATTTATGTATGTTTCCATTTGGCCAACCTCCCCCTCCCCTCTAGAATAAAAATTCTGCTACAAATTATTCTGTCTCCAGAGTAAACAAAGGACCAAGTAGACAGTAGACACTTGGATATTTGTTCCATGGTATTTCTCTTGTATCTCCAAATTTTCATCTTTTAATGTATAAACAAGATTAAAAATGACAATAAAGGAGGAAGGATAGACTTCCTGGCTCTGGCATCGAATCTCATGGAAGGTCTTACAAAGGCTGGAGCCGCTGGTCCTTCCCATCAGCCCTTGCTCAGTTTGGAATCACTTTACTTTCTCCTATGTAGGGGCAGGGCACGCCACCTTGCCTGGCTAGCACCCATCTTGCACTTCTCATGACTTCTCCAAGGCACAGACTGGGCACATAAGAAACCAATGCTGGTTGTAAGTGAAAGAGACGAAGAAAAAGATATCAGGAGCTTGGTTTAAAACCCAGAAAAGCTTTCATTTCCATTCAAGATCGCATGAGATTATCAAGGATGCCCTTAAGAAAGTGAACAGTCCTTACCAGGGAATATTTGTATGCCAGTACAAGATGGAAATCATTTTTCATATGATGAGGAGAATTCATAAATGTAGCAGGCATCCTATAAACGTGTTTGGGATGGAGATGCAGGCACATAGGACTCTTTGGTTGTAACTGTAGGGTAGCTGGCTTTCTGTTGAGGCAATCAGCTATTCTATGCAGAGTTCTGGGCCTGTGGTGTGCAGTATGGTGGTGTCACAGGTGGAACCACAGTGCTGACATCACGCTATGGGAGTGAAAAGGGGAGGGGGATGTGGGAGGGTGAAAGCAAGATCACAGTCTCCTTCAGAGGCTGCCCAAGTGTCCTGCTTTCCTCCAACTAGACTCTTCCTCTTAAAGGTTCCACCACTTAAAATAGAGTCTACCTGGAGACTCGGCATTCACATGAACCTTTGGGATGTTCCAGAGTCAAACTCTAGCCTATTGCAAAGTTCTCTTGAGGAAAACTTTGACTTAATGGCTCTTTGGGAAGCTCAGGCCTTGGAGTGCTCCAAGCCTTCCTTCCTGTATTCAGGACTCTAGAAGAAGCTTTGAAACTTGGTTTGCTGCCTCTTTCTTTCAGCATCTACTTCTGAGGAAGATCTTATCTGGACTATCCACTGCAGCAAATACCACAGCTCTAACCCATTTGTCCCCTCAGATTTAGCATGGAAATATATATAGAGAGACGTTCATTCCCAGAAGTGTCTGCTGGGTCTCATTGTATCTTAGCTCTGGTGCATCAGGGTACTTTACCTTGGACTAGCGAGAGTGCCCTAGACAGTAACACAGTGCATGGACCATCATAAGAGTGGGTGAAGATGTCCCTGAGTTGTAAGCAGCAAGAATGAGTGGACTGTGCTCCCAACTGTAGTTACAGGAATGAGGGTGTTTGGATGCAGATTTGCTAAAAGAGCATATGTCCACTATGCTTGGATCCAGGAAGAGTCTAATGGATTAGCTTGGCATTAATGGCATAGACTCTGGCTAAGAGGTTGCAGGGAAGTGTGATAAATATTGGATGCTCTAGTAAGACTTGAAAAGGTCCATGCTGGAGGCTAAGCACTGGGTGTGGGTGCCCTTTCTTTCATGAAAGGAAGGCATGTTTTCCCAAAGGAAACAGTTATTAGGAGTGGATGGGTTCCCCATGGCCGTTCTGCTGGGTTATATTAAGCTTCTGAATCTTGGACAGGCTGGACAGTGGCCAGATGTCTTTCTGGCCACACTCAAGTATTGGGCAAGAGAGCTTAGCAGGAGTCCTCTCATCTTTCTTGCTGTATTTTTATATGTTTGCATGGACATATGCATGTGTTCATGTGTGTACACGTGCACACAAGAACCAGAGGGTGACATCAGGTACCTTCCTTGATTGTTCTTCACCTTGTATCTTGTGGATTGTAGTGTGGGTATCCTGTACATTTTGGCTAATATCCACTTATAAGTGAGTATATACCATGCATGTCTTTCAGGCTCTGGGTTACCTCAGTCAGGATGATATTTTCTAGTTTCATCCATTTGCCTACAAATTTCATGTTGCCCCTCCCCCCATTTTTAAATAGCTGAGTAGTTCTTCATTGTGTAAATGAGACATTTTTCTTTATCCATTCTTTGGTTGATGGACATCTGGGTTGTTTCCAGTTTCTGGCTATTGCAAATAAAGCTGCTATGAACATAGTGGAGCAAGTGTTCTTGTGGGATGCTGGAGCATCTTTTGGGCATATGCCCAGGAGTGATATAGCTGGGTCTTGAGGTAGAACTATTTCCAGTTTTCTGAAAAACAGGCAGATTGATTTTCAGAGTGGTTGTACCAGTTTGCACTCCCACCAACAGTAGAGGAGTGTTCCCCTTCCTCTACATCCTCACCAGCATGGGTTGTCACTTAAGTTTTTTATCTTAGCCATTCTGATGGATATGAGATGGGATGTCAGAGTTGTTTTGATTTGTATTTCCCTGATGACTAAAAATTTTGAACTTTTCTTTAAGTGCTTCTTGGCCATTTGAGATTCCTCAGCTGAGAATTCTGTTTAGTTTTGTACCTTTTTTGTTTGTTTGTTTGTTTGTTTGTTTGTTTGTTTGTTTGTTTGTTGAGACAGGGTTTCTCTGTATAGCCTTGGCTGTCCTGGAACTCACTTTGTAGACTAGGCTGGCCTCGAACTCAGAAATCCGCCTGCCTCTGCCTCCTGAGTGCTGAGATTAAAGATGTGCGCCACCACACCCGGCTATACCTCATTTTTAAATTGTGTTATTTGGTTTGCTAGTGTCTTCTTGAGTTCTTTATATATTTTGAATATTAGTCCTCTGTCAGATGTAAGGTTGGTGAAGACCCTTTCCCAATCTGTAGGCACCATTTTGTTCTATTGATGGTGTCCTTCGCCTTACAGAAACTTTTCAGTTTCATGAGGTCCCATTTGTCAATTGTTGATCTTAGAGCATAAGTTCTGTTCAGGAACTTGTCTCCTGTACCAGTGAGTTCAAGGGTTATTTTCCACTTTCTGTTCTATGAGATTTAGTGTGTCCAGTTTTATGTTGCGGTTCCTGATTTTACTTGATCTTGAGTTTTATGTAGGGTGATGAATCCATTTGCATTCTTCTACATGAAGATATCCAGTTAGCCCAGCACCATTCGTTAAAGATGATTTCTTCTTTCCATTATATGGTTTTGGCTTCTTTGATTTGATTCCATTGAAGCCTGTCTGTTTTTATGCTGATATTAGGCAGGTTTTATTACTATTGCTCTGTAGTACAGCTTGAAATCAGGGATGGTGAGTCCTCCAGAAGTTCTTTTACTCTACAAGATTGTTTTAGCTATCCTGGAATTTTTGTTTTTCCATATGAATTTGAGAATTGTTCTTGTCATACAGGTCTTTCACATGCTTGGCTAGAGTTACAACACACACACACACACACGCACACACACATTGTGGGGGGAGGTGAACTATTATGATTTGTTTGTCTTCTGTAGACATCTGGATTGGCCTTTAGTGGGGATGAGACTGGAGGCTGGAGGCTGGAGTCCCTGCTTCCTTTCTGGGGACTCAGAGTCCCTGTGATATTCCACTGTGAGGAGGCCCTGCCTGGACACCAGCGAGGTTTGTGGAGACAGAAAGGCCTGGCACCAGGCTGCTGCTGCCAGCAGAGACCTTAGCAATGACACTGAAGAAATCAGCTCCGCAACCCCAACAAACAAACAAACAAACAAAACCCTGCAGGTGTGTGAGGAAGAGAAATCTCAGGGATTCAGGAAGAGGGTGTTGAGTCTTGATTATTTGATGCCCCTGAGTGTGGGGTGAAGTGCTACGCAGAGATAAACAACCTTCCTCCTTCCTGGAGCTCTTCCTTCACACATTTTATCTTCAGTTCTCTGACAAGCTCACCTCTGACATTCCAACCTCCAGCCCTGAGTGGGGTCTTCAGAAGTTACAGTCACCAGCTTTCTAGCCAGTGAAACAAAGACCCTTCCAACACATCCATGTCCCATGTTTCCACTTATCCCCCTTTACTACAGCACACCCCTCCTTCAACCGGGATAGCACGGTGGTTCCCTCTTCTTCCAACTCTCTTCTGTCGATCCAGAGTGTGGGTTCACTCATGGCTTCCACTCCACCCACTCACTTTCATCCCAGGCAGTCAAGAAAACTAAGCAGACATTTTAGTGCCACAGCAGTGGATAAAAGGATAGTCTTTCTTCCCTGTCCTTAAGAAGGCTTCCTTCTGAGGAAGGAGTCCAGGACAATATAACAACCACTGAAATTCAAATTTGGGGTACCAAGTGTGATTACGTTCTGAGGGATGAAGACGCTTTGCTTCCCAGTCCCAGTGAGTGGTGAGCTGTGCTCTGATTTGCTTTTGAAATCCAGGGTCCAGAAACACTACCCACCAGGTAGGGCTTTGAGTCTCTTTTGGGGCCTATCTCTATGAAGAAGTGCCTTCTGGTCCTAATAGTTGTCACTTGTCCATTGTGAGATGTTGACTTACTTATTCTGTCCATCATCCTGCCCTAGTAGCCATGGTGGGAACAATACGCTGGTACCAGTCACTGGTTCATGATGGGAAGTGCAAGTCTTCTGGCTTCGCTGATGTTGGGAGATTGACTGCATCTTTCCTCCCCCCCCCCCACGCTTGCTGTACTACCTGCATTGCTGTCTTGTTGCATCTAGGCGCCAACCTAATAACTCACCTTCCCACTTACACTGCTCATTGCTTTGACCCTAGATTCTGGTGGTTGCACTTTCCTTCTAGAGACTCCATTCCTTCCTTACAAGATTCAAGTTGCATGTGTTTGTTTAAATTGAGTCATTTTAAGGGACCTGTGGGATGACACTGTGGGTAAAGGCACTAGTTGCACTAACCTGACGCTGTGAGTTCGATCCCTGGAACCCATGTGAAGGTAGAAGGAGAGAACAGACTCGGTAGTGCTGTGCTCTGACTGCCACAGGGGAGTGCTCTGACTCTCCCCACCCCCCAAAGGAGAATGAAATACTTAAAAATTTTAAATTGTTACTTAAAACTATTCAAGTGTGTGTGTGTAGAGCCTACACACATGCATTTATACACATTCCATTGTCTACATGGTGTATACATAGAAGTTAGAGGATAACTGGGTTTAGTTTTTTAAATATTTTTTTACTTTGCATTGTGCTCATCTCAGTGTGTATGATCTTCCTCATGTGACAGTAAACAACTTGAGTGTAGGGAGATTTCTTGTCCATCCTTGCATATTAGCACCTACTATGTGGCTCTGACTTCAGTAAAGACTCAACTAGTATGTATGGTGGGACTTTGTGACACGCAGTGATAAAAGGCAGGGTGGACAGCAGATGGGTGTAGGCAGAGCTTCGGGTCAGTGTTTTCTTAAAGCAGTGGCCATTGCTTTGTCCAGAACTGGGAATGCTAAAAGGCAGGCAGAGCAGTGCAAACTGACCACCCTACAATGCTCAGCCTCAGTCAAGTCATTACTCCTGTGGAGATTCATGCATGATGTCACCCCTGGCTGGATGTGACCCAACATCTCAACCCTGGGAGGGCAGTCGGACTGAATATCTAAGTATCCTCCAACCCAGCTAGGGAAGTATGTTCTGCATGTAGAAAGCTCCATCATAGCGATTACACGGAGGTGCAGCTCCGGGTGGACAGGGCTTGAAACTGGAAAGTTCCACTGAGTCCTCTACTGTGCACGCGTTGCTGGCTCACCTCACCCTGAAAGTCAAAAGGGGAAAAAAAAAAAATATATATATATATATATATATATATATATATATTTACATCTGCTTCAGAGGTGGGTTGTGAGGGTTTAAAGGAAATTATATGAGAACATTTTAAAATTTCGAAATGTAAATTTTTTTACTTGCTGTATTTTAGTCCCTTCAGAATGCCTTACCAAGACACCTTACGACAGGACATTTATAAACAACGCAAATTTATTGCTCACAGTTCTGGGTGCTGAGAAGTCTTAGACCAAGTTGCCAGCAGAGGTAAGACTGAGGTAGGGCTTTACTGTTTACTAGGTGGTGGCTCGGCTGTGTTCTCCCATAGGGAGAGACAACAAGCCAGCTCCCTCCACTTGTACAGGGCATGAATCTCATCCACGTGGCCAGGCTGCATAACTTAAAACTACCAATCGCATTGGAAGTTAGGTTTCAAACTATGAACATTCGGACCGCAGCATCTTGGTTCTATTTCATAATTGGAGTGTTTAGAACAAGAAGAACGGACGGGTTAACTGGTTAGGGCTGTAGGGGAACATCCCTTGGTGAGGGTGGAGGGCCTAGGCTTGAACATGGGCATAGTCATGTCCTCCTTGAAACAGTACAGTAGAAAGGGAGGCTTGAGAAAGAGGGGAAGCATGCAGAGGAGGACTATATGGGGGCCACTTATGCTCAATTACTTTCTCAGGAAAATAAGAGGTAGCGCTGTTCCTAGAGGTTACTACTGAGAGCGGTTCCAGAACCGTAGGCTTCCGAGGAGGCTGTGGAAGCCACAATGTGGGAAGCTGCCACGCAGCTGTGTGTATGGGTGTGTGGGCTGTCTGTAGGTAGGTCAGGAACAAAAATGAGGGGCTGAACAGGTTTGCAGAGCCACAGCGGATAGAAGAAACCCATTTTTTTTTCTCTCCTTGCCTCCCTGTCTTCAGCCTTCTCTGTCTTCTTTCCCTAAACTGACCATAATGCAGGCAGTCTAAAACATTAGTCTTATTACTTGTATTTATTGAGTTCAATATTGCTTTAAAAGCACCAGAGTTGACTCCTTTGCCTTTTCATCTTTCAAAAAAGAAATTCTTAGTAAAAGTGTTTTTATTTCCACATGGCCGATAATTATTTTTTAGTAGCTCCTCTATGACTCTTGTAGGAACAGGAACGCTCCCTACTCTGAGACTCTTCCTACAATTTGTAAAATATTTGACTTTAATGGTTCTCCTTCCCTAGTCATTTATTACATTGAGTGTCACATTTGATTTTTATTTCCCATGACACTTTTTGGTGAGGCACAAATCTCTGTTTTGACCATCTTTCTCATGATGCTAACAGCAGCTAATAGCTGGAGCCCTCAGGAGTCTGGCCTCAGCCTCTCCTACAACAAGTGTTGTCCTGTGAAGAGGGTTTAGGCGTGACAGCTGACTGGCCCTCCTTCTCCAGTGCTCCATACGCATTGAGTGGTTGTGATTATTCTCATCAATAATGGATTTCTTTAAATTATTGCTCCAGTCCTCATGCTGTAATTTAATTTGTTCCCTTTCTGATGACCGGGCCCTTGCCACTTCTTTATTTATTATGAATAACCAACTCAAGCACCTTTTTTTTTCTATGCTTCCGGGAATAATCAGGACCACATCTCTATCCTTGGCCTACAACAAGTGAAGGATTAACCTGCTGCCATTTCTCCATTTATTGATGTCTGAGTCAAGGGATCATTTCTGAAGTTGAGTTTGAATATTTGGCTTTGCTGTTTGGAGTTAATTTATGACATGTCTAACTGAATTATTACTTCTCTGCTGGCATAGAATTGTTTTGTTTGGCAAAAAGGCAAGGAGATATTATAAAAGTATAGAATGGTCCCAGACCTTCAAAAGTTATCAGTAAGTCATGATTTTAAATATCAGCCATAGAGTCAAGCTGCTAACTTGCTAACTGGTATTACTATTAATATGTAAATATATTCTTCCAACCAGGCAAACCTGGCTATTGATTTCATTGAGCTACTGGAATATTTGTTGAATGCAACATTAATACAGGATATAATTCAAGACATTAATTATATGGATCTTTGACTACCCAAACTAGATATGTGGAAATATTTATTCAGTTTAATCCATGGTTCTCCATCAAGATACTGTTAACAGGAACTTATTTAGATTCAGAATGAAGACTCTGGGCGATACTGTTTCTCACGGCAAAGTGTTTAGTCTACTGTGCCCATAAGCCTTCCAAGACATTGCAGATTCATTTGCAGATGACAACAATGTGCTGCTGCCTCTCCCCATCTCTACCTGGCACAGTCCTCCAGGTGCCAACTCTGAGAGGCTTCCTGTTATTACCTTCCTGTCCATCACTTCTACCTTCCTGTCCATCACTTCTGCCTTCCTGTCCATCACTTCTGCCTTCCTGTCCATCACTTCTGCCTTCTTCTACATCACTTCTGCCTTCCTGTCCATCACTTCTACCTTCCTGTCCATCACTTCTACCTTCCTGTCCATCACTTCTGCCTTCATCTCCATCACTTCTACCTTCCTGTCCATCACTTCTACCTTCCTGTCCATCACTTTTGCCTTCCTCTCCATCACTTCTGCCTTCCTCTCCATCACTTCTGCCTTCCTCTCCATCACTTCTTCCTTCCTTTTCATCACTTCTACCTTCCTGTCCATCACTTCTGTCTTCCTCTCCATCACTTCTACCTTCCTGTCCATCACTTCTGCCTTCCTCTCCATCACTTCTACCTTCCTGTACATCACTTCTACCTTCCAGTCCATCACTTCTGCCTTCCTCTCCATCACTTCTGCCTTCCTTTCCATCACTTCTACCTTCCTGTACATCACTTCTTCCTTCCTCTCCATCACTTCTACCTTCCTGTCCATCACTTTTGCCTTCCTCTCCATCACTTCTGCTTTCCTGTCCATCACTTCTGCCTTCCTGTCCATCACTTCTGCCTTCCTGTCCATCACTTCTGCCTTCCTCTCCATCACTTCTTCCTTCCTCTCCATCACTTCTACCTTCCTGTCCATCACTTTTGCCTTCCTCTCCATCACTTCTGCTTTCCTGTCCATCACTTCTGCCTTCCTGTCCATCACTTCTGCCTTCCTGTCCATCACTTCTGCCTTCCTCCCCATCACTTCTTCCTTCCTCTCCATCACTTCTACCTTCCTGTCCATCACTTCTACCTTCCTGTCCATCACTTCTACCTTCCTGTCCATCACTTCTGCGTTCCTCTCCATCACTTCTATCTTCCTCTCCATCACTTCTGCCTTCCTGTCCATCACTTCTGCCTTCCTCTCCATCACTTCTACCTTCCTGTCCATCACTTCTGCCTTCCTCTCCATCACTTCTGCCTTCCTGTCCATCACTTCTGCCTTCTTCTCCATCACTTCTGCCTTCCTCTCCATCACTTCTGTCTTCCTCTCCATCACTTCTGCCTTCCTCTCCATCACTTCTGCCTTCCTGTCCATCACTTCTGCCTTCCTCTCCATCACTTCTTGCAGACACTTGGGCAATCGTGCTTCCATGCAAGGACACAGTAAGCACCCCCACCTCATGCTTCCTTAACTTCAATGGCCACCAGTGTAGGTCTCTGCCTACCCAGATCTCTACTCTCTGTATCTTTCCTATAATCTGGACAGCACCCCATCTCCAAAGCTAGCTCCACTCCTCTCTTCTTGGACTCTGTCTCCTGTCCTATGGCTCTCATTCTCCTTTTCTGGAGGAATCTTCCCTATCCCATGGGCTTCCATGGTCATTGGTTCATTTAAGCCATTCATGAATATGTTTTCTGTATCTCTTGACCCTCTTCTAAGGTCCAAAAAATTTGTCTCTTGCTATGTAATAATAAAATTAGCATTTATAGGAAAGTTACTGTAGAGCATGCAATGTTTTAAGTGTCCCAAGTATGTGAATTAATATATTACCCTCTGGGGTAGTTTTTTTTATTTGTTTGTTTGTTTGTATTTTGTTTGTTTTTTCTAGACTTGGTTTCTCTGTGTAGTCCTGGCTGTTCTGGCACTCGCTTTGTAGACCAGGCTGGCCTTGGACTATCAGAGATCTGCTTGCCTCTCCTTCTCTAATGCTGGGATTAAAGGCCTGTGCCACCACTGCCCAACTGGTTATTTTTAAGCACTGGATTTAACTAAATTTCAGTTGATATGATCTAGCAATTCCACTTAAAACATGGACTAAAGCAGGTATTTGCATGTGCATATTCACAGTGGCACAATGAACAATAAGGAAAAGGTAAAAGCCACCCAAATGTCTATCAGCAAGTGACTAGCAATGTGATCTGCACATATAATGGAATGTTATTCAGTCTTTAAAAAGACAAACATGCTCTATATAATACAAGTGAACCTTGAAGATATACTAAGGGAAATAAGACAGTTACAACACAATAAATAAACATTACAATTTCAGCTTTATGTGTTATCTAACTAGTTTCAAAGGCTACAGGGACAGAATAAGGAGGGCTGTTTAGTGGACACAGAGTTCTCCTTGGGGACGATGAGAAGTCCTGGAGATGGAGAGTGGTAACAGTTGTTAGCAAGTGGGCATACTTCAGCTACTGATTGCACACTGAAAGTTGTTAAGAGGATAAATGTTGGAGGATGGAGAGATGGCTCGTCAGTTAAGAACACTGCTCTCCCAGAAAACCTTGGTTTGAGTCACAGCACCCAAATGACAACTCATGAAAAACTGTGACTTCAGTTCCAGAGATTCAATTCCCTTTTTGCCCTTGGAGGGCAACACTCATGAGTTTGGTACATAGACATACTTGAAGGCAGAACACCTGAACATATAAAACATAAATAAATATTTTTTAAAAGGAGATGTATTGTGAGAAGTGTACAGTAATAGAAATGAAAATTAGAAAGATCCCAGGAATATATTTCAAACATAAAGTAGTAAAGTAAATTTAAAATATATCATAAAATATATTATCACTGGCCCTACAGTGATGGCTGGGTGGTTAAGAGGGTCTACGGCTCTTTCAGAGGATCCAGTATTGATTCTCATCACCCATGTCTAGGGCTCAAAACTATTTCTAACTCTAGTCCTGGGGGACTACTTTTCCTGGCTTCCATAGGTACCTGCATTCATATGCATACAACCACATACAGATACACATGTGTATACAAAATTAAAAATAAAATAAATCTTTAAAATAATACAAATATATCACCTTCTGCACTGCTAGGAAAAAGAAGAAAATTAAATAACAGGGTATTGATTTATTCATGAATTCATAGATATAAAACCTGAATTCTCTGGGTAAATTGTTTGTAGTTCGTGGAAGACTATGCAGATGACATTTAATCATTTCTACTTCCTTCTCTCCTCTGAGCTCCTCTGAGCATCTCCCTCTAACCCAGGAGAAATACTCCTTCCTTCAAGTCTCTGTGAGACAATCTGGTGTGCCTGTCATTTTCTTTCTCCAAAAAACTTAAGCTTTTGATCATACAATGTACTTGACCCAGTAAAAATGACAAATTATAGCAGCTAGAGATGTAGCTCAGTTAGTAAAATGCTTTCAAGCACTCAGAAAGCCCTGGACCAGTATCAAATAGACTGGGTGTGGCAATGTACACTCAGGCCTAGCACTCCTGTGGAGGCAGGGGGATCCGAAGTTCAAGACTATCCTCTGCTACATAGTAAGTTTGAGGCCAGCCTGAGCTACATGAGATCCTGTTCACCTCTAAAATGACCAACTGTAAAAGCTTTCAGCTGGGCATGGTGGCACACGCCTTGAGTCACAGCCCTCAGGAGGTAGAGGCAGGAGGATCTCTGTGGGTTCAGCACATAGTGAGCTCCAGGGCAGCCAGGGCTACACAGTGAGACTCCACCTCAAAACACAAACACAAAAATGAGAACAAAGTCCTCTGATCATGTGGGTGCCTGCAGAGACAGAAACATCTATGTTTATTATCTTATGCGGAGATAGAAACATCTTTGTTTATTACCTATGCAGTCTGACCAATAGCAGAAAACAAAGAGCTCAAAGAGGTTAAATGTAGACCTTAAAACTTCTGTCTGCATAAGCTTGAAGTGAACATAGCTTTTCTGGTTTCTTTTGCTAAGTTGGACATTATAAAACAAACTTATCCAGAATGTCTCTTAACAAAAAGACAATGATAGTAGAAAGAGGATTAGAACACCAAGAAGAGAGAAAAAACATGGTCAGCAATATATATGTATGCATATGTGTATTTGTGTATATATACGTATATTAAACTTCTACATAATATATAATAGATAATATCTCATATGTCATATATCATATTTTTATATAATTATATATTTATATGTATTCTATAATACATACATATAATTATGGATTATATGATATATAACTTATATATGTATATGACATATTATATATAAAATCATATCAATATTGATATCTATATGACCTTTCTCCTTGCATTTTCTAGATCATGTTTCCTGGATAAGGCTAAAATAGTCGCATTGTCTGATGTATCTTAATATATGCAGAAAAAATACCCAAGACAATTATATTAAGCAAAGGACATAAAGAAATCTAAATAAAAGATAAGATTGTTATACTCATTGAAATTGGTAAAATGATGGTAGACTAAATTGATGAGTTGATATATTATGTGACAACTAAAATAACCAATAAAAATCTACATAGTCATATTCCAAAACTTCTAAAATTTTAAAACATGTCCAATTAACCCATAGAACGTCAATAAGAAAAATAGAAGGAAATAATATAAAAATACCAGAGAGAACAAGCAGAAAACAATAACAAAAAACAAAATAAGTGGCCAGAGATGGCTCAGTCCATAAGAGCACACACTGTTCTTGGAGAGGACCTGAGTTCAGCCCTCAGTACCACATCTGTCAGGGGCTCATCAACTCCTGTAACTCCTGCTCTCTGGGACCTGGCGCCCACTTCTGGCTCTCATGGGCACCTGTACTCAACAGCACAAACTCATATGCAGACATTTACAAATCATTAAAACTAAAACAAAGTCCTTAAGAGGCAAAATAAAATGGAAGGCAATTTTAACACCTAAGTAGTTATATTAAATGTATACGGCCTAAATTTAATAATTAAAAGATGGATGTTGGCAAAATAAAATAAAAAACATGATTCAACCCCTTGTGTTCTATGAGAAATACAGTTCAAATATTAAATGGGGTAGAAAGTGGAAAGATACACAATATAAATCATGCAAATATCAATAAAAAGAAGAATTGTGTTAAAATTGGAAAATTCAATTTCAGCAAAAGTAAATTACCCCAAACAGGAAACAATGGTGTGTAATGCTGAAAGGGTCAACTCCCTCTTCCAAAATTTTTCCCAGAAAACAGAATTTTAAAAAGGAACTACTAGCCAGGCAGTGGTGGCGCACACATTTAATTCCAGCACTTGGGAGGCAGAGGCAGGAGGATTTCTGAGTTCAAGGCCAGCCTGATCTACAGAGTGAGTTCCAGGACAGCCAGGGCTATACAGAGGAACTCAGTCTTGAAAAACAAAAAACAAAAAAACAAAAAAAAAGGAACTACTACCAAGTAATTTTCTGAAACTAAACTTTTCCTGGTACCAAAATAAAAGACACCAAAAAGAAAAAAAAAACTTTAGATAGATATTTGTCATTAATATAGATTTAAAATCTTTAACAAAATAGTACCAAATAGAATTTAGCAGCTCATAAGAATTATGTGCCATTACTAAGTATGATTTTATGAATTTGAAGCTGGTTCAGTATTTGAAAACAATCAGAACAATCCATCATACCAACAGCCTAAAGAGAAGACTCACATAAACATATCAACTATAGAAAACGCATTGGGCACAATTCAACACTTCTTGATGATAACAGCTCTCAACGAGTAGAAGAATAGACTAGACTGGATTAAACCAGAATAGAATGGAAGTTTCTCAACTTTATAAAAGATTATCTACAAGAAAAAACCCTAGAGGCAAGAGAGCTAGCTTAGCACTTAAGAGCATTTGCTCTTCTCCCAGAGGATTTGAATTTGGTTCTAGGACCCAGGTTTGGTGATTCACAACTGTCTGTAATTCCAGTGTCAGACAATCCAGTATCTTCTTCTAGCCTTTGAAGGCACACACAAAAGTAACATACACACACACACACACACACACATACACACACACAGACACACTAAAAGGTGGGACTAAGAATAAACAAATCTTAGCTAACACTATATAAAATGCTAAAAGGTTGAATCCCTTCTTCTGAGGCAGAGAACAAATCACTAGGTTTTTCTTTCACTACACCCAATCAATAGAGTATTGGAATATTTAACTAGTGCAAAAAGCAGGAAAAGGAAATAAAGTTTTGAAAGGAAAAAAATAAAAGCATCTCCATTTTCAGAGAATATGATTGTGTAGATAGAAAATCCTCATGGAAGCAAAAGGCAATTTTACAAAGATTGCAGGATATAAGATAAATATACAAAAGCAAACTACTGTTCTCCATTGGCAATAGACACATGTACACTGAAATTTAATGTGTGAAATCATTTATAATTGTTAAAAACACAAAATGAATATGAAGTATAAATATAATAAACATGAGTAGGACATTAATGGCATCTATTAAACTTTGAAGAAAAAAAACCCCACTGAATGGAGAAACCTGGTATAGTCGAGGGATACATGGCCTTAGTTCAATATTTATTAAACTCATAGAAAGACTTTTTATATAAACTATATTAAAAACCTTTTCTGGAAAGGCAAGAAACTGGGATAGCTAGAACAATTTTGAAAAGGGAGAAAATGGCAACAAAGCAATTTCAAAACTCTGCACAGTTTACAACAAAGAAGGCAGCAGCATTAGGGGTGAGGTCACTCACTGTGTAAAGGATGGGACAGAATGGAGAGCCATAAATAGATCCACAAGAATACACTAAACTGATCTGTGCCAATTCTAAAGAAAGGATTTCACTATGGGTCTCAGGCTGGCTTTGAACACCTACCTGATCCTTCTGCTGCAGCCACCCAAATGTTGAGAAACAGGTTGTCTTTGCTAGGGTTTTACTGCTGTGAAGAGACACCATGACCAATGCAAGTCTTATAAAGACAACATTTAATTGGGGCTGGCTTACAGGTTCAAAGGTTCAGTCCATTATCATCAGTGTAGGAGCATGGAAGGTTCCAGGCAGACTTGGAGCTAGAGGAGCTGAGAGTTCTACTTCTTGTTTGGAAGGCAGCTAAGAGAAGACTGACTTCCAGGCAGAATGAAGGTCATAAAGGCCATGCCCACAGTGACATTCTTACTCCAACAAGGTCACACCTACTCCAACAAGGCCACACCTCCTAATAGCACCACTCTCTGGGCCACACATATACAAACCATCACACAGGTGTGTATACTACAGCTTCAAATGATGCATAAGTAGCATGCAAGGCACCCAGTGACTAAGGGAAAGCCTTGTCTGTGGATGCTCCTACAGCAGCCAGGCATGCATGAGCAAAACGCACCCTAACTTAGCCCCCACACCTTAAATGCAAATTACTTCAAAAGGGATGCAAAACTTTTAAGACTTACAAATACACTTAGGATAGAAATCTTTAGGATTTAGAGGCAGGAAAGAAGTATTTGACTCAGTCAATAGCATAATCTGTGAAAGTAAAAAAAAAAATTGATTTCATTAAAATTTAAGCTTTCTTCCCCCTTGAATAACCTTGTTAAAGAGACTGAAAGGCAAGCTACAGACTGGGAGAAAATATCTGCAAACCAGATACCAAACAGAAAACTACTATCTCGCATATGTTGAGAACTTTCAAAACATTACTATAAAAGCAAAATAAAATTAAAAGAAACAAGAAACCATCTAGCTGTATAAGTATGGGCAAAAGAAATAGATAGTTTATAAAAGAAAATACACAATACGTAAAAGATGTTAAATATCACTAGTCACTAGGGAAATGAAGTTTCTTACTACATTGCAATAACAGTGCAAACTTAGCAATAGCTCATGCTGGTAATGCTATAATGAAATTAAATCTCTTATAGTGAACAGTTGCATTTCTGGGTATTAAGCCCTGGAAAATCAACACTTACAGAAAAACTGTATATAAATGTTGATGAACATAACCATTTTAGATATAAACTGGAACCAAGATAGATGTCCATTAGCTGGTAAATAAATAGTCTGCTTACATTGTATTTGGAACCATGAGAATAAAAGGAACACAGAACTGATAAATGCTCTACCTGGAGAGATCTCAAATGAATTATGCTGAGAGAAAAAAACCCATCCCAAAGTTGCAGAGTGCAGAGTGCCGTGATGTTCTAGAATTGGTGGGATTTTAGAAATGAAGGGCAGATTTTGGTTGCCAGAGATGACAAAAGGGCTGGGAACATGAAGCATCGGGTGTGGCTGTGAAAATGAAACCTGAGGGACTGTGTGCCAGCAGAAATGGTTTATATACCAATTGCATCATATCAGTATTCTAGTAAAGGACACATAGAGCTCATGTCTGTTATTTCTTGAAACTCTCTATGCATGTGGAAATAAACTGATAAATTCATCAAAAAGATATACATCTTATAGCTCTGTCTCTGTCTCTCTCTCTTACACACACACACACACACACACACACACACACACACACACACACACGTGTGTGTGTTCCTGTTGGAACACATCTTCCTGGTCTGGTCACAGTCCATTGCCATGGTATTTTTCAATATGTCCACCAGGCATTCCCTGATTTTCTTTTCTTGTTTTCTCTCCCTCTTCCTTGTTTCCCTTTCCACTCTCTCCTTTGCTTCTCCTTCTTCTTCCTGAACAATTTGGTCCAAAGGCTGAAAGATGAGACAGAACAGGGAGGTGTGCTGACCTAAAGAGGAAGGGACTGATGTGTCTGGAAGACTACTCATTCTCAGGACAGTCAGACTCATAGCAGGGTGATGAGGTGTTTGTATGGGGAGGATGGTGAAGTTCTCAGAAAGCCTTAGAGATGGACAAGGAGGTCCCCTGCTGAGCAGGGAACAGCAGACTTGCCATACAATGAGAGTAACCAGGATTTACAGTGGAGGAGAATGGGCTTGTGGCAAGTTAGAATTCATAGTAGTATTGGTTTGGAGTTGGTGGTATTAGTACGAACTCGTGGTTTACAAGGTACACAAACCCATTTAGAAGAAATAAAGATATGTTTGTGAGCTGGGGGATGGGTCAGTTGTTAAAATGCCTGCTGTACAAAAATGAGAACTTGAGTTTGACTCTCAGAACTCATTTTAAAAAGCCAGGTGTGATGGCGCCAACTTGGAATCCATCAAAGGGGAGTCAGTGATAACTGTATCTCTGGCTCCACTAGCCAGCTATTCTAGCATATCTACAAAACTCCAGGCTAGTAAGAGAACTTGCCTCAAAAAAACAATGTACATGTTGCCTTGGGTTGACCTCTGACTTCCATATGTATTTCACAGATGTCCACTTGCACACTGTGCATTTCATACATATAAACACATGACAAAAACCATGCATTTGTGAGTGTAGTTATGGGTGCACACATACCTACATAAATATGTTCTCAAGCTCTGCCCACTGAGAGACTGAGTAGGTGTCATTGCAGTCACATGAGTACACTTAAGTCTCAGAATTTGGCTTCTAAACATTATTCCACTGAAATCAACTAGTGCTCTTTGGAGAAATGGCTGATCTCAGAGCTGATAGGAAAAGGACGGGATGATCCAATGTGTCTCACTAATGCCAAGATGGAGGAAATGCTAAGAGAATGACAGAAAAAAATTATAGGGACTCAAAAATCAGCTCAAACAGGTTCTTTTGGCTATATCTAGGAGTTCAAGTATATACATAAATATGGCTAGGAACACATTATAACCAACTGACTACAGAAGTCCCACATCCATTCTGATATAAGCTAATGAATAAACTGAAAGATTGATGAGGGGTGACAGACCTGCTTATCAATAACACAAGGGAAAAGAATAACTTTAAACTGAAGAAAACTGTCAGGTGCCTCTTTAATCAAGCAATCAAAGCAAACATCATCAGTAACAGAGAAACTGAAGTCACCTGTCACCTGATAAGATGCCAGCAAAAGAATGTCACATGACTGCTTTGATTTCCCACCAAGATGCATAGCCTGGATCTCATAACAAGAAAGCATCATACAGATTCAATCTGAAGGTCAGGTAACAAAATAACTGCCTTGTACTTTTCAAAAGTCAGAGACATGAAGACCTGCTGCCTGAAGGGAGCCCAGGAGCCCCGACAATGATCACAGCCTACAGTTCAGAAGTGACTCTTCGGCTAGGCAAGTGGGATGGACCATTTGGCAAAATTTAGCTGAACTGTGGATTTGATGGTAGTTTTGTGTGTATTCAACATCCCAACTTTGTGCCTTTCTTTTGGTGATGGGGATCAATGTTGCCATCTGTCTTAGCTGGGTTTCTACTGCTGTGCAGAGACACCATGACCAAGGCAACTCCTATAAAAGAAAACATTTGATTGGGGTTGGCTTACAGTCTTAGGAGTTCGGTTCATCATCATCATGTTGGGTAGCTTGGGAGCTGGAGGAGCATGTTAAGATTGACACGGTGCTGGAGGAGCCGAGAGTTCTACACTTGATCAGAAGGCAGCCATGGGGAGACTGTCTTTCACGGGCAGCCAGGAGTGGGTCTCTCTTCCACAGTAGTCAGAGTTTGAGGACTAGGAAACCTCAAAGCCTTCCTATACAGTGACACACTTCTTTCAACAAGGCCATATCTCCTAAAAGTGCCACTATTGGACCGTGGGCTAAGTATATTCAAACTACCACACTATCTGTAGAGAATAGCTGCTGAGGAATTGAGAAATAATGGGTTATAAGGCCAGAAACTTTAGATATGAGCAGGTGGGATTTAAAAAAAAAAAGCAACATTAATTGAAGAGCCTTGATGTTGCTTGAATGAGAAATGTCTTTGCAAGGTCCCCAGATGGTGGCGCTGTTTGGAGAGATTGTGAATCCTTTAGGAGGTGGAGCCTTGCCCAGTGAGGGTGTATATCACTGTGGTTAGCTTTGGGGTTAGCTTCCCTATTCCCATTCTCTCTGTGACTTTCTGCTTTCTGTGTACATATGAAATGTGATTGCCATCTTCCTCCTTTGGCTGCTGTGCCATCCTTATCGAAATGGACCCATCCCTCCAAAACTGAGAAGGAAACCCTATACTCCTTAAGGAAACCCTTTATCCCTTAAGTTGCTCTTGTCAGGGCTGTGGTTGTTGTTGTTGCTGTTTTCCACACATCTCTCCTGAAGACTTTCATGCCTTCCTGAACAGGGCTCCATTCATAACACACAAATTAGGCCAGCAGCTAATTAAGCTTTTTTAAGGTTCTTAAGCTTTTTGCTTATGTGTTGTTCAGCTATGTAAGTTTTCACAAGAACCAGACACAACTCAAATTCTACACAGAGACATAGACATCCAAGGAGACCCCCGCGGGAGGCATGGGTCTTAGGTGGAACTCACTTGGAATGCTTTGCATTTCCATAAGTAAAACCTGGAGCCTTCATTAGCATGAGATCCCAAATTACACATATCCCAGAGGTAAGTTTGGAAGGGTGTAGGGAGTGCTTAGAAAGCCTTTCTTAATAAATCATTTTGGCAAGATAAGGATATTAAATGGTTGGCTCAAAAAATTATATATATATATATATATATATATATATATATATATATATATATGTATGTATGTATGTATTGCTGTCGTATCTTTCCTGCTAGTTGACAAGTGGAGTGTGTGTCCTTAACTCTGACGTGACTGACTCTCCATCTGACCACAGACCTTTGAACACGCAGCAAGCAAAGAAGCCATCTATGGTTTGGTAATTAAAGAGCCCTTTTCTTTTGTGAATAAGCCTCAGAGTCCAGTCCAAACACAAACGAGCAAGAGGGCATGGCCATTCTCTACCAACACTGCTATTTATTTTGTTGAACTTTTGGGTATGTTGAGGGGATTACAGTTATGACCCCTCACTACATATGTCAGAAGGTTTTAGAAATTAGTAAACATTACAAACAGATGAACAGAGATGAGAAAACAATCCCAGTCCTGGGGGGTGGGGGTGGGGGTGGATTCTCTGGGTGTGGTCAGTGTTCTCTTTGCTCCCATCAGAAATTAGGACTCTAAAAGTCTGTGACCACGGGGGTGGCAAATGGTTGCAAGCACACGTGCTTCTCGTTGAGACCATTTTCTGTACTTTGGAGAGCAATTTCTGTGGGTCCAACTCTTGAATCCCCAAGATCAAAGCATGTCTTTGAATCTTCAGTGTGGTGGCTAAGAAGGAGGTGGGGCACTTAGGAGCTGGCTCAGGGAATAAATTGCCTTCGACAGAAGCCTGAGCACTCAGTTCAGATCACCAACCTGCAGAAGAGGAGTAGGAAAATACTCTCAGAACCACAGGGGATGGAGACTCCAAGGAAACAAGGCTGTCCATAGTCACATGATCAGAGCTCATGTGAACTCACAGAGACCGCAGCAGCACACACAGGGCTGTCAAGGATCTGCACCAGATGGGATCCTAAAGTCCAAAGGCGATGGGAACATGTTCCCAGGAGTCTCATTGGGGAAACAAATGACTCTTATCAGTAGGTCCCAGGTCCAGAAGGTCAACAGAAAATTAACTAAGTGACATTTCTGGAGGTTCCATGTCTCATAATGCCATGTCAGGGCTTTTCCTTTAAAAAATTATCTCGGGTCTCTCTGGTCTGCCTGTCCCAGGCCAGGGTCCTGCTCCATGAGCTCCACGCAGTTCAACAAGCACACCCATTCTATGGGGTCTTGGTAGGGCCCAAGAACTGGCTCCTGTCCAAATGTGACTCCCAAAAGGCAGACGAACTCTGAAGATGGTTAGAGGGACTCAAAAGCCTCTGCATCAGTCCCAACTTCCAGAAGGGTCTGAAAGATGGATGCAGTTATCCTATGCACATTCATAAACAAACTGCCACCGGGCTCCGTATCCAAGATCAACTATGCAGAGCTGGCAGCAGCTAGAAAAGCTCTCCAGTTCCATCAAGGCCACGGTCAACTATGGCATGAACCCTGGGACCTGTTTGGGAGTGAGAATTTGATGCACGTTCAAGTGTCTCTGCTTGTGTTGGTGGAAAGGGACAAGATTGAGGGACTGCAGAATAGTGTGAACATCCAGTCAAATACTTGGAGAAACGAGAGAGGAACGTTAATGACACCACCATGAAGGCTGGCCACAGTGTCATCAGGCTGCAGATGGTCGCTACCAAATGTGCCAGTCAATCTGGCATGGCAGCCTACAGTACCAGGTGACATCTCTATGACTTCAAGAACCGCCTCCTGCCTCCCATGGACCATTGCACCATCAGCCTCCAGAGGGGCACCAATAAGTGTGCCAGCCAGGTGGGCATGACGGCTCCAGGGACCTGGAGGCACATCTATAACACCAAGATGGTCACCTACAAGGGTGACAACTCTTTTATGTCCCTGCAAATGGGCTACAAGCAGGGTGCCAACAAGAGTGGTCAGATCTTTGGACTGGGACAGCAGATGTACAGCCCTAAATATTGCCCAACAGCTGACAGTGGTGGTAAGGTGACAGCCAGGGTCAGGTCCCTGAGTACTTGGCCCTAATGCCAGGAGGGGGCCAGCTACTAACATCCAAGGGTGCCATGCACGTACCCAGCATCATCACTGATGTGTAGGTTCAGGGAGTTTTCTAATGCTAGCGTCATCACTAGTGTGTGGTTCGGGGAGTTTTCTGTTTGCATTAGGTTATTTTGATTTTTGAAACTGGGCTTCACTTTGTCGCCTTCTCTGGCCTAGAACTCATTTCAATCCTCCTGACTCAGCTTCTAGAGGGCTGGGATGACAGGCCTGTGTAATTCGTGCTCCCTTCTCACCCATCATGCTTTGCTTCCCTCCCAGGATTGGCCCACCAGGCAGGGAAAATGGCAGTCCTTGATGGGATAGCCAGGCTGTGGATTTCTCAGTGGTCTGTAGGAGAAGCTAGCTCCAAAGTGTTTCCCGTTTCTTCATCTCCTCTGCATCGGTTTGTGGTTTATGAAACCTTGAAAATTGCAGGCAGTTTCAATGAAAGATAACAAGAGGTATTGTGTTTTGTTTGTCCCCCCCCCACTAAAAAATGTGGGGGTGGGAGGCACCTGGGTTAAACTACTGCAAGCATCATGGGGACTGCATTTGCTACACCCAGACCCTCAGACCTCACCCTTCCACACCCAGTGTGAACATGTGAAGCAAGCCAAACAGGACGACCACACTGGCAGTCCTCTGGGTTCCTCTGGGTTAGGAGGGTCCCAGCTCTCTGCCTGCAGTGCTGGGCTCATCTTCCTCCAAAAGTGTGTGTGGCCTATAGGGGCTCCTCTGTGCTGCCAGATAATGGGAATTCCCTGTGTGCACCAAAAACAAAAACCAAATCAAACCAAAACTCTCCATTTCTAAGGAATACATTTTCTCATTATTTCATTATTTTAAACTTGATTTTATTTACACACACACACACAACACACAGACACACACACACAGACACACAGACACACACACACACACACACACACACACAGACACACACACCACACTTTACACTGCAGGCCTTTCAGCTTTCAGTTTAGTGTTTTATGGGATTCCTGAGTGAGCAAATGAGTGCTTCTTTGTTTCTTGGACCTTCTCTTGGACTCTTTTTCCTTCTAGTTCTTGTATAATTCTGATATGTTAGTTTTTGTTTCATCTTATTATATGTTGTATTATTACCACTTAGAAGCCTGTTTTCTTTCTAATGAAAAACAGAGAGTGGGTCCAGATGCAAGGGAAGGTATGGAGGAACTGGGTGTGGGGAGCACAGAACAGGGAGAACTGTAATCAGGATAGATTATTTGAGAAAAAAACATTTTCAATAAAAGAGGGGGAGGAAAAACCTTGAGGTGGCAGAATTCATCGCTGCTCACTGAAATGAGGTACAGACAGTAGGTCCCTCTCACTGCTTAGCTAGCCTAGCCCCTCATCTTCAAATGAAGAAAGCCACCAGCTTCCAGATCAACCTACAGTGACAGTCAGAGTTAGTAAACTTCATTTTTTTCATTTCATTATGTAGTTGATGTAGTTTCAAAAATTCTTGAGGAATGATTTTTAAAAGTCATTATGTAATTCTAGACAATGTGGTAATGCCTAGCTGGACCTTAGTGGGAGTGATACAGAGATGTTATAGTAACAAATAAGTTAATTAGGCTGAGATTTGAAGCTTATGTGGAAATACAGTATATCTATCTGTCTATGTTGTTCTGGTAAATTTGTTAGGTAGCACACATTGGGACTACTTTCATCTGGGAGTATGGGGGAGTGAACAGCTCATAGCTGGCATCCTTAGGGTTCCTCATGTTTGTCATGTGGTCTCTGGTTCCAAGAAAGCAGCACAGACAAGATCCCCCCACCAGTCAACAGCTTTTCAAGAGGGAAGCAATCCCGTTAAATTTAACATGTATAAGGATTACACAACTAATCCTGATTGTGTTAAATGCAAACATGTAGGGGGAGGATGAAGAGGAGGAGGAAGAAGAAGAAGAGGAGAGTGCCTCTTAAAATATGGGTAGAGTTTTGTTCTCCACAAATTAGTTTGACATAAAAAATGATAGTCGTATTAAATCCATGGAAAAGTGACAGGCAAGATGAGGTGCATCTATGATCCCAGCACCCTGGAGGCAGAGGCAGGAAGAGCAGAAGTTTGAGGGCAGCCTGGACTACATATCAAGCTTCAGATGAATCTGGGCTATGGAGTGATACTCTGTCTCACACCAGCATACTAAACAAACTAACAAAGAAACAAAACCTTTGTCTTCCATAATTCCAGCTTTTGAATTTCATCATATAAACATCGGTCTCCATATGGTTGTTCTGTATGAATAGACATAGTCTGAAGTCCTCTGAGAGCTCTGATCAGCTCAGTTTGGGTTATGTAATTAACACAGTCAGCCCTCTATGCCCAATCAGGTTTGGCTGTGGAACTTGTGCTGTCTAATAAACAGGCTCACATCACAGGGCTTCGGACAGCCAGGGTCACTTAGGATGGAAGGGAAGTTAAGGATTATCCTTGCATGAGAATAGGGTGTAGTGGGGATTTTTCCTGTCAACTTATGAATTTAAGTGAAAAGAGATATGCAAGTGACCAGAATCATTGTCTCATTTCCTCTAACCTGTGCCTATTGTTTTAAGCATGAGGCTCCATCCTCAAGTAGCCGATCTTCCAGATACCCCTGCTGTCTATGGAAGAGACTTAAAGCCATGACTCCCCTAGGGGTATGCTAGACTTGACGTGTGTGACACACATAATTTCTCAAAACTGACTATAGGCAATGAGGCAAAAATCTTTTGTTGCTGGTTTAGAGGGGCCGTTGTCTTAGGGGATAACCTGAGAAATGGGTGATGGCCATGAGTGGGCTCATAACTTTATTGTGAATGTGGGCGAAGCTTCTTGGTGTGAGTTCCACCATTGGCCTTCTGTGATCTTGCTGGAAGATTAGTCTACTCCATGCTTGGTTCTTATAGCAAGCTCTGCCACACTATGCTGGGTGACTTACGTGACCATGTGTGGCCTATCAAGATTATATTGAGCACTGAGAACCTCTGTGAGGACAGGTGTAGGGACTGCATGAAGACTTTGAAAAGGAAGACTCTGAAGATAGAGCTTTGGGCTCAAGTTGTCTTGTGAGTTCAGAGCCTGAACACCAGGATATACAGACAGAAAGCAAGAGAAGGTGCTGCTGAGCAGCATGGGTTTGACACCATTCACCCTAGAGTGTGATTTCTACCGCAGCACTGGTCTGGCTCAGCTCAGCAGCATCTGCACGCAGAGCTCATTGCCTTGTCTACTGGACACCAGGCCCACCTCCTTACTCCTCACTGGCCCTTCCACACAACTTGGAAGGGGACTTGTGGTATAACATGTCTGCAGTGTTCCAGGCTTAAGAACTCACCTTTCTACCCACACTTGAGATTACTTTAGGACAGCCCACTTGCACTGTCCTCTGCCTCACCCCCAGTACCTTCTCATGTCTCCTTCTTCTACTGGCCCCATTCCTCTTCCCTAACAGTCTCCATATTATCTTTAGGTAGTTTTTTTTTTAAATCTGATTTGATATATGAGTGGAAGTATAATATTTCTTGCATAGTCTGGCTTACTTCACTTAATATGATCTCCAGTTCCATCCATTTTCCTGAAATGACATAAGCCTTTTCCACTTTATGAACTAAGAAAACTCCACGGTATACATACATCATCTGTCTATGTGTAAATACATACTCACTGACTTTTGTTAAGCATCTGAGGTCTCTGTAGTGAGACATGCCAGCCTCCGTCGGCAGGTTTGTCTCATCAGTGCTCGTGTTCTGCTGTCTTAGTTTGCTTACAGCTGCTACGACAAAATGCTGACCAAAAGAAACTTGAGGAAGAAATCTTACACTTCCAGGTGACAGTCTGCCACTCGGGGAAGTCAGAGACTTCCTCAACGAGGACCTGGCAGCAAGGACTGAAGCAGGAGCTATGGAGGATGCTTCTTCCTGGTTAGCTTTCAAGGCTTCCTCAGCCTGCTTTCCAATATAACTCAGGACAGCCAGACCCACATGGGTCAGGCCTGCCTCTGTCAATAGTTCATTAAGAAAATCCTCCACAGATTTGGCTACAGGCAAATCCTACGGGGGCATTTCCTCCGTTGAGGTTCCCTCTCCTAGATGATCCTATTTTGCATCAACTTGACAAAATAAACACAGCAACACCAATCACAACTCAATCAGGTTTTACAGTTGTACATGACTGAAGGTCACTTGCAGGACTCAAAGATATACCTTTTTTGCTTACCCAGAATCCACTACTTGTACCCTGCATAAAAGCAAGGTAGAAGTGTCTTTGGGGGGTGGGGGTTGAGGGAATGTAAAGTGAAGAAGGCAGTGATTCTGTGTGTTTGGGGGTTAGAGTGGAGTTTTAAAGTTGGCCCCTGACAAGAATCCGCACCAAGATGAGCTTGTATAGTATTATTTATACTCTGTTCTCACAGTATAATTCAACTTATTTTTCAAGGCTTCCTGATAAAAGTTGTATTTTCCAGGAATTGGTGATGGAGTGACAAGGTGACTCTTCTGCCCCCAGTCAGTTCAAGGTGCGAATATATGAATCTCTCTGCCCCTAACCAAAATCTAAGGCCTAATTGTGGGCTTGTCTGTTCCAGACTGTTCAGGGTTCCAAGAGGCTTTGGCTCTGTGTCCCTGTATCTCTGGTTCCCACAGAACAGAGCAGACTTGGATATGGGGTCATGACGCAGAGAACTGGCCTGTCAGGATGGCAGGGCGACTTCCCACTGCCTACCAGAGTTTGCAGTCAACTTCTAACAAAGGGGAACTTTAATCTCATCACTGGATCTTTCCTGTTCTTTCCTGGAAGTGAGAAAGCAACCGGCATTAGTACACACACTCCTGGTGTCCTCCAGGATAACATCTGATAACCAAAGGACAGAAGGTGACTCCAAAGGTCTCCTGGGAACCACGCAGAAGCAATGGAGTGAAGCTGAAACACTGTGGGAATCACTCCCTGCCCAATGCATCTGTGCAGATAACCACCCTCAACTTCACATTCTTCATGGAGCCAGGGCTGGGCAGCTACACAAAATGGACAAGACACAGACAAGTAATCAATTTCCCCAAAGCAACAAGCCATGCTTCTCTACTCTAAGTTTCGGAAAAAGTAAATATGTTAATTTTTCCTGCTAAGAGTGAGGCACTTGAACTTTTCCTTTATGGTGGGAACAGGAAGGGACTGAGGAGGAGTGAGAGCTCAGCCTGGAAAAGTAATTAAATGTCTATATTTAATGCCATGACTTTGTTACAATATAAAATTGTAAAAGACAACATTACATTTTTTTCTTAATTGCTTGGTTAAGCACATCCGTAATTAAATCCAAATAAAAGTTTATTAGAGCACAAAGCTATAGGACTTTTCCCTTTTTAAGTTATTCTATTTGTTGCTTATTTGATTTAATCATTGTTCAATCTAATATCATACACATCAATGTAAAAACAGATTTTTGTTTATGAAAATCCTTATTTTCTAGATTATTTTAATGAACGTTTTCTTGGACTTTATGTTTAGCGGAGGAAGATCAGGCAAGTTCCGTGGAGCGCGTCTTGAACTTGCAGTTGGATGTGACTGTGCTTACGAGGCTGGCTTTCTCTTCGGTTCAACACATTAAGCACTATTGTTTCCACAGCCTTGCTGTGTCAAGCTGTTATTTCTGGCGTTTCATATAAGCACGAGGTCAAGAAGAATAGAAAACACCAAATAAATTTCTCAGCAGGAATTCCAGCTTCCCTTCCCCTATAAGTTCATACTTTTGATTTCTAGGAAGAAACAAAAATCTTCTAGGGGGATAAGATTATTTGAATTTGGCTCTCATGGCTTATAGAACACTGAAGTATAGTATTGTATATCTTAGTGGAGAATCTGTATGGTAGATACTACCTATAAATCTTGGATTGCCAGGAAAGAAAATTTTGATTCTTGTACTTGTGCATCCTGAGTCCTTCCTTAGACAATACTCCTCTAGGAATATAAATCCTGATGACATCTTATTTCTGGACTTCACATTGTTTGGATCTTTCTAAACTTTGATGTCTGAATGTCTTTAAAAGTGTTTAATCATCATAATGCATAAAACAATGTGCAGCAGTCTGACATTGTTTGCCTTTGTGTGGTTGGGGGAAGAAAAGGAAAATAAATTGTTTGTATAGTGCTGAAAATGAAGGTTGGGATTAAATTGACCTAAGGTTAATGATAGGATGGAGGTCAACTGTCAAGTAGCAAGAAAATGGTATCGCCTTGGCAATAATTAATGTTGAGCAATGACTAGAGTTCAGATTATTATAATGAGAGATGATATGGTGTTCCGACTGTCCAGAGGTCAGTGTTACTTGGCTTCCTAGAGTTGGAGGGTAAATAAGGAGAACTTTCTAGTAAAAACAATGTAACTTGATACAATGAGCTCTCTGTGACCCACAGTTCACAGGAGGCACTGTTAGTATGTATACAAAGTTTATAAAATATGTAGCAGTCAAAGTTTTAGGGCCACCTGCCCCTGGATGGGCATGCTGGGGGAATGAGTCAGGGAGGTGTTTATTTAACGGTAGAAAACAGAACAAAATTATAGTTTTCAGACTTGCATATGTTGGCTATCATCTTGAAAGTCTAATGAGTCTGTTTTTAAATCCCTCATTTTCTGAATGGCACCATTCTTCCCATAATATATCCCCAGTTGTCCTTGCCCTGATAATGTATTGCACCAATATATTATTAAAGCAACAGATATATTAGAGCCATACATTATCAGAGCAAAGCACTCTAGGGGTGATGTATTTCATGAATGATGGCTCCATCCTGGGCTGTGCAGGTACAGTAGCAGAGTCAGTTTAATGAGATGGAAGAGCCCAGGTTGCAGCCCTGGAATTGACTAACGTGGTAAAAAGTGACCTCAAGTGTACTGTGTATTCTGCTTTCTATTGGACCACTGTATGTGCTGAGTTTTAATTAAAAGAAAAAAAAACAGTGGCAGGAAATGGGAGAGGATGACTATTAGATGCTGTAGTCTTTGTTTTTTGTTTGCTTGTTTGTTTGTTTTTCGAGACAGGGTTTCTCTGTGTAGCTCTGGCTGTCCTTTGTAGACCAAGCTGGCCTCGAACTCAGAAATCTGCCTGCCTCTGCCTCCCGAGTGCTGGGATTAAAGACGTGCATCACCACACCTGGCTTTTGATGCTGTATTCTTTCTGATAAGAAAGTTTCTCTTGGAGGACAGTCCTAAGTCTCTTGGGTCAGATGTACACCATCTCTTGAGACAGGCTGTCAGCAGTGTTTGGTTTCCTGGCCCACCCCCACATCCAAGTACCATTTTTCCTTCAACTCTACCAAGTCCCCTAATCTTGGATAGGTTCTTTCCAAATCATGGTCAATAAATGAATAGGACCAGCCCTAAAGATGCTCAGTACTTCCAGAAAAAAAGAGCTGCACAGTTGGAGAAAACCAGTCAGCCTTGCCCTGCTGGTCCTGAAGAGTAGGTAGAAGATCCCAGTGTCTCCTCAGTTAGCTTTCAGAAAGGATGGATGCTGTCTTTTGCCACCTTCATTCTGTCAGTGACAGATCTAGGACTTCAGGCTGGGGGAGAGGTGGGCCTTGAGATACCCGTGGGTATACTGACTCCATACAGATATGGTTGTGACTTGTGTTGGCATCCTGGCTTCTTCTCTACTGTTGCTGTGATCGCATAAACACCACATTCACGTTTGGAAGAGTATCCTCCTTTGAGCACTCCCAAATCCCTCCAAATCTTTGCCAGAAGAGCCTCCTATTGTACGTCCCATGCTTCATCCCCCACCTCACCTTCACAGGCTGCCTGCCTTTCATGCTTTCTCTAGGTGCTGGTCACAGATTTTGATTTCTAGGGAAAAATAAAAATCGTCTAAGAGGTGAGATTATCTGAATTTTGCCATCATGGCTTACAGAACACTGAAAACCACTGTTCAGTTGCATTCTCCATCACCACTCTTACGCACTCTGGAAGTGAAGGCCAGGAATTGAGCTATCTACGTTCAGAGTGGGCCTTCTCACATCAGTGGGAGAGATGGCTCATTGGTTAAAATCGCTTTCCATTCTTAACAAGGGTCTGAGCTCAGTTTCTAGCATCCATATGGAGGTTCATAAATTTTGATAAATAATTTTTAGAGGCTTTAACACTTTTATGACCTTCAAAGCCACCAGGCATGCAGTTGGTGCATGTACATATATGCAGACAAAATACTCATATGAATAAAATAAAAATAAAATCGAGAGAGCGAGAGAGTGAGAGAGCGAGAAAGCGAGAGCGCGTGCGAGAGAGAGAGAGAGAGAGAGAGAGAGAGAGAGAGAGAGAGAGAGGAAAACTTCCTTATAGACTTGGCCACAGGCTAGCCTCACCAAGACAGTCCCTTACCCAGAGGGTGATTCTAGATTGATTCAAGTTACAGTAAAACCTAACCACAGCAGTTAGTGTGGGGATCTTTATTGCAAAACCCCAGCTGGATTGTAACTCTTTCTGGGAAAAAAAATTAGGTTTCTTGTTCATTGCCACTTGGGGCAACTAGGCATGACCTATTAAAAAAATCCAAGGAAAGGAACAGGATATTTGTAATAACTTAAAGGTAAGCTGTCTAGAAACTGCAATTGACAAAAAGAATTCCATAATCATGGTGCGAGAGAGGAGAGGGGTTGCCGTTTATATAGCAGCTTCTTGCATTTGAACATGTCTTCAAGAAAAGGTTGTTTACAGCCATTCAGATTCAGAGTATTCTCACAGCTGTGAACTGATTCTGTCCTTTCCCCTCTCTCTCTTCCTCCCTTCTTCTCCCCCTCCTTTCTTCCTTCCTCTCTCCCTTCTTCCCTCCTTCCCTTTCTCCATCTCTCTCTTCCTGTCCTCCTCTTCCTATCACTCTGTCCCCAGAAAAATCAGCAATCTCTTTCTACTGGAGCCACAGCCAGCAGCAGCCAGCACCTAGAGAGAACATAAAAGGCAGGCAGCCTATGGAGGGTGAGGTGGGGGATGTGGGTGTGGGGCGCACAATGGAAGGTTCTTCCAGCAAAGACTTGGAGGGATTTGGGAGTGTTCAAAGGAGGAGGATAGTCCTTCCAAATGTGGTTTTCACAGTAATTGTTGGGAGTATTTGTCACATGGGTTTTCTTAGACTCTTCTTGATTGGACATGTTTGTTAACTAACTGGCTACTTTCTAAGTGGATGACTTAGAGAGGTGGATCTATTCTTAATGGACTGAATACCTATTTTTAAGAGATTGACAGATATTCCTGGAGAGAGATGGAGGGAACTGCCATGAGTCTCTCTGCCTTTATTTTTTTTTCTTTGTTTGAAAATGCATTTCAAAGTGGCATGCACATGTATTCATTGTATGCAAAAAAGGGCAAATTCTGGGTGAGATTCATGGCGAAAGAGTAAGGAACCCATTCAGCAGGACTAGGGTAAAGGTCATTACTCACAAATGAACCCAAGTCCTCGCGCACGCACGTGTTCATCAGCAGCCTTGCCATGGAATACTGGGCGTTAAGAGGAACAATTCAGTGTCACTTCTAATACTTGTTTTTCCAAACAGATTGAGTCTCAACAATAGTATTACTATATCCAGTCTCCGAAGTGCCATGGGTTAGTCCATTAATTTTAAGAATTTTGTAAAGTGCACCCATTCAAAAGTAAGAAGTATAGATCCTTCAGTGAAAAATTTAACAATCATAGCAGAATAATAAACATACACACACACACACACACACACACACACACACTCACAAGCTTAGCCATACCATCTGTTACTATGAAAAAGTCCACAGAAGAAAAGACAAATATTTTAAATTGAGGCTACAAGTAAAACACATCTATCAGATCTCTTAATAAGTGGCTCTTGACATTTAAGAACCTAATTCTATGTGGTTCTGTACCAAGAGGGACTTCTACACACTTTCTTCATCTTCTGAGTTGAGTATTTAGGAGTCTCAAGTGGGTCGAGTGTGCTGAGGGCTTGCCAGCACTGTACCACAATAGAGGAGTCACTTAAGACATAAAACAGGTTTGCACAGATGTCTTTGGGGTCCTTTCCTAACATCATGATTTTAAACTAGAAAGTAGGCAAGTTAGCAGCTTGTTGGGACAGGAGTATCCAGTGACTGGCATGTGTTACTTTGTGTGACTCTGCTTCCTTAGGATGATTTGACAACACACAGCTGAAAGTCTTGTTGGTTTTCTTTGTCCAGAAAGTCTACTTAGAGGAATTTATTTGAGAATAATCACAGAGATTCAACAACTAGGACATTCGTTTTACTGTTACCCAGAATAGCTGGGTTTTTACGACAATGTAAATGTTAAAAACTAGAAAATTATTTCAGTCTATCATGAAAGAAACAGTGGGCATCTATGTATATTTCTGAAAAAAAATCACAGAAAACAGTGAGTGATGCCATCATATGAAAAGACCGTGTTCCACAGCAATAGTACCCAATTGTTCCTCTTTGGTTAATAAAATGCACACTTGTGAACACACAGGCATACTTCCTGGATCCCTGCGCATTTACAGAACTCAAAGATGCAAGCTCAGATGTTAACGGTGATTGCTTTCGTGTGGCACAGTTATATGAATTTGGTGTTTGCTTATTTGCAGTAGTTTCATTTTCTAAATGGAACCAGTTGAAACTTACTTTAAGGCACTAGGATGGGAAGGTGGGCTAGGGTGGTAGAGAGGGAAGGAGCGAAGGAAGGAGAACAGGCTGGAGGTACAAGCCAAAACCACAAGAGCCTCAACTGCTAAGCTGAGTAGGATATTTCCTCCATGTGGTTTATTTTATCGGTGTTATGTAAAATTGGTAAGTCACCGTTATCTAAAGTATTGACAGGCTCATTTTATATTCAGAATTTGAGACATTTTGATTCTCTGCCAAACTCAATAAGCTTCAGTAGGAATGAACCCTTGTAGGGCAGGTGAGGTGTGTTCTGGCATCTCACAGGGCCGGGCTGCCTTACCTGCTGTCACAACTGTCGATGTGTGTGAGAATAGCCGTGTGCGAGCTGATGGCTTCTGATGGTTCTCTAACATTTGCTGCCGTTATAATTTAAACTCTTCCTTATATACTCCCTAGAATGCAGCAGCAAGGTCATTCAGGGGTTAATCAAGTGAAGAGCTGTGAAACAGTCAGGGAATTCGGGGTCGGGGGGGCAGGGCGCTTGGGAACAGAACTTAGGTGCGCTAAACCTCTAGCGCGAAGGCGAAAGAGCCACAGTGACGCTCTGCGTTTTTAATTTAAGAGAGAGCACTTCAAAACATTAGAGGGAATGCAGGGGAAGTAAAATCATCCTTAAAGCAAGTGTATGCTTCATTTGCCGATCTATGTGCTTCCGGGTTGCACCCCCTCCCACCCACACTCCCATGGGGACGGTAGGCTGGAATCGTGCAGGTTTTGAATTATACAAGATGGTTTAGTGGGAACACGGGTTCTGTATGAAGTGCGACCATCGCATCAGGTGTGGGCATGGGATGGGTAAAGACGGGAGTGGGCGAGCACGGTGACAAAAATGGCCAGAGGAAGTTGAGATGAGTGTGTGTCGTATAGGGGTTTGGAAGCCTCCTTAGATTTCTCCTCAGATGAACAGCTGAGTTGGAGGCCAGAGTAGGTGGGGCCTGAGAGGACTGGAAAGGGGTAAGGGGGAGTGAAAATGAATGAAGAAATCAGTACAGGGCTATGGCAAACAGGTGTATTTGTGCTGTGTGTTGAATGCTAACAGAGAGGCATTGTTTCTTCTTGGCAGAAAGAGAAAACCAGAGACCCTCAAAAGAGCAGTGCACGGGGAGGTTTTATTATCAATACATCAATCTGGGTTTCTCTCTTGACTACTACTGAATTGAAATTTAATTATAGAAGTAGTATGTTCTTCAAGCCAGGCATGGTGGCATAGACCTTTAATCTTAGCACTCAAGAGGCAGAGGCAAGATTAGCTTGGTCTACACAGCAAGTTCTGGGCCAGCCCAGAATGAGACCCTTAGTCAAGAAAAGAAGAGGAGAGGAGAGGAGAGAAAGTGTAATGCATGATCTACAGAACAAGAAATAAATTCAGATAGTGTGGAAATGGGGACCAAGGGTGTAGGATGGTGGTAGAATATTTGCTATATGTGAGGATCTAGGTTTAAGCCCCAGCACTGCCTATGCATGGACGCACATACATATACACACACATGAACACACACACACAAACACACTATATATACACATACATGCATACACACATACATATACACACACATGAACACACACACACAAACACACTATATATACACATACATGCATACACACATACATATACACATACATGCATACACACAAACACACATATATATATACACATACATGCATACACACATACATATACACACACATGAACACACACACACAAACACACTATATATACACATACATGCATACACACATACATATACACATACATGCATACACACAAGCACACATATATATATATATATACACATACATGCATACACACATACATATACACACACATGAACACACACACACAAACACACTATATATACACATACATGCATACACACATACATATACACATACATGCATACACACAAACACACATATATATATATATATATATACACATACATGCATACACACATACATATACACACACATGAACACACACACACAAACACACTATATATACACATACATGCATACACACATACATATACACATACATGCATACACACAAACACACATATATATATATACACATACATGCATACACACATACATATACACACACATGAACACACACACACAAACACACTATATATACACATACATGCATACACACATACATATACACATACATGCATACACACAAACACACATATATATATATACACATACATGCATACACACATACATATACACACACATGAACACACACACACAAACACACTATATATACACATACATGCATACACACATACATATACACATACATGCATACACACAAACACACATATATATATACATATACATGCATACACACATACACATACACACACATGAACACACACACACAAACACACACATATATATACACATACATGCGTACACACATACATATACACATACATGCATACACACAAACACACATATAAGTATATATACACACACACACACACAAAGAGAGAGGGTATTTAAAGGAGAAAGTGATTGGGTTGCTTTCTTGATTTCCTGTTTTAGTTCTTTATATATTCTAGATATTAATCTCCTGTTGAAGGCAGAGCTGGCAAAGGGTTTTCTCTGCCTCTTGACTCCACTGAGGGTTTCCTTTCCTGATCAGAAATGTGTTACTTTTGGTAGATCCCACTTTTCAAATGTTGGTCTTATGTCCTATACTCCTGGGTGTCACCCATGTGACACATGAAAGGACACGTGTTGCTGTCTGTCTCCTCTAGTACTTTCACAATATCTGACACTTTTAAAAGTAGTTCTTGTGCAGAAAATCCAAATGAACCTTAAAAATGCCAGGAATTAATACTGAGATTACAGCAAAATCTATCACCGAGGACCAGCAGGTTTGTATGTGCTGTTAATGTGGCGTTCTGTGACTAGGTATGCTATCCACATCATGTTAACTCTTGCAAAGGACGGAAGAGAACTGAACATTTAAAAAAGGTTTCTGCATGTGGATGACTAGTGGGCCTGGTACCACTTTTTGTTGTTTGTTCTCTTACATTTGAGCCTTTGTTGAAAAACAGTTGACTAGTTTTCCAAGATAGTTTGTTCAATTAATCTGTCTCTCATTGTCTTGATTATAATAGCTTTAGATCAAATTAAAAGTGCTCTCTCTCAACTTTGACGTTGTTCAAACATCTTATTGGTCACTCTTCACCGTTGGATTCTTTGTATTAATTTGTTGACATTCACTACACTGCTGGGGTTTTGACATATTATAGTCAATCTATAGAACAAGACTGTTATGTTGACTATGTTGGGTCTTCTCATCTATGAGTGGGGAATAGTTTTTATCTACTTCTGCTCTGATTTTTTTATCAGACTTTTTTATTTTCCTCATAAAGATGTGTGTGTTGTGTTATACTTATTTATTTTGAACATGCTCAAACAAATAACAAATGTGTTTTTAATTGAAAATAAATCATTTTTTTCCATAAACTGTTCTGATCACAGTTTCTCTGCCCCTAACTCCTCCCTACCTCCCCACCACCAAATTCACACTCCTTTTTCTTTCTCTCACAAGAGAACAAACAGCCATTGAAACAAATAAGTGAGTAACAACAACAACAAAAAAACCCAATATTGAATAAAAACAAGCAAGAATAGTATAAAACAAACAAACAAACAGAAAAAAACAAAGAAAAAGCATAAGAAACACAAGTAAATTCAGAGGCACACACAGCAATCCCATAAAAACATGAAATCAGAAACCATAATGTATATGCAAAAGACCTATAATGTTTTAAAATCAAGACACAACACAAAATATTCCCCAGACAAAGCAAACAAACAAAGAAAACAATCACTCCAAAATTATCACTCAGTTTTTCTGTGTTGGTCATCTACTGCAGGCCCCAGGCCTGCCCTTAAGTGTGGTTTATATACCCAGTAAGACTCCATTGGAGAAAACTAATTTGTTTTGTTTGTGAGTGGTTATCAACTGCAGGTAGCTTTTGGCTTAGAGAGGAGGGTTTTTGTCCATTTCCTCTCTAGTATTAGGATCTCTTCTGGCTTAGACCTGTGTCGGACAGTGCGTGCTGTCACACTCTGAGTTCATATGAGTACTGCTTCCATTATATCTAGAAGGCCTTTTTCTGTTTCATCTTCTGCTGAATTCTCTGAACTCTGAGGAGAGAGGTTTGATGAATGCATATCATTTAAGACTGAGTATTCCAAGATACCTCTGTCTCTGTCTCTGACCCTGGCCCCTGCACATGGTCCAATTCTAGGTATCTCTGTTGGTTCCCATCTGCTGTGAGCAAGTGGTTGAGTAAGAATCTTACCTGTGAGGAAATCAGAATATTAGACTCATTTTATTCTATGTTGCTTTAGTAGAACAGTTGTCTTTGATTTTCCCTTAAGTCTGTGGCCTATCTAATCTCAGGTTCTTGGCCACCAAAGCACGGGTTCTGTCTCATAGAGTGGGCTTTAGATCCAACCAGACTGTAGTTGGTTATTCTCACAACTTTTGTGCCGTTATTGAGGCAGTGTGTCTTGCAGAGAGGTCACCATTGTAGATGGAATGTTTGTAGGTTGGTTAGTTGTAACTCTCCTCCTCTGCTGGCATACAGAATCCCTTCTAGTACCCTGGACACGAGGCAGAAGGGATGAGGACTTTAGGTAGACACCAGTTTGACTTCTCTATGTTCGATGAGTTATGTAGGTATTTTCTTAAGCACAAGGGCCTTACCATCAGTTTGTGGAGAGCAGCCAATAGCCTTGGCAATAGCCTGGGGTGTTTGGGGGTTTCCATAGGGCTCTTTGGCATTGCAACAACTGAACTAAATGTAACCCATTCCCAGCACCTGAGCTTTCATTTGGTGGTGAGTGTCTAGGTAGGGCTTTCTCTCCTCTGTAATCTGATGACTCCATTTAGGTAAATGTGTTTTAACTCCAAATTTTGACTATTTTTTTTATATATAAGAAAGCAGTGAACACTTGATATAAACCTTCTGACCTGTGAGGATACAATTCACTCTAATATCATTAGTTCTAGGCATTCTTTATTTTCCCAGTTCATTTAGATTTCTTGTATAAATAATTATGTCATCTATAAGAAGGCCACTTTTATTTTTCCTTTACCAAACCATTTACTTTTATTTCATTTTTTTGTCTTATTTGACTAGGAAGAATTTCCAGGACAATGTTAAAGGACGGTGGTGAGAGGGAATGTCTTATCTTCTTAGCCATCTTAGCAGGAAAACATCTACCTTCTCCCAATTAAGTATTGTGCTAGCTGTTGAATTTTCATAGCTAGTCTCTATAAAGAAGAAGGATTTTTCTGCTTTTTGTAATATTCTAAGTGTTTTTAAATGAGTGTGAGGGTTTCATTTTGCTGCATGCTTTTTCCTATATCCACTGATATGATGTTGTAATTATTACAGAAGAGAAGGATGTGTTGTAATGGATTCATCACTTATAACATGTGTCTCATCTTTAGCCTGATGACAGGATGGATTAGAGTAATTGATTTTCAAATGGTGAGCAAGCCTTTCAGAGCTGGGGTAAATCTCACTTGACTATGATATTTAATTCCTTTTTTAAATTTATTAGGTATTTTCTTCATTTACATTTCCAATGCTATCCAAAAAGTCCCCCATACCATCCCCCCGCCACATTCCCCTACCCACCCACTCCCACTTCTTGGCTCTGGCGTTCCCCTGTACTGAGGCATATAAAGTTTGCAAGACCAATGGGCCTCTCTTTCCAATGATGGCCGACTAGTCCATCTTTTGATACATATGCAGCTAGAGACACGAGCTCCGGGGTACTGGTTAGTTCATATTGTTGATTCTCCTATAGGGTTGCAGATCCCTTTAGCTCCTTGGGTACTTTCTCTAGCTCCTCCATTGGGGGCACTGTGATCCATCCAATAGCTGACTGTGAGCATCCACTTCTGTGTTTGCTAGGCCCCGGCACAGCCTCACAAGAGACAACTATATCTGGGTCCTTTCAGCAAAATCTTGCTAGTGTATGCAATGGTGTTAGCGTTTGGAGGCTGATTATGGGATGGATCCCTGGGTATGGCAGTCTCTAGATGGTCCATCCTTTCGTCTCAACTCCAAACCTTATTTCTGTAATTCCTTCCATGGGTGTTTTGTTCCCAATTCTAAGAAGGGGAAAAGTGCCCACACTTTGGTCTTAGTTCTTCTTGAGTTTCATGTGTTTTGCAAATTGTATCTTATATCTTGGGTATTCTAAGTTTCTGGGCTAATATTCACTTATCAGTGAGTACATATCATATGAGTTCTTTTGTGATTGGGTTACCTCACTCAGGATGATGGACCTTCAGGTCTATCCATTTGCCTAGAAATTTCATAAATTCATTCTTTTTCATAGCTGAGTAGTACTCCATTGTGTAAATGTACCACATTTTCTGTATCCATTCCTCTGTTGAGGGACATCTGGGTTCTTTCAAGCTTCTAGCTATTATAAGTAAGGCTGCTATGAACATAGTGCAACATGTGTCCTTCTTACCAGTTGGAACATCTTCTGGATATATGCCCAGGAGAGGTATTGCAGGATCCTCTGGTAGTACTATGTCCAATTTTCTGAGGAACTGCCAGACTGATTTCCAGAGTGGTTGTACAAGCTTGCAATCCCACCAACAATGGAGCAGTGTTCCTCTTTCTCCACATCCTCGCCAGCATCTGCTGTCACCTGAATTTTTTATCTTAGCCATTCTGACTGGTGTGAGATGGAATCTCAGGGTTGTTTTGATTTGCATTTCCCTGATGATTAAGGATGCTGAACATTTTTTCAGGTCTTCTCAGCCATTCGGTATTCCTCAGGTGAGAATTCTTTGTTTAGCTCTGAGCCCCATTTTTAATGGGGTTATTTGACTTTCTGGAGTCCACCTTCTTGAGTTCTTTATATATATAATATATGTAATATAATATATATTATAATATATAATATAATATATATTATATTATATTATATTATATTATATATATATAATACCCAATATATATATATATTGGATATTAGTCCCCTATATGATTTAGGATAGGTAAAGATCCTTTCCCAATCTGTTGGTGGCCTTTTTGTCTTATTGACGGTATCTTTTGCCTTGCAGAAGCTTTGCAACTTTATGAGGTCCCATTTGTCGATTCTCGATCTTACAGCACAAGCCATTGCTGTTCTACTCAGGAATTTTTCCCCTGTGCCCATATCTTCGAGGCTTTTCCCCACTTTCTCCTCTATAAGTTTCACTGTCTCTGGTTTTATGTGGAGTTCCTTAATCCACTTAGATTTGACCTTAGTACAAGGAGATAGGAATGGATCAATTCGCATTTTTCTACATGATAATCGCCAGTTGTGCCAGCACCATTTGTTGAAAATGCTGTCTTTTTTTCCACTGGATGGTTTTAGCTCCCTTGTCAAAGATCAAGTGACCATAGGTGTGTGGGTTCATTTCTGGGTCTTCAATTCTATTCCATTGGTTTACTTGTCTGTTGCTATACCAGTACCATGTAGTTGTTATCACAATTGCTCTGTAATACAGCTTTAGGTCAGGCATGGTGATTCCCCCAGAAGTTCTTTTATTGTTGAGAATAGTTTTTGCTATCCTAGGTTTTTTGTTATTCAAGATGAATTTGCAAATTGCCCTTTCTAATTCGTTGAAGAATTGTGTTGGAATTTTGATGGGGATTGCATTGAATCTATAGATTGCTTTTGGCAAGATAGCCATTTTTACTATATTGATCCTGCTCATTCATGAGCATGGGAGATCTTTCCATCTTCTGAGATCTTCTTTAATTTCTTTCTTCAGAGACTTGAAGTTCTTATCATATAGATCTTTCACTTCCTTAGTTAAAGTCACGCCAAGGTATTTTATATTATTTGTAACTATTGAGAAGGGTGTTGTTTCCCTAATTTCTCTCTCAGCCTGTTTGTCCTTTGTGTAGAGAAAGGCCATTGACTTGTTTGAGTTAATTTTATATCCAGCTACTTCACTGAAGCTGTTTATCAGGTTTAGGAGTTCTCTGGTGGAATTTTAGGGTCACTTATATATACTATCATATCATTTGCAAAAAGTGATATTTTGACTTCTCCCTTTCCAATTCGTATCCCCTTGATCTCCTTTTGTTGTGCTCTGGCTAGGACTACTTCAAGTACAATGTTGAATAGGTATGGAGAAAGTGGGCAGCCTTGTCTAGTCCCTGATTTTAGTGGGATTGCTTCCAGCTTCTCACCATTTACTTTGATGTTGGCTACTGGTTTGCTGTTGATTGCTTTTGTCATGTTCAGGTATGGAACTCGAATTCCTGATCTTTCCAAGACTTTTATCATGAATGGATGTTGGATTTTGTCAAATGCTTTCTCCACATCTAATGAGATGACCATGTGGTTTTTGTCTTTGAGTTTGTTTATATAGTAGATTACGTTGATGGATTTCTGTATATTAAATGATCCCTGCATCCCTGGAATGAACCCTACTTGGTTAGGATGGATGATTGTTTTGATGTGTTCTTGGATTTGGATAGGGAGAATTTTATTGAGTATTTTTGCATTGATATTCATAAAAGAAATTGGTCTGAAGTTCTCTATCTTTGTTGGGTCTTTCTGTGGTTTAGGTATCAGTGTAATTGTGGCTTCATAGAATGAATTGAGTAGAGTACCTTCTGCTTCTATTTTGTGGAATAGTTTGTGAAGAACTAGAATTAGATTTTCTTTGAAGGTCTGATAGAACTCTACACTAAACCCATCTGGTCCTGGGCCTTTTTTGGTTGGGAGACTATTAATGACTGCTTCTATTTCTTTAGGGGATATGGGACTGTTTAGATCATTAACCTGATCCTGATTTAACTTTGGTGCCTGGTATCTGTCTAGAAATTTGTCCATTTCATCCAGGTTTTCCAGTTTTGTTGACTATAGCCTTTTGTAGAAGGATCTGATGGTGTTTTGGATTTCTTCAGGATCCGTTGTTATGTCTCCCTTTTCATTTCTGGTTTTGTTAATTAGGATGTTGTCCCTGTGCCCTCTAGTGAGTCTGGCTAAGGGTTTATCTATCTTGTTGATTTTCTCAAAGAACCAGCTCCTCGTTTGGTTGATTCTTTGAATAGTTCTTCTTGTTTCCACTTGGTTCATTTGGCCCCTGAGTTTGATTATTTCCTGCCGTCTACTCCTCTTGGGTGAATTTGCTTCCCTTTGTTCTAGAGCTTTTAGGTGTGTTTTCAAGCTTCTAGTATGTGCTCTCTCTAGTTTCTTTTTGGAGGCACTCAGAGCTTTGAGTTTTTTCCTCTTAGGAATGCTTTCATTGTGTCCCATAAGTTTGGGTATGTGTGGCTTCATTTTCATTAAACTCTAAAAAGTCTTTAATTTCTTTCTTTTTTCCTTCCTTGACCAAGGTATCATTGAGGAGAGTGTTGTTCAATTTCCATGTGAATGTTGGCTTTCTATTATTTATGTTGTTATTGAAGATCAGCCTTAGTCCATGGTGATCTGATAGGATGCATGGGACAATTTCAATATTTTTGTATCTGTTGAGGCCTGTTTTGTGACCAATTATATGGTCAATTTTGGTGAAGGTACCATGAAGTGCTGAGAAGAAGGTATATCATTTTGTTTTAGGATGAAATGTTCTGTAGATATCTGTTAAATCCATTTGTTTCATAACTTCTGTTAGTTTCACTGTGTCCCTGTTTAGTTTCTGTTTCCACTATCTGTCCATTGATGAAAGTGGTGTGTTGAAGTCTCTCACTATTATTGTGTGAGGTGCAATGTGTGCTTTGAGCTTTACTAAAGTTTCTTTAATGAATGTGGCTGCCCTTGTATTTGGAGCATAGATATTCAGAATTGAGAGTTCCTCTTGGAAGATTTTACCTTTGATGAGTATGAAGTGTCCCTCCTTGTCTTTTTTTTTTGATAACTTTAGGTTGGAAGTCGATTTTATTTGATATTAGAATGGCTACTCCAGCTTGTTTCTTCAGACCATTTGCTTGGAAAATTGTTTTTCAGCCTTTCATTCTGAGGCAGTGTCTATCTTTTTCTCTGAGATGAGTTTCCTGTAAGCAGCAAAATGTTGGGACTTGTTTGTGTAGCCAGTTTGTTAGTCTATGTCTTTTTATCGGGGAGTTGAGTCCATTGATATTAAGAGATATTAAGGAAAAATAATTGTTGTTTCCTATTATTTTTGTTGTTAGAGTTGGGATTCTGTTCTTGTGGCTGTCCTCTTTTTGGTTTGTTAAAGGATTACTTTCTTGCTTTTTCTAGGGCGTGATTTCCGTCCCTGCATTGGTTTTTTTCTGCTATTATCCTTTGAAGGGCTGGATTCGTGAAAAGATAATGTGTGAATTTGGTTTTGTTGTGGAATACTTTGGTTTCTCCATCTATGGTAATTGAACGTTTGGCCGGGTATAGTAGCCTGGGCTGGCATTTGTCTTCTCTTAGTGTCTGTATAACATCTGTCCAGGATCTTCTGGCCTTCATAGTATCTGGTGAAAAGTCTGGTGTAATTCTGATAGGCCTGCCTTTATATGTTACTTGACCTTTTTCCCTTTCTGCTTTTAATATTCTATCTTTATTTAGTGCATTTGTTGTTCTGATTATTAAGTGTCGGGAGGAATTTCTTTTCTGGCCCAGTCTATTTGGAGTTCTGTAGGCTTCTTTTATGTTCATGGGCATCTTTTTCTTTAGGTTTGAGAAGTTTTCTTCTATAATTTTGTTGAAGATATTTCCTGGCCCTTTAAGTTGAAAATCTTCATTCTCATCTACTCCTATTATCTGTAGGTTTGGTTTTCTCATTGTGTCCTGGATTTCCTGGATGTTTTAAGTTAGGATCCTTTTGCATTTTGCATTTTCTTTGATTGTTGTGCTGATGTTCTCTATAGAATCTTCTGCACCTGAGATTCTCTTTTCCATCTCTTGTATTCTGTTGCTGATGCTCACATCTATGGTTCCAGATTTCTTTCCTAGGGTTTCTATCTCCAGTGTTGCCTCACTTTGGGTTTTCTTTATTGTTTCTAGACTAGGGCTCAGATTCCTAAGAACTGGTAATCCTGTTGTTTAGCCAGTTCCCCTGGCTCTTGGAGCAATTTGGAGATGAATCATAAAAATCATGGCAACCACATTTCTCATCTACAAGAAATATGACATAAACATCACTATTGAATTAGCTAGGGTTTTCTCAGTCGTGGAGTACTATTTCCTTTTTAGTTATCAACAGTCAACATAGCTTGTCAGACATCTGACTGTTTTTAAGGCTTTAATGGGTGTTAGGTATTTAAGGGAGTTTAACAAACACATTGGTAAACTTGAAGAAAGACAGCTCTTCAACCTCTATCTTCTATGACTGTGTTCAACTATGTTCAGGCCAGCACCCCACACAGAGACCTTCTTCCCCTTCTAGTACTACCTCCCACTTTTTGACATGGCTTCACTGTATGACCCAGATTAGCTTCAGACTCCTCATCCTGCTACCTTGGCTCCCTGGGTACTGAGCACCCACATGCTTGGCTTCATGAGTTTGAGTTCCCTTTCTTTGTGCTTTAGTGGTTTCCACACTTTTTCCAGGATGCAGCTTATCCCATCGTAATAAGACAAACCATGGCATTGTGTGCTGTGGCTCTCCCTGTCTTTGAGGATTGTTGTCCTACTTGGTTCACGACAGTAATGGGATCAGAGATGACATACGGGGGTGGAATGGGGGTTCAGAAGCCCTGTAAGTATGGTGAATGATTACAACTGCTAAGTCTGATCAACTTTACTTGGGGTGATCCAAGGCTTATATAATTTGGGGGTTGGGAGGGCATCCAAGATGGGCAAAGATTATTGGCTGAGGGCTTAGGGTACTGAAATGCCTCATTAGCATGGGAAACATTTCAGGAATCTCAGGTGCTAGCTGAATGGGTTCTTGTCAGGAGAAAGGAAGTTGATCCTGAAGGCGAACTAAGGCTATGTGACATCTTGCAAGTACAGGGTTTTGAATTCCCCAGACAAGGTCAGAGAAGGAGATGCCCCACTAATGAAGAGAGTCCTCCATATTACACCAGGCCCAGAGGCTTTCTGGTCAATGGTAGACTAGGACCTTAAAATTAGCAGTTTTCCTACAAATGTCTCCATAAAATGCCTAAAATGGCAAACAGATGCCAAAGTTCAACATCCACTCCCAGCTCCCACTCACTACCACAGGCTGTCAGAGGAGACACTTGTAGGAAGAGTTTGAGGACAGAGGATGAAGATTTTGGTGCAACTCAGAGGAGGGGAAACCTTAAATACCTGGAACTGTAGATCTCACCTGGGCAGTGCTTCAGTGTCCATTACTCTGAGGCATTATGTGCTGGTCAGCTACTACCTCAGGCCCTAGCTTGCAGCCCTACTGTGCTCATGCTTTCTCCCTCTACTTCTCTTCCATCTCAGATCTCCTTACCACATAAAACATAGTAGCCAATTTAACTCTCGATCTCCTCCTAAGCCAGGTCCTGAACTTTCTTTTGAATATCCCTGCTATCTCACTAAGGAGAGTTGTCACCCTTCTCCACCACACTTGGCAGGAGTTTTGAAATTCATTTTTCTTGTGCTTCTGCAGATCAATTTTTTTCGACAAGGTTTATTGTACCCTATAATCTGTTGACTGGGTGTGGGATGGGGGTGGAGTGGCTTTTATTCTTGTTACAGATGGAGAAAAATGAGATGAGTTATCTCAGAAAAGAGAAAGCTGAAAAACAGTTTAATAGTTTTCAAATACAAATTCTCTTAGTACCCTGAGAGAGGAGTGGTGGCTCAGAGAAGCACAAACTTATGAAGGACTTTGAAATGCACACCTGCATCTGCTCATTTGCTAATGAGTTTATGTCTACTTGCTTTTTGAAAATATACTGGAAAGGCCAGATGTGGGTTGGTGCTAGCGAATGTGTCTGGTGGCAGAAGCAGCTTATCTAGGCCTTTCCGATGCCACAATGTGGATAATGAAAAGCTAACTGTCTATGAGGACAAACTATGTGAGCGATCCTCAATGCTAGGAAAACCCGAAGAGGGGTGAAGAAGGATAACAGAGAAGAGGGATGCAGTGGGCACAAGGAAACTGTTTTAGCACTGTGTAAACTTCCTTTGACGCAGGCGAATGACATCACAAGGTTCTTCTACAGCAGCTTGTGAGCATCTCAGCTGAAAGCCTGTGTCTAGGAGCTGCTAGTACAAACTACACACAGAGAGCACTTCAGCCAAGGACGACGTTCCTTGGAAGAGCTTCCACTGAGCTTCTGAGAACTAAACAGAGACAAGTTACCATGCGCCGAATCCCTTCTCTCAGCAGCTCCCATATGTTGTTTTCCTGAGTGTGGCACAGCGCGAACACACAAGCAGAACAAGAGAGAAAGGAAGACCATCTTGGTCATCTTCCATTGCTCCAATACTCGACTCCTGTGGTTTAGAAACAATAGCTTATTGATGTTATGGAGGTTGAAAAGTCAAAGTTTGTGGTGTCTGGGTTGGCTCAGCATCTGGTGAGATTTTTATTGTCTGATAACACTGCAGAGGGGTGACATGGGGGTGACATGGCAGACAGGGAAACCGCTCACTCAAGTGTCTTCCTCTTATGAAGTCACTCATTCCATCTTGGAACCTCCCTTTTATGGCCGCCTTTAAGCTGAATTTTCTTCCAGTGGATTTAGAGTATTTGATTTCCAAAACTCAAATTCTAGGGACACACCCAAACCACATCAGAGGATCAGTCAGCTGTCCTATGAAAAGTCGCATCCTGGTGCTCCCACAACCGGATTCCCCGGAAGGTCTAGGTGCTCCCACCCCATGCATCTGGACTCAGCCAGGACACGGCTTCATTTCAGCTCAGCATGGGCTATAACTCTATTCATTGAGAAGCTTTGGTAGACAGAGGGAGACAAAGTGTGGTCAAGTGGAAGAAAAGGAGAATGGGGACCAATGATTCACTGCGATATGGCTACTGTTGAGGTCCTAAGCATTAGAGAGAGGGTTTGGATACCAGGATGCTTATGGTGTTATTAAAACCAACTAATTATCCAAATGAGTATAAGCAGGTTACACATGAACCAATGATGGGAGGTGTCTTGAATCAAATATAATCAATGTTTCCAAGAGTGAAAGGGGGAGGGACTCACTGCTGTTCACGGCACCACTGAGTATCTGACTTAGATTTCAAAACTTGAGAGCAGTGAAAGTAATTTAGAAGGTAAGGATGCTCTGCGGACTTTGGGAAGTGGTCCTCAGGAAGAGTATGCATAGAATGCAGTATCATATGATCCTCTCAAAGGACCCGTGATTCAGACTGATTCCCTCACTACAGACAATGGTAAACACTTAAAAAGATTAGGTGATGTGCTCAAGGATGCATGGTTGGAAAATGGGGACATCAGCATGCTAGCCTGGGTCTCGTGGCTAAGATCTGAGACTTCTACTTTACTACATGATGGATCTATGAGCCAGGATGATACTGCAGGGGGACTACCACTTCTCTCTCGCAGATACACATTGGTGCTAGGTTTGGCATGGCATTTGTACTTTCTGTATGTTTATAGTACAGTTTTGTATGTTTATAATACAAAATAATGCTTAAGCTATATTACATCATTATCTGCATTATCTGTTATCTAGAACATAAAAATAGACACAAAAACCGCAGCCAATCACTCACAGGACTTACAAGAGAAAAAAAAGACAGTAACAAAAATGTTTGAGTCCAAAGCACAAGGTCACTGGAGCGCTGTGTGTAGGACTATGACAGTATTCCTATAATACACAAGCTCAGCATGTCCTGGGGGTTCACACGGATTTAGAACAGTGATGCTCAACTCTCTAACGCTGTGGCCCTTTAATAGTTTCTTAGGTGGTGCTGACTCATAACCATATTATTTCATTGCTATTTCATAACTGTAATTTTTCTACTGTTATTAATTGTAATGTAAATATCTGATATGCAACGTCAAAGCAGCTGTGACTGACCCACAGGCTGAGAACCGCTGAGTTAGAGGAGTTCAGGATGTTTTTTAAGAAGAGGTTGTTTTAAAGGAAATGAGAGATGGATCAAAGTGCAAACTATTTCTCTTGGAAGTGCAAGGACTTGAATTCAATCCCTGGGACACGCTGAAAAGTGCTGAGCATCATGGACCACATTTGTAATCCCGGCTGGGGAGATGGAGACAGAATGATACCCACGGCTCATTGGACAGTGAGTCTAGCCTACTTAAGGAGCTTCAGACCAGTGAAAGGCTTTGTCTCAAAGAAGATGATAGCATTCCTGAGGATAATAGCACAAGTTGTCCTCCAGCCTCCAAATGCACCCACACAAGCATGTACCTGCATCCACACATGCATGCACCCTACACATATGATACACATTTACATATATGTTTACATACATGTTCACACACATTTATATAATGTATATATAGGTGTCCTTACAAAGCTGCCCTTTGCTTTCTCTCTCCCTAGATCCTCAAAGGACAAGAACACAGGTTTAGTGTGTGTGTAAGGGTATTTGCTATAGTTTTTTTTTTAGCTATTGCTAATCACGTGATGCTAGAGACTAGGTAAATCACAAGAAAAGAGGCTATGTGGATCACTGTTCTTGTCAAAAACAAAGAGCCTTATTTGGTGACAGTCTGCCCCCAGCAGAGTTCCAGGAAGATGTAGAATATCCCCCAGCAAGAGGCAGAGGGGGCACATATGTTCTGATTTCTGTTTTGCTTTGTTTTTTGTAAGTGTGCAGTGTTCAGTCATGGCTTCAGCACCTTGATGAACTGGTGGAAATTTAATCCCCTCCCAGAGGTCCACCCCTGACATACTGAGGTGAAATTTCCACCCTTTCCAAACTCACAATCAGGACTAAATTTCAACATGAATTCTGAAGGGGACAAACCATATTCAAACCACAGCCATATTGTCCTATGAAGCTCGGTGTGCATCATAGATGTGTAAAGGTGTGTATTCCTCAGGTGTGAATGTGCAGCTATGTATCCCAGGTTGTGTACTGCTTTCTGTGAGTAACAGTCAGAGCTCTGAGGGTCCTGCCACTCCAAGCATCTGTGGGTGCTTCAGAGATGTTCTTAAGAACATAGCTGAGAATGAGACTATTTCCCGGTCTTGTGCATCCACGGAGACATTCAATGTTCACATCTGTAGGACTGAAACCCATGGCCTGTGCTTCCCAGGGTTAAACTTAGATATTAAGTTAACCACAGATGCAGACCACTTTTTAAAACAGATGGTACCTCGGTATAGTTTGGTAGGTGAACAGTCAACTAAAAATTTGAGCAGAAGAGAGTCATTGAGACCAAGAGAAAAAAATTTCCCACCCATCTCTCCTAGTTATTATGTCGAGAACTTAGCTCTTTCTCCTGTAGGAGCGATCCAGCTACACTGAGTGTGTGCTTACGTATCTTCAAAACTCGTCAGTAATGCCAGCAGCAATCACTCCCAGGTTATTATTGCCCACTGCGTACTAGTGCCTACCTGTTAGATGCTTCACATTAACAGTCTCAGAGGCCTTACAAGGTTGTTGCTGTGGAAGTTTTAAATGGAAGACAATACCCAACGTTGATTTGGGGGTGGGAGTTAGAGAGAAGACATGCTGGCTGTCATAGATGAGGCTCATATAGATAATGTCACTGACTTGATGAGAGTTGATCCGGTCCATATAGCTCAAACCACTGACATACTGGCACAAAGTAGATGTGGATAGCTAGAGTGACTACTAATTAACTACTAATTAACCTACCATACAGTGACTGTGGCAAAGCTCAACCCCCTGAAGCCAGCCAGCCCAGCCCAGGAGAATTGAAACAGGATGAGAACTCAGGCTGAGGAGGAACCAGAAGGAGTGAGTAGCCACGAAGGGTTTAGTGCTGTCTGGTGAATGCCCAGAGGCATCTGCCCTAACTCTTTGCCCAGGTAAAGCTTAGTGAGAACAAATTCAGTCTAGGAACCAGTTAAAGTTTCTCAGTGCTGAAAACTTGAGATTCAGGGTGAGTCTGCCGTCAGCTTTGGACATGCAGTCTGGAGCTGGGGAAAGGTCAATGTGATGTGCCCACCCAAGTGCAGGCAGAGGCAGCTTCATGTGGACTGGAGGGCCCAGGGCTCCAAAGTGAAGAGAACCAAGTGCATGTTGAACAACTGTCAACCTCCTCTGCTCTGTGGAGCCTAGCAATCGGTGGCCTGTCTTGGAGTTAGTCACTCCCACCTTGGAGAGCAAAGATGTCGTCTATGGGGCAGCTCCTAATCACTCTCTAGACTACTATGCAGGTTGGGAGGGTGCAAGTCGTCTCTCCTGCAACCTGGGAAAGGAGGGTGGTAGGCGGGATGTCATTGTTGCCCGCAAAGGGCAAAGCATGACTTCTGGATGCCCTGACTCAGGTGACTTCTTTCTCTCCATTGCCTTTTGATGGTCTCTTCATCCTGCCCTGGAACCCATGAAGTCAGGGTAGAATTTGTTCATGACATAGGGCCGTGCTTAGCAAGCCTCCAAAATAGGTATGGAATGCAAAATTGGCTTGCTCTACCTTGGCTTTCTCTTGACACTACCGTAAGTGGAATATAATTCCTTTAGCTGTGTTAGCCTCAATCAGATTACTATGCTCAGCATAATGAGTCAGCGCATCCTGGCTCCAGGCAATACATATCGATTGTGCTGCTCGGTCCTGGAGGAAAATGTTTTCCTTCCGGATACCAAGTTCCTTAGCAGGATACTTCCCAGTAACTCTCAAAGGCATATCATCTCATGCTGTCCCCAGCTATGTCATCTAAGAGTAAAACCAAAGTTAAGAGTGGGGACACAGAGAACGAACAGAATCAGAAGTACTGGGTGAACAGACCCATTAGGTGTTCAAGTGTTAAAAGAGAACCGCAAGTCATCACAGCAGCCTGTGTCTACCCCCACCACTCAGAATGGATGGATAGAGAAGCCCATTGTAGGTGGTGCTGCAGAACCCCTGGGCACCCAGTCGGGTAGTTAGAAAAGCAGGCACACAGTCCTCCAGCTTAAGCACTAGACTATTTGATCTGGTGACCAAGGTGTGCTTAGTAGGGCAACGATGTCCTCACCAAGGAGCTTAGTAGGACGAAGGCATCCTTTCTCTTTTCAAATTCTCAGCCCAAGCTCAGCATAACTTTTATAGCTGTTCCTTTCCCTGCCTACCTCACCCACATCCCTGGGTGACTCCGACACATGAAGTTGCCCCTCCAATCTGTAATCATGAAACAGAACTGGAACCAAGGTCAAGCCAAGGTATCATACATGTGCCTGAGTTCCTGTTGCTTCGGAAAGCTGTGTGACTTTTTTTGGAGCCTCAATTTCCACATCTGTCAACTGGGGGGGGGCGGGGAGGTGATAGTACTTATCAGAGAGATCATAATGAGGTCCAAATATGTTAACAAAAGTACAGTGCTTAGAACGTTTGCTGGGCACGAGGATGGGGGTGTAACAGGTGGATAAGAGCGCTCAGGAAAAATAAGAAACTTCAGAGCACACAGCTCATGCTCTGACCTCTGAGCCAGTCATTTGGCTGCTTCCATGGGTCCTCTGCTAGTCTCACAACAGATCTAGGAGAACTCTGCTTCTGTTTTCTCTGTGTGAGCTGAACTTGATTCCGAATTGTCTTCTGTTTCCACCTTATTTTTGCAGGCCAGCAAACACCACCCATCTCATGAAGAGGTGTCTCAGTCTTGTCTTTATACTGTCTGTGCTAATGACCATTTGCTTAGGCCCATGTGATGTATAAGCTAAATAACTGCCCCGGCATATTTCCAGGCTATATATGTAATTCCAGCCAGGAGGTATAAGAAGAAAAATGCCAGGCTAGCAAACAAGAGAAAAGCAATCGTCACAGCACTCAAAGTCTGGCTCCTCCCACACCCACTCTGTAATCGCAGAACTGTATTTAGGCACACATTTAGGTAATTGCATGTTTATATGGCTGGTCTTCCCTAAGTCACAAGGTAGTGTCTGGCCCACTTTCTGCACCTCAGAGGTCAGAAAATGGGTACACTCACCTGTGGGTGTCAAGTGCAACTTGCTGACAAAGTGAGGCAGTTAGTACAAATCAAATAAAATACGGCATCAGTCAGACTGAGTTTTTAAAATATAGAGAGTCAGTTAAACTTACAAACTTTTTTCTATTTTTTTTCAGTACTGGTTGGAGGGTGGACCCAGACGCCCATTCACTGCTATGAAGGTACTTTACAGGTACTCCACTGGGTTTTTGGGTTGGGTTGGGGTTTTTTTTGGTATATTTTTGTTTTGTTTTTACTGTTTTTTGTTTGTTTTAAATTTTGAGACATAGCCTCTGTAAATTTCTCTAGGTGCCTTTGTAGTCTAGGGAGATCTTAGAACTGCAATCCTTCTGCCTTATTCGCTTGAGTTACAGGCCTGTGCCACCAAGTCATGCCCAAGTGTAAATGGGAGAAGGAGGGGTAGAAATGATGGTAAATATAGTTATTGTTCATATATGGGATTTTCAAAAACTTAATAATTTTAAATTAAAAAGTTTTAAATGCAAAAAATAAAAAGATTAAAAATGAAGTTTAAAATGAATCACTTGGTTTATAAATAATTGAGTTATTAGCATCATTTTAGATTTTTATTAAATCTAAATAAAATAAAATAAATAAGATCAAATAAATAAATTTGTTTATTTTGTGTGTGCATGGATGTTTTGCCTGCATATATATATATATATATATATATATATATATATATATATATATATGCCCCATGTGTGTGCCTGGCACCTGCAGAGGCCAGAAGAGGACATCAGGTCACCTAGAACTGGAGTTACAGAAACTTGTGAGCATTGGTGTGGTGTTGAGAATAGAACTTGGGTCCTCTGGAGGAATAGTCAATGTTCTAACCACTGAACAGTCAGTGTTCTAACCACTGAACCGTCTCTCCAGCACATTAGGATTACTTGAAATATTAAAGTCATTGTTAAGTTTCAAGCTCAGGACAAATGGCTGAGGTGCCTATTTAACATATCAAAGCATACCAGGCCACCGGGTTCTCCCAGCATCCCTCAGTCCCTACATGTTACTGTATATGGCTGCCATTTCCTGTCCTATCCTGAACTCTCCAGCCCAGGGGCTGGGGTAGCCTTCCCGCAATGGCTTTTGCCTATCTAATCCAGATATTGTACTTGCCCACCTCTTTTGTACCTTTGGCTTCCTGGCTGCAGCATATTGTTCCTCTGCCCCTTCTGCTCTCCCACATGGCCCAACTCAGACTGGTCAAGTCCATCCACTGATGTCATCAGAATGTAAGAGAGCGTTGACAGAGCAGTGAATGGCCTTCTGGTCCCCCATTGTGAGAGCCAGCAGGAAGGAGGCTGTGCTTATGAGGTCAGCAGTAAGTCGCAGCTATCATACGGAGCTAGAGTGTCCACCAGAGGCTCGTGGGCTGAAGCATGGTCCACCGATGACGGCTCTGAGGTGGCGACCAGTGGAGGAGGTTAGCTTGTTAGAAGCCATGCCCTTCAAGGACTCTGGGCTTATGCCCTCTTCCGTCCTTTCCTTCCTGTGTGTCACCAGTGGCTCTGTTCACCACACAGTCCTCTCTATCACTGTCTGCCTCAACACAGGACGGAAAGCAACAGAGGAAAGGAACAGGGAGGGGATCTCTGAAATTATGGGTCAAAAAAAACTTTCTTCATGTTGAATTGTTCACCTCAGGCACTTTGTCACAGCAACAGAAAACCGATTGCCCGATTATCCTGGAGTATCATCGAATTGAGAAGGATTAGATTTTTTTAATGAATTAATCATTAACACTATGATCCTTAGCAGTGATTTCTAAATGCTTTTTACTTTGTAAGCAATCATTAGATAAAACATTGAATAGCAATCTCCATGTATATATATTTTCCATCTTGTTCTAAGCATGCATTGCTACAGTAATGCATTTTATATATCAAACACACACAAAACAGATACGGTGAAAAGATGAGCTAAATTAGAATAAACTAATGATGGTCTATTTTACTCATGATGTTCATCTTTTCCTAAAAATGCTATCATAACCAGAGTAATAGAATTGACTGGCCATCACTGTTTTTGAAAATTACAGCTTCATAACTGCAATTCAAAGGTTTGCATTTCCATTTGGTTTCCTATGTCGTTGGTTTTAGTGGCTGTCATAATTGAAAAATACATTTCACAGACACAACAGAAACTTGATAGGCACAGCTGAATGAGGTGTCTTTATATGATAACTGATACACTTCCATATCTCTTGTTTAGTCAGCGGGACACTTTCAACTTGGGAAAACAACATCTTGCCAGACCTCCTTAGGTCACCGCTTTGTGACATCACTGAGACAACCTGGTCTAAGCACACAAATAAGCTAAGTTCCTACCTCATGTGACTTTGTTTACTTTAGTACAATTTCTAAAATATACTTATATATATTTATTTATGAGTTTTTACTTGATTGTATATATTGCACCAAGTGTAGGTGGTCTCCTCAGAGGACAAAGGAGAACACCAGAACCGTTGAAACTGGAGTTACAGATGGCTGCTCACTACCATGACGGAGCCGGGAACCCAATCCAGGTCCTCTGTGAGAACAGTACATATTCCTAACCTCTGAGCTGTCTCTCCAGGACCATTATTTTTCATCAATGAGACTTTTCTCATTTTCTGAAATCTTTCAAGACCAATTGTATATGTTAAAAGGGTCAATTTGCATAAAATAGACACCACAGTCTCTCAGCCTAACTCATGTAGGTAGCCATGTTGGAGAAACTCTGTGAGGCAGGAGTGCCCCCTTTGTGCCAGGGAGCTCTGCTCCCCACCAGAGAGATGTCCCCTGCAGTGAGCGATGGCATGGCTGCCGATCCATAGCATGGGTATTCATATTGCATAGTTTCCTTATTCATAAGATAAATTATAAATATTCCAATGTTTATTTCATCTTCCAGTGATGATGTGAACAACTGGCAAGATGCACACATACTCACACTTTCCTTCATGCTAGAGAGCAGGCTGTCCTTTTACATGATGGCCAGTGGACAGGAAGTGGGACCAGAAACCCTGATGGAGCTCACAAATGGCCTCTTTTCCTTAGCACGTAAATCCCAACTCTACAGATAACCAACCATTATGTTCCAACTCCTCACATCTATTCTTTCTGTTGGGATCTTTTTGATAAAATAATTAGATTTCTTCTGCCCTCTTCCCCAAGATTCCCTAAGTCTTCTTAAATCTGTGTTGGTAAATCCATGAGATTGTGAGATTAATGCTCTCTTCTCTCTCACGTGTCCACAGTGGAACACAGAACTCCTAATTTGTCAATGGCATCGGGAGAGCCGTGAATAGTTTTGATGCTAATGTGCCTAAAGAGCTGTGCTACATCCAGACACATACCTGTGCTTTCTTTCCTTACTTCTCCAAATGACACGCTGCACTCTCTAGGATTCCATGGAATCCCAGGACAGTCCCGAGTTGTGTGGATCTTGCCACAGAAGAAAAATGTATATCTTTGGCCAGTCTTTGAACCCTAGAGGGACCCCACAGTGGTCCACCTCATAGGACAGTCTTCACATCCTTGAATTGTCTCCAGCACATTGGTATGACATGAGCCACCCATTTCATTTCTGAGTTCAGGAACTTTCATTGTCTGTCACCTTGCAAACAGGGGTCACATTTGAATCTGTTGTTAGAAAACTTTCTCTAGTCAATAGCTGCCTTGAGGATCTTCATAACTTATAATAAGGGACAGGATGCTCTAACACATAAGTTACATGCACAGTGTAGTTCATCTTAAACAAGGATGCTTTCCTCAAAACTAAATTTACTGAATTTACCCTAAGAACTAATTCATAATAGAATAGATTGTTTATAGATTTTTAAGTTTATTGCCTTTACTCTCTGCCTCCCTTGTTTTTAACAAGTTAGCTTTGAAGATGTCAGGGTATGTGTATTTACACTGCCTTACACAGTTAAGGGCTGTTCCTTATGGCAGAAAGTTTATCATTACAGAGTTGCAAAGACCCCTGCTTCGTGATTTGGTTGTTACCAAAGCTTGAACACAAGTTGCTAGCTGTTTAGACCAAATCAATTTCTCTCCGTCTTTCTCACTAAGGAACCTTGATTTTGTTGGGAATGGCAATGTGCCCAGCTGAAAATTTGCATTTGCTGGCCTCCCTGAGGACAGGGGTGGTGATGTGGTTGAGATTCTTGCCAGTACAAATTTAAAACGCTCTTTAACAGGGCTGCTTCATCTGAAGCACTCTCCTTTGTATCCATTCTTTCTTCTTTTTATCCACAACTCAAATGTCATGGCTGCAGCACCTGTGGACGTCCTAGTGCTATGAAGCAAAATGGAAGCCATGTGTGCAGACTGCTGGGGAGAGAGAGAGAGAGAGAGAGAGAGAGAGAGAGAGAGAGAGAGAGAGAGAGAGAGAGAGAGAGAGAGAGGAGAAAGAAGAAGAAGAAGAAGAAGAAGAAGAAGAAGAAGAAGAAGAAGAAGAAGGAGGAGGAGGAGGAGGAGGAGGAGGAGGAGGAGGAGGAGGAGGAGGAGGAGGAGGAGGAGGAGGAGGAGGAGGAGGAGGAGGAGGAGGAGGAGGGGAAAGGGAAGGAGGGGGGAGAGGGGGATGGAGATGGGGAGGGAGAGGGGGAGGGAGAGGGAGAGGGAGAGGGAAATTGAGACCCTGCTCCCTAGCCCTGCATCCTCCTTCCCTGGAGAACTTACTGGTCTACAATTTACATAAGGGGAAAACAAATCTTGATTTGTAGGTCAGATAAATAAGCAAATAAATAATGCACATGCATATGTCCACAAAGATAGATAAATTTATATTAAATCAACCTCCCTACATACATATTTTTTTAAAAAATCTATAAACATTATATACAAAAATCTTTCCCCAGAAATCCTATAATTTAAGCAAATTCAGTGGTATCTCTTCAAAGTGAATTTTTAAACAGCTCATTTGTATGACATCAGCAAGGATATGTTTTGAATAGAAGTAGCATGGTTTTGAAAAATCCCCAGTTTGGAAGAATTACTGTCCCTTAATCTAGGTGTTCTTTGGCAAACGTCTACATCCCAAGAGTAAATACTCACATCATTGTTCTGTAGCTGCTATAACAAATTGCTGCAGACTAACAATTCATACACACACACACACACATATACGAAGTTGATTATCTTACGGCACAGAGGTCAGGACTGAGACCCGAGTCTTCCTCGACTTGAATCCACCCTGAAAGTGCAAGAAGACGCTCCCTGCTCCTGTGGCTCTGAAGGCTGACGCTTTCCTGGCCTAGGCTCCCTTCCATGTACAAGGCTGGCATGGCATCTCTGTCGTTCTCATACTAGATTTCTCTGAAACCAGCTCTTCTGGCCCCTCATTCACACAAAAGGATCCAGTAATAACATCAGCCCCTCATACACAACCCAGGCAAATCTTGCCTCAATATTCTCCATGTATTCATGTTCACAGACTTCCGATGGCCACATATAGGAACATAGTTCCCAGGTTCCAATGGCTGCAGTCAGGACATGTTTTAGGGGGCATTATTCCACCTCTCACCCACACCACCATGCCAAGTTTAGTGGGTCTCTACGAAGACTTTTGGGGTACATATTCAGTTGTATTTGTAAAATATTTTAATCAAAACAGAAATTTCACACTCTTCCTATCTTGCTTGTTTTCCATTTAATGGCAGATGTCATACAACATTTCTACATTGAGAAAGACCCAGTGAGGTGAAGTTTTCCTTTTGATAATTTGAGGAAATATGGTTTGTGTTATTAAAAATGGGAAAAAAGTGAGTGGGAAAAAATAGAGAAGAAAGATTTTGGGAGTTCTGCCCAAGGCAGGTTGTAGCACGTCAGCCTCACTGACTTGCGCACCCCAGGTGAACTTGGCATTTTGACATGCCGCTTAAACCATATTGCAGTCACTAACTTGGTTCTAGAAGCTGGAAGCTTCCTGCGGTGGGCATGGGTGGTTTTTTGCCCTCTAGTGTAAAGTCTCTCTACTCAAAGCATCTCAGTTTTCTTGGAGATTATATTCTCAGTGGATGCTTTTTAGAGGGCTAAAATAGATGCTCTGGAGAAGGGCGGTCAAGGGACCTAAGCTACGACAATCAGGAACTCCTTTTAAATCTAAATTTTGGACGTATTGACAAACTGAAAATGATTAATGTTCATACCTTCATGGTAACCTCAAAGTATTAAGAACAAGAGGACTAATCAGTGAAGCATAAAGCAGAACTCAAAGGTCAACCTTGAAGCAAGTCTCCAGGGTCGTATAAAGCATCGTCCTCGGAATCATCGGTCTTAATGCTAAAATGGAAACTGTAACAGGCCCATTGCTTCACGTCAGAGTGGGAGTGGCTTAGACTCTCCTGAGAATGTTGGAAGTGTTTTAGCTTTGGTGACAGAAACTGAAGTGACTTCATAATTTTATAATTTCTGCCATGGCACCTCCTCCATGCACTCTGGAGCCAGTGGGCAGCATCTAATCGCTTAGTCCTCATCTGAACTGAGGGGCTGTGGAGAAAGAACACCAGTGGAAAGCAACTGTCCACTCTTTCTTAGAAGCCAATTACTATGTCAAAAAGGAAAGGCCATAGAATACTTGTCCAATTAAGCAGCTGATGTCATAACTATTTAAATGAAACAGCAAAAAAGTCAATGAGGTTTCATTAATCAGAGCTCTTGGCTGTCAGGACCAGAAACTCATTGTTGCATCCTTTGAGCAGGAAACAGGGGTAATGGAACAGATAGTGAAGGAGACCCTAGAAAGAGAGATAGAGGACTGACCAAGTCTAGGAGACGATGGGGGAGGCAGAGATGAGCTATAGGAAACCTCACACAGTAGACCCATGCCTCCGTTCTTGTGCTCATGAATTTTGGCAATTGGCTTCTTCCCTTAATGCCAGCTTTCTCTCTGTGGCAGATGTGACCATTTCAGGCCACATCACTAGAAAGGAAAGAGCTCTCCCTGTCCACCTAGATCCCAGATAAGACCTCTAAATGGTTTAGCTCTCTCGGCCTCCTGAAGGGATAGCCATGGCATGTACGTGGCATATGTGGCTGTCTATAGCCCTGCTCTTGTGACACAGATGTCCCAGTGAATCAGAAGAATATTGTACTAGAATAGATGCATTAGGATGCACTCAAATGAAATAGAGAAAGAGCAGTTCCTTCTAGAGTGAGAGTATGCTCTTGTCAGATGAGGACAGCAGTATCAGGCAGACAAACTATTCAATGAGTACTACGCATTAGGCCACAGACAGCACCTGAATATCCCATAAGCCCATTGGAAGGGTGACTCTAGACATCACTGGGTCCAGAAACTCACACTCAGCCAAACTGGAAACAAGCGAGATGGGATTTAGCCAACAAATATGTGTTTAATTTCAAACAAGCCCTGTTTGCTTGTTCCCATGTTTGACCACTCTCTGGCTTTTTCTGGACACTGCTGACATTTTCCTCCACAAATGCCTAGGCCCATCTAAATTTGCCCGAGTAACATCATTCCTGGAGGGGTTCCTAATATGTGAGGGAGATAAAGAGCTACTGTGTACTTGCCCTTAGAGTGGCTTTCTATGTAAGTTGCAATCCAAAGTCAATACTGCCTGTACTGCCAAAGGGAAAATTATGAATCTATAGAGCCACATTTTGAAAATGCTCAAAGCAAAAAAAAAGAGTATGTGTCTACATGAAAGTGTGTATGTACATGTGGGTGTGCGTGTGCATGTGTGTGTGTGAAAATCTTTTGTAAAATGTAAACGATAGAGGGGATGGGTGGCAGGACAAGAAACCCAAATAGCTCAGCAATTTAAAAGGAAAAAAAGTTCACCCACTAAGTCTGACTCAAGGCATTTATTTTACCAGCCCTGTGACGGTGTTGAATTCATTAATCATCATAGTTGACAGTGATTTCAAAACAATCTCCTGACAGTTGACAGTCTTGCCAACTATTTCTATAGTTAATAAAGTATTTATTTGGTTTTCTATGGGATAAATGCACATTAATGCATTCTGTTCAATGCCCAGTTTCTTCATCCTTTACAAGCTGATAAAAACAGCTGCACTCCAATTTTTACTAGAAGTACAAATATATGTAATTTAAGCCTACCAGCTAATAAAGTACTATTTTTCTTGTCAAAATTATTAGCAATGTTTATAGCAAATAATAAACAAATGTGGCAGGTGAACACGTAAGGAGAACTTGCTCTCTTCATTTGGGTTCCACTAATTCCATCCCACGATGAGGATTTCTTGTGGGTATGAAGTTTATCTAAGGATGTTGGGATCTCATGAGACAGAGAAGGAAGGAGGGGTTTTGGTTTGCTTGATTTAGTTGTTGTTGCTGTTGTTGTTGTTACAAAGCATGTTTTAACCAGCACTTCTCCTTCTCTGAGCATCCAGAGCTCATGTCTATAGCTCTTCTGGGGGCATGTGGAACGAGTCCACCGGGGGAATGGGAAGTTACAGTACTGATCTTCTGACTTTTGAATCTCATTATTTAAGGTTGACTTTGAAGGCGTTAAGCCCCAACCCCTCCAGGCTACACTGACTGTGAGCTTGAGTCTGTTCTCAGAAGAAAAGCACAGTCATAGATAGCTCTCTGCATCAGAAGCTCCGGTTGACAGGTATGCTGCCACCACTGCAGGAAAATGGGAAGAAGTTGAGGGATCTTAAGAAGGACATCAACAGAAACAATCACCTTCACCCATTGTTGGTTTTTAACAAAAATCTCAATCATTCGATTTTACCAATGAAGATCTGAAAGCCAGGTGATGGAATGAAAGCCTGCTAGTTCAAAGAGGGAGAGAAAGCACCCAGCTGACCTTTCCCCTCAGCCAAAGTCAAATGCCCCCCCTCACACATTCTCAAAAGACCTTCAGATTAAATGTTCCTCCCTTCCACTTCCTGTGTGTCTCTCTATCCATCTTCCTGACTCTCTCTAACTCTCTATGTTTTTTTCTTAATAATCCTCTGTTTACTCCCTGTCAACTGGTTGCTTGCTCTGTCCCTTGATCTATGGTTGACTTTATTTAATCCTTTATTTATTCAAGCAAAAAGCTCTTGTATAAAGGTGTGTGCTAAAGCTGAGCCATACCACAAATAAAAACAGGTTTTTCCAGTAAAAATCACAGTCTCAGGGTTCACAGTGTGATAAAATATCTTGCAACAACGTCATACTCAAACCTACTTTGATTTTACTGGGCTCCTGTCATCTCCTTGGTGGCTGGATGAAATCTAAACAAACAAACAAACAGAAAAAAAGCAAAATAAAACAAAAAAACTATTAAGACAAAAAGTATTAGAAACTGTGGAATCAACCATACTCTCACCTTTAGCTGTCCAGTGGCCCCAATGCCATCTTCTATTCTCACCACATCTTCTATCAATTGTTCAAGGTTTTAGCCAGCACATCTACTAGTCTAAGTAGCTTGCTTAGCACACAGTCATCCCTGAGTGACTAAATCTTGCTGACCTTGCTATGATGGTTTAAATATGCTTGGCCCAGGGAGTGGCACTATTAGGAGGTGTGCCAATATTGGAATAGGTGTGGCCTTGTTGGAGGAAGTGTTTCACTATGTGGTAGGCTTTGAGGTACTATGCTCAAACTCAGCCCAACGAAGAAGAGATCCTCCTCCTGGCTGCCTTTGGATCAAGATATAGAACGGGCTCCTCCAGATCAGACAGCCTGCTGCTCTGTCAATGTGAAGATCCCCTGTTGGGAGTTGATTCTAATACTTTGTCTTAATTCAGCTCCCAAACCACACAGGAATCTGCATGTCCAGACACTGAGGGTCTCTGTCCCCAATTGGTTTTTAATTAATTAATGCCAATAGCTGGACAAGATGAAAGAGGCAGGACTTTTAGGATTCCTGAGCTGAAGAAAAGGAAAGAAGAGAAGAGAAGAGAAGAGAAGAGAAGAGAAGAGAAGAGAAGAGAAGAGAAGAGAAGAGAAGAGAAGAGAAGAGAAGAGAAGAGAAGAGAAAAATGCAGAGGAGAGAAGGAACAGAATTGCCATGATGCAGAAGTAGAGAGTTCAGATTTAAGAGCTGCAGGAGAAAAATCATCTAGTAATGTAGGTGCAAAGGGAAAGCAACCCCATGGAAGGAAACAGGGCAGCAAAGATAAAATATAGATAGAGAAAAGGTTAACTCAGGAATATTGGAGGAGAATGTGCTAGTCGAAGGGAGGTTTGGAAGTGCCCAATCATTGACCTAGTCAAGGCATATCAAAATTAAGCTGATGTGTTTGTGTGTGTGTGTGTGTGTGTGTGTGTGTGTGTGTGTGTCTTTCATTCAAGAATCCAGAGAACTCTGGTGGGTGGCTAGAGGGGTATTAACAATTCACCGCAACAATCTCCAAATAATCAGGAGGAGCCATTAGTACAGACACAGTGGAGAACATAACATCCTAGTAGCAAAGTTCTTTCTGCATAACCTGAGATCAATATCTTTAGCCAAGAAGAGAACAAAGTAATGAAGATTGAAATACATTATATAGCACAGCATGGTAGCTCACAGCTGAGATTTCAGCATTTGGTGAGTCAGCCTTATTTAGCATACTTTCACTGCCAGGTCTGTGCTCTAGATACAGTAGATACAGAACAAAACTATGCACATCCTCATTGGTCCAACATACAGACACTGTCTGAAAACCACAGCTTGCCATGCAAGGTATCACTACCTCAAAGATTACTGCCTTTGCTGGGTCATAAGAAGCCGATCATATTTCTTCTCAGAGCCATTAAAACCAGTGGTCTCTTATAACCAGTCTTCTGATAAATACACAAAAGCAGTGCTCACAAGGGTAGGTTTTTTATTTTAACTTTTCATTTTCATTTGTTTGTCTATGTGCACGTGGGTGTGGCTATCCATGTAGTTACAGGAGGTTGCAAGCCCAACCTAGGTGCTCAGAACCAAGAGCACTGAGGACCTTTGACCCTTAACAAGTCCAGGCTGCTCGTGAGAGGGCTGATCAAGCTCTTACAAGTATTGGGGAGGATGTTCAGACAGATGCAGAAGGAGGGGGCACATGGGTGGAGAAACCATTAGGATGCCTAGAAAGAGCTCACAGCAGCTGCAGGGTAACAGAAAAGTGTTGGAAGGCTATGGAACAAGGAACCCTGGATATCTACAATTTCTATCATTCAACAACTTGGACTGTCCTCAACATTAGGACAGAACACATATGCTCCTCACAATTCCATGCAGAAGCCTCTCTTAAATGACAGAACAGAAATGAAACTATTTTTTTTAGTGGCAGAAGGGCTAAGAGAGCAGACATGGAGAATAAGGGGCAGCAGTGAGTAGGAGCTGCCAGCAGGTTGCCAGTGGTTCCACCACTCTATTCACACATGCATCCAGTTGAATGAGCTGAAGGAAAATCCATGCCTGCCCTGGACAGTTTTGCCAGACAGTCATTAACACAGCCAGTGAGCCTTTTGTGCCAGTCGGGCCCCACTACATTTTTGTGGCCTACTCACTGTCCAGCACCCTTGTCCATTGCTTTTCTCCTCCTGCTAAAGGACTCAGTTTTCTCCTGTTATACCCCTCTTGCGTCCCCTTGAAGTTCCTATCCCCAATGTCATAACTCACAGGGAAATGAGAGCAAGGTAAAGGCAGCTCTGCACTACACCCTGCTGTTGGGGAGCACACCCCATACAAGCTCTAAGCTACCTATCTAGAGTCTATCTCCTTACTTTAAAGTTACGGCAACAACTGTCTGTTTTTTCTTTTCTTCTCCCATTCTACTCTCAAATAATTTCCATTGGCCAGCATCTCTGCTATAGTGACTTCCATTTAAAACAATGGAGACTGGGGGCTGGAGAGATGGCTCAGTGAGGAAGAGTGTTTGCTGTGCAATCATGAAGCTCTGACTTCAGATGCGAGCACCTGTGAGGAAAGCCGGGTATGGCTGTGTGTGGCTGTTGCCCCAGAGCTGTGAGGACGGATGGCTGAGGCATGTTGCACACCAGCTTTGCTATGAGTTCAGTGAGAGACCCTGCCTCCGGTGACTAAGGCAAATTGTTAAAAAGGAAGAAATCAACCAAAGCCATTCTCCATTCTCAGTCTCTACACACATATACCAGTAATGTGCACCCAAATTTTTGCATGAGTGCATGTACACACATACACACACACACACACACACACACACACACAGAGAGAGAGAGAGAGAGAGAGAGAGAGAGAGAGAGAGAGAGAGAGAGAGAGAGAGAGGAATAAAAGAAAACTTTTATTCCCACTCATGTGTTTTCTGTCTTAGCAGAGCTGGTCAGTCACCAAGGACCTCTATGCTCCTGTGTCTCAGCCCCTGTCTAATGTCTCAGTCAGCAGTCAATGATATCCTTCTTCATGTAATTGTCTCCTGATTTCCTCTCTGCCTCTACAGCCATTCCTTCTCCATCTCCTGTGTAGTCTTTCAGAATCCCTGATTGTAACACATCTGTGTATCTCATGTCTCAATGCCCAGACTCTTCTTTCTATATATCTACAAACTCCTTCATCACATCAGTGTGCCATCACTTGTATCTGATGACTTCAAAGCCTGTATGCCCAGCTGAGATGGCTTGATTTTCTTAACTCAGTTATCCAGCTACCCACTTGAGTTCTCTCTGTAGATGTCTAATGAGCTATCTCAAAAGAAGATGCCCAGAATGAAGCCCATGCCCTCCCTACGGGCATCTCCATCTCATGTGCTCTCCTTTCCATTTATTCAGGGTAAAAACACTGCGTCATGTTGGGCGCTGCTCTTCCTGTGGCCTGTATCACCATCTCATGCCTGTGATCATCAGCGCATCCTGTTGGCTCCAACTTCAAAGCACAACCAGAAGTTGAATGCTTGTGGACACTTTTCCCACTCCTAACTGGAATCTCACTAGCTGGGAACAAGTGTGTTATGGCTTGCCTGGCTTACGGTAGTCACATACCACCTGGCCTTCATGCTTGCCTTTAGACAAGTCAGTCTGTCCTCGATACAGTATGTGTGTCTGTTCACTGTGGATTGACATTTTTCTGCTCATGGTTCATTATTGTCTTAGCTTATTGAGGGTAAAAGCCAGAGCTTATAAAGACCCTCACTCAATGCTAATAGGATCTGGTCACCAATCACCTCTTGACGTCCAACACCTTCCTCCCCTTCTCTCCACAGCTTTATTGGGTCTTGTTACTCTACCAGGATAAACCCACTCCTATAGGTTCTTTGCATTAAATGATCATGCTCCAGAGTGTTCTCTCAGTGAACAACCCCTTTACTTCTTGAAGTCTTTTTCATAGACACCATGGTAAGAGACAAAATAGCAATGCCTATTGAGATTGTGCCAGAGAATATGTCCAAGCTGCAATTCGCCAGATGTCTAGACTGTCAGTCAAAGCTATGGGTAGAAGTGATACATGAAAATGTGCGAAATCTCAACAAAGTTCCCTTCCATTTCTTTCAGGACGCTCATGGATGGTGTGTTCCACCTACATGACCCAATAACCCAAGAAAGGAAACTGCGCCTCTGACACCAAAGAGAGGCAGCGGGAAATTCCAGAGTGATCTTGCTGGGAAGTCCTGGGAAATGTCAGTAAGTCCAGGAAGAGAACACTGCAGAGGAAGACAGTGGCATAGAAGTCGCCGAATGCATCTGCTAATACTAAGGCCACAGATCTGGTTTTGTAGGCTGGGGATAACATATGAGCATTATGTAGAAAACCAGTGGATTGCTTTCTGTGTAGGGAACAGAGCAGCCATAAAAGAAATGGTAAACACAATCATAACGTCTTACATGTCTCCTCTCTGCAGTACTTTCCCAGTCATAAGAATAGCTTAATCCAAAATCGTATTATAGCCATAGTAGGGGGATTTAAGAAGATATAGCATCGAAGAGTCATGTCATACTCACACAACACAGGGATACTGGCAGTAGATGGCTTGTATTGAACAATAGCAGAAGAGCCTGGAGAATGAGTGAGGCCCAAGTCCTGTTAACAGGTCATTCAAGAAAAAATTGTGCAGAGAAATGTTTCAGGAAGATATATTTGGTAGCTGGGTGAAGGATGAGTGAGTCATGAAAAAGACTAGAATACTGTTTTATTTAAAGATATGATTTTAAAGGATCCGTGCTTTTGTGTGTGTGTGTGTGTGTGTGTGTGTGTGTGTGTGTGTTTAAACTATAAAATGGGGTCAAAGTTAGTTTCATGTCAGCCTGGAAGGTGGTCCTCCTGTGAAGCTGGATGCTCTCCCGGTCACCTTCTAACTGGGAGATGCCGAGCTGACAAATGAAGGAAGAAGAGACAGATGCAGGGTTTCCACTGGGCAGCAGCTTCTTCTTAGCCAAGACCCTTGGGAGACAACCAGCCACGGGTAATACCACACTCCACAAATTTTCATCTTCCTGTACTTGCAGAAAAGTTTATTTTGTAAGTTAGATGCAATAGGGGCTTTGCAGCATCAATTAAGAATAACAATAACAAAGAATAATTACAATCATATGCTGTGATAACTTATTTCAATGTTAGGAATGTTTTACCTCTTGATTTTGTCACTTTCCCACTAACAGTGGACTATCTGGTGACTGAGACAGCCCTGGAAGTGGTCTAATGAAGTTCTTCCTGGATAATTTCACACTCGTCTCAAAGTCTATCTTCTGATATGCATCCACTGACTTTCCTTCTGTCTTGCCCATGTCCTCTCCATCACTGTCTGCATAATCCCAAGGAAAGCCAGCTCCATAGCTGGCCATTTTATTTCCTCTTCAAAGAAGCTACAGATAGAGATACTGACAGGCCTCAGTGCAGTGTGCAGGATGTCCTCGGGGGAGTGTACGATGAGGTCATCCCTCCAGGGACTGTTCTCAGGCAATGATGCAATATAGCCCAACTGGTCACTGGACTCTTCTAATGGCCCGCAGGAGCTCTGGAGTTCCCCACTTCAGAGATAAGAGTTTTTCTAAGGTATACTTCCCATTGAGCCTTTCCCTTTCACAGCTGTCAGACCTCCATTGTGACCTGAGGGTTTGACCCCTTTGTCTTCCCCAGGTCTTTGGTACAATAATTATTTTACATTTTTAGTTCCCTCTGATACCCACTCCTCAGAATACTGAGCCGTCACAGTTAGAACCAGGATATATCCAAGAAAGCAGGTATGAAGCAAGGTCTGGGGAATGATTCACTAGGTAACAAAAGGATTCCACCTGGAACAGGATGTGGGGCATAGAGTAAGCTGGTGGTCCATTTGCTAGAGCTCTCATCAGTGGTGATCTGGGAACTCAGACCCTAGGAGGGGAATGACAACCACTCGGACAACAGTCTTGAAGGATTTCTATGACTTGCAGAGGTATTATGAAAAAGGGCCACTAGATACTATGTCATAGGTTTTTTTTTTTTTTTTTTTGGTTTTTTTTTTTTGGTTGTTGTTGCTATCATTAAGTATCCTGACAAAGGCAGCACACAGAAGGAAAGAAGGAAGGAAGGAAGGACGGAAGGAAGGGAGGACGGGAGGAAGGGAGGAAGGGAGGAAGGAAGGAAGGGAGGGAGGGAGGGAGGGAGGGAGGGAGGGAGGGAGGGAGGGAGGAAGGGAGGGAGGGAGGAAGGAAGGGTTGATGGAAGGGAGCAAGGGAGGAAGGAAGGAAGGAAGGGAGGGAGGGAGGAAGGAAGGATGAAAGGAAGGAAGGAAGGAAGGAAGGAAGGAAGGAAGGAAGGAAGGAAGGAAGGAAGGAAGGGAGGGAGGAAGGAAGGAAGGGTTGATGGAAGGGAGCAAGGGAGGAAGGGAGGGAGGGAAGGAAGAAAAAATGAAGGAACAAAGGAAGGAAGAGAGGGATAGAGGAAGGGAGGGAGGGAGGATGGACTAATGGAGAAAAGAAGGAAAGGAAGGAATGATGGATGGATGGATGGATGGAAGAAAGGAAGGAACAAAGGAAGGAAGAAAAGAAGGAGGAAGGAAAGAAGGAAGGAAGGAAGGAAGGGAAGGAGGAAGGGAGGATAGAAGGAATGGTGAGTTTGTGTTGGTTCCCAGTTGAAGTACAGTCCATCATAATGGGGAAGCCAAGACAGTAGGAAAGTGAAACAGCTGGTCACATTGCAAGAGGAGAGTAATGAATCCTGGCACTCTGCTCACATTCTTCTTTTTATACAGTCCAGGACCCCAGGGAATGGTGACACCCACAATGGGCATGTCTTCCCATCTCAATTAACCTAACCAAGATAACTGCCACTGGTACGTCTAATGGTCTGTCTCCCAGTTGATTCTAGACATCATCAGATGTGAATATTAACCACCATACTGCATGTGATGCCATTTTGAAATTAGGCAGGTGGGACTAAAGAGGTGGTTTAGCAGTTAAGAGCATTGGCTGCTCTTACAGAGGACCTGGGTTCAGCTCCCTGTACACACATATTGGCTCACAACCCCCCGTGACTCAGCTCTAGGGGATAAAATGCCCTCTTCTGGCTTCTGTGGGCACCCATGCACATTTGTTACATAGCAACACACACACACACACACACACACACACACATTTTTTTTAAAAACAGGGAAGAGACTTGAATAAATTCCTCAAAGAAGTATTTATGGCAGGAGCATCAAGAACATATAGAAACTCTAACTTGATGGTTAAGATGAACAAGAGAAGTGTCACTGAATCCTGACAAAGATGTGTAACCATGGTAACGCCCATGGGTTGACCGTGAGGTGCAAATGCAGCTTCTTTGTTAACCAGTTTGCTTTTTAGTCATTGCTGGGACAGGGTCTCACTACACAGCCCACACTGGTCTCAGACTTGGGATCGTCCCCTAAGCTTCCAGTGTTTGCATTACAGCCAGCGGCTTTGCCAATTTCTAATATAGAAAAGGTCACATTGGCGGATGTGTATATATGGCACAAGATGGACATGAGTTCTAAGGACGACTCAGAAAAGTTGGATCTCTCCTTCCATCTTTCCGTGGATTCTGGAGATTGAACTCAGATCATTAGGTTTGTGTGCCAAACTCTTTATTTTCAAGTTGCCAGCCCCTCCCCGTTGCTGGAAATATTAAAAAAGAAAAACGACACGTTCCCACTCTAGTGCTGGCCACCCCAACTGGAGCACAGGGCTCCCTCTGGGCCATCTCTCCCGTGGGGCCACAGGGCCTCCACTGGGCCATCTTACTCGGTGACCACCCTGCTAACCATCTCTCCAACACCTCTGCCCCTGCCCCCAGCTCATCTAGCTACCACGCAATGCCCCACACACCCCATGATCTGCCACCTCACCACCAAATTTACCCGGTAGAATCAAGACTTTTAATGTTTAATTAACCAACCAGATTTGTGTATAAATAATATTACAATCTACAGGATGTCAATACAATAAATTCAGAGCCAATTGATAATGATAAAAGCTTTATTCCAATATTTCTAACCTTATAAAAACATAGCTATTTGTATGGCTAGTAAATGCCACACAGGTCCACATCCGAAGCCATCTCGGCTCTCTTCACCCTCTCTGGCCACAACTCTTAGCCCCACCCCTTTTCCCTGTCCAGTCACAGACCTTCTCTGCACTAATGTAATTGAACAGGGAAAATCCTACGACATATTACCCTTTCTGTTTAATTACTAATAATAAAAGACTTTCTCTCAAAATATAAATTGAACACAACTATTAGCATTTTGTAAATTATATGGTATAAGATAGACCTAATACCCAGTCCAACATTTTTGCCAATAAAATTGAATGCTGTCCTCTATCCTAACTTAAAAGTCTGTAGTTCTGCACCTGGCTATGTCTTGGCTTCAGATTGAATGCCATCTGAAAACCATCCTCTCAAATCTGTTCCTCTCAAAGTAAAAAGCCTGGGTTGGCTAGGAGACTATGTAGTTTTTCAATTCCATCAGAAATCCAAGAATGACTTATAACAACTGAAAATATATAGGAAGCCTAAAACAGCTTCCAAAACTCAGCCAATTTATAGAGACTTGGACAGTCCCTTACTTCAAAAGGATGGAGCATCGGTTTTCAGCCTTCTGGCCAGCGTCATCTGACAGACTTAGAGAAACAGGAATTAAGGACTAGTCTACTCTATCTCAGCAGAATCAAGCTGTCCTGACCTGTAATTGTGTCTTTTCTTTGGACAGTATTATGTCTGTAGATGAAATGAGGCAATACTTGCCTAGTGGTTGTTTTGCTACAACTGGAGTAACTCAAAGATGCTCAGTTTCTTATAATTGCAGTTATTTATTTAATCTGCTTATTTATAGAAGATTATTACATGTCATGGTATGCATGGGGAGGCTAGGAGGACAACCCCTGAGAACTGATTCTCTCCTCCTGTTATGTGGATTCTAGGGATTGAAGTTTGAGTTAAGGTTGACAGCAAGGCCCTTGACTGGCTGAGCCATCTTACTACCTTGCTAGTGTTCTTAGAAAATAAACTTAAGCATGCAAAGATGGTAAGAACATTCGCTGTCCTTGCAGATGACCTGGATTCCATTTCCAGCACTCACAAAGCTGCTCCAATCATCTATAACTCCAGTTCTGGGGATCCAATGCCCTCTTCTGGCCTTCTCAGAACGTCTGTGCACATCCTACACAGACACACAAAGACACTCATATGCATAAAATAAAAATTAAAAATTAATAAAAACAAACTTCCCGTTCTAGCTCTTTACCCAGGAAGAATGAAGACACTGTGCCCCTTCATGTGGACATGAAATTTCATAACAGTTCAATTCATAATCACTAAAAACTGGAACAAATCAGATGCCTAATGGGAAATGGATAAACACACTTTGCTACAGCCATACAATGGAATCTACTGCAATAAAAAGGAATGGACTGTTGATATGAGCAGGACGGATGACTCTCAAATGCATTGAATTGGAAACAGCCAGATGCAAAAGAGCCCACTTATGACTGCACTTACATGATATTTTAAAAGTCAACAGCATGGGAGAGGAGTCAGATCAGTGGCTTCCAGGGCTGTGCCACGGAGGGAAGGACTAAGTGGAGAAAGGCACTGTGGGAGACTTCTCCAGGGTGGCAGTGGTGCTCTAGACCTTCATGTTGGTGGCTGCTCCTCTCTGTTGTACACAGTTGTCAAATCTGACAAAACTGTACATCCAAATGATGCAGTGTATAAAATGTAACCTTAATTAACTCAATAAGAAATCCCAAACAGGAGCTGTTGCGGTGGCTCAGCATCTAAGAGCACTGGCTTTTCTTTCAGAGGACCCAGATTCTGTTCCCAGAACCTACATGGCAGCTCACAACAGTCTGTGACTACAGTCCCTGAGGTCTAATATCCTCCTCAGGCAGCACGCATGCACATGTATACAAAGGCAGCCATACATACACATACAACAAAAATAAACAAATCTTTAAAATAAGAACCACAGTGTTTCTTCTGTCAATACAAATTTCCTGTTAGGATGCACCTTCTTCTCCTGCTGTGAGGTGGGTAAATTGGGTTCCCAGCATACTTTAAGACAACACTGAGCCTGGAAATGGGGAGACTATATACCACAGAAGTGGGAAGAATCAGCCAGCATCAAATAGCAAGAGCCAAGAAATTGAATTGATGTTGAGAGTGGTAAAAGAAATTAGAATACATGACTCAATAAAGAAGAGGCTATAGGCTTGACACACTCTCTTGAGACACTGGATTTAACACCCTGGTATGGATCTTAGGAGACAAGGTAAAATATGGCTGGGTGGTTTCTGGAAACACAGAGACAGTTACAGTCTTCACAAAGACTTTACCATAGAGAAGCATTGAACAAGCATGTTGGAAAATGACCCGCTCAGCTGATGTTAGTCTGTCTTTGTTATTGGCTACCCTGATCCACAATGACAGGAATAGCATGGAGGTGGTAGCTACCCACACATCCAATGGCATGGATTCCTGTGATGAAACTGTTGCTGGGACTGAGAGTTCGACGTTCTAGCCACAGATATTAACAGGCAACTATAATGTGGCACTATCACCAGCGGAGAACAACTTTGGTGGTAGACTATATTGAGTATCTTCTACCAGAAAGGGGTCATAATTCATCCTCTCTGAAGGAACAGCTGCTCATGTATATGTAACCCACAGCAACTCATCGTTGTTTTGGAAGCTTATAGAATTCCTGATATGAGCATCGTTGTTTTGGAAGCTTATAGATCTCTTCCTGATCTCTTGGTGTGAATTCATACACAGCCTACTATGCAATGACAGATCCATTAAAGGAGCCGAACACTCTGAGGCCAGTTTATTGTGCCCCTAATCACACTGACCACACCGTATAGAGGTGGCTCCCCTGAAAAGCACAAGAACAACTTTCTACCAGATCAAGCCCAGTGCTAGCAAAGATGCTACACTCTGTAGGGGTCACCAAGGTCTCTAGGATTTGATTGTGTAATCAGAGACTTCTTCATAGAGCTGGAGAAGTATGTTACCAGTATGATGTATATATAGAGAGAATCTCTTGTGTATTGTATGGATACATCACCTGACAATTTAAAAGCCTATTGTCTATGGCTTAGGCAAGAAAGAGAGGTAGGACATCTGGGAGGCAGAAAGGATTCTGGGAGAGTACCAGGCAGGAGATTCGCTGGAAAGAAGTGACAAGATGGCTGCATGGTGCCTGAGCACAGATAAGCAGCCACACAGCAGAATGCAGGCTAGAAATAAGATATCTTTAGTTATGATCTAGTTGGAGTAGAGCCTAGCTATATGAACAAGGTATCTGTAAATATGTTTTGAATCTGAGTCTTCTCTCTGGGAGCATGGGACTGGGAAGTAGAACCAGCCTAAGTTCAAGAATGAAGTCCTTTTGACTTTGGGAACCACAGTGTGGAGGCAAGAGTACGACCATTTCTACCAGCATGTCTCAATATCTTTATCTTTCCTAGTGACTCATAGGGGACATTTAGCTTCTTGGCCCCACAGCTGTGGGTTGTGCAGGGTTAGAGTTCCTGTTATGTCCAAGGGAGTGAAGTCTTGCCAGGGAGCACAGCCAGGGGAGACAGCTTCCAGGGCATCTTGGGCTGTTTGTTTTCAAAGCCAGCCAATGAAAAGTTACCATCTTGGCTAGAGTGATTAATCTTGGTTGGCAGGCTTGGGTAATAATATTTTTAAAAATGGGTTTCAGCCGGGCGTGGTGGCGCACGCCTTTAATCCCAGCACTGGGGAGGCAGAGGCAGGCAGATTTCTGAGTTCGAGGCCAGCCTAGTCTACAAAGTGAGTTCCAGGACAGCCAGGGCTATACAGAGAAACCCTGTCTCGAAAAACCAAAACAAAAACAAAAACAAAAACAAAAACAAAAACAAAAAAAATGGGTTTCAGTGAAGTATGTGTGGAAGATGGGTAATCCCTGGCATACCCCTGTCCCCACTGTGTGGGGGGATGGGCAGGTGTGTATGTGTTTGAGTGTGCATGAAGGTCAGAGCTTGACACTAACTATTAGCTCCATCATTTTACACTTATTCTCCTGTAGTTACTTGCTCACTGATTGGTCACTCCAGCTAACCAACTTGCCCCACAGATTGTCTCCACCTTCTGAGTGCTGGGTGAAGCTATGTCCCAAGCTTTTGAGTGGATCATGGGGATCTAAACTCTGGTCCTCAGGCTTGTGATGTAAGTGACTTATGCACTGAGCCATTTCCCAGGTTGTCTTGGCATTTCTAACCCCTCAGCTCCTGTTTTCCAGGAGAGCTGTGCTTCCAATCAACCCTGTCATGTATCCTGCCTCCCCTGCAGACTCCACTTAAAAAACAAAAACAAAAACAACAAACAACAAACAACAAAAACAAAACCTGAACTCTTTTCCAGGCACAGTCTGCCCTTACTACTAAAATGAACAAATACGATTATCTCTCCACATTTTTACTCACAGAAACGCCTGCATTATTAAAACTGGGGGGAGAGCCCATTTATACAAATGTGACCATTTATCTCTAAGCAAAGCTTGGTCCCACAGCTAGAATCTGTATCTACTTAACAAATTACCAGCCCAGAGATCTCCAGCAAACAAACGGGCTTTAAGCTATTCCCATGGGTCTCACCAAAGTTGGTTAATTTCTGCAACACGTTCTAAGGCAAACAAGTCACATTTTCAGCTCTGTAACTTGCTAAGAAAATGTCACATTTTTCATTGACTGGAAAACAAAACCAAAAACAAACATGTAGGTATAAAAGCCAGCCAGATAGCTTTTGCAGGGCCTGCATCACCATATTTAACTAATCTCTACTCCCTACTCCCCACAGTTTGTCAAAGAGAGACCAATGGCTGTGCCCTACACCATGCATCCACACCTCAAACTCCCATCATTCTGTGTGCACATCAGTTCCTACCTCACTGTAGGGTAAGGACTATGGTGCCTTAAGTCCAAATCACCCTTCTTTGTGTTTTCACTTCCAATTGGGCTAGATGTTTAAAAGTATTATTTCTGAAATTTTACAAAGCAAACAAGTTGACTGAAAAAAAGTGGAATAATTTTCAAGTTACAATAAGACAATATCAATATTTTCTCATACATCATAGTTTCTGATATCTGCTCAAAATTTCCTCATTTAAGGGCAGTCAAGATGGCTTACTAAGTAAAGGTGCCATTATAATTTCATACAGACAACAAATACTTTCCATTAAAGCGTGCCAAACACAAAGGACTACTGAATTGCTTTGCCAAATAGTTATATATTAATTATTAACAATAATAATTGACAATAAATATAATAAGTTAGTTGTGTGAACCATGTAGTATTTATGAGATACTTAGACTTAAACATTAGTAGTTGTCTAAAGTGTTGTATTTATAAATCATTGTCTGTCCCTTCTCCGTCACTGAAGCATGGCATGGTCAAAAGAAGCCAAGAGAAGCTCGTCGTCCTGTTTTGTTTTTATAGTTTCCTCAACACTGATAAGTTCTTTTGATCTAGCCTCGGCTAGCTTCAGAAAGAAAATACAACCCATTCAATGAAATAAATTGTCGTGAGACTTTTATCTTGAGACTTCATTGTATCTCCAAGGACCCAACCTCAGCGCATGCCCAGTACACTGGCTCCAGCCAGGCTAGCAAGGACCCCCCCAACCTCAGCGCATGCTCAGTACACTGGCTCCAGCTAAGCTAGCAAGGACCCCCCCCAACCTCAGCGCATGCTCAGTACACTGGCTCCTGCCAAGCTAGCATGATTCTTACAGACAACTCCTGGTGGGTATTTCTGTTACCTAATGCTAACTCCGGTGCAGAGTTTGGTCCCTATCTTCAAAAACAAGGCCTCAGTGCCTAAATACAGGTTGTGATTAATAACAGAGTTCAGGAAATTAAGTATTACGAGACAAGGCTTTCTAGAGTGGCCCACACAGTATTTAATTGCTGTGAGTTTTGACACCTCCTCTCTTGCTAAAAATGTGCTTCTTATGTGATCTGACATCCTGCGCTTTGGAGCTCTTGGCCGAGCCCAGAGCAGGTGAGTTTACAGCTATTAGCCCATTAACTCGCCTTATGCTGTGGAGAGTGACCAGTTGCTCTCCCCTTGGTTTGTGGAAAGGGAGATGGAGTTACATGGACGTCAAAGAGATTTGCCATTACTTTTATGTGTCAGTGTACAGGGTTTTTCCCATCCATTTTTGGCACTTGAAAGCCAATATTTGGATGCAGTTTCACGAGAGCCTTTAAGTGATACTAGCTGCGAGAAATCAGCCTAGGAAAAATACTTTATATTTATTACAGTTCCCAGGACCCCTGAGTATTGCAGATCTCGGCACTCAAGAAGCGAGCCATAAATTCTGAGGTCCATTTCACGCTGAGAGAAGTGATTGAAGTCAGCAGTCATTAAAGGTGAGGAAAGTGATAAATTTGGCCCCACATCTCCTGTTTATCACCACTGCTTATGCGCATCAACCAGCAAATTAATAGATGGTGCCTAGATTGATATTTCTATTCATTTAAACAATGTATTTAACTACTCTCTTAGATGCTCATGGAACAAAATGCTATTTTAAATATAATAGATGACATTCATTCTTTGAGAGTTTTAAAAAAAATGTCTCTTGACCACATTCAACCTCACTTCTCCCCCTAACTCCTCCCAGATCCACCCCTCCCAACTTTGTGACCTCTCTTTAGTTTTTGATAAGCCCTCTGGTTTGCTTTGCTCAAGCAATCATGGGTGTAAGGCCATTCATTGTAGTATGGCTGGCCTACCAAGGGAGGGCTTTAATCTACTAAGTTTATTTTATGAGATAAAGGTCAATACAATTCAGTTATTAACAGTGTTATGAGCTATGATTCTAAGAACTCTAAATGAGTGCTGAGCATCCGCTCAGTCAGTTCCCAAACTCGGCCATCCATGTTGGAATCGTCTTGATACATCTTGATAGGCAGATGCAAGCCTAGTCCTCAGACATCCCATATCCAGTAGACTTGAGTTCGTGGCTTAGGAATCATTGTTTGAAAAGCAGCCCCACTTTGTCAGATGTAGACAGGCTTGGGGTCACTAAGTTAAGTAGACAGGGCGGGGAGATGAAAGGGCATGCAAGAGCTCTTGTCCAGGGCTTCCAAATGGGCAAACCCCCACAGGCCAGTCACTGCAAAGACCACATTCCAGGAAAATGCCAAAGAGCTAATCAGCACTTGAAATTTTTTTTGCAGACTGCTGACCCATGATGTGGGCTATGGTTTGAATATGTTCCTGCGTGAGTGTATGTTGGAACTGAATACAATGGTTCTGGACTGTAATATTAGCACTCAAGAGGTAAAAGCAGCTGCTCTGATAAATGGTTGCTCCATGATGTGTTCTGACATGGGGTCTGGTTTGGGGATCTGTTACTTTGGCACTATTCTTGTTTGCCTCTTAGTGTTATTGCCTTATTTGAATTACAGAAGTCTAATTGAAGAATAGTCCTAGGAAGATACATAAAATGATTTGTTTGATAATTCATCCCCCATGTCCAGTTTGGTTAGCTTGTTATGCAATATAAGTGAAATATCAGGTTTTTTTCTCCTGTGCCCTTTTTTATCATTAAAATGAACACAAAATGTGAAAAAAAAAGAGGTAAAAGCAGGAAGATCCCCAGTTTCACAGCCAGCGTGGGCTACCTAATGAGGCCTTGTCCCAAATGCAAAACAAAATGAAGCCTGTTAGTCTATTGGAAACTTACCTCCTGGGATGTGGGGCCTTCTGGGTGGGTTTAGGTTATAGGACTTGTGTTCACAATTGGATGGACGCTCATTGTGACAAGAGCTTGAAATTTATGAGTTTGAGCTCCTGTCTCCATGTCCTCCTTTCTGCCATGAATGTCAGCATGGACATCTCTGCACATGTGATCCACTTGCTCCTGGGCTTCTCAACCTCCTGAACTGTAAGAAGCACCCATCTGCTCCTCTTAGTCACCTAGTCTCAGTGTGAAGTGTCATCTTTATTGTTAATCTAAATGGATTTAGAGTCACCTAGGAGACACACCTCTGAGTGTGTCTGTGAGGCACAGCCCCAGAGGCCTTCTGAGACTGGAGGACCTACCCTGAATGTGAGTACAACCATCTCATGGGCTAGTCCTGAAAGAAATAGAAACAAATGCCAGCATCCATCTCTGCTTCCTAGCTGTGGATGTGAAGCCAGCTACCTCATGTTCCTGCTGGATGCACTGTGGCCAGCCACCTTATGCTCCTGCTACCATGGTTTCTCAGACAGGATAGGCCATTCTCTCAAACCACAACCCAGAATAAACCTGTTCTCCCTTCAGTTGCTTCTTGCCCAGTATTTTTCACAGCAATGAGAAGACTGCTGATCCACAGGTGTGCCATGGTAGCAGAACACAGACTGCAGCGCTGTGCAAAGCCAGTGTGCTACCTTTACTAACAGGAAGCATTATTCTGATGCTTCTACCCCTCGGGTGTGCTCCCATCCTCTGGAGTTAAGTCATTCTGTCCATCTTTCACACCATCCCCATCCCCATCCCCTTATCCCTAAAACCTCCTCCCACTGGTGGAGCATGAGCTAGGTCCATGCATGAACTCAGAGCATGTACGTGTAATTCATGGGCCTTTAATGCATGAGGAGTTAACGTGAGTTCTCAGTCCAGTTCATCTTGACAGTTCTTAGAAACAGCCACCCGCATAGGCTGTGTTTCTCTTTGCTGTATCACTTCCTGATGCTCTTTGTCTGTTTAATTCGCACATTGAACCATCACCATCTTCTGGAAGCTGTTCACTGTTTATCATTATTAAACCCGTTTCGCTAGCTCATCCTTTGCTTCTGTTTATTCAGGTTTTATGTGCTTTAATTCAATTCCTCCTGCATCTGTGATCCCTCTGGCACCCCACTAGCTTCACATTTTATTAATATGGTCCTCTGTCTGTCTTCTAAGCTGCTAGCTATTATTATAATGAGATGTTAATGAAACTACTTAAAAATATTATATTGCTGCTGCTCCACATTGAAAAAGACAGATCTTGCTTGGACTTTTCAGTTTAACTTTTTGATCAGTTTCACATCTTCTTTTGAAAAAATAGATTTTATTGTTAAGATTGTTTTAAAAAAAATTTTTTTTGTTTTTTCCAGACAGGGTTTCTCTGTGTAGCCCTGGCTGTCCTGGAACTCACTCTGTAGACCAGGCTGGCCTCGAACTCAGAAATCTGCCTGCCTCTGCCTCCCAAGTGCTGGGATTAAAGGCATGCCCCACCACTGCCTGGCCCCTTTTAAAAAAAAATTTAATGTTTAAAATTATGTGTGTATGTGTGTATATGTGCGGGGTATGTACACATGAGTGCGGTGTCTGCAGAAGCCAAAAGAGAATGTTTTATCCCTTGGAGCAGGAGTTATAGGAAGTTCTGTGTTGCTTAGGAGTACTGGGAACTGAACTTGGGTCCTCTACAAGAGCAGCAGCAGCCTCACTTGCTGAGCCACCCCCAGCAGTAGCCTCACCTGCCAAGTGAGCCACCCCCAGCTCCCTCCTTTTTATTTTCAAGACTTGCATGATTCACGTGACTGCAGTTGTCCTCTGAGTGTCGTACACAGGAGAGCGTGTTCTCACCACTGTGAACGCTACCACAAAATGCTCACATTGAACTTCCCTGCTCCAGAGCATCCAGGTCTGCCAGATGGATAAACCCTCAACTTGCCTCCATTCCCATTGGCTAAGGTTTAAAAAAAAACCAAAACCAACAACAAAATTCAAAGCAATGTAAAAATGATATAAAGCCTCTGACATAGCACTACAAATCCTCAACATTTATAGGTAGGGCTGACACGACATGCTAGATTCATTCTCTAGTGTGTGAGTTCTAGTCGATACAGGATTTTTAAGTGTCCCCGATGAGCTGCTTATCACAGATAGTTACTGTACATAAAAGAAGTGGGTTAAGATAAATTAGTGGATTAAGATATAGAGATCCATGAGCTTTCTGGCAATTTCAGTCAAAATAGTATATATCTACATAAAGATGATAAGCCCTAGGGTGACTCTCTGCACTTGCTTGCAGCTTCCAGTCACAAATTTCAGCAACTTCTGGAACCATTAAACTTTAGAACACTTGAGAAACGGTGTTTAGCAAGGTTGCTCTCTGTTTCCATGTGAGGACGAAGAAGAGTGAGGGTTTTATGTGGTCTAGCCTCAGTCTTCACCTCCTGCTCTGCTCACTCACTCAATCCTAGGGCTCATTGCTAAACTGGTGTTATATGGTGTGTATGTATGTATGTGTGCACATATGTGCATGTACACACGTATGTGTGTGTATGCTTATGTGTATGTGTCAGTGTGTCTGCATGTGGTGTGTGCATGAGTGCATATATGTGTGTCTGCATTGTGTGCCTATGTGTATATGGGTCTGCATGTGTGTATATGCATGAGTGTATGTGTATATGTATGTGTATGTATGTGTGTATGTGTGTACGTGTGTCTACATGCACGTGTATGTGTGTCTGCATGTGTGTGTATGCATACATTGTGTGTGTGCATGTGTGTGTATGTGGAGGGCATGTATGTATCATGGCATGCTTATAGAAGTTAGGAGTCAGTTCTCTCTCTCCACTTTTCTGTGGGTTCCAAGAGTTGAACATAGGCTCTCAGGCTTGTGCAGTAGCCATTTTCACCTGCTGAGCTACCTCAATGGTCCTCCATCTTTTTTTTTGAGACAAGGTCTCTCACTGAATCTATAGCTTTCTAATTTATGATGCCTGGCTGGCCAGCAAGCCCCAGGATCCTCCTGCCTCTGCCTCCCCAGTGATAGGGTTGCAGGCGTGTAGTGTTTCTCCCAGCTGCTTATGTGGGTTCTGGATGGTCTTGCTTGTATGGTCATCAACCCAGACCTCTTGCCTGGGCCTTTGTCTTTGTCACTTGCTCAGTTTTCCTATTAATAAACCAATGAAATGAAGAAGAGTTGGACATATTAAAGGCATTTTAACGACAGATTTGAGAATGGGGTTAAGAGAAAGAAGCCTAGGGAGCGAGTAAAGAGCACCCGAGAGTGAATATGCGCTTCTTCTCCAGAAGAACCATGGTTAAGAGTCTTTATAGGTGCAGTCTATACTGTTTTGGGTTTTTGAGAAACATAAATGGTTTCTATGCATTGAGTCAGATTACAGCTGATAATTAAACCTTAGGTCATGAAAGTTGCACAGAGGTCAAGATGTCGTTTACTGTAAACAAAGGTTAAATCTCCTTTCATTTTTAAAAAAATAATTTATTTAATCACTTTATACCCTGATCACCCTCTCCTCCCCTGTCTCTTCCTAGTCCCATCCTTATAAATCCCTTCCTGCACCCACTACCCCTTCTTCCCAGAAAAGGAGAAGCTCCCCCCCCTTGGGTACTGTCCCACCCTGGGATATCCAGCTGCAGTAGGACTAAGCACATCCTCTCCAACTGAGGCCCAACCAGGAGTCCAGTTAGGGGAAGGGGATTAATTGACAGGGACAGAGACAGAGACAGCCTCTACTCCAGTTGTTAGAGGACCCATATGAAGAGCAAGTTACGCATCTGCTACAAATATGTAGGGGGCCTAGGTCCAGCCCCTGCATGCTTTTTGGTTGGCAGCTCCAGTCTCTGAGAGCATCCATAGCTGATATTGGTTGACTCTGTAGGTCTTCTTGTGGTGTCCTGGACCCCTCTGGTTCACTCAATTCTATCCCTGACTCTTGCACAAGACTCCCAGGGCTCCACCTATTGTTTGACTATGGCTCTCTGCATCTGCTTCTATCCACTGCTGGGTGAACCCTCTCAGGAGGTAGTTATGCTAGGCTCCTGTCTGCAAACATAACAGAGTATTATTAACAGTGTCAGGGATTGGTTCTCTAACATGGGATGGGTCTCAAGTTGGGCCAGTCATTGGTTAACCATTCCCTCAGGCTCTGCTCCATCTTTATCCCTGCACATCTTATAAGCAGGACATATTTTAGGGTGAAGGTTGCGTAGGTAGGTTGATGTCCCCTCCATTGGAAGTCCCGCCTGGCTATAGGAGATGGCCATTTCAGTCTCCATATGTCTCCTCGCTGGTAGGAATGTCAGTTAGGGTCACTCCCATAGATTCCCCCAGATCCTGCCCTACCCCAGGTCTCCAGCTACTCCCAGATATGCCCCAACCATTGCCATTCTTACTCCCAGCCCTCTCCCACACCCCTCTCCCCACACTGATCCCCATCTTCCTTCCCCTCCTCATTCCCTCTCCTTCCCAGTTCTCTCTCTCCATCCACCTCCAATAACTATTTTGTTTCCCCTTCTGAGTGAGATTCATGTATCTTCCCTTGGGCCCTCCTCATTACTTAGTTTCTTTGGGTCTGTGCATTGTAGCATAGTTATCCTGTACTTTTTTGCTAATGTCTACTTATAAAGAAGTACATATGATACGTGTCTTTCTGGATTTGTAATCCTCACTCAGGATGATATTTTCTAGCTCCGTCCATTTGCTTGCAGACTTCATGATGTTTTTATATTTAATAGCTGAACAGTAGTCCTTTGTGAAAATGTTCTCTCTCTCTCTCTCTCTCTCTCTCTCTCTCTCTCTCTCTCTCTCTCTCTCTCTCTCTCTCCATTCTTCAGTTGAGGGATGTAGTGGCTATTCCTGGTTGTCAATTTGACTCTATCTGGAATGAACAACAATCCAGAATTGGAAGACTCACCTGTGATCCTGACCTGGAGGCTGGGAGATACAAGTACCTGGATCTTGCATGGAGATCTTGAGGCATAGTGGCTATGTATGAATCCCAGCAGACTAAGGCAAGGAGATCTCTGAGTTCAAGGTCATCTGGGACAAAGAACGTCCCAGATCCAGATGGTATGGTACACATGTTTAATCTGGGCCACATCTTCTGCTGGAGACCTACATAAGAACATTGGAAGAAGGAAGATCCTTGTGGGACAGAGCAACTGCTAGGTCCTTGGACTTCTATTTACAAATGCTGCTGACCATTGTTGGAGAGTTGGACTACAGATTGTAAGTCATCAACTAATTTTCTTACTATATAGAGACTACCCATAAGTCCTGTGACTCTAGAGAACCCTGACTGATACAAGGGACATCTAGGTGGTTTCCATTTTCTAGCTATTACGAATAAAGCTGTTATGAACACAGTGGAGCAAATGCCCCTGTATAATAGAGGGTCATCTTTTGGATATATGCCCAGGAGTGGTATAGCTGTGTCTTGGGGTAAAACTATGCCCAATTCTCTGAGAAATTGCCAAATTGATTTGCAGAGTGGTTGTACAAGTTTACAATCCCACCAGCAGTGGAGCAGTGTTCCCTTTGCTCCACATTCTTGCCAACATGTGTTATTACGTGAGGTTTTCATCTTAGCCATTGTGGCGGGTGTAAGGTAGAATCTCAGGGTTGTGTTGATTTGCATTTCCCTGATGACTAAGGACTTTGAACATTTCAATAAGTGCTTCTCAGCCTTTTGAGATCCTCTGTTGAGAATTCTGTTTAGCTCTGTACCCCGTTTTTAATTTGATTTTGTTTGTTGGTGTCTAATTTCTTGAGTGCTTTATATATTTTAGATATTAGTTCTCTGTCAGATGTAGGCTTGATGATCTTTTCTCATTGTGTAGGCTGCCGTTTTGTCCCATTGATAGTGACTTTAGCCTTGCGGAGGCTGTTCAGTTTTATGAGGTCCCATTTATTAACTGTTGATCATAGTACTTGAGCTATTGGTGTTCTGTTTAGGAAGTTGTTTCTTATTTCAACGAGTTCAAGGCAGTTCCTCACTTTCTTTTCTATTAGATTTAGTGTATCTGGTTTTATGTTGAGGTCTTTGATCCACTTGGACTTGAGTATTGTGTGGGGTGATAAATATGGATTGTGGTGGTTTGAATATGTTTGGCCCAGGTAGTGGCACTATTAAGGTGCATAGCCTTGTTGAAGTAGGTGTGGCCCTGTTGGAGGAAGTGTATCACTGTGGGGGTGGGCAGTGAGACCCTGTTCCTAACCACATGGTAACCAGTCTTCTCTTGTTTGCCTTTGGAATGAGATACAGAACTCTCAGTGCCTCTTTCACCATGCTTGCCTGATGCCACCATGCTCCCACCTTGATGATAATGGACTGAACCTCTGAACCTGTAAGCCAGCCCCAGTTAAGTGTTGACCTTATAAGAGTTGCCTTGGTCATGGTGTCTGTTCACAGCCATAAAACACTAACTAAAACACAGGTCTTTGTGCATTCTTCCCTATGCAGACATTCAATTAGACCAGCACCATTTATTGAAGATGCTTTCTTTTTTTTCCCCATTGTACAGTTTTGGCTTCTTTGTCAAAACTCGAGTATCTGTACTGTAGATCTGTGGGTTTATTTCTAGGTCTTTGGTTTTATTCTATTGATCAACCTGTCTGTTTTTGTGCCAGTATCATACAGTTTTAATTACTATTGCTCTGTAGTGTAGCTTAAAGTCAGGGATGGTGATACCTCTAGAAGTTCTCTTATTGTACAGGATGGTTTTAGCTATCCTGGGTTTTTTGCTTTTCCATATGGAGTTGAAAATTGCCCTTTCAAGTTCTGTCAAGAATTATGTTGGAATTTTTGTGGAAATTGCATTGAATCTGCAGATTGCTTTTGGTAAGATGCCTATTTTTATTATGTTAACCCTACTAATCCATGAGCATAAGAGTTTTTTTTCCATTTTCTGATACCTTCCTCTATTTCTTTCTTCAGAGACTTGAAGATTTTGTCACACAGGTCTTTCATTTGCTTGATTAGAGTTACACCAAGCTATTTTATATTATTTGTGGCTATTGTAAAAGGTGTTGTTTCTCTAATTTTTTTTTTCTCCACCAACTTATCATGTGTATAAAGGAAGGCTATTGGTTTTTGGTTTTTGTTTTGTTTTGTTTTTAGTTGATTTTGTATCCAGCTGTTGAAAGAAAAAAAGTTAAATCCTGATGCAGGGTCTTGACACACCTTAGACCATTTACGTTCCTGCATGGAAGATACACACAGAGCCTTTATATTTTTGAATATGCCTTAGCAGAACAATAGTTGGGCAATTGCCGACCATCCATGCTGTTAGAATCTACTTTCTTATTGCTAACCCAAGTTATTACTTACTATATTTCATCTGGGCTGCTCTTAACTCCAATTGGCCAACACACATGGCCATGTTTTATGGTTCAGGTAATCAATAGTGGCTCTCTGTTCTCCTCTCCGCATGTTCTTCTATCTAATGGTGGTTGCCCTCTCCCTCCCTTCCTTCTGGTCTTAATCCCCAGAAACCTAAACCCTGCCTATGTCTCTTCTTCCCAACTATTGGCTATTACCATCTTTATTTACCAATCAGAATTAACTGGGAGCAGGGTCCCTCAGACTGTGTGCATACTTCAAATCTTGGAGGCCAGCACTTAGCATTACAATAAACAGCAAAAGACAAAACCTCAACACCCAGCCACTTTGCTGAAGGTGTTTATCAGATGTAGGAGTTCTCTGGTAAAATTTTTGTGGTCATGTATGTATACAATCATATCATCTGTGAATAGCTATACTTTGACTTCTTCCTTTCCTATTGGTATACCCTTGATCTTCTTTAGTTGTCTTATTGGTCTAGCTATAACTTCAAGTATTATATTGACTAGATGGGGAGAGAGTAGGGATCCTTGTGCTGTCCCTGATTTTAGTGGAATTGCTTTAAGTTTCTATTAATTTAATTTGATGTTGACTATTGGCTTGCTTTCATTATGTTTAGGTATGTACTTTGTATCCCTGATCTCCCCAAGACTTTCAACATGAGGGAATGTAGGACTTTTCCAAGACTTTTTCAGCATCCAATGAGATGACCATGTGACTTTTTTTTTCACTTTGTTTAAACAGTGGATTACATGGATTCATATTGAACAATCCCTGCATCCCGGGATGAAGTCTAGTTGATCATTGTGGATGATGTATCGATGTGTTAGTGGATTCGGTATGTGAGTATTTTATTATGTTCATAAAGGTGATTGGTCTAAAATTCTCTCTTTTTTTGTTCAGTCTTTGTGTGGTTTTGTATCAAGGTGAGTTTGGCCTCATAGAATGAGTCTGGCAATGTTCCTTCTGTTTTTATTTTGTAAAATAGTTTGAGAATTATATTAGCTTTTCTTTGAAAGTCTGACAGAATTCCTTGCTAAAACCATCTGGCCCTGTTTTGGTTTTTGGTTTTTGGGTTTTTGGGTTTTTTGTTTTTTGTTTTTTTTTTTTTTAGACTTTTAATGTCTGCTTCTATTTCCTTGAAGTTATAGGATTTTAAATTTACCTGATCTTGATTTAACTTTGGTAAGTAGTATCTATCTATAAAACTATCCATTTCATTTAGACTTTCCAATTTTATGGAGTACAAACTTTTCAAGTAAAACCTAATGATTCTTGGAATTTCTTCTGTGTCTGTTGTGTTGTCTCTGTTTTTATTTCTGATTTTATTACTTTGGATACAGTCTCTCTCTTCCTTGTAGTTAGTTTGGCTAAAGGTTTGTCTATCTGGTTGATTTTCTCAAAGAACAAGCTCTTGGTTTTGTTGTTTCTTTATATAGTTCTCTATGTTTATAATTGATTGATTTCAGCCCTAGTTTTGATTATTTCTTACTGTCTACTCCTAGTATGAAAATTTTCTTATTTCTTTATGAAGGCACTTAGTGCTATCAACTTTCCTTTTAGAACTACTTTCATTGTGTCCCATAAGTTTGCATATGTTATGTCTTATTTTCATTAAATCTAGAAAGTCTTTAATTTATTTCTTTATTTCTCTCCCAACCCAGTGATCACTGAATGAAGAGTTGTTCAGTATCTAAGAGTTTGTAGGCTTTCTGTTGTTTGTGTTGTCATTGAAGTCCAGCTTTGATCCATGGTGATATTATAAGAATTATTTCCGTTTTCTTGTATCTGTTGAGATTTGCTTTGTGACCAACTATATGGTCAGTTTTGGAGAAGGTTCTGTGTTGAGTGTTGAGAAGAAGGAATATTCTTTTGTTTGGGTGAAATGTTCAGCAAATATCTGTTACATCCATTTGATTCATAACCTCTGTTAATTCCTCTGGTTAGTTTCTGTCTCAATGACCTGCCCATTGGTGAGAGTGGGGTGCTGAAGTCTCCCACTAGTAATATGTGAAGTTTGATGTGCAAATTAAGCTTTTGTAATGTTTCTTTTGTGAATGTGGGTGACCCTGCATTTGGGGCATAGATGTTTAGAATTTAGATGTCCTCTTGGTAGATTTTTTTCCTTTGATGAGTATGATGTATCCTTTCCTATCTCTGTTGATTAATTTTGGTTGAAAATCTATTTTACTAGATGTTAGAATGGCTACTCCAGCTTGTTTCTTGGGCCAGTTTGCTTGGAAAACTTTGTTCCAATCCTTTATGCTGAGGCAATGTCTATCTTTGTTTCTGAGGTGTGTTTCTTGTATGCAGCAGAATGATGGATCCTGTTTACACATCTATTCTGTTAATTGTGTCTTTATATTGGGGAATTGAGTCCACTTATGTTGAGAGATATTAATGACCAAAATTGTTAATTCCTGTTAATTTAATGTTAGTGATATTAGTGTGTGTGTGTGTGTGTGTGTGTGTGTGTGTGTGTGTATGTGTATGCACACACACTCTTACTTCCCTTATTCTATTTTTTGCTGGTGTGGAATTATTTATTTCCTGTATTTTCTTGTGTGTAGTTAACCTCCTTGGGTTGGAGTTATCCTTCAAGTATTTTCTGTGGGGCTGGATTTGTAGATAGAGATTGCTTAAATTTGGTTTTGTCATGGAATATTTTGCTTTCTTCATCTACGGTGATTGAGAATTTTTCTGAGTATAGTAGTCTAAGTTGGCATCTGTGGTTTCTTAGAGACTATAAAATATCTGTCCAGGCCCTTCTAGCTTTTAGAGTCTCTGTTGAGAAGTCAGGTATAATTATGGTAGGTCAGCCTTTGTATGTTACTTGGCCTTTTTCCCTTGCAGATTTTAATAATCTTTCTTTGTTCTGTAGATTTAGTGTTTTGATTATTATGTGGTAGAAGGATTTTCTTTTCTGGTCCAATTTAACTAATCTGTAAGTTTCTTGTATGTTTATAGGCATCTTTTTCTAGATTTAGGTTGGGAAAGTTATCTTCTGTGCTGTTGTTGAGAATATTTTCTAGGTGTTGGAAGTGGGACTCTTCACCTTCTTCTATTCCTATTATTCTTAGGTTAGGTCTTTTCATAGTGTCCCAGATTTCCTGGATGCTTTATGCCAGGAATTTTTGGATTTAACATTTTCTTTGACTGATGTATCCACTTCTTCCATTGTATACCTAAGACTCTCTCTTCCATCTCTTGTATTTTGCTGGTGATTCTCTGGCTGTTGCTCCAGTTTTCTTTCTTAGGCTTTCCGTCTCCAGAATTTCCTCTGATTATATTTTCTTTATTGCTTCTATTTCCATTTTCAGATCTTGAACAGTTTCATTCATTTCCTTCACCTGTTTAATTGTATTTTCCTGTATTTCTTTAAGGGATTTATTAGTTTCCTCTTTAAAAGGCCTCTGCCTGTTTGATTGTATTTTCCTGTATTTCTTTAAAGGATTTATTCACTTCCTCTTTAAAAGTATTTATCATCTTTATAAGGTTGGATTTAAGGTCATTTTCTTGTGCTTTGGTTATGAAAGGATATACAGATATACAGGGCTTGCTGTAAAGGGATAGCTTTGCTCTGGAGGTATTATATCAACCTGGCTCTTGCTGATTGTATTCTTATGCTGGCCTTTAGTCATCTGGTTGTCCCTGGATGCTCCAGGTATAGCAGACATCAGGAAGGCCAGACTAATCTGGATATTTCCAGTGCAGCAGGCCTCTGGTGGACAGCCTTGGGTGGGACAATGGAACTCAGGGCAGCTAGGTATGTCCCAGAGAGCACAGTAGACGGGAGAATTGAGGGTAGGGGGAAAGGTCTAGCCTGAATATTCTTTGTATAGCATGTCTGGTGAAGGTGGCTGGACAGTGGAGCTTAGGGAATAGCACCCAGCTAGCTCAGTGCAGCTGCTCATGCCCTGATGACTCGGCAGGCAGAGGATTGGCGGGGCTTTTGGAGGGATCTAACCTGGATGTTCCTTGTGCAGCAGGCCTGATGGGGCTGGTGGAATGGTGGCCAGACAAATATGAATCTCATTCCTGTGGTACCCAGTCGGAGTAGTAAGTCAGGCCACTGTGAAGGTTGCACAGAATTATTTCTTAAGTATGATTCATTGCTGCTTTACCTTCCTCTCTCTATAAAAGGAATATTGTCTCTATATTGGGAACCTTTCATGGTGATATTGTTAATTTTGCTGAAATATTTGCTTCTCAACCAGCAATAGGTTTCTACAAGACTCTGAATTAAAGATTTGCCCAATATTAACAGTTTACTTCCCAGGAACTTAAAATATGCCATCTAGAACTTCCTCCCTACAACTGGCCTTGCCAACTGCCATTATTGAACACTTGTCTGGATCCAGCCTCCAAGTCATGCCATCCCAGCAGAACCTAGAGCCTGATCTCTATTGACCTAGGGATTATCTATAAAACCTAGATGGTAACATGAGCATGCAACCATAGTCTCATCCGTGTGAAACACAGAGTGTGTTCATTTCAAATAAGCAAATTTTATATGTAGAGCTGAGCCATGTTCCTAATGCTTAGCAGTGAGACATCTCTCTCAACCAAGCCACTGTGAAGAAGGAGAGTTTACAAGCTATCTGTAATTTTCTAAGTACAAAAGGCTCAATCATTATTGAACCAAAAAGGACCTCAAAAGTCAATTTGTTTAAGGTTTTCAATTACTGGAGAGAAAGACTAAGGAAGTTCAAAGATGGTTTTCAGAGTCTTTCCCAATTTCAAGGTGTGTCTTAGGAAGGGGGGAGGGGTCCTGAAGGCCCATGAAACTGAACCTTCTGTTTAATGGAATAATAAATATAGTCATGGAGTGGCCAAGTCACTCGTTGTTCTAAAGCTCAAACCAGAAGCTAAACACTCATTCTTCATCCAATCTCCTTCCTCTACTGCTCTGTCTGATATTTACAGTGACAGTGTGTCCATGTGTCTAAGGATTGAGAGTTAAGGTCTAAATGAGAATGAATGACAAAATGCCAAAATCCTAGGAAAATGACAGCACAAAAGAAACTTTGGGGATCTTTACTGGCATATAGTATCTTAAACTAGGAAAGAACACATGGTCAATTGCTTGTGGTGGTTCATATCTGCAATACCAACACCCAGGAGGCTGAATCAGGATAATCACTGAGAGCTTGTAGCCAGCTTGGGCTACAAAGTGAGACTGTGTCTCCCAAAAAACAACAACAAAAGACTTTCTTGTCCACTTTGTCCCAACCAAATAAGAAGACAATGGGCCTCCCCATATTAGTACACTAACTAGCCCTTGTTCCCAAGTCTATACAAAATTCTTACTTGTTTGGGAGATCACATGGGAACATGGCTGAAGCATCCACAAAGAGAAACAAACTAACTTTAAAATTTCTCAAACCATTCACTGGTGTTGGCTCTTCATAACTCAAAACAGTTTCATTCATACCCCACTTCAATAAAATCACATTTATAAAGCACAAGAAAGCAGTCTGGATTCATTAAAGACTCTAAAGCATGGGGCCTACATTTTCACATAAAGATTGAAGACACTACAGCAAACAGCATACCCAAGGATACTTTTCTCATTGTGGTTCCTGCTGTAAACAGACAAGACTGTGTTTAATTATTGATTGAATGACATCTTGTCATTGTCTGTAAGGATGGCCACTACTAGCCTGTGTTTTCCATATATGGTTCCTAAGTTCTGTGTCTCTTGACAACTTGACCTGGCCACACTCAATCTTGTTCTTAGACCAATCCTATCTCAGAGGCATTAGTGATTGAAGGCTGCAGTGAAACTGATTAAGTGGCAGCCATTACAGAGGGTGGAAACAAAGACCTTTATGAACTCTAAAGTTTGGGGGAGAAATGCTAGGCTAGGGCTTTCCTGCCTAAATATAATGGGAGCTACAAAGGGACTTTTAAGTCAACTAGTAACTGGATCACAAATGAGTCAGAGATATTTGAAATTAATATTAATAATTTATTTTTACTTAGCCTAATATGTTAACATTGTTATCATTTCAACATGTGGTCTAGCTGCATTTTAAGTTCCCAGAGTCTCCATGTGACTAGTGGTGACTATACTGGAGAATGTGCTGAACAGATCTCTGGGTCACTATCATAGTCCTTAGTTAATCCTTGTAAACATTATAAACATTAGCAATGAGTTTGCTATATTAAGAAATCATAGCAATTAGGAATTTCCAACTGTATAATTAGCATTCTCTAGAGAAACAGAGCAAGAATGAGTGTGTATAGACAGACCTAGAGAGACTTATATGAGGAGTTAGCACCCAACTATGGAGACTAGCTATGGAGAACAGGCCCACAGGCTGGAAACCCAGGAAGAGCTGATGCTGCCCATGAACTGGAAGGTAAGCTGGAGGGAGAATATCCCCTTCCTTAGGGGAAACTGAGACCCTTTCCTGTAGTGATGTTTGGTTTCTTTAAAATCCAGTTATGTTATGTGAGTATGGTTTTGTTTTAATCCCAGGTATGGGATAAGAGGCTGCTTTACAGCAGGTGATTATGATTTGCCTCATGCACTAGCAGGGGCGTGATCTTTTCCAGCTTCGAATAGTTTCTGTGAGTGTGTGACATTTTGAATTCTGGGAACTTTTCAGAAGGTATAAATGCCAGGGCCCTGGGAGAGGCCAGGGCACTCTGAAAATGCCTGCTGAGACTGCTTCTAGTTCCTGTTGTTCCTCTTTGTCAAGTGGTCATGAGCAAAAAGATGAGAAGAAGAAACTGGATAACCTGATGATTAAGACTGGATTTGCCCCCAAGGAACTTTATCAGCAGGAAATAGTCCAAAGAGCTCTACAACTCCTTTCCCCTCTAACCTTCCTTCTCTCCTACCTAGTATTAGAAGATTGGAAAGGATTGGGATAGAATGGAGTTGAAGTGTTGTAGGTATAAGAACCCAATAAAGTAGCCCAAAAAAGTCTGCCCAGCCTTTCCTCCTAAAGCCTTCTACTGACTAGATGAGACCCAGTCAACATCATGTGGTGTGAGCTGGTTTACTCCTGGTTCAATGCTATTTGTACCTTAAAAACCATCAGAATAATTCTGTGAGTATTTTTGAGTGAGATGTCGTCCACACATCTGGTGACACTCCACAGATGTGTAGAATTAACCATTAAACCAACCAAGACTAAGATAAATATTTGAAGCAGTGACCCACATGCCTCGGGAAACACTCCTTACTGGAGAAGCTCAGAGCCTTGCGAGCTGTGCTCAAGCTGAAGTTATCTGACAAAAAGGAAGTGGGGTTTCTTTCCACTTATTTACATTGTTTTCCACTTATGTTCTTTATTATTCCCTAGGTAGCCCTCACTTGAAACATTTTAGTTCTTATAAGAAATACCTTGGTTTCAAGGAAGATGGCTTATAAATTAAGCAAATCAACAAAAGATACTTGGAGCATCTCTGAAGAGGACTCCTGTAAGTCAGAAAGTTTAGCCACAGGAATATGCTGTCTAACATCTCATGAGTTTCAGATGTGAGTATTTTTTTCTGTCCACTCTTGTTTCATATAGAAATGATGCAGGGGTGTAGCAATTTCCTCTGAATTGAAACATCTCCTCCTGGAGATAAGAAGGAGGCTTATAAGAGGTAGGAAAGTAAAAAGCAAACAAACAACAAACAAAAACCGTACATGCCTCATGAAACTCAGAAAGTTATGATTCCCAAGGCCCTCCCTGAAAGTTATAAAATTGGTAAGCAAACCCTCAGGAAGAGGAGGCTCTTTGGTAGAACTGCCTGCACATGTGCAGGAAACTCCAGGGATGAGCTTTCAGGAAACTCATGCTAGGGTGGAGTTTTAGGGGATGGAGTTGTCTGGTGGTACCCATATGCCTATAAGTAACATTTTTCTCATGCCCCTGAATGTAACGCCTGTGAATGTATTGGTTCACCAAGGTAGACTTGGATAGAAAGTCTTTGTTTGTTCTGTCCTTGTGGCCTTTTGGGATGGAGGTACTATATTATCCAGGGTTCTCTAGAGGAGCAGAACTGATAGAATGAATCTCACATACGTGGAATTTACGTGGCTCACAGGCTGTGGTCCAGCTAGTCCAGCAATGGCTGTCTTCCCACGGAAAGTCCAAGAATCAGTGTGCGAGGCTGGATGTCTCAGCTGGTCTTCAGCATACACTGGAATCCTGAAGAAGGAGTCCAATACTAGTTAAGGGGTGGACTTGACAGTAAGTGGGAGAGCAAGCTGGTGAGGAGGGAAAGTGTCTTTCTTCTATGTCCTTACATAGGCTAAAGGCGTGGCCCAGATTTAATAGGGATCTTCCTACCTCAGAAGACTGAGCTTTAGGGTCAGGCTTCCATTTCAAATGATTTAATTAGAAAAAAGAAAATTCTTCCCAAGTATATCCAACTGTCTGGCTTTTACTTCATTCCAGATGCAATGGGGTTGACACCAAGGATAGCCATCACAGGGACCTTCCTCCCATCTCCACGGGAAAGTACAATTCCATTACATCACAACATCTTCTGTCCTTCATAAAAGATTTGGCTTGTCATCATATCTAAGTGTAGTTGAGACCACCCGCCTACAGGGAGGCACTCCAGTAGACTTAGAAAGTAGGCAACCAGCTTTCACTTTGGAACCTGGAGGAGGAGATGCTTTGTAGGGCAGGTCCCTGGTAACTGGAGTGAAGATACTTGATCCCCTTGCTATGCTGATGGCTGTGTGGAATGCTGACTGCTGGAGACTACTTGGGGTAGCTGTAATGGAGTCAGAGGTCATGGGGTAGAAGTGAGGATGCAGGAGCAACAAATCTCTTCAATCATGGTGGACACCAACAGTGCACCCTTGCACAAGGACTGTTCCTGAGGCAGAGACTAGATTTTAGTGAAGCATTACAACCCTGGCTCCTGCTCACCTGGTCACAAGTGACTGGGCACGGATCTTACAATGCACTTTCTTTGTAAAGCAGCTGCAGTCACTGTCCATTTTCTGCCACCACCGAGGACCCTTAGACAGTGTGAATCCTGCCCCGGGGAAGGTGAGACTGTCTCTGTCCTTTCCACCACAGGGATCTCTACTGGCTTAATGCAAAGGTCTTCTGAGGCCTTGGGCTCTGGATCCCTTCACAATTTTCAAGACTTTCTGAGACACTGAAGAGTTTTAGTTCTCTGTATTAAGTCACCCAACTGGAAATTAAAAAAAAAAAGAAAAGAAAATTTAAGTTATCTACTAATTCATTAAAATAGAATTATAAATCTCATTTTTGTTACAGATAACTTTTAATCAAAAGAATTGATTAATTCTTTTTAAATCTAAAGTTTTTATTGTTTGAAAATTTCATACGTGGAATTCTTACAATGTATTTACATTATTTCTACACTTCCTTCTCTTCTTCCATCTCCTCCCATGTTCCCACCCAACTTCCTCTCAAGTTTGTGACCTGTTCTGTTGCTGTTACACATAAATGCATGTGTGCACATGCAGACACACATAGAAAACCTACTGAGCGCATTTGTCACTCCCAGCCATCGGATGTCCATAGTGTGTCTTCTGAGGCAGAGGCTTGTGAAATTCCCCCCATACACATGAACTTGTCCGTTGGTGTCATCACTGAGCAGAGTCTCACATCTCTATTGCTGAGATTGTGTGGGCGCCGTTTCCCTGTTGTATGTAGACGGCACTCTGCCTCATGCTCGGTCTCCTGCACTCTTCTCAGCACCTCACTTATCAATGCTCCCTGAATATCAGATGTAGGGGTTGTGTTGTAAAAGTATCAGTTGGAGCCAGGAACCCAAAGGTCATTTGTCCTCTGTATCTTGGCCAGCCATGAATCTCTGTAGTTGCCTCTGTCTGCTGAAAACCACCACCTCTTTGATGAAGCATAGGAGCTGAGCTTAGTTGTGGGTAAATACTTAGAATGCAGTTAAAAACTAAATTGACTTAAATTTCTTTATTTTCTAAAATACAATTGTTATTGAGAATGACATCATTATGCTTTTCCTTCCTCCTCTTCCCCCTTCCTCTCTCTCGCTCCCCTTTCTTCCCTTCTTTCTTTGATAAGGTCTTACTATGTTACCCAGGCTGGCCTCAAATTCAGTATTCTCCACCTTCAGCCACTTGGATGCCAACATTAGAGGCAAGTGGTAGTAGACTCTGTTGTGGATAGCCCTGGGGCTAGTTATATTTGATGTTAATTCCATTCTCCTGTGAGTGGTTGCGAATGAGTCAGCACTCAGGTGGTTTCCTATAAACCTGCTTCCCACCTTAATTTGCAAAATAAAGGAGAGCTGATGATTGGACAGATAAAAGGGAAGGTGGAAGGAGAGAAGAAGGAGTAAATGGAAGAGGATGCAGAGGAAGAGGAAGAAGGAGAAAAGCTGAGCAGAATCACATGGCCTGGAGAAAGCTCAAGTTCTAAGGAGTCTCATAAGCTGTGGAAGATGGTAGTATAGCGGTAGATCTACCAAGTCTAGGTGCACAGCATGTAATCATATGAACTGTGTTGTGTTTTCATTGCCAGGGCATATTTGGAGAGATTTACTGCAACAAGACTCCACTTTGCTTTATATTTTACCAATGTGTTAGAAACCTCTGGCTTAATAGAGGACAATAACATTCTCGGATACCCCTCTGTATTCATCTGTTGTTACACCTTTTTTTAAAAAATTAAAGCTTCTCCCAGATTTGTAGCAAAGAAACACTTTAATAGCCTTATCATCTGGTGAATATTCTCTAATACCACAGTGCAACTTGACAAGGGATGTTTTCCTAAAGGTTAGCTGCAATGTGGAATCTGAAACTGTGTCAGTAAACAATTCATGTTTTGTTGCATTCAGCTCTATTTTTAAATGATTTTGTGTCATGCGTTGGTCATTCTGAAAAATGCAGGTTTGCTGAATAAGCAGAAATCCCAAATGTTGGTAGGACAGCATTCATTGTTGTCATCTCCACACTCGTTTAAAAATCTTCAAATATTGGGAAATTATCAGGGTGATGGGCACAAGTATAAGTTTGAAAAATTCAAGTTCCATAAGATTTCTTAAATTTTACCCTCAAATGTTTCTTTACACCATAAAGATTACAGCAATGAGATCAATTCACCCACTTAAAAAACACACCTGCCAAGTATGATCACAAAAACTACAGCTTATTCAGCGTGGTGTCACATGTCTGTAATTCTAGCTCCAGAGGGGCTGAGGCAGGAAGACTCCTACCAGTTTGAGGCTTTGGAGTGATGTACTGAGTACTGTTGCAGCCAGGACACACAGTAAGAGTCTGTCTCAAAAACCCTCACAAAAGGACAGAAGAGAGACAGAGAAAGGGAGGGAGGGAGAGAAAAAGAGAGGAAGGGAGGCAGGGAGGGAGGGAGGGAGGGAAGGAGGAAGAATGAGGAGGGGAGGGAAGGAGGGAGGGAGAGAGGAGGGAGAGGAAAGGAAGAAGGGAGGGAGGGAGGGAGAGAGAGGAGGGGAGGAAGAGGGAGGGGGTGCTGGGAGAGGGAGGGAGGGAGGAAAGGAGCTACAGCTTAAATACCTTATCAAGTAAGGATGGTGTCACATGAAAACCCCAGCCAGTTCAGCACTGTCTGGGGTCCTGAGCTAGCTGTTACACTCAGGGTTCAGCAGCAGCATTGTATGTATGATTCCCATCTCTTCATCTTTCTAAACAATCCATGTTCAAGAGCCTAGACTTAATAAAATTAATCATTTCAATTGCTTCATCAGAGCATATGTCAGTGGAACTAACATGTCTGTCTCCAACTGTGTGGCCACAGAGCAGGGGGCAAGGGGCACTGACAAGCACAGCCTGGAGCCAGTGCTTTCATGGTACTGTGGCACCAGCAGTCCCGCCTGTCATTGCTTTCGCAGTCAGCACACAGACTATGGCTGTGGAGAAAGAAAACAGCAGTGGAGAATTTGGGGGGGGGGGGGTTCGAGACAGGGTTTCTCTGTGTAGCCCTGGCTGTCCTGGAACTCACTCTGTAGACCAGGCTGGCCTTGAACTCAGAAATCTGCCTGCCTCTGCCTCCCAAGTGCTGGGATATTATAAAAGTGCTTTTGACCTGCTAAGGAGCCAAAACATCTTCAGGACGTCCAGGAGCCTATGAGATATCCGCGGTTACCTTGTGCCTAAGCCACAGGCAAGAGGGCTTTCCGAGCATTTAGCATTGCAGAATCAGGTCACAAGGTCACAGTACAACCTAGCAGCCTAGTCAACCCTAGCTACCTGAACACTGTGTTGGGATTAATCTGCTGCTTTGCTATGCATTCAAATGCAAAATTCTGAACCCCTAGATCTGATTGCCCCAAGAGCGAATTCTCACATCCACCTGCTTTTGTTGTGCAAACTTTGCTCCCCAATTTAATTGATCAATAAAAGATTAAAGCCTGTGATTGAGCAGTAGATAAAGATAGACAGGACTTCCTGGGAGGGAGAAAGGAATTCTGGGACAAGGAAAGAGGAAAGCCTTCCCCCTCTCCCCTGGGAGGTGGGTGTGACTATGGGCCATGTGGCTGGCTGGGGTTAGGCGGTCAGGTTAACTTAGATGAACCCAGCTAAGGCCTAAGCTTTGAAATACTAGAAAATTTCTGTGTGATTATTTGGGGAACTAGCTGCTCAAGGAATAGCTGCTGCCATATTAATTTTCCGCATTAATTAATATATATATATAGAATATTAAAAATCATTTTTACCTTCTTGCAAGATCTTTTCTAAGGATTGGAAGAGTTGAACTGAGTCCCCAACACCTGTGTCCAGCCTGGCTATTTCCTCATCTACTTTCATTTTAGAATGAATTTAAAACAAACCATACAAGTTGCTAACATGTGTCAAACATATCTGAACCTCATCCCCTACCTTCCCCCACTCTTTCCCTTCTCCCCCCACATTCCTTTGTTTCCTAGACAATGTCACTTCTACCCCATTTTGTACACTTTACATTTACAGACACATGTGATTTCTTGAAACTACATAAAAATCTAGGAATCACAAATGAACGAAAGCACAGCATTAGTCTTTCTGGTACTGGTGTAACCCTCTTAATACATCATCTCTGGTTGCATCTACTTTCCTGCAAAAGACATAATGTCACTGTGCTTTATGGGCAAGATAAATCCCACTGTGCATATATATCGTGCCTTCAACCCACTGCTGCCGCTGGACACCTTGCTGGTTCCGTGACATGGGCATTGTAAATTGCACTGCAATGAACATGTGGGCTGCAGTACATGGCACTGAAAAGCATCTCTGACCCGCTCGGGGAGGCTGGACTGGGAGGTTAACTGACTGGAGTTTCTGCAGTGATCTGCAGCGTGCACAGGCTGAGATCACAGAGATTTCAGGGGGCCAATCAGAGGAACCTCAGCTGAAATCTAGCCCTTGTGGGTTTGGCACCTTGATTAAAGGCTTTTCAGTTCAGTGAACTAAGTGACTGTAGAGGTAGAGCTGGCATTTCTGCATGAGCCGGCTTGAAATGACACCACGGGAAAGATCCTAGTGGACCTACCTGCTGTATCATGTTGGGCTGACCACGGTATTGAGGCCTCCAGTGAAAGTCCTCTTTCCAGCAGTAAGATATTAGAGCAGCAAGCCTGTAACAGATCTGCCCTTTGTGCGGAAAGATTTTTTTCCCTGGCCATTGGTAATATTTTCATTAATATTGAAGTCTATGTGAAATATTAAGTATAACTTAAGAATCAAGATTAAAATATGTTAAAGTTACTTTTGTGGACCCATCTGATGAAGATTTTTAAAAAACACACAAAACAAAGGAGAAAAAACCCTCCATTTCAACAATTTATTTTTTAATTAATTATTTTTTCTTTTATGGGAATGGATATTTTGCTTATATGTATGTCTATGCACCACATGTGTGTAGTCCCCACAGGGGCCAGAAGAGGGTGATGGATCCCCTGAAACTGGAGTTACAGATGGTGTGGGCTACCACACATGCACTGGGAATCTAACCTAGGTCCTCTGGAAGAAGAGCCAGTGCTCTTAACTGCTGAGCCATCTCTACACACACACATCCAAGATTTATTAACTGCATAGAGCTAACCAGTTTGAAACACCCCAAGTTTAAAAATGCATGAGAGCCAGTGAGATGGCTCAGCCAGTGAAGGCTCTTGCTGGAAACCCTTTTTTGTTGGGAACAAAAAAGGGACCCAGGGGAAGAGGGGGAAGGGGAAGACCCACACCCCGCCAGAGTTCCACCTATTCTCTGGTCAGTCAGGGGTGGGAGGGCTGCTATCTACCTTCCATTCATCCCTGGGTGGGCATCTAAGCCTCTGACCCACTCTTCAGTGGATGGCAAGGGGCAGCCTTACCTGAGAGTCCCGGAGCTACTTTGCTAAAGCCACCGGAATTATGGGAGAGAAGGATGAGGGAAGAGGTTCCCAACACTGACAAGAGTGAGCGCAGCGGATCTTGACTGGAGCAGAGACTCTCTGTGGTTTTAGAGCTTTATTATAGAAAGGCGGAGAGAAAGAAAGAGAGAGAGAGAGAGGGAGAGAGGGAGAGAGAGAGAGAGAGGGCTAGAGAGAAAGAGTAAGAAAGAGGAGAGAGGAGAAGAGAATAGAGGAAAGAGGAGAGAAGAGAGGAGAGAGAAGAGGAGAAGACAAAGAGAAAGGAGAGAGGAGAGAAGACAAAGAGAGAGGAGAGAGAGTGAGGAGTAAGAAGTAAGAGAGTGAGGTGGGGGCCTAACAGCCCCTTTTATGGTTTTTACTGTTGCTAGGTAACTGGGGAGGAGTTTAGCCTGAAGGTCAGAAGCTTGGGCCATTGCCTATGTGAGTTTTAGCCATGCTTCTCTTGTGGGGGCTTGGGAGGCGGTAACTTAGGCAGGAGCCAGAGTTCCAGGAGCATGAGGGAACGCCTACCGTGTAATGTAGGTGAATTATCACCATTTCCAGGGTTCAGACCTCAGCTCGACTGGAGACCAGCCTGTCTGTGCAAAGCCCAATTCCCCACAGATGTCCTGAGTTCCTTCCCTGAGAGCCAACCATCACCATGAACTCTGAGGTACACAACCATCCATATTTGCTCACATGTAAAACAAACAAACAAACAAACCTCTCTCTCTCTCTCTCTCTCTCTCTCTCTCTCTCTCTCTCTCTCTTAAATTCTGAAGACCTGGACATGGTGGCACAGTATTTACAAAGTCAAGGCAGGAGGATTGCTAGCCACAAGGCTAGCTTAGGGTGCACAGCGATTCCTGATTCAAAATGCAACAAAACAAGGAAAAAGAAAAGAAAGTGGAAGGGATTAGCACACTATGCAAAGCAGCCTCTCATTTTTACTCCAAAGCAGCTAACTGTAAAGAATTGCGGCTGCATAAGAGACTGGAAACACAAACCACCCGAACACTGCCCACACTTAGTTTAGCTGCAATCACCCTTCATTATACAGCAAATTCCTGCATATCTTGACTGGGTCTGTAATTCAAGAAATCAGAGCCTTTGGCCAGTGCAGCTCTGAGGTCTGGGGCAGCCTGTGCTCTGGTGAAGCTTGTTCGTCATGAGAGAGACCTTCATGGCTGGTGGGGCAGGCATTGGTACATTTTGGGAAACAACTTGGCAGTAGGAGACATCCAAAAGATGCATATATTATCTGCTCAGGCCACCGACAGACAGAAGACCTCGGGCTGAGTGCTGTAGACAAGGGGAATTTGTTTTCTTTACGGTCCTAGAGGCCAGAGTTTTAGTTTAAGGGGCCGAGAAACTTGGCTTTCGATGAGAGCTCTTGTCTAGGCTTGTCCATGACCTGGTGTCCTCACAGAGCTTTCCTCTGCTCTTTGTATGCCCTGGCAGCTGAGGCAAACAGCCTGATCACCTCCTCTCTCCAGATTGTCAATCTAGGATTACAGCCCCACCCTTTTAACTTTGTCTACTCTTAAAGACAGCCTCCTTACAAGTGCTGTCTCTAAATCCAACCACATTAGGACTTAGGGCTTCAACACAGGAATTTCAAGGAGACATAATTCAATCCATAGCAATGCAAATACCAGAACTATGAAACTGCACTTGTATGGTCCAGTTATCTCCTAGACAAAGAGTAGGGCATGCTCACAGAGGAGTGTGTGGAAAGCACCCTTTGTTGCATTGTTTATGCTATCAACATTTTAAAAACATCTAAATAGCTGTTGTCTGGAAGTAGAGAAAGAAATTGCAGAACATTTAAACAATAAAATGCTCAGCAGCAATTAGAAAGACCAACCAAGAGCAGGAGAGACAGCTCTGGATGAGAGCGTTTCATGCAAAAACGTATGGACCTATCTATATTCAGGTCCTAGCATTCACGTAAAAAGTTGGATGTAGGACTGAGTAACGTGATACATACCTTTAATACTAGAATTTGTGAGGCAGAGACAGGCAGATCTCTGAGAGTTCAAGGCCAGCTTGGTCTATATAGAAAGTTCCAGGATAGCCAGAGCTACATAGTGGGATCCTGTCTCGAAGAAAGAGGGAGCAATTGAAGGAGGGAGGAAGGGAGGGAGGGAGGGAGGGAGGGAGGGAGGGACAGGGAGAGAGACAGGGACAGGGAGAGAGACAGGGACAGGGAGAGAGACAGGGACAGGGAGAGAGACAGGGACAGGGAGAGAGACAGGGACAGGGAGAGAGACAGGGACAGGGAGAGAGACAGGGACAGGGAGAGAGACAGGGACAGGGAGAGAGACAGGGACAGGGAGAGAGACAGGGACAGGGAGAGAGACAGGGACAGGGAGAGAGACAGGGACAGGGACAGGGACAGGGACAGGGACAGGGACAGGGACAGGGACAGGGACAGGGAGAGAGCTGTGTTGCTTGTAAGCCCATAATGGAAAATTGGTGGTGGGTGGAGACAAGGGGAGCTCTGGGCCTGCTAGCCATCTAACCAAGCTCTAGGTTCTGTGGAGGATCCTGAGATAAGGAAATAAGATGGACACCCATAGAATAAGAGACCCAACCACCTCCTCCAGCTTTGAGTGTGTGCACAGATATGTACACTCACACACACCAGACAAAAGCAGAGAAGGAAGGGAGCAGAGAAGGAAGTAGGGGCAGAGGAGGAAGAAGGGGTCAGAGGAAGAAGTGGGGTCAGAGGAGGAAGTGAGGTCAGAGGAGGAAGTGAGGTCAGAGGAGGAAGGGGGAGAGGAGGAACAAACAAGACTTAGCTGTTCAGCATCCATCAACATGAGTAAACCTTAAATTTTGGACTTAAAATCCAAGCTACAAAAAGCACAAATACACCGTGATGGTGACTATGTAGGAAGAGAAGCAGTGTGGCAAGAATAAGCATCAGCACCACGGTGTGGATGGTATTGTCTCGGTTAGCAACTGCCTTAAGAGAAGACAGATGGTGGGGAACAAAAAGGGTCATGGACTTCGTCTTTTACCTTTTATTCTGAGGCATGGAGGCAACATGGAGTAAATATGGCAGAACCAAGCATCTTCTAGGTGGGGATGGGCCCATGGTCACTGGAAACGGAGGTGCCCAGCTCACAGCGGCTCAAGGTGAGAAAATGTGCATATATAGAAGTAATAGTTTGCCATGTAAAGTTTGAGCTCTGTCTGGGTTAGTTATATTGAAAAATCCTCCCCAGCAATGCTGGGAAGCAGCCAATGGGGAGTAGGGGGTAGGGGACTGCCGTAGCTCCAACATAGTCTTAGCTTTGCCGGTGACCAACTGCTCAGTGTGCTGTGCTTGGTAAGTTACATGTATTGAAAACATGTAGAACTCAATATAGTTTTTAAAGATTTATTTTATTTTGGTGTGTGTGTGTGTGTGTGTGTGTGTGTGTGTGTGTGTGTGGACAAATGAATGCAGATGCTCACAGAGGCTGGAAGAAGGTATTGGATCTTCTGGAATTGGAGTTACAGACAGTTGTGAGCTGTCCCATGTGGATGCTGGAACTCAATTCTGATCCTTTGAAAGAGCCTAACCACTGAGCGATCTCTCTAGCCCCTTAATGTTATGTTCAGCTTACAGAGGAGTTTGGGGCTGCAACCCTATCAGAAGCAGAAGAAACCTGTAGTTTCTATCTCATGTGTTTGTAATGTTTTTATAATTAAAATAAGTGGATTTTTAAAGGGAGCATAGATCTGGGCATTAGGAAGAACCAGGTCCCAATTCAGTGCCCATTCTTTATTAGCTGTAAGTCCTTGGGCAAGCTGGGCAAGCTCACTGGGCTCCCATCCCCCCTCCCAACCTTAGCTGTACGCCTACTTCTTGAGGATGGTATGAAATCACACACCTGTATAAGTTAACAAATGGCTCTGCACCACTAGTGGAGTCAACAAAGCAGGGCTCCTGGGCCTCAGGAGTGGCGATCGTGGTGGAGCCTGCGTGGGTCTGTTCTAGGTCCTCTGCAACGTTATGGTTGTCCACTTGATATTTTGGGGGATTCCTGACAGTGGGAGTGGGGGTTTCTCTGACTCTTTTGTCTTCTTTTGGAACCTTTTCCTTCTACTGGGTTGTGTTGTCCAACCTTGATGTTGTGCCTGGTCTTACTGCATCTTATGTGTTATGCTGTGCTTGGTTGATGTCCCTGGGAGGCCTGCTCTTTTCCTGGGGAGACAGCTGCAGGAGTGGATCTAGGTGAGAAGAGAGATGTCATGGAGTGGAGGGAGGGGGGGCTGCGGTAAGGATGTTTTGTATAAGAGAAGCATAAATAAAAATTAAAACAAACAAACAAGACAAAAAGAAAAGGGTTCTGGTTGCCTGTAATGAGCTGGCTCACCCTTCCTGTCCTATCTTTTAGCCCTTCTCTTGTCTCCAGTGTTTAAATATGCATGCATACATGTGCACAGATAATTCACAAGTGCTTTAGAGTGTAGGCCAAGCTTTGGCAGGGTGGAAAATCCATGGGTTTTGTCCCAGGTCAGCACAAGGCTATCTTGCCTCAAAAGCTCAAACAAATCAGACTGTAATAAAAATGGAAACTCGTCCAAGCTGAGAAGTGCTGGCTGACTGAATTCTCACATTGCAGGCATTCATTTTTACTTTTTATTTTATTTTTAAACTTTTTTATATTTATGTGTTGCCTTCATGTATCTCTGTGTATTTGGGGGGATCAGAGCCCCTGGAACTGGAACTACAGACAATTATGAGCTGCCATGTGAGTGCTAGGATTTGAATCTGGGTCCTTTGGGAGAACAGCCAGTGCTCTTAACCACTGAGCCATCTTTTCAATCCCGTGTGAATTAATTTGTATGTAGGCTTTCCTGTCAGTATAACAAGGACAAGTCTGTGTGGTCAACTTTACATTGTCCTTGCTTTCAGAACACTCATGGAAATCCAGAAACTTCATTTGATTTGATATTCTCCATTTTTTCCAGTTGCCATTGAACTAGTAGAAAAGGTAACAGAGTTGAGTTGCTACATCTGTTTGTCCCTTGGACAACATCTGTTACAGAAAGACACAAATGTCACTCTGTGGAACACAGGTGCCCCAGTGCCACAGGTGCAGTTTTGATTGGCTTTGGCCATCACTGTCAACTCTATATTCCAAAGGTTGTGGGCTCAACTCAAGCTGCATCGCAGGGAAAGCTGGGACATTTCTTTTCAGCTCAGTTAGCTTGCCTAAGAGAATGTTGCTATAAACGCGGAGCATGCAAACACCCCCAACAGTGAGTAAGTGTGCACAGGCACCTGGCCTGCTCTGCTCGGGACGCAGCCACACTCACCTCTTCCTGCTCTGAGCCTTGACAAAGCCCAGTGACCTTGGATTTCTGAAACATGGCCAAGAAAACTTACATTCCTTATTTGTCGCAGTCAATTGCCTTTATTGTGTGAATGTACTTTTTTTTTTTTTACTGCATTTGAGACTTAGTGTGCAAGTGACTAATTTTTTAGGCTGTGTTATATCAGCAAACAGAAGTAAGGTCTATCTGTGACCATGGACCTAATTTCTGGATCATTCTGTCTCATGTCAAGAAATCTAGAACTATGATTTTAAGACCATGTAACATGTGATTATGGTTTTCTTCACAAAACACTAAAATACAAAATAATTGGTATAAACAAAATAAAATGTAACAAAATTCTGAGGAAGAAAGGGAAAATATAAATGTCAAAATACCAGTATCAATACAAAGTAAAAATATTAAAAGTGTTTATGACTTTGGGAGCGCTGCAAAGTGCCTACTTGAACATGGAGCTGCCCCAAATGGTTCCCTTTGGTTTTGTGCTGTAGACCAGTGGTTCTCAACCTTCCTAATGCTGGGACCCTTTAACACAGTTCATCATCTTGTGGTGGCCCCAACCACAAAATTATTTTGTTGCTACTTCATAACTATAATTTTGCTACCGTTATCAGTCACAATGCAAATATCTGACATGCAGGATACCTAGCATCTCAACCCACAGGCTGAGAACCAATGCTCTAGACTGAGGGAGTAAGCTGTGACTGAACTTGACAGCTGAAGCAAGTAGCCATGAAGAAAATAGTCAGGAAAGAGGACTACTTAGTGTCTAGCTTTTCTATGGCTGTGATAAAACACGCTGACCAGGCTGGGCAATGGTGGTACATGCCTTTAATCCCAGCACTAGGGAGGCAGAGGTAGATGGATCTCTGTGAGTTCGAGGCAAGCCTGGTCTAAAGAGCTCCAGGATGGCTAGGACTTCACAAAGAAACCCTGACTCATGAAAAAGAAACAACAAAACAAAACAAACAAACAAACAAAAACAAAACCCACTCTGACCCAGCACCCAGAGGAGGAGAGGGCTCATTTCACTTCACACTTTCAGGTGACAATCAATCACTGAGGAAACTGAAGGCAGGAACAGGAACCTTGAGGAACACCACTTCCCGGCTTGTTCTCTATCCTTTTGCCTAAATGGAGGCCGCACTCACAGTGGGCCGGGCCCTCCCACATCAATCATCAATGAAGACATGAGCTGTCTTCAGGCCAAGCTGATAAAGCTGGTCTTTAATGAGGTGCTCACTTCTGGAGGACCTCTAGGTTGTCAAGCTGACAATAAAAACGGACACAGACACTTGCATATCTTCAAAGCAGTATATTCATGCAGGGAACTTCGAATACATGCAGTCACCCTGGAAGAAGGCCTTAAAGTAAGGAAGGAAAAAAGCCTCTCCGGCTTAGAAAGTCCAGAGTCACTAAAGCTCTGATTAATCCAATGCCAGGCGGAACCCAGTCTTACTTTGCATTACAGTAAGTGGCAGTCCTCAGGAAATAAGTCTACAGGACAGATAAGGTAAAATATGATTCAGTGGACTCCTCCTAGAGAGAATGAAACCAGTGAGAACGAACATCCAGAGCTGGGGCATGGCTCAGAGGCAGAACAATGACCTAACCTGTGTGAGAGCCCAGGTCTGTAGCCCAGGACTGCAAAAACGAAAACAAACAGAACCCAAGCAACCCAAGCAAAGTACAATGAATAGCACTACTGATCTGTAGAAATTACCCAAAAGATTGAGTCTCAGAAACAAATGCATGTGATAAGCAGTCACGTCTAATGTAAAAGTAAGCCAGTCTTCCCACTGTGTGCTATCCTTTACCTCAAGGGCAAGGTAAGGCCACGCCCCTCAGAATCAGGAGGCAACACATCTAATGAAGCAATCCGTTTCCCATTAGCAGACACATGTTAGGAGCACAGCGCAGGTGGGCTTTGCAGTTTAGAGGAAGAGCATAGTAAGTAGAGAAGAAGAGGAGGAGGAGGAAGAGGAAGAGGAGGAAGAGGAGAGGGAGGAGAAGGAGGAAGAGGAGGAAGAGGAGAGGGAGGAGGAGGAAGAGGAGGAAGAGGGGAGGGAGGAGGATGGGGGAAGAGGAGGAAGAGGAGAGGGAGGAGAAGGAGGAAGAGGAGGAAGAGGAGAGGGAGGAGGAAGAAGAGGAGGAAGAGGGGAGGGAGGAGGATGGGGGAAGAGGAGAAGAGGGAGGAGGAGGGGGAAGAGGAGGAAGAGGAGAGGGAGGAGGAGGAAGAGGAGGAAGAGGAGAGAGATGAGGATGGGGGAAGAGGAGGAGGAGGAAGAGGAGGAAGAGGAGAGGGAGGAGGATGGGGGAAGAGGAGGAGGAAGATGAGGAGGAGGAAGAGGAGAGGGAGGAGGATGGGGGAAGAGGAGGAGGAGGAGGAGGAGGAGGAGGAGGAGGAAAAACAATTTTGGAGCACATCTTGAGTCTGGTTGGTAGTCAAGTAGGCTAAACCCTAAAGATTACCCTCTCTGTATGAAATCAAGAGAATTTAATGGACTCAGTTTTAGCTCTAAAAGTCTTTGATTTACAATGCTGGGCAATATGCAAGGACAGGATAGATAGAGAGCACCCCTTTCCATGAATGGAAGTTCTCTTTATCACTGTACGTGTGAGTGATACCCTATAGCTGCAGGGAGACACCGTTATCTTCCAAATACTCTTCTTTGGCCTGAATAGAGTGACTTTGATGCAAGCAATGCTGGACAGTTGTTTTTAAGAAGTGATTTGGAGATGAAGTTCTTGACCTAATATAGTCAAAGTCTATTTTGGATCCTTTCATTTGAAGTTAACAACAACAGATTAAAAATAAGTTTGTACTAAAAATTCAAAGTAGAAATGTCATTTGACGTAGATTTTCATACACTTTCGATGCAGATTTGATAAGCCTTTAGGGGGTTGAATGTCGCTATTATCTTTCTTGCGCAGAAGAACAATTTTAGTCTATAAGATAGAATGATAAGCCTTTGGAGTGTCCCCTAGCCTGCTTTCATGGCACATTGATGGCTACTGGCTTGTAAACCATTAGTAGGTCAAGTTCATTGTAAGTAACCACCATATTATCCTAACCTCTCCCACTGACCACAAAGCAAATGAACCAGAAAATCAAACTCGTTTCTGGATCGTTACTAAATTCCATTTTGGCAAATTTATATCTCTTCTTATGTAGCAAAGTAGCATTAAGCATTATAATTTTAAGAACTGAAGCAGGGCTATTAAAGTCAGTCAGGTGATGGGCAACGTGGGTTGAAGTCAGTGGTGATGTCAGCTCTAGAATTGCCTCTATTTGTCCATCCTGATTTGCCCAGGCTGAGGGAACACAGCAAGTACTTAGATCCACAAGGAGCTAATGTGAATACCAACTGTCTGACTTCTTTATAGTGATAGTGTTGGTCTGTAATGCCCTGTATTTGAGGATTTCTCCTTTGATGAATTTTGGTTTTCAGAAAGCTGAGTGGATTTCACAAACTCATTTACTTTATTTGTGATGGTGACTTAGCACCCTGAGAGAACAACAGGCACCAATCTGACTGGGGATGCATAATGAAAAGAACTGTGAACTCTGGAGGTAGGGGCAACATTAGGGTGCTTGTCTGGTGTGGATGCCTGGGTTCAAGCTCTGGCAAATAATAATATTATTGTTATTATTATTGTTGTTGTTGTAAAAATTGAAGTAATAAGGGATCGGCTGATAGGAGATAGAAATAGCTCTGCCTACCTTGGGAAGATAAGATACAAGGAGCAGTTACTGAGCTGGATGCTAAGGAAGAATGGCTCACACTGGAGAGGGTGCAGCCACTCTCCCTGGATGGCTGCCAGATACTGAGATGCCTTGCCAGTAGAGCTTGCTGGAAGCCTACTCCTTAGGAGTTAGAGACATGATCCACAGAGAGGTGTGACCCCTTTGAACTTACTGAAGAGACACTCAGACTCAGGTGTTCCAGAAGGCTGTTAGCTTCTGTGCTTGTGATGCTAATAGTGGTTTTGAACCTGGTGGCCCTTGGGTGACAAGCCTTTGGATGTGTCTCAATGATTTTCTATATTGGGTTCATTGAGATTGGAAGACCCATTCTGTATGCAGGTGCTGGGCACCAAACTGAATGAAAAGAATAAGGTGAGCGGAGCTGGGAACCGGTGTGGATTACCCTCCATACCTTGACCAGAGACTCTGCGGCCAGCTGCTTCAAGCAGCCTCTGTAGTCTCACCACCATGATGAATGTACCCTCACACCGTAAGACAAAATCCTTCACACATACTTGCTTGTGTTTGCCAAGTGTTTGCATCAAAGCACCAGGGCAAGTCACTAATACAGTGTGATTGGCAGTCCTTGCTGCAGAAGGCTGCTGTGGATGTGTCACACACACTGGAAAACTCTGGAGAAGAGGAGAGACCAGAATGAGGAAGGAAAATCCTTCCATCTGCGCTGTCCCTCCCGCACCCTCCAACACGCATAGGCTCAGGCTTGGTAGCCGAAGGGAAACACTTACAGGGTTCAGTCCCATTCTCAGAGGGCAGATGATAAAATGGCCCTGGAGCTGGGGGACAATGGGGAGCATAAGTCAGTAAGCATGCCATTAAGCCACAGAGCAGTTGATAGTGTTTCAGAAATACACCATTCCAGGCCAAGGGAAGTCTCACAAACTCTTCTTGGCCCAGAACAGAGTATGTCTCTCTACTGAGGGGACATGGCGCTGGGTTCTATTCTCCTCTCTGTGGGCAGCTGTGGATAAATGCAGCCCCACTCTTGGCACCTTTTCTAAGTTATGTTGTGACCCTCTTTCTGTTTGGAAAGAGAATAACAGGGTCCCGTAGTGCTACTTCTCTTGGGTTTTGCTGACTCCCATGTTCTGTATCTCTATCTGAGGGTCTCAGCCCATTGACTGTTCCCTCCTGTCTTATCCATGTACTCTAGTCTTTTCTTTCTAGCTATAGGTACTTGGCTCTCCCGAGCCAGGGTCTCAGATCTCCAAATAGCAAAATACTTCAAGCTTTTCAAATGGACTGCAAATTCTCTCCAATTTGATCTGAAAGAAGCAACTTCTCTAACCTTCTAGACCAACCATGTTTGATATTGTAAGTAGCTCCAAGACTTATTAAGACTACTAGTCTTCGTTTGTTTGTGTTTTTTTTTCTGAGACAGTGTTTCTCTGTGTAGCCCTGGCTGTCCTGGAACTCACTCTGTAGACCAGTCTGGCCTCGAACTCAGAAATCCACCTGCCTCTGCCTCCCAAGTGCTGGAATTAAAGGCATGGGCCACCACTGCCCGGCTAGTCTTCCTTTAACGTACTCAAAATAGTCTTCCTTTCTTATTTAGGGTAAGTTTTGGGAAAGGGAGTTGGCAAGGCAGAAATAATATATATTCAGAAAAGACAAACATTTAGTAGCTCTGTAACTCTAGACACCATACCGTATTTTTACACAAACGTGAAATGTGGGAACAAACAGCACCCATTTGTCTGAGCCAAGGGGAAAATCAAAGAAGTTACTCGTGTCTAACTGCTTGGATCATAGTCTGATGCATTGCCAGCAGTCATAAGTGGTTCAAGGCCGAGAAATGGTCGGCAGGATGATGTCCAGTCAGACAAATCGGTAGACATGAAGAGTTATAATAGGCTTTTGTAGCCGCTGGTGCTAGACTAAATCTATCTGCGTCAATTGCATCCACACTGACTTTGTGTGTGACGCCCAGGGGGCGCTTGGGAAAGGCAGTAGAGCTGTCTGTTGAGGGCCTGAAGATACCAAAGAAACAGGCCTTCTATAGGCTATGATGGATTGAGTTTCAGTGCCACTAGATGGCGCTGTAGAGCAATTAAGCTTGGCTTGTAAACCTGTGCTTTTAAGATGAGATAGTCCAACAGGAACACTTCACACAGTTAATTATGTGAACCGAAAAGACTGTCAATATCGTCCCCAGAGTTTTTATTCTCAAGCAGCCAATTGGGGAAAGGAGAGTTCCTGAAAAACAAGTGTTTCTGAGGGAAGAGTGGATGCTTAGGAAGATAATTGAACACAAGCCAAGGCCACATTCGGTGTCTGGTTGTGATCACTACATGATAACAATGCAACTATTGCTTAAGGTCAGATTATCAACCAAAGGTAACACAACTGAAGTGAAAATGTGCAATAAAGAAACACTTTAGACCGGGCGTGGTGGCGCACACCTTTAATCCCAGCACTCGGGAGGCAGAGGCAGGCGGATTTCTGAGTTCAAGGCCAGCCTGGTCTACAAAGTGAGTTCCAGGACAGCCAAGGCTACACAGAGAAACCCTGTCTCGAAAAACCAAAAAAAAAAAAAAAAAAGAAACACTTTAGTGTTAGAGCATTCTGAACGAGATGCCGTTTATATTGGAAGACCCAACAATATATCTGATGCTTTACTGGGTGGATCACACAAGCAAGACTAAATGGAAGTTATGATGTATTTCTAGTCTTGTGTTAGATTGGTATTTTCACTTTGTAAAAGGTGTGCTTTAAGGAGAACTCTAAGAATGACATAAAAAATTACATTTATAATTTGTTCAAAATTTATTTAAAGGCCTCTATTTTTATTATTTTCAACTTTGGGTATGTGTGTATGAGGGAGTTGTGTGTGCATGTGAGGGTAGTCCCTGCAGACTCCAGCAACATCAGATCCCCTGATGTGGTTGGTGGGAATTGAACTTGGGACTTCTGTAAGTGTACTATGGACTCAGCCACTGAGCCATCTCTCCAGGTCCCAGTCAAACATTTTTAAGGTAGCAGAGAGAAGCAAGTAATGGGGCCAGGAGAGAATGGGAGTTATTTTGTGGATGTGTGTTAAGGAGGGCTATAGAGAAGAGAAGATGCAGCCCATGTTTGGACATTTGAGTCATACTAGAGTAGCGTTAAACCAGTTGACCCAACTCATTTTCTTTGAGTCTTTCCACCATGACATCTTTATCAGTTTGGAAACCAGGCACCACAGCACATGAAGAATGTGAATTCTGTCCCTCCACTCTGTTTACTGTACCACTTAGACCTACAGGGAGGGTCTCAGCAAGCCACAGCATCAACATAGAACCAATTGCATTTGACCTACAAACAGCTTTAGCAGGGGGCTCAGCTGGAGATACAGACCACTGGCTGCCATCACTAGACATGGTGAGGAAGGAAATGGTGTGATTTCCTTTTATAAAGGAGAAACGGAGATAAGAGATTTACAAGGACAAGAAATGAAGAACAAATATAAAGGAGGTTATTCCTTGGCTTCAGGAAATTACTAGTGCTTTCCTGGCAAGCAGGAGCCTTAAATAGTCAGCCCGTCTGTGGAGTGTGGGGAGGGGCACATGTCCGACTGTGGAGAGCGTTTCAGTAATCTGGGCCTCAGACACCCTTTGGTTCCAGTGTTAGATTTCTACAACGCTGACTTAGCTAAATTGCTGTCATTTTGTTAACAATTCCTCTTTATCTTCAGATTATTAAGGGTGAAGTGAGTTATAGAATCCCTATTTTGATATCTTCTTCAAATTAACACAACCAAAAATGTGTGTCTCTTAGGTGTTGCCTCGCTGGCCAAGGCTTGGGTAATAATTCAGTCAAAAGATCAGTGTTTCAGTAACGTGACAAAGAGAGGACACAGCTTCTCTGTCAGCCAGCCTGAGAAAACCCACCTTTGAAGAGGAGTTCTCTGAGCCTGTTAGGTTCGTTATAAGCAGAAATGGGACCACTTAGTCCAGGAGCTGCCCACGTGCATTGTGGGAGACAGAGGGAGAGGATCAGATGCAGGTGACAGGACACAAGTGACCTTTGTGGTCATCAAACATGTAAAGTTACTCAGCACAGCACGCTACAGTTCCAAGATCTTCCCTAAACTGCTGCTGAAACTTGATTACTCTTGTTCCAGGATCAGTGATAAGACCTTTAGGAGGTCATTTGGTCACTGGGGCACTGCCATCATGACTGGAGGAAGGTCACTGTGATGATCAGTTTTAATTATCAGCTTAGCACAACCTTGTCACCTGGGAAGTGAGTCTCAGTGAGAGTCTACCTCAGTCAAGTTGGTCTGAGCATATCTGTGGGGGGATTTCTATAATTACACATAAATTGATGCAGGAAGACCCAGTGTGAAAGTGGTTGGCACTATCCCATAGCCCTAGAGTGTGTAGGGTTAGAGAAAGCTGGCTCAGAAGTAAGCATGCATGAATTCACGCCTCTGTTCTTGTAGCTCTGATGTGACCAGCTGTCTCAAGTTCCTGTCATGCTCTCAAGTGATGGACTGTCACCTAAAATTGTGGACTAGGATAAAACCTTCCATCTCCCCGGTGGCTTCTTTTGTTGGAGTGTCCTATCACAGGCCTTTGCTTTGGCACACTGTCATGGGGGCGAACAGGGCAACAGAAGCAGTAAGCTGTGTTCACAGACGAGAAACACGGGGGACACCTAAGACCCCTCCCCTCACACTGTAGTGGATCGGGAAGCAGAAAAAATAGACTGGAAATCAGTCTGGGATATAAAACTTTAACCCTTCCCCCATGGACTTCTGTTAAGCTTCTACCTCCTACAAGGTCCACAGCTTCCCTAAACAGCACTACCAACTGGGACCCAGTGTTCAAACACATGAACCCTTGGAGGACGTTCTGCATCCAAGTCACTATGATACTGTGGCATACTTATAAAATGAGAGGCCCAGCCCCATTTTTTCTCAATGGCTTTGGCCATGATGTGTGTGTCACAGCATGAGGGCTCTCACTGTAAGTGGACCTCAGTTTTAGATCTCACAGCCTCCAGGAGTCTTTTCTGTGGTATTCTGTAAAACAGCAGTAATGACTTGAGTTTAATGGGACAAAGTCCATTGAGGAGAATGGTGAAGAGAGTGGATCTTGTATTATACCAGCATGCTTGAATTTAGGGGAAAAGATACAAGCAAGTCCTGGACAGAAGACAGAATTACAACATCTACTTAAATGCAGTCATTTAAAGCTAACAGCCTCAGAGCATCACAAAACCACTATGGCATTTACCCTGACTGTGAACACGCAAACTGTACTACAAAGGAGTGGGTGAGGGGCTGGGGAGAGAGGCCTCCTTTCCTCTTTCTTCTCTATTTGCATACAAACTTATCAGTAACCAGGACCTCCTTTTCCCTGGGACTAGGGACACTGAGCAACTGACAAATTACACACACACACACACACACACACACACACACACACACACACACCATTGCCTTATCTTTGGCACTGAGAATTAATAAAATGTCTCTTCTGAGGTGCAGTGATGATGATTGGAGCCCTTAAACTATGGCCTGCCCAGTTTGGAGAATGGCTTTATGGTAGAGCTGTTATTAAACAATGATCTATTAACACTTTACTCAGTGCGATTATATTAGTCAGCTTTCTGCCACCATAATAAAATATTTGAGACAGTCAACTTAGAAAGATTTTTTTTTGAGGTTCTGAATTGGTTTGGCCTGCTGCTTCAGACCTGTGGTAAGGCAGTGTATCATGGTGGGAATCCATGAAGAGAAAAGCCACTTACATTAGCAATCAGGGAACCAAAAGGAAGAGGAGGGGTTGGGGTCTCATAGTCGTCTTGAAGGGTATTCCCCAGTGAACTGAGGACCAGCCATAGGACCCCACCTCATAAAGGTAGCTCCAGTTACCAGAAACACAACTCTAATTGCCAATGTTTTTAACATACTGGCCTTTAGGAGCTATTTAAGGTCCAAACTACATTGCTGATCTTCACTGCTCAAGTCCTCTCCGGGCTCTGGTTGGAGGCTTTGATTTCTAGCCCTCAGTCAGTGGACCAATGGACCAGCTCTGCTACTTTCCAGAGCCTTGGTAATTTAATATGGGAAGAGGCCCAGGGGTGAATGCCAGACAGTTCACCCTCCAGCAACAGGCACTATGACTGAGTACTAAGTGTTAAAATATTTCAGGCTAGATGAAGACTAGAGTCAAAGCAGGAAGAACTGAGAAGGGGGAAAAGCCATCTTAATGACAGCCGGTCATAATTAAACAGTACAGAACAAAAATGGAGTGTTTTCTGTTATACTCTGTGAATAATGTTTGTACTTTGAAACTTTTAAAATATTTAAGGCAAGAAGAAATGAAATGCACGGCAACCAGTTAGGGTCATACATTTAGGACAAAAATGATGAAATATTAAAATGAAAGAAATAAATGTTCTGACTGAAATACTGAGAGTCTGTGGACATGAATTATTCAAAGTGGGAACATGAGCCCTGCAATCTGTTATATAACAGGGCATGTGGCAAAGTTCAGGAGTCAAGCAATGCTAAGGAATGGAGGGACTACAGGTTAGGTTTAGTGATACCCTAACTCCGTGCTTGAACCCTAGGGAAGGAGAAGTGTGACTAGGTCCTGCAAATGGAGTCTGGAGAGAGAGCCTGACCTCTAGGTTGATGTTTTCAGTCAGGACTTCACAGTGGTCAGGTTAGCCCAGGCTATGCAGCAAAAACAAGTAACACCAAGTGTCAGGCTAGCCCAGAATATGCAGTAAAAACAATTACCAAGTGTAGGGCTCAAAGCAGCACAGCTTCATTTCTTGCTCAAATTAACATTTTTCACAAGCTGCTAATATTACTGATGTAGTGTTTAATCTCAGCTGTTAAATTTATTGGCTAGGGGCTGAAGATATGGCTCAGTGGTTAAGAGCACCCGCTGCTCTTCCAGAGATCCTGAGTCCAATTCCCAGCGGCCACATGGTGGCTCACAACCATCTGTAATGGGATCCGATGTCCTCTTCTGGTGTGTCTGAAGACAGCTACAGTGTACTCATATAAATAAAAGTAAAAAATAATAATTTAAAAAATTTATTGGCTCTAGGAAGCACCCTGTGGTGTACACCACATACCAGCCTTCGGGAGGCAAAGGCAGGTGGAGTTCGAAGCCAGCCTAGTCTATATATTGAGTTTCAGGACAACTAGAACTACATAATGAGACCCTGTGTCAAAAAAAATGTTGCCTCTAGAACCAACCAAGAAATACCAAGAAATACACCTTGGATGTGTGTGTAAGAGAGAGGGTATTTCCAGCTGAGAAAGGAAGACACTCTGGCAGCATGAGAGGTACCATCCTGCATGGGCCTGGATCCCCTTTGGGGAAGGTGCTGCTGCTAGCTGACTGCGTGTACTTCTTGCTGGATAGTGGTCTGCCCTGTTGATGTAACAGCCGCCCCTGTTCTTCCCCACCATCAGATCCTAGTTGCGATGGCCTTTGATGTAGACTGAGTATCACTGGCTCTTCACTGCCACATTGGATGGAGAAGCTATTTGGTTCCCAGCCTTTTCAGTGTGCAGACAGCCACCGCTGGATTATCCAGACCATAAAATGGAAACCAACCTAATAAATCTCCATGATATATGTTTATCCCACCCATTCTGTTCCTTTGGAGAGCCCTGACTGATATTATAATAAGCCACTTCATGTTACAACAGCGCAACACCACCTTGCATCTTTCCATCTCAGTTTTAAGGAAAAGTGAGAGCCTGGCATTACTCAACAGATCACACAAAGGTCTGCAAACAAAGGTCTGCAAATCACTCCTAACAGGTTTGCCCCAACTCTGTCCACGGTCATGTTAGAAAAGGTGGGAGCGAAGTCTGAAAATACACTATTATTCTGCTCGGAAGTGCAAAGAAACAAAGTTTGACACTTAGAGAGCATCCCTGCCGGTTCCCATGACGATGCTACTTGGAAGGAATACCTGTTTCCTTCCCCAACTTTCTTCATTGATGAGAAAACTAGCTAGTCACCCATCACTTAGCATATTGGAAAATTCATGCCTGAGACAACCATAAACTTAACTTCAGGGGGAGTACTTTGAGTTTAACTTTAGGTGAAAAAAGGCTTTTAACTTTAATTTTAATACTAATTAGTATAAATGTAATGGAGATCCAATAGACTATGAGAACTGGCGAGTACCTAGTCAGCCATTAGTCTCAGGGTCTTGCATCTTTAGTGCTTCGAGGATCAACATAAATGAATGGAGAGGGCCAGAGAAGCAGGTCTGGGGTCTTCATTGTTTATACTAAGCATCATCTAACTTCTGTATAAGGGACTAGGAGACAGATCTTGCCAGAACTTCTGTTTTTGTTTTGTTTTGTCTTGCTTTGTTTTGTTTTTTTTTTGAGAAGCCAGAGGCCTGCTCATGTTGTTATTATTTTTTCCTAATTTCAGGTAGGAACTCTTTTGGTTTTTAAACATTGGCTCGAGATTTCAAAAGACAGCACCGTAGCATGTAAAACCAAAGAAACACAGCTATAGCCAACTTGTGGGAAATAACTTTGCTATTCCTTTACCTGTTGGCTGTAGCAACAATGGGGCAGAGCCTTCTGTTTGTCAAAGCTCCAAAGTTCAGTATGTAGAGGAGCTATCCTGGGAGGTACTCCAATTAAAGCTAAGGGTGCTCTGTCCCTGAAACTCTCCTCCCAGGGCTCCAGGAGCTTGATGTGAAAGCCACTGCTTACTCACCAGCCATTCTCGCCAGGGCTGAGCAGAGACGAGGTTCACTCAGGCCCACAGAGTGTGTGTTGCCCGTGGTTACTGCAGGTGAGATGCAGAAACTCTGTGGTTCTATCGACACTGAAGCTGCCTTCTTCTAGGAACCGTTTCTCAAGTGTACCTGTCCATCTGGAAGCCCAGAAACAAACACCCAGGGACTACTCTCTGAAGATAAAGTATTAGATAAATTCAGAACACTTGCTCCAGTAGTGTGCTAGCATAGGTGCACTTTGGGCAGAGAGGGTGAGAAACTGGGCAGATCCTGGTTATACAAGAAGGGACAGCGAGTGTGCAAGAGACAAACATTCAGCACCGCTTGGCAAAGAGTTAGATCTGCTTTCACCAGACTTCTTGAGCCTGGAGATAAAGACAGAAATGTGGTCTCTGCCTTCCTTTAACCCAGGATTATTCCATATCTCCATGTACACTGCTCTTCCTTCTACAGACAAACCCACGGAAGAACTTCATTTGTCTTAGTCACATTAAAAAGAAACAATGGCTAGTAATAAAACAGAATATAGTAATTTCCATAATAAATTTTACTTTTTAAATTAAGAATTTGTTATTTCTACAATTTTCCATTTTGTATTTTAGATTGTAATAGACCGAGTAACTGACACTTCGGGAACAGAAGCACAGGTGGCCTGGGACCCGCGACACTACACGATGCACATATATATGCATTTTTCTAATGAGTTGCATTTTATTTATTTTTTTTAATTTTTAATATTTTTATTACATATTTTCCTCAATTACATTTCCTATGTTATCCCAAAAGTCCCCCATAGCGCCCCCCACTTCCCTACCCACCCATTCCCATTCTTTTGGCCCTGGCATTCCCCTATATTGGGGCATATAAAGTTTGCAAGTCCAATGGGCCTCTCTTTCCATTGATGGCCGACTAGACCATCTTTCGATACATATGCAGCTAGAGACAAGAGCTCCGGGGTTCTGGTTAGTACATCATGTTGTTCCAACAATAGGGTTGCAGATCCCTTTAGCTCCTTGGGTACTTTCTCTAGCTTCTCCATTGGGAGCCCTGTGATACATCCAATAGCTGACTGTGAACATCCACTCCTATGTTTGCTAGGCCCCGGCATCGTCTCACAAGAGACAGCTATATTTGGGTCCTTTCAGCAAAATCTTGCTAGTGTATGCAATGGTGTCAGCGTTTAGAAGCTGCTTATGGGATGGATCCCTGGTTACGGCAGTCTCTAAATGGTCCATCCTTTCATCACAGCTACGAACTTTGTCTCTGTAACTCCTTCCATGGGTGTTTTGTTCCCAATTCTAAGAAGGGGCACAGTGTCCACACTTTGGTCTTCATTCTTCTTGAGTTTCATGCGTTTAGCAAATTGTATCTTATATCTTGGGTTGGGGCTCAGAACTGAACAAAGAATTCTCACCTGAGGAATACCGAATGGCAGAGAAGCACATGAAAAAATGTTCAACATCCTTAATCATCAGGGAAATGCAAATCAAAACAACCCTGAGATTCCACCTCACACCAGTCAGAATGGCTAAGATCAAAAATTCAGGTGACAGCAGATGCTGGCGAGGATGTGGAGAAAGAGGAACACTCCTCCATTGTTGGTGGGATTGCAAGCTTGTACAACCACTCTGGAAATCAGTCTGGCGGTTCCTCAGAAAATTGGACATAGTACTACCGGAGGATCTCGCAATACCTCTCCTGGGCATATATCCAGAAGATGTCCCAACCGGTAAAAAGAACACATGCTCCACTATGTTCATAGCAGCCCTATTTATAATAGCCAGAAGCTGGAAAGAACCCAGATGTCCCTCAACAGAGGAATGGATACAGAAATTATGGTACATTTACACAATGGAGTACTACTCAGCTATTAAAAAGAATGAATTTATGAAATTCCTAGCCAAATGGATGGACCTGGAGGGCATCATCTTGAGTGAAGTAACACAATCACAAAAGAACTCACACAATATGTATTCACTGATAAGTGGATATTAGCCCAAAACTTAGGATACCCAAGATATGAGTTGCATTTTAAAACAAAAGATACACAAGTTATTTTTATAAATTCAGACTTGATGAAGAGCACAGAAAATCACAAATGCCTCTCACTTTCCTTCACTTAAGTCAGGATTGAACAAATTTTGTCCTATGGATCAAATTCTGGGAGCCACCTATTGGAGGGTGTATGTTTGTTTGTTTGTTTGTTTTGAGATCAGGTCTCACTATGTAGCCCAACTTGGCCTCAAGATACTCCTATCTCTGCTTCTCTAAAAAATTCACTTTACATTTCTTTGTGTGTGTGCATACATGTACATGTGTGCTGTGACACATGTGTAGCAGTTAGAAGACAGCCTTCAGGAGTCAGCTCTCTCTCCATGCTTTGTGTGTGTGCACACATGTACACGTGTGCTGTGACACGCGTGTAGCAGTTAGAAGACAGCCTGCAGGAGTCAGCTCTCTCTCCATGCTTTGTGTCTCAAGGATCAGACTCAGGTTGTTTGGCTTGGCAAGCAAAGGCTTTTACCTGTGGAGCCACTTTTTAAGTGCTGGATTATAGACAGACATATACTGTGTTCCACCTAATCTTATAAATAAAGTTTTATTGGAACAATCATATCTATTCACCTACAAACTGCTTCCCTGCTAGAATAGCAGGATTCAGTGACTGCAACACTGTTTGTAGGTGTTATAACAATTAAAATATTCACTCTGTGAACGTTTACAGAAAATATCTGTCTAACACTTATCCAATCCTGCCAACTAAACACTAGCATGATTATTAAGTGCTTTATTTCCTGCTAGCAACTTTCTCTGTGCACACATACATAGATTGTCTAAATGCAGCCTTCTACATTAATGTCTTAACTCTCGCACTTGATAGATCCTCTCAACCTGCACTGCCCAGGATGAGAACTCTGAAGTACTTGGAATGTGCCTTGTGTGGCTGAAGAGCTAAATTTTTAATTTTACTGAATTATAATTAATTAAAATTTAAATAGGCACAAGGGACTGGTGGATTTATTGAACGTCCTTGAAATATTCTTTATTTGCTTAATATTTCATGATCACTTTTTCAAATCATTAAATATTCCTTGTAAAATCCCCTCTTATGACTACATACCATTGTAATGCATGGATGTCTCATCATTTGCCTTACTGAGCCCTGTCTTTGACACAGATTGCTTCCAATTTCTCACTGTAACCGAGTGCACTTTACGAAGCCCCCATCGAGTGGCATGTTCTGAGATGGAAAGCTGAGAGCAGAGTCGTCTACTGAAGTCCACACATGACACAGACCGGCTTGAGTCACCTTGCTCAGTTTGGGTGACAGCTTCTGAACTTAGCTTTATAGGCAAAGTCCTCCAGGGTGGCAGATTCTGACATGAAGCGTGGAAGTGCAGGCAGGTGCACAGATAGGGGAACAAGAAAGGTTCCCTTCCTTCTCACACCCCTCACCCCAGGATGGAAAATCTAAGAATAGACAACAGAGATAGAGGAGTGGGGGGGATCTGGTGACGGAGATGCACCAGCAAGGCCACACACTGAGAGTGGGGTGAACGGGAGTAAGATGTGGCAATGCCAGTGTTTCTGAAACATGAGTCTGAATTGTACACTGCCCGCTCAAAATACATTCTGAGGGGCTAGATTTATCTCTCTAGACCTCGATTCTTTCAATAGAATAATAACAATGCTTGATGTTCATGGATTATTTAAACACAGTGTGGAGTAATGTAAACAGCATGTTCAGCACAGGCTGACTTATTGTAGTATTACAGAGGGCAAGGAAATGAGGTCACTGAAGGGGTAGGGCGGTCCTTGTCTCAGAACCAGAGGCCACGCCTTACTGGTGTCAGACCCTTCTTCATAGGCATCCTCACCACCAGTAAGCAGGCTTCCTCGGGCAGTGTGCCCACAGCCCAGCTGTAATGTATGGCTTACTAAGACAAGAAAGACATCCTTCATTGTAATGTACTTTAACTGGGCATTTGCTAAAGCAGTGCCCTATCATTTAGCATGGCCTGGGATATCTGTGCCCCTCAGTATGTGAGGGTGGAAGGGAAGGACCTGTACCACCCTTACATTAATAATTACTCTCTTAATAATTGGGAAAATGATTCAGGTTAAAACTGACTGATGCCTCCTGATTACTAAATATTTTTCCATCAATATCCATTTTTTTCTTTTTTTACTTATTTAGACTTAAATGTTTTTTGAGAAGGGTCTTATTATGTAGCCCAGGCTGGCCTGAACTCATTATAAAGTCCAAACTGAACTTAAACTCATAGAGATCTATGCTGCAGCTCTGCCTCCTGGGTCCTGGGATCAAAGGGGTGAGCCACCACCCTTTCATTCTTGCTTCGATCCTGTTCTATCCTTTCTTCTGCAATTTCTAAGCCCAGCCCCTACCACTGAAGACAAGGAAACCTCTGTAGCGCATCACCGTGTCACACAGAGAACAAGAGAATTCATTTCATTTGTGGGCAGTAATATTCTTCTTCTCTTGCCCTATGGATCCTCCAGTATCTATTATTATTATTATTATTATTATTATTATTATTATTATTATTACTGCTGCTGCTGTTGTTGTTGTAAGACAAAAGAATGACTGAGAAAAGTATCCAAAGGGAAACATAATGTCAAAATGAAAAATAGTCAAAAGTAGGCGTACTGTTTTTTTGATGGCAAGGACTTCCTGCCTCGGAATCTGAGACTGCATCGGTACTTTGCCAGCTCCATGGCAATCTCTGGAAGCACTACCCGAGTATTTGAGAAACTTGAGAAAACGTTGAGAGACAATAATGCCTGCTGTTGCCTGGAAATGTTGCTTGGTGATATAATCCAAACCATAATGGGGGGGGGGGCGCAGAATATTCTGCACAGCTACATTTGCACTACCTGTTTAACGCTCACATCAACACACATTTTGTTGAAGAAGAAATTGGGCACCACTAGTTTTCTTACATACAGAAGACAAAACATCTTGTCATGGTGAGAAACTCCCGATTTTTTTCTAAATTCTGTGCTCACTGTTTTACACCCCTGCGTGTTACGGAGTGTCAACACAACGATGCTGATCAACACAGTTAGGATTTTATATTCGTATTGTTGGAAGCCAGTCTTACAGTATAATTTCCCCAATGGCGTTTTGGAGCAGGATGCTCTTACACAGAATACACCTAACTATGTAAGCATGTTTACATGTCTACAGCCCTCCATTCCTTCCTAATCCCTGCTAGTCTGGAGACATCGTAGGAAAGAAACCCATCCGCCTCCAACTCCACCTTCAGGGTATTTACAGCCTACTACCAAAAATATATGTTTTTCTTATTAACGAGAATTCAAATCTAGTTGAACACCCCACTCTGTGTCAAACAAAGAATGGCACACAATATTATTGCCTTAACATACACACCCAGAGGACATCAGAAAAGGCTCAGTGTAACCCAACCTCGTGTTTGAGAGCCTTGTGGGACACATACAAGGCAAAGCCAGTTTGAAAGTTTGAGTGGCCTTTAATGGCCCCAATGGTGTGGAAACTCTTTCTAGCTTGCAGATGGGGACTTTAATGTCAACAGAGAGAACCAGGCTGTTTGATAAGACCCTTGCTGGCTTTAAAATTGATGTCACTCCCCTGTCATTCATTTTGACTAATGTCCTCATTCAATTGAACAAAAATAATTGTTTTGTTGAGATAGAAAAATGCCACAATGTTGTATGAAAAGGAGACATTGTGCCTTGCTCACTTTAGAAAACTCTTATATTTGAGTTTTAAATATAGACATACTCTGGAGAGTTAAAATGAAAGGTATGGTCTACTGTGGCACAGAATAGAGATAGAGTGCCCTACAAACTTTGCCCATATCATCAAGCACAGTGAAGTCCACACTTGTCTCTCTCACTAAAATATGTATAGGAAGACCCAATTTTATTCCTCAAGTCTAGTTGTTTCTAGAAGGAATTCCATTTTCTTTACAAGGAAATATTTACTGAGCTTGAAATGTCTCAGAGTTACACCCCGAAAGGCCATAAGTGTGAGTCCTTGGAGACTACAAGGTGAGGTGACACAGCCTAGGTCACCGTGTAAGCTAAGCTCATGGGATTGGAAATGGAAGTCAGCTCTGGATTTTATCAGATTTGACATCACTGTTGCCATCAGCCTCTCAGGCTTGCCCAGGGAAGTCAGTGATTGCCTTAGAAGATGAGCTAATACTGAGAAAACGTGGTGACTGCATAGATAGTCCACTGAGAGTTTGTTTCAATGAACTTTTGCATATAAAATCTCCGTGACCCTACAAAGTCAGAAAAAAAAATACTACTATGAGAAAATTGAGGTTAGGAGAAGTGTATATGTGTATAAGGATGAACATGTATGAACATCCATGCATGGGGGTGAAGATCTTGAGTACCATTTCTCTGGGGGTACCTTGTTTTTAGACAGTCTCTCACTGGGAGTTGGGCCATGTGGATGAAGCTGGACTGCCCAGTGAGACCTGGGAACTCTCCTCCGTTCTTTCCCTAGCACTGGGACTATGAGCACAGGCTTCCACCACCAGCTGTATGTGGGCACTGAGCATTGAACCCAGGTCCTGGTGCTTTCATGGCAAGCGCATTATTAACTGAGACCTCTCCTAGGGCCTTGGACTCAGAGAATTTAGACGATCTACTTGATATCATCTGACTGAGTGTAAACCCAAGATGATGTTCAGGTAAGGTAGAACTCTAGCCATCCTTCCTGACAAGGAAGGCCCCATTGACTGTTTAGCTTCAGAGCATCTGCAGTGCTTCTCTGTTCTTGCCTCCTTGACAATTCCAGGGTGGAATCTCTGGCCTTTGGATATTCCTTCTACTTTAACTTTCTGCTACTGTAACAAATACTTGAGCTAAATGAGCTTATAAAGATGGAAGACTGCCATGTCTGGTTGATAGCTTTCAGTCTACAACAAGCTGTCTCTGTGGCAGCCCACAGCATGTGGGAGGTGTGCAGTGAAAGTAAACCATTTAAGTCATGAATGAAAGACAAGAAGAAGCAACCAGGGATACATAGTGTCCCAGATAGAAAACCTGCAGTGGTCTAAAGCCTTCCCCTAGGTCCCACCCCACATGTCGTTACCATTTCTCAGTAGCATGTGGGCCAGACAGCAAAATTTAAACACATGGGTCTTCTAAGGGTCATTCTACTCAAGTTTCACTTCATTGCCTGACATGGGTCCTGGCCATTTCCTACCTTAAAGTGTTCATGAACCTTCCTGTACTCCTGTCTTTCTTGTTATACTTTGATGATCACAGGTTCACGTACACCCTCTACTTATGTTAGTATATACTAGAAGAAAAAAACATCTTGAGCTACAAAACTTGGATCTTGACCTTTCCTTCTCAGATACAGTTCTGCCTCTACCTCTAAAGGAGGGAGGAGAAGGAAAACAACATCCTTAGCATTCTTGGCTTAGTTACCTAAAGCTCCAGCCATAACACTAACAACACACAGTGTTCTCTGCATCCAAGAGCAAGGACTACCAGGACTGTCAAACCCCAGTGTCTACACCCTTAGCTGTGGTCCACCCCTCTTTCCCATGGTGCTGTGTTTGAAGTTTTGTTTAATACAAAGCATTTAGAAAACTCTCTAAAATTACAGGACCTGGGATTTCATTCCCCACGGAGGTCTAAACACAAACTAGGGAAACACCTAAGAACAGCTGCCACTGATACTCTCGTGGTAATTGGCGATTGAATATCAAAGTAGTTGTTCTGTTTGGTGTAATTTATTATGTTCTAATTCTTTTTTCGTAGTTCATTTCAAACATACTTTTTCTAAACAGTGGAATAAATGGTTCCAGAGTGGTTTTCAGAAGTCTATGTGGAAAATTAACAAAAAATACTACAAAGATTGTTGGGCCACTACATAAATTTAGTTTTTAACCCCAAAGGAGAAAAAAAAAAACACAAAACTGTGAGTGACACAATGCATTTCTTCCCTGACTTGAATTTGCTTTGTGCTTTCCTCCCTGCACACAAACCAATCGTGAAAGAGGCACAAAAGGAAGACAAGTGTCTTACAATAATTATGGTGAAACTTTTTCTAAACAAAGTAGTTTTATAAAAACAAGATTGCACATAAAAAATACAGAGTGGATATTTTAGGGAAAATAGCACTGCGGCGTGTTCCCCATATGCAATGATTTGCCACAGGCAGTTTGTATCTCTAACCTCTACTGAAATTTCAAGCAGAGTTGAATGAATACACTCCATCTGTCTGGAAAGTTCCAGAAGGGTGGAACATAAGATGGTTGGACAAAGTCTGTTCTAATCTGAAGACTCTGTCATCTCCAACTTAGACACTAACATGAGTCACGGGAATCTTCAAGTGGAGTCTGCATGGGCCTCACAGTAACACAAACAGCCCCCGGGAGTGGGGTAAGGAGTCTGGGATATCCTTGCTGCCTGACTCTGAGTTTATATCACTGTCTAGCTGCAACCTGATGCTGTTGGCGAATCACAGTCCCTGGTTCCACCCTAGCTTCTTCGTCTATAACATGGATATGGGATCAGTCCTATCCCCTAAAGCCACCCTGAGGATGCAGGGATTGGCTGTAAGGACAGTGCTCATGAGGCCTTTGCTGTGCTATTCTTCCCAGGAAAAGCAGAGCTAATCAGAAACCGTTCCTTAAGTGAGCCCTTCCGTGAAGTAAGTAGTAGTTTATTCTGAGTTCAATTAAAGTCAGATTGCAGCTCACATTTGACCTGCAGTCAAAGAAAAAAGGAAGGGACAGAAAAATGAAAGATTGCACTTGTGTAAGAACGGAGAGAAGCATCCATTTTCTAAAGGACAGAAAGGAACATTCTGAGGGGCAGTGATCTTGAAAGTGGAAGTATGATAAGAAGACGTGAAGCCTGTGTTCACACACACACACACACCTACTTTGGTAAGTAACTGTGGAGTCACTGTTTTATGTACACCTCAAAGCTTCCATTTTGTCCAGATACTCAGGTCTCACACTGACCTATGGCTTCAGTTCTGCAATCTGTGGATTTGCCCTGAGACTCTGCTACTTATCAGATACCATGGAAACAAAGATGCTGGTCTCCTAGGTTCTCCGTGTAGAGGAGAAGCTGGACAGGCAAATGCTCATTTTTGTTACTGCTGTGTCGAAAGTTGTCACCAGTTTTGGGGTAGGACATCATGGAGCTGAAAGGAAGCAGATCCATCTAGCCCATGGGGCCAGGACTTGCAGTCACGTTGACAGCCCCCATTAGGCTTGAAGCAGGTATTAAGGTAATAACAGGACCCAGGAGCATTAGAACCCAGGAGCGTTAGGCCACTTACTGTCTCAAACCACTCCTCTCTCCCTACCTCCAGACATGCTGTGTTAGGAACAGTGTAAAACGGTAAAAGGCAGGTTTTGGAACTCTGTCCTTTAAAAATCAGCATTCAAGGTATTAGATACCATTGTGGCACTCTCAAACAGTCTGTTTTAGTGAGAACTCTGCAATTTTTAAAATCTTCTGAGTTTGTGTCCATTACTGTACAGGTGGAGAAAGAACTCATTTCCAGGGAGACTGTCCTTATGATTGGGAAGGCTTTGGATCAGGCTTTCTGATGCAGCTAAATAGGGAGGGACATGCTTGCTTTGAAGGAAACCGATTAAGGCAGAGAAAAGCTAATCTGCTCTCCAGGGACAATGAGGAGGATAACAACCCCCTCTCCTTTCCCTTTGTTGTTGTTGTTGCTGTTGTTGTTGTTGTTCTCCTCCTCCTCCTCCTCCTCCTCGTCCTCCTTCCCCCCTCTCCCTCCCTCCCCCTCCCTCCCCCTCCTCCTTCATCTTCATCATCTTCACTAATAGATTTTACAGCTTCCTTGGGGGAGAAGCAGGTCCAAGAGAGTAGAGGTGGAAAACAAGGAGTGTACAGAGGCAGAGGCCAGAGGCCAGAGGCCAAAGAGCAGAGGCTAGAGGGCAGAGGGCAGAGGCAGGAGAAGTGTCCTTAGCCTATAGTTAGCAGCAAATGCTGGAGAGTAGAATTTAGTTGGGCAAATTCTTCTGATGGACTCTGAGCCATTGGCTTCAGCAGCAATGCCACAGAGTTTCTATTTCTCCATAAGTGATTCATTACTTCCAGTTATTCTCAGACTTTCAGTAAGATTGTGTGAGTGTGTGTGTGTGTGTGTGTGTGTGTGTGTGTGTGTGTGTGTGTGTTGCATGGCTAGTATATACTATGATGTTGAAGTAAAGGAAGGCTTCAATTCTATATGAAGAGACAAGAATGCTGGGGTGAAGCCAGGGGAAGGACACAAGCTTGCTGGTAATAATACTAACCCAAAGCCCTGAGCTAGTGTGAGCTGAGATTACATGGGATTTCTCCCCTAGATCTTCACACCTTATTTCTGAAATGAGGGTGGGGATCATGCAGTCCACAGTAATCTACTAAGAGCGTGTTGAGTATTTAACTTGATCCCCATCTGATGAGCCTAGCGGGATGAGATTTAGAGAGTAAATAACTCTTCACGTCTGTGCATTGTGACCCCTTTGGTGGTCAAACAACCCTGTCACAGGAGTTGCATATTAGATATTTACATTACAGTTCATAACAGTAGCAAAAATTACAGGGATGAAGTATCAATACAAATAATGTTATGGTTGGTGTCACTACAATCTGAGGAACTGTATTAAAGAATCATAGCATTAGGAAGGCTGGGAGCCACTGCTGGAAGATGATGCATGCATTAGGAGTTTTACCTAAGCTTCAAAGAAAGCACAACTTCCCCAACATAACTATTAGCCCATCTTCAGAAACTATTGTGAAAGAATACTGGGCATCTCTTGATCAGGCTTAGAAATTGTCTTAGGAAGAGCTATTATCACAGACTTTTGAGATTTGGACCACTTGGCAGCACACAGCCTCTCCTTTCATATTTAGGGAGCTGTACCCAACTGTATTAGTCTCTGAGGAAGTAACTGAAGCCTCCAGTAGAGAAGTCAGGCAGGTGGGGGGCTTCTTTCTTGTCCCTTGGCCTACAGTGGGGGCAAGTAGCTTGGGATGGTTAATCAAACTCCTATCCAAGACCAAATTAAAAGCTCACAAGCTAAAAAGGAGGCACGATGGAGACACACTTATAGGGAACAGGATGGGTGGGGTGGAAGATGATGAAAACTGCCAACTTCCTAAGGCAGCAGGTTGGCGCCATTTGTTCTCCAAGGACTACATGTGAGCTGTGTAATGGCCACTGCTCAAAGGACACCCATAGAAAGGAAGGCTGCACAACTGGACAGTGGGAAACATGGCTCACAGGGCTTCAGCCAGTCGTCAAAGCCGTTATTCAGAGCAATCAGTGATGTCGATCATCCACACCATGCATGGGATGTAATAAAACCGATACTTTACACTTGTGATGCTTTCCCTGGGATTCTTTGTCTCCATTCTATCCAGGAGAAAGACTAAAAACACCTTCTGATGAGGGGACTGAGCAAGGGGCCTGGTCACTACTCATAATCACAAGAGTGTTAGAAACCAGGAGAATTGGTGCACTTTTGTAACAACATGCAGTGTCGGGAAAGATGAATGCCGTGTGGACTCCAGTGGTCCACTGGAAAAGAAAAGGATAGTAGGTACCTTGATAAGCTGTGGACTGTATTTACTAATAGTGTATCAATACTGGTACACTAGCATATGTACCATAGAAATACATTAATAACAGGAGAATCAGCCTGGGAACTGCTGTATTGTGTGTCAACTCTTCCAGCAAACAAACAAAAACTATGCCAAGAATGAAAGCTGAGGGGCTGGAGATGGAGCTCAGAAACAGAATACTTATGTTACATTTGTGAAGCCCTAGGTCTCGACTCAAGCCTGACAGGAATAAAACAATGCAATCTATAACAGCCTGAACAACTCATCCCTGCAGATCACAGCAGGTACAGTAGTAGCATGGCATCATGCTCACAGGACTCAAAGAGCAGAAACTAAGAACACACCATGAAAGTGCTACCACTTCCGACACGTTGCCTGGATCCCTTGGGATGCCGGGTGGCTTCTTCAGTGGCAATGGCAGAAGAACCCATCCACATGGAAGCAGGTGCATTCTGGTGGGTCTCTGCATTTTGGAAGGTATCAAGTATAAGCCTGTTGTGCTGATCCACTTTTTACAAGGTACCCAAAGAGTTATTCATAGTTTGTGAGATATAAGGAACATAGAACTGTTCATCATTGCAGTTTTCTCCTTTGCAAGATTACTCAGGAAAATTAGAAAGTCCAGAAAAGGTCAAAATAACATGAGCAAAGTTACTGCAACTTAGGAGACAGTGTTTAAGGAATCTTTGGGAAAAAAACATGTGGAGAGTGCCACCCACCAGTGGGCGTGGTGTTCTCTCGTTGCTGCTCACAGTGGGTGCTTCAGTGTCTCAGTGGGGACACTGAAGAGAATGAGGGTAATAACAGCACACTTGATCCCAACCCACAAATGATCCATCCCTGGCGATTGACAAAAGACATAGAAATTCAAACCAAGAGGGCCATGTTGTTAGGCTAATTCTTGCCTCCCACCCACCCCCATCCATGTTCTCTTCTTTAAAATATTAATTCTAATAGAGGTTGTGGTTTTGTTCATGACAACCTACTAATCAAAACTCTTGGGTTTGATCATTGGGTTCAAAGTTGCTACACTCCATTTCTGGTCTCCTCGGACTGCCCCTGGCAGGAAGTGCAGGTTTGTGTGGTGAGTGATGAAGGCTAGCCCTGGGATTTTGGGTTCAGGCTGCCGGTCACAGCCAGTACCTGTCAATTCCTGGATTCATTCTCTCGTGAATTCTGTGAAATTCTCTTCTTAACCATGAATGTGAAAAGACAAAAGAACTCCTTTTCCTGATTTAATGCTTTTGGCTCTCCTGGATTTCTCAGTAACAATGTTTCTCCCTCTCCCTCCCTTGTGTCCACGGACGCTCCTTATCTGTTGGGCTCTTGCTGTCACCCCTTATCAACATAAGAGAATATCTAATGGAATCTTCTTACAAAAACCATTCACATTAGCCCTTATTTTCTTTGCAATTTTCCTGGGGGGAAAGATCTGTGGAATTTAGATCATAAACTCCTTAGACAAGAGGACAACTTGTCTAAAACAACTTGAGCTCTTGTGCTCAGCAATGAGCTTATAAATTCAGAGAAAGGGAGGCTGGATAGATGGAAGGATCTATCAGAGACTCAGAAAGCGTCCCTTTAAAAAGCAACTGTGTGTTTCATTTCATTTCATTTCATTTTTTTTTCAGATCTAAGCAGCCTTGTAACTGGATTAATTCTAGCTAATAGCTAAGAAAATGTTAAACTATATGCTGTACAGAGCCCCAACCTACAGTTTCATTTTGTGGCAAGGAACAGTTTATTTTGTTGGACAGGCTCGCAAAATGCCTGTCACATATTCGTCACCCTAGAAGCAGGTCAGAGACTAGGAAAGTGATGTGTACAACAAGAGGCAGTCTCGGTAGCGTGTAGCAATCTTTCCCCCGATGTGGTCTGATTCCCATTATTGACAATAAGTTTGGATGGCACTGACCAGAACAGATTCCCTGCCCAGCCCTGTACCAGAGCTTGGACAAAAATATGTTTGCAGCACGCTTGGTTTTGAGCTTCTCTTCTCTTCCTTCTGAGCCACGGTCTTCTAGGCTGAATGATGAAAGTGGTTTAAGCACGGGCATTTCTCTGCTTTGCTGGGGAGCACCTGGTGAGTATTGTTTAGGAAAGCCCACAGTCGTATGAGAAGGAAGCAGCAGTCAGTTTAACAGCAGAAAAAAAAAGCAGCATCCTCACTACAACAGATGAAGTCATTGGGTAGCACACATGGCCGGCTAACTTTCCATACATGCTGGCTAGAAAAAGACCAGGTCATTTAGCCCAGGTATTTGCTCACAGGATCCACCTTGTAGGATGTGGGAATTCTGATTTTCTAGTTGTGCCATTTCTACGATCTTTTAAAGAGAGATTCTACCATTTAATAGTCCATGTGACTCTCATTTCTTTAAAGTCTCTTGAGAGAAAAACCACCAGTGACAATCTGGGGGTGGACACAAAGGGAGCGACCAATCAGGCATACGCGATCAAGCGCATGTAAATCAGCAGGGTGAGTGTGGGATGCGCCCCATGACTAAAAGGGCGCCTGGCTGCAAGTTTTCTGAGTTCAGGGCCTGTCTTGGGCTCCATAGAGACATGATTATCTTGGTTTCCTTTGCTGCTATGATAAAACACTCTCATCAAAGGCAGCCTGGGTGAGGACAGGATGGACTTGGTTTACACATTCAGATCTCAGAGGACCATTGCTTACAGGCTTGCTCCCTTGGATCATGCTTAACTCGATCTCCGATATAACCCAAGGCTTCCTAGGGATGTTGCTGTCTATAGGGGCTAGCCCCTCTCACACCAATCAATGATCAGGTCAGTCCCCCAAGCCATGTCCATAGGCCAACGTGATCTGGCCAATGCCTCAGTCCATGTTTCCCTCTCAGATGACTCTAGGCTGTATCAATTTAACAATTAATGCTAATTAGTACACTCGCTGAGCTTGTATTAGAAAGCACAGTCTTACCTTACTGTTTATGCACCCAAAACCAATGGAGGTCAGGTTGACTTTTATATTTTTTTCATAATCTGATCTGTTGGGGATACACCTAAATAGAAACTGTGCAAAACTGATTGTTACCAGGAGTGGGGGACTCTATTCTACTGTCCAGAGATTAGGGATTATGTGCAGCCCTATGGGGAGGGGCTGAGGCGGGCTCTCGGGTTGCTAGGTGCACTGTTAGGAGAGTGGTGTGTGCAAAGTACACACAGGTGAAGGAACTAGGCTGCTGCTGATAAGTAATGTTATCATTTAAATCATGACTTGACTCGTGTGGATGTCCAGATTCAGCTTCAGAAAATATCGTTTCTATGCAACTATCCATGCACATGCTCGTATCTATCTTTGTTACAGATTTAATGCAGAGAATCTCATTGGCTGTGCTTAGTTCCTGAAAGTCACTCCTCTGATATTAGGATAGTGACCCTGCTTCTTTGTGTATGCATGGGCCTCCAGGTCATACCATTGCTTTGTTTTATCATTTTGCTTTCATTAAACATTAATCTTTTAAACATTATTTATGTAAACAACACAAAATTGGATTTTCCTTTTATTCAACTTGGCAGACATCTTCACCAATGGGTAGGTTTAGCTCATTTACACATCATCATTTAAAATACGGTGCTGTAATTCCATGACTTTAAAAAATGTTTTTTTACTCTTGAGACTACCTTTGTGTGTGTGTCAGAGGGATGTTCTTAGAATAACTTGGAAGATTTGTATTTTTGTAATGATGTTAATTTTTAATAATAAAATAATCAAAAATCCTCTCATTTGTGGTATTTCTTTATGTGAAAAATCCAATACAAAGCACAGCATAGTCTGGGCGTATCCTTTAGAATTTGTTAAAGTTTCTTCATGGCAATACAATATATATTTTAAAAAATATTCAATAGGGACTTGTAAAGAATATGTAGCTGGCCAGGTGTAGTGGCACACATTAATCCCAGCACCCAGGAGGCAGAAAGGTAGATCTCTGTGAATTCAAAGCCAGCCTGGTCTACAAAGCAAGTACCAGGCCAGCCAAAGCTACACAGAGAAACCCTTCTCAAAAAAACCAAAAATATGTAGCTACAAATATCGGTTACCTCATTAGTTATGTGTGACTTAAACTGCTTACAAACTTTGCCATCTGCCTCTCACCTTTACCCCCCTCTCTCTTAAGACAGCCAATGTCAGTAGTTCCTTGTGCATTCTTTCAGGAAGCTTATTTATGTATTAAGTACATGTATCTATATGCATACATATGTACATTTTCTTTTAAATACATAAAACTTAATTGCTTTATACACCACTGTCTAATATATTCTATGTTCCATTTGGTTTAGTGACATAGCCAAACCACATGTGTGACACACCTCATTCTGTAGCTCTTTTCCTTTCTTTCTTTTTTTTTTTTTTTCAGAGTTATTAAAATAGTCTCTCCCCAGGTCATTAGACTTTATATTTTGTTCTTGACATCAATTTTCTTGCTCAATGATCAGGGAATGTGTGGTTGTAGGCAATATTTGGACTTTATTGAGAATTTTTCCGTGGCTTGATACATAATAAAACTTTTAAATGTTCTGTGGGGTTTTGGAAAGAATGTCTAGTTTCTTTATTTTGACTAGCATGTTTGGTATTTATGATTCAAACTCTCTATAAAGCTATACATTTGCAACTAGTCAACCTGCCAAGTTTTGTGAGGTATGAGCCTCCCATTAAGCTTGCAGATTGACAATCTCTTTTTTCTGGTTAGTTTTTTTTTTTTTTTTTTTTTTTTTTTTTTTTTTGTCAACATGACATAAGCTAGAGTCGTCGTCTGAGAAGGAGGGACCTTAGCTGAGAACAAGCTCCCACCAGACTGGCCTGTGGGCAAGCCTGCGGGAACTTTCTTAGTCTATGACTGTTAAGAGAAGGTGTTGCCTACTATGGGTGGTCCCACCTCTGACGAGGTGGTCCTAGGTTGTATCAGAAAGCAGGCTGAGCAAGTTTTGAGGAGGAGCAAGGCAGTAAGCAATGTCCCTTCATTGCCTCTGTCATAGTTCCTGCCTTGAATTTCTGCTGACTTTCTTTGATGATGTACTGTATAAGCTACACTGAAGTAAATCTGTTACTTTTGGTTTTGCTGCTTTATTATAGCAATTAGAAACCTAATTAAGGCCTCTGGGTCAAGCCAAGCTCCCCTAAGCAGCCAGCTACACCAGAGGAGCCTCCATTCTCTTGCTGCCTCCATAAGACCTGAGACTCTTGAACTATACAGGTAAGCTTCCCTTCCCCCATCCATCTTCCTTGTTGGCTGAGCCCTCTGGGACAAGCCAAGCTGTCCTGGGAAGCTTGCTATCCCAGGGGAACCTCCATTCTCCTATCACCGTTCTGCCCACCTTCATCAGACCTGAGGTCCCTGAACCATACAGACTTGCAGGTCCAGAACCATACAGGCCAAGGATACCTATCAGAGGTCTACCACACCAGGACCATTGAGGGTCACTCCCTCCCAATACCTACTACAACAAGAACATCCAGGGACCAAAACTATTCAGATTACTAAAGAATCTCGAAAGAACAGAGTCAACAAAAGCCAGGGCATGACATCTCCAAAGCACAGCTACCCCACTATAGCAAGCTCTAGATATCATAACACAACTAAAACACAAGAAAATGACCTGAATCCAATCTTATAAACATGATAGAAGCCTTTTAAAGAGGAAATAAATAAATCCCTTAAGGACATACAGGAAAATACTATTAAATGCATGAAGGAAATGAATGAAACTGTGCAAGATCTGAAAGTGGAAATAGAAGCAATAAAGAAAACACAAACTGAGAAAATCCTGGAGATGGAAAACCTAGGGATGAGAACAGGAACAACAGAGACTTTCAACCAAAATTAATCAAATGAGTCAGGGAAGGATACTTCATACTCATCAAAGGAAAACTCTACCAAGATGATACCCCAATTCTGAACTTCTATGCCCCAAACACAAGGACACCCACAATTATAAAAGAAACATTGCTAAAGCTTAAATCTCATATTGAACCCCATGCTTCAACAATAATGGGAGACTTCAACACCCCACTCTCACCAATTGACAGATCATCCAGACAAAAACTGAACAGAAAAATAATGAAACTAACAGACATTGTTAATTAAATGGATGTAACAGACATTTATAGAATATTTCACCCAAACACAAAGACTACACCTAATGGATCCTCCAAAGCAAGTCTTACAAGATACAAGAAAATGGAAATAATGCCTTCTGTCTTATCAGACCATGATGTATAAAAGCTGGACTTCAACAACAACAGAAACACTAGAAGTCTACATATTCATGGATATAACAACTCTTTACTCAATGTTCTCTGGATCATGGAAGAAATAAAGAAATAAATTAAAGACTTTCTAGAATTCAATGAAAATAAAGGCACAGCATATCCAAATTTATGAGACACATTGAAAGCAGTGCTAAGAAGAAAGTTCATAGCACTAAGTGCCTCCATAAAGAAATTAGAAAGTTCCGATATCAGCAATTTAAAAGTACAACTGAAAGCTCTAGAAAAGAAAAGAAGGTGGAGGAGGAGGAGGAGGAGAAGGAGGAGGAGGAGGAGGAAGAGGAGGAGGAGAAGAGGAAGAAGAAGAAGAAGAAGAAGAAGAAGAAGAAGAAGAAGAAGAAGAAGAAGAAGAAGAAGAAGAAGAAGAAGAAGAAGAAACAAGCACACTTCTGAGTAGAAGGCAGGAAATAATCAAAATCAGAGCTGAAATCAATCAGAAGCAAGAAAACAATACAAAGAATTAACAAAACCAGGAGCTGCTTCTTTGAGAAAATCAACAAGATAGACAAACCCTTAGCCAAACTAACCAAGAGACAGAGAGATAATGTCAAAATAAACAAAATCAGTAATGCAAAGGGAGATATATAAACTGACACTGAGGAAATTCAAAGAATAATTGGGTTTTACTTCAAAAGCCTACACCTGATAAACACTTTCAGCAAAGTGGCTGGATACAAAATTACCTCAAAGAAATCAGCAGCCCTCCTTTATACAAATGATAAACAGGCTGAGAAAGAAATTAGGGAAACAACACCCTTTGCAATCACTACAAATAGTATAAAATGTCTTAGGGTAAGTCTAAACAAGCAAAGGAAAGATCTATATAACAAGGATGTCAAATCCCTGAACAAAGAAATTGAAGAAGATATCAAAAGATGAAAAGATCTCCCATGCTCGTGAATAGGTAGGATTAACATAGTGAAATGGCCATCTTACCAAGAGCGATCCTACAGATTCAATGCGATCCCCATCAAATTCCAACACATTTTTTATAGACCTTAAAAGAGAAATTCTCAACTTCATATGGAAAAACAAATAGCAAAGGATAGTCAAAACAATCCTGAACAATAAAAGACCTTTGAGAGGAATCACCATCTCTGACCTCAAGCTGTACTACGGAGCAATAGTGGAAAAAAAAAAAAAAAACTACATGGTACTGGTACAGAGCTAGACAAAGGAATCAAATTAAAGACCCAAAAATAAACCCAGAGATCTATGGACACTTGACTTTTGATAAAGAAGTCAAAAATCATGCAATGGAAAAATAATAGCATCTTCAACAAATGGTGCTGGTATAACTGGATGTCTACATATAGAAGAATGAAAATAGATCCATCCTTTTCACAGTGCAAGAAACTCAAGTCCAAGTGGCTGAAGGACCTCAACATAAAACTAAATACAATGAATCTCATAGCAGAGAAAATGGGAAATACCATTGTATACATTAGCACAGGAGACAATTTCTTGAACAGAACACCAATGGCTCAGTCTCTAAGACCAACAGTTGATAAAGGGGACCTCATGAAACTGAAAAGTTTCTCTAAGGCAAAGGACACTCTCAATAGGACAAAACTCCAACCTTTAGAGATCCTTGGGAGAGGATCTTCACCAACCCTTCATCTGGCAGAGGGCTAATATTCAAAATTTATAATGAATTGAAGAAGATAGAGATCAACAACTCAAATAACCCAATTTAAAAATGGGGTTCAGAACAACAGAATTCTCAACAGAGGAATCTTAAATGGTGCGAAGCTCTTAAAGAAATGTTCAACGTCCTTAGTCATCAGTGAAATGCAAATAAAACATTTCTTAGGTTCCATCTTACACCCTTCAGAATGGCTAAGATCAGAAACTCAGAGGTAGCACACACTGGCAAAGATGTGGTGCAAGAGGCATACTTCTTCATTGCTGGTGGGAATGCAAACTTGTACAAACACTTTGGAAATCAATTTGGGACTAGAAAACTGGGAATAGTTCTACCTCAAAACCCAGCTATACCACTCCTGGGAATGTGCCCAAAAGATGCCCCAATATACTACAGGGACATTTGCTCAACTGTGTTCATAGCAGCTTTATTTGTAATAACTAGAAACTGGATGTCCCTCAACTGAAGGGATAAAGAAAATGTAGAACATCTACACAATGGAATATTACTCAGCTCTTAAAACAAAGACATCCATTTTGCAGGCAAATGGATGAAACTTGAGAATATCATCCTGAGTGAGGTAACCCAGTCACAAAAGGACCTGCATGGTATGTACTCATTTATAAGTGGATATTACCCATAAAACACAGATACCATGTTACACTCCACAGACCCAAAGAAGCTAACAAGAAGGAAGGTCCAAGCAGGAAAGCTTGAATCTCACCTAGAAGGGGAAGGAAATTAGTCATAAGAGGCAGAGGAGGGAGGGAACTGGAAGGAAGGGCAGATGGTGAGGGGAATGGGGTTTCAGGATCAGGTGTAGGGAAGAACAAGAGAGATGACTATATGACCACGAAAACGAATGGATATCTGCAACCGATAGCATGGGGAGGTGGGGGCATCTCTAGAATGAGACAGAGACCAGGGATAAGTGAGGACCCCCAGAATCAGTGGGGGTGACCTTAGCTGAGACTCAGAGCATTGGGGATATGGAACCTGATGCCATCTCCTATAGCTAGGCAGGAACCCCAGTTGATAGAGACACCAACCCACCCTCAAAACATTCCACCGCAAAATTTATCATGTCTATAAGAAATGCAGGGTCAGAGGATAGAGCAGAAACTGAGGGAATGGCCAATTGATGACCAACTCAACTTAAGACTCATCCCCTGGACAAGTACCAATCCATAACACTATTAAGTACACGCTGTTATGCTTCAGTGGGAACTCTTATGGAAGAACAGGAGGAAGGATTGCAGGCTCTAAGGGGATAGAAACTCCACAGGAAGACCAATAGAGTCAAATAACCTAAATCCTTGGAGCTCTGAGTCTGAACCACCAACCAAAGAGCATACACAGGTGAGACCAAGGCCTTCCAGCACATATGTAGCAGATGTGCAGCTTGGTCTTTATGTGGGTCCTGAACAATTGGAGTGGAGGCTATCCCAAAAGCTGTTGCCTATCCATAGGAAATGTTCTTCTAGCTGGGCTGTCTTCTCTGGCCTCAATAGGAGAGGAAGTCCCTAGCCTTGCAGAGACTTGAAGTGTCAAGGTGGGGGGAGGGGAAAGGATACCCAGGAAGGGCCTGTCCCACTCAGAGGAGAAGGGAAGGGGGGGAGGAAAGGATTGTGGGAGGGGTGATCGGGAGGGAGGCAGTGAGCAAGATGTAAAGTGAATAAGTAAAAATAAAATTAAATTAAAAAAGAAATCTAAGACACGTTACATTTCTAACTTATTTATTTTTATGTATGTTTGATCACTATGATTGGGATAAAGTGGTTTGGGGTTATATCTTCTTTGTGTTGTGTCATATTATAAGTTAACCAAAAATACCCCACTCCCCCATCTAATGAGTAACTTCTATAGCAGTTTTTACAAGCAAATGTCTTCTATAGCTGGCATAGCATGGCTTACTTTTCTCATTCAACCAATGACAGCTTTCTAGTCTCTAAGTAGGCTTCAAGGAAATAGCATGCAACTAGAAATATCTGCTACAAAAAGTCTGTCTCTCAAACCCAGATCTGACACTTGTCTCTCCTACCACCTTTCCATGAGATCACATGCTAATAATTAATTCTCCAAGACTCAGTGTCCTTACTTGTAAATTAGTTACAACTATGAACTGCAATTAAGAAATAAAATAAATAGTTACCCGTCAAGGAAAATGGCCCGGCTCCTCAAAGGAAGTAATAAACGTCGAAGGAGGAGAGGTGAAGCACCTCTTTCTGCAGCTCAGCTTCCTCTATGATTTGTCTCCCATCTTGAACTTTCCATCTTCAGAAAGGGTCTGCTTACACATTCTCCCAAACTGTAACCCCCTCCCCACAAAAAAACTCTTGACTTCATGAAGCTGACATGATCCATGTCATTCAAACGAAGGAAGAATAACTCCGTAAGAGTTAAACTGTCCTCCTCCGGGAAGGAGACAAGGGCCATAGCTGGCTCCCTGGAGCAGTGACATATCAGAGGTGCCAACACCACCTTTGACAGTCACCGTGCCTTCCACTCCTCGTACCTACTGTTCCACTGAAGTAAGGGACCCACTAATGTGAAGAGGACAGCATATTCTTAGCATCATATTCCTAGCACAGGCAGGAAATGGGGAACATATCACACCATTTGCTTTCCTGATGGGTGGCTGTCATTTATTTATCTGTGGGATGATTCTTCCAAGAAACAAGCACTCACCTTCCATGACATAAAAACTCAGGTTGGTTTGGAGTGACCGGGAGGACAAAACCGCTTTCTCCCCTTGGTCAGCTTCTAAGATCTAAGTTATGCCAGAGATAGCCCACCCTAGAAGCCATCCTTCTTGAGCCCATTGTCCCTTATGTGCATCGTGGGCCTGATCTAAAGAGGCAAGAAACTCACTGAGTAGAGGCTCACATTGTAGCTCCACTCAGAGGTTGTGGTATGTGACTCCTTCTAACCCTGCACTGTGGTATAAGTCCTGTCAGACCTCTAAAGAGGTCTCCTCTAAAAAGGAGAGGTATGTGATCTGTGACCTCTATCCTGTGTCATCCAGATCACTCTCTTTGTCTCACTGTCTTTAGAGAGGAGTAGAATTGTAGACTTGGCGCTGGGTCAGTTTGTCAGCAGAGTTTTGGCCCTAAACACAGTTGGTTAGAGTGGAATTCAGCCAAGAGAGTGGATAGGAAAACAAGGGCAGCTGGGGGGCAAGAGGCCTGAAGACTAAATGAGACAGAAGCCTAAGGTCCAGCAGCCCAGACTTCAGGCTGGCAGCTCTGAGATCTAGCCAATCAGGGCTCTCCATGTAGGATATATGAGGGGCGAGGCTAGCTAAATGAACAGAAGGTATCTGAATGGCAGACTAGTGTGAGGTGCTGTCTTAGTAGGGTTTCACTGCTGTGAACAGACAACTGTGACCAAGGCAAGTCTTATAAAGGTCAACATTTAATTTGGAGCTGGCTTACAGGTTCAGAGGTTCAGTCCATTATCATCAAGGTGGGAACATGGCAACATCCAGGCAGGCATGGTGCAGGAGGAGCTGAAAGTTCCTTACCCTCACCATTTGTTCAGCCCTTCCTTAACTCTCTCTGGAACACCGTTCCACCTTGCTCTCCATCCTCACTTTTGCAGCAGATGCCTTCCTGCAAGCCTTTCTCGATAAGCTTTTTATTTTCACACTGGGACAGAACTCTGGGAATTGCGCACTCCAGACAAATATTCTCCACTGAGATATTCTCCCAGGCCTGGCACCAATGGCCTTTCCAAAGCAGCCTTTCTTCTTCCCACATCTGTTTCCCTTATGGAAGGTCCTGCCTGTTCCCACCATAGAGTTTACCTCACTGCGCCTCCTGTGTGCTGGCTTATTGTCTCTATTTTTCATTTCAGCAAAAGCTCTACGAAGACAGTGGCGGGGCTGTGCTTCTTCCCCGCTTTCTCCTGTGCCCACCAGTGTTAACCAATCAGTTAATTAAACATAGCTAGAGAAAGAAACAGGTAAACAGGGCAGTGCTCAGCAGGGAGTATTATGGGTTTAATTGGGTTATCCAAAAAGAAACTTAAAATCCAAACTCTGTCCCCACAGGTTTCAGAAAGAAGCAGGTCCTGCCAATGTCTGGGTTTAAACTTCCTGTCTACAGACTACAGGATTATGAATCCCCGCCTCTCCAGTCTACCTAGCTGTGATATTCTGCAGTAGCAGCCGTAGGAAACCAATACTGGAAGACTTGGGAGAACTTAGGTACCCAAGACACTCCTACATCGTGTGGTAGCAGAGCTAGTGTGAGGCACTAGCCGATGGCCTGGGCTGCAGCCACACTGAGTCAAGACAGGTTCAGAAATGCCTGAACGAAACTGCAGGTGACAGACTCTGCTATATGCTTGAAAACCCAGGGCCAGCCAGTCAGGACTGTGAGGACCAAGGAGAATCGTGCCATGGAAAAGAGGGGAGTTAGTTGTTACTCCACATGAAACTGGACGGTGAATTAATAAGAGGTCAGAACTGTGCAGGAAAAATAAATGGGTTCTCCATTACACACACACACACACGCACTCCTCCATTACACACACTCGCCACCTCTGCTTCAGAGGCACACATGGTAGAGCTCTGAAGAGAGCTCAGAGCAGAACTGTGGTGCAAGCAAGCAGAATTCAGAATGTCAGAAGTCATTGTGGAATTAGAAGTTTAAAGGCAATTAGGTGACATAGATTAAGAAATTTTATGAGGGAAACTGGGGATGGGGACTGACCTATTCCCATTCTCTTGCCTTTAATCGGCCATGAAGAGAAAACACCTGAAAAAACACAAGTCACCAGAGCCTCTCAAAGGTCCTTGTGAATAGGGCGATTTGTATGAAAATGGTGGTCCTTTTAAAATGCAGGTGGAAACAATTGAAAGTTACATCGTTTGAATCAAGTCATTCTAAAGAGGAATTCTGGGAATTACAGACATGTTTCTATGCAAAAGGCTCAGAACATATGGAAAATTAGAAACCGGAGAGAGAACCACTAAGCCCAAATGCTTCTCCCCACCTATTAGTGAAGGCAAGCAAGCGTTCGTTCCCCTGTGTCAGTCCCTTCTCCATGCAGAATTCGGAGGCTTTCCCTCTTGAACTCAATGCTTTCCTGTTGGCTTAAGGTAAATAATGATGCTCCTGTGGTAATGAGTCAGAACTTTTTTCTCCAACCACAGATTATTGCCGCTCACTCTGTTTCTTTGGGGCAAACTTATTTAAAATGACATTTTTAAAAACCAAAAATCACTTAATGGTGAGGAAAGCATGATTCCATGGACTGTGACCACCATCCCCCGGCAGCATAGTACTTTGTTATCTCGTGTTTACGATTTAAATATCAAACATGCAGGAAGCCACAAAGGGAGAAATTATGCAAATTGGAGTTGGAGCAACAATTTCTTCTGTTCCTTCTCTAAGCAGAAATTAAAATGCTTCTTTAAAGGAGCTGGTTCAAAAGCTGAGGGGGGCTGAAGGGATGGGTCCATATTCCAGGACCTTGTTCTTTGATTTAAGTGGCAGTGCAATGGTTAAAAGAGTGCGTGTTAAGTCTTCAAACAGGAGTTTTCAGGAACTTCAATGAATTTGGTCTGGTACATTACACTGAGAGAGATGTCTACATCGAGGTACGACTTTCATCTTCAACAGTGTAGTCTTCCTTTATCTGGCCATATGTGTTTCTCCTGAGATGTTGATTGGGAAGTTGCTGAGATGGCCACAGCCGGGTGTAGGGAGTGTGGGATAGTCCTCTCCAGCGTACGGCTAGGCAGTCTCCCCTGTCTCCCTTATTCTCACAGCTCTGTTTTCAGAATTTCTGTACAAAATGTGGACTGTTGCTGATCTATAACTGATGGATGGACACAGGCAGACATGCTCTCAGGTCGACTCTGTAGATAGGCTTATTCTCAGTTGGCTGATCTGTGGCACATGGGAATGCAAGGGTATGGAAGAGCCCACACTTCCTATGTAGGAAGCTGGATGGACACACAGCCTCATTAGCCCCCACTGTGGCTCTCCCGGAAGCCCCACCATGCAGCAGCTCTGGCTTCTCCAACCACCCGAGCACTCTGCTAACAAGTTTCTCTCACCAAAGAGCTGCTTGGGTAGAAATCTTGTTCCCAGACACACGTGCCACTTCTTTCTTTGAAAGTCAGGAGCCTTGGCCTTTCCTGCTCCAACTCTGGCTACATCGCCCTTGTTTTTCCTCAGCTACATCCAGCACTTAAAAATGATGAGCTATCGAAGTGACCTTGATGCCATCTTCTCCTTTGTCCTGGCACATGGTCAGCATGGTGGATTGTGTTGACATGTCTGAATGTCTGGGTTGAAGCCTTCTTCCAACCCAGATCTGCTGTGTGTACCAGTGTTCTAATGTCTGCACTAACAAACACCAAATAGCATGGCAGCCAGCCCACTTCAACAAGGTACAGAGCCACTTTCAACAAGGCAGCATGCCAGTCCAGCCCTGGCTCAGATGGGGTCTGAAGCAAGCGACATAGCATATGGGTGAAGAGCTTGCCTGTGGCCAGTGTGACCAAAGAGGGAGACCTCATGTTCCCCTCCAAAAAAAAGTCACTATGAAAGTCTGTCATCACCACACTGTTTTCTATCATTCTGCACATTTTCTTGTGAGGACAGAACTTAGAATCACAGGATTTTGTGGAATTGTTACTTGAAATGAAAGTTCCTCTTACTCAAGCAGAAGGCACAGATGTGGGTAATATGGTACAGAGGGTGGTTTAACAAGTATAGGGTGTCATTCCTGCCCAGGCTGTGAGCTGCCCTCAGTGAGATGTCAGGGTCTCAGACAGTGGTGCCTCTCTGTAGGCTGATAACAAGGACACACTATTGACAGGCTGCCATTTGAAAGAATGTATTTGTGAGTGAGTGAGTGAGTGTATGAGTGTGTATGTGAATGAGTGTGTGCACATATGTGTGCATGCATATGAATATGTGTACAAGTATGTACATGTGCATGAATGATTGTGTGTGCATGCATGCATGAGTATGTGTGAGTGTGCCTGGGTATGTTTGCTACACACTTGTGTGTGACAGTGTCATGACTAAGTTCCACCTGCACTTACAGGGACACACATACATAGGCACACACACACACACACACACACACACAATTTTAAATGTTTAAATAGAATTAAAAGAAGAGAGATATATATGTAAATCTAAAAACCTCATTTTGGAAAAGATCATAAGGTATGAAAATAAAACAAAGTACAGCCAAAGAATTTAGAAGCCTCAAGCATTTTTTTGGTCAGCAAAAACATTGAAGGACGACATCAAGGAAGAGGATGTCTGTGGAAATGCAGGACAATTTGCCGAAGCCTGCTCCGCTGTTCCTTTCTGCCATCTGCTGAAGAAAAGGAAACTTCACTGGCAGAAGCTAACGCAGACTGCAGAGTGCAACAGCTGGCCTGGCACAGCAGCTTTTCACCAGAGCCCGGCCAGTGGGCTGAGGGCAGGTGATGCTCGATCAGAAGAGCCCGGCCAGTGCGCTGAGGACGGGGTGATGCTGGATCAGAAGAGCTGGGCCAGTGCACTGAGGCAGAGTGATGCTGGATCAGAAGAGCCGGGCCAGTGCTCTGAGGGCAGGGTGATTGTCCTCTGAATTTCTTTTCTTTCTTTCTTTTTTTAATGCTTTTTTTGATCCATTGGCAAGTATTTTCTTTTTCTTTTTTAAGATTTATTTATTTATTTTATGTATATGGGTACACTGTAGCTGTACAGATGGTTGTGAACCACCATGTGGCTACTGGGATTTGACTCAGGACCACTGGGAGAGCATTCAGTGCTCTTACCCGCTGAGCCATCTCGCCAACCCTACTATGATTTTCCTTGTGGCTGTTAAACTCGGGTATTGTTAAAAATAAAATTACATAAGCCAGCAATTCTAGAAATTCTATTAAAGACCAAAGCCAGAAATACATTCTTATATTTTCTGTCATCTTAAGGTTGTTTGCACCCATCTAATCTGTGCAGTGAAAATCTCTGTTCATCTCTCCCCAACTCTGCACTCAATAAAGTCACAGCAATTGCTTGAAACTGACCATGAAAACAAGGGAAACCAAATAGTGAAGACGATGATGGGAAGGGTGATGATGGAGATGAAGATGATTGTGAGGCAGGGTTTCACTATGTATCCCAGGCTCTCGATCTTCACGTATCCATTTCCACAGTTTGGGGATCATAAACATGGGCAGCCACAGCTGACTACATTGCAGCTTTTCTGGATCACACCACTGACTGGAGCCTCCACAAGCCTCCTTGTTCTGTAACAAAATAGATCTCGAGTTTCACAGATCTCACACATTCCTAGGTCTGAGCTCTGCCTTGGATTTCTTCCTCTTTCCAGTTGCAGATACCTGCTGGGGTACATCATGTGAAGGTGTGTCTCTCTATTGTTAGTTCTGCACTGACAGAGACCCACATGCTGGCAGGATCTTGGTATTGTTTTCTCTATAGCCTGTCATCAGTCTCATATTTTGTAAATATTCGTTTGTCTTCATTAGCCGAGAGGCAATCTAAAATTGTATCTGATTGGCTGTAATAAAAATCTGACAGCCAATAGCTGGGCAAGAAGTGGAGAGCAGAACTGCTAGAAGATTTGCCAGGGTCACGGAGGTGAATGGATGGGCCAGAGCAGAGCAGAGGGGTAGAGCCAGAGGGGTGGAGCCAGAGGGGTGGAGCCAGAGGGGTGGAGCCAGGATTAGTCGGGTTAAGTTCAGAATGGCTGGGAGACCATCCAGCTAGAAGGCCTGAGCTTTAGCATATTAAAAAAGCATCTGGGTCATTATTTATATTGCTGGCTAATCCTGCTATAGATAGTAATCTAATTTATTTGTTAATTATCTAAATTCTTCTAACCATTTTGATATTACAATATAATTATATCATTTCTCCCTTCCCTTTTCTCCCTCAACCCCTCCAAGTACCCCACCCTGCTGCTGTTTTTCAAATTTATGGCCTCTTTTTCTTTAATTGTTACATATATTTGTGTGTGTGTGTGTATACATAAATACAACCTGCTCAGCCCATATAATGTCGCATGTAGACCTTGTGTCAATTGTGTGTGTTGTTTTTGCTTGATGGAGAACAATCCCCTCCAACTTGTGTTGTTTCTCGGGACCTCTGTCTCTTGAGACAGGTGGTCACAAAGACAGAATGACAGTATCCTCGCGCTTAGCACTAATCAGTCATCTACAGGTAAGACCACTTACTCCATGTTTAAATGTAAGATGGGGAGCTAATGTTTTTTGCTTCCCTTTCTGTGATTTAACGGAAAGATCCTTAGTACTTGTAGAGATAGAAATGTGTATCTCTTGCATTTGGAAAAGCACTGGAAGAATGAACGTGGTTTTGGGGAGCACAAAAGTAGAAGGCATTTGTTCATGTTTACTGGGTTTGGGTCATTCATTTCTGGGTACAAAAAACTGAGAGCTGGTTATTTTGCAACTCACTGGACCAAACAGTCTGAATCAGGTTCTTGATGGAAACAGAACGCTCCATAGCTACATGAAATTTCCCTTCACTTCAGAAAATGCAGAACAAGCCCACTCCTCACAAATCAACGGTTTAAACATTTCTAATGATCTAAGATGCTTTGGTATATGAAAAAGGCTGACAAGCAATATTTAAAATATGATTTCAACTTAACAATGTCATTTGTACCCCTTCAAGTTGTGAACTAAAATTCTTTGTAAGCAAGGGAACACAAATCCTGAGAGTATGTCCTAAACTATGAGTAGGGTTTAGCTCTCAGGAGTGTGAATTGATCATGTTACACTCTCTGGTGTGCTCACTTCCATTTTCTAAAACATCTGTAACAAGTATTAATTGTTTTTTAAAAATTGAAAAGCCTGTGATGCTGGAGAGACGTCTGGGTTAAGGGCACTTACTGCTCTATCAGAGAACCGTACCTCGGATCCTAGGATCCTCGTAGGCTATAGGTCCAGCTCTATGATGGATTCTGATGGTCTCTTCTGGCTTCTGGGGACAACACACACACACACACACACTCACTCACACACACATAGGGCAGAGCACAGATACACACAGGCACACATAAAATCTCTTCTAGAAAAAGAAAAGGCTATGATTTTTTAAATCCTTGAAAAAAGTCTCCACAGCTAATCTTACTCAACTTTAACCAAATGACCTCAATTTACCTTTTTTTCCACGTCTCTTGATTTTATTTTTTTTTTCCAGAAAAACCCGCATGTCAACAGCGAGTGCAGTCAACAGCTTACTTTCAGTGCCCTCCAGTGTAGTCTGGAATTTAACATGTTTTCCAAAAGATCCTACAGCTAACCACAATGACTGCCCTTCTGAGAAAGCTTAGCTCCCTTGGGTCAGAGCTTGAAAATGAAAAATTGCCTAGTAGTTTCATACAAAATATAGGAAAGATACACACCACATACCTCGGTGCACACAAAAGTCGTGGAGAGAGCCTCACCACACACCAGGGTGCACACAAAAGTCACGGAGAGAGCCCCACTAGTGTGGAGTTTGCTCTTCAGTTTGGTTTATTTGTGTAGCAACTCATTCTAACGTATCCGACTGGCGGACGCATTCGACTCTCAGAGCTCTCTTTTCACCAGACTGCCATAGACTCCGCCCCTCTTCTTCATATGTGGCTTTACTATGGCTCGAATGCTGGGCGACATTCTCCAATCTCAAGCCTTAGCAGCAGGAGTGTTCACTGTGCTTTCGTCCGAGCAGGTGGGCACAGCATTCAAGTTGCTTATTTCATACTTTTACTTGAATACGTTAGACTAGAAGACATCTTGAATATATTATAGAAAACTTTTTAAAGATTTAAGCTTCATGAAGGAATTTTAAAATCAGTTTAGTTCCCCTGCTGTTGATATTGATATCTAGAGAAAAAGAAAACTATGCAAAGTTTAAAGTAAGTAGTTTAACATTTTATGAAATAAGCCAGTCTTTGTTCTCAGAACCACAACACAGAAAGGACTCTCAACTTTTACACACCATGGATTTTGTTTTGTTTTTGTTGTTGCTTGAGACAGACTCATATCACCATATAACCTAGGCTGGCTTTGAACTTACAGCTGTCCTTCTGCCTCAGACAGCTTGATTGGTGGGATTAGTCACCATACATCCACACTTAAAATAATTTACTGGTATCTGTCGATGTAACGTCTTGACATTTAACAAATATGATAAGTTTCAAAGCACAACATGAAGAAATATGAGTGATCCTTTTACAGCAATGGTGTCCACAAAAGAATGCTCTACAGCAGCGGAAACACTTGGTGATACCTGTGACCAGTAGTCACTTGCAACCACTGAGCATTCCTGACATGTCTGAGGTAACTGAGGAGTGAGGGTTTAATTATATTTAATTTTAATTAATTTAAATGTAAATAGCCATGCATGCATGGAGAGTAGCTAGCATATTGGTCTCCTACCTCTAGAGTTATCGTTGGTTAAATTACATTTGGATAAGAGTGTCCGTGGAAGCTTGCCACACAGTAATGTTCTTTTCGCTTTTGTAAAATCAATGTTGGGATTTGCCTAATTTCCCAAAAAGAGTAAATTAGCTTTTTTTATTGCCTCTTTCCTTCCAGTCCTTCCCTGGCAGATGGTAAAAATGAGAACTCCATCTATCCCCTTGAGAATACCATTGGCATTTCACTCTGGCCGAGGAAGAGACTAGTTGAGCCCCAGGGGTTCTCCTGATGGGCCTCAAACTGATTGAAAAATGAAGTTCTTTATTTCCTGCTTAGAGGAGAGCAATGTGCCAATCATACAGCCTTTATGCTTACATAGAACGAAAGACATTTAGTGGTAATTTTCTGAGAATGATTAGGCCTTTCTTTAGGAGGATCTAAGACAGCAAACAGGGAACACACTGGCACCTGTGATCAATCTTAGAAAGGGGTTCTTGGCAAAAGTGTGGACTGTGGTAAAGGAAACCTGTACCACAGCCACCGCTGTAGTTCTGGTGCTGATAGGATTAGAAGAGTGGCACTCTTCTGGTTTGAGAGCTGCTGTAGGGAAGCTGTGGTGAATGGGACAGGGCTAGCCTCGAAACCTCATCTTACTCCTTGATTTCTTCTTGGTACTTTGTATTAGTGACCTGGCGTAGGAGCTAGAACATAGGAGTCATTGATCCTTTAGATCATCTTCCAGACCATAGACAGGGTGACTAGATGTGAGTAACAGATCTAAGAAAGCAATAGAAACCAGCTAGCCAGCTCTTTATGACTGGATGCTTACCTAGGGTAAAGACAGTGCTGGGTTTCTTCCTACAGAGCTCTGGCTTGGTGATGATATATGTTGCTCCTCCTTCCTTCTCTGCTTCATTTCTCTTTTGCCTTAAACCTGGCTGTCCTGGGATCACAGCATCCCTGAGGAAAGCATCAGCTCACACATTTACTTCAGGCTTTGTCAATAGAAGGTGTCCTAGAGTGAGATTTTTAGATTTTTGTGAGCATCTGTTTGAAAATAAGTTCAAGGGAGGATAACGGCCCCTAACGGTGGTTTCCAAGTTCCTAACTCTTTCACCCATGGTTAACCAAGGTGCAGTACAGATTTACCAAATTTGATTAGTGAATCTCTAGGCAAGAAGTAATTGCTTTATCTCCAAAGGGGGAACGTCAATTAAAGTGCAGAGTAGCTGATTTTAGGATGTGTGACAGGCTCAGAGCATCTGAAGACCAATTCAAGTCATGCTCTGAAAGCCAGCAGGCCCTCCATGGTGAATCTGAATGAAAGTCTTCATACCCTGTTGTGCTTAAAGTTGTTTCAGGGTGTGATCACAAGCATGGTGGGGCCATAAATGAAAGCAAACAGGGGCCACACATGCTGGTACACACCCATTAGGCACTCAGAGGACTGGCCCAGGAGGATAGTAAGTCTGAGACTAGCCTGGGCTACATACATAGAAAGATGCTTCTCAGAGAGATAGAGAGAACCAGGGAAAGGAAGGAGGGAGGGAGGGAGGGAGGGAGGGAGGGAGGGAGGGAGGGAGGGAGGGAGGGAAGGAGGGAGGGATGTGCAACTTCAGTAGGTCGTCTGTGTCCAAGTCTGGTCTGATAGGAAGAGTGGAAGCAAAACCCAGAGTTCGGGACATTTGCATAGAGGAGCCTAGATCCTTCCAGGTGGCAGAATCTGGAGGTTTCTCCTCATGAGGGCTGAAGAATCATCCCTTGCTTGGGAGTGTGCAGTCTCAATGGAAGCAGGTATCTTCCAGAATGACACTTGTGGTGGAGGTTCCCTCAAGGCCCACCATGATGTCCCCTGGATTTGGGTACGTACACGTGTGGACGTGCAAACTCCACCAGGGAAGAAATGGACACTAGATGAAGGTTGTTGAAGAGTAGGAGTGTGCTGCCTCCACATGTCGGACTTGCCTGGGAGTGGATCTGGGGGGTATAAGGCTGCAGTAAGCAGACACTGGGTCCCAGCATGGGTTGATAGGAAATGCTAATTTGTGACTCTGGATTTTATAGTCTTGCAGAGACACCAGAAGCTGGTACAGGAATGTTTCTTCAATGGCTTCTTCAAGCCTATTGATCACAATGGCTTAAAGGGAACACAGTGGAGATATTGGAAGAGTGTGTAAGAGGGTGCCGTGTGCACATGAGAGTGGGCCACAGGGGGACATTCCCCACCACATTCTCCTGAGCCTGCATCTATCATTGAACTTGGAGCTAGGTGTAAATGTTAATTTTAATTTAAATGTAAACTGTAAATTAATATGGTGGCTGTATTTCTTTATCATAGCTAGTTCTCAATAATGACCCAGAGAGACTAAGATTTATTTTCAAGCTTCACTCAATAACTGGGCAGTGTGTCTTAGTAATACATGCATCTAGGTGTTCCCTTTCCCTAGCTGAACTCTCATGATTGATTCCTTCTTCCTCGTGGCTCCCTCCTCCCTCCCTCCCTCCCTCCCTCCCTCCCTCCCTCCCTCCCTCCCCTCTCCTGGGTGGTGGGAAGTCCCCCCCCTATTCTCTCTTCTGCCTACCATTGGATGATCAGCTTTTATTGATAAGGCAGAGAATAAATAGTAAGCACTGTTTACACAAATTTGAAACAGGGGATATTTGGAATAAACATTTCAATGCTATGTCCGGAATATAACTAGATGTGGGGGCAGAGAAATCAGCATTTGAACAATCTTTACACAGTGCACAAAACCATTCTGCCTACAGCTGGGCTGGTGGCTTGCAAACCTCAGCAGTCCCCCTCCCTCTGCCCCACACAGCTCTGGTATTACAGGCATGTGCTCAGCCAGGCCTAACTTTTTAGAAGGTGCTGGGGATTTGAACTCAGGACCTCATGCTTGCACATAGCCACTGAGCTGTCTCTAGAGTCTTGAGAGGTATTGGCACTTTTGGGGACACAGTTTTGAGGAAAGGATCAGCAGTTTCAATGTAGTATGTGGAAGAAATTCACTTTGTAAGGCTTACCACCTCGTCATGTTTCTCAGAAGAACTTCATTCACAGGGCCACAGAAGGTAAGACAGAGTTAGATAAGTTACCTTTAAGAAAGTCGCTGATGGCTCTCCTCTGCAGACTAGAGTTCACAGAGCAGGAGCTGCGACTCTGGCATTCATGGTGGTTATAGGGTAGGAACTGTCAGGCACCAGAGAGCAGTCCTTAGCCATTCAAGGGGAGGTAAACCAAATCATCACCCTTAGCATGAGGCCATAGGATGACTTGGGGAGCCTGGTTTTCAGACCTCATAGCAATAAACAACAGGCAACACTGATACTTGATTTTGGTAACGAAAAATCAAGAGTTGTCCAGCAGAGGTCTACCTTCACCCTAGAGGACTGACTCTATTATAAGAAGGTTCCAGATCTAAGTCAGTTTACAAACCCAGACTCTTCGATTCTGGATCCCTCTAGCCCAGTGGCTCTCAAACTTCCTAATGCTGTGACCCTTGAATACAGTTCCTCATGGTGTGATGACCCCCAACCATAAAATTATTCTCATTGCTGCTTCATAACTATAATTTTGCTACTGTTATGAATTGTAATGTAAATATCCAATAGCAGGATACCTACTATGTGACCCCCCACAGGGGTCATGACCCACAGGTTGAGAACTGCTGCACTAGAGGAAGGACTCTGCATTATAAGTAAATACTGTAACTATTCCTCTAGATCATCGCCTCAACGGCAGGAGGAAATCCTAGGTAACTGGGCACTAAGGACAGAGTGAAGCCTGGAGTTCTGAAATACTGTCATCCATAACACACAAGAAGACGTGGATCAGGAGACCTGAGGCACCCACAGTCCTTGCACTGGGAGACAGATTTATGGAGACTGAGTCTTTATTGGCATGTTCAGGGATTTGGTGAACCCACTCTGTAACAATTTCTCTGGTTCCTGGGTATATGGTAGCCATAGTCATATTCTGCTCTGGCAGCACCCTTGTCTGGATTGCCTGCCCTGTAGAGTCAGGGTCGCTGCAATAGAAGGGCTAAGTGCAAAGTTTCCAAACTCATCTCAGCTGCCATTTGGAACAGATGAGATTTGCCAGCGGGCTTTTCTGGGCATCAAATGGTGTTTAATAGATCCCTTACCTCCACCCACTAATGCCAGTGACATCTGGTTATGATAGCAAAATTTGATTCTAGACTCTACCATGTCACTTGGGAGGACAAAATCCATCTTGACTGAGATGGATTTTGTCCTCCCAAGGACATGTACGAACTCCTGAAAACTGCCCAAGCTCTCAACAATTGCAAGAGTAATAACACAAGCCCTGAAGAATCATGAGGATTAGCAGTGTCATCAGAGTTGAGGAGGTTCCTGTAAGAGTCTCTTCTGGTCTAACCCTCTAGCTATTTGAAAGTCTGAGGGTCCTATGGGATGACAAGAGACTACTTACTGCAATTATACCCAAGTGTCATCCCACCAGAGCTCCTGGGTCAGATGTGGCATCTTCACTGTAGCTAACAACTGCCACTTGGGAGACAGTTAGTGGATTACCAAAGCTTTTCTTCTCAATAGCTATTATTAGAGAAAAGAAGCCCCTTGCCTTTGTGTGGCTGTCAGGACCAGAGGTTCCACCACATTTGCAGCTAACAACTTACTGTGCCATGGTTTTGTGGCTGTTGGTGAAGAGTGGAATACTCCTGAGTTACGCATGAAGGATTTTATCACTGTCAGTGGAACACCAGTGAGAGCCTCATGTTCGCTTGGAGTGGTTCCCTACACATACTGTCCTAGGTACGGTTGCCATTGCTGCAATGAAATATCATGACCAAAAGCAAGTTGGTGAGGAAAGGGTTTATTTCACTCACAATTCCATATAACAGTTTGTCAAAGGCAGTAAAGGCAGAACTCAAACAAGGCAGGAACCTGGAGGCAGGAGGTGATGCAGAGGCCATGGAGGGGTGCTGCTTAGTAGCATACTCAGCATGACTTGTTCAACCTGCTTTCTTACAGAACCAGGACTGTTGGGGCCGGCCAGTGGCTCACATGTCTGGGTTTGAGCCTGGGAGGCAGCCTGGAGCTGAAAAAGAAGAGGGAAACTAGGCAGACGAGAGAGAGATGGAACCAAGACAGTATCAAGGCTCAAATTTTTAATGGCGGATATGCTTTATAAAGGAGGGGGGAAGCCCATTCTCGCCAAATCATCCTTGGAGCCCAGCTGCAGGTGACCACGTGTAGGTGGACTCCCAGCAGGTAGCGGCAGCGGCAGTGGCTGAACAATAGAGTGATCTAGGGAGGCAGGCTCCACCCTAGGTGATCTCCTTAGTGGTAAGCAAAGACAAGGTCTGGCTCAGCCTGCTTCAGGCTTATGGGAGGCTACACAGGACTATCAGCCCAGGGATGCTTCCACCCACAGGAGAATGGGACCATTTTCTTAATCAAGGTTCCCTCCTCTCAGATGACTTTAGCTTGTATCAAGTTGACATAAAACTATCCAGTACACCTACCAAGTTCCACAAAGGAAATAAGAGATAAGGATACAGACAGGCTAAGAGTGTTCTCACTCACTTGATGCTCTGGGTACACGAGAGGAATTCCAAACTTGGAAGTTTTGCAGCTTTTTCTCTAAGTGGTTTTTGCCTGGGAGGATGGGCAGTCTCATCCTTCCAGTCTGCTGGGGCCATCAGAGCACCAAGATGCCACTGAGGGAACCGAGATCAGGGTCTCACACTACAGCACATCCAACAAGGATGTTCAGGGACACTCAGGATCCTCTGTGGGATTACCCCTGCCACAGGTGATGGACTGCTTCTTTGTGTCCTCTAAACTGACTGAAGTATTGAAACCTAAATTATCAGTGTGACAATATCAGGAGGCAGGGTCTTTGGGAGGAAATTAGGTCACAAGGATGAAACCTCATTAATGTTATATATCCTTACAAGAAAGAACAGGACGTGCTTCCGTCCTCTGTGGCAGGATCTGCAGAAGGAAGGCATTGTCTGCAGATCAGGAAGAGCATTGTCAGCAGGCAATTGCATCTGCTGGTACCTTGTACTTCATAACACCTAGACTTGGAGAAATAGATTTCTGTGGTCTTATCCACTCAGTCTATAGCATTTCTGTCACAGCAGCTCAGAGCGCCCACGACAAGTAGTAAGGCTATTTCTGTGGTCTTGCCTCAGTGCTATGTCAGTTGTTATCTCTGTCCTTATAGACATTACTGGGACCATGCTGGGCAATGATGACAAGACTGTCAATCATACAAGATCAGAGACGTCAGGGGCCCCAATTGTTCAGTAGTGCACATGGATGCCAAAAGGTAGGAGATCATATGACATGTGACAGAATTGAGGCTCTTCCACATGGATGAAGCTTTTAGGGGCTGAGTTACCTATCAAATTACCTAACACACGTCAGCACAAACTTTCTAGAGTAATGGGCCAATGGTTGCTTTTTGTATCTCTTGCCATTTGGGTTTTGAAGACTGCTAACATTTTACTTACAAATATTTCTCACCCAGCCATTCCACTCCTGGGCGTACACCCAGAGACCTCTGTGTCCTACCAGGGAGAGATCTGTATCCATATTTATGATAGCAAGGAAATGGAAGCAACCTATATGTGCATCTACATATGAGTGGATAGTGAAGATGTGATACATATACAAAACAGAATATTAGTCAGCTGTAAGAAAAATGAGACCATGAAGTTTGCTGTAAAATAAATGGACTCAGAGTGTATAATATTAAGTAAAGTCACCTTAATCTAGCTGTGTGATACTTTGTGACTTCAGTACAATAAAGTACCCAAAATGTTTCATTAAGGTGAGTTTACCAAGTTGGAAAAAGCATTTTTTGTGGCAAGGACATTTTCCGGCCAAGACACAAGTGAATGTAAAAGATTAAAACAGCAAACAAACAAACGACCCCAACTCATACAGGTCACCCAAGTCTCAATGTCATCTGCCATTGCTGTGCTAATGCTTTTCCTTTGAAAGCCTCAGGGTTAGGAGCATACACCGGTAGATGGGGAAGAAGGAACTCGGTTTGCTTCAGAGTTGAGCTGTCCATGGTCTCTGGTCATTCCTGAGAATAGCCCCATGCAGGCTCTTCATCTCTATGAGTATCAGCAGCACATGAGTAAATCTGTCTGAAACAAGACCAAGGACTCAACAAACGGGACAGCATGAATCAGAAAGACAGAAAGGGTCTAATCAAGGTTTAATCAAGCAAAAAATAAAAAGTCAATATGACTTGACTGCCTTTGACTTCCTAAGGCAACTGAGAGTTCTGCCATGTCACTCACAGTACTTACATATTCTATTTAGTTTATAATTTTTTCTCTCTGTGTTCTCCTTTGGGAAATTTCTACTGCTCTATCTTCCAGATTACTGATATTTTCTTCAGCTACGTCTAGTCTATTGAAAAACCTCTCAAAAGTCCAGTGTTGGTGTCTGATAGGTTTCACTGTAACATTTACTGTGATTGATTTTTTTTTTTAATTTCTATCTTCTACTTACATTGCCCACCTGTTATGTGTGTTGCGTGCTTTCCCCTTTAGGATGTGTAATACACTAATCCTAATTGTTGTACATGCTTGAAACTCATCATTCCAAAATCTCAATCATCTTCATCTGGGGTGATGCGCTCTTCAAATTGCTTTGATTGTTTTTAATGTGACTTGTTGGGTTTTATTGAATGTAGAGCATGATGTGCCAAGCTAAAGGGGCTAAGTAAAGGTTCTGGTGAATACTGTAAGGCTAGACACTTGTTTGCATAGGAGTTAGACTGTTGACTTTTGCTGGGAGTGGAGACTTCAGGGTAAAATATCCCAGGTGCCTTTCTTTCTGTTTCTCCTCTTGGGTGACATTTTCATAAATTAGGCTTATAAAAACAGTTCAGGTAAAATCCCTCATTATTTCAGAGGAGATTTACTGAGGAAGCGTAAGATGTTCAGAGAAGCATTCTAGAGTGGAGTCTCAGGGTTAGTGAGTACGTGTCACAGATACTTCTCAGGTTTGTTTTCCCTCTCAGCTGAAGCAGGGAGTCGAGAAGGGACCAGATTTGGTGTTTATATTGCTATAGGTCAGTTAGGATTTCGTAAAAGTCACTTTGATTGGGTTCTTAAATGATCTTCTTTGAGGACAGGCCTTGTTAAAGAATACAGTGCTCTGGAAGACTGCAAAAATGCAAGCATTCCTCCTCCTATCCATTGGAAGCAAAATGGGATTTTTTTTCCTTCTAATCTTCACTGTGAAAACTTGATATATCTCCTAGAAGAAGAATTCATGAGAACATAAATGTCCCTTAAGACTGCCCCCTACCTCCTTCAGACTGGCATTGTAATCTTTATTATAAGCTTATGTTAATTATATATTATGTTCTTCTGTGATGATTTCACACCTCACATAACATACTTCAACCATAGCCACCCCACTACTCTCTTTTACTGCCTCCTGTCTGGTCTCTTTCCTGACCCCCAAGTGGCCTTGGCATCATCATCAGCCTTGGTTTTGCCTTGGTCCTTGATGACACCCATTGGTCAGGTACACTCTCCATGACTTTGATTTGCATTTCCCTTACGAAAAAATATATCAGACATTTCTTCTTGTAATTATTGCATGTTGGTGTTTTCTACTCTCCAGTTGTCCCTATCAAGTTCCCAGGAATTCACCAAACACAGCTTAGATTTCTGTGATCTGTCATTGGTTCCTGAGGCTGTGTGGCCCAGTGGCCTTCTGTGCTAGTACAGGGTTTCTTTTTTAAAAGATTTGTTTTACTTTAAATAAACCACAGTGCATTGATTAATTTTTTATGAAACTCAATACAGCGACTCAAGCAGAAGATGCCCCACCTGTTGCTCTCCTGCTAGAGCAGCAAATGCTCTTAACCACTGCACCATCTCTTCAGTCCCAGCATAGGGCTTAAAATTCTTCCTTGACCTGATTCACCTGAGAGATCTTTATGTGATCCAGGATATATATAAACTATTAGATAGGTGAGAAAAATCAAACATTTACTGGTAAGAAATCATTAAAAAATGACAAAATAATTATCTGGTATACATATATTTAATATAATTTCACCATTTATTAAGGTTGAAAGTGATTTTGCATATTAATGTAATGATGCTTGTTTCTTTTACGTAAGGAGTCAGATCTTGGTTGAATATTTAATCCTACAGGATTGGAGCATTTTCAGTGTTTTTCAGGGTTGACTTAACAACCGTCTATACTGACAATGGTACTTCATATAAATGTGTAATTTAAAAAAAAAATAGAAATATTTTAGGCCATTGCAGAAATTGCTGGAAATTCTGTCCTGTCCCAATTTCAAACCACCATGCATTGATTAGTTTTTTTAATGAAACTCAATACAGTGACTCAAACAGCAATTCTTAAAATTAAACATCCTGATACAATAAAATACCCCAGGGCCAGATTTGACACTTATATTCTAAGGTAGGATAGTAGGGAAATAGTGGAAGTCCTTGTTTCCTGTAATTAAACCACTATATTCCTACAGGAGCAGAAAATATTGTGTGGACAGTAAAACCTGTCCGTACCGAAAGTCACAGTATCCAGTGGTCTCGTCTAAGCCTGGGCATCACAGATGTAGTCACTGACCCTGCATGATGTGAAAGCACAGGCAGGGCCAAGTGCACATGTGTGCATTCAGAAACAAGGCTGAAGTGACATGTGATAAGACAGAAGCAAACCCTGCCAGAAATACCTTTGATTCCAAATTAAGATATGTTGCTGCATGTTCAGAAAACTTTCCTGTTGCCAAATCTTTTCTGAACTGCATATGAATTACACAAGCTTGCATGGAGGACTTGACAGGAAATTTACATTTTCTGACTTAACTCCCCTTCCCGTTCCCAGCTTCTATGGCAGCAGTTCAACCTGATTTCAATCATCTGTTAGGTTTAAGGAGAGTGTCTAGTTTTCAATTTGTGTTGTTTCTTTCTTATTCTATGATGGTGTGGTGCTTTGAATGGGAAAGGCCTCCGTTGGCTCATATATTTGAGTACTTGGTTATTATGGAGTGGTGCTACTTAACAGGAATTAGGAGGTGTGGCCTTGTTGGAGCAAGGGTGTCATTGGGTATGGGCTTTGAGGTTCATGCTGCCATGCTTCTTGCCATGATGATAATGAACTAAACCTCTGCGACTGTAAGCCAGCCCGAGCTAAATGTTTCCTTTTTTTTCTGAATCTAGAACTGGGAAGAGTATTCTCTCACTTTTTTTTAATAGATAATTTCTTCATTGACATTTCAAATGCTATCCCAAAAGTCCCCTATACCCTCACCCCGCCCTGCTCTCCAACCCACCAACTCCTGCTTCCTGGCCCTGGCATTCCCCAGTACTGGGGCATATAATCTTCACAATACCAAGGGCCTCTCATCTCATTGATAGCCAACTAGGCCATCCTCTGCTACATATGCAGCTAGAGACACAAGCTCTGGGGGGGGGGGGGTACTGGTTAGTTCATATTGTTGTTCCTCCTATAGGGTTGCAGACCACTTTAGCTCCTTGGATACTTTCTTTAGCTCCTTCATTGGGGGTCCTGTGTTCCATCCAATAGCTGACTGTGAGCATCCACTTCTGTATTTGCCAGGCACTAGCATAGCCTCACAAGAGACAGCTATATCAGAGTCCTGTCAGCAAAATCTTGTTGGCATATGCAATAGTGCACTGGGTTTGGTGGTTGTTTATGGGATGGATCCCCAGGTGGGGCAGTCTCTGGATGGTCTTTCCTTCAGTCTCAGCACCAAACTATGTCTCTGTAACTCCTTCAATGGGTATTTTGTTCCCCATTCTAAGAAGGAACAAAGTATCCACACTTTGGTCTTCCTTCTTCTTGAGTTCCATATGTTTTGCAAATTGTATCTTGGGTATTCTAAGTTTCTGGGCTAATATCCACTTATCAGTGAGTGCATAAGTGTGTTCTCTTGTGATTGGATTACCTCACTCAGGATGTAATACCTCACTCAGGATCTACCCTCCAGATCCATTCATTTGCCTAGGAATTTCATGAATTCATTCTTAATTGCTGAGTAGTACTCCATTGTGTAAATGTACATTTTCTGTATCCATTCCTCTGTTGAGGGGCATCTGGGTTCTTTCCAGCTTCTGGCTATTATAAATAAGGCTGCTATGAACATAGTGGAGCATGTGTCCTTCTTACCAGTTGGAACATCTTCTGGGTATATGCCCAGGAGAGGTATTGCTGGATCTTCTGGTAGTTCTATGTCCAATTTTCTGAGGAACCGCCAGACTGATTTCCAGAATGGTTGTACAAGCTTGCAATCCCACCAGCAATGGAGGAGTGTTCCTCTTTCTCCACATCCTCGCCAGCATCTGCTGTCACCTGAATTTTTGATCTTAGCCATTCTGACTGGTGTGAGGTGGAATCTCAGGATTGTTTTAATTTGCATTTTCCTGATGATTAAGGATGTTGAACATTTTTTTTAGGTGCTTCTCAGACATTCAGTATTGCTCATTGAGAATTCTTTGTTTATCTCTGTACTCCATTTTTTTAATGGGATTGTTTGATTTTCTGGAGTCCAGCTTCTTGAGTCCTTTGTATATATTGGATATTAGTCCCCTATCAGATTTAGGATTGATAAAAATCCTTTCCCAATCTGTTGGTGGCCTTTTTGTCTTATTGACAGTGTCTTTTACCTTACAGAAGCTTTGCAATTTTATGAGGTCCCATTTGTTGATTCTTGATCTTACAGCACAAGCCATTGCTGTTCTGTTCAGGATTTTTTCCCCCGTGCCCATATCTTCGAGGCTTTTCCCCACTTTCTCCTCTATAAGTTTCAGTGTCTCTAGTTTTCTGTGGCGTTCCTTGATCCACTTAGACTTCAGCTTTGTACCAGGAGATAAGAATGCATTAATTTGCATTCTTCTACCTGATAACTGCCAGCTGAGCCAGCACCATTTGTTGAAAATGCTGTCTTTTTACCACTGGATGGTTTTAGCTCCTTTGTCAAAGATCAAGTGACTGTAGGTGTGTGGGTTCATTTCTGGGTCTTCAATTCTATTCCATTAATCTACCTGTCTGTCCCTGTACCAGTACCATGCAGTTTTTATCACAATTGCTCTGTAGTACAGCTTGAGGTCAGGCATGGTGATTCCCCCAGAAGTTCTTTTATTGTTGAGAATAATTTTTGCTATCCTAGGTTTTTTGTTATTCCAGATGAATTTGCAAATTTCCCTTTCTAAGTCAGTGAAGAATTGAGTTGGAATTTTGATGGGGATTGCATCGAATCTGTAGATTGTTTTCGGCTAGATCGCCACTTTCTATATTAATCCTGCCAATCCATGAGCCTAGGAGATCTTTCCATCTTCTGAGATCTTCTTCAATTTCTTTCTTCAGAGACTTGAAGTTCTTGTCATACAGATCTTGTGCCTGACCACAAGTAGAGAATGATCCTATTCAGGTTCCTGCAGTGCTGCGTGACTCAGCACTCAGTCCTTCCTGCCATATGATAATGAGGTACTGTGTTATGACCAATCAGCCCTTCCCACCAATAACCCAAAACCTCTGAGGAAAGTCAGTCGCCTAAGGCTCGATTACAGGTTCAACTTCTGCTCTCCAGATGAGAAAAGGTTCTTGTAATTCCTCGTCCTGCACCTCAGCCCCAGCCAGTAATGTACAACCACCCTAGAAATCACTACCCACTCCCCAAGATCACCACAATGCAAGGATTGTGCCAAGATTGTAGGTACATCATTATAAGTTTTTGTTTGTTTGTTTGCTTGTTTGTTTGTTTTTAACTCTAATGGTTTCACTAAAGTTACCCTTGATCTTTTCTTTTCTGAGAATCTAGGAAAGAGATTGTGAAAGAAATCTGACTTGGGCCAGAAGATGGATCAGCAGGGAAAGTTGGTTTCTGCCAAGCCTGTCTGGATCCCTGGAATCCAAATAATGGAAGGAGGGAATCCTTCTTGAAGGGAATCATTCTCTGACTACCACATGAGTGCCAAGGCACCTATCCCCACCACACACAATAAGCACTAAAAAGAAAAGCAGGTCTAGAGAGATGGCTTACTGGTTAAGAGCACTGGGTGCTTTCCAGACCACCTAGGTTTGACTCCCAGCACCCTCAAGGCGACTACCAACCTAGTTCCAGAGTAACCAACACTCTCATCTGGTGAAGCATGTTACAGACATATATGCAGACAAAACGCCCAAATATATGAAGCAAATAAATAAAGTTTAGGGGGAAAAAGACAAAATTCTAGAAGAAGAAAAAATCTTCCCTTTCCCTTTTGGATCTTTCCCTTAATTTGGATCATTTCAAACTTAAATATACTTCCTAAATGGAGGGTAAAACAGAAAGGAACAAAAGTTTCCCCAAGGGTCATCCTCTCGTATGTGACAAGCAGGAGCAGGTACACTAGGGCTCCAGTATGTGATTTGTTCTGCATACCACCTCCATCAGAGTTGCGGAGGTATCTATTATGTCTACAGATGCTTGGACCCCTGTCCAAACTCACTACGCCAGTGCTTCCGAAGTTAGGGAATTCAGACTGGTATTCCATAGACAGTGAGCTGGAGTCTCGTGGGGCAGGGAAAGTGGAGCTGAGAGGTGGTACGTGCCCTCAAGATCTGAATACACCTTCATATCTACACAAGTCGAATGCACCAGGCAAGAGAGCACAGGATCCTAAGGTCTCTCGTTTGTTTGATCATTCTGCATATGCGTGTGCGTGTGCATGTGTGTCCAAGTGGGTTTGTGTGCTATGGGTCCGTGTCCACCGTGGAATGTGTGGTAGTTTGAATGAGAACTGTCCATGTCTTGAGCTCTGGATGTGATCGCTTGGTCCTCAATTGTTTGGGGGGAGGTGTGGGAGGTGCAGCCTTGCTCTGGGAAGTACATCACTGTGGGCGGGGCATTGAAAGTAGGTGCTTGGCACCCTTCCCACTTCCATCCCTGTTTGAAGGCATAAGCTCTCGGCTTTCTGCTCTGGCTGCCATTCTCACTGCTCTCATGTTCTCCATGCTGGACTCCACCATGCCGGAACCATAAGCCTAAATTAACTGTTTGTTCTATTACGATGTGTGAAAATAATCTCTGTTATCATCTGTACACCAATTGCAAATAGTGTAGTTTTACATGTTATAAATGTGAGTGAAATTAATATTTATCTGTTTTTAATAATATCTAATTTACATATTACATTGCTAACATTAATTTTGCACTTAATTATGTTTTGAACAAAATAGTGGATAGTTTTGTGTTTATGTGCAGTGCATAACTTCATAAATCGTCCTCTGGTTCCGATTAATATCTGAGCCTTGCCAGCCTGTTTTGTTAAAACCTGGATTTTTGGTTTAATTCATTATCACCAAGAGCCTGTGAAAGAAGTAAACTGACCGTCCCATTTAACATAGAATGAAACTGAGACCTAAAGAAATAGCTAAGGTTCCCATATCCTGTAACTTGCAAATGGCAGGGTAGAAGACAGCCCAGAAATGTCTGCCCAAGCTCATAACCATTGTCTCAGTGCATTAAAATTAATTAGATAATAACATAATAAAAAAAATTATAGTCCTTTGTGATATTGGTCAGCCCTGACCTTTGCCTTTGCTGTTTGGCTCCCTTAAACAATAAATCTTTGATACTTAATTTTGAGCATGTAGATAGCAGAATGTGTCTACGTTTAATTAAGGAGAAGTACATTTAATGGAGCTGGCAAATTTTAAGTGCTTGGCTATCCTCTGAGCTGGCAGAACCCTCTCAGATCTTAAGTTAACCCTCGTACTTCCGGCAGTTTTTCAGATCAGCAGACTTTTGAGTGTTCCTGTTTTCCTTGAGAACAATACTCAGTCCCATCCTCTCTCTCAGAGTGGAAGGTGCTCTTGACACCTTTCAAAGACCCTTTCCAGCCACGCCCAGGTAGATGGCGCTTATAGTGCAGCCTTCTTAGCTCAAGCTCCTTAAAGCCCTTCCTTCTCTGTCACAAGTCTGTGGCACTTTTAAGTAGGAGCTTAGGACAAGGGCATTTGAATAGCAACCTCTAAGGATTTATTTTTACAACCAGAACCAACATTTTCTCCATACAAAGCTAAACCTTTAAGGCCTCATTTGCAAATAAAACACAAGAATGTGTGGCATTTCCTTACTGCCATTTCTGCGGGCATAACAATGGGGGCATCCTGCTAATGAGAGTGTAGCTGTCTGGATCATTAAGTTTTGAGACCACTTTGAAGCAGGATAAAGGGGGACAGAGATATTGGTCAACAGGCGATCTAGCTTTCCTTTACACACGCCCTGGAGGGTTTTAATGGCATTCAGAGTACCAGGCCTTACCCTGGCCCTTGTCAAGGTCAGCTCTGTCTGGACAGTTCTAGCATCAAGTTCCTGTAGTTAATATATGTCCACAGTAAGCTGGTGACAGCTATCTCGTGTGTTGTCCTTGCACCTGAGCCGTGGGATCTCTTCTTCATTGCCTGTGTCCTTCCTAGGGGTGACAAGATCTCTTCCACCCCAGCTAGGGCAGTCCTGATGGTGGCTGTGAGCACGCCGGCTGCTTCTCCCTTGTTAGAAGTGACATCACTGTGCATTAAGGACATCATATCTCCTTTCATATTAAAATGCCTGTCAGTTCTCCTGCTCAGAGGCTGTAAATCTGCCATAGTAGCCCGAGCTTGGGGAGTTTTCATTAGGAAAATATGAAGATAAGCGGTCTGTCTTACTGTCAAAGGCAAAGAGGTAGATAGACTTCAAGTAATGACATTATTTGAAGAAATAAATATACGTTGCTTTAGCTGAGGGTTATATAAGCAAATTTTGAAAAGATAGCTCTGTTTTAAAAAAGAAAGAAAGTTTTTCAAATCCAGGTTTTAACAAAGCAGGCTGGCAGGGCTCAGATAGGAACCGGAACTGGAGGACGATTTATGAAGGTATGCGAGGCGCATTTGCACTTGCAGTAAATCAGGAGGCAGAGCCAGCAGTTAGCCCTGCAGTTTGAATTGTCCAGTCTGAGAAGTGGCAAAGGAATACTTAACCCACAACTCACCTTCAGCTCACAAATGAAGCTGCCCTTGTGTTGGACAGAGCTTTCTTGTCATGTTTTTTTAAAGGCCAGTAGCACCTCACTAGCCAGAGTGTGTCCGACCTGCCGACTTCACACAAATGATTAAGTGAAGTGAGCTATTAGGAGTGTGATCCAGGAGAGGTAGGGGTGAACTTCTACCTAACCACATAAAAATATTTAGGAAAAAAAATGTGAAGGATTTAGAACCCTCCCTGTAACCAAATGCATTTATGAGCTTGAGAACTGTTGGCAAACAGTCACGGGCACAGAGATCCTCAGAACTGGGAAGTCTCAGAAGCAAAGACCTAAATGAACCCTCCAACAGCCTTTCACCCACCTGTGAAGGAAGCCAAGCTCCTCAGTGGTGCCTTTAGGGACATGCCAGACGTTCGCTCTGACCTGGGAACTTCAAAGGGGACATCAGACTTCAGGTGCTTTTATTTGTCAATGAAAATGGTCACCAGGATCTGTGAGGTTACTGAAGATTATCCAGGAAGCTCGCAAAGCAACCCAGCTGTGTTTGGCATGCCGTTTACTCCAAGGATTCATAAGACTCGGATAACCCTGCCTCTTAAACCTGACACCTGAGAACCTTTTGTAGAGTGGAATTAATTTCTTTTGCATTCAGAAAGGACCAACATCTAAATATCTCTGTATGCATCACAATGGCAAATGAATTAAAACAACCGGATGCTTCATAGCTTGCTTGGACACAGAGCTATGTAAACTGGCCATTATCACCTTCCCAACATCACCTGTGAAGTCTCTGTGTGAATGGTGGTCATCTGTTCCTCACTTAGTGCAGGCCATTTGACTTATGGGTAAGAAGCCACAACTGGATTAACAGATTACTTCAAATAAGAAGAGCCCCACTTATGGGAGCCTGGAAGGGCATGTTTCTACAACCAACTATGCAATTACCAAGAACAAAAATAACTCTCTTTGGAGATAACTGGAGCTCAAGCATGCCGCAGCTGCAATGGGTGAAGGGATGGCTGTGCCTCCTGCCACCTTACCTGACAGGCCCTGGTCTGGGCCTGTGTCTCATGGGAAGATGAGGCTGAGGCTGGTCACCATCAGCATTGATCAGGAATACCCAGAAGTGAAATTGAGGTCAGCAAAGCTCTCCTCTCCCCTTCAAAGCTGAGACTCCTCTTTGCTTTGCAAGGTGAGGAATTTGGGATGCTCATCTGTCTAGCCCAACAAAAGTCGAGTGTTTCCAAGGAGGATGTTCAGTTTTCATCTCCCCATCTTAGAAAATGTAGATCATGTTACAAAAGTAAACAACCTCAAAGTGACGATATTGTGTGGGAGCTGATGGTGGGAAACGACAGTTGAGGCAGCATCACCCTGAAGATGATCACCATCACCTACCTAAGGGAGCCTGGACCGGGTGGACCACGAATTCAAAACCAAATCAAATTCCCACCCTGAGCATCAAATTTGATCAAAGTGACGCTATTGTGTGGGAGCTGATGGTGGGAAACGACAGTTGAGGCAGCATTACCCTGAAGATGATCACCATCACCTACCTAAGGGAGCCTGGACCAGGTGGACCACGAATTCAAAACCAAATCAAATTCCCACCCTGAGCATCTAATTTGATCAGCACTTTGGGTAGTCCATGACTTACCAATCCTTCTCTTGCAAGGCAGCCCTAGTCTCTGGAGTTTCAGAGTTTGCCTTGGGGCTGGAAAGCTCTTCAGTCTAGCTGTCCTGTGGGTGCTGTCATTGGTCATCACATCTTTTTGTCATCATAGTCATGGTTACACACTGAAGAAGCCAGTGCAGAGGTACTCTGAGACACTGGCAGTAGTAAGTCAGGCACTCAAGTTACTGACTTCCATAGCCCACTTGGGACCAGTGAGCTCCTAAAGGCAGTGGTGCCTTAATCACAGAAGCTGAGAACCTACTCAGCATGCAGAGTCCTGGGACTCCACTGGTTTCAAACCCATGACAAGATTCACACAAGAAACAGAGCAACAGAAAGATCAGCCAGGCCAAATCCCCCAGGCCACAAAGGAGACACTATCACTCCAATATTTCCCTACTACCTTTTCTACCTACAAGAGCAAGTAGGATGTTAATGTCCAAACCTCTTCATGAGTCAGCCTTCTGCAGTACAGGAAATCACAATAGGAAGGGAAGGGCCTCTGCAGTGGGCATCCCATGGCACAGGGTGGGTCAAGCCCTTTACGACTAGCCTGCTGCCAGAGATAGACACCAAACTAGAGAGCAGCTCTGCCACAGTCAGCAACACAGCCTCTAATTCCTGAGGGCACCAAAACCAATTCTTCAATAAGGATAATTTCTTTTAGAAGTAGAAGATGTTTTTGAAACTCTATAGATAGCTTGAGAATCTTGAACACAGAGGCAGGGGCCCAGGCTCCATTTACATACAGGACGATCTGTTAGTTTTGTCCCAGGGCCATAAACTATAGCACCAGCCTGTAAACACATGCTGCCAAAGTGTTGTTCCTTAAGTACATTCTATCAATCAGAGGAGCAGGTTGCTGACAAACTGGAATGAATCAGCAAACACATGACCAGCTCTTCAGCATTTAAAAAAAAAAGTTTTAAAGCTGTTCACAGGGCTGAGGGAGTTAGTTATGCAGCAGGCTGTGTTTGTCAAAGGAGGCAGCGACAAAGTGTCTTGCAATATGACTTTGCCCCTCCTCAGTTGAGGTCCCCTTGAAACTGGAGATGGTTTGTAACTATCTTGAACAATGGAAGGTGGCTTCTAACAAGGGATCATGGAAGACTACTGACTTGCTTGCTGGAGTATTTCTTGAGAAAGTCTTCAGCCTCCACACTCCTTCTTTGCTGAGGCAGCTGTGCTGTGAAAAGACATTACTGGCTCCAGCAGAGGGACCCTGTGTGTGGCTTTATGAACGTGTGCGTGCACACACACACACACATTTGCAGGTGGGGATTCAACCACACCCCAGCTACACCCATCTATGGTTGATTTAGATAGCCACCATCTGACTTCAACTTTCTGAGAGACCCTGGGCCTGAAAATCCAGGCTTATTCAAAATTTGTACACAGACACTGGGAGGTAATAAAATATCATTATTTCACACAGTTTGTAAATGCCACAGGTGGCAAGAGAAAAGAAGTTAAGTATTTGACCCACGACTGTTGTGGCACACAAGTTCACAATCACAACTGTGCACTAGATGATCATGGATACTACAGAACAGCTTCCTGGGTACAAATTCCAGATCTGTAATGTGCTGGCCACATGACTTTGGGTCGGTTGCTTGTCTAAGCCTCAGTCAGTTCATTTCCAGCTGAGTGATGATACCAGTAACTCTGCAGAGTGTATATGAGGGTTCAGTTGATTTATACCAGAAACGTATGCCCAGAGCAAAGCCTGTCAGCCAGGACATGCATACTGACTGCTGTGTAGAGAATTCCAGGCTCTAGAGTCTAAATCATGCACAGTTCAGTTCAGTAGCCCCTAAAACAGAGACAGGGTGGGCAAAATGGCTCAGCAAGTAAACACGCTTGCTGCCAAGTCTGATGACCTAAGTCCAATACTGGAGCAAACATAAATGCAGAAGGGAATAAGCGACTCCCACAGATGTCCTCTGACTTCCAAATACACATTGTGGCACAAATGCTCATGGACACGCACATGCGCTTGAGCATGCGCACACACACATAAACACACACACACACAAAATGGGCACACTGAATAAGTAAATATTCTTTAAAACTCCAAATGCACTGTTTACAGATACTTAGAATACTAGGGGTTGGGCCTGTGCCTAGGTAGTTAGGGTATAATCATGGGTTTACCTTGGCCTTGTAGTGTAGGAACATATGCTCCACAAGGGAAGACAGAAAAACAAATATTTACAAAGAAGACTACTCCTTAAGGCAGCCATGTTCATGCATTCTCATTTACCATGAGTGAAGCCTAAATTGGCTTTCCTAGGGCATTACCTAAACCATAATTGGCATTTAAAACGTGCACATCTCTGAGAGGAATTCAGTGGTAGAGTGTTGAGCAAGCATACGTAAGGCTCCACAATCCACCCCATCCTCCCCAAATAATAACACTAACAATAAATGTACAAATCCCTGGAAATAGTGATTCTATACTGGGAGCCTTATCTAAGCAAATACTAAGATGAGAATTGTATTTATCTGTATTTGTGTACATATATATGTGTGCGTATATCTTGCTAGAATGTTCACCTGCATAGACACTTAAATATGTGTTGTTAGGAATGGAATGAATAAAAATGCACAGTTGTTTAATAATCAAAACGTTAAGTTGCTGTGTTATTCCGCAATGAAAATTATTTCATAGTCATAGACATGTGAAGATTTTTCATAAATTATAATTAAAATAATTAGATGATACAACAGTATGTAAGATACAGTATTAAGAAACACATAAAAGGAGTGGCTCCACCTTCCAACACTGTTTTCCTGGGAATGGTAAAAAAAAAAAAAAAGAAGCAAATTTTGAAATACTTTTAAATAAAAATTTGCAATTTCCTCCCACTTATTTATGGAATATCTGACATACTTTTATGATAAATGGATGACCGCATCTCATTACAACTTGCCTTCCTCCTTAAGGGTAACAAATCTGTCTCATTAAATGCTCATATTCACTCTCAGTTCTTGATCCATCTTCAGTTAAAACATGAAGCTAATGAAGCCCTCATTCTCCAGCCTAGGCCCGACCTTCTGACTGGAGCTCAGATGTGCCGGAACAGCAGCAAGGTGCAGGCTTGCTGAGAACAGGGCAGGAGCTAAGCCACAAGTCCCTGGAAGGCCTGCTTTTCACGGCCATGCCCACGATGATATAAACATACTTTTATCCTAAAAAGTGGAATCAAGTGCTGATCTGGAAGCTGGGAGTATAATTCATAATGGGATACCTAAATGGCAGATGCAAAGCCCAGGGTTCACGCCTCAGCATGAATGAATAAATAAATAGATTGCTAACACTTAATAAAAATGATGAATCATCTCTGTGATTTAACTGCATTTCTCTTCTTGAGAATAATCACAGGCATGGTCATCCCAAAAGTCTTTGGGGCCCTGGCCTTGACCACAGCTAGCACCATTCTCAGTGTGTGTGTGTGCGCGTGTGCGTGCGTGCATGTGAGTACATATGTATGTATGTGTATGTATGTAGGTGAGAGACAGAGAGAGAGAGAGATTTCTTTTAAGGGTGGCAATGAGTGGCTCAAATATTTTGGGTTATAAATATATAAAACACTAAAACTGAGTACAGTGTAGTCTGTGTGCTTCCTTCCCTTGTAAAGAGGGGGCCCCACTCACAGTTACTGACATCTTATAACGTCATTGTTCCTCCATCAGGCACACACTCCTGGTAACCGCCCATGTGCTTGTAGGCTGTCTCTTCTTCTGATGCTATATGCAAGTGGGACATGGAGAAAAAACCCAAAATCTAAAAAGGACCTGTCCTTCGTGCCTGCCTGATTTCACAAGGATCATCTGTGTTGTAATGGAAAATGTTTTCTTCTGTAAAATACACCAGCATTTCAGGGTACATATGAACCACCTCTTGTGAGTTAGTCTCGTAATGATGGACACTTGGGTTGCCTGCATGACCTCACGATTGTAAATTATGCTACAATAAGCAAGAAAGAAAACATTTTACACAGAGTCTGACTTCAGCTGTTTTGTATAATACCCAAATTAGGACTGCTGGAGTTTACTCTTTAAAAAACAAAACAACACAAAGCAAAACAAAAACAAACAAATAAATTTCATTTATTCATTGGTGTTTGTGCACAAAAACCTGAAAAATGGCCAAAATACGTAAATAACCCAAGCTCCTGTTTTGTTTAACTCCTCTGCCCAGGAAAAAATGTCACTGTTTTTCATGGTTCTTACGAGCATTGTTTTTGTTATCTCTGCATGAATTTCAGAGCTTTATACTTGGCCAGGCAATACCAAAGCTAGGTTCTCTCGGCCAATGAAACACTAGCAGAAGGTGAGGCCAGAGGGGACATCAAGGTGGAAAGTCACACCCCAGAGCTGCACTGAGCCTTCCTCTACCCCAGCTCCTGTGGCCTAATAAAGTATTGTTCCCCACACACCTAGACACACCCCAAGAAGATAAAACCTACTTTCTTCTCTCTTTGAAGGAACAGTCACTGTTCTTAAGCGATTCTTCAGAATCTATTACTTTTAATTTTGAATCTTTATAAACACGTGATTGAGTTGTTCTCACAGGAAGTTATACGAGAGTAGTCTGAGTTGTTTGGGGGTGGGTTTTGGGGGTGGGTTTTGGGGGTGGGTAATTGCTCTAACACTCTAGTCTTTCTTAACGGATTAATGTCTAACCAATAGTTAGTTTTTTGTGCATGTATGTCATGTGCATGTACATGTACATGTACATGTATATGTATATGTATATGTGTGTAGGTACCTGCATGTGCATACACACACACATACACACACACACACACACACACACAATCTTTCTCAATCACTTTGCCACTTGCATACTTTGAGACAGGCTCTCTCACTGAACCTGGAGCTCACAGTTGGCTAACCTGGCCAGCCAGAGAGCTCTTGCTCATCCTGTCTCTGCCTCACAGCACCCACCAGCCACCCCCGACCTTTTCCTCACACAGGGAAAGGATCCAAAGTCAGGTCCTTGTGTTTTTAGCAAGCACTTTACCATGGGGTTAACTTTACAGCCAGGAACTGGGGTGTCCTTTGGTTAGGAACGTGACTGCATCATTGAAGGACCTAATGTAGTTTGTGCCCCTGAATAGAAATAGATGGAGAAGTCAGACTTGAGCTGTAGTCATCAGCTTCAGGTACTTAATCACTGATGGAGATGTATCTATTAATTAATTGTGTACAGCTGGGGCTGAGGGGGTAAAGTTCAAGGAGTGTTTACATTCTGACTCCTGTAGGACCCCTGATGGACATCATTCTCCTTCATATTTCATTTAATATCTATTAATCTGTGATACTCAGAGAATCTCATCCTGGGACCAGTTGAGGACTTATTCACTTAGTCATTTATTCATCTACGTATACTGAAAAGCACCTTTTATCTGCCAGGGAGAAAGAAAACAGGTTAAACATTTTTAAAAGGAACGGGTGGCAATCTAACAATGATGGAGCTAATCTAGCCAAAGCCTGGGCCAGCTCCTCTGTCCCTGACCCACCCACTGAAATGGAAGTAAGCCCAGGAGCACCTGTCCTGGTCACAGACTACACCGGAAGCTGTTTGTCCTCCCCACATTCCGCATGACCTGTAATATAAGCTGCCTCTGATCTTCGGTGACAATCAGCAGCTCTTGCTCCTTCCCATCCAAGTCAGCAAAGAGCCTTCGTAACCGATCACATACAGAAGACTTTCAGGCCATCTATGTACCTCTAATTATCATTCATGGAGGAAGTTATTTGCACCCAACTCTCACTTTAATGTTACGTTTACTCGTGTATTTATTTAGATGAGGGTCTCACTGTGTCCTCTTGCCTTAGCCTCCCAAGTAGCTGAAACTACAGATGTGCAGGACTACATCACTTCCAGCCTTACAGTGAGAGAAGACCACAGGGCAGTGCTGCTCTTGTGGGGCCCCGAGTCCTCCCTATGTTTGGGAAGTTGCATGAAATGTGTCCAGATATTGAAGTGCCTTTTGTCACAACAGAAACAAATGTACCATTTTTTTCCTTGAGATTTTAAGGGAAAAACAGATTTGTTGTCGTTGTTATGTTATGCACTGTTAGAGTCTGAAACACGGTATCACCCCAAATCTGTATGCTGGAAGCCAATATACAATATAATATTAGGGGTGGACCACTAGGCATGGTGACACATGCATGCAAGGCCAGAATTAAAGTTGTGCTATTGTGGCCAGGCTGGGCTATTGCCCTAGCTTAATGTTTATGGCTGTAGTAAGGAATATGAGCTAAAGCCACTTAGGGAGGAAAGGGTTGGTTTGCTTCTGGCACACACTCCATCATTGAGGGAAGTCAAGGCAGGAGCTCAAGACAGGAACCTGGAGGCAGGAAGTGAAGCAGAGGCCATGGAGGAACAGTGCTTACCAGCTTGCTCTAATTCAGTGGTTCTCAACCCTTTTGGGAGTAACATATCAGATATTTACATTATAATTTATAACAGTAGCAAAATTACAACTATGAAGTAGCAACAAATTATTTTATGGGTGCAGTCACCACAGCATGAGGAACTGTATTAAAACATTGCAGCATTAAGAAGGTTGATAAACACTGCTCTAATTGCATTTCCCTTTCACAACCCAGAACCACCTGCCCAGGGTGACACTGTGACTGCAGGCTTTTCTACCCATGCCCACGTTTGTGAGATAACAACTCTAAGACTTAATTATATGGGAATAAATGTCTCCGCCATAAGCCTTGGCTGTTCCCACAAGCTCATAATTCAGTTAACCCATTTGTTCTAAGTCCTACCATGAATAGTTACCTTTCCTCAGATTCACGCTGCCATCTTCCTCAGAGTCCAGAGCAAATCCCTTGTTCCTGACTTTATCCCAAAACTCCCCTCTCTGTGTCAGAACCTCCACTTACTATTTCCTGCCTAAGTTAATAGGACAACAGCTTTTTTATTGGCAGTGATGCATCCAAAAAGTACATAAGAGATTCTCTCTATTTCACTATTTTGGTCTAAATTAAAGATACTTTCTCTAATATCAATTATATACATGTACACATATGTGTATACACGCATATATATGGACATATACATACACACACACACACACACATATATATATATAATATTCACAATGTCTAATCCATATGTATTAGGCAAGCTTGGAGAAAGAACTATCTATCCTGTCTTGGTGAGTTCTGTTCTTAAATCAATTTCTATCATAACTTGCATTGCCAACCTAAAATATCTTCTTAGACTTAAAAACATTTTCTTAAATCCTAAACAACTTAAAGTTATATGTGAGACTATGACTATCTAGTCTTGAAGCCAATCAGAAACCTGAGAAGGGATAAATATTACCTGAGTATGTAGGAAGCACAGGCAAGCAGCTTCCAACACTGCAGAAATGGTAGGGAAAGCTGGCTGCCTGGACAGTTTCCCAAAAATTTCTCTGTGTCATTAGAGCATCATCTTCAGCCTTCTGACCCAGAATATCTGACAGATACTTCTGTGAAGACGGAAATGTGTAGTAGTATGAAGGACTACTTACCCTGTTTTGGCAAAGCTCAGCATTGATTTTGCTGTATGTTGATTGTCCCATTTGCATAGCAGTTTCTATCTGCAGTTGAAGCAAAGCAAGAGTTTCTTGCCCAGTGGTTAGCATGCCACATTTGAAGCAAACTCCATATGGAGATTTTTCAATGCTTATCATCTTCTTTGAAACATAATGGGGGTGCTGCCAGGAGCAGACATGTCTCATTGTCATAAATGCCTTTTAAAGATAAAACATCTTTAAATGCCGTATTCTATGGATCTCTGAGGTTTTTGAAGATGTCCATCTATTTATCTATTTATAATATGTCCAAATAGGCAAATGTTGCTTGTTTCTAGCTATTTACTATCTGTTCAACCTTAGGAACACATTTCTGTAATAAACTAGACTATTATGTAACATGACCATAAGTTTGATTGATTAACTATTAACTTGCATTTCTTAATTATCCTAAACACTTTGTTATAGCAGCTTACAAAATGAGAACTTAGCATTACATTTTAAAGAATTACATAGGTACAATACTAAAAAGAGTTGATACAGTGTATGTTGTAACCAAATATAACCTTAATTTTGTTTCAGTATGCAAAGATCTATACCAATGTAACCAAATGTAAGCTTAAATTTGTATCAGTATACAAAGATCTAAACCACTGTAAGATTTTTGGCTAGTTAGTAACTCTATAGTTTAAGAGTACATTCAATAGTCTTCTCTTTATTCCTATTATTCTTGTGTTATTCCTATAGCCCCTGTCTTTGCTTCTCATCCTTTCTCCCCTTTTTCTTCTTAACACTAGATAAAAAGAAAGAAAGATGAGGAAAGAAAAAGAAAGAGAAATCCCTGAATCTAACCACCCTCACTTTGTTTCCCCCTGATCAAAACCAATTAACAACTTGTAATCAACCTCCTTTAATGACGATGGTCATCACACAACGAACACCAAAGATCATCCAACCTGCTTTTTGGGAACGGGTGTCACTCTCTGAAAATTGTTTCCTGCCGATCCTTTTTCCTTTTTGGTGGTTCAAGAAAATTGAGATATTGGCCAGTCTGAAATAAAGCTGGTTGTATCCAGTCTCTGCACACTGAGAAAGTTCAGGGCTTAACTAAATTCCTGACTGGAACAGTCTGTGTTGCTGGACAATCTAGCCAGCCATTTTGAAGCTGTCCTGGATATAGGTTTTTGAGGAAAGAGCGTTGAGACAGGCTGAGGTAGGGCCAAGCATGATGCTGGGATTCTCAACATTCCCAAGAGTGAACCTTATCAGTGCCATTTTATTTTCATTGCTGTCTGTAAACATAAACTTTCACAGTCGATGTATATTTATTCATTAACGTATATATAGAATGTGCATAAGTCAGTTAAAGATGATTCTTTGTTCTCTGTTTGAGCAGGTAAAACATCTGTCTTTCTTTATAAGTTAGCTTGGACTGTGTCTTAGTTACGGTTTTCATTACTGTGAAGACACACTATGACTGAGAACTCTTATAAAGGACAACATTTAATTGGGGCTGGCTGACAGGTCCAGAGGTCCAGTCCATTATCATCATGGCAGGAAGCATGGCAACATCCAGGCAGACATGGTTCTGGAGAAGGATCTGAGAATTAGTTCTACATCTTGTTCTAAAGGCAAACAAAAGAAGACTAGTTTCCAGGCAACTAGAACAAGGGTCTTAAAGCCCACACCCACAGTGACAGACTTCCTCCCCCAAGGCCACACCTACTCCAATAAGGCCACACCTCCAAATAGTGCCACTTCCTGGACCAAGCATATTCCAACGACCACAGATTGTATAACCAAATTGTAGTATAAATTTCTATCTACACCATTTCAAAGAAAGGGATTAGAAGTCTTGAGGATTCAGTAACCAACAAGATTTACTGGCTTTGCAGAGTTCTGGCTAGAGACATTTTCGTGTCTTAGCCAGTCTCAGAACTCTTCCCATGAAGGGGGACCAGCAAATCATGCTACCTGTTTTGATTTAAACCTAATAATTCTTCTTCTTATGACTGTCTATATTCACGCCTTAATTTTTCTATTTGACATTTTGATCCTGTACATCTAATTTTAGACTTTGTTTTATCTGAGACAATGTCCCACATCCTAGAAGCTATGCAGATAGCTTTTAAAGTGGCCAAGCTGGCTTCCTGACTTTATCCCCAAACTTTATCTTGTGAAATTGTTACATTTGCTTCGGTATCCATTAAGTCTTCAATTTCAATTCTATCTGACTGTCAGTTTAACTTTGGTCATTTACAGTCGTTGGCCATACCTTTGGTTTTTGGTGTTTCCTGAGTTTTTTGTTCTATCTATTGAAGCTACTCTGGCTTTGATTCTGGATTATTAAGATCCGTACCCAGAGCATCATTGTTTCATTGTTCTGAAGATGAGTTTTTCTGCTGTTGACCTGAAATGTCTGACTTGAATTTGATATTGGGGCCCTCATAGAACATCTCCAGCAGGGGACTCCCTTGTTTGTCCCTTGTTGATCTACATTTGTTAGTCCAGTGCCAGCCTTTGCCACATCTTGTGCATATTTCAGAAGGCTGGAATTATATTGGGTTATATGTAGAAAAAGAAAAAAAGAAAAAAACCATTGTTTCTAGGAAAGCCTTGCCTCTAATCCCTTTTAAAATGACCTCACTTGCCACAAATAAAACATTTGACAGTTTGGCTTTTCTTAAAACTTTTGGGATATTATTTTTCTATTAAAGTTGCATTTTTAATTTTTTTAAATTTATCATTTTTATGGGATGCTATCATAATTCTTCCTGAGGGAGGGCCCCTGACTGATGTCACTTGCCGTAGACTAATCAGATAAGCTCGGGTTGGTTTTCTAACAACCTTCAGGGCCTTCCTGATTTTTGTTATATGATGCTGCTGTATGCTCTGAACTTACTTCCTCTGTCTCTATCTTAGTATCCTTCACAATTGTATTTGTAATTTTTTCTAATTTTTCGTCTAAGGCCTGTCTCCGTTTTCACATTTTTCCTTCTTTTCTTTTTTTCTTCCTTTCTTTCTTTTTTGTAGCTTTGCTATCTTAGTATCTTCCTCAATTTTATTCATAGTTTTCTAATTCATCTAAGGCCTATTTCCAGGTTTCATTATGCTCTTTTCTTGTCTCTCTAAAGCTCTTCTTCTTGAGACAGCATAATCTTGGCTATCAGGACTAAAATGAGACTTACCAATGTGATAGTAGTCATAATTGGTAATGTGTCAGTTTCAATTAGGTTATTTATCTCTTTTGTTTCTATCCTTAAAACATTTAAAATTGCATTATATTGAATATGAAAGTATAATTGTGTCTCTCGCCTTTATGTGCCTTATTTCTTTAAATGTATTTAATTCTCTCTATAAGGACTGACTTTATTTTACCAATTTTAAACTATTTATTTTGTATGGTTAGTTATACCCAGTTTCTTCTTCCTTTCACTGTTTGTAAACTTAATCCTTTACCAGCTGATAAGTTTGTGGCTTTTCAGTCCCACCGCAGCTCCAGAAAAACCTGCAGGCTCCTCGGGCCAGCAGAACTCTGTCCCCTCGACTCAGTTTAGCAGGCTTCTGGTTCCGTCTTAGTCTCTTTCTCTGGACAGTTTGACGCTCAGGTCCCAGGTGGACACGAATTGGGCCATCTAGCTCTCCCTAGCACATGCTTAGACCTTTCTTGGAATCGCGCCAAGCTTGGCAGTACCCACAATTACTGTGCCCTCAGGCTCCAGCCAGCTGGGTTAGCTCATGGGTCTCCCCTCACTCTCTCTTAAAGGCATTTAGCTTCTTGCCCTGCTAGGAAATTGTTCTGAGAAGTGTTTATTTGCAATTTTCACCCAGGACTTTTCTAAGCTTGGATTCTATGCCCAACAGTGGAAGCCATTTGTAACCGAGGGCTTTTCCACCTACGCCCAAGTTTCCGCCACAACGATGATTCTGAGATTTAATTATATATGAATACATTTATAGGCCATAAGCTTTGGCTTGTTCCTGCCAGCTTGTAACTCAGTTAACCTGCTTTTGAGTTACCTCTCCTCAGGTTTACGTGGACCACCTTCCTCAGAGTTCAGGCAAAGCCCTGTCTGACTATCCTAGAATTCCTATTTCCCACCTAAGCTAATAGGCCAACAGCATTTTTATTGACAGGTGATGCATCAGTACAGTACACAAGATGTTCTCTCTTTTTTTTCCTTATTTATTTCTATTAGATATTTTCTTTATATGCATTTCAAATGCTATCCAGAAAGTTCCCTATACCCTCTCTCTGCCCTGCTCCCCTACCCACCCACTCCCGCTTCTTGGCCCTGGCATTCCCCTGTACTGGCACATATAAAGTTTTCAAGACCAAGGGGCCTCTCTTCCCAGTGATGGCCGACCAGGCCAACAAGATGTTCTCTTTACATGGCACCACCTACAGTGGGCTGGGCCCTCCCTCCCCACAGGTCAGACTGATGACAGCATTTTCTGAATGATGCTTTCCTCTTCCCAGACGACTCCAGCTTGTGTCAAGTTGACAAAACTAACCAGCATAGCTGTACAGTGAGAACTTGTCTCAAAACCCTAAAAGATGGGCAAGCTGGATAGCTCGGTAAATATAAGCACCACAGCACAAGCCTGGCGGCCTGGGAGGAGCATAAAGGAAGAAGGTGAGAGCCAGCCACAGTTTCCCTGTGACTACTGGATGCTGTGCCACTCCCTACCCCCACCGCCAAGAAGGACAAGCACCCACAAGGTTAACAACAAAAACTACAACAATAACCACAGCAATACATTTTAAAGGCAAAAGCAAAAAGAGGTTGGGCCTTTGAAAAGTGATGGAGTTGTAGGGGCTCTCCTTCATGACTGGATTGTGCCTTCATGTAAGATGCTAAGAGTGAGCTTCCTTGCTGTGGGAAGCCACATGTGCCGTTGCAGAGTGGCGCAGGCTTCTGCTGGCCACCACACATAAGTTTGAGCAAACGACCAATGCTTACTTATGCAGTAAAGTTTTTCACCAAAACACTGCCTGGCCCGGGCATGATAATGAGGCTCTGCAAAGTACTAAGAGAATAACCAATCAGATGTGAGACATGCAAATGAGGTATGATAATGAGGTACTGAGAGAATAACCAATCAAATGTGAGACATGCAAATGAGGTATGTTAATGAGGTTCTGTGAGATACTGAGAGAAAGTAGCCAATCAGATGAGGAACATGCAAATGAGGTATAGTGCATAACCAATCCGGGTGTGAGACACGCCTCTCCTAGGCCTATATAAGCAGCACCAGTTCTGGGCTCGGGGTCTCTTCGCCTCTACAATCAAGCTCTCCCAATAAACGTGTGCAGAAGGATCCTGTTGCAGCGTTGTTCTTGCCGGTCGAGTCAGACGTGCGCAAGACCTTGCTACCTTCCTCCTCATGAAAACAAATGCAGAAGGTGCTATCAAGACCACAGAGAGTCTAGGACAGATTCCAAACCTGCTGATACCTGTATCCTGGGCTTCCTGGCCTAATAACTGTGAGTAATGGATGTTTGCTGTTTGTAATCGCCCAGTCTACCCAGTCTAGAGTACATTGTTACAGCAGACTTCCCGGACTAAGCATGTCTACCCAATCGAGGGTACATTGTTACAGCAGACTTGCCAGACTAAGCCATGATAACACGTTAGTAATTTTCAGCTATATTTTACCTTCTCTGAGAAAGGCAGCTCCTAATGCTAAAGGTTACTGAGAACTAACATTTGCCTTAAACTTCTGTGCTCTCTGTGCGTGAAGGTCTGGGGTCTTAGGATTGCTGTCGAGCTTGGTGCTGTTTGTTTACAATTCACTATACTTCCCACCAACAGGTCGGTGGAAGCAGCCTACACCAGCAAAGCATATGGATTTGATATTCCACACTGGAAAATTAAGGACATCTGTTTTTTTTTTTTTTTTGCTATAAACAATTTTTGAAAGTCTAAACATAAAGCATGGGTCCAATCCATCAATATGTTGGAATGAATTTACTCATTATAGGTCATAATAGAATGAGTTGTGTATTTTTTCTGTAGGGAACAAAAAAAAAAAAACCAAAATTGTCACATTATCAGTTAAAACCACATTAGAAATAAAAACTTAAAAATTGAAAGCAAGCTTATTTGTAAGCAGCTTGGTCGAGGTATATGGAGTAAGGTGGAAGGAGAGACCCTTGAAGATATAAAAATGCATTTTAAGCGTTAGAATAAGTGCACACCCTGGCAACCTTTTGCTGATAGCTAAAATATGCCCAAGTGTCATATGCTGTTCTTTATTTATTCAAGTTGCCCATGCAGTTTGAATTAGCTCCACTGCAGTAAACCTAGCTCCACTGAGGTCGGAAAGCAGCGTGTCGGCGTGTGTACCACAGGTTTCCAACATAAACTGTAATTCATGAAGGCCAATGCACCTCTTTTCCTTGTAGCTGGGTAACCATTTATGTTTGAGGTGAAGATGTTAATATGGAAATTTTCTGAGCTCGGAGAAAGGACGAACGCTACCATTCTAATTTATGACCTTTCATATAAGGCCAAATGTAAAGGCAACTTCAATTGTTTCATATCCCAGAGCCAGCACATAGCAGATGTATGAAATTTGCAGTGTTAGACATAAACTTTTATTACCAAATTATAAATAATTTCCCCCACTTATACTGTTCACCTTTCAAGTTCATCTTGATTAAAATACAAGGGCAGTTTTACAGCGATTTCACCACATTCTGCAGCTAGGAGAGGCTTTCTGGAGTTCACAGCGTAAAGCCCCACAGTGTTCGGGGAAACTTGCTCATGGGGTTCAGACCCAGAGTCCATTGACTAACATCCATGCTACACCAAAATGATAGTAATGAAGTCCAAACGCTTGTATGACCTTATCAAACATATCTGAAGCCAAGTGCTCACAATGCAGAATGGAAACTCTTTTATGTAAAAACAAAAGACATATTGGCTTTTGTGATTTTTTAAATGAAAAATATTTTTCATAGGCTTAAAGATTTAAGTTCTTAGCCCCCTGTTGGGGGCGCTATTTGGGGGGGAATAGGAAGCTTTTAGGAGGTACAGCCTTGCTGGAAGAAGTACCTTACTGTGGCTGCAGTAGTGAATGTATCCGTGGGAGTTGAGGTGGGGGGAAGTCAGAGTTCTATAGCCTGGCCCCAGATTTCTGGGTATTTCTGTCTGTCTCTCTGTCTCTCTGTGTCGGTGACTGTTTTTGTCTGTGTGTCTGTGTATTTGGGTGTCTGGGAGTCTGGGGGTCTTGGACTCTTCCTCCCTTCTGCCCTCACCTTGCCCTCCACTCCTATGCACCCTCCCTCATCTCCCTCCCCTTCAGCTTCATGCATATGGATGAAGATGTGATCTCTCAGCTTTCTGCTTTGCTCATCTACTGCAGTGCCTTCCAAACCACTATGGACTTTCTGGAACTATAAACTCTTTCTTCTATAAGCTGCTGTTGGTCATGTTTTATCACAGCACTAACAAGCTACTAATTTTCCTTAGTCATTTGCCTCTCAATCAATTAGCATATGGATATCTCAGAAGATATTCAACTCTGGAGTCAAATCAAGAATGTCTTCTCATTTGTTTTAACAAATAGTTTCCACATCCCTTGAAAATGGCCGAAGAGTGGACCTAGAGTAGCGTGGCTTAGCTGTTTCTATTATCCAGACTGAAGGTCAAGGAAAGGCCTGGGTCCCTGCCAGTGTGTCATACTGGCTAATGCAGGGTTCAAACGAGATCAGTCAAAGTTCTTGGAAGTGTAATGCTGATGTTCAATATCCAAATATGCTTTGGAAAATGTTGGCCAATCCAATCCAATGCCTGTTTCTACCATCCAGTCAGTCATGCACTCACAGGGCTGACGTATACTTCATGGGATGAACCAGGCAGGAGACCTTCTCTTCTAAAAACACGACAATGAAGAACAGAGCTTTTCAAAGGCTACAAAGAATTGCTTTGAGGGTGAGGAGACAGTTCAGTCAGGAAAGTGCTTGCTGGGCAAACACAGGACCCGAGTTTTATCCTCAGGACCCACATAAAAAGCTAGGCATGATGAGGTATGTTTGTTATCCCAGTTCTGGAGAGGCAGAGGCAGGTAGATCCATAGGCTCATTGGTAAGCCATCTTAACTGAGTAAGCAAGCCCTGTCTCAAAACAGAGAGATGGCTCAGTGGTTAGGAGCACTGACGACTCTTCCAGGGGTCCCGGGTTCAGTTCCCAGCAACCACATGGTGGCCCACAAGTTTCTGTAAGAGGATCTAATGCTCTCTTCTGGTGTGTCTAAAGAGATAGAGAATGTACTCACATACACAAAATAAATAACTCTTTAAATGTGTGTGTGTGTGTGTGTGTGTGTGTGTGTGTGTGTGTGTTCCAAGAAATGACACTCAACATTGCCCTCTGGCATATATATGTGCACCTCTAACTTGACAATAATTCAAAAATAGACCAAAGACCGGAGCAGACATGACAAGAGAGGACATCCATTTGTCACCACACATAAGGAAATATGCCCCACCCACATCACATGTCAGTAAGAAACTGTAAGTTAGGACAACTCTCAATAAGATTCTCTAGTGTGCTCCTCAGAGTGGCCCAGATCTGAAATACTGGGGATGTGAGGTGCTAGTAAGGATGGGGAGCAACAGAAGGCACAGCTCCATGCTGGGGGCCTGGGAAAAGGAGAGATGCGCTCAAGACAGCGCAGCAGTCCTTGCAGATCTAAACACCTACTGTATGACCCAGCACCGGTTCCTTAACGTTTGCCCAAATGGCTTAAAACTTAACTACAGGACTGGGGAGGTAAACTCAGTGATTCAGAGTGCTTGTGACTCTTCCAGAAGACCAAAGATCTGTTCTTAGCACCCCAATCACCTACAACTCCAGCTTGAGGGGATCCATTGCTTTCTTCTTGCACAGGCACCCACATGCAGGTGCACATGTGTAAGGAAAGCAGTTATTCCCATAAAGTAAATAAAAATCTTTTTAAAATTAAAGATTCAAAACTTAATTCCGCACAAACACCTACATAGGGATATTTATAACAACCTTTTGGTAACTGCCATAGCTTGGCCACAACCAGGCTGACCCTTAGTGAGTGAAAGCGACTGTGCTGGATACGATTGGACTGTTTACTACTCAACACTTAAAAGGACATGACTTATGAAGGCCTGGAGGGACCCAAGCCAATCTGAAAAGGCTTGGTCACAGGGTAACAAGTCAGTGACACTATGAAGGACAAAAATCACCATGAAAGGAAAGTAACACGTGACTGGCATGGCTGAGAGGAAGGCTGAAGCCCAGAGGATGTTCCCTATGTTAAAAATGAGTATCTCTATGTTATAAATGTGGACACATACATTATGCATGTGTCAAAACCCATACAGTGTATATCAGTGTACAACCCTAACCTCTGCATAATAATTCAAGCATATTAATCTAGCACTGAGCTAAGTAAACTGAGCTAAGCTTTTCTGAATTATTTTTATGATGTTAAAAAGTCTCCCTAATAAATTAACGTTATGTGCAGGATTTTAAAGACTGGCTTTTCAACAGGAATCTGGAAGAAGTTTTGCACACGTTTTTTCTTGTAAATACAGTAAAAGATGCTGGCAAGTGCACACACAGAATGTGGGAAGCTGTCTGGTGTTTTGGTAAAGGCCTGTTCTAAGCTACTGAGGGGTTTCTCAGGATAACCACAGATTTATACATTTGTTGGCCCAACCAATTGTTGCCTTGTGACTTTATAGACTCGTGCCCTCGAAGACAGTGGCAACTACTCTGCAGATGAACCAGGCCCCCAAAACTCTTCTGCCTGCCTGTTCACCAGCCAGACTCAGTGGCTGAATCACAGCTCTGTGCTAAAGTGAGAGCAGCTATGCTTATATCCATGTCTACCTACCTATTTCATCTCTCTATATAATACGTATGTCATACATAATTACAGTCAGTAAGAAATGTAGTATGTAGCACAATTTGATTTTTTTTCTTTTTTCTTTTTTTAGACAAGGTCTCAAATAGCCCAGGCTGGTCTCAAACTCATTCTGTAGCTGAGGATGATCTTGGATTTCTGATTTTCCTGCACTCATGCCTGGGTGCTAGGATTACAGGTGTGAGTGCCACTATGCCACTACCACTGTAGTGCCAGAGATGTTCATGCACACTAGATATGCTACCACTAAGCTAAATCCTCAGCCCCCAATTTGACCTATAAAGCAGTTTTTATTTTAGGGACAAAGCATAGCGTGTTCCTTCTTTGATTTAAATGTGACTTTACCTGTGTTCCTAATTTTATATTTCAAGAGCCTAAAATGCTGTTTGATCAATGTCTGTAATTATTTGGTCTTGACATCAACTGGAATTTTACAGACAGACAGAAGGATGTTCCTGTTCTTTTCCAAATTCCACCCAGTTGTTCACTGTCTGGGATATCAACCAAAGGCACGTAGAAAAGGAGGAATCCACTTTGTGTTTCAGAAAACAATTCTGCATCTTAGATCCTGTAACACCTAACAGGGTTATGTAGCTGTTGTTTGAAGGTATTATAACTTTGTTGAATGTTAAACAACAGAAACAGAATTAAAATTTAAAATATAAATATAAATTATAAGTTAAAATATAAAGAGACCATGGGGGTAGAAGAAATCGTCTTCCTGTGATTTTTTTCCTTCCATAAATAAAAAGCATGCATTAAGAATTCATGAAGTATCCCTAACCAAGTTCCCATACACTACTTAAATAGTATCTGCATGCAATTTCCAATTAAACTAATTTGTAACGTTTTCTAATTGATGCCATTATAATTCAGAGTTGCTTTGAATTATTATTTTTTTTTTGTTTCAGCATTTCCATGGAAGCAATCTCTTTATACATTTAATTTATATGCAGAAGTTAGTTTGAGGGTTTAAGGCTTTTAACTTTTATTTGTTTTAAAGTATTTAAGGCTATTTCGGGGTGCTCAACAGCCATCGTTTTAACTGTAAGTTACCGTTTCTTAATATTTTAAGGTTCTTTACTGTAAACACACACACACACAAAAGATCACTTCTACCTCTTGGTTGGTTGTTTTGCTTTCGTATTCTATTTTCTGGCAAAAGAGAGAATATCAGAATATCGGACCTTTACTTCAAGCCCTGGCTGGGTGCCAAAGGTACCATTAAACATACCCGTTCTTGGCAGCCAGCTCACTAGCGCGTTCTGACTGTTTTTGATCCGCGCGGGTCGCCATAGGCAAGGAGGACGCTGATTGGGTGAGATTGGAAAGCCGCTGCCGGGGGCGGTTTCGGTTTTCGGCGCGCGCGTCCGCGGAGGCCCGGCCTGTGAGCGTTCTGGATCCGGCTGCAAGGTGAGCCCGCGGCCTGGGAGGGACGAGTGGATGCGGGCGGGCGCTCCGGGTGGGAGCGGCTGGCCTAGGCCGCGGATGGTCCGAGCTGGCGGGGAGCGCCTCGAGCCGGGCCTGCGTACCAGGAGATGCTCCCTGGTCCGGGCCACGCGGGCTCGCGGTGCTGGGCGCGCTCCCGTGGCGCGCGCGCTTCGCGCCGATTGGGGTGAGCGCCCAGGGGTACGATGGCGCGCGACTTCGGCGCCCTCCTCCACCCGCGAGCCCTGCGCGACGGAAAGTCGTAAATACTGACGAGCGGAGGAAATGGTTCTTGCTGACGGCCTCAGCACACCAACTCCCTTTCTCTTGTGTGGGCCTCTTTCTGTTTCAGCTAAGACCACCAAGGTTTTTAACCACTCACCAGTATTTAGTTTTATCCTTACATTAAAATGAGACAAGTTGTGATTTTAAAATTCATTGATCTCGTTTGGGCCCCCTGTTTTATTGTGTGGATCTCATAAATTATTCAGCTGTTTCCCAGACTGACGTCTTTGGGTGTGAGTTTTTTGCTTCATTTTCACATCCCGTACGATATCGTGATGCCTTAACTTCTATTTCTCAAAATTTCAATTACTAGCATAGATGGTTCTTGCACATTGCGAGGCTGGTTTTTCTTAAAGTGTTAGTAATTTATCTGGCTCTTCAAAACCGTGAAAGGGCCTACTGTGGTTCTAAAGTAGCAAAGCACAGCCTCACTTTGGAATTACTATTGGGAGTTTGAACTTGCTGGCTGTGGCTGTGTGTGTGTGAGAGAGAGAGAGACACAGAGAGAGAGAGAGAGAGAGAGAGACAGACATACTGACTGACTGCACATGTTAATTAGATGAGATGCTGGAACAGGAAGAGACAGCCAGTACCCATCTAGCCTAACTCCCTTATTTTGCAGATGAGCCTGGGGCCGTGACATGGTGATGAGTTGCTCAAGCTGCACAGATAATTAAGTAGCAGAGATTAGAACTCAGGTTTCCTGCCTCCCAAGTGAGTACCCCTAACTACTGCAGCAGCTCTTCTCTCACTGAAGGGTGGCCTACTAGACAATAGAACTTTTTAAAAGAAAGTTTTGTTTTGTTTTTAACTCCCTGGCTTGTTTTCTCCTTTTGGATTGAGGGACTGGAAAATAGAAAAGTTACGTTTTTGTGTTCAGCACTAGAAATTTATTTATTTTTTTTGAATGTCAACTCTTTCAAGATTTTGATGATTGCTTCCAGCTTCCCCGTGTTCGGATCAGATACTTCTGATAAATGCTACTGTTATCCCTCCCAGTACTGAAAAGTGCATGGACGTTCAGGTTTCCTCTGTGTTTACATATAACCTGTGCAGTCTTCCTGTGCCCTTCACATCATCTCTAGATTACTCACAACGTGCCATTTAATGTCAACGGTTGCAGTAGAGTATTGCTTAGGGAGTACAGCAAGGGGAAAGTCTGTGTCTGGGTAGCAGAGAGACCGTTGGACAAGTAATTACAGCTTCGGTTTACCAGGTGAGCCAAGGTTGGCTGGATCCGTAAACACTTTAACAGACACAGGGGCTTGCGTACTCAGCATCTGGTTCTCACACCAAGGCTCGACTTTCCTAAAATCCTGTGGTGGTTAAGCCAGAAAACTGAGAGAGAGGGAACGAGGTGGTGGCTAGGGCTGCCTGGCAGCGTTTCTGTCAGCTGACGTGTTGAACCACTCCCACCACTCGAGTGCTGCCCTCTTAAGCCAGCAGTTCTCACCCCAAGGTCACAGCCCCTTTGGGGGTGTCTGGTAACCCTTCCTCAGGAATCGCACGTGCATATCAGAGATTTACATTACAAATCATAACAGTAGCAATAAAAATAACTTAATGGTTGGGGTCACCATACCATGAGGAACTGTATTAAGGGATCACACATTAGGAAGGGTGAGAACCACTGCTGTACACTGTAGAGTGTTGAGGGACATCCCTGACCTCTGTAAACTAGATCCTAGTTACCACTCTCCTGTAGTGACAATACAGACTGTAGACATTTTCAGATGTCCCCAGGGTAGGGCACAAAAGTCGCCTCTGGTTGAGGACAGCTTGCTTTTAGGAGTTACCTAAGTAACCCAATTGTCAGGGCCAAACCTGGACACCCAAGTTTAGTTCCTGGACTTGTGGACTCGAAAGGGTGACCTCTGACATCATATGCACGCTGGAGCAGCTGCTTCTGCCCCTGCCCCAATGCAGTAAGAAGCAAACACTGAGTAAGTGTCAGAAATCTGTATGTGACCAGGCTTCTTCCTAGGCGTGGGTCTCACCACCAAGCGTTTCTGTTTTCCTTTCTTTTAGTATTTAATGGTTGTTAAAGAAGGAATTGCAGGTTCGTAGCTGTTGAAGTACATGCATGATGCTTTTGTAGCTATGCCTGTTTAGTAGCTATGGTTGTAGATGGGTAAAGGAGGGATTGGACTTTTTGACACCATCTTTGAATGCCTCTTCCACACACAGTCTGTTCAGGTGCCGAGACTACTAGAGAAGTAAGATTTTTCTTGTCCTCTTGAAGTTTTAAAATCTCGTTGGAGACTGAGTCTAACATGGCTAATAGATCACTGGGTGAATACAGTTTGATATACATACTGCGTGTGCCCTTCCCTTTACTTCATTGTTTAACTATGAAAAAAGTTGCTGTAGAGCAAATATTCTCTTACTAGACCTCTTGGTGGCTTCTCACAGGAAATAGAGTGCCATGACCATGCACTTATGAAAATAGGTCACTTACACGGGCCTGCATAGGAGGCAGGAGAGGGTGACGCCGCAGTTGTAGACGTGAGTGTATCTAATTTTGAAGGAAGAACTTTTACCAAGGTGACCCTGGCAGAAGGAACTCTTTTTCTTGTGTTTATGGTTCAAGAGTCTTATCTCTTGCTTCAGAAATTGTCAGAACTATTCCTTCTGCCTTATCCAATTTAAAAGATGAAAACTTAAAATTACTTGAGCCAAGTGATGGAAAAAATTGTGGTGTCAAGACCAATTTACTTGTACAAAATGGATTTATGGGCAAGTCATTAAGTAACAGGGTGTACCAAGGAAGCCTAATGAAGACTAATGCAAAGGGTCTAGCTTCCTGCGTGATGAATAAATCGAGTTTGAGTCAACCATACTTGTTCCGTATAACTTCAAAAGCATCCTTTCAAACCACCGAGCAGAAAGTACGCTAGAGAACAAATGAGGGGTTTGCGTCCAGCTCCTCCTCTCATGTGGCCTGAAGTCTTCAGAGCAAAGCGCCTATCTTTTTATACAGTGTAGATTGTGGGCACACAGGGAAGCAGGAGTCCAGAGCTATTGGTTTTCTTGTGCCCTCCTACCATGGTATCCAGCTAGCCAGCTCATAAAGATGTAGGATCATACGCACAGATTGTCTGGTCCTGGCCCAGACCCGCTGATGAGAACCTCCTAATATCGGACAATTGACCCTGGGGAGGCTAACCCAGAGATCTTGGTCTCTCACCCAGGGACGAAAGTGGCCCTGCACTCCTACAGCCACCTGTCTCCTTCTGCAGGGTAGATTGTACTTTCAAAGCCAGAGACTCAGTGCCCTTGCTAACTAAGGCTGGTGGCCTATGTCCAACTTGGCTCAAGGGTTCAGAAACCCTCCTCGTGGTGATGTGCCATGTCTGGGCTCAGTCTTGTCTTGGTAGCCCTCTGTATATAATTCCATCCCAGTCTTGCAGCCTTTGTGAGATATGCCGCTACTGGTGTGTTTCTCTCTCTGGAGAGGAAGTGCCAGGGACCCAAACCATGTCTTCCCTGCAATGGAGGCTTAGTAAAGTCCTCCAGGAAGTGTGAATTGCCTCGGAAGAGGTGGATGTTAACTGAAATAAAGACCAGGCTTAACAGAGAGAAGGGTACAGTTAACAGTTTTAAAGCACTGAGTACTGTCAAACCTAGTTTATAGGTTTTTTTCACCAGTTTTTTCGTCCTAAAGCATAAGTGGTATAGGCAGAGGTGAAATTAATAATCCCTACATTTTGAGGTGGAAGGATGTTGCGTTCCCTGGAACTGAAGTTACAAGTGGTTGTGTGTCACCTGGGTAAGTTCTGGGAACCAACCTGGGTCCTCTGTAAGAGAGGCCCATGTCAACCACTGAGCAATCTGATTCAACTGTAGACTTTTTAATGTAGAGAAATACACAGTCAATCCACATGTAGTCAGGATGTGTGTACATGTGTTATAACATATAGTTTAAAAGGCCAATGTGTTTGCATTCACCTTGTTTAAGTATCTGAACAGCACTGTAAGTAGAATCTGCATCTGCTTACATTGACTTTTCTCTATGGAATAGGACACTACAGGGACTTACCTTACCTTTAAATAAGCTTCCTTTTCTTCCCCCAGTAAACATGCAGTATTAAGCTGAAAACATTTCCTACATTTACTATGAACTTTGTTTTTCAAAACATGGATTTTACTTACAATATGAGAGTGTGTGTCTGTGTGTGGGTTAATGGTATGTGTATACACATTCCATTTGGAGGCCAGGGGTTGACTTTAATGGGCTCTACAAAGCTCCTCACGTGATCTCTCAGGGAAGCTGGAGCTCACTGTTTTGGCTAGGCGAGGCTAGTTAGCAAGTCCCCTGGGGCCTCCTGTTGATGTCCCTAGTGCCAGAGTTACAGGTGTGTCTCAGGGCACCTACCTTCTAATGGTCCTGTGAAGCCAAACCCAGGGTCTCACGCTGAAACAGCAAGCCCTTACCCACCAAACCAGCTTTCCTCTCATACTAGGTTTTGTTTGGGGGTTTGATTTTTAATGCAAAATAGATGCTTTTTGTATTTCTGATTGTACATGAAGGAACTGGGATTTAGCCTCTGGTTGGACTCAAGAGAGGACTCTGGGCCTTCAAGGTTAATAGTGTCTGTAGCAGTGTTTAGCTGTAGAACAAGCAGCGTGTGTCCACAATACGAATGTGTGGCTTAGAGGTGAGCAGGAAGATTTGTTTATACTACACTCGTGAGAAAGTACGGAATCTGTTACAGTAGTTTCCATTTTCTCTATAAACTCAAAACAGCATAAATAAAATTGTTGTGTGGCCAGTGGCAGTTGTAAGTTCAGCTCTTAATTAAGATTGCAGAGCTAAGACATGAACTGGCAGCTCAGTGGAAACATTGAAATTTGCTGAGCAAAATAATCACTTGATGAATTTCTTTCTTTAATCTTTGAAGCCTTGAGGGTAACAGTGAATGGTCCAGGATAACCTGAGTACTTGGCTTCTTGGGTAAAGAGAATTGTTTTCCTTAGATTATTGTCCCTTTGATTTGTTCATACCTCTTAAGCGAGTGCTTAACTTCTGCATTCTGCGTTCCTAAGGTAAAACTCTGGCATGTATCTTTACATTGCCTTGCTATGTAAACTATACGTTACACTTTAGTTGAACTGATGAAAAATTTGCCGCATGGCATTCCAGCTTCACCAAGTGGCTAAGCCTGCATGCATGGGCCTGGGGAGCAGCTTCACAGCAGTGAGTGGGTCGGATGGACACTGGGGGTGGAATCTACAGTGCTGTCTATAGCACAATGTGTAGCTTTATTGAAAACAAATGAAGAGTTGGAGGAGCAGTGAGTCTTTAAAATAATATGTCTATACCAACTTTTAAGTCTCGTGAGACATAAGAGTTGTCGCTGAACTTCACTAAACAAAAACCAGTTTCTAGTCTCTATACTTTTTGCTTGAGTGACTAGTATTTTTCTTTATTTACTGAATATTTTTGAGAGGTAGCTATTGCACAAGTAAAGTTTGTAAGATATGATGGCCAACTTTGATATTCCTGGTCCAGTAAATTTGGGTATGCAATGCTGTTCTGTGTTTGACTCTTAGAAATGAATTTTCAAGACTCTCCCCTCGTTACTTAGAGCACTCCTGCCATAATTGTAACTGAACAATTCAAAATCTAACTTAACTCTCTGGCTTTGAGTGGGTGTTTAGCTACCTGCAGACTGAGGATAAAGCAGTACATGCTAGGGCTAGGGAGGTGGCTGTCAGAAAAGGGTTTGCTGAGTAAGCATAAAGACCTCAGGTCCCCTGCACCCTTGTAAAAAGCCTGGTGTGACAGCATGCCTGTCTTAACTAGGGTGTCATTGCTGTGAGGAGACACCATGACCAAGGCGACTCTTATCAAAGAAAACATTTAATTAGAACAGGCTTATAGTTTCTGAGGTTTAGTCCATTATCATCATGGCAGGAAGCATGGCAGCATTAAGGCAGACATAGTGATGGAGGAGCAGAGAGTTTTTCATCTTGATCTGCAGAGAGCCAGGAGACTGGATGTGTTTCACAAGAATTTAAGACCACACACACACACACACACACACACACACACACACAGTGACACACTTCCTCTAACAAGGCCACACCTCCTAATAGTACCACTTGCTTTGGCCAAGCATTCAAACACGTGAGTCTATGGGGTCATTCCTATTCAAACCATCAAGGGCCCCTATAATTCTAGCACTGGAGAACAGAGACAGACAGATGAGGGTGCTGGAGTGCTCCTTGGCCAGCCAGTCTAGCCAAACCAGTAAGCTTTTGGTTCAGTGGAAAACTCTGAATCTAATAGAAGAGAAAGTGGGGGAAAGCCTCGAACACATGAGCACAGGGGAAAAGTTCCTGAACAGAACACCAATGGCTTATGCTCTAAGATCGACAGTAGACAAATGGGACCTCATAAAATTGCAAAGCAATAGGACAAAACAGCAACCACAGGTTGGGAGAAGATCTTTACCAACCCTACGTCTGATAGAGGGCTAATATCCAATATTTACAAAGAACTCAAGAAGTTAGACTCCAGAGAACCAGATAACCCTATTTAAAAATGGGGAACAGAGCTAAACACAGAATTCTCAACTGAGGAGGTCCCAGGGACTGGACCACCAACCAAAGAGTACACATGGAGGGACCCATGACTCTAGCCTCATATGTGGCAGAGTATGGCGCCTTGTTGGACATCAGTGGGAACGGCCCTTGGGCCTGAAGGTGTTTGTTACCCCAGTGTAGGGGCATGCCAGGACAGGGAAGACAGGAGTGGGTGGGTAGGGGAGCACCCTCATAGAGGCAGGGGGAGGGAGGTGGGATAGGGGATTTCTGAAAGGGAAACCTGGAAAGGGGAAGACATTTGAAATGTAAATAAAGAAAATATCCAGTAAAAAAAAAAAAAAAAAAAAAAAAGAACAACAAAAAAAGAAAAACCCTGTCTCCAAACAATTGGGTGGATAGAGACCGAGGAAGACTGAGCATCAGCCTCTGGCTGTCACATTCGTGTGTAAGTGACACTTTTGCACATACCAATAACTGCCTCATTGTAGTGAAGTTTAAGTGAATCCATACAGTGAAGCACTTAGGCACAGTATGTCTATATTCACTTTTTAGGTTTCAGTTAGGATTTTTCAGAGGAATGTTTAGATGTCAGTTGTTGATGAGTGGGCCTGCTTTGTTGGTTCAAAGTTGAGTTAAATATTCTGTCATATTTTTGTTTCACCACAATTTGCTACAAGTTATTTAATGTTTCTATTCTGTTTTTATCAGTAAAATGGGCATGTCACGCCTTCTCCCAGCGGCCTAACATGTGGCATTTATAGATGTCAGTACAGTTGTTAGCAGAGAACAAGTGTTCATTAACTGAGTCTTGGTGGTGGCAGCTGTAAGGGGACAGGTGGTTAGGAATACCTGCTCTGTATACAGCTCTGAGGCTGTGCCCTGGGCTGCCGGGGCTGTGTGGGGTGATGCGTGTGAGACACAGGTCCTCAAATCGTTTCATGCTTCATTCCTTACAGATATGTTAACGGCCCAAGAGTTTTGTTTTGCTTTTTGGTGAATAATTAACTTTAGTGTGTACATGTATTGCTCTTTCCTGTTTCTGATCAGGGTTGTTAAACATGAGCCTGCGGAAGCAAACCCCTAGCGACTTCTTAAAGCAGATCATCGGGCGGCCAGTTGTGGTGAAATTAAATTCTGGTGTGGATTATCGAGGTAGGATTTTCATGTTTGATCGTAACTGGTATAACCAAAATAAGAAAATGTGACTAACCTCTTAAATGTGCTCAACAGACCAGAAACATTGTTCATTGACAGGTTTTTGTTTGTTGGTTGGTTTTTTTAATCTTCTGCCTCTGAGGCGGTTCTGGTTGTTGTTGTTGTTGTTGTTATTTGCGGTTCCTCTTATAGTAAAATGCCTGCCTGTGGTGTGCTTCTGACTTTCAGTGTTTGTGAATTCTGTCTCCTGTCTGTTCTGAGGTCAGGTCTGCCTGAGTTCCCAGAAAGTAGCTAGAGAGTCACCGGCAACTCCACTGTGCAGAGCTGGGACGAGAGGACACCTGGGTTTGGCAGCATTTGTTTTGGCAGAAGAGTTCACAGTTGGCAAGCTTTTATTTAGCCAGAATCATTTCACAGTGTGACCTTCACAGCCATGTAATGAAGTAGCCAAAGATGCTTTTCTGTTCCTGTAGAGAATCCTTTTTAAGGAGCTCTGGGTGCAGTCTTGTGATCCCAGCACTGGGGAAGAGACAGGAAGATTCAGAGTTTGAGGGTAATTTCAGCTCTATCTGATTTTGAGGCAAGCCTGGGCTAAATATGATCCTATCTCAAAACGAAAACAACCAACCTGAAAAGGAAATGAAGAATACTGAAGACAAGGCAGAGGCCATCGGAGGTGGACATAGTGTTATATGGTTGGAGCTGCATCTCAGCAACTCATAAGTAGTTCTGGGAACTGCTAGCAGATTCTGTTTAAAATAATGACATGCCTACTCTTGTCAAATTGAGATGTGCTAAGCTGCTTAGGCTGTCTCACAGCGTGATGACTGATTCAGCAGAGTTGTGCGGCTGTCTCTGGTCTCTTCTCTAAAGTTCTTTAAACTTTTCCTTTCCCCACACATTGACATGTGTGCTAAGTACTTTAATACGTTGTCACTTTGTTCTCCATAAACTCTGAAATTTTGTGGCTGTTCTCACTAGGAAGTGAGGAGCTAGGACTTACTGAAGCTTGACTGGAAAACGTTGTTAAGAAATTGCTGACTCAGCAGATAAGAGCACTGGCTGCTCTTGCAGAGGACCCAGATTCAGTTCCCACCACCCACGAGGCATCTCACAACCGCCTCTAACTCCAGTTCCAAGGGATCCGATGCCTCTTCTGACCTCTGGAGGCACAAGACAATGCACATGCAGGGGAAACACTCGCACATATAAAATGAAAATAAATATTTAGTAACCCACTAAGTTCTAGCACAAGGTATAGTAGTTTTAGTAGGAGGGTTCCACCCTCAGCACTGCCAGAAGGTAAGGGGCTAGAGAAATGGCTCTGCAGTTAGGAGTGCATAATGCTCTCCAAGAGGACCTGGGTTCTATTCCTGGTGCTCACATTGGGCAGCTCCCAGCCTCCTGGAACTCCAGCTCCAACCTCTGGCCTCTGAGGACACCTATACTCGTGTGCATGTACCTACACCCATACACAGCATAACAAGTAAAATGAAATCTTTAAAAACATAGAGGGGGAAATCACCTTGTTTTTGTCTTAGTTTTTGACATAAATAGCCTGTTGCCAATATTTTGTGTGTGTTTGGTTACTTGCTTTTTGAGTCAGGGTCGTCGTACGATAGCCAGCTATCTTCAAGCCCTTTTTCTTTCTGCTTGTCCCCTCCCAGTCCCAACTCACTAACAGTGAATAATAGTGATGCTACAGTTTGAATGACCCTGTTGTCTAATTCCATATCATGCAGTGCAAGTTTCCTACTCGTCTCTGAATATGCTTTCAGTGTAGCACAGCAGAGAAGAAGCAAACTGGGGAACTGTCTTAAGCTTTCTTTGGCTAGGAAGTTATTGTTCTTGATAGTTGACAGTCCAGTCTGATTCTTTGAAAGTTTACCCCTTCTCATAGAATTCTGTTCGGTTAATGTCTTGTGCTCAGATTACACACACAGAGTTTTGAAAAGAAACCTCTGTGTAGAGGATAATGGGGGCAGAGCCGAGAGCAAGGAGCATATTAATGAAGTTAAGATCTTAAATGGGACTGCTGACTTAGTTAATTGAATTGAAGCTGTAGCGTGTTTTTATTCTGTTTTAAAAACCAGTTTTGCTTAGAGACTGAGAATCAGACGCTTACGAGTTTCGTCTTTTGAAAAAATCTTGTGGTCAGATTTTAGAAATTCATGCCATCTTAACACGAGTAACAATCCTCCCGAGCTGTTTTCCTTGAAAGCTCCCTGGCATGTTTGTAGCCGTTTTTCTCTATTAGTTTTGATTTTAAAAATAGTCCAACTCTGACAAAACAGAATGCAGTGTGTTGTAATGCAATATGTTGCTCTCTGTTCCCAAGCTGCTCCTCGCTGAGAGCCACAGCTCTGAGATGTTCTTTCAGGAGCACCTGCTGTCTATTATCTTAACAGATTGTGGAGACTTCCTCTTCACCCTGGGTCCATTCATCTGCTGCAGTAGATGTTGTGAAAGACTGAGATAAATCTGCCAGATCCGTATTTCACCGAGCGAGCGAGTGGCTAAAGTAACAAATGTCACCTCGATGGAGGCTCATTTGTCCCTGCATAGTTGCCATGTCTGTCCCTGGCTCCCATAGAAGGGCATTTTGGTTGGAATATTCTAATGCTTATACTTTTGTGAAGGCTTTCAAAGTTGCTGTGGTGAGCACACGTCCCAGGAGGGAGTGACAGTTGGCTGCCTGTCTTGTGGTGGATGCACGGCTCCTCTCATGCTCTGCCCGCCCAGCCTTCATTCACGGGGGCACCGAGGAAAGGCAGGCGCCTTTTGTGTTTGAGTCTATTGAGTTTTGTTTACAGTGTGAATTTTTATATTATGTGTCTGAAGGCTAATGAATAAAGTGATTGTCAGTTCTAAAATATAGCCTGTAATTTTGAATTCTGTCTTACTTTTAGGGGTCCTGGCCTGCCTGGATGGCTACATGAATATAGCCCTGGAACAGACAGAGGAGTATGTAAATGGACAGCTGAAGAATAAGTACGGAGATGCGTTCATCCGAGGAAACAATGGTAAGAGCTTCCCTTCCATTGAGTGTTCAGAATAGGCCGTTCCTGCGTATAATAGAGAGCTGCTGGGTCTAAGTGTTAAGGTTCTCTTTACTTTTGCTTGTTTGTTGTACTTATATTTTAGGTCTTTAGTATAAACCAGGTCTGTTTGTGAGTGGAAAGAGAATTTTCCATGGAGGTTTGGAACTAGAAATTCTCTTTCTCAGTTGCTGAGGGGTATTTGTTTACTAATCAGGCCCATTACCTTACACAACCACATACTGTACTCTCGCAGTGCTGTCTGGGAGTGGAAGCCATCCTGTGCCACACGAACGCCCTTGACATTTAGCCTGTCCTTTGTCCTTTTTCTATTCAAGACTTAGGTGCCTTTTGTGGAGCTTTGTACCTTTCTGTGTGTCAGAAGTAGGACAGAAGGCGTGGCTCTCAAGTTCTCTTCTTAAAAGCCTTAAAAGTTAGGTCTCATTAGGAATTAAATATCCTGACTTTTTAGACATACCTTGCTTGCAGTTCAGTAGAATTTCTTCTATTTCATGTTATTCTTACTTGCCCTCCTCCTTTTGCTTGGAAATGTTATGCTCTTAAGTAGCCCCCATAGCAGGAGCCATTCCTACATTGACATCCACCTAGCCTGTCTCGTTTCCCAGGCAGTGCTTTCCTCCTATTCTGATGGCTCCTACACTTCACTGCCATCCTCAGTAACAGGTGTCATTATTCCCTATTTGTAGTTGGGTCTTAAAGAGGATCCTAGGTCACTTGATTGAAGTCTGTGCTGGACTCTTTGAGGAAACATCTACTGTTCACTTTGAACGAGCTTGTCAGTATCTGAAGATATGTGGGATGGGAGAGGGAGGGTACACCTTAGGTGACAGCCTGACCAGTGGCCCCTTTTGTCCTATCTCTATGCAGCACACATTCCACTGTGCTAAGAATGACTGGCGAAAATACATGTTGGATGAGACCAAAGGTTTATACTAATCTCAGAATAAGGACTTTGCTTTCTTAAAAATGTCTTCTCATTTTTTTCCTCCTATGGAAAATTATCAGAGTAAACCAATTTACAGAGTAAACTGGGGAGATAAATGAAAATAATGCCATTTCTTTCTTTTACATTTTTTTCATGTGTATGAGTGTTTGTCTGCATGTCTGTAAGTACATCATATGTGTGCCTGGTAGTTGAGGAGGCCACACAAGGTCACTGGACTCCTTGGAACTAGATTTACAGTTGGTTGTGAACTGCTTTGTAGGAATTGGGGACCCAGCCCTGTTGCTCTGTAACATCTGTAAGTTACATCTGCTCTTAAGTGATGAGCCATCGTCTCTCTGAACACATGTGCTGGTCATTCTGAATGTGAGACCTAACCTAAAAGATTTGGCTGATTCGCCCTTTTCAAAACTTGTGATATAGCTGTTTACAAATCATTCTTACATTTTTGGCACTTTCACTTTTCTAATTCCCAGTCATAATTTGCAAAGTCAGTAATATGCATAGATAAGACTAGTTATAATCAGGTAAGATGTCCAAGCCCGGTCTAGACACAAAGCTTGTTTTATAGTGACCTTCGCTGCATGGTAGAAACAGTCTTTTAAAGTGTTCGAGGCGCAGGCCAGGACCCACGCGCACCTTTAAAACTGAACCAATGCTGTGCCCCTCGAGTGACTGCTCGTTCTCTTGTCTTTCCAGTGCTGTACATAAGTACACAGAAGAGGCGGATGTGAAGACACCAGGAGGCACTGCTCTTCAGAGATGGATAGATGAAGTGGTTTTGGTTCTCTTACCATCTTAGTTGGCCTGTTTTCATGGTGGTTGGTGGGGGGTTGTTTGTTTGTTTGTTTGTTTGTTTGTTTGTTTAATTACATTGGAATAAGATAGAGGTATTGCATTACAGATTGACTCTTAAGTTTTTCACATTTATGTCTCAGTCTTTATCATTTCTGCCTGTACAGAATGCTAAAACTAAAACAGTTTGTTTCTCCAGGATTATTTTACCTAAGATCCCTGCACTGTCACTCCATTGTTTGGTTACGTATTCAGCTGACTAAATGGTACATCCCAGAGCCTGTGATCAAGCATTCTGGAGGCATCCGTTGTTTCTTTCTCTACTCACCATCCGTACCATTTAAAGCAGGTAGATGGAAAGTCATATGGTTTCAGCCTTGGGCTATAAAGGGACAAGAAGTCAGAAAATCATCTGTTGATTTAGTCACCTAGTTAGTGGTGGTATCTCCACAAAGGAGTGCAACTGTAGAGTCAGGAATTGGAAAGGTCAGCCACGTCAGGTGAGACACTGCCTGGAAGCCTCCTGTGCAGTTAGACTCTTCATGTTAACTTGCTCCCTGTTGAGAGTCTTGGTGCAATGGCTGGTTACTCCAGCCAGGGGAGGAGCTCTACTGTTCCTGAGAAACTAGCTATCGCTGAGGTGGTGCAAGCCCAGAGTGCCTAGACTCAGTTTCCAGGCACTGAGCTTCGGCTGGGAAAGAGTTTCTCCTGCTTTTCGCTTTAGCAAGTGGCCTTGGGGAAAGGGTTGTATTCTTGGCCTTCAGGTCATGTGACTCCCGCTGAGTGGGCTTGTGCTGTCAGTAGACTATGTGTGGGTGCTTTGGTTGCATGGACGCTAGGGCTTTCCTTACCCTCCTTCAATCTAAACAGAATCCCTGTCTCGGGAGATTGGACAGTTTTAGAGCAATTGCCTGGCTGAAGGAAGTGGAAGCAGATGGACAGCTAAGGAGGGAGGATGTGCTTTCTGGAGAGGTGTATATATGGCATTTGTCTAATTTAAATAGTAATCAGAAACAATTAATAACTCAGGAAAGAGGAGTAAGGTTTGGTGGTGTGCACACTGAAAATAAAACACTTTATCCTAAGCTTCAGCAATTCATCACTTCCTGACAGGGGCTTGCAAAGGCACCAGTGTGTAAGTACAAATCACCAATTTGCTCTTTTATAAATGGCTTCCTTAAAGGAGAAAATGGATGTCTCTCAGAGTGGAGCACACATGTTCTCATTTGTTTTTTAGAGTGTGTGAGGCTGCCAGGTTACTGCATCCCTTCATTCATTCCCTCAGCTGCTCTGAAAGCAGTTCTGCTGTTATCTCCCACCAGTCTGTAGCATCCCGGCTCTGCTCATTTCTTCCCTGACCTCCCCTCCAGCATGCAGGTCTTTATTTCCCTCTTGCCATTTCTAGCTTAATAGCTCTACTGCAGAATATTGTTTTCATCCATGGAACCGCTTTTAATCAAGATGGACTTTGGGAAATGCTGCCATTTTTATGGTAATAACCATATTATGCATCTGGACCAGCACATGCTGTCCCCTGTGCATACCTTCTTGTGATAGAATTCTGAAACAAATTGTAAATGGTAAAATTACTTTTTTTTAACTGTAGTCTTCTCATGGTCTGTGAATGGTTTTCAGTTGGATGGTAGCAAAGACAATTGTTGTAGGGTGAAAATTTTTCACTTGAGTAAATACATTTTCCGTGTCCCTATGCCCCCAACCACAGTTGCCACCATCTTTCTCTTGGGCCGTGACAAAACAGAATGTCTAGCAGGAAACAGAACTTGTGCTTGCTTTCCAGACTATCTGCCTTCACATTTTGTTTTGGTCTGTGAGCTATTCCTTGGCTAATCTTGCAGACTGAATCAATTCTTACTTCAAAAGTGTTTATCCCAAACAGAGCTGTAGACGAGTACAAATACAGATGGCGGCCATGTGGTCTGAACCATGTTCCCCCTCAGCCTGCAGACAGGGTTCACATCTTGAGCATCGTGTTTGAGGCCATATGTAATGCATGCGAGGAGTTCCTAATGATGTGACAGATAGTAACAAATGCTTAAGGGATTTCCTCAAGGTTGGAAACAGCAGCATCGACTTAAGTGTGAGCCGCATCACCCTGGAGGCTACAGTCGGCTTCATTAGAAATAAGCACTGTGGGAAAACTGTCTTTGATATTCACAGTGCCTCTTGGATGACAGCATTCCAGGCCAAGGAGCCAGTCTGTCCCTCACTGCAGATTAACATACATGCCCATCTTTACAGTGACTTTGGTTTAAGAGAACATGGTGCTCCAGTGTATTGGCTTGTTCCTGGTGTGAGAAGATCTCAACCATGCTGTGACCTTGGAGTTCTCAGAGCCAATCTATGGTTGTCAAGTTTTATTTGTTTTTCCTGCCCCAAAACAAAGTATTGGTGAAAAGAAGACAACTGCAGTTTTTCCCTCATGACCTTCAAGTGGCTGTGCTCCGCAGCAGCTACCTGTTCTAATCAGCTGGCTTCTGAGAGTACAAGGCTAGGTGTGCTCTGATCTGAATGTCCAGCAAGGGGGTTTATCCCAGGAGCTGCTGCCTTGTCTACTGTAGTTGGCCAAGCAGTCACGAGTGTTTCCATTGATCTCCACAAAGTCTTGCCTAAAGGACAGGATGCACCTCTTGTGTAATAGGGCAAGAGTCAGCCTCAAGTGATGCTTGCTTATTGTCTTAGTTGTTACTGCTGTGAGCAGACACCACGACCAAGGCAACTCTTATAAGGACCACATTTAATTAGAGCTGGCGTACAGGTTCAGAGGTTCAGCTCATTATCATCAAGGCAGGAACATGGCAACATCCAGGCAGGCATGGTGCGGGAGGAGCTGAGAGATCTACATCTTCATCTGCAGGCCACTAGAAGACTGGCTTCCAGGCAGCTAGGACAAGCTAAAGCCCACGCCCTCAGCGACACATGACACATGTCCAAAGAAGTGCTACTCTCTGGGCCAAACATTCAAGCCACCACACTTGCTTTCTTGAAAAGTTAGAGGAGCTAACTAGGGAGGGGAGTTGGAAGAAATGATGTTGATGATCAGCGCCCACTGAATGGCAGCTGTGAGCAGGATCTATGTGGTACCCTAAATGAGTAAGTGAGACACTACCCCCTGTGCACGATAGGAAGTCAGTTGCAAGTCTGGCTATTTATAGGAGAAAGTACCTGACACTGTCTTTTTAGATGGGACAGGATTTTGAAAATAGTTCATAAATGCATTTGATGTCTCAGCTATTTTATACCTTAAAATTTCAGATAAACTTGGAACCGGAAAACCTTGAGATCTGATCTTTCCCATCTATGCATTGTTCATGGGTCTGTTGGTTTCCTGTTTTTACACATTTTTATATATCCAACAAAAGCCAGATTTTCTGACTTAACTAAATTCTCATGTTATCTTTGCCCCCACACTATCACACACCAGTTTGAATGCCGTCATCTGAAGGATTGAAGGATTTATTTTCTTGGTAGTAGTTTGAGGTCTGTGGCAGACAGAAATGTAAACGTATTTTAGAACTTTATAGAATCATTTAACATTTGAACAATTGAGATAGAGCAGTTTTCAAGGCCTACTTTACAAAACTGGTCAAGTCCACATGGGCTCTGTTTATTCCAAGCCTTCTAATGGAAATGATCCTGGTCTCACACACACACACACACATACACACACAAACTGGGTTAAAGGAGGACTCGGTTTGTGAAAGCCTTTGTAAAATAATTTCAGAGAAATGGGTTTATTACCTCAAACTGCATATGTTAGTCCAAACACTATTCAGTGTTTCTGTCAGAAACCCTATTGGAATTACAACAAAAAGGAAAAGCTAGGAATTTGTTGTGTAGTACTGAGTAAATGGCCGGGCAGAACAGCCCCCTCCTGACTGGCGTCTTAGAGGCCGTCTCCAAATCCTAAAGGTTTAAAACCAGCAACTCTGGTGTTACAGGACCCAATAGGTAAAACTCTACTGTGAACATGGGGGAGAGTATTAAGAATTATTCCCTAGCCAGGCAGTGGTGGTGCACACCTTTAATCCCAGCACTTGGGAGGCAGAGGCAGGCGGATTTCTGAGTTCAAGGCCAGCCTGGTCTATAGAGTGAGTTCCAGGACAGCCAGGGCTACATAGAGAAACCCTGTCTTGAAAAACCAAAAAAATAGAAGAAGGAAAAAAAAAAAGACTCCTTCCCTAGCTTTTGTGTTTTTGCTTAGACTTGATGCCACTCACTTCTGCTTCATATTTACCAAGCAAGTTGCATGGCCATGATTTAAGTTCTAGTAAAATAAAATCCTTTCATGGACATAGAAAATCAAAAATCCTGGCAGAGATTGGTTAAACTTTGACACTCCTGCACTGGCAGGGTAGCCCTGCTGCAGAAGAGCTGCGGTTTGAACCTGGAGTTAGTCTGCTAAACCCCTTCCTCGAAGGTCAGTCTTATAAAACCTTCAGCTGGTTGGATGGGGCCCAGCGGTGAGGTGAAGGTAAGGCACGCTGCTTAGTTCAATCTTTTTACTAAAGTGTTAATCTCATTTAGAAAATACTTACACAGACAGGGTAGTGTTTGACCACATCTATGGTTATTGTAGTCCAACCCATTTATCACAAAGTCAGCCATGCGTTAACTAGCCGTTGCATTATCGATGTCCTTAACAGCCCTCTGTGAAGTGTATAGAAGCAGAGTGCAGTGAGATTTTTTTTTATTGCATTGAAAAGGGAATCTTTTAAGACTGAGTTCACGAGACCCCTGTCCCTAATGTCTTGTTCAGTTAATCAGACCAAAGACAAATAGTGGCGACTCTATCATGACTTCAGAAGCTGGGTCTGTCTGGGTAGATTGTTTCATGCCAGGTTGACTTGAAGAATTCCCAGCTAATATATTTCTAGATTTCAGTGGAAATATTGAAAGTGATAACAGCAAAGCCAATATATCTTCTACCCACACTGTAGGTGGATGACAATGGAGCTTTTAGTCTGTATCACAGCATGTCTTGTTAAATGTTTCAAAGCTATGGATTGTGTAACATCAGAACAGTCTATGCATTAGGTTTACATGGCTTGCTTTTTAGTGCATCCAAAACCCCTTGCATATATCTTTACCTCGAGGATGAATGTGCAGACTCATTCAAAATGGTGCAGTTATTAGGACTGGACTGGCAGTTTGCTTGTTTCCTTCTGACCGTGAGATCTTTGGTGGCATCTGCTTCAGATCCATGTGTTATGGGGATTTTGATTTCTTTAAAAACACTGAAATATAAGACTCTGTTTTTGGTTTAATCCCAGGTGTAGGATACAGGGCTGCTTCAGATTGTCCTCATGCTCTAGCAGGGGTATGATGTTGCCAGCAGCAGACAGTTTCTGCAATTGTATGACATTTAGAATTCTGGGGATTTTTGCAAATAAATGCTAGGGCCTCGAGAGGTGTGGTGGGTTGTTGGTGGTTGGCTGGTCGCTGTTGGTTGTTGGCCGGTCGCTGTTGGTCGTTGGCTGGTCGCTGTTGGTTGCTGGCCGGTCGCTGTTGGTTGTTGCTTGAGGTTTCATTAGTTGTGCACAAAGAAGAAATTAGATGTCCTGACAGTGAAGATCAGACTTGCTCCAAGCAACTCCTATCCTAATCAGGAGGAAATAGTCTAACAATCGTGCCACCCTGTTTCCTTTCTATCCTTTGTTCTCTCCTATCTAGTGTTAGGGGCTTGGAAGGGTGGAGAAGAGTGGAGAAACGAAGAACCCCACAGAGAGCGAGAGTCGAGCTACACCCATTCACCATTCCTCCAGCACTGGCATTGGTGCAGGTGCTTGCAAGGGGGGGTTTCCAGCATCTCAGAGGAGCAACCCGGACACCAACGCCTCTACACACGCCTCTGGTGTCCTTAGCAGAACTAATCCTGGTCACTAAATAAAAGTCTTTTTTGAGATGAAGACACTTGAGGCACAGAGGTTAAGTTGTCAGGGTCATCTGGGGAGTCCCTGCAGTCAGGAACCACACTTGAGTGCTGGGTTGCTTCATTTCTGTCAATAAATCAGTTTTTCTTCCCTCCTAGTCATGGAACAGGAAAAGTCCCAGGATGTACGTGTAGGCTACTGTCTTCCACATCCAGAAATGCTACAGCGATTCGTTACTGAAGTGTAACAGGGAAGAACATAGGTGGTCACTGGCTTTACACACTAGGCCAAAGTAGAAACCTGCCCCCTTGGCTTGTGTCAATAGACACCATTTGTAGAGACTGTTAGTTTTTGAAATATCTACCTTTTAAAGTTTGTTCGTCTCTAAAATCTTCCTGGTTCTAGTTACTACTCAACAGTCTCCACAGCAGAGGGTGTGTGTGCCTCATCAGGCTTCCCAATCCACTGCAGAACGGAGTCCGACTGTGGTCCCGTCTCCTTCCTCCTAAGCTCAGTACTAGCTCCATTTGTACTATTAGACAGACACTTGCACTCAGGTGTGTAAGGGCAACTGGAGTAGTTAGGTGCCTTATCTAAATCTTAAATGGCCACCAAAGGCTACGTGAGAAAGGCTTGGTCACCAGCTTGCTAGTGGAAGATAGTGGGACTTTTTAGTAGGGGGTGGAGCCTGATAAGTTTTAAGTCATTAGGACATGGTTTTGAAGGTTATATTAGAATTACTCCCCTTCCCCTTGTTTTTCTTTGCTTTTTGGCCACCACAAGGTGAGTATCTTTGCTTTCTCACATGGTCCCTGCTATGGTGTTTTGCCTCACCACAAGCCAAGGCAATAGAACCACCTGATCATGGACCGGAAAAGCTGAGAAAAAAATAAGGCATCTTTGCTAAGTTGATTTTCTCAAGTGCTTTGTCATTGTGACAAAAGGCTGACTCATACATCTTGACCTCTTTACCCAGCGCCCCGACTCTTTGCCATAATGCCTATGCTAAGTATGTGCTCTTATACCCCTGACAGCACCTTTCCAGTTGTTCTGCATTCATCTTCAACCAGGCCAGTTTGTGTGTTTCATCTTATTTTGGGCTTTAGTTACAGTTTCTCTTTTGATCTCATATTTTTCAACACAACACTTAAGAAACATTTAAAATAGAAAATTTTCTTTGAAACTGATCATTTTGTAAACTCAGGAAAATTCCATGATGCCAAGAGGTGTAAACAGCCCTGATCCAGTGACCTACTAACTTCGTATGAGAAGAAAGGGTGAAACATGTATTTGGAGAAACATTTAAGGGCTGGAGGTGCAGCTCAGTTGGCTTGGTGCTAGCAGCATGGCTTTGATCCCAGAACAACACACACACACACACACCAGTAAGAGGTCAGGGGACTCTTCTCCCCAATTAAGCTGTGCTTTTCTAATCAAACATGTTCTGTCTCTTCAGAGAAGTGGAATTAGTTTAAGCCAGTAGGAAACCAACTAAAATGATCAAGTTAGAAGATGCAAACTCTGTCCTTATTAAAAACCAGTGCAAACATCAATAGGAGTCCTGTTCCTGCCAGCCATTTCTTTAGGGAAACCCATATCCTCCCCTCCCCCCCCCCCCCCCGTTTTGTGGAAGAGCCCAGATGACCAGTCCTTACAGCACACTGTAGCCCCCATTCCTCTCACCCACACCTCCTGAATCACATTTCATTCTCTAGGTTGCCTCTGTTGTGACTGTCATTTCTATTTGTTACTTCAATACTAAGGTCTTGCATATGCCAGGCAATATGTAGTGGCCAAGCTATACCCCCAGCCTTGTGTTTTTGTATTACTTTTATCAGGTTAGCCATTCCTCGAGCTTCCTTCCTATGAGGGTAAGGATATGTTCCCACACCATAGAGTGTTACTGAGTGGCACCTTGTGGGAGACCCGGGTGCTTTAAGGAATGACTGGAAAGTGTTTCCCGCCAGGCATGTGTATGCGAGAGTTTAGAGCACACTGCTGAGATAGCAGAAGAAACACCAAGGATGGCCGCTGCTGGCTCAATGGGGATGGCATGGTCATCAGTGAATGCTCTCGTTCAGTGCAGGACGTGTTCCCCAGGGGCTCATCCATGTCAACTCTTGGCCCTAGCTCTTTGAAGAGGCTGTAGAACCTTTAGGAGGTAAAGGCCTGCCTGGAGGAAGGTCCCTGGGGCCAGGCCTTAGAAGTCATGGTAATCAGTCTCTGCTTCCTGAGCGAGGCAGCTACAAACCTCAGACCATGCCGGTGAAGACCAGCTCCTAGGTTCTCATACCTAGAACCTAAGCTTTCAGACTGAATTCAGTGGAACCCGTCCTTTGGGTGCCTTATCACTGTGATCAGAAACGCACCATACAAGAGCAAGTGACAGGAACTGTGGAGAGAAAGTAATGGCCATCTTGCCATGCTCACCAAAATAAAGTACATGGAACGTTACAGCCAGGCACATGCTACCGCAGCTCTGGAAACAGGTGTCAAATGGCTCAACATCCACAGGTCTGTGAGATCTCAGCCTGTACACAACCTGTAAAGAGAAAGAAAACCTTCAGAGAGATGTTTTGCTTGCTTGGTAAGTGTTTTGAAGTATATATGTTCAATTTGGTTAATTTGCACAAGAGCCTAATATGTCTACGAGTGAGGAGACACTAACTTGCTCCATATCCCGTCAGGGCAGAAGGTCATTCACTGTCTGCCTTCAGGGACAGTAAGCCACATGAGTAAGTCAAGGCCATCCGCAACTCAGTGCTGAGGTCTTCAGAACCTGGACAGCAGAGGCAGCAGGGTAAAGGCTAGGGTTGTGTTTTATTTCTTCAAAGCATTCCTAGGTGAGAAACCGTGCACTAATTGCAGACTTCTCTAGGTTAACTCCTGGTTAACACACAAAACAACCTACAGGTGGCACAGAAGTTAGAAGCCTGTGAGTGGGGGGTAGGGAGAGAGAGATATGGGCAACCTTTGTGTTTGGATTGTATGTAGAGAAAGGAAAAGAAATGATAGGCCAGTCACAAACAAGGTTAAAAACTTGAAATGGGCTTTGGGGTGGGCGTCGGGCGCCTGTGGTGGTCATGCTTTTGGTTGGTTCTTTTTTTTTTTTTTAAGGTAGCAGTTTGGGTTTTGTTGGGTTTTGTCTAAGACTCTTACTATGAAGCTCCGGCTGGCCTAGAACTCGCTATATCTACCAAGCTGACCTTGAACACAGAGATCCATGTGGCCTTGCTTCTTTAGTATTGGATCAAAGGTGTGCACCACTATGCCCGCTAACACTATGCTTTCAGACAGGTCCTGACCACAGAACATCTTCACTGCTAAGTATCTAGAGCATTAAAGTAGAAGGCTAGCCTAATGTAGCGTCACTCTTGTCCCCCCCGTCAGCACCAGCCTGGTCATTCTCCTGAGCCAGCCTCTGGCACTGAGTGCATCTTTTCATCTCCAGAGCCTACTGACTCATGGCATAATCATGGCCTCTGTTAATCCTCAGACACCGAACAGTTCCTCGGCTCAGTGCAGAAAATCACAATGGAGTAGTTGTCAGCGTGACCAGGAGATTAGTCTCTGCTCTCAAGAGAAGCTCGGGTGCACACCCAGCCGTGTGAGAGCAGGCTTTCAGTGTGCTGCTGCCGCTCGTGACCATTGCACGGTCACTCTCTCCACCAGCTCCTCAGTAAAGGAATAAAGGATTCTCTACATGATGGGGAACAGGCAAGCACAGAGCACTGGGAAGAACGGTGAAGAGAAGCAGAAGCGTGTTCCTCCCCGTGCTCCCTGAGTTCCACTCCCAGCACTCACGGTAGACAGCTCACAGCTGCCTGTAACTCTAGTGTCAGGGAAGCCGGTGCCCTCCCTCGGGCCTCTGCAGGACCGGCATTCACATTCACAACCCCACACGCAGATACACATAATTAAAAATAAGCAAATCTTTTCAAAAGAGAGGCCAGAATAACGGTTTTTCTTGAAGCTTCATTACAGCGCTAGGGAGAACCACAACTGCTACCTGCTGCTGTTGAATGGAATTCTTGGCATGGAGGCCCAAGCAGTCTTGCACACTTGTTTTCTAGTCTGGAGTATGCTGTGCTGTAGTACAGCGTGAGAAATGCAATCAACTTAGTAGGCAAGAGTCTGCACTAAAAAGATTAAATATAAAAAAAAATCCCTGTTCAAATGGAGGAATTTTTAGTGTTTTTGTGTTAGGCTCTTGTTTCAGGTGGTGGTTGAAAACTTGAAGGCCGCTGGGTGCTTTTCCATTGCTTCCTTAATAGGCACTGTGGCAAGGAAGCCTAGGGATGTCTGTTCTATCTGTTCCGTCCACCTTCCAGGAAGCTCTGCTTTTAATCTTTAAACTCCCACTCGTCCGATTGTAGCCTGAACTCATTGGTCATGCCTCAACCCTGACACATGCTGGATGTGTGATCATTGCTTAAGTCAATGTGTATCCTTTTTAAAACTTTTTTATTTTGTATGTATGAATGTTTGTATGTTGTCATATGTATACATGATACCCATGGAGGCCAGGGAGGATATCAGATCCTCCGGAGCTGGAAGTGTGTGTGTGTGTGTGTGTGTGTGTGTGTGTGTGTGTGTGTGTGTTTGTGTGTACTCACACACATGCGCACACATGAGCACACATACTCCTGTTGGGGAAGGGGACTGTGGGTGAGCTGCCATGTGGGTGCTAGGAACCAACTCACAGACTTTTTTTCCCCACATTTTTTATTAGATATTTTCTTTATTTATATTTCAAATGCTATCCCAAAAGTCCCCTATACCCGCCCCCCATCCTCCTCCCCTACCCACTCACTCCCACTTCTTGGCCCTGGCGTTCCCCTCTACTAGGGCATATAAAGTTTGCAAGACCAAGGGGCCTCTCTTCCCAATGATGGCCCACTAGGCCATCTTCTGCTACATATGCAGCTAGAGACATGAGATCTGGGGGTATTGGTTAGCTCATATTGTTGTTCCACCTATAGGGTTGCAGACCCCTTCAGCTCTTGGGTACTTTCTCTAGCTCCTCCATTGGGGGCCCTGTGTACCATCCTATAGATGACTGTGAGCATCCACTTCTGTATTTGCCAGGCACTGGCAAAGCCTCACAGGAGACAGCTATATCAGGGTCCCTTCAGCAAAATCTTGCTGGCATATGCAATAGTGTCTGCATTTGGTGGCTGATTATGGGATTGACCCCCAGGTGGGGCAGTCTCTGGATGATCAAACCAATTAGTGGCCTTTCTCTACACAAAGGATAAAGAGGATGAAAAAGAAATTAGAGAAACAACACCCTTCACAATAGTCACAAATAATATAAAATACCTTGGTGTGACTCTAACTAAGGAAGTGAAAGATCTGTATGACAAGAACTTCAAGTCTCTGAAGAAAGAAATTGAAGAAGATCTCAGAAGATGGAAAGATCTCCCATGCTCATGGATTGGCAGGATTAATATAGTAAAAATGGCTATCCTGCCAAAAGTAATCTACAGATTCAATGCAATCCCCATCAAAATTCCAACTCAATTCTTCACTGAGTTAGGAAGAGCAATTTGCAAATTCATCTGGAAAAACAAAAAACCTAGAATAGCAAAAACTATTCTCAACAATAAAAGAACCTCTGGGGGAATCACCATGCCTGACCTCAAGCTGTACTATAGAGCAATTGTGATAAAAACTGCATGGTACTGGTACAGCGACAGACAGGTAGATCAATGGAATAGAATTGAAGACCCAGAAATGAACCCACACACCTATGGTCAATCCCAGACCTCTTTAAAAGCAGTTAGTGCCTTTTAACTGCTGAGCCAGCTCTCTAGTACCCACTGTGTGTCTTTTACCTAAAGGCTGTTTCTAAAAATGAAAATATTACTATTAACAAAACAGTAATGTTTTCCAAATATCATTATTGTAAAATCAACTTTATTTTCTTACATTGATTTACTTATGGAGCTGTAGAGTATAAGCTGTAGACTTATGGCTCCATGGTTAAGTGCATGGACTACTCTTACAGATTGCCTGGGCTTGAGAAGAGCTCAGTTTGGTTTCCAGCACATACATCAGGTTGCCCGAAACCCCCAGGGGATCTGAGACCTCTGGCCTCTGCAGGACCCACACATGCCCACACACACAGACATAATTTAAAGTTATAAGTATAAATATAAAATACTACTTATTTTGTGGTAATAAGGATTGAATCCAGGACCCTGCAGAAGGTAGGCAAATGTTTTGCCCCCAAAATACGCTCTCAACACAGTAATTTAATTTTTTAGAGAGAAGGCACTATTTATTTATTTATTTTTGAGAAAGCACATTTAAAAGCTGGACAAGCCTAATTTTTCCCGTCAGGCCTTCAGTTCCTGGAGAAAACTGCCACCAACATGCTCCCTCCAGGAAGACACGTCTCAAACTTTCTTCCGAAGTGCACATTGTGGAGTCAGTAAGCCGCCTGCCCGTGTCTTCTGAATGCACTGCACACTGCACACGCTCACTCTGTTCTTCTGAATGCACTGCACACTGCACACACTGTTCTTCTGAATGCACTGCACACTGCACACACTGTTCTTCTGAATGCACTGCACACTGCACACACTGTTCTTCTGAATGCACTGCACACGCTCACTCTGTTCTTCTGAATGCACTGCACACTGCACACGCTCACTCTGTTCTGTTTACAGTGTACAGTGTAAGAAATTACCTGCAAGCAATGAAAGTAGCTGGGCTGGGCAGAAGAGCTTATTGATAATCCATTTGGATAACCTTTTTATGATGACATGTGCCCCACCTGCCATGGGAATCTAGCCTCCGAGGGGGACCTTGACCTAAAATATAAAGGAATGTCTAACTTACTCAGAAGACAGGAATACAACAAAAGACAAGAATACACTTAAAAATTTTGTATGTTTTTGTTGTTTTAGTTATTCACAACTTAAAGCCTAAGTCTTTCTCCCCCCCTCTCTCCCTCTTCTTGTCCCTCTCTCTCCTCTCTCCCCCTCCCTCCTCCTCCTCCCCCCCCCACCATTTCTCTTTCCTCCACTTTGAGTTTCTTCCCCACCCCCCAACCTAAGAAAAGCATTTAACATTTGTCCTTGTTTAATTTCATCTTGTTAGATTCAGCTCATTGCTCTGGCTTGAGCTCAAGACCATTTTTTATCATTAATCTGTCACTTGGTTGCATGCCAGATCGGCCTAGAGTCTGGCCAGGCCAGGGCTGCATCCTTGCCACACCTTCATCCACCGAGAGACTTCAGAGAACCCCATGCGAGCCATGAGATGAAGCTGACAGTCAACATTCCTGGAGGAGAGGCTCCCAGTCAGCTTACAATTTACCTAGTTACTCTGACATTTAGCCCATTGCTCCTCATAGGCCATAAAGGTAATGAGAAGTGAGGTTTGCTCCACTGGCAAGAAACTCAGAGCCTGGACCAGCCTCCATTTTCATGGATCTCAACCATCTGTGTGTGTGTGTGTGTACATATATATTATATAATTATGTATTATATATAATAAAAATAAGGGATGGCTCAGCAGTTAAAGTTGTTTGTTTAATTATGAGGACCACAGTTAGATCTCAACACGCACATAATAATAAGCCAGGCATCCAGCACAGTAAATCTGGTTTTATGGAAGGCAGAGCCAGAGGGATTGCTGATGCTTGCTGGCTTCTGAGAGCCACTGCCTCACAGGAAAAGTGGAAACTGAGAGAAGATAACACCTAATGCCCTCTCTGGCCTCCATGTGCACACATACATGTACACACACACACACACACACACACACACGCACACAGGCCTCCATGTATACAAACACACAACCCCCTCTCTGGCCTCCATGTGCACACACATGCACATACATCTCCACTCACATACATGTCCACACAGACACACATGAATACATACGTACATACATAAGTCTTTAAAAGATACATAAATGTTAATACATGTAAAGTATTAGGATTGTCCAGATACATAAAACTAATTGAAGATATAAATACATTCACATATGAACTTGTAGGGAGGGATTTACTGTCACAATCATGGGGGCTGGGAGATCTCTCATGCTGGAATTGTAGGGAAGCTTAAGAGCTAAAGTTCAAGATCATATTCCCCTTGATGGAGTAGCGCCCCAGCAGCCTTCTGTCTCAGCTGTCTTCTGTTTTTATCTACTCAGATGCTCAGTACCCTGGGTTGGCTGATGCTTCCCCACACAAGGGTGAGCCAACTGTTTGCTTGAGCCACCAAAGTCAGTTCTCTCAAAACACTGTCCCAGACACACCTAGAAATAATGTTTAAATAGTTACTTACCATCCCAAGGTTTGTGAAGATGACACACGGTAAATACACAAAATTCAAAAAAGCTTTAAACAGACGACAAAAGCCTAGGATTGTGTCTGTAATCATAGCATTTGGGAGGCTGAGGCAAGAGAATCATACTATCTAGGCCAGCCTGGACTATGTAGTAAGTGAGAACTTCCCTCAAAAAACATTAGTAAATGGATCAAAGACAAAATCTGAAGAAAATTTGAAAAAGTAATTTGTATACTATACATACCTATACAAAGTAAGTCTTAACTTGGGACCTCTCTCTGTCTTCCTTATTTCAAGTAGTCTTATTTCTTCATGCCTCACAGAAGAGCAAAGCATGTTAGCACTGCCCTATTGGAATTTGGGGGTAATATTTTTCTGCCTAACTACAGCTCCTTCAGTGCACACGTGAGTCAGGCTTTGGAAGGAAATACAGGTGCTCTGATGGGAGGAGTCCCTCCAGTGCTGGCTATTGCTGCTCCTTAGCCTTCTGAAGGCAGAGAGCAGACTATCAGGAGGCATGGGGCAAGGGCAGCAGTAAGGTGGGATTGCTGGCTTAGTTAAGCCCTCAAGGTTGCCCATGTCATGTGAACAAAGAGGATAGGTTGCAGTCTTGGATCTTTTTCAAAACCTACTTTAATTAGGATTCTTAAACCCTTCAACCTCCCTTCTAACTCACTGACCAGAGGTAGCAGAGAAAGAAGGTAAATAGGAAAAGAGTTGTTTAGAAATAGTTCTTTGGAATGACTCCAGTCTTCACTGTCAGGATATCAGCAGTCCAGTCCAATAGCAAACACCAAACATGAATCAGTAGCAGAGGTTTGATCCAGCAGAAATTGCAAACTGGCAGCAGAAGCGGCAGGAATCAATCAGACTACCACGAGAAGTCCTTTGGTGCATGAAGTGGAAATTCCTGCTTTCTTTGGAGACGCAGTTGTGTCACATGATGTTTTTCTGAAAACCGTCTTATGAGATGTTTTGCTGTAGCAGACACCTGGGACGAAGTTTTGCTGAGAACAGACAAGTGTTTTTCTGAAAGCAACCTGGAAGAGGGGCATGTGATGTTTTGCTAGAGAGGATGCTTGAGAGAACCTGTGATGTTTAGAAAAGGTATAAATATAACCCAACAGACAGTGGACAATGCTGTGTCATATTGGTTTACCTTGCCACTCTTTGCTGGTCTTCCTTGGGCTTTGCTGATTATTGTTTGTCATAATTTCATAGAGAGAAACTCAGCAAAGATCTTATGGTGGTGTTCCAGTGGCTTTCTGAGGCTTCTGCAGACTCAGGCAGAGCCTCATGGTTTCTTCTGGATTGAACTGCCATTGCTGGTTTGTGAATGGTGTTTGTCTTAGTCAGGGCTTCTATTCCTGCACAAACATCATGACCAAGAAACAAGTTGGGGAGGAAAGGGTTTATTCAGCTTACACTTTCCACATTACACTTTCCACATCACCAAAGGAAGTCAGGACTGGAACTCAAGCAGGTCAGGAAGCAGGAGCTGATGCAGAAGCCATGGAGGGATGTTCTTTACTGGCTTGCTTCCCCTGGCTTGCTCAGCCTGGTTTCTTATAGAACTAAGACTACCACCCCAGAGATGGTACCACCCACAAGGGGCCTTTCCCCCTTAATCACTAATTGAGAAAATGCCCCACAGCTGGATCTCATGGATCCCAATTGAAGCTCCTTTCTCTGTCATAACTCCTCCTGTGTCAAGTTGACACACAAAACCAGCCAGTACAGTGTCTGCAAGTATTTTGAGTGACTGAACCGCTGATATCCTGACAATGCAGACTGGATTCGCCCCCAAAGAACTATTTCTAAACAGGTCCACGTCCTCCCTTGCCCTATAAATCTTTCCTTTCCTCTACCTCTGGTGGGTGATGGGCTAGAAGGGAGGTTAAAGCATTTATGTACACTTATTAAAGTAGGTTTTGAAGAATATAAGCCTACAGGCTTGTTTCTCTGTACAAAGTTGAAGCCCAGCAAAGCATTGCAAGGTTTAGCAGTGCAGAAGCGTCCACTCACTGTCCGTGGGGTTGTATTTATATTCTTTCTAAACATCATGTGACCACTCAAGTATCCACTCCAACAAAACATCACGTACCCTCTCACATGTCTGCTTCAGCAAAACATCCTCTCACAAGACAGCTTCCAGAGAAATAGCACGTGATACCACTGGGTTTCCAAAGAAACCAGAGAGTCCTACTTCAGTAGGTAGCATGGAAAAGTCAGTTTTTCCTTCCACTTTCCTGATTGCTGTCATGGGTCAGAGCAAGCGATTACTTTTTTTAAAGTGCAGCAAGCTCATGAGGATGACCCATGCTAATGAGCTAGGGCTGTGCTCAGAGGACCTATGGAATTCACTGCTGTCACAGACAGTATCTGAGAGCTTACCTGAGTTGCTGACAGTGAGGTGAGACGCAACATTTCAAGGTGCTGAGGCACTGCCAAGATTCAGAGTCAATCAATCTACCTGCTCCACACAGGACTTCAGCAAGGAGGCCAGCCAGGTTTAATGTCTGTGTGGTGGAGGGCCATGAAACACACAGTCCCAAGGTTGGTTTGGGGTCACTACAGCCTGTGGTTGAGGGTCATAAAACAAAAAGGAGGAATTTGTCCTGTGCAAACAGCCTATGAACAGGAACCAGAGAGTCATTTGGAACTTGCTGCTCGTAGTTGCCTAAGAAACATGTTTCCTTTTTTTCTTTTACTGAAATAGATTTTGTCACGCACTGTGTTCTGGTTATAACTCCTCACACTCTACACTCAGCTCCTCCTATCTCTCTCTCCTCTGTCTTTCATTAGAAAAGAACGGGCTTCTATGAGATAATCAAACATGACAAAATGAGATATAATAAGATAAAACAATATCACATCAAGAGTGGACAAGGTAACCGGACAGGAGGAAAAGATCTCCAAGAACAGGCACAGGAGCCAGAGACACGCACCTGGGAATCCCATAAAAATACTAAGCTAATATATACACGGAGGACCTGATGCAGCCCCACGTAAGCTGTTCTGCTCTCCCCTAACTCCCCTGGCTCTCACAGTCTTTCTGCCTCCTCAGGATTCCCTGAGCTCTAAGGTGAGAGATTTGGTGTGCATACTATCCATAGATCAAATCAGACATTGGTTGGCTTCTCCCACATGTTCTGTGCCATCACTGCCCTAGTTTGCAAACACTGAACAGGTTGTAGGTTGAAGGTTTTGTGGCTGAATTGGTGTCCAGGTTTCTCTTTCAGTGGCCTGCACAGAACCTTCCTGTTCCACAGAGACTGAAATGTAGGGGTCAGGGCTCCAGGTAGGCACCAGCTTGACTTCTTCATGGCCAATGAATTGTGTGGGTGTTGTTTTCAACAATGGAACCCAGCTGACAGTTTGCAGAGAGCAGCCTTTTGTCTTAGCAGCAGCCCGGGTTGATTAGGGAGTTCAATGGGACCTCCTTGGCCAATGATTCAATTGAATGTGCCCTGCTCTCACCACTGGAAACCTTGCCTGGCTACAGAGATGACTAGTTGGGACTCTGTATTCCCCATTACCAGGAGTCCTCACTAGGATCACTTTCATAGATTCCAGGAAGTTTCCACTGAACAAGGTTTCCACACCACTCTCCATACCACACTCACCCACTACTCCAGGCATCTTTCCCTCCGCCTATCTCTCCCACACCTGATCCCTGCCACCCTTTCACATCCCACCCACTCCTAGTCTACTCATAAAATCTACTTTATCTCCAGAGAGAGCCATGTGCATACACCCCACACCCCTTCTCTCTACCTAACTTCCTTGGGTCTACATATTATAGCTTGGTTATTATTTACTTAACAGCTAATATCCCCTTATAAGTGAATATGTATCATATTTATCTTCCTGGGTCTTGGATACTTCACTCGGTATGATTTTTTTTCTAGTTCCATCCATTTGTCATTTTTTAACAACTGAGTAATACTCCATTGGGCAAACGTACCACATTTTCTTTGTCAATTCTTCGATTGAAGGACATCTAGGTTGTTTCTCCAGTTTCTGGTTATTTATTGTCAACATGGCACAATGAGCATAGCTGAGCAAGTGTGCGTGTGACCGGCTGGATTGTCCTTTGGATATGCCGAAGAATGGTATAGCTGAGTCTTGAGGTAGATTGATTCCCATCTTTCTAAGGAACTGTCATATTGATTTCCATAGTGGGTGTACAAGTTTGCACTCCCACCAACAATGGGAGGACTGTTCCCCGTGTTCCACATTCTCATCAGCATGAGCTGTCACTTGTGTTAGTGATCTTACCCATTCTGACAAGTGTAAGATAGAACCTCTAAGTAGTTGTCAATTGCATTTTCCTCATGGCTAAAGATGTTGGACAGTTTGGCAAGTGTTTCTCATCCATTTGAAATTCCTTTGTTGAGAATTCTTGGTTTAGATTTGTCCTCCCATTTTTAATTGGATTGTCTTGTTTTGTTTTGATATCTTTATTGGTATATATATATATATATATATATATATATATATATATTGGATATCAGTCCTCTAACTGAAGTAGAGTTGATAAAAATCTTTTCCTAATCTGTGAGCCACCATTTTGTCCTATTGGTAGTGTTCCTTATCTTACAGAAGCTTTTCCGTTTAATGAGGTCCCACTTATTGATTATTTATCTTAGTGCCTGTGCTATCAGTGTTCTAGTCAGAAAGTCTTCTCCTCTACCAATGAGTTCAAGGCTATTCTCCACTTTCTCTTCTGTTAGGTTCTGTTAGGTTTTATGTTGAGGTCTTTGATCCACTTGGACTTGAGTTTTGTGTACGGTGATAAACATGGATCTATTTGCCTTCTTCTACATGCCGACATCCAATCTGACCAGCACCATTTGTTGAATATGCTTTCTTTTTTTCCATTGTATAATTTTGGCTTCTTTATATATATATATGTATATTTTTATATATATATATATATAAAATATATATATATATATAATATATATATATATAATATATATATATATATAAATATATATATATTTTTATATATATATAAAAGCAGGTGTTAATAGGTGTGTGGGTTTACATCTGGCTCTTCAACTTGATTCCACTGATCAACTTGCCTGTTTTTATACCAATACCATACAGTTTTTATTACTATAGCTCTGTAGTACAACTTGAAGTCAGAAATTGTGAGACCTCTAGAAGTTCTTTTATTGTTCAGGTTGTTTTAGCTATCCCATGTTTTTTTTTCTTATGAAGTTGAAATGTCCTTTCAAGATCTATAAAGAATTATGTTGAAATTTTGAAGTTTCTATCATATGAGTCTTTCACTTACTTGGTTAGAATTACCCCCAAGATATTTTATATAATTTTAGGTTATTGTGAAGAGTGTTGTTTCCTGGGTTCTTTCTCAGTTTATTTGTCATTTGCATATAATAGGAGGGCTACTTTTTTAAAGCTTAATCTTGTATCTACCCACTATGATGAAAGTATTTATCAGCTGTAGGAGTTCTCTGGTATAATTTGAGGGGCTGCTTATGTATATTGTCATATCATCTGCAATTAGCAATACTTTTACTTCTTCCTTTCCAATCTGCAGCCCCTTGATATCTTTTAGTTGTATTATTGCTCTGGCTAGGACTTCAAGTACTATGTTGAATAGATAGGGAGAGAGTGGACACATTTGCCTTGTCCCTGGTTTTAGCAGAATTGCTTTAAGTTTCTCTCCATTTAATTTGATGTTGACTATCAGATTGCTGTATATTGCATTTATTATTTTTAGGTATGGCCCTTTTATCCATGATCATGTCAAGAATTTTATCATGAAGAAGTGCTGGATTTTGTCAAAGACTTTTTCAGCATCTAATGAGATGCTCATATTTTTCTCCAGTTTGTTTATATGGTGGATTGCAATGAGAGATTTTTGTATGTTGAGCCATCCCTGCATCTCTGGGATAAAGCATACTTGATCATGGTTGATGATTTTTTGATGTGTTCTTGAATGCAGTTTGCAATTATTTTATTGAGTATTTTGCGTTTAGGTTCATAAGGAATATTGGTCTGTAATTCTCTTTTTTCATTGTTGTTGAGTCTTGGTTTGGGTATTAGGATAATTGTGGCCTCAAAAAATGAATTTGGTAGTGTTCCTGCTGCTTCTGTTTTGTAGATTAATTTAAGGAGTGTTGGCATTAACTCTTCTTTGAAGGTCTGGTCCTAGACTTCTTTTGGTTGGGAGACTTGTAATGACTGCTTCTGTTTCACTAAGGGTTATAGGTATATTTAAATTGCTTATCTGGTCTTGATTTAACTTTGGTAAGTGGTATCTATCAAGACAATTATCCATTTTTAAAATATTTTTCCAATTTGACAGAGTACAGGATTTAAACGTATCCTTATGATTCTCTGGATTTCCTAGGTGTAATTGGTGTAATATCCCCCCCCCGCCCCATTTCATTTCTGGTTTTGTTAATTTGGATATGTTCTCTCTGCCTTTTAGTCAGGGTTTGTCTATCTTGTTGATTTTCTCAAAGAACCAAGGCTGTTTCATTGATTGTTTTTACTCTCTTTGTTTCTATTTTATTGATTTCATTCCTCAGTTTGACTATTTCCTGCCATCTACTCCTCTTGGGTGTGATTACTTCTTTTTGTTCTAAGCTTTCTGGTGTATGGTTAAAATTACTTGTATAAAATCTCAAATTTTTTATGTGGGCACTTCATGCCTGCATAAACTTTTCCCTTAGCACCACTTTTATTGTGTTCTGTAGTTTGAGTATGCTGTGTATTCATTTTCACTGATTTCTAGAAAGTCTTTAATATCTTTCTTTATTTCTGTCTTGCCCATTTGCCATTCAGTAGAAAGTTTTTCAGTTTCCATGGGTTAATAAGCTTTCTGATGTTGTTTCTCTTGTTGTTGATAGCTTTAATCGTAGTTATTTCATTTCTCTTGCATGTGTTGAGACTTGTTTTGTGTTCTCCTATGTGGTCAAGTTTGGAAAAAGCTCCATGAGGTACAGGTGAAATGTCCTATAAATAAATATAAATCTTCTGTTAGGTTCATTTGGTTTATAAAGTCTGTTAGCTCCAGTATTTCTGTTTAGAACTGTCTGGATGACCTGTCCATTGGTGAAAGTGGAGTTTTGAAAGTTTTCCTGGGTAGAGTAATCTGGGCTTGCATCTGTGGTCTCTTAGAGTCTGCAGCATATCTATCTGTAAAGGCCTTTCTGTCTTTTAGAGTTTCCATTGAGAAGTCAGATATAATTGCAATAGTTTGCCTTTCCATGTTACTTGCAGCTTTTTAATATTTTTTTCTTTTTCTTTTTTTTCCTTTTTCTTTGTTTTGTATTGTTTTGTTTATTATGTGAAAAGGGAACTTTATTTTCTGGTCCAATCTGTTTGGTGTTCTGTAAGCTTCTTGTATGTTTATAGGCATCTCCTTCTTTAGGTTAGGAAATTTTTCTTTTATGATTTTGTTGATAATATTTTCTGAACCCAAAGGTTTTGTTCTTTTTAACTATTATTTTTAGGTATGATGATCTTTTCATAGTCCCAGATTTCCTGGATGTTTTGTGTCGGAGTTTTTAGATTTAACATTTTCTTTGACTTATGTATCTATCCATTTTTCAAAAGCATGTCTTCAATGCCAGAGCTTCTCTCTCCCATCTCTTGTATTCTGTTGGTGAGGCTTGCCTTGTAGTTCCTGTGTGAACTCCTACATTTTTTATTTCTAAAATGCCCTCCGTTGTTTCCTTTATTGCTTCTATTCCATTTTCGGGTCTTGGACAGTTTTATTGTTTTCTTTAACTGTTTGTTTTCTCCTGGTTTTCTTTAGCTGCCTGTTGTTGATTGTGTTTTTAAGCTGGTGTCTTGGCATCTGGATTTGGGATGGTTACAGTCTAGGTGCTGATTTCTGGTTTTGTCTTTGCTAGGTGGGTGTTTTGTTCTCTCTGAATTTTCTGAGACCATGATGGCCATGTGCTGCCCGTTGAGCTATTGTCATCACAGGGAATGCCTGCTGGATGAGTTGGGGGGAGGAAGGTTAGAAGAGATCTTGTGATTCACTGGGGATGGGGCCACAGAGAACAGGGAGACCACAGCAGGTTTCCAGGTACAGAAGTGGGAATGAGACTGGGGGATTGGATCTCAGGAACAGAAGGAGAGGTGTGAGTCCATCTTCAGGCCACTTGTTACCTTTGGAGGAGCAGCCCTTCTGGTTAGCAGAGGCTCCTGTTGGTGTTGGGGTCTGGGACAAAGTAACAAGTGGGGGAGGGAGGTGGGAGGAGATGGTTTGTGGGATCCGCAGGAGATGCGGGCAGGAGTGAGGAAAGGGACATCTGATGTTCTGTGTAGTGCTAGGGAAGAGACTGGGGGATTTCGGTCTGGGGGACAGAGAGGAGAAGGTCTTCAGGCAGCCTAGCTGGTTTTCAGGTAGATGTGGCCTGTGTTGAAAATATTTTAAAGGAAGCAAACATACAAGCCTGACACAGACTTCGATATTTGGAATTTTGGTATTTCTCGCCACTAGGCAAGATAGGGGATGGACCCATTCATTTGTTCCCACTCCAGATAGGCAGGAAGCTTAGATGTCCCTTGTCTATTTTTTTCCTTTTCTTCTTTCTTCCTTTGCTGGAGATTGGGTCCAGGGCCTCATGTGTGCCAAGCACCACTCTATCCCCTAGCCACATCCCCAGCCCTAACCCACTGCTTAGATGCTGTGACTACTTTTGTTTCGGGGAATAAGTTGCAGGATGGAAGGAATGAACATAGTTGATGATATTTAGATACTCAAACGTAAGTGCTGCATTGATTTTTAACAAAGAGACAATGAAAAATACTCTCATCATTTAAAATTGTTCTCTGAGAAAATTAGCCATAGGGGAGGGCAGGGAAAACACATGCAATGTCCAAAAACCTAAGGAGGACTTGGGAAGCGGAGGCATGTGTTAGTGTTATATGTTATATATAAGTTAAAATATACACATTGGGAGGGAATGCTTCACAGTCAGTTCACTGGGTGAGAGCAGGCTTAGAACATCAGGTCCACAGTGAAAGAAAGTTCCAGGTCTTATCCAGACCTTTGCTATCATCATAGAAGCTGGAAACTGCACTGCTATCATTAGTAGGCCCTGAAGAATCAACACACTATTTTTTGATCACATGGTGGCCATTTGAAACCATATAGAGGCTGGGATGGCTCGGAATTGTTCTGATTAGTCCTGACTTCAGACAAGTTAACCTTTCTCTTCCTCAGTTTCCTAGTCAGAATGTTTTACAGGGTAGTGGTGAGAATTATGGTAAAGTCCTAGCTGTGTGAGTCCCTGAAGAGCACGGACTTCTGAACAGAGAGATGCATGCATCTTGGTTGGCTTGTACCTCCAGCTAAATTGTTGTTGTTGTTGTTGTTGCTAGGTTGTTGTTGTATGAAATATATTTGCATGAGTGCACATGCTCATGCCTGTGTGGAATCCAAAGAAGGAGACCAGGTGTCTCCTTCCTGTCACTTCCCACCCCCATCTCCAGCCTCTACAGCCCTGGGATCACAGGTTCGTGCTGAAATACCTGGCTTTTTCATGGGGATCCAAACTGAGGTGCTTATTTTTGGGTAGCAAGAGTTCTTACCCATTGAGCCACCTCCCCAACCCTCTGCTAAATTATTTAATATGTGATTCACAGGATGCCTGGTACTGCACCATGGTGCTACAGCACTGGAGCTAAGCAATTGTAAACTGAGTCTACTAACCAGGGGCTAAGTCTACAGAAAAGACAGCAGACCTAAAGCTGATCTGCTGCAGTTCAGAGCAGTGGTAGGCCCGGTGCCTACGTGAGGATCAAGTGCAAACACAGTGACAATACATAGCAACTGTGGATGGAGAGGCTCAGCACAGTTCCTCAACAGTGCCACTGAGCAGGTTTTCAAAGGGAACAGGAAATTCTCTCTGCGCACAAAGAAAATCTTCTCTTTGTATGCTGCTGTCCCAGCACGGGCCACATCTCTGTGGTCATTTATGGCATTGTTTGTAATTTTCTGCGGCTACACTAGTCTCAGTTACCACTCCCAGAGAGAAGGAAAGTGCCTGCTATTCATCTTTATAGCCCCAGCACGTGACCTGTACTTGGTGGGTGGCATTTAGTAAAGGTTGGCTCAGACCACATTGCCGCCATTTATAACATTGACTGCCACCAACATCTCCCTTTCAGATACTGAATTGAATGTATTTATTTTTTCTAAGCTTTCTAAGTGTCAGGCAGTTTTGACATCCTCCATTGCCTCCTTAACAAACAGTTTTCAAAGTTTGTGGGTTCTTATTTTTTTTACTTCCATTTCCTCTATCGGCAACTCAGTTAAGGGGTATGGGGAATATCACTTCCTCTCCGAATGCTTCCAGCAAGTGGCTGACCCCACCATTACAACCTCTTTCCAGCTCACTTCTGCTGGTCTGTTCATCCTGCCTATCTATCCAGACTCCAAGATTTGAAGCAACTTCTCTTGCTTCTAATCGAGTTGTTCTAGCCATCTCAGACACTGGCAACCTGGGTTTTAATCTTCTTCTGACAACAGCTTCTAATCACTGCTAGAGTGTCCAGTCCTTACTACATCCTCATGGGAAATTATATCTTGCCTATTTCACAGATGGGGAAATTGGGGTGCTTTCGTATGAACTTGCCAAGGTCACACAACTGGCATTTCATATCTAACTCTAGAGCTGCGGGGGGCGGGGGGGGGCGAGTATTTCACTGTGTAGTCCACATTGAACCCGCACTCACTCTGTAACCTGGTCTGGTCTCAACCTGTCCAGTATCCTGTCTCAGCCTCCTGAGAGGGTACTCAGATAGTAAGCATGTATGCCATCATACCTGACTAGAGTTCTTGACCTTGCCTCAAGCAAAATGGCCCCTTCTAGAGAAAACCTGTTGTTAGTTTCATATACAGCTCTGTTTGCACATGTTGCTTTGTAGTTACTAACAATTGAAATGTAAATGTGGGCCGGGGATATTGCTTAGTGATAGAGTGTTTGTCTAGAACTCACCAGTTCTTGAGTAGGTCCTCAATGTACCAGTGAAAGAAGAAGAGGGGGCAGGATGTAGGGAATGAGGGATGGAGGGAAGAAGAGAGGAAAGAGGAAAAAGAAAGAGAAGACCCCTCCATGTTAGTGAAAACGCTGTTTGTCTGCACCATTCCATGGGAGAGAGGAGGAGAAGATGAGGGAACAGACTAGCCTTAAGTGATTCTGGTTTTTAATAGTAGAAACTATAAAAAAAATATCTAGAAAAAAAAGGCAAAATTAAAGTTGAACTTGGAGAGAAACATAGAAATTTCTTTCTTAGAGACAATCTGAGTACCTCGGAATCTGTAGAAACTTCTATTTACTTTCATTTTCATTTATCAAGACATTAAAATGTTCGTTACAATAAAGTCAGCTCAAATCAGCAATGTCCATATAGAAACACTGGTCAGCTTGGATGGAAGTTCTTCCTGGCAGAATGAAGAAAAGAACCGCAAGTGTGAGCTCCACACATCGTGCTGCATGAAGATGCTCTCCATCCCGGAGGGCTGAAGGAAGGTGTCACTGGTGGTGCGTATGGACCAGACCTGAATCCACGTAAAGATGGTATAAGAGCAGCTCATTTTTCTACTGTTGTCTCTAAACAAAGCATCAAGCACATGTATAGTTCTCTCACTGGAAGAGATCTAAGAGATTATTCAATTCAGACATTTTATTTTATACCGGGGGCAACCCAGAGAAGTTAAGTGATTTGCCAAAGAATACAAACCGGCTGATTTATAACCACAGAACTCACCACAAGACTCCTGTGTGTGGCAGTAATATAACTGCTCTGGTCAGGGCCGAGGGATGACAGTGTAATGGATTTTGTCCTGCTAATCTATCAAGACCCAGCCAAACTGCTAGTATGAAATGCCCTCCAACAGCTTCGTGAAAGAAAGGAAGGCTTGCTTACTTTGTAGGACATACAGCTGGGTGTTCATTGGGGTGCTGGGGGGGGGGCGGACCTGGGATTCCGTCCTGCTCACTGCTCTCTTGCTCCTGATTCTTTGCCTGTTCTCTCTCACTGTCACACTCCATGGGCTCCTGGGGACTTCAGGGTACCTCTGTGAGCACAAGCACCCCTGGCTCCCCCGCTATGCTTGTGAGCCCTTCCTGTGCATCCTTCCCTACACCACATGCTAACTTTGTACTGTTTTACACCTCGGTGGCATCTTGGTATATGAATATATTTCCATTCTATAGATGAGGATGCAATGGTACTTGGAAGCAGAGCAGCCCTGAGCAACCCCATTGTTGTAGCTCGAAAGCTCTGTGCACTTAAGTAGAATCTGGGTGGACTGGGAACCAGGCTTCACCTGTAAAATGGGATGGCAACACTGCAGCCCTCAACTCTTGCTTCCGAGGTAACTTTGCTTTGTTTTTCGTGACAGGGTCTCTCTGTGTCGCCCTGGATGTCCTGAATCTCACTCTGCAGACCAGGCTGGCCTTGAACTCACAAAGATCTGCCTGCATCTGCCTCCTAATTGCTGGGATTAAAGGCGTGTGTCACCACCACCCATCCCAATGAGGTGACTTATTAGCTACTTTGCTAAAGTACCTGCTCCCATGTAAGCATTGCACACACACACACACACACACACACACACACACACACACACACACTGCTATATGTCTTACACATCTTCTATATGGAACCTTGCCACTGTCAGACCTGCCCCTATAGCATCACCTCTGTTCATCTACTTTCCCTGGCACACACTGGTGCTTGCCTACCAAGTGTGGTTCCTGAGCACTTGACATTCTGCTAGTCTGAACTGAGATGTGCTACAAGTGAAAGATATGCATGGAGGACCTGGAGAGATGGCTTAGTGGTTAAGAGCATTTTCCATTCTTACAGAGGGCTGGAGTTCAGTTCGCAGGACCTATGCACAGCACAGAGGTCTGTAACTCCAGTTCTGGGAATTCTGACATCCTCTTCTGGTTCCACACCACACATGAAGGCAAAACACTCACACATGTAAACATCTTTTTTAAAAGGGATAGATGCTGAACACCAGAGACTACTGTGTAAAAAGTGCAAATTATCTTGCTAATAAGTTTTTGCACCAGTTACATAAGAAATATTATTTCTAATATATTCAACTTGTAGATATCCCCAAATATATGACATTAGGTTTAGTTTTTACAAGACATGTAAGGATTTTTTTTTGTATGTGTGGCTCCATTTTGGCTCAGCATTGTGGAATAGCTTTCTACGCACCATCGTTGTTACTGTTTATTGTTGGTCCACTATGGATTTCTACGCTCTGTTATTGTTATTGTTTATTTGTTGGTCTGCTGGTCACGAGTGTGGAAATGACAGGCGTCATGTCAGGCATCACGTCTAGGCTGTGTCTGGAGGCAATCTTCTCATCTCCAAAAGAGATGTCCCCTGAGTGACCAGTGAGATGAAGTGACCACGCAATCTTAGAAAACATGGTGAACAGCAGTTCCCCAAATTTTCCAGCCACTTAAAATTTCTCATGTCTTAGGAAGGATTGAGATTTTTTAAATCCTAGTGGGACAGAAACTCAGAGGCCCAGGATTTAATACATTTGGTTTCATTTGGGGTGATGGTGATGGAGTGGGGGGTGCTGCAGTCCCAGGTCACAGGAGGTCAAATTCCCTGAGTGCTTATAGTCTCATTTACCCAGGCAATGGTAGTCCACCCAACATGGTCTCAGCCAGTGCTTTGTTTAGTAAGACACTCTCCTCAGTGTTCTGAAGTGGAGACTGCGTGCCTAGTGGTGAGACAACGGCTCTCTCGGGAGAACTGTCTCACCTGTCCCACTTTCACCATCTAGGGTCCTCTCAGTGGCACCCTGCACTCATCAAGACATTAAAGCTGACCTAGGTCATGCCACCCACCAGCACTCTGAGTCTCTTCATCTGCCATCAAGATGACAAGGATGATGCTGGTATGTGCTGCCCCTGGGACTCCATTTTGAGAACCACAGTCTCTCTGCTATTACCGGAGGTGATTCTGGGTTGTTTTTTTTGTGTTTTGGTGGTGGTTATTTGAGACAGTCTCTCTACATAGCCTTGACTGTCCTGGAACTCACTCTGTAAAGCAGGCTAGCTTCAAAATCAGAGATTCCCCTGCCTCTGACTCCTGGGTGCTGGGATTAAAAGCATGTTTTTAAAACCCATCTTGCAGGTAGGAGGTCCTGGGTGACTTTGGACGTCCGCTCAGCCAGGTTGCAGAAGTGGCTTAGCGTGTGTCCTAATCTCGCTGCGTGTAGGTTGGCCTGTGCCACAAACATGCTCCACCAGCTCCTTGGGCAAGCAGAGAAGCATCCCAGCGGGGTACTGGAGCAGCACTGTATGTGATGCGCTTGGCACTGTTCAATCTAGGGACAGGAAGAACAACCCAGAGCCTTGGAACAAACTGGGTCCCAATAAACAATAGAAGTTCTACCCAGTGACTGTGGACTACAGCAAACTGAAGAAGGAAGGCCCAGACTTCTAAACTCTGAAGTTCACTGTAAAGCTGCTGATAATGAAGGTCTTTCAGAAGCCATCCGCACAATTTTCCACGTAAGCAGGAAATACATCTCTGAATGCATGAAATCATGTTGATTTTTTTTTGGAGTTTATTACACTGATGAATAAATCTCTGAAACTTGAAAAAAAAAACATCTTGCTTTGTGTTATTTTTGAGACACAGTTTTGCCAGGTAGCTCAGGATAGCCTTTAATTAGACATCTTTTTGCTACAGCGTCCTGAATGCTGGGATTACAGGCATGAGCCACTATGCCCAGCTCTGGTGATTCCTTAAGTTTGTGAATTTCAGTTTTTGTATAATCCACGTGGAAAGAGTACTCTACATGAAATTTTTTAGCACGAAGCTTTACTGACGGCTGTCAGTCCCAGGGGTAACCTGTTCACCCCGTATTGACTCTGGAAGCACAGAATGTTAGGATAGGTTGGCTTCAAACATCTTCCCTTTGACAGACAAACCAGGATGGAGCCATCTGCCCTCTGCCAACTTAGGTGACCACACCAGGCACACGTAAAACCAGTCCCAGCTCTTTCTAGCTCTTCTCCCAACCTTGAGCACAGCCACAGTTAGAGGCTCAGGGTCTGAATGTGCTTTTAGAGAAAAGTCATGGGATTTAGGTTGGCTTTAGACATGGAAGAATAGTTCCTATTGGCTCTAAGGATTAATGGTAACAGCCAATGTACATCCTGTTAGGGGAAAGACTGGGAGAGAAAAGACAGACTTTATAGGGTGTGTCTACACAACTCTGCCTGGCAGCTGCCCCACCCTGACAAGAACAGTGTGTGTGTGTAGGTGAGTGTGTGATTTTCAAGGTTCATGGAAGCAGATGGTAAAACATGACCTCTAGGTCTAAAGTGGGGAAGTGTGGTAGGCCTGGGAGTATGCCCTCTCCTCTTTTGGCCGCTGTTTGATCTCTTATTGCTGAAAGACTACCACACAGCTACCAACAAGGGTTCTGGGAACATTCTCAGGTTGTTCTTGTGAAAAGAACATGGCCAATGCTTTGGGTGCCTCCCCTGAGACTTCTCCTTCATCTCACTAGGCACTATCTATCTGATAATTCCTAGGAAGCTGAAATCGTGACCCTTGCGGAATCGAGCCTTGTAGAGAATAAGGCAATCGGGAAAAGGCACTGTCTGCAAGACCCTTAAGAAGAGTTGGGGAGATCATGTTCCTCCCTCTGCATTCACCATAACCCAACCCTGGAGGAGAGTGTGTGCATAGCATAGGACACACTGCGTGGGGCATCTGGATTGCTTTGTTAGGCGGGAACCCCTGCTCGTCCCCTGCACAAGCTGGGAAACCCCATCTGTCCTCCTTCCCCCATCCTCACCTGCACAGTGAAAACTCTGGGCTAACACATCTTTCCTGGCTCTAAATTTCCTGCAACTCGGTCATGAGGCCCACACAGGAACTCAGCTCTTTTACCTTATATGGGCACAATCCCATCTGGTAGCTCACATGTCATCACCCTGTGCCCAAGACCTGTAAACCCCCTTGTTTTAACCTGGATATGTGATGTCACTGACCTTCACCTGTGAGATCGGTAAACCCACTTGAGACCTGCCTCTTAATAAACCTGCCTTTATCCACTTTTAGTCTGGTCTATATCTGTGTCACCACGGGAGAGAAAAAGCCCACTTTCTTCTCCTACTACTGTCACCACTAAAGTATTTTAGATTTTTTTTTTTTTTTGCCTTTTAACCTACTGTAAAAAGAGGAGGGTATTGCTTTGAATTACAAATAATAGCCAAACTTTATCAGTGCCTGAGCATGGGACTATCAAAAGGTTAAAAAAAATATTTTTAAATGCCTAAGATTGCGCTAAATATCCTAGAACCCCTGTAAATGTAGAACTAGTCCTGGTGGGAGTGTTATGTGACCACACTTTCACTGTGGAGACTCAACACATACATCTGATCACCCCAGATAGGGATCCCACAACAGACAGGACAGATAGGACTCAAAGACCACTGCATCACCAAGGTCCACCCCAGCATGGGTGACAGCTCACAATCCTGGGAACCATAGCACACTGGGCAGCCTGCAGGCAGCTCAGCAGGCTGGCGAGTGTCCTTTCCAGGTGCCTGGATTGCTCTAAACCTCTCCCAGAAGCTGGTCTGGTCTCAAATCCTCTTTCTGTCTTTTCAATCCTGAGAGTCATCTTTGCAACTTGGCTTCCTCCTCCTCTGAGAGGAATTCCTCACCTTTATTGCTTACTCTGGCGGTGAATCTGGTCAGTTTCAGGGACTTCCTAAACTATTTTGAGTTGTTTACCTTCCTGTTTAAGGAGCTTCCTACAGGATGCAATACTTCAAACTCAGAGGAAACTAACAGAACCGAGACACACAGGCCAATCCCTAAGGCATCCTGGCCATTCTAGGCAGTCTGGGAGCTTTGGGAAGAGTCAGACAAAGGTGGGGAGCAGTTAGGAGAAACCCTCCATGTTGACCTCTGGTTCCTATCCATGTACCTGTATGCACACATGTGCACACGCACATTAACAAGTGCAAATGCACCATACCAACATTAACAAAAACATGGACCTAGCCGGGCTTGTACTTTTGACATTGACCTAGGCAAACAGCACTAAAATTACCGCAGAGGCAAAGGGAGCCCAGGATTCAGGCCTGAAAACCATCTTCTTCAGGACAGGAACTGAAGCCAATGTTTGTCACATCTCAGAAAAGCCCAGGATGAGAATCTTAGCTGTCCTTGCAAGCTGGACTTGTGCCACCCTGACTCTAGCTTCCTGCTTAGCTGCCTTTTCCCAGGGTTCCAGCACCCAGGCCTGTGAAGACATGTGGCCCAGGCACACACATACCTAGCCCAAGCACCCTGGTACCCACCACATCACCATCCATACCAGCAGGTCTTCCTACATGCCAGGAGCCAAGATTCCAGGTATGTGTGTTAGCTCAGAGGAGCATGAGTTCTAGGGAAAGTGCCTGGTGTGCTTGCATAGGAAGGAGTGCCTTGAGATACAGTGTGGTTAAACCCAGGAAACAAGTATTTGGCTGAAAAGAAGCATGCACCATGGAAACCACACAATGCAGAATGACAGCTATCATTATTAGGAAAGAGACCACAATTGAGATTATTACAAAAGATTATTGGCCAATACTGTAAGTTACAAATATATCTTATCACAGATAACTAGTGTATTTACCCTGAACAATCTTCATGTATCATGTATGTGTAAAATATCATTTGGTCATTTATCATCAAATAATTCATTCATCTTCAGTAAGAAATGAAAGTCTTATTTAAATACAGTAACTATTTCTCTATGTGTTCCAACATATCAGGATTCAACTGTAGATGGATGCAGTACTAACAGTTAAAAATAAAATATTTCCAGAATTCAGGAGGCCTTGCATTCAATCTCCAGCATAAACTAACTAACTAACTAACTAACTAACTAACTAACTAACTAACTAATTAGCTAACTAACCAAGCAACCAACTGGAAAGCAAAACAGCTCCTGTTAACCTCAGGTCTTTTCTTCTGCCTCTCTCAATTTGGTTAGGCCAGGGAGCTCTTGTATGTGAACTCACATAACACATTATTTTTGCTTCTGGCTTACTTCAGTTCTGTTTTCAGGGGTTTTGGTTGATGTTAGGGCTATATCAAAGAGAATTGCATTTTAGTATGGCAAACATTGTTGCCTCCAGAGAGTTAAAAGCCTTACAGGTTTAGCACTTGCAAATACGTCCTGTAGTTTTTCCATAGTTCTACCAATCTTAGTTTTTAAAAGATAACACATTTTATTATTTGCTAATAGATAAAATAGCACTTGTGTGGAAATGTGTGTGTGTGTGTGTGTGTGTGTGTGTGTGTGTGTGTGTGTGTGTGTGTTCGTGCATCCTTGAGTATGTAGGTCGGAAGACAACTTACAGGAGTGGATTCTTTCCTTCCACCATTTAGGTTCTACGGGTCAAACATGTGTCATTGGATTTAACAACACTCTTATTTGCTAAGCCATCTTGTTGACCCATGAACACTTTTAAAGCAGTGACTGAGCTTATTATATTTTCTGTTTGTGTCATTTCATCCTTTTGAGGAGTTCAAACTTTACATACTTTTACTTTACCGTAAGTGTAATAACTATAAGCTCTCTGTCTCTATACGTCACACGCCAGAAAAGACTCTCCCTCTGAGACATCACAGCCTCAGCTACTCTATCCATCCCAGACACAGCCTCAGCTACTCTATCCATCCCAGACACAGCCTCAGCTACTCTATCCATCCCAGACACAGCCTCGGCTACTCTATCCATCCCAGACACAGCCTCGGCTACTCTATCCATCCCAGACACAGCCTCGGCTACTCAATCCATCCCAGACACAGCCTCGGCTACTCTATCCATCCCAGACACAGCCTCGGCTACTCTATCCATCCCAGACACAGCCTCGGCTACTCTATCCATTCCAGACACAGCCTCAGCTACTCTGTATCAATCACCCGCCTTACAGGTTACAAATACTTCTCAGAGCCCATCATTTGTCTTTCCATTTCATCTGCATTCTTTTTTTTTTAATATAACAAACTTTATTCCCCTTGGTTTTCTAGTTGAACTTTGGCATAGTTTTCTTTCTTTCTTTTTTGTGTATGGTGGATAAGTCCATAACATGTAGTTGATAAAATTTAAAACCCCAAGCTAAGCTCCCCGGCTTTAGAATGGCTGATCTCACCATATAGAAGTTCTTTGAGATGCATAGACTTTAATAGTAGGAAAGTATTTGAGTGCTTTTTTAAAGAGCTGTGTGATAATGTCTTTGTTGGTTTATTACAATAACGTGATTAAAAATAAATAAATGAAAACTAAACAGTTCTTGGGGGGGAACCTGGTTTATTTCCCCTTCTGTTATGGCAAATTAGTTTTGCTTAAAAGGACATTCTTTTTTATTATTATTCTTTTTTCCAATTTTTTATTAGATATTTTCTTCATTTACATTTCAAATGCTATCCAGAAAGTCCCCTATACCCTCCCCCCACCCTGCTCCCCTACCCACCCACTCCCACTTCCTGGCCCTGGCATTCCCCTGAACTGGGGCATATAAAGTTTGCTAGATCAAAGAGCCTCTCTTCCCAATGATGGCCAACTAGGCTATCTTCTGCTACATATGCAGTTAGAGACGCAAGCTCCGGAGGTACTGGTTAGTTCATATTGTTTTTTAAAAGGATATTCTTAATTTCAATATTTTTTAAAAGAAAAAAAAACATTGTTTATAGATTTTTATTGCATTTTAACATATCTTTTAAAAAGCTCTGTGAATGTGTAAAAGCTCTGTGAATGTGTGAGAGAGAGAGACAGAGACAGAGACAGAAAGAGAGAGAGACAGAGACAGAGACAGAGACGGAGAGAGACCATGTGTGTGCAGGTGTGTGTGTGTGTGACTATAACCAAGTGTGTGCAGGTGTGTGTGTGTGTAGCTGTGTCTGTGTGACTATACACCAAGTGTGTGCAGGTGTGTGTGTGTGTGTGTGTGTGTGTGTGTGTGTGTGTGTGTGTGTGTGTGACTATATGTCATGAGTATGCAGGTGCCCATGGAGTCTAGAGAGTTCAGCAGGTCCTGGAGTCGGACTTGTGGGCTATTTTACCCTGCCTGGCATGATTGTTGACAATGGAACTCCTGCCCAACAGTGGCAATTGTCCTTAACCACCAAGTCATCTCTCCAGTCTCTTATGCACCTTTTTATCCGATGGAGTTTATTTTGGCATGAGACGGGAGTTTGATTTTCCCCACTAATGCATGACTTATGCCTAGTGGTGGAACTGAGTGCACCATGACACTTAATGGTTGATTTCTATCACAGTGTCTGCCCAAAGCAGTTGCGACTCCACCAGCTTTCTGCTGCAAGCACACACAGCGGCTGGTCACCAGATAGTGGGCACCTTTGTCTTTAATCCTCGCCATTCTAAACTGATGACTTGTTTTGAAGAGACTGATACTGTCACTCACTCTGACAACACCCCGAAGAGGACACTGTTGTTCATGTGGAAAGCCCTGCCCAGCCTGTGGGGGACATTAGATTCCTGTAAGAGAGCAAGCACCGGGTGCCCCTCTGTGTCTGGGCACACTTTCTTTGGAGTGGACTCCCTTTCCCCTCTTACAGATTTCTCTTCTCCTGGGGGCCGCTTTAGAATAGGCACTGGGTACCTGTGGCTCCTGTGCTAGAGAGCCTATAGAGAGTGAAACTAGAACAGAATTGTGTGCCCGCCACCCCTGTGCGTGAGTCACAGTCCTGGAATGTGGTACTCCCTTCCTTTGTGCCGAAGAAGGATCATACCTGAACCCTGGAAAAGTATAAAAGAATTGGTGCCAAAAGAGAAGCCAGGGCAGATGGACAAACAGACACTTCCCTGCCCTTAGTCTCAGGGCCATGTTCTGTAAAAGTGGGAAGAATGATGTGGGTAGGGGGCATTCACCTATAGTTCCACCTCCTGGGAGGCTAAGGCAGGAGGATCAGTGAACCCATGCGTTTGGGCTAGCCAGTGCAACAGCTGTGCACTAACTCAAAAGAAGGGCTGGGGAGATAGCTTAGCCTGTAAAGTGCCTACTGTGTGAGAAAGAAGACCTGAGTTTAATTCCCAGGGCCCACATTAAAAAACAGGCATGGTAGCCCCCATGTAATCCCAGCACTGAGGAGGCAGGGACAAGCAGCTCCTAGGGCTCCCTGGCCAGCCACCCTATCTGAACCGGCAGCTCTATCTAAAGAACAAGGTGGACAGTGCCTGGGGAATGACATCCTAAACTTACCTCTCACCCACACACATGTAAACACACACGTGTGCACCTGTACACATATGAATGAGTGCACACATGTATACACACATTTGAAAAAAAACAAACTAGACATGATAACATCAGCATGTACCTCATAGGGCTTTATGAGTGTGAAAGAGCCCCGAGTGTGCAGAGTGTCACGATAGCAACCTGCTACTTAGACTGTATATACGTACTACATGGAATACTTACACAGTACTCATAAGTATTGCCATTACTCAAAATGAGATATGATTTTATTAAGTTGTGCATTGTGTGTGTATGTGTGAGTATGTGTGTGTGTGAATGTGTGAGAGTGTGTATATGAGTGTGTGTGAGTGTGTATGTGTGTGTGAATGTGTGTGTGAGAGTATGTGAGTGTGTGTGTGAGTGTGTGTATGTGTGACTATGTGTGTGTGTGTGTGTGTGTGTGAGACAGAGAGAGAGAGAGAGAGAGAGAGAGTCTGTCTGTCTGTCTGTCTGAGGTGAGGACACATGCCATAGCACCTGTGTGGAGTGTGGAGATCAGGTCATGTTGGAGTCATGAAGTGGAAGGAGTCTTCTCCCTCCACTCTGTGGGTCCTGGGGGTTGATTCGTCTGAGTTCTGGAATCACAAGTGTAACTTGCCATACCTTGCTGTGAATGCTTTAACAATGTAGCTGACAGGATGCAGCAAGGGACTGGTACTATGTTGAAGAACTGAAGACGAAACCTTTCAATTGAATCTAAACAATCTAAGAAGAGGCTCTTTTGTCAAAATGAAGAATTCTTTGGTATGGTTGTGATTTTTGTTTGGGGGTAACCCTGTGCATGTGATCTTCCCTAAATTCCTGTGTTTACTGAGGAGGAGTAACATGTCTGTACACACTCTCCTAATAGCTATTGAATGTTCTTATGTTGTTGTTGTTTTTACTTTATTTTATTTTATTTTATCTTTTTTTTTTACACTCCAAATTTTATCCCCCTCCCGGTCCACCCTCTGACTATTCTCCATCCCATACCTGCTACATCCACTCCAGCAGTGACTCCAGTGACAGACCTAGAAACCTGGACGCAGTCCCAAGGCGAAAAGTCCATGGAAACTTCGTATCCTGGAACCATGGCATCCTGTATAACCAATGCTCCAAACTTGCCCTTGTGTTAATCTGTGAATGGATCTGTCTGCTTTCTTTCAGTATTGTTTTATTATAGGTGTCTCCAAGCAATGACTTGCCAAATACCTAAGCAAAATTGAACTTTGCTTCCTGGCCTTCACCAATGCCCTAGGTAGTCCTTGAGCTGACCCTGGGCTTGGAATTCAGTAAGAATGTTGCCTATTCAGTGACATTCAGAATTGCCTCTAGTATTTTAAGAGAGATAGTGAAAAAAATCAGGCATTACTAACTACTACACAGAGTTAGAAATCTCAGGGCAAGCTTAGCAAAGTAAGTTTAGAATTCTTATTATTTATGTATGGCAGACTACATTACTTATTAGTAGATAGTCCCCCCACACAATCACTTAGAATAAAAGCTGAGTCACTCCCATATACAGGAGTTTACAATGGTTTAGGAAGTAGATCCAGCTATGGTTTTAGAGTATTTCATTATTCGTGAGGTTAGCTAGACAGGAACTCCCTAATTAGAACCATGACTTGGGCATGAAGGCCCTTGTCCCGGGAGTGTAAAGACCTCACACCTGGCTTCTAAGAATATAGCTGACCTTAGATAGAGCTGACTTTGTCTCAGTTGTTTTATTGTCCAATTCCTGCTAGTCTTTATGTTTGCATTCCTCTGTTTTGTGTAAGAGTCATTAAGTATCCGGTAACCTCATTGTACCTTTCCAATGTGTCACCTAACTTCCCTATTTTCTTCTGTATTAAAAGTCTGATGCTCAATTTGAGAAATTACATTCAGATACAGCACACTCTCTCTGTGTCCGTGTCTGTCATCTGCGCCAACTCCTTGCTTGCCTGTAACCAAAATTTCTCCCTCGTACTGGGGTGGGGGGGGAAGAGGGGGGAGAGGCGACTGAGACCAGTCCACTGCACATACTTATTACCCACCCCCCTGTCTCCATCCTCCTACCTCCTATTCCCACCCCACCAGAACTCTAAACTCCCTGGAGCCTCCAGTCTCTTGAGGGTTAGGTGCATCTTCTCTGACTGAACCCAGACTCAGCAGTCCTCTGCTGTATATGTGTTGGGAGCCTCATATCAGCTGGTGTATGCTGCCTGGTTGCTGGTCCAATGTCTGAGAGATCTCAAGGATCCAGGTTAATTGAGACTATTGCTCCTCCTACATCTTTCTCTCAGCTTTTTCCAGCTTTTCCCTAATTCAACCACAGGGATCAGCAGCTTCTGTCTACTGATTGGGTACAAATATCTGCATCTGACTCTTTTGGAGGGCACGGAGGGCAGTCCTGATAGGTTCTTTTTTTTTTTTTAACCATGATTTAAATATTTTCAACTGTTGATATTCAACAAAGAGAATAGTTTTTTTTTTAAGATATACTTCATTGTTATGTCTCCCTTTTCAATTCTGATTTTATTAATTTGGATACTGTCTCTGTACCCTCTGGTTAGTCTGGCTAAGTGTTACTCTATCTTGTTGATTTTCTTGAAGAACAGCTCCTGGTTTTGTTGATTCTTTGTATAGCTCCATCTGGGAGTGGAGCTTTCTCTGGGTGTTGTGCCCCAGGTCTGCTCAAGGTACTAGCCTAGACCAGAAAGAACCTGTGCCGCTGGGTGGAGTTCCTGGGTGCCTGGGTCCCGCTGGTCCCAGTTACTTCAGGTATAGGGGCAAATGTTGTGTCCTCATCTCTGATCCTATGCTGATGTGATATTCTTGGTTTGCATTTTGAATCACTTAAATGCCCAAAATTTCAAGCTGGGCACAGCTGACCACAAAAGCCCCAAATGTTCTTATGTTAAAGGAGTGAAGTCATTCAAGGGAGATAAAGTAACCCCTCCAGTTCTGTGCGCTTAGACTCCTGCTCTTCTGCATATAATATGCTCTCCCCTTGTATTGGAGTAGTCCAGGGTATTGCTTACTAGAAACTCAGTCTACAAGTCCCTGGTTTTCTTTCTGTGGTCTACCAATCACCAAGTCATATTTTGTTTACTGGGCCAGGATTGGATTGTCCATAGTCTCAACAGTCACACAGTGGAGGCCCCTCTGCCATCCTCTACCACATGCAGCCTGAGTCATGCAGCCTGGGTCACTAGCGCTAACACCCTGCCAGAGGCCAGATGCTGCTGGGAACAGGCCCAGGTACTGCTTGCAGGTTGCTCACATGCTTGGCAGCTAGCATCATTTTAAAGTGCTCTATTTCCACTTGTTGCTTGCTAATCCAGGTTCCTCTCTTTATGAAACAAGCAAAATGCATCTGCCCTGAGCAGCTGCAGCTGCCTCTAGGGATGCGATCGGGGTCTTGAGGGGGACCACTTGTACTTTCAATGTTTGTTGCAGCAAACAGGTTTTATTAACTCAATATACTGAACCGAGCTGGGACCCCAGGGTGAGGGCAGTTAGAACCATGCTACAACCTGGGACACAGCACACACCTTCTTGGGAGAACTCTGTTCTTGCAGGTAGCACAGTGTTTCAGTGTTCCTGTGGATCTGTGAAGCTAGGGGCGCTGCCAATAATGAGCTCCTCCTCTTCCAATTCCTCACCTTCCTCCCTTTCTCCTCATCCTCTTTTTCCTGTAGAAGTTATGCCTGATGTCCCATGCTTCAAGAAATAAGACTCAGACTCACAATATATCTCACAATATATTTACAAATGCCTTGGCCATTCAGCTAGGCTCTTCTCTGACAAGAATCATAACTTAACATAACCCGTTTATTTTGATCTACATTCTGCCACATGACTGGTTACCCATACTCAGGTACCATGCCTCCATCTCCTTACATCTTTCTGACGAATCTTCCTGCGCCTGACTCTATCCCAGAATCCTTTCTGTTCCTGGAAGTCCCACCTTCTATTTCCTGCCTAAGCCTTTAGTAGAACAAATTTGTGTTAATCCCTGAACAATTTACAAATAAATAAGACTCAGACTATTTTATTTGGCTTTGACAATTACTGGGGGTAACCCCTAATCTACTCTTCTAACTGCTGGCCTGGCTATGTCTCCTTGCTGTTTCTCCTAGCCATACATTCATGGTCCATCTGCTGTGGTGGCTTCCTCCCCTCCTCTCATACTTCCTCCTTCTCTTCCTGGTCTCTTCTCTCTTCTCTTCCTTCTCCATCCCCAACCAGGTAACTCAAAGCCCACCTACCTCTAATCCCTGCAGTAGTTGGCTGCAGCCATTTTTTATTTCACAGGTAGTTTTAAATCAAGGAACGATGTTTTCATGAAAAAGCTTGTAACTGGGAGGACTTATTTGTCCCTTCGGGTACAATACATAACAACAGACCAAACCCCAACATAAACCACAGGCCATAGGCTTTCTAATTAACAGGCGATTCGTCCATACAATACCCGAGATATTTTCTCTACATTCCCCTCCTCCTTCTCTCTTCACCCCCTTTTTCTTCTGTTATAAAAACCCACGCAATATATATTTTAGGGAGGCTGGCCTCGACATTAATATGTGAGTAAAGATGGCCTTGAACTCCTGATGTTCTTGGCTCTATGGCAGATTATTCAGTGCTGGGGCTTGAACTCAGGGCTTCATGCAGAAGGCTCCTTGCAGCCTAGACTGGAGAGGAAAATGATGAATCAGAGTGCGTCACTGGGAATCCACCTTTTCTCTGCTGACTACACAGGACTGTGTTTCACTGCCCGTGATCTTCTGAAACAAACAAACAAAAACAAACAAAGAGGCCTAAAACAAACAATCCCAAACTCCTAACTAAAAGTTCCTGGGATGTGGAACCTTCCCATTATTTATCTTTATGAAACATCTCTGAGAAAATACACTCATAACCACTTCAGTGGAGGTTTGAATGAACAATGTTCCCCACAGGCTCAAGTGTTTGAACATGTGGCTCCCAGCTGGTGGTGCTGTTTGAGGTTGTGGAATCTTTAGGTGTGGCTTTACTGAGGAATATGTCACTGGGGACAGGCTCTGAGGTTTTATAACTTAGCCTAACTTCCTATTCTTCTGTTTCCTGACTGCCAGCCTGACCTTAATCTCTTGCAGTCATGCCTTCCCTGTGTCCCCTTGGGAGTTATAAGCCAAAGCAATATAGGTTAGGGGTTTTTGGTTTGTATGGGGTGTTTGTTTGTTTGTTTGTTTGTTTGTTTTTATGACAAGGTCTTATTGTGTAGCCATAGCTGGCCTAGAAGTATATAAACTAGCATGGCCCTGGACTCACAGAGGTCCTCATGCCTCTGTTTCCAGGCTGCTAGGATTAAATCCCTCTAAGTTACTGTTTGTTGGGGTTTGCTCAGGCTAACAGACCCAACCACAGATGTAGTCAACAGAGTATCAGTAGTGGCCAACACTCCTTTCCTGTCCTTACCCCAAAACCCTTTTTCTTCTCCTGTAGTACAACTCTCTTGTTCGGAGTAATTTATAAACAATGCACCTGTGTTTCTCAGAGTTCTAGAGACTGGGAAGTCCAAGGTCAAGTTCAGATCACTTCCATGTCTAGTGAGGGCCAGATGGTGTCTTCTACACATTGTCCCATGGAAGAAAGAATACTTTCTTTTTCTCAGACTTCTCTTTTAAGGGTGTGAAGCCCTGGTGGCCCACTTACCTGGTCCTGGCTCTGCCTCTTGCTGCATTACACTGGGGTTAGGTGTCAACAGAAGAGTGAAGGGTGGGTGTGTTTGTAAGACTCCGGGGAGCCTTAGCTTACCTGGGACCCATTGAGTGAACCACGTGGAGCTGGGATTGATGCAAAAAGCAAGAGGAATTTATTGTTCCAGTGCACTGGGGTCATCCCAGACCTGAAGGAGAGTTGGCAATCCCCAGTGACTGTTCAGCGAGTTTTTATATGGTTTCCAGGGGCAGAATAGAGCATCAGCAACTAGCCACAATATGATTGTCAGAACAGTTCACCCTTTAAACTGATTGGTCTTTAAGGAATAAGGTGACAAGGACTTCCCTTGTCTGGAGGTGGGCAATAGTCAGTCCTGCAGAATGTGTCCCCACCCTCAGGTCGGTTCCTGCCCTGTGGTCTGAGAAATGGCAATTAGCCTCTCCCTTCCAGAGGGGCAAGTGTTTCATGACCTTCCCAAAGTTCCTAAGCTGATCTTTTTATGCTCATACTACTGCAGCAGCTATGTTAATTGCTCCTGAGCACAGTTCATTCTTGTAACTTTTAATGTTGGCTGTACAAGGATTTCTCTTCCTAGACTGGATGTTTAGAGACAATTCTAAGTCTGTTCATTTTTACATCTATACACTACAATAATCTTAGCATGCAGTGGGCCTGTAGGAAATTCCTAAGCACTCAAGAAGTCAGGCAGGAATTCCAGACCATCCATTTACTATGTGTCTGAGCTAGGATGCTGCTTTCCTCAAGTTTCTGAGAGAAGAAAACACTGGAAGAAAAGAGTGTCATGCAATGGCCCAAGAAATGTTTAACAAGGCTGTCTGTGTGAGCATAGCCTGTCAACCACTGCAGTTGACCAGCAGAGCCTGGTGCCTCCCTGCCAAGAGTCATGATTCCCTCCTGCTTCAACATCCCTCATCTGACTCTGATCCTCAAAACTGGCCCCATTTTGCAAATAAATTATTCTTCCTAGCTTGCCCACCTTCCCCACATGGTCCAGTAAATTCCATTTCTCCTCTTTCCAACCAGGCCCACTCAGAAAGCCCCCAAACAGAAAAGCCCAGTTCTGCATTTCTGACAGCTGTCCCAACCCCCCTCACCTGAAGTCACCAGCAATCTAAGCCCCACCTCCTCTACACCTCATCCTGATTCTCCCAGCCCTTCTACACATGCCCAGCATGATGCAGATACACCATTTTCCTTCACCTCCAGTCTATAAAAAAAGCACCTTCCAAGCTACCTTCTGCCTGTGCCTCTCTCTGGTCTCATCCTTTGAGACTGCTAAACTTGCCTGGGAGCCCTTTTCTAAATAAACCTGCCCTTTTTTTTTTTTTTTTACTTTTAATTCAGCTGAATTGACTTATTTCTTCAGTGGAGAAAACCCATCAATTACCAAGGCTAGGGAGATGGCTGAGCAGTTGAGTGTGCTCTTGCAGAGGAATAGAGTTTGGCAGCACCCACAGCTACTTGTAACTCGATTTCCAGGGACCCAATGCCTGGGGCCTCAGCAGGCACTCATGTATGCATTACACATTCATGTATGTATCAATCACCCTTACACACATACACGTACTTAAGAAAAAGAAGTCTTTTAAAAATAAAGCAAAGAAAGAAGCTAATTGTCTAGGACATGTGTCCAGAGTCGGAATGGCTGAGTGGAACTTGAATCCAGACAGTAGTCGCTCTGCAGTGCGTTCTTGCCCATCCACGGCCCTATTCTTGTTGCTGTGGGTCCTCACATTTGAAACGGTGCCCAGTAACTTTCCATTTGCCCAACAACATTAACTAGATGCCAGCGGGAAATCAGATGATAGAAGGGCAATGACTTTGTCTCTACTCAAGGGGAATACTGAAGTCATTATTTTCACCAGGAAAACTTAGTGTTAATATTATAGCAGAAGGTTGTAAGGCTTTTTTTTTTTAATTTTGATTTTCAGGGTTCTACTTTTCTTTCTAATTTCTAGTTTTTGGCAGAGATGAAAAATATATAGTGAATTGTGGGGATCTGAGGACTTCCTTAAGTGAATGTATACTGTTAGATGTGGGCATGGCCATGTTGAGGACCCATAGTCCCAGAGATCCATGGGAATATATATTATTAGACATGGGCATGTTATGCCTATGTCTCAGGGACCCAAAAGGACACTGAGGAGCCAATTCTGGTGCAAACACATAAGGGTCTTTGTTACAAGCTTGAGAGCAAGGACTCTCACCATCACAGTGAGACAGAAGTGAGAGCCTCAAGGTGCAGGGTATTGATTGTGTGTTGTGGTTACAGCAAACTTGAAACATTTCCATACAGGTCAGCAAATTAATATTTTTTAAACTGCATTTCAGGGCTGGAGAGATGGCTCAGCGGTTCAGAGCACTGACTGTTCTTCCAGAGGTCCTGAGTTCAATTCCCAGCACCCATATGGTGGCTCACAATCATCTGTAATGGGATCCAGTGCTCTCTTCTGGTGTGTCTGAAGAGAGTGACAGTGTATTCACATACATAAAATAAATAAATCTTAAAAAGGGGGGGTGATGGGGAGTGGCCTAGAGGGGATAAAGGGGGATGGCCGAGAGAGGTCGGGGCATTTTTTTCTTTTTCCTACACACTGTTAAGTTCCTGAATAAACTGCCTTGAGAAGGAAAAAAAAAACAAAAAACAAAACACTGCTCTTCTGGTGTAATCTGCAGGAACTAAACATGGGGGCAAAACCACCTGACAAGCAGGATGGCTAGGTTATCTATTTTCTCTTTCTTTCTTCCTCTCTTTCTTTCTCTCTCTTTCTTTCTTTCTTTCTTTCTTTCTTTCTTTCTTCCTTCCTTCCTTCCTTCCTTCCTTCCTTCCGTCTGCCCTTTCTTTCTTTCTTTCTTTCTTTCTTTCTTTCTTTCTTTCTTTCTTTCTTTCTTTCTTTCTTTCTTCCTTTCCTTCTTCCTTTCTTCTTTTTTTTTTTTTGAGACAGGGTTTCTCTGTGTAGCCCTGGCTGTCCCGGAACTCACTCTGTAGACTAGGCTAGCCTCAAACTCAGAAATCCACCTGCCTCTGCCTCCCTAAGTGCTGGGATTAAAGGCATGCATCACCTTGACCCTGCTGTTGTAGCCTGATAGGCTGTTGCTAAGAGGGGGTTGCCATAGGATGTTTGTTCAAGTAGACTTGGTGGTTTTCTTCCTGGAATCAAAAATGGATTTGGTTTGGTTCTACAGGCACAGCCATAGTGAGGACCTGTAGTGCCTCAGATCCATGGAATGTATATTGTTAGACATGGGCAGAACCATGTTGAGGACCCATAATGTCTCAGATCCATGGGAATGGCAAAGCCTCCCCTGACTGAGGCTCTGAGGGATGACAACCCCTCCTCTGTTGGAATGTGACTGTTGATAGTGTTGTGCAAGAACAAGTGCTTATGCACCATTGACCAGTGTGTGCAAGTACAAGTGCTTATACACTATTGACCATTGTGTGCAAACACAGCAAGCACATCTTCTTTCTCCCTGGTGCTTACAGAGACTTGCCAAGCTCTCACTCTGTGCCATACAGAGTACAAGTTCTGAGGGTGGTGGCTCTCAGAGGGAGCAAAGTCCGCCTGACTTGTTGATGTGTCTGTTCTTTATCACCTTGCTGCTCAGTCAGATTCCCAGGATCTGATGATGAGAGTCATGATAAGCAATGGCACTGTGCTCCTTATGTTCTCTGCACAGTGATTATTAAGAATGCACAGGTTTAGAAAGGCAAGAGACTCCTCTTTAAAAAGATGTAAGAACTAGGTACTGTCAGGGACTTAATTTCCTGTGCTGATTGTTTGAATGTTGACATGTCTTAGTTACTCTCATTTATGATCATCCTGAAAGCATAGTGGATTCTTATCATTACCATAGTTGATTGCATCAGTCAATACGAATGAAATGCTTCTCTGTCTTTATGAGGTGTCCTCAGGTCTCTGATGGATTCCCAGTGCCTGCTTATCTTTAATATAGAAATTCTAAGAAGTCTTTGCTTTTGTCCTCACATGAGCTAAAGATGAGTGTTGAGGTCTTATCTTTCGCTGTCTATTACAATGCCAAGTGTGGGCTCCCAAGACCTGGAGTCTGCATGTAGTTCCTGTGACCCTGCTCCAAGTTATTTCTGATTCATAAATAAAAATGCCAAAAGCCCATTCCTGGGCAGAAGAGACATAGGTGGGCTTTAGGTTTCACAGGCTTCGAATTGGAGGAGAACCACAAAAAGAGAAGAAGCAGGCAGGAGGAAGAAGGAGAAGCTGCCATGGATTAGGTGAGCCATAAAAACATTGCCCTGAGGGCTGGTCTATTGGAGTTAAGTACAGATGGAACATAATAAATAGTAAGTAGTAACACGGGGTTATTGATAGGAAAGTACATTCTAACACCTTGGAAGGTAGGCAGCTGCCCAGCTATTGTGCTATTTGGGGCTTATTGTAAATATAAAGGCTGTGTGTATTTCTTATCTGGGAATTCAATAACCAAAGGGGGGGTAGAAACTCTGGGCAGGGATTAAAGTAATTTCTACAACAGATGTGAACATCCTAGACAATGCTATTTCTAGCATTAGAGTGACAAAGTTATTGTGGGATACAGAGAGTCTGTCTCAGTCATCTTCACACACATCTACTGTAAGCAGCAATGGCCAGCAACTCAGTGGAGAGATCAACCCAATCCTACAACTATCTCTGGATGTCTATAAGTTAGAGATGCTTGTGACTCTCAGAAAGGGGTCCCTAGACAGTGTTGTTTCCATCCTGAGCACCCATCATAGATAATAGCTGATGGGTTGGACTACTGAATTGGACAGGGTTAGCCACTTAGCTGTTTAGGAGTCTGAGAGGAAAAAGAAGATGGTGGCCAAATTTATCATTAGGTGTGTGATGTATCTTCATAGAGCTACTGGCTAGAGGAGCTTTGTTATGAAAATAACTCAGAGATGTTGAGCCCTGAAATGTGTGATAAATAGACTACACTTTTAGTACCTGAAATATAATTTTAATGTAAAGTGTCAATGTATACATTTGTATTAAGTACTAAACAAATGGCAGTACTCATGAGTTCTTTGCTTTCTCACACCCCTCTCTCAACTCTCCTTTCTGGCGTCTGTGTCCAAACTCAGGATTTATACCAGGGAAATCTGGTTTCATCAAAACACAGAAGAAAGAGAAATGATAGCTTTTGTTTCAGTTTCTTTATGGTCCCTATCACTCTTTTAATTCCCTTCCCTCGCCTTAAGGACTCAGAATGATCTGAGCTTTGATTCTTTGGAAACCTGCCTGTCCTTGGATAAGGGTGAGCAGGTGAGAGTGTGCATGGTGGGAGGTGAGACTTGGTGTTTTAGCCCTGGAGTGGGAAGTGTCCAGCTGAGAAGGAGCTGATGGATGAGCAGCCAAAGCTAGAGAGAAAGCAAGTATATGATGCACAGTGCCCTTGTCCTAATCAATACCAGCCTTTCCAGTCTATGCGGTGTCTCTGGAGTTATTGGAAATTGTAGAAAATTGTTGGTTTTAGTAATTTGTTTTCCCACTTAGCTTTGTTTAATAATTTCTCTTTCCTCTTTACCCACCTTCATAAAACTAGCCTCAAAACACTGTATGGTACCAGTGGTCAGATCAATGGACAATATAAAACATATATCCTGAAGATTCACTTTCCCTTTGACACTGCAGAAGGTACACCAAATACAGCATGGTATAGTATTCTCACTTAAAATTATTGGAACCTACAGTAAGAATAAATGTTCCTCACTGCTATGGTCTGTCATAAACAAGTATCTTCAACGTTCTCACCAGGAATGATATAATCCTTTGTTTGAGTTTGGGAGTCTCTTAAAAGGCCTCAAGTTTGTTCATGCAAGTAGCCCTGTGCTCTAGTGGGTTTTCCATTAGCTACCCTTCCCTGTCAGTAACATATACATCTTTATCTATTTAGTTTATTAATCTGATTCTTCTAAAGCAAGCAAGAGACTAGATTTTCAAATGCTGCCTGGGATTCTTTGTGGAATACAAGTCACCTACTTGCAAACTGGATGAAGATCTGCTCCTTTCACATCATTTTCTTTTGTAGGACAAGATGACAGCCTCTAATAGGCCTGTGATGGGCCCTGGTCCGCACATTGCTCACATTCCCAAGCCTCAGCAGGTCTGGTCTCACTGTGAGTAGAGCTGAGGCCACTCCAAGCCCTGACTTCTCTACCTTGGGCACATCTGGGAGCCAGTCAGACCTCTCCACCTCAAGGGCTTCTGATAGCTCTTTCTATGAGACAAAGCACAGGGAGCAGAGTGTAGAGAAGGCACTGCAGAGGATGGTATGGGATACCTTAGCAAGACTGACCTAAGGCCTGAGGTGATGCTAGAGGGAGCCGGTGCCCCTTTGGTGATGCAGCTCAGGACTCCACAGCTGGGAATCCTGATTTGCTTGTCAATCACCCTGGGTGTGGCTCTGGCTGCTGGACTTTGCTTTCTGTATCCTCAGTGTTGCCACAAGTGGACAGAAAGGGTCCTCCAGTGAACCTACAGCTGATACTGTTGACGACGGGGAGGTGGTGCATGTCAGGAGGACAGGTGATAACAGTCTCTCTGTAGAGAACAAGAACCTTGTCCTCTGAAGAGACCCTTAGACTGGGCCCCTCGGTGGCTCCACAGAGGGTCTTAGTCAAAAACGAGCTAATGAGAATTCCTGATGAGGCCAAGTCCCCATGGTGCCTGCTGTCAGTGTATCGTGAGCTCAGGAAGCAGTAAAAGGGCAGATTTCTCAACAGAGGGAATTCTTCTCCAGCTTTGTTGTCTTAATGTCTGTAATTTTGCATCTTTTTTTTCCTTCTTGCAATTAGACGTTCTGTTTGAAGAGTTAAACTCGACAGAATGAATATTGTATAACCTGCTCATTAGCTAGACTCCTGTGGCCGTAAAGCTTCCTCTGTTGCCTTAAGGTGCCTGCAGAAATAGACATTCTGTCCTCCATAGTGTCTCAGCCTTGTCTTCTCTCACCCTTTGAAAAAAGTTGTGTTGGGGTTTAGCTCTTGCAAGAAAGAAAAATTTGTACTCCTCCCTGTGTCTCTCTAACTCACCCAAAACAGAGTTCTCTTTTCAAAGCCAGAGCTCCAAAACTTGCCGGAGGTCTGGCTCGGTGAAGCAGGTATAGGTGAGGGCAGTTTGTCTGTCTGCTAGCACAGGATCTTAGGTCCGTCACTGTGGGGCATATCCAGCGCAAGCAGTTTTAGAGAGCTTGGTAGAGCACAGCTTGGGAAATATACCTGTGCAGTGCAAGCCCCAGCCCCAGAATGGAACGAGCAAGCCTCTCCATTGGGTGCAACAGATGGGGGGCTCCCCAGCATTTACACTGATGAAGGATATGTGTTTTCCAGCAGCTAGCAGGCATGATGCGTTTTGCCAAAGGTCAGGCTAAAAATGACCTGATCAGCTTGAAGAGCAGCCATTAATTGGCTTATCTGGGGAAGAAAGCATCATTGATGAAGACGATTTGCTCCCCTGACTTTGTGAAGCTCGTGTGGTTGAGCAAGGGCTGTGCCAAAGCACCAGGTTCTGAGACCATACACACTGGTGTCTGTGTGATAACACATTGGGATTACCTGGAAGCAGAAGTAGACCCATTATAGAGTGGCCATTTGTATTAATATGGAGACATAAAACCCACCAGTTTGGACAGGATATTTATCTTCCACCCAAGTCCTAACAGTAAGGTGATGGAACTGCTGTCTTGCATTTAGCCCTCCTAACTCAATGAGAACAGGCTCATGAAGTTCTAAGAACAAAGCACTCTCGCTGTGCCCCACTCAAGTGCAAAGACACCGTAGAGCAGATGTGAGAAAGGTATCACTCTGGTTTTTACTGCTGATTTTAGCTCCTTGGGTAGTGACCGAGAGACTCTGCTCTCCTGCATCTGGGTGAGGCAGTGCTTGGATCATTAGGTATGTAAAACCTAGGTGAACTGTATGTTCACAAATGCATGTGCGCTAAGAATGCTGTGGAAAGAACCAAACATATTTTATTCCAGTGAGGGCCACAAGTATCCCTTCTACACATCTAACAAAAAGACATCCTTCTTACCTCTGTCTCCTCTAAAATGAAGATAAAGATCCCAGAGGTGTACCTTTACCTGACCTTGTCACATGTGCACCTTTCATGAGAGCTTTTGAGATCTTCCTGTGCAAGAGGGAATCTATGTATCTGTCTTTCTGTGTGTGAGTGTCTGTGTGTATATCTGAGTGTGTCTATGTGTCTGTGTATGTCTGTCTGTGTGTCTGTATGGGTATCTTTGTGTCTGTGTGTCTGTATATCTGTGTGTGCCTGTCTGTGTATATGTCTGTCTGTGAGTATGAGTGTGTGTGTGCATGTCTGTGTCTGTGTGTATGTGTGTGTGTGTGTCTCTCTCTCTCTCTCTCTGTGAGTGTCTGTGTATGTTGAAAATAGAAAGCTCTAGAGCACTGTTATCTGCTGACCAATAACAAAGTATTGCAGAACATGGTAGGTTGTGACAAACAGTAGCACCAGTGATTCTCCTTTATTTATTTTTGAGATAGCGTCTCACTCCATGGCCTGGAATCATTAGGTAATCTAGACTTGTACCAGTCTTCCTGCCTCACCCTCCTGGGCTCTGGAATTACAGCTGTGTGCCATTATGTCTGGCTCTACTACTTATGTCTTTTCTGATTCTGGGGCCACCTAGGTGGGGCTGGGAAATTCTCCTTGTGTCTACCAGCACTTCCTGGAGAGCTCCTGTTGGCTGTTGATGAAGGTAGGAGCAGCTGAGGTCCTTTCTGTGGCTTCTGACACTGATACATTCTCAAAGTCTGAAAAACCAGAAGTTCCAGCTCTCCTAAGACTTGGCCATGGTGGGACACAATTTTACTTATGTCATTACGAGCACTGTTGGTCTCAGTAAACCACAGGACCCAGCCTCGTTCAGAGGTGTGGATAATATATTTCACTTTAATGGGCCGTGAAGGAGCGATTTTATAACTCTCTTTAATTCACTTCACCTTCCAACTAGACTGCATCTCTACCCCAAGTACCCACGTCACAGTATAAGAAGGAATTGTTCATCCCTGGGGAATGCCTGGGGTCAACTTTCCCACAGAGCAGCCAGGAGATGAGTGAAATCCCCGGATTTCAGAGTGTTGAAATTAGAATCCTAGATGTCTCTCAGGGCCTCCTGGTTTCAAAGCTCCATCTCCTGCTTGTGACAGTTTGGGGCCTTTAAAAAGTGAGGCCTGGGTGGTGAAAGTAGCTATCTAAATGTGGGCCATTAAAGTTACAGTGATTTGACCATGGGTAGCCTCTGCCACATGTTTCTACTGCCAGGGCTTCTGCACTGACCTCCCTGCTCTGTGGCCTGAAACTCCTCCACATTGTGAGCCGAAATAAATCTTACTGCCTGAAACTTTTATTTGCTAGGAGTTCAGTTCCAGCAACAGAAAGAAGAATCATTAAGAGATAAGCTTAGGCAGTCTCCTCTCCAGACACATCAGGTTTGATGTAGAACGATTATGGCAGATCTCTGAGGCTCATCGTCACCCCAGAACAGTGGATCGCTAAAGTATCCTTTCGGTATTAGCAGAATGGATGTGTGCAGCGCTTAGCTATCTAGCTGTAAACAGCTCACTAACCTGTCATGCCTTGGTTCTCAGTGGCAGCCTACAGCAGCCACACTGTCTCTATATTGACTCTATGCTTCTGGTCACGCACACAAAATGTCATTTCCTTTCCACTACTGGTCCTTAATTATCACCATTATTATGGGATTGACGAGAGAGATCGATGGTAGAGTACTCATCTCCAGAAGCAGAAGTGTCTGAGTGTGGTCCCCAGAACCCACGGAGACACAACTGATGTGGTGTTCTCTCTGGTAATCCCAGTGCCTGGGAGGTGGAACACTAGGGTTTTCTGGTCAACCCACCAGTCCCAGTTGACATGCTGCCGGAGTCTTCGTGGTGGCCAGTGGCTGCAGTTCTTGCATGGAGCAGACACTCTTGCTGACTCATTCTGACTAGGCTCTCTTTTGAGAAGGGCAGCTGGCACCCATGAGCCTGTAGAACATCAGGGGAGCCCTTTGGTCACTACGATTTTGAAGGTCCTCTAAATTTGGCTCAGAGAAACCCTTGAGGCGAGGGAATAGGAAGTGCAAACTTAATCTGAAGGCTGTTACTAAGCACAAAGCCATTAAAAGTTTTTGGTTGTTTGGTTTTTTTTTTTTAAGTCAAAAGACTCAAAATGCAACATCTTAAATTAGCTTTTTTTTTTCCCCTCTCTCTCTTGTAAGAGCAGCTACAGAATTGTTCAGCCAACATTTTCTTGGAAGAAAGAAGGTTTGGGGCTAAACACACATTTAAGGAAGAATATTGGAACACCAGTTGCTGAAAACTATTTTAAGCAAATGCTTTTATATCTATTGCGCTGACTTAATGTCCACAGCTCAGGGGGAAGGGTGGGTCTGACATTTCTAATTGCTTGTGCTTTGTGGATACAATTTTGGTAAATTGTAGCTATGTACTCTGTTAGCTTTGCTGATCTGTGCCTCTGTTAAGGCTGTCTACATTATTTGCTGTTTTCATGTTTGTTTCTTCTAAAAAAAAATTAATTAATCCAAAAAACCAAGCTATAACTATTTAAACAAGTGCCACAGTTTCTTTCAAAGTTGTCTGGGGTGGGCTGGCGATTTATGAATGGATTACAGATGTTCATTAGTCCCTCCTCGAGGCCTGGACTGCTTGGTATTAACCAGACTTTCTGGAATGTAGAATATTTTGATGTTACATCCCCAGCTTTTCCCTGTCCTGCAAGTGGTGCATGCTGGGAATCTCTTTTATCCAAGTGGGGAGCATGAAACCCAAGAACTCTGCTCTTCTTAAGATGATCCTGCTCTGCCTGCAGCGTCTCTGCAACAGCCTCTCCCTGAGTCAGGGGGATCTTCCTGATACTTAGAGTTTAGTGTTTGAGTGCTTTGGTTATTCTGTGCATGTGTGCGCGCGTGCGCGCGCACACGTGTGTGTGTGTGTGTGTGTGTGTGTGTGTGTGTGTGTGTGTGTGAGTAGTGTGTGTATATGTGTATGTGGCGTGTGCATGTGTGATGTGATGTGTATCTGTGCGTGTGTATACGTGTACGTGCGTGCATGCATGTGTATGCATGAATGTATGTTTGTGTGCTGTGTGGGTATGCATATATATAGTATGTGTGGTGCAAACACATGTATATAGAGACCAAAGAACAACGTCCAGTGTCATCACTTGTTTTGAGAATGTCTCTCAGTGGCCTGGAGTTTGCTGACTAGGCTAGGCTGGTGGCCACTGGGCACCAGGGCTCCCCCTACCCTTGCCTCACTAGTGTTAGGATTAACATGTGCGCTACTACACTTAGCTTTCCGTACAGGTGCTGAGGACTGAACCCTGGCCCCCGTGTTTGCGTCTCCTCAGACTCTGGTTATCTGGTTTTCTAAATGCAAAAGCAAATGCTAAACGTTAAAACAACGACAACAGCCACCCCTCCTTTCCTATTGACAGTGATGCGGCTGCCAGGAAAACTCACTTTTAAATGTCAGCAGTGTCACTGTCTTTGACATCATTAATGGATTTCCATTTCTCTCAGAATAATATGTGAACATCTGATGGGGCTAAATAGGTCCTCGCCTGCTGCTGATTTGCACACATTCCCAGAGCAGCTGTGATACCCTGAAGACCACATACCTCTGTTCCTCTCCCTTCCTCTTGAATCCTTGTCTGGAATTTTATTTCCCAAAGCCCAAATCCTCAGAACCTTGTTGTTCTGTTGCCTCATTAGTGACCCCCTTGGTCCATAGCCCCTTGTCTTATGTATTTGGTTGTGAGCTTAGCCTTTAACAGCTGAGCCATCTCTCCAGCCCTAAAGCCACTTCTCAACTCCTCTGTCTCTGTCCCAGCCCTCATTTTTACCTGACTGTGTTCTTAGCACACCACAGGCCAGAGAGCTTCTCAGAGGTGAAGCCTTTTTGGTTCACTGCTACATCTCAGTACATAGTTCCTACTGCATTTCCCTAACACACAGCAAACCATCAGTAACTGTGTAATGGATGGATATGTTTGCCATCTGTACTGTTAGGAGGAACTCTCAGTGTGCACGGACTTTGGACATCATGTACGTTGAGCAGCTCTGGGATGCTTGGCAACAGAACTAGGAAGTTTTCCTTCATCCAAATGAGTTAAAGATCTGTGGGCAGCTGTCTTCAGGGCAGGAGATAAGCTTGTGTCTCAGACCAAGGCTTCAGGGAATTCTTGTAGGTTCGTGAACCTCCCCTCCAGTCTGAGCTGGAGCTGAAGGGGACCTCCAGGAACACAGACTCACCTGGAAACATGGTTTTTGTTTGTTTTCTTTTCAGTTTATAGTCTGCCATGGGGTTTTTCAACCTTCATGCTATTAACAGTTGGGGGCTGGAAGCTTATTGAAATGGGGGAGGGGTGTCCTGGTGTTGTAGCATGCTCAGCAATATACCTGGTCTAGAAACCTGGTCTCAGGCTCACAGTTGCCAGTAGCTTCTTCTTCCCAATTTGAAACAACTAAAAATGTCCTATTTTGCCAGATAGGCACTGTACTAGACAGTATGAGGACTGTTGCTCTCTCTGTGTGTCTCTGTGTCTCTGTCTCTCTGTCTCTGTCTCTCCCTCTCTCTCTTTCTCTCTCTCTCTCCCCTCCCCCATCCCTGGGCTCCCATGTATAATATAATTTTAGGCTCTAAAATGAAGCTGCTTTTAAATGAATCAGCCCCACCCTTGTGGAAAGGATGGAAAGGTTTGGATAGAGAATTTTAAAATTCAAAACTTTATAATCAGGTCAGGCATGGTGGTGTATGTCTTTAATCCCTACAGTTGGGAATTAGAGGTCAGAGGTAGGCAAGTCTGTGCGAGTTAGAGGACAACCTGGGCTACAGAGGGAGTTATATAGTGATCAGTCATAAATTTTAAATGAAAGGATTATTTTTCTTGGTAGAGTTTTCAAAATCTTCTTCCCCAATTCCCAGACTTCAAACTTGTTCTGTGGCTAAGGATGGCCGTGAACCTAAGGCCATCCTCCTGCCTGTACCTGTAGAGTACTGGGATTACAGGCATGTGCCACTGTGCCTAGTTTGTGCCATGCGAGGGATCAAATCAAGGACTTTGTGTGTCCTGGGTCACATCCCCAGTCCTGATATTTTGCTTTTAAAGAACCCAGTAAGATAATAAAAAGCTACTGCTTTCCCACTTCTCCTTCTTCCCTGGCTGTCCCTTCTCTTTGCCTTGAGGCCCTGAAATTTAAGGCTCCAGCAAGCACAAGCAGAACAAGTCCCCCTTTACCGGTGGGAACAAGGCCACAGCCTGGGAGCTGGGGCTCTCTTCCTCCATCTTCCCTGATTTTCAGACCCACGTGTCTTTCCACCACACCTGGTGGCTCATTTGTTTTAGCAAGTCTCTTGGATGCTGCAAATATTTCTGCAGCCCTGGAAAGAGTCTGGAATGGAGCAGAAACATGTGCTGGGGTGATTTACCTACAGCTGCTGCTGTTGGACCCAAAAGGGATGAAAGGAGAGAGAGAACAAAGGATGTGTGTCAGTGGGGCCCATGGCAGGGCCCCATGGCAGGGCGATGACCTCTGTCATGTCACTACCACTAAGCGTCTCTCAGAGACTCAGCCATCCCCACAACCTTCCTCTCTCTGTACTTGCTTCAAATGGTACCTTGGGAGCATCTTTCTCTCTCTGCTGATAACAGGGTGTTTTTTTTTCTCCCAAAGTGTTTTGTTACTTTATAGAAGAAAGGGGCTGCCTGGAAATATATTCTATGGGATATTAAGGAATGCATTTATTTGATTTATAGACAGACGAGGCAAGGTTGCTTGAGAGGCAGGGAACCAATGGGGATATCCATGTTGACTAATGATTAATTATTATATTTAGAGTGATGTTTTCCCATCAACTGATAGGCTGGAGAAATAGAGTGGAGCTAGGTTAGCGCCATGGGTCAGAGATGCTGCCTCTGCACTTTCAGATTGCAGTATCCGTTACACACAGCACCTTCTCATTTAGAAACATAATTTGTTGTTCTCCCACACCAAAAGAAAAAAAAAAGCCCGATATTTCACATGCAAGGCAAAGATTAAAATCGCTGCACAGGACCAAATACAGTAGGTTGTGGTGTCCCTGAATCAAGGGCACCAGGCTCCTGGTACTGAGAGAGCTGTAGAAGGCAGTGACTTCTGATCTTCATTATGCAAATGTGCAGTCTCCTGAGCTGAGCTGCTTAACCTCCTCAGGGGAGATGTCACTGCTCATTTCAAGCTCCAAATGTAGCCCCAGTGTTAGTACTATTATGTTATTATTATTATTATTTGTAGGACATGTGTAAGCACAAGCCCTTTGATTAGGCTGAGTCTCTACTTGCCCAGACTGTCTGGGGATGAACGTCAACTCCTCATATCATGTCAAACAAAGAAGCCAGCAGTTGTGCCTCTCCTTAATGCTTGCTGATGGAGGCATTTCACAGACCTCCCCGACTGCCATACCTGGATGAAGATGGCAAGAGTTTGTGAAGTTTAATGTCTGTCTGGCAGAAGCCTGGTCCCTTTGCTGTAGCAGAAGTGACTGACAGACGCTTAGAGAATGGAGTTAGAGTTGGGGAGAAGATTGTTCTGGGGATGCAGAACAGTGAGGGGGCAGAAAGGGAAGGAAGCTGTTAGGGAAGACAGGGGCTTGGGAAGGGAGATGTCTTCTATCCCATTCATGGGTCATTGCTAACTATGAGAACCATAGAGAAAAACAAGGCTACCGAGCAGGCAGCAGAGACCACTGTGGTGAGAAGGGGAAGCCAGACGGTCTATTAGCTGCCCAGAGAGGTTGAGGGCAAAGATTGAGCATCTTTGAAACCCAGATTGCTTGACCTCAATCGGCAAGGACCATCTTTCAAAAGAGAAAGCTCCTCCTGTGAGAAATGGAGTGGATAAAAGTAAACAGTTACCCGGAGGTGGAATTCTGGAGGAGACGAAAAGCTAGTAATAAACTTTCCCTCAGCCCAGTACTAGAGGTCTCTAGTTTAGATCTTCAACACCCCCACCTCCAAAGGCCTGTAGGTTAACAGTCTAGTGTTCAGCTTGGTTTTATTAGAGATAGTGAAACTTTATGAAGTGAGGCCTAGTGGGAGATCTTTGCTTCTGAGCTGCTTGAGGGAGGCAGCCTGCACCACCACTAGCAACCATTATTCAATAAAGCCATGGGGCCAGCCAAACATAGACTATGAACCTTTCTTCTTTTTAAGTTGGTTTAGCTCATGAATTTGGTCTAGCCACAGAAAGCTGGCTAAAACAGAAGAAATGGATCTAATATTAATACGTGATGGAGAAGAAGTATCTATAGAGCCTCGGGGCTCCCCTTGTACTACTCCAAATCACCCCAATATTGATACCAAATTCCCAGCACAACTAAATCTGATGTTTCAGGAATGGAGTCTGTCCCCATGCATCTTGAGAATAATTTTCCAGAGTTCTACTATGCAGGCAGGCCTGACAGCACTACCTCAGCTTACAGTGAACACAAACTTCATGAAAGCAAGACTCCTGCTATGTTTGCTTGGTTTAGAATCCAGGACAGAATGTGTCCCAAGTAGGACATTGAATTAACTTCTGCTAAGTACAGTGCATGAAATAGCTCCATAATAAAAACAAGCCAATTGCTTCTCTGCCTAAGTTCATGGTAGAAACAAGTCATAGAATTAGGCCATTTGAGGCATCTGTAGTGAGTGGTTCACTAGAGCCATGTTGTCAGACACATGCTCCTTCCACATTGCTTCAGTAAGAGAAGACACACGCGTGTGACTAGTTCTTCCTGAGTGGAAAACAGAAGTCAAGTGTGTGAAAACAGCAGTTGCCTTCTGTGGCTAAGTGGACACAGTATCCAGCTGCCTTCTAATGACTTCTACCAGTCTGAATAACTATAGATTAGTGCAGCCCTCAGACCTCATTAGAGAACATGGTGGTTAACACAGGAACAAACTGGTCAAGGTGCAGAGTGTCAGGGAAGTGCTCTGCCACAAATAGGACATCTTTATCACACCTCTCTCAACAAAGGTCCAGGGACCATTATAGGAGCAAAGAACACAGAACAATTGTTAGAGTTGGAGGATAGAAAAAAGAGAGCAAAACAGTGACTTCTGGATATGACATGGACTCAGACCAGAGCCCACACCACCAGGGCCAGCTCTCCAGCACTGCCCCATTGAGGAGTAGGGCCGTCAGCAAGCAGCAAGGGGTGGGGCCATACCCCCAGTGCTCAATCTCCCAAGTTCCACAGCTGGCGAGGGTCTGGGCCAGTTCTGCACAGCCCTAGGACATCAACATGGTTCCAGGGGACAGCCCAGATCAGAGACGTCTGCGTGGCCTTTGGTAGTAACATGGGCAATGAACATTGACACAGAGCCCTGCTTTGGTAGGGCCAGGGACTTGACACATTCCAGGACTTCACCATGGCCTCAGGTGGCTGCTCTTTACCACCCTCATGTCTCCAGTTCTGCCTCTCTTCATAATGCACAAACCTTTCTCTTTCTCTCCCATCTCCCCACCACTTAATTGCTCATCTTAATGGTGCCTAGCCAACTGTGTGTGTCTTCCTCCCACCCTGCACCATGTGGTTGTGGGCCTACTTTGATATGTTAATAGGCACCTGAGTTAGCCATTTGTTGAGTTTCTTTGGTACCCAACACTCTGGAACCTTTGGGCTACTTAGGAAAACAGTGCAGTCCTGAGATATGACATAATTCATACTGAGGTTAAGGGCAATAAGGCCCAGATCCTGCCCTAAAGGATGGTGAAACAGTCCCTCAAAAGGAAACCCAGCACCTGAGGTAGGTCCATGTCGATGCTCCCTCAGGATGCCTGCTGACCTCTATCTCACTCACAGCCTTTTCCCTCAGAGCACGTTCCTCTCTGAAGTCTGAGAGTCTGAGATCTCAGGATGAATTACCTCAGCTCTGAGCACCCAATTCTTTGAAAACCACATTCAGGTTTTCAGTTAACACCAAGTCAACAACCTGTCACCCAGGGAGCTGGTGGAGTGACCCAGGGCAGATGGACCCACAGTACTGGTTTGGGAAGAGAGGAAGCTCTCTGCATACACACACACAGACTGCTGTGGTTTGTGTCTTTCTCCCCCAGATGCCAACAAAGTCAAGGGTCACACCCGATAGCCTTCCTTCCTCCTTGTTCTTGCTTAGGTTCAGCTCAGTGAGGAGTTTTGTGTAAGTAAAAAGTGTCTTTTTCTCAGAGTCAAGAGATCCATTCATGTAGCTGGACTTTGGCTACTTTGTGGATTCTTCTTTCTTCCCACCCTTCTCTACTCTTTTCTATTCTTTCAGCCCCCTAACACTGGGTGGGAGAGAAAAAAGGGTAGAGAGGAAAGAGAAACACATTACCATTAGACTACCTCCTGCTGACCAGGGGAGTTGATTTCCTTGAGGCAAGTTTGATTTTTGCTGTCAGGATATCTAATTTCTTCTTGTTGTTTCTTCTTTAACAAATGGCAACCAACAACAAACAACAGCAACAAACAAGCAACTATCAATGCCCTCCAAATTTTAATGCCCTAGCATTTATAAACCCACTAAAAAAGTCACCATAATTCCAAACTTCACACAATTTCAGAAACTCTCTGCTACTTGCAAAATCACACCTCTGCTAGAGCACGAGGCAAATCATAGTCAGCTGCTGTGGTCAATCTGAAGCAACCCATATTCTATGCCTTGGATTAAAACAAAAACATACATATAATATACCTATGATTTTGCTTTAGGGTTTGTGTGTGTGTGTGTTGCTTTTACAGAAACCAAAATTCCAAAATTGTCACTGCATATTTACTTGAAAAAAAAAAAAAAGGTGAAGAGGGACCTGGTGTGGACTTGGGTCTGACTGGCTCAGTGGAGGAGTGTGGGCATGTCATCAGGACACATGCTCTAAGACTCTGAAATCAAGTGCCACTACCCATACCTAGTGAAATGACATATCTGCTCACATGCAGAGCCAGTGTGCCATCTCCAACTCTACTCTCTACCCCAGCAAGATCCCTTCATCCAGGTGTTCAGATGAGTGAAGCACTGTACTGTTAACCTACTTAAGGCTGTGCAGCAACTTCATAAAGCTTTTGTGCCCATCAGGATATTTCTATCAAGCCATACACACACACACACACACACACACAGAGAGAGAGAGAGAGAGAGAGAGAGAGAGAGAGAGAGAAGAGAGAGAGAGAGAGGGAGAGGGAGAGGGAGAGGGAGAGGGAGAGGGAGAGGGAGAGGGAGAGGGAGAGGGAGAGAGAGCATGTAGGAGCAACATATAACTAAAGTCAAACCTCTATGGTCTTACAGATGAAATCACCATGTTTGGGCAAAGCGTCTTCCCATCCCTTGTTTCACTTCTGTGAGACAGAGGTGTAGTGATCTGCTTGGTAGATTTACTGTGAGCATCAGTGGGTCTTTATACTCAGCTTTGATATCATTTTTTAAAAACCCATTTCTCCACTGTGTTCTGAAATCTCAGAAAGCGCAAGCTTTATTCTCTTTGTTTCTGTGATTTCAACTCCAAATATAGTGACTGTCCAGCACACAGTAGGTGCTGGCACACAGTAGGTGCTTTGGTACAACCTTCAGAGAAAGGCCTGTCTGACCACTGCATCTGAGTAGCGTCACTTGGCTCTTCACGATTAGTTTCCTTCACAGCCCTTGAAGTGATGTATTTGCTTCCATGTCTGTCCTCGCTAGACTGTCATTTTCCCGAGGTCAGGGCCTCTGACTGTCTTGCTCATCTGAGTCTAGACAGTACCTTGTACAAAGTCGCTGCTCAAGATGCATTTGTCAAGTGGACAAACTCATGCAGTCCCGTTTTCCTGTTACTGCTCTAGGTGACAATGGCTTACAAAGGATCAGAACCAGTCCAAACAGGCAAGAATTATTTGTCTTCAGAGAGTTCCCTAGACAAGGAGAGCTTGGTCAGGAACTACCCATGCCTTCTCCTCACAGAATTCAGCTGGGACCCTTTCTACAGGACAACCCACTTCCTCGGGCCTCTGAGACGAAGCCTCCCTGCCAAATGGAGCAGAGTGAATGAGGTTTTATGACGTGGACAAGGCTGCTTCAGAGTCTAAATTGGGGCCCTGGGGCAGAGGGGGGTGGGGCTGGAAGAGCCGTGGAACCCAACCCTCTCCCTGGGCTCTGCACTGCTGAAAGGCTCCAGACAGCTTGGGCACTGGGCCAGGCTGCTGAGTTCCAGTGGGAAAGCTGACCTTGGCCAGAACAGCCAGGAAGAGGCACAAATGACTCATTGTCCCACATCCTCCAAGGTGAAAACCCAGCAGTGTGTGTGGCCTGTGGGGCTAGATGCTCTTGCAGCCTTGGCTCCTTCCTCAGCCAAAATAAAAGCACCGGAGATTCAAACACACAGAGCCCAGGGACACATGGGGCCCACTCTCCCATTGTCTCTCCTGGCATGTCCCTGCATTTCCAGTTTTAAAATATCCTTATAACACAATTTCCAGCTCTAGCAGGATTTCTTTTAAAAGGCAAGACAGTCTTCAGTGTGTGTGTGTGTGTGTGTGTGTGTGTGTGTGGTTTGGTAGAAACAAGGTACAGCCCAGTGAAACCTCACCAGCCCTCTGGGCACAAAGGCAGTGTGAGAAACTTTCAGAGTGTGTGTGAAGGTCTCCCTCCCTCAATGTCTGTTTTTACTCAGAAGTTTGGAATCCCAAGTCCTAATTTATAAGATGTGCTATTGCTTCTAGATTTCCACTAGAGGGCAGTCTTGGAAAATATTTATAAATATATATTTTATTGCTCTGTCTAAGAGAGAGTGCTGTTTTGGTTTGTTTTATTTTGTTTTGAAGAAGAGAGCCCGTGTAACATTTCATGGAAGGTTCTTGTCTCATTCTTGAAGAAAAACAGGCTGAATAAAACACCATAGCTACCTGGTCCTCATGCACAGGCACTGCAGCAGGCTGCCTGGCTTCCAGAGCTCTCTTCTCAGCACCAGCTGTCCTGAGGACTCGGGGATGAGAAGAGTCACCCCAGCAGAGCTGTAAGGCCATGATACAGGGCCCCTCTGGTTTGAGGTCAGCCTCTACCAAGGCTCAGCTTCACCCCCTTTCTCCCAGGAAAGCAGTGGCCGGAAATACTCAGAAAAGAACCAGAAAGGATCAGAGGGGAAGCCAATGAGTCCAAACAACTAAAAATAGAGTTCCCAGGCAGGCAACCATGGATCTTTCCCTCTGTGTGTAAGTAGATGTAAAAAAGGCAGACCAAGTCTGGGTCTGGAAGGATCCTGGGCACATTTGTGTAGCCAGGGCTTCTAAGTAGGTGGGAAGCACCCTCCCACCTACATCCCTACATACTGTGTAATCTAGGGGATCTCTCTCTCTCTCATTCTCTGTATGCCTCTCTTTCTCTTGATCCCTCTCTCTGTCTGTCTCTCTCTGTGTCTCCCTCTGTCTCTCTCTCATGCTCTGTATGTCTCTCTGTCTCTCTGTCTCTCTGTCTCTGTCTCTGTCTCTCTCTGTCTCTGTCTCTCTCTCTCTCTCTCTCTCTCTCTCTCTCTAACAGAGAACATCTTTACTGAATCCCGTGGCTAGGGGCAATAGAAGACCACTCTTATCACATGCTTCATCAGTGAACTTAATGGCAATTAAGTGACAAGGTAAAACTGTACCTCAGAGACTCAGGTCTATTTGGGGAGCACATCTAATTCACAACCCTCAGCTCTCTGAGCTGGACATCCTGTGTGGCCCCATTTCCTTCTGGAGACAACTGGGGGGGTCACAATGTCCCTCTATTTAGAGCAGCAGACGAAAGCCAGACCAGGCAACATGATCTCACAGCCACGGTGCTTGGACTCAGGTAGTAGTCAGCCATTTCATTCCCGTGGTGAGGGCATCTCCTGTGCCAGGCCAGCTTGGAGTGACTAGGATGCTCCTCGATGCTTGACCTCAAAAGCAGGCTGTAGCAATGTCAAGACAGGTCCCTGAGTCCTCCAGGTCCAGGCTAGGAAGGGAAATCCCAGTATAGGTACTGCTTGCCTTTGTTGGTGTGGGTATGTCTGCTAGGGCTGGGCCAGCTAGCCATGGACCTTTCTAGGAACACTGAAGCCTGATAGAAGGTCAAGACTGCCTCAAGTGCCCAGGGCTGCACCTTGTTCATGGTCCTACCCCTCCTCAGGGTCATTCTCCTGCCAACCTTTGCACCTTCTGGGGACCTCTATGTGTGAGCAGGGGGCGGTTACAGAAAACTGGCCTTAAAAGCTTGCTGTTTCCTAGAGTGAAGGTGAAGGTGAAGGTTAGGAAGAGCAAGGGGGCAGCAAACAGGCTGTGTAGAGCCTATGGCCTAAAGGCACTGCTGGCAGAGACAGTGGACAATGAAATAGCAAAGACAGAGCCCTGGGTCTGTGCTCTCCTCCATGCTCAGAGGTCAGAGGTCAGAGGTCACCTCTACAATACCCTGCTCCTCACTCTGATGAGTCTGTTCCACGCTGGTGGGAGTTACTCTCATTCAAAAAGGATGTGACCATGATGGCTGCACCTGAGGTCAGAGCCACCTTGGTCCAGCAGGAAATCTATGTTTTAAACTTCTGATATTCATATGTAGCAGGAGCTACAACAGGCTTGCTTCTAGTTAGTAATGCCATGGGAGTCCAAGGGTCAGACCAGACTAGAAAATGCACACAAGGTCTGGGCCTCCTGTTACTCCAGTGCTTCCAGAAACTGAACAGCGAGATAGGACAACCTCGGGTACTGCAAGCAACCCTGGGAGCAACCTCTTGCTGAATTCCTACACTCTGGTCTTTTCTCCTCCCATCTGTGGGTTACAATTGTCTATTTACCCCAGATGCGGCACCAGGGGAACCATTCTGCCCAAGTCTAGCTTGGCACACTAGAAACTTTATTCTGTTATTTATAGAAGCTTGGGAGTTATTGGATTACGGCAGGCCAAAGGCTACTGCATCATAGGAGCCCACTCCATTATAGGAGCCCACTCCCACATTATAGGAGCCCACCGACTCCTGCACAGGCCCATGTGTTTCAGGCTTGGCACTCAGTGCCTGGTGCTATGGGGAGGTAGAGCGACCCTTAGGTGATGGCGTCTGACTGAAGGAGTAATGCTCTGGATGGGGTAGCCTAGAAGGAGGTTGTGGGGATTTACCACTCTTTGCTTTCCTAGCCACCACAAGGTAAGTCACTTCCTGTGCCACAGACTCCTGCTGTGAGCCCCCCTCCCCGGGTTGGGGGGAGCACCCGCAGCCCCAAAAGCAGTGGGGCCAACTGGATAGTGGCCTGGAACATCTAAAATTGCCAGTTAAAATAGACCTTTCTTCTTTTCTTTTTTTTTTTAATTAATTTATTTTTTTACACTTCATATTTTATTCCCCTCAGACCATTTTTCTTTATCAGATGATGTATCTCAGATTTTTTTCCTCTTAAAGATATAGCAATTTTTACAATTCTTTTTTGTGGATTTCACATCACGCACCCCACTCCCACTCATCTCCCTGTCCTTTCATACCTACCTTTCACCCTGGCAACCTTCCCCAGAAGAAAATTAAAAAGTAAAGTAAAACAAAACAAACAAACAAGCACGCCTTGCTGTGTTAGCTGCAGTGGGTCCCAGTGCATTTACTTTAAGGTGCACCCTCTGTCCACACATCTTCACTTGCAAATGTTCACCGCAGTGAGTCACTGGTCTGGTTCGAGGCCTCTGGCTCCTGCTACTCCATCAGTACTGGACCTCACTGGGACTCCTCTCAGATCTCCTGTTGATGCCCTGTGTCATGGAGGCCCTGTGGCTTTGGCTCTGCAGGAACAGCCCTTCATGTGCTCCAGCACTCCAGAGACGGGGCACATGTTGGGGTGCTGCCTGGGCCTGGGTGGTAGCTGAGTTGGTCAGCCCTCCAGCTCTCCTGAACCCACCCCAACAGGGCGAGCTCTCCAACACTGAGTCAGGTAGCTCACCCAATGCTGCAGCTCTCCTGCTCTCATGCCCTCAGCCGGCTCACGTAGCCCTAACCACCAGGACCAGCTCCACTGTGCCGCCTGGGCAAGTGCAGGGCCCACTCTCCTGAGTGCCACAGGCAGTGAGGGGGACACCTCTCCTGTGCCCAGGACACCGCCCAGCAAATGAGTGGCAGACATCTCAGATCTTTTTAACAGTGTGGAAAGCTGCCTCACATGACACTTCAGAGGGAAGGGAACTGTCTCCCATGCCAGTCTGTCCGAGTGTCATTGTGAAAACTACTCTGCCATACCATGTCTGCCTACACTGCCTCAGCAGCCCCAAGCCTTTCACAGGGATGTGTATTTGGGGACCCAGCCTAGCTCAGCCCAGTCCTGCCTTGCCAAGCTGAGATTTCTCTCGGGTGTGGTGGGGTGATCAGATGGGATGCCAGTGTAGGGTCTGAGAAGAACACGCTGGCAGAGAACATCCCTGATTCAGGCTGCTGCTGGCACGACACGCCTTCCCACACCATGCTCCCTTATTGGGGCCTTTCATTCTTTGTCCTGCTCTGCCTACCCCCTCTGGGATGCTAGCTGTGATTGCTGAGGAGTCAAAACCCTGTGGGGGCTGACATAGTATGCAATCAGCTAGCCAGACTCTGCATCCTCACATACATGTGTGGTGCTGGTAGAACCAAGCAGGGACAAGGCCACCGGTGCCCCCTTAAGTAGTTTTCCTTAATTATTGGAATGTGTAAATTCTTCAGGCTGCCAAAGTGAGTGAACTCAATCCAGGACTCAGTATACTAATACATTCCAGATATCTTCTGTGGTGATGTTGGCTGCCTTTGTTTTGAGGCTGCAAAGTCAGTATAGATTCTGAGAGGAACAGCCCTGATTCAGGTGAAGGCATGACACACCTTCCCACACCATGCTCCCCAGCTGTGCCCTCCCTCCCAGCCTTGAGCAGACTCAATCAGACCTGTTTCTGCCACAGTCCGCTAGCCCACATAGGGTGGAGTCTTCCATGTGCCACCTCTGTAGCTTTCTGCAAGAAGCTACCTGCTGAGCAGCTGAGCTTGTTTTCCTGACAAAGATCTTCAAGATCCTGGCATAGTGGAGGATGGATTTCCCCCCACTTTAAAAATCAGACCCTAGAATTAAAGTTGAGCCTTGATCAGAGACCTTTGTCTTGGCTTGTTATTTCTCTTGCCGTCCTTCCCATCCATCCCCAGCTTTCCTTTCAGGAACCCAGGAACCCGTGGCTGCTGGTGGCTACACCCAGCTACCAGGTCCCTTATTGGAGCCCTCCATCCTTTGCCCTGCCTATGTTTCCTTTTTGCTCACACTCTTTTTCTCAACAGCCCTTTTCTCGATTGTTCCATTTCTTCAAATGCCTTGTTAGCGCTGTCAGAGGGAAAGAAAAGCCAACTGATTAATAAAGTGCTCATGAGAAGGGTAAGGGGAGAGCGCTGTCAAGGCCCTTGTAGACAACAAATGCAGGCTCTGTCTGACCTCAGAACCCGGCCTGACATGGGGGGGGGGTGGGCAACCATACACGACTTCCACTACGTCTCCACAGAGTCGAAAGCAACTCAGTGCCAAGTATGTTGTGGACACTTGCCTGCTGGATGGAGACAGAAACTCATTTCCCATCTGTCAAGTGACCTGACAGAGAGCTGGTAATGATTTTCTGTCAGGCAAGCCTTGGGTGGATTTGAACCTGTGACCCAGAGGTAAAGGGCAGACGTAGGGCCTTCCTTTACAAGAACCAGCTGCCTGGGCCTTGTTATGCCCAACTCAGATCCATCTAGTGCCTGCCCAGGCTTCCTCCTCACACATGCATTCCGGCTAGATCTTAACTTAGCGTTGGGACAAGTGGTTCATATCCTGGGAGAGAGGAAATGGAAGGCAGAGGAAGGGTGTGAGCGCCCGTCTTGCCAGCAAGAAAGACACCACAATAGGATCCTTCTGCACACGTTTATTGGGCTGCGCATTGACTGTGTAGGCGAAAGACCCCGAGCCCTGGGCCTCTCACTCTTATATATTATCAGTTCTCATCCACACACAGCAGGCCATGCCACCTCACCAGGCACGCAGCTTCAGCTAATCAGGGCAGCAGGGACATATCTCCACCAAAATGGCTTTGCCAGTAACCTGGTACACCTGCGCAGCTCTCACGATGTTTGTGGCTAGATGTATGAGGAAGTCAGGTGCAAGTCATAAGACTTAGCTGCAGTCCCTGGCGCCTTCTTGGGACTGCTGCCACACCTGCTCCCCACAGAAGGGCACAGATGGAAGGTCTGCTTGATTCACCTCAGGCTAGAAGCTATACGCTCCTCCCAAGATGGATGTTGGAGTCTTCCCAGGATCTTTGCATGTTTATAGACCAGCTAAGGCCATAAGGGACATGGGTCTGGAGGGGCTTTGTGAGGACCTCATCAGTTCTGGGTTGATTCCATCATTACTGGTATTGATTTTGTGTGTGTGTGTATGCATGTGTTGGTGTGGAGGCCAGGGAACAACCTTGATGTCATTCATTAGGAGATATCCACCTTGGGGTGTGTGTGTGTGTGTGTGTGTGTGTGTGTGTGTGTGTGTGTGTGTGTGTGAGAAGGGTCTCTCATTGACCTGAGGCTTGGCAATTTAGGTAGGGTGGCTTGTCATTGAGTCCCAGGGATCCCCCTGCCTCTGATTCTCCAGTGCTGGGGTTTGACCAAACCTGTTTTTTACGTGTGATCTGGGCTCAGGCTCAGGTCCTCATGCTGTGTGCCAAGCACATTGCCAACTGAGCAATAGCCTCAACCTTGTACTGATTGGTTTGTATTTAACAGGGGGCAGGCTTTGGGGGGCGTTTACAGATTGACCAGTATGATGACTCCTGGGCACAGATTGATGATCCAATTACATGCCAGCATCCAACAATACTGGTTGATAATCTGAAACTCCAACATAGAAAAGGGTCAACCAACCCATTATTCAGTTCACTGATCAGGCAAAGGTTCTTCTGCTTAGCAGGGTTCCGGAGACATACGGTGTGTGTGGGGGTCCCATTGAAATTAGTCATTTAGGGGGAAATGTGTGGATGGACACAACTGGTACAAACTGATGGGTGATTCCACAGGCAGAGACAGAGGAAATGGAAGGCAGACACATGCCTGAAAGCACAAGGGTTAGCCACAGCCAAGAGCCAGTGAAATCTGTTTTGCCCATTATGAGCCATGGGACTGGGTGTTCAGCCTCATGGGCCTCTATACCATCTATTTGTAAAATGGGAATCCTTACACCAGTGTCAAAACTATTATTATTTTTTTAATGGCACAACTCATTTGCAGTATCTGTGCATTTAGCAGAGTGCCTGGCACACAGTGGATGACTGACAGGAGTCAGCAGAGCATCTCATAGGCTGTAGGAGGAACAAACACCTTATGGAAGGTATTGAAGATTGTAACAGAGGGCCATGGAGGGAGGCAGAGATAAAAGGGAGGTTTTGCGGGTGGAATCAATAGGAAACTATCTGGGTATGGAAAGTGGGTTGGGAAGGTTATACTGGAAGAGAAGCAGGTGGTTGATATGCCAACAGAGGAAGCTGGCTTGGGGAGAACAGAGTGTGGGCAGCAAAGAGGTTACTGGGTTTTCATTTGGGCATATGGACTTAGAGATTCTTGGAGACATCCATTTAGTGATACTCACAATGCAACAGGAACTAGATCAGAGACACCGATTTGGCTGCTTGTGTTTGGAGCAGGACACACTTGACTGACATTGGCCTAGAAGTTCCCACAGATGGGGTAGAGAGAAAAATCTATGACCCAAATCTGTGGTGTGTTGGTTTGAATAGGAATGGCCACTGTAGGATCATCTGTGTGAATGCTTGGCCATAGGGAGTGACATTATTAGGTGTGGCCTTCTTAGAGTAGGTGGCCTTAATGGAGGAAGTGTGTCACTGTGGAGGTGGGCTTTGAGGTCTTATATGTTCAAGCTATGCCCAGCATGGTATACAGTCTCCTGCTGCCTGTGGACCAAGATGTAGAACACTCAGCTCCACCTGGCTGCATGGTGCCATGATGACAATGGACTAAACCTCTGAATGATAAGCCAGCTCCATTAAACATTTTCCTTTATAAGAGTTGCTGTGGTCATGGTGTCTCTTCTCAGCAATGGAAACCCTAACTAAGACACTTGGAGATGGTACCATTAAAGTGGTCTGTGAAGGGGGAAGACAGTGTCTGGGGAGTATAACACCTGAAAGAGCAGAGGGGACATTTCAACTGACATTTGAGGCACATCCCTAAGAGGGGGAGTGACCACAGTGGCCACTCAGAGGCAACTTCAAAGATGGTTGATGGGAACTGGTAAGGACAGTCCCTACTGTCACCAGATTCAGTGGGCATTTGGGGTAGGTAGGAGAAGGCCCAAGTAGCACAGGTGGGCCTGGAGGACCTGTGACCATGTCCTTGTCTTTCTGCTCTGGGGATGTGTCCATTTAAAATTTCGCATCCAGTGTCCTCCTTTACTGATGAAACAGAATCATGTCCCAGTCACTTGCTGACTTTGAGTGACATTTAACACTCTCCATAAGAGATCCCTTGCACAGGCAGAAGTCTTGCAGTATGCGGATTGATATGGGCTAGCTCAGGTCTGACTGCACACAGACAATCTGATTTGTGCTAACCCCATCCATTGTTGAACAGTCATCCCATCTGCCTCCTCCAAGACTCTTTGCAAGTGCCAGGCACTGTGACAAACTGGGTGCTGCAGCTACCTCATTCCGACCTCCTATCCAGCCATTCTTTAACACTTACACTTTGGCTCTGTGAGCTGAGATGGGTACTCTACCCTATATTCAGTGTGTATGGGGAGTCTTTTAGAGGACATAGGATAGCCACAAAAGGTGACGGACTTTATCAGAATGTGCCCCATGAAAGACAGTAAATGACCGAAGTAGATGCCATGATGGGTTTAATGGTGGAAAAGATACAGAAGAGGTTCTAGCCCCACTGATGGAGCCAGTGCAATGGCCACACTGACAGCAACTCTGGGGGAACTTAAGGCCCTGGATGGAGCCTAGCCTGTCTAGTGGTCCTCCACATGATTGCCTATTTGAAGCTCGGAAGAGCCACTAACAAGGAGAGGATACATCTCCTCAGCATGTGGTTATCTTCTGCGGATGGTCTCTAAGGGCTGCTGACACGGCTTTCTGAGTTCCTTTCTACTCCACCCCCCACCCCCCCTTGAAGAGAGAGCAGCATCCTTTATCAGTCCCCACTGTGTTATTTTTCTCATTGCTGTTGATGAAGCAGCTGACAAACGCAGCTTGAGGAAGGGTTTGTTTTGGGTCGGTGTGTGTGGGGCAGTCTGTCGTGGTGGGGTGGTGGGGTAGCGTGGTGGAGGGAGTTTCAGACCCTGGCCACACTGTGCTCGTGACCAGGGAGCAGACAGAGCTGGCTGACTGGCTGTGCCTGGCTTGCTTCCTCCTCAGTCCAGAACCCTAGCTCATGAACGCACTACCCCATTAGATGATACTCCTCCCCTCAACTAGCTCATTCGGGAACTCCTTGGGTGTCTCTCGGGAGACTCATGGACACCCTGCCACTTGTCACTGACTCACTGGGTGCTGGCTTCTCTTCCTCCTTCTGCTTCGCCTCCTTTTGTCAGTCTCTTTGTTGGAAGAGAACCAGAAAGCAGTGTTCTCGTGCGTATACCTCCTGTGATCCACACCCTTGGCCCTTCTGGATGTGTCTGTAGTCACACTGTGTGTCTTCTTCCGCCATCACCCTCTTCTTTCTCTTGCCTTCATTGGCGGAATGGCGAAATGCCTCCCACTTTACTTTGTAAGGCAGTCCCATTTGCAAACTGATCTAGTCCTGGCTGCTTAGACTTCATGTTTCTTAAGGAAAATATATTTTACTTGACCAATGCGCTGTGGCTGGGGTGAATCATGGCATCCCCTCAAGAAACAGCAGAAGCCCTGCTTTGTATTGCATGCTCATTCCAACCCCTGCAAAGTGTGATCCGAGTAAAATGAGAAGTGAAACACCTCCTGCACACCCCTTCCTTCTGGAGTGCCATCTGCCAAACTTATTCTGGATTGGTCAAAATCGTCCCATTTATTAGCTTTGTGGCCTCAAGCCACTTAGACAGTGTATTGATTTTCTCACCTGGAAAATGGGGTTAATTTTACTTATAGCACTGCTGGGAGAGTTAACCAAGATGTGTATCAACTATATGTCATCATGCTAGGCACTGAGGAAGAGCTGCACAAAGATTAGCTGTAGCCAAACTTGTGTTTTAATAGAGCAAATGATGTCCCTACATACACAGATGCACACTTGCATGCACACACACACACACACACACACTCATCATCATCATCATGGGATAGCTAAAAGTAGAGTTAAACATGACATCTCCCCTGTCATTTATTTTTTTCTCCTAATTCACATATGTTGTTATCACGAGACAATGCACCGCCTTTCCTACCCCATTCTTTTCAAAACAGGGTCTTGTTGTCTTGACTGAATGTATGACTGAAGGATGACCCTGAGCCATCCTCCTTGGCTCCACCTCCGACTGGTATGCACCACATTGTGCCCTTTATCACGGCTTGAATGTATCTGCTGAGATTAATCATCTCTGTGCTCAGGATGCCTTGGGGGTATTTTGTCCTCTGAAGGCTCTGCAAACATTCTTGCCCATAGAGTCTTTGTAGGGTAGACTCAAGAAATCAAAGAACTAGATGGGAAGACACAAGTATTTAACTTTTGATGACTAGATAGCTCTCCACAGATTCCATCCCATTTATGTTTCCACGAACAGGGCAGAAGCACACCCCTCCCCCAACCAACCCTGTTACTCTGAAAAATTTGACATTTTAAGCCTTTTGCCAACTGCATAGGGTAAAGAATAGTTGTATTGCATTTTACGTGTGTGTGTGTATGTGTGTAGGTGGAGGACATGGCACGTGTGGAGGTCAGAGGACAACATGTAGGATCCAGTTCTCTCCTTCTATCGTGTAGCTCACAGGAATCTGACTTAGGTCATCAGCCTGACCTTTGCTTGCTCAGCCATTGTGCTGGCTCAGAATTTTTGAACTAAGTCTATCATCTGTTTTTCTCTTTTTTTTTTCTGGTGCATTTGGAAGAAACACACATAGGTTCCCCCTCTGCCTTCTGGACATATGGAACCTTACACTCACTTATTCCATCGCCAGATCAGGAATGGGAAGCAGTCTGCACAAGAGAAAATGGAACGCCTGCCTGACGCTTCCGTCAGGTTATACTGCAGTCGGGGAGATGAGGTTTTAGAGCATCTCCCCAGTTACAAGGAGGCCCGAGGCCCATCCGAGAAGTCAGAGAAGTTACCTGAGAGAAGCCAATATTGGTGGACTTGAGGATTAGTGTGGGGATAGGAAGGGTGGTCGGTGGGAATGCAAGAGACAGTGGTGAGGGGCAGGGCCCTGTTAATGACCATTTAACTTCACATATCCCCAAACATCCAGCACATTCAGAATCCCACAGAAAACAGGCCAGGGAGCTGAGTTCCTTTTGTGTGAGCTTGAACAGCAGCCACTCCAATCAGACACGGCTGTCAGGTGAGCGATTTCCACGGCTGGATGGCATCTCCACCTGGTACCAACTAGTCCTCATGGTGGTATCCTGCACCACATAAACGATCCTTAAACTTGGGTCAGCAGATAAGTCCTCTGGGTTATATAAGGACCTTACTTTATTTGAGAAAAAAGCCCTATATGAAAAGATTCATCAACAAATATAAAGTCTTAGGAGACCTTGTGTGTTGTCTAAATACAAACTGAGGATAACAATGTTAATGTTTATCTAGTTTCCCAGTATAAGAGAATTCAGTAAGGAAATCCTTTACTTTTTAAAAATGTGTATAAAGTACTCACTAAATCATATTAGCATGACCTATGTAGCTTGACTAATTGAGGGTGTTTCCCCCCCAACTCTTGGCTGCGACTCAGAGCCTGGAGCTGGAGAACAACAGATGTGTGTGCCATACTGGGAGATAGGTATGTCACCTGACAATCGCACAGGCTCCTTATAAGACAAGCATTCACTGGGAACCCAGGAAAGCGTCCTGGAAGAGGTGTCATTGCCACTAGTCTTCCAAATGGAAGAGGATTCTAGACAACAGAAAACTGGACACAGAATTCTGGTATCCTCCAACATGCTCATACTGAAGTCCTGGGGTTAGAAAGGCTTGCTGGAGTATCATCTGTTCCACCAATCAAAACTACAAGGGGACAGAAGGCCACGCCCCCAACACTGGACTCCTACCACCCTGCTGCAAGTGTTTCCTGTTGGCGCACAGTGTATTAGAACGGGTTTTTATGGCATGGTGTGGGGAGGCGGTGTGGACATGAGTAATGGGAGGACCCTGGAATGTCTGTCTGTTTTGTGCTGCACTGAGCTGAAGTCAATCTAAGGAATCCTTGGGAAGCGAGCGGTGTGAGCACCTCAGTGGGTGAGAATGAGCCACGACATTTCCAGAGATTCGTCAAGTACTCTCTGTTTAATCATAGAATTTTTTTTTAAATTTTCCATTCATTATAAATAACCCACTTAATTACTTAGCCATCTCTTTGAAAAAATTTGGTTTTTAGCATAAACACTGAGCGTCAACCAGAGGTGTGCCAGTTTAAAACAGAATAGGGAAGAATTTTAAAAATCCACAGAACCTTAACATTTGTAACACGCGCAAAGACTGCAGTACCACTCCTTAAAGTTCCAGCCATCTAAAACAAATTCCAGGTAGGAATGAGTAAACATAACTGTCTAATGTATTCTTTTTATAGGTACATTTGGACAAATATATAAAACAGACATTGGCAGTGCAGAAACATAGAAAATATTTTAAGCTGACAGTTCAATCCCAATGAGCATAAATTAAAGCAAATTTTGATTTTATTTTTTCCTTACCATGAAAAATATGCTATCATATTTGTGTAAAAGGAGAAGTAGCCACAGACATGTTACTAAAGCTCCCAAAACTCATGATATAAATCAGTTTTGTTTGAAAACAAAAGACATCTTTAAAGCAAAAGAGAAAAAGTTACCATAGCGTCTTCAGTTGAACTTTGTCGCAGTCATGCACAGAGAGGTAGATGTGGTTGGCAGGGAGACCAGTGTTCAAATGACGGAAGGGTTGAATCTACAACTCTGGCAGGCAGACAATGTCCACTTCCTCTAAAGCCCCAAGGCTGTGGGGGCGAGACTTGAAAACCTTTGTGCTCCATGGAGGCAGCACACTCACCAGACTCACTGCCTCCTCGTCCCCAGCATGGTCCCCACAGGCCATGCAGCGTGGATCTCTGCCAGGCCTGACACCAGTGTTATAGCTATGCTCAGAATTATGAAGTCCCGAGACACTGACACAGAAGACCTGGTGCTAACACCATAACACCAGCGCCAACCACCGTAACTATGACATAAACTACCATCATCTACAACACCAATGCTAACCATAACATAACCCAACACCACTGAAAAGCCCAGGGAATTCTGAAGGAATGATTCACTGTGGGACCACAGCCCCCCACTACCAACAGCAAAGGCAGCTGCTGGGGAGACCCATGATGCCTGTTCCAACACTAAGCAGGAAGCTCAGGAAATTCGCTCCCACCACTGTTCAGTATGCTGCTTTAGTTTCTTGTTTGGGTTCAGCGTAGGCTTTTCTGGAGTCCTTTCCAAAGCTGGTGCCCAGTTCCTGGACTCATCCTGTTGACAGCTCGGTGAGTGGAAGGTCCTGCCTGCTCTTCTGGACCAGCCCTTCTTCCACCTGACTAGCAGTGTGGACATGTAACATTAGCTCACGCCCGTGGCCTCATGTTTATTTTCTCTGGCTCCTAAGGCGATAGGATTTGATTTCTTAAGAGATGTTGTGAACATCTGTCAAATGAGGGAAGGACGTTCACATTCATAAATCGTCTCAGATGTCTCAAGTGCGCTTAATGTAACAGGCTGTGTCTTGCCAATAGGAACGATTTGGAACAGTGTAACAGGAATGTGCTTGGAACCAGCTGTGGAATGTGAACACAATCCACTGTTGATTTCTGTGACTCTCCAGCTGACTGTGACATCTGGGTGTTGCACGGGGATGTTGTGAGTGTGTAAGCGAAATGGGAAACTAAGGAATGATGGAAGGGAGAAGCATACTGAGGTACGATTGCAGACGTCCCAAAGCACTGTCCGGGTTTACCGCAACACTCATCAGGACTTCCTCTGAAGCAGCTGATAATACATCTAAGATGCACTCCCCCAGCCCCCACACACTCTTGTGCTGGGACTGAAGTGTTTCTGGAGTGTGCAGGGACGGATGGAAGGGCGGGCTAGAGAAGACGGTGTCAAGGAATGAGGTACCTGACGCTTCTCGCTTCTCGGCATCTCTGCAATCTGCATCCCCCGCTGAGTTGATAAGGAAGAGCCCGTCACAGTCTTAGAAACAAAGAACCACTCAGTGAATCAAAGTGTGCGGCGAATGAGACTTTGGAATCGTTCACTGTCACCAGGAGGAAGGTTTCTGGATGGCATGACCTCATTTTGAACGTTATAGTGCTATTAGAGTCTCGCTTGCACAAAGGCAGGACGAAGAAAACGTGTTAGCTTTTGTCCCTTACTAGAACTTTTTTTTCTGCCTTAGGGAAAAAGAATAAGTCCAAAATACTGTACTACCCTTGGCAGTAACCAACAGAGTGTTTTGGAAATAACGCTCTTGTCAAAAACATTGTAAGGCACTTAAACAGGTATATCATATTTTTTTCTGTAAAAAAATAAAATAGGCATCAAAGCAGCATCCCCAAGGACAGGTCCTCAGAACCCCTGTATGTACAGCCTGTACATATATGTACACACTCCAGGAAGGCTGGCACCACCCGAGTCACACTGTCGGCCTTGTCAGCTTCACTCCCTGTAAGACAGGAAAACAGTTCACAGTTAGACAGTGTCCACAACCAAGGGAAAATGTCAACTCGTACCAGATAATGTTATGCCACCGGAGGAAGAGGCCACTGATAGATACTAGTTTCATCTGGACTGTCCCCTTTAGGTCCCAAAGAAGTATTATACCGCTATTGGAAGATGGCAGATAACCTTTAGGAGGTGAGGCCTACTGAAAGATATTCAGGCCATTGGGGGTGTGCCCTCAAAGGGGAATACAGGACCTTGATCCCCCATTCCTGTTCCTAGCAGTGAAAGGAAGGGGTTTATTGTATACATTCCAACAATGACCCTCTCATAGGCCCCAGAGCAACAGAGCGACAGGTCATGGACTCAACCTTCCAAAACAAGGAGCTAAAATAAACCTTCCTCCTTTCTAAGCCTTGGGTATTTATTATAGCAACAGAAAGCCGACAGGCACAGTCATTCAGCTAGACTACATCACTAATCCTACTCCTAGAGACAGATCTAGCTATGAGCTCACATGTGGCTCACATGTGGCCACCCGATGGTCATCTCCCTAAGCCTGGCCTGCCTACTTGCATGCTTCTGCTCTGTAGGGATGGATATTTTGGGGCGTATTAGTATTATTTGCAAAGCAAAGGTAGCCATGCTACCCTAAGGAAATATTCTTAGTGTTTATTTTACTGCATAAATTGTCCAGGATTTTTGGTTTACTTTAAGTTAGTCCAGGTAAGTCTTAAAAGTTTGAGACATTTAGAAAACAAATCCACTCCAATTGATCTTTTGTTTATTGTGACTGAATATTATTGCCAAGAATATGTGGCTTTTCAAATAATTTCTTCTTGTTGGGTCCTCTTTTGTAGTACTGGGTATTGAATCTAGGGTCTCACATATGTTAGGTAAATACTCACTCATTAAGCCACACCCCAGCCTAGTTAAAAACTTACTTTGACACAGGTTTCACTAAATTGCCAGGCTGATCTTGGACTTTATTTTAGTCCAGAATGGCCTTGAATTTGCTATCCCCTCGCCTCAGTCTCCTGTGTAGCAGTGAGGACTGCGTAAGGCCCAGCTAATTTTCTTCCTTTTCTTGGTCAACATTCATATATATACAGTCTGAGGGGGCAGTGTACATACATACTGATGAACGAAAGAGAAAAATCTCTAAAGAGGGTGAAAAGTGAAGAAAGAAGAAACTGAAGCAGTCCCCTGACGAGTGAGAGGCTCTGTGGCCGAGCCAGCGCCTGACATGGCTGTCCTAGAACTTACTGTGTAGACCAGGCTGGTCTCACACTCACAGAGATCCACCTGCCTCTGCCTCCTGGGTGCTGAGATTAAAGGCGTGGGCTACCATGGATTGGCTATTTGCTACTTTTGTTTGCTTGTTTGTTTGGTTTTTATTTTGTTTTGTTTTCTGAGACAGGGTTTCTCTGTGTAGCCCTGGCTGTCCTGGAACTCACTCTGTAGACCAGGCTGGTCTCGAAATCAGAAATCTGCCTGCCTCTGCCTCCCAAGTGCTGGGATTAAAGGCGTGCGCCACCACCGCCCAGCCTGCTACTTTATTTCTGAGACAAGGTCTCTCCTGTGTCTGAGGGTAGACTGGCTTGCCGGTGGCCCCGCAGGACTGGCATTGTAGTGCACTGCCACATGCCGCCTTTTCTGGAGATGCTTCGGTCCGACTCAGGTTGTCATTCTTGAGCACCAAGTATTTTACCCACTCAGTCATTTCCCCACACCCCTGTTATTATAGTTCACTAGTAAAACATATGTTGGAATAATGATATACCAGAAAAAAGTAAGTATATGAATCATTTGAATCTAGGAAGAGCATTTCAGTCTATCTGCATCCATGTCAGATCTTTCTAGAGTCTTACCTTCTGCCTGGACACCATCCAAGACTTTATAGTTGGCACTAACACACTTCCCAGGAGGATCTGAGCTGGGTGGTAGATGAGCAAGGGCACAGATATCAGCGAGAGATGCTCGTGGCCTGCAAACACTATCTTCAGCATCGGGATTCCTGTTCAACAAAGACGACAGAAAACAGAGGCAAGTCAGGTTGGTGTCAAACTGATTTTCAGAACTCTACAATGTGTCATTACTGCATTTCCCCATGCGCATTCCCAGACCTGAATGGGAAATTGTCAGATAAAGCCAACAGGTCTCTCTTCCTTTCAGGACATAAGGCTCTAAGTTCTAACTGGAACACATGAAAAGGGGAGGGTGGTCTGTGTAGTGGGGAGGTACCTCTCACTCAAAATTGGCAGCTCCTTCTTCAGGAGGAGGAAGACTATGAAATGGGTCACTCTAAGAATCCTGGGAAGGACCAAGGAGAGGTTAACCGTGGATCTCCTCTTGCTCAGTGCAGTGAGTATGTGGTTGTTAGGAATCACCAAAGACAGAGGAAGCTAACAGCCCTTATGTACAGACATGGTATAGACAGCCACCGTGGGAAGACACTCTGGCTGGGCCAGCATCCTGTGCTCTACCCACAGCCCCTGGTGTTAGTCTCACGGTCAAGGATTCCAACGTGCTTACAGTCACGGAACAATTTTGTTAAGTATCAGGTAAACTGCAAAGCGAGTGTCCTGTGACCGGTTCAATGGAGCCCAAACAGACAAATACTCAATGGAGCCTATCACTCTATTCTAAAAGACTGGGGTATGCCCACCACTAGGCAACTCCCTCAACCCTCCCAGACAGGAACCTCTCTTAGGGCTCCCCTCATACACATTTAGACGTTTTCTGTCTTCTATTTCCATGTTCACTATAAAACTCAGAACTAATAAGACCAACATAAGACAAAGAACAAAATAAAATAAAATAGGTCTTTTTTTTTTTTTAAATAAAAGAGTAAAAATCTAGGCACTGGAAGTTCACACAGCCTTGGGAGGCTAAGGAGGGAGCACTAAGACGTAAGCTTCGCTCCCTTCCTCCCCACTGGTGCTCCACAGGATGACACTCAGAACCCAGGGCTTCACGAGCTCCGTGTCTCTGAGGGAGTAGACCTAGAAAGGAGGTAGCCGTGAGGGGGCCCGGAGGCAACAAGCGGCAGAAGTACGGAGATCTCTTGTCCTTAAAAGTGATTAGAACGGGCTTTCTGACAAAAATTTAAGGACTACAATTGCTCAGCTAAGTCATCCAAGTCACCTTTCTGCCGTCACGTATTCAAGATCTGTGCTTTTCTCCTGCAAGTTTCTGTGGGTTCAGAGGAGAAGCCAGTGCCAGGTGCAGTTATTGCTGCTATCAAGTGACAGAATGAACTGCAAGTTATAGCAGCTAACCAAACATGATGCCTGAGGTCCCTCTTCGACTGTGACGAGGCAGGCAGACAACGTAGAGATGAAGGCACGCAGCAACTTCGCTCCAAGGTCACCGCTGTAGGTGGTGTCATTCAGGTGGGTATGCACAGCGATCCAGGTGCACAGAGGAAGCTGGTGTGTACCTGCGCCCTGCATAGCCTGGCAGCAGAGTGCACCTGCGCCCTGCGCAGCCTGGCTTCCGCACCACAGTCTTCTGGACTGCAGCTCCTCCAGGGCAACAGACCTTGAGCCCCCTTGATCTCCACACCATGATGGTGCTGGGGTTTCACATGGATGAAAAGCAAAGCTACTGTTAGGGCCATGCCAACAGGACCCTAACCTTCTAGAAGTTTCTAGTGTGCTGGTGGTCCTGCCCTTCTTTGAACTGAAGGTCTGAAGCTCTCTTGTGCTGCAGGTCCCTCAGTTCATTCCTCTCATCTTCAAACACACCTTCTGTTCACAGGGAGTCAGTGAACTTCAGTCCTCTTGGCTGGCGGTACTCTCACCATCAGCGTGGCTGTTAAGATGGAAGGGACAGCAAGGCTCACTGTACTCGCTGCTCCGCTTTTGCCAACACTGACATCTTCACGGGGCACTGGTATTCAGCAGCTGGCTCCTACCCGTAGCTCACCGTGCTCCTTGGACCTCACTGGAAGCCCTGCTACCCACTTCCTCTCCAGGCATCTAGGTTCTGAGAACCCTAATTCCCTGGCTCCCAGCTTCGGCCACTTCCTCCTGTTAAAGTTCCTGGGTTTCTTTGTGGCTCTTTTCTCCTTCCATTTACTGAGCTGGTAGATCTATTTTCCTGACAGACCCTGGTGGCCTGTTTCTTACTGTGCCTTGCGTGACAGTCATTTGCCTTGCTTGAATGAGAAGGAATCCAAGATGGCTTGCAGCTGTGCAGACATTTGTCACATTCAGTAGGCCTTTCTCCCCACCACTTCATGTGCCTACAGTACCTCCTTAGTAGTTATAAATCACATCTCCCACAACTCACCTTCCCAGCGACTACCGTTAAAATCAGGGACGGAAATTATATGAGAGGTAAGAAGCCTGGTATCCAGCGATGAGGCCCAGGTCCTTCAGTGACCCTCTGGCTGTCACAGCCATCTAGTGATGGGAGGGACACCCCAGCCATTAAAGTCACTATATTTGTTTGGGTCTTCAAGTCTTTCTTACTTTTCCATCATTCAAATACCTACTTTCTTCTTCTATTTTTAGAGTTTATTTCAATGTTGCTTTCATTCAGCCCTCCCAAGTCCTGGCTGAGTGTGACGGTGGCTGACTCTCGTATTCTCCAAGGACTGGGTTTCCAAGGGTGGGCAAAGCAGAGAGTCACATGTCCCCCATCAGCAGTTCTGGGACACTATTCTTTTCCAACTGAAAATTTATTATGTCTGCCCTGTGGTGCCTCTGCCAGGAGTCCAGGGATATCTGGACATAGCTAGAAGCCACAGATAAGCTACAGGGTCCTTCAGAAGCCGCCATACCAGCACACTTAATTTCTGCCACCTGGTAATGGATCTGTCATGTGGAACCAGGAAACCACTATAGTTTTTATTCCAGCAGCTTGTAGACAGAGATGCACCCTTGTCCTCTTCTCTTACAGGGTGAATAGCTCACAGGAACATTCATTCATACATTCATTCACCAGCACTCGGGTGTGTTGGCTAGGTACCAGAAAGCAGGCTGTACCTGAGCCCGGTGCTTGTCCCGTAAATGCCCAGCTGTTAAGAGGCCTGGCCTCTTGGGACATGTAAGAAATGAAGCCTCATGACAGGAACTTAGGTCATGTGGGCTGTGCCCTTGAAGGGCCACTGGTCGCCAACCTCTTCCTTTGTCTACATTGTTTCCTGGCCGCTGTGAGCTGCAGGAGGTTCTGCTTCTCCACCACACAGTCAGACTTCATGTTCTGCCAGAGGCCCGAAGAGACAGGGCTAAGTGATCCTAGAGTAAAGTCTTGGAAGCCATTCCTACCTCAGTGGCTGGTGCATTCAGGCCCACGTCAGAATGTCAGTCATTCTCTATTGAGAGTGCTCTGAGCATCCTTAGTGTGGTCCAATGCAGGAAGCGGGGAAGAGACGCAGGGGACCTCTGCTCCCACCATTCCCACCTCTGGATCTCCTCCTTTGCTGTTTTATCCCTGCATCGAAGCCTCCGTGGGTGCCTCAGGGCTCCTTTCCATCCCCTGTGGCCCAGGCCCCCTCTATGCCTCTGCTCATTACTTGTACCCACTTTATGTTTTAGCCTTCTGTTCTTCTGTTGCCTCCTCTGAGAGTGCAGCCTATAGTCTCCAGACTGACCTGCAAAGCCCATCTCCACTCCTAACCACGTGACCCATGCCAGCCTTGGACTCCTGCACTCTTACCACAGTCTGCATCTCGATGTGTCCTTCACTACCAGCAGGGTCAGCAGCTAGTCCATATTCATCTTTGCGGGTATAGTAGGTGCTCAGAAAAACAACAGCAACAACAAACAATAATAACAACAAAAACCAACAAAAGCTCATGGAATGAATGGGCTTGTATTTTTTCCAAATTTCATAATAAAGCTACTAGTCAGATTCTCACCTCATTTTTACATCTGTTAATTAGGAAAAGGCCAACCAGCAATAACTTAAAAATCCAAATAAACTTAGTTGAGTTTTCCTTTTAAAATAAAATCTAAATATGAGATTCTTTTGATCTTGCTATCACCACGGTAATATAAATGAAGCAGATTAATGTTAATGTTCCCAGGTACTGGTTCTGTGTCACCATGGTTGACAGGATTCAAGTCGACTTTATGAGATGGCATTTGACTTTATGGAAGTGAACACTATGTGCATTTACAATGTTACAGGGACTTTAAGCTGTCACGCTGAAAAATGTTTATAAAACATTAATCAAAAACTGCCTCTTTAATCCAGTGCATTGTCTGAGAGATGTTGGAAGATGCCTGTTGTAAATGGATTCCTTTTCTGACTGACGCAGTTTCCACGGGAAGGAAGCATTTCCCACTGCTCGCTGCGCACACCGTGTGCGTAGATAAAGAGCACTTTCTCTGCGCATTACTACCTGATCCGAGCACTTGGGAAATCACTAATGTGGAGTGTGCCATATTTCCATGTCACACATGACACATTTGTCTAAAATTATCCAACAGAGTTTGACACTGCAGCACACTCCATAAGCAGGGCTTTCAACTGACATCTGCCACGCAGGAACTTCACGTACGCCCTTTCTTCTTCTGAAGAGTGAGTATGGGCTTTCTTTTATCCTAGACCCAGGAAAGAGAGGATGAAACGGCGTGGACAAGGGCAAGCTCCCCCCTAACTTAAATATGTTTATTTTATGTTCTCTGAATTAGAAAATTCCCTTTGTATTGCACGCAACTTGCAATATTGTTGCCATGTATTAGATGAGCATCTCCTTGGGAAATGGACACGTCCCCAAAGACTAAGCATGGCGTTTTCTTTAACCACTGTACACTGCTGTCCTATGACTCACAATAGAAAAATCTACATTAAACACTGTTCACAGTTTACCTACAGTACTTGGAGTTGCATAGTACTCCACAATTCAAAGCCCGGGACAATTCTGTGAGCCGTGGAGTTGGACAGGTTCTTGCCTCTTTGCTCAGTTTCCATGCTCAGCACCAGCTCAGCTCCTCATCAAGTCCAGCTCAGACCGGTCAGGCCTCCCTCCTGTCTCCTGACTCTTCCTCTCATCAACCCCCAAACCACAGCCAGATTAATCTTCTCAAACCCATTAATTAAAGCCAAGGCCCCGATCAGGAGCTGAGTGAGTTTCCAAGGCCCATTCATCAAATCCCACACCTACTCAACTTTACTGAAAGATAATTACGGCTGCCATCATTTGGAAAGCGCCATTGCTTGCTAAGGGCTACGTCAGAAGTCTCAGCCAGGCCTCACTTGGTCCCGAGGAAGTAGGTGGCCACTTTCCCACTGACGGGGAGACGGGGGTTTAGTAAGTTCACGCAGTTAAATAACTCACCTGACCCCGTGCCTACGGCTAAAGCAGAAAGGGACCTGCGGTAACTACTTTTAAGCACAGATTTCTGTGAACACTACTAAAGCAAACTTCGTGGGACATTTGTGTCACAGGCCCAAGCCTAGAACTTCAAGGTCAGTTTAGATGCTGACCCTTCTCTTTATGTATGGAGGCCCATGGCGGCCGTCTTCCTGACCTCTCTCCTGAAGGAGGAGGACATATTTTCTAGACATATCTCATGCTCTAGGATTGACTAAGGACGCCATTGTTTTCTTTCTCTAACTTCTACAGAGTTTAAGTATGGGACAGGTACACAGCACAGTATCGACTGTTTCAGAAAACACGCGAATATTTCCTACATGGAAAAAGACAGTTTTAGGTCAAGTCTGATGCCCGCCCTGCTCTGGGAGAGGAGTGTGTTCATCTGATATGGTGTGGGGGAGACAAATAGGACCCACAAACATGCAACAAGAGGTAGTGGGGAAGTGTCTGACTAGAGCGTAGAGGCTCCGAGGATCTGAATATATTGGTGGGAATATGCAAGTGAGACACACTTAGCTGAGAGATGGCACCTAGTCCACTGAATCGCTTCAAAGGTCATTCTCTGAACCCATGTGACTTGTTCTCCATTTGAGGGCTTTCTCAGAGTACCACTGAGTTCTGGAGGGAGCTGCTGGCAAATCTTGAATTCACCTGCTTCTTTCTTCTCATGGTTTCCCACTTTTGCTTAGTTTGTTCTCAGAAACACCCAGCATTTAGCATCCCAGCACCTTATGCTGACATTGCAAGAATGTGTTACTTCTTGCTACTTATAGTCTCTGTCTCGCTTCTGAGTCTCCCAGGAAAGCTCATGCTTGCCCCTAAGATTCACCAGGTAGAACTCTAACATCGTGAACTCTAGTAGAGCAGGCACTGTTTGAGGAACGTGGTTACTCTTTTCAAACCCTCACTACCACACAGGCCCACATATATACACTCACTGTTCCCATGCTGAGACAGAAGAGTCACAGAAAGTGACGCTCGTTTAGCACTGATCTGGCTGGCTGACTAAGAACATTATAGTTTCTAGAACATGAAACAATGGCACAGCAAGGCCTTAACCACAGTCTTGGAATTGGTTAGAACAGGCTGAGACTGAGGCTGAGCCTGAAGAAAGCTAACTTTCAGTAACAGTAGCTATTGTTTTACGTGAGGGTTCCATTCTCCATTACTTACTATTGTGTATGTGCAAGTGTATGCATATGTGGGATTAAACTCCATGTTGTACAGCTGTGTGGATGCTACAGGTCAACCTTGGGTGTTGATCCTCAGGAATTGTCTATGTTGGCCTTTGACACAGGGTCCTTCCCTGGGGCCGGGCTGGCTCATGAGCTCCAGGCATCCATCCTTCTCGCTCTCCAGTGCTAGGATTGTAAGCATGTGCTACCATATCCAACCCTTTAAATATTCTGGGAATTGAACACAGGTCTCATGCAACAAGCACTTCCTACACTGAACTCTCTCTCTAAGCCCAATTTATCATTCACTATATCAGAGGCCTACACTGCTTGTACAATATGGTATTAAGAAGCCTGGGGCTAGAGTCACACCTGGGTTAGAGTCTTATTTCTACTGCATGTTTGATCTTGGTTGGGCTACTTAAACTGTGTGGGCAAGTGGAACCATGTCACCAGAGAGAAAAACTGGTAAGGTCAAGCAGATTAAGGAACCCCGGCAATTCTCATAATTGAGAATGGTAGGCATTTGAATCTGCTCCCAACCCAGTTCCTGACCTGGAGCACATGACCATGACACCCCACTAAGAAGACCATGATAACTGGTCACGCAGCATAAAGCCCAGAGTTCTCCATGCTAAATAGGCCCTGAATGTCCAGCCAATTAAGCTTCCCTTCCCAGACACTCCTTCTTGCAGAAGGTATTTAATCTCTGTCCACCCTGAGTAAGTCGTATGCATTCTTTCCCTCCATGAACAAAGAGTTTGGACAAGCAAGGGCTGTCTCTCTCATCAAGAACCATAGCGGAGCCGGGCGTGGTGGCGCACGCCTTTAATCCCAGCACTCGGGAGGCAGAGGCAGGCGGATTTCTGAGTTTGAGGCCAGCCTGGTCTACAAAGTGAGCTCCAGGACAGCCAGGGCTATACAGAGAAACCCTGTCTCGAAAAACAAAAACAAAAACAAAAACAAAAAAAGAACCATAGTGGGTACTGTGCCACCTAAGTCTCCCGCAGAAGGCTCCTCCTTGGTTCGCAGAGGCATGTCTAGGTGCTCTGGAGTTTGGGAACTACAGCCTCAGCCCAGTCCACACCAGGCTGGGACACCTATCTTAGGCGGCGTTTTGCCTCCCCTGAGCAGGTATCACCAACACTCCAAGAGCTGAGAGGAAGGTAGCAAAGAGGCCCTGTGTTTCATCTCCCCTAGTGGCTCCAAGCACCCCGGCAGCAAGGTGGAATACAGACCTCATTCCTAACTATAAGGAGGTAGCAAAATAATATGCAACAGTTCACATTTATCTGTTACGTTCCAGACACTGTTCCGATGCAGTGACAGATGGGCAATGGCTCTGCTCTCAGATAGCCACAAGTCCTCCCAGTTAGTAGGTAGCTATGCACAAGGGTGGGTGTGCCTGGCTTGACTTGGCTGTTCAGCAGAGGCATGGAGGGTAAGGGTTTTTTTGTTTGTTTGTTTGTTTTTGTCTAGGTGGTGTATAATCTGCATGGATCTCAGAATTCCATCCTGGTTATCATTCTAGGTTTCCCCCCAAACTATTCTGGAAAGTTCCAAGGATAACCAGTCAAACTTTTTGCAGAGGTCCTCAGGAAAGGGGCTAGGACAGCACAGACTGTATGAACACTTTAGTGGCTTCCTTATCTAAATAGTGTGCTTTCTGCTCCAAAGCACTGAGCACTCTAACATGCACTCGGTTTGTGTTTTACCAGCTGGCTTTCTCTGTGCAGCATTCCACCTCTAACTGAAAACTTCTGTCATCTTATCACTGGTGTGAGCCACCACAGCATCTGAGCTTGTCAGAGCTTTACAGAGACCAGAGGAAAGCATTTTTATCCTTCCTATATAATAAGGTATCCCACACGCGATCCAGTCAGACAGTGCTCTTAGAGCCTCGCTCAGTACCCTAGAACTCTGGGCTTATGGAAGCCACAGGATTTACCATCTCCAAACTGCTGACATTGAGTGGCCCCCGGTGGCCCTGGGCAGGCTGGCAAACCCCTGTTTCTAGCAAGAGGAGGCTATCTTGCATCAGTCTAACAGATACTCAGGAAGGGAACAGTACCTTCTAACCTGAGGCTTGAGTTACATTTATAATTATCTTTCGGTGGCACCTCACAGGAAATGGGACAAAGGAGATGTCAGCTGAGCAGGCAACACCCGATGATGGGCTCAGACAGTCTGCTGTCCTTGAGGGCCACCAAGCACTCCTGCCTACATCTCTGCCTGTGCACTTAGAATGACTGTAAGTCACTCCACAGTAATGCCCCTTCCAGTGCAGGCATGAGGTACTGTGTTCCTCTACACAGACTCTTATAAGGACTTTCCTACAGATTGGCCCTTCCTTCATACTTCAAAAGTAAAAATTTAAAACGCTCCTTTGTCATAAATGAATAGGCTTAGAAAAGAAAATGAACAGAGTTATGAATAAATGCTAAGGCACAATGAGGAGAAGAAGCAGTTCTTCTAGTAATGAAGATTTGAAGAGGAAAGAGGAACACGCACATGAGGCCCTTTGGTGGTGACACCTTGCACAGACCAGGCTTCAGACAAAACAGGTAGCCCCGGTCTGCTGCTCAGGCAGGACAGTGAGTTGGAGTTTGTTTGAGGCCGTGTTCTGAGAACACATCTGTCATCTTGTCCAGATGGAGTGAACTACGGGCATCCTCACAGTTCAGGAGAAAGTGAGGCAGAGCACGGAAACACTGGCCTGGGCAATGCAGACGTAGGGTGTGGGTCCAACATGGTGTGCTGGCTCCACAGCCTGTGCTCGAGTCACCTTAACTGATAATTTGCTTGGGGCCTTAGCTGCCCCCAGAACAGGGATCTGTGACAATAAAAACACAGAACAATGGCGGCAAAAGCCCAAGGAAAGGAATGTGTACACAGCACAGCCCGACAGGAAGCAGCACCTCTTTCAACAACAGCACTTAAGGCTGGTGGCTTTTACTTACTTTGAACCAAAGCTGTTTGATGACCATTTTCAGCCCATGAGGAAAATTAAAGATAGCCTTTCTGCCGACCATGTCTGGTTGCAGCCCTATTGCTTTATGAGACGTTTTATGTAAATAAAGATGCAAGAAAGGCCCAAAATGAACAGCTGGTGTTACGAAGAGGTGTGCTGTGATTGGAGAAGGTGGTCAATGAATGCCCTGGGCCAGCTCAGCAGATGCTGATGGGGAAACATGGAATTCTGCGGACTGAAGGTCTCCGCAGCAGAAGATGAGGGAGCCCTCGCTTGACAGAGCTGCAGAAACAATTAGCAGCAGGAATTTGGGAGTGAATTGAATTGCTGAGCCACAGAGCCTTTCTTCAAACATTGGCTGTAACTTCCAGGAGGAGCCACCATGCTTGTGGAGGCTATGTGTGGAAAAGTGGGAGGTCACTTTCTTCCTTTTCTATGCTGAGGTAAAAAACTTTGCTAATGGTCAGGCTCGCAAGATGTGAAGACAGTACACAGAGCTAGTACTCACATGGTAACAACAACAAAAGGCCGTAAGACTACACAGGAAAGGCACCATCTGATCAGAACGGGGTCCTTGCTTTACTCAACAGAGCTTCATGAATAGATTTTATTTCCATTTTCTTTGTATGCAGACCTGCATGAATGTCTGTGCACCATATGCATGCAGTGCCTGGGGAGGCCACAAGAGGGAGTTGGAGCTCCTGTGACTAGAGTTGCAGCTGATAGTGAGCCATGTGGGTGCTGGGAATTGAACCTGCGTCCTCTGCAAGAGCAGCCAGTGATGTTAACTGCTGAGCCATCTGTACAGTTCCCCAGACAAGTCTGTCTGAAGATATGCTTCAATGCTACCAACAGCAGCAGAAGCAGCAGCAGCAGAAGCAGCAGCAAAACACTATTGTAACATGTGACATGAAACAGAAGCTGATGCTGTGGGGTGAATGTTCACTGATTCTGTCACCTCTAACATGTAAGCTTAGTGCTCTCTAAACCATTGCAATGCGCTGACAGACAGTGGGAACTTCAGGAAGACATTTGATACTAGTTAAACGGTAGACATGGGTAAGCTGTGACCTAGATTCTCATTAGCCAGCCTAAGTATACACTTGTTTTGTTGGCATGGCTTTCATCTTCTAGCAGGGATTTTCTTCTCCATGGTCCAGGATTAGGGGGTGTGGTCTTGTTGGAGTAGGTGTGGCTTTGTTAGAGGAAGTGTCACTAGGGGTGGGCTTTGAGATTTCAAAAAGCCTATGCCAGGCCCAGTTCTCTTTCTGCTGCTGCCTGTGGATCAGGATGTAGAACTCTCAGCTTCTGCTCCAGCACCATGTCTGCCTACATGCCACCTTGTTTCTACCATGATGATAATGAACTAAGCCTCTGACACTGTAAGCTGCCCCAATTACATGCTTTCTTTTATAAGAGTTGCCCTAGTCATGGTGTCTTCACCGCAACAGGACAGTGACTAAGATAACAGTGACTCTGTAAGAGTGAGTGCTCTTACAGAGGACTAGCTCAGTGTCCAGCACCTACATCAGGTGGCTCACAATAGACTGTGACTCCAGCTCCAGGGGATCCAATGCCCTCTTCAGGCCTCCATGGGCAGTCTCACACACGTGACACACATGAACACATGCACACAAACATGCACAAATAAAAAACTAATTAAACCAAAGGCTCTCACACAACTACAAATAAAGAAAAAAGCTGGAGTGAGGTTCCTGTGCTTTATTTTTGCTCGACGCTGTTTTGTCACTACACTCTCCAATTTTATTCTATCTTAATGGCATGAAAACTGAGAAATAAATATCCCATCTAGTTTTCTGGCCGGAAGAGCGTGAGAAAACCCTGAGTCTGTTCTGTTAAGAACGCTTTTGACTCTCTGCTTCCCTGCAGTCTTCCTGTTTCCTTCTTTGGATACCTAATAGATGTACTTCATCTGGTACAGGTAACTTTAATTTTCCAAAATAGTGCAGTCAATTTTGTTAGCAAATGAAGGGTCACAGACTCATGATGAAGGGTGAAAGTCAGCGAGTGTGATGTGGGTCTTGGCCTCTGCTACATTGGAACTGCTAAGGGCGAGGATGAGACAGAGGGCCTGCTCTATCCAGACAGAGGGAGTTCTTGGCTTGTCTGCTCCTGGACAGTTTTCACAGGAGTCGAAAGTGAGCCAGGCTCACGAGTCAGGCCTTCGATAGAAACGAAGCAAGAGGCATCGTGAGCAAGATGATATGCCAGCTTTGTGAGGTACTCCCAGTGAACACCAGGGTGAGCTATTCCCCTTACAGCTGTCTAATTTGGACAATGAGGGCATGAGTACTGTGCAAGGTTGTTACGAATATTAGCTGAGATAATGAGGCAAGTTAACCCAATATGGTGCCTTGCACATAGTGGGTACCAAATGATTGCTAGGACCATGTTCACATCTTCTTTCTGACAGTGTTTAACTCAGCTGTATGGGAGTGCAATCTTGCATGCTTGCACCCTTGTCAAGTGCACTTTACATCTGTTCACTTATAGCACAACTATACCTCTCTCCTCTCTGGGTACTGCTAGTTCTCAGAGCTCTTTCCCTTCTAGCTGTCCACTGTGAGTGACTTCGTCTGCTCAGTAGACTAAGACGGTATCTTCAGGGGTAAGGCTCTGACCACAAGTTCAGATTCCACCACAGACTTTTAATGCCTGAAGCAGAAGCCCTACTCTGTTCCCAAAACCCTTCCCTCTCACTTAGACCCACTCTTCTACATCCCTCCCTAACAGAATAAACACTTGTTGCTCCTCAGGCTCCTGGTTCCTGCTCTCTTCTGCATACACATCACATTGCCCAGTATGATGGCTATTCTCGGTTGCCAATTTGACTACATCTGACATGAACTACAATCCAGAAATGGAAGCCACACCTGTAAGATTTTTTTTGGGGGGGGGGTTGGTTTGAAATGGGTAAATTCACTTCTAGTCTGGACCTTTGAGATATGAAGATGAACACCTTTGCTCTGGGCCCCACCATCTGCTAGAAGCCTATTTATTTAAAGACATGGGAGAAGGAAGCTCTTGCTCTTTGCCTGCTTGCTAGCAAGTTCCCTCCCTCCCTGGCATTAGAACCTACTCCTTTGAGACTGTGATGTGTGCTGAAGACCAGTGGAGACATCTAGACTGGTGGTCTGAGCAACTTCTGGGTTCCTGGGCTCTATGTACATAGGCAGCCACTGTCAGATGAGCTGGGTTCCAGCCTGTCAGTCATCCTAATACATTCCAATATATATTCATTCTGTAAGTTGTTTCTCTAGAGAACCCTGACTAATACACCCAGCACATCCCATGAGGTCTATGTTTGTCCGCTGATGCTTATCTTTGTCTGGACCAAAGCCTCACGCTGATCTTCCTGGTTCTCCATGGCGTATCCTCCCACCTAGCCAACAGAGTGTCCAAGGAAGCTGCTCAAACCTGAAAGTTCAGCTTCACTATCTGTCTATCCAGAACCCTGCAGTGGCCTCCTCTCATCTGGACAAAAAGGCAAGTCCTTCCAGAGACCAGTGAGGCCAAGTCTGGCTGTGGCTAGAGGGTCTTGGCATAGCAGTTTTAACCTCTTTTGCTTTCCTTCTTTCCCATGAGGCCCCGCCCCATGCCTGGACCCCTGGTCATCACTGTGTCTGGGTCCTTAAGTGTCCTTCCCCTGATTTGTTTCCTCCTTCCCTCGGGGGCTTCAGTCCTCTCGTGCTCTTCTGTCCTGATGCTGTCAGAGGGGCTGTCGGCTTGTCCTCACTGGAATGGAAGCTGGGCAAGGGCCAAAACCAGGGGACAAAGGGTGGGAAAAGGAAAAACCCAAAAGGTAACAAAAGGCAGGCCAGCTATAAGCCAAGAAGAAAGAAGAAAGAGATTTGATTCATGGATCTCTCTCTCTCTCTCTCTCTCTCTCTCTCTCTCTCTCACTCTCTCACACACACACACACACATACATTCCTTCCCTCTCTCTTATCTAGTGAGAGGGGTGAAACCCAGGGAAGTAAAGGAAGAGGCACAAAGGTGCAGAGGCCGACTACAGATGTGTGTGCCCTCTGCCCTCAAGCTGCAGGGTCAGTTTTCTCTACTCTACAGCAAGTGCTGGCTGTCACTAAACATAGGCTCCCTGGCTCACAGTGTCTGCCTCAATTTAGGGGACGTCAGGGAAGAGACCAGACCAAATAAATAATTGGAGATGTAACTGTCAAAGGAGGGCTGTTCCTGGCCTGCCTGCGTGCCGGTTACGATGGAGAGCTGTAACTTCCAGACACTGGCATCTCCTGGGTGAGAGAGAGCCTTCACATGCAACATGGTAAGCAGGGCTGTTCTGAAATTTTAGTATTGCTGGAGGAAAACTTTCTCAATATTAATAATCATGGTGAACAAACCCCTCTGTAACTCACAGAGAATGCACTGGTGAGCAGGAAGGCTTGGGAAGTGGGTTCTTGGTGTTCCAGGGTGTGGCAAAGACCTCATTGGAAAGGGCAACATGGGATGACAGTGGAATGTCCCTAATGTCCCTTTCAGACATGGTGTCCAGGGCTGATTACCAATGCGTACAATTCATCTCTTTGTAGTTGACTACGGAAATAAAAGCTTATAACACGAAGAGCTGATATTAAATAGCAATAAGGACTGTCTTCCTCTTTCCCTCCCTCCCTCCGTCCCTCCGTCCCTCCCTCCCGCCCTTCCTTCTTTCTTTGGTTTCATTTTTTTCATCAAAACCAATGAGTTTAATTAGGATTACTCACAGGAGCCAGGACGCCAGCTGACTTGGAGGAACAGGGACGTCTCACCAGAGTCTGCACACTCAGAAAACGAATCTCTTCCTCTACCAGGGAAGTGTGAAGCCTCGTGAGCCCCCAACCCCGTCTGAAGAAATAGTCCTAATTTTAATTGTAAAGAAGCCTTTGACTGTTCTATTTTGACTCTTTTATTAATTAGGCTATATAAACTTCGGTGCTTCTCGTTTTTCTTAGGAAAACTATATTTAGGACAAGGAAACCTGAAAGTTCCAGCCGAGAACATTTTAAAAAACTATATTTTATGGACAAAAAAAAATCCCCTAGCCAGGCTGGACCTCACTTGCAAAAAAGACTCAGCATGAGAAAATAGACCTTGGCTATCAACCAGAACTCTAGTTCTGCCCTTCCTGACACATTCTGGAGCCTGCAGGAGGTGACAGCCACAGTTCCCACACAGCTACAGGTGGAGAAGGCTGCACAGTCTCAGGCAGGCACATACCCTCTCCAGGAGTGCCCCTCAAACCAGGTGGGGGTCAAGCTCTGGCACTGTCAGTGGCTTCCAGTGCAGGCTGTGGGACCTGCTGGATTCTTAAGGCAAGCAGACAGGGTTTCTAAAGTTTTGGGCTGTCCGTGGGGATATCAATGGTAGCCCATTTAGGATCACTATCATGCAGAGTAGCAAGGCAAGGACCGCACCATCCCAATACTCTTCCTGAATCCATTACGCTAATTAGTAAGGTTTCTATTTGCTCCAGAGCCGGATAACAGCAGTGTCTGCTTCTCTGGCCTCAACACTCCAGTGCAGATTTGCCTTTAGAGCAGCTGGTGCTGGAGTTGCAGCTGAGTAGTGCGAGAGTGACCTAGACGGAAGAGCAGTCCGCACAATAGTATTTCACAGTCAGTCACTTCTTGTTACCAGTACTTAGCACATGGTCTCCCTGGTAAGTACCCAATATAGGCAATTGTTTTATTACTCCTATTGAAAACATGTTGAATAGATCAATGAAAGGTATAGAAACAATTAAAAACAAAGCTGAATAAAATAATATAAAAGAATTTTTATATCAATTCAAGAATCACTCTATGCCACTTTATTTTAAAGGTCAGAAATGTCAGTAGAAGCTCAGTGAAAGATACCCCAAACCCGAGGAGAGGCTTTGCAGTCAGCACTGGGGGTGGGGGTGGAGGTGGGGAGTGGAGCAGTCTCATAGTGGCTTTCTAACTGTGGGCATCTGATGGTCACTAGTACAGAGAACAGACAGAACATGGGCACCTGGGTGCTGGTTAGCTGAGCATGCGGTTAGAGTGAGCAATACTTGGAGCTCAGGCCACAAAACTTTCAAACAAGCTTCCTTACCTTGAAAAAAAAAAAACCCTTTATGTGTTGGAGATGCACAGGGGTGTGTGCTGGGGAGGGGGCAGCAGCTGGGGAGCCAGTGAGCATGTGTGAAGTTAGAGAGCAGGGGAGGTCTCCCGTTTCCACCTCCCACCTCACCACAGGAATACTGGATTCCAGATGCATGCCACACTAGTCAGCTTTATATGGCTTCTGGGGACTCAAACTCAGGTCCTCAAGTGTGTATGGCACGGGCTTTATTGAGGTCTTCCCAGCCCTGGGAGGGTACTCAGCAGCCTCCTCAGGCAGCAGGCAGCACTGCAACAGGGAGGTACCACTCCTTTGAAGGACTTTCCCTCGGACACCGGAGAGGAAGATTTACTTTCCAGATCCAAGGCTAGAAAAACTTACACGCCACGTGCACTCTCAGTGTGGCAAGGGCTTTCCCAGCTGCGTGATTTGGTCCAGCTCTTGCTGAGAGCCAGAATTATAGCTCAGCACCAGGAGCAGGGATCTAGCCTAGAAGCAGGCCTGGGTTCTCACCACTCTCTCCTGAATCCTAACAGCTTCCTCTTTTAGCTTCCAGCTGTTTGTTAGCTTCCTACCACTGCTGAGGAGCTGCCCTGGTTCACCTGTCTACATAAGTGTCTGTAAGTGACATCTATAAGCCATTGATAATGAAACTACTTAAATTCAGTTCAGGAATGCTTTTACAAAGAAGAAAAAAATTGGGACTATCATCATTATTGACTGTCAATAGCTGATCTGGTCTGAGATGATAATTCTTTTATTTTGCTATTTAAACTACAAACCGATAAGCCGCATAAGGACTTAAGGACCTCAAATATCCTGAACCATTCTCTTCTTAGGTGTAGCTAGAAAAGTTTTTCAACATATGTTGAAACTCTAGAAAAGCCTAGTGATTTAAATCCCAGAGAGAAAAAGATAACTAAAAGTAAAATGCCAACTCCAGAGGATATCTGGGCTCTAATCTCTTTCTTGATGAAATCTATTGACTGTGCACTGAGCCGTTCCTAGCTGAGCTGCTCTTCAATCTCCACTATGTAAAACACCTTCTCATTATTACACTAATATCGCCATCACACTGGAGAATAGCAGTGAGACTTCCTGGCTTCTATGGCAACCCACAGCAAGGCTGCTGTCTTGAAATTGCCTCCGACCTCAGTTGGAGCTGGAGGAGCCAGCAAACAAGCCCTGTAGTATTGTTTCAGATGAAGCCCAGTGATAGCTCTGCACTTCCTTCAGGCCTCCTCTCTCAGTGAACGAACTCCAGGGAATGGCATCACGTCAGGCTCTCCAGATGGATTGTGTGAGGCCATAGCTCAATGTCATTTCCAATAGGAAGCCTCATAATTAAAGGTCAAATAGTCACTTCATCTGCAATCAATCAATAGAAAAAGTCCTAATATGGAGAGCTAATCAATCAATGGCAGATGCACTAATAAAAGCAATGAATCAAATACAGCTCGTGTGCAGATGTGAGCACATCAAATACAGCGCGTGTGCAGATGTGAGCGCATGGAAGACCACAACAGGGCGACAGGACGAGAACAGTAAAGTAAACCAAGGGTAGACATACGCACACACCCACGCATGCACGCACGCAGGGGCTGGGAGGCTTTCCAAGTCACATGGGTACCACTTGGCCTGCATGGGTTATTCTTAAATATGAACCAAGTAGAATCATAAACTGTAGTGTCTAAGTTTCCCTTAATATATTTTACTTGAGGTGTGTGTGTGTGAATATAAAAATCTCTGGAAGAACTATTAGGACAGCACTTGACACAGGAAAAGATGTATTTCTAAAGTGCCAGGCAGCTATACTATAATTTGCTGTATTTCATCTTTGTGTGAAAAAACAAAAATAAAATATTTCTGGGTGATGTTATGTGGAATTTCCTTCCTTTCTAGAATGTGATTTTCCACCAACACTGAATGTGATGTGATGTGATGTTCTTCCAAAACAAAAAAGTTCTATCTGCACAAGGACTGGCCTGCAGCTCAGGTCACTACCAAGACGTAGTCTCTGTCACCCTCAGGACACCAGGACATCAGGACACCAGGAGAAGGCTTGTGAACATGGGCAGAGCAAACTTATGGGTTTTCCAAGTCTACTTTAGCAGTCAGCTTCTGGTATATGTGGAAATCAGGGTGCTTTGTCTGAGGTAAAGACAAGCAGTGAGGTACACGGAAGAGACCAGAGGAAGCTGAGTTGAAGCAAGGATTGGCAGAATCCACGAACTGGAAGCAAAAGTCTCTTACCTTAGGCCTCAGGAATCTGAGGCCAGGTCAGATGTTTAGGGTTTTTAGTTCTCAGAGAGCTTGGGCCTATCAGAGTATAAAACAGGTAAGGATTTACACTGCATGGTCACTGGGTACCACAGTGTCTTACCATCGCTGTGTGAACACAAACTATCACGGTGTTTTACGATCAATGTGTGACCACAGCTACCATGGTATCTCACAATCGATGCATGGTCACAAGCTGATACGATGTCTTACCACAACACTGTGTTACCACTGGCTGCCACAGCATCTCACTGTCACTGGAAGTCTAGTATATACTTCTTAGGAGAACTCTTTACAAGCAAACAGAAACCTAAGCTCATCCAATCCTTTTAGGAAAACACTATTTTTGCAAATAGCTTTCAGAGGCACAAAGGGCAGAAGGTGTGGCCCTGGGAAAAAGGGGAGGGAAAAGGAAGAGACTCTGGATTTGGATGGTTTTGTTTATAAAACTAGAAATACCAAGTATGGCAGCACACGCCTCTAATCCCAGCACTCAGGCAGCAGGTATCTGTGAGTCTAAGATCAGCCTGGTCTTCAGAGTCAAGTTCCAGAACAGCCAGGGATATACAGAGAAACCCTGTCTTGAAAAACCAAAAAGAACCCCACCACCACCACCACCACCACCACCACCTCCAATCACCCCTGAGTGCGCTTCCTGCAGAAGGTTCAACTAGCCATGTGTGCTCAGCAGAGGGTCAGAGAGGACACAAATTATCATCCATTTTGGTTTTTCACTCCACAGCAAGTCCCAAGAAGGCTCAGGGTTAACCGTCCACTGCAGGCAGGCTAGGATGCATACAAGACAGCCATGGTAAACATGTGCTCCAAGAAGAGGCTGCATCTGAGCCCCTCTGACCTCCTGACCTTTGGGTACATCTCTTGGTCTTTATAAGCCTCGAATGCCCAACATGGCATCTATAACAATATGTGGCAGAGATGCGTTCTTTCCTATTCCAGGAAAATCTATGACAGGGTCATGTGACTGGAGCCCTGGCACAACATACTTGAACTAACAACATGAATAGGAATATCAGCACTGCTTCATGGAGGTCCCTGAGCGCTGGGCAGCAGAGCAGCTGTGAGATGAACCCTCAGACAGTCTCTAGAAACCTCTGGAGCGCAGTGACTGCACACATCCTGTCAGGAATTGATCATTCAGGATCCACCAAGTACTCTGCTGGACACTTGGCACAGTTTGCAAGCTTTACAGTAATACTGAGGTAGACATTAGCCCATTTTACAGATGCAAAGTTCAAGGATGTTAACACCAAGCACATCATGAGGGCAGGAATGAAGATCCCAAAGCTCTTTCCTTCAGTCTGGGGACTACAGAGACTTCGGCTCCAGAGGCAGAAACTACTCCTTGAAGAATGTGTCTCATTTTGAAATTACTTCCCAAACTTAACAAAACTGGGCAAAGACCCCACCAGAGAGTTGTATTTACAATTCATAAAAACATGAAGTCTCTCCCATGTTGTTTGAGAAGGAATGTCTTTAATGTGAGGAAACTCAAAGCAACATAACAGTTCCCCATTCTCTCAAGTGAGCCCCATTCCAAATGCACGGGAATTTTTAATTTCAGTTTTTACGCAATACCCCAACAACTCACTGAGTTCACAAGTGACAGCATTTTCCAATAGAGTTCCCGATTACTTCATGAATTTTAATGACTGAGAACACAGGTTCTAGATGTCCCCGAGGTCACCAGGGTAATGCATTAAATTGAATAAGCCTATACAGACATTAGCACTCTTCTTAATCTTTTCCTTTAGAGAAATACTTCCCTTTTATTACTGTCAATCCAATTGACTCACTATGGCTAAACCATCTTTGTAGGAAACAATATAATATTAAAAAAATGAATTTCAAACTAACATCCATCAGCAAACCACAGCAATAGCAGTCACTGTTGTCATCTTGATGTGAGCTCCCGGGAGAAAACAGGCAGTTTCTCACATGCAACTCTAGAGCCATCCCCAGAAAGGTTTGTCAATTGCGCTCTCAGAAACAGGCCTGAGACCCCAACCAACGTAGGCTAACGTTTTACACTGATCATTTTTCACGAGAATGGAAACATGATTGCAAATTAAGCTAAACCCTGTATTATTAATTAGGCCCTCAGAAATTGGTTTGATCAAATAACAGACTCCAGAGCCCATGGCTGGTGTTCTTGGTCTAAATGAATGGGCAGCCCCATCCAGTTAACTTGAGAAGTTTCTGAATTTCACAATTATTTAGGGTAGTATGTAGTTTTTAATTTGGTGAGTCAACTTACCCAAGGTGAGGGACTTGTGTGTGGAGCAGAAGATGATAGCCACTGTGTCTGCTGGTGTGAACCCCGAGTTATTCCTGGGGGGAAACGGGGAGGAGTTTTTACAAATACTTGTATGAAAAGGCAAGCGTATCCGACATCAAGTGTGCCCACCTTCATGTTAGCATCCTGCTGATCAGCCCTGGTGACAGAGGCTACTGTGGACCAAAGTGCATAGCCCTGCCTGGATTTCTACTTAGAGAATCCTAGTTCCTATGCCCAGCTTTAAAAGTTTAGAAAATTATGAGGCAGAATCAGATATAATAATAATGATACTATGAATAAAAATAGCAAAAACAACAATAAAATATTCCCTCTGTCTTAGAAACTCTTTCACAATTCCTATTCTGTGCTCTGAACTCTAACAAGAGCAGCTCGCCAAAGGATGCTTCAGAAGTAACTACACACAGATTAAGTGAGCTTGTCCCCAAATCCTGTGTCCATCTAATACTTAAAGGTTTCTAAAGGAGTCCACATTTCCCTTAGTAGCCCCACCTCCCCATTTGTAACTTTTGTGGGGAGAAAACTCTTAATCCTTTTTTTGAAAACTCCCTGGAGGAAAGGTGCTGGAGGCCTCACTTCTCACCCCACAGACATCAAGAGAATATATATGCAAATGGTGCTGGTCTCCCGTGGGGGTGGGGAGAGCTTTGCATGCTCCTGGCTCTGCAGCATTCCCTCTAGGCTCTCGGCAGCTGAGGTGGCATCTCCCTGGGCTGAGGCTCCCACAGATGAGTGGTACAGGAGCACAACAGGCTGCCCTCCTCTCACATCAGACTCTCACTGACTTTCCTCTCGTTCTTTAAACATCAGGCCGCATAACTGACATTTTCATCCCGTCATTCCCGTGGTAAACCCAACAGAGAGGGAACTCTCAGGCAAACACCTGAGCTATGACAGAATAGGAGTAAAGATAAATGCTGCATGTAAAAGAAGGGTCAGATGTGAGGGGAAAAGGTGGGGGAGAGAAAGACTATCCTGTCCCTGGAGTGTGTGGGCTGTATCAGTGGACCACACAGACCCTCCCAGGAGTTAGGGGTGGTAAATCCACAGTCCAAGCCTGGAGCCATATGCACAGTGGGCAAAGAGTAGATTCTCCATGTTGGCTTATGTTCAGGAATGCTGGCTTGGGCCCGGGCGTGGACTTGGATGAGGCAGGCAGAAACACTAGAGCAATAAGATCAGACTTGTTCTTAAGGAGTAGCCATGCAAACAGAACCAGCTGAGACTGAAGATGGAGGGTGGCCACAGAGAGGAGCTAGAAGGGCCACTGGAAGAGCAGGACACAGCCACATGGGGTTTGAGTGACCAGAAGGTTCTACTTCTCCAAGGAGTGCTCCTTCCCAGTGAGCACACTTGACTTCAAACCCACAGGATGATGTCATTCGCCTCTATGCAGATAACTGCAAATGTGTGTTGAGAGTTTACACATGTAAGTGCTGGTGACACCTTTATTATCATAACCATTACTTGTAGAAAGGAAGAAGTTATGGGACATTGGAAGCTCTGAGCAGTCTAGATGGAGAGTCATGAATGGGAACAAAATGGAAGAGGTAGCCACTAAAGGGGCAGGGGGAGGGGGAGCCAAGGAGCTGATGCTGCTGAGGTGAGGTAGCCACTAAGGGGGCGGGGGAGGAGGAGCCAAGGAGCTGATGCTACTGAGGTGAGGTAGGCACTAGGGGGTGGGGGATGGAGAGCCAAGGAGCTGATGCTACTGAGGTGAGGTAGGCACTAGGGGGCAGGGGAGGGGGAGCCAAGGAGCTGATGCTACTGAGGTGAGTTGTTACAAGGGACCATGAGTTGGGGAGGGGTGAATTTCAAGAGGACCAAAGGGGTAAACAGAGTTTCTTAGGTTATTTTTGTTGTTGTTGTTAGTGGTGGTAGATTTTGTTTTTTTGTTTTTTGTTTTTCTTTTTTTAGAGCTGGAAGCAAGACAAGGTGAGTGGAAAAATATGGAAAACACAGGCGAGACACATGTCAGGGTAGGCTTTCCATGCACCTCCGAGTTTCAGGCAATGAGGCAATGTGGCAGACTGAAGAAGAGACACCCCCCCCCCCAGAGGGATGGACACCGTGCCTGCAGGATATGAGCTGTGTGGAAGTCCTCACAGACACAGGCGGTGGTGTCAATCAAATGCAAAGGTCTCACCTTGCCCCTGTCCCAACCCTGTACTTAGATCATGGGGTATGTTTTTACTTCCAGTGGGGTGCAGGAGGCTCCAATCTGACCTGGAGCTCATGTCATGCCTCCCCTACCTCCAGCTTCCTTCCAGTGCAGCTCAGGAGGACACTGGAGTTGCTGCTTTGTTCTGCTCCAGTAAGGAGACTAAAGCTAGGCCTGGGCCCCATAGCTGGAGGGAGGACAGGGACTGAGGACAGAAACCGGGGACTTGTGCTTACACCCAATGTCCTCTGACTCTAGCTGCCCAGGGATAGGACCCAGAGCAAATGCCCAGGCAGTCCTCCACTCAGGGGAGAGCACAGTCCTGGGCAGCCCTGAGCACATCTCCAAGCACTCTGTGTCCAGTGTGTCTTCTGAGGGAAGCCATAGAAGGATGTGGCCAGAAAACCAGCACACCCAAAGTCACAAAGTAGGAAGTAGCCTGCCCCAAATTCCGGGGTCAATTTACCTTCTCAGAAAACAAAAAAAACAAAACCCAATCAGGATCTAATGGATGGGAGCGAGCAGTGTCTAGGTCCATAGCTCACCCGTGTCCACACTTTGTAGAAGGTGGCATCAAGTCACTGAGCACAGCACAGGCAAGCCAGCGTGTCCCGTGTCCCGCTCCTTGTACTGAGTCAGTGAGGGCTTGCACTCCTTTCCAGCGGTGAGCATCTGTGTGTAAACTCCAGCAATCGTGTTCCTTCTCGTTTTCGAACCCCACCGTAGCTCTCTTTAATATTGATTTTCTTCTTAGCCTGCTTTTATCATTTCTTTTGATCACTTTGTCTCCCCCTAGGTGCTTCTTTCCTTTCCTTCCCAACTGGTTTCTTAAGAATTCTCTCTAACAAAGCTTTCAATCAGCCCTTTCCACGTAATATTTATTTTGTCTTCCTCTGTACCCACAGAGGAAGGCATGTCAGGTTTCTCTAACAGAAACACAGAATGTGGGGCAGAAAAGGTCCACAGAGAGAGACAGGGAGATCTGTCGTCCCTGTGAGGCAGGCACCCTTTGTTAGCCTTTTGTCTTGCCTTTTAACAACAGCCCTGCACCTCACAAGCTGTGTGGCACTAGACAAGCTTCCCAGAACTCTGGGGTGTAGGTACTCACCTCCAAATGTACACAGCTGTGGAACTAAATAAACCCTGTCTCCCTTCTCCCTGCGGCCGCTTTCCTCAGGACTGTGGTAGACACATAGCCTTCCTTCTTCTTACTGAGTTCAGCGGCTCCAGTGACTACTAAAGTATCCTTTGTACAGCTTAAACATTGCTTTCTTTTCCTAAAGCTTTTCAATACCAAAACAAAACAACAGAACTGGAACAACAGCCTTCCGAAGCTGCAGAAGTCTAGAGCACTCGCCTGGGGATGGCTGATCTGCAGCTGAGGGTCAAGCTTCATCTCCTAGCAACTGTGGCAGAGAAAGGAGACCTGGATGGCGGCACAGTCAGAAGAGCCACCTTTCTCTTACTAGTACTAGGTTTTGATGTGACAAGTTATCTCGATGACATACCTTTCATTTACTGAGTCCTACTTTGTACTGGGTCTGCATGGCCAGGGTTTTGTGGTGCTCTTATGAGATACACACTGTGATGTGTTTATGCAAAGATAAAGAGAGAGGGGGTGCTTTGTTCTAACAGGGTGTGGTGGGGTGTGGGGGAAGGGGGTGCTTCAGCTGTCCCATGTCGAGGCATTCCCTTCCCCTGAGGGACCAGCCGGTATAGTATAGAATAGAGTTTATTTAGGGCATGGGGAGGGGAGTTAAGAGAGTAGTAGAGTCAGAGAAAGGCAGAGAGAGAGAGAGAGAGAGAGAGAGAGAGAGAGAGAGAGAGAGAGAGAGAGAGAGAGTAGAGAAGTGGAGGGGGAAAGGAGGAGGAAGGGGCGAGAGGGCAGATCAGGAGCAAGAAGGAAAGAGCAAGAGAGGAACAAGAAAGAGAGGAGGGGGCAAGCAGCCCCTTTTATAGTGGGTCAGGCCTACCTGGCTGTTGCCAGGTAATTGTAGGTGGAGTTTAGACAGAATGCTAACACACTGTCTCTATTTTTTTCCCCCATAAGGAAAAGCGGCAGAAATCACAAGCCTATGGAGCAGGGCTGAAACCTAAGTTCATTGGAGTCTGGTGTTGGGATTTTGGACCTAGCACTATTCTGCAAACAGACAAATGGGAATGTAGGATAATCACTTGCCAGCAGTTTAAGTGCTCTTTGGCATGGTGACATTCCAGACCCTAAGACATCCTAATTAGAGAGGCGAGGGATGGCAAGGAAGCTCAAGTTTCCAACAAGGTCCCTCTTTCTACCAGATGCATATCTTCAGCATGGATCTGCGCATGGCAGGAACAAGGGAAGGCTTGAATACGGACATGGGTTTCCTTTCAGGCCCAGACTGACTCTAGATTAACTGAGCTGGTATGGAAAAAATAAAAACGGGGTTGGGGGTAGGGAGAAGAAAGGGGAAAGAGAGAAGAAAATGGGGGGATGGGTGGGAGAAAGAGATGGGGGACAGGCAGATTTCATGAATTACAAGTAGGAAAGAAGAGAAGTTGGAGAAGAAAGTAAATAGACCCCACAGAGACAATAGATCTCCATGACCTATGACATCTCCCTGGGACCTGTGACAAATGTGTGTGTCTGTGTGAACTTGGAGAACTCAGCTAAGCATTGTTTACAAATACCCTAAGTGAAATAAGCATTATGAATTATAAGTTTTATTTTTATTATTTTAAATTATCTATTCCAGTGTGTCTGTGTATGCTATGTACGCACTGAATACAGGCTCCAGGCGGCCAGAAGAGGGCACCGGATCTCCTGGAACAGGAGTTGCCACCTCTAACAGGTTTTGTGAGCCACCTAGTGTGGGTGCTGAGAACCAATCTCCAGTCCTCTTCAAGAGTAGCAAACAGTCACTGAGCCATCTCTCCAGCCCCAATATTATGAATCTTGAAAGTAACTGAAATACCTTTTCAAACAATGGTGAATGGCAAAGCATTCTGCAAATACAAAATAAAAAAGCTTTCAATTTTAGGTGTACTACTTAGAAGGATAATCTGATTTTTAGGCAAGTTCCTAGCATCAAGATGTACCACTATCATCAAGTTGCTGTCCATTTACACATATGCACAATCCCTTGGACAGAGGCTGGATGGGGCAGCTACTGCTCCTTCTCCAGTCAGATCCTTATGAACTATGAGACCTCTCAGTGAGAAGTAACGTGAAAGCCATTTCCTACATTTCATTCTGTTGAAAACTGCCCACTTGCTAACAGACTAATCCTGGGCACGGGCACATAGGTTCCACTGTATGGTTTGCCAGAAAATGTGTATGTCACATGAGGGTTAGGGAAAAGTTCAGGACACTGTTGAGTATGGCAGAGAAGCAGGATTTTAAGACCAGGGTCCTAATGAAAGATCAGTTTACTGCATGCTAATAACTGAGAGCTGTAATTGAAGAAGTTACAATGCCCCACCTCCAGTCCCATTCCCACCCTCTATGCTTTATAATGATTGGTTTTAATTGTAAACTTGGCACAATTTATAATTATGGGGCAATGGAGTTTCAATGCAGGACTGTCTAGGGTAGGGTATGTCTGTAGGGGGCTGTCTTGACTAAGTTAATTGAGGCAGGAAGATCTGCCCACTGTGGGTGGCAGTATTCTCTTGGCAGGAGATCCTGGATTGTGCGGAGAGAAAGCTATCTGCGCACTGGCTTGCATGCATTAACACACTGCTCTTGCCTGTGGGTGTGATGTGACCAGAAGCTTCCCGACCTCCTGCAGTGCTGGGCCAGTGCTGGGCTGGGACCTGGAACCCTGAGCCACATGGGCCCTGTCTCACTTGTGTTGCTCAGGCCAGGGCATTTATCCCAGCAACAGGAAATGAAACCAGGAGGTTCTCAAGGAGATGCTCAGTCCCTAAGGGGACATCTACAAAGTCTGTCATCTGACAGGATCACTAGCTCTGAAAACTACCTTGCCACAAGGAACAGCACACACAGTTTTCTCTATGACATAATTGCTCTAGGATTTATTCTTACTTCATAAAGCATAACCTCAAATTTAGAAAAATGCTTCAAATTATAGCAATCAATTCAGTTTGTTTTTTATTGACTCTGAACAATCAGCTAAACTCAATGCTGCAAAAGCCAAGAACCTGGTGTGAGGCCCAACCTCGCCTCTCACAAACGTGGTGGCGGAATGTGAGTTTCATGTGAGATCAGACCTCCTTCTTGTGAGAACTCACTGTGAACACCTACAGCCCATGGGCCTGGAACCTGATCCAGTGTTCCTCTTCACAACTAGTACCTGTCTGGGTCTTCCTCTGCCGCAGTCCACCACATCCTGCTATGTATGTGTGCTAACATATGTATCATTGCTTCTTCTCACAAGACAGCCATTCTTGTTGACTGTCTCTTCCATGAAGCCAACTCCACCACTCTTTGGCAGTGCTGTCTGACCACAGGGTGTCTGAGTGTAGCCCTTGGAGATCACATATTTACTCTGTAAAGTCACGCAGGGCTAGAATCATCTCTTTTTTTGAGACATGCACTCTGACATCTTTCTTGTTTCCCAGGCTTAAGTAATATGTACTGAGTGAACTCCACCAGCAGAAGAAGTGGTATTTAGTGTAAGCCTTTAAGAACAGGAAAGATGACCTAGATCTGGTGGCACATGTGTGCAACCCTAGCATCTCGGGAGCTAAGGCTGGAAAACTGCTATGAATCTAAGGCCTCCATGGGCTACACATAGGGAAGCTTCTTAAATCACACGCACACGCACGCACACACGTGCACATGCACATGCACTAGAACATGGATACCAGGCTGCGCTTGGGGAGAGCCTCAGTGACAGAGAGAAATGAGAAAGCATGAAGCCCTTCTAGGAAACAATCAAGATTTTACCTCAAAGCTTAGGTAGAATGGATACACATGGTCTCTCACAGTGGCAAAATAGACTCACACAATGAGCTTCATTCTGCTCCTCCCTTTTGTGTTTACATAGACTACCTTTTATTTTTAACTAAGCTTTGGAGATATTAGAACAATGCTGTGGTCACCAGGACCCAAGTCACTGGAAGCCCTAAGAACCTGGTGGTAGCACCTGCCTTAATCCCAGTACTTGGACGGCAGAGGCAGGAAGATCTCTGTGAGTTTGAAGCCAGGCTGGTTTACAATGTGACTTCCAGAAAAGCCAGGGTACACAGAGAAACCTTGTCTTAAAAACAAACAACCAAAACCAACCAAAACACCCCACCCCTACCCCCCAAAAAAACCCTAAAGCCAAACCAAAACCAAACAACAACAACAAAACCCCACCACCCAATCAACACAACCAAAACACATAAACAAATGTAAGAAAAATTTGAGGCTAGAAATGTAGTTAGTGGGGCATTTGGAACCGAATGAGGGAAGTGACTTTGGGAGTAGAATATGTATGACAAATTCAGGTGATTATCTACAAAATAATGATGCTAAGGAGTCCAGCTTGAGGAACTCTGGAGAGGGGGGCTCCAGCAAAAAAGAAAAGATAGCTGGTGGTGAAGAACCTCTGTGACTCTGAAGTCAGCTTAGTCTATATAATGAATTCCAGGCCAGCCAGGGCTTCATTGTGAGACCCTGAATAGACGTATAGACAGATAGACAGACACACAGGTGGGGGTGGGGTGGAGAATGTAAGAGCTGTAGAGCTCTACAGATGCCATCTTTTGGTCATAAAATGGCCACTGCACTCATGAGCTCACAGAAGCTATGATGGCTTGCGAAAAATCAAGCCAGTAAGATGGTCCAACATGGCAAACCCTAGTGTCAGTTGAACTCAGTGGTTACACAAACCCAAAAGTAGAGGTGTGAAAGGGGAGAACATGATCAAGATACACTGTTTATGTGTATGAATTAGTTAAAAATAAAAGATTGCCCGTTTAACGGGGGGAAGAGGAAGTTTCAGAGAAAAAGACTAATTGCATTTTAAATATCTTGCTAAGGCATTGGCGGACGATAGGTACACAGTAAGGAAAATGATCTCGCTGGGGCAGAGGAGAAAGACTAGACAGAATGTCTCAACTTGGATGTGTCAGCAGAAAGCTGCCAGCGAAGCCAGGAGAATGGAGGGGGCTGTGCAAGCTCGTGAGGGAAGTGAGATACGGGCCCAGTCCAGCCCCGTCGGCCATGCTGCAGTTTAAAAGAGGCAGCAGAGAGAAAGTGGTCATTGAGAGTAGGAAACGCAGGACAGCACGTGGTACAGCAGCCACAGGGAGACGCTAACGGGAGACACCAAACCACTTACCGTGTGGAGAAGATGAAAGTCAGAAGCATGAAGCTCAGCTGAACGGAGACTACTGAGGAAAAGACAGAACAAGACAGTGGGTGAGTGGTGTCTGAAGTTCTGGTAGCCTGCTGAGCTCTACCAAACACCTGTCTGAAATGAAACACAACTCAGCCGACATACACTGCCAAACTGACAGAGGCACAGATGGCTGGACTAAGCTGTTCTCACACACAGATGATGGCGTTAGCACTCAGGAAGATCTAGAACCCTCTCTGACTGTCTTAGGTTTGGTGATCTTGTTTGTTCATTTAAAAGGACTGGCTTACACCGGGAGCTGAGCAGCATAAACATAGACATAAACATAACGCGCACCTGGAAACAACTCATCTCCATGGTAAAAGAAGATTATCTGGTATTATAGTATTACTAAAAGTCATGCTTGGAAATTAGGATAACTAGAATACAAAGTTGTTTTTTAAGCTTTAGTAGTTATTGACATTTATAGTCTGTGGCTCCTGAAAAGCAAAGAACCATTTCTTTATAAAATTTCATCAGAAACTATGATGGAAACTTGAGATATTATCCAATGCAGCTGAATTTTTATACACACACACACACGTATGTGTGTGTGTGTCTGTATCTGTATATATATAAAATGACATCATGTCACAAATCTTTTTGAAGTCATGAGAGATCAGACTGAGGGCTGGAGAGATGGCTCAGAGGTTAAGAGCACTGGCTGCTTTTCTAGAGGTCCTGAGTTCAATTCCCAGCAACCACATGGTGGCTCACAACCATCTGTAATGGGATCTGATGCCCTCTTCTGGTGTGTCTGAAGATAGCTATAGTGTACTCACACAAAACAAAGAAATAAATCTGAGAGGGAGAGGGAGAGGGAGAGGGAGAGGGAGAGGGAGAGGGAGAGGGAGAGGGAGAGGGAGAGGGAGAGGGAGAGGGAGAGGGAGAGGGAGAGGGAGAGAGAGTGCAGGCTGAGTTGAACTTAATTTGGTGACTTATTGAATTGTGACATAGATGGAACTGAATGCAGTACATATTAGAGTTTCTGCTATTAACACTACTGTAGATCAGAAAGTGGTGCACGAAACATAAAAAGAGATTAAGATTCAAATGTCAGGCTGATGTCTTTCTAAAAAACATATTGATAGAGTCAAGTCAGTAAGTAAAGGTAATATCAGCTGAGCAGAGAGCATGGAATTGCTTCACAATGCTGTGGGGAGGTCAGGTGACAGCCTGTGACTTACTTATGAACAGTATGAGGATGAGGCTGAATTTGTCCAGGTCGATGTTTGGGTTGGAGAAAGTGTCACAGAAGGTGGTGTAGATGATCATGAGTAGCACGCTACTGCTGACCACACCAAAAGGCGGCTTCTTCCTCTCCAGCCAGTCCTTGATGTAGCGTCGGACGATCTGAAACACAGAGATCAACAGGTCGCCTCTTCGCTGAGATGTAGGAAGTGGAATTGGGCATCACAAAGTGATTCTGACAGCGCAAAGACAGAATGGGAAGAGAATAATTTGGATGATGGCCACAGTGGATTTCAAAGCTTCCCTGCCTTTCCATTCTTCTTCTGGGGAATTCAGTATTTGTGGTGCAACTTCCACTGGGCGTCCATAATGAGAGTGAATTTTCAAGCGCATTCAAATCCGTCCTTAATCATGCCAAATGCTCTTTGCTAGCTGTCACGGAGACATGCCCATTAAGCCTCCCCCAAGTTTATGTCCTCTGCTGCTGTAATGGATGTGTGTAATTATCACAGTCCCCTTTGCCTCAACAGACAATTCCAAGTGCGACTTTGGGAATCTTAAAAATCTGACATCTTCAAGAATTTCAAGACAGTAGATAATCGAAAGTGATCCATGGAACATATTAATATTTAAAACACTAGCAATGCACCAGAAGTTTTTAATTAAATTATAACTCATGCTTGAAAAGCAAAAGTGCATGTGTTGTGGGAGTTTAAATAATTCACATCTGAATATCTAGAGTTTTTTGTGAATCCAAAGACAAATGCCATTTGTACACTTTTAGAATTCCAAGATTAATACTTAAAAATGAATAAACCTGTCCTAACTTTTCTACAAAAGGACTTGTGAAATAGAAGTTACAGTGTAGCACCTTCTGATTTTAAGACCAGAGTCATCTGTTTAAATCAGAACAGTGCGTGCGATACTGGTGACACTGTTTGCTTGGGCATGCACATCAGCGCCCTTTCACTGCTGATGGAAGTGGTAAAGTGTCACTATAAGGGCACAGTGAAGACATTTTAAGTTTTGATTCACTCACTGTCCTGCATAAATGAATGTGAAATTTCACAATAGGCTGAGTTACTAGGGATCCATTAGTAGTAATGAGGTCAGGAACCTCTGTAAGGTGAAGGGGTTCAGTTATTGGCAACCACCCTGCCAGGAAAAGGGCTAAATTTGCAGTGGAGCACAGCCTTAAGAATATTAGAAACAAAACAGGCTAAAGTTGTCTCTCCTAACTATGGTTGTGTTTTCTGTAGTTCCCAGGGTCAAATTCACTCTGAATATGGCAAATGAAAATTCAGGAAATAAACAAGTCACAAACTGCGATTAAATTTCATTATAGCTTATTATTGCAATTATATGTTATTAAGGTTGTAGTTAATCTTTTACTGGGTTAACTTATAGATTAAACCTCATTATATGTGTATGTATTTGCATGAGCTCAGTTCCATCCATGGCTTCAGGCTTCCCCCAGAGGTTGTCCCCACTGGCAATAACAAGGGATACTTACTGCACTCTCTCAGTCTCTTGGAGAATGACGTCAGCTCGGGAATGAGTAAACTGCCTGTGTCTAGGTAAGAGTCTCAGCAGAAAGGTGATCGCTTGGTACCAGGTGCGGGGACACATTGTGTGTGTCAGGAATGAAGGGAACGAGTATTTCAGACTGACCAACAATGGTTAGGAGTCTTTAAAAAGCAGATCTTAAAGTAATAATTGGCTCACTAAAATACTGATAGGGAAGGAGAGTTCTCAAACGGTTTTATTTTATTTATTGGTGTTCACTTCTTAGAGTTGAAAATGTACTGATGAGAGCAGGTCTACTGCCCAGGGTCAGGGGCTGGTGCATAGAACAGGAGTTGTAGGTAACAGTGTGAGAGGCACCATGGGTGATATGAAGATCCTTGTTCAAACAGGAAAGGCTACCAAGGACCAAAGATTTCACTTAGGTCATTTCATAATATACCATATGACAAATATAGTCTTCCAAGTTTTAATAGCTTTAAAACTAAACAGAAATTAATGACATCTGTGGCAACATTGATTCCTTTTTCTTTTTTTTTTTTCCTTTATTTTTTGAGACAGGGTTTCTCTATAGCCCTGGCTGTCCTGGAACTATCTCTGTAGGCCAGGCTGGCTTTGAACTCACAGAAATCCACCTGCCTCTGCCTCCTGAGTGGGACTGAAGGAGTATGTCCTCACTACCCAATGGAACATTTACTCTTACTCTAGTACAGAATAGTTAAAAACTGTCCCCTCTCTGATCCACATTCCCAAACTAAGCATGCTCATCTCTCTCCCCACCACACCCTGCCTGAGAAGATAAATAAGAAGGAATGGGATGGAGCGCGTAAGCCAAAGCCACCTTAAAGCCAAGGCAAATCTCCAATCATCAATCAACATTATGAGCAGTAATTTGATTTAGTTAACCTAATAGTCTCTTCAAAACTTCATTACAAGGCACTCGGTCTTGTGGTAGCGTAGGATGCTTTCAATGTGGCAAGAGAAAAGGGCCCCTGAGTCAGAATCCTCTTAGCCTAAATATCCAAGGGTCAATGCCGGATACTTAATCTTGATGAAATCAAGTACAAGTTGGGAACTGGATGAGCCCACAAGGGCAGTGACAACTGTAGAGGAACACAGCCTGCCAGGAGGTTTGTAGGCTCACTGTGGTATCTGGCCATGTCTCCTCAGTCAAGCATTCTAAATCGTTCTAGCTCCATAGAGCCTTTCTATCTTGCTTTAAATTCAGTTCTCAGAGGAGCCATTTTTGCATTGTGTAGTGGGAAAGGCAATTGCATGAAGAACAGCTGATGTACCTCACAGATGCCATTTAGCCACAGCTCCAGAAAACATCGTTTGTCCTGCAGTTCAGCAACTACTTCTATCATAGTCATGCCGTGTTTCTGAGGAATTTGTGCCATATAAAAACTCTCCAGCCGGGTGTGGTGACGCACGCCTTTAATCCCAGCACTCGGGAGGCAGAGGCAGGCGGATTTCTGAGTTTGAGGCCAGCCTGGTCTACAAAGTGAGTGCCAGGACAGCCAGGGCTACACAGAGAAACCCTGTCTCGAAAAACCAAAAAAAAAAAAAAAAAAAAAAAAACTTTGGCCACATTGGCAGTGTTAGTGACCCTACAGGAACCAAAGCTTTGTCAGAGAGACCAGCACATCCTGAGACTGTCCCTGAAAGAATTCTCAGAAACAAAGACAACTCAGTATGAGGTGGGAAGAGGAGCCCAGGTGAGATGCCAGGTAGATCTCTGCTTAGAACTTATCCTAACTTCATTTGTCCTCAGTGCTCAGAGAAACTTAGGCATTAAAAATTAACTGACGAGTGTTCATTAACTTGCTCGCTTTTCCCAGTAGAGCAGGGAAAAAAACGTCTCCCCCAGGAAGGCTGTCCTTTTATTGTCTCATCCTTAATATTTGGATTTTCGTTATTTTAAATTAAATAGCAGGCAAGACTACAGGAAAATTAAACTTGACTGCACTTCCAATAAGCTGTGCTTCGGATCAGTTGCAATATGACCTCAGTTTAGAAACCAGTGAAAGCAGCCCGTCCTATGTGAAGAGCGTTGATGGCCAAGATGACATGAGGCCCAACAGTCATCACTGCATTTTCTTAATCTTTTCAGTCAATGTATTTCCCCACCCCCTTTTTTTTTTTCTACTCTGTCTTTACATTTATAAATTGAGCATGGGGTGAGAATGTATGGTGGATATTTCCCCATGTTAGCCTAAGTTTTACATTTTATTTTTCTTCATTACGGTTTCCGGTTCTTTGATGGTCACCGCTACTGCAATGAATTCACATATTTTCATAAGGAGGTGTGAGTCTTTATTAGCATCCTGTTGAATGGATGTTGTGAGACTGGTGGTGTTAAAGTCAATGTTTATAACTCTTTTCTCTTAAAGTGCATTATTTTTTTTTTTTAATTTATTTATTATATGTGAGTACACTGTAACTGTCTTCAGACACCCCAGAAGAGGGCATCAGATCTCATTACGGTTGATTGTGAGCCACCATGTGATTGCTGGGATTTGAACTCATGACCTTCAGAAGAGCAGTCGGCGCTCTTAACTGCTGAGCCATCTCTCCAGCCCCTTAAAATGTTTTATTAAATATTGATTAGGTTTTAAACAATATTAGTATACTTTGAAAAAATATAATAATAAATTAGAAACACTCATCAGTGGTGACCCATCTCAGACTGAAAATAAGCATCAGCTGGGAAAATTCACCCTGTTGCTTCATTCCACTCTTAGACCAATGCTACGGACATCTTGCTGGAAATACAGTTGACAGCAGAGGCAAAGAGCCCAGACAATCTGCATTAAAAATAAGAAGCTAGTCACATGGTGAGGAGGGATATGCTCTCCATGTGCTGAGAGAGCCCAGCATCAGGTCAATGTACAGACTGGAACCAGGTTATGCATGACCCTGAATTCTAGTTCTGCTCCTTCCTTTGACATCCTGGGTAATCATTAACTTCCCTGTGGCTCATCTGTGACCACAGCTATAGTACAGATGGAGTAACTGGCCGGGCCGGGGTGGCACATGCCTTTAATCCCAGCACTTGGGAGGCAGAGGCAGGTGGATTTCTGAGTTTGAGGCCAGTGTGGTCTACAGAGCGAGTTCCAGGACAGCCAGGACTACACAGAGAAACCCTGTCTCAAAAAACCAAAAAGGATGGAGTAACTGCCTGGGCTGAAGATGCTGTCGACACAGCCTGTGCCAGGTGAGTGGTCCTCATTCTCAATTCTGGTTCTGGGGCAGTGATGTGTTTCCCCGTGGACAGCACATCCCATCCCACAGGACCATGTGCCGGCTAAACACACACACACACACACACACACACACACACACACACACACACAGTGTGAAGCAAAAGGAAGATCGAAAACACTTCAGATCCAATTGAACTTCACCCAGCTTCAAGCTGCAACACACCACCAGTGGAAATGCCTGAGAACTCATGATAACAGGCAGACGTGCGCTTCACTGTTAACTCATAGAGAGAGGAGGTGGGCTGTAGTGTGCCACTCTGAAAGCTAACCAGGGTGCTAGAGAATAATGAAAGGTGATAGGAACTCAGGTTCATTACTGTTTACTCATAAATCATCCGTAGATACGATGTGTAAAAGAGGCACCTGCTACACGCCCTTAGAGCTCGGGAAGGAAAACAGTGAAGCGTACAAAGTTCCCTTCCTTAAGGTGAGGCACACAGAACAGGAAGACCAACGCAAGCCTGGCAGATACTCCAGCAAGCCTGGGGACTTTGACCAAAAGCAGGTATACCTCGGAGAAAAGGCAGAGAAGTGAAATCCACTCCAGGACTAGACTTCAAAGTTCAAGTCTGACGCTGTGTTACCCTGAGTAAGAGGCTCAGGAGACGTTGCTCAGTTTACATACTTACCTCTTTTATTTTTCCCCAGTTCATTTTGTTTAAGAAATAATGACAGATCTTATTTTAATCTTATTTTCAAAGATTAGTGTAACAAATTGTAGAGAAGTTTGCTTTTGTAATTTGGCCTTTTCTGTTACAAATGTTGCCGCGTATCAGCTTCCTCCCTCTGGACAACTATCCCTGCACATTTCCTACAAGGCCCTAGGAGGCCACGTGGCACGACTGAGGTGAGGTAAACTAGGCAGACAGGGCCCCATCTTTGGGGAGCTTACATTCTAGTCCGGAGCTGAATGGAAACAAACAAACAGAAGAAGAAGCAGGAAATGAAATGCATTAAGAAAAGTTTAAATGAGGTAGCTTGATTGTGACTAGTGGCACCTGCGGCTAGTGGCACCTGGAGCAGCCAGTGGAGGAAGCTGCAGGAGAGTCTCTAGGGAGGTGGGAAGAGGCAAGGGCCAGGGCAAAGGCTCGGGAGAAGGAGAGGGTGCTGGAGAAACAGCAGGTATAAAGGAGGATGTCAGGACAGGGGTGGGGCTATAAGGGAAGCACCCAAGACCTAAGACAGGGTAGCGGAGACAGTGGAGAGAAAAGGAAAGTTGACATGAAGTGGGGTTGTGCAGAGATCTTGGGTGGCATTTTTAGTTTGATGCCATGGATGTAAAGCGTGAGGGGACTATGTGATTGCTGCAGTGTGCAGGGAGCTCTGCTGGGGGTCTGTGAAGTAAGTGGAGCTGGACTGAGGTGAGAAGGTAGAATGAACGAAGGTCCTGCCTGCCGTGTCTGAGATCTAAGCCGTCAGCTGCACACACAGACTAGGTAGGTGGTCAGACACAAATGGGACTGGGCTTTTGTGAAGGTTCTTAAAGGAGTGAAGGGTGAGGGGGGTGGCTATGGTGGTAGAGGAGTGCTTTCGGTGCTGGACTGTGGCCCATAAGTTGGGTCAGAGGGGAAGTGAAGAACTCGAGAGCAGGCCGGATGACAGGCTCTCGAGCTGGAAGAATCACTGCAGAAGAGAAGAGGTAAGCAGCTGGTGCCAGAGACCTGAGCTGTTCCTGACTGATCCTCACTCACGTGAGCCTGCCGTCTGTCTGGAAGCACTGTCTGTCTGGAAGCATGGTCCTGGGCATTAGGGAAAGAGGCTCCTCCTTAAAATACTGAATTTCCTCCGGTCAGGGCTGTAGTGCACTGTACACTTGTTGGAAGGGCGGCAGCCATCATCATCTGACGCAGTCTGCACGACACAGGCTGATTCTGACAGACGTGGTCCCAGGAGCAGGATGGCCAAGGGAGAGAGGGCCTGTCCACTGCCCCACCCCAGAGGCATTCATCGCCCCTGCAGTCCTCAGGGATCTGGGCTCAGTGCTAATAAAGTAATTAATAACTAATAAACTGTTCTCCTATGGGCAGCCCCTCTCTCTCGCTATGGCCTTACTGTGTCCCTTAAAGGAGTGAAGGGTGAGGGGTCTTATGCCCCTCTGTGTCCATGGGTTTATAAAAATTAAAAGTATTTGAAAAAAAACGTATCGAATCTGTCCTTACTATTTTAAAACTATTTACACAACACATGAACTCTATTGATTAGACTTTACAAATAATCTGTAGTGGATCTGTATATGCCATGCACAAACACTATGCTATTTTAGACTTGAAATCCCCTGGGTTTTGTTTGTAGGGACTCTGGAGCCAATCCCCTTAGAATCGGAAGGACAATTGTGCTCAATTTTCTTTTCAAGGTTTGTTCTGCAGGTGACTGCTGGGAAAGGCAAAGTCACTGTTATCAGTAGCTGCTACATGCAGACCTAAAAACAAAATCCTGAACAAATAGCAATCAAGGGGAATGAGTGCTGGGCCCCCTGTGGGAGGTTCAAAGCTCTCACTGTCAATCTCTTTGTAGAGCTTAAACCCTACTACTGAGCATGGTATTGAATACACCTGTGGGCAACCAAACGCCTACGCCTACGGAGCTCACCGTGCAGGCTGACTGACACACGGAGCAAATAAAGACCAAAGCACTGAATGAAACATTGAGGAAGGAATCGTCTCTGCTTCCAGTTCACGGTAGAGCATCATCTCTTTGATAAACAGTGCCGAGCCCATTAAGGGTGAACTGGCACTGAATGTAGGCCAGGGGAGCGAGAACAGGCCACTGCACGTTGGAGAGAGCTCAGCAATGAGGCTGCAGGAACCAACAGCTTTCTGAAAGATAAAGGCAGAAGGTGTGGGGGGCACATCCAGACTCACTCAAGAGAACTCGAGAGGACACAGTGTGGCAGAAGTGGAGCCTCTAAGGAGAGGGGTACAAAGGTGCAGGCAGAGGCAGGGTGAGCTAAACTGTCAAGTTAAAGAAACCGTGGGTCAAGGAGGTGACAACACAGCACAGAGGTGATCACCACAAGCGGACTGACTCACTGTTAGGGCTACCTGGGAGGCAGACGAGCGGACTACTGTTAGGGGTACTGGGGAGGTGCATGAACAGACTCACTATAGGGGTACCAGAGGCAGTGAGATCTGGGTTGGGAACTGGAAGACATTCAGGACAGAGAAACAGGTTCGGGGGGGTGACAGCTTAGACAAGAGATGGCCAGGTATGCTGCCCTCTCTCATACAGGATGGTGTTGTAGATGCCAATTGGGAAGGACCTTGAGAGAGAAAGGGTGGCATTTAGTGACGTCCTGGATGAAAGGTTAAAAATCCAAGGAGAGGGTGGAGGCAAGGGTGACCCATCAGTGCAGTGATGGTGACCACCCACTCTTACGATTAGAGGATGCAAGGGAGGGACATTCTCCAATCACAGAAAGCTTCGAGAAGTTCTTAAGAGGATGAAATAAAAAGCTACACATTCTGTGTCTGTACACTTCAAAGCCAGACAGGCCCAGTGCTGAGCTGGGGGTGGGGGAGGACACAGGGCCCCATCCTTATTAACCCAGAAGCTATCTCCAATTGACAATTGCTCACAAGGGGAAAATTAGTGAAGTCTCACTGGGAACACAAACCACATTTAAGGGAGGTCCCACGGCCAGCCCGGCAGTATTTTTTGGAGATATTCTGTCTCATAATGCTTTGCTCGGGACTTCTTTTTAACCTTACTTGCCTTCTGCTTATCTACTGTGGTTTCCTGCTTTGTGTTTTTATGGGTTTTGCGTATGTATGTGTGTACATATGAATGAGTATGTGTGTGCATATGCATGAGTATGTGTGTGCACATGCATGAGTATGTGTGTACATATGAATGAGTATGTGTGTACATATACATGAGTATGTGTGTACATATGCATGAGTATGTGTGTGCACATGCATGAGTATGTATTTCTCATTCCCCTTTCCTTTTCTTTCTTTTCTCTCTGTTTTATTCTGCTTTGTTAGTTTTCAGTCGGCCCGTTTGGGTGCGGAGCTGGATGAGTCGGGTGGGAGGGCTGATCAGGGAGCTGCAGGAGAGGAACGTGTGATCAGCATATACTGTTTGATAAAGTTTATTTTCAATTTAAAAAAAGCAAAAAGTTACTCATACCACCTTTTGGCTGCCTTTACTACTTTACTGAATGCTTCACTGCTGGGCACAGAGAGGATGAGCGATCTAGCAACCCAATATCCTCTCTGGGTAAAGACTCTTTGCATAAATGCTGACAGTACTCTATATATTTAAAGACTGAATTATGTGCATGTTTTTGTCCATGTGTTAAGCCAAGCATTTATTGTTAATATAGATTTTCCAAGAGCCATTAATAGAAGAATTATGTGTTCCAGTTATTATGGGAAGCATGAATGCACACTGATGCTGTTCACAACAGAGAAATGGGGGCAGAGAGGGATGCTTACGCCTCAATTAGACAAGAGTACATCTCATGGAAACAGTTTCCTGTTTTCTTTTCACTGACTGACTAATTCATTCATTCATTCATTCATGCATTCTACAGACACTTACTGGATGAACCTGTAGCCTGGAAATATAATGTGAAATAAAATAAACATGGCTTCTAAACACATGGAGCTTGCCATGCGGCACGGGAAACAGTCACAAAGCTCACAGGATAAACACACATAATGAGAAAGGCTGAGTCAGGAGTTGGCCAGGGTGCTAAGCAGTGAAATGGGGGACCACCTCACCGTTCAAATGAGAGGTGAGTTCAAGAGTCAGGCGAGTAATAAGCTGGGTGGGAGGCGGGCAGGAGTGCGCTCCATCCGAAGGAATGAACAAAAACTAACAAAGGTCCAGGCGAGTCAGGTGAGAAACGGGGCAGAGGCTACAGAGGCAGCAGGGCATATGGTTATTCAAAATCCTCATTATGTAACTGGCATGGGGATGTATTTTTCAATTGTTATTTTGTATTTAATGAAGTCATAATCTTTGATTGCTTTTAAATCACCCCAATTACACTAAATTTAGCCTATTTTCTAAGTGTAAAGTTAATTGTAAAAGTGTCTGTGTGGTGGCTGCTATGGTGTTCTGTATGGATCTACCTGCTCTGTTTGAGGCTTCTTTCCTATGGGTGTGAGTGAGGCCAGCCTGAAATGACTGTGAGAAAACATAAGACTGACCACTCAGAGGAGTCAGCCAGCCCCTGAGAGCGGCATTAGGGCAGGCTGTGGAAGGCTTTGGTGGGAAGCAGCTTCCCCTCCCTGCTCCCTTCACCCCTATGCACTTCTTGTGTTCATCCTGTCTCAGAATCTTCCGCCAACAGAACCCCACTGAAGACAGCACTAAGCACTATGTGTATGGATGTCATATTTATGGACCACGTTTGAAAGGGTTGCTTCCTGTTTGGCATACACAGGCAATGTGGTGGTGATGATGACGATGACGACGATGACAATGACAACTGACGCCATGGAGTGTTCATTGTATCAGACTATACTGCAAGAACTTTACACCCATCAATAGTTCACAATAATGCCTTGAGGTACTGTAATTATAATATTTAATAAATTGTGACTGGCAGCTAGGGATATTTGAAAGACTGGCCCAAGTTCATCCAGCAGATGAAAGATAGAAATAAATTTAAGGTCCGGTTGCTCTTACAGTCTGTGAATAGGAGGCATCCTTGTAGACTATGCCTCTAAGACCAACCACGTTCGTTCGTAAACTCTCATCCCCACGATAGTGGCTTCCCCTGCCTCACACCCCCAAATTAACAAATCACTAACAAAGAAGACCCTGATTTTACATATTCATGCTTATAAGTAAGTTATATAACAATGTCATAGGAAGCTACTATACAAGGGTCCTTGTTGCTTAAGAAGAATGGATGATTCTAGAATCCAGCTTGTGTCTGTTGGGGATTCTTGTGTAGCAGAGTGGCTTAATGTTGTTAATTGAAAGTTCAAAGATGAACATGCCAAAAAACGTGCATTTTCAGTCTTCTTTCATCTTCTCCCCTCTCGTGCTCTGACCTTACACAGGAATTCCCAGTGTGATGTGTCGAGCAAAGAACAGCTAGACAACCTTACCTGTCCAATGACAAGAGGAACCACCACCGTCATAAACAGCTGAGAGAAAATGGATGTAAAAGGCACCGAAGAGGATGAACCGAGCTGTAAAACAGGAGAGCAGGGTGAGGCTTGCTGTGAATCAGCGGCTAGTGGCTGTCCAGTCAGTAATGCAGAGGGGAATTTCATTCCCATAAATTTCTCTCACAAGCACCAAAAATTTGGCAACAAATTAATCAACAATGAGGAAGTAAAGTTACCTCTGATTTTTAAAAATTTAACACATATAGATTATTAAGTATTTTAACATATAACTCTATGGTAAAACTAAGATTAAGGAAAACTGAAGTTACATAATCATCTTAAATTACTTTTTATTAATACGCTTGGACGGTAGAGTTATTTTACATATACCACAGTTTCACCTACAGCCATAACTTAAGTGATTATTGCATCTATATGTAGATTCCTACAATAATAAAAAAACCTGTCTCATTCTCTCATCTCGACAACATTTTTATTGATGTAAATAAAATATCTTCTAACTTTTCTTAAGTAAAAGAGAATCTTAGATCTTTACAATTCACTGTTATACAAGTTCTAGCAAATAAGAGAAATCCTAAAACAACTTCTTTTTCTGTTTTTTTTTTAATATGTCTGGGTGTTTGATATCAGTGTGCATGTGTAGGAAAGCAGGTGTATATGGACCACAATGTGTGTAGAGGTCAGAAGACAATCTCAGATGCTGGCCCTTGCTTCCCCCTTTGTCTGAGATAGGGTTTCTTGTTCACTGCTGTGAACATCCAGGTAGCTGGCCTGCAAGCTACTGGCAATTCTCCTATCTTAGCCTTGTATCTCATGCTAGGAGAGCTAGCATTGTAGACATGCACTTCTGTGTTCAGTCTTACGAGCCCTGCGGATTTGAATTCACGTCTTCAAATGTTTGTGTGGCAAGCTATTTATCTCCTGAGACACTTCGCCAGTCTTTTTGTGAACTTAAATTTTCTATACACCTGTTTTAAAATTTGAGTGTCCCACCACGATCAGGAGCCCTGTTTTCCTTCTCCTTTTGCTGACACTTGGTATGCCATCTTCACAGAGCTCCTCCTTACTGTAGCCTTGCTGTTCATCTATACAGAGTCCCTCAGCCTCAGCTATCAAGAATCACTGTTTCCCTGAAACTTCCTCAACCTCTTCCTGGTATCCAAACCTCTCTGGCCAGTGACAGCCTGGCTCACACATTCCTCTTCAGCCCTTTTGTAGCAACCTTCTCTGACGTCACACCACTCTCCTACTTGCCCCTGTAACTTGTTTATCATCTATAGATTGGGCCTCAAATTTTATATTTACCTGCTAAGTCAGAGTTAGGAACCCCTTTTGGAAAAGAACTTTGTCAGTGGACAATGAGGGCAGAATGGCAGAACAAAGGGGGAATGACAACCAACCTTTCAGGGATGCAGATCCAGTGTTTCTTGCTACCATTTCATATATTTGAAATGGGATCTTTCTATGTAGGCTAGCCCATCCTAGAACTCACTATATAGCTCAGGTTAGTTGGCCTTGCACTCAGGATCCACCTGCCTCAGCTGCTGGAGCTCTGAGTTTACAGTCATGCTCTACCACATCCAACTTTGACTTCTGAGTGCTCCTCAAAGGGTTTCCTAAATCTTTTCTCTTTCTTCAGTCTCTCCTTGGAAACATATTGGCAACTGTGGTCAGGGAGTCAGGTAGGTGATTTCTACTCTCTCCCCAGGGAGCCAAGCAGATCTTCTCCTACAGATTCCTTCCCTCACCCAATCCCTTGGTCTCACCTTCCAACATGAAGGGAGTCTCTGTCTGGAAATCCATTGGCCGTCCTCCCTCCCATGTTCCCATTCAATGCCTTAGTCTCATTCTTAGCCAGTTAGCAGACCATTGTAGGGGCCCATTTTCTCACTCTTCTTCCATTACTTGTGGACTCCAACAGACCCTCATGGAAGACTCAGCCTTCCTCCCTCTTCCTGTGGCCTCTCATGGCCCCTCCCCCTTAAGCCCATCCCCATTTCTGTTTGTTAGCTCCCAATACCTAGAAACAAGTTCTGCCCAGAATATCCAGTGGTCACACCTGGCAGGGACTCAGAAGCACTTCCTCCCAGGGAACCTACAGGCTCCTAAGATCCAGAGAAGGCATAAGAAACCAAAGGATTGAACACCCATCCAACAAAGACAAAACCAGATATCAACACCTAGAATTACTATCATCTCAAACCTAGATGCCAAAGTGAAAAACAAACAAACAAACAAACAAACAAACAAACAAACAAACCAGTACTAGCCAGGACAACATATCTCCACTAGAGCCCAGCAATAAAGCAATAAAGACAACCCAACTTGGGAGAAAACTGGAAATAAAAAATTAGGGACTCAAACAGGAACCTCAGAGGCAAGCCTCACCAACAAAATGGGAGATAGAAGAGAGACTCTCAGACATTAATGACAAGGTAGAAGAAATAGATACCCTGGTCAAGGGAAATTTTAAATCTAAAAACAAAAACAAACAAACAAAAACACCCAGAAACAAAATATCCAGAAAATCTGGGCCACTATGAAAAGACCAAATCTAAGAATAATAGGAATAGGAGTTGGAGAAGAAACTCAGGTCAAGACACAGAAAATATTTTCAACAAACATCACTGAAGGTATCAAGGTACGAGAAGCTTGTAACACCAAATAGAATATTAAAAACTGCAAGAGAAAGAGACCACGGCAGAACTATGAAAATTGTACCTGACTTTTCAATGGAGACTCGAAAAACCAGAAGGGCATGAACAGATGTTCTATATACGCTAAGAGACCACAGATGCCAGCCCAGACTATTACCCAGCAAAATTTCAATCAGAATAGATGGAGAAAGAAATGCATTCCATAACAAAACCAAACTCAAGCAGTGTCTATCTATCAATGCAGCTTGGCAGACAGTGTTAGAACCTGAAGATGTTAACCACATACAAAAAACCACAAGGAATAAATATCAGACCAGAAAACCCAAAGAAGGAGGAAAAAAATTAAATCACAACAACAAAATAAAAAACAATGGTCATTGACAGCTCTCAACATCAATAGTTTTAATTCCCCAATAAAAGGATACAAACCAACAAATTAGATACAAAACCAGGATCCATTTTTCTGCTATATCCATGAAATGTACCATAACATCCAGGATAGATACGATCTTAGGATAAAAGGATGGAAAAAGATATTCTAAGCAAATGGACCCAAGAAACAGGCAGGTATAGCCTTTTAATATCTGACAAAATAGACTTCAAACCAAAACTAATTAGAGGTAGGGAAGGACACTACATATTCACCAAAGGAAAAACCCACCAAGAGGATATTGCAATTCTAAACAGCTATGCACCAAACACAAGGATACCCAAGGTCATAAAGAAACACTACTACAGCTAAAGTCACATACTGACCTCACACAGTGATAGCAAAAGGCTTCAATACCCAACTCTTGCCATTAGGCAGGTCATCGAAACAAAACTAAACAGAGAAATGCTGGAGCTAACATGTCATTAACCAAATGGACTAACAGAACATTTCATTCAAACACAAAGAAATATAACTTCTTCTCAGCAGCTTGTGGAACTTTCGAAAACTGACTACATACTTGGACACAAAGCAAGTCTCAACAGATGCCAGAAAATTCAAATAATACCCCACATTCTATCTTATCCCCACAGATTAAAGCTGGATATCCACAAAAGAAACAACAGAAATTTAAAACTTTCTAGAATTGAATATTTTCATTCAACATACTTTCATTCAAAATACTACATACCCAAACTTGTAGGACTCAATGAAAGTGGTTCTAAGAGGCAAGTTCAGAGCACTCAATGTGTGTGTGTGTGTGTGTGTGTATCAGAGATCTTATACTAGCAACTTAATGGTACACCAGAGAGTTCTAAAACAAAAGGAAGAAATAATATCCCCCAAAAACAGGGGAGAAGAAATAATCAAACTCAGGGATGAAGTCAATGAAATAGAAACAAAAACAGCAAGAACAACAACAAGAAGAAGAACAACAACAAAAATACAAAGATCAAGGGATTCTTTGAGAAAATCATTGAGAGTAACAAACCCTTAGCAAAATTAACTAAAAGGCAGAGAGAGACTATCCAAATTAACAAAATTAGAGATGACATGGGGATATAACAACAGACACCATGGAAATTCTGAGAATTGTAAAGGCCTACTTTAAAATTCTGTGCTCCACCACATTGAAAAATATAGCAAAAATGGACAATTTTCTTGATACATATCACTTACCCAAAAGATCACATAAGCAAATTAAACAGACCTATAGCTCCTAGTGAAACGAGAGTAGGAATTAAGTCTCCCAGCCAAAAAGAGCTTAGAGCCAGATAGTTTTATCGCAGAATTCTTCTAGAAGACTTAACACCAATACTCCTCAAATTTTTCACAAAATAGCAACACGAGGAACATTGCCCAATTCATTTTATATGAGGCCAAAAGTTATTCTGATACCTAAGCCACACAAAGACCCAACAAAGAAAATAGAATTACGGTTTAATTTCATCTATGAACATAGATGCAAAAATTCTCCGTAAAACACTTACAAACTAAATAACAGAACACATAAAAAATAAATCATCCATGATGGTCAAGTAGGCTTTATCCCAGAGACGCAGGGGTCTTGCAACTACATATACTGATAAGTGTAAGCCCCCATATCCACAAATTCAAGAAAGGCCTTTGACAAAATGCAACACTTCTTCACGATAAAAGTCCTGAAAAACAAAAACAAAAACTAGGGATTCAAGAGACAGACCTCAACAGAGTAAAGAATTCACAGCTAACACCAACCTAACTGGAATTCCACTAAAATCCATTTTCAAGAAATTTTGCTCCACCCACCAGGGGACCTATGCTTACTTAATGCCAGCATCAGCACGGACCACTGGCTGTCCATGTATCCATCTCTCCAACTGTAGCCTCTGGCCCCTTTCCTGTATAAGTGATATAAAGTAAAGAAATGCAGAGTCAAACAGAACAGGTGACACTGAGGAAGATGTGTGCAGAGCTGGTCCATGAACTGCTTTTTATGTGAAACTAAAATATTAAGGGTGGTCATTATACTACTTTATATCAAGCAGGTCCTTGAAGCACAGAGTGCTCAACAAATATGATTGCCCCACAAACATTAACTCTAAAATTTCTTCCTCGTTCAATGATTGAAAGCAGGAAAAAATTATAGGTAACAAAGAAACCTCGTTTTCAATGCTTTATTCATAAGGCTTAGAATGTCTGGAGAGAAGCAGCAGGACTCTGGCTATAACTGCTGGGTATAGACAATCCCTTCCTTGACCTCAGGGCTCAGCTCACACATTCCTGGCTCCTCTTTCTACCTAACTTTACTCATATTTAAAAGTGTGCATGTGCTCAGGACATGTACATCAATGGTAGAGTGTTTTCCAAACTGGTTTAGAAGTCATATTGTCTCTGTAAGCTCACAGATAAAACTTATTTCAGTAGTATTTTTACAAGTTGCATGTATTTTAATTTCTCCTGTCACAAGGCCATTGTATAACCCACATTAGCAGAAGGCAGTAGAACACAGCAGTGGGCTAAGAAGGAAGTTATCTAGGATTCCCAGAGTCCATTTGTCCTTAGAACACCTGAGACCTTTGAACTACTTGATTAGAAACAAGTTAGAGTGACCCCCCTCCGAGGTTCTGTCAAATGAGTGATGAGCCCACACTATCCAGGGATGTAATTAACTGGGTTCCTCAAGGCAGAGGAAGGGAAGAAGGGATGTTATCTCTGAAAGGAAAGGACCTCAGTGCTGGAGTCTGATTGGAAATAAGTGCTTTCTTTGGACTTGGCCACAGGACCTTCTGTGTGGTCAGTGTGGAGATTCTAAGGTGCCCCTGGGGATGTCTGCAGTGGTCCCTGGCATCCAGAAGAAAGGGCACGGAGCATCTGGCGGAGGACAGCACATTAGACTATTCGAGGAAAGTACACATTCCAATAATTCTGTAGGCTGGACTGATCTGTGCTGCTGGAATAATTGCTCCTTCACATTTTAATAAGGGTCCTGATGTGGACAAAAGGACCCTAGGAATGATGGACAACCTCTTCCATGATGAGCTTAGCGGAGGCACTGGTAATGAGCAGGACGAGCTTACAAGTTCAACACCCAGCCCGGGCTTCACCAAGATAACACATCTCCTACTGCCCAGTTTTTAGATACAGCACATTAAACAAACAACTCAGTTACCACTCAATTCCCTGCAGAAATATTGTACCTCAAAGCAGAAAATGCCCAAGTAGGTTGGTTTTGTGGCTTTAATAGCTTATACTAAGAAATGAAACATAAAAACTCACTATATGAGAATTTAAATCCTTTATGTTTAGTCACTCCTGTAGGGAATGAAGAAAGCCTTGAGTGTGTGTGTGTGTGTGTGTGTGTGTGTGTGTATGTGTGTGTGTGCGCACACACACTCGAATGGATGAATGTGTGGCGTTGGCATGGCATGGCTATGTCAAAGACCCCCGCAGCCTCAGACTTATAGAAAAATGGCAAAACCCCGATCCCCCTCCAGCCTTTCCTTCTGGCCTATATGTGGAGAAAATGTCCTGAAGACGGCTCCTGTGGAGATCAGCTAAACCTGAATCCTGAATCAACACAGGACTGAGTCCTATATACAATAGAACCTACTACCTCCATGTTTACTTGTATGCAATAGCCCTGCCTCTGTTCAATTCCATGTCATAAACACGCTGAGCTTCGGGATGCTCTGGCTTCTGCAGCAGAGAGCCAGTCCACCCAGCCCCAGCAGATTTTGTGTCTGCATATTTCTCTTTTCTTCATTCCCTCACTGCCCTCATCAGGCCAAATCCCTGCGAGCCCTGCAAAGGATACAACACACTCCCATAGTGACTGAGTTCTTGGGATCCAGAGCATGTTCCAGGTATTAGGGGCCGAGCAGTGACAAAGTACGAAGCCCCTCCTCTCAAGGGCTGCTTCTTAAAAAAACAAGGTCATTGGAGCTCAGAGGTTAAGAGCACTGGCTGGTCTTCCAGACGTCTTGAGTTCAAATCCCAGCAACCACATGGTGGCTCACACCATCTGTAAAGGGATCTGATACCCTCGTCTGGTGTGTCTGAAGACAGTAACAACATATTCATATACATAAAATAAAGAAGTTTTAAAACAACAGCAACAACAACAACAAAAACAAGACCATGGTATGTCTATAATGTGACCCCTATGCCTAAGGCTTAGGGACCTTGGTGAAAGAAGGGGTGGAATTTTAAGAGCCAGAGGACCAGAATTGTCTCACAGCAGTGAGAGAATGTCTTTTAAACAAGACAGAGAAGCTGCACCGTCAAAACACAATAATCTTGGCTAATCAAGATCTGCATAGCCACAGCTCCAGTGGACATGCCAGCACGGATCGGGGAGGGTGCCGTCTCAGACCCCGCCTCTGTACTCAGCCCTATAGGCAATCAAGGCCTGCAACGCCTGCAGAGAGGTGGAGACTCAGTCCCCCCTCCACACTCCCAGGATGATCACCCTAAGTCAGATATCTAATCCCAAGCTGTGAGCCCTCAACATGTGTGCATATGAGGAACACTAAGTGCACTAGGTGGTGTGTGTGTGTGTGTGTGATTAAAGAGCAGGTCATGAATTTGGTATCATAGGAGGAGCAGACATCACATAAACACAGCACTCACGTATCAAATTCTCAAAGAATAAAAAATTCGATGAAGTAAGAGAAAAGATGAGGTTTGTGAGCAGGCCGGTCACCCAGGACCCATGAGCTTCTGCCTTTGGAATGTCCCCCTCCTCCCACGGACACCTGGATGCAATTTAAATCTTATTTCTTAGGAATTCTTTGCAAAGCTCCTTCCAACTGCCTAGTTCCTCCCTCAGCTTTTGTGGGTCACAGTTCCACTGGACCTGGAAGAATCTGAACTACTCACTTCCAAGTCTGTCTTTCCAGGGAAAGCGCACACTCTGCAAGGTTGGGACACTCACTGTCTCGCTCATGGTTTATAGCTAGGGTAGCACTCTTTACACCTCAGAAGCAATATGGGGACTAGTTAGAACAGACATTACCACCTCAGAAGCAATATGGGGACTAGTTAAGTCAGACATTACCAGAGTGACAGAGATGGGCTCTGGCAGGACCAGTGTGCCTCAGCTTCCAGCTGCTGCTGCTGCATGTATGCCTGCGTCACATGTACCGGGTGCTTACATAGGGAGAAAGGAGGCTTCACATGGTTTCTCTTCACTCTCCTAACATTTCTGAGGTAAATGACAAAGTCTTAGGTAACTCACAACTCAAGATGGGATCAGTCTGGTCTCCCTCCACCAGTCATCTCCTATGACTACAGATGCAACATGGACTGTAGACTTCTGTGTGGCAGACACCAGTCTAAATGCTTAATCTGCGTTAGACAAGTTGACTCTCACAGAAACCTTGTGAAGTGAGTCTATTAATCCCACTTTAGTGGCTTATAGTTGAACAAATTGGGCATGGTTACTGTGGCTACGATTGGATCCCAAAAGTATAGCTCCAAAGCCTTCCCTTCTACTCCAGTGATTCCGGAAGGTTCAGAAGGTAGGCTAGGCAGCAGCAGTGGAAGCCACAGCTGCGTTCTCCTTTTTTTGCTGGTGGTGGGGGAGTGGAAGGGGCAGGGTGGGTATGACTGAGCCACAGGATACAGAAAACCATTTGAGTGACCCTTCTCAACACTCTAAAGAATGGCACATAACTAGTACCAGATTGGGTTCATCAGAGGGAAGTTAATTCAGTACACACAATGGATGCCTTGGGGCTTTAGAGTTTAATTCTGGCAGAGCAAGGTTCAGTGCAAGCTCAGTTGACTGCTACCAGTACATTCATTTAATGATGACTTCACTTGGAGAGTAAAATATTACTGGTTTAAAGTAACCAGGCTCAGAAAGACAAATAAATGACAGCTCTGATGAAGGAGGCTGAGTGGCTACACATCAGTTATCAACCCAACATGAGAAAACAGACGGAACCTTCCCAACCCCTCCTGAGAGTGAGCTGACCTGTAAGCTGTCATTTATGCACGGGTTGTCACCTGTTCTGTGGTGTGATCAGCCTTTTATCTGATGAGGGAAACCCATTAGCCGCAGGCATTGCTATTTGTGTCTCTTTTCTACTATGAAAATATTATTGTATTAAATAATTTACTCCTGATGATTGGCCTTCACTTTCATTAGGAAAAACAGAAAGAGATGTGTACAGTTTATACTGTAGAATGGCAAATGTCAACTGACATCTTTTGCTGGAAAATCAACAAGGACTAATGTGAGACTGAGTGAATCATTCACACACACACACACACACACACACACACACACACACACACACACACACACACAATTTCCACTTCACATCCCAGGGCTCAGCCTTGGGGGAAGATGAAGGGAGGTTGCTTACTATTGAGATAGCTTTCTTGTTACACACATCAACGCCTGAGTCTCCTTCCTGTTTTGAAAACCAGCATTACATGGATGTTTTCTCAACCTTTCCTGATTTTCCCTTCCCCATGAATGACAGTTCAGCTTCTCCATGTTCTTTCCTTTTCTCTCTCTCTCTCTCGCTCTGTCTCTGTGTGTGTGTGTGTGTCTCTCTCTCTGTCTATCTCTCTCTCCTCTCACAGGGTTGCATACAAACAAAACTGGTGACATCCTGAAGCTGAGTTTGTGTGTCCGCCAGGTAATACTTAACTCAGTTGTTTATATCACACTAAAATTGCGTTATTGCATACAGAATATATTGAAAAGGAAATGATCTTTTATTTTACAGCTAAATGCATAGCATTTTTCCTTCTCTGAGAAATAAAATAGATTTAAAAGTTTTTAAAGATAGACTAGTATGCAAAGTGGTTTCATTTACATTGACTTATCTTTTTTCATTTTTGAGGTATAACTGACAAAATTATTCGAGGTACAGAAAGTAATGAACACACACACACAGCGTGATGAGCGTCATAGTCAGACTTTTTAATATCCATCACTTCCATACTTTGTCTATCTGGTAAAAATATCTAAGATCTAATATTTTAACAAATTTTAATCATGCAATGATTTAATGAAATTTAACCATGTTATACCTAGGTGCCAAGTCTTCCTAAAGCTGAAAGCTATACCCAGGTTTTGCATCACCTAAACCTGGCACTTATCATTCTAGTCTGTGTCTCTGAGTTTGATGCTTTTCGATTTCCTCACACGAGGAGGAACACATGGCACTTGCCTATTCCTCTCTCTTCACTAAGCTCACCATCCTTTGTGTTTATCTATGCCATATGCTACTTTATACTGTAAGATGAAAAGGTTACTTCCAATTACTTTAATAAGAACTTTTTTTTTTTTTTTTTTTTTTTTTTGGTTTATCGAGACAGGGTTTCTCTGTGTAGCCCTGGCTGTCCTGGAACTCACTCTGTAGACCAGGCTGGCCTCGAACTCAGAAATCCCCCTGCCTCTGCCTCCCAAGTGCTGGGATTAAAGGCATGCGCCACCACTGCCCGGCGAGAACTTTTTTAAATTTGTTTTTTGATGGTTCTGAGGATCGGTTTCAGGGCAAAGTGAACACTGTCCCGTTGAGCTGCACCCCATTCCTGATGGAAATCATAGGTTGTAGTTCTCAAACCATGTAGACTATAAGTAAAATGCACCCTACTAAACTGTAAAGTAGCCTTTCCTAGCCCTGGGAGAAGCAGAGGACTAGGTCCTGGAGGCCTCTAGCAACAAAGTTGGCTCCTGACTTTCTGACCAAATAGTTCATGTTATCAATCTCGAGTTTAGTTAAGCAACCAAAAAGTGGGCTAGACCGTCCCTTAAACAGAAAGAACATTTACGTTTCTTTTTTTTTTTTTTTTAAGATTTATTTATTTATTATATGTAAGTACACTGTAGCTGTCTTCAGACACTCCAGAAGAGGGCATCAGGTCTCATTATGGATGGTTGTGAGCCACCATGTGGTTGCTAGGATTTGAACTCAGGACGTTCAGAAGTGCAGTCAGTGCTCTTAACCACTGAACCATCTCTCCAGCCCAAGCATTTACATCTGTAATGAAGAGCCAAGTGGGCAGTAAGCAGGCAGCATCTTTCTATTGCTGTGCTCTTCTCTGCTCAGCCCCCAGGGGCTGGTGCTAGAAGAGGTCGAGGGACAGGCTTGGCCAAACTTCTTCCTACATTCATCTAGGTTCAGGAAGTCTGAGGCCAGCAGCCATGGCCTTTGGCAGGTGTGTGTGTGTGTGTGTGTGTGTGTGTGTGTGTGTGTGTGTGTGTGTGAGGGAGGGGTATTATCAGTGTCATCTCTAAAGTTTTTGAAAGTGCTTCCCACATGTTCTGGCTATCCCTGCCTCCCTGTCATAATTCAGTAAGGCATGTGTGTCCAGGGTGCGGTGGGACATAGAGCATTTATAATCAGTTCCACAGATTGGTTACACAAAAGTCTCTTGGAGTCTGGGTTCACACACAAGAGAGGAGAAGCTACCTCAGCTTCAAGAGAAGACCCTTCTTAAGGCATTTCTGAGCTGACCCCATCTCAGTGTGATGTAAGGACGTAAGGACGAGACTGTTCCTCTTTATGTGCTCCCCACTTACTGCTAACACTTTCTGCACCCCACTCGGGGCAACCATAATTGGGAACATAATATAAAAATAATGGTTATCACGTATGACATTAACAGCAGGGAGCTGGTTAGTTGAGTCATCAGAGAGTAGGGAACATCAATTGAGAAAATGCCTCCATAAGAATGGGCTGTAGAACAGATATCGCAAGGATGTGGAAAAGAGGAACACTCCTCCATTTCTGGTGGGATTGCAAGCTTGTACAATCACTCTAGAATCAGTTTGGCGGTTCCTCAGAAATTTGGACATAGTACTACTGGAAGATCCAGCAATACCTTTCCTGAGCATATACCTAGAAGATGTTCCAACTGGTAATAAGGGCACATGCTCCACTATGTTCATAGGAGCCTTATTTAAAATAGCCAGAAGCTGGAAAGAACCCAGATTTCCCTCAACAGAGGAATGGATACAGAAAATATGGTACGTTTACACACGGAGTACTACTCAGCTATTAAAAACAATGAATTTATGAAATTCTTAGGCAAATGGGTGGATCTGGAGGATATCATCCTGAAGTGAGGTAACCCAATCACAAAAGAACTCACATGATATGCACTCAATGATAAGTGGATATTAGCCCAGAAACTTAGAATACCCAAGATACAATTTGTAAAACACATGAAACCCAAGAAGAAGGAAGACCAAAGTGTGGATACTTCCTCCTTCCTTAGAATGGGGAACAAAATACCCATGGAAGGAGTTACAGAGACAAAATTTGGAGCTGAAACGAAAGGATGGACCATCTAGAGTCTGCCCCACCTGTGGACCCATCCCATAATCTGCCACCAAACGCAGACAATATTGCATATGCCAGCAAGATTTTGCTGAAAGGACCCTGATATAGCTGTCTCTTGTGAGACTATGCCGGGGCCTAGCAAACACAGAAGTGGATGCTCACAGTCATCTATTGAATGGAACACAGGGCCCCCAAAGGAGGAGCTAGAGAAAGTACCCAAGGAGCTGAAGAGGTCTGCGACCCTATAGGTGGAACATCAATATGAACTAACCAGTACCCCCAGAGCTCGTGTCTCTAGCTGCATATGTATCAGAAGATGAAGAGAGGCCCCTTAGTCTTACAAACTCTATATGCCCCAATACAGGGGAATGCCAGAGCCAAGAAGTGGGAGTAAGTGGGTAGGGGAGCAGGGCAGGGGGAGGGTATAAGGGACTTTCGAGATAGCATTTGAAATGTAAATGAAGAAAGTATCTAATTAAAAATGGGAAAAAAATGGGCTGTAGATGCTGGGCAGTGGTGGTGCATGCCTTTAATCCCAGCACTTGGGAGGCAGAGGCAGATGGATTTCTGAGTTCAAGGCCAGCCTGGTCTACAGAGTAAGTTCCAGGACAGAGAAACCCTGTCTCAAAAACAAACAAACAAACAAACAAACAAAATAAAACAAAAAAAGAATGGGCTGTAGATAAACAAGCCTGTAGGGCATTTTCTTAATGAGTGACTGATGGGGGCAGGGCCCAGCCCACTGGGTGTGGGGCCATCCCTGGGCTGGTGGTCCTGGGTACTATAGGAAAGCAGGCTGAGAAAGCCATGGGGAGCAAGCTAATTAGCAGCATCTCCACCCACCACCCACCCTTGTCCCCATGGCCTCTGCATCAGCTCCTGCCTCCAAGATCCTGCCCTGTTGGAGTTCCTGTCCTGGCTTCCCTCAGTGATGGACAGTTACCTAGAAGTGAAATAAGTCTTTTCCTCCCAAGTGGCTTTTGGTCCACAGTGTTTCATCACAGCAATGGTAGCACTAACTAAGACAGCAGCATAAACTATTTGTTTCTAGTGACAGGATGGAGAATGGAAACTTCTACCACAGGCAGCCAGTTAGTAGGACATGAATGATGGCTGAAGAGTCAGGCTGCTCCAATGAGGACCCCTCCTTTCAATGGTCTCCTATTAAATCGAGTTGGAATCACAGAGATGGGTAATTAACTATTTCTCTAAACTTCTTTCATATTCTTAACTTCTCTTTACCCATGTAAGTGTTCAGCTCCTTCATGGCAGTAATTATGCTTTCTGTGTCTTATGGAAACTGTAAATGTTCAGGAAATAGTAACTGAATGCTGAAAATTGGATTTAAATCTGTCTCTAAAGACTCAAGTTTCCTAAGTATAACCAGAAGAGAGTTCGACTGAGGCCGAACACACCTTACCCTGTCTTCTTTAACAGTCTGGTCAAATTTTGAAACATTTTGGGACCGGTTTTCTCATCTAAAGATAGTATTGTTGGTCATATTCACAAAGACCCTGTAGCAAACTATGAACAGGAGAAAGCAGCTAAGTGCAGGTCTTCATCTTCCTCTGCAAGCTCCTGAACATAACAAACTATATCCCTGAACTGTGAGTTAAAAGAATCCCCACTCCTTTCCTTACATGCTTCTGTCAGGGCTTGTCATACATAGCAGAAAGGAAAGTCACCAAAACACTTGGAAAAACAAGCTGACGTAAGCGGTGATATGAGAAAGCAGGCCTGTGCTGGGTTTAAAAACTGTTGAAAGGGAATCTAACAATAGAGACAGTCAGATCAATAAGACATAGATAGTGTGATGGTTTGTATATCCTTGGACCAGGGAGTGGCACCATCTGAAGGTGTGGCCTTGTTGGAATAGGTGTGACCTGGTTGGAATGGGTGTGTCACTGTGGGTGTGGGTATAAGATCCTCACCCTAGTTGCCTGGAAGTCAGTCTTCCACTAGCAGCCTTTGGATGAAGACATAGAACTCTCAGCTCCTCCTGCACCATGCCTGCCTGGATACTGCCATGCTCCCACCTTGATAATAATGGACTGAACCTCTGAACCTGTAAGCCAGCCCCAATTAAATGTTGTTTTTTTTTTTATAAGACTTGCCTTGGTCATAGTGTCTGTTCACAGCAGTAAAACCCTAACTAATACAGAAGTTGGTACCAGAAGTGGGGTATTGCTGTGATAGGCCTGACCATGCTTTTATTTGAAAGAATGTGGATTTTGGGACTTTGGATTTGGAAAGCAGTGGAATGCTTTAAATGGGGCTTAATGGGTCATCCTAGTAGGAATATGGAAGATTTTGTTGCTGGGAGTGATTTGAACTGTGTTGACCTGGCCCAAGAGATTTCAAAGGAGAAGAATTTCAGAATGTGGCATAAGGACTGGTTTTGTGGTATTTTGGTGAAGAATGGGGCTACTTTTTGCCCTTGTCTGAAAAGTTTGCCTGAGGCTAAGGTGAAGAGACTTGGATTAATTGCATTGACAAAAGAAGTTTCAAAAAAGCCCAGCAGAGACTTTGTTCTCTGGTTAAGTCTTATGAAGAAAAGTTTGAACAAGCATAGCAAGCTTAGAAAGGAAAAATATAAAATATATGAGTATTAAAGGAGTACCAGGAAGTGAATGGAGCAAAATCTTGTGTTCTAGGAGATAAAGATTAAGGGAGTGGGACCTTGGGGCAAGATCCTACCCAGCTAAATTAGATCCAGGCATGGTGGTACACACCTTTAATCCCATGAGACAAGCATGCTGATCTCTACATTCAAGCTCAATCTACAGAGCAAGAACCAGGATAGCCAAGCTTAGGCAGTGAAGGATTTAGAAAACATAAAGCTAGTGATAATGTAATAATACAAGGGGATCATGTTCTAGTTCCTGTAAGCAGCAGAACTCGGCAGCTTCAGCCATGTGCCTCTGGCTCTAGAGTTAAGAATGGAAGGAACTATTGGGAAAATTGATGCTGGTTAGCTGGAGCTAAGGAATTAGCGGTGATTAAGAAGAGACCAGCATCGTTGAGGTGAAATCTTCTGGAAATTGTTTTCTGGGAGCACAAAGAAGCTGTGTTCCAGAGATACCCAAGGTTGTGCCTCATGCTGCGGCTGGACTTGGTAATGTGTAAGAGTCACTCAGGTGGTACTTTTTAGTGAAGGAATGAAGGGATCATGGAGAGAAGCTGAGGCTTAGCACTGTGAGAGGCCAGGGAAGCCCATTGGAGAAGGTGAAGCCTCAGCTGTAGTTGATGGCCCAGGATTGAAGGGGTCATGCAAAGGATTTGAGGCTTGGCACCCTGAAGAGAGCCTATGAGAGGCTATTGGTGAAGCCTAGTTGGAGTGGAACACCCCAGTGTATTGGAGATGTCAGTACCATGGGATGATCACCAAGAACAGCAGCCGTAATGGAGTGGATCAACCTGAGCATAGAGTGCTACAGAGGACAGAGATGGAGAAGTGATGCCAGCCCTTAGGAGGAGTCCAAAAGATCAAGTGGAATCCCAGACATTGAAAGAAGAAGCTGTAACATTGAAATTGCCTTGGAGACTCAAAGATGTTAAAGATGCCAGAGCCATGGGATACATGCTGAAGAAAGCTGCTAACAGGGAGTGGAACCAACCCAGGAGGAAGCAGTTTGTTGCAGTCAAAAAAGATGAAAAAGGAGTGGAGATCTGAAGATCACTTTGACATCAGCCATGGAGATGCAGAGTTTGGAGTTTGCCCAGCTGGTTTCCTGCCTTGCTTTGGGGATTACAGTTAATTAAGTTGAATGAATCTCAGAAGAGACCTTGAACTTTGGACTTTTAACATTGTTGCAACTGCTATAGACTATGAGGACTTTGAAAGTTGCACTAAATGCATTTTGCATTATGCTATGTTTAAGTATGGCCCCCATAGACTCATGTTTTTGAACAAGCCTATGGGGACCAGGGAGTGGAATGTGATGGTTTGTATATCCTTGGACCAGGGAGTGGCACCATCTGAAGGTGTGGCCTTGTTGGAATAGGTGTGACCTGGTTGGAATGGGTGTGTCACTGTGGGTGTGGGTATAAGATCCTCACCCTAGTTGCCTGGAAGTCAGTCTTCCACTAGCAGCCTTTGGATGAAGACATAGAACTCTCAGCTCCTCCTGCACCATGCCTGCCTGGATACTGCCATGCTCCCACCTTGATAATAATGGACTGAACCTCTGAACCTGTAAGCCAGCCCCAATTAAATGTTGTTTTTTTTTTTATAAGACTTGCCTTGGTCATAGTGTCTGTTCACAGCAGTAAAACCCTAACTAATACAGATAGGTAGTTGGAAATAAGCTGGTATGCATGCAGTGTCTGTACATATGTCAGAGCATGTAAGTGTTCCATTGCCACAGGGACTTATAAATACCCATCATCAACTTGATGAAGGCCGATTGCTGAGAAACCAAGTCCTGTGAAATGGGTTGACGTAACGAGTGGGTCAGAGGTCCCACTTACTGATGGCGTTAATTTTCGTGAAGCATCCACTACACGGACACCATGCAACATGGGGTTTCAAGTTTGAAAGTGCTCTCTTTCAATCTTGTCTATCAAATGCTGCCGAATAATAAACACCACAATGGTTACTTAACAGCGTAACAACCACCTCAAAGGAGGTAAAGATGGGCACATTACGTAATGCTGGACACAGAGAGTCTCACTGTGCGCCTAAAAAGACCTGACAGAAGCAGGTGAGACCCTGAGGAACAATGGACGTTTCTGGATACCTTCTGTGATGGTTTGTATATGCTTGGCCCAGGGAGTGGCACTATTAGGAGGTGTGGACCTGTTGGAGTAGGTGTGTTACTGTAGGTATGGGCTTAAGACCCTTATCCTAGCTGCCTGAAGGGTAGTCTTCCACTAGCAGCCTTCGGATGAAGATGTAGAACTCTCAGCTCCTCCTGTACCATGCCTGCCTGGACGCTGCCATGCTCCCATCTTGATGATAATGGAACAAACCTCTGAACCTGTAAGTCAGCCCCAATTAAATGTTGTTCTTTATAAGACTTGTCGTAGTCATGGTATCTGTTCACTGCAGTAAAACCCTAAGATACCTTCTCAAATGAAGTTTTCTTTTTGGTACAAAATTCATGAAAAAGCCTACCTCTGGTGAAATGCTTCCTGTTTAAGCCAATTTTTAAAATATGTGTGATACTAAATTTTCTGCCCTGACTTCTACTTATCTATGCATGCTTCCTATTTTTTTTCTTTTAAACCATAAGCTCTGTGAGGCAAGGATCAATGTCTGATTGATCTTTCAAATATTCACAGTGTACAGTTAAGTCCTCACACATCGAGTAAAATAATGGATAGTTTATTTAATACTGAAAAAAGTGTAATTTATTTTCCTAGCAAATGAAAGGTAGGGAGGACTGTCTGGGGCAGGCTGTGAAGCTGTGCTGGCTCCCAGATCCTCGATCTTCACTTGAGCCCCTCACTGACTAATCCACTGCTCACCATCACACCTCTGCTTTCAACGAGAGTTTAGAAGCACTAGGCACTGGAGATAAGGTCATGAACAAGGCACACAGACCCCTGGCTGGGTAGAAGTTAAACCCACGGGACACCCACCACTTTACAACATTGTTCCACAAGGGAAGTTCCTACAAAGACAGCACAGACAGCACAGACTCTGAGCATGGCCAACTGGACTGACAAGCTCAGCCCTCCTGCTCTATGGGAGGTCTGTGCTCCTTACCCCCCACCCCCACCCCACCTCCTCACCTCACACCTGGCCCCTTAAACCTTCATCTATGAATCTATAATAAACTTCTCTCAAAAGCTCATCCCTGGCTGGGCAGTGGTGGCGTATGCCTTTAATCCTAGCATATGGGAGGCAGAGGCAGGTGGATTTCTGAGTTCGAGGCCAACCTGGTCTACAGGGCGAGTTCTAGGACAGCCAGGGCTACACAGAGAAACCAAAAACAAAACAAAAGCTCATTCCATGTGGTCCATGTATTTCATTCTTCACATTCACAAGAGAAGATCCCTGAAGCCTCTGGCTCTGGGAGGCCTTGGTGGCTTGTAAGTTTCCTGGAACACTACCCCACCCCACCCCACCCCCCAAGGCAAGCTAACCAAGAACCAAGAAAGGCACTGTCACTCTCAAGAATACCCTCCTATTCCTGTATCAACAAAATGGACACTGATGTAGATCAGGAAACACATAACCCTCACAAGAAATATCCCAGTTCACTTTGGACAAATGGATCTATTCTTTTATGCAACTATCAACTAGAAAAAAAATGTTTGAGTGGCTACCATTACAGCAGTGATCAAAACCAGATTAAGGTTGTGTTCTCTTGTGACTTTACAGTCTAAATGGAAAAGAGAGACACAAAACAAATGGATGAGTGATTAAGATGCTGTATAGTAATACATGTTGAGGATAGTATGCTTTGGTTAAGCTTATGTGTCAACTTGACTGGGCTAGTGGCTGCCCACACAACTGGTTAAATGCTACTTGAGGGTAGGCCCTGGATGTTTCTGGAACCAATTCCCATTCAACAGAATAGAACAAGTGAATATCCATCTCATAGGTGCAGGTAAGTCAGCAGCATTTAATCCATGAGATCCTTCATAACTCAACAAGGCAAAGGAGATGCAGCACTGCTACCCCTAAGCCAGGACACATGTCCTCTGTTCTTGGAAACAGGGTCCCTAGATCTTGGGCCTCTGGTCTCTAAGAATCCCAGCACCCACAACTCTAGTTCTCAGAACTTGTGATTTGAGGTATGGCTGAAAGTTGGCTTTCGTGGTCTGAAAGCTTTAGACTCAGAGTGAAGCACGTTACCAGCTTCTTCAGAACTCATCTAGACATCCACAGCCAGGAGCCAGCTCTCAAAGGAACCTTCCTCATGAAGATGTGTACACACACACACACACACACACACACACACACATTAATTTTCTCTAAATAGAGATAGTAATGGAGAAAAGTAGAGATGTCTTTGGTTGGTTCTGTTTCTCTAGAGGGTCACAATTCAAAACAATTAAGCATAGTAGTATAAGAGTGAGAGAGGAAATGTGTTACTTTATATGAAATAGTTGGGAACTCTCTCTCAGGATGCCATTTGGCTGGAGACCCGATGAGGCTAAAGAAGGGAGGCACCTAAGGGAAAAAAGCTAAGTGAGGTCAGCAGCAAGCATGGAGGGTAAGGATGGCCCAGCAGCGGGGACCACCCGCTGTCACTGCATAGCAATACAGAATGACCTCCAACCTCCGGACTCCTGTGCACCCTAGCGTCTCGTTGCTTTTCCTACTCTCCACCACCAGCCTGACTTCCTACTTCTCTGGAAACATACACGGTTAGAAGACTCTGGAGTCTGACCAGCTGCTTTTTTTGCATCTCTGTTCAGGTGCCAGGGCTCATCATTACAGATGGGTTCTCTGACTAAGAGGCTGTGAGCACCCTCTGTGCACAAGGGCTCTTGTTCCTCTATTCAAAGAGCAAGTCTAATGAGTTTTCATTTAAGTTATGTATCAAGTTTCCCTTCTATGACTAGATTGCTCATCTTAATACAAATAGGGAACAAATTTTTCAACTTAAAAAAAACCCTCTCGATCCTTTATTAACTTCGTTAATGTTTCTGTATCCTTTATTTTAAAATTAACCCCAATGTTATCAATTAATCTTAATGTTTCTTCTTTCATTCTTTCCTAAGCACATTCCAACCACGTTTTGATTATATAATTCTGTGCAAATATCTTTTGTTAAGGCCCCTAATCACAGCCATCTTCTTAAACCAATGGCCAGGTCATTTTAACTGACCCCATACCATACATCTTCTGGAACACATTGTCAGCTACATCCCAGGCATCAGAATCTCTTGATTCCTCCCAGGCACAACGGCAATTCTTGACCTTCTTCATGGATGTCCTAACTCTACACTATCCCACAGCTTGACTTAGTGATTTCCTTTCCTCCTCTGTCATGTTTCCCTCAGTAAAACTTGAAATTCCCTTGATGCCGAGCTCTTCCCGTGTGTATTTGTGATCTGGACTGCACCAGTATGCATGCAGTGGATTATGACTGGGCCCTGAATTACAGACTCACACAATCAGTTATCTGTGTCTCTGCTTGGATGTCTTGGAGGCAGCTCCATCTAAATGTGCAATCCTGGAGTCTCTGTGAGTTCCTTCTGCGCGCTGAATGCCACTCTCTTCCTTGTATTATACGCCGTAACTCCATCACTACAGAGGCTTGGGCTTGGCGTTCCCTCTGACCTGTCCATCCCTTTCAGTTTTATGTGAAAAAGTTTTATTATCTCAACTACTTCCCGCCAGACTTTCAACTTCTTTGGTCTTAACTAATAATCTGTCTTGCTATGAAACTCAGTAGCTTTACAATGGCCATCCAGTCCCACCATCACCCTTTTATAACCCAGATATTCTCAACCCAGTGACCAGAATCAGGACGCCAACTCTGGTGGTGCTCACCTAACACTCAGGGGGCCTAGGAAGGAGGGTCAAGAGTTCAAGGCTAGCCTGGGCTACACAGGGAGACCCTGTCTAGAAATAATGGAAAGAACAAACAGACAAACATCTGAACATTTACCAAAATGCATACAGTTATTTCCTGTTCCCTTCAAGTCGAACCTCCATGTCTTTGGTTTTACATGATTTGGTTCTCCTGGCTGTATGGGTGACACCAGAACACTCGGTTCTCTATCTCCTGTTCAGTAAGTCTGGGCTTATTGCCCAAGGAGAACAGCAAGCTCCTCCCACTCCTCTCTGCCAGTTCTCAGTCCCCTTGTTCTCTTCTCTGTCACACTCACATCATTTCTCCTTAGTTGTTTCTTTCTACTATGACATAAGCACTGTGATAGTAAGGAGGCGTCTGTTCTGTTTGCTGCTCTATCCATGGAGGAAGACAGTTCCTGGCATATAAGAATTCAATTTGCATTATAATGAGATTTAAATATCGTTTTATTAAGTAAATACAAGACGGAGTACAAGTGGGACAAGGTGGAGTTTAATTTTAAAATATATATATGTATATATATATATAATAGAATATATTAGTAGAAATTAATTATATAAGAGAAAATTTGATACTATCTAAGCAGAGAGGAAATGTGCATAGACTATGTCATTACATAGACAAGGGGTGAACTGGACTTATGTGGGAATAAAGTCATTTCATCCACAAAAGCAGCAGAAATAAAAGGACTCTGGTGGTAGACGCAGACACGCAGGGTCTGGTAAAATTCCTGTTTCTCATCTGATTTCCTTTCTGCATTAGTTGATATGAAGAGAGGCATTAGAGATAAGAAAAAAATGAGAAATGATTCTCCAGAATTGAAGAGGGCTGTGGCAGGGGAGATCAGAGAACTGTCAGGCTGACAGTAGGTTGTCATGACTTCACGTAGGAGCAGTTATCACACTGAAGATGGCCCAGCATGTTCAGGTACATGGGCAGAAAGGTGCAGAGCTGAGTGCCAGTAGGACTGCTGTGTGAGGTTCGATCTATTGCTATGCTTTGTAATGCTAAACTCTGTACCGGAAGGTCTAGCTAGACCCAAGACTGAATTCTCATGCTTACAGGCTTTTGTTGTGCAAAACTTGTTCCTTGATTTTAAACTATTGGATAAATAAAATTGGCTATAGCCAATTCCTAGAGGGATTACAGGTAGGTGGGTTTGGAGTGACCTGGTTGGAGAAGGGGAGACCAGGGAGAGATGGAGGAAGAAGAAAGAAGAGAGGAAGCCTCCATGAGAGGAGATGGGCGGTGAACACGTGGCCAGGATAAACAGCGAGTATCTGGGGTACACTGCTGGGGAGGTGCAGGCAGCAGTTAGAAGACTAGACTAGGGGTGACCCCCAGCAATTGTCAAAGCCAAATAAATAAGTAACCATAGTCGGAGTCTTATTTATTTGTAAGCTAGTCGGGGATAAGCCTACAGGGTTCTACTACACTGGTGATGGGTAGGTGAATGCGGAGCAATAAGAGTGTTGAACAAGACTATGATGTGGGGCTGGTGAGATGGCTCAATGGATAAGAGCACCCGACTGCTCTTCCGAAGGTTCGAAGTTCAAATCCCAGCAACCACATGGTGGCTCACAACCACCCGTAATGAGATCTGACTCCCTCTTCTGGAGTGTCTGAAGTCAGCTACAGTGTACTTACATGTAATAAATAAATAAATAAATAAATCTTAAAAAAAAAAAAAAAAGACTATGATGTGGTCGGTAATGAAGGAATCATGGCCAGAGAGCAGGGGCCAAAGGAGATGGGACCTGAGTGTGTAGAGATACAGGGTGGACACAGGAAGACACTGAAAGTGACCAGCTCAGAAAGCCTAGGCATTTCAGTGAGCTTGAAGGATTCTGGAGTCGGGCATATACCATGCATGTAGGGAACTTCTGGTCAGACGGGAGGTTGGCAAACTTGATTATGAAGGCTCTGCCTTCCCTGGGGTAGTTGGCTGAGGTGCAGGGAAGGTAAGCTTGCTGGGCTTGGGGTCTAGAATTTCAACCACATATCTAAGAACATCAGTGAGGAGCCCCAGCGCCGAGGACAGGGACGTGGCCAGAACAAGGGATAGGCTGAAGGACAATACTTGACTTTGCTGCAAGGCTCTATGGCAGGAAAGGTGTGACACTGGAATATGCATCAGAGGACAGGCTTCAGCTGGAAGAAGACAGTGCAGGGAGCTGAGATTTCACCCACAAAGCCCACACCCCTTAGTAGCCGTGCAGGAGTAACAAGCAATTCCCAGCTTTAAAGTATGCAAAGGGAATTTCCAGGGCTCATTTTAGTTTGTGGAGCTCTGTAGCAGTCCACAAGCTGGACAAGCTTAAACCATTGAAAAGACCACTTCACAGTCTGGAGGCTGGGGGTATGAAACCAAGTGCAGGCATGATTCCCTAGAAATGTGTCTACAGACATCCCCTGTCTTCTAGATCCTGAAGACTGCTAGTACTCCTTGGTATTTCTTGACTGGTAGATGTTACATTCTAATCTCTGCCTCCATTGTCTCATGGGGGTTCACCCATGGGTCTTTGTTTTATGGAGACAGTAATCACATTGGATTCAAGACCCCACCCTCTTCCAGTATGACCTTATCTGAACCAATTACATTTGCCATTACTGTTTTCGAATAAGGCCACTTTGAGGTGTGCTGGAAGGTAGGACTTAACATATCTTCTTGAGAACAATGACAACTCAACCCATATTAAGAGTGTAGAGAAAGAATATATGGCTTTTATGGGATGTGTTTGAATTTTAAGTATCTCAATTATTTGTCCAGCTCAGTAAATAAGACCCAGAACCCAAGTGTTTTACAAATTCTCACTGCAAAGCTTACAACATCCCAACAGGCAGAAGGATTCTACCAACGTGAACTAAAAGTCAACGGGATGGCACCATTTGGCCAGCGGGGAGAGCCCACTGCTTGGAAGGGAAGCCCCAAGCTTCCGGGCTATCAGAGCGCCTTTCGCTAGTCTTAGAGTCTCACTACTTTAAGCTGCCAGAGCAACTGAAGTTCACAAGCTCACAGTTGTGAGTGGCAGCAAGCTTGCAGTAATGTGATGCTGAGACACTCATCAGCTGGGAAAATGCCTAGTGATGACGTGCAGATGGAAAGAAGGGCAAGGTAGGCTCTCCTGTGGGTCTTTAATCAGAATAGAGTACCATGCATTCCAGACCTCAGCCACCTAGTCATGGCTGAAAGTGTCCCCACGGTGTGTGCGCGTATGCACACTTTGAGGCCAAAGGTCTTTTCTATTTGTTCTTGTTTTTCTTTTATTATCCTGAAGCTCCTGCTTTGGCTGGGCTGGGCAGCCAGTGAGCCCTGGGATTTCCATTCCTGGCACCAGGATTACAAGCCTGTGCCTTCATACTTGGCATTTTACGTGGGTTCTCAGGTTCAAGCTGAGGTTCCCATGCTGGCTTCCTGGAAAGTGCTTTACCACTAAGGCATCTTCCCACCTCCACTGTTCTTCTTAAGTAAGTCACATGAACAAGGTATCCATATTTCGTAATGTACAAGTACTAGGTTATGTAGCCTATTACGGTGTGTGTGCTAGGTTCTGGGCTTTCTCCCTGCCTTGTGACTCTCAGATTTGCCTGCATCTTTTTTTTTTTTTTTAAACCCGCTGAGGGCTGTTTCTGGTATGCCAAATCTTGGTCAAAACTACTAATGGATAATTCCAGCTCCTCACATCTAATGTGCAGGTAGGCACACAGCAAGTCGTTTCTTCTGAAGGAATGCAAATAATTGGATTCGATGCACATTGCACAACTACAGGAGCCCACATGCATAAGGTTTGCTGTGCTGAGGGGAGTGATGTGATGACTCTTCCGACCTTGGCAGATAGAGCCGGCATTTCAGAAGGCAAGGTGAGGCTGGGGCTTATTGCTTGAAGGTAATGGTTTTCATGAAAGATGCAGAACCCAACTGTTTGATAGTATATCTAGCCCCTCTCCTTCCTACACAGCTGGTAAGAAATGAAGTCCCTCACTCTATTACTCTAATTGAATTCCAACTTGGGTAATTATACTATAATTAAATAAATTTTCCCCATAGTTTTAATTCACTGACAAATAGTGCTAGTCAAACGACTTCATTTCATTCCCAGACACGCATCCCCACTCCATTTCCATGATAAGTGGAGTGATTTATATTGGGAAGATGTGTGTATGTGTGTGTGTGGAAGAACTGCACAGTTCATAAAATATTTTAGGTATCATTTATGATTACATATGCTTTGCTCAGCATGAGATAACATTAATTTCTATTATAATCTTTCATCTAATTTCTCATATGCTTAGTGCCAAAGGAAATAAGACAGTTAATTAGCATTTCTTGTTTTCAGAACAACTTTGGTTGAGTTACCCGGTGGCCTGTATCTACTTGGAGTTTTGGCTTTGCCCCCTCACAGCTACTGTCTTCGGGGGATGGGCTGCATTTGGGGTTTGTTTTAAATTTTACAAGTAGAAATGCTGTGGTAGAATTCCCAAGATCAGGGAGCAAGCTGCAGTAAGGACCACCTTTGCTATCTCAGCTGTCCCACCTCTCCTAGTACAAGGTTCTTTTTCTCAAAAAGGCATCCAACGCTAGTCACTATTAATTTACTAAGAAAAAAAAAAAAAGATGAACAGTACACGTGTAATCCTTGCCATAGGTCACTGGTTTTATGATAATTTAGTGGTTTATCCAGGAGTTGGTGGTCTAATCACTAGGACCAGATGCTGTGCAGTTCTCCTGTGCCTCAGGGTTAATACTCTGGGTTCTGCTGGGGGGGGGGGTCTCAGAATATGACACCAGGTTGCACAGAGAAATCCAGGTTTAAGTGTTATTGTAAGGACTGACCTTGAAGGCTTGAGGAAGGCTTTAGGGAGTCATGGCACTAGGGTGCAAATGCAGGGCCTTGGGAATGCTGGGAAAGCCATCTACCACTGAGTCATATCTATAGGCCCATGGATACAATACATCAATAGAAGGTATGGAAGGCAATATCAAAATACTCACGAAAAGCAGCAGGAGCACCGGAGTCACAACAATGCCCTGAAAGGAACAAGAGAGAGAGGTGTTGATCATTTGTTGGCCCAGAAAGAATTCTTCTTCCCCAGCTTTGATGGCACTGCTAGCCATGTCAGTCCTGTTTAACAAAACGAGGAGGAAAAGATGGCTCCCTACATCACATTAATGTCCCCTTAATGATTATTTATATAAGGCAATGTTAAAACTACAACCACCCAACGTGCCTTCAACTTAGCTTTCCCCTGTCTAAAACCTAAATTTCCTTCCCTGTGGAAATGTCCCACATGGTGGAAGCTGGCGGACGGCAGGGCTTCTCCTTCAAGGCTTCCAGTCTAGCTTGGGTAAAGAGCCCCTTTTTGAGAGAAGACAGGTGGTTCGGTCCCAGTTGGGGTCCTCTCCTGAGCAAAGACCACGTCGGCTGTGATGAATGAGATGTCGTGATTCTGTAATGTGAACTGATCTCCCCGAGGAAATGAGCTGCGATCTCAAAACTCATTTCACTTGATTAGACTCTGTGTCTCCATGGTGGAGAGAAAGTCTTTCATCTAATTCAGCCACACAGGACCATCTCAGTCCCTCTGCCTCCCCCAGGCAGAAACGAGTAAAAGATTTGTTTTCTCCATGACAGGGAACAGTTTGAGGCTGTTGTCAATGAGGCAGGATGCAAGCTTTTAGCTTCCTTTCAAAGTATGCTTTTGAGTCGGGAGTTAACATGACAGGGTTCACTGGAGAACAGCAGATGATGGTGCCTCTCTCTTAGTTCTTCCTTTATGTCTCAGAGCTTCGTTGTGATTTACACAAGAAAAAGCATTTCATATTTTTATTAATGCACTCTACTTGAGAGCTTGAAATTTTAGAATCTGAATGTGAGAGAGAGAGACAGAGAGAGAGAGAGAACAAGAGAGAGGGACAGAGACAGAGAGACACAGGGAGAAAAAGAGAGACAGAGACATAAAAAATGGGGGACAGAGAGAGAGACAGAGACAGACAGACAGACAGACAGACAGACAGAGGGAAGGAGACCCAGGGCTGTCCTTTTCACTGGTCAACAGTCCCTTGGCATTTACAAGAACGTCCTCAGTCTTTGCAGTGACTGCACAGCTGTGAATACATACTACAGGAACAATGATTATAATGATTTTATTTTTAGATTATTCTCATGTGAATATCCCTATACAGACTTGGCTTATTATTGAATAATAGAATGAATATAGTTAATTATGCAAGCCCAAGCAAACGGCAAGAGGAAGCAGAACAGTTTAACCCAAGGGTCATACTTTTAAAGTCTCATGGTTACAACACGCATCATCGCTTATCAATTCCATGGGTTTCTATGAAGCAAGTTCTCACTAGCACAATTGGCTAAAGCCAAAACAATTTTAACTTAGAAACACTACTGTTGGGCTGCCGAGATGGCTCAGCGGGTAAGAGCACTGACTGCTCTTCAGAAGGTCCTGAGTTCAAATCCCAGCAACCACATGGTGGCTCAGGACCACCTTAAACACAGTAGCTGAATTGGGGAACATCTCTCTCCTTAACTTCAGAGCCTGCACTTTGGAATGATGATTTTACAATCTTTTGGGGGCACACACAATGGCTCATGGTTAAGGTGTTTGCTATCTGATGATGCAGGCTTCCTGACCAGAGTTCAATGGCCAGAACCCACAGAAAGGTGGAAGGGACAACAGACTTTTTGGACACTGTCCTCTGACCTCCACATGTTCACTGTGGTAGACCTCTACTTCCCAAATTATATATAAATTAAATTAAAAATGAAAATCTTTGTAGTAAATATTAAGCCATTTCTTTGGGGTTCTAGTTTAAGGGTTAAGTCAGGGAGAAGCTTATACTCAGTGAGCCTTTTAACGACATGAAATGAACTGTAAGGTGAGCCACTGTGGGATGGAATTCACAGCCCTCCAAAGCTCAGGTTTTGCAAATACCAGTGTTAAAGGTGAAGGGGTACTCAAAATTTAAACAGTGCCAGCAATAAGCACTGAAGGCTAGAAAGTCAAATAGATATAGGGTTTACAAAAGTCTTAACTTTTTTTTCCCTTTCTCTTTCCTTAGTAGCTCCTCTCAGTGGAAAGTCACAGCACTTCCGGCAGAAGGCACTGACACTTCTGAAGGGTCAGGGTCATATCAAAGTCTCTTGCAGCTCCTGTGTGTCTAGTAAAGCCTTCTGCCTGCAATACCTAAGAACTCAAGCCATGACGTGATGGCTTTCATTGTCTCCTGAAAAACTCCCCCAAATCCATTTACGCTGCTTTTGTGAGTCACTGTGTGAACACAGTGTACTGACAGCAGGATAGAGATGGTCAGGGTTGATGCTGACATTCAGACAAACGCAAAGAAAACTGAAATGAATGCCTCATGGTATGTTTAATAGAAAAACTTATGAAGAGATTTTGCTGTAACAGCTATAGCGATCTCAGTTACTGATGTCTGAGGTTAGTCAGTTCTGTATAACTTGCCAACAAAAAAGAACACCTACAGGTATGCAAAGGATCCTGGGACCTGTAGGTCTACTCCTCACCTGCCAAGCTCCTCACAAGCCATGGGAGCTGAGTGGCCGTGTCTTGGCCAAGGAACCACCCAGATAGCACTTGCTCTCCCCAGTCAGGGGCCTGGCTAAAGGTCCAGTAAGAGGGGAAACACTTTCTTAAACTAACCTCAGACCACTACCACTGCTGTCTCCCTTCCCTTGCAGTGCCTTCCTTCCTCAGTGGCCCTTTTAGCTGACTCCAGTGTGGTTAACTAGAATCCTGGCCTGTTAGCTCTCTTTCTCCTCTGGCAATGCGTTCAAGCAATGCTGCTGTTAGTGTCCTTAAGTTCTCCCTGTTTCAAAGTCCTTCCTTCTGGGCCAGTGTGGAGCCTTCTTCTAAACCTATTCTCACCAACATGCTAAAATCAGACCGACTGAAGAGAGACGTCCTGAACCTTGGGAATAAGACAGAAAAGGAGCAGCTGTCCTGGTGTGAGGCTGGAGTCCACTGGCCAACCCTAGGACTCAGCTACCTGAACACTCTTAGCTTCCTTGACTCCTGTTTATATCAGTTGGTAGCCTGACTATGACACACACGTATTGTACATAAATGATTTGTCTTATAAGGAAAAAAGGCCCTAAAAGGTTATTGTTTTATTGACCTGTAATAAAAACTAACCATTTCTGTCTGTAATAGAAATGCATGCAGTATGTTTTTCTGGTGGCCTATATAAATATCCATGATTGACTCAGAAGCCATTTACCATCTGGTGATGCCTTATTATCTGTGTGAGCCAAAGTCCAGCCAATTTATTCCATACATGTGAGGAAATCATGCTGCCAACTTTTTGAAAATTAAACTTTTGTAATACCTTTCCTTAGAGCCTTGAATGTATATTTGTATAAAAATTAACTTTAAAGTTAGGATTTCTCCAGCTCTCTGCCTTTTACCTTGTGGCTAACAGGTGAAGATAAGTTAAAAGCTGGGGAAGTTCATCCTTCAGGACCAGGGCCGCAGCAAGCCAGTATGGAACTAGTGGTCTGGCCAACAAATTCAAAGCACTAAGTGCTAAAAGGGTGGTATGGGCAGTTCCGAGGATATCTACATTCAAATGAAATGGGCAGGATATGCAGTCAAGGATGGGCATGATGCCACAAATACCGACAACAAAGTAGCTCAATGATGCTCTCTAAGGACAAAATAGCCTTCTGTGGAAGTGTGTGTCTGTAAGCACAGCACTCAGATACTGGGGCCAGCCTGGGCTAAATGAGACTCTACCCCCGCCCCCCATCAACAAACCACCTAATCAAACAACAATGACCATGGTTATCACACAGCCTGAGAGAGAAGTACTAGCTCTGTTAGGTGCTATGGTATATAGTGGCAAACCACACAAACGCATCCCTACCTTCTGAGTCTTCAGAGACCAGAGACAAGCATCTGTAATTATGTGAGGTCTGAAACGACTCGGGAGGGGCGAGGAGGCAAGAGAAGAAGGAGAAAGAGGAGGAGGAGGAGGAGGAGGGGGGGAGAACCTGTTGAAATTCAAACTACAGTGGCAGTGTAGTTGGGAGGAATGATGAAATTAAAAACCCAAAGACACAGAACGGTCTCCTGATCAATCCATCATGGCGTTTGGGTTTTGCATCAGAGATGGGAGATTATGGGAAGAGTCTGCAGTCATGCGTGTGGGACAGGAATCTGTGGTGGCAGTATGCTGATAGCTGAGAAGAGATGGAAGCAGAAGATGGAAGGGAAGAACCCAACCTGGAGGCCAGTCCCTCCATACTATAGGCAGAAGCTGCTGTGAGCTAAGGGGAGGGGATTGTAGAGATGGAGACGGAGACAGAAGATGGGAGAAGTCCTTGAAGATGGATGACTGGATCAATTAGCTGCGTGTGGGAGACAGTGACAAGAAGGAATGGTAATGTCTTAGTTTTCTGAGCTATAAGGTTCTTGACCAAACAGAAGCCCACAGAGCCAATTACTCAGCCAAGATGGCCACAGCGTAGCCCTGGGGGGTGAACTTTGAGGTTTCAAATGCTCAAACCAGGTCTAGTCTGCCCCTTCTTTCTTCCTCCTCGCCCCCTCTCTTCCTGCTGCCTGCCTATTCAGATGTAGCTGCTCATTTTCTTTGGAGAAGACAAGTGTGAGTAATCTGTCCCCCCACCTCCAGTGGGGACGCAGCAGGTGGCTATCTGGGCCTGAACTTTGTGTCCAGTCAGTGAACACAATTGACTGAGTCCTCAGCACCCCGTTGGTTGGCTCCTGTTACAGAGGAGAAATTAAAGATACAAACGGAATACAGGCTGAAGCTTAAAGGAGGCCCAGGAGGAAACCGCTGGATTGGAATGGCCAGGAAGGGAGCCGAGAAGGAAGGGAAGGGGGCGGAGGAGGGAGAGAGGGAGAAGAAGACAACTCCTTAGGAGCTAAGAGTCCTGGGCTAGAGGCAGAGGCTCTGCTCACTCAGCAGAAAGAGCGGCTGGCACAGTGCTTGGGTCGTTATCACCTGCAAGTCCAGCGAGCGATGCCAATGGCTGAGGGTTTCGGCACAGGAAAGAATACTGCTTCCCTAGGGAACCTGGTTCTGTTGTAATGGGTACAAGGCAGACTAGCCCTTTCTCCTGGGGAGATTCTATTTAAGCAGCCTTACAAAGATCATGAAGAATATGGGGGTGGGCAGTGTCTCTGCTCCAAAAATATACTAAGCCACAAGACAGTGGTGTCTTCCAACAGAGGAAGTGCCCAGCAACTTAGTCAACGTTGAGTTAATTAAGCACATTAGCAAGCTTCCCTATCGCCTTCTTCAAATACAGTCACAGGGCCAATAGCCTCCTCACACAAGGAAAGTATACCCAGATAACCACGCTGTAATGACAAATTACATTACATTGCTCTCTACATTCCGAAGGGAACAGTGATCCTTGGGCACAATCACTCAGTAAAGTACAATTTTGACCAATGGAACTGATGTCCAAGTCACAATTTCTTCCTTTGATTTTTAAATGGAGTAATCTGCTAAGTGTCCTTTTGAAATCTAGACCCTTGAGAGACTGGAATATGGTCTTAGAACCAGCAACAGTAGGCTATACCCCAGATCTTTTTTTTCTTTGGTTTTTCGAGACAGGGTTTCTCTGTATAGCCCTGGCTGTCCTGGAACTCACTCTGTAGACCAGGCTGGCCTCAAACTCAGAAATCCGCCTGCCTCTGCCTCCCAAGTGCTGGGATTAAAGGCGTGCGCCACCACGCCCGGCTCCCAGATCTATTATTTCCTAATCTTCCTTTTGGCAAACTCCCTGGCTAATCTGTAGATGTGGATATTTAGTCAGTGGATTTAGAAGGGAGAACAGCCGTTCTAAACACAGGTTGGGCCAGATAATTATCTGATGCTTCCTGTCGGAATCACTCCATTTGACTGTTGCACCTGGAAAGCAGCCAGGGACAACAGGTAAAGAAACAGGAATGGCCATGGGTGCCCAGGAGGCAAAGGCTGGCAGATCTCTGTGCCTTAGCATTGCTTTGAATCAACAGCTATATTTCACCAAGAGAGAACAACAGGCTACCCTCTGATAAGTAGCTTAGTAGACCCATTTGAATCCCTAGAACACCTGGACACATTTCTTTGTGACTCCATATCAGCCACGATGTAATTAAGGAATTGTTACTCTTCCCCCAGATGGATGTCACATGACTTGTAAGTGGGGCATACAATTCCTCCTTCTCTGTGTGCACGAAGAAGTCTGCACAACTCCAGCTGCTGATTCATTCCTTGGCTGTCAGAGGTGCGAGTCAGCAATCACATTCACTTCCCTCAGACTTGGTTAGGTTATCTGTCCAGGACAGCAGGCACAGTCTGCTCCTCTTGGGGCAACTTTTCTTTTCTCATATTGACTTCTAGCATTTATGACCCAAAGATGACTCTCCTTGCTAAAGATGATGTGGAAAGGGCCAGCGGGAAGGGAAATAAAAATGCCGAACTGAACAAACTGAATTTAGGGTCCTAATATTCAGACTTGCACAGTGGATAAAGAACACACACACACACACAAAGCACGATTTCTCTCTTTTTTGTTTGGATATGGGACCAAACTTGCTACGTAGCCAAGGCTGGCGTTGAACACCTGGTTGTCCTGTGTCCACCTCCTCCTAAGTGCTGAAAGTACAGCTATATGCCACCATGCTTGATTCTCTTTTTACTTTCAAGCTGAATAATTTCTCGTTCTCTGGCTATGAGACCTCACTATTCTGCACTGAAGAGTTAGCCGCTGACCTGGCCTTTCCCAAGCAGATCAACAGGAACGAGAACAACTGAGGTCCAATCAATCAAGGCTCACAGGTGATGGGTGTGGCTGTTTGCTGTGCTTTCCAGGGAAACGTCATTAAACCTTCTGAACAGTCACAGGTGTAAAACACTGTAAGTAAACTGGAGAAGTGCCTACTTCTTAAGTAACTCTATGAAATTCCTTATCCACAGGCAGCAGGCCTGGGAAGCAGCAGGAAGAAGTAAAACGAAGGGTTAGTTTCGGAGACTAGACTACAAAGACACGGGCCTCTGGAACCAAGGCAAGATCTTAGCTGCCAAAGTGCATTTTGGCCTGCAGGCCTCCTCTGTGGACACACAGCTGCAATGGGAGGGATTGTAATGTGGCTTTCCAGGGGACAATGAGAACAGTTCTCCATCTCATCCATAGCACAGCAAATACTACAGACAAACCTGGTTTCTCAATGGCAAGAGGTGGATTCCTTATGAGCTGGTGGTTTGCCAAAGCTTGCCTGGCCTGAAAAGCATCTGTGGGAACTTGTGGAGCTTCCTGCTTTAGGAAACACACTGACCACAGCTACTCTTAAAAAGGAAAGCATTTGACTGGAGCTGCTTTACAGGTCCAGAGGTTTAGTCCCTTATCATCAGGCTGGGAGGTATGGCCACAAGGAGGCAGACACAGTAGTGGGGAGGGGGAAAGGAGCTGAGAGATCTACATCTGAATAGGCAGGCAGCAGGAAGAGAGGCAGACTAGGCCTGGTTTGAGCATTTGAAACCTCGGTTCACCCCCCAGGACTACACATCCTCAAACAAAGCCACACCTCCTAAGAGTGCCCCTCCTTGGCGACCAAGCACTCAGCACTATGAGCCATATGGGGAACATTTGTACACAAACCACAAGTGGGTGGCAAATACTATCAGGAACCCAAAGGCCAGCATTTACTGAGAAATATTATATAGTAGGACCTGTGCTGAGTGCTTTTCATTCCATACTATTTCACTTAAAATCCAAGACAGTAACCTAATAGTTTGCACAGGAGAAGCAAGAGGCTTACAGAGAGCATGGCTAATGGCTACTGTGGAGGACAAGAGTCACAGTAATGGCTGAAGGGTCAGCATGGAGCTCAAGGAACAGGAGAAAGGGGCCAGAAAAAAATGAACAAAGGAGAAAAAGAATGTGTACTCACCATGCAAGATAGCAGCGACACAAATCAAATTTCATTCACATATAAGGATAATACACTCGTACACTGAAGGCCTCCCATAAACGGAGTTTGGGTAACTTAGCGTACTAAATAGCCTCTTACATCACGGGAGTAACACTGGAACTGCACTCCCCCTGGCCTAAAGGATTACAATTACATATATATTGCTAAGCATATCATTGACATTTACAAAAGAACAGTGCCTGGCTGATGCTAGGCACTTTTTTTTTTTTTTTGCTGAAGCAGTGAATGGATGGATGAATGAATGAATGTGTGTCCACACATGCTTCTCTGAGAGAGCAGCATATCTACCTAATGAGAAGGACACTATCTTAAGTGCTTTAAGACTCTTGCTTGTTTGTTTTTGTTTTTTCTTTTTCTTTTTCTTTTTTTTTTTTTCCGAGACAGGGTTTCTCTGTGTAGCTCTGGCTGTCCTGGAACTCACTTTGTAGACCAGGCTGGCCTTGAACTCAGAAATCCTCCTGCCTCTGCCTCCCAAGTGCTGGGATTAAAGGCGTGCACCACCACACCCGGCTAAGACTCTTAAATTAGTAATAATGAGTCAGCTGATATATATTGACTACTTGCTTAAGTACATATCCTAAGCTATTTTATGCTTTTCATACACATAACTCATACAGTCCTTAAACACACTTGTGACATAGTATTGTCTGACTTTCATTTTTACAGACAAGAAAACAGAAACAGACAGGAGAATTATACAGAAATTTAAAAGGGCAGGATGGGGTGGAATGGGAAGCCCTGGTCTCGCATCCTGGGTATGAGTTGTCAGAGGATTTACGGAATGTAGGACATTAGAGATGACAGGTACCTCCTTTTACACACCACGAAACTGAGCCCCGAGAAGGCCCTCTCACCACCACAGGTGTAGTTAGATGCACAAGAACTAGTGGGCAAGGGGACCATATCCATGCCCAAATCTTCGTTTCTGATGGTGCACGTGTGCTCAGGTGGACACACGGAGTAGTCTACATGCAGAAGAGTGGAAGGTCATTTGCCTGAACTTACGATTTGACACACACACACACACACACACAAGCAAAGCAAAAGGAATGGTAGATGGGGGCATTACAATAGACTTGAAACAGAGACTGTTGAAGAGAACTAAATCGTACAATAGGTGCCCTCTCCCGCCTGCCTCTTAAACGAAGCAAAACAAAACAGCCCAGATGCTAACACAGCTAGGGAGGAACATGTCCATAAAGTTCACAAAAGGTAGATGTGTGCAAGGTGGTGGCTATGACAGAGTGATGGCCAACAGGGACAGAGAGAAGGTAATGGGCCGACTGGGGGAAATGTGGACTCCAGGGATTTAATTCAGGCCTCTGGATGCAAAGGAGACCAAGGAGAGGAAAAGGGGGGGGGGGGAGGAAGTAAATAAAAACAGTCCAGCCTTCTAGATAACTCGAAATTGACCTCTCTTTAAATAATGCTTTGAAAATTATAGTTTACTAAAACTACTGTTCAGATTTATTCCAAAGTTTTAATACACACAAACAGACAGAAGAGATCTCCGTTCGTGTGAAATGAATGGGCTTGGCAAAGCTACTCTACTACTTCTGGATGTGTCTAATTGGCAACACACTCTGCTTCCGGTGCTGGGGTGGTGATCAACGCTGAACAGAGACAACTGCATGCCATCTGCCTTGTCTCGTGCATCGTGCGTCTGGTTTACTCCAGTTTTTACAATATTCCTTATCAGAATCACACCCCCCCAAGCAGAGAAAAGAAACCCACAACGTTTTTACTCTGAGAGGTTCCAGTCCACAGACAATGAATTAACCAATGCCCCTAAAAAATATCCCCGCCTCCTGTGAGCATCACTGGCCCTGACTCTTCCTCCCTACCCACAACACAAAGGGGAGGGCTCGGGTACCAGGCTGTCTTTTCAAAGTCAGTTTCCTACCTACCTACCTCCCACCATCAATGACAGTTGAGAATCACTCCCTACTTAGTGCACATGATTTAAAATTAAATATCAGTGGGTAGAAGGAAAATAAAAAAACCCAAGCCCTGGAACATCAACTTCGAAGTGACCTCAGATGCAGATTCTCTCTGGAGCAGTGCTAGCCCAAGCTTCACAGAGCTGGAAACAGGAGGGAAGCAGATTGGGCCAGCAGAACACTTAGCTTGCAACAACTACCAAACACCATTTGTAGGCAGGGGTGAGGGGTTATATAGAGTTGAACAAGATCACGTTGCAGTTGGGTCTGTAGAGCATCTATCATGAAGTCTGAGGGGCTGGGTTTACCGCTCCAGACTCCATGGAAAGTAGAGAACAGTAGCACTTTTGTAATCTGAGCTCCCTGAGGCTAGATGCGAAGCTCAGGGGCCAGTTAGCCAGGTATCCACAGCAGCAAACCACAGGAAAGCCAAACAAAACCCTGTCTTAAAACACCCAAGGTTGCCGGGCGTGGTGGCGCACGCCTTTAATCCCAGCACTCGGGAGGCACAGGCAGGCGGATTTCTGAGTTCGAGGTCAGCCTGGTCTACAAAGTGAGTTCCAGGACAGCCAGAGCTATACAGAGAAACCCTGTCTCGAAAAAACCAAAAAAAGAAAAAAAAAAGAAAAAAAAAACCACCCAAAGTTGTCCTCTGACCTCCACACATGGGATGAGTGAACCCTGCTCAGCACATACCCCTAACACACACCAACACCATACACACAAACATACCACACACACATACACACACCATGTCAACATGCACAAACTTAACTGTGTTAGTTAAGAAAACACAAATAAGTTCTGGAAAGAACTTTTAAAGTATTAGACTTTCATTCTTGAAGGCAAATGGTTAAAAACATCAATGACTCATTTTGCATAATTATAGATAGCAAATTACCCTTAATGTTTCAGCTAAGACTCTTCCCAATACAATCACCTCTAAAGTCTTAGTGGATTTTGTAAATAAGGAAAAGAAAATTCAGAGCAGAAATAGCTCTATCTATAGTCACATCATATATTTACTGGTTGTGTGTGTATGTTTATATATGTACAGCTAAGCTACTTCTCTTGGCTTGGCCTCCTTATTTTGGTAGAAGTGCTGGGGTCACAGACATGCATACTGTGCCTGGCCTTGCCCAGATGTGGACCCAGGGGTGACACTCAGGATGCCAGCCTTGCAAAGCTAGCACTTTTATCCAGGGAGTCTGCTCCCTGGTCCCATTTGCTTTTGTTACTGTTGTTAGGATTTTAAGGCAAGATCTTTCTGTAGAGCTGAGAGTGGCTTCAAATTCAACAGTATTTCAGCTTCTGCCTTCCGAGGGCTGATGTTACCACAGCAAGTTAGAGATTTATTTTTAAATGTATTCTTACAAGTATTTCCAGATCTTTGGAACTTAAAACTGCCAGAGAATAAAAAAATAAACACCAGAAAAAATTGCAAACATGTTTAAAACTAAGTCTTTACAGAAACTGAAAAATCTATGTCAATATAATTTTCCTACTTCCCCAGTAGAGGGCAACTTCTACACACTTTGACAGCTAAAACACAAAACAAAACAAAACAAAACACCCAAAATCTACCGTCCAACAACTTCAAGTGTATGCACATCACATCAGTAAGAACCATGAGCCATTTAGAGTAAAACAATATAGCTCCAGCTTATAAACTGATTTCTCCTGCCAGGCAGCTATAAAATACCACTTATAGAATTGAACTAATTAGGAAGCGAGTATACCTAATGAACAATTAGCATGATGATCAATATAATTACAACTCCAAGACTTTCAACCACAGCCAACATCAGTTCAAACGACAGAGTTATCAGTAACTGAAATATAAAAGGAAACAGAACACTGTTCTTATTACCTAGTGGGACTGAATTTGTGTGCCTGATCTGTAAGTGGGGCTCAGGGGAATATGTTTTCAGTAAGAATAACAAAAAAGAGAGACAGAAAAACTGAACACGTTCAAACATTTGAAACATATATGACAGTTTTTGATATTATGGAATTAGAATTAATTCTTTTTTTTAAGATTTATTTATTTTATTTTATGTATATGAGAACACTATAGCTATAAATGGTTGTGAGCCATCATGTGGCTGGGAATTGAATTTCAGGTCTTGCTCGCTCTGGCCAGCACAGCTTGCTCTGGCCCAAAGATTTTATTTATTACTATGTCTAAGTACACTGTATCTGTCTTCAGACACACAGAAGAAGGCGTCGGATCTCATTATGTATGGTTGTGAACCACCATGTTGTTGCTCGGATTTGCACTCTGGACCTCTGAAAGAGCAGTCAGTGCTCTTAACTACTGAGCCATCTCTCCAGCCCTGGAATTATTTCTTATCAGTGCTCATGTGTTAGTGACAGCAGGCATAAGGACATAACTGCAGCTACAGTTACGTAGGCAACCTAAGTAAAATCCCACCATATACTTTCTCATGACTGTGTTGTGCTGCAGCTACACAATGTCGCATGTTCTCATTTCCTCCTTCATTCAACAACTTTCTTTCGTTTTTAGTATATGTGATATGCTAAGCGTTCAGATCCATGTGGGTATACATGTATGTTCATACATGGGTGGTACCATGTACATGGATGTATGTGTCCATGTGCATGTGTGCTGCTTCTTACTGAAGCGGGGACTGTGGCTGACCAGAGGCTCACAGATTTTGGCTGCTCCATGAGCCAGTGCATCCTAGGATCACCTGTCTGTGTTTCCCACCTTTGTGCTAGGATTCTAGACAGCCACCATGCCTGCTTAGCTTTTATGTGTGTCCTGGGGAGTCCCAATGCTGGTCTGCATACTGGCGGGGCAAACCTTTAATCGCCTGATTTCCTTTTGGGTGCTTACAATGTGACAGACACTATTCTAGAAGTTAAGAATACAGATTGACAAAATTCTCTCCATTCTTGTAGTTTATATGCTAAGTAGTAACACTCCCCCTACATACACAACATATAATAAAGTTTTCTAAAAGGAAGACCTTACAAGGCACATGGTTACCCATCTCCTAACAATGGTCTCTTGGTTAGAAAATTCGTGTTTTCAATATGGATGGCTATCATAAGGAAAAACTGAAATGCTCCCCTTGCACAAAATAGCACAGGATCCCATTAGGAAAAATTTAACTGTACAGAAAATTTTAAAGGATGATAAGCAGGATTTTCTAGCACTCCACTAAATCATGAGATTGTTTCTAATGACTCCTTCCAATGAAAACAGCACATCAGTATCCATCCATCCCGATCTCCCGCCATCAGGTAGCCAATGGCCCAGGCCCATAGCTGTCTTACGGCCATATCATAGGGACTGCCCAGAACTTTGCCTGTCCTTTCTCAATTGCGTTTCTTAGCGCTCTTTCCCCCCCCCCCCAAGAGTATTCTTCTATTTGACTTATGTTATTATGTTTTATACACAGAAGTCATTTCACTCCTCTCTGAGTCCTCTCGATTCTAATATAAAAAGTGAACATATGGTTTTCCCTGAAATTGGTAGGCTCTGTGGTATACACTGTTGGTTGGTGAACTTCCGAAGCAGCCTGGGAATATGACCTTTAACTGCTTACAGAGTGACAAACAATAAAAGTGGGAAGGCATTTACCCTGGACAGAGCCCACAGTAACTGCATCAGTCTACACACAATGCAACACTCATCGACAGTTTCCTGATGTGAGCTGGAATAATAACCATTTCTTAAGTCAGGAAATCTACATAACAGATTTTTTTATACAACCCACTTAAAATTCCAACCAAGATCCTCATATCATTGCGTTTATAATCTTGTTTAAGCCACATATTTGCTTTCGTGACTCATTCTATGAAAATTTGAGCACTGGACTTTTTAAATTTATAAAACTATGCATAGGAAACCCATGGCACTAGGTGGCGCTGTGGGACCTTCCAGGGCAAAGCAATACCAGAAAGTTCTGTACTAGACAAATTGTTACAGTTGGTTCTGTGCATATAAGTGCACATTAAATATTTTGTGTGTATCGTCCAGTGCCACGCTCATAAAAGCAGCACAATACTGAAGCAAGTTCAAAAGAACAATTTCGGGAAGACACACTCTCATTTCTAATCCCTTGTCCTAATTCCTGTCCTTAAATTTTTTTTTTCATATAATGAATGCATTTTTGAAGCATGTTTCTTCATCAACCCTTTAAAAATTTACTTTAAAGATACTTTTCATTTAAGACTAAAACATCTACATTTAGGACTAAAGCAAGTCACTAGTTATCTATTTTTCCCAAAGAATTTCTCCGAGAAAGCTCTTCCATCAGGGTTCACACTGAAGTCCTGAGCTGTGCCCTCTGCCTCCCCAGATGTGACGGCTCCCCCAGATGTGACGACGGCTCCCCCAGATGTGATTACCTGCTGTTGAGTTGCTCGTTTGGATGCAGCTGCCAGCTCATCAAGGGAAAAGTAGGAATAAGGCGGCAGGTAAGGAGATAAAGATATGGACAATATATACACTCGAGCTCAGATAGACACAGGCCATCTGCCGCGGACTACCCACTGATCTAACTCGGCCCTCCGGTCCCTAACCCTTTACCTACAAGTGACGAATCCCAAGATAACTCAGGTCAAATAAAGGTGTACTACCAACTTGTCATCCGTCCACGATGTTCTATCACATATGCAGGCCCCTCCTTAAAGAACAAATGCTCCTAGTGCCGTGGGAGGTAACAGAAAACTAAAGTACTACTGAGTATTGAATGTACAGAGACTGGGGATAGTGTAAGGCTTTTTTGTCTTTTGGTTTTTGGGGTTTTTTTTGATAGTGTAAGTTTTTAAAGGGTAAAATTAATCCACATTAACAATAAGGATGAAGCTTAATATTACAGGCACAAGTATGATATTTTTAACAAAGGTAACAAAAGTCATGTCTAGGAATGCTGTCTTTCAAGTCTGTCGGGGAAAGCTGCCAAGTTCATCTGTAAGCCATGCATCACGCAGAACAGCTTCAGTGGGCTTCACAAAGCCCTGCCTTGCAACCTACGAAATAACAAAGTCCTGAACTTCTGGAGACCACAGAGAGGACAATCCTCACATTAGCTACAGGCAGGGCTTGAAAGATAAACATCGAAGCTGTGTGTCACAGAAAGCCAGTGACCAGGAGCAGGTCACAGAGGGAATCAGTTAGCTTGAATGGGGGATTAGCCTTACCTCAGCACCAAAAGTAAATAGATCCTGTTTCAGGTATTTCCAATGGTGTAGTTCTATACACAGGTGTTTCTGCAGGCACTAAAGAACCATCTAGAATCTTTAGATCATTTACTGTCTGTGGTCCCTGTTCTCTCACCTACTTCTGCACCCGCCTTCTCCCTCAGAGTAGAGGTTTGGCTTAAACAGTGACCTTGGCCTGAAGGCCAGAGGGATTGGGCAGGACCTTCAAGATAACAGCAGAGTAGCCATCTCTGGGTTTGCTTTCCCTTTCCATTTTCTCATCAGAGAACAGTGCTCTCTGGAAGCTTTGAGATGCGATCCTGCAGCAGCTATTACAGCAAGGGAGCAGGCTCCAGCTGTCTTGATGCCAAGCCCGTGAGGAAACGGATTTGCCAGATGCATATGGGGGAAGCACGTCTCACCAGTTTTTGTTTCAAATATGGCAAGTGCAGACAGATAAAACCCATATAAACCACGCTCTCTGGCCCTCAGCAAACATAACGAACGTAAAGGGCTTCCTCGCATCTCGGTATGATTTCCTGAGTGTTGGCATGAACCGTTTCTCACAATGGGCTGTGAGTAGGAGCCTGGGGGAGGAGCATTATGACAGGTACACGGCAGTGCTACAGGTCAGGTGCTTTGGATTTGCTACAGGAGTAGGTGGGGCAATCCAGGCAGAAGAGGGAACAGAGAGGCTCTAGAGTGGACGATGGTGATGGTGCATGCTATTATTCAGCCGGTGTTCGGTGCTGTATCTCAAATGGACTGTTTCCCTGTCTTTCTCTAGGAGCTTAAACTCTAGGAAACTACAACCCAGCCTCCACATTTAAATGTTATTAAAGACTGCTACCATATCTGCATAATCTGCTCCTACCTCCCTGCCTATGTCCACCTCTCCCATCCTTATAGGTCTCTGCACATGCTAGCTCCGGGTGCTGGGTCCATTTCCGACTGAGCTGCTCCTGCCCAGGCTTCCGTCAGTGGTAGCTTTCCATTATCTCTTCCTGCTGAATATGCTGGTGTGCTATGTGTCTCTCTCCAGTTGCATGCAGCACACTTGCAGTCTTCCACTTACTCGTGTGCAGGGGGATACCATCTGGTGCTAAAGTGCTTGTCTATACACAGGCCCTGGGTTTGAGTTCCATGCAGAGCAATGAAGCCACCATTTCTGTTTGGCTTCATCCTGGGCCAGTTCATGAGGGACCAAGCTTATTTATGCTCCATCTAATATTCTCTGTTCTTAGAAATATGCCTAAAGCAAAATACTACTATCTCAATCAAGGGTTGTTTTCTGTGCAGTTGTGTGTGTGTGTGTGTGTGTGTGTGTGTGTGTAAGTCAGAGGTCGATGTTGGATAACTTATTTATCACTCTCTACCTTTCTGTGAAGAATTTTAAAGAATTTTATGTTTTTGAGTGTTTTCCCTGCATCATGTATGTACACTATGCCCACAAAGGCCAGAAGAGGGCACTGGATCTCCTGGAACTGGAGTTACAGGCAGTTGTGAACCACCATGTGGGTGCTGGGAATCAAACCCTGGTCGTCTCCAAGATCAAGTGCTCTTAACATCTCAGCCATATCTCCAGGCAAGACTAGCAGGCCAACAAGCTCTAGGGTCATCTCGTGTTTGCAGCTCCCAGCACTGGGCTCACAGCTGTATGTCACCATGCCCAGAGTTTTATGTGAGCTGAGATCTAAAGACAGGCCTTCATGCTTGTACAGTAAGCACTTGACAACTGGAGCCATCTATCTCAGCGTCCTCAACCGAGTTTCTGTCACTAGGTACACTTGCTAACGTACTTGCAAGCCACTACACTCTGCAGGCGGAATCAGTTGTGAGCCAAGGCAGGAGATGATGCACTTAGTGAGGGGCTCCACTGAAGAACTTGGAAGCCATTGCACACAGAGGGTAGCTAATTTGCTCAGAGAGAAACACTGATTTTTGAAGTCAGGATTTGATAAATCTCAAACCTACAGCTCTATACTATATCTCTTTCTCTTATAGATTAAAAATATATGGACTCAGCCTCCATTGGCATGTTTGGAATTCAAAATTATTTTTCCTAGAATCAATGATTAGTTTACAAACTTTAAGAAGAAATTTGCAAACTGAAGGCTTAATAAGCATGCTGCTTTTAATGCTTAAATGGTATAATATGTTGTAAAATTAAACAGTATTTAAAAAATTTGAACAAACAGTGATTTTATATGAAGGCTATCTTAGCTGTGCATTCTGATAGCTAAGTGTAAAGGGGAGTCCAAGAGATGAGGATAAAACAAAGCCAGAACCTGATTCCCCTGGCTATACCAAATTATCAACCTACATAAATATTCAGTAGAACATAGTGAAGACTTGCAGAAACTCTCTGCTGTGAAATTATTATGTTGAAAAAGGAATTAAATGAAAGAGTTTAAAATCTCATCATGAAATACTAGCAGGCCCCCTTTGTACCAGAATTACAACTTCCAGCTGTGTGTATTTCTTGCTATGAAATCAAAGATGACCTTGGATGTATGGGCTTCTTGTCTGTACCTCCCAAATGTTGGGATCGTGCAGGTGTGCCACCACACCTGGGATTTTAGTCAGGGCTTCCTGTGCACTAGAAAGGCTGTCTACTAATAACCGGAGTATACCCTGCTACAGGAACAGCAAACCAAGTCTAGAATAACAATAAATCCTAACAATTTATCATCTTATTTAAAAATGACTATTTCTAGAGTCAAAATTTGATCTCATATTCATGGCGTTTTTGTAGTTTTACTCAATGATAATTACAGGACACCTGTGCTACAGTGGACACATGATAGAGGTCAGGGAAATACCACAGTGTGGGGCATTTAGTTTCTACCCTGAGCCAAGTATCAAGTGGAGGGCCAAGAAATGAGAAGGCTGGATGCTGGGGACAATGGAGCCTCACTCAGACAGGCAGGGTGTCTGACAGGGAAGGAGTGACTCCTAACCTTAGGCTGCAAAGACTCTGTATGGCCATGGCAGGTAGAGATGGGAGGTGCCAGGAAATGGCCTGGGGCGGGAATGGAAGGGATGTGGGGAGGAAACAGCAGGGATCGACTAGAGAGTGCAATCCTGACAGGCCACAGGGAGTAATAGGACTGGAAACAACACTGACAGGAATTTCATGCAAGACATTCATGAAAAAAATAACCAGTCCTACTTAATAGCCTTCTTAGCTTCTATAAATTAAATTTAAAAGGGCAATTAGATTGGAGAATACTTCCAATGGTGCAGTCTGGAATTTAGCTTTCCTTGGCCCAAAAACTTTTTATGTGTGTGTGTGTTATTATCAAATGTCAGCGAAACCAAACGCTGAAGGAGTGTAAGATAGGGTAGGGAAGTTGGCATGATGGTGAGCCTGACCAGCCTTCCGGTGCTGCTGAGCTCACTGTTCTCTGAAGACTATTTATTACTACAGTAAACTTAGTCCTTCTGGAGTTTTTGTTAGCAAGGAGTTATTTCTATTCAGAAATGGAAAATTCAAAGACCTGCCCCCACCCCAAGCTGTATGGTAATGTACACTTCGGTGTACTGGTGCAGTCTGCGGGGGCCCAGGTCATCAATTATGTATAGAAATGTACAGTTACAGCAGTAGCTAGTGTCATGGGCCTGTCGGGGCTTTCTTAGGAGGAACAAAACCATCTCACTGTGCCCACTCTCAGAGAATCCAGCACAGGTGAAGATGAGGGTGTTCTACAGAACAGAGGAGTAATTTTCAATATACAGATTGGCTTTTTGGAAGGGATGGGTTTTAAAAGCACACTTGAAGCCAGAAACATAACGAGGGGGGAAAGCCTTGAAAACAGACACATGAAAAGGTACATACTGCTCATCAAGGCCTGCTTTAGAATACAAATTCATTGTTCATATATACCTGAGGAAAAAAAAAAAACAAATAGGGGTCACCGAGCTCCAACCTCTTTGAGCCAAATCCAATGAGTTCTGCATTAACAACAAGGGGTAGTCATGTTATTTCAAATCAAATGCGTGCAGTCAGCAAGCTGACTCGCTAACTGAGGTGTGTGCTTTCATTCTAAATGAATGAAGTGTGTTTACAAACTGATCTGGGAAAGCCAGGGCGGTGAGGGAAATGCGATCGCAGCTAATCTTAAGGAGCTCTCCACTATGCTGGGCATAGCCAAAGCGTCACTGGGATTTCAATACATTTATTTCTATACATTGCGGCAGAAACTTAGTTACTCTCTCTCTTCCTCTAGTGGGTAGCCAGGGCAGCAGCTGGACTGCTGTATATTTAAACATGGAATGGAATTCTGGTTCTCTCTCACCACCTACAGAAATGTGCTTGAAAAAAATTGGAAAAGATGATTTTCTTGGAGTGAAATCAGTATATTCACTTTCCTGCAAGGCATCTGACAGGCTTTTAAACACCTATGAGTCATGTTTTCAAGAAGCAGACAGAAAACTGAAGTGCATAAAGATGGCGTTTACATTTTCTGGAACTTCCCGGTCTGAGATGTATATCCGCCATCTTCATAGATGCTTTAATGCCTAGTTATTCCATGATGACTTGACTACCATATAAATATTTTGAGGCAGGCAGTGATGTAATTGTTGTACATTATTAAGGACAGCTCAGCAGTCACGTTCTGTCATTACAACACAGACGAGGTCACACGCCAGCCATGCTCCTCAGTCACACTTTGCGAAGCTGAAAGCACATTTAACACCAGCCCCAAAGCATTCGCAATGCCCGGGACAGATGATAACCAAATCTACTCTCTTGCTGCTTTAAATTTAAAGTGGGCATAATTTACTGATCATTTATATAAAGTATAATTTAGCAAAGCAGACGTCCACAAGTGCTGAAATATTTGATTTTCTCAGCTCTTGATTTTTTTAACAAATGATATATGCCAGTTCATGCATGAAAAGCCTCACATATTTTAACTCAGACAGCGAGCCCTGTGGCACAGAGCCTTAGCTACCACAAGCTACAGTCTGACACTCGACCTGTTGGACCTACCAAGTGCCTCCCATCCACGCTTATTAAACGTTTTACAAACTCAGAAGCTGACTTGAGACCATTTTTAAAATCTTTTATTATGAATTTTTAAGTTCATATTTTATTAAAACAATAATGGGAAGAAGATTTTTCAGGCACCTGACTGCCATGTGAAAGGTACTTTACATAAGTTAGGTAAATCTTCAAAAATCTATTGGTGGCTGTTGCTCCCAATGGGAAATAACCTGCCAGGAAGGACGAGGCCACCACGGAACCCTCCAGTTGCTCCGCCACTCACCCCTGGACCTCAACCCTCAAGCACAGCTGAGTGAGGCTCTGTGACAGCACACACCTCCCTTTTAATCACTTTTACTTTATTTCCCTGACTGCCTTATTTATGACGGATCCCCCCACCCCAATCTTCTTTCTCCTACCACTTACATCATCCTAACACATTTGATGTTTGTCTACAGGCTGTGGAGCCCAGGTTTGCACACAGCTTTCTCTAACCCAAAGTCCCTTTTCCTATTTGACCACAGCTGGTTTACTTTCAAATACAGCACGTCCATAATAGAGGTTTCCAAAAGCTAAACCTGAAGGAAACAGGGCATTCTCAAAATGCATCCACACTCCCTAATCTCTACCCACAGCCTATAGCTGAAGAAAGCTGCTTCACTCAGGGAAGCGGGGTTCACATGCAGAAACAGAGAGGAAAGGAGCTACGTGTGCACTACTTAGCTTTGTTCTGAGGGACCCCCACACCGCAGGGATGTGAGTGGTTCTGCACAGTTATGGGTGGATACGGTTTATATTCTATTCATCAGTAATAATGTAAACCAGATGTTACGCATGTGGAAGTGGACATAAGGTACTTTCAGCTATCCAGAATTCCCAATCATCTTCAAGCACAGGGACAAATGTATATGAGTACATATATGCTGCCCAATTGCCACTGTCTCTGCAAAATAGCTTTTACAATTTTTCTTTGTTTTATTTAATGCATACCATTGTTTGTCTGCATGTATACCTGTGTACCATGTCCATGTCTACTGACCGGAGAGGCCAAAATAGAGAGTCACATGCCGTGAACTGGAGTTACAGATAATTGTGAGCTGCCTCGTGGATACTGGGAATTGAACCCACATCCTCTAGAAGAGCAGCTAGTACTCTGAAACACTGAGCCATCTCACTAGTCCCCTGAAGTACTATTTAAATGTTTATTTCTTTATTGACTATGAATGTATAAGTGTGGGTATCTATGTATGTTTATGTGCACGTATGCATGTGGTATCTATCCATGGAAGCAAGAAAAAGGACATTCCTTAGGACTGCAGTCAGAGACAGCTGGGAGCCAACTGACATGGGTGCTAGGAACTAAACTCATTCTCTGAAAAACAGCAGGGTCTCTTAGCCCTTCAGCTGCCACTCTAGCCCATTGAAATACGTTTGAAGTAGAAAATTTAAAAAGGAAAAATGAGTGCCCGGTATTCAGCTCCCAAAAGCTTCTTTCATTAAGACTCTTGTGCTGGGCGTGGTGGCACAGGCCTTTAATTCCAGCACTTGGGAGGCAGAGGCAAGCGGATTTCTGAGTTCGAGGCCAGCCTGGTCTACAAAGTGAGTGCCAGGACAGCCAGGGCTACATAGAGAAACCCTGTCTCGAAAAACAAAACAACAACAAAAAAAGACTCTTGTAACTGAGAGAAGATAGGTTAAAATGATTACTTTGATTTTTTTACATAGAGAACGTTTGTCATCTAGGTTAAAACAATAATTGTGTTCTGCCATAAGCCCACTATCCCTTGATGGTTAATCTCCACTGCCAACCAGACTAGGTTTACTGTCACCTAGGAGACACATCCCTGGGCATGTCCAGAGAGAGTAATCTAAGAAGAGAAGGCACACCTGAATGTGGGGAGTACTATCCTAGCAGCTGAAGCCCAGGTCTAAATTCCAAGAAAGTAAATTCTGGTGTCCACAGCCCTCTGTTTCCCGTTCCCTGACTGTGCCAGGGGGCTGCCATGAGCTGCTTCCGCGGCTATGCTTTGTCTGCAATAATGAACTGCATCACTCACATCCCTGTGGTGAGTAAGCCAACATAAGCCTTTCCTCTCTTAAGTTGCTTCTCTTCAATGCATCTTTGATATCAGCGACAAGGAAATGAATCCATTTCCCTATAAACACTATAGATCAATAAAAGTAGGAAGATTTCAGCAGCATCTTGAGGAAAGCTGTTGCAGGTCATAGATATCCAACTCTCACTCAGGATGATTCCTACAAGGTAAGGGCAGGAGAGGCATCTCAGGAGAACGTGAAGAAGACGTCTTCTAGAACTGAGAGGACATCAGGAGCCTGGCTTCTTCCTTGAGAGGCTTGGAGGTAACAAGCTGTCAGGGGAGAAAGGCTACAATAGGATCAAATGTGAGTTCTCCACCAGCCCAGCAAAGATGTATTAGTTTCCCCATGAGCCGAGTAATCCAAAGAAGAGAACTGGGCTCAGGTCTCTGCTAGGCCTCCACTGGCACAGGTAAAACCTCTAGGAGCCAAAGCTGCTGTATCTCTTAGGATGACTGCTCATGCCCACAGCTGGACTTCCATGGTCCCACAGCTGGACTTCGATGCTCCCAGTGAACCTGATCCCTGGCACTCCCACAAACGACCCCCCTAGATCCTAGATCGGGGGTTCTCAGCCTTCCTAATGTTGTGACTCTTAAACACAGTTCCTCATGTTGGGGTGACCCCAACCATAAAATTATTTTATTGATACTTCATAACTATAACTTTGCTATGTTATGAATTGCAATGTAGATATCTGATATACAGGGCATCTGATATGTGACTCTTAGGTTGTGAATCACTGCACCAAAGAAGGAGTCAACCTTCAGAAGGTTTGCATCACTGAGAACATCAGTGCCAGAAAACAGCCAAATACAAGACCTTGCCCATCTCTCCCAACCCTTCCTTCTCCTTTGTGGTTAAACCTAGGGGGACAAAGACTGGCTCAAGAACAAGAGAAAAAACCAAAATCAAAACAAAAGCAAAAACACCCCACAATTTTCTTTTCCCTTTTTCAAATTATTAACTGAGCAGACATGGGAGGGAAGAAAGAAGAATGTTTTCAATTGGTTAAGAAGCTGAAGACGTCAGAACATTCCAGTACTCCAGAACATCCCAGTATTCCAGAACATTCCAGTACCCCAGAACATCCCAGTACTGCAGAACATTCCAGTACTCCAGAACATCCCAGTATTCCAGAACATTCCAGTACCCCAGAACATCCCAGTACTCCAGAACATCCCAGTACTCCAGAACATTCCAGTACTCCAGAACATCCCAGTACTCCAGAACATTCCAGTACCCCAGAACATCCCAGTATTCCAGAACATTCCAGTACTCCAGAACATCCCAGTACTGCAGAACATCCCAGTACTCCAGAACATCCCAGTACTCCAGAACATCCCAGTATTCCAGAACATCCCAGTACTCCAGAACATCCCAGTATTCCAGAACATCCCAGTACTCCAGAACATCCCAGTATTCCAGAACATTCCAGTATGCCAGAACATCCTGGTACTCCAGAACATCCCAGTACTCCAGAACATCCCAGTACTCCAGAACATCCCAGTACTCCAGAACATCCCAGTATTCCAGAACATTCCAGTATGCCAGAACATCCTGGTACTCCAGAACATCCTGGTACTCCAGCCCAGTACTCCAGAACATTCTAGTACTCCTGAAAATCCCAGTACTCCAAAACAGCCTAGCACTCCAGAACTTCCTAGTACTCCGGAACATCCTGGTACTCCAGAACATCCCAGTATTCCAGAACATTCTAGTACTCCAGAAGGATTCTTGGCACTTCTTTCCTATCATTAAGCCACCATGCCAAGGACACCTGGCTTTTATCACCACAGGTGAGTTTTTCTAACCTTGAAATTCATAAACAGGAAACCAGACCTACAAACTCACCCATGCCGGTTCTCCCTCCTTGGTATTAAATCTGAGAATCAACTGTGCTTTTGTGAGAGGCAAGTAGCTTCCCCCACCCCCAATTCTATTTTGTCTTCTATTGTGTGATTATACCATCATTTCTTTATTCCTCTACTAATAATGAACATGAGGTTTTCCACTTTAGCTTATTAAAAAATAAGTTGCTAGAAATATTTCTCTGTGTCTCTTGGTGGAAGCACAATCCATTGTGATGGGTATGTAACTCAGAGTGGACCTGCCAAGCCCTAAAGTAGCCATACATTCAGCGCATACCGATCCAACAAATGAGTACCCAAAGCACCTGAACACATTCTTGGTGGCCACGGGTCAGAATCCCACCTACTCTACACCTACACCAACACCTTAGTGACAGCCTTACTCAGGCCTAGCTATTCTGGCATACTGGGGACTCACTGCAATATTTATTTATTTGTTTGTTTGTTTAATGTATATGAGTACAATTATAGCTGTCTTCAGACACACCAGAAGAGGGTGTCAGATCCCATTACAGATGGTTGCTGGGAATTGAACTCAGGACCTCTAGAAGAGCAATCAGTGCTCTTAACTGCTGAGTCATCTCTCCAGCCCAGCTCACTGCAGTTTTAATGCTCATTTTTCTGTCTGATCATCATAAGGAGCCTCTTTTCATATATTTATTGAATATTTGGATCTTTTATGGGTAACTAGGTCATGTAGTGTTTATTGATTTGTACAGGTGTTCCTACAGCTTGGGTACAACTGTTCTGTTGAGTAACTGAAAAGGGACATGTGCACCATTAAGAGTCTTCCAGAAGAGCACTTCGATTTGCTCTGTTCACAGGTGCTTCAGGAAACAAGTTTTTAATTGTCATGAAATGGAGCTGATCACTGTTTTCACACACAGCCATGTTTTAGGACTTAAGATGCAATTGTTTTCTTCAAGTGGACTGGGTATTTTAAACCTGGAGAATGACTGGAAAACCATAAGTTCATTTTGAAATTTTATTCAATAAGGGGTATTTGAAGTTATGAATTTATGAAGCAAGCGTGAAGGGACCCTAACGAGTTACAGGGATACTGCTCTTCTCACACCTAGCTGGCTCTGTCATACATCAGGCAAGCTCAACAGACTGCAGACATTCACCTGAAACTAGGTATATTATGTCTTCTTCTTTAAACAGACAGTGCTCCTCATGCGTATGAGGCACCTGATTTATTAGGTGTTTCTTAGAGTAAGACATGGTTGTGTGGAATCAAAGACTTTCCATCACAGAATGTATGTGGAGTGCTCTAGGGTGCTCTACACAAAGACACAGTTCTCTTAGAATTAGATTTTCTTAGGTCTGGTATTTGCCATTGGAATTGGTGCATCTTTGTGAGGAAACAACAAGAAAACGCTAGTCGCACTGAGTTTTTCATAACTGTGGCACAAGGTTTGATTTGAACTTTTAATCTATTTTTTTTTCTATCTACCAAATACTCTCAGACTAAAAACTAAAAACCAGGAGCCATCTTTGGTCTTCCTCCCCTTCTCCTTGTAAGGACTCATGCAGCCTTTCTCTACTTCTGATCAGCCTGCTCCTCTGTGCTCCAGCCAGCTAGGATACACGGGTCAAATGCTCACTCTTCCATTTATATCTCAATTAAGACCTTAGAAATAATCCATAGACTTCGGTATCCTCGTCTATAAGGGGAAGACAAGAATTATAGTGCCTCAGAAATCTGGTGTGAGGACTAGATGGTTAGTGGAAGGTGTCAAGAGTGCTGCTGTGACAGTCTGGGTGTGTGAGCGTGTGTGTATGTGTGTGCGCGCGCGTGTATGTGCCTGTGCGCGCGCGCGTGTGTGTGTGTGTGTGTGTGTGTGTGTGTGTGTGTGTGTGCGCGCGCGCGCGCGCTGATTTACCCAACTGGAACAATGTACCAGGTATTCCAGTTCTGGAGCTGAACAGGTTGACTTCGGGCTGTGTTTGTTTTCCAGTAGCCTTGAGAGCTTGGGGCCACTTACTTGCCTCTGCCCTTTTCAGCCGAGGCTGGAAAACACTTAAAGGTGCTGTGCTACATGCCTGCAAGCATAGCTCAGGGGACTGAGGAAGGAGATTGGGAGAGTTCACGGCCAGCCTTGGACAGGAAATAAAAGTGGTTTTACCCCTCCCTTTTAAAACAATGGATATGTTTACATCTCGTTGTCTCTTGTTCCACCAAATTCCTGGGCTCAGATGAGTTTCTTTTTCTTTTCTCTCTCTCTTTTTTTTTTTTAGTTTTTTAAAAATTATTATTTGTTCCTCATTATGGATGGTTGTGAGCCACCATGTGGTTGCTGGGATTTGAACTCACGACCTCCAGAAGAACAGTCAGTGCTCTTTAACTGCTGAGCCATCTCACCAACCTGCCAGATGAGTTTCAAATCACATTTTTTTAAGGGGTGTATGGTAAATGACTGGGCCAGCGGGAGTCTGCAGAAACTCCATAGTTCAGCGTAGCGCAACAGATCGGGTTCCTACTCACACTTAAAGAAAGAAATACAGGAGGAAAGCCGTCTCACGGCACCCAGGCCAGGCAGTGGCTCGACAAACACCTCTGGCTTCCCCCTTGGTTTCCAGAAACTTAGAGCTTCCAAATGTGGAAGAGAAGGGGTCCCTGCTGTCTGTGGCTTCTCTGAACCTTCCTGCGTACTGAGCTCACAGCACCGCAAAGCACATTTTGCTGTCTCTGTCAACAGCACTGTGACCCTGAAGGACTGGAAAACAGTGGACTGTTACAAGTAACAACTGTGGACTGAAAGGGTTCTAAGTAAAATTCACCTCAAAGTCTAACCTTTTTTGTGTTTTACAAATCTACATAATGAGTTTTCTATGGTTAAGAAATAATAGGCTGCCCTTCAAATAAGACAGCTTTGAACAGAATCAGATGGAACAATCTGTACTCTCAAATCATTTGATTTCCCACAGAATGTAAGTGTTGCCCTTCCTTTGGGACACAAAAATTCTACGTTTCCATGCTGAAAATGTTCTTACATACTTTATAAAACTCAATACTGAGTTTTATATGCTAGTTTTTTTTTTTTTTTTTTTTTTTTTTCGAGACAGGGTTTTTCTGTGTAGCCCTGGCTGTCCTGGCACTCACTTTGTAGACCAGGCTGGCCTCGAACTCAGAAATCCGCCTGCCTCTGCCTCCCGAGTGCTGGGATTAAAGGCGTGCGCCACCACGCCCGGCTATATGCTAGTTTTATATGCTGCTTCAGACGCGCTCCTCTTCTGCCCCACTCATAAGCAAGGCAGTTTGCTCCTCATGGTTCAGCTCATTGATCACCGCTGAGTTGATCCTGAGTCCTTGAGAGAACGCATTTATACAGCTGTGAGTGGTTAGCTATCACGTCAGGATGATACCAAGGCGAACGCTGGAGCGTTTGGCCTAATTCTCCTAACACTCATGGCTCTTGTTTCCATGAAAGGGAATTTTAAATTGTCACCAAACCCCTAGATGGAAACAAGGAAACATGAAAAAGCAAACGACCGTCCTTGTTTTCCCATAGCTCGCTTACACAGTGCCGCCAACCGGACTCTCGGTAATAAAGTATTCCGTCACTGGATGCGTCTGACACAATAGCCACTGTTGAATGCAGCTATTAAGCACGGAAACGTGGCCACTGCAGAGAGAGGAGCAAATTCGAAATTTCATTTGATTTTTAAATGAATTTAAATTTAAATTTAATTTGTCACATGTGGCTACTTATAGATTAGATAGCACAGGTCCACAAAGCCCCACTTGTTTGTGAAGTGCTTCTCAGTGGAACACAGGACACCAGCTCTATTTTAAGACTATTTGTAATGTTCTCCATGTAATAAAATTTGAGAGCTCCTTTCTCCGGCCTTCCTTGAAAAAGAGCATTTAGAATACAAATTAGTCAGAGCCCTGTGACTGAAAGGCTCTGCCCCATTGTGAGGTTGTAGGGTGGTCTACTAGAGAAGTCAGGGTTCTATCACACACCCTGGGCTTTGCTTACTGGCTCCTGAGGCTCGGCTCTAATAATGACCTTAGAAATTATGTCTGATAAATAGCCACAAGTGGCTTTAGGTGATCAGCCATTTAAAAAACCAAAACAATAACAAAACTGCATAGTCATTAATAAATGAGATGTCAACCAAAGAACTACTGTAAATGACAAAAATAATCTAAAATGCTATCCCAGTAAAACACACATGCTTGTGTGCATATGAGCATGCGCGCGCACATACACACACACACACACTCACCCCATCCCAGTAACACACACATACACACACACACTCACCCTTATCCCAGTAACACACTCAGACACACAGACAGACACACACACACACACACATTCTCTCTCTCACCCCTATCCCCAGTAACACTCACAGACAGACATACACACACTCACCCCTATCCCAGTAACACACATACACACACTCATAAGTCCTTTTGGATTCCATTTCAGGCTCCTGCTCTTCATAGTCAGAATTTTAGCCAGGTTTGGAAAAGATCTAGAAAGTTCTGATTTGGTATTTGTCATACCACAGCTCACAATTACCAATGCCAGAGTCCTTTCTAATCAATTATTCGTTAAGATGTCCAGCATTTCTTTGGAGTCCCTTATCTCTACATCAGAACGGTTTAAGAGATGACAAATGTGTGTGTACTTTTCAGAACAAAAGGAGGACTTTAAGCAGGTTTTAAAACTAAAGGAGAACAAGGGTTAGCGAGGAGAAACCGGCCTTTCAGTCAAAGTGGAGCTTCCGGCAAGCTGCAGGCAGCGCACAGCGTGAGAGGACTGGGTCCAGACAGCGCCCAAGAGTTGACAGCTGAGGAGGAGTTTGAAAGCTTAGAGGTACAAATGCTCCGTCAGTGGCGCTGTGACAGTGTCCCTTAATCAGGGCTGCTAAAAATCTACAAAGCTGCTGGCAAGCATGCAGGTGAAATTAATCCACCCGAGTCTTCAAAACTGAAACGCAAGTTACTCTTTTTATAAAGATGGCAACGTGACTGTGTGAAGAATACAAAGGACAGTTCTGTCCAGCCTCAAATCCTACAAGAGCAGGGCTGTAAATGAACACAAGATGTTCCCACTTCTTCCTCCGTCCTTTCTGAAGAAAGCCGTGATATTAAATTGGTGGTATATACTATTATATTTTGAAGTATATATTCAACTTATGTTGTGGGTGAAAGTTCTACAAATGCAGAGTTTGCCCGAATGTCCTAATAGTCACTCTCAATAGGAAGCAAGTTGCAGTCACTGAGAAAGAACTCCCAGCAGTGCCCAGTCACATACTGAAGGCAAGACCTCAGGACAACCAAAGAGTCACATACTGAAGGCAAGACCTCAGGACAACCAAAGAGTCACATACTGAAGGCAAGACCTCAGGACAACCAGAGTCACATACAGGAGACCTCAGGACAACCAAAGAGCTGCAGGTATTGGCTCAGTGCTGGTGAATCTCAAAGGTCAGCTTCAGGTAGATGGAGGTGTTATTTTAAAGACTAGTCTGCATACATTATCTTCCTTTGCTTCTGAGTACCCACCCCCCCCAGTAACACCCAGCAGGGGTTACCACTTACTAGCCAGCCTCCTAGAAGATTCACCAAAATGAGAAAGCCAACCGCTGTGACCATGACTGTGTTTAGCAACACAGACGCCTGGGTTTAAATCATGCTTACCACTCAGTGCTGCCTGTAAACCATGCAAGTCAGCTCACATCTTTGCACTTTGGTTTCCTGGGTATCACAGGAAAAGTTTTACCTTTCAGCGTTAGTGTCTGTGTGTGCTAATTACATAGTACAGCATGCAGTACACATCCAAAACTATTGTTTGGCATTATTATTATTATTTATTATTATTATTATTACTATGGCTCTCTTTAGACAGATATTTGAAATACTAGAACAGTTTCACTTTTAAACGTCTGTAATCAAGGCAAACACAGAAGACAAAGAGAACAAGATTATCTTCAATGTCTACTTTTACACATGTGTATGTGTGCCATGTGTCTATACATGTTCATCTGTGTGTGGGTGGGTGCGTATGTGAACACGTGGAGGCCAGAGGTTAACAGTGGGTGTCAGCCCGGCGGTGGTGGCGTACGCCTTTAATCCCAGCACTTGGGAGGCAGAGACAGGCGGATTTCTGAGTTCGAGGCCAGCCTGGTCTACAGAGTGAGTTCCAGGACAGCCAGGGCTACACAGAGAAACCCTGTCTCAAAAAACCAAAAAACCAAAAAAAAAAAAAAAAAAAAAAACAGTGGGTGTCTTCCTTGCTCGAGGCAGGGTATTGTGGTGAACCTAGTGCCCACTGATTCTGCTAATCAGCCCCTCCTTGGAATCTCCCGTATCTGCCTCTCAGATAAGGTGGCTACTGGTGGGCTTTCCTGTCTGCTGAGCCTTTATGACGCAGATCTGGAGTCCAACCCACAGTTGTATCGCAGGCAAGTCTTTAGCTACTGAGGCATCTCCCCAAGCTTCACTCATGTCTTTCCTGGCAATTCTGACAGGTCAACTCTCTGGTCAGAATGCTGTCTCCATGAACGTCCACCTGAGGTTCATATACTGGGAGGGCTCTGCCGCAGACGAGGGAGGCTTATTTCTAAGGCTTGAGGAGTGACAGAGCCTAAAGTGAGGAATGTGAGCAGCATTATCTTTGATGTTACAGGGAGTGGCTTATTCCGAAGCATAGCTTAAGAGTCCTAATATGAACGGACCTCACAGCGATCAATCAAATTCAGTTTTCACTTTCAACTCTTTATGAAACAGCCAATGATATTGCTAGGCATACCGTGTAACTGTTGGGATTGCTGGTGTGGTCAGGCAGTGCCACCGATGGGTCCCACAAGCTACATCAGGAGCTTGGAGTCTGAAACAGAAACTAGACTGCAGTTCTAAAAACCAGGCTAACCCACCCAATTCAACTGAGGTAAAGGCCCTAAAAGTAATTTGCAAAACAATTTTCTTCATATGTTTAATAAATATGTGTCAGGATAAACAAAAATCACAGAAGCCGAAAGAAAAAAAAATCAATTAAAATAAAGTCACAGGGCATGGCGGAGAATTATTTCTGGCAGTTATTTGATATAATATGGTTAGCATTTCTCCTCAGTCAAATTAACACAATTTGCCACTGTAGACTTACAGTCACAACCGGCATGCTCCCACGAGGCTTGCTCTAAGGATCACAGTACTGGAGCCCTTTAAAGCTTAGAACAACTTGGCCATTCTCTTCTGTATCCAGTAAAGAGGAAATCACACTTCAGAAAAGACAACACACTGCCTCTGCCATGCCTCACGGCTGGCCACTACTCCCTCCTCAATTTCTCTTTCAATGTGCTATCTTTCTTACTGATCTACCCCATCCTATCGCCACATTGATGACTGAAAGGAAAGAGCAGACTGGTGTCAGCTTCTGTTTCTAACGGAGACAGCGGCCTGAGCTGCTCTCTCAGGCACTGGAGGTCAGGTCAGAACTGTCAGTGTTTTCCCTTCAAGGCCGGGCAGGCACAGCAAAAGGACCCAGAAGTGCCCGGTATACAGAGGCAGCCTTAGAATCCGGATGGTTCACTCCTCCTTCCTTCACCGAACCAGGGCGCATCTGGAAGAAAACTTGCTCTTATGAAAACAAACGTTTATTTTGCCCCACTCCTCTTCAAGCTTCACGCTCTTTCCTGTTTCCTGCTGTGGTTTGCATAGGAAGTGTCCCCCACAGGCTCCCAAGGGTTTGAAACTTGGCTCCCAGCTGGTGTTTTTGGAAGTTGGGGACTCAAGCATCAAGAGTGGGTGGGTCTTCAGGGTTCCAGACCACCCCTATGTTTGGAATCACTTTCTGCTTCTTGCTCTGACAAGGTGTAAAGAAGCCATGTGGCAAGCTCCTGCCACCACAGTCTGGAATGCCCTAACCCTAACCACTCCTTTCCCACAATTACCCTCTAGTCTTCTCTTCTTTCAGGGAGAGAGAGTGTGTGTGTGACAGCTACAAAAAAAATAAATCACTAATGCTCATCTTTCCAAGTGCTTACTTAAAAAGAAAGAAGGGGATGGGATAAAGTCAGTAAGTCATATCACGGCCAGGGAAAGGTGATCTAGCAATCAACCTCAGAGGTTAATTTGGCCATTTTCCTGGTAACTTGAGAAGTAATCTATGTTCTTTGCAAGAATAGAAAGTCAAGGGCTGGTGAGATGGCTCAGTGGGTAAGAGCACCCGACTGCTCTTCCGAAGACCGAAGGTCCAGAGTTCAAATCCCAGCAACCACATGGTGGCTCACAACCATCCGTAACGAGAACTGGCGCCCTCTTCTGGAGTATCTGAGGACAGCTACAGTGTACTTACATATAATAATAAATAAATAAACCTTAAAAAAAAAAAAAGAATAGAAAGTCAAAATAACCACATTTGTGAATGGCATGCACAACAGTGCCTTAATAAAAATCCCTCAGATTTAGGTTTTGAAAGAACCTCAGACTCCCCTAACCAAATGCTTTCCTGAGTGCATTCATATATATCTCCCTCTAGAACTGAGGTTCCCAGGATGGACACAGCTCATGTCCTGAATGGACTTCTCAGATTCCTCACTCATTATCTTACAATGCAGCAGGAATGTGACCTAATGCAAATAAGGAGTCCCAGGACAGAATAAAGGCATCCAAATCCACTTCTTGCAGCCACAGCGGAACTCAGAGAGGCGCATCCTTAGCTGCCTTCTCTGTTGCTGTGCCAAGACACCCAAGGAAAGAGGGTTTGCAGTTTGAGTTGTTCTTGCATTTATTTTTCTCTGTGTGAGTGTTTGCCTGTGGAGGTGGGAGGACACATGAGACTTTCTGGAACTGGAGTTATAGATGTTATGAGTGGTCATGCGTGTGCTGGGAACTGACCCCAGGCCTTCTACAGGTGTCCCCAAGCCTTCTCTCTAAGCCACTGAGACATTTCTCTTAGCCACTGAGCTACCTCTCTGGGCCCTGCTACCACATTCCTGAATTTCATTTTACTTACTTGTATCACAGAAGTGTTGTTTTTGATCTTACTGGGTATCTCTGGCAAATGCTTAGGAAGTCAAAGCCAGGAACCACTTGGTTGGTCCAAATGGAGTGTGGATAACAGAAGGGGCCACAGGAACAGAACAGACATTAGCTTCCAGGGCTGTGTAGAATTTTAGTAGAAGAGGATGGAACCAAGGGATTCATACTAAAGGGAGCTTCATGAGGAAATAAGTGGACTTTTGAGCTGTGTGTGGTATACAGAAAAGCAGCTAAGCCTGCACTCACAGGTTCTCATTGTGGTGTTATAAGGAGGAAGGCTGCTGAGCTAATATGAAACTGACCCGCATTAATGGTTTGCCGAAGAAAGGATAGGTCCTGGGTTCCCAAAGACAAAAACTGTTGCTCATCAATCCAGGTCGCATATACATTACAGTTCATAGCAGAAGCACAAATTACTTATGAACTAGCAATAAATTAATTTTATGGTTGGACATCACCACAACATGAGGAACTGTATGAAAGGGTTGCGGTATTAGGAACGGTGAGAACCACTACTGAGGAAAGAGAATGCATTTTATGGGAAGAGAACAGAAGAGAACAGAGGGGAGTCAGTACTTGGGAGGAAGACAGGATCCAGGCTAAGACCAAAAGATCAATACTCGGGAATATGTAACCTTTGTTTTTAGCACATAAGGTATAAGGATGTTTTTGTATGCCAAGAGAAATGAAACTAGTAATCAAGAATTTATCAAGGATACTTCCCACTTGACCAGAGAGGTTAGCACAGTCTCTTTGTGTTTGTCTCTTTGCCTCTGCTTCATTAGCCCTTCTTTTCTCTCTTTGTTTACAAAAACAAGAAGCCGGGCGTGGTGGCGCACGCCTTTAATCCCAGCACTTGGGAGGCAGAGGCAGGCGGATTTCTGAGTTCGAGGCCACCCTGGTCTACAAAGTGAGTTCCAGGACAGCCAGGGCTATACAGAGAAACCCTGTCTTGAAAAACCAAAAAAAAAGAAAATATACTGGCCTTTAACAAAAAACGTAATTCACAATATAGCTTTCCCTGCCCCTGAATCCAAGGACACTGTGATGCACATAGATAAGCACCCCATCTCTTCACTCAAGCAGAGCTTGGGTAAGCAGGCGCCTAAGCGCAGCCTAGACTGGAGAGCCTCATGGGTGTCCAGAGAAGACACTGACACACTTGGGAGTGCTACATCTACGCTGAAGAGAGTGGACAAAGCAAGGCTGTTCTAGCTGGTTTCATTTTGCATGGGTTGTATGACAGATTTGATTTCCAGCCTACAGATTTCTTAGAGATGTGAATAAAATGAGGTTTAGTCAACTACAGAGAATACAGAATAAGGTTGAGAAAATACCATCAAAAAGGCCTAAGTCACCACACCAAGCAGCTGTGGCTGATTGGCATCTTGATCCATGAAGGGAGCGCAGAGTTCACCGTATCCAACTGACTGCGTCTGTCTGGCCTTGGCAACTGAAAGCCCAGTGGGAAGGCTGATGATAGAAGATCAGATAATCTGCAAAGCAGATAATCTGCGACTCACAATGGAGCATTAGAACAGTCTAGTTGACCACCTGAGCCCCCATAAAATGCCCTTTCCAGCCTACACCAGAGCTTCTGAGGCTATTGACCCAAGCCCAGAGGCAGAGCGGAGGCTCACAATTAAAAGGCTTTGACCCAATTTCTGACCTCAATGTCCGCTTCCTGTGGAGACTGTCTGAACTGACCTAGCAGAATTTCGGAGTTTAGGAATAGAGCCCAAATTACTTCCATTTTATGGTCACACTTACCAAACCATCAAGGCTCTATGTGTTTGGATATATGCTGTCCAACAGCCCAAAACCGTCTATAACCATCGGTGTTTGTAGGCAGTTATGTTGTTCCCAGAAATTCCTTATCTCTTCCTCTTATCAAAAGCGAATCTTTAATGAGACAGTAGCACCTCCTGAGATTGTTTATTGAAGCAGGTCGATCGGGAGCCTTGGAGAGATCACTGTCACAAACATATCCTTGGGAGACTGGATCGCCAATAGGACTTAGTTCTGTAACCATTGCAGACGGTACAATTAAATGTGTTCACTACTAAGATAACTAGTTTAAAATGAATTTAGCAATATAAGTATAGACATAGACATAGATACATGTAATAACAATGAAAAATGAAGTCATGAATTTGAAAGAGAATTATAAGGGATATATATGAGGGTGGGGAGAGGAAAGGGAAGAGGGAATATTGTAATTACATTATAATCTCAACAATCAAAAAAGAAATAAATATTCTCTCATTTCATTGCCTATAAGGTTGAATAACTGAGAAGTTCATAGAAACGAGGAGTTTGCTTCCTGAAGACAAAGGTTCCAAGCTGGAGAAACAGTTACCTGAAAGAAACATGTTGTAACCGAAAGTCAGAGCTAGTTGTGGAGTCTTTTGCTCTACCCTACAGCATCCACTTCTGTATCTATTACCCTTTCCAAAGGCCATGTGAATAGGAGTCTACTCTTCTCCTGGCTGCTTCTCAGTGCTGTGCCAACTGAGTTTCAGGTCAAATAGATGATTCCTAGCTGAGGGATATGAAGTTCCTTATAGCTTCAAAGTGGCCTGGCTCTCGACAGATTATACAGTTCAAAGTTCACTCAGTTATTCATGCTACACAAATAGCTGCTTGCCAAATAGCTGTCAGTGTCTAAATCCCAGGAGGACGGAAAATACCATGAGAGTCCAAGCAAGACAGCTAACTTCCTATTTCTTAAAAGACACCTGAGCAAAATTTGATATCCATTGGGAAGGAAGCGAGCTAACTAGCTACGGACAGAAGTGCAGCGAAAGGTACAACTGAGTGAATAAAATTCACTTGGACCCAGCGATTCTTAGCTCTCATTCCTCTAAGCCAACCTACAGCTCTCTCAGGGAGGAAACCAAAATGGACAACTATGAGAAAAACCTAAGGGGAAAATGCCTTTTTCTTTGAGTATATGTGAGTCTTCCACAAAGGCATGCAGGCATGCACGCTGCCAGAGTTAGCTATGCATTTGGTAGTAATTGAGGGACACTGTGCCAGTAGACTTGTGACATACACTTACAAGACGACGATTGCAGAAATTCTGGTTAAACCGAGAACTTTGTCTCATAAAAGCTATCAATGTATAAAACATTATCTTTAGGTAATGTATTTTGCTTTTTTTTCAAACTGCCAACATTTATTTTTTAGTTTAGAAAATCATCCCACTCAGCACTGTACTTAGCTTCAGCCGCACAGCTCCAAGCACCTGCTTCACACAGGGCACTAACGTGGCCGGTGCAGAAGAAGGCTGCAGAGAGCGTTGACATCACAGTGCAGAATGTAGGTGACATGCTTTGCAGCAAATCCATCTGATTCCTATATGCAATTGTATCAGTACACACAAATATATAAACCAGTACCTCTATATGTTTCCATTATCCCCCCCCCCCCTTTGGTTGTCCGAGACAGGGTTTCTCTGTGTAGCCCTGGCTGTCCTCGAACTCAGAAATCTGCCTGCCTTGCCTCCCAAGTGCTGGGATTAAAGGTGTGCGCCACCACTGCCCAGCTACCATTATGATTATTATATTGTGCAGTTTTCGTATACTTTCCCTTTTAAACTTTATTAACACTTTAATGAAAGAATAAAATATTTACTTACAGAAGCATAAAAGTAGAAATTGTTATTCCAATTTCTATAATTTCAGAGAGTAGATAAGGCACACAGGCATAGCAGACTTACTAAATTTAAACAGTTTCAAAATCTCCTGAGTAAGGTAATCCTGCCCACCAGTTCAGCAAACTCTCCAATCTGTCTGTCAGCTGCTTATCTGTAAAGAGAATTCTACCCCACAGACAGAACCCGGTTCTTCTGTAGGAACTAAACTTCATACATCCTGGTGGTCCAAAAGTAGCTCTGGGACTTAGCAAGGGGCCTGTGCGGATTTTACTCCTTCATTAGCTTCTGAGTAAATCTGCCTCTGGCTGTCACCCTGTAAAACTTTCATTCCTGGAATGATGTCAACAGAGCAACAAACATCTCAAAAGTTAGGGCGGAAACACACTGCCTTAAGTTAATTATGAGAGCTATATGGTCATCTGTGTAATTGAACCACAAGGCACCCCCCCAGAAACCTACTCTAACCCGACCAGACCGTTTGCAGTGTCAGGAGGAGGCTCAAGGTTAATCGCTCATTTCCGCCCTCAATCCGTCTCAATTACTGTTAAAGGATGCTGCAATTAGTCACCCCCTCCCTCTCCCGGGAAAGGCAGAGATTACAGATAACTCATCCCAAATAGACTGCTCACTTTGAACCTCACTGGAGACCAGCAAGATTTGCTATCACACACTCTGCAATCCGTCAGTGCCACTCTTTGGTCAGACAAAGAGGAGCCATCCATCTTTAGGGAAGCAAGGTCTTCTTTTCCCTTCCCCTAAAGGAGCAAATTCTTCTACCATGCACTTGCCCAAGACAGCCTTAGGCAGTTGTTCTTAAAAGCCACCCTTGGATGGCCCACTCTGGAGGCCAGCCCCTAAGCTGCGCCTGTGTTCTCAGTCACCTAAGGACTTTCCATGCTCTTTACTCCCCCACCGGTTAACAGAGCGCTGAGCTTCAGTGCTAACCTGCAAAAGCAAGCACTTCAGTATCTCTTTAAGAAGCACGTGGGGGTCAACGGTTTACAGACCTTGCCCTCAAATAATGATTTCTAAATTCAGAAGAAAAAATAAAATGTTTCCCACATTTAGGGAAGGCATAAGCTCTTTCTGAATATGTGGGATACTAATGAATTCTAATCCAGCAAGGGCTTGGTTGTTTTACCTCTACAAAAGCAGAATTGTGGGTGGGTGGGAGAATACCCTCATAGAAGCAGGGGATGGGGGATGGGATATGGGGCCTGAGGCGGGGGAAGGGGGAGACTGGGAAATGGGATAACATTTGAAATATAAATAAAGAAAATATCCAATAAAAATAAGAATAGAGTCATATAAAAAAGTTAGATAAAAACACAAATGAGACGAATTATACGAACAGTAGGGAGAGAAATGGAAGAAAACAATTGTAAAGACCTTTATTGTTTGAGACACAATAAAAATGTTAATCTAAAAAAAAAAAAAAAACCAACAAACCAAATCTTAAAAACAAAACAAAACCAAAAGCAGAAGTGTATGTTCCATTACCTGTTAGGGAGTGTGTGCACTTCCAGCAGCATGCTGCCCTTAGGCACATGTAAATTACCTTCCCAGGTAAGCTTTTAGAAGCTGATGACTCTCCTGAGGAGAGGCACAGTTTGCTGCAGGTCTGGGTGTGGTGATCAATTTCTAACATCCCTATCAGTGCCATTCCTGAATCTGCAGGACATTAACACCATGGGGCAGTTACTGGTTCAGGGACAGCTTCACTTAATAGCTTACAGATTTCCAGGAACTGCACAGGGGAGATGGTAGGGGACCTGGGGCCATTTCCCTGTCTGTACCCTCAGTGACTATAGGGAGCTGGCATGCATTTTAACATTCAGTGAATTTACAGACGTCACAGGATGCACATCATCAAATAGTGATCATGTGTCTTAAAAACTGGGTGTGGTGGCTCACGCCTTTAATCCCAGCACTCAGGAGACTGAGGCAGGCAGATTTCTGAGTTCGAGGCCAGCCTGGTCTACAAAGAGAATTCCAGGACAGTCAAGGCTATTCAGAGAAACCTTGTCTTGAAAAAGAGAAAAAACAAACAAACAAAAACAACAACAACAAAAAAAACCCTGACTTCTTAAGGCATAGTGAATGACCAGAAGAATTGTAGATGTTAACATGGTATACTGAAAGAAGATAAAATATTGTAACTTGTGAGTCGTTTAAGAGCCCACTGCCCCGGCCTGGGACTGAGAACAAAGCAGAACAGCCCCCAGGCATGCCAGGGCAGGGCTGTTGTTAAGGCATTCCTAAGAACATCTTGACTATAAAGATGAAAAGAATTCAAAGACGCAGGCAAGGCTATCTTGTCTGAGTCCACACCATCTGGCCGGAACCTCCCCTCTGTCTATTGCCCCTTGGCAAAGTCATACATCAACTTGGTAAAGTCATACATCAACTGGTTGCTATGTGAACAAAGATAAGCCCCCAGCCCCCAGAAACAAAGTCCTGCTTTCTGTTAATGTTTGAATAAGCCAATAGTGTGTCACTATGCTGAATTCCACACCCCTAAGCCCCTTACCCCATAAAACCCCTAGCTTTCAAGCCTCGGGGCCGACATCCGTTATCTCCTGTGTGGGATACATGCCGGTCCGGAGCTCCGTAATTAAACGTCCTCATGTAATTACATCAAGAGATGGTCCTTCGTGATTGTTTGGGTGCACGCCGAATTGGGAATGGGGTGGGGGTTTCCCCACTAGGTCTAACAATACTAAAAAAAAAAAAAAAAAAAAAGCCTTGCAGCTATTTTATAAGGAGCCAGGATAGATGCTATTATCCTGAGAAGTCCTTAGTATAGAGATATTCTTAATAAATAACAATGCCGGGGCTGGTGAGATGGCTCAGTGGGTAAGAGCACCCGACTGCTCTTCTGAAGGTCCAGAGTTCAAATCCCAGCAACCACATGGTGGCTCACAACCATCCGCAACGAGATCTGGCGCCCTCTTCTGGAGTGTCTGAAGACAGCTACAGTGTACTTACATATAATAAATAAATCTTTTAAAAAAAAAAATAAATAAATAAATAACAATGCCTAAATTCCAGAACTCAGGAGAGTGAAAATATTCCAAATGGATTTAAATCAAATCATTTTAAAATTTCACATAAATATTAATCATTATATATTGAGTTTTCTCATCAGAAGGTGTGTAGCTTTGAACACTGTAAAATTCCAAAACTCAATCTAGACTCACAAAAGCTTCTCTACCATGGGCCCCAAATATCTCCATACATCAAGATCTAATTAGATTCATCCTGGTGGGCTGGAGCTTTTACTAGGGGCGAAACCTGCTTTCCTTGGTACCTTCCCAGCCATACACGTCCTTACAGTATCTTCTCCGTGATGACCTTCAGAGCTGCACCTGTCACAGCCTGCAAGCACTGCTGTTGGCGCAGGAACCACTCTAAGTTTTGCTTTCCGTCATCAATTCAGAAGACTTCGGAAAGCAAATATACATGAGCAAGTAATTCAAGGCGATTCTAGGAGACTGGACGGTTTCTTAGTAACAGTAAACAGGCCATGTCATAAGTCTTGATCCACATAGCCCTCTGCAAATTCTCCAAATTTAAGTCATTCTCTCAATCACCATAGGATAGGTTGCTCTCCTGTTCTAAATCTGGACAATGTGAAGCTCAGAAGGAATCAACAATGAGCTACTACGGCCACTGAGATATGACTTCACACTGGTGTCACATGCTTTATGATAATAACAGCAATGAAGGCAGCTAAGAGGTTATGACACTCAAGGAACACTCCCTGAATGGAACCCATGTTCTAAGCAGCACCTATTACCTTGATTATATAACATCAGATGGGTGTGGCAGCAATGCTGAAGGCTGAGTTAGGAACCCAGCTGGGCTACCAAATGAGATCCCATTCAAAGAGGAAGGAAGTCCTGGGGTGAGCTCTGAGGTTTTTATAGCTTAGCCTCACCTCACTTCCTGCCTCTCCTGCCCACTTCCTGTGTATGAATAAACATGTGGCCTGTCAGCTTCCTGCTCCAGATACCATATTTCCTTGACTGTTGCTGTGCCTTGCATATCATTTGGACTTTATCCCTCTAGACACCTTTGGTCATAAGCCAAACCAAAACCTGTCTTTCCTATGCTGCTTTTCTTGGGGTATTTTCTCACAGCAACAGAGAGGTAACTACTATATCTTATCCTGGATTGTTTTATATCAACTCAGCATGGGACGGAAGTCATTTGGGAAGTGGGAACCTCAACTGAGAAAACGTCTGCATCAGATAAGCCCATGCGTAAGCACGTGCTGCATTTTCTTGATTGATGGTGGATGTGGGAAGACCACGCTCACTGTGGGTGGTGCCAACCCCCTGGCCTGCTTGTTCTTGGGTAAGAAAGCAGGTTGAGCTTGCCACAGGGAGTAAGCCAGAAAGCAGTTTCCCTCTATAACTTCTGTTTCTGTGCCTGGACTGAGTTCCTGCTCTTCTGACTTTCCCAGATGATGGACTACAAGTTGAAAGATGAAATAAACCCTTTTCCAGCAAAGTTGATTTTGGCCATGGTATTTTATCACAGTAACAGAGATCCTAAGACATTTGTAGTAGCCTACTTCTGTATAAGTATCAAACAGAAGAAGAGATAACAGTACAAGCTTTCAGGTGTTTGACTCTGCAGCTGGCCAACAAGGAATGGAATGAACTTTGATATGATACATAACCCTAAACATACACACATATGTACATACAGAATCTATTACTGGCATACGTGAGATTTAAAGACACAAAACTATTCACAGTTAGAGGTTAAGCAGGCATATTTTCATTTTTTATTTGTTTATTTTTTGAGACAGGGGTTGTCTGTATAGCCCTGGCTATCCTAGAACTCACTCTGAAGATCAGGCTGGCCTCGAACTCAGAGATCTGCCTGTCTCTGCCTCCTGAGTGCTGGGATTAAAAACACTGGGATCTCAGTTTGAACTCAGAACCTAAGAAAAGTTGAAAGAGGAGAAATGACTCCACGCCCACACAGATATATCACAAACACCACACAAAAGTTAATAATAATGATAATAGTTATAAAGGTGAAAAATATAAAAGCAAAAAAGGTTTTAGTTTAAACTAATGCAACTTGAAAAGGAAAGATTATTCTATTAAGGTGAATAAATAGAAACAAGAAAGGACACATATTGGCACATCATCCTGCTAGAAGTCAGGGCACATGACTCCAACAGTAGCACTTGGGAGGCAGAGGTAAGAGAATATTGAATTCACAACCAGTCTGGGTTAATGTGTTCAAGACCAGCCAGGCCTCCCAGGAAGTGTCAGACCAGACTGGGCTGCATGGCAAAACAACAGCAGCAGCAGCAGCAGCAGCAGCAACAACAACAACACAGCTCATCCTGCCAACAACAACAACAACAACAACAACAACAACAACAACAACACAGCTCATCCTGCCAGCAAAGTGTCAAGATGTCGGCTAATGGGGAAGCTTTGTGATTATAAAAGGAGAAGTAAATACTATACCATCTGAATATACAAAGACAGCTCTGTCTTACTCCAGAAAGTGCATGGAGACTATGTCAATGCATGTTCTTAGTGCCACAGCAAGCGATCACTGCTGTTTGGGTTGAAACACTTTTAATTGGTACATTACAATATGTGCATAGTACCAGGTGGTGGTGGTATACACACTTAGTCCCAGCATTCAGGGGGCAGAAGCAGGCAGATATCTGTGAGTTAAAGGCCAGCCTGATCTACAGATTGAGTTTGAGGACAGACAAACCCTGTCTCAGAAACATACACACACACACATACACACACACACACACACACACACACACACACACACACACCCCGAAAGCAAAGCCAGCCAGCTGTACAAAACCATGGAGTCCCATTGAACTATTTGGATGCATGAGCACATCTTAAGTCAGAATAAATACATCTGCCTCCTCAAAATGTTTTCCATTTCTTTCTGGTAAGCCATCTGGAATATTTCCTTCTACTTCACTGAAGGGCACAGAGCAGCCCTGTGTCTGATGGCTGCAGTGCTTGGGAGCACGGCACAGCTCGTCCCTTCATGACTTTCTAAGTCTTCATTACATTTCTCATATGCATATTATATACAATATGCCATTAACCTCTCAGTCCTGTGGCCCCCCCCCCCCCCAGTGTGCATACTGCAAATGTGTGAAGAGGAAAACAATGTCAGGGGTCCATTTGCCACAGTTCAAATCAATGTTTCTAAAAAGAGCGTTCCGGACTATGGGTTATTCTTGTTACCAAAAGGAGGAACGGTCCATGTGACCATCACCAAGGAAGAAAAAGCGTAAAGACGCTGCTAAAAGCAAATAGAATTCCTGACCTCTCTGACCTCACTGAAGCTGAGAAATAAAGTGTATCTCAGCTTCTCGGTAGAGTCCACTCAGATACTTGGAGCAAGGTGCAGAGATGGACTTCAAAGTAGCTGGTCAGCTGCTAGGGCCTGAGCTGCACAAAAGGCGGGTGAAGTCTTGTCTTATGTACGTCACTATGTCTTCTGTAAGGTCCCCAAACATCTCCACTTCTAATCAGTAACTGTCATTAAAAGCTCTCATTAGGTGAAGTAAGTGTAATTAGAGTACCTTGCCCTCACAGGGTGTGTCAAATCAAGAGGGCTGAAAGGTTCATAAATTAGTGCCAATTCTCTCTCCCTCTATCTGCTTCCAATCTGCTGTGAGGGATAAAAATCGTCTTTGTGCACATTAAGTCAAAAGCCCAATAGCCCTGTAAAATTAGTATAAACACTAACTCTGGTTACTTGAGGGTCTCCCTACTCCATCACGTGTCTCAGAAATAAGAGAGATAAAGTTTGCTATCAATAACACTGAGCCTATCTGCTGAATCCCACAGATTCCAAGGCGTGAATAATTTAACCTCTTGTGGGAATTTTGTCATGGTGGAAATACAATGTCTGCAAACGGAGCTGGGGGATGTTCACTGTGATCTCTTCTTGTGTATGTGCGCAACTGCTGTGCTCATCCACAGAACAATCCAGGGCCCTGCTGCCACTCCACAATGTCTGAGCCATACTGTGATGGTGTTAGATAGATAGTGAAGACTGAGCATCATATAGTCATGGCACCTCACAAATGAAAGGGACTGACTGGTAAATGCACTCCGATGTGTTTCCTTCAGCTCCGATGTATACATGCCACTCCCTGAAAGACATGGAGACTGAATGGCCAGAGGAAGTAAAGAGAACATGCTGGCCATTTCCTTATAGGCGAAGGGGTGTGTGTGTGTGTGTGTATCTAAGTGAGCAAGTGAGTGTGTTTGTAGTGTGTATGCAGATAAAATGGTCTTGCACATGTGCAGTCTTCTTGGTGCAGTGCCCTGTGAAGACATAATTCTCTAATTACACTTACTTACTTAATGAGAGCTGTTAATGCTGTTCTTGACTGGAGCTGAAGCTGTTTGAAGACCTTAGGAAAAATGTACTGACTTGCAGAAGACAGGACTTACCTGCCTTTTGTCTGGTTCTGTCCTCAGCATTTGAATAGCCACTCTAAATCCAGGTATCCACACACATACACACTCACATAGCTATGACCCTCAGGTTTACTGAAAAACTGGATGTCGACAGGGCCAATTATGCCATTCACTGTTTATTGCTGGAAAACTATTACATGTACAGGCGGCAAAGCTACTAGCAAAACCAGTCACTAATATTCCCTAGGAGTGTGCCTTCAGATGTGACCTAAGCTGTAGTGGAGTTTGTTTGTTTGTTTGTTTTAATTTTGGTTTTGGTGACTGAGACCCAGGGTCTCATATATAGTCAGTGTGCACCTATCAATGAGCTACATCCTCAGCATCCTCTGATCCTGATGGAAATTTCTAAGATAGTTCTCATACTAAAGCCTGAACACTGGTTCTAGTCTGAAATCAAATGCTTTGGTCCCTGATGAAATCTTTAGACTAAACCCTTAAAGCCTCTTTACCAAGCCCATGAGGTCTCAAGACACAGCAGCTCCTGCATCCTCTGCCTTACCCTAGACATTCTCGAGAAGCAGAGGCTTTCCTTTCCTTCTTTGAAAACATCCAGGAATCCTGCCCCAGGCCTTCTGAACAAGCAGTTCTCTCTTCTAAACAAAGCCATTACTTAACTATCCAGGCAAAAGTCAACCACTCAGTAGCCCAAGCCTGAATCTTTCCTCTTACCCACCAAAATTTAGCTAAACAACAACCAGGTTAACTAAATAACATGCTAGTAAGAGTTACTAGCCACTAAAAGTTCCTACGTGTTTAGTCCCAGACCCTACTTTGTAAGTACTTCTTTTTTTCTTTTTGGTTTTTAAGAGAGGGTTTCTTTGTGTATCCTTGGCTGTCTGGAACTCACTCTGTAGACCAGGTTGGCCTCTAACTCATAGAGATCTGCCTGCTTCTGCCTTCCAAGTGCTGGGATTAAAATCATGTGCCACTACCACCTGGCTTTTTCATACACTTTTAAAATTGAGCTTTCACAAAAAACCATAGTATTTCCTTTTGGAGATATGAAAATGAGTTCCTTTAAAAACAAAACAAAACAACAAATCAAGGAATATGTGTGTGCTGGTTTGAATATGTTTGGCCTAGGGAATGCACTATTAGGAGGTGTGGCCTGGTTGGAGTAGGTGTGCCCCTGTGGGCATAGGCTTTAAGAACCTTCTCCTAGCTGCGTGGAAGCCAGTCTTCTCCTGGCTACCTTCAGAACAAGAGGTAGCACTCTCAGCTCCTCCAGCTCCACATCTATCTGGATGCTACACTGCATGATATACACCTTGATGATAATGGACCTCTGAACCTATAAGCCAGCCCCAAGTAAATGATGTCCTTTATAAGACTTGCCTTGGTCATGGTATCTGCTCACAGCAGTAAAACCCTAACAAATACAATGTGTCTGATCACTGTTTATTGATATTGGAAGACCCAATGGTATATCCTATGTACTAAATTCTCATTTATATCACCCAATATTTGATTAAATCTATCATGCAACTGTCTACCTAGTGCTCAAGAGTAGACTGCTGGTGCTGAGGACACAGGATGAAGAACTGTTTCCTGAGGAATGAATGGATTATGGGAAACTCAGATACAGAGAAAGGCTAACTTATGATGCATTGTGTTAATAAAATTCAAATGCTAATTTAGAAAGCTAAAATGTTATAAAAATACAAAGTCCTATATCAAATCCAAACATGTCTGCAATCAGTGTAATAGGTTTTAAAGATGGAGCATGGGTCCTTTGCGAAGGCAATGTAGTATCACATTATAACGCATTATACTGAGGGCCTACAATCAGAGTGGCTATCTAGGGCAGGTTTTGAAAATGTAGCCATGGGTGGCTTTCACAGAGCAGGGTGTTGCCTAATCCCAATTTCACGTATAAATTAATCTAAAAATCTCATCAAAATGTTATACATAGTCAAGATAAGATTGTCCCCAAAACATACAGAAGATTGCAATAACTGCAAGAATCCTAGCATGTGGACTGAGGCACCATTACTCGGCATCACTGGAGAAACCTAATCAGAGTTGACAGCAAATGTTCTTCTGCTTCGTACTGAAGGTCAGTTCCGCTGACCTTGGGGCTGGTGAAAGTCAGCCCTTCATCTCTACTCAGGTCCGAGGTCACAGCATGAATGGAAGCCCGATTTCATTATTTTTAGTCTTCTTTTCTGCTACCTTCTTCATTAATATTTATTCCCAGAACAACAACAACAACAACAACAACAAAAATAGGTTTTGTTTCACCTTCTTCCTTTCTACAACATCATGAAAAATATTTGGGACAAGTAAAACCGACAAGCCACCAACTACCTAAGTCAGCATTTTCACGGCAGCACTGACGCATTCCACAGTCCATCTCTGCACTCTGGGCCTGCAGCCTCAGCACAGCCCATTCCAGGGAACCTGGCGCACAGCTGGCTCCTGCCTTTCTGGAGAGTATACTTTAGTGTGGAAAGTAGACACTGGATGAGCTCATGATTCCGTGCCTAGTTTTAACAAAAAATATTGACTATAAAGAGAGAATTTAATAGGCAGACTGCTTCGGAAAGTTTTTCCTCCCTCAAAGACAAAATCCTATAACTTTCTCTCTGGTGGTGTATTAGTTAAGAAAGCCAACCAAGCCCAGACACGAACATATAGATGCACGCACCATGTGATCCAACAAAAATGGGGAAGGACTTGGAATGTTTCAAAGATGTATTCATTCTGACTCCCCTTTCTTATCATATTTCTCCATACATCTACTCATAACAATAATGTAGAGAGTATGTATTTTAAAACATGTCTCAGACATTAGTGAATTTTGGGTACTGGGGATGTTTAAAGAGAAATCTGTTCTCTAGTCAGAATCTCTACCTCTTCTACAAAGCCACTGCTGCTGTCTGTCTTCCTCTCTCCACCTCTGAATGTCTACTCCATGGAGCACTGCATCTGCTCCCTGTCCCTCACTTCTGAATGAATGTCTACTCCATGGACCACTGCATCTGCTACTGAATGTCTACTCCAAGGACCACTGCATCTGCTACTGAATGACTACTCCCTGGACCACTGCATCTGCCCCCGGTCCCTCACTGCCTCACTCACACAGCTTCTGATGTCTTGGACCTCATACATTTGTATGTATATGATTCTACTTTTTAAAACATGTACTTATTCTTATTTTACATGTATGAGTGTTTGCCTGGATGTACATATGTGTATCAGATACTTGCAGTATCCACAGGGGTTGGAAGAGAGCATCGGATTCTCTAGACTGGAGCTGTGGATGGCTGTTAGCTGCTATGTGGGTGCTGGGAACCAAACTGGGGTCCTTTGCAAGAGCAGCCAGTGCTTAGTCGCTCAGCCTTCCTCCAGCCCCATGTCTCTCACTTTTTAAAGCAGAGATTGGCTGAGGCAGAGAACTCCTCATCTCATTCCATGCTGTGGCTCTCTAACCCTTGTGTCTCCAACACTGCTCACAGCAAACGTACAGTCCAGTTCACCAACAGAGAACTGTGACTACCTCTGAGGGGAGTTCAATGATAATATACATTCTTCCCAATATATTAAACATACCCTCATGTTCAAAATGAATTGATTTAGATAAAAATCAAAGCAAGTGAATGTGCAGTGTACAGCTTGAATCCCTCCCTAGAATGTTATTACTTTGGTTAGTCAGTCTTTCTATGCATTTTCAATCTTGACTTTCCAATTGACTTGTAAATAATTACATATGCCGTTTGTGGGTTTTTTTTTTTTTTTTAAGATTTATTTATTTATTATATGTAAGTACACTGTAGCTGTCTTCAGACACACCAGAAGAGGGAGTCAGATCTTGTTACGGATGGTTGTGAGCCACCATGTGGTTGCTGGGATTTGAACTAAGGACCTTTGGAAGAGCAGTCAGGTGCTCTTACCTGCTGAGTCATCTCACCAGCCCCGCCGTTTGTGTTTTTATTGTTTTCTTTATTCCTTATTGTTTGCTTAATTTGAATCTTTTAGAACTCAGCACTCATAGAAGTCATTAGCAAATCTTCATATATATAAGCCAAGACAGGCTTTGAGTTTGAGAGACTGAAGATTCTTTTTGTTGTGATGAATCATGGATTATTCTCACTACAGAATATCCCATAGGCTTGACATCCCATCTTTCCACCATGACTTATCCCTCCTCTCTGGCCCAGACTCACCTTTGAAAAGGATCCTTTTCATGTATACCTGAAGAATATTACTAAAGTAAGTAGATTCTGGTATCATGTGACATATTCCCCAACCGTGTCACTGTCTGACTCAACTCTGGACCACAGACAGGCTCCATCATCTTAAATTTTAAACAAAGGGATAACTAATTAAACCAATGTCATTCAAAAGGCTCAGAAAACAGGATGATGCTGGGCATAAAGTTGACCTCACTGGAAGGTGGACATTTAAACACAACCTTTCTTATGATGGATATTCCACTAAAAAAGTTCTACGTAAATGAATCGTTTTGTGCATTCCAGTATGAAAGCCAAAAGCTCATGAGAGTGGAAAGGGTTGATAGTTTTAGATTACATTACTCTAAATAAAGGAAGGATTGTTGCTGACATTGCCGTAAATATACTGCATGGTGACATGTGTTTGAAGGAATTACAGTTGTGTGGCACAAGTCAAAATCAAATTTATTTCAATCAACTACAGCATATTTTTAAAACAGAAAAAGCACATTAGGATACAAATACATAAAAATGCCGTTATCAACTTTACTGTTTATATACAAAATTTTAAATCTTTGCTTATTTGCAAGTAAAAAATATGTACATTGGTAAAACTGTGAGGTTGTGTATATACTTACAAAAAAAGGTGATTTCACACATGAAAAATTCCAGGCCACTACCTGCTCAAAATTTTGCTGGGGAAAAAAGTAGTAGGGAAGGACAAGCCCCTTACTAAATCACTAGTAAATGTTTAAACCCATAAAAGAAAAAGTAACTGAGATTTAGACACAAATAACCAAAGAAAGAGAAGAAAATAAACAGGAGAATTAAGTCAGACATAGTGCCAGCTGAATTCAGACTTAGGGAGTTTACAGGGCATTAATCTGATATATGCTAAATTAGGTTTTCAAATTCTATAATATTTGATTTCTTTTCTAAAACCCGTTTACCCTTAATCCCAGAAGTTTTTCTTTAAATGATAAACTACAATTCTAAGTGGGATTTCTATTCAACCAGGAGTGCTGTTGTTGTTGTTTTAAGTATTTATGAATCATATTTATGATTTTATCCTCCCTAAACATTACTTTTGACTTTAATAAAGTCAAGACTGATGTAAGAACTAAAAGATGGTTTACTGTGGATTAAATAATACTCATTTTGAGGCAAGGCCACTATTTGTCAACTAAAATAATGTCAGAAAAGTTTTCAGACATCTGGGAATTTTTTTCCAACTTCACAACCACAAGCTGTGGCAAAGCCACCAAGAATTTCAGAAGATAAATGAGAAAACACAGCTCCAATAGTTCACAGAGCTGACCATAGCCAATGTTAAACACAGTCCCATAGTACATACAGCTGACCACAGCCAGTGTTAGTCACAGTCCCATAGTACATACAGCTGACCACAGCCAGTGTTAGACACAGTCCCATAGTACATACAGCTGACCACAGCCAGTGTTAGTCACAGTCCCATAATGCATACAGTTGACCACTGCCTGTGTTAAAATACAGCCCAATAATGCACAGAGCTAACCACAGATAACTTCCCTTATCTTCACCACAGGAGCTTGAATACAGGTATATAGTCTGGTCTGCATCAGGGTGAGCTGGGAAGCAGGAAGCTTTTCCCCACACACTGATTCTTGGGACTTCTGACCCACTTCTCAAGTATCCCAAGTTCAAGGCAGATATGGGGCTGACCCACAGAGCTCTGTCATTACCACTGCATTCACACTGAAGTAGTGCTGATCTGTCAGCTCTATGAGTTGCTGAAGAATAAATAAAAGACTATCAGCCAGTACTCCGGAGGCAGAGGCAGGGGGATCTCTTTGAGTTCAAGTCCACTCCTGATCTACAGAGTGACTTCCATGACAGCCAGGGCCAGACAGAGAAACTCTGTCTCAAAAAAACCAAAACCTAAATCAAACAAACAAAAGACTGCCTCAGGATGCCAAGGCAATCATATTACAGAGAGTAACCCTGGTGTGGCTTTAAAACAGGAGGAGAAGAAACACTCTCAAGAGCGCTCCAGTAGGGAGTAGAAGCTAAGAAAACAAAAACAAAAACAAACAAAACAAAAGACAAAATAGTAACAAGGGAAGTCACTGATGCAGCATCAGTATTTTCTGCCATGTGACCCAATCAGAACACAAACCTCTTAAGATTACCCTGAAATTCCTGAAAATATGTGGGCATGTACTGGTAGCCAATTGTTGGTGGGTGAGGTGAGGAGAAAAGATTCTATTGCATAGTGAGAAACATAGATAAGTCTCTCATCAAGAGTCTGTGTCCTACAATTTGACACTTATTTTGACAAAGAAATAGAAAGTAAGACAAAATAGAGCCACTTAAGAGAGGGTCCCTGGTACACATACTTGTACATACATACATACACACACACACATACATGTATACGTGCAACAAATTGTAAAAAAAGCGATTGGAGTTTAAATGCCTTGGGTTCTTTGTGTGTGTGTGTGTGTGTGTGTGTGTGTGTGGTTTGAAGATATAAAGAGAACGCATAGAAGAGATTCTTTACCACAAAAGAAGTCAGAAAAAGATCAAGATCCTAACAGCCAGAAACACCAAAGAAGAGGCTGTCGTAAATCCTCTTCCTCCCAGCAGTGGGCATCTCTTGTAAGAAGAGGAGGCAAGCGTCGGGCTGGTGATCAGGATGCCCGTTAATCTGTTATAATGGGAGATGGCCTGATGGACCAAAGCATGCTGCCAGTGTTAGAGTTCAGAGAAGAAACGGTGGTGAGAGCAAAGGATATGGAAGATGAAATGTGGTTTGCTAAAGATGGAGACAAAAGACAAGTCTATCTTGGGAAAAAAAAAAAGAGGGAGACACAAGAAAGCCATGGCAAGCAAAGGGAGAACATGAGAACTAGGCTGCCTGCTGGAGACTCCCAGCCCCAGAGGCTGAGCCCTGGGAAAGGGTTCATTTGCTCTACAGATATTTAGCACACAACAGGCCAGAAACACAGTGTAAGCAGAGAAGGTACAGGAGGGGAAATGCCAGACAAGGACCTGCCCTCTCAAACTATGAAGGAATAAATAAGGCACCTTTTGATTATTGCAACTTTGTTGAGAAGACATTAAGGAAAATTCAGCTGCAAGTACCAGAAAGGAACACAGGGAAAGCTGCTAAGAAGCTACCATGAGAACCGGCATCTGAGTGACCAGGAGAAGACCACCTCATGAGGATCCGAGGAAAAAAGAGCGAGTCCAAAGCAACAGCCTGATGAAGAACCTTTGTGGAGGCACTGGGCACAGGGTGTGTGAGGAAAGACAGTCGAAGTGGCTGTGGTCAGGGTGGAAGATGTGGTGTAAGCCGCTGCCACAGAGGGAGGCAGGGAGAGATAGATTAACAGGGCAGTGCTGGCTGCTACAAAGAATCTGGACAGATGTTAGCTGAAGGAGAGTAAAAAACAAGGTACATTTAAAAATCGGAAAGAAGTTGGGAGAGTCTGGTGGACCACTCCAAGGTGGTTCCTCCAAGATCAGCCTATGTGTCGACTCAGGATCTTATCAGGATCAGCACAGAAGCAGGGCAACCACTTCAGGAATAGTTCAATGGTTGAGTTCAGTGACCACTGAAGCCCAGTAAGCAAGAGTTAACAGCATGGTGGATTTCTCTAATTGTGAGAAACCAGACTTCCATTACCCTTCGTGTGTCCCCACCTACCCTTGAGCCCTATCACCCAGGTTAGTTAACTATTCTTGTTGCTGTGACAAGATAGCTTGTTTATTTGGGCCCATGGTTTCAGACAGTCACAGTCACTTACTATAATGGTGGGACTGCATGATGATGGCTGTATTCATGAAGCTTGGACCAGGAAGCACAAAGCTGGGGGACATAATGAGGGGTGGGAAGAAGGGAGAGCTTTCCAAGGCTTGCCTCTGGTCGCATACATCCTGTCATGTAGGACTCATGTTCCACGGGTTCAATAGCCTTTCAAAACAGAACCACTCGCTGGAAACTACACACAAGTGGGTAGATTCAGACATAACATTTGATCTTTAGTCCCCCAAAACCACGTGGCTCCTCAAAACGCAAAATACACTCATAATTTCAAAAGTCTCCAACGCTTTAACACTTTCAACATTGTTAAGAAGTTTTAAGTCAGGGCTGGAGAGATGGCTCCACGGTGAAGAGCACTGACTGCTCTTCCAAAGGTCCTGAGTTCAAATTCCATCAACCACATGGTGGCTCATAACCATCTGTAATGAAATCTGATGCCCTCTTCTGGTACTTCTGAAGATAGCTACAGTGTACTTAGATATAATAATAAATCTTTTTTTTTGGTTTTTGAGACAGGGTTTCTCTGTATAGCCCTGGCTGTCCTGGCACTCACTTTGTAGACCAGGGTGGCCTCGAACTCAGAAATCCGCCTGCCTCTGCCTCCTGAGTGCTGGGATTAAAGGCGTGCGCCACCACACCCGGCTGCAAATCTTTTTTTTAAAAGAAGTTTTAAGTCCCTTCTGAGACTCAAGGCTAGCTCTCAGCTATAAAAGCCTATAAAACAAACAAACCAACCAACCAACAAACAAAAATATATATGGTGCCAATATACAGTGGTATAGTGAACACTCCCATCCCAAAAGGATAAAGAAAGGAGATAACATGGAAAGGAGACAAAAGCAAGGCCAAACCCATTAGGGAAAACATTAACCCGGAGTCATGGGAAGCCCCTGTAAGATTCATGTAAAAAGTTAATGTGTTCTTTTCCCAGAATTTGCCTGCAAGGTGTGCCAAGAGATAGCCCTCTGATTGTATAGAAAAGCCCACACAATGTCCTTAAGTCTGCACGTCTAAACGTTAACCAATGATAAACTGCCCCCAAAATGTATAAAAGGTGTGTGTTTTAGCTACTTGGGATCACTTCTATCCCAATTTCAGAATGACCCCAGCATGGAGGATTAATAAACCTCTTGCTGTTTGCATCAATCTCCATCTCTGTGAGTGGGACATCCAGGACATAAGGCATTTTGGGTCTTACACCCCACCCCATGGACTGAATAACTGTAGCATATGCAGCCCTTCTCCCGGGCCTCATCTCCTTGGTGCCTGCATTTTACACTGCAGATGTCCCATTCCACATTCCTGTGATCTTGAACATCCTGTGACCTCCAGGGCAACTTAGACATCCCCCTTCCCACTGGCACACAGTAGTAGCTTAGGAGCTCCAGGAAGGGGATCTGACCCTGCCACACTCTGCCTGGTCTTCCTGGTTTTCTTAGCAAGTTCTGTTCCAACCTGCATGGTGCCACAACTTTTATGTTCTGCATGCTTCTAAGTCTAGCAGCATGTGGACAGCACCAAGCTCTGTAACTAGCTTGAGATACAACTGGCTACACAGATTTATCACAGCAACAAAACCACTTCTTGGCCAACTGTCCTCGGTCTGTAGCTGCAGCTACCTCTAAGCCTCTAGGGGCCTTCTTGGCTGACCCAGGGGAAAATACTTTCCTAGATGGTAACCCTCCCCCACCTTTCCATCTCAAAGGCACTCACATTTCAAAAGAAAGTCTTATACAGGAGCTCTTAGCTTATACCCTGAAGTCTTTGATGGGAAATGTCTTACCTTTAAGCCACTTTCCAATTGTCCAAATGTGGAGTTCACTATTTCTCTTAAATAATAATCTCTTTTTTAAGAAAAAAATATTGCCCCATTGCCTGTTCAAGCTCCTTCTTCAAATTGTATGTTTCCTACAATTTCCACTCTACTTTTCTCTGAGTTTTCACTATAAATCTGTTTAAAATCAGCCTGAAACAACTGGGCTACAACCTGAACATTATGTTGTTTTGAAATTTATTCCATCCAATACATTAGCTCTCCTTGGTAGAGTATTCCTGTCCGGGGCCTCACGAGCACTGCCTGCACGACTGTCGGCATACCAGTCTTCTGAAATCTCACCAAAATGTCCGTTATTCTCAGCTTACACAATTATAAGTCTACTCTAGCTTGGAGCACCAAATTTTTCCACAATCTGCCTGTAAAATAGTTGCAAAAGCCTATAATTCTAATCTTTAGGTTCATCGCAGCAATGATCGTACTTCTTGGTACCCATTTTCTATATTAATTATTTTTATGCTTGTCCATACTAGCTCATGGTCCATCATGCAGGGAAGGCATGGCTCCAACTCCATCCTTAGTATCAAGGTTTGCTACTTCCTCATATGAAAGAAATTGATAGATCCAAACTGGGGACAGTTATAACCTTCAAAGGCCTACCCTAGACTCAGTGCCCTAAAAGTTTGCAAGCAGTGCCAATATCTGTTTTGAAACCACATGTTCAAAACTTGGACCTGAGGGGGCTGGAGAGATGGCTCAGTGGTTAAGAGCACTGACTGCTTTCCCAAAGGACCTGAGTTCAAGTCCCAGCAACCACATGGTAGCTCACAACCATCTGTAATGGGATCCAATGCCCTCTTCTGGTGTGTCTGAAGACAGCTACAGTGTACTCACATTCATAAAAAATAAAATAAACAAAACATATCTTAAAAAAAAAAACCTTGAACCTGTGAGGGACATTCTACAGTGAATTCATACCTAAAGACTACATACCCAATATTTCTACATTTATTCACTGTCTATGGGTCTTGTGAATCTTAAGTTTCAGAATCTCCCAGACAGAAACATTTATTTCTACAGATACTTCTATGGGTTTGCTATTTTTTTTTCCTGTGAGTAATCAACTTATGACTCTTTTTGATCATTTTTCTACAGGAATAGGAAATTTTTTCTTACTTACTCTCAAGACTTGTTTATGTATTACAAATAAAAAAACCACCTTAATTCATATATTTCTTCTTTATTGCATGAATTGGAGGTCTAGAATTGTCTGGTACAGAGAGGGTGCACTGACAGAAGCATCAGTTCAAAGGTAAACAGGAGGCGTGGTCTCCAGTCAGGCACTGAAACAATTTAGGTTATTGACAGTTTTCTCTATGTTTCACTGAAAACAACCCTGGGTTTGACTTTTGAGTCATATCCTTCTCATCTAACCTGTGAAAGTTTCTGCTACTAGAGAGCGCCACACAGAGATGGGGGAAAGTAAGAAAGTATGTGGTCAGCACACCAGCAGTCGTTAAGAGCACCTGCCCAAAGTTGCCTCTTGCCTCTGCAGGACGCATGCCTGTGCAACCTTAGGTTTCTGTTTGTATATAGACATTTTATTTCTAAAGTTTCCAGATTTTCAGACCACCACTTCCTCTTTCTAGATCCATTGTCTGGATCGGCATTCTCCTTACTTACATTATTCATGATCTGAGAGACTTTTTTCCTTTCCCTCCTCCCTCCTTGCCTTTCTTTCTTTGAGACAGGGTTTTACAATGTAGCCCAGGATAGCTTCTAATTCCTGCCTCTGCCTACTAGGGCTGGGATTAGAGATACAGCACACCACCACACCTGGAGATTTCCACTTTCTAGACCAAAGAGTCCTAATAGTTCTCTGAGTCCTCTGATGTCACTTTCTCCCCTCTGGATGAACTGGTAACCACAAGAATGACATTTCCTGAGGGCACTGGCTTTTTGAGTGCTACCATAACTAAAATTCAGAGCCATGATGAAAATGAGATTTGAGATAGTTACAGACAGGAAATCCATGTGGGAAACACTGTCAGTTTCATCCACGGTGGGGAAATTATTTAAACACATACATCTCTGGACAGAAGCAACTTAAAGACAACAAAGAACTGAGGATTTTTTGAAAAAATAGAGGGAAAAAGTTCTTTTGATCTGCCTGTGTATCATATGTATTTTGTTGTAATTATAAGTCTAATTAGGCAAATGATCAAATATCTTGTAAATTCAAGTTATGGAGGGACTAGTGAACAATTAGTCCATCATCTTTACTAATTTGTTCTCAATTCTGTGTGATCCAGAGGGAGCATGGCTCCCTGCCAGTGTCACCTCTGAAACAATGCAGAACTTTGCTCATGTATTTTACATTCTTTAAGAAGATACCGGGCTGGTGAGATGGTTCAGTGGGTAAGAGCACCCGACTGCTCTTCCGAAGGTCCAGAGTTCAAATCCCAGCAACCACATGGTGGCTCACAACCATCTGTAATGAGATCTGACGCCCTCTTCTGGTGTGTCTGAAGACAGCTACAGTGTACTTACATGTAATAAATAAATAAATCTTTAAAAAAAAAAAAAGAAGAAGATACCTAAATTTGTGGACTTTGGAACAAATAAATCTGGGGAAGAAGTATGACTTTTCCCAAAGCTCTCTGTGATGTGTACTACACACTGCAAGGCGCTTCTACAGTAAAAGGGGATTCCTGGAAAAACAGACAATCACATCCTGGCAACTCAGGGGACCGTGGTATCCCTAAACTGTTCAGAAGATCTGAAAAACTGCTTTGAGTATGAAGTAGTTAGCATTCAATAATACCTTAATCTTTAGTCTTTGAAAACTAGAAGAAGCTGCAGTTCTTCTCTCTACCAATAAATAACTAAATCACCTATATCTAAGTACAGAATAAATTCTGAATAAAAGCTTTAGATTTCAAGCATCTAAGCTAAAGAGTTCTATGGCAACTTCAGATTTTATTTTGCTTTAAAAAAATTTGTCTAACAGACTACTGGTATTACCTAATTCATAGACTAATTTCCCATTTCTACCTTAGGGCCTGCATTTGCTTACTGTGTCCATGAAGACTGAAGCACTATATTCTGATCCAGAAACTCTTTATTGACACCTTTCGGGGAACAGCCAATGGGCCCCTGGCTGCCATAGGTAGCACACAAAGGGTGTCCTGTTGACTACCCTGAAGACGTAGTGACCTGCCAGGGAATTTGACTTATGGACTATACACACCTGACTGGTGCCCAGTCCTAGAACTGCCCTTCGTGTGTCTGCTATGCTATCTTGTCTCTTATTTTATCCTCATCCTCTTTGATGATGGTGCCTTCCCACCTCCCATTTTCCCTGCCAATAAGATCAGGAAAACCCAGGGCATGCAGACACAAAGCTATCAGTGAATCTGAAGACCAGGTTGACATTTTGGCTCTGATCCTCTTTCCAGTATAGTTTCACTACTCAGAAACAAAATATATGGATGTAAAATTGATATTCAAAGAACCTCCCATATTTAATGTATAAAACTTGATGCGTTTGGACATATTCAATCACCTGTGACACCCACCACCATCATCAAGGTAGCAGACACCCAATTTCCCCTTCCCTTTCCTATGGCAACTATGATCCTGGGATTCAACTCTTATCTAATATTAGGAGCTACTTCAAGAGCTTCCTGAAATCCTAGTTGACTCATGAAGAGAGCTAACAAGACAGCTTACTAGCAAAGTCTCGCCTGCCCTGACCACCAACCCCCATACTCTTTCATGAATAATGAGACTCTGTTTAATGCCACAGCAGTCACATGAGGTCAACAAGCATAAGAATAAGAGACTAACAGCTGACTACAGCAGAGTAGAAAGAAGAAAACAGCCAGGGACTCAACATGATCATCAAGATCACCAATTATCTACTTCCTGTTGACTTATGAGAGGAGAAAGGCACCCATTCCCCCAAAGTAGTTAGAAGGGTGTACACTAGTGTTTAGAAGATCCTAAGTCCTCAAGATATTTTTTAATTTCCAGAAGCCTCATAAAGAGTACACAACACTTTGGTCTACTAAGATCATCACCACTTTGTGTCTTACAGAGTGACATACATTAGGTGGTATTAACTTCTATTGGACTCTATATCTCAGAACAGAAAGCCCCCTAGAAAGTTCAGCATATTACGGCAACACTGTTTACTCCATACATGTGTTAATTCCTAGCACCTTCATAAATTGTGTTTGTGTGTGTGTATTCATTTGAAAAAGTCAGTGGACTCTGTATTGCTTCTGGGGTGTGGGGCTCAGGAGCTCTTGGTTAGGCACGTCCGTTTCACGTTCACAACCACAGGCTTCTGGCTTCAAAGGATGGCACTGTCCCTGTGGCTGGCCGCCATGTGCAGATCAGGGAGATACTTGTCCATTTGGGTCATGTGCCTGATGCTGCTGAGGACAGCCCAAGCACTCTTGTTGATGGTGGTCAACACTCATGTAAGAAGTGGCAGGTTTTCGCTGGTGAGATCTGCGTTTCATAAGCACCAAGACCCCTCTGCCATCAGCCGCAGGCTCCACTCCCACGGTCTTGGGTGAATTAGCAAGAAGCAGAAGAAGTTGTGGACCTTCAGATTATTGAGCTCAGTGCTGTGTGTCTGTTTACTCATCTTGATCAAGAAACTGGTGCAGTTCCGAACAACTGGCCATCCCATGCAGATGCTCAGACATGGAGGCAACCAGAGACAGAAAGAGAGCCACCTTCAGAAATTCTTAAAGGGTTTTATTATTATTAGCAAAAGACAAAAGCTCTGAACTAAAAGATTGGGAACAAATGCATTTTCCAATACACCCTTCTTTACTTTTGCAATTCAGATTTTAAACTGATAGACAAAACATGAATTTTAAATGGTAATTCAACCATTTCCAATGTATAGGACAACAGAGAAAGGAAAACTTAATGGTCATGTGCAGGCAGGACTCTGGAATGTTTAGGTGCTCTTAAAGGTCCTGCACCCATTGTAGTCCATCTGTGGATCACACCTGTGTAATTCCAGCAAAAGTCAACCCAATCGACAGCACATTCCAGACTGCCAGAGCCAACCAGCAAGACTCCTGCCCAAAAGACCAACAAATGAAAAAGCAAACAAAACAATAAACCATTGGTTCTCAGCCTGTGCGTTGCCACTTGTAGCTTATCAGATATTTAAATTACAATTCATAACAGTAGCAACATTACAGTTATGAAGTAGCAATGAAAATAGTTTTATAGCTGGGGTTTACCACAGCATGAGGAACTGTATTAAAGAGCTGCAGCGTGGGGAAGATTGAGAACCACAGCAATAAAACAATGTTTCTCAGTGAAAGAAAAGCATGCTCCAAAAGTACATTTTAAAAAATCCTACAAAAATAAAGACGAAAACTCATTTAAGTCCAAATAGAGAGAATGGCACATTAAGTGTTGGTGAAATGCTCAGTGGGTGAAGGCATCGAACTCAATTCCCAGAACCAACCTGAGACAAAGAGAGAACCAATTCCTGCAAGTTGTCTTCTGACCTCTACATGCCCGCTCTAGTACAAAGACACAGGTGTGCATGTTAAACCCATGTGTTATCGCATATACAGCTGCCACCTCTGTACTTGGCAGCTGAGGTAGTGTGGTGATGAATTAATGGCCAGGCTGGGCAGCACAGGGAAGGTTTGACTCAAAAACCAAAACCAAAGTCAGCAAGATGGCTCAGGAGCTAAAGAGGGTTGCCAACATGCCCAAGGACCTGAGGTGGATTCCCAGAACCATGTGGTGAGGTGAGAAGCAACTCCTACAAGATGTCCTATAACCTCCATATGTGTGCCATGCCCCTCCAATAAATATGTAATGTAGAAACAAACAAACAAAGAAACTTTAAAATCCTAAACAATGCAAACAGAAAGCATGTTAAAAACAAGGGTCATTTGTCAAACTCAAAAACCTATATTATACATGACCCAGTTCCCGAAAGGTCAGAACTGAAGGGCAAAAAGAGGACCCCAGAGGGCTGTGGGAGGAGGGATCGTCAGCATGGAGAAAGGTGCTGGAACATTCTACATGCTGACCGTGCTTCTTACATAACTATTAGAATTATTAGAATCTGTAGACTGCCCATGTTTCAAAGGTAAACTTTTCCATACTTAATTTATTCCTTAACTTTGAAGTGGTAGAAAAGACTTATCTGTGAGCTATCTGTTAAAAAAAGAGTTAGTCCATGCTAGGTTAACTGATATTCTATTAACTAGCCAAGAATCTGAGAGACAAAACTGTTCCAGAAGGTTCTGAGCTGTAGGAGATCTTTATAAGTCTTCAAGACATTATGGTAGAATCAGTTTGATCCTGGAGCTATACAACCATTATTGATTGATTGATTGATTGATTGATGAGTAAGGGCTCACATGAAGTGATAGCCTCAGCTGTAGAAACAGCGGAGCCATACACCCACTATTTATTTATTTATTTATTTATTTATTTATTTATTTATTTATTAGTAAGGGCTCACATGAAATGACAGCCTCGGCTGTAGAAACAGCGGTTGACCCTACCATTTCGTCCTGCGCCTTCCAGTGAGGGCATGGGTACACATGATATATCTGATGCCACCTTTACATTTCCATGGTGGCTACAGAATATCTCACATGGACAGCTCATCTGCTTTCACAGGAACCCGGCAAGGCTGGCTGGGTGCCATGCTCTAATATGGCCCACCTTAGATAAGAGCCAACAAGGCTCATTGTTTTATAGGACTCACCTATAGTCCTAAAATCAGTACAGAGCCAGAAAATGAACCACAATATTCTGATTCCAAACTTAATAATGTTTTTCTCTCATATCAGGGGGCCAATTAAAGGTAACATACCTAAAATCTCTTTCCCAAGTCTCCAACTACCAAGCCAACTGAAACCACCCACGCTGATCTACAAATATAACTCCAAAGCTCCTGGGAAAATTCCATAAAATTAAAATGCCTGTCCAGCAGAGACGGGGTTTTCTGGAGTAAAAGCTACTGCTAAAACAGAAATGAGTCAACAGAGCTCCTACGGGGCCTGCACACGGTCACATGGAGTCTCGCCACCCTCTCCAGTGACAGGCGACACTGCTACCCTCATTCATGGAGACAGTCGACGAGGAGACGCTGAGTAACTTGTCCACAGTTGTGCTGCTTATTAAGGATGAAAACTAGATTCTTATGCAAGATCTTTGCCCTTTAAACTCTTGACCCTCAGGCCCCTAGGTCTACACATTTGTAATGAGTCAAGACTTTAGTGGTTTCAAATATTTCTTTGAACCTCAACATAAAAAAAATTTAAAGGTATTATGCTGTTCATAGTTTTTCTGTCCCTAAGATGAGCGTTAAGTACTTGTGCTTCGTTTCTGCAAACGTGTCCAACCTCTCTGGCACTGCGAAAAGGCTGAATCCTCCAATGGCAGGTGCTTTGACTTGACCATCCTCTATGTGCCTGCTTGGTACCTGGTATACAAACTGACGACTAGCCCAGAGACCGAAGTGAACAACATGCAAGACAAGTAAAGACATGACTCTGGGAACAGTGATGCTCCCCTCAGAAAGCCACTTCTGCTTGAAAGTGGTACATTGTTTCTATAGCAGAACTTGTGGGTGGGTAAGAGAGAAGAAACGGTTCACTTTAAAAGAGATTCTCTAAACCCTACCTAGAAAAATTACCATAAAGGCACTTGAGGGTGAGGGTGGAGCACACAGTCACCTCAGTGCTGTTTTTATCTGGTTTATCATCTTTAGTGGCTGTTATTAAAAAGAAAAACAGATGAGGAAGAAGATTTATACTGTGATCTGGTTTTAGATCGTGTGTGTGTGTGTGTGTGTGTGTGTGTGTGTGTGTGTGTGTGTAAGGGGAGAAGGGGGAGGGGTATAGGTAGGTAGGTACATCATTGTCTTGCTGAGCTGTAACTTGCAAATTGAAGTTCATTTTGCTTGTCAAGTGCAGATAAAAGGAGAAGGAAAGAAACAGTTTAACTGTAAATGGCACCTTCCCCTAACTCCTGAACTAGTGCACACAATAAGATGAATAATTCAGCTGCCCGGAACATCATGTGTGCAAAGCACGGCTGCAGACCAGGGGCATTTTCACTTGGAATTTGTGTCGCCTTTAGTCAGCCCACTTCATCTGCATTTCCGACACCTGCTTCTTCAGCGGGGAGGGCGCTGCTCTTCCGTAATCACCTCTTATCTCCATTCTGTCCGGCTAACAAAAAGATTACGTGACAGAACTCGGTTACCTGACCTAGAAGAGAGAGGGAGCGGGGATCCTGCTTTATCTTATCAAGGTACTTTTTAAAGCATATTATTTACAAATGGTCACACTTTATAAAGTCTATATAAATAAATATATGAAACATCAGTGTTGGTTATAACAAAGATATGTCTACATCTTCTGCGATGAGGACCTGTTTCAGTTCAAACAGAAGAAAAGAAGTAACTGCAAAGATGAACCTGATTTGTAAAGTTCACAGCTGTCCCTTAACAAGTTTATTATTACTACATTATTTGTATTAACAGGAGAGGGTTTTTAGGCTTAGTCTGTGTAATATGGGTGAAGTGAAGCTACCAAGCAAATCAAGCCGTGGCAGGACTCCCACTCAGTCCACTGTCAACAGTCCCCATCACACGACCCACCGTGTGCCACAGCTGTAGGTAGATTAGCTAAGGCTGAGGCTTTCCCACACAAAAGCTGTCTGAGCGGAGTAGCTGGGAGAAGACACAGAACACTGAGCACTTTTGAGCCTGCTATCAAAGGAGTGCCTTTCCTTCAGAGAATCTCACTATAATACAACGATCTCATCTGTTGTCTGACTCCTTTATACGCATGTAAACTCCATCTGGCTGCTCACCACTGTTCCCCAAGCCGACCTTAGCAATAGGCACAAAGAAATACTCAGTAACTCTTACACAAACGCTCAGCTCCCAACCATGCTGAATTAGACAGGAAAGTGAAGGAGTATCAATATGTATCTATATTTCTCTCTCCCTCTCTTCCCTCTCTCCCTCCCTCTCTTCTCTCTCTCTCTCCCTCTCCCTCTCCCTCTGTGTGTGTGTGTGTGTGTGTGTGTGTGTGTGTATGTGTGTGTTGGTGGCAGTGGCCATGTTTTAGTTTCTCCAGACAAGGTTGCTCAGTGTGGCCTGCCTCTGCCTCCTAAGTGTTAGAATTAAAGGTATGCATCACTAGGTGCACCTTGCTTGTGGGTGTATTTTTATTTTTTACATGCATACGAGATCCTACCTGTCAAAGATTGCCATAGGACAATATTTTCTATATAAGCTGACTCCCTCAGACACCAACCAACCATTCCTTTAAAATATCAAGGCATTTAATTCCAAATTTTAAATAAGTTATTTAAACATATATATCATTTATCTCTTCATCCACCTTTAAAACTAGGCTTCACAAAGTTTAATCAATTACAGATGCTTTGCAATAAAAAAAATTCTATATTAACCCCCTCTAAATCCTACAGTATAATACTGTGACCTACTGGGTATTAATGACATTCGTAGAGCTTGTATCCCTGAACATAGGACAGAGGGCTGCAGGCTCAGATCTCCCACCTGTGTCCTTTCCTGCTTTCTCTTCTCAGAATCCCACTTTCTATACTTCCTCACTTTAGGCTCCTGCATCCATTAAGTTTTAATTTATTCTCTCTATGAACCAGAGGTTATTAAAGCAATCTTACATATCAAATAAAATCCTGCTTCAGAAATTTGAAAATAGTAAGCTACAAGTATCTTTCTTGTCTGAGAAGACACTTCTAAGGTCCTCTGAAGCCTGTATGATGCCACAGATTGATAAAACACCATTAAGTAAACATCATTAGGAATTAGTGGTTCTTTCTGTAACTGAGTCAATAGCATAATGATTTGAATTTGTTTCTCAAGTATATTAAAAATACCTGCCACAAACCACTTGCAATATGCATATCCATGATACAATGCTGAGCTCATTTTAATCGGGTTGGAAATGGTAGGAACAGTGAATCTGTGAGCCACACAGAGACAAGGAGCAGTATGTAAATACAGGTGTGCAACACCCCACCCCCCCCACACACACACCCTAAACACATTCCTTTTAACTCCATCTCTAATAAGGTGCTTTTCAGGTCAGTGGAGTCAGGGAGGTGGGCTTCTCTGCTGGGCACAGTACACACTGCATCATCAGGGGTAGGCAGAGGGCAGCCCAGCCTGGCTTGCAGCCAACTGAGGAAGAATGATTAACCCAGAGCAGGAGAGGCACCAAGGCCCAGTAAGAAAGCACCACAGTGCAGGCGTCACTCAGGATGAAAGCGGGGCCTAAAGCCCCCCACACCCTGGGGCCAGCACATCAGTGTGCAGTTAGGGCATGGTTAAAACACAGGGCTGTCCATGTGTGGAGAGCAACTGGAGTCAGCTGCAAAGATTAGCTACAGGGCATTTCAGAAAACTGAGAGAATATAATGTGTTCAAAATATTTTTATTCATACTAAAAATCTGTATAAACAACTAAAAAGTGGTTTAAAAGATTTCCTCTGGGTCTGGAGAGAGAGCACTGGCTGCTCTTCCAGAGGTCCTGAGTTCAACTCCCAGCAACCTCATGGTGGCTCACAATCATCTGTCATGGGATCCAATGCCCTCTTCTCGTGTGTCTGAAGACAGCGATAGTGTAGTCATATACATAAAGTAAAATTTTTAAAAAAGATTTATTTATTTATTATATGTGAGTACACTGTAGCTGTCTTAAGACACACCAGAAGAGGGCGTCAGATCTCGTTACGGATGGTTGTGAGCCACCATGTGGTTCCTGGGATTTGAACTCCGGACCTTTGGAAGAGCAGTAGGGTGCTCTTACCTACTGAGCCATCTCACCAGCCCATAAAGTAAAATTTTTAAAAAGTTTCCATTAAAAAAAAAAGTTAAAAAAAAATTTCCTTGGCAGAACACCCATCCATTGTTGCTTTCTCATCCGATGACACTCAAGGAACTCAGCGGGGATGTAGAGGAGACAGTACTCTGGCCCTGCGAGAACTCAAGTCCTAGTGGTGGAAGGCGGATGTTAGAGATTACACAGATAACTTTAAAATCCCAATATGCTTTCTAAAGGAACAGGATATAGAAGAGAGCCTAGTCTAGACGAGGATAATTGAAAACCGCCTCTTAGGAAAATGATACATACACTGAAGCCCCCGAGGAAAGGGAAGGCCAACTAAGTAAGGGAAAAGTGGGGAGCATGCCTAGAGGCCTCACGGAAAGCTGCACCCTGGCCACACGAAGATGCTACAAGGATGCTACAAGAATTCATTTCTATCACCTCCCTCCCTGTCCCGGCTCTTCCGGGACGGCCTTAGTATCTGGATACGTTTTTTGGTGGAAAGCAAGAGGTGAAGAGAAAGGACACGGGACTGCTGGTGTGTCCTAGGAAGCTGCATCTTGTCCTGACCCATCCCCTGCTTCCCGACAGGCTCAGTCTGCTGCATCACGGGCCTGAAACCAGCAGGGCAGGGCCTATATTGAATTCTCTGAAGTCATGAGTGACAGGAAATCTCTCCCTGACTTCAGTTTCTTCTATCAGCCATTTTGTCATAACAATAAGAGAAGCAACTGTCATGGAACCTGTCAACTGTCGGTTCATTGCTCCCCAAAGCACCATTTTGCCAAAACTTCTGTAACTTGCTCTATCACCATCTGCAAATGTCCACTCAAGCTTCCCCCCCCCCCCCAAGACAGGGTTTCTCTGTGTAGCCCTGGCTGTCCTGGAACTCACTCTGTAGACCAGGCTGGCCTCGAACTCAGAGATCCGCCTGCCTCTGCCTCCCAAGTACTGGGATTAAAGGTGTGCACCATCACGCCCGGCTCTATTCAATCATTCTTAAACAAAACTCACAACTATCAGTTTATAAACAATAGCAAGCCCTCTTTCCTCATTTCTCCTTATAGTCACAGACTATCCAACAACTTTCCAACCAATAGCATGGCAATTCTATAAGATCATATAGCCCACTGACACCATGGCCATCTAGTTTACATAAGCACACATGTTTACACCACACACCATGGCCACCTAGTTTACACAAGCACACTCCATGCTGATGTGTATACCATACTAAAAGCCACTGACTGAGCACTTCCCAATGAGACATCTTTTCTCCACGTGGCATGCATAGTTTGAAGCATTAAACTAAAAATGCTGTTTGTTCTACTCTCTCACTAAAATGTGAGCTCCACACAGCTCCATCCTTTGTTAAATAAATGAGCGAGTGAAACCACTCCTCTTTCAGAACAGAGGTTATAGGTAAAAAAGGTGGCATGGGGAAATGTGGAAAGGGAGACAAGGAGCAGGCCATGCACAACTCTGCAAGCTAAAAGTGATATTGGTATTTATCTCAAAAGAAATCCATTGAGACTTTAGACAGAAATATGATACTGGGAATCTTTTATTATTATGCTAACTTCTACATAGAGAAGAGGGCAAAGGAGATGAAGAGGAGCTTGGATGTGGCCCAGTGGTAGCGTGCTTGCCATGCAAACCCTTGTCAGAACCCCAGTGCTGTATAAACTGGGCACGGCAGCACATGCCTACAGTCTAAGCACTCTGGAGGTAGACACAGGAGGGTCAGAAGCTCAAGGAGATCCTCGGTCACAGGTTCAGTTCAAAGGCTAGCTAGGCTATATTAGACTCATACACACATACATACGTACATACATACATACATCTATGTCTACCCCCATCCTTGGAGTAATACAAGTTTTGGGGTTACCCTATATGATAGAGTATACAGGACTAACACATAGTGATATAAAAAAAAGAAGACATCTGCTCATCGTATTGCAATTGGATTTAAAGTTGTCAACACTACCTCTTAAAATGTAAACATTGCTTTCCTAAGTCTTTTCCCTCTGAAGAAGTGGGAGATAAAAAATGTGCTGATATCAGGACTTTGATCAAATCCTAATGATGCAGGCACCAAAACAATCCAGTCGTGCTTTCAGCTTATAAAGCATACGTTGGAACAAGGTCCGTACAGGTTAAGAGCTGCCCAACTTCCTGATGTCCTGTGGCTACAGATCTGGCGGAGAGCCAGGGAGTGTGGAAAGAGATGAAGCGAGAGAAGCACTGGTGATTTAACCTCCGGTCTTCCCTTAAGGACAAGCATTTGTCACCTTGACAGCAAGGTGAAAGGTTTGCTTGAGTATGCTTATCACAGGGCTCTCTTCCCTCCTCCCAGGGGTCCTGTGATTTCTGAACAGACATTATCTGAATGGATGATGATGAGGAAAGGGAGGAGCCACAGAAAGGGCTGGGGGAGAAGAGGTGAGACCCGCATAACTCAGAGCCTCCTCCGGAAATGCTGCTCCAGGGACCGTGACACAGATTCACCATGGCTGTTCCTCCTCCTAAGCTTCCACTTGAGGCCAGAATAATCAACTCCATAAATTATCGCACATATCCAACGGTGGCCAGTTAACAGTACAGTTCCCATCCCCAACAACTACTAGACTGTCAGAAAGCAAGCGTGCAAGGAATGAATTCACACACAAGCTCTCACGCACATGCACATACCCCCAGGCACGCACGCATGCTCTACAAATCTCTCATTTTTAGGGTTAATAATTCTGATGTAAATGTCTGCTTCCGGCTTAAATCTAACACTTAAAATGAGCCTGATTTTCATTCTCAGTGATGATGTATAACTCAAATTAGCATTAATGTGAGGATGCTCACAACTCACAGAAGATAACAAGAGCTCGGTCCTTAAGCACTAAAGTACTCTATTTTTACAAATGTGGAAAGGACAATTTTAAGTGACAATCATTCACTTCTGAATATTTCATCATAACTTAATTTCAGGAAACACAGGTACTCATTCATGTACTCCTGCGAGGGATGAGATTGTCAATGAGAGCTTTTTAACTTTTACTTTAAAAATTATCTTGCCTGAAATTGGATAAAATTACAATTATCCATTTCTTTTCAATATTTACTGGCTTATCTACCACCAGAAAAGTCAAAGTTTAACATAATGAACTCAAATGTAACTGGTAGGTAGGGAAAGTGACAGGCTGGAGAAAGGTTCCGTGGGTAGCAAGCATGAGACCCAGGTTCTCATCCTCAGCTCCCACATAAAAGGCGCAATGGCAGCAGCTTGGGTTTGCAACCCCGGGACTATGGAGGCAGAGCTGGACAGAAAGAGCACTGGCTTGCAATGGCCAGACTTCCCAGCTACGTGGATGAGTGTCAGGGTCAAACTATACCAAAGACACGAGAGACATTGAGAGTGGAGGCTGGTCATGGAGAAAAGAACATCAGACATTTGCAAGAGAGAAACGGGAGGGGACCTGGGAGTCTGTCTGAACACTTTTACATTCTTCTGAGATCCGAGAACGCTTGCTAGCAGAGCCCAGCCATGGCAACCATGCACAGCACCTCACAGACCAGTACGAACCAGATAATCATGACACCACTGTTCCATTTCATGTCCCTTGCACTTCCTGGAACGTCTAACATCAAGTGTTTCAGATGCTTTTGTTTTTGGAGAAACTCCACAAGTATAAATCTGCATGGAGGCAACAGCAGTGAGGCTTAAAACTAGGAGTCTTCCCTGAGAGAGGGAACATGGATGGAGTCTGAAAAGGCTGGAGTGAGCGAGCAGTGTGCAGAGGGATGCATGCACGGGCCCAGAGGTGCTGCACAGTGCACTCTCACCACACAGGAGTGAGCGAGCTCTCATCCACCTCAGTGTGCCGAGGGATGCATGCACGGGCCCAGGGGTGCTACTTTTTGGTTTTTTTGAAACAGGGTTTCTCTGTGTAGCCTTGGCTGTCCTGGTACTCACTCTGTAGAACCAGGCTGTCCTTGAACTCAGAGATCTGCCTGCCTCTGCCTGCCAAGTGCTGGAATCAAGTGTGTGCCACCACTGCCTGGATGGAAATTATATTGATTTGATCCCAAATCAAAATTCACTTCATGATTTTTTAATTGGAGTGTCAACAACTCAAACAGAAATTTTAAGATGAAACTTTTGAATAGAATACAATTCAAAGATATACTACTTTGATACTTGAGAAATGGTGGGAAGAAAATAGTAAAATTTTGTTTTCTGTAATTAAACTACCATTTCTGTAAGAGCAGAAAACTTTATATGTACTGTAAAGATCCTGCAGGTCATTGCATACAACAGTCTTGGGCAGTGTTTGTTGATGTGCTGTTGTGTAGTGTGGTAGTGTGTGAGGTACAGAGGGTGTTTTACATCCAGAATGATGGAGGCTGGAGCCATGTGGGGATGCATGACTGATGCCAACAAAAGCCACATGGATTTATTACAGCGGTTACCTTCTCATTCTATGTTACTTACTATGGTGTGTATCTGTGGTGTGCGTGTGAGGGGCTCTGCATATACCAATGCACACATTTGAGATCAGAAGACAAGTTTTCTTTTACCATGAGTCCCAGGGGTTAAACCCGGGTTGCTGGGCTTAATAGATGAGCTCTTTTACCCACTGGGCCATCACAACACCACCATTATGCTGACTTTTACCCACTGGGCCATCACAACACCACCATTATGCTGACTTTTACCCACTGGGCCATCACAACACCACCATTATGCTGACTTTCACCCACTGGGCCATCGCAATGCCACCATTATGCTGACTTCTGAAGTGGTTCCTGGTTGTTGTGTGCATAGAAACCTTTTACTGTTACCAACTTTTCCCAACGCTGACATTGGGCACCTTACCCCATGTGTTGTTGAAACCCACAGTTTCATTAACTTAGCATTAGCACAGTGCACAGTAGGCAGCAGGACAACATCAGTACCTGAATCACTGAGTAAGTGACAGGGACATTTGGCCTTTTCTTCTGTTCTTGGGTTCTTCACAAGACAACTTAAAAGCCATAGACAGTGTCCATCAGTGTCTTTATGGATTCATAATACACGCAGATCAATCTTTCACCACCTAACAAACCAACACACTGCTGCCCATGGACACACTGATGCCAATGGACACACTGATGCCAATGGACACACGGCTGCCCATGGACACACTGATACTAATGCACACACACTGCTGCCCATGGACACATTGATACTAATGCACACACGGCTGCCCATGGACACACTGATACTAATGCACACACACTGCTGCCAATGCACACACCTTGCCTATGCACACACTGCTGCCAATGCACACACTGCTTCTAATGCACACACCTTGCCTATGCACACACACTACTGCTAATGCACACACTGCTGCCTATGCACACACACTGCTGCTAAAGCACACACCTTGCCTATGCACACACACTGCTGCCAATGCACACACTGCTGCTAATGCACACATTGCTGCCAATGCACACACTGCTGCCAATGCACACACTGCTGCCAATGTACACACTGCTGCCTATGCACACACTGCTGCTAATGCACACACCCTGCCTATGCACACACACTGCTGCCAATGGACACACTGCTGCTAATGCACACATTACTGCCAAGGCACACACTGCTGCCAAGGCACACACTGCTGCCAATGCACACACTGCTGCCAATGTACACACTGCTGCCAATGCACACACTGCTGCCTATGCACACACTGCTGCTAATGCACACACCCTGCCTATGCACACACACTGCTGCTAATGGACACACTGCTGCCTATGCACACACACTGCTGCTGCTAATGCACACACGGCTGCCCATGGACACACTGCTGCCAGGCTATTTCTTCCCATATGTCACTTTGGACATGATGTACTCCTTGTCAAATCCTTCAAAGCTGAATCTACATACCATTTCAGCTAACCTGGCTGGCCTGTGAGTTCCCCAAGATCCCTCCGGTTTCTAACCTTGCAGTGGCAGAACCTTCCCCTAATGAATAAAGATTTCAAGGGACCAATCACTGGGTGAGGAGTAGGTTGGGAAGAGGAAGATGGGAGGCAGGAAAAGAAGCCTTCCTTTTGGATAGGAGAGAGCATGGAGACACAATGTAAGTAGCCAGAGGCCACCAATTTAGGTTGCAGATCCATCCGGATCCACCACCAGAGGATTTATAACTTAGAATAGCTTACAAAATCAGGATGCTAGTTTCAGCGCCCAGCGATCGTGTCACCTGTTGATTCGAAACTAAGATTGTATGGTGTTTTCCTTCATGTGGCAACTCAACTGGGTTCCAGAGGAAGGCACCCCAGCCAGCCGTGGGAATTTGGAAGCATGACACAAGTTTGGCAACAGCCCACCATATTGGCAGCAGCCCGCCATGGGGACTTAGCGAGCTGGGTGGAGAGATTTCGGAGGTGAGGCACAGAGTCCGCTGGGCTGAGGACAGGTCAGCCTGTCGGCCAGTGCCTTGCCAGAGGTAGTGCAGGACTGCCTTTTTTATTATTTCATGCTACAGAGCTCTAGGGGTGTTCTACCATAACTACTTACTTGTTCTTTTAATGTGGGTGCTTACGTCAAGCACATTACCCATTCAGCCATCTTCCCAAGAACTTAAAATAAACATACAATAAAAACACAGGCAGTGAACACATGTGTGATCAAACTTTAAAATAACAAATACAAGTAACCATATTAATAATACACACTGTAAACTAGTTTCTAGCTTATCTAATAGGCATATCTCTTCAGTTTCCTCCACTAAAATTTTCTATAGTGATAAATATGTGGAGCTACACTGGCCAAGACAGTAGCCAACAGCCACACGTGGCTAGTATGACTAAAGAACTGAATGTTTAGTTTTAACTAATTTGCATTATTTTTTGTTGTGTATTGGGTGTGTGAACACATGTGCATGTGTGCATGTAAAGGACAAAGGCAAACTTGGGCATTGTCTCTTGGGAGCCATCCCATCCACCTTGTTTAAGACAGGATCTCTCACCCTGGCTCTCCCTGAATTGCTGGGGTAGCTGTCACTAAGCCCTAGGGGTCTCCTGGCTCTGCCCTCTTCAGTGCTGGCTGAAAGTGCACAGCACTATGTTTAAAACACAGGCTCTGGGGATCAAACTCAAAGTCTTCATGCTTACACAGCGATACTTTACCCACTCAGCTATCTCCTGAGCCGCTAATGGCCATCATTTAAGTTTAAATGGTTATGGTTTGTGGCTACTATGTTGGTTAGTACAGTCACAGATGATGCAATATGCAACCCCAAAGTTTCTTTGCCTCTTCGATTGAGAAGGGAAACATCTTTATAGCAGACACATGCAAGATCACTGGGAGGCATTGGAGAAGCTTTGATATCAGTGAGACATTAGGTACAGGGAGTCGATCAAGGGGAAAAACAATCTGCAATGGAAGCAGAGGACACAGGAGCAAATGACTGCTAAGTTCACCTATCTGAGCACCATCTAGAAAGAAGATCCCAGCTCAAATGACAGGCTGTCTGTGCCCAAGGACAGCATACCCTTACTGCAGAGCCAGACGGACCCATTCCAAAAGGCTGATAGGATCACACTTGGGAATTACCACTCCATCTTACTTTCTCTAAAGCCAGATAAATTCTTATTTAAATAGAGGATGGAATGTGTGCACTCCAGTGTCTACAAGTTAGCAGTCCTTGTTTGTCCAGTCTTAATTAACATATTAGTAAAGAATTGACGGATTTCCTGGTAGGACTGACTCCCTCCATCTACTTTCAGATGAAGGAAGCTTCCTTGTGGTAATAAACCTAAGGGATGCTACCGGTGCTACCTGTGTCCCTACCAGTAATGCCTCAGTTCAGCCTGAGGGGTGAAAACTGTGAGGGCTGCCTAGTCTTATTGTACCATGCTGTGCCATCTTTGGTTGATGTCCCTGGGAGGCCTGTCCTTTTCTGAAGGGAACTGAGGAGTGAATGGGGGTGGGGAAGAAGGGACTGGGAGGAGAGAGGAAAAGGGAAACTGCTGTGGGGATGTAATATGAGAGAAAATAAAACTCAAAAAAAAAAAAAAAAGCTGATGTTCATAGCTGTACAGTGCTTTAGTATTGAGGGTCCATCTTTTGGGGCAAGGGATGTAACCCAGATGGCAGAGCCCTTGCCTAGGCCCAAAACTCCCTCCTAAAACTGAGCATGGATGCACACACCTGTAGTTCCAGCACATGGGATATGCAGGTAAGAGGGTTAGAAGCAGAAGTTTAAGGTCATCCTGAGCTTCAAAACAAAAACCCATCTTGTCTATAATTACCTGTTAACAAAATACACTGTTATGTTAATATAAATGTTAATATATAACCATTTTCCAAGGCTTCTTCTGCTAGTCACAACCTTATGACTTTCTACATCACAGTTAACAAATTTTACCCTGTGGCCAGATGGTGAGACCAGAGCTATAGTAGTGTTCACACCAGGCTCAGATGCAGGGGCCATAACAAAGAGCTGCGCTTGCTTCCCTTTGCTGACAGACAGGTTCCTTATCATCACCTTGGGGCTTTTTCTTTCATTCTCTTCTGGTTTTGTCTACTTGTAAGTACTTCTAAAAACCATCTAAATCTGTATTTGTCCTAGTTTTTACAACATTACTAAATTGTTTCTTTTTACTTTGAGACAAGGAAGGTCTGGTGTAACCCAGTTGTTCCTAAGCTCACTCTCCTGCCTCCCTCTCTGGTGTAGTAGGATTACTGCTACACCACCAAGTATGAGCTTAAATTGGTCCTTTTAATTTTCAAGCTTACATTTTTATCTCTCCTCTAGATTCTATTCAGCACTGTCCTCAGGACACTGTGAGGGAGGAGGATGCAGCTCTAGGGCTGCTATGTGGGAAAGCAGCAGCAGAGGCCGGGGCAGCCAGAAACTGCCTGCCGTAGCCAGTGCTCTCAGGAGAAGAAAGATCTTCAAACCATTTGTATGGATGATACCCCCAGATGAAGATCAATGGATTAGATATCCAGTATATATTCAGATTATAAACTAAAAGAAAAGATGCTGTGTTTATGTCAGATGCTGTGTAGGGGGAAATGTCATGTACAAAGGCAACGGAGAAAACCCACCAGGGGCAAGTTTGATAAGCTGGACATAAAAAAAAAAAATTAAGTTTGGCTAGAGAGGTGGCTCCTGAGTTCAAGTCCTAGTAACCACATGGTGGCTCACAACCATCTCTACTAGGAACCGATGCCTTCTTCTGGCATGCAGGTGTACATACAGACAGAACACTCATATGCATATAGATAAACAAACAAATGTATCTTTTAAGGAATGTTAACCTTTACACCCATAAGCATAGTAACAAACCCTAAGCATGGACTCCAAATGGACCACAAACCTAAGGAAAAAAGTTAAAGCCAAAACTGAGAGAAGACATGGGGGGAAAAGCTTTGTGGCTATTTAGGTAAACCAAGAACTTAAGTAACAAAACGTCAAGATATGAAAGACAAAAACAGATAAGTGTAATACAATGAACTTCCCCCTGTAAGTCACTGCTAATAATAAAAGAGAAGGTTGTGAGTTAGGAAGAATGACTTACAAACATCTGATAAATTATTTGTGTCCATTATAAGGACCTACACCCAAGTATAAAGTAACAGACAGTTCAGTTTCTTCTTTAATGGTCAAGAAATATGAACAGCCACCATCCAAAGGCATAGAGGTAGCAAATAAACACTCATAAAAACTGTCCATCCTTAGCCAGTGAGGGGCGGCAAATGAAATCCATGACGTCATGTTACTGCACGACCACAGAATGACTAAATGCAAACCTGCTAAAACTAAGCCCTGGCAAGGATGCGGAACAACTGGGCTCCACACAGTCCTCTGGGAACCTAAGACACTGCGAAAGTTTGAAGGCTGCTTCCAATTCAAAACACATTCCTCAGGTCCCAGCAATTTCATTCCTAACTTCTCCCTAAGAGATTTGGGAAAATATGTCTAAATGAGGTCTATCCACAATCACAAGAAACACAAACACAAAAAACCAAGTTATCAGCTTTCTAACACTATAGCAGAGTACCCTATAGAGAAACTGTAGAGAGAAAGGTTTCCCAGCATTAGAGGCTCTTTCTGTGATAAGGTAGAACACTGATTCCCTAGTGCCCTATGGATCTCCACAGTGTCCCATCTAAGATTCACAGCACCTCCCAACAGCTGCACCCTAGGGACTTTCAAACCCTTACTTAACACACACTGGAAGTCATTCACTATCTTAAGTATCCCACAACCTAAAGCTCATCAACAGTCACGTACTAAGCGATGCAATGTGACTCAGCAATGAGAAGGTTTGCTGATGCACGTGGTAACAGGACAAGAGCCACAAAAGGGAAAATCACAAAGGGAAGGTAGCCAGGCTCCTCTGGGAAGATGGACAGGTCGCTCTGAAAGAAGCAAAGGGACATATTCAGTGTTAGGAGCTCAGCTGAGAGAAGGGCTGAGAACAAAGAGGCACAAAAGAACCTCTGACCAAACAGAAATCACCTTATCCTAGACTGCCACAACATACATGGGTTCGCTTGTCAGAGCTCAGAACTGAACACCCAACATGGGCAAATATTAATACCCAAAAGGGATATTGGCAAGAAAATTTGAACTTTCTGCCAACAATAACAAAACAAATGGTCAATGAGAGGTAGTTACAGTGGAAGAATAGATTACCCTTGGTAGGTGTGTGCTTGGAGGATGAAAACTAAGATGAGAACTGTGCTCCCATTAAGAACCAAGGGTTGCAGGGCTGAAAGCCCAGTTCTAATAGCAGTTCTAGTAGCTTGAATCCAAATTAAGAAAACTTAATCTTGGTTTTAAATGACTTCGAGGGACATGTTTCTAAAGAGGACCTTTATAAACATCCAGAGTACGTAATGTATATTATTTATTACTGGGCAAAAAGATTTTGGAGCAAATACTTTTTTAGTTTGGGAATGATGACATTTTAAAAATTAATAAAAATTAATGGTATTTGTTAATGGGTAATAAAATAACTCTAGTCAATTGGCTAGTTCTACACTAGTAGATTTCTTTAAATAGTAATGAAATCATTGCTTTAAAAAAATCCATCATTATTAAAATAAAAAAAAATGGCCTCAACCTCCACCAAAATTAGATTTGTAAGTTGCTGGTCATCCCCATAATTAAATCCACGTCACAAATCTGCAAGAAAAATGGCCACTGTGACTAATGCATTTAAGGCTTCACCAGTCCCAACAGGCTGCAGGAGCACTGTGCTGCTAAAGTGGACCTGAGAGACGTTCTGCACATTTTTATTAAATAACAAGACCACTTTTTAATTTTCATAGGTTAATTCAGATAAGAGTGTGAGCAGGTCTCCTTCCTAAGCAGAGGAGCATCTTTTTATTCTAGCCTGCCTGGCTTTGGACACACTTGGCAAGTGTTGGACAAGCACTGTACAGAGAAGGAAGGGTCTGAGAGAGACAGGCATGCACCCCACTGCCGGAATCCCTGAGTCTGGCTTTTTCCTTGTCTGTCTCAAGGAGTTCTAACCTGTTTCTTGACCAAGTGATTGAGAAACCCAAAAGCACAGTGTTATCAAGGGACTCAGTGGACACAAGGAGAGACTTAGAGAATAGGCTGACTCAGACACAGGCAAATTCTCCCTGTAATGGTGCTAATTCCATCTTTCAGAGAGGGTGGGCAGGCAAGAGACAGCCTGTGTAGGCTGCCGGATTATCTGTGAAGTTACAGCAGCTTTTTCCTGTGTGATTTAATATCTGCTACCTCTAGTCATAACAAGATAGCTTTTTATTTATAGTGTTGCTGTGAATTTGGGGCTTGAGATAAATTCAAATTTTAAAAGTGGGTCTGATTTAACAAAGAGCACGCTGACATGGCAAGGCCCATAATGGAGGCGGGGCGCTGGGAACCAGCACTGGGGGCAGCCCTGACTTCCTGCAGCTTCAAGCTTTTACTGTAGCTTTTCTCCACATACTTATTTATGTGCTGTGCTTTTGCTTCAGTGTCTAGAACCACGTGGTGCACTAACAGGGCTCTGAGGACATTCAAGGTAATTTTCTCTCGTGTGAGGGAAGCTCTGGGGGAGAAGCTGCCGCCTTCCCTGATCTGCAGAGCTCTGGAGCTTGGGACCGACACCCTGCAGCCAGAGCCAAATTATCTTGGGCCATCTTTAGTGCCCTTAATATTCAGTCCTTTATTGTTCCTCTTTGTGTGGGAGCTACTCTCTTTTGGACAATGAGTGAGGTAAGTCCTTCGGAATGTACAGAAACCTAGCCCTCCCCCACCTCTAAAACCAGAAGGTTAAGATGACATCAGAGGCATCTGAGGCCAACAGCAGAGAGGAAGCCTCTTTGCTGCAACTAATCTACCTAATGTGTTTAGAAAGTGTTTTATTTATGATTTTCTGTGCCCTTGTTATTATAAAAGCTTTATGAAACTGCTTCCATATTGAAATAGGGGATTTGTGGAGCCCTTAGTCTGTGTTCCTGGTCCTCTATCCCTCATATTTGGCTTTAGAATCAGCTTGTGTTCCCTTTGGGTGAGCTCTGTGTTTTGTGTCCCGCTGTTAAATGAACCAGTGGTAATACTTTGTCACTGTGTGTGTAAGCTAGGATCCACTCTGTTGGCTGAGACGGGGTCACTTCCTGGTCTGTAACTCAAATGTAGGGTAGGCTGGTTAGCCAGCAAGCTCCATGCACCCTCCTGTATCTGTGGTCCTGAGCTTGGAATTTGAGCACAGAGCACAGTGCACAGTATCTGGCCCACCTGAGCCTCAGCTTGTGTGGCTAAACTAAGCTAATCAGCACGACTAGTCAAACTAGCCAGCAACCCAGCCTTCAGGATGCCTGTTAGTCCCAACAGGTGGTTTGCTCCATGCTGTAAAGGGAAACATCTGGAAAACAAGCTGTAAAGGCAAAGTCCTTTCAAAAGTCTTGATCCTGTGACACCCAAGCTACAAGGATGAGTTTGAAATGGTGCTGTGCAGGGTGGCACTAGCCACCTGGAAACAAGGATGCTTGTTTGTTCTTGTTGTGGGTGGCCCTGGTGTTGTTTGCATTTTGATGTTAATTCCATTTACCCTGGAGGGGCAGTCTGGATGAGTACTCAGGTGACTTCTTGTGACCTATCCCCTAATGAATAAAGGAGCCAATCACTGAACGAGTAGGCAGGACTTTCGGTTGGATGGAGGAAGAGAGGAAGCAGGAGAAAGTTAGGGGCTTTGGGGATGGGGATAGCAAGAGAGCAAGATATTGGGGAGAGCAAGAGAGCAAGATATAGCTACCAGACTTAATGGCAAATCTGCCAGTATTTGCCACAGAGGATTTGGATTTAATATGGCTTACAAGAATAGGATTCTAGGGCTGGAGAGATGGCTCAGTGGTTAAGAGCACTGACTGCTCTTCTGAAGGTCCTGAGTTCAAATCTCAGCAACCACATGGTGGCTCACAAACATCTGTAATGAGATCTAATGCTCTCTTCTGGTGTGTCTGAAGACAGCTACAGTGTACATACATATAATAAATAAATCTTAAAAAAAAAAAAAAGAAAAGAAAAGAATAGGATTCTAGTTGTCGTGCCAGTGATTGAGTTACCACTGTTTCTGAACTAAGTTTGTGTGATGTCTTCCTTTACACAGTGGTTCATCTGGGTTTGAAAGAGAAAGGGATGGCAGAAAAGCATGGGTTTGCCAGATGTGAACCACAACGGCTGTGAGGGTTTTGAAGCACGGGGCTGGCATGGTAACAACCCTCCCACTGTTGGAACTTAGTGAGCTGGGTGAACAGATTTTGGAGCTCCGGGCCAGAGAGTCTGCTAAGATGAGAACACTCAGCTGGAGCCATGTGGCCCACCAGTGCCTGGTGTAGCTCGGGAAGTTCCAGTTCTTTTTAATATTTCCAGCAACATGTTCTGGCATTAAAGTTTAATGAAAATCAAGTAAGTTGTGAACTTTGAGGGGTAAACCAAGATTCCAAGTAAATAATTTGGATTGGTTAAAATCAACATCATCATTAATAATGAGCAAAATGACCTCCGTATACATGAACTAAATACATGCTAGACTTAGGTAAAAGAAGGGAGGGAAGAAGGAAGGGAGGAAAGAGAGAGAGAGAGAAAGAGAGAGGGAGGGAGGGAGGAAGGAAGGAAATTTCTAGCTTCCAGCATTCAGGAGACTTGGGCAGTAGCATCATTAGTTCAAATCAGACCTTGTGCAGAGAGCAGGGTGAGCAGGAGGAGGAGGGGAGAGAGGGAAGGAGAGGGAGAGACTGAGTGTTGGAAGAGAAGGAAAGAGAAAGGTGAAAGGAGGAAACACTGTCTTTATTAACATTTGAGAGTCTTCACTATTTTTGCTGGCACCCTCTTCTGGACTCTATAGGCACTAGGTACACTCATGTGCATGCAGGCAGACACACCTCCTTCTGAGGAGGATGTAACATCAAAACACTGCTTTTGAAACATGTAAGTTTTACACTAGATACATGGGCATCTGCACTATGTAGGATACAGGGGCATCTGCACTTATGTGAGATACAGGGGCATCTGCACTATGTGGGATACAGGGGCATCTGCACTATGTGGGATACAGGGGCATATATGCACTCAGACATCATCTTAGTTCTCGAGAACACATGGAGCTACCAAATTCTATTCAAACCTCATCAAGAAGGAAATCTTCAGTCCCTCACTACATCCCACAATAACAATAAGCTGAACAACTAAAATGAGCAGAGGAGGAGGGGTCACTAGTGACTCAACTTAAGAAATCCTCTGTGGCACAAGAAATTTATGTAAATTGAACTCATCTATCATTAGTTATTACCAGTATGCTTCTACTAAAAAAAGTTCTGTGTAACAATTAGTTCTTAAAATCACTGTGTTTGAATTAGACCTGGAACATTATTAAACTAGCTATAAATGTGTACCATATTTTATTTGTTATACCTGAAAAAATCAACTAAAGTACACTTCAGTCTTTCTCTAACATTTCTTCTAATAAAAGTTTTTCAAAAGTTTCAGGTAATCGGAATTAACTTGAGATATTAATATATATCAGACTCTGATATATACTAGAATGTATAAATTATTATAATACATGTGTGCTGATAGAGTATATAATAGAGAATATATACAGACTCTAACATATGTGTCCTCTGGTTATAAGTATTCATTTCTTTTGTGTATAAAAATATGCACATGTTCACATACATACACAAGGAGGAATAGTCACATATAACATATGCACACACACACACACACACACACACAGGTATGATTACTCATAACCATTGATTCAGTTTGTCTTAGCTTACAGCACTTGGCAGAAATAATGTCTTTATTTGGTGGATTTTATTAGTCACACATAAAAACGTCTAGTATCAGAGACTGGACCAACACCTAGATGTAAATTTTAGCTCAGAGCTCTTTCTATATGATACAAGTGTTTCTTTGAGTTATCCCTACCTACATCCATGTGGTTCTATAGATAAATGATATGACTTGTCCATATTATACATGGGAAAGTATCTGGCTCAGTTAATATTCAGTGAAGAAAGAACTCAAACCATCCTGCTTCCAGTCAAGTGGCTACTACCTATAAGCACAAAATTCTTTCATAAAGAAAATTCCCCTAGAGACTGCCATATCCAGGGATCCATCCCATAATCAGCTTCCAAACGCTGACACCATTGCATACACTAGCAAGATTTTGCTGAAAGGACCCAGATATAGCTGTCTCTTGTGAGACTATGCCGGGGCCTAGCAAACACAGAAGTGGATGCTCACAGTCAGCTATTGGATGGATCACAGGGCTCCCAATGGAGAAGCTAGAGAAAGTACCCAAGGAGTTAAAGGGATCTGCAACCCTATAGGGGGAACAACATGATGAACTAACCAGTAACCCGGAGCTCTTGTCTCTAGCTGCATATGTATCGAAAGATGGCCTAGTAGGCCATCACTGGAAAGAGAGGCCCATTGGACTTGCAAACTTTATATGCCCCAATACAGGGGAATGCCAGGGCCAAAAGAATGGGAATGGGTGGGTAGGGAAGTGGGGGGAGGGGGGTATGGGGGACTTTTGGGATAGCATTGGAAATGTAATTGAGGAAAATACGTAATAAAAAAATGTTAAAAAAAAAGAAAATTCCCAAATAATAGCAACAGCCTTCCTTATGAATGATTTATAATTCAGAAGTTCCCCTCTGACAAGGGAGTTTTCTTCATAATACCAACTCAAAGACCAACCTCTCACATCATTCCACTAAAATAAGTTCTTTCTTCACACCGTGCATACTTCTGAGTATTCCTCATGGACAGAGAGTACAAGCTGATGCTTGTCTTGTACACTCTCTTCTTTAGTGGCAGAAATTGTGGCAAACTGCTACATTCACTGAAGAGGTGTGATTGTGAGGTTAATTTCTGCAAGAAGATCTTAGTGGAAGGATGATGTTGGGATTTCAGGAGTGCTACCTTGGATATGGGAGGGGGAGCAGGCAGTTCATGAGCCAACAGGGAAGGAGACCACATGCTACAGACGGGGGAGCAGAAAGACACGAGCCCTGTCCCCTGAGAGACCAAGGCGTCACATCATATTTGCATGAGACCTGCATGCATTTTATCAACTAAAGTTTGTTGTAATTATGTTAAAGAAGGAGGGAAAATAGAATTATCTGTATTACAGTGGGGTAAAGCATGCACAGTGGCAGTTTTAACTCTCAACCCCTGCTAGTAATCTTCAACTCTGGCAAAGAAAAAGGAGAGAAGAGGAAAGAAGGTAGGCCATGTAACAAGTAAGAAAAGGCACTTGTGCTACTTTACATGCTACCATACCATACAGCAGCACCTGCAGTTTAAGGCTAGCGTGGAGAGATGCCCTCAGTCAGACCTCTGTACTGAGTACACATTGCCTGTGCCACCCAATGCATCTAGAATATCATTACCACCGTGTATCTATAGTGACATCCTTTCTTTAGCTTCTTAACTTTGATATGGCTTTTGTGTGTGTGTGTGTGTGTGTGTGTGTGTGTGTCCGTCCCATCCACAGGCTACTATAGCGACCTTGTATTTCTTTATAGTCTCCAGATCTACTTGAAAACTACCTATATGGCCAGACTTCCATAAACAATTCTGATCCATTAGATGTACTAAGGTTTAAATAGAAAAAGAAAAAGTGAAGAAAGGAAGGAGAGAGCCTGAGTAAGAGCACACAGCTGCAGGAGAATGCAAAGGCTCTTGGTGGAAGCTCTCCTTCTGGGACCTGAACATGCATCTGGGCCTGAAAGAGAGAAAGCTAGAGACTGGCTTCCTTGGCCAACAGAAAGCTCAGGCTTCATGCCATGATCATTCTCTCCAGTGAGTGGACAGTGAGTGTGGCTTCACACAATTACTTTATTGCATTTTCTCGGGTATCATGGGTATTTCGTGATTAACCAACCCAGGTTAGGAAGCGTGCTTCAGAGGGGATGCATAGGATTTCAAACCACTCCACTGCTGGCTCCTGGGAAATCTGTACTTTTACCCATATTATTCTGTTAAACATGCATGTGCATGTTTGAAACAGGTCTCACTTTGTAACTGAAGATAGCTTTTAAACTTGTAGCAATCCTACTGCATAGCCTTCCAAGTGCTAGGCTTACAGCCATAGCTACCATACCTGGCCAAAGGTTATTTTTAAATAGACTTTACTATTTTGCTTCTAAGCCCAATAAAAATATGGCATCAAAAACAAACAGACAAGTTCTCTTGCCTCTCTTACTCTCTTGCCTCTTTCTTGCCTCTTGCTCCGTCTCTCCCCATTCCCTTCCCCCCTCTCTCCACGTGGTCATGGCTGGCCTCTGCTTCTCTACTCTCTCCTTCTCTCTGCCTCTACTACTCTCTTAACTCCCCTCCCAATGCCCTAAATAAACTCTATTCTATACAAAACAAAAACAAAACAAACAAACAAACAAAACCATCAAAACCCAAAACCTCATCTGTCCCAATGGGACAGAATCAGCAGCCTGTGAGGGCAGCAGCCCCCAGAGCTGTGCAGCATTCTCTGGAACTAACTTAACAATATATGTGAAAGCCTGAACTCCCATTTACTTCATACAGTTAAAAAACATGTGACATAGAGAATAATAAGCATACATACTGGACTCAGAAGCCAGTTTACATTCATTGCACTGGTTTTATTCCCAGTCATTTTTAAGTCACTACACTAAAGGTCTATAAATGAGCTGTGCACCTAAATCAGATATTCTACTTCATCTTCGTGGATTTAGCAAATTTGACAGTATAAGCAGTATTATTAAATAATAATAAACTGTTTCTTTATTCTTTTATAACATAAATCAAATATTGTGATAACTTATTTTAAAAGTAATTATCTAAAGGCTAAAACAACAGCCTTGGAATTGCGGTGGCTCTGCTTATAAAGGTGGAACTACTTTTGGATCATTTTATATATAACTTATATCTCAATGTCTTTTGAAAAAACTATATTTTCTTGCAACTACACATAAATTATATCCTCATATCAGTTTTGTTGTTGTTGTTCTTGCTCCACAAAGATTTCTCAGACAGATCCAAGACTGTGGGTACCTTCTTTGACAGGGAAATGTAGAAAATAAATGACGACCCATAAATTAGCATTCCCTTTCTGACCAGCTGGGTCATGTTTCCTTTTCAAAATCCTGTGTCCCATGACACAAAATAATAATCTTCAAAAGAAGCTCATTAAGTGATCAATATATTGACATAACCTCTATAAGGAGACACAACATTTTCATCAATATATTCACATAACCTCTATAAGGAGACACAGCATTTTCATCAGTATATTCACATAACCTCTATAAGGAGACACAGCATTTTCATCAGTATATTCACATAACCTCATAAGGAGACACACAGCATTTTCATTGATTCCCTGAAGCCATTGGTGGACAATTAAACCTGAGCCTTCCAAATACACTGTAAGAGAGAGTCACTTGTTTGGGCTTACTGATTTTCCTCAGGGTGTAAGTTCGGGTACACGTAAAGATCCCAAAACTTTCATATTTAACTAAGAGTGAAAGAAGTTCAGCCCTTCCTAAATCATTTGTGTAAAGCAACATCTTAAGAAAAATTAAAAGCAAGACTACTCACCAAAAAACTTCCAAATGCTGAATTAAATATCGCAGCTGCCTGTGGAGAAAATAAATGGGAGAGAAGCTCACTGAAAGCAAGCAGAAACAGGGCAAGCAGAGATTCCATCCTCCCTCTCCCCTGCTGCAGAGGTTCCCATCCTCCCTGTCCCCCGCTGAGCCGCAGTCACTACTTTCAAGGCTCCCTAGCTAGTGCCCTGGAGTTTACTAAGATAGATGGCTGCAACCCAGGAGCCCATTCATAATGGTCTCAGAAGCAGGCAGGGAAAGGCTTGGCAGGAGATGCTTCAAATCTGTATGGCGGTCCAAAAGAACCCATTCCCAATAGTAAATCAAAGCTTGGTATTGATTTCGCTGCTAGTACTATGAAAACAGGGGGTTGGTTTATATGTAACAATGCTTATTAATTAGATGGTAAGACAAGCACTAATTACTCCCAATCAAGGAACTGTCACCACTAGGTGACAGCTATTGTCCCACACTTTAGTACCAAGGACAGGGCCGTTGAGACCAGGAGAACTGTCATGTTAGTCATTTCTGAGTTGGAAACAATCAGGAAACATGCAATTGGTACCCAAATAAAAGAAGAAACAATTGACTCGGCTTACCAAAGCATCCTTGAATACATGGAGAAGCTATACACCTGTCAACTAAGTCGGCCCCTGTGTTCCACAAAGCTACGCGCCAGTGCCATAGTCCTGATGGCTTTTCACATTACTCAAAATGAGAGAGGAAAGGAAAGGGAAGGGAAGGAAAGAAGGAAGGAGAAAAAGAAAACTAAAACTAGGCAAAAGACAAAAAACAAAACAAAACAAAACAAAACAAAAAAGGTAGAGAAAACCTGTTCAAACGCCCAGCCAGTCCAGCATCGGCTAATCGGTTAATTGGTTAATCGCTATGGACACTCAGCTGCAATGGAGAAAGGACGTCAATTTGGGAAGTTTGACTGAAGTCCAGAGCTCGGCTAAGCTATAGCTGAGAGTGCTTCTGCTCCAGACCAGGACGAAATGAGAGTGAATGCGTAATTAGGCCGCTGGCTCCAGAGAGCTTGGCTCTCTGATGCCACTTCATAATTAATTCAAAGCTTTGATAATTTCATTAGATTTCTCCTTTGCTGGCCCTATCAATAAAAGATGGCACTGGACCGCAGGTCCTCTGTGGCAGGAACACAGGCAACAAGCACAGACCAGGGAAACCTTTGCATCCTGACAGGGACAGCGGCATATGGCGCCCTGTGTTGTACTGGGAGAGATCAGGAAGAAAAAGGATTCAGCTACATAAAATATTACAGATGACAACCATCAACCATAGCAACATATTTTAGCATCATCCTAGAATTGCACTATGAGCAATTCCAGCAAACTTCCACAGAGAGAAAAATAAAAGGGGTACAAGTGAGCTGTGGTCAGAACAACAGGGACTGTGTACTTCCAACAGTTCCTACACAGAGACCATATTCTGTGCTCAAGATAGATTTATCCTTTTCAAAGAAACGGGGCTTCCCTCCAGAGCACCGCCTTCCAAATCATCTTCAGATCCTTTAGCCAGGCGGCGGTGGCACACGCCTACCCTTTTACTAGACGGCAAGTGAGTCCACCTAGCGTTTACAGAAACGTGGAGTTACCAGAGGTAGAACTCAGAAGTCAAACCTCTCACTGAAGGAAACCTAAGGACCCGGTCTCCCCAGTTTGCCTTTGTGACTGTGTTCAGGCTGCATAGATTGGTCTGAATTTTTATTTGGGCCACCCCCAAGGCAGTAAGCCAACAGGTTTTATGAAATGATTGGTTTAGAGTTCTGGGTGCTCCAAAGACCAGGTGAAGCTGAACAGAGCCTGCAGGGCCCGCTGTACAACAGTAGTCCAGGAGGGAATTGCCACTGTGAGAGTTTCGAGACTGTCATATATGCAGTTTAATGTTTATGACCTGAGCGTTCGCAGATATGGGGAGGGATATCCAGTACCTTCACAAAATCTACAAAGCATTCGCTAAACAGAGCTCCCTCCATTTCCTTCCCTACCCCATTATACTACTCCCAATTCCCAAATTCAGGATATCACAATATTTCTTACATCATTGCTCTCTGACCTAAAAGGATTAATTCCCCCATCAAGGGGATGGGTAGGACGTAAGCAACTCACAATTATCTTAACAAATCAGCTCAGAAACCACCCTTCTTAGTTTCCAGGGAGCCAGCACCATACATACATTAGTGTATATGCATTGCACTCATAGGTGGCCTGAACAAACCCATGCCAGCTGCTAGGACACTGGGCTTCTCTCCGCCATGACGCCTGTCACACTCTATTCGCCTCTGCTCACACGTCCCCCTGCCCCACTGAAGGCAAAGGTCTCCTAAGGAAGGTGTGTGATGAAGTTCATCTTAAGCATGAACTGAACGCGCTCCCAGAACTAAAGAAACAAAGAAGGTGTCCTGAAATTCCAAAATCCACCTCTCCTAAGCTTGTCTACTTGCTTGTCCTACTATACTTGACAGAATCCAAGGACTGACAGAGACTGGATCTGATGCCTCATAAATCTTTAAAGAAAACACAAGACCCATGACCTGAGCCTGAGACATGAGCTGCCACATGCAGTCTGCTCGGAACCTGAGATCTGGGTTTACAGCACAGCACTGGTTACTGGCACTTGGAATCTTGTTCTGAGGCCCCCTTACTAAAGCCTGGTCCCCAGCTGATGGGGCCTTTAGGGCACAGAACATACTGGCAGGAAGTTAGATCACCAGGGATATAACACTACAAATATTACTGGGACCTCAGACCTTTCCTGTTCTCCCTTTTCTGTTTCAGGTAAAGAATAAAGAAGCCTCCTGTATTCATTCATTCTCAGTCTCTCTCTCTCTCTCTCTCTCTCTCTCTCTCTCTCTCTCTCTCTCTCTGTGTGTCTCTGTGTGTGTGTATGTGTGTATGTGTGTGTGTGTGTGTGTATGTGTATGTGTATGTGTATGTGTGTGTATGTGTGTTGCTTTCATTGTATCTAATAAGGTATTTTAGTGATACTTTATGACATATTATGCAACATGACTTTGTTAAGTTACTTGGTAAAGTTCAATTTTCTTCATAACCTATCTGCAATCATTTAAAATAAATTTCCTTAAACCTGGAAACAATTGGGGTGGGGAGCTTTGAAGCCATAGACACACTCCTTTCCATTACTCAACGGAATGCTGCTGTCAAGTCCTACTTTAGGGAAAGCCTGAAGCTCACACATTCCAGGATGCAGGGGTCTGCCCAGATTTCATGCTCTGGACTTACATAAACATATCTAGTCCCTTTAACATATGAACACTTCTGTGCTTCTCATGGTATTATATCAAAGTCTGTCTTGGAGGTGGTCCTTCTGTTGTTCCCTTATATGTCTACTAAATTAAAAAAAAAAAAAACAAAACTGAAAATCCACCACTTACATAAAACAAGAATGATTTATTACAAGTAATTTGTGAAGCTCTTGGCTTTTGTTGCTGAATATCCTGACTCTGGATTACAGTACAGGAAAATGTTTCTAAGATGTTAAAAGGATGCTTGTGGCTGTCCTAAATTCCTAATAATGATCTAAGATAAAGAACACATGTGGAGGGTACACACAGGTCAGAAGCCAAACTCAATCTCACACCTGCAAAAAGATGGCAAAACTGGGCCAAGGCGCCCTTCCTCTGCACTTTAGATGGAGTCTGGAAACCACAGAGAAGAATAATGGATGAAAAGTCCCGGAAGCCCTGCTTGGCTTTCCTCTTCTTTCTGCAGAGAAGGCTCATGTGTCCTCCCTCCCTCCTCTCAAGTTGGGGGCAGGAGAGTCATTCACAAGCAAACAACAATGGAAGCAATAAAGATTGCACAGAACCAAAACGCTCATCGCGTCCTTGTGCTGGCTGACGGTCGACCACACTCTATGCTTGACTGCAGAGGAGCAGTGGGCCCAGCTCTTAGACACCTGTACTTCAGACCTGAGGGGAAAGGGTGGGAGTTTGAACCAAGTATGCTTCACTTCTGTGATGGTGTAAGGTTATCTCAAAGCCACGTGAACCAAAGTGATGCCTCAGAACAGGCTCCTTTGTTCTGGACTCACTTTGAGAGACCACACTAAAGAAGAGACTTTGGCAACAGCAGTCTGGAGGGAAGGATTAAAGGCTGGAGTGAAGTGTAAAGAACCATGGGTTGTTTAGTAACAGTGAGCAAATCCAGATTGCTAAGCACGTGACCATGAGATGTGATGGTGTAGCTGTCCAGGGAGGAGGTGGGAAATACCTCAGGTTTACAACTCTTACATTCAGTGAAGGGCTGAAGCAGATCACTAAGCACTTAGCAAAAACAAAATGAAACAGATCCTCGACACACAGAAGTCGGGCCACAGCAGCGCGGTCAAGCACAGGAGCTGACACTTCAGCCATGCCCGTGGTGGTGAAGCCGGGCTCTGGCCACCACAGTGAGAGTCAATGCGGAGCGGAGGAACAAAACCCTGCACCTATGACAGAGTGACCAGTAACACAAGGCCTGCTGCAGCAGCTGACCCTGTGGCCTGATGCTACCAGGAGATGGACAAGCAGGATTTGAGACACTCAGAGATTAGATGTGGTGATTCCTGGCTCCTCTGTGTCTTTCCAGAGCAGAGCAGATGCATGTCTGTGGTCCTTGGCCAAAGCTGTTCCTACTGTGATATAAAGACAACAGGTAAGGGAAGATGGCAGCTATAGTCTATAACTGGGGGGCGTGGGGGTGGGGTGGGGTAGGGAAAAGATGTGGCTGTTTTAAAACAAGTAAAAAAAAAAAAAAAAGGCCTGAGGAAATTGCAAAAAGCTCTAGATAGCATTTTCTCAGAGATGCCAAACATTACCACAGATATGGGTTCCTATCGCTCACTACCTCGGACCTCTGGATCTCCAAAGCCTGACCTTAAACTTCCTATAATGGCTATGCCCTTCCTTCTCCAAAAGTGCATCTGGAAGCTTCTATGCCTTATAGTCAGTCCCAAGACCTGAGAGTAGATCAACAAAATCAAACAGACACTCCCCACCCCGCCTCTACTCAATCTTGTTCAATGACTTCTGATCAATGCGGATTGCAAGGAATGTGGAGACAAAAGGTCAAAACTGGGGAGCTGAGCAAAATAGTTCAGCAAGGAGACTTACTTGCTGCAGAACCTGACAACCTGAACTTGCCCTCTGGAAACCATACGGTAGGAGAGAACCAACTTCCACAGGTCGTCCTGTCCTCTACACAGAAAGGTCACATGCATCCACACACATGTGGGTCCTCATTCCACCCTGCCGCTGGGCATAGCTGCTGGGGGCTGAAATGCCGGGAGCTTGACTGCACTTATCCAACACCTGGGTGCTGGGCTTCAGGGGAGCACTGAGACACCTCTCCGGGGATGGGAAAGCACAGTCCAAGATATGGAAAGCCGAAGCTGGTATTCCCTGATTCCCCAGTCACCCAGTCACCACTGGGGACAGCAGAGAGGAGTTGGGGATGAAGTGTTGAAGGTCCACAGGCCTGAATGAGGTCAAGGACCGTTAGGGACCCAAGGGCTGAAGAGAGTGTCTAGCCAGGGGCCAGGACTGGGAGCTGTGGCTTAGCTCATCAGGGAAGGTGGTGTGGCAGCTGTCTGGGGGCACAGATGGGCCTTCTAAGGGAGACTTAACTGCAGCTCTGAAGGCAAAGGCCTCTCCATGTTCCCAAAGGTAGTTAGTTCTTGATGGAGGAGATAGTCCTTGATTCCTGGTTGTCCATTGTGGAAAATGGATGTGTACAAACTTCTCAGGGTGGACCAGAGATTCAAAACCTTTTGTAGGGAGGGAGGAGGAGCTTATTGGCTAAGCTCTCAGGGCATCTAGGTACCTCATTAGTATGGAGAACTCTGTGTCTATGTGACCACAGGTCACATTTCCTTATGTGGGAAGTGTGGCACGAGTTCCAGGTCAGAAATCTGGCAGAGAGCAGGGAGCTGCCTACCATCTCAGGTGGGTACCCTGAGTTTCTGGGAAAAACTCTACCTTCAATGTTTCCTGGCAAAATCCACTGTCTATCTCTCCCTGCCTCTCTCTGTCTCTGTCTCTCTCCCTCTCCCTCCCCCATCTCTCTCTCTCTTTCTCTCTCTCTCTCTCTCTCTCTCTCTCTCTCTCTCTCTCTCTCACACACACACACACACACACACACACACACACACACACACACACACTAAATGAAGCAAGCAAGCCAGCAAACCTGCCATGCTTTTACAATCGGCCCAACAGCCCTGGCTGATGATTTATGACATTCAGACATATCAAGTCCTAAAACGCTATGGTGATTTATCTGACCAGCCAGTCTCATGAAAAACAATTAGAATGTAAAATTTACTCTTAAGACGGTGGAATGTCACCTACCCATCTAGATATGCGTCCTACACAAACGACCCAGGAGCTAAGACCAAGCAGCCTCTGTAACCCCACAAAAAGGCCATTCCCAAGGTGCTGCTTCCTCTCTGGGGCGTGGGGGTGGGGGTGGGGAGAGATAGAGCAAGACAGTTAAAAACTACCTTTATGCCCTTAGGAATAAAACTGCTTTTAAACAAACAGTACACACAAAGAAGAACCCGATAGTCTGCTTACAAAGCATTCACCAATTTAAAGAAAGACTCAGTTTGGAGCACACTTCAATTTTTAGTCTACAAACCACTGCTAGAATTAACACAAGTACTATTTTTATAAATGTTGATACATATCCTACTTGAGAGTAAATGTTTGTTATCAAGTTATTGTTCCAGGAGTAATTCTTTCTAATTTCTCCAGGTCTACTTCTGGCCGTTTTGTTTTATAGAGCCTTTAACCTGAGGTAAACAGTGTTGCCATTCTTGTTTGTATCCATTCCTCTCAATTCAGGCATGGGAAAAAAAGATGCAAGTTCCTGTTTCTGGGCACTAAATTGAATCAGGTGTCCTCTTCTCTTAAGAAAATTAAGTTGCTCTTGTGCTGGCGTGTTTTAATGAGAGCGGAGCCAGCCGACAGTGACAAATGGCAACGACACCGGGGAGAGCATGTAAGCAGGACAATATGTGCATGGCGCAGGCTTACAGCCTATTTTTCAGTGACTACTCTCAATGACTTCGCTGTTTCTTAAGGGGCCTATTAATCTCAAATTTAGTTATTACACAACGTTTATTTGAACATATATTCTGTGGATGATGACAGTTAATAAAGGAAATCTTTCACAAGCTGTATTTTTACATATTGTTCCAACTCCAGCTCCTGGTCCTTTGATGGTATTGATGGACTAGTCCACATTGTTTGTACCAGGCTTATTTTTTTTTAAAGCACATATATTCAGATTCTTTTCTAAGCACATGGGGACTCTTAAATAACCGTTAAAATGCATAAGAAAAAAAGTCACAAAATGGTAAAAGTAAAAGGACATTTAACTGGTCAACAAAAAGAAAAAAAAAATGTTTAATGTGCAAACTGACCCTTCTAAGACAACCAGCTGCCTTTTAACACTTTTAGAGCTTGGTGCCTGATTTGCAACAGCCCTTGCATACCAATCTACTCTCTCGATGAGCAGAGACAGAGACAGAGGGCAAAATCAATTTCTTGAGGTGCAAAAAGAATCAAATAACAGCTACAGTGCTTTGCTCCTTGGCATGCTTTTTCCATAAAATACCAGGCACCAAAAACAGTGCAGATTCTGCAGTTGTTTCTAGTCAGCTTAAAAGGATCCTTTTCACATTTTCCTTAGAACATTTATCAACTCAAATTGATCCACCAATTCAGGCTTTGGTTCCGGTTCTGGGAGAAGCAGTTACTTTAAGTGAAATTGGTACATAATAAAAGAGTAAAATGTCACTGCAGCCTAGAGGAAGACTTGCAAGCAAATGTCCTTTACCATCGAGATGCATGTGACTTCCTCCTGAAATCTCAGTTTCAATAAAATCTGAATATTCTCCTGGCCAGGATCCTTAGATCTGCTGGCAAGTCCTTTACCAGGAAGAAATCAAACTCTGGAGAGGAGAGAAGTCCTTCCCGAGGTCATGGGGCTAGCAGAGAGCCAGAAAGAAAGTCCAATCTAGCCATTCTGCTGCCCTCTCTGCCACACTGGCCAGTTTAAACAGACATCCATAGACAGTGGCTTTTACACTTAAATTATAAATAGGGAAATAAATATGCAGAGGCCAATATATTAAAGCCTTTATGGTTATGCAAGAGAATGGGACTATAAACATTTTCTCCTTCATGCTATTCCTTGATTTTTAAGGATTTTGTATTGTCAACATATTTAATAAGGGGGAAAACATGAAATAAGTGTTAGATATTAAGCATACTTAGAGTCTTACTCACCAAGCTTTGAGCAAGGAAACAAAGCACAAGAGTGTGTCGACATCGGAAGGACTCAGTCAGTGTCTGGCTGAAGCTGACTGACTGGACTGCAGCCCTACCTGGCCTTCTTCACTGAACCATCACTACTGAAAGAATGAACTGTGGGTACAAACTAGCATATCAAGTCTTCCACTCAAAACGCAGAAAATTTGCTTTGCTTATACCATAATAACTGTATATAAATATCTAGAATGTCTTGGAACAGAAATCAGCTAGACTGTGACATAGTACTTAACATTTTTTTTTTGATATGCCAATTTCCTGATACTCCTTGAAGTTTGATTTTTCTTAATCTTATCTGATCTCCACAAAAAGAAATAAACCAAATATCCCTCTACTTATTCATTTGTATAACACAAATTTGTTAAGCTTATTTTGTATTTTTGAATACAGAAAGTCAATAGCCTATAGAGTCACAGTTAAGAATGACAGCCTAAAACAAAGTCAATGACTTTAAAGGGTTAAGAAAACCTGGCAGTGAAGGACCCCATTTTCCTTACAGGGCGTGTCAATATCTCCTAGGCATACAACTAGCATTTCTCTGATCAATTAATGGACGCTCTATTCAATGCCAACCATGGACAAAGCTCTCAGCACACCAGGAGAAAATCTGGCCCACAAACTCCCTTGGCACTTTGTGAAGAAGGGCGTCCACAAAACAGAAGTGACAACCTCTGTCAAAGCAATCTAGTGTTTCTTTCAAGTTTTAGACTCTAGCTTCTTCTCGACTCTGGAATTTCTGCTCCTTTCCCTCCATTAGGGCAAGAGATCTCAGAGCTTCTTAAGAGGGCAATGGATCAATCCCTCAGCAATGGCTCTCCTCACCTTTTCATTAGCAGTAAAGTAGCTTTCCTACCGTCTTCAGGGAAATAACATAACATAGCGTAGTCACAGAACTGCCATGGCCCTCTATCAGCCATCCAATCCAGGCCCTTTTCCTCAAAAAGGGTATCACTGACGTCACTAACAACAAGGCCTGTCCACCCTTCATAGTCTTCAAAGTCAGCAGCTGGATCAGTTCTTCTAGAGTTTCAGATTTAGAATATAAGTCAGAAATGACATTTTCAATACCAAGCTCGTCTCTTTCCTAACATACATACTGGAGATTATTTTTTCTCGAGGGGCCCCTCATTGTCTCCATTCCAAGTCCTGAGTGGTAACTGGTGAACTGGCTCTCAAAAAGAACAGCAATATGTGGCGCTAATGTAACATTTCTAAAAATATTTTATATTTACGTATGTGTGTATGTGTGCATGTATGTGCACGTGTGTACATACCCCATGGTGCATGGAACTTAGAAAACAAGCTGTGTGTCTCTGTTCTCCTCTTCCACCCCTGTAGGCCCTAGGGATGGGACTCAGGTCATCAGGCGTGGCAGCTAGTATCTTTTACCTGCTGACCCACCTCACCAGCTCCTAATGCAACATTTAAAGAAGAAATATTAATTTTATGAAAACTCATTTAGAAACTAAAAGATTCTGGAAAATCATTTTATAAGAACAACATTAACCTGATATCAAAGCCATCTGAAGCATCATATGAAAAGCATAAAATAATAATTCTCATGTATATAGATAAGCACAAAGGCACTTATATAATTTGAATTATTAGAACCTAGCAGCGTGCAGAATTACATCATTGTGCAATGGGTTTTACTTTAGAAATACATCGTTGCTTTATGATTTGAAAAATCAATCAAGGCAACTCACCTGATCAATTTTTTTTCTTTTTTTAAACGTTAAACTTTTTTCTTTTTTTCTTTTTTTCTTTTTTCAAAACTATCTGTCAAAATTTCAGATCACGATGATGGTACTTGCCTATAGTCCTAGCACTCAGAAGTCTGAGGAAGGAGGGTCAAAAGTTCAAGGGCAGCTTGGGACACAGAGTGAGACACACGTATTTACAGTTAGAACTCAGAAAGCGGGAGGCCGGTGAGGTGGCTGGGTGGATAATCCCCTCAGTGTGTAAGCGTAACCACCACATTTCAAACCTCAGCCTGCATGAGAGCCTGGGGAGTGGCACGGCCCTCTGTGACCCCAGTACTTGACTAGAAGGCACAGAGGATCTACCAGGATAAGCTGGCTAGCTAGAACAGATCAACTGATACTCTGTGGGGTCAGTGAGAACCTCTGACTCAGCAGATAAAATGAAACTCGATCAGGAAAGACACCCAACTTCAGTCTCTAACCTCACACATATGTGAGTGTGCAACCATATGTATGTGTGCCCACAAACAGACACATATGCATATGTATACACACAACTTAGAAAACTAGAATACATACGCATTTTCTCTGTCTGGTGAGGGTATCATGACGAGCAGTGAACAACTGAACTTCTCAAAGGTAGAAGGCTGAATGTTCCAAAACCAGCCCTGCAGCAGGATATATTCTCACTACTGTTTCTATCTGAACCCTTGGCCAGACAATGAAGACCAGGAATAAAAGTTCCAAGAGAAGGACCCAGCTATGCCACAAAAACGACCTTAACTTTGCTTAATTTGCAAAGAGATATGAAACTTAACTTGGGTTTGCATTTTAAATGCCTCTGATAGTCAAGACTGAAATTTAAACTGTCTTCAAAAACTGGGTAAAAAATACTGGCCAAACCTCTGCTCTACAGAATCCTCCAGTCGAATGTCCAGCCATGGTGAAAGTAAAATAACTTTCCCATTCTTTGCTATAATAAACACGCTGCAATTGTGTGCCTTTGTGTGTCTAACCTCCGGGTTCTGTGGGTTCCTACATAAAGCCTGCATGTATTTTTTTTTTTAATGCAGTGATAAACTTGAAATTCTCCTTCCTAATCTGCTTTGATTTTTACCTTGCCTGGAAGTCCTAGCAGTGAAATAATGCAAGACAAAGAAATAAAGGTGCACAGGCTAGAAAGGATGAAACAGACCCCACACAAAAAGTTAAGTGCGGTTTTCATACTACAGAGCATAAAATTGACATATAAAACAATATATACCAACAGGAATAATTTTACATTGAAATGAATAAAAATAGTACTTATAAGTAATATAAAAACAGGGAAAAGGTATAGATCTTGGATACTAAAACATGTAAAACACCAACAGGAGAAAAAAACTTAATTTCTAATTAGCGATGTTTTAGAGGATGGCTCGGTCAAGAGAATGTTTACAGTGCAGGAAGGAGAGGGACCTGAGGTCCAGCCCCAGATCCATGGAATCAGACATAGTGGTACAAGTGTGGCATTCCAGAGCTGAGGAAGAGGAAGAGGAGGAAGAGGAGGAAGAGGAAGAAGAAGAGGGGGAAGAGAAGAGGAGGAAGAGGAAGAGGAGGGAGATGCATCTCCCAGGGGCCATTGGCTGGCCTGCTGGCCTCAACTCCTAATTCAAGACCTTGACTCAAAACACAAGATAAGATAGCCATCGTGAGGAATCACACCCAAGGTTGACCTCTGGCACCTATATACATGTACACATATGCACTCAGACCTACATAAGTATTCCCACAGACACAACCATGCACGCACAGAGATGCATGTGCACACATGTACATATACTCTGACACACAAACAAAAACATTTAAGAGCTATAGCTCTATATTAACATGTCAAGCCTTTCTGTATTAACTTAAAGAGTCACTGTAATTTCAATACATCTACAGGGTCTTAGCACAGATGACTCAGTTTGTACCTGCTTACTTTTCAAGGCATCACTTCCTTGAGGAAAAGAGAAATGAACAAAGTCAGTCTCCTGATGTCAACACTCACTGAGAAGTCATACTGAGTAAGAGACAGGAAACTGGCTTGAGGACAGACTGTTGACCAAGATGCATGAGGACAGATGGACTGCTGACCACAGGGCACAGCACAGCAACTCTAGAGATCAACCTTTCTGGGGACGTGAGCTGGCTTTTGACAGGAGCGCTAGGGCAGCCCAGTGGGGAAAGGACCAAACTTCAGCAAGTGAGCACTGCTCAGCCAGCCACACACCAACCAGACCAAAAAGCCAAAGGGAAATCAACCACCAGACTCACCTTACAAAGCCTAAGGAACTCAGTCGTAACAGAACCATTTGATTCACACTCCATCAGCAGGGTTGCCAATGTATTAACTGGAAATTAAAACAGCTTCCTAAAATTATTGTGAGACTGAGTTAGATGGTTATATATAAACCCAGGTTTCATACAAAATATCATAAAGCCAGGCGGTGGTGGCGCATGCCTTTAATCCCAGCACTCGGGAGGCAGAGGCAGGCGGATTTCTGAGTTCGAGGCCAGCCTGGTCTACAAAGTGAGTTCCAGGACAGCCAGGGCTATACAGGGAAACCCTGTCGCGAAAAAACAAAACAAAGCAAAACAAATCATAAAACCTATAGCCCAGATGCATAAAAGTATCTGTTCTCCGACATAAGAATAAAAAATTATCACAGCAGGTAAAAAAGGAACACTTGTAAAAGGATCCGCAGAAAAACAGCCTTCTTTCCTGCACCCGCACCCCAATGGCTCTTCAGTACACACCTCTGCACTTGGGGTTCATGTTTACTGAACTTATAGGGTTCTAAACCTGTGCCTCGCATCACAAGTAAAACACACATAGCTTGTTAGGTGCACCTACAAGTAGACTGGATTTATTTAAATGAATGCAATCCAAAAGGTCAATGAGGTGTAAAGGAAAGACAGGAGAGGTGCTGGGCATGGACACGGGCCTGAAGGAGGGAGGGGCGGGAGGGACGAGAGGAGCGGGAGGGAAGGTGTTTTTTGCCAAGCCTGATGACTTGATTTGATCCCTAACACCTACAAGTTCTGCAAGTTGTCCTCTATCCCCACATTCATATTCTCTCTCTCTCTCTCTCTCTCTCTCTCTCTCTCTCTCACACACACACACACACCACACAAAATGCAATACAAAATTATTTAAAAAAAACAAAAACAGTGATCAGAGTTGGCATACAACTCAGTGGTACCTAGAATGCAGGAAGAGTTCCATCTACAGCACCAAAAATGATTAGAACAACTTTCTTTAAAAAGTGTGTGTGCATAGCCGGGCGTGGTGGCGCACGCCTTTAATCCCAGCACTTAGGAGGCAGAGGCGGGCGGATTTCTGAGTTCAAGGTCAGCCTGGTCTACAAAGTGAGTTCCAGGACAGCCAGGGCTATACAGAGAAACCCTGTCTCAAAAAAACCAAAAAAAAAAAAAAAAAAAAAAAAGGTGTGTGTGCGCACATGCATGCGCACGCACCTGTATGTGCATTCCCATGAGTGAGTGCACGCTTATGCAAGCCGTGTCACTCATGTGGAGGCCAGAGGGCAATCTCAGATGCCAGTGCTCACCTTCCACCCTGTGTGAGCTGGGGTCTCTTGTGCCACTGAATGTCACAGGCTGGCGGGCCTCCAGGAACTCTCCTGACTTCAGCCTCCCATCTCGCTGTAAAACCACGGGACTACATCTGCGCACTATCATGTCCACTTTCTGATTGATCTGAGCTCGGGTCCTCACACTTGCATGCAAGCACTTGATCCTGTGAGCCATCAGTCCAGCACCCTAGAATAACTTCCCAGGAGAAAGCAAGAGACGGGTTCTTCCTTTATGACTGTGCTGCCAAAGCGAACAGGAAAGAAAGGCACTGCCATTGTTGCAGGACAAGGACACCAACTCAGTTTCCTCAAACAGCATTATACATGTCAATAATTACCAAGTGATTATGACTTGGATGGATTTTGTTAAATAATTAATAAAAATTAAGATCACTATTAAAATTTAAATCTTATTTTTCAAATGAAGACTAATTGAATATACTTTTCAGTACCTATGAAACACTGATTCTGCTAAGTTAGTTGAATGAACTTTCTCCTTTATAGTGAGTGTACCACTGGGAGGAGAGAGGGGAGGGAGGGAAATTAATTAATTAACTAATTAATTAATTAATTGAAAGCCTAACACTAAAAGATGGTAGAGAATGCTCTTACATCCTGGTTAGCTGATCAGAAATTAGAATATTCGTCACCTAGGAAATACAGTTGGGCCTGGCCAGAAGACTTAGTGATTGCTAACTTCTTCAATCCTTAGTTAGTCACCGGAGGAGGGAGAGCCAAACAAGACTAAATTTGGAATTTCACTGGAAAGCACACACACACACACACACACACACACACACACACACACACACACACAGAGCTGAGTGTAAAACCCAGCTTTAAGGCAGCATCATTTACCTGTAGGAATACTAGGGTAATCCTGATGAATGAAGTAGAGAAAGTCTCCCATTTCCTAACTGGACAGCAGCCTGGCCAGAGTGGAAGGGACTCGCCTGAGAGCACATCACATCTGACAGTGGCTGGCCTGCAATTGCAGGCAAGAGCTTCCAAACACACGTCCTTCCCAGGCCGTTAGTCTTTATCTGACTCTAATATACTATGTAGATAGGCTATATATGAATATCAAAAATACATGGCAAGGAATCACACAGACACACGAAAGAGTAAAACACTAGTCAGCAAATGGCAAAGCACTAAATCGACTTCCAATTTTGATTAAGGGTATCCTTCTGTTAGTGACTCGGGGTATATTAGCTTAGTGCAATGGCCATAGCACCACAACTAATGGACTGCCAGGAGATGATTTAATAAAGAGGCCCAGCTGAACAGCGGGGTATAACTAACTGTGACAACCTGAGGCTTTCTTCTGGTCAAACATTTTATATCTGTAAGTACTTCCTTAAAAAAAAAAAAAGCCTGAAAAGACAACTCACAGAGGGCTTCACTGTAGAACCGCAGCCCAGATGTGCTATGTAAGCTCAGAGTGCGGAGAACTTCCAGGCTCCATTTGTAACACAGTTAGCAACCTCGTTCAACAATGCATCCAGCAACTACATTTAGTGCCGTGGGTGGTCAGTTAGAGTGATGCAACAGAGCAAGGCCTTAAGTGTCACCTTCTAGATGACCCTTGAAAGTGGGGGTGACAGAATAAATATTTCTTTTTTTTAATATTTATTTATTTATTATATGTAAGTATACTGTAGCTGTCTTCAGACACTCCAGAAGAGGGTGCCAGAATAAATATTTCTACAAAATGTTTAAAAAGAACTATGTCTGTGACTGAAGAGGGCTAGGGGGAAGGGCCTCTTTCTAGTCCTGATAGGCCAGCATCAACATCTTCATCAGTGTTTAACACGCCACATAGTCCACTTGACCCAACGATGCCACTTCTAAAAACTTATCTAAGAAAGAATGAGAGACTTAGCTCAAACAAGGATAAGGCCCTGGGGTTCGGGTCTCCCTCAACTATAAAAAGAAAAAAGAAATTATCTAAGAAAATATGTTGCCAGCAAAAGACTTAGCTAAATTTATTTTATTATTTTATTATTTATTTATATCTATTATTTTAAATAACAAACCCACAAGTTTATAAAGAGATAAAGACACACAGACTATACCTAAAAACATGGTTATCTACCAGTAAGCAAAGAAATGATTGGGATATATTTTCTAGATTATCATTAGGAGCATATGCTTTTATGTTAAAAAGGAACCAAACAGGAACATAAAATCCAACCCTACTGTCATTGTGGAATAAGGATTTAATTAGGGTTTGTTGAAATGCAGTGTACTATATGAGAGTGAATGAAGGCCAAGAACCTTTCTCTTGATAGTTGAGCCAAAATTACACCTAGGTATGCCATCATGTGAAAATATAAACTAACTCCAAAATTTTTAAAAAAATCACTAATAGAAATAAGCAATAATTAGATGTTATTAGAAAAGAATTCTTTTCTGTCATTATCAAAGTGACTGTTTCTAGGGGGGATAAATCACAAATGAAGACGCAAACTATGCCTGACAGAAGACCTCGAAGGAGAAAGACAAAGGCTTAAATGCTAAAAGCCCCAGACTGTGAACATTCTCATTTCCTTTAAAATGAAGCGCTTTACACTTTGAAAAGGCATCTCTTTAACCGAGTCCTTCTAAAAGATGGGGACGTCTGTTTCAGATGTGAGACACCAGTTCTTAATTTGTTTTTTAGGATGCTCAGTTTCTTACAAAATGAAGACATGGTTTCCTGTCTGCACCCGTCCATCAAACAGCTAGACACAGAGAAAGATTTAAGGAGGAAACCACTGTTGTGCCTGCTGGAGCTTCTGCTAAATTATCTGTAAGTGCTGGGTTTGGTGGTACACATTGGCAATCCATGATCTGGGAGACTGCAGCAGGAGGATCAAGGTCAGACCCCAGTATATGGTAAAACCTTGCCTCAAATCCCAATCAATTAACTAATTAGTTAAAATAAAATTTGTGTTTATAAAGCCCAGGGAAGTATTAGGTCGTCTATGGCAGGATTACTACATTCTTGTCCCTTTTTCTCTCCCCGTTTTTTCTCCATCTCTTCTTTTCTCTCCCTATATTCTGTGTCCCAGAAACTTGTCTATCAGGTTCATGAGGAACATCACTGAAAACAGGTTTATGAGCACTCTAGTTTTCTATGTATAAACACAAGAAAATAAATAACTTGAAAGTAAAAATACTACTTTTTCTTTGAGAACTGTGTTTGGGCTATCTTACAAACTTACCGTGATTTAAAAGTTACCACTGGGAAAAAAAAAAAAAGTTACCACTGAGAAAATGTTTAAACCAAACAAGGTTTACGGGCATAATCAAATTCTGGTAGCCTTTTGAAAGAACATTTTTGATCCAATATCAAATAATTCACTTGAAGTCCTCATTCTCTCAGCCACTGATAGTGCTGTGTAACATTTTAAAAAAGTTTTTGGGAGGGCATGGGGTACTTTTGGGATAGCATTGGAAATGTAAATGAAGAAAATACCTAATTAAAATAATTTTTTTAGTTACGGGTATGTGTGTGCCTATGCATTATATGTGCATGTGAATGAATGTGCCTCGAGGCCACAAGAGGGCACTAAATCCCCTGCATCTGGAGTTACAGGCATGTGCTACCTGATACAGTGCTAGCAGCAGCCAAAGTCAGGCTCTCTGCAACAGTGCTGCTATACTTGGAAGCTCGGTGCCATCCTCAGAGGCTTAGCTCCAGCACTCCATACTGCAGCAGACAGAAGGAAGCAACCTCTGGTTCTTCCAAGGTCACAACGATGCCTACACAAAATCTGTTTATAAATCAAATGCCCACCTCGGCCAGGAAGTTGCAAGGACTGAAAAATCAGGTGCCATTTACCACTTCCCACCCACTCACTCTCCAGAGCTCGTAGGCAGCCAAGTGAAACCTCTATCAGACACCATGAGTCAACCTGCATAGACAGAGCTCTTGAGAATATAGATGAGGTTACTAAAATCGGCCCTCCATGTCTACCCAGCTAGCTGAAGTCAAGCCCCGAATCACAAGCTAATTAGAGATTTTTCTGAGATGGTATTTAGCCTGCTATTTCCTTCCTTTCCTGCATCTCCATCCTCTTTCTAATCTTACATTTGAAAAAGGTTTACATCTTTTAGAGAAAAAAAAAATGTGGATGACTTTTAAAAGTGAATTCCCTTAACTACTCCTTACATCTCCTTTCTAATCCCCAACTCACTTAATTAAATTCAGTGTGAATTTAAATTGCAATTAACATCTTTTGAGGGATTACATGCTCTAATCGCAATTATACAGTGAATATTTGAAACACATACATTTTGTTACATTATCTGAAATGCAAATTGGGAGCCCAGAAAAAGATGTTTAATAAAAATGTATAGTACTGAAGACTTCATTATGGAAGCTAAGGGACTAGGCTTGAGGTTGGAAGGAAGAAAGCACGGAGAGAAGTACAAAAACAAATGGCCTCAGCCCACACCCCTGGAATCGGCCCTGCCGGGCTTCCACTTAACCCGGCTTCATCACAGTTCAAAATCTCTCTGCCAAAGGGTTTGGTTAACCAAATGGAATTTGATATCTTTCTCCCCATATCAGCAGCTCAGTCTTAAAATCGATACAATTCGATAAGGGCCAAGTACAGTGGCTCGTGCCTATCATCCCGCGACTCTGGAGACTCGGAGCCAGGAATACTGATAGGAGTTTGAGGTTACCCTGAGCTACCCAGTAAAATCTAGACCAAAGTTACAGAGACCAAGGTTACAGACTTGCTGAGGTCTGTAACAGACAGACAGAGGTGCTGTCTCCAGACTAAAAATTAAAAGATAGAATCCAAGTGATGATGGTGTATGGATTTAATCCCAGCACTCAGGAGGCAGAGGCAGGTAGATCACTATGAGTTCAAAGCCAGCCTGGTTTACAGGGCCAAGTTCTGGGACAGCCAGGGCTATACAGAAAAACCCTGTATTGTTGTCGTCATCGTCATCATCATCGAAAACATCAAAATGTCCTGAGTAATTTAATTAACTTATTTAATTTTACTGTTTCTTCAAAATAGCATCCCCGAAAAATGGAAACGCTGCTGCTCTTCCCAGAACACCTGTGCTCCTGACAAGTGTGACTCTACCACATTAAACCCTCAATAACCCCAAGCACGATTCCAGTTTATACAGCACCATGAGGCTCAGGGAAGTTTGTCGATGGCATTTGTCTCCCTCGTCACCATACCTGACAGGATGACATAAGAGAGGAAGGACTTACTTGGCTCAGAGCTTCAGAGGTCTCACCCCATCATGGCCATAAGAGTTCCTCAACTGACAGCGAGAACCAGAGCTACAGAAACCTGCAAGGCCCACAACTAGTCACCTGCTTCCACCAGCCAGCCTCCACAACCTACAAAATAGTTCCGCAAACTGGTGAACCATTTCTGGAAGCATGAGACATGAGAGACATTGCTAAGTAATGTACGCTGGAACCAAATTTAATGACTCCAGGGTGAAATGAAGACTTGACTTCTAAACTCATGCTCCTAAGAGGGAAAGACAAAAACACGGTTTTCCAATTCTGCACAGCTATTTAAAAGAAAAAGTGCAGACCATAAACACCTCAAGCAGAATTGTGGTCACCGCGGAAGGTGCATTCTCCTCAGATGAGTAAACTCTGAAAAGGATTATCAAGAAGTTATATGGGCTGGTGAGATGGCTCAGTGGGTAAGAGCACCCGACTGTTCTTCCAAAGGTCCAGAGTTCAAATCCCAGCAACCACATGGTGGCTCACAACCATCTGTAACGAGATCTGGCGCCCTCTTCTGGAGTGTCTGAAGACAGCTACAGTGTACTTACATATAATAAATAAATAAATCTTTAAAAAAAAAAAAAAAAAAGTTATATATTTGGGGCTCCTTCTGCCCAACCCAAGATCCTCCTAAAAGCCAGGTGTCCTGAGGTGGACTCCTGAGGTAGAGTTGGGCTTTATCATCTCTATCAGGGTCCCCATGGGAATCTTCCTCTCTTATCCCCGGAGACTGTATGTGTTGTTACCTCCAAAACTAGGTTTAAAAGCTCCTTTCTTTCCACTGCTGGCTTCCTGCTCACTCACAGTTTCCACCGCTGCCTTGCCTGTGCTTTCCTAGCAGAGTGGACGAGTTAAGTTAGCTCTTCCGTTCTTCCTCTGAGAACACTCACGCACTCTCGGGTGACTGTGCGATATAACACCAGCCCCACACTCAAGACAGCTGTGCTCCAGCTCATGGCCTCTGCTTGCTCTCCAGCCCCTGCAACAGGCAGCTCACAATGCCTGTATGCACTCTGGCGCCAGGGGCTCTGACATTCTTTTCTGGCCTCCATTGATACACACACACACACACACACACTAAACTAGAATTTACAATGTATGTCTTTTGTATAATCTCCAATTGTTGGGGGCTCTGTTATTTACAATGCCACTGCTAAAGGATCTCCTGGACGCAGCTCCCCTAGGTATTCCCAAGGATTCTGACATTCAGATGCACACTTTATACAAAGTATGCAGATGTATATACATGGGTAGATATTCCAGGCATAGATACACATGCCCATGCCATACACATATGCCCCAGATATGTAACTAAAGAGGTAACTCAGACATGTTGCAAAAGGATCACTTAGAATGAGTTCCACCCCATATAGTCTAAGGCAAAACAGCATAATTGTGTGTGTATGATGTATGGTGTGTATGTGTATATGTGTGTGTGTGATGCATATGTGTATGTATGTATATGATGTATATATGATGTGTGCTATGTGTGTGTGATACATATGTGTGTGTGTGTGTGCTGTGTGTGTGTGTGTGCTGTGTGTGTGATACATGTGTGGTGAGTGTATGTATATGTGTGCATGTATGATGTGTGATGTGTATATGGGGCGGGATGTGATGCATGTGTGGTGAGTGTATGTATATGTGTGTGATGTGTGCTGTGTGCAGCTTTGTGCTCAGAGACCAGAGGATGCAGGTCCTCTGCTCTATCACCCTCCACTTCATCCCCTATGACAGAGTATCTTACTGGGCCTGGAGCTTGCAGATTTTCAGCTTGACAGGGTAAGCAGCAGGTCCCACTGGTCCTCCAGTTTGTCACCACTCCCACATCCACACACTGCACTGGGGTTTGAGGTGGGCGCTTGCATGTTCAGTTTTTCATGTAGGTACTAGGGGTGCTCATCCTTGTGTGCACAGGCATTCCTATCCACAAACCACCCTCAGCCATAATGTACATAATGTACCTTTTAGAACAAGCTGTCTTTTTCTACAGTCACACCAAATATTTAACCTTACGCTTCACAAAATTTCCAATAAGGAATTAAAATGGTGTGAAGTTACATTTTAGTGGAAGCAATCTTGTGGATTCTCTTTTTTTAACCAGACATAGATAACTGTGATTGGCTTAGAAAGCCCTTGACAATCCCTGATTTTATGCACTTGCTGACCTTGAGGGTTGGAAACCCTCCTTGTAAATCTACAAGCCTCCCTTACCGCAAGCAGGCATGTTGGGAAAGAGGATGGCAAGAACAGCAGCCGCTTTTCAGTCCCTGTGTGCACAGGCTCCCTGCACGTGCCAGCCTAGTGTGGATCATCCCATGCAACAGGAGAGTTAAGTAAGAAAAGACACACGAGACGTGTGCAATTTAATGCCCAGTCATAGGCTATCCTCAAACTTCCCCACATCCACGCTTTAGGAATTAGAGAACAGTTTCCACCCCTTCGACTGCAGAGGACCAAGAATTCCAGCAGGCTTCTATGCATCAAACCCCACCAGCTGCATTAGAATGAAAGCTCACCACAAACTCTGAGCGATTCCAATGTGTCTCAAGTCCCAGTCACAGAGGACTGGGAAGGAGCCATGTCATCTATCCCTAACTGAGGAGCAACTGACAGACAGCTGATGCCTCTGAGTGAGAGAGAGAGAGAGAGAGAGAGAGAGAGAGAGACTGAGACTGACTCTCAGGAAGGTTGTGGTCGTTAGTAGTCAACCATGCTCCAGTGGAAAAATCTACATCTACCTGTGAGTGTATGGGCAGCACACATTGAATTTACTGGGTTATTTTAAAAAACAGAAGCCAGGAAGTTGGGAGGTGGGGTGGATCTGGCAGGGGCAGGGAGTAAATAGGACAAAGTACAATTTTGAAATTCTTAAAGAATCAATAAAAATATTATATTTAAAAAAGAAAACTCCACTCATACAAAAATGCATAAAGCCAAGAAAATATCCTAACCTTTTCCTCACCTCTCCCACTCCAAAAGATACCCCTATAAGCAGTATTTTAAGCCTGTATCAAAAGTGAGGACAATAAAAGTGACGGTTTAACACAAAATATAAAATCCTTAAGTAGCCTTAAAACATGGCAGAATAACTGCAGAGTTAAGTACTACGGGATAAAGATGCGGGCAGGCGGGCAAGGAGGCTACCCCTGCCTCCCAGTGAGCTACACCATCTTCATTCCCAGTACCAGCTGAAGTGTGTGAGGAGCACACCCCAGCAGCAAGCCCCAAACATCAGTAATGAAATCAAGACCAACAAAGAGACAGAAAAGAAGGGCTTGGCGGGGCATTATGAGAACTTCCAAATAAACTTCCCCTCTACTCAGAATGGGTAAAATCTTCCGGCAGATTTCCGGCCCTCATTTGCATAGCTGTGCAAGCCTATTCTCTCTTTCCTTCTTTTCCTTTCAAGCCCCTTTGCCCTTTCAATCATGAAGCATATTACTCCACTGTCAGGGCAAAGCAGTTCGGAACAACAGGGAACCCAGCTGGGATAGGAAGAGGGCAGCGGGCTCATGCATTAACATAATAATCCAACTGTGTTCCCATAGGCCCTTAGGGCAGACAGCATATTAGGTAGGCCTCCTGTGCAGACCCCGGCGGAAGCTGCCTTATCACCTGCCCATCAACCTGTGGCAGCCAGAGCAGGCTCAGTGGCGGCAGCCCCTGCCAAGCCGTGGTGCCCAATTACCTTACTACAGAAGACAGAAATCCATTTCTCTACGTCTGTTTAATGTGCTCCGTGCATTTCCTTATTTGTGACTTGAATCTGCACTTCGGCATCCTTTCCAGGAGGCTGACTTCTTGCTTTTTAACTTTTTTAAAAGTCTAGTTGTCTAAAGCCCATTCAGATACAGTAGGCAGAAAAGGACTCAGGGTGACAGAAAAACACAAAGCCCATGACGGTGAGAACCAGTTACCTAAAGATCCTTCCATCAAGTTAAAGAACTTGAAATATGTGGAGAGCCATCACTATCTCCTCAGGGAAACAGACCACCACCACTACCCCCTGTACACCCCAACTTTGCGGGAGGTGGGGGGATGGCAATCTTATTTCCTGTAGTCTCTCAGGAGAGATGCTAGCCCACTCATCGTCCCATGAGCTGTTGAGGGCACTCACCCCAGCAAGGAAAGTCTGCATAGATCACTACAATTTGCTAAAGAAAATCTGAGAAAGATATGAGTAAAGGATTTTTTTTTCCATTCTTAAATTGTTACTGGAGATCCTTATACAAAAAAGGATCCTGCATATACCGGCTCGATGGTATGCTTTTCACTGTGCACACGGGATATCATATATGCTGAGCTCCTGGTATCTTTGCTTTATTCTATGTGTGATTTTCTTTCCAAGCTTCAGTATGCTTAAAGTGATCAGTATGCTTAAAGTGCAAAAAAGCCGAGGGGTATGTGCCACCAAGAAGGGTAGCCATTACCTCACAAGCTTGTCTTCAAAACCCAACCCACAAAGCAGGAGTCACTTCAGTGATTACACACACCAGTCTAATTCCTTGAAATCACTAATTTAGAAGGCTGTGAAATAAAGGTGCATGGTGTGCTGTGTTTCATGTAGCCTGGGAAGGTTTAGAAGTATTCTACAGAGCCTTACTTATAAGTACAATATTGCCAATCTGGCTCCGGGGACATTCTCCACTGATCATGTGTTTCTAAATAAACCTGAGTTCCAGGGGGTTATGGGTATTTTAATAAAAAACGAATCCTCAAACAAAAATATATTTATCTACCATTTCTATGAATTTTAAATGTTAAGGAACCAACACTATTATTCAAGCCAACCAAGCTGGTGTCTTAGTGTGCAGTCTAATAATTAGGTAACACTTAAGAAAGGAGAGCTAGCGGGGAAGAGAGGGGAAAAAGAAAGAAAGAAAGAAAGAAAGAAAGAAAGAAAGAAAGAAAGAAAGAAAGAAAGAAAGAAAGAAAGAAAGGAGAGCTATATGGCGCAGGTCTCCAGAAGTTATGATCAGAGTCCCAACATTCCATTAGCAGCTGGGGGGGGGGGTACCCCACAGCTTGACAGTTCTGCATGTCTGTACACAGCAGACCGAGCTGATATGGGGAAAGAACCCCAGCATGAAGAGTTCTGTTTGCTCTTTAACAAACACCTGGGGAAAATTCAAATCAAGGAGAAGAAAAAACTCCTAAAACGGTTTTCTCGTGCGTGTAAATCTTGAGCTATTTAAATCTCAAAACAATATAATATGTTATAGGGTAGCGGAAGGATAAATACAAAATACCAAACTCCATTATAAATATTAATGTTTGTACGCGTGTTAAACAGCAACATTATACACACCCCTTCCTGACCTGCTGGGGATTCCGTGTGTTCTTTATTCTTCATAAATTCTTACATCTTGACAAAATGTAATAGATCTTCCAAGTCATTAGATGCAGAAACCTGATTTTTGATTAAAAGACAATAAACAACAGCTCTATGTAGTGGGGCCAGGATAAATAGGGGCACAGACTTTATTTCTTAGAGGGGCATGCTTCCTCTCTAGGGTAGACAAAAGAAATGCACTTGTAAAAACAAAAAACGTAGTGATTCCATTAGCAGGAAGTGAATTTTAATGTAAATAGCAATTTCTGCAGCAGCTAGGAGAATCTGGCTCGAAAACTGCAGCAAGAAGGTCATGGGGGTAGGAGCCACGCTTCTTTCTAGGTTTGGCAGTTCAACTTTTGATGAGCTTAAAAATCCTTAGAACATAAAGTACTGAACATAAACATTAAATTTTAACTGTGTAAATATCAACAGGAAACCCGTGAAAGATGTCTTGTTTATACTTAAGTACTAGATAGCAATTTAAATGTCTGTATCATCCCTTAGCAATGTCTCAGCTGAACTCTCCTGACATGAAACGAGTCATGCCTCCATTGGATTCTACCAGAGCACACTCCAGAGAATTGCTTCCAAGTTACCTCTTCTTCCTGGAAGGTTGATCTGACCCTCAAGAACTCCACCCACCCAGTTCAATTTGGTGTAGACTCAGCTCCGGAGATAGGAAGCAGCTAGTATATTCTGACATTTCTGCCAAAGATAAAAATTAAGTATGAAATATCAGAATTCCATGTTGAAATAGATGCCATTTTGCTTTGTTTCCTTCTGACTAGCCCTTCAGCTGTTGAGGCACAATACATTTTTCCCCAGGCAAAATCCCCAGGCTACAATAACTGAGTCTCATGTCTTCCAGGCAGTTTTCCAAACACTATCCTTGCGTATCTGATTATCCATCAGTTGTAGTTCTAGTTCATATTTAATCATGTAAATCATACTGTTAAAAAGGAAAAATAGTCCATTTAAGATATTACTCAGATACCAAGTTAATCTTCCAATGTTTTAATTGTTGACTACTGCCACATTTTTTATAAAACACAAACACTAGCTACATTTGGCCCTGGAGACAGGAGTCTCCCCATCAGCCATCCCTTCCCTGAATCCCCTTCCTCAGCCTCTCGAGGTTGACTGAGCATCAAAGACACCATTCCAAACAGCAGGAAATAATTTAGGTGAAGATGAACTACAACGCATTTAAATGAGGGAAATTTATTAAATAAATAAAAATTGAATAAACTGTTAAGAAACAAAAACTTTCAGACCATTATAGACTAAAAATAAGAACCATAAGGCTGTGTGCTCAACCCCAAGCTTTCCACAGAGAGAGAAATTTAAATGCGTTCTAACAAAACCAACTTGATTTACACTGCAAACATTCTCACTTAGTATGCAATTCTATCATCAAAGTTTATGGTTTGACTCCAATACCCATTCAAGTACTAAGTCATTATGCATGCAGTTGAGAGAGAGAGAAAAAGAGAGAGAGAGAGAGAGAGAGAAAGAGAGAGATTGATTCAAAAGCAGACCTTAACTGTCTGTTCTTACAATTTAGTTCTTATTTCTAATAAAAATAAAAATAAAAAAAATTACCTTTCATACAGATGATATGAAAAAGCACACACCAAGGGGGTAGGGTGGGGGTGGGAGTGTAAGAGGAGTGGACAATATATAAAGAACAAAGTAGAATAAACAAGTAAAAGAAACATGGGGAAAAAGCATTTTCAAAGCTCAGGGGAAAAGCATTTGTTCTGTAAGCCTGGGGACCTAAGTTCAAATCCCCAGCATCCATATAAAAAGCTGTGCATGCCTGTGAACAAAGTGGATGAGAGGCAGAGACAGGAAGATCACAAGAGTTAGATGGCCAGCCAGCCTAACCAAAACACAAGCTTAACACCACACACACACACACACACACACTACTCAACTTCCCAACACAGAAGACTCCTCAGCTTTCTAACTACAATAATATCTATTACAAAACAAATGGCCATTTAAATGGAGTGGGAGGGAGATTAGGAAGAAAAGGACAGGAATGTATGCATTCCACGTGTGCACTTAAGCATAAGGGAGCACAGGGAGATAGATCGCTGTGTGGGATACAGAAAGAGCTGCCCGCCCACAGGGGAGAGTAGGCCAAGTGATTGACAACACTGTACTGAGAAAAGTTTTTTCTTTAGGTAGCCCTTCTTAAATTAATCCACTCACTGAGGCACAGAAACATTTATGACACAAATGGATGGAAGTGGCTCAACCTGCACTTAAACCAGGAAGGCAGACAAGCACATTGGGTGTGTACTAGCATTGGTGTGTACTTCTGGGTGTGTGCTAGCATTGGTGTATACTACTGGGTATGAGCTAGCATTGGTGTGTACCACTGGGTATGAGCTAGCATTGGTGTGTACTACTGGGTGTGTGCTAGCATTGGTGTGTACTACTGGGTGTGTGCTAGTATTAGTGTGTACTACTGGGTATGAGCTAGCATTGGTGTGTACTACTGGGTGTGTGCTAGTATTGGTGTATACTACTGGGTATATGCTAGCATTGGTGTGTACTATTGGGTGTGTGCTAGCACTGGTGTGTACTACTGGGTGTGTGCTAGCACTGGTGTGTACCATTGGGTTGTGCTAGCACTGGTGTGTACTACTGGGTGTGTGCTAGTACTGGTGTGTACTACTGGGTGTGTGCTAGTACAGGTGTGTACTACTGGGTGTGTGCTAGCACTGGTGTGTACTATTGGGTATGTGCTAGCATTGGTGTGTACTACTGGGTAAGTGCTAGCAAGGGTGCTAACTGCAAGACAGAGAACAGTGTGTCAGAGTGAGAACACCACACCAAATCCCATTCTGAAGAGGAAAGAAACAAAACCAAACCAAAATCCACTACCTCCTTAGCACTTCCTGATGCAAGGGATACTTAACTCCAGAGAGATAAATCTATTAGTACCTATAAACTGCTACTAGGGGCTTCGTTTTCCTCAAGGACTTAAGAGAGAGAATCCAGCCGGGCGGTGGTGGCGCATGCCTTTAATCCCAGCACTTGGGAGGCAGAGGCAGGCAGATTTCTGAGTTCAAGGCCACCCTGGTCTACAAAATGAGTTCCAAGACAGCCAGGGATACACAGAGAAACCCTGTCTCGAAAAAATAAAATAAAATAAATAAAATAAAATAAAATAAAATAAAATAAAATAAAATAAAATAAAATAAAAGAGAGAGAGAGAATCCTTGACCACTACACAAAGAACACAAAGTCTGCACGCGCTACATGGCTAACACATATCTCCAATTATATTTAAAGACATTTTTACAGCCTTTGTGCCAAGCTTACACTGCCAGCTCTTAAAAAATGAATTGTAACATTTTAAAGCTCTAAGGCTGGCTAATCGAGTCTGATCACAGTAGTTTACAACGGCATCAGAGGAACTTTTATTAGCTGCTGTTGCTACATTATAATGCTGAACATAGAGAGAGCAAGTAGGAAGGTAGTTAGACCCATCAGCTACACTCTCACCAAGAGCCCAAGGCGCCGAAACGTCCGAATTGGATTCTTATATATTCCTTGGAATAAATTCAGCTACACATTTTTAAAGGTCCTAGAATTAGGAATGACCTAATAGCAAATGTATTCATGTCTCCCAAATGTAACTAAAGAATGTAAAGTCTCATGGGTGAGGCAAACAGGAAAGGATGTTAAGATTTTTTAATAAGCATTAGTAATACCGAAGTGAAGGGCGTCTATGATTGGTAAGGGACAGAGTCCCACCACTAAGATGTATTCTCAATTCATTTGAAAACCAGGAAGCGGTGCTCCCACATCCAACTCCAAAACAACAGTGTGTTAGGAGGGACTGAAAACCAGCCCCTGTCACACAGAAGCCAGCCAGCCCCTCACCAGTGGTTTCTTACACTGTGACTCACAACTGCAATGCCCCCATGGTCACAGCAGATGACGATGATGCCCTTCTGATGGCTCGTGGCTGGGGCTAAGAACAACAGTTGAGGGATTTAAATCAAATGAGCTCTTTTCATTTCAGGTTTTTTGGATGGTAAACTCCCAACTAGATACACAAAAGAAAATTGATCCAAACTGAAATAAACTCTCTAAAATTTAAGGTTATTCCAACAAAAGGGTTAATTAGGAAAACAAATTTTCTCCGACTGTTAATAATGGGAACAACACACACTATGTGCCCATAAGTAATGCGCAGGTATCTTTGATCTTCAGCCCCACGCGGTTTCTACTGCCTACTGTAGCCTGGCCTCTGGGACTCTCTTAGAACCAGACATCTGGCTACTTTGTTGTTTCAGACTAATCTCCTCCCGAGAGAGCTCAAAAAAAAAAAAAAAAATGACACCAGGCAAGGAGGGTCCTGGCAGGGAAAAACATGACAATATTAGCAGATTCCTTTCTAGTGGAGAGAGTACCAAATAGTCTTGGATTTCTATAGGTCCTCTGGAGCACCTCGGCCCTGGGCTTTACCCTGGCATGATTTTAAAGGGATGTATAGAGTACCATTAAGGCCCATCAATCATCTTGCAAGTCCACTGAATGTTAATCACAGGCTATTGTACTGTGATGAGAAAGTTGTGGGGAAAATATAAATCAGATTAACTCTTCACCCATCTGTTAGGGTTGGGCGATGCCTGATAAGACAAAGAGTTTTAATTGTTAGCTGAAGGCTACACTAAAACTATGGGACAGTGTCTGAGCTCTGCAAACACTGCTCATGCCTCCGGTCCAGCCAACTCCCTGGCCTGTTTCTTTTTTTAGCCGGGACTTTTCATTTTTCTAAGGAATCTCTGGCACCAACCTCCTGGAAAGGTTTTATAAAGTGGATTTTTTTTCTGCGGAAATGAAATAGTGCGAAGTGATGCAGGCTAAACAATTCAAAGTCAAGGATAAAAATGGTATTTTTGTAGCGATGGAACCATCAATATTTTCCCCAAGGCAACAAATTACCATGAATATCTTAATACCTGTTTAGAGATTATTATTCAAGACCTAAAATCTATACAACAGAGGAAGAAAAAAATCATTTACTGTTTGCTCGACAAATAGAATATAAATCAAGTAGGATAAATGCATGATATGAATCTGACACTTCATCCTAAAATCACATTTCACATTCACAAATCACATTCTTACATATGATTGCAAACTTCGGCAATATTTGAAATCACATGAGCACTGTCACATGGTATTCGTATTGCTCTTATGTGGTGACAGCACACTCACCAGACTGTCAAAATGCCCAAGAGGCTCATCCCGGGCCTACTGTAGAGGGAAATTCCCTTTTTTTTTTTCTGTAACTATCTTCTTAATGATACTGATATGAACGATGCAGCAATTTCAACCTTATACTATCTTTCACGGTAAATTCCAAATGCCCTATTTTATCGCAGTAAAACCTACTCTAATATCCACTGTAACAAAATATCAACTAGGATACTCAGGAAATACAACCTACGATTGTAGGTAAATAGCGGCTGCTTCTTCTTTTCCTTTTCCCTTTTCCCTTTTCCCTTCTCTTTCCCCTCCCCTCCCCTCCCCTTCCCTCTCCTCCCTTCCCCTCCCCTCCCCTCCCCTCTTCCTTCCTTCCTTCCTTCCTTCCTTCCTTCCTTCCTTCCTTCCTTCCTTTTGGAGGCAGTTCCTCTGTATAGCCCTGGCTGTCCTGGAACTCCATCTGTAGACCAGGCTGGCCTTTAATTCAGAGATCCGCCTGCCTCAACCTCCTGAGTGCTAGATTAAAGGTGTGCGCCACCACGTCCCATGGTAAACAGCTTCTAAAAACTAAGGAACAAATGTATTACTGGCATCAGATTATCAGAATTCAAAACCAAGAGTTGGTAGCTAACACTGAGGAAATCAGTATCATTTGTTGTCCTGAGACAAGGCTTCGCCCAGCTCAGGCTGGCCTTCAACTCCTGACCCCTCCTCCTTCCCAAGTACTGGGATTACACATGTCGTGTGGATACCAAAAATTAGAAATCTTAAATTGAATCAACCAAACATGACATTCAATTTAAAAGGCAAACACAAGGAATTTCTTTTCTTACCACAAAGGAAATGCATTTCTTTGTGTATTCAGGCAAATCCTCAAATGAGTTAATGGTATGCATATACATACATACATTGTTTACATTGGTGTTCTGCCTCCATGTATGTTTGTATGTGGGTGTCAGATCCCCTAGAACTAGAATTATAGACAGTTGTGAACTGCCATGTGGGTGTTAGGATTTGAACCTTGGTCCTCTGGAAGAGCAGCCAATGCTCTTGCCCTCTGAGCTATCTCTCCAGCCCCTCTCCATTTCTTTAGAGTTTCATATGTGAACACAAGCTTAAACACAGTCTGAATTCCCCAAGACTACCATCTTACCCCTGTTTCTTGATCTACTGAGAAAAAAATACATGGAGAAAAAAATGAAATGAATGAAAATTAGTTTAAATCAATTTCCCATAGGTTCAATCCCCCAGATCACCCAGGAACTTAAAATTTCATTTGACTATGTCTCGAAATTTTCTTTTCTGGGTAGGAGGTGTGCACGTGTGTATACACATGTTCATATGTGTGGGTGTGTATGAAAGCAGGTCTGTTTGCAGATAGATGTGTGCACATGCCTGAGGAAACCCAGGGTTGAAGTCAATTGTCTCCTGTGGGAGCCTTCCCCTATCACTTTGCACCTTACCAGTGGGGCAGGACCCCTCAGCTGAAGTCACAGCTCACAGTGACTTCCAGCCTGGCTGGCCAGCCTTTCTCAGGGATTCTGTGTCTCCATCTTTCCAGTGCTGGGAATACAGGAAGTCACCAGGCCTACTCGGCATTTACCTAGAATCTGGGGATCTGAACTCCCGCCCCCAAGCCTGTATGGCACCAACCACAATGACATCTTCCCAGCTCCTTGAAATCTGTGAGCTTTAACAGCTCCAGGCCCCTTAGCTGACTAGGCATCTCCCTGCACCACACAAAGAAAGCTGATTTGATTCATTTCGAGAAAATTGCAGAGCATTCCTTCAAAAATAATAATAATAATAACAATAGTGGTCACCTAAGCTTTAGACCTTGTGAGACCCTGTGCTCACAGCAGAGTGGGGTGGGGAGTACAGTCTGAAGGTTTCCTAGAAGGCTGGTGTTGGGAGGCAGCATGCCGAGAGACATCCTGGTGGACCTCAGGAACGCCATCTGTACAGTGTCTCCTAGACTGCCTTCAGATACTGACAAGCTCCAGCAAGCTACTCAACCATGGAAGCTTCCTGAAGAAGACATTGTATAAGGGCTGCCTCAGTTACTGGGTGTCTAGGACAAGCTGGGCTGTGGTAGCACACACCTTTAATCCCAGTCTGGTCTACAGAGCGAGTTCCAGGACAGTTAGGGCCACACAGAGAGACCCTGTCTCGGGGTGGGGGTTGTGGAAGAGTCTAGTTCAGGGCTTGAAAATTTCAGAGGATGTCCCGCTTTGGTCTGAAAAAGCGCTTATACCCAGAGGAAGTGACTGCAGTGACAATAAGAATGACGGTGACAGCAAAGGGGTCAGAGCCATGCTTCTAAAGGTCTAGCTTGCTCAGTGGAGGAAGGGAAAAGACCAAAGGTCCAGGAGGACATCTCGGTGCACAAAAACACATGCAAGCCTGAGGATAGGAATTCTATCAGAAAATCCACAGCAGGAAGAGAGAACTGGCCCTCGACCTCTGACCTCCACATATGCACCGTGGCACATGTGTGCACCTATGCATGTGAGGAACACAAACAAATATACAAATCATGGTTAAAATAATTCAAGTCACCAGAAAAGAGAAGAAATGCCAAGGGTAGAGTGAGGGAGGAGAGAGAAACACTCAGAGACAGAGGCGCTAGTTTTGGTTTTTGTTGTTGTTATTGTTGTTTTGTTTGAGACAGTTTTGCTTTACAGTGCAGAACGACCTGGCATTCACAGAAATCATATGGCCTCACACCTGAGGTACTAGGATTCCAACTGGAAGCCACCATACCTGCTTAAAAGAACATTTTAAAAAATACAAGGATAAAAAGTGATGGGGCAGGAGCTGGAGAGATGGGTCAGCAGTAAAGAGCGCCTGCTGCTCCTGTCCAGGGCAGGCGCTGGCTCCCAGCACCCACGTCGGGGAACCCACAATGGCCTGTGACTCCACTTCCAAAATCCAACTCCATTCTCTGATTCCCCTCCCTTCTTCCATGGACACCTCTTGTATGTAAGCGGCGCAAATGCATACACATTCGAGCACACACATACACACATTAAATAATTTAACGAATACACACCTTTTAAAAGTTAGGTAAATGTGTATAATTCTCACTTTTTTTTTTTTTTTTTTTTTTTTTTTGGTTTTTCGAGACAGGGTTTCTCTGTGTAGCCCTGGCTGTCCTGGAACTCACTTTGTAGATCAGGCTGGCCTCGAACTCAGAAATCCGCCTGCCTCTGAATCCCAAGTGCTGGAATTAAAAGCCACCACGCCTGGCTCTCTTCTCACTTTTACAAAATGAAAATCTTGTGAGCCAAGTCAGTCAAAGAGAGAAAATAGGTCATTTTTCCTCAGCTTATCTTCATTTAAAAAACAAAACATGATTTTTCTACACCAACAGAAAAAATAGTACACTGAGCTCCTAATCTTCGAAGCAATAACATACCAGTCAATAAGATAATGCAATATTCAATTAGAGGTCATTCAGATAAGCTGTTGAGAGTAATGATTAATTTATTGCCAATTAATTGCATTCAATAGACTCCCCAATCACTATTACTTTATAAGCCAGTCTTCTAATAACGATAGCAATAACTTACAGTGTTTTGTAATTGGCAATGTGTGTTCACAAAGTTAAATTAATCATTTGACAAGACTGAATTAAGAACTATACACACTGGGGTGGGGGCAAGAAACATTTCATATAACCTAAGGAATGGAATGGATGTAGGGGTAAGGTTGACACATAGTAACAGCGTTTCTAACAGTGCATTTAATTTTTCCCTTTATTTAAACTATCTTTAAAGAAAAAAAAGTGTGTGGTGTCTTAACTAGAGTTTCAGATTCCCTTTATAACAGTTGATAAGGTGGGAAATATTTCCGTAGGATTGGCTGCCTGAGAGAGTTTGGAGCTGAAATCAAAACAAACACAGGACAGTGGTTGCCTCTGTGTGGGCGTGGCGGGGCCTCTGTGTGGGCGTGGCGGGGCCTCTGTGTGGGCGTGGCGGGGCCTCTGTGTGGGCATGGCCGGGCCTCTGTGTGGGCGTGGCGGGGCTCCTCAGCTTAGTTTTCAGCTTCTTCTCTGTAGGGGGCAGAATTCTTAAGACAGAACCTGCCTTTCCCTCCAACTCCCACCTGCACAGCCATTAGGGGGCCAAATGACTCTTTCACAGGGGTTACCCTAAGACCATCGGAGGACAGAGATATTTATATTATAATTCATAACAATAGCAAAATTACAGTTATGAGTTAAAAACAAAAACAATCGTATGTTTGGGGGTTATCACAACAAGGGACTACATTAAAGGGTCAGAGCACTGGGAAGGTTGAGAACCACAACTCTAGGATGATGCAGGACACAGGAACAGCCTGTGTCACTCACCACCCAATCAAACTTGCATCTCTGGGGCACCACAAAGCAATAACTTTGCCACCAGCTTGCCACAAGAAGCAACTTTTCAAGCTATTTGCTGGCTGAACTACAGTTGTTTCCTCCTTGGCTAGTTTCTTCTGCTCCCCATTGAGGTAAAACCATTCCAGCGACCAAGTCTCCACACAGTATCTGAGCTCACCTTCTCCACCAGACCCAGTCCCATAAATCTTCCAGAGTTTGCTATCCTGATCCCACAGAGCAAGTCCCAGCCACACTGGGTAAGAACGTGTGTCATTCACATTCAAGAGCCAACTCTTCAGAGAGCTCTGTAGGCCCATGATCCCTTACTGACCAGGCTCACCCATTCACAGTCACCAGACCAGTATCTCTCACCCCTTAGTAACTGCAAGCACTAGCAATCTGTTCTGGTAGTGCTGACATCTACTCCTTAGACAAGTACTAAGCCAATCACTTTAGTGAAGAACCGACATGGCACTGGGATTTCAGTAGAGCTAATAATAGAGTTTTACTTTTGGATGAGGGATGGAAGTGTCCTGATGAGGTCAGGAATTCCTAGCTGTGGGACCTGAAACAGGTTTGTTAACCTCTCCATCCTCATTTGCCCAACTATAAAATTGGCATAGTGTAACACTATACAGATAAGATAATTAACACAATTGTTAGAGAAGTGAAAAAGCTAAAGAGTGCTTTGTACAACATACCTAATATAGAAAATGGATTTATCACAGTAAGTGACCTAAAAAGAGTATTCTCACATATATTTAAATCTTAGATAGACTAGAGCTTCCATAAAGGAGAAACTGTTCATTTTAAACAATGGGCATCAACTTCATTCATTTAAAAAAATAAAATTTATCAGACATATGTGGTAACATAAGTCTATAACCCAGCACTTAGGAGGCAGAAGCAAGATGATCTCTAGTTCAGGGTCAGCCTGGGCTACACAGGGAGTTCTAGGCAAACCTGGCCTACACAGTGTATCCTGTTGTGTTGGCTAGTGTTTATGTCAACTTGATACGGCTAGAATGAGTCATCAGAGAGAAAGGAATTTCAATTGAGAAAATGCCTCTGAGTAGGCTAGAGGCAGGCATGTACGGCCTTGTCTTATTTAGTGATTGATGGAGGAGGGCCCAGCCCATTATGGGCAGCACCATACCTGGTCAGATGGTGGGGGGTTCTGTAAGAAAGCAGGCTCTGCAAGCCATGAGGAGCAGGCCAATAAGCAGCACCCCACCATGGCCTCTGCATCACCTCCTGCCCCCAGGTTCTTACCCAGTGTGAGTTCCTGCCTTGGCTTCCCTCAGTGGACTGTGAATCTGAATATGTAAGCACTTACATAACCCCTTTCCTCCTCAAGTTGCTTTTGGTCATGGCGTTTCATCCCAGCAACAGAAGCCCTAGGAGTAGTCCTAAGTGAGACACTTGGGTTTTGTTTGTTTGTTTGTGGGGAGTGAGAATCTGCTAATGTTTTCTAATGTCCAAATCATTTTTTTCCATAGAAGATATTTAAGTAGATGGTTTACCATCATCCAAAGTTACACAAGGAAAAGAAGACAGAGAGGATCCATTCAGCTAAAATCTTGTGCATGTTTTTTTTTTTTTTCATTCTCTGATGGCTTCAAAAATGCATAGCTAACACCAGAGAAGTTATTCATTTATTTCTAAGGTCCTGCCAGCTATAGAAAGCTCCTCCTTTCTTCCATTCAAAGTGCTACTTCCTTGAAGGCTCAAGGCAAACACTTAAGGGCATTTCTCCAAAGGCTATGGCTGCCTGTGTGGAAACAAAGTAGAAGAAGTAGAAGTACCTGAAACATTGCAGGTATGCATCCTGACTTTTCTGTAAAGGTTTGGCACTGGACAGAGCGTAACTGGAAATGAATTACTGCCTTAATAGTACACAGAGTGGCGGTTAGAGTAAGAAATGCCCCTCACTTGGACGCTTGGTCCCTAGGCTCTGGTGATATTTAGGGGGAGGAGGGGCTTCAAGTGCCTTTGGGAGGTAAAGCCTTGCTGGAGGAAGTGTATCACTAGGGGCGGGCCTTGCTGGAGGAAGTGTATCACTAGGGGCGGGCCTTGCTGGAGGAAGTGTATCACTAGGGGCGGGCCTTGCTGGAGGAAGTGTATCACTAGGGGCGGGCCTTGCTGGAGGAAGTGTATCACTAGGGGCGGGCCTTGCTGGAGGAAGTGTATCACTAGGGGCGGGCCTTGCTGGAGGAAGTGTATCACTAGGGGCGGGCCTTGCTGGAGGAAGTGTATCACTAGGGGCGGGCCTTGCTGGAGGAAGTTTGGGGGGAGGAGGAGGCTTTGAGCATTTATAGTCTCTCCCCACTTCCCGGTTGTTTTATGCTCGGTGTCTTCATTTGAAGATGTAAGCTCTCAACTTCCTATTGCCATGTCTGGCTGCTGCCATGGCTTCCTTTCAAGATGAACACTTAACCTTCTAGAACCATAACTCAAAGTAAACTTTCGTAAGCTGCTTTAGCCACAGTGCTTTGTCAAAGCAACAGAGCCCTGACTGATGGCATCGTGGAGATGCCTAGGTTTCTTTTGAATCTTCCTAAGTACTCATTTATTTGAACAACTAGTCATATGTTTGAAGGTACATTGACAGTGCCTCTACACACTGGCTACAGCAGCTGCAACTGTGGATGAGAGATACCCATGGTGATGGAGGAAGGCCCTTTCGTGAGACACAAAGGCCTTCACGATATACTATGCTAAAGATGTGTAGACACAAGGGAAGACCAGAGGACTTGGGAAAGAGATAGGGAATGCTTCCTAAAGGAAGAAGCTACCAGTTAAAGAACACACCCAGTCAATAACTTCTTACAGGGCATTTTTACCAAGTTTGGGCTTCTTGGTCTAATCTGGGGCGACCCTTATTTTTCCCACCAGGGTGGCTCAAGTTCTAAGTAATATATGAGCTTTCTGTTCAGGACTGGCCAGGGACAGACAAGGCAGCATAGGTAATGAGCCACAGGCACTGAAGCAAAGAACTAACGAAGGCCTTCATCCAGACCCCTCCATTCTTGCTCTCTAACCCTAAATGTGTTTGTGTCCATTTCTCATCTGTATAACAGGGACTAGCACAGTGTCTAACTTAAGAAAAGAGTACTCTGTCCACTTCCCACTGCCACACAGCCATGTCTGTGACTGCGAGGGCTGCTACAAATTCAGGCGTGCCCTCTTCTAAATGCAGGATAGGCTCCTGCTGGGCCCACTCTGGGCAAGTGGGCTACATACAACAGTCTGGAAGAACAAGTGCATGCCAACAATCCCCTTACACAAAGACCATGTGTATGTAATATCTTTAATTTTTATGATATTTACTTATTTTTTGTGACTATGCACACATACGTGGACACAAGCATGTCACAGCATGCACATGCCAGTCAGGAGATAAATGGCAGGGTTCACCACATGGGTTCAGGAGACAGGCAGGTTGTCAGGCTTGGCGACAAGTGCCATTAACCACTGAGTAACCCTGTCAACCTTGCAATGATGAACTATTTGATAAAGAACCTACTGCAAACTCAAATGAAAGTGAAGGCATATCCGTTCCTTGTTCTTCATAAAAAGGATAACACACACCAAGAAACATTTTTAAGCTAACCCATCATGAACTTAAACAATGATTGGTAGCTGTAACATATAAATATACTTTACCTCATAAGTTAGTTTAAACTTTGCAGTAACACTGTTTCAAGGAGCATACTGGACAGACAAGTGAGTGAGAAACACTTCTGATCACAACATGAATAATTCTCACAACAGGTTCTCTTAAATGGATTTTCACAAATGAGAAAATATGTCTACCCTAAGACACTATTCATCTCTATCCCGCCTGATCTACCCTTCCCTAGTTTGTCACAGTAAACAAGAAAAAGGTCCTTGTGACAGGTAGAGAACACATGGGCCTGGAACTCCCTTAGATGTCTGAACAGGTGAAGCCACGAGCACATGAGGAATGGAGTCACTGGCTTCCTCAAACTCCACTTTACTGCCTTCATTATGAATTCTCTCTCTCTCTCTCTCTCTCTCTCTCTCTCTCTCTCTCTCTCTCTCTTTGTTTTGTTTTGGTTTTTCGAGACAGGGTTTCTCTGTATAGCCCTGGCTGTCCTGGAACTTACTTTGTAGACCAGGCTGGCCTCAAACTCAGAAATCCTCCTGCCTCCTCCTCCTGAGTGATGAGATTAAAGGCGTGCGCCACCACGCCCGGCTCATTATGAATATTCTTATGTTGCTTTAAGGGATGCAAAGAAAGGTCTCTGCAAAGAACACTCACCAGATGGCATCTAAATAAATACAAAAATAAGAAAAAACTGTCTGATTAAGGACGAGCACAGCAGGCTCTTTGGTGAACTGAAGTAACCCTGATTCTAACAGCATTGGTCTAGACTTGGAGGGGGCATTCCTTGACTAACAGGCCTGCCTGTCAACTAGAAATGAGGGAATGAGGAGATTGCTGTTGGAAGCACAGGCAGGCTAAGGAGGCTCAACATAAACTCAAAAGGACCATGTTCTCCAAGTGGCCAACACCACAGGAAGTGCCTGTACGTGACATAAAGCTGAGACTCCCCAGCAGGAACCAATGTTGGAAGTCTATGCAGAGGATCACAGCAGCTAACTCACGCATGGGACTGGACAGCAGCTTGCCCTGCAGTAGTGTGGTTCCAAGCTGTGGTTCACAAAATGAGTTTAGTGAGCTAAGTTAGCTTGATCCTTCCCAGCATGCAAGGGAGGGAAGGAAGGAAATAAGAGAGAAAGGAAGATGGAATAAAGGGGCAAGGGAGCTACACAGAACGGCTATATTTTGGGAAACTCAGCTTCTACAAGTGGGAAATATTTAAAAATAAAAATCACTAAATTCTAAATATAGTATACAAGTTCAATATCTTGGCACTTGATTCAACCCAGCTCAGGGAGCCCTCCTGATATACTAAGGCCATTGGTTTGCATCCAAGCGCTCTTGACCATGAGTGCTCTTGGAAATCTCACGACACTCTATGACAGGGTGTTCTCATTAGGTACTTAAAGATACAACTCGGTACCTTCGGAAAGCAAGTAAGTTTAAAAGACTGTACAAAGATCAAGCAGGACTCCACAGTTTCTGTGGTCATAATAAGCAGCCAATGCCAAACCCCTTCGTGTGAAGATGCAGCTAGAATTAAATGCCTGTTTAGGAGGCCTACAAATCCACACCACAATGAACCAAAGCATAAACATCCACAGTTAAGGATCGAGGCTAGCTAGGGGTAGGGTCAAAAGAGAAAGAGCTGACTGCTGAACTTAAACTTCGTCATATTTCCATAAACCCAGGAAGTCGGCAAAATACTGAGAAAAAGTCCATTTTTCCAAAGTAACAACTTCATAACTACATGCAAATGCAGGAACCAAAAACTTTTCAAAATGTGCATGCCCAGAATCTGAACATAAAGGTAAAGATAATCAAACTATCATAAGACACAATAAGGGCTGGAGAGATGGCTCAGCGGTTAAGAACAACACTGACTATTCTTCCAGAGGTCCTCAGCTCAATTCCCAGGAACCACATGGTGGCTCACAACCACCTGTAATGGAATCCAATGCCCTCTTCTGATATGTCTGAAGACAGCTACAGTATACTCATATACATAAAATAAATAAATATATCTTTAAACGAAAGACATAATAAATTGATCATTACTTATAAGACTGTTAAAAGAATAGTTTTAAGTACTGTTATTTAGACTAGCATTTCCCCAAATCAGCAAGGGATCCAAGATTCCACTTAGACAGGAGCCTGGTGTTGGAAATGGTCACTAACCACAGTGAACATGATTCATGCAGACACTGTGATGGAAAAGAGGATTAGACTAGGAGCAAATGTTTATGCTGAGAGGGAGAAGGCACCTGTGGGCTTCAGCTTGTTCACAGGGCAGTGCCAGGATGCCTTCCTAGGTGCTGAGTCTGAGGAAAACACCATGTGTGTTTATTCAATCTTTCTGGTTCCAAATTCTAAAAACAATATTCCAAGGAGTAATTTGGTTCCTATGACCTTTTGTTCTCTGAAGATATTATCTTGGATAGCTGATATAAATACTCCAGGTTACACATACACACACACACACACACACACACACACATTATTAACATGCTAACTAATAAACTGCAGTTATCCATCCTGTAAGTTTATTTAAAACACTAATCATCTTAATATTTACCCACTGTCTATTGCTTATTAAACTGAAGCTCTTATAAAGGCACCACAAAAAGGAAGACACATCAAGCACTCAGTACATGCTTTTCAAGAGAGCAACTAGATGCGCACATTTAGAAGAATGAAGCCATTTCTGTTTGGTTTTGACCCTAGGACAAGGGCTAAGATGCATGTTATACACCAAAGCAGACTTGGCCTCCAGGTCTTCCCAACATCCCTAGGTCCCTACCTGCCATACCCTGTCCCCAACCCTGAACATTTCAGCCCAGGGGCTGGGTTGCCCTTCTCCCATTGGCTCTTAAGTATAACAGGCGTACATTTTGGTCCCCCTCTCCTTCTCCTTCTCTTCTCACTCTCTGCTTTCTCTCTCTTCCCCCTTTCCTCTCTTCCTTCCCTTAGCAACTTCCTTGACCTCTTTCCCTGGGGCCAGTGAACTCGGTGCCTCAGAGCAGCATCCCAGTAAACCTCCCTTTTGAACTGGCTCACTTCACTGGAGAAATAACTAATCAATTCCAGAAGTAATAGAGCTGGGCATGCAATGCAGCGAGTACTGAGACACTGGAACCATGAGTTCAATGCCAGCTGAACTACAGAATGAATCCCAAGCCAGTAGAAACACAGCAAGACCTGGTCTGCAAGAGGAGGAGGGAGGGCATCCTCCAGCCAGGTTCCGACTGGAGAACAATACTGGTTCTTTCTTAACTGATCCCTCACACTTTGCATGCATTCCAATGTGCAGACCAGTCAGGCCCAAGTGAGCCATCTGTGAAATGCTTATGTAATTACTATTGTTCCCTGAAAGGCTAAGGCAAGGGTCAGAGAGGTCTGGAACTTCGGGGAACCTGCAGATAGTGAAGGTAAACAAAGGAGTGCAAAGCATGCTTGACTCCAGGGCAAGGGCAACCCAGTGCTCAAGCACCGCTGGAATTCGCCAGGGCAGGAAAAAAACACATTACCACACCTTAAGCTGGACCTGCTTACTCTTCACCCAAGAGCCGAGCAGTCGATAAGAGCTCTACACTAAGGTGCAGGTCACATGCTTGAGCTCTGGAGAGCAGGATTGACTCTGAAGCAGGAACCTGGCCTGGCTGATGCTCTTTTCAAGTTCAGGTCTCAGGAATCCACTCCCCTTGAGGTGGGAAAAGGGCTAAACATGAAAAAGTGAAGTAATAACACCAAAGAGCAAATTCAGAGAACAGTATCAGGGAACCAGAAGTAAGATGTAAGGGGATGGCCATGGTATCAAAGGCTGAAGCCACGTAAGACAGAACTGATTCTTGGAGGCTGGACACCATTTTGTCCACTGAATTCTTCTGCCTGCTCGGGAGAATGGAAGATAGACTGAAAGGCATTGGAGTTAAGTGAGAAAAGCCTGAGGTAGATTAAAAACCTTGAGAAAGTATATTTTGAAAGACCCACAATGTGAGGACTCCCTCACGTTCTGACTCAGGAGAGGCAACAACCCCAAAATCACCCACAAGAAACGATCTTGCTGCAACTGCAAGAGGATTTTTATTCGAGAGCGTTCTCGGGCCCATGGTCATACACCACGCAGGGGTAGAGGACCATGGCGCCCCGAGTAGCTGAGTAAGGGGGTATTTAAAGGAAGAAACCACAATTCATGGAGGTGGGGAGGGTGTTGTTGGAAAATACCAAAAATACCAGTTAAGAGTCACAAGGAAGTATAAAGTCACAAGTGTCAGGTTATCTCTCAAGACAGTTTCTAAGAGCCCCTAACAATCTAAGAGCCCCTAAAGATAGCACATTTGCATTGCAGGTTCCAGTAATGGTCAGGGTGCCATTCTTTGAATTGAACCCAGGAAGAGGGTAGGTGGAGGAATGTCGCTATCTGTTTTATGACCAGTACCTGGAGCACTAAGCCACAAAGGCTACACTCCCAAGCCTGGGCCCAAAAGCCTCGAATTTTGTTTTTACTTTGCTATACTTTTTTAATACTTCTTCAATTTAACCACATTTACAACGGCTTACATTGGAACCAGTCAGCTCTTTCTGGTGCTCCTAAGAATCCAACCAGGGCCGGGCGGTGTGCTAAAGCTAAAGGCGAGGAGGGCAGAGTATAGACAGAAAGCCTTGTGCTGCTACATACGACTGCTGTCCTGTCATCCAAGGGAAATGTGTGCCCCACTAAAATGAGTGCAAGAGGTGGCCTGCACACAGCTGAGGGCTTGCACACAGGGGCAGACTGCACACAGCTGCAGGCATACAGAGTTGGCAGCTTGTAAGAAGGTGCAACACTTATCTCATTTCTTCCCACATGCCATTAGCCCACTACCCACTGAACCAAGCATAGGCTGCCCCACTGATAGGAGAAAGTAAGGGATGGATGGTACACTGCTTGCTAAGGGCAGTGACTGACAGATAGGCTTCCCTCTCCTCCAAGTCCTCCCTGAGTGGATCAGATTTGCTCCGACTGCCTTTATAAATGTTTCAAAGAACGTTAGCTTCATAGAGCACTGGATTAGCAAAGGCGACTCCCCACTGATAATGCAAAATAACCCTGATAAGCCAGGGACTGAATTCTCCCTCTCCACTTGGACTGCGATGATCTTGACTTTTCACCTCTAGCAAAAAGCTCTGAGCTACACGTACAAAGCTGGTAATGAGGGCTTCATTTGCTTTCCAAGCAGTGAGAAAACCTTTTTATAATACACTCAGGTAGTCATGACCTTCACCTATGACTTAAGAGTTCACCAGACGTAATAAAGATCTTTGCTCAGGGGACACCTCTTAAATCTCCTTTACAAAGATCTGGACACCAGCCCCATTGATGAAACTATACACACACTTCTATACTCCAAATCAAAATGTTTCTTTAAAGTGTATTTGGAATTCATATGTCTATTATCAAAGGAGTCTAAAATCCTTCTACCTCATAAACACTATATAATTAAAAACCTCAATTATGTTTCTATTTGAAAACAAGCATGCTAACGGAATCCTTTATTAGGCAAGACAACAACCTAATGCCTCCAACTAGAAACACAACCCAGTTTCCCAAGCAGAACTCAATCTGTGTGTATTTGGGACTTTTCTACATTAAGGTAAGAAAACAATAATTTAGTAAAAAGAGTCCCTCTAAAATGATTTCACTCTTCTATTTTTGCATAGTTTCTAACAGAAGCCAGAGGTCTGAGTCTTCTCAAGGGCAAATAGACTGAAGGGCAGACAGAACACAAGCCCTGCACACAAGCAAACAGGATGCTGCCTTAGCAGTGAACAGAGAAACGAGGTCTAGCCTCCTCTCCCTTTTGGAGAAATGAGGTCCAGCCTCCTCTCCCTTTTGGAGAAATGAGGTCCAGCCTCCTCTCCCGTTTTCTGGCTAGTGGGTCATAAAACCAGATTACCCACTGACTCTCTCTTCTTTCCCAAAAATCTTCATGTGACAGGTCATCCTACTCCATGCTTGGGGACAAAGAGGCAAAGACCTTACAGGGACACCAGAGCAAGTATGACCAGCAGACCGTCTTATGCCCGCAGTGCACTGGTCATAACCATGCCATCCACTTGGGTCCTCTACTGCTACAAACTTCAGGCTCTGCATACAGAAGCATGCAGCCTCCGGAGCTTTTTTGGTCCCATTTCGGAAGCTTCTCCCATGCCAGGTAAAACTTCAGTTAAACAAGTCTGCTCTGTCTTTTTTCTCATTAATCCATCCTCTGTTACAGGCTTGGAAGAAGATGGCTTCCTCTGTGACAAAAGTTTATCTATTTTCCTTATTCCTTATGGTAAAAATGAGAAAAGTCTTAGGTGAAATGGCCACGTAGCTAGCCTTACACACCACATCCTATTTCTGAAGGTGGACATAGGCACAGAGGTGCCGTTACACTTTGAAATGCATGCACAGGTTTATATACCACTTGCAGACAAAACAGAATTCATTCTGTGAAAGACAAAGAGAATAGCAAGGTCCATCCGCAGACACTGGAAACCAAAAGGCGGGGTAGACTAAGGCCAAAAAAATTTAAGCTCACTACTGTAATAACCCAGGCAGTACTCATGCAACTGATACACACAATTTATCTTGGGGAGATGGGGGAGGAATGATAAGCCAATCTAAGCAGCCTGCCTACAAGAGTCCTTTAAAGGTGGAGGGGCCTGCTGCAGTGATTCTGATACCAAGCACAGCGTTAAATACAGGTAAGGGTTAGCACTGTCAAACAGGGTCTGAAGCGTCTTCCTCTGGTCCTGACCTTATCCAGTGGGATTCCTGCTGTCTTTTCTGTCTTCACTCTGCTATTTTCTTTTCCCTTCATCCCTCTGAAGGCAGAGTGCTTGCCTCCATTTCTCTCTCACCTCTGCAGCTTCACCCAGCAGTTAGGACCCACATGCTCCAGTTTTAGAGATGCCTTTGAGTGAATTCTCCTTTGCTAAGCTTCCAAGAGAATACTGAGGCACTAGTAGGGAGTATCTCTTCTCGAATGCTGCCCTCGATAGTGTTTGGCTCTGAATTAACATTAGCATAGATGAGAGAGAGATGTCTTTATAACCACGCTGTAAAAAACTAATAACTCCAAACATAAGGCAGTAATTTTCCAATCTTTTAAAAAATAAATTTCTTCTATAGAAAGGATTCCCATGACAGTTACTGTAAGTTGTACATAACTTAGATTTGAATATGAAGATTCTCTTGGCAAGACCCATAGATTTTAAGCCTTTGAAAGGCTTTTTTGGGGGGTAGAGTAAAACTTCTTATCCCAGAACCTTACATTTAAAACAGAAATCTAACTAAATAAATGTACATGCTTTTCAGCAACTATATTATAAACTGTATAAACTATGTTGTTTTATTATCTCATGCTTTGCAATAAAATTACCTCTGTAAACCTTTTTTGCTTTTTCTACTATTTAAAAAAATAAGCTACAATTGCATGTGTTCGCTCACACAGACATACACACACACACAGACATGCATGCATGAACCACTTTCACCATAAGTTAGTTGTACAATATCAACAATATATCACAATTTTGCAGTTTGGAGGAAATGCACTTCAAATACTAAAATAAATAAATAACAGTTATAAAACAGTTACGGAACCGCGTTGCCAGCATTTACATTAAGACGACTGACAACGTAAATGTCACAAAGTTAAACTGTTAGCCAACCCCACCCCTGAAGAGCATTTTCAAGCATGTGTACGATGAGCCCAGGAAACAGCTCAGAGGGGGGAGGTGCTCTCCTTTAAGCCTGGTGACCTGAGTTTGATCCCCAGAACGAACAGACCCCCACAAGTTGTCCTCTGACCTTCAAATGCACCCTGGAGCACATGCGCTGTGGCCCTCCTTCTCCCTTCCTTCTTCACACCCTCCCCCTCTCACTTTCTTAAATTCCTACATAAGAATATACTACACTTTTCCTGTAAAGCCCACCCTCTATGATCTCTGAATTTCATTCTCCAGTCTGCAAGACAAGAACCCAAAACCCAGAGTATAGTCACAATAGCTAAGGTGGACCAATTAGCCAGAGTTCAGAAAGAACTAGGGTAAGTTTATTCAGGAGTAAGCCTCCGAGACAATTACATCAGGCGAATGAAAGTGACTTTCAAATGGAAATATTAGAATGGCAAAGTTTTCAAACTGACAAGATCAAGTGATGATAAGGTTGCAAACATAGGTTTAAGCATCAAATGACACAGCTGCTTCGGAAGTTACTGTGCGAAGTTCTTCCAACAGTTAAACATCCATTTGTGACACAGAGAGAACTGTCCACTTCAGAAACTATGAGCAGGAGATTCAACTCCGTAAAGATGCTTCTTCCGTGGTCCAAAGGCAATGAAACATCAAAGGATCCAGCTTTCCCACTAATACATTTTCCTCAAGAGAACTAGCAGTGCATGAAAACTCACCCCCCCTCCAAACTAGAAACTGTCCATATGTCAATGGACAGGTGGGTGGATCAACAATCTGCACCTCTGCAAAACACCACTCAGCAACAGAACAAAACAGAACAAAAAAACAAAAGCAAACTAGCCAAAGGATGGATGAACACAAAATAGATTAAGTTGCAAAATAATTACAATGAGTAAAAAAAGCCAGGAAAAAAAAAAAAAAAAAAAACCTAAAAAATAAAAAGCAAAAGCAGAAAGCAATACTGTAGGATTCTAGTATATAAAACTCCAGGATATGCAAACTAGTCTAAAGTGACAGAAACAGACCCAAGGTTGCTGCATCTTGAGAGGGGTGCTAGAAAGGGTAAGAGGAGAGGGTGTCCAGGAACGCAGGAAACTTTTCAGGGTGCTATGGTTTCAGTACGTTTCCCCACAGCAGACAGTGGCATGTCTGCAGTCCCAGCTGTTGGGCAGGCTAAGGCAGGAGGCTCGCTGGAGCTGAGGGCCAGGCTGAGTAACCCAGCAAGATCCCCACAGAACAAAAGGGAGACCAGTGCCTCCCTCACTGGAAACTGAACCTCTAACCCAGCAGTTCTCAATATGTGCATCTTGGCCACTGAGGGTCAAACGACCCTTTGACACGGGTCACCTAAGACTACTGGAAAATGCAGATACTTACATTACAACTCATACAGTAGCATTTTACGGTTGGTGTCACCACAACATGAGAAACTTATAGAGGTTGCAGCATTAGGAAGTTTGAGAACCACTTCTCTAGAGTAAGCACACTGTGGGGTGCAGCCTCTGTGGGGACTTAAGCCTGGGAGATCCACCCTCAAAGATGAATTAACTAAATGAAAAGGGGCTCATGGCCATGACGTCCTTCTGCTCTTTCTCACCAGTTCTCTCTTCCCCTTCAGCCTTCACCAAGGGATGGGACAGCAAGAAAACCCTCACCAGATGCAGACCATTCAACCTAGACTTCTCTACCTCCCAGGCTGCAGATATAAATCTCTGCTCTTCATAATTACCCAGTTCCAGTGTTCTGTTCAAACAACATGGAATGGACACAGGAGGTAATGAGTGTGCTCACTGTGTTGAGAGTAGTCATTCCTCTTAAGGGAACTGCATTCAGAACAAGGAGATAGACAATACCTTGAAGAGAATTAACACTGGCTCTAGATTAGATACATCAAACTGTGTGACAAACGAAATACTCGGCATAAAGAAACTGCTTTAGTTGGCTTGCTTTCTCCATTTTATTCCTACTCCAAGAAGCTAAACATGACTGGGAGAAACTATGTGCCCATGACACTTGTCTTGCCTTTAAATGATGGTTTTACAGACACAGATGGGGGGAGGGGGAGGAGAGAGAGAGAGAGATGTGATAAATTATATACAGATAAATAATAGATAAATAGATGATAGCTAGACAGATAATATTGATTGATATATGATAAGAGGTAGATATGTAATACATAAAGATATAATTAGATGGTAGGTAGTAGATAGAGATATAGTAGATAGATTGATAACTGCTACATAGATGGTAGATTGATAAATAGAATATAGGTAAGTGTATAGATGACAGACTGATGGGTGAGATAATTGATAGATATATGACAGATGATAGATATGTGTATGGTTTATCACATGCAATGAGTTTAACATAGTTATTTTTCAAAAGAATAGAGCAGGCATGCAGTAAAGTATTTTTAGAACCAGTAAGAGGATAACCACTCGAACAGGAAGGAACCCTAGGAATGATGTGGGATATCCTATTACCATCCCCTCTTCCCTGAGACCACTTTCTTCACAGATGAGCATGGAAGAAGACCAGGTGGAAAGGAAGGGTCCTCAGCCTGACGTCATCGTGCCTTTCAACCAAGGGGTACCTGCAACAGTGGCAGGCAGACAGCTTCCATCTGGATTTTAACACAGACTTTTGCCACAGTTGGGTAACTGCTTTGATCTCATCCTAGAAATGTGGATTTCTTTTTCATATCACCTATATTTGCTACTAAACATACTGAATCTTGCCCACCAGTAATTGAATTTATTATTTTTCTTTTTTTAAGGAACTAAGAAGTGGCTACAGGCTTGAGTCTGTGAGTCTGGTATGAAAGGTTCCTTCCTTTGGACTGTGCTTCCTTCATCCCCAGCTTCCTACTGACAGGAAGGTCACCATAGCTACTTCATTCTTCTCCCTTGCTCTTCCCTCTGAAGACCTAGTTCCACTCATCACCAATTTGAGCACCAACCTAATCCCCATCAACAGCCACACCGCTCATAAACGGCTCACAGGAGTTGTCTACAATGATTCTTTCACATCCAAAGCACAGCACACACGATTAAATACGGTTATCCCCGTGACTCACCTCATTTCCACCAACTGCCTTGGTTAAAATCACGGCAGAAGACACAGGGGGTGGCATGCAACCTACTGTCTGCAGACTGAAAAATAAAAGAAAATCCAATTGTAAGTAGCTCCTCCTTTCCAGATGTAAATAATTCCCACGAGTCAGTCCTAAAGAGCAGAGCTGAGCAAAGTAACAGTGCTTACTGACACACTCTCCGCCTTGCGCTTAGACACCATGGGACTTGACATGGGCCCTGAAATCTCATTACAGTCTACAGGCTTAGATGGTTTTCTTAAGTTGTTTACACGGTGAGGGACTGGGATTTAGTGTAGTTGGCAGAATACTTGGTAAATATACAGAACACCCTGGGTTTTATCCTTAGCACCACATACAATAAGGCAGTGGTGGCGCACACCTTTAATCCCAGCACTAGGGAAGCAAAGGTAGGCAGATTCTCTGGGTTTGAGGACAGCCTGGTCTACAGAGTGAGTTTCAGGACAGCCAGGGCTACACAGAGAAAACCTGTCTCAAAAAAACACAATTAATAATTAATAATAATAAAAAATAAAAATAAGACCTGCCTATAATCCATCCCATTAAAACACACATACACTAAACTTTAATTATGGAGTTCAAAAAGCCACTACGTTACGTTAAGTAGAGTCACTGAATGATAAGTAAAATAGATAACATAATCTTGGGTTACTGTCATAGACATCTCCAGGAACTGGTACAGTGACACACACCTGTGGTCTCAGCTAATCAAACACACGGCAAGAAGGAACAGGAGTTCAAAGACAACCGAGGCAACACAATGCTCTGTCTCCAAAGAAAATCTCTGTGCTCTCTCGTAAGTCTCTTGGTCAAACGTAAGCCTGGAGGTGACCTCTAAAGCCCAAGAGTGCTTGATAAAAGTGCGATTTTACAGTTGCCTTTCATCTCAACAACACTGGCGTGCTGTAAGGTTACCCTGACCGCCTCCAACCACACTCCATGCTGAATTCTTTTTTATCCTATGTATGTGAGTACACTGCCGCTGTCTTCAGACACACCAGAAGAGGGCATCAGACCCCATTACAGATGGTTGTGAGCCACCATGGGGTTGCTGGGAATTGAACTCAGGACCTCTGGAAGAACAGTCGGTGCTCTTAACCACTAAGCCATCTCTTCAGCCCCTCCAGGGTGAATTCTAATATCCACTTTAAATTTGTTCTTATTAAATTATGTCCATATGCTCACGGTCAAGATAGTAAACATATTTTCTCAGTTGGTATAGGAAACACACTGCACACCCGGTAAACAGAACTATGGGCCGCAAGTCTGAGAACTAAAACCGAAAAACATTCCTCAGCGCAGCCTAACTAAGAGGAAGTTCACAGAGGACCCAGTGGACACGACACAGGCAGCAGAGGCCCAGGTGTCTGAGGCCAGCCTGGGCAACACAGTGAGACCTGTCCTCAAGATAAAATAAGAACAAGGGGGTCTGGGAAGATTTGTCTTGTTTGATTAGTTGGCTGGGTTTTTTGAGACTGGCCTTCAATATAAATGTTTCTGCTAGGATGGGAGGGCATCCTGAAACCTGAAGGCCCAGGAACCACACAGCTAGGTGGGGCAGTGTCCCAAGGGAAAGGCAACCTGAGGCATGGGAGCACCACACAGCTCTGAGAGGAGAGGATGCCTCCTCAGGAGAGGTGTTGCAGCTCCGCGGGAGGGTATCCCCCTCTGGGCTGAGGGACTGGGGCACTTGCTCGCCTCTTCACTTCTTCTCTTCAGTTTCTTTTCTTTTGACTTCTTCTGACAAGAGTCACACCAAGCAGAAAATCTCATGAAAGAGATTTATTGGAGGCTCCAGGGTATGGAGGAACAAATCCAGGGATGACTGCCCTCTGCTCCCAGGAGCAGACCTCTGGGACCTGGACAAAGGTGCTGGGACCTGGACAAAGGAACGGTGCTTATAAAGGATTTCTGAGGGGCAGAGCTTCTTAGGGCGGAGATTTCCAGAGTGAGGACTGATGGGACTTCAAGTCCTGATCATGGGAAGCTGAGGTACTGGTGGGGTTTCCCACTCAGGGATTGATGGCTTTTTTCACCTCCTTTCCCCTGCATCAGACCCATGGGTTAGGGTGAGAAGTCCTTCTCGGGGGCAGCCTGCTTTTCCTGGGATACCATCTCTGTAGAGCTGCTGGGGGTAGGGGAAGCTGAAGAGGAGTTGCTGCCACTGTGATCAGCTCCTATAGGACACCCTCCTGCTGCAGTGTTTCACAAAAGCTGTAGGCTGAGGTAGGAAAGGTGTCACTGTGGATAGCTCCTGAGGAGCAGCTTCCACGGAAGCAAGAAAGGTGGTGTATCCCCTTGAACGGCTCCTGCAGGTCCTGTGACAGCTGCAGGCTGAGGTGTTGTGGTGCTGCCATTTTGAGAGGAGCCGCCATTTTGACAGCTCCTGAGGAACATTTTTCTGCCAAAGCCATAGGTTGGGGCGGGAAGGAGGGATCTGCCACCACTTTGATGGCTTTTGTGGGCCAGAAGTTTTGTGGTGTGCAGCTCAGGGACTACACTGAACTTACTATGTAACCCAAGATAACCTAAAATTCCCAATCCTCCTGCCTTAGCCTCCGTAGTATTATGCTAGCAAAACATTACAAGTAGTTTTTTGGGTGGTGGTGGTGGTGGTGGTGGTGGTGGTGGTGGTGTATCAAAACAGGATTTATTTGTGTAACCGTGGCTGTCCTGGAACTAGCTCTGTAGATCAAAACTTGAACTCCCAGAGATCTATCTGTCTCTGCCTCCTGAATATTAGGATTACAGGTGTGTACCACCACTGCCTGGCATATGCCTTATTATTAATGATAACCCCTGAGCTAGACTATAGAGCTCCAGAATTCATGCATTCTGTTTCTAGGAAGTCAGTTTCTCTCTGACTGTGTCATGGGAGCGAGTTTCCACCTCATGATCTACTTGGAAATGTGGAGTAGTTTGTGACTCCATGTGCTGCTTATAAAGAAGCTCAGTCTCGCACGCTACTGCGTGCTTCTACCGCCACTCTGCTCCTCACTTCTAGTCTCCTGTAATTCTGAGGTAGACTTTGTACTCCCTCAAGCTAACTGAACTGACTCATTTTTATTGTCAACTTCACACAAACTAAAGTCACCTTGGAAAAAGGAACCTCAATGGAGGAATTGGCCTATAGCATTGTCTGTGGGGCATCTTCTTGATTACTAATTGATGTAGAAGAACCTAGCCCATCATGGGCAGCACCATCCCTAGGCAAGTGGGCCTGCATTGAATAGGAAAGGTTAAGTCAGAGAGCAGGCCAGTAAGCACATTCCTCTAACGCCTCTGCTTCAGTTCCTGCCTCCAGGTCCCTGACTTGAGCTGCCGCTTTGACTTCCCTCAGTAACCAACTGTTACCTGAAAGTACAGGATCAAACAAACCCTTTCCTCACCAAGTTGCTACTGGTCGTGGTGTTTATCACAGCAACAGAAGAAATCAGAACACAAAGACACCAGAGTTTCTACTTAAAGCCAGGATGCTAAGGAGGAACAAAGGGATGTAAGAAGAGATTTACCTAAATGATGGGCAGCAAGTTTGAGCTCGTTTACCACCCTAGGGTGGGCGTGATGGGACCACCTGCTCTACCTAGCACACGCATGACAAATGCTCCTCTCCTCATACAATATCCTCATGCCATGGAATGCTCTGTTCTGATGACCACCATTGATTCTTAATTCTCTCTGTTTAGCTCTCTCCCTTGAGTTCTCAGCTACAGCTTCAAGTCCAAAATTCTCCAGGTCTACTGAGCTGATCCTAAAGAAACTATGTCTCTCACTAATGCCTCATTTTGGAGCCCTCTATTCTAAACATACACAGATGCTGTTGAGTTTTAATATGTATTATCATTTACCATAGATAGATAAATAGATAGATAGATAGGCAGATACACAGAAGCACACATAAATAGCATATATATGTTGTATGTATTCAACTAGATTGGAAGTTTCCTAAAAAGAAATAAAACAACATCTTTTCACTTCTTCCATGCCCCATGGACAGCAGATGCTCACTACTTCCAGATTCTCAGGACACAGAAGTACATCACTGCTCTGAAATGACATCGTTTTGTCATGTGACATTTTACCTCTCCTAGTGGAAGTGCACTCCTAATCTCCCTCTCTACTCCTGACTCAGTTAATAAAGTTGCCTTGACCCTGCCGCTCAGTCCTGAAGTCTAATCTCCTGGAGACTGCTACAACCCCAAGACAGAGGTCTTAAAAACTTATATTCGGTCCTTCCACATACATTTCTCTGCGGAACTCCCACATTCCACTAGCCTCCACACTAGTTCCCAGTTTCAGCTCCCCTACCATCCATAGCACAGCCAGAAGATTTCCATACAAACAAGTCTCACAGCACAAGCTCCTTCCGTCCAGGCCTGCAGCTCCCAGGATAAAGTCTCCACATTGCACTAAGGCTGGGAAGACTGCACATCCAGCCCCCCGTGTGCCCGACACCTCCACATCTCATTGTCCTTCCAGCACAGAAGCAGGACCGGCCAACTGGGGTGCTTTGCTGGACTCACCTGTGACACTGCACACTTGTTTCTGCCTGGCTGCTTCCTTTACAGAGAACATTCTCCCTGAGAACTCTGGGGAGAAACCACTCCTCAGCAGCCTGCCACCCAACCCCCATGCTGCACTTTACCTCCCGGCAGCACTCATTTCTACTCTGTCCATCCTGACTGAGTCTCCCTACTGGGCCACTACACTTTTGCTTGCTATTCTTTCTCCAACATCTAGAATAATCCCTGGCACACAGTAGGGTTAAACAGGCCATGGGTAGAAAAATTTGATGCAGCAAACATCATTAAGTGGTTAAAGTATGTCCTCATTTTATACAGAGAAAAGCGGGTCTAAATTATGAGATAATTTTGCTAGCCACACATATGCCAGCGGTAGGATCAGAGGGTAACCTCTGAGCTCTGTGGTTCGTGTTTTAAGAAGCTAGAACACGATGCCAAAGTGAGGTTAGTTTTAAACTATTTTAATTAATGTTTCAATTGCTAAATTCTTTTTTTTTTTTTTTTTTTTTGGTTTTTCGAGGCAGGGTTTCTCTGTGTAGCCCTGGCTGTCCTGGAACTCACTCTGTAGACCAGGCTGGCCTCGAACTCAGAAATCCGCCTGCCTCTGCCTCCCGAGTGCTGGGATTAAAGGCATGTGCCACCACGCCCAGCGCTAAATTCTTTTTATTAAACATGGTAACAATTTTTAGGAAAGAAAAGATTGTCATATATCTGTTAAATTACCTATATCTACATAAATCAACCAAAACAAGTAAAAACCTAAGTCTCTGTCCCACATATATACTTTTATTATGCATTTTAAACGTAGACATTACATGTGCATGCTTTAAAAGATACAGACAACCACAATAAGGCACCAGTTAACAGCCTATATTCCCATGCAGACATCTTCCAATGTTCCACTTTTGTGAGGGGGTTGGGGTGCACGTGTCTGCACGTGCCCAGAGACCATAGGAGGATATTAGGTCTAATACTCTCTCAGTCTCCACATGATTCCCTCAGGCAGCGTCTCTCACTGACCCTGGAACTGAGCCTGCTGACCCTCCTGCCTCTGCCTCCTCCAACCTCGGGATTACAGGCATCACTCTTCACCACTGAGCCATCTCCCTAGATCCTCTGCCACTCATTTAAATGCCCAGAAAGTGTCCATCCTGGTACCTTTAAAATTACCCCCGAAGTCTACTTTAAGATTCTGTTAAACAAGCCTCTCCTGAATCTCTGACAAAACACTATTGTTTTAACAGACAATGTTTAAAAAGTGGTCTCCTTTCCCGATAACATACAAGACCTTTCATTTATAGTTGCCATAGAAACAATGTCACTAGAGCTGCCCCATTTAAAAAAGTTCCCGTCAAAAGGTTTAAACATACCCTTTTAAAAGCCACTCGTTGATGGATGTGACTGATAAAAGCTGAAGAAAGAGCCATATTGCTGCTGGGAAGAAGGCAAGTGTGAAGATTTGGATGAAAAGATGCAGTTTCAGGTGCACCAGTGCGCTGGTCAGCTCCTGCAAGGGGGAGGAAGCAAAGGCTGAGATCAGAACACGCTGCGAAGGGAGCGTGTGCAAAGCTACGCCACACATGTGAGCGTTCACTGCTGAACTGTTCCAATCTTAGCTCTTTACAGGCACGTGTATAACAGACGGGCTGGGCTATAAGGAAAAGCATGACGATGATAACAAGATAGCTTTATATAAAATGTCCGAGCTATCTCATTTCCTTCAAATATATAACATGCTCTGACCTATACATTCCTGGTCATTCCGGTCAGTAAAGCATAAGCTAACTAGCATTACAGTGGAATAGAACCAAAGTCTGTTGATGCCATAAATAGAATATATGTCTATTACATTAAAAAATTCAGAAACTTCATAAGACTTAGCACATTTTAGCCAAGTATACTAATCTCTAGTCATTGTATGAAATTTATCAGACTTTCATTTGAGATGTCACCAAATCCACAAACAATAATTTCTAAAAAATACTCTCTCCAATAACAGTTTATATTCCAAGGAGTTCCTCCCCTGCTGAGCACTAACTGCAATTCTTTTTTCTTTTGGTTTGGTTTTTTGGTTTTTTTGTGTTTTTTTGGGGGGGGGGTTGTTTTTTGTTTTTTTGGGTTTTTTTTTTTTTTGGTTTTTTGAGACAGGGTTTCTCTGTATAGCCCTGGCTGTCCTGGAACTCACTTTGTAGACCAGACTGGCCTCGAACTCAGAAATCTGCCTACCTCTGCCTCCCAAGTAGTGGGATTAAAGGCGTGTGCCACCACGCCCAGCTCTGGCTGCAATTCTTTGTCAACATTTTTTTTGTGTGTGTGTGAAATAGCCAATGCCTGGAGCTAAGCTAAATGCATGCTATCTCATCCAATTTCCACAACAGCCCTGTGAGGTGAGCATTGCCCCTACTCAAAGCTGAGGGGACTGAAACAGAACAAAGTGAAGAGCAGACCAAGGCCACTCCTAGTGCACTACTCATCAATTCTAGGTTTGCTTCTACCATGGCAGCACAAGCTGCCCCACAAGGCTAAGAGATGCACATTCAAGCCTGGGCAATTTCATAGACAGAAAGGCAGGCAAGGTTGCAGGCGTCGCTCACTCGGAGGAGGACTTGCCTGACATGCACACGCCCTAAGTCTGATTCCCAGAACCACATAAACCAGGAATGATGATGGCACACACCTGGAATCTCAATACTTGGCAAGTTGAGGCAGAAGGACCGAAAGTCCCATGTCATCCTCAGCTACACAGTGACACGGAGGCTGACCTGGGCTATATGAGACACTGTCACAAAACTAAACCAAACCAAACCAAACAGAATAGAAGAAAAAACACATGGTGAACTTGTTATGAGTCTCACAGCCAAAATTCATGGAATAATTAATGCTGCAATTCAAATATGTGTATGCACACACTCACGTGCGAACACGAATATACACATATATATTTATTTACAAATATATGCATTTATATTTATATGTTATTCTGCTGAAACCCAACACATTCAGAAAGTAGGGCCAGAGCTGGGCGTGGTGGCGCACGCCTTTAATCCCAGCACTCGGGAGGCAGAGGCAGGCGGATTTCTGAGTTCGAGGCCAGCCTGGTCTACAAAGTGAGTGCCAGGACAGCCAGGGCTATACAGAGAAACCCTGTCTCGAAAAACCTAAAAAAAAAAAAAAAAAAAAAAAAAGGAAAGTAGGGCCAGGCTGGTAACATACACTCTTAACTCCTTGGAAAGAATTTAAAACTTGGAGACAGAAACAGAATGATCCTTATGATTTTTGAGGCCACCCTGGATTACAGAGTGAGCTCCAGGCTTTCCAGAGCTACATAGTGAAACCCTGACTCAAAAAACAAACAAATGGATCCAGCCGGATCAGCACAGGGGTAGCTTGAGCGCAGGGTCGCCTAACACCCGCCAGCTACCCACGACCCCCGCCACAGGATTTTGGGACTGCTGGTGAGTGGAACACAGCTTCTGCTCCAGTCCAATCACGCGGGACCTGAGACTGCTCTGGTTGGGGAGAGAGAAATCCGGCCTACATAGGGCCACAAGCCTCTTCCGGTCAGAAAAGCACCGGGGCAGCTAGGGCGCAGGGTCGGCTGACACTCGCCAGCTACCCACAACACCCGCCACAGGATCTTAAGACTTCTGGTGAGTGGAACACAGCTTCTGCTCCAATCCACTTGCGCGCGGGACCTGAGACTGCATTAGTTAGGGAAGCAGAAACCGGCCTGAGTAGGGCCACAGGCCTCATCCGGCCGGATCAGCGCCGGGGTAGCTAGAGCGCAGGGTTGCCTGACACCCGCCAGCTACCCACGACCCCCGCCACAGGATTTTGGGACTGCTGGTGAGTGGAACACAGCTTCTGCTCCAGTCCAATCACGCGGGACCTGAGACTGCTCTGGTTGGGGAGAGAGAAATCCGGCCTACATAGGGCCACAAGCCTCTTCCGGTCAGAAAAGCACAGGGGCAGCTAGGGCGCAAGGTCGGCTGACACTCGCCAGCTACCCACAACACCCGCCACAGGATCTTAAGACTTCTGGTGAGTGGAACACAGCTTCTGCTCCAAGCCAATTGCGCACGGGACCAGAGACTGCATTAGTTAGGGAAGCAGAAAATCGGCCTGAGTAGGACCACAGGCCTCTTCCGGCTGGACCAGCACCGGGGTACCGCCAGCTACCCACGACCCCCGCCGCAGGATTTTGAGACTGCTGGTGAGTGGAACACAGCTTCTGCTCCAATCTTTAAACAGTGACAACAACAACAACTAACCCCAGAGATTACCAGATGGCGAAAGGTAAACGTAATAATCTTACTAACAGAAACCAAGACCACTCACCATCATCAGAACCCAGCACTCCCACTTCGCCCAGTCCAGGGCACCCCAACACACCGGAAAAGCTAGACACGGATCTAAAAGCATATCTCCTGATGATGGTAGAGGACTTCAAGAAGGACTTTAATAACACACTTAAAGAAATACAAAGGAACACTGGTAAACAAGTAGAAGACAATAAAGAGGAAGCACAAAAATCCCTTAAAGAATTGCAGGAGAACACTGCTAAAGAGTTACAAATCCTTAAAGAAAAACAGGATAACCTAATCAAACAGGTAGAAGTCCTTAATGAAAAACAGGAAAACACATCCAAACAGATGATGGAAATGAACAAAACCATACTAGACCTAAAAAGGGAAGTAGACACAATAAAGAAAACCCAAAATGAGGCAACACTGGAGATAGAAACCCTAGGAAAGAAATCTGGAACCATAGATAGCAGCATCAGCAACAGAATACAAGAGATGGAAGAGAGAATCTCAGGTGCAGAAGATTCCATAGAGAACATCGGCACAGCAATCAAGGAAAATGTAAAATGCAAAAAGATCCTAACTCAAAACATCCAAGAAATACAGGACACAATGAGAAGACCAAACCTACGGATAATAGGAGTGGATGAGAATGAAGATTTTCAACTCAAAGGACCAGCAAACATCTTCAACAAAATTATAGAAGAAAACTTCCCAAATCTAAAGAAAGAGATGCCCATGAACATACAAGAAGCCTACAGAACTCCAAATAGACTGGACCAGAAAAGAAATACCTCCCGACACATAATAATCAGAACAACAAATGCTCTAAATAAAGATAGAATACTAAAAGCAGTAAGAGAAAAAGGCCAAGTAACATATAAAGGCAAGCCTATCAGAATTACACCAGATTTTTCACCAGAGACTATGAAAGCCAGAAGATCCTGGACGGATGTTATACAGACACTAAAAGAACACAAACTCCAGCCCAGGCTACTATACCCAGCCAAACTCTCAATTAACATAGATGGAGAAACCAAAGTATTCCACGACAAAACCAAATTCACACATTATCTCTCCACGAATCCAGCCCTTCAAAGGATAATAACAGAAAAAAAAAAAACAATACAAGGACAGGAACCACGCCCTAGAAACTACAAGAAGGTAATCCCTCAACAAACCTAAAAGAAGACAGCCACAAGAACAGAATGCCAACTTTAACAACAAAAATAACAGGAAACAACAATTACTTTTCCTTAATATCTCTTAATATCAATGGACTCAACTCCCCGATAAAAAGACATAGACTAACAAACTGGCTACACAAACAAGACCCAACATTTTGCTGCTTACAGGAAACTCATCTCAGAGAAAAAGATAGACACTACCTCAGAATGAAAGGCTGGAAAACAATTTTCCAAGCAAATGGTATGAAGAAACAAGCTGGAGTAGCCATTCTAATATCTGATAAGATTGACTTCCAACCCAAAGTCATTAAAAAAGACAGGGAGGGACACTTCATACTCATCAAAGGTAAAATCCTCCAAGAGGAACTATCAATCCTGAATATCTATGCTCCAAATACAAAGGCAGCCACATTCATTAAAGAAACTTTAGTAAATCTCAAAGCACACATTGCACCTCATACAATAATAGTGGGAGACTTCAACACACCACTTTCACCAATGGACAGATCGTGGAAACAGAAACTAAACAGGGACACAGTGAAACTAACAGAAGTTATGAATCAAATGGATCTGGCAGATATCTACAGAACATTCTATCCTAAAACAAAAGGATATACCTTCTTCTCAGCACCTCATGGTACTTTCTCCAAAATTGACCACATAATTGGTCACAAAACAGGCCTCAACAGATACAAAAATATTGAAATTGTCCCATGCATCCTATCAGATCACCATGGACTAAGGCTGATCTTCAATAACAAAATAAATAATAGAAAGCCAACCTTCACGTGGAAACTGAACAACACTCTTCTCAATGATACCTTGGTCAAGGAAGGAATAAAGAAAGAAATTAAGGACTTTTTAGAGTTCAATGAAAATGAAGCCACAACATACCCAAACTTATGGGACGCAATGAAAGCATTTCTAAGAGGAAAACTCATAGCTCTGAGTGCCTCCAAAAGGAAACTAGAGAGAGCACACATTAGCAGCTTGACAACATACCTAAAAGCACTAGAACAAAAGGAAGCAAATTCACCCAAGAGGAGTAGACGGCAGGAAATAATCAAACTCAGGGATGAAATCAACCAAGTGGAAACAAGAAAAACTATTCAAAGAATCAACCAATCAAGGAGCTGGTTCTTTGAGAAAATCAACAAGATAGATAAACCCTTAGCCAGACTCACTAGAGGGCACAGGGAAAGCATCCTAATTAACAAAATCAGAAATGAAAAAGGGGACATAACAACAGATCCTGAAGACATCCAAAACACCATCAGATCCTTCTACCAAAGGCTATACTCAACAAAACTGGAGAACCTGGATGAAATAGAGAAGTTCCTAGACAGGTACCAGGTACCAAAGTTGAACCAAGATCAGGTTAATGATCTAAACAGCCCTATATCCCCCAAAGAAATAGAAGCAGTCATTAATAGTCTCCCAACTAAAAAAAGCCCAGGACCAGATGGGTTTAGTGCAGAGTTCTATCAGACCTTCAAAGAAGATCTAATCCCAGTTCTTCACAAACTATTCCACAAAATAGAAACAGAAGGTACTCTACCCAACTCATTCTATGAAGCCACAATTACTCTGATACCTAAACCACAAAAAGACCCAACAAAGATAGAAAACTTCAGACCAATATCCCTTATGAATATTGATGCAAAAATCCTCAATAAAGTTCTTGCTAACCGAATCCAAGAACACATCAAAACAATCATCCATCCTGACCAAGTAGGTTTCATCCCAGGGATGCAGGGATGGTTCAATATACGGAAATCCATCAACGTAATCCAGTATATAAACAAACTCAAAGACAAAAACCACATGGTCATCTCGTTAGATGCGGAAAAAGCATTTGACAAGATCCAACACCCATTCATGATAAAAGTCTTGGAAAGATCAGGAATTCAAGGCCCATACCTAAACATGATAAAAGCAATCTACAGCAAACCAGTAGCCAACATCAAAGTAAATGGTGAGAAGCTTGAAGCAATCCCTCTAAAATCAGGGACTAGACAAGGCTGTCCACTTTCTCCATACCTATTCAACATTGTACTTGAAGTCCTAGCCAGAGCAATTCGACAACAAAAGGAGATCAAAGGGATACAAATTGGAAAAGATGAAGTCAAAATATCACTTTTTGCAGATGATATGATAGTATATATAAGTGACCCTAAAAATTCCACCAGAGAACTCCTAAGCCTGATAAACAGCTTCGGTGAAGTAGCTGGATATAAAATTAACTCAAACAAATCAATGGCCTTTCTCTACACAAAGAATAAACAGGCTGAGAAAGAAATTAGGGAAACAACACCCTTCTCAATAGTCACAAATAATATAAAATATCTTGGCGTGACTCTAACTAAGGAAGTGAAAGATCTGTATAATAAAAACTTCAAGTCTCTGAAGAAAGATATTATAGAAGATCTCAGAAGATGGAAAGATCTCCCATGCTCATGGATTGGCAGGATCAACATTGTAAAAATGGCTATCTTGCCAAAAGCAATCTACAGATTCAATGCAATCCCCATCAAAATTCCAAATCAATTCTTCAACGAATTAGAAAGTGCAATCTGCAAATTCATCTGGAATAACAAAAAACCTAGGATAGCAAAAACTCTTCTCAAGGATAAAAGAACCTCTGGTGGAATCACCATGCCGGACCTAAAGCTCTACTACAGAGCAATTGTGATAAAAACTGCATGGTACTGGTATAGTGACAGACAAATAGACCAATGGAATAGAATTGAAGACCCAGAAATGAACCCACACACCTACGGTCACTTGATCTTCGACAAGGGAGCTAAAAACATCCAGTGGAAGAAAGACAGCATTTTCAACAAATGGTGCTGGCACAACTGGTTTTTATCATGTAGAAGAATGCGAATCGATCCATTCCTATCTCCTTGTACTAAGGTCAAGTCTAAGTGGATCAAGGAACTTCACATAAAACCAGAGACACTGAAACTTATAGAGGAGAAAGTGGGGAAAAGCCTTGAAGATATGGGCACAGGGGAAAAATTCCTGAATAGAACAGTAATGGCTTGTGCTGTAAGATCGAGAATTGACAAGTGGGACCTCATGAAACTACAAAGCTTCTGCAAGGCTAAAGACACCATCAATAAGACAAAAAAACCACCAACAGATTGGGAAAGGATCTTCACCTATCCTAAATCAGATAAGGGACTAATATCCAATATATATAAAGAACTCAAGAAGGTGGACTCCAGAAAGTCAAATAACCCCATTAAAAAATGGGGCTCAGAACTGAACAAAGAATTCTCACCTGAGGAATACCGAATGGCAGAGAAACACCTGAAAAAATGTTCAACATCCTTAATCATCAGGGAAATGCAAATCAAAACAACCCTGAGATTCCACCTCACACCAGTCAGAATGGCTAAGATCAAAAATTCAGGTGACAGCAGATGCTGGTGAGGATGTGGAGAAAGAGGAACACTCCTCCATTGTTGGTGGGATTGCAAGCTTGTACAACCACTCTGGAAATCAGTCTGGCGGTTCCTCAGAAAATTGGACATAGTACTACCGGAGGATCCAGCAATACCTCTCCTGGGCATATATCCAGAAGATGTCCCAACCGGTAAAAAGGACACATGCTCCACTATGTTCATAGCAGCCCTATTTATAATAGCCAGAAGCTGGAAAGAACCCAGATGTCCCTCAACAGAGGAATGGATACAGAAATTATGGTACATTTACACAATGGAGTACTACTCAGCTATTAAAAAGAATGAATTTATGAAATTCCTAGCCAAATGGATGGACCTGGAGGGCATCATCTTGAGTGAAGTAACACAATCACAAAAGAACTCACACAATATGTATTCACTGATAAGTGGATATTAGCCCAAAACTTAGGATACCCAAGATATAAGATACAATTTGCTAAACGCATGAAACTCAAGAAGAATGAAGACCAAAGTGTGGACACTGTTCACCTTCTTAGAATTGGGAACAAAACACCCAGGGAAGGAGTTACAGAGACAAAGTTCGTAGCTGTGATGAAAGGATGGACCATTTAGAGACTGCCGTATCCAGGGATCCATCCCATAATCAGCTTCTAAACGCTGACACCATTGCATACACTAGCAAGATTTTCCTGAAAGGACCCAAATATAGCTGTCTCTTGTGAGACGATGCCGGGGCCTAGCAAACACAGGAGTGGATGTTCACAGTCAGCTATTGGATGTATCACAGGGCTCCCAATGGAGAAGCTAGAGAAAGTACCCAAGGAGCTAAAGGGATCTGCAACCCTATTGTTGGAACAACATGATGTACTAACCAGAACCCCGGAGCTCTTGTCTCTAGCTGCATATGTATCGAAAGATGGCCTAGTCGGCCATCAATGGAAAGAGAGGCCCATTGGACTTGCAAACTTTATATGCCCCAATATAGGGGAATGCCAGGGCCAAAAGAATGGGAATGGGTGGGTAGGGAAGTGGGGGGCGCTATGGGGGACTTTTGGGATAGCATTGGAAATGTAATTGAGGAAAATATGTAATAAAAATATTAAAAATCAAAAAAAAAAAAAACAAACAAATGAACAAATGAATGGATAGAAAGAAAAAGAGTAGAAAAGGCCTAGTCATTCTTAAAAAGTCAGACAGAAAACAAATAGGAGAAAGAAGCAGCAAGCGAGGGTCAGTAAGATGGCTCTGCAGGTAAAAGGATTTCCTGCACATTCCTGGTGACCTGAATTGGATCCCTAGAGTCACAATGGAAAGACAGAATCAATGTCCATAGTCGCCCTGACTTCCACAGGCATGCTCCGATGCCCGCCCCTTGACATGCATCATATACAGGACAGTCATAATAAAATATATATCTTTGGATAAGACAAAAGGTTACAAGTGATCATTAGGCATATTCAAAGATGCCACAGACTCACTCGTTTTCATCGTCATGTTTCAAAATGTGCAGCAGACCCTCAGCCTCAAGGGCACTGTGACCTGATCAGTCTGTCTGTAAACAGTGGCTTGTGCCGACTCACCCACTGACTGCCTCAGTCACTTGTCCTTCAGCTCCCACCTCTACCTCCCTACCAGGAGTTGCACCAGTTCCTCCTTGGTCCAAGATGTATCTAAAAGCACGGATGGTTCTGGGAATCTGGGAATGCCTAGCTTACCAGAACCACACTAGATCCTTGGATAGACCGAAAAGAAAGCTAGGCATAGTCCAGTGAATCAGTCTTCAAAGTTACACTTTTACAAGGTCTGACACCAGCCCTTTACAGATGCTCACCACTTCTAAAAGCAGCTATGGTTCAGTGTGCTCAGAGGCTCCTGACAAATGTCAGATAACTTTTAGCCAGAATGCAACAAGTAAAACATTTGCACAGATCTGTGACGGGTGTTTCAAAAAGAATAAGTTGGGGATATACTGCAATAATAATGCAATCTCTTGGACAAAATTTTGTTTCTGATTAATTCTAAAGACAAGAGTGGGGCTGGAGAGATGGCTCAGCAGTTAGGAGCACTGACTGCTCTTCCAGAGGTCCTGAGTTCAATTCCCAGCAACCACATGGTGGCTCACAACCATCTGTAATGGGGATCCAATGTCCTGTTCTGGTGTGTCTGAAAACAGAATACAGTGCACTCACATTAAATAAATAAATAAATACATACATACATACATACATACATACATACATAAAAGTTTGAAGAAAAAAGACAAAAGTGGTTAGAAATATTCAATACATTATTTATTTGCCAGATTGCTTGCTTGCTTGTTTGTTGTTTTGAAACAAGGTCTCAAGTAGCTCAGGCTGGCCCCAAATTCTATAAACAATCAGACCAAGTCCTGATTCCCCAGCCCCTGTCACTGAGTAACTTCAGGAGGTGAAGTTCTCCTGGAAGTAGTCACGGGAGATATGCCTCCCCGCTCTCCTTCCTCACTGATGGAGACAGGCAGCCCCTGCCAAAGAGTCGCTCCCACACCACAATGATATCCAGCCTCACCACGGGCCAAAGCAATGGAAGAAGCCAACCACAGACTGAAGGTGATGAAATCGGGAGCCAAAGGAAATCAGTCTTCCCTTTAGATGGTGTATCCCGGGTGTCTGGCAGAGAGGTGTTTTTGGTTTTGTTTTTATAAAAGCTAGCACATGTGAAATAGGCTATCGTCTAATGGTTTTCACGATCTATTTATTAACGGTGTTGAGGGGGATGAAGGAGGAGATCTCACACTCTACCACAGGCACAAGTTATGGAGGAAGCTGGCAACTTGTTCCTTCATTCAAGAAATGCTAAACGGGGCTCAGAGAGGGACTCAGTAGGAGAGTTCCTGTCATTTATAGACAAGGCCTTGGGTTCTACTTCCTGGGCCCCCAACACCACACTGATGCAAGCACTGAGACCTGACTTTGATCCCCAGAACTCATCTTTAAAAGCTGGGCATGCTATCATGTGCTTGTAACCCCAGGCTGAGAGAGAAAAGACAAGCAGACCCCTAGGGTGGTACTGACCAGCCAGTTTAGTCTACTTGGTGAGTTCCAGACCAGTGGGACCTTGTCACAAAGTAAAGGGGGTGGGAGCTCAGAGACAATGGCTGAGGAATACCACCAGAAGTTGTCCTCTGGTCTACATACGCACACGAGGGCACACAAACATACATATGAACACATACATATAAAAACAAAGGAACAGAAAATACAGAGCATATAAGCCCTATAAACCCCCAAATACCATTATTCCATACTTATTTATGAGAATTTAAGGCCATATATTGGAATATACCACCATGATTCATTGAAAAATGGCTCTACGGGGCAGTTTGTTTAGTTACACACAATTCCACACTCCATAGCACACACTGCCGACAACAGGCCTCAGCGAGCAAGATATACTTCAAACCAGGACTCGGACTAGATTGCAGAAATATGTTAATCACACATCAATCCCTCGGCTAATGGAACTCCAAAGGTCATCATCAGTTTAGAGAAATAAAGAAAACGAGTGCGTTCCACCCAACTTGGGCCCAAGGCTAAATAAACTGGCCTTGTCACAATCTATTACAAGTTCTTCGATGCTGTAAGCTTGACGTTGGATTCATGGGCATGTGTCATTCAAGTATGAACATGTGCAGTGCCCAGCCCATGCACAGGCATCCCCTATCATTTTAGACATTTTTTTTTCCTTTTTGAGACAGTCTCTCACTGAGCCTGGAGCTTGCCATTTGAGGTGGACGACACCCTGGGATCCAGGTGACTCTGTTCCACAGGGCCACCCCAGCCCCTGCTTTGTGATGGTCTTCCATGATGTGAATGGCCTCCACACACACCCTGGCTGCGCAGAGCTGCCTGCCTCACTGTTTTCCCTGGCAGAAGGGGCTGAAGCCCAGATACGGTGAGTTTCCTCCCCTATGTTGTTCTGTCTGGAAGTTTTGGTCACAGAGATGCAATAGTAACTACTACATTGGCTAAACATAAAGTTAGAGTCAAATTCATTGTACTTCAATATAACATTTCCAAAATTTCAACAGGTTTTCAAAAATTAGAAACCAACAGTCATAAAACTGATGATTTAGCTTGTACTAGCATAGTGTTAGCATTTTGTCTAAGCTCCGCCCCACAGTTACCTGGCCAGGTGTGCCTGACTCACTATAAAAGGGGCTGCTTGCGGCACAGCCTCCCCCCTTCTTGCTCTTGCCTTCTTGCTCCTGCTCTGTCCTCTCACCCCTTTCCCTCCCCCTCATGTGCTCAGGACCGGCCTCTAGTCCTCTATTTACTCTCTCTGCCTTTCACTGTCTCCACTACCCTCTCAACTCCTCTCCCATGCCCTGAGTAAACTCTATTCTATACTATACCTTCCTGTGGACGAACTGTCGGAGGTACTCCCTTCCCCCACACCTGACTACACATCCACGAAAACATATTCCTCCTCTCCCTTATCTTTTTATCAACACAACACAACACAACACCTAGGATCCTTGCTGGGCTGCGGAGATGGGTCAGTGTGTACAGTGCCTGTTACAGAAGCATGAAGACCCGAGTTTGGATCCCCAGCACCTATGCAAAATACTGGGCATGGTAAGTCATGTGTGTGTGTGTGTGTGTGTGTGTGTGTGTGTGTGTGTATCTCCTAATACATGGAAGAAAGAGGTAAACAGGCAGATGCATGGTAAGTCGTGTGTGTGTGTGTGTGTGTGTGTGTGTGCATCTCCTAATACATGGAAGAAAGAGGTAAACAGGCAGATGCCTGGGGTGAACTTGGGTTCAGTGAGAAATTCTCCTTCAAAACCTAATGTGGAGAGCAACATAGAACACCAGACATTGGCTCCTGGCCTCCACATGCACATATGCCAACACACACACACACACACACACACACACACACACACGTCTAACAAATATATACACACAAAGTAAAATAAATAAATAAATAAGCTAATTTTAGATTGCACATCATTAAATCAATATATGAGTAACAGTTCATGAAATGTTCAATGTAAATCAAAGCTGAGTGGGACAAAGGCTTTCAGAAAGATGCAACTCACCATCTAAATGAACAAAAGCACACTATTCTAGGACCAAATAATAGAGAAAATAATGATCACAAAATCATAGTCAATTTAGGATTATCAAGTAAAAAATAAGTTACAAACCACTACTTCCTACTTCCTAACTGTTGGACTACCCGCGAAAACTTCGGGGCTTAGATGGTCTAGCATTATACACTTTGAAAGTGACTGACTGTTGTACAGTTTGAAAGGGTCTTTGATAGAGGAAATGGCTTTGAAGGCTACTCAGATAGCAAAATAAAGTACAGGATCAAAGCCTATCATCATTACACCCAAATTAGCTGGGTAAGGTCTAGGTGCTCAAAAAAGTCAGTCCTTAGAGAGTCACTGATAGCTGTGACATTCCTCCTTCCTCTGCTCTTACAATGCACCAAGTTGGTTGCTTTACAGAATAACATTAAGTAAGAAGCTAAGGAGTAAGAGATGTGAAGTCTCTTGACAGATTTCCCATGGCATAAATAACAGCTGTAGCCACTAAATGGATACCAGGGGACATAGTAAGGGCAATGTCTCAGGCAGAGGACTTCTGTCAGGCAGCAGCTCCACAAAGCATTAACCATGGCCAAGAGGAAGACCCCCAAGTCATTTCCGGCCTGGACCACAGAACAGCAAAGGCCATTTTGTATTCCCTGCGCCCACACTGAGAATCAGTTGTGGAACTCGGGTGTTCACAGAAAAAGCCAGTTCCCTCTAACAATGGTTACTTCTAACCAAGAACATTTCCAAAGGGTCTATAATTAACAGAATGGGAAGTACATCCTGTATCAATATCTTTAGGAAGGCAACTAATCAGCGAGAATATTTAGAATTGTTGGGGTGAAATCTATCTGTTGTAAACATTACACACTAAGAATGTGTATATCAAAAAAATGCAACCAATTAAAAGATTTATAGAAGGCCGATACCTTCAGAATGAAAGATTTGGTAACGTTCATCTCTCATGTTATTAACAAACAGCGTGACCAAAGAAGAAAGTACCTAAGTAACTTTAGTCGCTGAGTTTGTTTCCTATGGCTGTGATAAACACCATGCCCAGAAGCAGCTTGGGAGGGAAAGGGTTATCTCATCTATGCTTCCATGAAACTCAACTGGGAACCGCTAAGGCAGCATGGGAAAGCGGCTTACTGGCTTGCTCTTTTAGACCACCCATGCCCACCTGAGGTGACAGCCACAGTGGGCTAGACCTTCCCACGTTCGACCAGTAATCAAGAAATGCCCCCATAGACTTGCCGACACGCAGTCTGATGGAGAGAATACTTGAAACAAGGTTCCTTCTTTCCAGATGACTCTAGGTTTATGTCAAGTCAACAAAAAGTGACCAGCAAAATCTTCAGTCAGACCACACCAAAACACTCCCTATGACCCCGCAGTGTTCCTGGGCACATACCAAAGGATGCCATGTCCCAGCACAGATGTGTTTGCAAATCTATATCCACGTCAGCAAGGACTGGGTCATAGGCACCATTATCTACATGCGTGCCACACTGGGACTTCTCAGTCAAAATACCAAACAACTATCAGAATGCTGGGATGTGCTTGTCTAACAAGTAGTTTAGAGTTGTCAGAACAATATGACTAGATACCATAAGGTTTGTGTCAGGTTGACACACAGCGGCCATGAGCCTTAGGGACCTGAAGTCATATATCCCTGAAGAGCCTCGGGGCACTCAAGCAGAGCAGGCGCACTGCAGCCTTCTCCAGTTTAGGAAAAAATATGAGATGGGTTCATTAGTTCATTTCTAATGAACATATTCACACTGGGCGGTGGCTCACGTCTTTAATCCCAGCACTTGGAAGGCAGAGGCAGGTGGATTTCTGAATTCAAGGCCAGCCTGGTCTACAAAGTGAGTTCCAGGACAGCCAGAGCTATACAGAAAAACCCTGTCTCAAAAAAAAAAAAAAAAAAAAAAAAACAAAAAAAGAACATATTCACAATTTATGTTTACATATACCACTGTATATTACATATACATATATATATACATATATGTACATATATATATATATATATATGTACATACATATATATATACATATATGTAATATTACATATTACATATACCAAAAAAAATATTTGATTTTTGGTTCTTGTTGTTTTGTGTAGCTTGGGCTACCTCAGCATCCTAAATACAAGGTGTGGTGGTTTGAATGGCCCATAGGTGGGCTTTGAAGTTCCAAGTTTCAACTAAGCATGCCCAGTTAGCGCTCCGCCTCACAGCTGTTGTCTCAATATGTAAACTCTCAGCTACTGCACCAGCACCATGCCTGTCTGTCTGCTCTATCACCATGCCTGTCTGTTGCTCCAGCATCATGCCTGTCTGTCTGCTCCAGCACCATGCCTATCTGTCTGTCCGTCTGCCTGCCTGCTGCTCTAGCACCATGCCTACCTGTCTGGCCAAGTTCCTGACCTCACTGATAATGGACTCAGCCTCTGAAGCCAGAAGCAGCACCCACCCCCAGCTTACTTTTTTTTTTAATCAACGTACTTATTTACTTTACATCTTAAGCAAAGCTTTCCCTTTTCTTCTCGCCTCCCAGTCCCCTCCCCTCTGCCCCTTCTTAGTTAGGGTTTTACTGCTGTGAACAGACACCATGACCAAGGCAACTCTTATAAGGACAACAATTAATTGGAGCTGGCTTACAGGTTCAGAGGTTTAGTCCATTATCATCAAGGAAGGAACATGGTAACATCCAGGCACACATGGTACAGGAGGAGCTGAGAATTCCACATCTTCATCTGAAAGCTGCTAGCAGAATACTCCCTTCCAGGCAGCCCACACCCACAGTGACATACACACTCCAACAAGGTCACACCTACTCCAACATGGCCACTTCCTGGACCACGATTATACAAACCATCACAGTCCACATGCATGCTCTTTGGTGGAGCTTGGGGAATCCTGTGGAAGAGGGGGTGGAAGGATTGAAGGAGCCAAAGGAATCAAGGACACCACAAGAAAACCTACAGAATCAATTAACCTCAGGACTCAGAGACTGAACTGCCAACCAGGGAGCCTGCACAGGACTGACCTAGGTCCTCTACACCTGTGTTACAGTTGTGTAGCTTGGTATTCATGTGGAGCTCCTAACAGTGGGAGCAGGGGCTGTCACTGACTAAACTGCCTGCCTCTGGGACCCTTTCCCCACACTGAGCCGCTCATCTAGACTCCAGAGAAGAAGATGCAGCTAGTCTTCCTGGAACTTGATATCCCAAGGGAGTTGATATCCATGGGAGGCCTCCTTTTCTGAAGAGAAAGGAAGAGTGGATGGGAGAGGGGGGACTGGGAAAAGAGCAGAAAGTGTGGGTTCAAGTCCCACCTCGTGTCTGACTCGAACCCACAAAAGGAGGGAGGGGAAACTGTAGACGACGTGTAACGTTAATTAATCAATTAATTAATTAATTAAAATAAGAACTGGTCATCAAAAAACAAAAACAAAAAACTCAACAACACAACGGTCATTCTAATCCACGTCTTGGTCCTCCACCCTCCCGTGAAGTCTCCTGCATGCAGACACAGTGATGGTCCTGTCCCTATCCATGTCATCCTGTCAGTGGAGCCTCTGTCAGCAGCCTCACTCAAGGCCCCTGGAACTTCAGCACTCAGAACAAGCTCACATTTCTGCGCGGCTCCTCATGGGCCACAGGTGACAGTACCTCCGTTTTTAATGACAGTCCACTGTTGAAGAATATCGTTGCGACGGCAATGTAGGCCACAGTTATCTCTGGCTTCAGTGGTCCTGAGAAGAGAGCAGTGAGTTACTGTTAGAGTATCTGTAGCAGGTAAGTGGGTCTGAAAGAAGGCTCTCTAAGCCAGCAAAAACGACTCTCACCATGAGTGCTGTACCCTTGTGGCCCACTCCCCCTCGGGAAGCATCTTCCCTAAGATACTTCCTTACTGCAGAGAAGCTCTCAAGGTTAGCTTTCTGGTTCGGCACATGATTCTCCAACCACAAGAATGAAAGCGCTCACCCAGCACACCATCCAGATGTCCAGCCATGCCAGGAAACCTGAGTGCCACCGCTCTGGTGGTCAGCCATGAAGATGGCATGATTCATAGAGACCAGGAATTCTGCTAGGCATTCCTCGTAGGATAAAATAACGTCTGCAAACAAACTGTCCTGTACAAAATGTCAACAGTGCCCGGGCTGGGAAGCTGGGATATACATTATGTGGCTCTCTCTCCTGTACTGGATTCCTTCCTGAGAGTCTTATCCACACAGAATCTATGAGTGGGATCTGGATACCAAGATTGGGTCTTCCTGCAACAGAGTCGTTACCCAACAATTATGCTTGCTTGTGTGCTTGGCTTTACAGTACCTGGGTAAAACGCAGGCTCTCTCTCACACAAGCACTCTATCACGGAGCAAGTAGGCAGGCAGCCTCAGTGACTGGTATTCTAAAAGGGCTATTTGTATGCAGATACATAGTAAAGACAGGGCAAGGACTGGAATTATAAGACCACACCCTTCAGAAGGCCAAAAGTAAGCACCACTGGCTACAAGAAGCAAAGCAAGCAAGAGCCCCAGAGAACACCTTGTCTGTGGACTCTCGCCCACTGTGAGGGATAAATTCCTGTCACTGTGATGTGTTTCTTAGACAATGTGTTGCTACACTAGTTTGCTTCAAGTAAAATAACAGGATCATATCATATATATGAATGATGTATGTGAGATAGAGAGAGAGAGAGAGAGAGAGAGAGAGAGATAGGTATTTCACAATCATAGAATCCCAAGACCCTCTACCATATCTATTGATATTTTCAGCATATGGTTAGATGACCAAACTCTGAAAGAAATCACCATTTATTCACTCAACAAACACTTGTTAAGCCACCAATGTCTTAGATATTTATAAGGCAACAATGGGTAAAAAAGCTGGCATTAACACACAGCGTTTAGCTGAGACTGGGATAGCAGAGCTCCAAGAGACAAGCACGACAGGCATTCCAAACCGTGAGCACATCTGTCTCAACGGTGTCCTGGCACAAACAACAACTAGGGAGGTCAGTTAAGGAGCAGATTTTAAAGGCAAAACGTCTGACTCAGTTTAGAAGTAGATTGCTCCCAGAACTTCTATCTGAATTTTAAAAGTCATGTTATTTTTACTCCCATCCCCAGAGTCTCACTTTTCCTCAGACCCTATCCTTGTCCAGGCTGGCTCTGCCCAGTGGTGCCTCTAGAATCTCTAGTAAGGAAGAGTCAGACAGTCAGTGACATGGTCGCTAGCAAGACAGGGATGGCTCCAAAGACATGTGGACATAGTAACATGGCGTTGTTCCATTCAGTCACCCAATCTTGAATTTTCAATGTTTCAAATCCCAGAGACAAGTCACAATAACTTTTGTTATACTAGATGCAGATGATAATTCTAAATCAAGAAATGTAGTGGGGCTATTCCAAGATAACTTACAGGTTACAAGTCAAGGAGAAAGGGAGATTGGATTAAAGAGACACACAGGCAGCTCTCTGGAACTCTTCAGGACTAGAGGTCACCCAGGACAAAATAAAAGCTAGCTAGGCAAATACTTAAGAGGAATGAGCTGACACTAGGGTACAAATATGTCACTTTCCAAACTAATAATTATGTCTCCCAGGTCACCAAAACAATAAGATCCAGACCTTTATAAAGCTCAATAGTTGGTATTTTCCTTTATCTTTAAACAAATATGTAATGAACCCGCTGACACAAAAATAGGCCCCTAAGAAAATGAAGCCATTTTGACCTCTGCCTAGAAGCCGTTCTCTTCATTTTGTTGTTGCCCATTTGCTTTTTGAGACAGTGTCTCTCAATAAGAGCTCTGTCTGTCTTGGAACTCATTCTGTAGACTAGGCTGGCCTGCAACTGAGAGATCTACCTGCCTCTGCCTCCAGGCAATGGGATTGAAGGGGTGTGTCACCTGGCCTGCCTCACCCAGTCTTTTTAAAGGGAAGAAAGAAGGATCTCTTTTGTAATGCTAAAGAACTCCAGCAGCCCCAGAAGCCTCCACAAGCTCACCTCCAAGCACCAACTAAAACCGTCTAAGGGGGCGGGGCATGCACATCAGTTCCGTTGACGGTGGCTTGGGGAGGGGACTGCAAAGGAGCAATGAAGCTCCAGTACAGAGTCTCAGCTACAAAGCTGGGTTCCATACACAACATTGAGAAAACAAAACAAAATGAACGAAAAAAGCCCAAGTTCAGTCATCAAAGCATGAAACTAGATAAGGTGCTATACGTATTTTATTAGTAAAATGAAAAGAACCAAATACTTCACTTTAAAACGCTGGGGGGGGGGGGGGGGGGCTGGTGAGATGGCTCAGTGGGTAAGAGCACCCGACTGCTCTTCCGAAGGTCCAGAGTTCAAATCCCAGCAACCACATGGTGGCTTACAACCATCTGTAACGAGATCTGGCGCCCTCTTCTGGAGTGTCTGAAGACAGCTACAGTGTACTTACATATAATAAATAAATAAAAAATAATAATAAAAAATAAAACGCTGGGGGGTCTGGGGGTAGACCTTTAATCCCAGCACTTGGGAGCCAGCGGCAGGCAGATCTCTGTGAGCTCAAGGCCAGCCTGGTCTACAGAGTTCCTGAAAAGCCAAGGCTACAAAGAGACTCCATCTCTAAATAAGTAAATAAATAAATAGCCAGGAAGTGGTGGCACATGCCTTTAATCCCAGCACTTGGGAGGCAGAGGCAGGTGGATTTCTGAGTTCAAGGCCAGCCTGGTCTATAGTGAGTTCCAGGACAGCCAGGGATACACAGAGAAACCCTGGCTCAAAAAAAAAAAAAAAAAAAGGAAAGTAACAATAATAAAAAATAAAAGGGCAGAGGCTAGGCATAGAGATGCATATTTTTAATCCCAGCATTTAGGAGTCAGAGGCAGGTGTATCTCCATGAGTTTGGGGCTAGCCTGGGCTACACAACAAGTTCCAGGGCAGCCAGAGCTAAATTAAATAAGACACTGTTCAAAAATAATTAAATTAACTAAATTAAATAAAATAAAAGAACATGTAGGAGCGTCTATTACTGTGTATGCATTTAAAAATTAGCATTCCTGGCCTGACAAGATGGGGTTTAGCGGGTATAGGTGCTTGTCAATCCACAGAACCATAAGAGAGAACTGATTCCTACAAGTTGTTTTCCCACCTCCATCTGCACCACACACACACACACAGACACACATACACACACACACACACACACACACACACACACAAAATTAATTAATTGATTAAACATCTTAAAATCACATTTCACATTTCCAGCCAGGTGTGGTGGCACACAGCTCCCTCTAATCTCAGCACTTGGGAGGCTGAAGCAGGCAGATCTCTCTTGAGTTGAGGCCAGTTGGGTCTATACAGCAAGTTCCAGGTCAGCCAGGGGTCTAGAGAGACCCTGTCCCAGTAAAACAAAAACAAAATTAAATCACCTTCCCATCATGCAGTAACTTCAAGAAGCGCTTTAGGGGACTATAAGAAGTACATGAGAGAAATATTTGCAGTGACACTTCTACTCTAGATCTTTAGTTGTTGTTGTTTAGAGGTGTGCTGAAAGTGTGGCTCGAGATTGTTTTGAGTTTTGTTTTTATTGAACAGGCTTTACAGGTCAGACCACCAGTTGAAATGGTCATGGAATATAAAGCTCTCAACCAACCTAACAACCTACACAGAAAATTCCAGTCATTTGACTCTTCTTTTTTTTTTTTTAAAGATTTATTTATTAATTATAATATAGTAAGTACACTGTAGCTGTCTTCAGACACACCAGACGAGAGAGTCAGATCTCGTTTCGGATGGTTATGAGCCACCATGTGGTTGCTGGGATTTGAACTCCTGACCTTTAGAAGAGCAGTCAGGTGCTCTTACCCACTGAGCCATCTCACCAGCCCCATCTGACTCTTCTTAAGACAAGTAATTTTTATACAGGAAGGGCCCTAGAAGAAACACAGGAAGAGTTGTTGTCTAACATTTAGCTAATTAGAGTACAGAAATGTTTTTATTCCAGAGCCTTTTATCTCTTTATAGTGATCTCTCTCTCTCTCTTTCTCACTCTCTCTCTCTGTTTCTACCAAAACTATTATTATAGGTATTTGTCACCTATAATATTTGTTATTATAAAAGAGAAAGCCCTGGTTTCCATGGTTCCCTAACTAACCTCTGATGTGGTCAGGCCTCAACATCTACAAAACCAGCACTGGGGGTTGGGGGTGGGATGGGGGTGTGGTTACAGGTAGGACATGTGCTTAACATGTGTATGCCGAGACCCTGTGTTCACACCCCAATAATCTAATCAAAACATAAAGTGGCATGCTGATTTAAATTATTTTATGTTACTTCTAGCTGGAAATATTTATTCTGCTCCTACTTTTTAGATTTTTATTTATTTACTTGTTTGTTTATTGATTTATTTGTTTGGGGAGTTTCCAGATAGAGTTTCTCTGTGTAGCCCTGGCTGTCCTCTATAGACCAGGCTGGCCTTGAACTCAGAGATCTGCCTCCTGGGTGCTGGGATTAAAGTTGTACACCACCCCCATGAAGGAAAAAAAAAAAAAAACTATAAGACACAATAGTGTAAAAAAGTTCAATAAGCAGAATCTAAGAGAACAACTGAGCTCACAGAGTCCATCTTGTATCTGCCAGAACAAGAAACCCTAGGGAACTGATTCACCATCAGCAAACTTCCTGTCCACTCAGCACTGGGGAAGGCAAGGGAAAAGACATTCGGCAAACCCAGACATGCGGGGCTATAGGCCACACAAGTCAGCAGGAACTCCATCTCAATGCTGAGCAGAGATCTAACCTCACTATAGCCAGTACAGTGGAGCATTGTGAGTAGCCTCAAAGACAGGAGAATGTCACTTCTCCCAGCTCCAGGAACAAGAGATTCCCCCTTCATTTGACTGAACTCAAAATCCCAACTTAACAGTTTCCCAAAGGCTCACAGAAAGGTTTTTTCTAAAACTAACTGGTAACTATACATACTCTATGTTGCATTTAAAAATTTAAAATATGTTAAACTTAAAAGGGAAAAAATTAAATATAGAAAGCTTTCCTATCGAAATCACTGTTTAAATAATTCAATCCAAACGATTCCAGAAGTTACTTCTAAATGGAGAAACTAGGGCTGGGGAAAGAAAAAACACTATTCAGAGAGATCATCCGTTCACTTCTGTAAGGTTTTAATAAGAAGGTAAAGTTTCAAATATCCACATGGGCACCTCCTACTTGGGAAAGACTGTGTGCTCTCTTCTGTCCTTATTTGGGTCCATTGCATGATTGATAAATTCGATCTGCCAATAAGCTTGGAACCTAACACATGAGGTCAAAAACATATGAACTGAAGAAACTCAATTAATATCTATGAAAAGCAGAACAAGGTTGTCTGAAGGTGGGGGAGAGGGTATAAAACGCCAGTGACACGTCCCATGTTCCCACCAGTGTCCACAGGTCACATTACAAAGCTCCTACTATTCAGAGATTGGAGCGGAGGTTTTAACCCATCCACACTTCCCTGCCAAAACATACAGTGTGCATAGTCTGCAACTGTTGGACGGCTGCTGTAGTAACGGCAGCCCAGCAGCACACGGAAGTAGTGTCCCGTAAGGAAAGAGTGCAACGTGTCAGTACAATTGGGAGTTTTGGACTGTCAGCAACTAAGGCACACTAAAAATTGAAGTTTGGAGCAAGAGTATCCTTTTTTCCTTTTTCTCCTGCCCCCCGCCCCCGCCAATAATCTCCCCCGAACCCCTTTCTCTCCAACAGACTTTTTTTTTTTAAAGGGAGGGGGGCCAAAAGGGAGGAGTCGGAAATAGACTGGATAATGAGGTCTACTCCAGGATAGATAAAGAACTCCTGGCAACCTACAGTCCCTTGAGATGGGATGCTACTAAGAACGAGAGGAGTAACTTTCAGTTTCCGTAACCTCACTCCGGCACTGAGCAGAAGTCATTGATTGCCCACAGGAAAGGCGACCTGCACTCCCATTCCCCTGCCCCATTCCTAATTCCCTCCTGGGCTAGCAAGTGAGAAGAACCTGCTAAAAGCCCCCTCTCTCTCCCGCACAGCGGGTTGGTTACGGCGCTGCGAGACAGAGGGCTGTGCCGCAGCCAGGGCGGCCGCTCCTCCCGGGGACTCGCCGACGAGTTCAGAAGTGGGAGCCGGCACGCTGCAGCCGGCGGAGGTGCGGCACTTACCCCCGTTCACTCCGACCGACGGCTCGAGCTTAGCGGCGCCGATCGCCACCACTATCCCGACCATGAACCATTCTTTCCTCGCCCTCTCCAGCAGCCTCATATTTGTTAGGGCGGGTGGGTTTTGTTTATTTGTTTGGCTGGCTTGCTTTCCAAACTGCGATCCCTAAATCCCCGGGGCGTCTCCACACTTTCCTCGATCCCTCCAGACATGCAGCAGAGCAAGTCAAATTGCCACTCGTAAACTAAAGACCGAGGGGTGGCTCGGGCGGCTCCGAGGCGGGCTGGGAGTAGTAGTACCCAGTGACAGAAAAGCCTCGCTGAGCGCCGCCATCACTACCACGCACCTCAGAATAGACGCGCACTCCCGCCGAGGACCAGGGCGCAGGGGACGTAAAACGGAGGCACACCAGGAGCACGCAAGTGAGACGAGTCACGGGCTGCACTAACAGGATCTCGCCGCCGTGCATACATGGCCAAGCTTGGGGAGGCCCGCAGTGGGAGAGAGGGATGAGGCGCCCCAGACGCCCAGCCTCATCATGGGTGTCGCTGCAGTAAAGCTATATTGACGGCGGCCGGAGCCCCGAGACATGCCTTGCAGAGAGCGTCTCTCACTCTGCCCTGAGCCCGAGAGAACCGCGGCGTGCGCTGGGCCGGTACCGGGCTGCGCCGTGGCGACGGCTGCGCGCGCCAGTGCCCGCTATGTCTATGCGCGTACACTCGAGACATTACGGCGACGGCCGACGTCGCGTTGACGTTGCGCGGGGGGAGGGGAAGCCATTCGCGGCCTCTGGTTCTCGGCGGGAGCGGCGGCGGCAGACGCGTGTGGCGACCGGCGCGGGAAAGCGGCTTCCTAGTTGGGGAAGCGTTAGCCCCGTGGGTAGGTTGAAAATCGGTGGCCGAGCAGACGTCCGGGACGGCAGGGCCCCCGCCTTCCCGCAGCGGCGGCGGCGGGAAGGCGGGGAAGGCGAGCTGGGCCTTCCCGCCAGGTCGGTGGCCTGCCCGGGCCTTTCTGCCCGACCGCCTCCGCGGCCAAAACCCGCCTCGGGAGTGGGGAGGACGGCCGGGATGGGGCAAATCTTCCCTGGGGGGCGGTGAGAGAGCGACCCAGGCTCCTCCCCACCCGTGTGCCGCGCGTGGGCGGGCGATTCCGGAGGCCGCGTGGTGCGGGCCTTTGCCTGACCCCGAACCACTAAAGCAACAGGACAACTGAGAGGGGGCCAGGAACTCAGAACAAAAGCAGTGAGGGCCAGATCCAGGGTGGAGGGTCTGATGTCCGCCCCCTCCCCCAACCCTCGGTTTCTTGCATTGCATTTTGGCGAATCTATGACATAGTTTCACGAATGGTCTTCCGAGCATCAACCCTTCCTCTTTATGCACCCAAAGAAAGAAAGGAACAAAGTATTGTGGGACATTTTGAAGCAGCCTGGTATCAGCTACTTGAATAGTTTACTATGGAACGTAACGTTCGAAAGAGATTGTACCAGACTTTCATTCTGAATGCATTCAAAGCTTGAAAGAGACTCGGCGTGCAATTTGCTCTATTTAACTTTATCTTGCTGACATGACTCGCTATCCAAAAACTAAGCTGCTTTAAGCAGTTGTGCTATCAGTTCTCAGTTGCACAGCCCCCACTGCCCGGTAATTACGCATCGGGCAGCATGAAGAAAAGCTAATCTCAAGATAAAAAGAACTTAATAGGGAGACATTAAACAATTTACCAGGCAAAAGAAGTACACGAAATGTGATAAAGGCTTATTATAAGACAGTCACAGGTAAGTGGAGTTCTAGGAAGTAAAATTTATAACATAATTTTCTTCAGTAATTTTGCCTGGTTCAAAAGGAAAAAAATCTGCCTCAGTCATCGAATACTCAAAAGGTCATCACAGATAGTGCTGCTTAAGTAAGGCTGCTCACAGAGTCTTTCTAGAGATTTTGACCTGTTTAGAACAAAATCTTAATTCATAGAATATTTTAACCGTAGTTCTTTGTGAATTGTATTGTCGAGGACTGTATTAGTTTGCTAGGGCTGCTATAACAAATAGCCCCCTCCCCGAGTTAGCTGTACTCAGACAATAGACATGTTGTTTTACTGTTGCAGAATAAGGAAATTCAAAATGGAGATATTGGAGGGCCATGTGTTCTAAAGGCTCTTTCCCGCTTCTGTGGCTGTTAATATTCCATGGCTTCCTTGATTTAGGTTCTGATGCTCCAGTCTCCCTGGTTAGGCATCACATCTCCCTCCATATGTTTCAAGTGGCTGCTCTCTGCATCCTTGAGCATTCATTACCTTTTTTCTGTGTGTATCTTTAAAAGATACTTGTCCTTAGATTTAAAGCCTAACCAGATAGCCCAGAATAATGGGTCATATTCATTTAGATTAATTTTATGAGCCTATATCCTTTCTCCAACTTAACTGGATACCATCCCCTGTAAAAGACATGTTTTCCCATGACCTCAGAACCTGACTTGTAGAAATCCCATGTTTATAGGTATGAGAAGCTGCAGTTCTTCAATATGAAGGTGTGCAGGTGAAGTGTAAGCACCACGTAGGGTGGAAACAGGAACTGGATTGAGTTATCTATAAGCCAAAGTATTCTAAGAATTACTGACAACCACTGGAAGCTAGGAGGGAGTCATGGTACAGATTTTTGTTAAGGCTTCTGGTAGAAACGTACCTTCATACTTCGTGACTTCCTGAACTGTAAGAAAATCAATGTTTTATAGCACACCTCCCACCCCCAGCCCTTTCGCAATGCATTGTTACAGCAGCCTGAGGAAACTAATACAATAATATTCACAGGTGCTCGTGTGCAGTAGTCCTAGTGGCTTTTCTGTTCTGTTCTGAGACCCAGCAGCTGTCACCGGAAGGCCGATTTGGTGAGCTTGTAGGAGGAGCTTGAGACCTTCACATCCCCTCCGACTCTCAGCTGGAAGGCAAGATGGTTGAAGCAGATCGCCCAGGAAAGCTCTTCATTGGTGGGCTTAATACAGAAACAAATGAGAAAGCCCTTGAAGCGGTATTTGGCAAGTATGGACGAATAGTGGAAATACTTTTGATGAAAGACCGGGAAACCAACAAATCAAGAGGATTTGCTTTTGTTACCTTCGAAAGCCCAGCAGATGCTAAAGATGCAGCTAGAGATATGAATGGAAAGTCCTTGGATGGAAAAGCCATCAAGGTGGAGCAAGCCACCAAACCATCTTTTGAAAGTGGCAGGCGTGGACCACCTCCACCTCCAAGAAGCAGAGGCCCTCCCAGAGGTCTTCGAGGAGGAAGTGGAGGAACTAGGGGACCCCCTTCACGTGGAGGATACATGGATGATGGTGGTTATTCCATGAACTTTAACATGAGTTCTTCCAGGGGACCACTTCCAGTAAAGAGAGGACCACCACCACGAAGCGGGGGTCCCCCTCCTAAAAGATCAACACCTTCCGGACCAGTTCGAAGCAGCAGTGGAATGGGCGGAAGAACACCAGTGTCCCGTGGAAGAGATAGCTACGGGGGTCCACCACGAAGGGAACCCCTGCCATCTCGCAGAGATGTTTATTTGTCCCCAAGAGATGATGGATATTCTACAAAAGACAGCTATTCAAGCAGAGATTACCCAAGCTCCCGAGACACCAGAGATTATGCACCGCCACCAAGAGATTATACTTACCGTGATTACAGTCATTCCAGTTCCCGTGATGACTACCCATCAAGAGGCTACGGTGATAGAGATGGATATGGTCGGGATCGCGATTATTCAGATCATCCAAGTGGAGGTTCCTACAGAGATTCATACGAGAGTTATGGAAACTCACGCAGTGCACCCCCTACACGAGGGCCACCACCATCTTATGGAGGAAGCAGTCGCTATGATGATTACAGCAGCTCACGTGATGGCTACGGTGGAAGTCGAGACAGTTACTCAAGCAGCAGAAGTGATCTCTACTCAAGTGGCCGTGATCGAGTTGGCAGACAAGAACGAGGGCTTCCCCCTTCTATGGAAAGGGGGTACCCTCCTCCACGTGATTCCTACAGCAGTTCAAGCCGAGGAGCGCCAAGAGGAGGTGGCCGTGGAGGGAGCCGATCTGATAGAGGGGGAGGCAGAAGCAGATATTAGAAACAAATAAGACTTTGGATCAAGGTCTCCATGCAAAGAAACAAAAGATGGGAAGTCTTCTGTCATAACCACCCAAGGACTACTAAAAGAGAAGTTGTGTTACCTTTTTAAATTTTCTGTTTTAAGTTCCCCTTCATTTTTGTGTTCTTGTGAGGAAAAAGTAAAACATGATTAATTTTGATATTATGAATTGCTTTCAACAAGCAAATGTTAAATGTGTAAGACTTGACTTGTACTAGTGTTGTAATTTTCCAAGTAAAAGTGTTCCTAAAGGCAATTTTCTGTCTTGATTTCTCCCCCCACCCCCAATAAATGAGGTCAGCAATTTTAAGAGCTTTGAGGAACCATCTAGATAGTATTTGGTCCCTGGAAAATTCACTCAGCCTTCCAATACAGGTAAGCTAATTCTAGTAGAGGGTGGTAGTGGTGTGTTACTTTTAGGATCTCAGGGTGTCTCTTCTAACTCAAGTCTGAGTGTCAAAATCTGAGATGAGGTACCTAGAAAAAGCTGCTCACCCAGAAACAAGAAAGGAAATGCATAAAGCTAACTTTTTTTCTCTGCTGACATTTCTCTCTCTTTCAAAAGCATTCCCTTTCCCTCTGGGTTGGACTTTGTTTCTTTTTTTTGTTATTATTTTTTGATACAGGGTTTCTCTGTGTAGCCTTGGTCACCCTAGAATTCACTCTGTAGACTAGGCTGGCCTTGAAGTAGATCCACCTGAACTAAATCCTGAGTGCTGAAGTTAAACACATGGCCCACCATGCCCAACTTCTCTCCTCCATCTTAGGTGTTGGTTTTTTTTTTAATAACTTATTTTATGTGTATTGGTAACTGCAAATGTGTTGGATCTCCTGGAACTGGGGTTACAGATGGTTGTGAGCTGCCATGTGGGTGCTGGAAATTGGGTGCTCTTAACCACTTCCAGCCTCCCAATGTCTGTCTGTGTGTGTGTGAGTGAGTGAGTGTGCACGCGCTTGCGTGTACAAGTTTATGTGCATAACTTGTTTGTAGGTGTTTGTGGAAACCAGAAAAAGGGTGATAGAGTTTTACTCCATAGCCTGGGCTGCAGTGATCCTCCTGCCACATCTCCCCAGGGCTAAGATTCTAGGTATGTACGATCACTCCAGGCTGTTGTTTCGGGGCTTTTCTCTTGCACCAGCTCATCTACATTCACGCAAAACTGGACACACAGAAAAAGGAAGACAAGAGTTGGAATTGTTTACTCAGTAAATATTCCTTTGGTTCCTCATACCAAAATACCTCTAATTAGGACTGGCGATGTAGCCCTGCTGGTAGAATGCTTGCCTAACATGCATGACATCCTGAGTTCAATCAGCAATAGCACATAAATGAGTGTGAACTGAGTATGGTGTAACCCTAGCACTTGGAAGGTTGGGGTGAGCGGATCAGAAGTTTAAGGCTAGCTTCAGCTACATAGAACCCTGCCAGGAAGGAAGGAAGGAAAAGAAAAGATCCTGAGATTAAAGTTTTAGTTTGTCTCAGAAAGTTTGTCTTATGGTTCTGAAATCCAAGAACATAGTACCAGTATGTGGCCACTGTCTCATGCTGCATCTGAAGATGCCGTGTAGGTTAAAGGCTCTGGCCAGCATTACTGCCCCAATCTGCTGATTGTAGTTCCCGTCCCAGCAACTCACTTAAGGGATTTGGGCCTTGTTTTCATACAGTTTAAGAAGACAAATACAAACCCAAGTATTTGTTAGTTTAGTGGAAAAACTGTACCTCTATGCCTGCCATGTGTGGGTGCTGAGAATCCGGTAGTAAAGCTGACGTTGGGGAGTTTATGTAATAAAAACTAAATGCAGGCTGGGGAGGTTGCTTGGTGGTTTGCTGTTCAGGATCAGAGTAACCAAAAACCTAAGTAAATGGGTGAGAGGTATGGCTGTCTGCATGTGATTCCATTGCTTGTGGGTGGACAGGGAGCCATTCCTGGGGCAAACTGCCCGGCTGGACTAGCCAAATCCGAGAGCCCTCAGTACAACAGCTACCCTCCGAGTGGACAGCAATTGAGGGAGACACCCAGAATCAACCTCTGGCCTACACAAACAGGCAATCCTGCATACGACACACAATTAAATGTCATCAAGTTGTGGTTTGTGGAAAGAACAAGATATTAAGAGTCATCATAACTGCAGAAAGCATTCCTGAGACCTGGTGGATGGACAGGTATGTAGGAGAACTCGCAGGTAAGGAGAAGCTTGACTTAGGAAACTCAAAAGAATTCTATGACTAAACTAGCCAGGGATGGGAAGGGCTTGTGGAGACCTGGTAGGATACAGATAGTGTGAAAGCTTAAATTACAAAGGGTTTGGGTTATGTTGGCAGATACTATAAAAATTAAAACTTGGCAGCCTGGTCTACAAAGTGAATTCCAGGACGGCCAGGCTTATACAGAGAAACCCTGTCTCAAAAAAAAAAAAGAAAAAGAAAACTTGGTGGATGTTAAGCCAGCACATAGCATGCCTAGTTTTGCTGAAATCATGCAGAAGTCATCCAGCCTAGACAGATAATTCAAGCTCGGATCTTGAAGCAGCGGTTAGTGCAAGAATTGCTAGTATACACAGGGACACTCAAGTAGCCCCTCACCACCTGGAGGGATGCGAAAGTGACAAGTCAAACCTCTCCAGGAATTTGGAGCATGTAAGCAGTTGCCCACAGGTGAATAAAAAGACCTTCAGTCACAGCCAGGTGTGGTGGCACACGCCTTTATTTCCAGCACTTGAGAGGCAGAGGCAGGCGGATTTCTGAGTTCGAGGCCAGTCTGGTCTACAAAGTGAGTTCCAGGACAGCCATGACTACACAGAGAAACCCTGTCTCGAGAAACCAAAAAAAAAAAAAAAAAAGACCTTCAGTCGCATGTAGTGTTTCACCCAAGTTAGCAATGGGACTTTTCTGTAGGTTGTGGAAACATACATAGTTATCTAGATGCTAGATTCTAAAGGATAGCAGGTGCCTACTTTGTAAGCTTTGGTTTTGACCTGTGTGCATGTACTAGGGATAAGTGTGTGGCTTCACACACCAGAAGGCAAACCCCACCACTCCCCTTTATTCCAGCCCACTTTTATGTATCTGCCTTTTATAATTTTCTCATTAAGTGGCTCAGGCAGTCGCTTGAGCTTGGAGTCCTGCTCTCAGCCTCCTGAGTAGCTAGGATTACAGCTCTGTGCCACCAGGCCAGTGTACTCTTTAAACTTTATCTTACACTAGATATTTCACTTCTTTGAGTATAGTTCCTTTTTTTATAAAAAATATAAGCAATTATTGCCAAAACCAAATAAGCCTGAGCCATTATATTTGATACTCTTACATTTGATAAAATGGTAATAGGAATTCTATTTCCTGGGCCTGGTATTAAGTAACACTGCATGTGCACTTTCTTAAACAGAATAAATAAATGGCCACACATTCATGTATTTAGCCAATATTTGTTGAGTGTCTGCTGTGCAGTAGACACTAGTATAAACACTGCAAGGTGAGAGACAAGACATGATTCAGTTTTCCTTGAATATTCTAGATGTAACAGAAAAGTAACAAGCAGTACTAAGGCCATAGTTTTTTCTTTGTTTTGTTTTTTTTATAAAAAGGGTATGATTTTGCAGTCTATCAGTTTGGGCTGCTATATGAAAGTAGCATAGACTGGGTGACTTAAACAATAAACATTTACATCTTGTACTGGGGAAGTATGAGATCAAGGTGCCCATAGAACTTTCTCAAAGAGGCTTCCACCTTCTGGTTTGCAAGTGAGCATTTTGCTATGTTCTCATATAACAGAATGAAGAAAAGCAAGTGTCTGCACCTCTTTCTCAGACAGTTGCACTTTAATGACCAACTCGTGTCCAAAGCCCATCATCTCAATACCACCACACTGGGGAGCCATGATCTAAAGATGCCAGTTTGAGAAGGGGTTCACAAATATCTAGTTAATAATAGCCCTGAGACAAGCCCACCATGATTGATATATATCAGGTGAGTACTTGAGATAGACTGTAGAGTTTGTGAAACCCCAAAGTAGCAATGGCTTTGTCATGTGTATTGCCTTACTATTGACACTGGAACAAATCACTACAAAATTAGTGTCTCCAGGCTCAACCTGCCATCAGGGCTGTGTCTTTCTGAAGACTCCTGCAAAGAATTGCTGTTACAGATGTCTGCATTCCTAGGTGCTCTGCCGTTCCAGCTTCATAGTCAGCCATGACCACTGAATCTTTCTTGGGTGGAATCAGTCTGGCTCTTATTCTCTAGCAACTTGCTTTCATTTAGTTGGTTGGTTGGTTGGTTGGCTGACTGGCTAGCCGGTTTGGGTTTTGTTGTTTATTTGTGTGTGTGTATGTGCATCTGTGTAAGTATAGGTAGGTAGGAAAGGAAAGGAAAGGAAAGGAAAGGAAAGGAAAGGAAAGGAAAGGAAAGGAAAGGAAAGGAAAGGAAAGGAAAGGAAAGGAAGAAAGAAAGATACGTAAGTAGGAGGTAGATAGATAGATAGATAGATAGATAGATAGATAGATAGATAGATAGGAAGGATGGTGAGACAAGGTCTCTGTAGTCTTGGCTGTCCTGGAGCTTGCTATGTAGACTAGCCTTGAATTTACTGAGATCCTCCTGCTCTTGCATCCTAAGAGCTGGGGTTAAAGGTGTGCATTACCATGCTCAACCCTTCTCATGATTTTGGTGTTATGGGTACATGAGTTTCCCAAAGGACATATTACTAAAGTTCTAGCCTTCAGTACTTACAAATGTGACCTGATTTGTAATTAAGCTCCACATGGGTGTTTGAGTCAAAATGAAGGCATTGAACACACATGAAGGGGAGACATTTTGAAGACACAGAAAGTAGGACATGTGGATGGGATGATGGCACAATACAGGCTAAGGAGAACGAAGGATTGATAGCAAGCACCAGTTATGTGACAGTACTTACTGCTAGGTTGGATTCATGTGAGTGAGGGGAAAAACAGAAATCAAGAGTGACTTCTAAACGATATGCTAAGTTAAGCAGTGCACGTGACGTTGATGACTCAAAATTATGTAGGAAACAAGGGGATACAGAATTTGTGTAAAACAATGTTGAAACATCTCTTAGAAATTAAGTTAGGGACCAGGCATTTGGCTAAGAGGTTCACATAGGGAACTTGGAGCTAGAGATAAAATGTAGGCGTCAGTGACACTAGTAACAATGTGGAATTGGGTTAAAATTGTCAGAGGTAGAAATGTGCAGAAAAATATCCTAGCAAAACGCCTTAGTCCTCTGGGCTGTTGTAACAAAATCAACAATCAAAATTGTTGTTATCCTTGGTGACTTGCTGAGCACAAACATTGATTCTCAGATCTAGAGCAAGAAAATCCACGAGCCAGGAGGTACAGGTCCTACATGTGGTGGGGGTCTACTTCCTGATTCCTGGTGTGTAGTTCATACCTATAGAGGATACATTTTCCCAGTGCTCTTAAACTATAACAGGAAGCTAGTTAAAGCACCGGAATCTGTTTTAATGACTCTGATATCACTTCTGACGACTTGATCTTTATGAAGTAGTTATTTCCCAAAGGCCCCACTTCCTAATACCATCCCAGTGGAGGCTGAACTTCCATTTTTTGTTGTTGTTGTTTTGTTGTTGTTTGTTTGTTTTTTCAAGACAGGGTTTCTCTGTATAGCCCTGGCTGTCCTGGAACTCACTTTGTAGACCAGGCTGGCCTCGAACTCAGAAATCTGCCTGCCTCTGCCTCCCGAGTGCTGGGATTAAAGGCGTGTGCCACCACTGCCCGGCTGGACTTCCATTTATGTATTTAAGAATGATACATATGCTCAGTTCACAACATGGAATACAAGTCACCTGCTACTTGTTGAGGATTCAGCCACTTTCTAGGAGTATGGCACAGCTGTACCCAAAGGTCTTCAATGGTTCCCTTCAGTTTTTAAAATCCCCTCCTTATTCTGACATAGCCTGATGTGCTTATGCAATCCCGGTTTCTGTTAAGCCTCTTCTTGCAATCTGAAATGAGGTTTCCTGCTTTGATGCCTTTTCTAAATGCTCTTTGCCTTTCTAAGAATGTTCTTCTGTGTCCATGAGTTCAAATCCAATCCCATCAGATCATTAAGTTCCTAGACAGATATCTCCCCCTTGAAGCTTTTTTCTGTTTCCAGTTAAAAGTTTCAAACTTCCTAACCTCTTGTCTCTATCCAGTGTGGACAGAAGCATTGACGGCAGCTTGCTTGCACACTCGTTCCCCATCCCCATCTCCGAAATGCATGGGGGAGAGGGTTGAGTTACTTGGAAAGATAATTCCTTGAATTAATACAATGATTAGATTTGCTGCAAATATAGGGCTTATGAATGGAAATCATAAGGTATCTTTCATATAATTGCTATATAAAATGCATGCTGAGTAGGTTCATAGTTGTGGAGGGTTGTTGTTTGGCTTAGGCTTTTGAGACAGGCTCTCTGTACCACAAGCTTTCCTCAAACTCAACACAGTCCTCCTGCCTTGGCCTCCCAAATGCTGGGACTGCACATTTGAGCTACCACATTTAGCCCACCTTTTGTGTTATACGTACTTTTTTTTTTCCTGTAGAGAGCTGAATTTGGACGTGTCTCTTCATAGCTGCCAGATGATTTCCAGGAAATCTGGCTTCCCTCTTGGGGCTCTTAGTCTCACTCATCAGAGAATTTAAGAATGGGCTCAAATGGAAGTTCTAGGCCAGTTTACTAGAGTTCACCAAAAAAACAAACAAACAAACAAACAAAAAAAAACCCTCAGTGTGGTGGGCAAGATGAAAATGTCAGCAGCTGCCTTGAGGAGGAGAATTAAGGAGAGGGGAAAAGGCTGCCCCATTTGAGTTATAAACATTGGTGTCTACCACGGAGTACGGAAAGGAACCCCACAATAAAGAAAATACATACTCAGTAACTGGCCAGCAAACAAAAGATAGCTTTAAAAAAAAATGGAGGGAGGGAGGGAGGGAGGGAGGGAGGGAGGAAGGAAGGAAGGAAGGAAGGAAGGAAGGAAGGAAGGAAGGAAGGAAAAGAAAAGTAAAGTTGCCCCTGTCTGACTCAGAGAGATAGAAAACCCCAGTAAATCTCATGGTAACCTCATAGTGTCTGATAGGTACTGGATTAGGAGTGGGAATGGGGAGTGGGGCAGATCACAACATCTCATTAAAAAGATAATTCCTCCTATGTCTTTAGCATGGATTAAAGTAAACCCACCTTCCTATGGGCAGTCCTTTGGCCAGATGATTGACAGGCCCAACTAGAATGTTAGGTATCTACTCAACACCAGAAAGTATTCTCTTGACCAGGAGTTCCCTCCTGTATTACAGGAGATCAACTACTGAGTCACACTTGTAGTTTAAAACACTACTTTAATCTCTTTGGAGCAGGGTCACTGTAGTCCTGGTTATCCTGGAACTCTATGTAGATGAGGCTAGTTTTGAACTCAGATCCTTCTATGTCTGACTCCCTACTAGTGGGACTAAAGGTATATGCCATCACACCCAACTAATGTTTTAAATTCTAGATTACTTGTGATTTTTTTCTGTTAAGTTGCTTAATAATTTTACTTTGGTGACTGGAACTTTTGCAGTTCTTAACATTCTAAAACTGGAGTTAAATATTCAGAACAACAGATTCTAAAGAAAACCGTGAGTTCTGTTTTGATCTTGGGTGACTGAGATTCCTGTTGTACAGTTGTGATGCCAAGAAGGCAGCTGAGTAGGGGAGTCGGGAAACAAGGAATTTAGGTTAGTCACATATTCATGGGCCCAACAGATTAAGATAGAGATTCTGAGATACTCTGAGATTCCCCTTATGTGCTTTAAATTGGGCCTGCAATTTGAGTCTGGGGTATTATTCTTCAGCGAACAACAGACCCTTACATTTGGGGTCTAACCCAGATTCAGCTATTTTTTTTTTTTTTGTATAAAGATGAGGAAGAGAGAATTTTTATCATTAAGTTAAATGAAATTTGCCTTATTGAGAAAAGTGACTTACTTCTAATCCTCTGAAGAACAGGTAAACAGCTTAGTTTCAGTGTAATGTGGCTTGGAATTTGTCCTGGCTAGTTTTATGTCAACTTGACACAAACTAGAGCTATATGAAAGGAGGGAACTTCATAATGTCTCCACCCATAAGGCCTGGCTATAGGCAAGCCTGTTAGCAACTAATGTGGAAGGCCCAGCCCACTGTGGGTGGTGCCATCGTCCCTTGGCTGGTGGTTCTGGATTCTGTTAGAGAGCAGGCTAAGCAAGCCATGGAGAGCAAGCCAGTAAGCAGCCCCTTTCCATGGCCTCTGCCTCAGCTCCTGCCTCCAGGTTCCTGCCCAGTTTGAGTTCCTGTCCTGACTTCCTGTGATTATGAACAGTGCTGTGGAAGTGGAAGCCAAATAAACCCTTTCCTCCCCAACTTGCCTCTGGTCGTGGTGTTTCATCTCAGCAATAGTAACTCTAACCAGGACAGAACTTCAGCAGGACTGTTTTACTTTTCACCTCATGTTGGGGGCAAATTTCAGTCTTAAACAGTGCTTTTCCAGAACTGTTGCTTAACAATTCAAATAATTGGTATGTAATTACAGGGTACAATAGTAAACCCACAATTACATTGGTTGAAAGATGTGCCTTTAGGCTCATTTATTATTCTATTGAACTATTCAGATAATTCGGCAAGTAATGAAGCTGCTCTCACATTTAGTCTGTATCATTTTCTACTGATTTACTTAGAGCAAGTGTGACTTGTTTCCAATCTTAGAGGAAAAGGTTCATGATGGAGCTGAGTGCTTGAAATTTTACATAGTTAAAGATGATCAGTAGGGTGCCATGTGTGGTGAACACACTTTTAATCCCAGCAACTGGGAGGCAGAGGCAGTTGTATTTCCGTTAGTTCAAAGTCAGCCTGTTCTACACAGTGAGTCCTAGAACTTCAGAGCTACATAGTGTCTCAAAAAAAAAAAAAAAAAAAAAAAGAAAACAAAAGGAAAAAAATTTAGTTTCCGTTCTATATCATCTCCTCAATTGGCTTATTTGACAATATTTATTCCACATGTTTAGTGTAGACACATCTAAACTACATATTTCAGGTCTTATATTCCTTAGGGTTCACTGTAGACACTACATAAATGTTTCTGATAATGGATGCTGTCAATATGTTTCTATTTTTGAGGAAATATAGTTTATTCTAAGCCAAATATGAGTGACCATGGCTGGGAAATATGGATTTCTATTACCTTGAAGGACATGCTCCATCTTGGAAGATGTGAAAAGAGACCCAAACTAACCCACTGAATTCTGTTTTGTTTCTGATCTCAACTTTTTGAGTTCTATTGCATTATTCTTCCCTTCAGTTCTAGGGTTCTAAGAACAGGCCTGACTGACACACATATACTATAACAGAATAAAGATAATTTGTTCCTTGCATTTGATCAACACACTGATGGAACACTGGCTACAGCAAAGTCAGAAAATGTTATGTTGCTGCTCTTTAACTTTAGAGTTTATAGAGGCTGGAAGTCTCCTGAGTTAAGCATGTATTCTAAGTTTCATTTAATAGTCATGAGAATGCTGAATCAGCTAGCTAAAAAGGATAAAAGTTGGGGCTTAGAAAGATAGTTCCAGGGCTAGAGAGATAGCTCAGTGGTTAAGAGCACCGACTGCTCTTCCGAAGGTCCTGAGTTCAAATCCCAGCAACCACATGGTAGCTCACAACCATCCATAATGAGATCTGACACCCTCTTCTGGTGCATCTGAAGACAGCTACAGTGTACTTAGATATAATAATAAATAAATCTTTTTTTAAAAGAAAAGAAAAGAAAGAAAAAGATAGTTCCAGTGGATAAGAGCACTGACTGCACTTCTAGAAGTCCTGAGTTCAATCCCCTACAACCACATGGTGGCTGTGATGGTTTGTATAGTCTTGGACCAGGGAGTGGCACCATTTGGAGGAGTGACCTTGTTGGAATAGGTGTGACCTGGTTGGAGTGGGTGTGTCACTGTGAATGTGGGCATAAGACCCTCACCCTAGTTGCCTGGAAGTCAGTCTTCCACTAGCAGCCTTTGGATGAAGATGTAGAACTCTCAGTTCCTCCTACACCATGCCTGCCTGGATGCTGCCATGCTTCCACCTTGATGGTAATGGACTGAACCTCTGAATCTGTAAGCCAGCCCCAATTAAATGTTGTTTTTTATAAGACTTGCTTTGGTCATGATGTCTGTTCAAAGCAGTAAAACCCTAACTAATACAGTGGCTCACAACCATCTATAATGGGATCAATGCCCTGTTCTGGTGTGTCTGAAGAGAGTGACAGTGCACTCACATACATAAAGTAAATAATACATCTTTATAAAAAGAGGATAAAAGTTAATGGCTACTAAAGGGATGGATATAACCCAAGATCATTTCAGTGGAGAAATCTATAGGATTCAGATGTTGTCTTTGTCAAATTCTTATTAGCCTTAGGCTGGTGGAAATTGGAAGCTTCACATTTAGTGATATATTCAAAAATTATATCTAAATGCCAGGAGCATCTTAACTCTGGTGTGACAGTTGATAGCAAATGACTATTAGGAAGGACCAAAGATCGTTCAAGATACTTTCTTCTTTGTCAGATTCCATCTCTCCAAATCATATAGTCTAGTCAGCCAAAGTTAGTCTACAAGATCTTCGCTACAGATAGAGCATGCTTCCAGAGAACTTCAGGTCACACCTCCTTTATGATTTTCATTATTTCCCCAATCTTCTACCTCTTAGTCCCACCAAACTGGGATTTGATTTTAACATAAAGGATTTGGAAGTGTACAAACATTCAAACTATAGCAGTAGGTGTGAATTGAAATTCCAAAGGACACATCAGGCACATGAACCTGAACCTAATGTATACCTAAATTGTCAAATGTTGGGGATCATTAATGTTCAGGTGTGAAGTCTGTTGGGATTCAGACCTGGGACAAACAGCCAAGGTGCATATTTAACATACCAGAGTGGACCTGGCCTCCAGGTTCTCCCAGCATCCCTCAGTCCCTGCTTGGCATACTCTGTGCTCTACCCTGAACTTCCTAGTCCAGAGGCTGGGCTTCTCCACCCACAGAAGCGCTTCCCTATATAATCTAGACATATTGGTCTCTCTGCTCTGCTCTCCTCTAGGCATATTCTCTCTCTCTCTCTCTCTCTCTCTCTCTCTCTCTCTCTCTCTCTCTCTCTCTCTCTCTCTCCTCTCCTCTCCTCTCCTCTCCTCTCCTCTCCTCTCTTTCTGTTCCCCTCCCCTCTCTCTCCCTCCTCATAGCAACTTCCCTGGCCTCCTCCCTTGGGACCAGTGAGCCTGCCTACCTAAGAGCACCTTCCTAATAAATATGCCTCTATATACTCTAATCCAGCTTGAATCGGCTCATTTCACCAGCAGAAAAATAACTTATCAAAATCTAACAACTAGTTGTTTCCATAGGCCTCAATTTGGCTTCTTAGGCTCTTATTATTTTCCAAGACTACCAACACTCTTACAGCAACCCACTCCCATACCCTCAGCCAAGAATTAAGGTGTAACAGGCCTGTAATCCTAGCTACTCAGGCAGGAGGATCACAAATTCAAGAAAAAACAAACAAACAAAAACGGGCGTGGTAGCGCACGCCTTTAATCCCAGCAATTGGGAGGCATTGACAGGCAGATTTCTGAGTTCGAGGCCAGCCTGGTCTACAGAGTGAGTTCCAGGACAGCCAGGGCTACACAGAGAAACCCTGTCTCGAAAAAAAACCAAAAAACAAAAAACAAACAAAAAAAAAAACCCAAACAAACAAAAAAAAAAAAGAAAAGAAAAGAAAAAACAAAACAAAAAAACAAATTCAAGAACAGCCTAGGCTAGAGAGTGAGTTCAGGCCGGGACGAGTTGGTGCTACCGTGTATCAAAATATAAAGCTAAACAGGAGATGTTTCACTAAGGTCTGGGTTGAAGCCCTGATACTGCTGAGAAGTTTTAGAATGTGTTAACATGGACAATGAACTTTAGAAAGACAAACTCCTTTAGACAAATTAGAAATGCCACCTGCAATGCATAGAAATGCAATGGAGATGGTAATGTTCAGTTCAGTAACCCATACAGTCTATTTATAGTTGGTAACAATCTGTGAAGAAGATGTTTAGCATGATAATAGCATACATTTTTCTTTTGAGAAATTATGCTGTATATATGTATATATATACACATATATATATGTATATATATACAGAAATGTATATATATGTATATATATATATACATATATACAGCATAATTATATATATATATTTGAGACAGGGTTTCTCTGTAGTCCTGGTTGTCCTGGAACTCACCCTGTAGACCAGGTTGACCTTAAACTCAGAAATTTGCCTGCCTCTGCCTCCCAAGTGCTGGGATTAAAGGCGTATGCCACCACGCCTGGCTTGTATTATTTTTAATTATTTGGAATAATTTAAATTTAGCAAAAAAAATTTCATAAGGACATACATAATCTCCAAGCTAACCTATATATAAGAACAACTTTTTGAATAAGGGAATTTTTTATGCAAATGGATATTGTTAATTCCAAGATTTTACAGTGAAAAAAATGTTGACCTCTTTTTCTGAATCAGCAAGATAGCAAAGATGAAGCTGTAATGTGATGTGGTGTGATCATTTCCAGCAGCACACTAGCAACACTTGCTTAATCCAAAAACACTGGAGCTCTCTAATTTCTACAATAAATGTCAGGTTGCCCACTTCTCTGCATTGCTGAATGCTTTACAGAGATGAATACCATTTTCTTCTTTGATATTGCTTCTCTCTGGAGCAACTCAGAGACTAATATTAAGCAGTTATGAAGATTCCAACTCAAATAAAGGGAACCATGTTTTATATTAGACTAGCAATATAACCACTCCTCTGCCCTCTGCTCAGGAATTTAGTCACTTAGTTTCTATTGTACTCGAGTTAGGGAGAGTTATGCATGCTGATTCCCTCCATCCAAATGTGATTACTCCCTCTTCATGTGGGTAGTAACTGGGTTTGTCATTCGGTTAAACCACAGTGGGTAAGCTGTCTCCTTGCAGAAGACTTTCTGCTCTGGTGGTTTGTAGAAGCTCTCCATCTAATAGTTTTTCAGCCTCTTAAGTGGAAATCTGTCTCAGGAAATTAGGGGGGAAAGAAGAGTAGACAGTAGTGGATGATAAGCTATTGGGAGGTGCAGTAAATAATGGAGGGAAATGTAACTGAAAAGAGGGGAATCATTTAGGGCTATTAGGTGACATCCACTTGGATAGAGAGCTATTATACCTGTAAATGTAGAAAAATGATAATGTTGACATCTCTTCATCACACAATCTGTATCATTAATAAATGATGAAGGCTAGAAAGAGTGAGAGAAATAACGCCAACACTACATAGCAGTAGCACAGAGGCATTTGGGAAAACTAGCTGAGCTGAAAATGAAGGCTCAACTTAGCACCATTATGGAGGGAAAAGAGTTCATGATATGCATGGATATAGCATGAACCACATGTTTTGTTGCTTAAATAGATAACTTTATATTACCAGAGAAAGTCAACATAGGAGGAACAGAAGGAGCTGAGTCAGGAAATGTTGAGCACTGTTGGAAGTGGTGATGGGGGAGGAGGGTATATTTAAACAAACAAACAAACAAGACATTTGCTTTTACTGTAAAGACAAGCTGCCTGCACCACTCTAGGCTATAGGCTAGGTCAAGGCTATGTACAGAGTACTTGCCCACTTCCTATTCCCGAAAGAAATGGCACTGCATTAAAATTCTCCAGAGGATTTTTATCTTCTCAAAAATTCTCCAGTTACTCTATCTGATTGTCCCTGCGATGCTTAACAAGGCTGTAAGTCCAAGCTAAGAAAAAATAAAGGTCTAAATGGGACAGACAGCCTGTGTCTCTGAGACAGCATCATCTGTGAGGACAGCATCAGGTCAGTGAAGCTCTCCAAGGCTCATTTCAAAGAATAGAGTGGGGTAACTGCTGCATGAACTGCTGCAGTAGGGCAAGCTGCAGAGAAGACAGCCAGTGGCCCACCAGCCAGTGCTTGAGTGCTAGGATGCCTAAGGCCAGCTGGGCATCTGGCTACTAAAGAAGATGGTAATTTCCTTTGTCTAGGTTCCAGCAATGGATACAACCAGGAAAATCTAAGTGACATCCACCTCTTTACTCCATGCTTTTTCTTAAGGCAGGGATGCAAGGTACTCAAAAAAGTGAATTACTAAGCCTGGCTAATGCCAGGTTGATTACTTTCAACTCCCACAACCTTAGCATCTTACACTGAGTGCAAATGAGATTATTGATGATAGATTGGTAACTAGAAGACGAAGGGTGGAATTAATTGTGATTGGCCTCCACACATTGTATATGTGCATATGTGGAGGAAGAAAGACTCAGAAATTATTTCTGAAAATAGAAACGTACCCGACATCATTGGGTCAGGGTTTGTTGATGCTTTTAACATACCAAGTTTCGGGCTGTCAGTTGACCAGAAGACTCCTGACCCCACAAGACTCTGGATAATGAAACTAAAACTTTGAATAATGAGGGAGGAAAATAAGCATCATACTTATCTTCAAAAAGAGCCTCGATTTCTCTTTCCTCTACTCCAAAGAAAATCACCCATATAAATAAAACAATCTTTTTTTAAAAAGATTTATTTATTATTATACATAAGTACACTGTAGCTGTCTTCAAACACACCAGAAGAGGGCGCCAGGTCTCATTATGGGTGGTTGTAAGCTGGGATTTGAATTCATGACCTTCGGAAGAGCAGTCAGTGCTCTCACCCGCTGAGCCATCGCACCAGCCCCAATCTTTTTTTTTTTTTTTAAAGATGTATTTGTTTATTTTGTAAAAGTACATTGTAGCTGTCTTCAGAGGGCATCAGATTTCATTACAGATGGTTGTGAGCCACCATATGGTTGCTGGAATTTGAACTTGGGAACTCTGGAAGACCAGTCAGTGCTCTTAACCACTGAGCCACCTCTCCAGCCCTAAAACAATCTTTTAGGTTAGCAAATTAGAGTGGTCTTTAATTTTTAAGTTTATTATTATAATGAGTGCACACTCATGATGTCTGTGCTTCTTTGTTTTGTGTGCATGCGCCATCGCGTACGTGGTGGTCAGAAGATAATTCTGTAGAGTCATTTCTCTCCTTCTGCCTTTATGTGTGTTCCAGGGATCAAACGCGGGTTGCCAGGGAAGCCTGGCATGCTCCTTACACACGGAGCAATGTCTTACCTGGAAAAGGAGCCTGTAGGTGTTCACTGAGAAGTAAAGGCAATTTGAACTATTCATAGATACAGAATACAGTGTAAACATACTTGGATGAAGCTGATTTGTACCTTCAGATTTAAGATGAACACCAAGCTATACAACTATAATGTATATGCAGAGGACCTAGCTAAGATTAATACAGGACCCCTGATTGTCACTTCAGTTTCTGTGAGCCCCTATGAGCCAGAGCTCTGCTTAGTTAATTCTGTGGGTCATGTTTTCCCTGGTGTCCTTAATTCCTCTGGTTTTTACAATCCTTCCTCTTCTTTCTTGGTGTGATGGTTTGTATATCCTTGGACCAGGGAGTGGCACCATCTGAAGGTGTGGCCTTGTTGGAATAAATGTGACCTGGTTGGAATAGGTGTGTCACTGTGGGTGTGGGTATAAGATCCTCACCCTAGTTGCCTGGAAGTCAGTCTTCCACTAGCAGCCTTTGGATGAAGACATAGAACTCTCAGTTCCTCCTGCGCCATGCCTGCCTGGATACTGCCATGCTCCCACCTTGATGATAATGGACTGAACCTCTGAACCTGTAAGCCAGCCCCAATTAAATGTTGTTTTTTTATAAGACTTGCCTTGGTCATGGTGTCTGTTCACAGCAGTAAAACCCTAACTAAGACACTTGGGGTTCCCAGAGTTCCACTTAGAATGTTTTGCTGTGGGTATCTGCATTTCTGTAGTCTCTTCTGGGAGTATTAGAGAATATGGAGCATGGAGTCTTTCAGAGAGCAGTGAATGTCTGAGGAGCAAAACTGGAGAGGTAAGCCATACATCATCCCAGGACGTCAGGAAAGGAGGGCATAGGGGTTTAGTACCTCCTTTGGGTTGCAAGTTCTCTGACTGGCAGGTGATCTTTCCTGCATCTCTTTAACTGAGTGCCAGCTATACACTATCCCAGTTATGTTCAAAAAGAGGCTGATGGGTCTAATTTATAAATGGTGGCAAGATGCAGAGGAAAGGCAAGGGAGTGTGTGTATTAGTCACAGTCGTCAATAAATGACAGCAATATTTGTAGAAACATCATCTTTGTGTATTGTATGGATGCCTCATTTGTCAATTAAAAAGCCTATGTCCTGTAGCTTAGGCATGAAATAGAAGTGGAACATCAGGAGGACAAAGAATTCTGGGAGAGAAGGAGGTAAGGAGAGGAGTCCAAAAAGAGCTGAGGAGACAATCACATGGTACCTGAGCACAGGTAACCAGCCACATGGCAAAACGTAGGTTAAAGTAAATGGTTCTCTTTAGTTATGATCTAGTCAAAGTAGAGCCTAGCTATATGTCCAGGGTATTTGTAAATATAATTTGAGTCTTATTTCTGAGAGCATGGGGATGGCAAGAAGAATCTGGGACCAACTACAACAAATATTCAGAAAGAGACATGAAGCTTGAGAAATATTATGAACATACAAAAGTTTCTGCAATCAATTAGTTTGGGGTAGCCACATCCTCAGACGGCTCCATAGCATTTGCTATCAACCCAGGTTTCAAACTGAAAGCTTAAGAAAAGCAGTTTTAGATCCTCAGCTTTGATGGGGAAGACTAGGATTTTGTCAGAGCAAGATCTTCATTCCCTGTAGATGTCATTGGGTTAACTTGAAGTGCTGGGGATATCCAACAAATAGTTTGGTCTCTTCACAATGTGGGTCCCAGTATTTGAAGGTTGTGTTGTACAAAGCACACTTAAATACCAACTACCCAACTCAAGAAAGCATTGTGTAAACCTTGAAATCCAGTGAAATAGCTAATCCTAAAACTAATTTGGAGTCTGAAATTGTTTCAGGAAGTGTGCATGGCAGGGACAGGGAAAAACTGTGAGAGCACTCTGCGCTGTTTGTGCTTTATCTGCTCATTTCCTCAGCACATCATACGTAGCCAGAGGCTATCGCTTGGCGTAGGAAGGATAGTCTCACTTGTTGAATTTCCCCAAAGCTAAACTCTGAAAACAATAAAGAGCAGGACTGGGCACGTTATAAATGACTCTGTTTTATGCTTTATGACTTTCTCCGGTTACTTCAATCTTCTATCTCTAAGTTCATTTTGAAGAGTAACTGCTAATTACCAACAAATGCACCTTAAAACCTATTTGAAACATCTTCCTTGGAAAGAGACAGTGCAAACCCGGAGCCCTCAAACTTCACCCCTTCCATCTGGCTAAATGACCTAACCACAGTCATGGATCTATAAACTTAATTCTCAATAATCATAAGAAAACTATGATATTGTTGTTACTTTAAATAATTGCATTACAAATCTAATACTATTTCCTTAAGAGGTAAGTGATCTTTCCAGTTCCTGATCCTCATGATAATGCCCTAGTTAATAATGTCAGTATTTTCTTTTCTTTTTTGGGGGGGGCTGGGGGGAGTGGTTCGAGACAGGGTTTCTTTGTATAGCCCTGGCTGTCCTGGAACTCACTTTGTAGACCAGGCTGGCCTTGAACTCAGAAATCTGCCTGCCTCTGCCTCCTGGGATTAAAGACGTGTGCCACCATGCCCGGCTCTAAGAGGGCATCAGATCCCCTTACAGATGTTTACGAGCCCCCATGTGGTTGCTGGGAATTGAACTCAGGACAGTCAGCGCTCTTAACCTCTGAGCCCTTTCTCCAGCCCAGTATTTTCTTATATTATCATATATTTATTTTAATATACTTTATAACATTTATTTAAACATTTATTATATTAGTATTTACATTAAACTAGGTAGGGGTGGTGCATGCTTATAATTTCACAACTTGGGAAGTTCAGGTAGAAAGGTCAGGAGTTCAAAGTCAGCCTCAGTACTTACTTCACAATGTAATGGCGAAGATTAAATTAAAGTAAAATACCTAGTAATAAAGTGAGTGGTCGATAAGATCTCACTCTTCTGACCTTGTGTTTTACCCTTAGCAGGCAGGAGAAAAGTCAAAAATTATTTTAAATGTGCATAGGAACAAAATAGCATAAAGCCCCTGGCCTGCCTTTCTTTCTTTCTTTTTTGAAAGGGTCTCAATATGTAACCCTGCCTTGCCTGGAACTTCCTGAATAGGCCAGACAGGCCTTGAACTCATAGAGATTCACTGCTTCTGCCTCCTGAGTGCTGGGATCACACCCAGCAGAGCTTTGAACTTTTTAATGATACAATAAAATAACAATAAGACATATAATGCCTTTCTTGAATCTCTGCATAGGGCAAATATAAAATCTTCCTTCACTTCAAAACAGAAATAAAGCCAACTATATGTCTCAGAAAAAACAAAAACAAACAAGCAAACAAACAAACAAACAAAGCCAAGCATAGTAGTGCATAACTCTAATCCCAGACCTTGGGAAACTGATCCAGGAAGATAAGGAGTTCAAAGCCAGTCTGAGCTATGTAGAAAATTGGAGGCCAGTCTTGTCTACACAGTAAGATCCTGTTTCAAAACAAGCACACACACACAGAGAACTAAGTGGGAGGTAAAAGCACAACAATGCAATACACTGTATCAAGAATCTCAGGGTTGGAAAGACAGCCCAGACTGCAAAGTGCACACTGCACAAGCACAGGGACCTGTGAGCTATCCCCAGCACCAGGTGACAGCCGTGTTTGTCCTCTGACTTCACCTGCACATGCCCAACTCACCGTCACCGACGGGATGAGCACTGTGCTTGTTTTTCAGACAGAAGGTTTTCTAGAGGGTTACTTTGCTCTGTCTGCACACGAGTTCCAGTGAGATGGCTTCCACCCCAGGAGACAGCAGTAGCTGCAGAAGTAGATGTGGAACCTGCTGCCGCCTTGGGGTACCTCTACTTTTAGCTTTCTCAAGGTAGACCACATGCCCAGATTCTTCTCGGGTCATAAAGAATACAGGGCTGGGACATTACCTTTAAAGGCTTTTAAGCAGCAGGGCAGGGCTCAGGGATGAACTGCGAGGCTCTCTTAGCTAACATTTAGCCTTATTTGTGTAAGGACCCAGATGTGCCATCAGCCTGAGCTACCCTGCAAAGTGCACTTCCATCTCGAGCTGATGTGTTTACTCTCCTGGTCTAAAATTGTTGTCAGCAATTTTTATTTTAAATAGAACTTGCAGTTGCTGGCCTTTTAGAATACTTCATATTTACAAAGGTGCATTTCATATGAACATCCTAAAGTGCTATATGAAGATCATTTCATTTATCCTTATAACACCTCTGGAAGAGAGAGTTGTCCACAGCGCTCTCCTTTACCACCAGCATATCCCATATTGAAAGAAAAGTGCACAAAGGCCCAACACAGATAGTTTCTTGATGACCAGGCCAGGATTCATGCTGGGCTGCAGAATGCACTGCTAAGTGGCCTATGATGGGTGAGGTGTTCCCACAGGGTTGGAGGATGGTTGTCTGTCCAGGGGGAAATACTTACTCAAGGGCAGCACAATTGGGGCAGGGAAGAGAGACAACAGAACTAGTTGCTGTGATAAGGTTCTTCCTGTCCAGTTCTCTCTTTATCCAGTTCCCCAGTTTTCAGTCTCTTCTGGAAGGAAAAAGGCGAAAGGAAAGATTGGTCCTGGAAGTTTGAAAGAGGCGGTCATGTGGATCTCTGTGAGTTCGAGGCCAACCTGGTCATTCAGAAATATATTCAGTAAACCTTTGCTCCATTTTTGACCTCAGTAGCTAGAGGCAGAAGAGCAAGTGAGTGTCAACTCTATGGTCCTGGAAACCTTGGAATTTTGAAAGCACCTTGTTGTCATTGAGCAGGTAAGGGAAGTTGTTGGTCAGCTTTCTGCTCTTATCAGATCTCACAAATAAATGACAGGAAAGGTGGGTAGGAAGGGGGAAGGAAGGGAGGGAAGTTGGTCAAGAAGTTTTGAGATACCAAGAGCTCTTTGAGATGACCTCAGATCATCTACTGATGGAGTTGGGTAATTGTGTTTCTCACATTCCTTTTAAAGTAACTAAGATTCAGGAGGACAAAACAAAAAACCAAAACAACAACAACAACAACAACAAACCAACTTCCTAAAGGTCACATAGCAAGGAAAATAAACTATAGGATCTGGATCCCGCCCAGAGCTTTCTAACCTAAGAACAAGAATATTTACTAAATGTGCAAATGAAAACGGAGTCACCACTTGCTTGCATTCTTGTCTTCTGCACTATGTCATTTATTGGTGGGATCTGATAAGATCAAAAAGCTGACAAATAACTTTTTTTTTTAGACCAAGTCTTGATTTTTATTACTTAAAAAATTTGCATATCTATTTTGCTTTCTGACTCTGTGCTTGTGCCTTCAACACTTTCACGATTTTCTGCTCCTCAATAAGGAAAGCCCGCTTGATCCTGTCGTGGACACACTTGGCACACATGGACCCACCATAGGCCCTGCTGACGTGCTTCTTTGTCTTAGACAATCTCATAAGGACTTTGGATTGCACAGCATGAACCCCTCGAAGTCTGCCTAGGCACAGGCCACATGCGGATTTAGGAGCTTTCCCAACCTTCTTGGTGTAGAGGTAAACAATCCTGTTGCCAGGGGTTCGAGTCAGCCTAGTTTTGTTAGAGGCTGTGTTGTAGGAAAGCCTACGGCAGTATGTCAAACGCTGGACCATCCTGAGTGCCTCTGAGCACCGTCCCCAGAAGAGGAAAAGGGACAAATAACTTCTTTACCCATATAAGAGTCAATGAATGTTATCCCCAACTCAAATAGTATAACACAAAGAGTGTTTTATCCTGCAGAAGTCCAGCATGCTGGGGTCTCCCATTACCAAGATAGACAACCAAGTGAGCTCCAAGGCCTGATTTAAAGCACATTAGAGGAGAATTCTGGGAGAGGTGACCTTTATCTTAATCTGTTGGGTCCATCTCTATGGACATTCCAGAACCATTACTGAGGGGTAGAAACTGTTGCTGAAGAAGTCTGGAAGTTACTGTTGACCCATTGTCCTTGCCTCAGGCCAGGTAGCAGGACAGCTTCTGATGACAGAGCAGTTTCTGACTAGCTGCCTTGAAGCTTGGGTTTTTTTTTTCTAGTAACTGACTTGCCCAGTTCTTAAGCCTAAACTTCTTCTTCTTTTTTAAATTTATTTATTATATGTAAGTACACTGTAGCTGTCTTCAGATGCACCAGAAGAGGGCATCAGAATTTCATTATGGGTGGTTGTGAGCCACCATGTGGTTGCTGGGATTTGAACTTCGAACCTTCGGAAGAGCAATTGGGTGCTCTTACCTACTGAGCCATCTCACCAGCCCAGGCCTAAACTTCTAAACTACCAATTTGAAGCCTGTCATTGAGTCAGCCTTGCCTTCTCACCTGCTCTGTAACAACAAAGTACTTTCAAATTTCAAAGGTTTCCAGGACCATAGTATTGACATATTCCTTGCTCTTCTGCCTCTAGCTACTGAGGTCAATCATAAAACACGACATCACTTTTCAAGTGGATCTCTGGCATCTCTGTGACCACCAGCATGCCTTCTGTATCACTTTTTTTTGACCAGTTAACTCAGTTGAAGCCAAGTCGCAGGTGCTTAACTTACAGTGAGTCAGCAGCTCTTGGCCTATTGGACTATATGGTGCTTTGAATTGGAGTGGTCCCCAAAGGCTCATAAACTTGAATGCTTATTCAACAGGGAGTAGAACTCTTTGATAGGATTAGAAGGATTAGGAGGTTAAGAGGTGTGACCTTGTTGGAAGAAGTGTGTCTCTAGGGTGGACTTTGAGGTTTTCAAAAACCCAACACCCCCAGGCCAGTGTTTTTCTCTGCCTCTGCCTCCTCTCTCTCCCTGTCCCCCTCCCTCCCTCTCTCCCTCTCTCTTTGCATACAGATCAGGATGTAGTTCTCAGCAATTGCTTCAGCACCTGCCTGCATGCCACCATGGTCCCCACTATGACAATGGACTAAACCTCTGCGACTGTAAGCAAGCCTACAATTAACTGCTTTCTTTCATAAGAGTTGCTTTGGTAATGGTGTCTCCTCACAGCAATAGAACTAAGACAAACTGATTCCAGGATCTTTGGCATAAAACAGTAGCCACCCTAGAATCAATCTGGATCTTCAGATTCGTCCATCTTAAAGGACGGAGGACTTGGGATTTTGTACTTGAGGGTACACTCCATAGTGGCAGAGGAGGCACAGTGGTGGCAGTGGCTTCAGACTGTGATGACAGGAGCATGAAGCTGCTTGCTCATAATGGGGGGGGGGGGGCGTGCAGAAACAGAGAGTAATGTTTCTCAGGTTGACTTTTCTCTCTAACCCCCTCCCCTTTTCTATGCTAGAGCACTACCCATTGGATATCCACAATCAAGTTGTCCTCCTTCCCCTAGTTAAAGGGGGAAACCTGGGAATGCCTTCATAGACACATCCAAAGACATGCTTCACTAATGCCTTGCGCAGCTCTTTTTATTCTTATTTATTATTTTTATTCTTATTTATGTTTCTGTGGCAAACACTTTACCAACAAGATCATTCCTCAGGTCCCCATTACACCTTCATTAATCCAATCAAATTAATAAGGACAAGCAACCATCACACAAGGCCCCCATCAAGGCTGAGTATTTACAAACACTTCAATAGACATGAGAAGATCAATGACTGACCACTGTGCAGGACCAGGTATGCTAGACTCATCACTAAGACAGCTGTGACGTCCAAGGAATGCTCTGGGGATATAACATCAGATGAAGCCCACCTCAGAACCTGGCCTTCCACTCCTTAGATCTTCTACAAGGAAACATCTCTACACGCCAGGCATGATTTCCACTGTGTGCCATTGTCTTCTCTTTTCTACACGGAATAACACCTCATTGCTTAATTTTAGTTTTAGTCTCTCTAGTTAAATCAACAAAAGAAAACACACACACACACACACACACAATAGTCTGCCAAGTTGGACTTTGCCTTTTAACTTTAACAAGAACTTTAAATTTGATAAAGTGAATTCTTAAATTCTGTTGTTTTCATATGTGTGTGTACACATGTATATGTCTTGGAATATGAGTGTGGAGAACAATGAGTGTTTTCCTCAACTGCTTTCCACAGAGGGCTTCTTATTCTAATGCCATCTTTAAAACTGATGTAGAAGTGAAATTGGAATATTCTTAGTCTTGTATTCCTTTCATCAAGGTGAAGCATCTTTGGAAAATATTACTGAATTCAATGTTTCTCATTTTAAAAACTCTACCACTTGCTTATATATCAGAGTTACAATTTCATTTTTGTATTCTTAAAATTGTATCAAGTAAAAGCTATATTTAAAATGTTTTAAGTAAGCAGTGGTGATGTATACCATTGGTCCCAGGACTTGGAAGGCAGAGGCAGATTGCAAGGCCAGCCTGGTCTACAGAGTGAGTTCCAGGGACATCCAGAGCTACACAGAGAAACTCTGTCTAGAAAAAATACCAAAAATATTTAAAATGTTTTAATTAATTTCTATATACACTGGTGCATGTGCATGTACACAGGTGTGTATGTGTGTGTGTGTGTGTGAGTGGGTAGGTGGATGCACGTTTGTACGCCATAATGTATAATAGGTGGAGGTCAGAGGAACTACTGCAGGAGTTGTTCTCTCTGTTCACTTTGTGGTGAGATTGAAATTATGTCATCTTAGCCTGTTGAGCCTGAGCCCAGGTTATATTTGATATACTATGATTACCTTACAGTTATGTAAATCCAAATCCATGTGACTTTATTTGCTCTTTATAGTCTAGTAGAATATATAGGCCAGGCATTACTGTCTCTATTTTAGTGAAAGGAAACTCAAGGTTTCTTGAAGACCTTGGCCACATTTTCTAAGATTAGCAGCGGGTGAAAACCAAATAGATAGCTAGGTATGATGTATTATTCCCATTATCCAAACACATGAGGGGCTTAGAAAAGGGTCCCAAGTTCAAGACCAGCCTGGGTTAGACAGTGAACACCACGAAAACAACCTTTTCATTCCTAATAGGAAATGTCCACAGGTGTGGTACAACACTCCTTTTCTTGTAAGAAGGAATTGTGTGGGATACAATAGCTTTAAGCTGATGAAGCAATTTGATAGGCTATTTGTTTGGTTTTGGTTTTGAGACAAGGTGTCACAAAGCCCAGGCTGTATAGCAGAAGATGACTTTGAACTTCTGATCTTCCTGCCTCTACTTCTGAAGTGCAAAGATTTCGAGTGTGTACCATCACCCCCAGTCTCCAGTGCTGGGGATTCAATGGACATGTGTGCTGCATGCCTACCTGATGCTGGAGGAAGTCAGGAGAGGCCATCAGATTCCCTGTAAGTGGCATCACAGAGAGCTGTGAGCTGCCTGATGTTGGTGCTTGGAACAGAACCTGAGTCCTCTGCAAGAGCAGCCAGTCAGCCAGTGCTCTGAACTGCCGAGCTGGCTTTTTAGCCCCTGTCATTTGTATTTTAAAACTGAGTGAAATGTGCTTTCAGTAACGGCATTTCTAAAGTTATGCCAACTGTCCAAGGAGAACCATAGCCAGCAGCTCCCAGGGCCACAGCCAGGAACCACTTCTAGTTCATAGAGCCCAGAACTTTCTACACTCCAGGAAGCAGAGAAAAATGGCTGCATTTTGCCAGTGTTGTTTCTGATCTTCACCTGCTCTGATGTTTGCTTCCAGCAGCTGAAAGCAGCACAAGAATGCATTCAAAAACCACTGTGTAGGTGTGTGCCTTGATTTGTGTTGGGAAGTTGGAAGAAAAAGGTTTAGAGCTTTGCATTTCAGCTTGTGATATTCTCATCTTTTAGACCCTGAAAGAAAAAAGAGATTACGTATCAAACAAATACAATATCATTAATGCATTGTACTGATACATGATACCTATAGTCTGTAATTTTTATTAAAAATGTTGATTCAAGTTAACATATCAAATCATTCAGGTGCTATCTCACAGGAACACTGAGGTTGACTTCTGGAGAACATAGTCCTTAGCACGTATTTCCCCTGATAGAAGTTTGGGGTTTGAAATGATGTCATCTTAGCCTGTTACTCTTCGTTACTAGATTTTACTCTCAGACTATAGCCGAAGCCCTGAACCACAGGTTAGACAACACCAACTGTATTATTTGGCATCAATCACCTACTTTCTGTCTTCAAATTAGACAAAGACAGTAATCCACCTACTCTGGCCATTGCCACAAAAAGCCTTTCTAAAGAGGCACTGGATATTTTTAAAAGCCTGCTACTGTGATGAGGTGATCCTTGTTATAAATAGCTCTTCGTCTCTATGTCTGATAAAACAATCTTGGGATACAGATGAAGTGTACCCCTTTAAAATAAATCTCTCATCCAGCAGCTCTGTGTACTCAGGGAAGTGAGCCCCATGTGAAACACCCGAGAATAATCACTGTACACAGAACCATCCCCAGCAAGCTGTAGACTCATGTCTGGCTGGTAATTTAATGGCACTTCCAGGCTTAAACAAAGGTGTCTTAAAATAGTGAAATAGTCTTAAACACTGGATCACTTTGGAAATTGCCCTGTTCTGCTCTTGCCAGTTACAGAAGCTTGTATTGGGATGCTGACAGGCGCTGGCTCAAGCAGAAGTTGGTGTCACTTGGTTCAGTTTTTTTTTTTTTAAGGGTTTTTCGAGACTCTCTGTGTAGTCCTGGCTGTCCTGGAACTCACTTTGTAGACCAGGCTGGCCTCGAACTCAGAAATCTACTTGCCTCTGCCTCCCAAGTGCTGGGATTAAAGGGGTGCACCACCACGCCTGGCTTGGTTCAGATTCTTAACATTACCCCACACAAGCAACCAATTTATGTTCAATTCAAAGTTTTTTTCATTTCTGGGAGGAGCGTTGCAAGGGTGATGAACAGAACCCCCCTTTCCAGTTCTTTTCTTTTTTCTTTTGCTTCCTACTTTTATTTCCACCCTCTTTATACACAGTTCCCAACACCCTTCAGGATGATCAAATCTCAGTAGGGGTTTTATTTTCATGAGAAAAATAGCCAGTGGGCACATGTTCATGTTAGGCGGGCAATTTCATGACTCCGTTTAAAGAAGCAGCTTTGCAAAGTTTGGGTAATTCAGCAAGAGGTTTACATGATGTGGCGTCCCTTGCACCTGGGATGGGCGGTTAGACGGAGCAATCCTTCCTGCTGCACGAGTGCTGGGCTCTTCACTTTAATCCCTGCTCTTAGGGTCACAGAGGCAGCATAGTATGGTTGCCTTAGCTTTCCTTCTGGTCACAGTTCCTTCAACAGTGAGTCATCATCCCACACGGGATCGTATAACTGGGTTGGGATAATTGGCCAACAGTAAAAGGATTGTGACGGTATGACAACTGAATGTAATTCAAAATCAAATGCATAAGGACTCTGAGCCATTTCTGGCAGCCCTTGCCTGTCGTGTCTTTAACAACTTCACTGCAGCCTTGATTCTCAACATACAATATGCAGGCTTCACATGGCTAACAACACTACCTGAAAAGACCAGCTTTGACCGAGGCTATGCCACTTTAGGAATTACAGTGTGTTTACTGTACATGTAAAATCTCATGCCTCACTATTTTCTGAACATTCATTCTGTGAAAAGCCATGAAAGTTGCCTCTGCATACCTACAGCACAGCTTGCTTCACTTTTCCTCCCCTCCAACCCCTTTCTCCTCAGCGCACACCCAGTTTCTTTAGCCCATAAATACCCTTAAGTCTTTATCTTGGTGGGGTGAAGCTGAGGCTCGTCTTTGTCTCTGTGTGGTGTGTCTTGCAAATGCACTGGTTTCTGCAGTACTCATTGCTTGAGTACGAGGCTTCAGTCTTGAGTAGGCAGCGGTGGCATGCTTGAGTAATCAGGTACAGACGAGTAGCATTCTTAATTTTCAAAGAAAGAATCTGTGGCTGTTGCCAACATTGTTGCATATTTCTCTCTTTCTCATGCATGTGCATGGTGTACACATGATTACGTTTGTGCACGTGTGCGTGTGTGTGTGTGTGTGCATGAACATGTGAAGACCAGAAGTTGACATCTGATGTCTCCCTTGTTATTTTTGAAGCAGGGTCTGTCACTGAACCTAGAACTCACAGATTCTGTTAGATTGGCTGTCTGCCGAGCTCCAGTGATTCCCCCTATCTCTGCCCCTCAAGTGCTGAGGTTACAGGCATTCAGTGCCACTTTTACATGGGTGGTAGGAATCTGAACTCAGGCCCTTATTCTTGTCTGGCAAGTCCTTTAGTAACTGAGCTATCTCCTGAACCCCCAGTGGAATCATGGAATTTCAGTGAAAGACTGTAATCTATCTTCTCCAGGAGCAGACTTGGGAATTGTGCTGCGGTACCAATAACTCACCAGTAGGAGAAGGTATCTTAAAGAATCAGTACCGCTGTATCTCTGGTCCCACTCTCCCCTACAAATGAGAGCACAAGTATTTTTGAAAGCTCTAAAATTCATTGTTGTCGATGTTCTCCTAAATGTCTACCTATCTAGTCAAGACCTAAGCCAAAGAAGCAATTTATTTATAAAACCTTTTTGTGTGGGTTATGCCTTTAGTTGTGGAAGGACTACTTGACTCTGAGACTTTTATCTATTGCATGGTGCTGAGCATACAACTGGTTAGCTTTTTAGTAGCTTAAAGGGTTATTTTAGTGATGAACTTTGATATAGATCTTTTTCTTGGCAGTAGTTTACAGTGACTTGCACAGCAAGTCTGTTTTCCCTGGAGGCCTATTTCCCTGCCTTTAACTGTTCCAGCTGTGGGTGCTGGAGAATCACTTTGAGGCACAGCTGCTGGGTTAGTGACTTTTTTTTTTTTTTTTTTTTTTGACATAAGAGAATCTAAAGACCTCTAAGAGACATCTTCTCTGGGTCTTCTAGGCTAATATTTTAATCTAAAACATTTGAGTTAAATGTTCTCTAAAGGCAAATGTTTTCTGATGTTAAAAAGAATATTCCCTCTGCATATCCAGAAAGCTATACAGGTGACCACAATAGTAAGTAGTGTTTGGCTCATATATTTCCTTACACACACACACACACACACACACACACTTCTATGTCTTTCAACAGTATAGGTCTCAAAAAGAAAAAAAAAATGTCCTAACATTAGAGTAAAGGTTAATTAGGGGAGCTTAGTGTCCTGGTTTATAAAACTCATTTTATTAAATTTATGTCCCATATTTTCACCACAGCATATTGCTTTCTGTACTTAAAAATCCAGGCACAAGGATATGAAATTATTTTCTCCCTCCACCATTGGCTTCAGGGGACAGGGTCCTGATTTCACCAGGGTCTTTGGTCTTCCTGCCCTTTTGTGCCTTATTCAAAAGTTTCAGCAAATTTGACCTTTCAGAAGATACAATTTCCTGTTAGCCTTATACTGTGCATCTCTGCTTACATGTTAGGGCTCCGTTCAGAGGTAGGAAGTTGCAGAATGGGGCTTAGGTGCCGAAGCAATATCAAGCAGAATTTTGCTGCCTGCATATTTTACAGCCAGGACAATTTCCTGGTTTGAGTCTTAGCATCTAATTCTTATTTTGGGGTCAGGAGTTGCATTCTGGAATGGCTTTCTTCTGCACTGTCTATGAACTAGTTCTAGCCTGAATATTATCTGGCTAATTCTATAAAATGTTTCAGTCTCCATCATTAAATTATGTCGCTGAAAGGGGAAGATGAGTAAGTAAATAAATCGAAACAAAACGAAAACCAAACAGCATAATTCAGAAGACTGAGTTATCTTGTGGGAGGGGGATTGTCTACACTGATAGCATGCAGGCAGGCATTAGTCCTCCCCCCTTTCTGCTGGGTTGGCTCAGCAGAGGACAGACAGCAGAGGAATTTTATGCATCCTTTTTGAAGAGTGATGTTCTTAATCGGGGTCTCATTATGTAGACCTGGAACTCACTCTGTAGACCAGGCTGGCCTCGATTTCAGAGATTCACTTGCCTCTGCCTCCCAAGTGCTTCAATTAAAGGTGTGTACCCCTAGGCCTGGCTTCATTTATAATTTTTGAACTATGTTTCAAAGTTACATTTGTTAGGTTGTCGGTCGCTCATAATGTATTTCTCAATACCAACGTGGTTAAAACTAGAGGCCCAATTGAAATATGGATATTTGGAACAACCCACATCTAGTAAAATAAGCAAAATGGAATATGTAGGACTTTAAACAATTTCAGTGACCAGAGGTAATAAGAACCCTCTGAGGAAATGCAATGGCCATGGACAGGTGAAGTGTGTGCACACCCATCATGCCCCTAGGCCATGGACAGGTGAAGTGTCGGGTCCTCCCCTTAGCTTCCTTTGTTGAACTAGTTCAGTGTTCAGGAAGGACTGAGTCTTTGGAAAGACATCAGGGTGTGTCTCATGACTTGTTTGCATAACCAGGAGGTAATTCCGAAGGAAGGTGGCAGGAAGCCAGAAGGGTCCTGTGTTGCTAGGTACATTATCCGTGAGGAGTATGTGTAGTGACGTCAAATGGAGAGCCAGGTTGCTAAGCCATTCCTATTGTCTGCTTTCCTCAGTTCTTCCGTGTACTCCTTTCTATGACGTGTTTGCTGTCTCACCAGAGGCCCTAAAAGGCAAGTGCAAGTGACCACTAATGGAAATCTCCACATTTGTGAACCAAGTAGATCTTTCATCTTGGTGAATTAACTTGTGTCCTATTTTACATCAGTCACACACAGCTGAATAATGGAAGTTCAAAACAGTATGTATAATGTGTTGTTTAGCTTTAGGAGACTGGATAGCTTGAAAGAGAGCAGACCTGTGGCTCCACCCTGTTCCTCTTCAACATCCATTGCCCACTTGTGTCCAGAAGCCTCAAAATGACATTATTTCCCTGAAAATTCAGACACATTAAGAGAAGCAGTGTAAGAGACAGAACCAGGAAAGGAGAGAGGAATTGGAAGGGGTGAGGAGAAAGATCCTTCTGGCTACTGGGTTGGAAGAGCAAAGAAGGGGGAAAAGGATTTATCTAGTGAATATTTATTTGTTCATGTCGTATACCAAGAACAATTAAAAATGGCTTGATTTTTAAAAAGAGATGAAGAGAAGGAGTCATTATTCTCAAGTTTATATCCTAGTGGGGAGGAATATAAAGCAAGCAAATAAAGATTGTCTATGGAGGTAATAACCTGAAGCCATGCCCCACAGTGCGGACCTGGCTGGTCTGCTTCTGGTTTCTGTATGTAGGAAGATGGCTTGAGCCCACAGTTCAATAGTGAGACACTGTCTTTTTTAATTATTAATTAAGTCTTTGACAGCTTTACAATGTAAATGATGTATTCTGGTTGCTCTCTGCCATCTTTCTTATCTTTCCCCCCACCCTTGTCAATCCCTTCCCCCAAACCCTTTTTCTACATTCTTTCCTTGGATCGTTTGCTTGCTTTGTTTTGTTATGCATCCATGGGACTGTCTCTCTGACCATAAGTTTGGAACTATTCATGGGAGCCTGCTGGGCTCACAACTATGGACAGTGGTAACTCTACCCCCAATCCATCAGTGGCAGGAAAGGGTAGAGACACACAAGCCTCTCCTGATCCATGACTTGACAGGGCCAGTCTTGTGCAAGCCCACTGTGTGTGATATAGTAGCTGTGAAGTCATGACTGCAATGGCTACATCATTCCAGAACATTGCATTTTTCAGCAGGCTCTTAACATTCTTTTTTCCTTTTTTCTTTTTCTTTCTTCCTTTCTTTTTTTTTTCCTTTTTTTTTTTTTTTTTTTCGATACAGGGTTTCTCTGTGTAGCCCTGGCTGTCCTGGAACTCACTCTGTAGACCAGGCTGGCCTCGAAGTCAGAAATCTGCCTGCCTCTGCCTCCCAATTGCTGGGATTAAAGGCGTGCGCCACCACCACCCGGTAACTCTTATCATTCTCAACAACGTCTCTTCCTTGATCATGTTCGATGGGCCTAAGAAAGAGCTGATGAGACCATGCATTTTTTTTCAAACTTATTCTTTGTGAATTTCACATCACGCACCACAATTCCACTCACCCCATCGCCCCACCATATCCACCCTCCATTGCTACAACCCCCAACTTCCCAAAGAAAACATCTCTCCATGGAAGCTGCAGTGTGTCTCGGTGTGTGCCACAGTTCACCCTTTGGCCCAAATAGCTTTACTTGCAAATGTCCCTTGAAATGAGGATTGGTCTGGTTTGAGGCCTCTGGTTTCTGTTTCATCATCAATACTGAATGCTCACTGGGAGTGCTCTCAGATAGACTGTTGTTGCCCTGTGTCATGGAGGTCCTGCGGCTTTGGATCAGCAGGACTGGCCCCTTTCACATGCTCCAGCAGTTCTTAGTTAGGGTAGGTGTTGTGGTGGGACCTGGACCTGGGTGGTAGCTAAGTTGATCAGCCTGCCAGCTCTCCTGAACCCTCACATCCAAGTCAGGAGACCTTGTCTTTCAAAAGGAGAGAAATACTCTGCTATCAGTGGTGGCGCACACCTTTAATCCCAGCACTGGGAGGCAGAGGCAGGCGGATCTCTGTGTTTGAGGCCAGCCTAGTCTACAGAGTGAGTTCCAGGACAGCCAGGACTACACAGAGAAACTCTGTTTCAAAAAACAAACAAAACCAAGCAAACAAAAATGCCCCTTCCCCACCCTCCAAAAATACAAATAAAGGATATTTATTTTTTCCTCTTTTTTAAAAATTAGATATTTTCTTTATTTACATTTCAAATGTTATTCCCTTTCTTGGTTTCCCCTCCACCCCCCCCCCATCCCTTCTCCCCTCCCTCTGCTTACCAACCCACCCACTCCTGCTTCCTGGCTCTGGCAGGGTACTACACTGGGACATAGAACCTTCACAGGACCAAGGGCCTCTTCTCTCATTGATGACCGACAAGGCCATTCTCTGTTGCATATACAGCTAGAGCCATGGGTCCCTCCACGTGTACTCTTTGGTTGGTGGTTTAGTCCCTGGGCGCTCGGGGGGTACTGGTTATTTCATATTGTTGTTACTCCTTTGGGGCTGCAAACCTCTTCAGCTCCTTGGGTCTTTTCTCTAGTTCCTCCATTGGGGACCCTGTGCTCAGTCCAATGGTTGGCTGAGAGCACCCACCTCTGTATTTGTCAGGCACTGGCAGAGCCTCTCAGGAGACAGCTATATCAGGCTCCTATCAACAAGCACCTGTTGGCATCCACAATTGTGTCTGGGTTTGGTGACTGTGTGTGGGATGAATCCCCAGGTGGGGCAGTCTCTGGATGGCCTTTCCTTCAGTCTCTGCTCCACAATTTGTCTCTGTATCTCCTCCAATGGGTATTATGTTCTCCCTTCTATGAAGGACCAAAGTATCCACACTTTGATCTTCCTTCTTCTTGAGCTTCATGTGGTCTGTGAATTATAGCTTAGGTGATCCAAGCTTCTGGGTTAATATACATTTATCAGTAAGTACATACCATGTGTGTTCTTTTGTGATTGGGTTACCTCACTCAGGATGATATTTTCTAGTTCTATCCATTTGCCTAAGAATTTCATAAATTCATTATTTTAAATAGCTGAGTAGTATTCCATTGTATAAATGTACCACATTTTCTGTATCCATTCCTCTGTTGAGTGACATCTGGGTTCTTTCCAGCTTCTGGCTATTATAAATAAGGCTGCTATGAACATAGTGTAGCATGTGTCCTTATTAGTTTTGGAGCATCTTCTGGGTATATGCCCAGGAATGGTATTGCTGTGTCCTTATCAGCAGTTAAGAGTACTGACTACTCTTCTGGAAGATATGAGCTCAAATCCCAGCAACTACATGGTGGCTCACAACCATACATAATGAGATCTTAAGCCCTCTTCTGGTGTCTGAAGACAGCTACAGTGTACTTACGTATAATAAATAAATCTTTTTAAAAAAGAAAGAAAGAAAAGAAAAGGAAAAGAAAGGCCTCTAAGACGCAGGGTATGTAATAGATGCTTGTGTCTCCAGTGGTGTTGGGTTTGTTGGCAGGGCACAACTTTACACAATGTGAAGGGATGAGCTGGTTCATTTTATGTCAACTTGATACAAGCTGGAGTCATTGGAGAGGAGGGAGCATTGATTGAGAAAATATCTCCATATGAGTGAGCTATAGAAAAGGCCGATAGGAGAGTTTTTAATTAGTGATTGATGGGAGAGGGCCTAGCCCATTGTGGGTGGTTCCATCTCTGGGATGCTAGTACTGGCTTCTATAAGAAAGCAGGCTGAACAGCCATGAGAAGTAAGCCAGTGTCCCCTGCATGGTCTCTGAATCAGCTCCTGCCTCCAAGTTCCTGCCATGTTTGAGTTCCTGCCCTGACTTTCTTCAGTGATGGACTGTGCAGACTGTGGAAGTATAAGTCAAATAAGCCCTTTCCTTCCCAATTTGCCTTTGGTCATGGTGTTTTATTGAACCAATAGTAACCCTAATTAAGACAGCATCACAGGATGAAGTGAGTTGGAAGACCCTGGAGTCAGAGCATAGTCGGTGAGTTGGAGCAGAAAGGAGCCCAGGCAAAGAGAGAAAGGAAGAGAGGTGAAATGAAGCTATGTGGTAGTGGCCAGATAATGCTGGCTTTCGAGTGACTCTGAGAGCTAGGTGAACATATCCTTGAACCTATAGAGATAGGATCTTATCTTGAGTCAGGACAGGAGCCAGAGGGAAGTTATGAGGCTTTGGGGGTGGTTCAGCCAAGAAACACTGATGGCTTGAAGAAAGTAAGAACTGCTGGCTGCTGAGAATCAGTCTATACATTTTTTGAAGTGAGAACAAGCAAGATTCCTAGATGAATTAGATGTGGTTATCAGGAAAGAAGGATCAGAGGGTGAAATACTCTACTTTCATGTATGCTTAGGAGTGTCAAATTATAAATGAAATGAGTGGGGGAGAACTCAGTAAACTGGGGTGATGGCATTATATCCATCACAAAATGGGGCAAGGATGGCTGAGTGGTGATGGTGCACACCTTTAATCCCAGCACTCAGGAGGTAGAGGCAGGCATAGCTCAATGAGTTCTGGGACAGTCAGGGTTACACATAGAAACCTTGTCTCCAAAACATCATCATCATCATCAGCAGCAGCAGCAGCAGCAGTAGCAGTGGCAGTAGCAACAGCAGCAACAGCAGCAACAGCAAGAGCAACAGCAGCAACAGCAGCAACAATAACAACAATAACAGTAGTAGTAGTATAGTAGTAGTAGTAGTAGTAGTTTTTAAAAATTGGTCAAGGAACATACATGAAAGGCAGGATCCTAAGTTGTCTGGGATATTACACACATGAGACATCCATCATTACTTTGTATGGTGCTAAAGCGGGAGGTTGATTATATGTGTTTAGAGTCCTAAAGGGAGGTATGGAATATAGGTCAACATTTGGAGGCTATGCCGGTAGGAGTCATTTAAGGTCAAGTAATAGAATTAGATCATCCAAAGAATGGATGGGTATAAAGGAGTGGTCTGAGCACTGAATACTTTGAGGCTTTTGAGTGTGAACGTCTGCTATGTAGAAGGAACTAGCAAGGACATGGCAGGAGGAACTAGGGAGGCCAAAAAGAGGCAATCAGAGGCAGCACTTGAAAGTGACTTATCAAGATACATGCTGCTCATAATGGAGGAGACAAGCCATGGATGTTACCGTTAGTGTCCATAAGGTACACAAGCTTCGCTGGAACTGATTCCAGAACTCCAGGGCAGGAGTTCAGAGAGCAAGTGTGACCCAGAGCTGTGAAGGGTTTTGTTATAAAAGAAAGCAGAGGAATCATATAGTACTTAGAAACGTATATGCAGCAGAGAAGACAAACAAATTTGAGTGAAGGGGAGTGGGGGTGACATGGGGACTGTCATATCCTAGAAGTTCCCCTCAAAGGAGCAGAGAGTTTGTTCAGTGTGGGGAAGGGAAGACAAGCTACATACTCACTGGGGGAGGGCATGAGGGTGGTCCATCTGAGCACCTTTGACTTCTTAGTGAAATCGAGACTTAGGTCATTGTGGTGAGAGTAAAAAGAACTAGAGTAAAGACAAAGACAAAATTCAGAAGAAGAAAGAAAGGAAGGGAGGAAGAAGGGAAGGAAAGAAAGGAGAGGGGAGAGGGAGGGAGGGAGGAAGGGAGGGAGGGAGGGAGGGAGGGAGGGAGGAAGGAAGGAAGAAAACCCTTCTGGGGAAGAAGGGAGAATGTATTTAGCATAGCAAAACTCTCTTTTCCCTGTCAGGCCTTACTTGTCAATAAGCAAAGGATAGCTTTTCTTTCAGCAAATTTCAACAATTCAGGCATGGGTGGGGAGGGGTGGAAGTTTGGACTTAAATAGAAACAAATAAATTTCGGGGTTGGAAGAGGAAGAACTGAAGTGGGATCTGCTGTAGCGATCACCGTATTGAACTGTAGAGACTTAACTGCAGAGAGTTAAAGGAGGATACAAGTGGAGGATACAAGTGTTTCTCCCGTGGTGATCAGAGTGAGCTCTCCAGTTGGAGGGTGGTGGGAGTGTATGTAGTTGACATTGTCATTATAAGGAAGGTGTTACCATGAATAATGACAAGACCTAGAGTATGACTATGGAGCAGGTTGGGATGGAATGACAAGCAAGATCACAGCAGGAGAGGACATCAGGAGTCTGCCATGTGAGACTCTTGCAAGGATCTTCTCAGTGGTATTGAGATAGTCAATAATTAGATCAGCATTGGAGAGGCTGACTATAGGTTGTGCTTGTGGGTATTTGAAGAATGGGAAGAAGTGACAATGACATCAGTACACTTGATAATAGAAAGAAAGTGCCGTGGCACGTGGAAGAGCATCTGAGCTCGCAAGTTTAGGGAACAAGAAGGGAGGTGGTGACTGGCAGTGACTCATGGCTGCGAGACTGAGACTCATTCACAGAGGTATTGTACTGTAAAGAAGACATGGAGGCTACATGGACTTTTGATGATAGAGCATTTCTGAGGACACAGTGAGGCACCTACATGGTAGGGAAATGTATGAGACTGGATCAGGCAAAGGGAGACAGTGATGTGTGGGGATGCACCCTACAATAAGGACACAACAAGGAGTGGTAACTATGACTTCTCTCTCTCTCTTTTAAAAGATTTATTTATTATTATACACAAGTACACTGTAGCTGCCTTCAGTCACACCAGAAGAGGGCGTCAGATCTCATTACGGTTGGTTGTGAGCCACCATGTGGTTGCTGGGATTTGAACTCAGGACCTTTGGTAGAGCAGTCAGTGCTCTTACCCACTGAGCCATTTCACCAGCCCAACTATGGATTCTCTTGGTGTCTGATATAGGACAGGTATCTTTTCATTGAGGAGAAATTTCCAAGGCAGATTACTGGATTTTGAGGCTAGTGTGAGTGAGAGAATGTAGCCGTACACAGGCTAAAACAATCTTAGAAACTTAAGATAAAATGGACAGTAGGTGGCAGTGTTGGTCCAACATAGTTTGGTTGCTGGTTGTTCAAAAGTAGCCAGAGGAGGTCACAGATTGAGTGGAAGGGAGAGGTGATCCTCTCAGTAAAATGAAAAGGATGACTGGCAGATTTAAGTGGTCTTGCTTTCTGAATAAATCTTCTACTCTTGAAAAAAATTTATTTATTTTTGTTTTGTGTGTATGTGGGAGCGACTGTATAACTGTATGTGCCTGGAGCCCATGGCAGCCAGAAGAGGGCACTATATTCCCTGGGACTGGAGTTCCAGGCAGCTCTGAGCTGCCATGTGGGTGGTGAGAACCAAGCCCAGGGCCTTTACAAGAGCAGCAAATACTTTTAACTTTTGCTCCATCTCTCCAGCACCACCTTACCCCTTAATAAATCTTTCTTGGATAGCAATTACACATTTTCAGAAATCCTGTGGTATTTTGAAATATTTGAGCAAGAGATAATTATGGAAATATACAAAATGCAAAGGACAGGGCTTTCACTTTGTATTTTGAAAAACAGAAAAGAGAGGAAAACCCTGCGGACCTGCATGCTGCTTGGGACAATCCAGAGGTTGGGCTGGTGAAATTTATTTTATTTGGTTCCTGAAACCATCTTGTGTACAATAGATGAAGACATTAGAAGTCATCAATTAGTGATGAAGAGATGGCCCAGTGGTTAAGATCATTGACTGCTCTTCCAGAGGTCCTAAGTTCAATTCCCAGCAACTACATGGTGGCTTATAACCATCTGTAATGGGATCTGATGACCTCTTCTGGAGTGTCTGAAGACAGCTACAGTGTACTTATAATTATTATTTTTATTTTAATTTTCTCCTAATGTAATATTTTTATTAATTATTTGTGAATTTTATTCAATATACCCCATCATGCTTGCTTCACAGTCCTCCCAGGCTCACCTTTCCCCCTTGAACCTTCCCAAACAAAAACAAAGACAAGAACCCCCCACCCCAAATCCAATTGGTGTTACCCATATACCCATTGTAGCATAAGCAAGCTCCCAGTGGCCAGCCCCTTAAAGATAACTGAGGTCTGTTCCCCCAACCAGAATTGATTAGCTGTGAACATATTTTTAAAAGGACTCTCTTAATAGCTTCCTGTCTGGGGACTGTTTCTTTTTTTTGGGGGGGGGGGAGTCACAGAAGCCTTCAATGTCTCTCATTCTCAGTTATGAGTGGGTAGTTATCAATACCACTGCAAAAGGAGCACCCGTGCTTGTAGCAGCTGGATCGTGGACATCAGCCTAGCTCCCTAGGAGCAAGGATCATGAGCATCACCAACATAGATCTTTTTTTTTTTTAAGTCACTGACTATATTCTCATTGCCTGAAAGCACATGCTCTTAACACACTCCATTCTTTTTGCTATGATGAACATGCAAATAAAACCAAACATGTCGCTTTTCTCTGCTGTTTGACTTGGGGTGTGGAAGGCTGAGCATCAATGGTAGACGTCACAATGACTTCCTTTCCAGTAGACTTCTCTGGAGGAGGCTGAGAGCACTTGGAGTCCATGAGTTCTAGTTGTCCATTATCTGAATATGAAGAGCAGAAGCAGATAGAAAACCCCAGATACCTTTGAATGGCTCAGACATTTCAATTCGCATGTTCTCTACATAGAGCTATCTAGCTGGCAAGTCTCCCTTCACCCCAAGCAGGAGCAGCCCTTGCTCATTGACGTCTTAAACATTATCCAAGATCCCAAAGGACTTGTTAGAATTGTCACGGTCTCTAGCCATGAATAAGAATGATTTCAGATATGGTCTTTCTCTTATACTTCGTGCTTCATGGGATTAATTGAACTGAAGAGCCAGGGCTACTAAGTGGTTGCCAGTAACAAGTAGAATTCTTAATTTTTTAAGGAACTGTATTAAGTATATTCAGTTCTGACATGCTGGTTCTATTTAAATGGTTGAAACTTTTAAAATATTAGCATAGGTATGCCTTGATTAAATATCCTGGCGGGGTGGGGAGATCTCCTGGCAATGAAGTTAACATATGAAGAAAATATCCTGCAGTTACCACATATAGTAGATATGCTTGATGTCTATTTGAACACTTGAAATGGCACATGATCCAGACCTGGGAACACATGCATTCAACTACTTGGAGGATGAAGTGGGAAGATAGTGAGTCCTGGGATTGTCTGGCATTCAGGGCTAGTTCAAGGTCAGTTTGTGGAATTTTGTAAGATCCTGTCTCAAAGGAAAGAACATTGTGTCAGAGTATTACAAGATGAACAAAGCCAAAGAGGTATGATTGACAAGCCTGTCCTTGTGGGAGTTGCTAATGTTGTGAATCTGATGTTATGTCACTTGCTGGATTCTTGGGCAGATGATCAAGAAAGAGGCTTTGAGTGTGTTAAGTAGGGAAGTCAGGGATCATGCCTCAAACAAGCAGAGCATGGTGGGTTCATGGGGCAGTTATTTTATGGTGGCCTTGAAGCTCTTGCCAATTTGGTGGCACTGAGGCCTGGACCTCACCATGTAGCTCAGTTAGTTACTGTCAGGATAGACAGCAGAAAGTCCACACAACCTTCTACCTGCATGAGCAAAGTAGCTCCCTCCAATCAAGAGAGTGTGTTTAAGTGTGTTTCCTGATATTTACTCATCTGTCCCTCTTGAAAGCACATTATCACAGGATTGGAGAACAGGGCACACACGATTCCTTCTGAGTAGCCAGGTGACTGAATGCCTAGTGGAAGCAAACTTTGAAGAACATTGCTTGAGAATCTCACTTTTGTGGCTTGGATTGGAAAGACAGATAATTTCTGAGCTGAGTTTGCAACGTTTCATGGGGGATGAGGTGTTCACCTAAAATAGATATCCCTATGGCTCTTTAAGATGGAGGTCACCCTCAGGATTGGCCTTCAAGTGTTACCTGGTCCATGAGATGGCTCCTGCTGCTGAGTGATCTCTCCACAGGGCACCTTGGCTGTCAGGGCCACCCACTGTCTTCCTTAAATGATGCTTTTGCATAGAAAACATTAGCCATAAACTGAGGAGCTTAGGGTTGGGAACACCTTCCTTTCAGGGACAGTGACAATCAGGAGGTGGGAGAAAGAGAAAGCCTTTGAGGTAGGAGAACAAGATAGGATTCCACTCCATCTCTCCAAACCAGAAAGGCTTCCTTTCACCAGTGAGTCAGAAAAGATAAAGTGATTCAAAATCCAGCTCTGTCCTGGGCCTCTAGGCATGGCTGCAGCAGAACTGTCACCATCACCACCTGGATATGCAAATGAGTCCTCTCCACTAAATTCCCAGAGAGCACAGCATCTGGGCCACGACTGGAATCACCCAGTCATAAGCAGGCTTTTCCTCTGAGCACTGTGAACAGGATCTATTCCAGCAGAAGAAAGTTTGACTTACAAGGCAATTAAAAATGAAGCAATATATTTAAAAAAAATGTTCTCAAGTTAGTACACAATAAGCTGAGATTGAAATGGGTCTCCATTGCTGAATTAAAAAAAGAGAGAGAAACATTTAAGTTGATAGTTTTTGAAAAATGGTATAAATGGTAGGGAGAAGGTTGTGCACTTCTGACCTCATTCCTGGGCAGCCTGGAATGACCAATTTTCAGGCATGTGTCATCTGCCTCAGTGCAAATCATAGGACTGAAACATTTGTTTACTTATAAGCCCTTATGACTGCTTAAGATGTTAATGGGCAAGACTGGGGAGATGGGGCAGTGGGTAAGAATACTTCCTGGCCAAACATGAGAACTTGGGTTCAGATCCCTAGCATCATGTAAGAAGTACCTCTGAAATGTCAGCACCAGATTGGAAGAGGCGACAGGAACTGCACTGGGATTGCTGGCTACCAGCCTAGACAAATATCCAGCAAGCTCTAGGTTCCTTGAGAGAACCTGTCTCAAGGTAAGCTCTGAGAATGTAAGAGGGGGAATCACAAAATCTTCTGCAGGCTCTTCAAACACATGAGCACACTGACAGTGGTGTGGCAAAGCTAGCTTATTCCCCCACCTCCTAGAAATAACAAGAAGAAAAGTATCAGGTCAGCCAGCAGGATTCTAGATTTATCCATGGGAAGAATAAAAGCAGAGTCTCACATATTTGTATATTTGTTGTCACAAAATAGAATCAACCGAAGTACCTGTCAACAAGTGAGCAACCAAGATGTGGTATTTATGCATAATGTATACTATTTAGTCTTAAACAGCAACGACACCTGTTAGGACATAGGTAAGAGTGTCACTGATGATGCCACTGTAAGGGAAGTGTGCCGGTCACACAGCCCACAGACAGCGTGGTTCCACTCCTATGCAGCTCTTACAGTTGTTGAATTCTGAGACATAAAATAGAATGATGGATACTGAGGATCAGAGGAGAGCTGAATGTGGACTTAGTGTCTAAGGGTGGTAGGTATAGAATTTCAGCTCAGATGACAAAACGCTTCTAAGTGTGATTTCTGGTGGCAACTGAACAACAATGTAAGTGTGCTTAGTTCCACTGAACTCAGTCCCACCAAGCTTAGCACCACATACACATAAGTAAGAATGAATAGTTTTCTTACATAAATTTTACTGTTAAAAAAAGAAAGAAAGAAAAGAAAATCAGCATGGTTACTGAAACAAAATATTCAAGGCAACTGGCTAAAAAGGACCGGCTTATTTAGCTCACAGCCTGGGAGGTGTCACTCTGTAGTCCTTTGAGCCCATTGGCTTCGGGCCTGTGGTATGAGCAGGTCACAGGAGGAAGCATACAGTGTTGGCTTACTATAGCTCCAGGATAGTACATAGTATTGAGCTACCCAGTCATGCCAAAGAATCAAAGATTTGCTAAGTAGTGAAATTACAATCTGGGCACAGAATACTGTTACTGTTATATTTGAGGATGTGGAAATATGTGGAATTTAGTCTCCTTAGGGCAGAAGAAAGTAAGAGGCGATGTGGTTGGACCGCTCGGGACAAGGCTGGTTCATCTTTGAGTGTGAGAATTTCCTGATGGAGAGGAAGGATCAGAAATAGGTCTTTTAGCCAAGGGTAGTGACTCACAGAAAGGAAGCGACAAATTTGGACCATATAGTAAGACGTTGTCTCTAAATAAATATAAATGAAATCCAGGAATCAAACTCAGGTCTACATGTTTGCATAGTAGGGCCTTTTCAAACTGTAAAGCCTTCTCTGTACCCCACATCCAGGACTTTCAGTGTGAGAAATTTCAAGTGTGTTGAATTGCTGACATCTCAAATTTCTTGGGCCTGCTCCTCAAAATATTTGTTCCTTTATGAACTCTCCTCCAAGTGTTATTTTGAGAATTCCTGTGTATTCGGGTATATTTACAGAGATGAATAATATTTCAATACATTTCTAAAAGACAAATGTGTGGCCTCTGGCCTCCCTGGGCATGGATGTTATCATGTTCCAATCAAATAAAAATATCTATCTTACTTGAAAAAGGAATCTTTCATTTTAGGCTCTCTGGAAAAGTTTAAAACAGAAAAATATTATTTCCTTAGAAGGGCTAATAAATAATTCAGATCAGCTATGAATTGCAATGAAAAAAACTTTTTCATTTTTGGAGAGTCGCAGCCCTCTTCCCATCGTGAATTACAGTTGCTCTGTGGCTACCTCACACCTAATCATGATGCTGTCTGAAGTGGCCTGATATCCCTCCTCCCTTCCCCTTTCCTTCCCTCGCCTCCCTCCTCCCTTCTCTTTCTCTTTTTTTCTTTTTCATCTTAAATCTTTGTAGTTCTGGTTAAATTTAGCCTACTCTTGACTCCTAGGGTTTACCAGCGACTCCTATGTGGTCAGTGAAGATATAAGGAGTAATGGTTGGTTAAGGATGGGCATGTGATCCAAATGACTCAAATCACATACAGTCTCTGTCTCTGTCTCTGTCTGTCTGTCTGTCTGTCTGTCTGTCTGTCTGTCTGTCTGTCTGTCTGTCTCTGTGTGTGTGTGTGTGTGTTTCTCTCTTTTTGTGCTGAAATTGAATCAAGGACCTCACATATGCTAAGCTGGTGAACCAGAGATCTAGAGGTGCAGGTAGGGACTGGAGGAGATATAGGCCTCAAAGCTACACTCCCAGAAATCCACTTCCTCCCACCAGTCTCTAACTAGAGGGTCCAGAACCTCTCCAAACAGTCACTGCCAACTGGGGACCAAGCTCCCAGCACATGAGCCTTTGGGGGAGGGCTCATCTATCCATTCCTAAGAGCTGGTAATGTTATTCAGTGTATTGGCACTTACTAGAAAAATTTCTATTATTTGGAGTGCTGGGGGTTGAACCCAAGGCCTTGCACATGCTGCTGACCTATTTTTTCCAGCCTGAAAATATTTGTGCATAATAATATACATGCAGTATGACATATATTCATACATAGGAGTGCATGGCAACATCTCCGTGTCTCGTCCTCCTCTGTCATCTTCTTTGTTGTCAGCATTAGTGTTTTGGCTGCTGTTTAAGTAGACGCTACAGGCACTGGAGTGAGCTTGGAAAAGCCATTCTGGGCTAGAGTTCTCTCCTGTTATCCCAGAAGCCATCTCTTCCCATCTTCAGTACATAATGTCTTACTTACTTGCTCATGTCAACTCCTTGAGTAATGTAATTATCTCTACAGGTTATCCCTTTATTTCCAGCACCTCACATAGCAACTACCACACTATATGCTATAGTAGATATTTTGTGGAATAAATAAATATTATAAATAACAAATGTTAACTAAAGTGTCAGTTATAAAATGAAATGAATATACTGTACTAAAACTCATTTATTATTTTATCTTATGTGTTTAAGTGTTTTGCCTTATATGCATGTGTGCATGCATGTGTGCATGTGTGCATGTGTGTGTGTGTGTGTGTGTGTGTGTGTGTGTGTGTAGACCATATATATGCCTGCCTGATTTCTACAGAAGAAGGTGTCAGATCCACTGGAAATGGTTATGTGGTCGCTGGGAATTGAACCTGGATCATCCAGAAGGACTTGCAGTGCTCCTCACTGCTGAGCCGTCTCTTCAGACTCCTAAAGCCATTACTTATTATCTCATGCTGTCAGTGGCTCTACCAAAACCAACTTTCAGATGCATTTCTCTGCCTGAGGGTTGTCTGTGACCATCTGAGTCTCAAATGGGAAGGAGCAAATGGCCATGACCACCACTGTTAGTCACCTCCTACTTGTCAGGGGATAGTCAGGTCCCGTGCCTAGGGGTGGGATCACTCTAAGGTGTATGTCTTATGTTTTGTTCCCAGGATTTCAAAGCAGGATTAAGCTCTAGGTACTTATAATGATAACTAACTTGAAAATACAGGGGATATAGCTTAGTGATTGCTTCATCTACTGTGCTCCTATGATATGGTGCTCAAGTGCCTGGGTCAAACAGCCATGGGCTCAGTCAGCCTCCAGGGCCTGGGCAGTAAAGTGAATCCTTCCTACTTAAAGTCATTCTCTCAAGTCTTTTCATGCAGCTATCAGACTCGCTGTTACACCAACCGCAGCAGTTATCTTTGCCATTGCAAAGCATGGCTAAGCAAATGTGGGTTCCAAGCACAGCCACGATCAGGTGAGTGTTGGTCACGCACAGGCATAACTGGAGTTTCACACAGCCCAGGAAGTCTCAACTTAACCCATCACACCCTATGAGCAGCAGAAACCAGGGGGCACAGTCAGAGGTTAGATGTGTCTGTAACAGAATCTCAGGAAATGGGGGAGAGGCTGCACAGCCCTCCAGCTCAATGGAAATTGTCAAATTTAGTTAATTATAATGAAATGAATACAGTTGCCCGTCATGAGTCCATAACACTGGCTGACTGTTATGAACTTTCACTAGTTATACCTTATATTTGATTAATTGAATATGTTAATGAACATATTAATTGGGTTAATAAACCTTTTGTCTGTTTTTCTGCTTGGAAAGTCCCACAGAGTAGAGTGGTCTCCCTTGGTGAACTCTCAGGCGTCTCCGACAATCATGTTTTTAGATGACTGTGCTGCCTCTCGTCTCTCCATCAGTGTGCCTTAGGGACCCGAGCCTGATGATTTCTTAGGGTGAGCTGAGGAAAATTATGCCTCCAGACTTGCAGAGGCAACACAATTCCTCAGGACACTGGCCCACTGTGAGCAGCATCTCGTGAGGCCTCAAATCACATTTCTATTGTATTTTACTCTAACTACAAGCATATAACTGACTTGTGCAGTATGCTCGGCTGCAATGACGTATGGCCTTCAGCTTAGAGCCATCTCATCACCCATGTCAAAGACTGCTGTTTACATAGCAAAGCCCACACACCCATCTCAGGATGTCATAAATGCTGTTATTCCATACTAGTTGCTTCAGAGATCCATGTTTTTCTTTCAGGAAAGTATTCTGTAGAGATCTTTCTCTCTTTCTATGATGATACCTTTTTTTCCCTCCAAGTTACATTATCTGATCAATTGTGCTTCAAACAAACAAACAAATAAAATCCAGTCACTTTATGTGAATTTAATATATACCATTTCACCCATGTTTTAGTATTTTGATTATATATCTTTGAACTTATAAACAGTGTAAGGTGGTATCTTAGTCACTCTCCTATTGCTGTGAAGAGACACCATGGCCATGGCAACCCTTATAAAAGAAAGCCTTTGACTGGGGACTGGCTTACAGTTTCAGAGGTTCAGCTATTATTGTCATGGCAGGGAACATGGTGGCATGCAAGCAGGGTCTGGAGCAGTAGCTTAAATTTCCACACCCTGATCTGTAGGCAGAATGGCAGAGAGGCTGGATTTGGCACGGGCATTTGAAACCTCAAAGCTCAATCCCAGTGATACACTGCCTCCAACAAAGCCACACCTATTTCAACAAGGTCACACCTCCTAGTCCTTTCCAACAGTTTTACTCCTTGGTGACTAAGCATTCAAATATATGGACCTATAGGGGCCATTCTTATTCAAACCACTGCAGATGGCTTTTTAAATTTTTTATCTTGAGAGTAATAGTATTCTTTATATTATCCTATCACTTGCCTTGCTGTTTGATCAAGGTTATATATGTTTAATTGGCACCTTAGACAGCCACATAGGGTAGTGCTTACATTGAAAGTTCTAATTTGCATTCTCAGCTGTAAGTTTCTCAGTCATCTTAAGTCATTCACTATTCCTGTCTTCCTCTTAAAAACACTCAACTCCGCTAGAACTACACAGTGAAAACCCTTCTGTTGGGGCTGGGTGTATATCTCAGTGGTAGAGTACTGTTTAGTATTCACATGATCCCCAGCCCCACCACATTTTTTTTTAAGTTAATTTTTTCACAAGGTAAGGGATAAGGACCTAGTTTTACTCTGCTACTTGTGGCTACCCAGTGGAGAATAAAAAGTATTAATGATCTTACCAAACTGCAAATCCTATGACCTACAAGACCAATGTGCCAGGTAAGATGTACAGTAGTGGCACTACTATTGTTACATAAACAACTATCCCCTGATTGGGTGGTTCACAGGAGGGAATACATACCCACCATTGTAAACCTGGCTAAAAACCTGGTCAGGGCAGATCATTGACCCTAGGGGGAATTGAACACTATGGTTTAGCTAAGATCACACAGCATTGAGCTGCCTTCTAAATAATTATGTTTATACCTAGAGATGCATGTTACCCTCAGCAGTAATCAGACAAGCTCTCCTCCCAGTGATCGTTGGGGAATACAGAGACTCATGAGTGTAAATGGTACTGAAAATCAATGGCAGATGAATGCTCAGCTCTAACAAGACACTTTCACCATCCCCTCCACGGCTCAGGGAATGCTACAAAAGAGGTGTGGAAGATGTCAACTTCCTCCAAGAGGCTAGGAGAAGTCAACTTTTGGGCAAGACAGTGGTGGTAATCTCAGCTCACATCAGCTGATGAAACCTGGGCTGGCGTGAATACAAACAGGCCCCTCAATGGCCAGACGTGGATGGAAGAGGGGCTCATGGGGCCCTACCATTCTCTCCCCAACTATTTGCTACCAATAGATTAGGGAGAGGGACTCACAGCCTTCTGTTGTGACCTACTGATGACTTCATCAAACTTCAGTAGAAAGTTCCAGCCCAGTATTCACACAGACTGCCATGCTTAATTGAAAAGGATCTCAAAACATGTCCGTGTTCCAAAGACACTGTCTCCTTCTGGCCCTCCCCTCCCTCTGGCTCTTACAATCTTGAACTATCATCCCTAAGCCTTCAGAGGAGAGGGTGTGACACAGATGTCCCACTGACATTTATTCTCCAGGCAGTTAGTTCTTTTAAAAGAGCTGTGCAGGATTTATTTCTTCCTTCAGAAAGGCTTCTAAAAGGGAATCTGCAGTGGACAGAATATGCTGTCTCCGAAGCCTCTTACAGGCCTCCTGCTACTGCCAACCACTGCAGGCCTACATGTGGGTTCTCAGAAAGGACATCTCTGCCACCTTCCTTTCTCTCTTGCATTGCCAGAAAAACTGGGCCAGAAGGTAAGGGAAGATATTTGGCAAGACGCTCCAGTTGCCAGAGGAATAAAGGATGAGAAGGGAAATTAAAATTAATTTACACCTGGGAATTGCAGAGTGGTAATTACACATCTAACCCTGACTGGAATCAAACCCTTTTCTCTGTATTCACAGACTTAGTTTACTTAGTGGGTGTATACGGTGTCTAAGGCAGTCTCAGAGAAGTTTTACTGCAGCATACAATGCACTGAAGTTTAAGAGAATAAGGAGATCCCATTCTGATGTAGTTTTTTGGAATTGTTACTGGTCAAAATAATACTTTAAAATTAAGTACCTGCACCCACGTAACAGCCAGAGTTCAAGGGAGAGATAATTAAGAACATAAAAGTATTAGCAAACCCATGTTAGTTTTGTTGGAAAAAATGCTCTATAAAAATCTATCTATATTCTAGGACTTTTGACTCACTGGTGAATACCTAAGTTATGATTCTCAAGCAATATTCTTCATCATTAAAAAGGAAGTCCACAAAATACATATCTTACTTTGTTTTTTTTTTTGTTTGTTTGTTTTTTGGGACAGGGTTTCTCTGTGTAGCCCTGGCTATCCTGGAACTCACTTTGTAGACCAGGCTGGCCTCGAACTCAGAAATCCGCCTGCCTCTGCCTTCCAAGTGCTGGGATTAAAGGCGTGTGCCACCACCGCCTGGCCATATCTTACTTTTGACCTCAAACAAACAAACAAACAAAAAAAATAGAAAGAAAACAAAAAAACAAAATAAAACAACAACAACAAAACTATGTTACCTTCAGAAGATTCGGAGAGCCACCAACTACTTGGATGATGAATTTGTGTAAAAGTTAAACAATGAGTCCATAAAAGTGATCAAAGATTCTGAGAATTGGAGTCTGGGGTCCACTTCACTCAACACGTGCTTCTGTGCATGAACGCAAACAAGTAGCCGAACAGCTCCATTCAGCAGCAGGGAGCTCTGTTGGGCAAAGTCTGATCTCACTTCCTAGAGTCCCGCTCATTCTTCAACAGCATAAATTTGTTCTTGTGGGAGTTGAGTAGCTGGTATGACAGCCTTTCCTTCACTGTCTCCAGACTAGCTCCTTAAATCACTACCGTGAGCCTTATATAGCCTCTGGTTGTGTTCCCTGCCCCAGTCAGGACCTCTTCAGTGCCTCTATCCTGTTCTTTTTTTGTAATTTATTTTCATGTGTATGAATGTTTTGCCTGTGTGTATGTCTGCTCACCAAATGTGTGACATTGGAGGACAGAAAGGGCATCAGCTCCCCAAGTCTGGAGTTATAGACAGTTCATGAGCTGCCATGTGCTGGGAACTGAATCTAGGTCCTTTGGAAGAACAGCCAATGCTCTTCACCATTGAGCCATCTCTCTACACCCTCTCCAGCCCTGTTTTTGATCCATTCTGTTTTCATAAACACAAAAAAAAACTGTTCTGAGTAGAAATATGTGCTGTACCTTTATGAACTTCCAACTGTTTTCAGGTTGCCATGGGCCAATAGTTACAAGAAATGATAGGCCTGTCATGTTATACTTGATTGCTCCCTAACTGTAAGGTTGCTCAAGGGTGTTAATAGTTGAATGGATTGTATTTAAAACCAACTTAGAGCAATGTCATACTTTGACTATAGATTTCTTCTAAATAGACTTTTATGATGACTAAGGAAATTTAGACTGTATGAAAGAACATGTGTTCTAAGCTAAAGTGAAATGTGGCATGAATTAGCAGCCCTGAATTTTGCAATATCAATGTGTACAGCCAGTAATTCTTGCAAGAAGCTGAACCTTATTCAGGATATCTTCTGCCCCCATCTGTCTTACTCGATATCTCTCATCTAAGCCTATACATTGCGATTCTTTTCCTAGGATCTGCACATAGTGACAACACTACTCAGTAAGATTGAATCTGGAGCTAGAGATCCTTCCTGGCCTGTACTTCCTGTCATGCTTGAGCAAGCCTCTCCTCTGTCCTGTGAGTTTTTCTTTGGTAAGATGGTCATTATATTTATTGTCCATTACAGAAATGAAGCATGGGTGAGTTTATCAAATGTCTTATCGGTGTAACTGGTACATACTGCGCTCTAATGAAATCCTGTCATCATGCCTGCCATCTTTATCACTGTGTAGAGCAGGGAATGACAAGCAGTGGCTCTTGGGCCTTATCTGGCTTACCTGATCTCTACAGTATGCAAGCAAAGAATGGTGTTTACATATTTAAAAGTTCACAAGCAAGAATAAAAGAAAAATAGCCATCAGAGATAAAATTTGGCCCAAAAGGTAAAGGCATTATCTGTTAACATAAGTTTTCCAGTTCCTTGACCAGAGGGTGATTTTTAATTCGACTATTTAACCTACTTACAATTAATGTAATTACCAACCGAAGGTTTAAACCATCCATATGACTATTATTTTTGTTTATTACCTGAGAAAATTGCTCCCCATTACTAACTCTCAAATCTTCTTTGGAGTTCATAGGACCTGCTAAATTTTAAATTTTTCTTTTACTTACAAGCCAACAAACAAACTCAAGCCAGGTGTAGTAGCTCATGCTTTTAGTCCCAGCACCCAGGAAGCAGAGGCAGGCAGATCTCTGTGAGTTCAGGGTCAGCCTGGTCTACCGAGTGAGTTCCAGAATGGCCAAGGGCTATGTAGAGAGAGCCTGACTCAAAACAAAAACAAAACATGTTAGTAGTTACCTCAAGATTACGCCATGATCCTAAACATAGTGGAATTTCCTGCACATTAGTACTGTATCACCCCTGGGTAATATGAGAATCTTAAACATGTTATTTAATGCTATCGCACCCTTCTTTTGCCCTAGTTAGTATAGAATCTAATTCTGTATACATTTTTGTTTACTTCATATTTACTCTTCATGATGCTCTCTGTGCTTCACAAACTTCAGAGCCTGACGTCTAGGCATTTTCTCTTTTGAAAAACTCCTTTTAGAATTTCTTTGGATTTGGTTTGGTTGCTGAGAAATTCTTTCTGGATTTGTCTGAAAAGTCTTTCTTTTGCCTTCCTTCCAGAGTCTGTTGTTCACTTATTGGGTCATGGGCGGCAGTTACTGTCTTTTAGTGCTTCAGCATCCTAGCCACATTGTTTTTGAAGTTTCCTCTGAGTCTTGTTCCTTTGAAGTTCCTGTGCTCTTTCCTCTGGCAATGTTAAGATTTTCTTTGCTTTCAGAAGTGTTCCTGTGATTGCCTAAGTATTGTTTCTTTGTTTTATCCTGTGAGAAGTTCATAGAGCTTTGCAAAGCTGGGATTGTTTTTGTATCTTCATTCTCTTTTCTAGTTAGTTCAGATCCATATTCCAGGCAAAGATTTTTATCTACTGCTGGGCCTGATTTTGTACTAAACTCGGTGTTTCTAATATCATGTACCATCCCACTTTCTTCTAGAATTTTCTTTGGCGTTTTGGGAATTGAATCTGGCATCTAGTTTCTTTTTTTTTTTTCAATTTTTATTAGATATTTTCTTCATTTACATTTCAAATGCTATCCCGAAAGTGCCTTATATCCCCCCCCCCCCCGCCCTGCTCTCCTACCCACCCACTCCTGCTTCCTGGCCCTGGCTTTCCCCTGTACTGGGGCATATAAAGTTTGCAAGACCAAGGGGCCTCTCTTCCCAATGATGGCCGACTAGGCCATCTTCTGCTACATCTACTTTCTTTTTTTTTTTTTTTTAAAGATTTATTTATTTATTACATGTAAGTACACTGTAGCTGTCTTCAGACACTCCAGAAGAGGGCGCCAGATCTCGTTACGGATGGTTGTGAGCCACCATGTGGTTGCTGGGATTAGAACTCTGGACCTTCGGAAGAGCAGTCGGGTGCTCTTACCCACTGAGCCATCTCACCAGCCCTACATCTACTTTCTTAAGCCACATTAATTATGTGTACTTAAAAGCCCCTATCTGGCTGGGCATGATGTCAAGAACATTGAAACCAAGCATTTGGAAGGTAGAGGCAGGCAGTTCTCTGTGAGTCCAAGGCCAATTTGCTCTACACAAGCTCTGGGACATCCAGGGCTGCATAGAGACACCCTATCTCAAAAACAAACAAACAAACAAACAAACAAACAAACAAACAAAGTAAACAAAAGCCTATACCTGATCACTTAAATACCTGGACTATTTATTGTGGTTAATTGTATCATCTGTTTTTTGTCCCTTCTCCCACTGTTTCTGGTTATTTCCTGACATGGATGATAATTTTTCTTTAAGTTCTTCAAGACTTCCATATACCACTTTCAACTTCTATAATGGCTATTCCAGGCAGCAAATTGGGTATCTCTCTCTCTCTCCCCCTCTCCCTCTCCCTCTCCCCCCCCTCTCTCTCTCACACACACACACACACACACACACACACACACACACACGCACATACACAAGTATGTATTCAGACAGAACATATAGGTCTCATTTATCCTCCCTAGTATTGGTGGATGTGAAGACAGGCATATGCAAAAAAAAAAAAAAAAATCACAATTCAGGAGGTCGCTAGTTACATCATAAGAAAATTCAAGAAAAAGTATTAGGCAGAAAATATGTCATTTGCTTTTATTCTATAAAATTCTGAACAGTAAATTGAATTCTATCAGAAAAAAAGTGGCACATTTTTGTTCATGTCATTGATAAACCTCCCATTTGATATAGTTGTCAACTAAACATGCTAACAACATTTGAGAGAGAATGCAAGCAGTCATTACAGGAGTAGAATAGAACACATGGGATCCTAAGCAATGGTGCAAGCAGCATAAATAGATAGTGCTCTTAAAAACAAACACACAAGACCATGCAGAGATAAGAGCATATACACTGTTCTAACACATGACAACGCCCCAGAGCTGCTTTATTCTTACAGTGGGGCTGTAAAACTAGTGAGGAACGGTCATGAACAAGGACAGTAGGAAGCAGTGGCAGCCTGTGGTAAAGACAGACAGACAGACAGACAGACACACACACACACACACACACAAGCAGGCAAGTACCTACTTTCTCTGTGCCATCCTAAATCCCTGTCAGCAAATCACTGCACGTCCCATGGGCTTATGATTCTTTTTTTTTTTTTTTTGCTTTTATTTTATTTTTTTATTTTTTATTTTTTTTTAATTTTTGATATTTTTATTACATATTTTCCTCAATTACATTTCCAATGCTATCCCAAAAGTCCCCCATAGCGCCCCCCACTTCCCTACCCACCCATTCCCATTCTTTTGGCCCTGGCATTCCCCTATATTGGGGCATATAAAGTTTGCAAGTCCAATGGGCCTCTCTTTCCATTGATGGCCGACTAGGCCATCTTTCGATACATATGCAGCTAGAGACAAGAGCTCCGGGGTTCTGGTTAGTACATCATGTTGTTCCAACAATAGGGTTGCAGATCCCTTTAGCTCCTTGGTTACTTTCTCTAGCTTCTCCATTGGGAGCCCTGTGATACATCCAATAGCTGACTGTGAACATCCACTCCTGTGTTTGCTAGGCCCCGGGCTTATGATTCTATAATACTATATCCTTCTCCATCCAGTTGCCTGTGTAGACAAAGGTGTGTACAAGACAATTGTGAGTGGTCCCTATCTCGCAAGCCGCCCCGAAGCCCGAGTATTGGTTGAGTGATCTTCACTGGTTTTTCTCTTCTCTTTGCAGAATTAGCTTTCAGGGGTTTGAAATACAGCCTTTGGCTTTTCACCAATGTGTGAGTCCAGTATCTGGTAGAACTTTGATTCTATCCCAATGCCCAGAAAAAAAAAAAAAAAAAAAAAAAAAAAAAAAAAAAAAAAAAAAAAAAAAAAAAAACACTTGTATGGGAAAAAGAGCCTCCCTCAAAAAACAAAACAAAACAAAACAAACAAACAAAAACAAAATAAAAAACAACTATGGCCTTGATATCCTGAGTTTTATGTGAATAGCCACACATGTTCTCCTGGCTCCTCCTCCCAGGAGCCCCTCTGCCTGATGACTGGGAAAGGGTTTCAGCTTAGGCCTGGAATCACCAAGATCCCAGGTGAGAAACAAGAGCTCCTGTGACCCCAGCGTAGCTGGGAGCCACTGCTCAGCAGAAACCTTGCTTTTTCTAAAGCTCATAGCTTTCCCAGCTCTCCATCGTCTTTAACACTTTCGATTTTTTTGTTTGTTTGTTTGTTTTGTTTTTTGTTTTTCCGAGACAGGGTTTCTCTGTCTCGTCCTGGCTTTCCTGGAACTCACTTTGTAGACCAGGCTGGCCTCAAACTCAGAAATCTACCTGCCTCTGCTTCCCAAGTGCTGGGATTAAAGGCATGCGCCACCACGCCCAGCTTTTTTTTTTTTTTTTTTTCTAATTGCTTTTTGCTTGCTTTTCTTGTGTGACATTTTGGGTATGAATGGCCCCATAGGTTCATATATTTGAATGCTTAGTCACCAGGAAGTGGCACTGTTTGAAAAGATTAGAAGAATTAAGAGGTGTGGCCTTGGAGGAAGTGGGTCACTAGGGATGGGCTTTGAGATTTCAAAAACCTGTGGCAAACCCAGAGTCCCCCCCCCACCCCACCCCCTCTGCCTAGGGATCAGAATGTAGAACGCTCAGATTCCTCTTCTGTCTGCATCACGTCTGTCTGCATCATGTCTGCCTGCATGCTGCCGAGCCCCTTGCCATGATGATAATGGTGATAATGGATGCACCTATGGAACTCTAAGCAAGCCCTCAATTAACTGCTTTCTTTTATGAGTGTTTCCTTGGTCATGGGATCTCTTCACAGCAATAGAACAGTGAGTAAGGCAGGTAGAGAGAGTAATTTTTCTTCCTGGGTGTGGCTACTGTAGCTTGTCCATATTCTACTGAATGGCTCCACACACATGTGTATATGGGCAGCAGAAAGTGTACTATGTGGGTTATAGGAGAAGAATGATGAGGAGGAAGAGGAGGAGGAAGAGATGGTGATGAAGAAGACGTGGAGGAATAGGAAGAGGAGGATAATGACATGTCAAAGGCTATGTGAGGAGGGGGAAAGGTAATTAGGTATGATCAAAATACATTGTATAATTTTGTGAAATTGTTGGGGAATAAATGAAAATATTGCTTAAAAAAGAGAACAAGAAAGAAACATTTTCCTAGATGAAAAATGTTTTAGTCTTTCAGGTTCTTCCATGATGCATTTTGGTTGAAATATTGGACTTAAATGTAACCTAGACCAGCCAAAGAGCAAGCATGCACTGGACCTAGGCTCCCTACACGTTTGTAGCAGATGTACATCTTGGTCTTCATGTGGATCCCCTAACAACAGGAGCAGGGGTTGTCTCTGACTCTGTCGCCAGTCTTTGGATCCCTGTCTCCCAGGTACACTGTCTTGTCTGGCCTTAGTGAGAGAGGATGCACTTAGACTTACTCGCTAAAACCTGCTGTGCCAGGGCAGATTGGTACCCTGTGGGGCTGGAGAAGGGAAGGGAAGAGGAGAGGAGTTTATAAAGGAGGAACTGGGAAGAGAGGATGGAAGGGGTTGAGATTGGGATGTGAAGTGAATAAATACATTAAAATGTAACTTAGAGTCAATTATTAACTAAAGGACACTAAGAAATGTTAAGAAATGAAATATGGCTCCCATTATTCCTGTCTTAGATCACAATGAGCCAGCCAGCTCATGTGTACTGTCCATTCCTCATTTGGCTGATGAAAGAATGGAAGTCCACACAAGGGCAGTTTATACCTAACCCTGAAGTGTGATGCGATAGCTGAATCCATGTCTATAAAAAAAAAAGGAAGCAGAAACAGCTTTCCTGGACACCCATGGGCATGAAATGAGTGTCTTCCTTGGAAGTGAAGTGCTGTGTGTCCTGTAAGTGGGCGTTTAACATGGAAGCACTGCCCTTCCTTCTCTGCCACCAGGATCTGCTTTCAGTGCATTTTTTCTGACCATGCCGTGGGTTTCAGCTGATGCATGGTCAAAGCCACATTTCTGGGTCACCTTGAGTATAAACCCAATCACTGAACATTGTTTTGAATTAAAATATAGTAGTGTTTAAAAAAGTTCTCCAAGTAGATGAATTATTTAGGAAACAATTTGGTGGATAATAGAGACACCACTTTAACTTTCTTAATAATGAGTTGCTTTCCCTTAAAATAACCAAACATCCATTCCTTCTGAAGTAAGCACCAGAAATTGTGAAAACAAAGGGTCTGTCAACACGGCCTCTCATCCTTTCTCTTACCCTTGGAAGCATGTGGCCAGCAAAGACAAAGGGAGACCTGTGATTGCAGGAGGAGTGATTTCGACTGTATTTAAAGGGTCATTTGTGGGATGCCTCACTAAGCCTGTGGTAGTCAAGACTGACTCCTTTTATGAGGTGTGAGCTTTTCTGCATTTCAAAGATGCACCATAAAACCTAGATGGAAAAATGCCCTCTGATACCAATGAAATATCATTCCAATATATAAATATTACCTCACTCTTGGTAGTGAATGGGCTCAGCTGGTGGGTCACTTATTTACAGCACTTTAAATGAGAGATGCCATGAATCTTATATGAAAACCACACACCTATCTATACCTAAATCTAAACATGTATCTAAGTCTGGTATTAAGGAGACAAATGTTTATTGTTGATGGTTTATAAAATTAAAATCTTTCACTATATGTCATGCATAAACAATTGAAAACCGATTTTCACAATTTCAACAACAACAAAAGCCATGTATTGTTTTGCTACATTTGATTTCCCATAAAGTGTTTCCCCATGTTGTTAAATTTTTCCTGAAAGAACCTATGGTGACTGAATATCCCTTATCAGCATGATTGCACCTATAAAATGGGTTCTAATCCATCTCTTGTATTTTATACATGGAGGCTGTCTCACTTTTATACTACTAGGAATACCTTTTGTCTTTTTAGCTTATGTTTTCTTATTTTTCTTTTTCATGAGTTTTATATGTACCAAGTCTCACTCTATTTATGACTAAGACTTCTTGGAACCATATAATCCAGGCTAGCCTCAAACTTGGAATCCTCCTGCCTCTTGTCTAAGTGTTAGGATCAAAGGTGTAAGTCAGCAAACCCACCTCTTAAACAATAACAACATCAACAACAACAACAATAACACAACAAGAAGAAACCCCACTTTCATAAGAGAGTCCCAGAAAAACTCAAAGGGAGAAGTGACCTCCTAAGGCCTGTGATAGGTTTTTGTAGCTATTTGTTAGTGTTCTTCCTGTCAGCCAGTAGAACATGTTTGCTATGCTTCGCATAGTGGAATTGCCCCCAAACCTTGTGTGCTGATGTAATAGCATTAAGAGGTAAGTTGTGGGGCTGGAGAGATGGCTCAGGGGTTAAGAGCATTGGATGCTCTTCCAGAGGTCCTGAGTTCAATTCCCAGCATCCACATGGTGGCTCATAACTGTCTGTAATGGGGTCCAATGCCCTCTTCTGGTATGTCTGAAGACAGTGACAGTGTACTCACATACATAAAATAAATAATAAAATAAATCTCTCTCTTTTTTTTAAAGAGGTGAGATGCTGGCCTGGATGTGTTGGTAGAGTGCTTGCCAAGCATTCGCAAGGGTCCAAGTCTAACGTGAGTGACACAAAAAGAAAACAAGTAGAAAAATGAAAAAGAGGTGAGCCCTTTGAGTGATTAAATGACTGGTAATTGTTGAAAAACAGAGCCATTTCCCACTCCCACCCACTGGGCTCTTCAGAGCTGAGCTATTGTGATTGGATGAGAGAATCTGAGGGAGGCTGTGGGTGGTGAGGTCACTTCTCCTCCTCTTCCATTCGAGGACACAGTGTTCTTGCCCTCCAGAGAGCAACAAGGCTCTGTCCTCAAACCAGACAGGCCAAAGTGCTCACATGTCAGCACGAGATCTTGGACTTCCAGCTCCTAAAACCTTGAGAAAAACCTTCTGTTCTTTATAAATTATCCGGTCTAGATTATCTTGTTATGGTAGTAAGGAGCCTCTAAGGAGCTGAACATATTCTTGAGGCTTCTAAGTTACATATACATAACTTTGTTAGACATACCCAAATGTTTTGTGTATATGTGTATTGGTGTGTTTTGTGTGTAAGTGTATTACAGTGCTCAGCTTTTTAAGACCATTCTGTATTTTCTTGGGGCATTGCTTCTGCCTGTTGCCTACACCTCTTTTCCATTTAAAGCAAGATTGACCTGAAACATATGCAAACTAGCAGTGCAATGAACTTTCACAATCATTTCTACTGAGGACTGTCAGCTTGGTTTTGCAACGACCATAGCATTGACTTATGAGTATACTGATATTATTTTATGGTTTGTCTATCATACCCCTACTAACCATTGATGTGGTCTGCCTTCTCAGTTTTATAGAGACTGTTTGTAAAGTGGTACAGCAGTGTTTTAATTAGTACTTGTCTAATTATTTAGTATGATTTGGAATATTTCCTGTTCTATCCAGACTTTGTCTCTACCAACCTGTAAACACCTATCAAGTTCTTTGTTGGGCTTTTCTATTAGATCTCTCTTTATGCTGTTTTTTCAAGAATACTTTATATAATAAAGACTTTTCCTTGTGGTTTTCTTTGATGTGAGGACTTTTCTCCCCATCTATCATCTAACTCCATAATTTGGGTCAAGAATTAAAAACTATTCAGAAGAGAGCAAGCTTTAGAGTGATGTTAAGGCTTGACATTCATGTCCTTTATCAGAGCTACCATTCAGTCAGCCTTCAACTACATATCAGATACCTTCCCTACCCAGGGCCGAGTGGAGGCCCATTTAGTTCACAAGGAGATGTTAAACACAGATTCTATCTTCAAGGATCTTAAGGCTTTGTAATATTGGTGAAGCAAACCATCAAGGAAAAAGAAAACAGTATATAGACAGACAGACAGATTAGCTATCACTGTACAATAACTACCTTTCAGGAAGCAAGAAAGGGGCAGAAAAAGGAAGAAAAAGAGATAACTTCTCTCCTGATAGAAACTGTAAGATAGCACGCTCAGTTTTAGATACTCAGGTGTTGTTTTTTTTTTCTTTCTTTCTATGGAATAAATTAGAAATGATGTGAAACTTGTAGGGAAACCGCAAATTCAGGTCCCCTTGAGCAAGATAAAGCACGTAACCAGTAACAATTAGCCCCTCATTCTATGAATACATCTTTGAGTCAATGAATAAATGATGTCTAAGTTCTTACTTTGTCTGCAGCAGCCTGGAGGAGACATGTCACTGGGGAGCTGGCCTTGTTTGATGGACAAGAGCAAGTGGGAGACCTGGGAGAAGAGATGAAACCTGGCTTAAGGCATGGTCTGCTGAGGGTGGCCTGTCTCTCCTTTAGAGATCAGAGGCTGAGCTGCATGACAATCTGTTTCAAGACTAAGAGACTATTAGCCTTCAGTCTGAAGAGGCTGTTGTTGCTGTGGGTATTGTCTAGTAACTCTCATTACATGCTTAGTACATACAAAGAGATCGACTAAACCCGTTGCATGCAACATGCCATCTAATCTACTTGATGACTCTGAAAAAGAAGACGCAACGCTGACACCTGTCTTCCTTCACAGAGTCAGAATATAATTAGAGTCAAGAATTGGCTGACATGCCAGAAAATTCTAACTTTGGGGGAAAAATGCCACAAAATTCATAACCTAAAGGGTTATTGATACCCTACGAGATAGCACCATCAGAAGGAACTTAAGGATCTAAATGATCTTGGCATAGGTTAAGAAATGATTGTGTTAAGAATAGACAAAGAGAGCTAGTGAGAGACTCGGGGGATAAGTGGACCTCGTCCAGAGGTTCCTGGTGTGGTTGCCAGCGACCACAAAGAGTCTCACAACCATTTGTAATTCCAGATCCAGATTCAGGAATATACTATTTCAGAAGCCTACAACCATTGGCTCCAGAGAATTGACACTCCTCTTAGACTTATAGCCACTGGCAAGAAGTGAGCTCACATGCCTATCTCTAGCCACAGCTGTAAGGCTTAGAAACATAACAGACAAAGAAAGTCACACCAACAGTGTGGTGTGGGTGGTAAGTGTAAAGCTGCTGTCTTTATTATACATGAATAATATATATATGTAATGTATAATATATAATATATAGAATATGGAATATAGAATATAGAATTATATGTACTATAGACTATAGGCTATAGAATACAGAATAATATATAATATGCAATATATAATATATAATGTATACTATGTAATATAATGTATATCACAGGTCACAGTTGTGAATGAAAGTAAGCTAATATTCTTACACTGCCTAGCAAGATCAGTAATCACTTGACAAAAGTGGAGAAGCATGGAAGATACAGGATCAAAGCAATTAAGGTGTCTCAAAGAGACATTGTAACAGTGACTGCTTGTGTGGTTTAGATTAGATATATAAATGGTAGCCAAGAAGATCAGTAGTGTGGCAGGGTAGAAATACATCAAATGAGTGTAACCTTGACTTTGGCATAGAAAGGACTTTAGTGGGGCCAAGGCATCACAAATTATATCAGATTAGCACTTTGAGGATGAGCATCTGCCATGCATTTATGTGCTGCATGCTTGTCAGGGTGCTAAGGTAAATCCACACTTTAGACTCCTATCATGCAAATCAATCCAGATACCAACCTACAGCTTCTCTTGGCCGCCATGCAGCTAAACCCACCTTGAGAATCTGCACATGAACATCTGTGACAGAGAGAAAGGAAGAGGGAAACATTAACACTTTGGGGGCATACAAATATAATTTGTTTGTTCTATACACTTACATGGATGAGATTTACAGGGAAATCATGAGCCATATATAACATATCAAAAGAAAAGAGTGGCCTGGCAAGATGACTCAGCCAGCAAAGGTGCTTGTCACCAAGCCCTAGGAGCAGAGTTCACTTCTTAAGACCCACATGATAGGAGAGAATCAACAGCTGAAAGTTGTCTGCCAACCTTCTCACACACACACAAAGGCAAGTGCATACCTGTCTGCACACACACAATAACTAATGTATAAAAATGCAAAAATATTAAAAAGGAAAAGGTAGATGTTTAAAGGTGAGCTTGTCATTGCAGATACAAGGTCCAGCACATGAAGAGTGGGAGGGAGGGAGGGAGGGGGGGAGAGAGAGAGAGAGAGAGAGAGAGAGAGAGAGAGAGAGAGAGAGAGAGAGAGAGAGATTGCCTTTAAGGAATTGAACATGTTTTATTCACTCACTCCATATTTATATAGCTGAGAAGTATTTATAATCTTTGCAGCCATCCCATTAGCATTTCTTCTTAGGTGTTTTCTGTTTCCTACAAAATGTATGCTGTTTTGTTTCTAAGCCATCTGGGGATGGGGAAGGAAGGAAGGAGGCTTCACATCCTTCACATGCATGAGATTTGACGTGGGCTGTAGTCCTCCACTTCCTGGTGGCTTCCCAGCAGATGTCGCAGTCATGACTTTATTCAATTCCTGTTGGATGTCTGCAAATCTCTCCTTTTGTAAGTTTTCCCTTTATCTCTGGGAAGAGGCAGTGAAGTTTGCTTTCTGCCAGGTGGCTTTGATTCCTCCCAGTGCCTGGAACATCAACAGAGCTCCGGGGGCAGTCCCATGCGTCTCTCTAGCAAAATAAAAAAGAATACACAGAGGAAAAAAAAATCAGAATCACCGTGTCTCATTGCCAACACCTCTGCGAAAGGTCCCGTGTATGATTAAAGGTTTACAACCTGATTTAGTGAAGAATGCCACTCTAAAGACTTGGCAGATGGAAAAAAGAAGACCATGCTGGGACTAAAACAAGTGTGATACAGGGAATGCATGCAGGCGAGGAGAATGCACGGTGAGGCACTTACAGATTCTGTACATAAAAGGTCAGGACAGGCACAGGGAAGAAACCACTACTTTTAAAGGGCCCTGGGTTTTGTGAGATCCTTGAACGATGGGTGAGGCGGCCTTCCAACCAAAGTCTGCTACACAGCCGTGCAATCTTGCAGACACCTGTAGGTATGCGCCCTGTGACACGGGACTGTGCGCTCAGTTGATGCTGCTCAAAAGAAGTCTGTTGCACAAATGTGAGCACTCAGTGCATAGGCTGATGCAAGAGGAAGGTCTGAGAGTATTAAAGAGGATGTAGGTAGCATCGAGGGCACAAGGAGAACTGAGTCCTTTGACAAACAGCCTTAAGCTGACTTCTCATTGGCAGGCTGCTCACATCTCTCAGCCGTTAAGAGGACTGTGTTTCCTTTGTCTAGAGCGTTGAGTGGTTATGAATAGTAAGGATAGGCCATCTGTAATTATTTTTTAATTATTAATGGTTTTGTTAGATCCTTTCCCTTTTACATTACATTTCTGTTAATGTAAGTTAAAGCAAATGTACTTCAGTTCCCAAGCTGCTTCCCAGTGTGGCTTTCATTGTTTCATAACATTACTTCAGCTGTCTGGGAGGTGTCTCTGGAAGAGCCTGCCTCCATCCAGCCACCCTGGCCATGCTAACAGATTCAGGTACTGTCTGCCAATACACATCCACTGGCCACAGCATTAGTCACGATCAAATTGTTAAATTCCCAATGGTGTCCAGTGTCAGAGGCATGGCATGCACAAAGGCTTTAGGCTCTTAGCCACAGTCTCAAAGGTGAACGCAGAGACATCTATTTTTATTTGGAGCCCTGGGTGAAAGGTCTTTTAACATTTTACATGTGCAAAGATTTTTCACTTAACTAGAAGCTAAGTGAGGAGAAAAGGGTAAGTTTGAAAAAAATTAGAGGGAGAAAACTGGCACATACGTTTAGTGGTCTGACTAAAGGCCGGCTGAGTAATTTAATCAGAATAAATACTTAGTATTTGGAAATTAGGAAAATAATGACACTCAGAAATGTATGGGGGAAAGCTTTCCTTTGAGAGAAGAAAAAAAATCCACCATTTAATCAATTTTTCATCACCAGCAGAATGGCTTTTGATGACACTTCATCCCCTTAGAGAAGCTGTCCAGGGCCTGTTATTTACCATGGGACTTGGTATCAGATCTAGCGTTAAACATCCCACACAAATTCAGGTATAATAGGCCCAGTGAACAAAAAGACAAAGAAGAGAGAATGGATGAGATTCTAAATTTTGTTTTATTGTATATAACACTTAGCCTGAAGATTGCAGTCTGAGAAGAAATGGCCAGTGACTGGTCAGGACTGGCCTGAGCCAAGAGGACTGGCAGAATGAAAGGTCTGAGGTAGAGGAGAGCAGTAAGCCTCAAGGAACCTTACTTGTAAGCAAGCAGCTATGACTCCAAAAGTACATAGTTAACATACAGTGAACAGAGCACAAAAGCTACTAAAAATGACCGGATAAATTATGCAAAGGGATTTCTGGATTTCTTTCAAGTAATTAAGTTTCGATTTCTTACATTTATTTTTGTTCCAAGAAGCACAAGGCGCCAATGACTGCAGAATGACTGCAGAAGTCCTCATTGATTGTTCCAATACTTTCTGTTAGACTTCGTGACTGGACTTCACTTTGAACAGAGGCAAATACACTGACTGGACTGTGGAAATTCCTTGGGAGGAAAAATGGTTTACCTGGAGGGTAAACACAGGGGAGCCTGTAGGAGGCTAGGAAGAAAAACTTGTCTTCTGCCCTTAAGGTTTCTGGGAGAGGAGGGAAGAGGTCTCTCTCTCTCTCTCTCTCTCTCTCTCTCTCTCTCTCTCTCTCTCTCTCTCTCTCTCTCTCTCCCTCTCTCTCTCTCTCATTCAGAGATGTGTGGATTCGCACTTGGCTCTCTGCAGTGTTGAGGGAGAGAGGGGACTTCAGTCCTCTCTGCTGGCTCCTGGCTTCCAGTATTAGGTCTTGTCAGAGGATCCAATCAGCTATCATCCCTCCTGGCCACTCTTAGCCGCAGCGAACTCACTAGCGGCAACAGTAGGAACCCCTGGGAGCCCTGGGGCTGCTGGCTACCCTCCTCCCATTACCAGAGAGCTTTTCTTGAAAAGCTTCGCTGCTCTCCCACTCTCGGCTCCTACTCCTCTCCTGCCTGGTATATAAACCTTACATTTGGCCGAGGCTCAAGTCTCCTACCACGTGAGTTCTCTGTGCTAGCCATATAATTTTGACCTTCTTTGCCCAGTGGATTCAGAAGGTGGGGGATGGAGGAGATTGTGAGTACCGGGAGAGTCCTTTCCTGGCGAATTCACAGATCCTTGGGAATCCCAAGAACTCTCAGTTTCCGAGCTCTTTCCCTCCTTTTTTTCCCTTTTCCTTTTCTTTTTCTTTTTCCCTTTTCTTTTTCTTTCTAGGTACAGCCAAGGCTCAGGAGTTTTACCATTCCCCCACATCTCAAGTCAGTGTCCAGTGAGAGTATTTGGGGGTGGGGGTGGGGCTCGTCCTCCTGCAGAATCTGAAGCAAGTTGCATTTAATAATATGGAAAAAAAGGGACTTTAGAAACCATCCTTCTCTTGTCCATGCTCATTTAACTCGAGTACAGCGCACTGAATAGTACAGATTTGTCTTTTGAGAAATCTTTCTTGTAGTGCATTTCAATTCTGTTTGAAATACAAAGAAATCACACTGCCCTTAATAAATTAAATTTTAATAAAACACATTAAGTCCAGTAAAATATGAATGTACTACTTAAAATTTTAATAGTAAATTAAGACCCAGAAAAGAGGAGACAGTGTTTTGTCCCCCTGGGATGGCTTCGGGCATCAGTCGATTTCTGGGTAGGGGGTGGGCTTGAACTGCAGGGACCCTCTTCGCCTGGAGGGAGGCACTTCACATCTGTCTGCATCTGGCAGCGGATTGAACAGAAGCTACTGTCAAACAAAGAGGCAGGTGGGAAGAAAGAGAGAAACCCCTACTCTAATCACACAGTTGATATACTTGATAACCCCCCCTTCAATTTGCCTAAGTAGGTGTGTAAGTTGTCAGATTCATTGAGTTTGGGGTGGGAGGGTTTATAGACAACTGTATATTGAGGTCATCTTAAACAAGTTTGCAATCTGGGTCCAATTTACTTCCACTTTTTTTTTTTTCTTGCCAACTTTCCAGCAGCTTAAATTCCCATGCTAAGGAGGGTGTGTGTGTGTGTGGATTCCTTTTCCCAGTTCAGCTTCCAGGTCCTACAGATGCTGAAGTACTTTCCAGCAAAGCCTGTGGGCAAGACTGAAAAGGGTTTTATTGATATGACCACGAGGGTGTTGGCATTCTGAACACTCCTAAAGGGAGAGATTGCGAGACTCCAAGTCTTGCCGAGGAAGGAAGAACCGCATCTTCGCTCTAATGCAACACAATCACTGCTGTTCACTTTTCACTTGGAGTAGGAGAAGAAGTGAAACTCGGACTTGACTCTTAAAAATGCACCAGCTTTCTAGAAGGAAGGAGACAAGGGGACCGTTTCCAAGAGGCAGGGAACAATTTCTTGCCAGTCACACATTCAGCTTCACTTGGTAATTAGCTAACAGTGATGTTTCTTTTTTTGTCTGGAATTAGAGATATCACTAAAAATATATTTCAGAGCTGAATAGTTATTTAAGGCTCACTTAATGATGTACGGAATCCAATCATCAGAAAAAATGTTTCATGGAAGTTTTCTTGCTTAAAGGAATAGTTTAGTCAATAAATTTCATATTAAACAAAGTTTGTCCAGTCAGTTCAACAGTATCCTCTCTATTTCATGAATTTATTACACTATCTTATTTACCATATAAAGTGGTGACGAGTGTTTAGCATTTTTGAGATCAGTTGTCAGTTGGTATTAAAATCAAGATTAATTCATATTAACGATATGCATTTCTCAATACTCCCAGATGACAACATACATTAATACAACTATTACAAGTGATTAAGCACAGTGAAAGAGGAGGGACAAAGAGAGGTTCAAAACACCCCAAATATTTGATTTTGCAATTCAAGTTCAGCAGACTGTTGCCACAATAGTGTTTGGGCAAGTCCTCAGGGCTGCTTTTGACTTTACATCTAATTAGACACCTAATGAAAGGGAAGAATCCTTTCCCATGCGGTTTTCCTCCTTGGTATCTTTTGTGCCTTTATTTATACACATAAACACACTACTTAGGAGTTGAAATACCGCAAAGTTTTTTCTCTTTCTGTACCTCACTCCCTGTAACAGTCTGGGGGAATTAGGTGGAGGAAAACATTTGTCTTCCCGATGTTTCCTACTCTGCTCAGAATTTCTTTGGGCATGTGGTCCTTTCTCACTCAACACTGAGAAAAAACACACCCACATATTTTAGTGGATTTTTATTAGTCATTTGAGATGCTCAACAGTTTATACTAATTAGACCATCCAAAGCCTTTTGAAGATTAAGCAAATTGGACAACCCTTGTTAATTAGAACATAATTTGAAGTTTGAAATTATATCACTGATGAAGTGGTCTAATTAGTATGGCGATATGTTAATCGACCAGCATGACACTGGCAATGGGGTTTGGCATGGACCTCGCTAAGGCATGCACAAAAATTCTCCCTCTTATACTGGCATTAATAAAAGATTTCTATAGACTCCAGCTTTTCCACGACGACATACAATTTATATACACACAATGCCCACAGTGCTGTTCATTTTTTCACTATTATGAAAACTAATAAATTCGTCAAGCTGAATTAAGCATACAAATCAGACGAGGCATAGCAGATTACACGGTGAAGCTCGGTGTCTCCCGAGCCTAAATGAAATTTCAATCTAATAATTCCTTCCTAGCTGGGTCATAATTTGTTTAGAGATGCTGTTGTACTTCTTTCAAAGCGCTGTTCACACTATAATTAAATGATACTCAAGCTTTTAACTTTGATTTATTTCATTTCGTGAAGCTTGAGACAGTGAGAACTGCACAATGTTATTTTTTTTTTATTTCCTTGAAAATTACCTTGGCTGTTGAGGTAGAAATTAAACACCTAAGCACTTACTTGAACAGTCTTGCACACAGCCACGTTCTTTCATGTCAACACCCCCCTCTCCGAGTCCTTGCCCAGGCTTCTTAGGGCTCTCAGTGGAGAACATGGCTCGTAGGAATCCCCTTTGGCTACTGTTTATTATTTTCCTTTACGCGGGGGAAGAGAAAGGCGGGCTCCAGACTGGCAAAGAAAAGCAGCAGAGATTTAAGCACCTCGGACAGATCCCATCGCGTTGTCAAAGCAGAGGCTTTCCTGGGGGGGGGGGCGGGGGGGAGGCTTCAGACGACAGCTTTCCTAACTTGAACCTGCCAGCCCCAGCCTGGAAGAGGTCAGGGGAGGATCCGCGGTTTCCTGTTCGCCGCTACCGCCGCAGGGCTTCCGGGTGCTGACTCCCAGAGGGCTCCCCTTTCCACGCTTGCCCTCCACTTTGTTTTTGTCCTAGCTCGCGCCAGTGCCTCTTAGGCCTTCTGCCTGCTCTCACACCTGCTGGCCTTCCCAAGCTCCCAGGGCCTGCACCTGCTCCTGATCACCCCTGTCCCGGACCAGCCACCCGCAGGTCCTCATCGGTATATGCACCTAGTGTCTTTCCGCGCTCTGGAAGGCGAGGGTAGCCCCAAGTGCCGCAGGACGTAGGGGAAGGATGGGAACGGGAAGGAGAGGAAATAGGTTGTGTTTGGGAGATTGCGGCTGGAGAGTGGGCCACACTGTCTGCTTTTGAACTGGAACTCAGAATGTGTGTTCACTTCCAGGAAAGTGGTTTGCACTAACACAAAAGTGGGAGCAAAGTGTAAGCAAAAAGTAGTCTCTGCACACAGTGACTGTAGAAATGAAGATAATGAAGAAATGTAGAAATGAAGAAATGTAGAAATGAAGATAAGTGGGACTTACGCCAGTCTGAGTGTGTGTGTTTGTGTGAGTGTGTGTGCACGCGCGTTTGTGTGTGCGCGTGGCGTGTGTGTGTGTGTGTGTGTGTGTGTACGGTGTTAGTGGCATTCGGCAGCACATGCGCTCTGTATTTCTGGCCCTTCTCTTCCTGTCAGTTGCTCCTTTCCCTTTGATTGTAGCTAATGAAGAATAATACATTCCAGAGTCAGGGTTTGCCAGGAGATCCTCCCAAGTCCCAGCTCACCCTGTACTGGACACAGGGAGGAGGTGGAAAAAGAGAAGGGGGTGGGAGGAGAGGAATCTGTACATGTGTTAGAGGGGGATATGCCCATAAAGGGGGGAGTCGCATGCGCACAGAGGACACTAACGGGCTGTGTGGCTGTCCAATCCGCTGAGAGCTGAGGGAAATCGAGGGAGAGAAAGCCCTGCAGCCGGGCAGACCCACGTCTTTCTGCACTAGGCACCCGCCGGGCGGTGGGATGCAAAGCCCCGGGCTGACCTCAGCACGCATCAAGGCGGGAGCTCAGAGCAGAGCAGAGGACCCGGGTCGCCGCAGCGTCTAGATCCTCATCCTGGGGAATCAGGGTCACTGGAGCTGACGGGAGGGGAGGGCCCCTGAAACTTAGTGGTAAGCAGAGGGCAGGAGAGCAGGTGGCCAGGTAAGGTGCACCTCACAGTTCAGGGCCAGTCGCTTCCAAGGTTGGCTTGGAACGCAACTTTTAGGGGGAGTTCCCCCCCACCCCCAGGGAGGCGGAAATCTGGCAGAAGCAGCGGGAGATCTGGAGGCTGTCATTTAGGTGACTGGCACTGCTGGGTGGCCCGAAGCACCGACCTGGCTAGTTGGGTGGGGTTGAGCTGGGGCGCGATTAGAATCAGGAGTTGCAGGCGCAGCGTACGAGTGGTAACAGTAGAGCGCCTGCCGGGGCAGGGAAGGCAGCGGGTCCCGTGGTAGAGCGAGAGGGGCGGGTGCAGGGAGAACTGAAAGGACCGGAGCCTGCGGGGAGCCAAGGGGGAGCCAGGGCGGGGAGAAACCCACCCAGAGCAGTGCTTCCTGGCAGGAGAGGGCGGGGGAGGGAAGGAGGGGGAGGGCGGGCGGGGGTCAGGCGCGGGAAGAGGGGACTATAACTCCACCGCCTCGATGAGCTGGGGCACTTTGGGGTGCTGAGGTCTGAAGCCAGAGCCACCCGGAGCAGGGCAACCTCTCGGGCAGACCTAGCGGGCGACACAGGAGCGGAGCTAGCGGCTACACTGGGAGAGCCGGGCCTGGAAGCAGTGGCGGCTGAGCACAACTTTGCAGTGTTGTTCCCTCTGCTGCTCCGGCCGGGTACTTCTCCGGAGGGTCGGGTAGCTGGGACCGGAGTGCGCCAGCGAGGAGCGCGCCGCGCAAGGAAAGATGATGATGATGTCCCTGAACAGCAAGCAGGCGTTCAGCATGCCTCACGCCCGCAGCCTGCACGTGGAGCCCAAGTACTCGGCGCTACACAGTGCCTCCCCGGGCTCCTCTGCGCCCGCGGCGCCCTCGGCCAGTTCCCCTAGCAGCTCCAGCAACGCTGGCGGCGGCGGCGGTGGCGGCGGAGGCGGAGGTGGCGGCGGCCGGAGCAGCAGTTCCAGCAGCAGCGGCAGCGGCGGCAGCGGCGGCGGCGGGGGCTCGGAGGCGATGCGGAGAGCTTGTCTTCCAACCCCACCGGTGCGTAAGTCTGCATAATCACCGCTTAAAGGCACATTTTGACAGCCTCCTTTATCTGCTTGATGTTTTTTTCATGTCTGCACAGCAAATCACCCCACACCTCCAACCAATCCCCCCTCTCTTAAGTATTCAACGGGTCTTGCCTTTCATATTAATTTTTATGACCTGGGATGCTGCCTGTGCGCGTGTTGTGTTGTGTTGTGTTGTGTTGTGTTGTCTGTGGCTCACTTTTCCTCCCCCTGCACATTGGCTTCTCGCGCAGGCTTCCCCTCTCTTTTCGCTGCCTAGTTTCAGGATCACTGTCATTATTATTATTTTAACGTTCTGGGAATGCTGTAGGCACGGTGGCGGTGGCGAGCCCTGGGCCGGGGGCTTCCGGAGAGAGCGCTCACAATTCCCTGCTGAGCGTAATGTGTGCCTTCTACTTACAATTGCAGAGCAATATATTCGGCGGGCTGGATGAGAGTCTGCTGGCCCGTGCCGAGGCTCTGGCCGCCGTGGACATCGTCTCCCAGAGTAAGAGCCACCACCACCATCCGCCCCACCACAGCCCCTTCAAGCCGGACGCCACTTACCACACCATGAACACCATCCCGTGCACGTCGGCAGCCTCCTCTTCTTCTGTGCCCATCTCGCACCCGTCCGCTCTGGCTGGCACCCACCACCACCACCACCACCACCATCACCACCATCACCAGCCGCACCAGGCGCTGGAGGGCGAGCTGCTTGAGCACCTAAGCCCCGGGCTGGCCCTGGGAGCTATGGCGGGCCCCGACGGCACAGTGGTGTCCACTCCGGCTCACGCACCACACATGGCCACCATGAACCCCATGCACCAAGCAGCCCTGAGCATGGCCCACGCGCATGGGCTGCCCTCGCATATGGGCTGCATGAGCGACGTGGATGCAGACCCGCGGGACCTGGAGGCGTTCGCCGAGCGTTTCAAGCAGCGACGCATCAAGCTGGGAGTGACCCAGGCAGATGTGGGCTCGGCGCTCGCCAACCTCAAGATCCCGGGCGTGGGCTCGCTCAGCCAGAGCACCATCTGCAGGTTTGAGTCTCTCACGCTGTCACACAACAACATGATCGCGCTCAAGCCCATCCTGCAGGCGTGGCTGGAGGAAGCTGAGAAATCCCACCGCGAGAAGCTCACTAAGCCGGAGCTCTTCAATGGCGCGGAGAAGAAGCGCAAGCGCACGTCCATCGCGGCGCCGGAGAAGCGCTCGCTGGAAGCGTACTTCGCCATCCAGCCAAGGCCCTCCTCGGAGAAGATCGCGGCCATCGCCGAAAAGCTGGATCTCAAGAAAAATGTGGTGCGCGTCTGGTTCTGCAACCAAAGGCAGAAACAGAAGAGAATGAAATACTCTGCCGGCATTTAGGGACCCTTCTCCAGGGATGGCCCTTTCCCTTCGCCCTCTTTTTTTCTAACCCCCTTCTTGTCTCTCCTGCCTCTTTCCTTTCTACTTTGGCTATCAGAAAACAATTCCGGTAAATGTGAACCCAGACCAAGCCAGGAGCAAAGAAGCAAGCAGCTGAGCCCAAATCAGAGAGATTGTGAACCGGTTTCGCAAAGTGAAGAAAAACCAAAACCACAAACAACACAACACGAAAAGGAATTTGTCAAGTTGTAGCAGAGCTGTCCCCTTTAACTGCACCTCGGCTGCTCGGCTTCATCAGAGAAAGCGTGGAGCTGACTGTCAACAGGAAGGCAGAGGGACAAGCTTTTGAAAACCCTGCAAGAATGAGCAAGTAAGATTTGTTTTTGTTCTTACAGACGTCACCTTGTTCATGTTTAAAAGTACACTTTGCAGCTATTTTTCAGAAATAGAAATTGATTCAGGACTGAAACTCGAAGCTAGAGTTGATGCTTAATGTGATATGATAGAGACATCTCTAAAGTATTTTGAATTAAAAAAAAGATGGCAGATTTTCTGCATTTACACTGTATATTATATATATATTTTTATTGTGGTTCTTATCGCTTTCTTCCTCTGAAGTGTTAACACTTACTGAAGGAGTTGCGCCTGCTGTGTTCACTGATCTTGACAGCTATTATTAGATTATTGCCGTACAACCCTCTGTAAATTATTAATTTATCTCTCTGGCAACTTAATTTTGTGCACATCCTAATTAATTAAACTTCTTTAGTCTGAAAAAATAAAACCGGCAGATACGTATAGCTAGTGATGCTCAAAACATTTTTCTTTTTTTCTTTTTGGTCCTGGATTTTTACAGCTTCCCACTTAGACTGTGTTGGCTTTGGCCTAGTTGTATATTCTCACTTTGAATGAAGATTGTTTCTTCCCTTTGTTTTTGACTGGTAGTGATCTAATTTGTGAGCTGACACTTTATAGTTGATGTCTTAACCGTGTAGACCAGATTCACTGTCCGATGTCTTGTTTACTTCCTTACATATTTAATGGGGATTCCCACATTGTCCCCGTGGCACACGTGCTCTCTCACTCACCTTACATGCCTACATACAAGCACACATACACATCTCTAAGAGAGGAGAAGAAGCAGCTGGAGGTACCAACGATGAGCAGTGTACACTTTCCCAGCCTTAGGTGCGGTCTCCATTTGGTGCTTACTCTGCTGGATTCTAAGATTTCACCAAGGTATTTCCATCTCCCAGATTTCGATTGCTTTGTTGCTACATTTTGACCTTTATAGGGATCCTTCAGTTTTTCCTTTTAGGAGGTTTGTTTGTAGGGGGAAAATTTTGGAACTATAAGAAAGACAGTGCACTGCTTGTAAATTCACAGTGTTTGGTAGAATCCTTTTGGAGCACACACACAAATAGGTACAAAGTGACTGGTACCTTATCTATTGTAAATATTTCATTCAAAATGATGCACATATGAATATATTCTTACAGAATTTGCTGTAATTGCTGATCCATTTGAGGCTCTCCAAAGTTCTGAGTTCTGTATATGACCTCACTTCTTGTTTTTGTTAATGGGTTATTTACTATAGTAATGTATTAAGTTATTTTGAGTGTTGTTTCATTGTCTTTCATTGAAGAGATGATTTTAATGTTTTACTGGCAAAGTATGCTGCTTTTTTCATTAAAATATGCTATTAATATTAAATGACTTTTAAAACGTGATGCAGTTTTTAATCATTTATGTGGGAATTATTTTGGTGCTGATCCTTTTAAAAGACAGGAACACAGAGAGTGGCCACTATTAAAACACGGCTTGGACTTTGTAAGAGGCAACTCCCCGGGAAAGGATAAAAGAACAAGAGGGTTTATAGTATCACGTTAATGGCCAGGGCTCATCTCACAGGGCACTTTGCTTTTTAGCTTAGATGAAATCATGGTGTCTGGCTCCATATAGCTCCTCTGGAGTCCTTTCTCCAGACTTGAAATAATTCTGTAAAGAGAATCTTACAAAGCCAAGGTCAGATGGAAACTATTTCAGCCACTCCTTCCCATCTCCTATGGGGCAAAGGAAGAAAGGAACCCAGCCCACATTTCAGTAGCTGTGGGAGGCTGGGTGTGGCAACTGTGGGGGCAGGACTTGGTGAGCCAGGAGCAGAGTGCAGCCCCCATCTTCTCAGTTCTTTAGCCTGTCCTGAAAATCAACCTGGGGTTCTGGCAGATGAATAAAGTCTCCGTCTTGGTGTCCTCTGTCTCTGTCTTTTTCTATTTCCCATAACCTTTAAGAAAACTAATATTATTGCAATAGACAGGGTGTGGCTGAGGAAAATCCTGGGTTGTTAAAAGGAACAAAAATTTGCCCCTTTTTGTGACTTTGTCTGGCACAGGATCTGGAGGAAGTCTATTAAACATTCATGTGGCCATGGGATTCTGCCCATTTGGCACAGCCACTTCTTTTTCTAATCCGACTTTAAGACAATTCCTCTCCCATTATAATAATTTTCAGGTCCTTCACAATTGTTGGGCAATGTATTGGGCTTTCAACGTTTCTTTTTCTAGTAAGGCTATGGTTTGTATTTTTACACCAATCATAGTTCATGGAATTAATTGGCATGAGACCATTATATTAATGTATAATTAAACAAGAAGAAAAAAGCAGGTACTGACCTGTCCTAAACACACTCTCTGAAGGTAACTCTTCCTAACTATATTGGCCTTTTCCATATGAAACTGTCATGAGACATCTCTATATTTGGAAGACGCTAAGAAAACAGCCTACAAATATATGACAATTGTTACCCTGGCCCAATTTGGGATTAAATACTGCAGGAAACTGATCACAGTTTCCAGGCAGAACAAAGATAGTTATAGAAGTTGGACGGCACAGGCGTGGAGAGACCATTTCTTCTATAACTGAAACAAACTACATGCCTCAAAAACAAGATCCAAGTGTCCATTTAGATTGAATGAGATGCACTTCATAGGTTTGGAAGAAAACACTGGCATATAGTGTTTTATGAAAAGAAACTGTAAATGTAAGCACAGTGACGTTGGTGGGTTGGTTCATTCCTGTGTGTAGGAGGGCAAAAAGTTCTGCCTTCCATTTCTGTCCCCATCCTAGGTTTCAGGTTTCCTGGAACTCTCTTTTTTTAGACAGCTCTATTCTCCTTGTCTGGGAAGCAATTTCAGCACCATGGCCAGTAACCACGTGGCTGGGCAGGGAGCGCTCCAACAGCTAACTAGCTAAAGAACTTTTCACTTGTTTTTATTATTTATTTATTATTTATTTATTACCCCTCCCCCATTTCAGACCAGAGATAATGAGAGGAAAAAGTTGAATGTGTAGCATATCACACTTTCTGATAAGATTTCCATAAGAAATAATTTTCGTCTTCTCGTGTGGGTTTTAAGTAATGAAGATTTGCTCACCAAGAGAAGAATTAGATGACATAAGATTGCTTAGTGTGCTAGTGTCTTCGTACAACAAATAAGCCATCTCTCAGTATAATCACACAAAAGCAGTAAATTGAGAAATATTTTTTGAACAGAGATAAAATAGATGTTTATTTTTCTTGGTTCATTTTGAAGTATAAGTCACGTATGCTTGCATGGCCAAAATTCTTATGCATTGGAGAACTTTTTATTCCAATAGTTAAGACTGAAGTCCCTTATTTTCCCTTAATTTACCAAGTTCTTATATTCCTGAATTTTTAAAACTGTATCAGACTGTCAGCTCATTTGTCCATTCACTATTAAGAGACTGCTAAATGTGTGTTTTATGAAAACACTAGAATTGTTTACAAAAGCAAATACATTCTGAAAACTTTTATTAACAAGAGTTGCAGATATACACAAAGTCAAAGATTTGGAGAGAAGAAAGTTGGGCCTAATGAAGGATTCAAAGGTAAGAATAGACCAAATTAAGCAAATTCTTGGGAAGTATTAATTTGGTATTGATTTTCAGTGTACTCACAAAAACACAGCAGAATATGTCTGAAATCTTTGTCATATCAATCAAAACCATCAGCATTCATGACTAATTTTGTATTTTCCCTTCAGGCCACAATTGCTATCTTACTGCAAAGAGATATATTATGGATTGACTTAGCAGCCCACTCAGTGATTCTAAATCTTATGTTTCAGAACTGTGTAGTTTCTTTTTGTTAACTTCTGTAAAAGCAAATGATTTGATCATTTTGTGTATATAACAACATAAATCCACATTAAAATGAGAAATAAATCACTAAGATGGGCATGATGGTGCACCCTGTAATTATAGCACTCAGGAGACTAAGGTGGAAAATCAAGAGTTCAAAACCTGTCTGAGGTACATGGAGAGTTCAAGGCCATCTCAGGTTGCCTAGTGAGATCCTGTGGCAAAAAAGCAGAACTCAAAACAACATATCACACATACACTCATTGATATTTAAGAACTCTCTATCATACAGAATTATACTGTCCAGGAAGAATATAGTTACTATTGGAAGTTACCCATTTCACCAACACATTGCTTACGGAAAAATAATAAAGACATGAGGATTTGAATAAAGTAATTAAAATTTAGAAAGTTCTCCCTTATTTGATATAAAATACATTTGTAAATGAATAACAGGCATGGTGACTTGCACTTATAATCTCTGCACATGGGCAGAGCTGAGGCAGAAGTGTTGCTGCAAGCTTGTGGCCATCCTGGGCTAGTTAGTGAATTCCAGAAAACCCTGCTTCAAAACAAAATGAAGCAAATCAATAAGAAAATAACATTTAAAGTAAAAGGAAGTAATAGTATGTCGTAAGTGGTTTTTCAAGTTCAGTTTTTGTGATTTTTTTCCCTCCAGATAATTGAACTGGGGTGTGGTAAGCTAAAATGCTTTATTTCAAACTTCAGATGAGTTTATTAATTTTTTATGTATTGGGAAAAGTCTTGAGGAGGGCGGGACAAGAGCCATGAAGGACAAAAGTCCCACCTTATTTTTATAAAACATTCTGTTTAGAGGGTAAGCCTCCAACTTTCTAGGCAGGTCGTGATAAAGGCTTAGAAACTTGTTTCTGTAATTATTTGGCCTAAGTGATGTCTAATTTTAGGCAAAGAATTTACACTAGAATACTAACCTTCACTTTATACTGTAGCTGGCTGGGAAGGAAGGGGCTGCCACCAAATGTAGGGCTAGGTGGACACTGCTTCCATAAAGCAAAGAGGGGACAAAGGTTCCTGGTTGGCTGTGATGTACCTGAAATCCACATTTGTCAAGAGACAGATTTATAGCATTGAGAAAAATATTGCTAAATTTCCCCTGCTTCACCCCTTTAAAAGAGTCATTCCCAGTACTACTGAAAGTCTATTATGAGCGAATTAATAAATTACACAGCGAATTATTAAATCCAGATAATTACAAGGAATAAGTAAGTAATCATTAGTTATCTCAGCTAATTACTGTGGGTCAGAGCCAGGCAGAATGGGAAATCCTCCCCGGGAATTGAAATTAACTTTGCACGGGAAGTCTTGGCTTGATATCCTTACTCTGTAGGCACATGGCAGCTCCCCTGCGAGCCAGTCTTTCTATTTAACTTGGAGAGAATAGAAATAAAATTAAGTGGCAATGTGATAATAGGAAACAGCTCAGAAAGCAAACTGTGGGTTTTATTCTGAACTTCTTGTGCCTGGAGATGAAAAGGTTTATGTATACCAATTTAAAAAACAAAACAAAACAACATTTTAAAGCACCCTTGTTGAGCTGTGGCCTCAGGAAAACACCAGCACAAACAGCTACCATCAGTAGTAGCACAAGAGGACAGCCTCTGTGTGTGTGTGTGTGTGTGTGTGTGTGTGTGAGAGAGAGAGAGAGAGAGAGAGAGAGAGAGAGAGAGAGAGAGAGAGAAAGAGAGAGAGGAGGAGGAGGAGGTAGTCAGAAAGAAAGATAAAATTAAAATGTTACTCTTTCCTTTTATCTGCACAGTGGAAGGGTTGCTGAAAAGTGCAACCCAGATATAACAATCTGTTGTTTGTTTGGGTAACAATGTGCTTTCATCTTGCTACAGGAAGATCCAGCTCTGTGCACATGTTGTCTCTAGTTCATCTCTTCAGCAGATGCTTCATGAACTGGTGTCACTTATTTTTTTATTTTTATTTTTTAAATCTAGCACCACCTTCTGCACCCAGCCTCTCCTACCCTCCCCACCCCCTTTCCACCAAGCCCCTAGGCCTTCCAAAGGGCACAAAAGAGGGTAAAGCCTGATGCGTGTTAGAAGGTAGAAAACGAATCCGTGTGATAATGTGACTGTGTGTATCACAGGTCTGGGGGAGCCTGGGTATGTGAAGAAAACGGTTGTTAATATATTAAAATGAGGGGGAAATCTAAGAGTGCTCTCTAGCTCACTCTCTCTTTTTATCAATTGCAATTAGATGGACGGTCTTTCCGCTCATTCCCTGCTCTAGTCTGGGATGATAATAAAAATTTAATGAAGCCTGGGACGAGTCGAGAGCTCTGTCGAGGGACCGTGGAATAGAATATTTTAACTGTACATTTATACCAACTGTCTAGCTTCAAAGACGTGACTGCTTTTAATCTCGAATTATAAAACCACAGACTTGAAATTAAATATTAGATACCCTCGGATCCCCTTCCTTTCTGAAATATTGTCACGACTCTGTTTTCCTCCATTGCCCCGGAACACACATTATCTTGGGTCTCCAATTACATTTCCGTGAATAATAGATGGCTTTGATAGGGTATTCTAGAGCTTGTGTGTGTGTGTGTGTGTGTGTGTGTGTGTGAGTGTGTGTGTGTGTGTTTAAAAAAATAGAGTTGATGCAATATTAATTGGCTGTAGATGTTATAAAAATGCACAGCCCCCTTTGCAGGAACAAATCGATGGGCTAGGGATGTGGGAGAGGATGAATGCGAAGCTTTCCCCCAGCACGGGTCACTTCTTTGAGAAGGGGACCTTTCAGAGCTCCAGTAAATGAAAGGACGCCCTAAGTTCCGGAACCAGCAGCCTGAAGTGAGGTCCGCCGGCCAGGACAGAATAGAAAAGGTGGGAAGAAGTAGCGGGGCGCGCAGTCGCCACCAACGGAGGCTTCCTTTTCCTTCCAAGGTTAATGCTTGGACGCCGAGGAATCAATGTCCCACCCTGCGGGCCGGACACCTTGCGGTGTGCACCTGCTGGCCTTGGGTTGTCCGCTAGCCCCCACTCCTCTCTTCTTGTTTCAGGTTCCGAGGATGTGCGGTGGCAGACAGTTGGGAGCGGAGGGAGTACAAGGAGCAGAGCCACCCTCCAGTGGCTAGGGAGCCTCACTAGCTCTGGGCAACCCCCCAGAGCCCTGGGTAGCCTTGCCAGGCGCACAGCCAGAATCCCGCAAGAAAGAGAGCCCCAGATCCTTACTCCCTTGCATTTTACTAATCACGCCTATTTAAATTCTAGCGCGGTCTGCCTTACTCTCCCAGGGAAAGCTCTGGAGAACTGGACCCATCAATTATTCTGAAAAAAAAAAAAAAAAAAATCCCAGACTCTGCGAGGCTTCCAGCCTGCCAGAGGGAGGTGGCAGGAGGAGGGGTCCACCCTCGTTCCCACCCCGCTCTCTCCTCTCCGCCCCTTCCAGGCGACCCTTGGGTGGACACTTAACTTCAAGGCTCTAGAGTCCCATGGGGCTTGTGCATGGTCTCTGGGGGCGTGGGAGGAAGGAGGGTGTTAACACTTTTGTGGGCAGAAAGGGTAGATGGTGGGAACAGGTTGAGACCCGCTTTGTTTCCCCTTCATCTTACTGGCCAGGTGTCAGTCCTCTGCAGAGAAACCCGGCTCTTCTCTCACACCTTCATCTGATGCTCAATTTCGCCAAGTCCCCCATGCTCCCTTGGTGGTTGGTGACTATCGGGGAAGGGCTTACGGACTGGCCGTTGTTGCTCCTCTGTTTTACCACTCTGCCTTGGGTAGTAGTTCAGAAGTCTTTTAGGAATGTCGAGTTAACACTCTCTAGCCTGCTCCCCACCCCCATTCAGTCTCTGGGATGCCCGGAGGCCGAGCAGAAAAGCAGCAATCCCTGGTGCGCAGCTGGATGCGCAGAAAGAACCCGGGTCCTTGTAAAGTAGGGAGGCGGGTGAGCTTGGCTAGTAATTACTGCTCCCCATCCCTGCCCAGCCTTACCCACCCCCACTCCTCACTGGGTCTGCAACCATTACTCCACCTGTCACTTGGCGAGAATAAGCTCCCTCCCCCACTTGGCTGTAGCTGAGAGTGTCAGTGTCCCTTCACCCTTCCACAGGGTCTAAATCACATCCTTAATTTTTTTCCTCTTATGCTTATCAGTACCATATGTCTCTTTATCCTCAGACTTTTTCAGTTTTCTGACCCTGGGAATGGACTCAAAGTCTTTTTTGGGTGTATTGGTGAGTGTTTTTGTTTTGAGCATCATCAGCAAGGGCTTCGGTGTACTCTTGTCCTTTGCAGGTCTTCCTGCACACTTTGAAAAGGAGAGACGATGAAAACTATTGTCCTATGAGAACTGATATTTTTGAAAGAAGCCAGCTTACTTCTGAAATGACTAAGAGGTGCCATTCTCCCTATCCAGGCTTGAAAGCCAATGCATTTGTAAATTATTCAAAGGCTTAAAACTGTAAATCAACATACCCACCTGTGGGCTTCTCTTACTGCACAGTTTGTGTTCTTGGAAGATCCTGAATGATGAAGGTTGGAAGGCTCAATCACTGGGAGAGGAAAGGCCACCAGACTTCATGTCCTCTACCCCTAGTTGGCTACGCTGACTCTGTTGAGAACTTGTTGGTCTAGCATGAAGGTGTACGTGGTGGAAGGACCCTTCTGTAAAACAACTGATCATCTTATGCTGAAATTTCAGCCACAACCCAGGGCCAGGGCAAGCTTTCCTGACGATACTTGTCCGGACTATGCATCTTTCCTGCTGCAATCCTGATGCCTGGCCTTCCTAGTTATCAACTCCAGGGGGCTCTGATTAGCTATACTGAGGTGGGAGTGGAGTGACTGTTCCCTGGAGGTGATTAATGTGACACAGTCAGGCCTGGGTTTTAAAGTTGTTTGAGCCAAATCATGTTACAGGAAGTAGAAGTAGGATGCATATTTTACGGTTTGGAGAAAAGTTTGCCAAATCTTTTGCAGGCTTGGATTGAAGTCATGCAGAGATTCAGATACTAAAAGCCTCTACTTCAACTCATATTTTCATATAAAATGCTCCCCTGGGTTACATTCACATATTCCCGTGTACAAGGATGGGGGCTCATAAATGTATACAGAGAGCATGCCCACCACCACTGTGAAAGTTCAGATGCGAGGGGAATCTCTCCTTATCTCTAATCAACACCTCTCTTCTCCAGTGAATGTACTGATGACTCAGGTCTATTTTTGTTTCTTTGTCCCCAGTGTGTCTGCCAGTCTTTGACTTCTATCTGCTACAGGCATCCTTGCTCACTCATCCTGTCCTTATTCAGAAACCAACCGTGATGTCCAAGTGCAACACTTTTAACTCCAAAGGTAAAAAGCATCCCTGCCTCTCAGAAGACTGGAAGGTCCTGTTGGTAGTCGTGGGCAGAAGGAATGGGGGTCTCAGTTAGCTCAGGGTTCTTTTCAGAGTACTTGCTTCAGAGCTTTAGGGGCCCCAATCTCCACAGTTTACATTGCCTTCCAAGGAGGGCAGGCAGCTAACTTGTTGCTTCTGGTCTTATTTGGGTACCAAATTTGAGAGTCTTATTGACAGTAACCAAGGTGGTTTACTTCTTTCAATTCCTGAAGAAGAGTCCTTCTTAACCTGATGCCAGGATGAAGGCAACTGCTTTTCTCCCCTTACCAACCTTCTGGAGTCTGTGAGGGGAGGAGAAGCTGCCTCTAACAGGTAAGCCAGGGCATTTGATTCTACCTGGGAGAACAGTTTGGGAAGAGTCTGTGTTGGTGCTCTTAGATAAGCTCTCTCACCTTTCTCAAGTAGCCTCGTGAGTGAGTTCAGAGAGACTGTTGGTAGCTTGGATTTTCTTCCATCATTTCTTCACCTTGCAGCCCTGAGAGGTTTTAGTCACAGTATTGTTGGAAAGAATCTTTCCTCCCTCCCTCCCTCCCTCCCTCCCTCCCTCCCTCCCTCCCTCCCTCCCTCCCTTCCTTCCTTCCTTCCTTCCTTCCTTCCTTCCTTCCTTCCTTCCTCTCTTTCTTTCCCTTTTCCTCCCTCCTTTCCTCTCTCCTTTCCTTCCTCTCCCTCTCTTCTTCCTTTCTTTCCCCATCTCTTCCTCTCTCTCTCTCCCCCTTCCCTTCCCTTCCCTTCCCTTCCCTTCCCTTCCCTTCCCTTCCCTTCCCTTCCCTTCCCTTCCCTTCCCTTCCCTTCCCTTCCCTTCCCTTCCCTTCCCTTCCCTTCCCTTCCCTTCCCTTCCCTTCCCTTCCCTTCCCTTCCCTTCCCTTCCCTTCCCTTCCCTTCCCTTCCCTTCCCTTCCCTTCCCTTCCCTTCCCTTCCCTTCCCTTCCCTTCCCTTCCCTTCCCTTCCCTTCCCTTCCCTTCCCTTCCCTTCCCTTCCCTTCCCTTCCCTTCCCTTCCCTTCCCTTCCCTTCCCTTCCCTTCCCTTCCCTTCCCTTCCCTTCCCTTCCCTTCCCTTCCCTTCCCTTCCCTTCCCTTCCCTTCCCTTCCCTTCCCTTCCCTTCCCTTCCCTTCCCTTCTCCTTCCTTCCTTCCTTCCTTCCTTCCTTCCTTCCTTCCTTCCTTTTGACTTTTTGAGACAGGGTCTCACTATGTAGCCAAGGAGACTGGCCTTGAACTTACAAGAGCTCCACCTGCTTCTGTTTCCCAAGTGCTGGGATTAAATGTACCACCATCCCAAGATCATTCTTCCATTTCTTAAATAATTTCATTGATTTCCCACCCCAAACTGCTTTTGTCCCCCCAGTAAAACACCTCTCCACTTCTAGGATTCACTCAGAGTGGGAGGGGGAAAAGAATGCTCTTTCTCCTACCTCCCTGGGTTACTATTACAATGCAGATGAACCACAGGGAAGTTCCCAAAGGTACAGGGCTTCCCTGCAGTGGCCAAGATGGTGAGGAGAGGAGCCAAAATGCTCCCCACCCCCCATAAATTGTAATTAGTTTTGGTAACAAGTGTTGGCTTGCTGTAAAGAAAATGGACCCCAACATGATGGTCCATTAACTGTAGATAGCAGGATGAAGGGAGCTTCTCTGAACTGAAATGTGATAAGCAACTGCTTCCCAATGGGGAAAACTCAACCACCTTCTCCAAACCAGGTGAGATCAGAAGTCTATGGTTTGTTATTTATTCACATTGTAATTTCAATAACTGTTAACTTTATTTCAAAAATATAGCTTCCCCGTCTAATTTTGATATCAGGTTATAAGAGGATCCAAGGCAGAGTGAAATTGGAGACTTCTTCTGTTGCTACAGACTTAGGAGTTTAAGAATTAGTGGGTGGGAAAAAGACCAGATATTTCCCCTCCATCCTTCTATCAGGAGAAATAGTTGTAATTGGGGTTAGGAGCATTTGGAAGGGGGAACAGTCAGATTTAATAGAAACCCAGAGCAATCATATTTACTGTGCCTCAGTTGGAAGCTATTTCACAACTTAGTAATAGTTGATGACATGTAACTATTAGTAATGATGGTCAAGATCCTCCCTCCACAACAATTAACTCATGGCCATTAGGCAACAGTTACTGCAAGACTGTAAGATAAAATAATTTAATCAGACTAGGAGAAATCTCTTTAGGGCCAAATCCCTCACCTCCTCCCACCCCTTCTCTCAAATGGATAAAGAAATCTTAGAAGCTTGTGCCATTTATTGAAACAGAATTTCTTCATCAGCTTTAGCACCAGTCATGAGTTGTGTATAAAAACAATCCCATCCAAGTCTACATAGAATCATTTAGAAGACAGAGAATCCACACAGAGATGGAACACTGTCTTCCCAGCTAGGGTAAGGCTGGGATCCTGTTTGTTTGTAATTTACAGTCAACAGGCTGTTGGCAAGGCAGAGCAGGCATGCTTTCCAAGTACTGCAAAAGTACTGCAAATTCATTTATGTGGGTCCAGATCTCCAGTGTTTTGATTTCTCCAGGAGAGGGGGCTGTCCTTGAAAACTGAAGCCAGATGCATGAAGTTTCATGAAATCTAGTTTTAGACACAACCTTCTTCCAATATATGGCTACCAGCAGAAACTGGATGGAGAGAACAACTTAGGATGCCTTTCTCACTAGCTTCCCATTGACCATCAGAGCTGGAACAGGTTAGGAGGAACAAAGAGCTAAGAGTCAGGTCACATAGCCATTCATGATGATACCTTAAGACTTGATTGTATACTGTGTGGATGCAGAAGAGCAGAACAGGCCACATGAGTCCTAGATTTCTTCCAGCCTTTCATAGATGCATTGCTCTCAGAGTCTTGTTTCTCCTCCCTCCACCTTACTACGGCATCTCCATCTTCTTCTCCATCTCTTTCCCACAATCCTTTCCAACACACTTTTACAGAATGTGAATTGCATGCCAAGCTAGGGGAAAAAAAGATCTTAAGCGATTTCACATTAAGCTAAATTTCACAGAATACTAAAAATTGATGCATGAAGCTTAGATTCTAGTTTTGAGGGTGACATTGGTTGGAAAGCATGTGAGACAGATTGGAGTTCCGAGGAAGAGCAGAACTGTGTGGCTATCGCACGTCTCGGGTGTAAAGTATTGGGGAAAAGAAAGAAAGAATGAACAAGATATTCTTAGTCTATGACTCTCTTTAGCTCAGTTGAAGAAGGCATCAAGGACTCTTAGGCTTTTTCTTAAAGAAACACTCATGGATGCAGTTTTATATTTACTGCTCAAATACCCTGACTTTTGGATGGAAATGCCATCAGTTGTCTCTGCCCAGTTCTTTTGTAGATGTATTAATCATAACCACAAAGATTGCTAAAATGGCAGGGCTCTCTTCGCTTTTCAGTTTATACAGAACAGAATCATTTACATAAAGTCCTTAAGGCAAATAACTGTTGGGGCTCTAATTTATATCTGATCGAAAATTAGCCGTCATTATGCGCTCCATTAGCAGCGTCTTTAATGTGCTTCTAAGCACCATTTGTCAAGCGGCTTGTTAATATCCTTCAAGTCTTTAAAGTTGAGAGCTCATTAAAGAGTGCGCTCTGTTATTGATGTAATTTAGATGAGTTTGGAAGAGCAAGCGCACCACGCCTTGAATGGGCAACCTCCAGAAGTCAGGGCTAAGGGGCATTCGGTGACCAAGTTCACAAGCAATGATTTCCTATAAGGCTTCTGGTTCCCTGGACAGCAGCTCTAACTCCTGTAAGGATGTTTTCCATAGCCCACTCCCTGACTGAGAGTGAGCCATTCACTTCTCCAGGAAGACCTATGTCGTCTTGAATTCTCTTTTCTTCTCGATTTATTTTGCTGAGCTTTCTTAGAAGGAGAAAGAATGTTCAATGGGCCCTGACCCAGTATCATTTGTGGGATAACTTGATAGTGAGTTTCTTTCTTCACAGCTCCGCCCCTGTTTAGCACCTACTTCTAGAGCTATACCTCTTTATTCCCCATTGAGAAAATTCTAGGCCTAGCCACAGAGATGTTGCCCTTGAACCTATTTTGACTGAGGTACAGCAAACCCGCTTAATTATGTACATGTTATTACATTATCTATCAAAAATCCCATCAGAAGAGCATAAAGGCCAATAAATTATCTCAGTTATTCATCTAAAAATCCATATATTTTGTCATTTTCTTTCAGGAGGAGATTATGTTAGTGTAACACAATAAAGAAAACCATTAGCACAGCCAGAAAATTGCAACTGAGTGCAACAATAATTCCACTGGCAAGAATAAATAACAGTTAGAGAGAGTGGCATTCCTGCCTTAGATTTTCGGGGTGGGGGTGGGAGGGTGGGGGAGGTTGTCCATGCCTCCTTTAGATGCCAGTCTTGACTTTATCAGTGAATCTTGCTACCAGGGGTTTAGTTACATCTCCCCTCCAACTCTTACATTAAAAAAAAAAATTAAACCCCCATAATTTCTGAATTCCCTCTTCTGTTTCTACTCTAAATTCATTCCCTCCTGAGACTTTCCCAGGATCCGGAGATTAATGCTGATAATGAAAGACATCAGGGGTTTTATTCTCCCCTCTAAATTTCTGAGATTCCCCCAGCTTAGAAGGTTGGGTGTGAGGATGGCTTCTACTCTATTAGAGTGGAAATGAAACCAATAGTTTAGGGAGTGGGGGAGGGGCGTCCCAAGCCCTCCCTGCTCTTCCTTGCCCCTTCTTTCCCTCCCTCTGTAAGAATAATCTTTCTCATCATTTCTGGAACAGCGTCTTCTCTCGCACGTCCACACCTTAAAAGAGTTCATTACACACACAACAGAGATGGAGAAGGGAGAAAGAAAGATATAATAAGATCAATTTAAGGACATATTGAGGTCATAGAACAGCACAAATATTCTCAAGTGCTCTGTATAATGTGCGGCAGGGATTTTGGGCAGTTTTATTGTGTGGTTAGGATCCTCATCTCCGTTGTTTTTTACAGGATTCCTCCAGGCTAAAGTAATAAAGCGAGTAATTAGAATGCTAAAGACAGATGTAAATAACAGGAACGAGACAGCGGTGACAGATGAGCGGCTGGGTCAGGAAAGAGCCCAGTTGGTGGAAATGACACGGCTCCACACTCCCTCCCCCGCCCCCACCTTGGGCCTCTCTGCTTTCTCTGGCCGTGGCCTTAGGCGGCCAGCTGGGGACACAGTGGTCAAAATTGCACTGGGAGGTGAGGCGCTAGAGGGTGTGTGAGTCTCGGGAGCCACAGCCAAGCCACTGCTCTGCTCCGCGAGGAGGGTGCAGTGCGGGGCTCCCCGGGGGCGGTGCTGGGTCCCTGAGTCTCCCAGGTCACCGCAGTTCCAGCTCTGAGCCTCGTCTCCGCCCAGCTACTTTCTGCTCTTTCTTCCCAGCCAGTTAAGTCCAGCTATAGCCCAGATCCGAGGAAACCACCCTTCTCCACCATCACCACCCCCACCCCTGACCCCCGCCGCGGAATTTAACGTTCCCACAAGTTACCAGAAATCACAGGAAACCCTCCACACCATCGCCTCCCCTCTTAACAAAGCAATCCCTGTCCCCTTTGAGCAAAAGGTGTAACCCTGGCTTTTCCAAATCTGACCCAGTGAATAGTAAGTACTATGTGGAAGCAAGTTGGAGCCATTCCTAGTGAGTGTATTTCGTTTTCTACACAATCTGGGTGGAAGAGCAGCCGGGGCTCAGTTTGTTATTGAAATTTTACAAAAGGGCCAGAGCTACCCAGCCATTTTAATCTCTGGCACCAGAGAATGAACAATTAGACCTGATTAAAGCCTCGTGATGAACAGGTCCTCAAGTCCTATGACAAAGCCCCACGGGCCGTGTTTAGAAATGGTGTATAGCTGGTCTCTTATTTCCTTTAGAAGATCTCAGTGTGGACATTGAGACCTGTTCAGGTTTGCTACTTTACCTTAGGCTCATTCCTGGGATATTGCTGCTGGTGGGAGTGGGTGTGGTTTAAACAGACCCACTTTTCTGTTAGCTTTACAACATTAAAGGCCTCCTAACACTCTTTATAAGAACATCCTCACTTCCTAACAAACCAAGCAACAGACCCCAGAGGGAGCCAGAGTCTACCAGAAAGCTTTCCTAATCGCTACTGGGCTTGTTAATACTGGGGTGGGCTCAAGCCTTACTCACCAGTCCAGAAATCCCTCTATTGTGGTCTAAGTTAAAGGCATTAGTAATACCCGCTATGGGGAAAAAGAGTCCCAATATCCTACCCCGTTCTTTGGAGTAGGGGGTAAAATAATGGGTAGGGGGAAAGTAGGGCAGTGTAACTTGAGATCCAAGGATGTTTTGGGGTTTTGAATACCTAATCACTCCATACAGCCTTTTCATTTCCTCCCATCTGTTACTGAGGCACTTCTCAGCCCATTCTCAAACTATTAGCATCTTGTCTTGGTGTAGCAATTTTACTTTTGACGATCTCTTCCTTATAAGACCTAAAAGCCACATATGAGAGGAACTAGGTATCTTTGTTTTTCGGTGTTGGTCTTAACTCTATCTTCTCCTTAAACAAGCAGAGCAGTGTGGTTTACAGTGTGTCCACGCAGCTGGTGATGGCAGATACCCCTTGCCTGAGACTTCTACGGTGTGTACAGCCACTGCTAAATCCATGCTTTTCAGATCCCTGTGTCTGGGATGAAAATGACATTAATGCAGTCGGGTGAGGTGGAGAAATCACAGCAAGAGTGGAGAAAAATCGGCAGCCCCCTCTGGGTAATCAGTCCCCGCCCTTCCCAGCCTGACCAATGGCAGACGCTCTGACTTGGAAGATAGAACTGGACTTCAATGTGCTCAGGCAGAGACAGTCCAGCTGGATCTCCAGTTATCACACTGGATTTTGAGAAACAAAGATAACATTTAAAACCTCAGGGTGTAGTCTGAGGACCTAAAATACAGCTGTGATCTAGAATTCTTGTCTTGCTGTCTTTGACAGCAATCTTTGTTTATGCTCAGATGGGCAAGCTTCAATCCTGCTCTCTAAAAACCAAGTCCTGGCGATGGTAGAGAGGATGGTAGAGGGGAAGTTGCAATGCAAGTAGAGTAGCCAAGTGGTAGGTGCAAATTCCTTCTTGGCAGGCCCGAATGTGGCTAAGGTCATGGCCAAGGTCACAGAGGGAAGACTCTGAGGAAGAGTTAGCAGTCAGGGCAATTACTGAAAATTTTTACTCCTTTGTGATAGGTCCCTTTTCTCTGGGGGAGGGTACTTCCTGTGTGCAGAAACTCTTTCTGCTGTGGAAGTTTCCGGATCTAGGTTGTGACTTAGTGATTGAAGACCACACTTGAGAGTGCAGGAAAGGAGTGGTGCCTGCAGAACTCAGGTCAGAAAGTTTCTCGTGACAAAGCTGTAGTTACACTGTGGTGCCTGCTTTCCTTGGGCTGTGGTGTAAAGTGCATTTCTTTCTGCGTGCTCTAGGGAAAACACTTAAGGATGTATTTTGTGACCAAAAAAAGCCTTCAGGGAGATGTCTTTCCGGCTCACACCAGCCCTGGTGACTTATCAAGGTTTTGTTCCACTTGAAACTTTGTTTTGTGCATTCAACACTTCTCTAACGCTTCTCGGAACTCACCAGTGTATTTTACTCTAAGGACCCAAAACTCCTTTCAAAGGCATAGATTCTAGGCTGCTCGAACACTTCATGCACTCTAACTCAGTTTTGAGCAAATATGTCATCAACAAATGTAGAGAGTTAGTTACGTGTTTAATTAAACCAAGTCCCCTCTCCCCTCTAACTCTTTCTTTCTCCCCCCTCTCTTCCTTCCTTCCTTCCTTCCTTCCTTCCTTCCTTCCTTCCTTCCTCCCTCGGAATCATTTCTCAGCCTATCCCCTTTCTGAGTGCTAATCTCTCTCATGTCTCCTATTACTGACTTTTGTTGTACTTTGTAACGATTGTCTAACTCTGGAAGGCATACATGTGTACACACACACACACACACACACACACACACATGCACGCACACACACCAAAAACTATAGCTAGAGACTGACGTAAATTAATCAGTGTGCCTTTTGACCAAAAAGATGTAACCTCTAGCAACTTACTTTTCCAAAACCCGATCTAGCAATTCAGAGGGAGGGCAGAAGGCAACTACAGCAATTCCTGAGTGACTTCATTTTCCTTCCCTCAATTTAAATCGCTGAAAAGACTGACCCTAGTTTGCAAGTGAAAATTAAAAAAAATATGGTCAATACTGAGTAACCACTGTCTTTACTAGACGAGAAGGATAGTCAGGTCTGCTGTGGGCCTCCAGATGGACAGACCCTTCAGATGCTAAAATCTCATAGGCAACACGCAGAAGAGCAGTGTCTCCCCCACCCCCTCCTTCCTTCTCTCCCTTCCTTCTCTCCCTTCCTCCTCCTCCCCTTCCTCCTCCTCCTTTTTGTTTTTTCAAAACTTTTTTTTTTTTTGTCTGATTAGCCCTGGCTGGCCTGGAACTTGCTCTGTAGACCAGGCTGATCTCAACCTGGTTCCAGATCAACAGGCCTGCACCACAGCTGTCATCTGTTCCCTGCACCCGGGAGTAAACATCACCAGAGAAGCCCCACCCCTTGAATTTACCTCTTCCTAGCCCAGTCCTAGCCCAGTCCTGGTGACACATATTCCACTCAGTAAGTGCTTGTTGACTGAAGGCTGAGCTGAGCCACTTAAAGAGTGACCTGACAGTCAGGTGCTTTTCTTTCTTCTCGTCAAGGAAGCATTTTGCTTATGAGCTCCTGATGGGGAAGGAAGACTTAAAGTTAATAGTCAGATAACGCTGGTCGGGGGGAGGTCAGGGCAGTCAGATTCAGAGTCTGAGGCCAACCTAATAGAACTGTCTGAAAGAAACCGAAAACCAAACAGAAACAAACACTAAAACCCTAGTGATTGGAAGGCGTTAAACCTGTGTGGTAGCACTACTTCCTTCTGTGTTTCTAACAGCAGCTGTTTGATTCCCCTGTAGCTGGTTCCCTGTAAGAAGCAGTTACAGGAAAATGGACTTTTCTGAGAGGTTCAGTTTCTAACCTACGCAAAAACTCCTTGGGATGGGTGAGTTATTTCTCTTTCTGGATAAATGGGGAGTTCTCTTTTTAGTGGATAAATGAGGGCACCAACCCCTGTAAATCTCTCTCTTTACCTTGCCTGAGGTTTAGGTTAAATTATAACAGTTTTTCCTTCCACTATAGATCATTTCAAATACTTGCCATGTGATTGTCTACTGTTTTCAACTTGCTTTTTTTTTTTTTAAATTAAATTAAAATTTTCACATATTCACTTTACATTCTGTTTACGGCCCCCTCCCTTCAACTTGCTTTTAAGATTCTATATTAATACTTTTTATCTTCTACCTGACTCTATCACACCTGTGATAGCCTAGAACAGAGGCCATGGCATACGCCATCTTGGGTTTTGATAGAATTGATTTCAAATGCTGGATGAATTCAGATTGGAAAGCTTTCTAATCATATGATATTGCAGAGGAAAACCTCTCTATGAGTTATTTTTTATCTCCAAACTTACAGTGGTCACTTCCCTTATTGTTTTAATTATCATTTGAGACATCATAGTGTTCAGTGCATTTTATGTACGTATGTATTTATTTATTTACATATTCATTTATTTAGAGACAGGATCTCTCTGTGTAGCCCTGGCTGTTGTGGAGCTCCCAATGTAGATCAAGCTGGCTTTTAACTTACAGAGATATTCTTGCTTCTGCCTTGCAAGTGCTAGGATGAAAGGCAAGCGCATATCTAAATACTAAATAAAGATTAGTGTTTTCTGTTTTATTTTGAACTTTGCACAATGGACGTGTTCCAGATGGTAGTTTTGTGTTTTGTATTGTCTTTTGAGAACATGGCAAAGTAATCACATTTCCTCAATTATTTCATCTATAAAATATAAACAATAATACTTGTATGTACTCTCATAAAATTTATTTATTAGTACTATCAATGACTATGCAATTTTTGGCAATATCCATGTATGACCTAAGAATGATCTGGAACAGGCACATGTATCTCCTAGAGAAGATGGCTCAGAAGGCTGAGGATATCATTTCTAGTTTTGGCAATCAGGTTTTTGCAGCAAAACTTTTAAAATATAGAATTTTGCTAGTGTTCTAAGGCATAAATTTATCATTTGTTTCTTGAGGAAATTGAAATTAAAATAATTCACCTTCCCTGTTCTGCATTTTGTTTTAATGCATATAGAAAAATGTGAAGTGGATTGCTGCTTTGGCTTCAGGGGCACCGTGCTGACTCATGAGTGTTGGTTGGGTGAATGGAAAGCTAAGATCTAAGCAGTAGCTGCATAGAACTGGGTGGCGAGGCATCCACACTGCACAGCCAGGCTCCGGAGACCACCTGAGTCTCTAGGTTGCAGGGGACTGGAACTCTGGGAGGAGAAACGGTTTTGACATTAGGAAAAGGTAGGAGCTGATGTTGCAGAGGTGTTCCCCACGTTGTCCCATCCCAGGGATGAAATGGTTAATTTTTGGCCTTGTGAACTTTATATAGACTTTGCAGGTGTAGTGTGGAAGGAATTGCAGGTTAGGACATTAGGCCGCTGAGTGCCTGGCCGGGGGTGACATTGTCCTTCATACTTAGTGATGCTTTCTCTTCTATCGAAGATTTCTAGAAAGGTTATGCTAGTAAGGGAAGCCCCAATCACTATTACTTTTCTTGAATTTCAGGGCAGTGGAATGTTTATATTAGTAAGGGAAGCATTTCAAATATTTCTGTTGACTTTCATTGGATTTCAGGTATTCTGAAACACGTCGGGAATGAAAAATACACCCCAATTTTGAAAAATCTAACTGTCCCTTGGGAAAGGCACATAAAGAATAAATAAAGGATGCTTGTGTGTCTACATTCTATGGAAGTAGAGTACAAAAAAGCCTGTTAGTACCTGTAGCCTGGCATCATGCACTTTGAATTGATATGGGAAATGGAAGAACATTTTTCTATGTTTCTCCTCTTCTCCCCTCTTTTAGGACAAGGATCTCTGTATGTAGCCCAGGCTGGTTTTGAACTCGTGACAGACATTCCAGTGCTGAGATTATAGCCACCATGTCCAGCTGAGAATACATTTCTCTTTTTCTTTTCTTTTCTTTTCTTTTCTTTTCTTTTCTTTTCTTTTCTTTTCTTTTCTTTTCTTTTCTTTTCTTTTCTTTTCTCTTCCTCCCCTCCCCTCCTCTTTCTTTCTTTCTTTCTTTCTTTCTTTCTTTCTTTCTTTCTTTCTTTCTTTCTTTCTTTCTTTCTTCCTTCCTTCCTTCCTTCCTTCCTTCCTTCCTTCCTTCCTTTCTTTCTTTCTTCCTTTCTTTCTTTCTTTCTTTCTTCTTCTCCTCCTCCTCCTCCTCCTCCTCCTCCTCCTCCTTCTTCTTCTTCTTCTTCTTTTTTGAGATAGGGTTTCTCTGTGTAGCCCTGGCTGTCCTGGAACTCACTTTGTAGACCAGGCTGGCCTCGAACTCAGAAATCCACCTGCCTCTGCCTCCCAAAGGCGTGCACCACCACTGCCAGGCAAGAATACATTTCTTACTTTGGAGCTGGCTTTATTAAATTGTAACTATTTGTTGAAGTCTCCAAACTTTAAATACAAGTGACAGACCCCCAGTAATTCTGTGTCTTTTAAGGAGGCCCTGAACTAGAGTAGACATATAGTTTGCTTCTTAACTTAGCACATATTTCCATTTCAATCAATATTTTTTTTCTGTTTAATCAATGTAGTTTTTGGTACATTTGCTTAAGAACTTTACTCACATTAGTAGCAAATATGGTCAGCTAGACAGAAAAATGAAAACTCTAGCCTTCATCCTTTTTTTTTTTTTTTTTTTTGAGACAGGGTTTCTCCATGTAGTCCTGGCTGTCCTGGAACTCACTTTGTAGATCGGGCTGGCCTCAAACTCAGAAATCTGCCTGCCTCTGCCTCCCGAGTGCTGGGATTAGAGGTGTGCACCACCACACCCGGCTTTCTTCACCCTTTTAATGAGAATAGATATATTGCAGTCTTGACTCACAGAAAGCAGATTATTGCAACTGGAAGAGTCAGGCTATTGGTTCTGGCCTGTAATCTCAGTCACTTGGGATGTAGAGGCTGGGGGATTCCAAGTTCAAGACTTGCTTCAGCTGCAGTGAATTCAAGGTCAGCTTGGGCCTTTAATGAGGCTCTGTCTTAAAATAGAGAAACACAGACAAGGGCTGGAGAAAACGCCAGTGGTTGAAGGCATGGACAATTCTTGCATGGGACTCGTGTACAGTTCTCAGCACCCACACAGGACAGCTGCCAACTGCTTGTAACTCTAGCTCCATGGGGGAATGCCACACCTCTGGCCTTTGTGAGCACCCACACACAGGTTAGCATTATGGTGTACATAACCACACATATGTAATTGAAATAAATCTTAAAAAAATATTTCAAAAGTAAACAGAAGGCTGGGAATGTCACTCCGTGGTAGAGTGCTTGCTTAGCATGTCCCAAGCTTTGGGTCAAGCTGGAGTACAGAGAAAACAAGAGAACAAAATGAAAGAGTGGACAATAAATGGTTTTGCTTTGTTCACTTTATAAAGATGCTAGCGTAGCATCCATTGATGTAGGTGCTGAGGATGAAGGCCAGGACCTTGCTGAGGCTGATTACTAACCTGCCTGCTAAGCTGTACTAAGGCTGAGCTGTACCATACACAGGCTTTGGAGGGAGTTAGCAGGCATCAAGGCAGGGTGGTGTTTATCCTTTATCCTTCTTGTGGATCTGTGTGATCACATTGCCTGTCCTGTTACTTCAGAGATATTTCCCTTTTATTGTTGAAAAAAAGAGATTAGTTCAGTATTTTGGGGAAAGTCTCTCATCTGGGAGAGACTGGAGGTGAATGCCAGTTGCTGTGCATGATGAGAACCGTACAGCATAGGCAAGGCTCAGTGACTACACACACTGTACTGTGGTACAGCACAGGCAAAGCCCAGTGACTACACACACTGTACAGTGGTACAACATAGGCAAGGCTCAGTGACTACACACACTGTATTCTGGTACAGCACAGGCAAAGCCCAGTGACCACACACACTGTACAGTGGTACAGCACAGGCAAAGCTCAGTGACTACACACACTATACAGTGGTACAGCACAGGCAAGGCTCAGTGACTACACACACTGTACAGTGGTACAGCACAGGCAAAGCTCAGGGACTACACACACTGTACAGTGGTACAGCACAGGCAAGGCTCAGTGACTACATGCACTGTACTGTGGTACAGCACAGGCAAAGCCCAGTGACTACACACACTGTACAGTGGTACAGCACAGGCAAGGCTCAGTGACTACATGCACTGTACTGTGGTACAGCACAGGCAAAGCCCAGTGACTACACACACTGTACAGTGGTACAACATAGGCAAGGCTCAGTGACTACACACACTGTATTCTGGTACAGCACAGGCAAAGCCCAGTGACCACACACACTGTACAGTGGTACAGCACAGGCAAAGCTCAGTGACTACACATACTATACAGTGGTACAGCACAGGCAAGGCTCAGTGACTACACACACTGTACAGTGGTACAGCACAGGCAAAGCTCAGGGACTACACACACTGTACAGTGGTACAGCACAGGCAAGGCTCAGTGACTACATGCACTGTACTGTGGTACAGCACAGGCAAAGCCCAGTGACTACACACACTGTACAGTGGTACAGCACAGGCAAGGCTCAGTGACTACATGCACTGTACTGTGGTACAGCACAGGCAAAGCCCAGTGACTACACACACTGTACAGTGGTACAGCACAGGCAAAGCCCAGTGACTACATACACTGTACAGTGGTACAGCACTGGCAAGGCTCAGTGACTACACACACTGTACAGTGGTACAGCACAGGCAAAGCCCAGTGACTACACACACTGTACAGTGGTACAGCACAGGCAAAGTCCAGTGACTACACACACTGTACAGTGGTACAGCACTGGCAAGGCTCAGTGACTACACACACTGTACAGTGGTACAGCACAGGCAAGGCTCAGTGACTACACACACTGTACAGTGGTACAGCACAGGCAAAGCCCAGTGACTACACACACTGTACAGTGGTACAGCACAGGCAAAGCCCAGTGACTACACACACTGTACAGTGGTACAGCACAGGCAAAGCTCAGGGACTACACACACTGTACAGTGGTACAGCACAGGCAAAGCCCTGTGACTACACACACTGTACAGTGGTACAGCACAGGCAAGGCTCAGTGACTACATGCACTGTACAGTGGTACAGCACTGGCAAGGCTCAGTGATGACACGTCAATAACTCCCAGAAGCTTATCTATCCCTTTCTTGCTCCTACAATGAAATAATTTGGCTGCTGAATTTCCTTTAGCACCTGGGGACTGGCTTTGGCAGACAGTGTCCCTCAGGACTTGGCTGGGGGCCAGGCCTCTAAAGAAGGCAGCATGGAAGCCAAGGAGGGAGAATTAGTTAAGCTTCTAGTTAATTCACACTGTATTTTTATAGAGATGTGTAGAGATTCCCACCATCAGCTAGACTTCAGCCGCTCAATCCAAGCCACATAGCACCAATTAACGATGAGCACTAAAGCCATTTACTGAGCCTTAAGGACGATAAAACACACACACACAGAGTGAGCCTTTGTGTAGACAGGAGCCTAAGAGCCTAAAACAATTCACATAGACCTGGGAGGAACAGAGACACCTCAAGGGGCTCAATTTCACTTTCCTCTGTGTAGTTAACTGCTCTGGTGGGCCTGGAAGGCAGGGGGTGTTCTTACTAAAATAACCGAAAGATGTTCAAACACTTTCAACTCTCACGTTTGCTCATAGCTCAAGTCAGTGCATTCAGACACTCAACTTACTTACACTTGCAAATTATTGCCCTTGTGGGGTCTTTAGTAGGTATAGATAGGGTTCATCCATAAAACCAATGCTTACAGTTCTTAATTCTCAAAGATCACAGGTGTGTGTGTGTGTGTGTGTGTGTGTGTGTGTGTGCATGTATGGGTGTGCTCACCTATACATGATCTGTGAGGACCTCACCATTTGAGATGTAGTCTTTCACTAGGGCTCACTCAGCTTGTCTGGCTAACTTGTGAGCTCATGAGATCTGCTTGTTCCTTCTCTTTGCTAGGACTGGAGTGCAGACACGTGCCGCTGCTCCAGCCTTCATGTGAGTGAGAGAGATCTGAACGCGGGATCTCATGTTTCAGGAAGATGGTTTTGTCAACCGAGCCATCCCTCCAGCTCCTACATTTCTTAATTCTTGTTCTGTTTTCAAGACAAGGTCTCAGTTTGGGTTTCTGGCTATTCTGGATCTCACTCTGTAGACCAGGTTGGCCTCAAACTCACAGAAATCCACCTGCCTCTGTCTCCCGAGTGTTGCAATTAAAGGTGTGTACTCATTTTCTAATGCTTCTCTGCCAGTTTTGAGTTGCCACCAACTGAATTGGCCATTGTCTCCAGAGTCAATGTTTTTGTTTAAATAAAAACACTGCTATCATAAGAGGTGCGGAGTGTGGACATCTCAAGTTAGTCAGAGCAAGGGTCTAGTCAGAGTGAAAGCAGCGGCTTACCTGCTAGAGACATGGAACAAAACAGCTTACTGCCCATGGAGCATGACCTGTCTGCCCAGAACTGTTAGCCATTGAGTTTTGGGCTTTGGGTAAGTGCAGACCGCACATAGTGCATGTCATGAGGAGATGGTCAAGGATGTGGTTGTCAGCAAAGCTCTCACCCAGTGATGCATTTTGTTGTAAAGTAGTGAAGGGAGCTAGAAGCATAGACACAATGGGTTCTACTCACTGGCTGGAGGACTTATTATTATGATAGGAAAAACAATACAAAGCAGATTTCTGAGTTTGTATTTTTCTTTTCTTTTCTTTTTGGTTTTTTGAGATAGTTTTTCTTTTTCTTCTTTTAAAAAAAGATTTATATATTTATTATATGTAAGTACACTGTAGCTGTCTTCAGACATATCAGAAAAGGGCATCAGACCTCACCATGTGGTTACTGGGATTTGAACTCAGGACCTCTGGGAGAGCAATCAGTGCTCTTAACTGCTGAGCCATCTCTCCAGCTCCTGTAGTACCTTTTCAAATGACAAAGTTTTAGTGACTTGTTTCTTTTTCTTGTGTGTGTCTCTGGGTGTGTGTGAGAGAGAGAGAGAGAAAGAGAGAGAGGAAAGGCTAGAGAGAAAGAGAGTGTAAAGAGAGAGGAGAGAGAGAGAGGTCTCACTCTGTAGTCAGGCTAGCCCTGAACTCAGATCCTCCTGTTTCTGCCTCTACATGCTTGGAATGTATGAGTGTTGCCATGTCTGTCGAGGTGACTCTTAAAATCCAGCTCCTGTGTTGTAGGAAGGTAAACAGCTCCCTTGGCCTTTCCTTGGCCCTTTCCTCATTCCCCTCCTAAAATTCAAATTTCTGTTTCTCGGTCCTCACATTGTCTCCCTTAAATTCCCAGCATTCTCAGTGCAGACTTTATCAGAAACCTATTTTATGCTCCAATGAGTCTTTTAATTGTACCTACATAGCTAAATATCATTTCCATGAAACTATTAAATGAAAGTGATCCTTTTTGTTTTTAATGCTAGCATTTTGATTTCATACTTGAGTTTTATAGAGTTAGTATACATAATAAGCACATGGATAAACTGAAAAATTTCAAATTCCATCATGCAAGAAGGACCCCAGGGAAAGAGAGTTAGCAAGCAATAACAAAAGATGTTAGATTTATTGTGTTCTATATTTTGAAGCGTATAGCTAAGACCTGGTAAAAAGATTTCCATAGAGTAATAAAACACTACAGCCAAAAGAAGTTTGAAAGATGTTTTAGTCAAAAGTTCTGTTACAGGAGCAAAGACTTATGTCAGGTCACGTAGAAAATAAGCTGTATAGTCGGGCCTAAACTTCAGGCAGAATGAAGTGTCATTCTCTAACAAGCTCATAAGGAACCAGGATAACATAAAACAGAACAAATTATCCCACCACATCTGCACGTTTATCCGTCAGCTTTGAAGCAGCATTTCGTGTTTTCTGACTCTGAGGCTGAACTCTGAAGGACCACGGCGAGGGAAAACTCTGTTCTGGGGAGCTCAACTCCAATGGAGAAAGTGTTGGGCTCTTTTGTCCTTGACTCTGTCCTTTCCCTCTTTCCCACCTTGCCTTGTAGATGTCTGGACTAGAAGGTACAATTTTTGTTCTTTTGTTCTTTTTCCAAGATAAGTTTTCTCTGTGTAACAGCTCTAGCTGTTCTAGAACTCAGTCTCTAGATCATGCTGGACTTGAACTCTCAGAGATCTGCTGCCTCTGCCTCCTGCATGCTGGAATTAAAGGTTTATATCATTCCCACCCACCTAGAAACAATTTTTAATAACCCTCTTCATTCTCTACAGTATAGCCTAAAGAGTTCTTTCACTCACAATGCCAAGATATTGCATTTAGCTTAGAATAAAGAGTATGTGGAATGGAATAGATGAGGTCTGTGAACATTAGGGCCTGAGTCAGGAGATAGGAAGTCTTAAGGGTGGGTATGGCTGTGGATCTGACTTTAGTCTTACAGTGTCCTAGGTGTTTCCATTCCATTCTACATGGTTTAAATTCTTCCTTATAGAAATGGCTGACATGCTCTGTGCTGTCTAATGGCATCGGTCTGCTGGCATAGCTCAGTGGTAGACACTGAGTGTCTAGACACACAAGTGGAAAGCACTTATGTAGCATGCATGAGCTCATTGGCTCAATCCTCACCACCATAGCAGCAAACATGTGTAGAATAATTTTTTTCATTCTACTTACATTGATGCTAAGTATTAATTATGCCTACATCACTGTTGGTTACCATGGAGACCATGCTTGGAACTCCTAAATCGCTATAGGTTTCTAGAATCAAGATAAATATAAAAACGGTGATAAGTGTATTACTTCTTCTTCTCCAATGCTTTCTAAATTATTTACTCTAGATACTAGGTCAAATTACTGGTTTTTGTTTTTGTTTTTTGCTTTGTTTTGTGTCTTTAAGACAGGGTTTCAATGTGTAGTCCTGACTGTCCTAGAACTTTCTCTTTCTCTGTAATCCAGGCTGGCCCTAAACTCACAGAGATCTGCCTGACTCTGTCTTCTGCGTGCTGGGATTAAAGGCATCACCACCCAGCCTTTCCTTTTTCTATTATTGGCTTGTTGGCTAAATAATGAAAATAATCTTGTACAGGGGCTGGGCATGGTGGTGCATTCCTTTAATCCCAGCACCTGGGGAGAACATGTAGGTGGCTCTCTATGAATACAAGGTCAGCCGGTTCTACATAGTGAGTTTCAGGCTAGCCAGAGCTACACAGTGAGACCCCGTCTCAAACAGACAAACCAATCAATTATCCAAACAAGAAACCCTCTAAAAATCTATACTAATTTCCTCCTAGAGTGTTCTGTGTATTGCTTAATTTATGCAATTCTTGTATTTTATGTGGCACCCCATTTGAAGATATGTTCTATTTATTTCAGATTTCTTGGGCTGCTTGGTAGATAACGTTGGTCTTTATGACTCCTAATCTCACTCACTCAGAGGAGAGGGGGTGGGGGAGGGGGAGTGCTGGAAGGATTGTGGGAGGAGGTGACTGGGAGGGGGCAGTGAGCGAGATGTAAAGTGAATAAGTAAAAAATAAAATTAAATTTAAAAAATTAAAAAATCTTCCATTATAGAGTAGACTAAAAGGGAGGTTAAGGTGGTGTCTTAGTCAGGGTTTCTATTTCTGCACAAACATCATGACCAAGAAGCAAGTTGGGGAGGAAAGGGTTTATTCGGCTTACACTTCCATACTGCTGTTCATCACCAAGGAAGTCAGGACTGGAACTCAAGCAGGTCAGGAATCAGGAGCTGATGCAGAGGCCATGGAGGGATGTTCTTTACTGGCTTGCTTTCCCTGGCTTGCTCAGCCTGCTCTCTTATAGAACCAAGACTACCAGCCCAGAGATGGTCCCACCCACAAGGGGCCCTCCCACCTTGATCACTAATTGAGAAAATGTCTTACAGTTGGATCTCGTGGAGGAATTTCCTCAACTGAAGCTCCTTTCTCTGTGATAACTCCAGCTGTGTCAAGTTGACACAAAACCAGCCAGTACAGGTGGGGACTTGTGTGCAATGGAAAAGTCCCTAGGCCCTTAGGAACTCATGCTTCATTTGACTCTGGAAGGATTCAGAGGAGAATTTCCCAAGTATTTTTTCCTTTTAGTTCCCATTTCATTTAGCTTTGCATCAGCTGTACGCTCTGTCTTAGACAGAAGCCGACAGATAAGATTTGAGCTATACCACGTTTCAACTTCGGGTGCCAAGGACTTCTTTTAGGGTATCAGCAGTTGGTTCTGTTAGAGAAGTCAATGGCGGCCATTATGCCCTTATTCAACGCTTATCCTCAGTCAGGTGACACGATAGGAAACAGCAGACAGAAGATGTGAAAGCCAAAGGAAACATGACAGGAGCCTTGTCATTGGTGGTCGTGTGACTGACTGGAACAAGCAGCCTTCCCATTCAGACCCCCCGAACCCCTCCATTCTTGCTTCACAATACTTCACAGTTTCTGATACGGTTAATTGAGAAGCACAGAGATGTGACACAACCAATTTTAAAATGTATTTTTTAAAATTTATTTGTTTTTGGTGCTGAGAATGGACAGGCACATCAAGCACTTGACCACTGAGCTACACCACCTAGCAGCATCACGTGATGAGTTCTGCTCTAGTACTGCTCATCTTACATTTTCCTAACACTTCTCAGAAGCTTTCAGACCGGCAGCATGCACCAGGGCAAGACTTAGTATCATACTTGAACCCCTTGTGATCCTAGGATCCCTCTACCTCAACCTATCTTCACAGAGTGGGAGCAGGAGAGGTAGCCCTGCCCCTCACCGGCTGTGGTACTTGGGAAAGCAGGCCCTGAACTTAGTCTGGGCAGCACAGCAGAGCTGTGCTGCTGGCAAAGGCACAGATGAGTCAGCCAGAGGGCGTGAGAGGAGGAGAGCTGTCCCAGGCCCTCTCCTGCTGCAGCACTTGAGAGTGTGGGCCCCCTGTACCTTGACTGGGTAACACAGAGGAACTGGCTTAGGAGATGTGGGTGCAGCTGAGCAAGCCCCAGGATACGAAGGCAGAAGGCAGGAGAGCTGGTCCTGCCTCCTGTCAAAGGCAGCATTGTATAATCTAGCCTGGGCAGTGCTGGAGAGGTTGCCTTGGTGGTGCTAAAGGTGCACTGAGCCCATATCCAGGGTACTGAGTTGGCCCACCCCCAAAATCTATATCATCTGTGAATGGTTGGGATAGGTAAGGGGCAGTCCTGCTATTCCAAAGCTGCAGGATCTCCTTGACACAGGACAACAACAGGATAACTGGGAGGTGTCCTGATGAGGATGCAGTATTGATGGTGTCACAGAAGCCTGAGCCAGAGGAATGACTCATTGGAGGAACATTTGCAAGTAAAGATGTGGGGACAGACAGATATACTGTGGGATCACACTGTGATTTGCTACAGCTTCCACACTGAGATGTTCTTTTGCTTGTGTGTGTGTGTGTGTTTATTTTGGGGGGGAGGTTGCAAGGGTGAAGGGTAGATACGAGAAGATGGGGAGGTGGAATGGGACTGGGGTGTATGATGTGAAACTCACAAAGAATCAATAAAAGTTAAAGAAAACCAACAATGCTGTGACAGAAAGCCCAGACTTCCCCTAACAGGAAGTCCTTGTTGCCTGTTGCTTAGTGCTCTCATTGCTGATTGGATCTGACTTAAAACCCCAACTGTTTTCAGAATACATAGAAGATAGGTTCTGAAAGAGTTTGCCGCCTTGTTCTGACAAAATACTTATTGGCTGGCATATTTAGCAAGCGAGGAGAGGGGTGGAGCGTGTAGGATGATGGCTATCCATCAGTTGAAGGGGTTGGTAAGCCATGTTTGTGCCAACACACTGCCGTGGATTCCTTTCCCTGTGCAGTGGGAGGACTGAGGGGGTGAGTTCTGGCTGGTTGCTCGATATCTCCTCATAGAGATGATAAACACGGCGTCATGCCCTAACCATGTGCATTTACACAGGATACCCTCGTTCCCAGCTTCCCCTCTGGCTCGTCTTAAATAAGCAATTTATTCTCAGCAGTTTTAGATTTAAAATCAATATTTCTAATAAAATAGTTCTACACTTTTCATCTTTATGTATGGTCATGCACTGGAAGAGAATCCAAATGAGTTTAAATTTAAAGATGAAACTGTTAGTAGAAACAATTCCGGGGATTGGGTTTATAGACTAGTGAAACTTTCCTTTCATTGTCTAGATTTTAAGTAGCAAGTTTGATTTCAGGGAAAGAAAGCAAACCAACTGGTCACACGAAAAAAGGCATTTGGAAGCTGAGGAGATGTCTCAGTGGGTAAAGGCAGTCGCCTCCAAGCCCAACCTTGAACTCAACGACTGGGGTCCAGAAAACGGAGAGAGAATAGACTCATAAAAGTTGCTCTCTGATCTCCACAGGAACTCTGTGGCACTTTCCCCAGTCCCCAATAAATAAAACGTTACATAAAAACATTTTTAAAAAGAATGTGGTCATTGGGAAATAGTTTGAACAGTTTGATGTTTTTAACACAAATACTGACTGCTGGTGTATATGTGTGTGCAGGTGTGCGTGAGTGTGTGCATGAGTGTGTGCATGAGTGTATGTGTGCATGTGTGTGTGTGTGTGTGTGTATGTATACACCTAGGGCTCTATGCAGTCTAAACACATACTCTGCCATTGCTTAACACCCAACATGGAGCCCCAATGCTGATAGCTCTGTTCATGGCCTGCTTCAGTAGAACAGAGGCTAAGAAACTTAAGCTGTGGAGAACAGAATGCAGGCATCCACCATCTTCACACTGCTCAAATGCTTGCAATGAGCCACCATGCAGATTATTTTTTACTGATGTGGAGAAATGGGATGGTGAATTCCCGAAAACACAAAATTGTAATGGCTTGCAAAAGTGATGGTATGGAGTTTATTGGCCTTTTCAGTGGGTTACAAAAATTTAAAGAACTGACTCAAAAGATTGTGAAACCTAGGCTACATTCACAGCGGTGTCTTTATCCTGGTCCTCCCACACTTTCACTTGACTTTGTTGACCGTATTGCCTTCACTGTTCCCCTGTGCAAACACAAGCTGTAGCATCATGTGTTCAATTTGTATTCTATCATGTAGCAAAGAAGAGCATGCTGTCTTGGTTCATGTGTGCTGCCTCAGAGTCTGCACTCGTGTGTGTGTATACAGGTGGCTGCAGAGGCCAGGCAAGCGAGTTCAGGGATCTTCCCAAGCAGGAGCCACAGGCACTTGTGAACTGCCTGACTTAAGTGCTGAGCAATAGCTGGCATCCTCCGGAAGAGCCTCTAGAATCCTAAATCAAGGTGCTGCTAGTGAACACCTGGTTCCTAGGCTTCTGTTCTTGAATGATGGAAAGCAGAGAGAAGGGGGGTTGTATCTGAAGTCTCTCATATAAGGCATGAATCCTACCCAGGAGAACATGGTCCTTTTGTCACAGTCTTTTCTTAAAGGCCTTGCATCTGATTGCAGTGATGCCCAAGCTTATAAACTTTAAAGAGGATACAAGCATCCAAGCACAGCACAAACTATGACATCACTCCTCATACACTTATTTTTTTTCTCTGAACAGTGTATCCTGGTCAAATTTCCAAATAGGTTTGCAAGATCATCCCCACCCTTGTCTTTGGTCACCTTTCCCCCCATTTTGGTATATTATTGTGTAGTACACCATTGTGTGAATTTACTACTGCTTATTTAACACATTTTCTCTCAGTGGATACTAGGACTGCTTCTAAACTTTGGATCTACTTTAAATATTGTAATATAAACTTATTATGTGTGTGCAATTTCTCATTTTTGTAGGCTTGCCTATAACATGCATTCTTGGACTAAAACCCAAAACAAATTCATGGTTTTTACCTGAGTAATTTTGGAAATAGTAAAACATATCCTTCTGTTACAGAATAGTTGAACCGGTTTCTAGTTAGGGTGTGGTTCAGCCCTTAGCACACACCTTTAATCCCTCTGGCTGGAATATAGACACACTTGTCTTTAGGAGTCACTTTTAATCCCAAATGATGAAGGGAAAGTTAAAAGCACACATTTGAAAGTGATGTCTAGTTGAGTGGCAGACAAAGTGATGAATCAGAGAAAGATTTGACAGACTAGACCATGTCCAACTCTCACGAGAAGAGAGAGGAAAGGGAAGCTACTTAAGGGACAGACTGACAGTACAGGAGAAGCGAGGACAGAACAGGATACAGTAGAGTTCATGAAGAACAGTAGAGCTGAGACAGTGAGTAGAGCATAACAAGAGGAGAGAGGCACTTTTACTGGGACAGTTGTACAGAGACAGGTTGCAGAGAGAGAGAGAAAGGGAGAGGGAGAGGGAGAGAGAGAGAGAGAACAAGCTAGACACAGGTGAAGACAGAATGAGCTAGAGAATGAGAAGGAATCAGCAGATTAGAATAGATCAGAGTTGATATGAGGCCAAGCAGAGCAGTTCAGGAGAGGCTGAGAGGGAGAGAGAGAAGCAAGCTTGAATCAGTCATCATGGAGAATTTTGAGCCAGAACAGCTGAGTTGACCAGCCAGCAAGAGATTGGAAAGAACTAGGAAGGGATGAGCTTATTCAGCAGCAGGTCTCAGAGAAAGAAAACATTCTAGGCCTGGATAGGATTGTATGGAGCCTAGAAACTGCCAGGACTAGGCCTAGGTTAGCAGACTGAGGCAGTAAGCCTTAGAAACAACAATTAAATCAGGTGAATTGTTGGGGTCTGAGAGTCACTCAACAAACCACACATCTGTGTCAGTCAGACAGGGATAGTTTATCAAATGCACACCCTGATACTGACCGGATCAGGGATGTCAAACATCTCAGGGCAGGCTTATAAAGGAAAAAATCCCACAAAACCCACAATGAACTCATACTCAGTTGCAGGAAGTGTTGCCTGGTGGTCAGCTCTGACTCAAGATATTTTAACTAGCTAGCTAGAACAGTTCTAACTGACGTTTATTTATTCTGACTGGCCCTACGTGGAGCTTATGGTTGTAGGTTTTTTTTTTTTTTAAGATTATCAAACCTCAGAACATACACAACATAACAGGGAATGTGGTCAGCATGACCCTGCCCTGAGTCAAGTTATTTTTCTGTGCCAATGACTGGCAGGCATGTTACAGCAACAATATGAAATAGCTGACAGGTATAGAACAGAATGGCTACAGCTATGCTGGGGCGGGGTAAGCCTCAACAGAATAAGAGTGACTTTTACACTTTACATGAAAGAAGAAGGAACAGGAAGTAATAACAAAAAATCCACAGGTTGCTTTGTATTCTAGAGGTTTTCCAGACATGGCCCACAGATCGTTAGGTGTCTTAAGAGGGATTTTCAGATAGTTGGTGTGGTCAAGTTCATTTTTACAGCTCTATGAAAATATCACTGTTATTTACTATGTTGATACTTGTGCCAATGATGCCAAAAGAATGATGGAAAAAACTGTGGGCAGATGGCAATAATCAGGGTTAGGCACCTTAAACTGCTTGGTGGTGTAGTGGTGAACGTGGCTGCCTTCATGGCTGTTTGTAGGCAAAACCTCTTCTTTGCCTTGTACTCATGATAATCAAAGAAGCCAGTTACAAGGAAATATGAAAAAACACATGGATTTTGACTAAATCTGAACTCTTGAATTCACTTGACAGTGTGTGCTGTGTGGTAAAATGGGGATCTGCACTGAGCACCCCTGCACCAGGAAACTGAGCAGCAGTCTGAGCTGTGTGCTGCACTGATCACCTTTGTTTCCCGTTTTACTTCAAAGAATGAGGAGCAGACTGTGTGTGGCAGATGCTTTCTTCAAAATGAACAAAGTGAGCTTGTCACTTCAAGAAAATCAGTTACCTTCTTTTTCTTTTGCCAGTAATAATTTGAGTTTTCAAATAAAAAAAATCAGAATTTTGGAAAACCTTTTTCTTTCATCTTGAGCTTGCAGGCTTCAGAACACTTTCTGATGAGGTTGGTAGTGATATTATTGGATGCAATTAAAAATATCGTATAAAGAAGCTGGTCAACATTTGAAAGAGCTGCGTAAGTTTTTGAGTCAATATTTTCAAAAGGATCAATGCTTGATGTTGTAAAAATCGTGCGTGGCTGGGCTGGGATGTAGCTCAGCGGGAGGAGTGCTTGCCTTACACACAGCACTTCCTGAGTGGGACTGAATCCCAGGTGCCACATAAACTCAGTGTGCTGTTGAATGAATGTCTGTAATCCCAGCATTCAGGATACAGAGGTGGGAAGATTATAAGGTCAAGCCATCCTCTACTACTTAGAAAGTTCTCATTTAGCCTGGGATAGACCCTGTCTGAAGTAAACAAACAAACAAAAAAACCTATCACGCATGGTTTAAATGCAAAGTAAACAGGAAAAGTTTACTGCTGTGGCTTCAAATTTTATTTTGCAACCAACATTTAAGAAATTATTACTCATTAAGTTTTGGGGCTGTATTGAAGGAGATGGTCAGCAGCTCTTGAAAAGCTTTTAAATAACCCACCCTTCTCCAACTGCTAATGCTCCGTTTTCCAGCTGCCAGTACTTCCTTCTCCAGCTGTCAGTGCTCCCTTCTCTGGCTGCCAGTGCTCCATTCTCTGGCTGCCAGTGCTCCCTTCTCCAGTTGCCAGGGTTCCCTTCTCTGACTGCCAGTGCTCCCTTCTCTGGCTGCCAGTGCTCTCTTCTCTGGCTGCTAGTGCTCCCTTCTCCAGCTGTCAGTGCTCCCTTCTCTGGCTGCCAGTGCTCCCTTCTCTGGCTGCTAGTGCTCCCTTCTCCAGTTGCCAGGGTTCCCTTCTCTGACTGCCAGTGCTCCCTTCTCTGGCTGCCAGTGCTCTCTTCTCTGGCTGCTAGTGCTCCCTTCTCCAGCTGCCAGTGCTCCCTTCTCTGACTGCCAGTACTCCCTTCTCCAGCTGTCAGTGCTCCCTTCTCTGGCTGCCAGTGCTCCCTTCTCTGGCTGCTAGTGCTCCCTTCTCCAGCTGCCAGTGCTCTCTTCTCTGGCTGCTAGTGCTCCCTTCTCCAGTTGCCAGGGTTCCCTTCTCTGACTGCCAGTACTCCCTTCTCCAGCTGTCAGTGCTCCCTTCTCTGGCTGCCAGTGCTCCCTTCTCCAGCTGCCAGTGCTCTCTTCTCTGGCTGCTAGTGCTCCCTTCTCCAGTTGCCAGGGTTCCCTTCTCTGACTGCCAGTACTCCCTTCTCCAGCTGTCAGTGCTCCCTTCTCTGGCTGCTAGTGCTCCCTTCTCCAGCTGCCAGTGCTCCCTTCTCTGGCTGCTAGTGCTCCCTTCTCCAGATGCCAGTGCTCCTGAGGCTGCATTTTCTTCACAATAATCCACCGTGAGCAATCCTTTACAGGAGTGATTGTAGACAAGTCTGGCCTTGAACTCACAGACATCCTCCTGCCTCTGAAGTAGTGACTTTTATTCTTACATTTAGGATCCACCAGGAAGCATTTTTTTTGGCAGTTCCTTAGGAGTGCTCTTCCAGTGGGGAATGCTGCAAGTGGCAGTGGGTTACAGGTGAGAATAACTGTCCTTGTTAGTAACAGCAAGGACAGCCAGAGCACTGTCCACAAGGACGTTAGCTCACCTCGCCTCTCTTTGCTTTAGATACATATAAAGGAAAAACTGCAGATGAGAAGTAGATGCGGGTGGATATGGACACGGCATCAGATTCTGTGCAGGAGGCAGATACATGGGTGTATGTTTCCTGTTAAGAATATGCCTTAGCATCTCTGTGAGTTTGAGGCCAGCCTGGTCTACAGAGGGAGTTCCAGAACAGCAAGGTTGTTACACAAAGAAACCTGTCTTGAAAAACAAAACAAAACAAAAACAAAGCAAGCAAACAACCCTCCCCAAACAATAGCAAAGACACCCCACCCTCCCCCCCAAAAAAAGCAAAAAGAAGAAAAAAAGAGAAGAAAAGAAAGGAAAAGAAAATATGACTTAATTTTATATTAATTTTCTGTCTCAGTTAGGGTTTTACTGCTGTGAACAGACACCATGACCAAGGCAACTCTTTTTTTTTAAATTTTTTTATTAGATATTTTCTCCATTAACATTTCAAATGATATCCTAAAAGTATCCCTATACCCTCCCCCTGCCCTGCTCCCATACCCACTCACTCCCACTTCTTGGCCCTGGTGTTCAAGGCAACTCTTCTAAGGACAACATTTAATTGAGGCTGGCTTACAGGTTCAGAGGTTCAGTCCATGATAATCAAGGCGAGAACATGGCAGTTTCCAGACAGGCATGGTGCAGGCAGTGAAGAGAGATCTACATCTTCATCTGAAAGCTGTTAGAAGGCTGGCTTCCAGGCAGCTAGGATGAGAGTCTTAAAGCCCACACCCACAGTGATACACCTACTCCAACAAGGCTACACCTCCAAATAGTGCCACTCCGTGGACCAAGCATATTCAAATCATCACATTTCCATATTGGGATTTTATTTATTTATTTGCCCTTGTTTTAAAGCTATGGTTTTGGGAGGCTGACTGGACAAAGGGCTACTTTGCAGAGCCTGTGGTATAAGTGAGAAGCTCACGGTCTCCCTGAATCCATGCCAGCAGCGCGACAGATGCGTACGTTATGCGTTGTTGAGCTGAATAGTCATTATCAAATAGAAATTTGCATTCTCTGTGTACTGCGTAAGGAAAAGCATCTCAGTATGTTTATAACGTTGGAAGAGGAATGCAAGCATTATAAGCATAAAATACAACAATAATTAATAATGATTGTGAACGTTTGTAGCTTGCTCTACAGAGCGATTTGGACTTTCAAATTATAAAGGAAGAAGGCAGTAAATTAAAAGTAAAGGCTAACATTCACAGAGCATATGTTAGGTAACTTACATATTATCATGTGGATATTTATACATTAACAGTAAGACAACACACAAATGCAGAGGCATTATCACAATGATCAAGCTTAGTGCTTGGACTTACAGTGAGAACATCTAGTTACTAAAGAAAATAGCCTTTAGAACTGTACTTATAATTTCAGAGAAAATTATTTAATTCTATTTAGTTTATAAGCCACCCCCCCCCAGGACCCCTGTCTCAGCAGCCCTGGTTGCCCAGAACTCACTGTGTAGAGAACCCTCTGCTTCTGCCTCCCCAGTGCTGGGATTAAAGCTTTGCACCACCATGCTCAGCTAATTCATGCACTTTTCACTCTAAAGGTCTCTTGGAATTTTATTTCTTATTTGGAAGAATGAATAAAAAGCAAACTGTCAACTTTGGCCTGTTAGACTTTCCCATGGCACTGGGCAGTGGCAGCTCAGGCCTTTAATCCCAGAACTCGAGATTGTTCAGCACACAGTACCATTCTAGTACGATGGACATTTATGTCAATCTAGCTACATAATTACTTCAATCCCTGTGAGGATGGGGGCCAGCCTGGTCTACAGATGGAGTTCCAAGGCAGCCAGGGCTACACAGTAAAATCCTGTCTCGAAAAAAAATTTTTTCCCTATGTCAAGGAAACATCTCAAACCATGTACAGCATCATCTGTGATAAATCACCTTTGATCTAGATATTAGACAGAATATAAAGAATAAGGACAAGAAAGGGAAGCAAAACTATGGCATCATACTGTATCAATCTCATGACAAAGGCTGGTGTATGTGTGTGTGTATGTGTAAGAGAGAGAGAGACAGAGAGAGAGACACACACAGAGAGAATATGTGTGTGTATATGTGTGTGTGCATGTGTGTGTGTATGAGTGCGTGTGTGTGTGTGTATATGTGTGAGTGTGTGTATGCACGTGTGCATGTGAGTGTGTGCGTTTGTGAGTATGTGTGTGTGTGTACATGTACATGTGTGTATGTGTGTGTGTGGGTTTGTGTGTGTCTGGAGAGGGTTGGTGGTAGTTGGAGTGGGGTATAGCTGTTTGTTAAAGGACACAAAATTTCAGTTAACTAAGAGGAATGAGATCAAGAGAAGTATTTTGCACTTCAATGTCTATAACTGGGAACAACATGTGTACTTGAAAATGTCTGAGTGGATTGTGTTTCCTCCATGAACAGCACATATGCTGCAGAGCTTGATGGACATCCCACAAGGCACACATGTATCCAAACAGGTGTGGTATCCTATACAGAAACATACTTGCATCTGCTAATTCAGGACAAAAAAGATGTTGGCATTTACTTGAATAATTTTCTTTTTGAAGAATTCACTAAAAAGTGTATCAACTGAGTCTTGTATGGCCTAGAATGTTGTCACTCATTCAGGTTGAGGCAGGAGGACAATGAATTGAAGGCCAGCTTGGTCCTCTAAATAGAGACAAACCCATAAACTTTGAAACAAACAAACAAACAAACAACCTCTCATGATAGCCTGGAGCTAATTTGTTTTATATGTTATTTCTCATAAAACATGCAATTATCTTCCAAAGATTGTAATTTAGTCACAACAAAGATACTTTGACTTTGAGGCTAACATGAAAGAAGTTCAACCAAAGAGGAATGAAATTATTAAGACAAAATTATAAAAAAGAATGTCTTCTAAATAGACTGGAGAATGTGGATTTCTGTTCTGCATTGAAGTCATTCTTGTCACACCTGGGAGCCAGAGGCAGCAGAGTCTCAGGTTTGGGGACAACTTGAGATATAAACTGAATTCAAGGCCAGTTTGGGCTACATAGCAAAATTCTGCGTGAAAAACAAATCAACAAATAAACCAACAATTAACATTCTCCAAATTCTTTATTATGTATTTTATTTGCTGTTTGGAGCTATTTGCCTTGAGAAGTTAGGCATAAAATATGTGCCTAAAAAAAAAAAACAAAACAAAACAAGAAAACCCCTACAACCCCCCAAAACACTGACAACAAAAAACAAGATGTCTGAAAAAAAGTATTTCTTAAAAATGACTTTAGGGCATTATCCTGAGTGAGGTAACCCAATCACAAAAGAACTCAAATGATATGTACTCACTGATAAGTGGATATTAGCCCAGAAACTTAGGATACCCAAGATATAAGTTACAATTTGCAAAACACATGAAACTCAAGAAGAAGGAAGACCAAAGTGTGGACACTGTGCCCCTTCATAGAATTGGGAACAAAACACATATGGAAGGAGTTACAGAGACAAAGTTTGGAGCTGAGACAAAAGGATGGACCATCTAGAGACTGCCATATCCAGGGATCCATCCCATGATCAGCCTCCAAACGCTGACACCATTGCATACACTAGCAAGATTGTGCTGATAGGACCCTGATATAGCTGTCTCTAGTGAGACTACGCCGGGCCTAGCAAACACATAAGTGGAAGCTCACAGTCAGCTATTGGATGGATCACAGGGCCCCTAATGGAGGAGCTAGAGAAAGTACCCAAGGAGCTAAAGGGATCTGCAACCCTATAGGTAGAACAATATTATGAACTAACCAGTACCCTGGAGCTCTTGACTCTAGCTGCATATGTATCAAAAGATGGCCTAGTCGGCCATCACTGGAAAGAGAGGCCCATTGGACTTGCAAACTTTATATGCCCCAGTACAGGGGAACGCCAGGGCCAAAAAGTGGGAATGGGTGGGTAGGGGAGTTGGGGGGAGGGTATGGGGGACTTTTGGGATAGCATTGGAAATGTAATTGAGGAAAATATGTAATAAAAAATATTAAAAAAAAGAAAAACATGACTTTTTATTTTTATTTTATGTACATATCAACACATCCCCTGGAAACGGAGTTATAAACATTGTGAGCTGCCATCCAGGGACTGGGAATTTAACGTGGTTCCTCTGGAAGAATAATCAATGCTCTTAATTGCTGAGTCATCTCTCCAGCTCTGGAGAAAAAGTAACTTTAAATTAGTTAATTATTTAAAAAGTTATTCTGAGAGAGGGTCTCACTGTCTAGTCCTACCTGGCCCCATTTTCTAGAAGGATTAACTGAGTGGGAAAAATCCTTTCCTGAGTTCATGGTGCCTCTACCAACAGACAGGCTCTACAAAGACCTGAGGGAAAGCACTGCTGGTTTTGCCTACTCTCCTTCACTCCTTGCTGGTGAGTATATCTTCCCTATAGTTTCTATTGCTTCCTGGAGCACAGCTTCTTCAACCTTCCTTCACGAATGGAAGACCAGTGACTTTCCAGGCCTCTAACACCAGATTGGGACTGCTGAGGTGGCTAGCCTGGTGGACTAAGTCGCAACTGGGTTTTCGGTGTCACCAACATGCAGACAGCCACGTTGAACTACCCAACCTGTATCATTCCCACTAATCCAGTAAATCTCCTTTATAATATATGTTATATTAGTTTTTGCTTTTTAGGGAACCTTAATATGTATCTTCACATTTTAACATTTCTTTTCCTAGACAATCTTACTTTCAGAGTTACGATTTGAAGTTAGGGCTGAGCACATCCTCTACCACTCCACAACTCCAGAGCCCATGGTCGTCTATTTTCTTTCTCAAGAGCTGGGGACAGATCATGTTTGATAAGCACCTCAACCCTGAAATCAATGCAATCTGTTTGCAGCTTGGTATGTTCTGTGCTGGCTTGGATTTGAAGTGCTTCCCGAAAGCCTGTAGACTAAATGATTAAGCTTAGCCTGTGATAACATTGGGTGTCCTTCTGATCACCCACCTTCTTTGAGGTAGGCTCTCTGCAATGGATCAGTAAGCTATGCTATCTGGCCTGGGGATCCTTCTGTTTCTGGCTCTCTAACATTGGGAATACAAGCACATAACACCATGCCTGTTTATTTTCACAAGGATTCTGGGAACTGAATTCAGGTTGGATCACCAGCTGAGCCATCCCACTAGCCTTAAACCAGGAAGAAGGAATGAGGTGTTTGTAATGTAAATTATTATTAAAAAGCTTTATAAAAAGGTAGAAGAATTCTTTGTTTTTTAAAATAATTTTTGTTATGTATTATTTACAAATATACACACATATTGGCATGCATGCAGAAAAAATTTTAAAAAATACAAATATATAACTAAATAAATTTCTAGAGATATGCAAAGTTCATAATTGGATTTGGGTCATTAAAAACCTCTTTTTAGAATAAGTATGGTGGTGGACACCTTTAATCTCAGGGAGGTGGAGGCAAGAGAATCTCTGTGAGACTGAAGCCATTCTGGTCCACATAATAAGTTCTAGGCCAGCCTGAGCACACAGCAAGAGCCTGCTTCAAAAACAAGAAAATATTTAAAAGCTGTTATTTAATTTATTGTTATCACTGCCACCATGACCGTCATCACCACCATCATCAGTGTGTGTGCATGTGCACATGCATGTGTGATTGCAGGTGTGCACAGGCCACAGTATATCTGACCACTGGTTCTTCCCTCCCATAGTGTGGTCCAGGAATCAGACTCAGGACCTGTGCTTCACGCAGCAAATGCTTCTGTGGTACTGAAGCATCTTGCTGGCCCTCAGAATCTTTTTGTTGCCTTAATACGTGTAAATGTTTATAAATAAATAAATAACCACAAACACAAATCTATATTCAGTATCCATTAGACTGAGCTGAACCTACCCTGCGGTCACATACCCATTTTTGTTTTATTTTAAAGTCAGGTTTTCTGACTTATAATTTGCATAGTAAAAGACACCCTCTTGCATCTGTGTAGAATTTGATCAGACTTGATAAATGTCCAGGCCTGGTAGCCACTATTCTGCCTGTCCTGTCCTCCACCCCTCCTCTACTAAGTACAGGTCTCATGGATTTGCTTTTCATAGTTTGTCCTTTCTAGAAGACTTTAGAAGTAAACACTTTTGTGACTGGCTTCTATTACTTGGCGTGGAGCTTTGGGGTTCATCCTGTTTTGTTCATCTGTGGCTTCTTTCATTTTTACTGTGGTTTTGGTTTTATTTTGTTTTATGAATGTATACCAATGTGATTACTTGTAAGCTGGACAGTTAGTTTCAGATTTTAGTTACTATGAATAAAACACTACAGATATTCACATAGAGGTCTTGGTTGTAGGTGTGTGTCTCCATTCCTTTTGTGGAAATATCTCGAGTGGGGCTTGCCGGGCCACAGACAGGGGCTTAGGCTGTAAGGAATCACTGGAGAGTTTTCAAGTGGAATGGGTTATTCTGCTTCTGACCCTCTACTTTCTGAGCAGCCCGGTCTGCCACAGGCCCATGTCAGCACTTGGTGGCTAGCTGTTTGTTAGGCTTTTAAAGGGACCTGGAGCAATGGCTCACTGTGGACACTTACCTAGTGCCTAACAGTGATGCTGCATAGGTCTTCATGGGCTTGATTGCCATAGAGGTATGTTCTGCACTGAAATGGTACTCAGCGTTTTCCCTTGTCCCTTAGGCTATGGCCTTTCTTAGTGTTGGATTATAAGTGGTCATTATATATTCTCAATTCTAGTCCTTTATCCAATGGGTGCTACAAATGACTTTAAAAAAAATCAACATGACCATGTCTTTTGTGTCATCTTTGTCATTTTATCTTTTCTGTGTTGTTTTTCTCTCCTTTCTTTCCCTCGCTTCCCCTTCTCTCTCTTACCTTTTCCCTCCTTCTTTCCCCTTCTCTCACCCTCCCTTTCTCCTTCCTTCTCTTCCCTCTCTCTTTTCTCTCTCATCCCTTTATTTTAATTCCTCTGAATTTATAAATGTGGATTTTTGGATCACATGACAATCATACACACACACACACACACACACACACACACAGACACAGACACAGACACACACACACACAGACACAGACACACACAGACACACACACACACACACACACACACACACACACACACACACAGAATACCTGCCATACTGTTTTCCCCTGATGTCTCTGTCCCATGTCACTAGCCATACACAGGTGGCTAGCTTGGCTCCTGTTTCCTGTGCGTTTTACCAGCTGTATTTTCTTTCTTCTTTGAATCGTGTCTATTCATTGTCTTTTTTTCCTATTAGATTGTATTTCTTGTAATTTCTTTTGTTATCTTTATTAAATTATAATTATTGTAAATATTTGTGTTTTTATACACATAATCCTTTTGCTGTTGTAACCTTGTCTCCCACTCTGTTGTTGGTCTTTTAATTTTATTTTTTTTTAAAGTTATTTGTTTATGTCTTTGAAAACAGGGCCTCACACGTGTAGTCCCAGCTGGTCAGTGTTGAGCATGTTGACCTTGAACTTGCCTCGGCTCTCGCAGTGCTGGGATACGAGGTGAGTATCACTAGGCCAGATGTTTTACTTGGTGAACTTTTATAATTAGTCACATTTGTAGTAGTTATGCTACCCCTGGCCTTAGCTTTTCATTTTTATTAATTTTTAAAAAGTTCTTTCTTGCCTGCATGGGTCTGACTAGGTCCTCTGCACACATGTTACAGTTGTGTAGCGTGGTCTTCTTGCGTGACTCCTAACAGTGCGAGCAGGGGCTATCTCTGACTCTTTTGCCTGGCTCTGGGATCCTTCTCTTCATGAGGGAAGCTGTCTCGTCTTATGAGGAGGATGCTTGATCTCCCCCCACCTCCCTGGGAGACCTGCTCTCTCATGAAGGGAAAGGGAAGAGGACTGAGGAAGATGAACGGGGGTGGGGGTGGGGCAGCACTGGAGGAGAGGAGGGAGGGGAAACTTTGATCTGAATGTAATATATGAGGAAATAAATATGAAAATTAAAACAGAAAGGTGTCTCTCCATCTCTGTTTAGAAGGGTACTCTCTGTTCAGCTGTTAGTCTATAGTTCTCCTTCTCTTCTCTTCTCTTCTCTTCTCTTCTCTTCTCTTCTCTTCTCTTCTCTTCTCTTCTCTTCTCTTCTCTTCGCCCCGCCCCGCCCCGCCTCGCCCAGCCTCTCCCCTCCCCTCCCCTTTCCTTCCCTCCCTTCTCCTCCCCTCCCCTCCTCTCCTCTTCTCTCTCTCTCTCTCTTTCTTTCTTTCTCTCTCTTTCTTTCCTTCTTTCTTGAATATTTTCTTTTAAAGATTTATTTATTTACTTTATGTATATGAGTACACTGTAGCTGACTTCAGACACACTAAGAGGGCATTGGATCCCATTCCAGATGGTTGTGAGTCACATGTGGTTGCTGGGAAGTGAACTCAGGACCTCTGGAAGAGCAGTCAATGCTCTAACTGCTTAGCCATCTCTCCAGCCCTGTCTAGAGTTCTTGTGCAGATAACCAGGAGTTTCAGCACATCCATTGACAAGTCAGCCACCTTTCTTTTTCAAACAGAGTCTTGCTATGTGGTCCTTGATGGAACTCTCTGTGATGCAGAATTTTCTTAGATCTGGAACTCACAGAGACTCTCCTGCTTCCCCTTCCTGGGTGATAGAATTAAAGGCGCAGCCCACCACATTCAGCTTACCACCATTTCAAAGTGCCTGCTTTATTATATCTTAAACTTTAATATAAATTAGTTTTTTTCCCTGGTTCACCAGTTTGTCAATTTCTGGACAGCAACTCATTTTAATAGAACAAATAGGACATTTTTGGAAAAAGGTGACCCGGTCTCTCAGGGATCTCTAATGTCTGTGACTTCTAAGTTCTCAACACTTCTTTCTCTTCAGGTTCAATTGTAGTGTCCTGTAATTCCCATCCTCCTGATGGCAGACATCTGGGGCAGACTTAAAGAGGGAATTGCATTAAAATTCTATTTTTAGGGTGAGAACCAGAAGACACAACTCAGGGACTGGGGTGTTGTGGAAACTGACTCAAAGCCCAGGAGAACCCTCTCCGCTAATTCACCTTAACTAAGCATTTTAGTGCAGACACCGACTGGTCTGCACCCCACGGTTGCTGAATCCACCCCTCTGGGCTGATGGTAGCACTTTGCACACCCAAACACTCTCTGAACACTACATTGTCCCAGGGTTAGTCTCTGCTCTGCACTTGCAGAAATGAAATGAAAATAACCTGACTGCATTGAAAAGGAAGAAAGTCTTTATTCTTGGTAAATTACTACCCTTATGGATTCACTGGAGGAGCTCCAGAGGTTTCAGAGATAAGCTGCAGTCTTTCAGTTGCAAGCACACCAGCAAAGGTATCTGAGACTGAAGGATTTCCCACCTGCCCCAAGGCACGTGGGTATGTTAGGCTGTGTCCTGTCAGCTAAGCATGCCATGAATTTAAGTTTCTACACAGAAAGCAAATTTAGCAGTGCTTAGCAATACAAGCACAGACTGCTCATGGCCCTTTGTGTCTGCTGAGGTTTCCCTGAGATTTTAGCAGATTATCATGCATTTATTCAGTGTGAAAGATTTCTTTAACTCGTAAACATTTTGCAATCAGAAACAATTCAGATTAAAACTCCTGGAGGTCTTGTGGAGTAGCATGTAGGAGGAGACATTCTAGAGTTTATCTTATGAGTAAGTGTTGATCGTTCTAACCATCTAAGCTGTACTTCATCTTCATAAGCTTGCCATAGTCACGGCAGCACAAAATTCAATAAAGACAACTGTAATCTTCTTTTTACAACTCCCTATCACTTGTTACGTGCTCCTGTCTAATGAGGTCTAAGGCTATATGCTAAGTTTCTTCCTGCTTGGACGTTGAGCCACTTCAGTTCCATGTTATTGATTATCTGGAGACCTGAAATAAAATAAGCGATAACATTGACTTTTGCATTGTGATAGAAAGTATAAAACAACTCGCTTTGAAAGAGATGTTTACATCCTGTGTTTATAAACATTCCTTAAAGATGAAAATTTCTTAAAGTATATATTTCAGAGCAAGTCTGGTGGCTTAGGAGCAGTGCTTCAGCTTTAGCTTATCGAGCACTAAGTAACGTGTAATTGTTGTTAGGAATAGACTGTGTCTGCGGATGGGGCAGGTGGCTCAGCCATTGAGAACATTATAGAAGACCTAGGCTTGGTTCTGAGCACCCACATGCTGGCTTACAATTGCATATTACTCCAGTTCTAGAGGATATGATGCCTTCCTTAGGCCTGCTAGGGCATCAGACATACTCGTGGTGTACAAACATACATCCAGACAAAACACTGACACACACAGAAACAAAACAAAACAAATATATAAAAAAGATAATGTTCAGTATCCCACAAAAGTTGGAACTTCATAGAAATTACCTTCTTGTTTCTTCCTCAACATCTGGGAGTTGATATATGTTATCTTCTGTGGCTCGTCTAGACTCTCCTAAAGGAAAAAGAAAATAGATTCAAAGCTCTATCCTGAATAGTTTCTATTTATTTCAAGCTGGTGTTAATCCCACCGAAGGAGAGTGAAGGCCACTGACTCAAGTATTTCGGTCAAATTCAGCTTTGTTTTCCTTCAGACAGGGCTATTTTCCTAGAGTGGGCTTTGAGAGAACAGTCCTGAATGCAGGAGAAGTGGTATTTCTAATAGCCACAAAAACACAAAGCTAGGGGCTTTCTAAAGGTTTTTGTTATGTAGGAACTTTTTTGAGATGTCAGAACATCTCAAAATTATTTGGCAGAGCATCTGAAGGTGGAGGGCAGGTTACAAAATGTGGGGCATGTCAAACTTCAGAAAATGGGTCAAGACATGGTTAAACAAGCTTTACAGAAAACATGAATGAACTTATTTTGACCTTGTAACAAGAAGGCTTCTAAACTTAAGATGCAGGCAGGGTGGTCCATCACTGGAAACATCTTTTCAGTGAATGTAATCCTTAGCACTTAAATAATAAGGGTGTAGGTATCACTGGCTAGATGGGCCAATGATAGCCATAGCCCCCATTCAACAATCCTACAGCGTGACCTTGACAATACCCCTCCAAGAAACACAATTTCTTTTCTCTTCTTCTGAAATCAAACTATCTTTATTCATATATATGATATAAAATTATACATTTATGTATATGAATAATTTTATGTATGTGAGTGTACTGTTGGGAGACTTCAGATGCACCAGAAGAGGGCATCAGATCTCATTATAGATGGTTGTGAGCCACCATGTGGTTGCTGGGAATTGAACTCAGGACCTCTAGAAGAGCAGTTAGTGTTCTAAATGCTGAGCCACCTCCCCAGCACCCCTTTGCGCTTTTAAAAAACCAATCGTTTTTAGAAGTGGCTGTGTGCACGGCTTCCAAGGCTAGCTCAGGAGAGGCCTTGTAGCTTTAATCTGCCTGTCTTAGAATGCTGCTTTTAGAGAAGGCAAATTCAACATATGAGATGTCCTTTCACCAAGAGACTGCTTTGGTGGGCACGGTGGGTGAGTTCTCTAGCAAAGAGTCCCAGATAGGCCCAGCCTCCTTGCTGACCACACAGTTCAGGTATATGAGCAACCAATCCTTGTTTGACCCTTCAAATCTGCCCGTTTCTCACTCTGGGATACAATAACACTGGCTGGGCCACTGTTGTTGGTAAGATGACTTGTCAAAATGATACTAAAAACCGATTAATTTAGAGAGCAATGTAAATTACTCAAATAATGAGGTCAAATGCAGCATGTCTGCCTGTGTTTCAGCTGCCTATCTGTGTCAGTTGCCTACCTTACTTCCATATTTTTTCCTTTTCTTTTGACTTGAATCCATTGGGATAAACTCAGAAAGATGCCTCATCCTTGCCTGTGAGTGTTTTCAGGAGGCCCCCGTTTCCTATAATCTATTTTTGCATATGGGGAATGTGAAGCTTGGTACCCCACTTTCTGTCTTCCCCCTGCTGCCTAAAGTCCCCTTTGGGTTTTTGTCTGGAAAGTCCAGAGACTGTTTTTTTTTTGTCCCCCTGTTCTTGCTGCTGACCCTGGAGATGAATGCATGTCTCCATGGGTCACCTTTCCTTTACACACTTGTCCTCTTTCTTTTCCTTCTTCACCTCCTTGTTGTTATATTGCACAGCACCATGATCACTCATGCTCGGCGCTCTTGGTCTGTGAGTGGGATGGTTTGCACTTGTGGGTTACTGCACTCTGGGTGGGAGCTCTTCAGTTTCCTGATTGCTTGGCTCCCACCCTTTCCTCACCGCAGCCATTGTCTCCCTTGTTTATATGTAGAACAAGCTCTTCCGGGTCTCAATTTCTTGCATCAGTGACTTAGCTGCCATCTTCATCTTTCCAGGCTTTCTTTCTCTAACTCCAGCAATCCTTCTGCTCCACAAGGCTTTGTAGCCCCACCACCTTCTTGTTGTTCCTTGGCATTTACCATCTTCTCTTCTTTCTTCCTCCAATGTAAGCTCCAAGGTCACTCTTGAACTCTGTACCCCTTTCCTGCGGTGTCATGTCATACCTGACACTGTCACCCCTGGTCAAAGCAGCTTCCTGCCTGTTCCACTCCATGACTCAATCGTTCCATGCAGCTTGAGAGAATATACAGCCAGGCAGAGAAAGCTCACGATGAGTTTGTGGGCACAAACAGAAGGACCGCTATTGCTGTCAGATCCTCAGACTAAGCACTCCTGGCTCGGCAACTCTTTGTCTCTGTTAGACAGCTCTTTAACTCTCGAATTTTCTCAGCCCTCAAGCTGAAGATTCGTTTTCATCCAGTGACTTATTTTCCAGTTTCATATTGGAAATGAGTCGCACTAGGAAGGATGTTCTACCTGCCTGTGTTCTGTGCCCTCGTTGCCTTCCTGCTACTATGGAGGAGCTGCTTGCACTCCTTCGTAAGTTCTATTACTTGCTTCTTTCCCTACAGCTCTTCATTCCTTGTCCACACAAAACATGGCTCCCACAATCCCTTCTGCTTCCTACCCTGCAGGCTACTTTTTGTATACGGTCTGATACCTGACAATCTTACAAAAGAATACAGCTTGCCATGGGGTTGAAGGCAGGGAGGGGAGGTGAATTGTAGTCAGGAAGCAAAGCAGACCGGAAGTGGGGCTGGGTTATTATTCCTGAAGGCCCGCCCACAGGAAGTGGGGCTGGGTTATTACACCTGAAGGCCCGCCCTTAGTGACTCACTTCCCCCAGCAAGGCTCCCACTCCTAAAGGTTCAATTACCTTCCCAAACAGCACAAGCCACCCATAGGAGCAAGTGTGCCAACCGGAGCCTAACAGGGACACATCACACTCAGATCACGATGCCCAGCTTTCTCATAGGTCTTTTCTATCTGCGGATAAATATGCAATAGAGTTTAGGCCTCTAGGCTTGCAGGCACAGACATAGACAGAGTTGTATGGACGCACCTGGGCCTGGTGTTAGACCGTGAGGATCTATTTCCTGCATTTCTCCGCTTCCTTGGTCTTTCTATTTATTTTTAAGTGATAGAGCCTTGGCTGTCCTAGAACTTGCCCTTGAGCTCATAGAGATCCACCCGCCTCTGCCTCCCAAGTATTGGGATTAAAGGTGTGCCACCTCTTCCTCAGTCTGGAACCTGAAATAGTTACTCTATCATTCAGATTCAGTTATGCAAAGATTCGTAAGACTTTGATGCCATAGTTCTTCACGGAGGAAGGGTGACTTTGTCCTCACATAGGACATTTGGAAATGTCCGGAGATGCTTCTCTTGTTATAACTGATAGAAGGAAGTATGACTGGAATTTAGCAAGTAGAGGAATTGAAGTCTTTTCCTCCACAGGATCCAGTGATGCATGGGACAGGCAAGCCCTACATCTTCCACTAAGACAACCCTTTGAGAATACCCCAGACTCAAACAATATGTAACCACAGAGTGTTTTATTCTGCACAGGTCTAGCATGCTACGCTCTCCCATTACCAAGATAGAGAGATACCCAAGTGAGCTTGCAGGCCTGATTTAAAGCACATTAGGGAATTCCACAGTATGTGACCTCCATGTTGGGTCCAACTCTATGGACATTCCATTACTGGGGTGTCGGGGGCTGGAAACTTGCTGGGGAGGTCTGGAGACTGTTACTGAGGAAGTAGCTGAGGAAGTCTGCAAACTGCTGCTGACCCATCGTCCTTGCCTCAGGCCAGGTGGCCAGGCAGCTTCTGAGGCCTGGATTTGCCTGGAATTGCCCAGTTCTTGGAGACAGAGATTTAGGCCTAGTCTCCTTAACTGCCTATCTGAAGCCTGTCATGGAATCAGCCTAGCCTTCTCACAATGATATAAGGTTTGAGAAACCCTGTCCCGTTAGCTTGTGGGGTGCACAGAGCAAGCGATATTGAAAACCACCACTTTCATGTGCCCATGTGGTTTTATTATATGTAAAGAATACTCATGCGGAATGTTCTCTGCAGGCCTGCCTGGAGGAAAACTGAATGCTTAGAATGTTAAGCTACTGTACTTTTAGGCTCCCTATAATAGCATAGTCATTCTCATAGATACTATGCCCTGCTATTCTCTTTGAGGCTGTGTCTCACTGTGTACCCCTGGCTGGTCTTGAACTTTCCTATGTAGACTAGGCTGGGCTTGAACTCAGAGATCTACCTGTCTCTGTCTCCTGAGGCCTGGGGTTAAAGGTATGTACCACTCTTCCTGGCTGCCTTGTTTTAGATAAGAGCCTCCTTCAGCTTTACAATGGAATGTTTTCCTTGCTCCACAATATATGGAAACATCCAAATATCCTTAGGCCTATCTCATGCTAAGTCTAATTTTCTAAGATAGGGGTTCAAGCAAGGTGAGCTGCACAGGACCGGCATCTCAGGACTCCATCACTACCAAAGCTCTTATTTTTAGTCTTAATCTAGGACTACTCTCAACCTTGTTATGTAGCCAAGGATGCCCTTTAATTTCTGATCTTCTTGCTCTGACTTCCCAAGTGCTGGGATCTCAGGTGTGTACCTCCACAATGGATGGGTTCTGATGGTGCTGGAGTTTGAACCCAGGGCTTTGTGCATTCTAGGGAAGCACCTCACCAACTGAGTTACATCTCCAGCTTAGGTCTTAGATTCGGCATTCCTTTCAGTGTGGCGAATACAATGGTGTGTGAGTGGGCTGCAGAAGTCGTCCTTGGAGTGGTCCAGTTTGGTTTCAGTCATGTGGTATGGACTTCCCAGAGGCTGAAGGAAGGTGATGTTTACTCTGGGATACTGTCCTTGAAAGTTATCTGAGAAGAATAGTTACACACGCTGCTGCTAATATTCTACTCCACTTGGCTACAACTACTACTGGAGCGAGCACAAAGATGTTCCATGCTGTCTGTGTTAGGCAGTCTTGGCAATGGTTAGTTCACATATGAACATACTTATCCTTCAAGTTTTCTGATCGTCTGTGTGCCTGGACCATGGTGAATGCTATAAGACTGGGGAGTCCATCGATGCTGAAGCACTCTGCTTCAGTCCTAGGCTAGGTTGTGGGCTGTGGGTCTGACTCAGGGAGTGACCTGCAGGGTTTTGGAGATGGAAGACTGAACAAGCCGCTGACAAGAGTATCACAGGAAGCAACAGAAAGCACAGTGGTGGCATTTGTGCTTGTCTTGTTCCATTTCTGGAGAAATGAGCACTTCTCTTCTGCTAGCAGTGAAGACATCCTTACGTGGTGGATTCTCTCATGTGGGCAATGGGCAGGGGTGACTTACAGCATCTTCTGGTGCATTCTGTGATACACCAAGGCAGACGGTGTTAACTGCAGGCATTGTATTGTCTAATCCCTTTGTTTGAAAGCAGAGGTGTGTAACCTTCATGCTGTGCAGGGTTGGGTATAGATGAGACCTTGAGGACCTGCTCTGTGGATAAGTTTGGACTGAAATGGAACAGATACTCCCTGGCAGTTTGGTGACTAGATAGGCAGATGAATTTTTAAAATTTTGTCATGCAAAACATTTTTAGTGGCCATATTCTAGAAAAGGGTAAATCATAACTCATACGTAAAGGTTGTGTCAGGGTTTATAGAGTAGACCCCTGATAATGGATTCAACCTTTCCACAACAAATCAAAGGTATTGTTGTATGCTCACATGAATATACAGTAGTCATTACCTGAAATTTAAAACTCACTGTAGGCGGCAAACCCAGAGAGCAGGATGTGAAGGCTGTATTGTATCAGTGTGCTCTGCAGAGAATTTCTTTGTGTGGGTTTTGCCCAGTTGAAATATATGCTGCAGTTCAGAGCTAAAGGGATTACTTTTGAATAGTCATTGCAGGGGTTGATTACGTTCGTCTATCATATTTAGCCGGACCCTGCAGGCTATTATCCCATTAGCTGGGCTGGCCCTGCCATTGTCAAAAAGTTGATCACCTAATGTTAAAAGACCATGCTTTCTGTTGACCTTATCAAAATGCTTCATCAAAAAGGTTTTGTTAAAAGAAACACAGATTGTGTGATACGTAGCAGATTAAGAACATATACTGTGTATAAACATGCTCCCGTCTCTGGGAGGAGCATGCACTTCTGTCATTGCTGAAGATAAGATTTTTGTTTTTGTCTTTCAGCACATTTTATTTGAAAGCACAGACTTAACTCAGGAGACATGACACTGCATTTTCACTGATAGTAAAGTCTCAGAAATGGATTTCTCAGAAAAGAGTCCTTTTCTTTCCCAGCATGCACTTGTCTTACACAAAATTAACACAGGAAAAGTAAACTCGTTCATCAGTGGCAACAGTGAATTCACGATGCTGTGAGGTCAACATGATTTTGCAACACAGTTTCCCTGGAGAACAGACTTGCCTTGTATTTTGAGAAATAAATGTAGAAACTTAAAATTTGCCACTCATATTTGGTAACCAGAAAATAACTTTGAATAAATATATAGATTTCTGCTGGGCATGGTGGCCCACGCCTTTAATCCCAGCACTTGGGAGGCAGAGGCAGGCAGATTTCTGAGTTCGAGGCCACCCTGGTCTACAGAGTGAGTTCCAGGACAGCCAGGGCTACACAGAGAAACCCTGTCTCTCTCTCTCTCTCTCTCTCTCTCTCTCTCTCTCTCTCTCTATATATATATATATATATATATATATATATATATATACATGTATGTATATTTCTATATATCTATTTTATTCCTTCTCCTTTCTCCTTCTCCTTCTCCTTCTTTCTCCTTCTCCTTCTCTTCTCCTTCTTCTTCTTCTTAGATTTATTTATTATTATATGTGAGTACACTGTAGCTGTCTTCAGACACAGCAGAACAGGGCATCAGATCTCATTACAGATGGTTGTGAGCCATCATGTGGTTGTTGGGATTTGAACTCAGGACCTTCGGAGGAGCAGTCAGTGCTCTTAACCGCGGAGCCATCTCTCCAGCCCCTGTTTATTCCTTCTTTAATGGATGAATATCTTCAGTTATTTAATCATCCTAGTTAAATGACTTTAATGAAATAAATATATATTTTATTAAATGAGAATACCATTATCAGTATAAGGCACATTTTGATAAACTTGACTTTCAGCATATTTTATTATGAATTATCCACTAGTAAGTAATAAAGTACGAGTATATTTTTAGAAAAATACTGAGAAGTACAGTTTCAGTATTTAGAATAGTGTAAGTACAATTTTCAATTGTGATCATATTACAAAAGGTGACTCCTAGGAACAGAGACAGCTGGAAGACACCACATGAACAACTACGCCTTGAACTATGATCTCAGAGCTGGTGCTGGCTTGGCACCCTCTTGCAGGTCTCCCTTGTAACTGACAGTATGTGAAATGACTGGTCAGGGATACATGCTGTGATTCTGGAACACAGCTGCGTGCTAATTTTGGCCCGTTAACATTGTTCTCTAACCAAAAGAACTTCTCAGCACATAGAAGTTCCAAACACTTCATACTCTTGTGGTTTTGTTTTGTTTTGTTTTTTTGCTTCTAACTTGACTTTCATGGTAGAGAAGTGGCAGTCAGTCAGAAAGGAAGAGGTGGCATGTCCAATTGGTATTCTGATGACCATTTACTAAACTGTTATTAAGAGCTAAAGGCAGGATGCAGAATCTACCAAGGGAGATCAAGGTGCCCTATGTATAATGCAAAGAAAGACACGACCTTATTATCACCCCTAGGTCTGACAGGAGCGGTTGCGAGACAAAGGATCACCTGAGAATGCAGAAGGAACGGTTAGGAATGAGCAGAGGTGGAGCATCTGGGCAACAGCAGCCAGCCACCCTCTCTCCGGGGCAACAGCAGCCAGCCACCCTCTCTCCGGGGCAACAGTAGCCAGTCACCCTCACTCCTGGGCAACAGCAGCCAGCCACCCTCTCTCCTGGGCAACAGTAGCCAGTCACCCTCACTCCTGGGCAACAGCAGCCAGTCACCCTCTCTCCGGGGCAACAGTAGCCAGTCACCCTCACTCCTGGGCAACAGCAGCCAGTCACCCTCTCTCCTGGGCAACAGTAGCCAGTCACCCTCTCTCCGGGGCAACAGCAGCCAGTCACCCTCTCTCCGGGGCAACAGTAGCCAGTCACCCTCACTCCTGGGCAACAGCAGCCAGCCACCCTCTCTCCCAAGTCCCCTCCCCTGAAAAAAACCACATCAAAATAAGGTGCAAAATAACTGATTTCTGAAGACATTGGATATCAAGAACAAAACCAGTGATCACTGATTGGCAGAACACAAGTAACATGAGCCTTTAGTTGTCTCAGATTCTTTCTTTGAGTAAGTTTTCAGACTTCAAGTTGAGAGAAGGAAAATCCAGGAGCCCAGCATAGATCCTAAGTTAAAGAGATATATGGCTCTGAGATTCAGAGGATACCAAGTCAACTGGAGCTTGTAACCACTGCTACAGTGTACTGAAAGTTGGTGTGTCCTCAGATATCTGAGAAGGAGCCTATTCTAGATGAAGGACTTAACGGGTTGGATCTTTGGGAGGTAATTATACCATGAGGGTAGAACCCACAAGGATAGATTAATGCATTTGTAACTAAAGACAGGAGACAGATGTGAAGTTACAGCCAAGCCATTTGCAAACCAGTGAAGGATGCTCAACAGAAACTGAGTATGCTAGCACTCTGAGCTCAGACTTCCTAACTTTCAAATTGTAAGAAAAAACTATATTGTATTGTATTGTATTGTATTGTATTGTATTGTATTGTATTGTATTGTATTGTATTGTATTGTATTGTAGGGTACCAGGGAGGAAAGAGCCAGGGATGAGAAGTCTGGAGATCTGTACAGGTAAATGAAATCCCAAGTATTTACCCAAGTACAAATCACAGCCTTTAATCTGAGGCCAGAGAAAGTAAACATCGTGTGGATACAGAATAAAGTACAGGGTGTTCACAGAGAGCTGGGACTATTCTCTGCTGTCAGCAGTCATATAGGAAACTTCAAGTTTCACAGGATGTTGGATAGGTCTTGCTTCATTGTGGATAGTAGTTACCCAACACTAGACCTCACTCTGACCCTATGGAACAGATCATAAAAGTAAGATCCTTAAGACCAAACTGCTTCCAGGTAACTTTATTGCATCAGACAAAAGCTCAGAAATATTTATGGGAATGGAAAACTACACTGTACCAAAAAGGGGCTAAATGTTTGCAATGCCTGGGATCCAGGAAAAATAAGATGAACAGATAAAATTACCCACATTGACTCAGTCTTAGGGGGAGAGGCATTTAAGATGGTTACTGTAATTATATTTTAAGCACTTAGAGTGCTTAGAAATACAGAATGCATAAAAGAAAACATTAATGAATGGGAAGACAGAATTTGAGAAACTACTCAGAGAGTTAAAATAGTAACTTATTTTATAAGCTGTAGGATAAGTCTAATAGAGTTGTCTCTGCCTGTCCAGATGAATTTATTCTGTGATCTTCAGTGTTAGAGCCTGGGTAAAAGGCCTAGGTAACTGTTACCTGTCTAGCCTGCCATTTTGTGCTGTTACTTGGAAATTTTTTCATGTACACAGTTGATTGCAGATTCTGTTATGTTCTGTGCTTTGGTGTTCTTGAAAACCAATCACAATAGAGGTCAGTTAGAGCTGCTTTGTATAGTTAGCCACAGTAAGTTTGTACTCAGGCCAACTGCCAGGCAGCACTTCCTGCACCTATGCATGACCATGCTTTTATGGTTTTTGCTTTTATAAGCTGCTCCTGGGATGGACCCCAACCTAAGAGAGACAGCTGCACCGATATAAGAAGCTATTTGGAATAAGACTTCCATTTTGAATAGTGGTTGAGTAAAATTTAAGTTCCCAAGACCTCCCTGGGAATTGACATCTGCTTGACATGGCCTTAAACAAGATGGCATGGAGCAGCACCAAACTTCACCCCATCACCCAGAAGACTGTAACGTAAAACAGAAGAGTTCTTCATGTCCAAAGTCTTTTCTTTTAATATTTTTAAACTGTAGTTCATCACTGACAACTGAAACAATACAGAAACAATAAGGTCCCCAGGCAGACGAAGCATGGTTAACCAGTGGGAATCTCATTCTGGACAGAGGACTGATGAGTGCCAGAAAGGCCAAGCACAAGAGAAATTATAACAGGAGTTTTAAAAAATGTTTTAAACAGTAAGAGCAGGGGCTGGGGAAATGGCTCAGTTGGTAAATTAAGGGAATGAATTTGGATGCCCAGCATCCATATAAAAAGCTGTTTTTAGTGTTGTGCCCCAGTAATCCCAGAGATGGAAAGACAGAGATCCCTGGAGCTGTCTGGCCAGATAGCCATAGTGAGCATGCTAGCTCTAGGGTCAGTTTATGTATGGCATGCATATGCACGCATGTGTGCGCATACTCACACACACACATGCACACAAACACATGCATGCACACACACAATGTATGTACACATGCACACAGACACACATGTACACATACAAATAAGTATACACATATATTGCACACAATATGATGTGAGATTTGTAACAGACATAAACATTGAAAACCCAAGAACAGGACTGCCAAGGTGGGGGCTGGGGTGTGGTGGGGTGTGGTGGGGTGGAGTTGGGGGTGGGGTGGGGGAGAAGAAACACAAGTTTGATGGCACAAGCCCAGATCAACAGAAAATATCACACGTGTGGTTGTCATGACTTTTGTTTTTACACTTTAGCTTATGTATTTCTGTTGGTTAAAAAGATTTGTAAATTAACATTCTTCAGATCTGAAAATGAGAAGATCTGTCTCTAATTGAAACATTGATTTGAACATTTATGTGTTTTCTATATTTCCCCAAAGTTCAAGAATGAGTGAACGAATTCAAAGCATGGGCTGTTTCATTTTTATTCATAATTTTCCCTGGACAAGTTGTGGGACGTGAGGTTAAGCATCACGAGCTACATTTACACTTTCATTATGAAACAACACAAGTTGGAAAACACATAAATCCCATGGTTGTGCTTTCACAAATAGGCTATTTTAGGATAAAATGTTATTTAGAAGATTTTTTTCAATAGTCACTTATTAGAGTTACAAATGACTATAATGCGTTAAATTTACACAGCTTGATGAGTTTGGAAACAACTGGGTAGCTGAAACCATTAACACAGTTTATTCATAAACATATCCATCAAACAGATGTCTTAAATGAATAATCCAGAAATGTAAAATGAAGTTTTTTGTAAAAACTGAATATGCCAGTGGGCAGCAAGATCTTCAAAGAGAAGCTACGGTACATACACAGTCTTCAGTCTCAGTAGAAGAAGTCAAGCAAATGTGGCTCTCGGGAGCAGCAAAGTTCTTCTTGGAAATAGCTTTTTCTTTGAAAACCAAAATGATTTTTCTACCAAAACTAAGAGTAAAAAACCTTATGGGCTCCTATTTATTTATTCATTCATTTATTTATTAGATTTACTTATTTATTTTATGTATCTGAGTTCACTGTAGCTGTCCTTCAGCTATATGTTTGCTGGGAATTGAACTCAGGACCTCTGGAAGAGCAGTCAGTGTTCCTAACCAATAAGCCACCGCTCCAGCCCCATCTCTTTGTTTTTTTTTTTTTTTTTTTTTTATAAGAATGAATGAGTCTGTGTAAATCAATGCCTGTGATAAGACATTATAATTTAAATTATAAAAAAACATTGTCCAGGCAGTGCATATTATCTTCAGTCTAAAGCAGTGATTCTCAACCTTCCTAATGCTGTGACTCTTTAATACAGTTCTCATCTTGTGGTGACCCCCAACCACAAAACTATTCTTGTTGCTCCTCATAACTGTAATTTTGTTATGAATCCTAATGTAAATATCTGTTTTCTGATGGCCTTAGGCGACTCCTAGGAGATGGTTGTCCGACCGCCAAAAGGGTCACAGCAGGTTGAGAACGGCTGATCGAAAGTGCGGCCTCCAGACAGGCAGCCTCATTTTACCTGGAGCTTTGTAGGGAGCTTTTTAAGCTGCAGAAGTTCAGGCCAGGGGATGTAGCTCAGTTGACAGAATGCCTGCCTAGGGTACACGAAGCCCCACAGTAATCAGGCACCGGGGGGGGGGGGCACACCTGCAGTCCCAGCACTTGGGAGGTGGGCCTAAAAGGCACGGGAGTTTGAAGTCGTCTTGTTGACATTCAAGGTTAGCAGGGGATCTACTAGACCTCATTGAAAACAAACAAACAAACAAACAAACAAACAGCAAATTCTCAGAGCCCAATTTTGATGCAGCAATCAGGACAGGATCCTAAGACAGTCAGTGGGCAACTTCATGCTTGGGAATCATTATTTTGCACAACCTTGCTCTTAACACTGGGGAGAGTAGTGTGTTCAGGAGAAGGCATGGCAGTACATGTAGAAGTCCCAGGATGCTTTGAGAACGTAGGCGATAATGAAGTGTTTCCCTGCGCCAAGAACATATGTTGTTCTAGGAATGCAGCTAGCATTTTCTTTAAACTTCTCAGCCCTTACAGGGGTCATTTGTTTATAGGAACACGGAAGGCCAGTGGTAACACTAACTTCTTCAAGTCTCACATGGCTGATGAAAGACTTGTTGGAGATTCACACCTATGCTCACAGCTATTCTTCATGTCACACCGATGAATCCTCCAGAAGTCATAGCTTAGGTGAGTTGGGTTTAGCCAGGTTGATTTATCTGACTTTGTGGCAAGAAGAGCTGCCAGCAAGCTTATTCGGGTCCTAACCGTTCCTTAATTGTTGAATTCCTTGTGTTTTAGAGGCTACTACAGCACTTACAACAATAACAACAACAAAAGCCAGATACTCAAGGCAGCTCTTCTAAAACCACCAATCAGTTTGAGGTGACAGCCAAGCTGGGGGACAGCTAATCCGGAGTTGCATCCTGTAACTCACCTTTATTTCATCGCATTTTAACTCAGCTCTGGATGGATTCAGCGTCATGAAGTCAGAGGAGGAGGGAATACGGCAATTTATTCATGCTTTCCACTGGAGTTCCACTGCAGACAGGAAATTTCTCTAAAAATGCAAATCACTTGGTGCCACACAAGTGTGACTTGCCAGCTGAAGCACACAGAGGAAAGGCCCGTCCCAGGGCTAATGTTTTTATGCTCTGTGATTGAATAAATCGACCCACTTATTACACCATCTTCACCTAAATTTTTATTTTTAAGCCCTAGCCCTAGATGAATGTGTCTAGGGGTAGTGGGGGGCTTTTCTCTAACACTCAGAGAATGAATTACACTTGTTAATTTGACTCTGAATCCTAGATATATCAAAATAAATACCATAAACAAGTGTTGAAGAAATCAATCTAGATCTGCTCAATATAAGAATGATCAAAAAGGGATTTGGGAGGACTCAGATGTAAAGCACTAAGCCCTTATGTAATATGACTTTCTGACATGATCGGTTTAAGGAAGGAGGAAACAATTTCTGAAGGCAGAAACGGCACACTCTTGTTGCATTAAGAAAAAAAATCCCTCAAAGGCCCACCTACACAAGGCATTAATGTGAACAGGTGTCCGTGCAAACACCTCTTGTTTTTCATCTTGACCTTCTTCTTAATTCATGGCGCATTGTATCGCTGAGTTTTCTTATGTTGCAGAGAGCAGCAATTACACACAACAAGTGTAGGGTTAGTCTTTAAATATAGATGAAACAACACTCTTAAAGCCAGGATACCGTGAGGGAGGGAGGTCTTCTAATTCTGTTTCAGAGAAAGTAAAGTTAGGAGAAATAAAAACCATATACAAAATCTTCCAAAATGCCATTATTGTCATTTCGAACTTGAGGCCCAAGTAGCCAAAACCAACATTTTTTTTTTTTGCCTGACCTTTTTTTTTTTTTTTTTAAATTTTAATTTCACTTGTATCAGGATAAGTAAGACAAGAGCTTTCTCACATCAGCCCTATTGAGAGACGGAGGTCACCTTTTCAGCTGTGACGTGGGTTGTGTTGACCAGGTTGTCGTGGTCAGTCACTCGGTGGTCTCAAGTGGTAGTTCCCCACTCACTCCTCATCCATCCAACAGCTGTTCCCTTAGGGAGGAAACACACTTGTGGCACAGAGGACCACTCAGAGCACAGCTCAGATGGGTGGATGCAGAGGCATGGCTGATGTGTGAGGAGACAGACTCAAGTCTGCCAGCTTAGATCAGGGCACGAACTTCAGAGAAGAAATGAAACATTCAGGAGGAGGCCCAGATTTCTAAAGCAATGGTTGACTTTCCCTGAGTCAATCTCATCTCAGGAGCACTCTGGGGTTTTTCCACTGGTATTCAAATGCTTTGATAGCATGGATGAGTAAAAAGCTAAAAAAAAAAAAAAAAAAAATCACAGAAGTATTTATTGATTAGAACATCCAACACCCATTTTATGTATGTTTATGACTTTATTTATGGAGAGATAAGTAGTGGTTATTTAATAAAATATTTTACATAATCTTTAATGCTGTATATATGTGTGTATCAATGTGTTGGTATGTGCCTGTGAGTTCAGATGTAGGCATGCGCATCAGAGTACCTATCTATGCTAGTGCCTGTGCCTGTGAGTGCAGAGGTGTGTGTGTGTGCCTGTGCCTGTGAGCGCATATCTATGCGTGGGCATGTGCCTGTGAGTTCAGATGTGTGCAGAGACCATGAGTATTGGGTTCACTCCCACACCCTGAGCTTCAGTTACAGGTGTTTCTAAGTCACCCAAAATGGATGCTATAAACTGAACTTGGAAAAAGCAGTACAGGCTTTAAATTACTAAGCCATCTTTCTAGCTCCACTAGAGGTCACTTAAAAGATGTTTTGGGGCTTGAACATGGGCTTATAATCACCATTTCAAAGAAAAACTTCCAGACTATAGATGTTTCTAACCTATATATTGACTTTTCTACCTATATACCCTGTACAATGTTTTAAACACTGTATATACATGTTTTCTGTTTGTTTGTTTCTTGTTTTTTTGAGACAGAGTCTGCCTATATAACTCTGACTGGTCTGGAACGCATGTACACCAGACGGGCCTCAAACTCACAGTATATATTTAATTAAAAAATTAATGTGCTTTGTAGTTTAGGACTTGCTTTAAAATGTATTAAAATATTGAACAGCACACATAAAATGTAAATAAATGTCTGTTGAAAGACAGAATAAATATGTCTATTAAAATTTTAGACGAGAATACAAAGTTGTATGAGAAAAACAATGCTCTCTCTCTACTCTCTATACAATCTAGTAAGTGTGTAAGAAGTAGACTTAGCAGTGTGTGCATTTCTCTTCTTGTTTTGGTTGCAGATTCTCAGTGTGTGGCTCAGGTTGACCTCAGCATTGGGATCCTTCTGCTGCAGCCTCTGTCTGTCAGGATTACAAACACAGCCTCCAAGCTTGGCAGATGGAGGTTTGGAGAATTTGTTTTTCTGTTGAATACTTTATTTAGTCATCTTACAAGTAGGTACGAAAATATCTAGTCCGAATTTCTGAAGTGTTTCAAAGAAGAAATGGTATGATTTAGTGTTCAACTTCTCCAAATAACTTAAAACAAGCCTTTGTCTTCTGTCATACCGAAAGAAGGTTCCAACTACACAAACACATCTGTTTTCACGGCTCAGTTTCTTTAAAGTGTTAGGAGGTATTGAGACGCCCTTCACAATAACTAGGGGACTGCAGTGTTGGTGACCACACACAGGGGGAGGAAGGGACAGAGGAGCTGGAAGTTTGCTGACCCTTCCTTCTATGAACATAACTGGCCTTCTTTGCCCAACCTTCTAAGGTTTTGTTACATCATGGTTAAGAAAGAAAAGCATCATCTCTTAAAACCAAAAATAATTTGTGTAGGAAGACATTATACAAATGACAGTGTCAAGAGTGGGATGGAATTACCAATTATAACACACTGCATTCAACGATGACAGCTAAGGGAAGATGACTTTATGGATAATCTCATGTCAATTAACTAAGTTGAGAAAAAAATTGATAATATTTTAACCCCAAGAATGCCACTGTATTTATATTTCTATCCTTTCACCATCTTTCATTAAGATGATGACCTGTGTCATTTTTAGCATTTTCTAATCTGAAACACTGCGATTGAAGACCTGAACACCAGGGGCAGGAGAGGTGGCTTAGTAGCCAAGAGCACTGGCTGCTCTGTCAGGGGGACTTGGGTTCCCAGCACACACCTGGCAGCACATAACCACATGTAATTCCAGTCAGAGGATCCAATATCCTCTTCTGGCCACCACTGGCTCCTGCACATATGTGGTGCACACAACCACATTCATACACATACACACACACACACACACACACACACACACACACACACACATACACACACACACATACACACACACACACACACAAATAACTTAAACAACAAACTTTAATCCCTGATTTAAAAATCCATGTACTATATGTAGCTTAAATTTTGGTTCATATGCCCCCAAATTTGGTTCATAACACATATATTAGGGCAGAAAGTAAACTGAGTGTTAACTTCAATGAAAACCCTTTTATTTTAATATCCAAATTATCCTTAAAAGTCTTTCCCCTACACAGTCTCTGATCAGTTATATTTCTTACTCAGATTGGCCTGTTCTTTCAAAAATATTTATTATATTTAAGTATATTTCTGTGAATATTTTTCACATTTAAATACCACCAAAAGATTTTTCCTTCCTCTTTGGCATTTGTTATCTTGCTCAGGCTTGGGTGGTATTTTTCACTACGATAGCTTACAAATTTATTTGGAATAATGTTAAGTGCCTACTGCTTTATCCATACCACTGGGGACTCTGTGAGACCACTTTTGCTAAACTATATGTCATATAAACAGTAAAGGGCTTTGAACTATGGGGAGAAAATGAATAGAATAGTCCCTATGTATTGAAATTATGGGAAAATTTTATAAGACCTTTTATGAAACAGTAAACAGTGGGTCCCTAGAAATCAGTAATTATCCCTCGTACATCATATGCCTTACTTTCAAGGCTAGTTATTGCTTGTGTGGATGAGGTATGCGTATGGGACACTGTTCTTAAAGGATGGCGATTGAAGAATTGGAACGTTTCTACCCTCAGCTTCCTGTTGTTTCTCCCCTAGAGGCATACACTGCTGCTGCTTGAGCACATTCTTTTCAGAAACAGTCTGTGCATTTTAAAAGGATAAAGAATCTATATTCATATACAAAAGAGTGCATATTTATGCTTTCTATTTGCACAAATGTCAGCACACTATATTCATATTTCTGTACAGATGCAATATACACTGGGCATTGTGCTCTCTCTTCTTAAATACACCAATTTTCTTTAGAGCCATTTAGGCTCACAGCAAAACTGAGCAGAAAGAATTCCTTATGCCATATCACACAGATGTGTCCTATCATATACAGCTGTTACCACTACCGAGAGTGCTCCATTGTTCCGACCCATGGACCCTCACTGATACATCATCGTCCCAGTTTAGAGTACAATTTTAGAGTACACTTTTGTGCGTTCTCACGATCTAGCCTTCAAGGATAAATATGTTATAAACATCAGTGTGTAGACATGGTGGTGTGCCTGAATGTGGTGTGGGCATATGTTTTCAACCTACAGGTATGCATCTCCATGTCTAGCAGATCATAGGAATTTTATCTAAAGAAAGAAGTAGGTTATCTACGTGGTAAGTTCTTTAATGTGAATACTACCCAGTTGTGTTGCTGGAGCTCGATGTGGTGTGCATATTTGCTATTGACCATAGTTCCTTGCAAATTTTACTAAGTGCAATATTTCTTCAGTTATCCATTTTTTAACTTATTGGCCTTAAAAACAATATGTGGAGAATATGAACACTTAATACTTTAAGAATAACATGGTTTTCAGAATTCTTGTATCTACAAATTCTACTTTTCATTCTCAGGAACCTAAAATAGTTTCCTGGGAACTTGGACAAAGTAGAAATGTTGGTATCAGAGAACAGAAGGGAAATGGAAAGGAGACAGAGTCAGCTGACTAGGGTTAGGTAGGAGCCTGAGGGGGACAGTGTTGAAGGATGCTGGAGACCCTTTGGGGCACCGTGCAGTTGTAGATACTAGAAAGACTTAGGGTTAACTATGGGAATAATTAAATGATATGACAGAAGACCAGATCATGGAGGCGAGACAAGAGAAAGTGAAGAATAACCGTGTAGATATTGAAGGTATCCAAACACACCAGGCTTACTGATGGAGTGGCATCGAGCAAACAGCTAAGAGCTTCACGGGATGAAGAGGAGGCTCAGTGAGGTTGCAGGGTACAATCAGAAGCAACAGGATTATACAGACTTATTGAGAGTTACAGATCATGTCCTAGCCAGCCACAAGTGGGAAGTAAGGTTAAAGTTATGTCCCAAAGGACTTGAGAGCACAGACAGAAGATGCTTTTGTGGGAAATACCGAGGAACAAAGATTCCAGGAGCCAGCCAGATTCCCATGGCACAGGGGTGTTGGGAGTAGGGGGAGGCTATCACTTTGTCTGGCTGTGAGCAGCTGACAACTCACAGGAAGCGTCTCCAGAGGTGGAGAGTTGGGAGAAGAGATGAGTAGAAAGGACATGCAGATGAGGTTATGGTCAGAAGACTCCAGGAAGATCAGAGTTTGTTGTCCGTGTCACCGCAGGCAATGCTTATAGGGACCATGGATCAGTGAGGGCACGGGTGGCACGGGTAGCAGCGGACCTATATTCTGAACAGTCTACTTCAGTATAGATTTGACATGCAAGGGAATTTACCATCATCATTTTGATTAATACTTGACCATTTTGATAAAATATGTGTTTTGAATACTTCTGTAAAGCTGACATATAGGAGCTTGTGTAAAATAATGGCATCCATGGACTTGTTCATTTCTACCTGTTTTCCTTGAAAATATAGTAGGCTAACAGTTACATGGGACTTCAGTAGGTGTATTCTAAATATTATTAGGTCTATTACTTAAATATAGTTCTGCTTACTTTAAACATTTTAAAGTTTGTTTGTTTGTTTATTTATTTATTTATTTATTTATTTATTTTTGTGACATGAAGAGACTATTATAGAGATCCACAACTGGTCAAAATGGAGAAGTGATGTGACGTTGGGGCTCTCAGCCATGAATGATACATCTATGATACAAGCCCTTAACTAAGGCTCAGGGCAAATAGAAGAGGAAAGAGTGGGAAGATTCAAGGAAGCAGAAGCTCAGGATACCTGGTGATAAATCATGTCCATTCGGCATCACTTGGAAAATGCACCCACTAACTCTCAACAATGTAATTGCCTGGCCAAGGCCACCACAATGACAACACCAGCTAACATGCCAATTCTGACAGAGACAATGTCACATGGCCATACTCTTAGATGAAGAGCCATAGGAGGTCAATCAATATGCAGAATTTCCAATCACTACCCATGACATAGCTGCTAAGTGCAGGGGTCACAATCTCACCCAAAGCAGCAGTTAGCACTTTGAATCATTTCATTTGCCGAATGAGCTCTCCCTCCACAGAGTTCTCTCCCCACACTTCCATTTGTCTGTCTTGCTCAAACTCTCCTCGGGAGACTCTGAGCATCCAGCCGAATGGAATATTTTTTCTTCTCTTAGTGAAACAACATTGTGTTTCACATTTGTTTTAGAAACTGCTAAGAACTGAAGGCCAGTTAGTCACTCTGCCTGTCCTTTCTCAGGCCGAGGAGCCAGTGAGGGTTCCAGGATAGCCTTTGGATGTTAGTGGACAGACACAATGCACTCAGCTCATCAGAGTCCGACCTTGGGACACTGGCTGCTTCGACTCAACTTCCTGCATTTCTTTGTGGCACCAGAAAAGCAACAGTGGGGTAGGGGAGAGTCCAGAACTCAGAACATACATGCACACATGGAGGCACATGCAAACTCTGGGGAAGAGGGTCCTTAGCATTCTTCTCTTTCTTTGAGGGCAGCTGACTTCCTGAACATGTTAGAGCTGTGTGTGTTTTGTGTGTGTGTGTAGTATATACATCTACAAAAGTGAAAGGCATACTTCAAAACATTGAAACAAATTTTTAGCAGCATGACCTCATCCTCAACCCTCCCTCCCTCCCTCCCTCCCTCCCTCCCTCCCTCCCTCCCTCCCTCCCTCCCTCCCTCCCTCCCTCCCTCCCTGTTTCGTTCTTTCCTTATTTCTTTCCTTTTCCTTTTCCTCTTCCCCTTCCTCTTCTTTTTCTCCCTTTAACATAAACAAGTTGACAGCAATAGAGTGAAGTGTCAGAATTATTAGATGAGGCTGTACCCGCACAGTGTCTCTTAATGATATTATTTTCCTTTTTGGAGGAATTTTAATGGAAGCATAAAACCAGCTAAGATGACTGGGATCACAACTAGTTTGCTTAAAACCTGAGCTAGCTTCTACCCTGACCTCACAGATAGCTCCCGCCTCAGCTCCCGCCACCCTTCACTCTTCACCGACATTAGTCACAGACTGTCCCCGGCAGGAAGGACCAGGCAGCATCTCTAAATATCATGTGAAAAGCATGCCCAGAGACACAGTTAAAAATATATAAACAACATGAGATTTGTGTCTTCTAGAAATAATAGGAAGCTCCACCCATGAAACCTCAGCAGTTACATGGCTGCTTAAACAAGATCTCTTTAAACAAGCACAACACCAACAGACATGCTAGCACGGAAAGAGAAGATCTCACCGGGCCCCACCCCTAGACACAGAACTAGAGGCAAGTCAGGAATGATGGGTGAGGATAGATAGTCCACCCCAGGGACGAGCCCCTAAACTGTTATCTGATACCAAGTGGTCAGCCCTGAAGTCATGTATGTGCAAGCACAAGTAAATGGACTGAGCAGTTTGCATTTATATATTTAAGCATTTATACACAAATATATGACAAGTAAAGAAAAAGAAGCCGTGAATTTGAGAGGGAGCATCGTGGTGGTGGGGGAGCTGGAGAGAGGAAAGGAGGAAACATAGACAATTATATTTTAGTTAAAACAACACAAGCAACTTCTGAAGACATGACCTAACTGGGCTTTGTGAAGTGAAGGCTGGAAGTGCACAGTTAATTTCACAAAGACTGATGTTTTATTAGAATGTTTCAAATGTTTCAAACCCGCTGCAAGGGAAGATTTCTTTCACCTCCTTTACAGATCACTGAAAATAAGAGGCAAGCCTGGCGCCACCCAGGGTTCAGCCATGCCGTTTTCAAGCTCCAAACAGGTATTGATTTTCATTTCAAACTCTAATGCCAGAATTAGCAGTGTCAGGTTGAATTAGAGGTGGATGGTTGGGAGAGCTCAAAAGCAAACTGTGGGCCCAGCCAGGCTGCTTTTTCTGGCGATTTCCTCCCTTTTCATGCTTTAAAGGAAACAAAGCACAGGATACAAAATCCCCTTCAGGTTTATTGCGCCCAAAGAGGTATTTAGCTCGGCTCTACTCCTAGGTTTGTGTAGGAGAATCTCTTCTCCAAGTTCACCAACGGGTGAGTGCACCTAGTGTGCGTCAGCCTATCCATGGTAACCATGTTTTATATTCCATAAGAAGAAGCTTGCCTGTGTTGTTGCTGATAGGAGCAATCTTGTGTCTTTGGAAACTTGAGGTCTTCTGATACACAAAGATGGCTTTTCTACCTGTCCTACACTGCCTCTCTTGTTGTACTAATGGTTTCCATAATTTATACGACAGCACAGTCAAGTATCCACAGCGTGGAGTGGGTGTAAACTGCATGGTGTTTTAAAGAACAGTGTACAAGATTTACTGCTAAAATGTTAATTCATGGTCTGTTATGGTCACAAGACAGAACTTGCTGCTCTGTACCTTCAGTACTAGGCTCTATTGACAGTACCTCAGATAGGACAATGTCATCTCACCCTGGATTCCTCCTTTTATGTAAGGAATGGCACAACAGGAAAAGCCATTTGCAAAGAGATTCTTTGCTTTCTGTACTGCAGCTGGGAAGCACAGCTAATTCCCTCTGTCAAACTCCCAGCTCAGCGATTGATGTTGGAGAAAGTTCAGTCTCCTAGAGTGAGAGGAGTTTACAGACTAGCCTTCGGCTTGCAGATCCTCCGCGCCAGCCTTAGGGGAGGACAGGTTTTATAAATAAAATATCGGTGAACAGCAGTAGTCACAATATTATTACAAACCTAAAGGAAAAAAAAAAAGATATCAAAGGGTTTGGCTACATGAGCCAGCAACAAGTCAGTACTGGCGTCTCTGAATCAGTCAGGGCTGGAACAGAATGCAAGACTAAATATTCTCAAAGAGGGAGTTCTGTATCAAGAATGAGGGGCGTGGGAGGTGTCAGAGTCTAAATAGACTGAGGACTAATTTTCCACTGGGCTCAACATTATGCTGTTAGGGATTTGTATTTGGGAAGCCATTACACACTTTAGGTGAGCACTAGGTTCTGAAAACTGATTTGTGATCCTGTTTTCAATACCCAGATATTAAAATACTGGCTGATCCATTAGTTCTGGGTGACTGTAGTTGAGGTGACAATATTCATTTGAAGTAACTTTTCCTGTAGTGAATGTGTGCGGGGTGAGGAAGGGTGGGGCGGGGTAGGGTGTGTGCAGTTATCCTCTCTCCCAATCCTGGAGTAAAGGGTGGTGATGCTAACGGGGAAGACGCAATCACACCTCCAATTTCACAGCTCAGTATAAACACAGCATCTCCCAGGAATGACCTGAAATTTAATTTAGTCTTGTATCACAGGTTGAAATCCAGTTCAAAGACTGACCAGAACCACGTGTCCACTATCCCAGAAGTGAGTTTTCTTCTGGGAGCTGTCATCCAAAGGGCCTTTGATCTGAAAATGAGCAGCGATCTCTGGACTCACCTCATTGGAGTTGACTGAATTTCAACATGTGTTTAAATAGAGTCAGAACCTGTGGTTTTCTTTAGCAAAGACTTTAGTCTGGTTTTTATGTCTATTCTACTATTTTCATGTGTGAGAAACCCTATTACCCATGAAGTTCAAAAGATATTATGTGCCAAAACTAGAATAAAAATTGTGTATCTGGAGTTTGCCATGGTTTTGTGCAGAGTGACTGGGGTAAGACCAACCAAAGATTCATTGCTTGTGGAATAAAGGCTGAAGGGACAACTCCATTTCCATTAGGATTAAGAGAGGTAGGCTCAGGTGGAGAGATGGCTCAGTGGTTTAGAACACTAGTTGCTCTTCCAGAGGACATAGGTACTATTCCCAGCACCCACATGACAGCTCACGACCACTTGTAATTCAAGACCCAGGGGATCTGATACCTTTTTCTGGCCTCTGATGGCCTTGCATGCACATGACAGCAGATGCATATGCAGTCAAAACACGGATATACATGAAAAAAAAAAAAGAAGAGAGTAACATTGTTTCTGAGTAAGCTCCTGTAAAAGCCGAGCTGTCTCCTACAACAGCCAACTGCAAACATACTTTTAGGTGGTAGGCATCTGCAGAATGTCTTTATCACATTTTATGGTATTGGAAATAACGCTCAATTAAAAAAAATTAGAGTAGGTCAATTAACCAAAGGGCATAAGGTTTCGGATGGTTATTCTCCGTGTCACATCACATTCTTCAGCAACTGGCAAGCACTCTTGAGCAAATGCACTCACACCTTCCATCCGTTTTGTATGCTGCATGTATATTCAGTGTGAGCTAAGACTTGGATGTCAGCGTGGGGTACTGAGCTGGGAGGTCAGTGCTGCCTTGTACTCCTCTGGGTAAGGGGTGAGTTTTGCAGCTAGTAGCTGTGCACTGTCTCTAAACAGATTTTATTTTTATAGGTTTGTCTCCACTGCTCCCTTTACTTAGTCTTTCTTGAGTGTGGTGTAATATACATAATTTCAATAACCAGGGACTGTCTCTGCACTCAAAACCACCTGCTGGCTTATATTAGCTAATTAATGGTGATTTATTTGAGTTACTAATTTGAGTGGAGCTGATTGTTTTTAGGGCAGTTTCCTTAAAAGAGTTTTTTTTTTTTTTTTTTGGGGGGGGGGGGAAGCTCAGATCAATTTTTTTTCTTTTCCTTTTCTTTTGACTATTTACATTTTTTCTCCTTTTCTCTCACCTGGGGCCTTGCATTAGAATATTTTAAGCCTCCTTTTATAGAATGTTGACTGTTTGACAAACAGTACTGATCGTGAATCTACAGACCACTGTCATTTTCTCAAGGGCTAATACAGCAGATTGTTTTAAACTCATTTCTGTCCCATTGTCTGACTGTGTGAATTTAATGGTGGCACAACGTATGTAGCAGGAGCAGCTCGGCAGCTAGGCCGTGTCTACTCTATCTTGTGGGATTTCTTTCTTTGTGGTTTTAAACAATGTTTTTAAACCTTTACTTTTATTTATTTATGTGAATGGATACTTTGCCCATGTGTTTGTCTGTACACTCTGTGTGTGTTGGATCCCCTGGGCCTGGAGTTACAGATGGTCCTGATCTGCTAAGTAGGTGCTGGGAACTGGACCCAGGTCTTTTCTGGATAAGCAGCCAGTGCTCTTAACCCCTTAGTCATCTCCCTAGCACTTGGTCTCTGTCTCTCGTTGTCTGTCTGTTTCTGTCTCTATCTCTGGTTCTCTGCTGGTCTCGGTGTCTGTAACATAGAAAAATCTATGTACTGTGAAAACTGACTATCTTTTTCACTGTGATTTAGTTTCTGCTGCTGTTACAGCACAGAGAGAAGCCTCTCTTCAGGCAAAGTGTGTGTGTGTGTGTGTGTGTGTGTGTGTGTGTGTACAATTGTTAGATACACAATTTGGGTCTGCAAGAACAGTAGCTTCATAATTTGTGGCATGGTTTACGTAGATTTCAAGAAATCTTGAAGTAATTAACTTGTGTGCCTGCCAAGACTTGGATTCAGGAGTATTTTCCTGAGCCCACACCCCTCCCAGCAAAGATTGTTCAAGTGATAGCAAAACGTATATTTTCAATTTCTGCTAATAACTCACATATACCTTTTTGGGAACAAGGTACAATTCATATGTGTATGTGTGTGTGTGTGTGTTTCCCAGTGACCACAGACTTAAAGGTTGACTGGCTTGTCTAATATTGAGGCATACAACTAAAGAATAATTTGCCATGTTTTTCTGATATGCTTTCAAAATAGAGAAAACACACACACACACACACTTTATGGTCACAGACATGACTCAAAAGCAGTGAGCTTGCTTGGAAGTCATGAGGCTCTGTAATCAGCACTACATGTGTTATATATTTATATACATATATAAATATTTGTATGCGTATAGGCACAAGTGTAATACAAGCACAGAATCCACACCGGCTATCAGAGTTGACAACCACAGCCAAGTTTTGCTATTGTCACTGAGCTGAGCTGTGCCTGTTTAGATAGAGTTACTTTGGTCTCTTGTAACTGAGGCTGGCATGATGTTTTCATAGTGACGACTCATCTTTGTATTCTCAATAGTTCAGCTCACGTCCTTGGTTATTCAAAATTAGGACATCCGGCCCACTGGTTTAGCTCACCGCTTTTGTCTTATCTGTGTGACTTTCAGCTTCATATGACAGAGAGGCCCCTTAGCTCTGTTGTTCTGCTTTTGATGTCTACCCCTTCCAACAATGCATGAGTTACGTTAAGCCATGAGACCTTCTAAATCTCTTTATGTTGAAATTAGTAAAGCCATGTATCTGTTCTTGATCTCCTCTTGGATGAAGATTTTCCCGAGCACACCCATTCCTCCATTTGTTTTCTCCTGTTTCAGATCTTAATAAATACAAGGCATTCTCATTGCTGATACTTTGAGTCCAACTCATTATCTCATGGAGGTTGTAGACCCCAGCTTCTGTTATTCCTTCAAAATGTGTAACAGGGGATAGTAATTGTTTAATGCTTTTCAGATAGATTTAGTTGAATGACGTGTTTTAAAAATATATAGTCTCTTTTAAATATATATATTTATATATACTAATTTTATGTGTACATTTGCCTGCATGTCTGTATGTGCATCACATGTGTGCCTGATACCATGAAAGACCAGTAGGGGGCGCTGGAGGTCCATCACATTGGAGTTATAGATGGTTGTGAGCTGCTATGTGGGTGCTGGGACCCAAACCTGGGTCCTCTACAAGAGCAGCAAGTACTCTTACCACTGAGCAACCTTTCGGCCCCTAAAATGTCTTTTTAGAGACTAGGTGAAAGAGGACAGAGAGCACATGGCAAGACAACAACGAGGCAGCATCAATCAGATTGTCTTGGTTACCATCTAAAGTGAGCCCCAAGAGAGGAATTGGAACTCGAACAGCGGGCACTGTGACTACCCAGCATGCACTCACAGACCACCAGGATGTGTCTGAGTGTCATCTGCACATGTTTCATTCTCACATATAGGGTCTTCATTTTTTAATAGGTTGAGTCCATACAACTGCTAAACTTTGTTCTTGAGAAAAGATACCACTCATTAAAAGAGCTGGTTATTGCTAAAGCCACAGGGAAGACTATAGCGATGTCCAGAGAACTTCGTTCTCTGCTTGTGGCCCGTCTGCTACGATGAAGCCACCCACTGACATTTCAAGAACACAGATCGGAGAAGACTCCCAAATAGGTACCTATGTTGACACATACGGATGTGAACTTCCTCATGATTTCTAACACTCAGAATGAGGTTCTGCAGTAAGTATTCAACCACATTATGATTGGTTCCATCTCATGAGTGATTGAGGGAGAAAATAGACTGCGATTTGTAGCTGCTGTCTTGTGCCAGATTCTTATTAAAACCAGCACATTCCTGTAGCCCAGAGGGCTGACAGGTTCTTCCTAAGCAGGAGTGCTGCTGGAAGCTAACCTCGAGGGGCTACTGAGAGAGTCAGAGATGCAGCCTGCCCCTCTAAGGAGGCCTGGGAGGGGCAGAGAACATGGGAATCTTATTGTGTTGCCAAGCCTCCGTCACCCTGATAAATAATATTTCTTAAGGCTCTGCTAACTTCTAGTTCTATGATTAATTGGTTTCTAAGTGCACAACTAAGAATAATTGATCTGAAAGGGAAACACCTTTGAATCAGTGTGGGAGGTACAATGTACACCCTCGCCACGCGTTAGCTAGCGTTTTTTCCTGTTTTGTTTTTTATCATGTTCAAACATAGGTGTCGTTTACTTCTATTTCATCACTTGGGCTTGACATTCTATCTAAAGATGATCAAAATACAATAAAAGGATTGCTGCCAGACGAGGCTCTTAACAACCTTGAGTGAGGTAAGGCTTGGAGACACTGTAGAGGAGCAGAAAGGCGCTGAATAAATTCAGTTCAAACAAGACACTCCTGTCCTGAGGTACCACTAATGCGCCTGTTTTTTTTTTTTTTTTTTTTTATTGTCTGAAGAAAGTGACAGCGAGTGTGAAGACAGGGTTTTGTTCTTTGCTTTCCCACGAAGATCGTCGATTTCTAGTTTACTGCCTTCACCTTTCATGGACGAGACGGTAACTCTAACATCAGCATTCTGTACGTGTTCCTATGTGACAGAGCTTCCTTCTCAAAGCCTTGACTAATGTTATACACCTATTTTGTGCACCATCTCATCACATAATAGGCCTAGAAAATACAGTGAAGCTGGCTGTAGGGACTCCAGGGTTCTGGATGTGGAGGCAGGAGGACTAGGAGTTGAAGGTCATTGGCTGCACTGTCAGGTTGAGGCCAGCATCAACTGAGCCTTTTGACATGCTATCTAAAACATTTAAAAACAAACAACCAAATAAAGACACAAATGTAGTTCAAATTTGGAAGAATTTTGGGCTTATTTAAAATATTTTGGGAGCTGGAGAGATGACTCCTGGTTAAGAGCACTGGTTCCAGAGGACCCAGGTTCAATTCCAGTACCTACATGGCAGATCATAGCTTCTGTGACTCCAGTTCTAGGGGACCTGACAACCTCACACAGACATGCATACAGGCAAAACACCAACACACATATAAGGAAAATTAATAAATCAATAAAAAACATAAAAATTGTTTTCATCTTGCATTGGTGATGAGAGAGAGAGAGAGAGAGAGAGAGAGAGAGAGAGACCCATCCCATAACAGAGAGAGAGAGAGAGAGAGAGAGAGAGAGAGAGAGAGAGAGAGAGAGAGCACTGGTAGGTTCTGGTATAATGTAATTCTGAAGATTAAATCTGGGTCACAAGACAAGTGACCTACCACTGAGCTATGTCAGTAGCTCTTTATTTTCTCAGGATAGTCTTGCTATGAAACTCAGGCTAGCCTTGAACTTTAGCTTCCTCCTGCCTTAACTTCCTGTATATTTTAAAGGCATATGCATGTTGTTTTATATATATATATATATATATTAAATACAATGGTCTACTGTTTTATAAATTTAGAACATTATACTCTCAAGGTAAAAAGGAAATGAGGTGTGGTGGTGCACATCTTTAATCCCAGGACTCAGTAGTCAGGAGCAAGTGGATCTTGCAAGTTCAAGACCAGCCTGCACAACATACATAGTAGTTCCAGGAAAGCCAGGGCTACATAGGGAGCACCTGCCTTAAAGAAGAAGAAGAGCCAGGTGTGGCACATGCCTTTAATATTTGGAAGGTAGAGGCAGCCTGATCTACATAACAAGCTCCAGGCCAGTCAAGGCCACATAGTGAGACCCTGTCTCAAAACAGCCACAACAACGAAAGAAAGTTGGCAATACAATTTACACAGAGATAAATTATTAAAACAATCAAACTATAATTTAAGTGCCCAATTATTTCTTTAAAAGAAAGAAGAAATCACAAGGAAGTGTGTGTACAGAATGCAGTAGGCTTTTCACTTACCACTATACAAATCAATTAATGGGGTGAGTTTGGAAACAAAGCTCTAGTTTTTATCTTATGGGAAATAAATACATGATTGTTCAGTGATGACAAAGGATTCTCATGCCAACATACTTGCTAGCTTGCACTTCCAGTCAATTCTGTGTGTCATGTGGCCCTAAATCAAGAGCACCCGAGACAGACAATGTCCAGAAGATGGGCAGACCTGGGCTTCAGCCCAGACTCACCATTTCAGATGGTGGTAATGCTTTGTGGCAGTATTGGGAAAGAGATGCTTGGTCTAGGAGGGCAAATTTAAAGGAGACAAAGCAACTGTCAATAATTCTGACACTAATTCTCCACCCCTCTAGAGGGCTCTGCTGCTCAGAGATGCCACATACTGCATTCTTGGGGTGCACAGAACACTCGGGGCAAGGTAGGAATCCTAGGGAGTGAATCTGAGGACCAAAGAGGTCTGAGTTGTAGTATTACTACTCAAACTCAGTCTCTTTGCATATCTCTGGGCAGGAAGAGGAAGGAGGAGGAAGGAGAGGGGAGAGGGAGGGAAGGGGACAGAAGAGGAGAGAGGGAAGGAAGAAGAGAAAAGGAAAGCTATAAAGCAAGCAAGCAAGCAGATGGTCATACAAATGTTTGTATTTAGAAACCGATGCCAGTAAACTTAGAGAAACGACCAATTGCCAAATCTCAAACAGAAGACCATGGTTGCGTAAGTGAATAGTTTTGACACAGGTAGAAATGAATTTGGTCAGGATCACCATGTACAACCTGGGTTTCCTTATTTTTTTATTTTTTATTTATTTATTTATTTTTATTTATTTTGTAGACTTAATTTTTACTCATCTCTCTTGTGAGTCTGCATGTATGTACGTGCACATACATGTAGGTGTCTTTGGAGGCCAGAAGGGGGCGACGGAGCTCTTGGAGCTGGACTTACTGGCATTTGTGAGCCGCCTGATACAGGTGTTGGAAACCCAACCCTTAGACTCTGCAAGAGCAGGAGGAACTCTTAACTGCTCAGCCATCTCTCCAGCTCCTTAAAGCTATTTTTTTTTTTTTTGTGGTCACTTCTCTTGATTTCTGCACCAATACATACTGCTAAGCAGAAGATTTCTAATCCCTCCATCATCTCCCTGGTATTAACGGGTATATAAGGATAGCTTCATTTTGTAGGGGATGGGAAGGGCCAAGTATTCATAAATGACTATATATTGTATAGATTTCCTGTCTGATAAAAAGAACGAATGAGGAAAACTGAATCGGTTGTGATGAAACCATTAATTTTTAATATTTGCTAATATTTGTTGTAATTGTTAAACCCCACTGCAGTGATTTTCAGAGCTGGTGTTAATGACTTACTTTGTGGATAGGTAGACCTCAGCATTACATTTTGTGGGATCTTTGTTAAGTGTATGAAATCATACTCTTGCCAGATACAAATGGCAAATCTTTTTTTTCCCTCGCTTTCTCTAAAGAAAACCTCTGGTTAGATTAGAAGAGATCTTGCAAGGGTGGTGAACTGGGAAGAAGTCAGGCAGCGGGCAGAAGTGTGCCTTTACAGCTAGACATTCAGCAGCAACTAGGGCGAAGGTCAGTGACGAAAGCCAGTGGGAGCTCCTTTAGAATTGTTCACTAATCACACTGCCCAGGAAGCCCCAGAGACTGTGATGGCCGGCCAGCCATTGTTAGCAAGGTGACCGACAGACCAACTCTGCAGACTCCGGGGGGAGTCCAGCTCCAGCTCCAACTCCTGCTAGTCTAGAATTGGTGAGTCTTGGTTTTAGTTTTCTGTGTGTGTGTATGTGTGTGTGTGTTCATGTGTGCATGTGTAGAGGCTAGAGGCTTACGTCACGTGACCTCATCATGCTCCCACCTCACCTTTTTAGGCAGTCTCTTGCTGACATCAAGGCTCCCTGGCTGGCTAGAGTGGATGGTCAGTGAGCCTCTGCTTGGGACCCCTTTGCCTCCATCTCCATCCCAGGATTACAGGAGTGCGGAGCCAAACTTAGCATTTTATTTGGGTCCTGGGGATCTGAACTCAAGTTTTACACATGCGGAGAAGCACTTTGCCCTCAGAGCCTCTCTCTGGCTTCATGAAGGGCTGTGTCTTGTGCCCTATCACCCTCTGGCTGGGACACTGGGGGGAGATTACTTAACACCTCCAAACCTTCACTCGCTTACTGAGAAAGCGAGCTTCCCCACCCTTCATGTTCTTTGTTCTGTTTTGACAACTGCCCTGGATCCTTAGTAGTTCTGTTCTGATGGTCAATTCCTCATCTTTCTCTGACTTTCCTCTTACCCAAATGAAAACTGAACATTTTGTCCCATTGCTTCAGGCCTGGTAAATATGACCGCTCACTAATAATTCACCTCTCAGACAATAATATGCCTTAATTTAGTGGAAGGAGACACCCCTTCTTCATCACAACCCACATTTATATAAAGAACTGTAGTTTACACAGTGAAATCTTGGTCAATCCACACAGCCCATGCCAAGTAGGACCCCACTGCCTACACTTTATGGGTGAGGGGTGGGAATAAACAGTCAAATGATGTTTTTTTCAGGGATACATGCATAACTTGGGACTCAAGTTCAAGATGAGCTACTGCTAAGTCCAGTATTCATTGACTGTTGTAGTCAGTATGAAGGAGAGGGAACACTGAGAAGTACAAGAATTTCCTACTGGGCGATTGATACCACTAACACAGCAATGGAGAGATGCCTCCTGCCATTCACAGATAAGTGTGCTGAAGGCAAGCTATTTAACTTGCCCGGGTCTCAGTTTCTTTGTCTTTAAAATGGAAGTGTTGGACAAGATAACACCCTGGACACATCACAGTTCTAAGATGCTGTGACTCAGTGAACACACAAACACCATCCTTGTGGGTTTTAGTGCCAATTTCCATTTTCTTATCATTTTGTATCAGGTGTACATGGAGTTTGTAGTTACCAGAGAAACCTGATAGAGTTTCAAAAGTGTTTTGTGACATTTCAAGAAAGAAGCAAAGATACAGAAAATTGAAGATTTGACTGTGAGCCTTTAAACAAGGCAGTGTCATGTTGACCCAGCAGCACCTCCTGAGGAATTGCGTCCTGTCTCACGGTGCTCAGTTTTAGGATAGATATACAAAGGGGAAGTGATATCAACAGTCAACCATCCCAGCAGCTGAGTTAGCTTGGGTTTTCATAGGGTCACCAGTATGGAAACACAAACATACTCATGGATTAAACTGGATTAAAAAGTCAGATGTGAAGCAAGATCAAGCCATGCAGCCCATATTGACCTTGCCCAAGTTTAAGTACTACCCTCTATTTATTATTATAAGCAGTTGGATAAGATGCAGCTCAGTAGTAGACAACAGGCTAAGGGCAGAGTTAAAGGAAAAGATGTTTCAAACTAACTGCCCCCTTCCTTAACACAATGAGGCTGGCCAAGCTATGAAATTGTGATGGAAATATTTGAGCTGGTGTGTCTGAAAAAAAAAATATACTGATCATTTCACTCTTCCTGGCTTTTAATGCTCCAGGGTTTTGGAGACGAATAGGAGTAATAAGTTCACTTTGCAGGATTAATGCAGTAATTCTTTATCATAAGGGCAGAGCATTACCTCAATCTGATTTTGCTACAAAATGGTTCAAAGTCTATTTTTAATGATGGCCCTAATTTGTTAACACCTTTTACATTATTAATCCCCTTTATATCCAAGTAGTTATTGCATGTCATAACAATGTATCTATGCAGGGAATTTAATAGTGTTTTCTAGATGTCAAGAAAAGGCTTGTTCTGCAAAATGCTATTAAACTGATAATGAGCTAAATATTTGCCATAGCAAACCCTGAAATTACTATATCAATCAGCATTGGGCCCTCTTATTCAATAAACAGAAATTAACCTATTAACTACAACTTTCAGCCACAAAACGCTGCTTCCAGCCCCTGATCGCCATCCCTAGTCTTTATTTTCTTAAAACCACGTATTGTCCTAAAGTCTCCGAGTTTTGGGTAAAATTTCAGTGTTAACGCTGGTGATGCAGACCCTGAACAAGATGTGAAATCATGGGTGCTTTTGCAGCTACGGTGGCTGTGAGTAGTTTTAACCTTCCTTTAAGGTAGGCACCTACTTATACACAAAAAAATTAGATTCTACCAGATAAAATAATGAAACATGCTTCTAAATCATGCTTTCAGATTTTTCCAGATTTCCATTACTTAAAATGAAGGTTTCTCTAGTAATTATAGAATGTGACTACAGTATCTCTATAAAAGATATAGGAAAGGTGGCTGAGGACCAGCCATTGGTCAAATACGGCATTCAGATATTAAAACAGAGACGAAGCATTTATTTTTCATAGCCTCAGAAGAAAGCTGTATATTCAAGGATACATTATATATAATCAAAGCCAAAAGAAAGCCTCATTCCTACTGTGTTTTAAGCAGTCCCGGGTGAGTGTATTGGGCAGCTTCATGGGCTGCCCAGATCCAATTATCCTCTTAGTGACACTCAGTAGCATTTGGCTAAAGATCAATGCTGTATGGCAGTGTATGGGAACTGGGTTTAGTTCTGACAGCACTCTGCTGGTACTTACATAGTTAAAAGAGTTTGCATGTCTTTGGTTGTCTTCATGATTTCTGATTTTCTGGGCAACGTGACACTACACATTTTATGCCATTTAAAGTCAGGTGATGTTGATGTTTAAATGGTGAGGTTAGAGATTACATGGGTGGCTGTGTGTATCAAAAATAATATTTTGTGGCTGTGTTTCATAGTTTGCAGAGCTTTTGGTTTCTGTTTCTACAGGTCCTTTGGAGCAGGCAGAACAGCACAGTGTTTCTATTGAGGAGTTACAAGGTAGCTCTAGAGCAATTAACTGATTGGTTAAGTCAGTGTGGGCACTAGGGAGAGGGCTCACTTCTGGTTACCTCCCTGACTCACTAGGGGAAGCTGATATATTGTTGAAATGCCACTCAGTTTGAAGCCCAAATTCCTTGGTGTGAAGTCTCTCCATCTTTTTTTTTTTTTTAACATAAAGTTACAGGGCACCCCTGATATTTTTGACACATGCACAGATTTTATAATACTCGAGTTAGGGTAAACACCTGTTTCCTCCAACGTGTGCCTTTTGTTTGTAATGAAAGCATTCAGATTTCTTTCTTCTAGTTTTAAAAAATGTATCCACTATATTATTGTCCTCAGTAGTCACGCTCTTGCATCCAGGAGTTGTAGAGGGTTTAAAAGTGCAGCCAGGGCAGAGGACCCAGGGATCTTGTTGAAAAGCAGACTGTGGTCAGCAGATCTGGAGGAACCTGAGAGTCTATGTTTCTAAAAGGCTCCTGGACTCAGGCAGGCAGAGCTCAAGCTGAGGATCAGATCATTCTCCCTTAACACCAGGACTCCATGGAGACCTTGATGGGCAAATGACATATCTCCAGGGGCTCTTTCAGATGGAAGGATTTACTTCTTTGAGCGGCCCTGTAATTTCTTTGATTTCATTGGATCCTGTATGGCTTCCCCGAAACACATTCAGTTTGTTCCAAGTTAAGTAGTCTTGTAAAAGCATACTCTCTAGTTAGAGCATTTGGGAATAAGGATCAAGTAGGGCCTCAATGGTAGTTCTAAGAATAGATTTACAAATTAGCTTAGGGCCAGATACCTGCTCAGTCAGACTCCAGTGCATGGCCTCATGTGGCTGAGCCTTAGACCTTTAGATTGTAAGGTGGGCGCAGTGTGCAGAAGCTGTGCATCCAAACCCTGTACACTGGAGAAGAGCAGGCACCCCACCTATAGCCAGCACCATGTCTTTGTAGGAAGAGACAATGACGCCTGCAAATTGCCAAGCATCCGGCTGAGCCTGGCGTTGCAAGGGCTCCACAAATCTTAGTCATTACTTTGTATTAGTGCTAAGGTCTTATCTGTTATTATGTCCAATTAGTACATGGAGCCCTGATTTGTTGATACCCTAATAAGGACAGGAACCATTGATTAAATAGACTAATCATAATCTTGGATGAGGGAACAGGCCTTACAGGCACATTATGTGAATATGCCTAACAGCAGAGAGCAAAGCTTTCTTGATTAAGAAACGCACGGACTTTGGTTGTCAGTTTTATGTTATTATCACAGAGACCTGTGGCTCTCAACCTTCCTAATGCTGCAACCCTTTACTGCCACTGGGAGCAGATAGAGGGAACTTGTCTTAAGCACTGCCATTTTGACTTCAGACTCCACTTTACCTATGCTGACCAACCTCCTCTCTAAGCACCGATAGGTATGCAAAACATAATGACTGTACCTAAGAACAGAAAGAGCAAATGAATTTGATTGGTTGGGCAAAAACCACATTCAATGTCAGTTGACAATGATGGAACCCTGGGGAAAGTCCCTAATCCCCAAGTTCTGATTGGTGAAAAATTATAACTGTAACTTGGCCCAGAGGCTTGGGGGGTTTTGTGGTTACAAACCCTGCTTCAGCCCCTACTCAGGGCTGCCAGAAGAAACAAGGCACTGGAGTTCTTGTCTGGTGGTCGGGATCCATCAGCCACTCTGTGTATGTGGTGGGAATAATAAAAGATTTTGTTGTTTCGGGAGCCAGCTAGTGTTTTCTCACCCCTTTCCTTGTGGCCCACAGCAGACACAGTGTAACAAATACAGTTCTTCATGATGTGGTAACCCCAACCCTGAGACTATTTTTGTTGCTCCTTCATATCTGTAATTTTGTTACTGTTATGATTGTAATGTAAATAACTGTGTTTTCCAACTGTCTTAGGCAACCCCCATGAAAGTTTGACCCCCAAAGGGTTTGTTTGAGACAAGTTGAGAACCACTGCCTAGACGGTCCCTACTGTTTTATATATACTATAACTGCATCATTTCCCTCCCAGCCCCTCTGATGCACTCCCCTTGCTCTCTCAAATCCATGGCCTTTAAAAATATTGTTCACATGCGCGCGCGCGCGCACACACACACACACACACACACACACACACGCACATATGCACGAAAGGATGGATTTCTTTTGTTGTACCTGATCTTGGCACTCTCTCTCCCTACATGCGGTGCCTTTGAAATTTCTAGGTGACCTTGAAGTATCTAAAATTTTACCAAAATTTATAATAATATGCTAGTGGGATTTCCACACTCTGTGTAAACACAAACTGCTCAGCCTGTATAATGTTCCCTGAATGTATATGACCTCAGGGCTGACCTCTGTTACTGCATAAACAAATCGGTTTCCACCATTTTTAAAAGCCCATCAGATTAGATTTCACAGCTTCTTTGTATGGGAGCACTCATTGACCGTCCAGATTTTTAGATTTGGCTTTTCCTTTTTCTCCCCACCCCTAATTTCATCCATGATTCCTTTGTCCCCCCAGTAAGCATGTTAGAATCTGCTTCAGTGAGGCTCACACAGTGAGGCAGCTTGTTTTTTCTGCAAATGTCTTTATCCCGCCCATGGTCGTAAGGTTTTCCGTGTTTACCATTCTGGGTGGATGGTGACTTCTCTTGTTAGAGCAAGGTTCATGTCTTGACTTCCATTACTGTCATCAGATAGTGTGTCATCTTGTCCTGTCTAGTAAAGTCTTCGCCTTCTGGCTGCTATTCAGATCTTTGCTCTCTTTGAAGTTCTGCAGTTTTACTCTGAGGTTTCCAAACTGTGGATCTTTTTTTTCCTCTTTTATTTGACTGTGTTGTGAACCTCATTTCTTGGCCCTTCTCATTCTTAACCACTGGGCTACTGGGTGGTGCTTTTCTCCTATTTTCTCGTGATGTAGCTCTCCAAGTTTTGTATCACAGGTATTTCTAATTGTTTCTTTAAAAAGATTTATTTTTATTTGTATCTGCATTTTGTCCCTATGTATGTATGCATGTATGTATGTATAGATGTATGTATGTATGTATGTATATATACATGCATGTATGTATTTGTGTATATGTATGTACATATGCATGTATATGCATGTATGTGTGTGTGTATGTGTATGTATGTATGTATGTATGTATGTAAGTATGTGCAACATGTGTGTGCCTGGTGCCCACAGAGCTAGAAGAATCTGTTAGATTCCTTATTACTGGACTTAAGGATGGTTGTGAGCTGCCATGTGGGTGCTGAAAACTAAACCCGGGTCCTGTGCAGAAGCAGCAAGTACTCTTAGTCACGGAGCCCTCTCTCCACCCTGCAGTGTGTGTTCACTCCCTTTGACGGTAACTTTGTCAATGGCATCTCTCCCTTTGCCCATTCACATTTTTAAAGGCTTGCTTTTTTGCTTTATCAGCTTTCCATTTAACTGGATCCCATCAGACGTTCAGCATATCTGTGAGGGTTTTATTAAAATTCCTTCTACATTTCACTGTTTATCATATTATTTTCTCTTTGGTATGAGCTCTTAATTCATTCTTTTGGTTTTTGAATATTAACTTAGTAAACCCAAGCCTACTTTGGTCTGGATATCTTCACTTGGTAGAGAGGAGCCACAGTATGGTGACCGATCTTTCTTCAATCAATGGACACTATCTCAAGGGGTCCCTTAGCTTGACTTTGGAACAGCCATTTAATGACCCAGCACACATCCCCTTTCATTCTAGAAGATTAAGTGTCTGCCACAGTTTGGACCTTGCGTGTCATCTAAAGGGGAAGTCCTTGGGTGATTTACGCTGTCTGTCTCTTCTATAAAGAGATCGTAGGATTCTGGACCCTTCCTCTCTGCCCATCTGCTTCCTGGCCATGAGATGAATGCATTATCCTACCTTGAGCTCCTGCCACATAGTGCTCCCCTCCCCCACCCTTCATACCTGGCTGGGCCCTAACAGCAGCACATCCACCTGATTGTGGATGGAGCCTTCAAAACTGTGAGCACAAACAAGGCTTTTCTCTTCATACGATGATTGTCTCAAGCGCTTGACGTAGTAGCAGAAAGCAGACTAACACACTTTTTTGTCTCTCTGGTCTCTAAGGTGATGTTTTTCCTACTGCACTGCAGCAGCTCAAGCATTTAAAAGATGACTTTGAGAAACTTGCAGTATGTCAGCTCACCCAGCTTACCTTGTGCCTGCATTTCTGTGTGAAGGGGTTTGTGTCCATCGTCAAACCTAAAGCCAACACGGCTTCTCTTAGGTGCGTTCCATCTGTCACACCTCAACAGGGACATTTCACCTGTGAGTCTCTTCTCTGTTGGCTCCCTTGGCTCTTTTGCAGACCACCAGCCATCAACTCTGGGACCTTTTCTCTGACTTCTTTGCTGTTTTGTAAGCATGCAGACACACCCTGGGTATTTTCCAGTGAAGCTCTGCATTTTAGAAGTTTTGGAAAACACTCACCATATTTCAGTGGGAATAAAATGCTCTCCGGTGGCCATGGTTTCCATGGTGAGCCACCATGCTCTCCTGCCCACCTCCATTGTGGCCTCCTCAGAAACACAACGCAGAACACCGTTTATCTTTGTTTTCTAGTTGTACTCTCTCAGGCTTATTTCATAAAATATCATGGCTTCCAGTACTATGCATAAATAAATTATACCCCACCCCATCTTGAACGTAGTCTATCAAAAAGTCTTGGTCCTGAACACAAACATGTCTCAAATCTCTCTGTTCCTCTCTACCCCACACTACGTTGGTGTCACTACCCTGTTGCTAGCAAAATTTTCAGAGGGACAATTTCAGTATGCTATTTAACTTTTTTTTTCTATTCATTTTCCTTTGGGTAGGAATTACGCTGACCTGTCTCCTTTTCACTTTATACTTGGGGTTCGGCGCGCTTCTGTTCTGACAGACTGCAGTGAAGAAGCATTCATCCGCATGTGCAAGTAGGCCAAACAGCAGCTCCCAGGGTGGAGGCGGCACTCCGTGGCAGAACACCTGCTTAGCATGTGCAAGGTCCTGGGTTCATCCCCAGAACCATAAAAACAAAATAAAGAAACCCAAGCAGCTACTTCCATGCTGCCATTTTCCAACTTAATCATGTCTGGCGTTTGTACCCTGCATATATACGGATATACATTTCTACATCTGGGAGACAATGAGTTATATGTACTGAGTTCATTTTCAGACGTGACGAGAAACCGAGTGGCCACACAGAAGCATCTAGAGACGCTGCTTCAGACTTTCGCATGGGCAACTGCTCTGAACGGTGAGGGAGGAGCTTGGTCCCACTACAACTTGCTGAGAGTCAGTTTAAAGGTAGTTTACAAAAATGAAAAATGTTGTGAACATACAGTTTCACAATTATTGTGTGAACAGCTTAGAAAAGGACTTGGTAATAATTCATTTGGTACTGTCAATGGGTATTACTGTCTAGTTACAGTTTGTGTTCTTTCCTCTGCACCGTGCTTCCTTCCAACTAATTTCCAATTTTTTTCTGAATCATTTTTACTTTTCCTAATGTTTAGGTATAGCTCAAGAACATAATTCAGACTGATAAATTTTAAAAGACATTTGCATAAGCTTACAGACAGCTTTCGAAGTATATTATTAGCTGAATTCAAGCAAGGTATCTTCTTAAATTGGCTCCACTGCTGAAAATCTCAGAGCTGTAGCACTGGTTTTAATATTTAGCCAATTGCCTAGATGATTTTTTAAATAAAAGTAGACGACTAGATTATCTGCTTCATCTCTGTCACAATGGGCCGATGTAGTCTGGATTTTCAGACCAGGTTCTAATTAGGGAGATTAGGCCCTGCGTGGCTGAGTCTGGCCATCACTTCGTTCATTCCATGGTCGCTGGCTCCCAGCTATGGGGAGGCTGCCAAGGGCTCATTTTACTTCCGTTACATTGGTTCTGAATCTCTACTTAATGGAAGACTAACCTGGAAGCTAGTCAAAAATCAGACTGAATTTATAGGTTTGCGTGTAGACTGGAACCACCTGCTATTTCTACTGCCTTTAAACTAGATGGCTAGAGCTAGAAAGTGAATCTTAAATTCAAACAATCTTTTTGGCTGATAAAATGTTATATTTCACCCTCACCTGGACTTAGTAATGACATTTATAGCTACTTGGGATTCTAGACTTGTGCAGATTCTCAAAAATTGGAATGTTTTACAATTTGAAACTATTATGCATATTTTTATGTCCTTGTGAAGTGTCAGAGATAGTACTCACAATCCTAACAAAAATTTTTAGTCCTAAAAGAAAGCAAAGACCATTTAAGTGAGATAAAAATAGTATCAATTTTCAGTAAGGAAGATAAAAGGAAAATACTGTTTAAAAGCATAGTTATCTACTGTCCTCTAAACCCCCCTACTTGAAACAAGTGTGGCATTACAGTTTGTGGTACATCTTTGCAAATATTTCAATTAAATTTTAACAGTTGTAAAAGGGTAGTTTTAGAATTATAAAATTCCCATATGTTTTTCACATCTGCTAAAACCTATGCTTCTCCCCAAGCTGAGTGTAGTGGAATCCTTTTCCCAGGGCATCTGGGGAGCACGTGTAAGGTAAGGCCACAGTGCTGTAGAGGAGTCCTGGAGGATTAGGGCAAGGCACCAGGCTGTTTATCTCCAGGACAGAGTGTGAGCAAGTGAACGGCACTTTCTGAGTTTCATGTAGTGCTTGTAGTGCTTGTGTGCATGTGTGCATGTGTGTGTATGGCACTTTCTGAGTTTCATGTAGTGCTTGTGTGTATGTGTGTTACAAGGACCTTCAGGTTTTTTGTTACATCTTGAATGGCTAAAACACTTCACAAACACAAACTGCAAAGTAGCACTTTTTGTTTGCGTTTTCGAGGAACTATCTCTTAAACGTGTGAAAAAATACTTACTTAACATGTATATCAATCATCATACTTCCTAGGCTCTCATACTTACTTGTTTGTGTGTTTCTCTATTAGTGTGTTTTCTGCTGCTATAATGGTCGATCAACCATATGCAATGAACCAGAGGCAGCTAAGGAACACTGAGAGCAGGAGAAACTGTCCTCCCCAGAGCAGGAGAAACCGTCCTCCTCAGGGAAGAGCACACCAACTGGTCAGCTCTGAAAATACATATGGAAGTAACATTCTAAGACTGAACTAATTGTATTTGCATATTTAGGAATGTATGTATGTATGTATGTATGTATGTATATGTATGTATGTATGTTTCACAACAATTAGTGAAAAAAGAGACTTTGACTTTGAAAGAGAGGAAGGAGGGGTATGTGGGAAGGGTTGGAGGGAGGAAAGGGAAGGGAGAAATGATATAATTAGTTATAGTAGAATCTTCAAAAATAAAAGAAATAATTAAAAGTTACCAAAGGGTGGGTTCTTTATAAGAAATAATATTTTGGGATTGTTCAGCTTCTGATAAGGACCCATCTGGGCTGCATCAGATCATGGCAAATGGTGTCTCGGTGGGAACACACGTGAGAGGGAAAGATGTCCTAGTGAGACAGGAAGCCAGAGACACAGCAGCCAAGTTTGCTTTTTTTTTTTTTTTTTAAATGGGAGCTCACTCTTCATGGAACTAATTGTGGCCTAAGAGAACCATGTTAACTTTCTTGGAGGTCACTCTCCTCAATCTAACTAGGGCCTCCCCACCTCTCTTCCTAACTGTCCCACCACCCTGAACTGCAGCACACTCAGGAGCTGAATCTTTGTCAGACTCCCTCCATGTCCACCCAGTTCCTAGGATTTGCTCAGGTGACGAATCAGGAAATAAAAATCAGATGGTCAAGGTGGGATTGCGATTAGAATCCATGGCTCTGCATCTCCTTATAGATAACTTCTTGTTTCCTTCCCAATTGACTGGAGTTTGTGAATTTGTGGGTGTGTCACAAGCATCAAAATGCCCTAGTGACTTTGTTCAGAAATACACCTGCCATTATAACTTCAGAAGAAAGTGTGACAGAATAAAAACGGAAAGCCATGTGTGACCGGAACTGCTAGCTCAGATACCACAGCAGTACAGGGCTTGGCCCCACCCCAGGCAAGGCATGCAGACAATAGGAATAGTTTGCTAACCTCATCTGGAAGTGAGCTAACTTGAGAATCAAGCATACACATAAGAAAATTAAGTTAGTCACTGAAGGTCCCTTTTTAAAAAGACTTCCAAAGCCAAGATTTGGAAACCACAATAAAATATATGGCCTAGCCTCTTACTCCGAAAACACACGATGGTTGGAAAAATAGATTTGGAGTTTAAGATTAAAATCCTGAATTGCATGTGCCAATATGGTAGAATAAAATTAATGTGTGGACTGTGACATGAAAGATTTATTCAATTCAAGTGAGCACTATATAAGACAAATTCTCTATATTTGGGGTTTGGTAGAACTTCATTACATGTGAAGTCAGAAGCATGCTATTCCAATACTGCATTAGCTCAACTTATTCACCTGTAGTGTAGGACTACCAGAAAATGAAATTTTGTCACAGCAGCACTTGGAAATGTTTTACCTTTGGTATCTCGAGGAAATGAAATCTACGCAGCTGTGTGCCAGGAAATGCTGCAAAAGTCATTTTATGCATGCGGAGACTGCTTAAGGAACTCTCCAAGACTCACAGAAAGTAGATTTGGCGGTAAAAGTGAACTCGATAAAGATTCCAGCAGTGAAGGGAAAACCTTGAGTTTTAATTTTCAGAGGACAAAAATACAAAACAAAAGCCAAACTCAAGGCAAAACTCAAGGCCAGCAGGCGAGCGAGTGTATCCAGGACAGGGCCACTCACTCAGGAAGCTGCACACACTGTGGAGACACGGGCCACGCAGTGACAGCATCTTGGGCACGGCACCTCTACCCATGAGCCTCGTGGGATGGTAGTGTGCTACACGGCTAACTTTACATTTATTCTATGAGCCGATGGCTGAGAGTTACTCAACGTACCAGGAAGATGCTGCTTCACTGTCCCTTGCTTTCCTCCTTTTCCCCAATACTATTTCTCTTTCTTACGTTTCTCCTTTCTATGGTATCTTTATGCAGAGAGTACAATCTGTACACTGATTTTGACATAACCACCCTAGCATGTGTTCCCAAGTTGGGCAGCTCCATGGAACATCCCCGAGTATAAGGATTTGATGTTCGAATCTTTCTTCCTGGTTGGATTTCTGAAATGTGCCAGACTCTGAAGTTCAGTTGAAGCTCACCCAGGGACTCCAGGCAGGGAGAGAAGCGCCCTCGTAGTTTTATTAACATACGAGCCTGTGATATTTGTCCTCTACACTCGCAAAAATAGTATCAAGTCTTAGGCTATGACCTGGCAAGTTTAACAAATTCCTCCATCTTTTCTTTTCTTTTTTTTTTTAAGAGAAAAAGAGAAAGCTGGGACACAGATCAGTGAAAAATTCAGAGAGCGATTAACTTCGGTCTTTACCTTTATACAATGCATATAACTGGCAACTTACGATGTATAACCCTTATCCTTCCTCAAGCCTTGAAGAAAAGAGATCCAGCCACTAACACAGGCGCTTACATCAGTTTTCTACACGGAGAAAGGACGGAAACCTCGGCTATAGTATAGCATAACATGACACAGTATGTAAACAGATATTCAATATAATACACATGATACCACACACTATGTAAGTCCCATATTTACTCTACTATTTGCTATATAATAGAGGAACACTGTATTAAATTACATCATATATACAAAGATAACACACAGTTCCTGTCTTCATACACAAAGTTGAAATCCCAACTCTCAAGCTGGTGTTAAGAGTGGGCTCTCACTGGGCAGTGGTGGCGCATGCCTTTAATCCCAGCACTTGGGAGGCAGAGGCAGGGAGATTTCTGAGTTCGAGGCCAGACTGGTCTACAGAGTGAGTTCCAGGACAGCCAGGGCTATACAGAGAAACCCTGTCTTGAAAAACCAAAAACCAAAACCAAAACCAAAACCAAAACCAAAACCAAAACCAAAACCAAAACCAAAACCAAAACCAAAACCAAAACCAAAACCAAAACAAACAAAAAACAACAAAACAAAACAAAACAAAACAAGAAAAGAGAGTGGGTGCTCAGGAGGGAGATAGGTCACTGCCTCAGCAGACAAGGGCACTAGAACACCTCTTCCTTGACAAGTTGGTACTTCTGTCTTTCCAATGAAAGGTAGATTGGAAATCAGGGCCTTTTGTATTACTAGAGTTCTACATGAGTGTTTCCTTATATTTTCCCTTAGATGGATGAACTAAATTAAAATTTTTCCATGTGGTTGAGTAAGAGACACCAATAGAAAACTTGTGTGATGTAACATGAGGCCATTGAGTTTGTAAGGATTCAATCATGAGATGGGTCAAGAATTCTATATGCTTGGATGGGCAGATGGGAGAACAAAGAGAACAAGGAGAGACACTATTATTTTCAGCCACTTACTGACTTTGTCAGTGAGTTTACAACTCATTGTGGGGCAAATGCATACATCTATGAAAGATGGCAACAACAGAAAGAACAGGTGGGGCTGGTTGAAACTGGCTGAAGCTGGTTGAAACTGGCTGAAGCTGGTTGAAGCCACCAGCATCTGACGGATGGACATGGAGGGATTTTTACACTCTAATAAACAAGAGATCTAAAAACAAAAAAAGCAAGAGCCTGTTGTGTGGTAATTGCCAGTCTGCTAGCCTCTGCCGCATCCTAGAGGAGATGGAGAGCAGCTGTTGAAGTCTCCTTTGCTCAATGAGGCCTCTCTGGACACGTTATTGGGTCATTAGAGAACCTTCCTTTCCCAGTCTGACCTTTGCTAATGTGTCGCATTTTCTAAATGATCAAACTTCTTTATTATATTCTCAAAATCATTTCCAGTGATTTTTGTTTATCTTTTGAGCTGTCTGTTTGCAAAACGAAAATTGTGGTCAAATAATAAAATCATTACCATTTAATTTCACGTAAAGTAATAGCAGTAATTTTTTTTTTTAAATGAAAAATCTAAAGTCAGAGTTGAAGCACTTCGCTGAAGGTCAATAAATGGGTATAACTGAGAAAAATCACATTCTTTCCAACATCATTATTAAAGAACAGATCTGTGTGTGTGCACATATGTACCTCCACAGATGCATGTGTGCACATATATACCTCTCACACACTTTTGAGGCTAACAAACTATTTGGGATACAGGAAAGCTTTTTCGTGAGTTGCTTTCAAGCCTTAATGCTGCTTAAAAGGCTTGATTAGCTGAGACGACACCAGGCCATGCTGTTAGAGCGAGATGGCTCCCCTCTGCCCCTCTGCTGCGCTGTGTCTATGAGCTGCACGTATGTGTGAGGTGTAATGAATGCAGAAGGGCTTGGTATCTGTTTCCCTAGAAAAGCATGGAACTGCCAGGCGATGCTCTATGTAATAAGCCTATGTTTGAAATATGTGGTTTAAATGAATACCAAGTCAATTTGTAGATCCAAATCCATTCCACTCACACTGGTTAAAAAAGAGCACTTAGAGCGATGTTTCTCAATCCGTGGGTCGCGGCTCCTTTAGAAGACAAGCGACCCTTCCAATGTGGTTGTCTAAGACCATGGAAAATGCAGACACTGCATTGTGATTTGTAACAGTAGCAAAATTAGCTATGAAGTAGCAAAGGAAACAGTTTTATGGCTGGGAGTCACCATATGAGGAAGTGTATTACAGAGTCACAGTGTTAGGAAGGCTGAGAACCACAAGATAGAGGGACCAGGGAGATGGCCCAAGCAGGATAGTTTTGCCATACGAGCATGAGGACCTCTGCATAATGGGAAAGGTTGGGCATGGTGGCATGTACTTGTAATTACTGTGCTGGGTAGGTAGATATGCGATGGTATCTGTTGTCCAATGACAAGCCCCAAGTCCCAAGTCCCAGTGACAAACTGTCTCAAAACTAAACCAAATCAAATCAAACCAAACCAAACAAACAAACATAAGAGAAAACCAAAAACCCCACTGTAACACTCAAGACTGACATCTATGTATGTACATTTACACACAAATCTGAAAAATATGGCAGCTTATGTCAACTTCCCTTGTTTTGCAGACATGGATGGAACCATAGCAAAACGTTCTGCTCCTCTAACCAGCTTCATTTCCAAAAATGTTCTCATTGTCAGTGGTCCCGTGAGTCCTCCAGGAACCTCCCCTAGCAACTATCCCACAATGACCCCGGTCTTCAGCATCTGAGATTCTATAGGTTCCCCAACTCTTCTGTTCATTGATTTATCTTCAGAGGAAAACAACCTTTTGCTTCTGTTGCTTATTCTAATACTTGGAGACATTTGACCAGTACTATGATATGAGCCATTTTCTGGAAATAGTGAAAACAAGTGCAAAAGAATCAATCAGTCATCTGAGAAATCTGCATAAAATGTAGAAGCTGATATGTAAACTCAGGAAAACAAGAACTGAGAATTTCACAGTAACGGGAGACAGGTACTGCGTTTGCCAATAAAGACCTGGGACACACACAGCACGAGTAAGCATCTCTGAGCTTATCTATCCAGGGTGAGGAGCTTTAAAACTATGTGGAGACCCGTGCCTGTGGATGGTGTCATACCGCATCCAGACACAGCTTAGCAGTTCAATTGAGTTGTTTGAAATTTATTCCCCCACAACTTAAAAATGGGACTAAAATAATTTTACTCAAAATACTATACTGCTCAAAATATTGTGAAATAGTTGATCATTCACCTATTATAATTTTCACATTGTCTTAAAAAATTGTGTGTGTGTGTGTATTTAGAAGTAGCGTATGGATAAGATATTTAAGCCAAATATTTGAGTCCTATTCACCAAACCGGAGAAATTGGTTTACACAATTGTTTGCTTAGGCTCAAAATACAGAGGTTTTCTCCTGTGCCTGCTGGTTTTTGACAGCTGTCAGTTTGCAGGTCTGACTGCTTTATCTGGGCCTTGCCAAGGCCACATTAGTATCTTCTGAAAATGGGCCGTGAAAGCTGCAGTTCCAGTGTCCCAAATCAATTACTGCATTCTTAAACTGGCAGTGTGTTCATCTGTGGGCACTGCTCGGAGTATAATGTCATGTGTAGCAGGGGAGAGAGAGGAGAGTGTTTCCTGCTTAATGGGTTGGTATTAAGTAGGTGGGAATGGCTTCTAATTAGCCAACAATTGCTGTGTTTTCTAGTTCCCCTCCTCCTGCCGGTCACCAGCTGCCAATCGGCCCTCAGTTCTGGATTATTTATTTATTTATTTATTTTTTGAGTTCACTGCTCATTGCCGTGGAAGCCTTTGTTTAAGAGAGGGCTCCCAGGGTCTCAGCTGCCTGGGTGCAGCTTGCCGCCTACCACGAGTAGCAACTGTCAGTTTATTTTATCTCAACCTTTTCATCATCCTGCTGAAACTGATCGACTGAACCCACCTGAGAGACCTGAGGATTCGGTACCTACAAGTCATTAGCTGGGATGAGGCAGCCTTTTGCCGCAGTGGAGTGAGTCAACAACACACTTCCTAAAATGCAGTCCACCTTAACCCCATGTTGTCCCTGGAAAACTCGAGAAAGCCAGGCCCCTTTGTGGTTCAAAGCTGAACGGAAAGGGAATGCTTCTTCTCACGTACATATATTTTGCTTTGGCCAAGGGACACTGGGCCTCTGTCACATGCTGTGCTATAGTGATCTCCATATGGGGAGAACACATATGGCAGTATACAGCAGTATTCCAGCCACAGGTAAAGCAAATATAAAATTGGACGACATTCTACAGAATGACTTTATACCATGAAGGAATTAAACCCCATTCTTTACAAACATCCAATGAGTGAGATTGGAGCCTTATTTTGCATATGATGCATGATGTATGATGTATGATGTTGGCTTTTAAAATATTTATTTAGTGTATAGTGTGTGCAGTGTGTACAGTGTGTTCAGTGTGTGCAGTGTGTGCAGTGTGTGTGTGTGTGTGTAGTTTGTTTGCATGTGCATGCCACAGCATACATGTGGCGATCAGAGGACAACTCCCAGGAATAGTCTCTTTCAATCTATGGGTTCCAGGGATTGAACCCAGGAAGTCAGGCTTGGCAGCAAGCACCTTACTGTTAACACAAGCCACCTCACTGGCTCTAATGTGGCTTCTCTGTGGGACTCTCTGTGTTTCATTTTACAATCAACAGGAGACAATTTTCCTGCATGAATCACTGGTATTTGGAAAACCATTTCCTAAAGGAGCCATGGAACCTGTTGTGTCCAGAATGCATCTAAAGGATAAATGCCATGACAAGGAAACCCTGCTTATAGAGCACAGTGGAACCCGGCGGTTGGCCAGGCTACTGGAACTGGCATGTCTTCTTACCACTCAGAAGTGTGGAGTGACAAACAGATCCTATTCAGCCACAGTGAGATGGGCAGAGCAGCTTCTTAGTGGGATAAAAGTGTGTAGGAGCAAGCAGCTCATGCTAGTTACTTCCCACTACATGGCAGGCAGGCAGTGGCTCAGGGCTGGACGTAGAGGTGGCGAGTGTTCAGGGAAGCCTACTCCACACTCAGAGTGCAAAGCAGAGGAGGTGCTTGAGCATCTGAGGCAGGCATGTGAGAACAAAGGCACCGACCAGAAGGCCTTGCCACATCTCACACGTGAACTACAATCACTTCCCACAGAACCCATCTGCTAAGGAATGCTATCCTTTTAAGGGAAACACAGTATAAAGACATCACCACCGTGCAAAGAGCTGGATACATTTAACTGAGGGAATGAGTTTGGAGATGAGAAAGCCTTGTTCTAATAACTAGTACATGGGTTTCTATATTTTAGTGAAGTGGCTTATAGTCATGAGGAAAAAATTAACTGTATGATCAGCTAACATAGTAAAGAAACTTAAGAACAGTTCTCATATGTAAGAATCAAGCTTGAACAGAAAGGAACAGAAAAGCAGGCAGATACATCTCGCCATTAGAAGCCTGTATCTGTTCATTCCCAGGGCCCTCCAACACTCATTTACAGTCACTATGCCAGCCTTAGTGCCTTGGTACAAGCAACCCTTGCATTCTACCTTGAGACAGTGTCCAGAGCTAACTTGATGTTTAAATTTCCATAGGTCATCTTAAAATACCCGTGTACAATAGAAAATCAACAGATTGTCCTGGTTCACCCAGGGACACTTCTGACTTCAATGCTGTTTGCTTGTTTTCATTGTTAGGAATCTCCTACTTGAAATGAGAAGACTGGACAGGGACCTACACAACAGAAGAATGGCACACTGCTTCCCAGGTGGCACACACTGTGTTTGTCTAAGGTTTGGTTCAGTTCCGTGTTCCAGTCACAGCTGCTCTTCTGCAGAGCAGTGGAACCAATCTGTTTGAAAAGTGAACCAGTGTGGTGACCTCCGACCTCTGGGTAGTTCCTCTCATATTTGTAACAAAATTCAAAGCACTCACTGTGGTTTACAAGAGCTATTAACTAGATGCCCCATTCCCCCTCCCTCTCCCTCCCTCTCCTGCCCTCTCCCCCTTCTCTTCCTTCGAATCCTCTCCTCCCTTGCCCCTGTCCTTCCCCACCCACCTTCCTCCTTTCTTCTCTCCCTTCTCTCCTCTTCCTCTTTGCTCCTCTCTCCCTCTCCCCACTCTTTCCTGTTCCTTTCCCCTTTCCTACTTTTTCTCCCCTGCCCCTCCCCCTCTCTCCTCTCCCTCTCTGGACACACTTCAGTCACATTGCTCATCCTGCTGTTCCAGGAGCCTAGTCTTCCCTGGGTACAGCCTTCCCGAAGAGCTTGCTTTTTCCTCTTCCCCATCTGCTTGGGGGATATCTTGGAAGTTTCTATCTAGAGCAGTCCCCTGCACCACTGTTTCCTCTCCCCTCCCCTCCTTCTCCCCTCCCCTCCCTCTCCCCTCCCCTCCCTCTCCCCTCCCCCCTCCCCTCCTTCCTCTCCCTCTCCCTCTCCCTCTCCTTCTCCCTCTCCCTCTCTCCCTCTCCTTCCCTCCCTCTCCCTCCCTTTCTCTCTCTCTCCCTCTCTCTCTCTCTCTCCCTCTCTCTCTCTCTCTCTCTCTCTCTCTCTCTCTCTCTCTCTCTCTCTCTCTCTAACTTTATATACTTGGTGGGAGATTGAGAGATATGCTCACAGCCTATCTTAAGAAAAGACTCACTTACCTATGTTACCCGACAGACAGCAGAATTCTTGTGAGCCCGGATAAACCTATCCACTTTGCACATGCTACATTTTGTGCTGGGAGCCAGGGACCTAGTGATGTGGGGCTCTACAGAACCCAGTCCTGAGAGACATGGAGCCAGGCGGGCTCCATCCATACTGTAAAACTTCCTTAGCATTTCTCATGACAATAAATAACCCACCAAAATATATACATTGTTAAAAACTTTTTCCTATGGATTTCTTACTGTTACATAATCTTGGATTTGATATATGCAAACCCGAAAGATTTGCTACCTCCTGCAATGTTATTTAGAAGTCACTCTCTTATATCTCTGCTGCTAAGTCTGTATACATATTTATGCAGTCCTAGGTTCCCCTAAGTGTGATGATAATTCTATCTAATTGTTGAGTTATCTCTTCAGTTTGATTTATTCATGAATTCAGGTTTCCACTCACAAGTATATTTAATTTCTGTAGATAGCATTATTTTATTTTATTTTTCTTTTTTTCAAATAGGTTTGCAAAAGAGTCAACAGGAAATCTGGAGGCTAACCTTATCTTATCTTCCATGAATTACATTTTACTGAGAAGGCTACTCAGTAGAAAGTGAAAGTTTAAAAAAGATTCTGTGTTGGATATAGAAAGTGACAAGATTTTGTATAATTATCTATGAAATTATACTTGCTTGAGCTTGAAGATTTTTAGCCAGGAATGCTTAATAACATTTGCATGGTTAAATGAGACAGCAGAAACAATAGGAAAGGCCTCAGGGCATGGTCATCTATTTAAGCATCCACTTGGATTTTCAACATAATTAGTCATATAATTGTGTGCCTAAACTTAGTGGATCCATGTAAGTAATTATCAATTATTAAAAAGTAGTGCTTGTAATGTTTTTCTCTGCCTCTTGCCAATCAAATTACCAAGGAACATACTACGTTCATGTTTCATCACATAAATTTTCAAGTAAAATGAACTCTGAAGCTTTGGGTGATGTGAGTGAGTGACGGGTCTGTTAATTCTCTCAGACGAAGGGTAGCTAATACAGCCACTTGGACATCTGTGTTTTCAGGGAGTGTTCATGTTTAGCCAACCCTAGCATCACTGGAAGACCTGACAATGGTACACAGTACCACAGCACTTCTGAGGGTTCAGGAAGCAGGTACATTCAAGTTCAAGTATGTTCATAGCAACTTCAAGATGCATTTCAGAAGTACTGACACTGACCAGGATGGACTGGGGCTAAAAGGAAGGTATCCACATGCATTTCCTTCTATTATGTTCTGGCTCAGGGTTTCCTTTATGTTCACACTGTGCTCAGCCCAGGAGAGCCTTCCTCCATGAGGAAGTGGGTGGCAGTCTATGGATTGATATTCAAGTCAGAGTCACATCCGAAGAACTGTAAGAAATTGCTAAAAGAGAAACTGCCATTAAAAACATCTTGTTTACACCAAAGGGTCCAAGTTATAGAACATTCACTCCTGTCTGAGAGATAAAATAGTCCTGCCTAGGAAAGAGCATGCCAAACCGTCAGTCCTAGAAACATATACACAAATAACATCATATAGACTGGACAGGTTGTTCTTATGAATTTAGAAACACACACACACACACACACACACACACACACACACACACACACACACAATGACAGTTAATGAGAAAAGATCACAAATTTGAAAGAGAGCAAGGAGGGGATGTGGAACGCTTTGGAGGAGGAAAGGGAAGGGGAGATGATGTCATCAGACTCTAATGCCAAAAATTAAAAAAATCATGCCCAAGGGGGATGTATGATGTAATTATATTATGATTTAAAAATAAAAAAATTGTAAAAAATTAAAAGCTAAGTTAAAAAATATAAGGACATTAGATAAAGAAAATTTAAAGAAAAGTAAATTCAGGAATTAGGTTATAATTCTAAAGGTGAATTCCCAGCTACAAAAGGTTTGGAAAGAATTAGAAGCCAAGCAGCAATGGTGGATTATTTCTGCTTTCCAGAAGAAATTCTGAAATGAGATAGTAACATTAACAGAGCTTTACCAAAGATGGGTGATGTGTCCCTAGGAGAGAGGACCCATGCTCCCAAATCCTGCCCGTGGAAGAAGGATTCAGCTACATTCACAGTATGCCAGACATGGCCACAGGCCAAAGGACATGGCTAGACAGAAGAGACAAGCATTTCTCCAGCAATTGAACGAATATGACCAGGCGACAGTCAAATGCAGACTTTTTGTTCCAGTGTTAGCCTTGGTTTTGTATGGTTGAAATCACCTGAAGACAGTCCATAAGTTTCTCAAATTACCCAAAACAACAACAAAGCCCCAAAACAAGACAAAACCCGAGCCTAGGAGAGGTGCACTCGGTGTGCTCTGGAAGTTAAGCCTGGTCACACCAACAGCTACCGAGTCCGTGAGTGGAATCTAAAAGAGGGATAGTTTTTGTCTGAGCCATCAAGAATTCTCTTTTATTGAACCATGGCAGCAATAGAGAAGTAGATTCTCAGAGTGGGGAAAAAAAAAAACCCAACAAAACTCCCACCTCTCAACCTTAGAGAGCAGCAGTCACATTAGTATTTCCCAATGAAGTGAGTTTTTGCTTCTGAAGAAATACTTTATTCGTTAGTAAGGAACTTGTTACTCGTGTTAGAGGGAATGGACGAAGGCTGGTGATGTGTCTTTGAATGAGGAAGTTGAAAATCCACACTCAAATGCTTCCTTTTCCCTTTGGAATTTGGTTACAACTAAGTCTTGGCTTCTCTTTTTTCCAGACATTCCTCATTTTGGCATTATGCTTGTTTCGTTTAAGTGGCAGAAGACACTGAACTCACAATGTTTTTCCTGAAACTTGTGGGAACCAGATTCATGTGATTAGGTAAGGTCAACAGAAAGGGGCATGTCCTGGTTGTCCTCTTTGATGGGCATTGGACACACATGGATGGATTTTAACGCTCTACTCGGTTTGCCTCATCCAGCTTGTTCGCTGTCATTACAAATGATAGGAAAACAGTATTTTAAGGCTCCTTACCTTAAAAAAAAATGACAGGTAGACCCACAGACTATAAATGCACACTTTATAAATTGTCCTACACAGAGATGTCTGCCCCAAGTCTTGGAAGCTACTGAAAAGGATCCCAAGACTTCTGTAGTCAGAGAAGGCTAAACAATATGGAAACCTATATAGGGAGTGGACATCAGGATCCTATCCATCTTCTCCTAAAAGCCATGGGTTATTAAAATCCCAGGGCCAGGTACATGGGTCCTCCTCATGAGCACTGGTAAGGAAAATCCAAGAGATCACATCAGCAAAGCCTGCCACTCCTTCTTACTCACCAGAACTAGATGACAAGGCCCCTTTGCTGAAGGTCCCATACCCCTTGACTACAAGACAGGTCAAGCTAGAGCTGAGTGGAAGCCTCCCTGCTGCTGACCAGCTTTCACGGTGCTGAAAGGTACTAACTATGGAGGCTGCTTTGGGAGAAAAGGCACCAGCAGTTTCAGCCAGCTGTGAATCCTATAAACCACAATATCATCTTGTCAAACAAGGTGTACGGGCTGAACAATAATAATAAGTATGACTGTTACAGGAGTAACTAAATGGTCATTGACTAGATATTGAAGGGGCTGAGGTAGCAGAATGAACCTTGTTTTGTTTTGTTTTTTCAAGACAGGGTTTCTCTGTGTAGCCCTGGCTGTCCTGGAACTCACTTTGTAGACCAGGCTGGCCTCGAACTCAGAAATCCGCCTGCCTCTGCCTCCTGAGTGCTGGGATTAAAGGCATGTGCCGCCACGCCCGGCTCCTATTTTGTTTTTAAGACTTCATTCTAAGTTAACTTTCCCTTAGAGGGATGTGGCCAATGAAGAGGAAAAAAAAAAAAAAAAAAAAAAAAGCAGGACAGATTCCATCTTGTCCTCCAAACTCTATTTTGAGCTGCTGTCCTTGGAAAAAGCTACTGTCTATTAAGCTACTGTCTGCTGTCCTTGAAGTGATATAGCCTCCACTCTTGGGTTCTGGGAAAGAGACCAACATTCCTTTACCCTTTCATGTAATGCCAAAGGTTAGAAACCTGCTTGAAGGTTTTTTTTTTTTTTCCTTTATAAGCCCCCTTCACTAAGAGCTGGGGGGGGGGGTCACTCTCCTTCCTGTTCCATCAGGAAGGTTTGTAGCCCAGACTCAAGCTTGAATAAAGACTCATGTGTACTTGCATCAGAGTTGGGGTCCCTAGTGGTCTCTTGGAGTCCTGCGAACTGGATATAACAATATGAGGCTGGCCACCACTTGTGGGGAATCCTTGCTCGGTAATGAAAATGTGGTAAAAACTCATGGTTGATGAGTTTAGTGGGGCGATCGTGACATTTATTTGTCATAGCACCAAAGAGCCTTCTGAGTATTTACATTTATAGCGTATACAAGTGCTAATCTCAGCCTTAATCAGAGATGCTTCTCTTTGTAATGAACGGTGTAGCTGCCCGCCTGCTCAGGGTGCTTAGAATAGATGACAGTTGAGTGCTTAGCCCGAAACAAGACATGCCACTCCCTCAAAGGATTAGGGAACAAGGCAGAAGAGGGTGCAGAAAGGTTGTCAGAAAATGAAATAAGGAAAAAAGGGCTGTGACACGCTAGCCACTCGAATGATACCACCAACACAACCACAATTTCATAGGAGCGTTGGCTGTATGTGACCAGCCTTGTCAGCAGTGAGGTGGGTTCAGTCAGGCTTGGGAAGGTCCTACCTCTTCTTCCCAAACTGTTGTTCACTGATGGACTCTGGAGGAGGGGAAGATCCTTTGCCGTGGTTAGTTCAAAACCCATCATCATAGAGGCTGCCCTGGTTAAACTCAGTGATCACAAAATAAAAGAACACGGAAGGGGAGAAGGGACTTGTTGGGTACAGGAGATGTAGGGGCTGGGAGGAAATTCAGAAAAGTCAGGGGGAACAACAGCCAGAGCGCATATATATATACACACATATATAAACTGTCAAAGAACAAATTAAAGGTTTTTCTTTTTCTTTTTTTTAAATTTTAGTTTAATTTTATTTTTAATTTATTTTTACACTCCATATTCCATTCCCCATCCCCCCCATCCACCCTCTGGCTGCTCCACATCCCACACCTCCTCTCCACCCCATCTTGTCTCCACGTGGATGCCCCACCCCACCACCCTACCTGGCCTCTAAACTCCCTGGGGCCTCCAGTCTCTTGAGGGTTAGGTGCATCATCTCTGAATGAACACAGACCCAGAAGTTCTCTACTGTATGTGTGCTGGGGGCCTCATATCAGCTGGTGTATGCTGTCTGTTTGGTGGTCCAGTGTTTAAGAGATCTCGAGAGTTCAAATTCATTGAGACTGCTGGTCCTCCTACAGGATCACCCTTCTCCTCAGCTTCTTTCAGCCTTCCTAATTCAACAACAGGGGTCAGCTGCTTCTGTCCATTGGTTGGGTGCAAATATGACTCTTTCAGCTGCTTGTTGGGTCTTCCGGAGGGCAGTCATGATAGGTCCCTTTTTGTGAGTACTCCATAGCCTCAGTAATATTGTCAGGCTATAACCATGTTTGCTACCCTGTTGGATAATTCCATGATTGTCGCTTCATATTTATGGTTATTAAGCTATATAAAAAGTATCCAATCACAGTAGCATATGAAGGCTTGGTTATGAATGTGACCTTTTCATATTCCTTAAAAGGGTGAGGTAAGCTCATGAATGAGAAATGCAAACAAAACTTACAAGAAAACGACTTGATACCAAATCTGGGTGCAAGGTGATACCAATGTGAAGTGAGAGCCGAGAGGCCGGGCACAGCAATGCTTGTTTTTCTTGAAGAATATTGCATGAGTCATAAAACCGAGATGATAATGTTTCCATCCATGTCAACCTTGACCTGACATCAAACGGAATACCATGTGCTTGCATTCCAACTAGCTCGTGCGCTCATGTGTTTCATTGCTCAAGGTTCGAATCTTATTTCTCTGATGTAATTTATGTTTGGCCTCAATGAGAAGGTGCACGGAAATCCAGTTACTGACATAATTCTCATCAACGATGTAGCTCACAACACTGGCATTTAAACAGCTCCAGCTGCACACAGGGGTTGACGCTGCTGATAAGCTGAATGAGGAAAGCTTTCGTTGCTACATTGCAGTGTCTGTGACTGCAACATGAATCACTTTTCCCACTAAAACAAACATTTATTTGATTGATACCTTTTTTTTCCCCATGGAATACAGTTTATTCAGGGCATGGGGAGGGGAGTTAAGAGAGTGTAGAGGCAGAGAAAGGCAGAGAAAAGGAGAGAGTAGAGGCCCTGGTCATAACCACCTGGAGAGAGGGGGGGAACGGAATGGGGAGAGAGGGGGAGCAAGGGAGCAAGAGGCAAGAGAGAGACAAGAGAGGCAAGAGAGTAAGAGAGCAAGAGCTTGATTGCTATCTTAGAAGACATCTTAGGTATGGGAAGTGAGGGACACTCTGGAGAATTCAGTAGAATTTTGTAGGCCTTTGAGCCTTGCAGAACCAAATAGTTAGAGTTGCCTCAGGATTGAGTGATTTTACTGAGTTGTAATAAAGTTGACTTTTTTTTTTACCCCCTCAATTGTTAAATTTGTGAGATCCTTAATGTCGGAAGGGGAGGGCAGGCTGTGTGAAATCATTTTGACCAGCTCCCGGTATTTGAAGAGACTGTTCTTTCCGGCCGTGTTCTGTTGGAGAGGCACGAGATGACAGTGGTTTCTGGTGAGTCACCATCATATTTCATCTGCAGACCTGGGGCTCTCACGCTCAATTCCCTTAGTGGGTCGTGTTCTCTCTTAAGAGAGTATTGGCAGTTCTTTGAGCTAATGATTTGTTTGGAGGATGGAAGTCTCCAAGGCGCCAATAGCTGCGCAGCTTTCAGAATGCATCTTTCAGATCTTTGATCTGGATTTCCTTTCTGAATATACGGGACTTTCAATAGAAAGATTAAAGGTAAAGATGCCTCTTCCTACAAGGAAGGCGAAAGTCAAAAACTTAAAAGCTGCTCAGATTTCCAAATAATATTTTTTGTACTTTTTCATTTTGTCAACATCATGTTTAAGGAGCACCTTCCTTCATTCATGTGGTAATTGGATGGGAGTCCAAATACTGTGGCGTCCAAGGCTTCCCCAGGAAGCACTGCGCATGTGTTTAAATGGTGCTGTGTAGACCAGCATGTGGTCAGGCTTATGGATGCACCCTGAATACTATCTTATTTAAATAGTTACTTGGGACCTTGTAGGTGTCAAATATCATATCTCCTTCTGAGAAAGTATCAAGAATTTGGAATGTGTGTTTGAAAAACCCATGCTCTTACTAGGGCAGTTAGTTAGAGGGAGAGAGAGAGAGAGAGAGAGAGAGAGAGAGAGAGAGAGAGAGAGAGAGAGAGAGAGAGGGAAAAAAAAAGGGCCATGGTACAAAGTGAAATGAAATGGCTTGGAAAGAAATAAATGCCATTCATTGAGACTAGAGAAGAGAACATGTTCAAGTGGGAGGGGCTTTGGGCGTCTTCATTTAAGGACATGGCTGCACCTGGAGTGACATTCTCCTGGCTGAACTGAGCTAAAAGGAAGATGATCAGTAGGAGTGTGCGCAGCGTGGAGTGTGCAGGGTGGAGTGTGTGTAGGGTGGAGTGTGTAGGGTGGAGTGTGCAGGGTGGAGTGTGTAGGGTGGAGTGTGTAGGGTGGAGTGTGCAGGGTGGAGTGTGTAGGGTGGAGTGTGTAGGGTGAAGTGTGCAGGGTGGGGTGTGCAGGGTGGAGTGTGCAAGGTGGAGTGTGCGTAGGGAACTGGTCAGGAATGAACTACGCTCAGAAAGATCAAGAGATCTTAAATCAGAACCCAGTGAAGAGCCAGTGAGGAGTTTTAAGCAAAATAAAAATGAAGAATATTCTCAAAGAATTTTAAGGCAGATTTTAGTGTACTCTGAACTAAAATACACATATGCAAAAGGCATGTTTAATAATTTCCCATCAGTTTTATCTCGAAGCAGAGAAGCTCCCCTTGACAATGTGAAATGTGTCCGTGGGATGAGAACCCAGTGCTTGTGTATGTATGTTTGAACGATGATTATGTCTCCCTTCCGCAGGGGCATAGCTCATCTCTGCACAGAGCTCTGAGCTGTGTGAGATGAAGCACAGACGGACAGGATTTCTACAGTACTCTGAGGAAGGCCACATCCTCCACCACACAGACCTCAGGGAGATTTAGTATCTGAACCACACTGGGGAATGCACAATTTGCTTCTGCACCCAAGCCCTTCAGAAGAAAATAGATCCTCTCAAACAAACAAACAAAATACTAAAGAGCTACAAATGTAAGAGTTATGGATGAACAAAAGCAGAAGGGTTTTCAAAAGCAGAAAACAAGGCACTGACAGGCCTGGATCTTATCAGAGGACTGCTCCCCTCGCCTGCCCATCCTCTACCTGGGAGAATATTTTTTTTCAGTGTCATCAGGATGGTGAGAGTTTATTTAAGACAAACCTGAGACCCTGATCTGCTCAACATATCCTCTGCAGACTGAGCCTTTGCCAGCTAACAGGGATCATTCCCCAGGACTAGTTCCTGATGTTCCAGTCATAAGATGCCAAAGTCTAGGATTTAGGTAACTCAAGGCTGTGTGGAATGAACTCTCAAGTATCTGACAATGAGCTGACTTCTACAAGTGGCCAACTCATGATTACTTTCGGATATTTTGGGGCAGTTGAGGACACGGAACTTCACACGCCAAGTGCTTACAAGTTTCGGCATCATCTTATTGTGTGACTTGGAAGGAAGTTTGTCCCCATTTCACGAGGCCCCAGCATTAACCGGGGATTACTAACACACATTTGTAAGGTCTTTCCTGCTGAATTTACTGTTTTATTCTATGGTGGAAACAAACAGAAAAAACCCTTGCCCCCTCTCAATCTAAGTTTGGTATTCAGGGTAGACAAGATAGCTCAGTGGGTAGAGGCGCTGGCCACTCTGCCTGAGGGCCTGAGTTTTACCCCTCAGGTCTAATGATGCTAACTTTCCAAACTGATCCCTACGCACACCCTGGTTGTTTATAATAAAATAATTATTCCCAAGACAAAGCAGTATGAAGAGACACTGCTCTAAAATATTCCCCAGATATGCAAATTCAAGATAATAAAAATAGTATTATCAGTAGAGTACATCGTACGTACTAGTGTCTCTTTATAGATGCTCTCATCTATATGCTGTATGGCTGGATATTATTAAAAACCATAAGCTGATTGTACACGCCTTACTTCTTGTTGTAAATTATTCCTAACAACTGTTTGGTGCATAGCGTGACCTCTAAGATTACTGGGAGAACAGTGAGGACTGATGGGTCTGTAGGGCAGACCGCTCCCGACATTTTATGCTTCTCTTAACCTCGTCAGTACGATAGGAGAGGAGAGTATGCCCAGCCTCCAAGTAGTAATGAGTGAACAAAGACAAAATTACCAAGCAAGGTTCAGGTCACCAACGTGTGAATAAATCTTTCCGACAAATGCCCTAGCCACCAAGAATGACACAAAATCTAAAGCGTTTCTGGAAGCCGAAGCCTTACCTAGAATCGGGTCGTACTCGATTTGAGTTCTAGTCTCCTTCCAGGCCAGCAGGCAGTTGAGGCCATTCGAGTCGGCAGATTCGATGTAACCCTTCATCGTCAGCATCATCTGGTGTGCTCTGGCTATCCCGTAGTGGACTTTGGTTTCATCCATGAGCGCTGTTTTCATGAGCTCCATCGCGGTGCTGAAAGCTTGTTGGAAGTACTCGGAAGCCTTGCTATATTGCCCCTAGTGGGAAAGAGAGAATAAAAGTCACTTTTCTAATTTCTTACCTTACCCACGTCACAGATTTGCTCCCTCACCTCAGCACACGCATTTCTGAGGAGGATGAGCTGGCAAGCTGGCTTTTTGTCAGAAAAGGCTGCTTTCTGTGAGAAGGGGCCACTTGTTGGGCTGAATCTTGAAATTAATTTAGTCATTACGCTGATCGACAGCTGAAACACAGGAAGGGCGGAGGCAGGTAGAGGTAGCAGGAAAGTGAACTGAATGCCACTGATTTCAACGGAATATTGCTGATTCCATCGCTGTACTTATCCAGTGGAATATATTTGTCTGACTTCTGTTTTCATTTGAAGCAAGAGGGCGTTTGATGCAAAGCCAGTAGCAGGAACTGATGCCCGCATGCATATCTTTGGTGCTAAGGGTCACTGCTTAGCTTTGCTAAACGCACCTGCCATTGTTTAGCTGAGGACGTGGGAGAATCTACATTTAAAACATGTGATCATGATATATGGCTGAAACAAAGGAAAAGATTGTTGAAACATCTATGCCTTTGCTAACTTCACTCTAGGGTTTCGAATTTTAGAAATTTAAGATTCTTTTCTTTTGTGGTTCTCCTTATCTAGCCTAAAAGTTACTGTTCAAACAATAGCATTTGCCTTGTGCACAGAAGCATCAAGGCTAGTATCAAGTGCTTCATATATGTCATTAATTGTCACATGTCACCTCTGAGGACGACGAAACAGCATCTCCTATCTCCTCCAAGCCTCCTAAAAATCCACACACAGGATTGATTCCCCTTAAAGGAGGAAATTGTTTCCAGTGTGACCTATACACAGAGATTATTGAGGACAGAGGCGCTTTGTGGGTTCCTATCTCTTCTTCTTCATCATGACTTCCACAGCTGTGTGAACCCCAGGTCTAGTTATCTAGACTGTGGTTCCACATCACAGCAGCAGCCTGCTTCTCACACCAGCCTGTCTGTACCCCGGGAATCAGTAGGAAACCCTCAAAAGCTCCACACACAAATCCAAAGAAATGATAAAAAAGAATGTTAATCTCCCTGATTTGTTCATTCAACAGTTCCTATGTACTAAAAAACCCACACTGTAAATAAGTATAAAACCAAATAAACAGGGGAGCTGGGGAAGGCTCAGTGGATAAACTACCTGTGTTGCAAACAGGAGTCCTGGAGTCTGAGTTCCTAGCAGTTAAAGGAAAGCTACAGCCTGCTTGAAATCCCAGGATTCTAGAGGTGGAAGCAGGCATCCCCAAAAAAGGTTGGTTAGCTAGACTAATCAGATTGTCAAGCTCCAGGTTCTGGCAGAGACTACACCTCAGTAAACCATGTGAGAGATTGAGAAAGATACATGACTTCAAGTCCTGGCTTCCACATGTATGTGAAGATGCACACATATGTACCCAGACAGCTACACGTGTGTGCGCGCACACACACACACACACATACACAGGAGATGTTTGAAACATAATTGAACACTCGTTTCAAAAGAATCGTTTATAGAAAAAAATGTTTTGCAGTAAGGATTTTAAGTCATATTCCCATACCTTGTAAAAGAAATGGGAATTAGAACCACCATGAAGGTGTTTTCATGCCACACACCAGCACAGACAGAAGCAGCTTCAACTCCATAGCCCTCTCTGCAATTTTGATGAGCAGTCATAAGAAAGTCCTTGCCAAAGCCAGGAGTGGCTACTCTTAACGTGCAGCACATGTAACACTGTATGTCCTGTGTCCACAGGGCAGACTAGGTGGACTCCCTACTTAAACTGTCCCTTCTGCAGAGGTTGCTGATTGATGTGGAGTCCCGTTATAGTGTGTAAGTAATAACTGTTTGTTGCTGTAAGCGATTCAGTCTCCTATTATTATCATAAAACAGGATTTATAATGAGCAAAGATTTGATTAAAACCATGTCAAAGGTTGCATCTGTATGCCAATTATATATGATTGAGAACCATGACAAATATTAAGGATGATGAAGACAGATTATCTTGATAGATAAGGACAAACTACAGGAAAAAAAAAATCCCAATTTGGCAAAAGATAGCCTTAAAAAACAAAATAAAATTGCAGTGTCTAATTGCTCCTGCGATATTTCTGAGCTGTTTATTGATTTCAGATGAGAGTTTGAATTTGGAAACCAAGGGCTATAAATAAGTGGCCAAACTTCCAGGATTTTTCAAGACATGTTAAAACGAACTCATGGGTTCATTTGCTCAGTCATGGAACAGTCACTGTATGTGAGGTTGTGTGGCAGCCAGTGATACTCAGCAACAAGAGGAGGAGGGACAGGGAGCTTGCATTTTGAGGAAGCAGTAAAGCTTCAAATGCTGACTGGGACATATTTAACCCAAGTGCCTTTCCTCCCTAAACCAGAATTACTGTTAGGTAATTGATCTCCCTTCAAACTGTGCCTGTATCCAACTCTGGATACACAACCAGCTGTTATAAACCAATGAAGAATCCTCTAAAACGCTGTCAAGTACATGCAATATTCATTCTTTTCAAATGTTATCATTTTAAAAAAACATACCTTTGGGAATGAGTTTTCCTTAATGTCTACTGTATTTCCAGATTCTTAATTCTTTGAAAGTTCATCTTTGTTTTCAAGTCATCTCTATTATAAATTTCTAATGATTCTAGAAATCAGTTATGACAGTCTTAAGAATAAGCTTAGGACTGTGCTGCAAATTATAGATGTAGCAATGCATTCACGAGAAGACAACTTTAACCAATGTTCTGAAAAATCCCTGACAATTCCAGAGTAAGACCTCAGTGACATCACAGGCCTGGAAACAATGGTTATAATAGAATTTTCATGCATTATTCTGTTTTCTATCAGGTCTTCCTCCTCATTTAAAAAGTCACTTATGCAATAAACAAACTCAAAATAAATGGGTGTTTTCTCAGCACTCAGTGCAAATCTCTCTCTCTCTCTCTCTCTCTCTCTCTCTCTCTGTGTGTGTGTGTGTGTGTGTGTTTCTCTGTGACTGTGGGCTTGCATGTGCCATGGAATACATGTGGAATTGAACAGGTTTCGAGGATCGGTGGTTTTCTCCCACCGGGGTTTGGAGGCTTGAACTCAGGCTCTCAGCTTGTGCAGAAGTGCTGTGGCCCATTGATCCATTTCACTGGCTCTTTATTGTTGCTAGTTTAACACAGGAACTACCATTCTTTTAACTGTGATTTTTAGATCTTATGAATGAGTGGGAAATTTCATAAGGGCAGATACTTGATTATGTCCCCTAAAACACTCTCATTTGGCCACTTTATATTAATTATAGATTTTCAACTAACATTCCACCAAAAGATCACATGTTGGCATCCTGGAGTGACATGGGAAGCCCATTCTCCCTGATTTTATAATAAAATGTTTACTAAGATAAAGATTAATATTATTATTTATTATTATTATATTACATATATATTTTATATAAATATATAAAATATACAGGGATTGCCTGTGTAGATCTGACTGACTGTCCTGAAGCTTACTCTGTAGACCAGGCTGCCCTCAAACTCACAGAGACCCACTCCCCTCTGCCTCCTGAATGCTGGGATTAAAAGCATGCACCACTATGATAAAGACTATTTTTTCTTTTTAATTATATATTTTTAATTTACATTTCAAACATTATCCCTTTTAGTTTTCCTTCTGAAAACCCCCTATCCCCTCCATCCTCCCCTGCTCCCCAACCTACCTACTTCCGCTTCTTGGTCCTGGCATTCCCCTATACTGGGGCATAGAACCTTGACAGGACCAAGGGCCTCTCCTCCCATTGATGACCAACTAGGCCATCCTCTGCTGCATATACAGCTAGAGCCATGGGTCCCACCATGTATTTTCTTTGGTGGTTTAGTCCCAGGGAGCTGTGGGGGAGGGACTGGTTAGTTCATATTGTTGTTACTCCTATGGGGTTGTTACTCCTTCAGCTCCTTGGGTACTTTCTCTAGCTCCTTCATTGGGGACCCTGTGCTCTGTCCAATTTGCCAGGCACTGGTGGAGCCTCTTAGGAGACAGCTATATAAGGCTCCTGTGGGCAAGTTCTTGTTGGCATCCACAATAGTGTCTGGGTTTGGTGGTTGTTTATGAATGGACCCCCAGGAGGGGCAGTCTCTGGATGGTCATTCCTTCAGTCTCTGCTCCAAACTTTGTCTCTGTACCTCCTTCCATAGTTATTTTATTCCCCCTTCTAAGAAGGATAGAAGTATCCACACTTTGTTCTTCCATCTTCTTGTGTTTCATGTGTTTTACAAATTGTATCTTGGGTATTCTGAGCTTCTGGGCTAATATCCTCTTATCTGTGAGTGCATATCATGTGTGTTCTTTTGTGATTTGGTTACCTCACTTAGGATGATATTCTCCAGATCCATCCATTTGTCTAAGAATTTTATAAATTCATAGTTTTTAATAGCTGAGTAGTACTCCACTGTGTAAATGTTGTACATTTTCTATATTCATTCCTCTATAAAGACTATTTTTTTTATTACGTATTTTCCTCAATTACATTTCCAATGCTATCCCAAAAGTCCCCCATACCCCACCCATTCCCATTCTTTTGGCCCTGGCATTCCCCTGTATTGGGGCATATAAAGTTTGCAAGTCCAATGGGCCTCTCTTTCCAGTGATGGCTGATACATATGCAGCTAGAGACAAGAGCTCCGCCGGGGTACTGGTCAGTTCATCATGTTCTTCCATCATGTTGCAGATCCCATAAAGACTATTTTTAAGATGTGCAAATTTAAATTATAAAAGCACAACCATTATCACAGAATATGCCAATTACAGTGCTTTTCAAATAACAGTTTTGCTCCTCAGCTTCTGTCTTAGAACATTATACTCTGGAACTTGTTGCTAACACCACCGTTAAGACCAGTGGCAGGAGCAGCAGGGCATCAGAAAAGACAAGGCACAGGAGCTGGTTGATGTCCTACTTCACTGTTTATTGCTGAGATTAAACATCAGGACAACAATCAAGCTGGGGAGGAAAGTATTTCTTTCCCCTTGCAGCTTCCTGTCCGCAGGACCTGAAGCAGGAGCCGTGGGACAATGCTGCCTACTGGCTTCCTCCTCAAGTCTCAGCCTTCTTATAGAAGCCAGGACCCTGTCTCAGGTGGCCCCATCCACAGAGAGCTGGGCCCTCTCACACTGGGCACACTGATGGATGATCTTACAGGAAGGTGGATCTTGGAAGTGGCGTTTGATTTGTTTTTAAGGATTCAGGGCAAGTTTTCTGAGTGATTTGATATTGTGGGAAATGAGAGAGAAGTGTGGGGTTTCAGAAGCGAGGGAACGCTTTCCCAAGTGGTCTGATCTTAGGTCGGGCAATAAAACAATAACTACAGACAGGGTCTCACCTCTCATGATATGTCAGGAATGTCCAGAATCCTTCAAGTATTATAATGAGGACAAATCAATAAAAGTTAGCTTTTAGTAGTTGATACTGTCTTTGGGTAAAAAACTCTTCTTCAAGCATCAACACCAGATAATAAAATTACAGTTGTGTCATTAAAACCACCTGGCAAAACTTGAGGAAATGAAAACATGAAGCTATTATTCCTGTTTGTCTCATTGTCCTTGTCTTTCTGACACGTGGTATTCATGCCATACTGCGTCTCAGTGTCCAAGGTGTTTGGTGGATGGTAAAGCCATAGATAGCATTGCAATACTTTTACAGAGTCTGTTGGTGTCTTTTGATTCACTGTGTCAATTCAGCTATGTGGGGGGAGCAGTTCCCTTGGTGAGTCTTGGCATCCTTGCTCACCACCTTGTCCTGAAAAATAGACTAAAGCCCAGTATGGGGACCAACAGAGAAGTGGTCCATGTGGTGGGGGCAGCAGCCGAGGCATGAGACAGAACATTCTGGGGTATGGGCATGGAGGGCAGACAGAAGGAAAGCAAAGTGGGAGACAGAGGGAGCAGAGCCAGGCACAGATGGCTGTCCCTCAAGGAGGAAGCAGGACAGCAGGGGAGAGATGAGGGGGGTGGGAACCAAGAGGACGGGAGGCCTTAAAAGCTCCTTCCACAGGATTTCCACAGCAGTCTCTGGGCATTGAAAGAAATGGTGTGATGGTCTGCACATTGGCTACTTCTGGTGTCTTTGTGCTGTGAACAACCCATTCTAAATCCTTTAGAACTGCTGCTGGGATCGCTTCTTGGCTTTTTGGCTAAGATCAAGTGTAGGATTGCTGCTGGGATGGTGGCTTCTTCACCTGGGGAAGGCAGAGGAACTAGAGGAGCAACAGGGAGCTGAGAGAAACGAGAGGACATGACCGCTAGCAAGAATTATTCCCAAAACAGAGAAAACAAAACTGACTGTCATTCATGTGTATGAATTTCAAACTCATTTTCTTAAAATACATTGCAGTGGTTACAAGTGTGGGTTGGAATGTTATGAGTGCTTTTATTCTGGGGGACTTGAAGTGAGTTGAACTCTTGAGGTGTCTGGAACAGAGAACCTTATGACACAGCCACAGCAGCACACCCACTCCTCCTGCTAGACTCCTATGTTCCAACTTGCTGCCCCTACTAACTCAATTCCTCTTCCCCTCAGTATTTATATTGTGTGTAGTGTATACTTGTGTTCACATGAACAGTGCACATGTTCATGTATGTGTATGAACATATGTATGTAGGCCAGAGGTCAACATCTAGTTTCTCCCTTGACCACTTCCCACATTATTGTTTTGTGGCAGGGTCTCTCTCACTGATTTCACTAGGATGGCTGGCCAAGGAGTTCCAGTGACCTACCTGTCCTGTCCTCCCATTACTGGGGGTTATGGTCCCGTGCTATCTACTTGTTTTGAACATGGCGCTGGGGATCTGAAATCAGGTCTCTATGCTTGCAAAACACACACTTTAATGACTTAGCCAGTCATTTATTTGTTTGTTTGTTTATCCTATGTGTGTATGTGTGTGTTTGCGTGTATGTGTGTGTGTGTGTGTGTGTGTGTGTGTGTGTGTGTGACTATGTGAGTTTATGTGTATCACCTGTATTCAGGTGCCGGAAGATGGTGTCAGATCCCATGGAGCTGGAATTATAAATACTTGTGAGCTACCTGGTATGTGTGCTGGAAAGCAAGCCTCTTCTGCAAGAACAGCAAGGATTCAACCTTTGAGCTATCTTTCAAGCCCCCTAGTGCTGATTTTTTTAAATTAACATTTTAGTTGCTATATAAAATAATGGCTTTCATCATGACACATTCACACACACACACACACACACACACACCATTGCACCTTGTCATGTTTACTGCCCTCCACTATTCCTCCCATCCTGTGAGATGAAAAAAACTTTGCAAGATGAAAAAAAAAATCAAAGCCCCCAGAAGTGTAAATAACTTGTCCCAGGTCCCAGATCTCATGAGTGAGGGAGCTGGGCTTGTCACCCAAGCGGTGGGATACCACAGTGTGCTTTTAATCACCAGGCACTCAGATTAACACAGAGTGCATGAACACAGTTGGAGAATACAATTACCCTAAAAAATGATGGATCTGACTCATGATCAAAATAGCAATTATAACCAGAGAAACTGGCTTCTTCCATACCGTTTCGAAAGGAGACCCTGGGCAACGGAAGATAATAAAACTGATATTACATCTGGTGTGTTTACTAATCATGGTTCCTGGGATGCTGTAAAACCCCCAGTCTAAATTCCCTTTGTAATCATTCTCAGGATTTTCCTTCTCCTGTTGAGGCTTACTAAGGAGCATCCCAACTGGGTTAAAACAGACTAAGAATCTGAACCAAGAGAGGAGTGTCAGAGCAAGGTTATAAGAGCCAACAGTTTTCACTAAGTGCCTTTGGATTTGACTCTTTTCATTGTTCCTCCCAGTCAGTTACTGAATGGCAGTGATCGCCATTGGTGGTGCCTGTACCCCAGACAGCTCTGTAGGCCAGACGAGGAGAAAAGAGGTCTTTTCAGTTCCACTCCTCGCCCTGGGTCTGTGCTACACCCTACAGTCTCAGCCATTTTCCACACTGACTTGTGGGATGGCGGGTATAAGCAGAGGACAGACTTCAGCCTCAGCAAGCTTTTCCACACAGAGGGCACGGCGCTCACCTTTTCATTGTAGATGTCGCCGAGCATCGTGCACGCTCGAATCATATCGAGGCTTTGCAAGTTGTTTCTTGCAATTGTCACGAACTTCTCCAGGTATTTAATTGCTTCTGCTGTCTCCCCTTGGCTAGAATAAAATGAGGAACTGTTAGTGTACCATCTCATCATTGTGAAAGAAGGGATTTTGTGTTTTCCCTGTAGAGAATGTGGGGTGATGATCAGGATGGTTAGACTTAAAATACACACATTTCGTTAGACCTGGCATAAGCTGGTGGGGTATGCAATGAGCTAAAGCTCAAAACCTTTTAAGTTAATTCTTTGAATTCTATACAAGTACACCAGTTCCCCTCATCCTCTCCTCACTCCAACTTCTCCCATGTCCCCTCCACTCCCTCTGAAAAGTAACATCCTCTTCCTCCTTAATTATCATTGCACACACACATGCATACACATGCATACATAGCCTGCTGTGCCATTTAATGTTGCTCATGTGTATTATTTTTTTTTAGGCTGACCACTTGAGATTGAATAACCTATATAGGGGCTTGTCCCTGGAGAAGGCTGATTCTCCCTCTCTCAGCAGCCTGTAGCTCTTCGTCTAGAGTGGGCCTTGGGAGATTCCTCTCCCATCCACGTCAGCATGTCAGCTGGTCCTGCCACTCTTCAGATCCTATTTAAGTGGCCATATTGTCACGATTACATGGGTAAGGCTTCCTTGTCATTTGTTGAAGACACGACCTTACAGTAGACATCCCGGTCTTCTGGCTCTCACAGCCTTTCCATCCTCTCTTCCCTGATGCTCTCTGAGACTTAGGTACAGATGTGTTGAAAATTCAGACTTGTAAAGCCTCGAGGATGGTTGGTGTGACTGTGAATTGGCACCACTGCTTTAGAAAACAGAAAGTTCCTCAAATGCTATACCACAGATGGTTATATGCATGGTATAGAAATTTGACTGCAAGGGATGCAACTAAAAGAAACAGTGATATGTCCACACACAAAAAAATCTACACATTGATGTCAGAGCAGCATTATGAATAATAATCAGCGAGTGCACAATACTGAAAAGTTCATCAGTTAGATGATGACTTAGAATGTGGTGTGTCCCTATAGTGGAATATTACTTTGTCATGAAAATGAAGTGCTGATACATGATAAACCAGCTAAAATTTGAAAATACTAGGTGAAAAGAGTCAGACACCAAAGATTCTACATTGTGTATTCGTTTTATACAGTGTGAAGAATGGACAAATCAACCAAGACAGAGGCAGTAGGCTAGTGGCAGCCAGAGTATGCAGGAGGGAGATGAAGGGTAACTAATGGCCCATACAGGATTTCCTTAAAGCATAACGGAAGAGTTCCTGAAACAGAAGGGAGTCGTGACCACCCAATTCTGTGCATGTAATACAATCTCCGAGTTGTGGGATTTAAAGGGAGAATTAGTATAGTTTTATGAATTGTCTCAATAAATCTCTTTTAAAAACATCTAAAAAGTGTATAAAAAGTGAAAATGTTAGATGTACTCTCCTTTAATCCCAGAACTTGGGAAGATCTCCATGATTTGAGGCTAACTTTGTCTACACAGTAAGTTATAAGTAAGGCAGTGATATGATAGTGATATGAGTCAGCCTCTCTCTCTCTCTCTCTCTCTCTCTCTCTCTCTCTCTCTCTCTCTCTCACACACACACACACACACACACACACACACACACACGGTGCATACTGTTTTGCAAGAGTTTCTCAGCAGTAACATTTCAGGCATCACTGAAGTCACACTCAGTAAGTATTTCTAGCAAAATACTCAAGGAGACCTGCACCTTCCAGCTGAGTCCACGGCATATGCTAGTCACTCAAATAGTTTTGGAGGCAACCATGGCTGAAAGTTGGATAGAGGAAAGACAGAGTCCACATGAGAGCTAAGCATCAAGGAAAAGTGAGGCAGCCTCAGTCATGGGGACACTTGGAGTTCCCAGACGAATTGCAGTCAGGGGACTTAATGAGGTGGGAGTGCAGCTCAACTGGTAGGGAGGCTGTCTGTGATATCAAAGCCCTGAGTTCTATCTCCAGCCCCACATCAACCATGTGCCATCCTAGTCGTGGGGAGGTAGAGACAGGGGTCAGGGTGGGGGCATCAGAAGTTCAAGGCCATCCTTGTGAGTTACAGGCTAGCTTGAGATACAGGAAACAGTGTCTCACAAGCAGGCAAGCAAACTCTAAACTTCAAAAGTCTAGTGGATGTCTTATAACCAAAGGGTTTCTCTGTCAGCTTGGTGGGGTGAATGTAAAACTATATGGGACTTGAACTGTGACTGCCCCTATGAATGACACAAAGTAGCTAAAATCCTGCAGTGCTTGATTTGACAGTCCTGGTAAGAGCAAGACTGGTATGGGAAGGGTAAATTTGCTCTTAAAGGGCAATTAGAAGGAATTTAAAGTCAAATCTCATGAGCACAATACCGATCAAGTATTCATATAAATCTTAAAGTGGAATGCGCACTGTGGAATGCATGTTGAACTGTAGATAACAGACACTCAGTACACTGTTAAACCCACAGGCCATTGCCTCCTCCTCCACCCTCACCTAGGGCTGGCACACACAGGCCAGGGGGCGCTATAGTGAACCATCCCAGATTCTTTCTCCAGATGTTTGTCCTCCTCACTCACTGACCTGCACATCCTGACCATCTCTGCTCTCTCTCTGCATTGCTTCTGATCTCACCCTGACCCTGAGCCCAGGCAGGGTTCTCCCCCCAACCCCCCAGAGGTGCACGCAGCATCTTGCTCTCCCTACAATGCATGGCTCTCTTGGGTGCATCTCAAACACCACATGGTGCGACCTGTTCTGCACCAGTGTTTGGCAAATCTCTATCTTGGGGTGCTCTGGTTTGCCTGGACTTCAGATCTGCCTTTCCTGTTGCCAGCTGCTCTCACACACAGGAGGTGGCTCCCTTCTCGTGCTCAGTCCCAGGAAGCACCTGCTGAGAAGACAGATGATGCGTGTGGTAGTTCTTTAGGGAATTCTGTCACAACATAGTGGGAAAAGTGTTCATTAAACAAATTAGTCAATTTTGCCCCACAGTAACATTATATGTAGACATTTTCCTTCCTTTTTTTCTTCATTTTTTTCTGTTTTTCTTTACTTTTAAAATTCTCTCTCTGTGTGTCTCTGTCTGTCTGTCTCTGTTTCTGTCTCTTTTTTTAGAAAAGCTGTTTTCTAAGTATGGCTCCATTTTTTTCTCTCTATAAAATGACTACATATACTTCCAACTCTGTAACAATGCACTGCTATTGGGGTGATTCATAAGACTATGAAATGAGATGACGTAGAAGTCGTGTCTGGGCACCTGCTTGCAACAGGTGCGGAGGGAAACATTTTCTTTTTGCCAGTCAGTTTGTTCCTAGAGCAGCCAGATGACGTTAAAGTCAGCGGATGGACATTAGGAGCCAGGCCACACACACACTTGGTACCTCCTCTTGTTGTCCTCTTTTGATAATATTAAAGTTCTAGACCTAGAGAAAACTCCAGTTTCTTCATTTTTCACATGATTATGAATAGCTCAGTTCTAAAAGTTGTGTAAATGAGCAGTTCGGTACATGGCAGGGTTCCAACAGTGACCGTCAGTGAAGTAACAAGTGATTGTCTATGGCTCTGCTGGAGACTGTCTACCACGAGACACAAACCCTGTGTAGCTCAGCATCCACAGTGGAAACCTCCGCTATGCGATACGCTAGTGAATGCTCAGCCCAACAGGCACGCGGAGTCCTGGCTATTAGATCCTATCAAATACATCCTTCCTTGCTTGTTGGTAAACCAATGCTCTACAGAGCAGAAATGGAATTTCATGTTCCCCAGAGTTGTGACTACTGCCTTTCTTGATTCTGTATGCATCATTTTTTCACACCAGAATCACGAATCATCTTCCAGACTGGGGGATGGTTGATTGTCTAGAAAACCTGTGCTGTTTGTGGCACATACGTCAAACTATAAAGAGAGGCTAGGCTCACTGCTTATTGTAACTCGAGTATCTGTCTGTATGTTTTCAGGGAAGGCCATTTGGTATTAGATAACCAACCAGTCAGTGTGCTTTTCCCTGGGGGAGAGTATTTCTTCGGATCTCGGCATTTCTTAGTTGCTTGTAGTTCTTTGTTTGGGATTGCTAACCCTACACAAACTGAGCATGTTGTATTTATGTATTTAGGAGTATGTATCTACACACACATGTGCACACGCACATGTATGTAGCAACAATTAAAGAAAAAGAGGCTATGATATGAAAGAAAGCAGGGGGTGGGTAGTATATGGGAGGGTTTAGAAAGAGGAAGGAGAAAGAGAAAATGATGTAATTATGATTTCAAAAATTTTTTTAAATGCATTTTAGAAATTAACTGTCTACAAAACTAAGATGAATTGGGAAAAGAAGAATATAAACTATTGATAAATTCAATGACCATAAGTAAAGCATATAAGCCAAAATGATAGGAAAATATAGAGCATAATGATATTTCTAGGGCTAAGACTATTTTAGCAAACTGATGTTAACTTTTCAAGCTCTTTTTCGGTATATAACATTGACATAAAGAAGGCAAAATTTTTTACATACCACTTTAAAACCATAGGAAAAATTCACTGTTGGTGTTTATCTAAAACACACTTGGCAAAACTTATGTGTGTTTAATCTTCCTTGAAAGCTGGGTATGATTTTGGATGGAAGTACAGTTTTGATTAGGCTTGGCCTCTTGAGGATTAGTTAAATCATATTGTTCTTAAACAGCACTTCAAAAAGAAGTTTAGTGGGAAAATGCAAACCAGTATAAACATAATGATTACTGGGTATTTAGAACTTCTCTCCAGACCCTCGGAAGCAAGGATTTCTCAAATGTGCAGAATCATCCTGGACTTTGTCCTAAGGCCATGGCAGAAGGTCCTCTTGTTCTAAGTTATGTTCTCCACTCAGGGGCTGTGGAGCCCCACATCAAGGCCACCCATCCAGCTACTGGGACATAAACAGCATGGGCGGAAAGGAAGCCTGCAAGCATGGGCGTTAGCAGTGTATTCAGAAGCTAGTCAGTCCTTGGTGGGAGGTAGGATTCAATTTTTTCTCTAGAGAAAGGCTACAGATTATTTATATAAGTTCAAAGACAAGGTTAAAATGTTAGACAAATATTAATTCCAGTTTTCCTATATGCAGTGCACAGGTGCGACTTCAACAGCAGATTATATGATATAATCATTAAATTCATTCAAGCAGACCTCAGAGAGTTAAAAACATATATTCCGAGGACCTGGACTCCTCGATCCAAAGAATGAGAATGAAACAGGGCAGAATATTTGTGTATCAAGGTGATTCCAGTTTCCAACTGGGAAAATAGGACCGTTAACACCCACGTCCCCTGACAACTGTCCAATTATGTATATCACACTTGGCCTAGTGTTTGCTGAAGAAGTAATCAATAAAGGATGTGGTTGACTGAGCATAGATTTTGGTTGAACCAATGCATGAAAACTTAATCATTTACTCAGAGAGAAGAAATCAAGGCGAGCAGAGATGAACGGCCACGGAGGGGTTTGTTGATTGTGCCACCAAGTTTGTGGGCCACAGACGAAAGTAATAAGGCAAATGGGATCTGCGGCAAGAGAAAATGTAAAATGCCATTCTTAATTCTGAGAATTAATAGAAATGTTTCTGGCGGTCTTTTTTTTTTCCCCGTGTCATTTTTAGCAAATTTCACTTCGAAGCCTGGATGTTCCATTTTCGAGAATATATGAAAATTACTAGGGCGTGTCGTTTCTCTCAAGCAAAGAGAAATTAATCTTTGGCTATAACAGAGAGAGTAATTTTCACACTGGAAACTTTGTTGAAATTGATTTGAAGATCTCTACTGTGGAAAGTTTTCCAGGAAATCATTTAAGTCAAGTGTGTGAGAAAATTTACAATGGGCATGGAATAAACCCAGAAACAGGGGAGCGGTGCCTAAGGTGGATGTGGGATTCTTTCTTTTCTACGTTCTCTTAGGGAGCTATCCTGATTCTGTTGAAGAGCTGTGGCATTTCAACAGATGGATTAGTTAAGTGAGAATATACAAGCATACACATTCTGTAAGGAAAATTAAGGGATTTCCTGCTTTTGTGAACTTGTACCACCTCTTGCTAAAATAATAATGATGACAAATAGTAATGTTTACTTGGTAATTTCTCATGTCACCTTTCCTTTATGAGTCACAACTGACTTTTAGAGTAGTGTCACAAGGCTCTTTGAAAATGGACTATTTTCTTCACTACTCTGGCAAGTAAGGAAGAAATGCCATTGTAAATGTTTATTTATTTATTTATTTATTTATTTATTTATTTATTTATTTATTTTTACTCTGCTTAAGCCCTTGTTCAGTGTATATTATTTACATTAATAGCAAAAAAAAAAAAAGATGCTCACTATTGAAGCTTTTCTTTGCAAGTCACACCAGGTCTGACCTTAGAAGGAAGGGTGACTTCATATCACCAAATCCTATCTTGAGAGAATGTAGTAGGTTTCCCAACTAAAGACTTAGTATAAATTCTTGTAACCATTTTAGAAGCTTCCAGCTTATACACCCTTCACGCACACTCAGCTGATGGACTTGGACACCCACTTATCCTAGACATGGCTCTCCCCCTCCATTTCCTTTAAAGAGATAAAATATGTTTATAGAGCTAGGACTGCCATTAGCGAAACTGTTCCAATCACTTGCAGGTTAGGAAAGAAGGCTAGATTTAGGGGAATGCTAAGCTGCACACACAACCTGATTTATTTCTCAGCCATCTCAGCCATAATTTCTTCTATTTTGCCTGTGTTACTTCCTGGGTGATGCTGCTAAGCACAGAAGGACAGTTCAGTACTGTGAATGGAATCAGCATGTACCAGCATACGTGTGTAGACATGTTTATCAAAGTTAATATCAACCCTTCAAAGCAGCCATCTTCCTAAAAATGACCACAAAACACATCACAGTTTTGGCTTTAACAGATTGATTTAAACCAAAGATTTCCAAATAGCCAGGCTGCTGCTGTTGACCAGATCGTTTGTTTGAATGAACATTGAAGAGATGTTAACAGGACATGCTGTCCTTGACCAGGGCCACGCTCCTCTGAAGGCTCCCATGAGTCAAGGCTGCAAAATGGCAGCTCTGGCTTGGGAAGATCATGGCCTGGGACATTTTCTCCTGTGACTCCAGAAAAAACGTGCCTGTGCCCTCCTGCATTCTACAGAGATGCTTGTCTGTCTGTGCACAAATCATCGAAAGTTTTCCTATACTTTAGTAGAGGGCAATTTCTATAAGTGGAATTAGTTTTATTTGGCATAAAATAAGATGTGAATCTGGTTTTGCCTCTTTAAGTTTCTGTCTCTTTCTGTTTCTCTCCCCCCCTTTCTCTCTCCTCCCCCATCCCCTCTCTCTCCTTTCCCCCTCTCTGTATGTGTGTGTGTAAGTCTGTGTGTGTGTGTGTGTGTGTGTGTGTGTGTGTGTGTGTGTATGCCAAAGGACAATGTTAGGAGTCTTCCCCGATTGCTTACCACATTTTTTTTGAGACAGGGTCTCTTATGGAACCTGGGGCTCATCTATTAGACTAGCTCTCCAGCCAGCCCCAAGGATCTGCCTGTCTTGACAGTGCTGGGATTATAGCATGCAGCACCATGCCTGGCCTTTACGTGGATGCTGGAGGCCTGAACACAGGTCTTTATGTACAACAAGTACTTTCTTAACTGGCTCATCCCCAGAGCTGTTTTCCATGCTGCTGAAAATATAAAAAAGGATCGTCCTCACTCCTAGGAAAAGCTTCCCACTTCATGGCCTGTCATGGACAGTTACAGCCTTGCCCATCTCTAACACATTTGATTATCTTTGTTTTCAAAGTTTCCAGGTTAGCAGGATTTTTACCCTGATAATCTGTCCCTTCAGCTTTGACTGGACAGATGAGGAATTCAAATTCTGAAGTACAGACTGAAATATCCCAGATGAGACATACAACGAACCTTTGCAGATAACTGGAAGCCAACCTTTAGCATCTAGACATTTCAAAAATAAATACAAGAGCCACCAGTAACCAAAGGCCATCACAGCATTTATCCCGTGACATAGCAAATGCGGAGAGAAGGTTTTTGAAGGAAAACATTCCCTCGAGGGTTTCATCTCTTTAGCTGTGTGGGGTGCAATGGCTATTTTGATTTGTAAGAATTATTTTATAAGCATGTGAAGGAAGACATTAATATCACTGTGCAAACCTAGGTCAAACTTGTCATTACAAAGATGAGGAATCTAACGACTCTGGGGAAGAGAGAGATAGCACAACAGGTAGAGCATGTGACTGCTGTTTCAGGGTTCGATTTTCAGTACCCACATGGTTGCTAACAATTACATATAACTCTAGTCCTAGAGGACTCTTCTATTCTGGTTTCTGTGAGCATCAGGCACACATGCAGTGCACACGCACGCGCGTGCGTGCACACACACACACACACACACGCATGCACACTATATATACATATAAGATCTACTGGTTTGGGACAGTGATGAGACCAAAAGCAAGTAATTTAGCAGCTGAAATGAACTGAATAAAGAAGCGCACAGAATCACTAAGTCAGTCCAAACAGGTATTAAGCTGGAGACGAACCGATCTCACCTCAGCTGTTATTTGGAAAGTGGACCTTTCAAGACAACTGGGTTGGTTTTTGGGGACTGGTCACTATGTGTATTATGAGGGCCCACTTACAGACTGCTTGCTTCCCTCACATGTGGCTGGCCCTGTCTCTCTCCAGTAAAAATCCATACTCTCATTAGTATGCCTTCTCCTGAGACATTTGTCTAGCAATGACCATGTTTAACTGATATTATATAGTACTCCCTCCATTTCATTGGTACTGGCATTTTAAGTAGTGATTCTTATCTTTGTAGTATTTATGTATTTAGTATTGTATATACAGTATTTAATATTATGATTCTACTTTTAGTTCATCAAGCATCTAGGCACAATGCCTTTCATTAACACCTCACCTTTTCAGACTGTCCTGTATATATTAACAATGAAAGATTAATGCGTAGTTACAATGTAGCATATTTACACCTGCTACTAGTCCTATTATTTTGAACAGGCTACATTTTGGATCTAAGGTAACTATTGAAAACCAAGACTCTACATTTGGTGACTTTTGGTATTGTGAGTGGCTTGCATGCAGTTACGTTTTATGATGAATGATGGCTGCCTTGCAGGAAGTGAGGGATAATCACGAAGTTTTCCACCAAAGGATATATATCAGAAGCTGATCCCAGAGACTGTTGGTAACTTTTCTGTTTCGTATGAAAAGTTGGGCATGTTTGCTCCCAGCTGTTAATCCAGGTTTGCTTAATGGATGGAGCCTGGTGGAAGTTTAAATGGAACTCTTCCCAAAATGCTCAGGAAAGGTTAGGCAAGTCACAGCACTGAAAGGCACTGCCTGACACCAGGCTCTCTGAGTTCCTTGCCTGTGAGATGTGACCTGATTTTTTTTCTTTCTTTCTCTGGTTCATTCAAGGTCATCACTAAGCTTACAGAAAACCAAAAGGGAGCTTACACATAGAAGGGACAGACAGAGAAGACTTTGAATGCATCTTTCTACAATACCACACTGGATTAAAGTAACTTACGACCAAAGGGTCACTTAAGAAGGGCACTGCTTAAAATTTAAGCAGGCAGTGATGGAAAGCGACAGACCTCAAACAATTTAAGTCTTTCACAGCTGGGTGACTCCACAGAGACAGCAGGACCGCTGTGCTAGCTTACCTCTGCAGGGCCTTGGCGATTGCCTCATAGGCTCTCCCCAGGCTATGATCGTCATCCAGACTTGTGGAGATCTCACTGTACCTATTGAGCACCTGTGGGGAGAGGAACATGCTGAGTGGATCACCTGTCCACATCTGAGGGTGACAGACACATCATAACAGAGAAGACTAACATTAGTCATTTCCAAAATGTCTCTTTCTGTTGACTTGGTTGATTTGGGGCTGTGCTGTGGCTTGTTTCATGGACATGTCTTTGAGCCATGACAGTGAAGTCTTCCTTTTGTAAAAATAACCCCCTCCCCATCCCAATTCTCCAAACCATCCTGTTTATATAATGTAGCTGTGAATAAATAATTGACTGCTTTACAGCATTATTTTACAATACGGAGACTATTACCTAAGGTAATGTAAGTCCTATCAGAATGTCCTACTATGGAAGTTCAAATATCATGGTTCTTCCTATAAATAGCTCTTTGAAAAGAATGGATTTAGGCAATAGGCCTTTTCTTAATCTGTCATTTTAGGAGAGCCTTGTCTTGCAGTGTTATGTGTATATAGCTCACACTAAAAATATTTCTTACAAATGTACTTCATTACCAGCAATTTCCCTGATAATCAAAAGATTGCAGCTGCCACAGCCAAACATATGATCTTAATTTAATTCAACACTGACATCACTATGCGCTGTCATTTTCTTCTTTTTAATTTCTACCCCCTGCCCCTCCATTCCCTGGTCAGGGGAGGAAAATATAGAAACCAACATCTCCCCCGCCCTCTCTTCTTTCTTATTGTTACATGACCCAACCTATTACACACATGAGGACACAGGAAATCTCCAAGGACCTCCATGGAAATCCTTTTTGCACATTTTCTAAGAAAGAATTAGTGAAAGTCACTTTCAGGCATGTGAGAGGGTGAGGGGTGGGGGTGGGGCGTGCATCTGCCTGGTGTGCTCTGTCTGAGTTAGACAGCAGGAGGGGTGAGCTCTAAGGCAGGGCTCATGTTCCTCGCTGACCTTTTCCCTCCAGTTTCTTTGATTCATGCACACACTCTTCTCCCCATTTGCTTGTCTTCTTCCTTCCCTTACCCCCATCTGCTTTTATGTCACATTTATCTTTATTTCTTCAGAGTTAACATGTGGGAAATGACAATGACATCACCGTGATCCCTCTCCAGAAGCAGATCTGTGGTTTAGAAGCTCGAGCTAAGACCTACCCATGGGTTCACACCAACCCTGGTTTTGATTCTTTTTGAGCCCCCAGTGTTCTAAATTTTGAAAACACTTTCAACAATTTTAATTCACATGTAGCAATTGCATTCATTTATAAGATATGGTATAACTGGGTCTCCACTAACAACTTCCCAACTTGTTATTGTTTTATGGTAATAATGTTCAAAAAAACAAGAAAAAAAGAATGCATATATTATGTTTTTATCATTTTTGCCTTTGTGTGTGTATGTATGTGTGTTCATGTGGACATACATGCACCATGGCACGTGTATGAAGGCCAGAGGCCAGCTGCAGGTCTCAGAGCTCTCTGTCCACGTTGTTCTCGCTGTGTAACAGAGAGAGTTTGCACCATGAGCTTCCTTGGACTTGCTGCCTCTCGTCTTGCTGCAGGGATGTTGCACGTAAAGATGCACACTGCCATATCTGGTGTGTATGGGTGCTAGAGGTCTAAACTCAGGTTCTCACACTTGCACAGTAAGCACTTCACCTATGGAGCTACGTTGATAGCCCTCCCTTAGCAATTTAAAAATATACAAGGCCTGATCATTACCCTTCATCCTTATTTTTAGGCCTGTTAATGAAGCTCCGTAGGAACCTGAGGGTATCCTTTTCATTCCGCCCCACAGCCGACGACAGTTCTTGGGCTTAACCTGAGGTGCCTACACTGAAGCTGCTCTGAGGTATGAGATGGAACCACTGAATGTTTTAAATTTGTAAGAAACCTTGTTGAGTTGGTATATAAAAATACCTAGGAAGAGACTTTATAGGACTTTATTTTGGTCCACATATTTTTAGGTGACATTTTAAAATCTTAAATTGAAAGCTAATTATTAAAATATTTTATACCCAAAATAGTTCATTTGCTTTCTTTCCATAAAAACTGTCATCCTGGCCCTGACATTATTTTAAAGCTTACAAAATCTTATAATGGTGATTTGTTTTCAACACTGAGAGCATCTATGCATTAGTGCAAACTTTGGCCCAATATAACTACATGAATCAGCAGTGACCTGAGGCAGGTTTCTCCAGGGCATGAACTGGGCTTACACAGTGAAACTCTCTCATGTTCCCAGTTATCCTGTAGCTTCTTCATGGTGATGGATATGGTCTCCAGGGTGAACACTAACCTGAGTGTCCTCCTATCTCTTGCTCAGGTCTCCCAGGGTGAACACTAACCTGAGTGTCCTCCTATCTCTTGCTCAGGTCTCCCAGGGTGAACACTAACCTGAGTGTCCTCCTATCTCTTGCTCAGGTCTCCCAGGGTGAACACTAACCTGAGTGTCCTCCTATCTCTTGCTCCCTTTCTCTCTTTTTGTAAGATGGAATCTTACTCCATTTCCAAGCTGGCCCCATACCCTGGGCTCAATCAACCCTGCCTTAGCCTCTTGAGTAGCTGGAGCTACGGATATAATACCCAGCAACTGCTCTTCCATACCTGTCCCATATTCCAACATGCAGGCCAGGAGAATTCTTTGTATTTAATTTCCTCCTTAAAGGAGAAAGCCTCTCTCTAAAAGCTGTCATATGGGTACTGTGATTACATACATCATAGTACATAGTCTACACACTAAACAACCAGAACTCTTAATTTCTTCCTCAGCCTCCAGGAGCAGCCCCGTGCAAGAGTTTCCCTCCCCAAAGTAAAGACAACAAATTTATTTTGTGGCTTGCGATGAATCTGGTATTTCTTTAAACAGTTGCCTGAGAACCAAGAGGTACATAGGCAATTGAAAAGGCATGATTCTTTTTTTTTTTTTTCCAAACAGAGAAGCATTCGTGTACATGAGAGTCACACTGGGTATCTTGTTGAAGATTTGGTCTAAGGTGGTCTACCTACCTACCTACCTACCTACCAGGAACATGAGCTCAAGAGAAGAGACATGCAAGTTGGAGAAATCTAAGGACAGAGGAAATAAGTTTTATAAAAGTAAAAAGAAAAAATATGACTTTAAGTAGAAAAATAGGATGAAATTATGAATTTTGTGGAACATAGAAGTGTTTTATACTAATTTGTGGAAAGCTAATGAGATGATTAATCTCATCACCTTAATACTATTAAGGGGTGTTGCAGTATATTTGATCACACACCATGAACCCAGAGATTGTATTTTTTTACTGAAAACAAAACAAAACAAAACAAAAACAAAAACCTGTTTCTAGTTAGAGTGTGACTCAGCCTTAGCACTCACCTTTAATCCCTCTGGCTGGAATAGAGACATACCCTTAGTACAATCCTTTAATCCCAAACAATGAAGGTAAAGTTAGTTTGTAGAAGAAAGTACCCATATTTGAAAGTGACACCTAATTGAGTGGCAGACAAAGTGATGAATCAGAGAAAGATTTGACAGAATAGGATATCCTCAATTATCATGAGAAGAGAGAGGAAAGGAAAGCTACTTAAGGGGGAGAGACAGACAGCACAGGAGAAGGGAGTACAGTCCAGGAATATAGTAGAGTTTAGAGAGTGTACAGTAGAGTGGAGAGGGAAAGTGGAACAGCATGGAGAGGGAGAAAATTGAAGAAGGCAGTTTCACCAGGAGAGTTTTACAGAGACAGACTGAAGAGAGAACAAGCTAGACAGGGGTGAACAAGCTAGACACAGAATGAGCAAGAGAATGAGAATGAGCCAGAAGATTAGAACAAACTGCTAGAGTTAGTATGAAATGAGGCAGAACAATTCAGTCAGAGGCTGAGAGAAACCACATTGAATCAGGTAGCTTGTGGAAGAGTTTGAGCCAGAACAGCTGAGTTGAACCAGCCAGAAACAGCTCAGTAAGAGAAAGAAATAGTGACCTTATTTATCAGTAAGTCTCAGAGTTCAAAACATTCTAGGACTAAGTAAGATTGTACAGAGGCTAGAAGCTTCCAGGACTAGGTCTACATTAGCAAATGGAGGCAGTAAGCCTTGGAGATAACAATTATGTCAGGTGAATAAAGGAAACTTTTATGGAGGGGATGTCTAGGAGATTAGTAAGTATATCTCTAGGTATGTACAAAGGGCCATCTCTAGAGAGAATGAACTAGCAGGGGTTGACCTACCTTGGCCATGTTTAGCACCAGTCCACCGACCAAGTAGGCTTGTGGAGGAATAAAAGAGGAGAAAGAGTGCAGACATTCCTCTGCTCTTTTCTGGCCTCCATGATGTGGACTGCTCGGCTTCTGTACAAAAGTTTTATGTGACCCCCTATCTGCTTTTGAAAGCAGATGAACTGTGATCAACAAATTGACAGGGAGTGAGCAAGTCCTGGTCAACTGAAATCAGTGACGGAAGCCAGACAAAGACTGGGACTGTTTTTACAAGACACACCATGGAGGGAGATGCACAAGAGTCTACCAGCATCTGTGGACATCTGAAGGACACTTGGTTGAACAGACTTGTGTTGTGAATTTGTTAGACACATAACTGTAGCCTGGATGGTTAAAATCTGCCAGCATAACTCAGAGAAATGGGAACAAAGAACTCTCAGTGTGCAGTGTTCTAATGGATTAAGAAGTCTTACCTTTCACATTTATACTCAGTGAAGCTCATGAGGCTGGAAGGAAGAAATACTAATCTGGTATGCAGCTGTATCAACTCAATACCAAGTGTTCAGACTGCCCCCAAATTCCACAGGCAATGGCAGGTCTACTAGGAAACTGAGAGTTGTGTGTCAAGTGACTCCATCTCTCTGAGCCTATTTCCTCATGAGTGAATGGAAATTAACAAAGCCTCTGGTGGAGGACTGTTACAGGTTCCTATGTAACATAGGACTGAGCATGCTCACTAAGAACTGAGTGAAGTGACACCCTGGCTTTTCCTTCATGCTCACCTAACATAGCTGTTCTCAAACGAAGGGGCATCTGCCAACATCTGAAAACACTTTAGTTGTTATAATCAGGGGGAGGGCTGCTAGCCCTATGGTACCCATCATAGCCTTCATAACAAAGAATTATCATGTGGCTTAAAATGCAAGTAAAGCCACTGTTGAGAAACCCCCAACCTGGCCTTTGCTTAAGCAATCTTCCTGACTGGACACACAATCACCAGAAAACTCCATAAACAAACTATAGGTCGAGTTGAGGTAAGATCTGCAACTCCCATGTGCTTAGACAAAACTCTGTCTCTCGAGGCTGCAAGAGACTCTGTCCACCTCTATATAATGACTTCCAATCCTGAGACACGGCTGTTTTCTCCATCCAGTCCTCAGCAGGCACATAGTCATCAAGGATGTTTAGAGATAGGAAAAAGCAAAACCTCTACTGTTCAGCACATTTAAATGCTTTCCCTCTACTTTTGTCCACAAATCTAAGTGGACTGGAAGAGACAAAATGAACCCATTCAGATCAACCACCACTTGTGAAGCCATAATGGATACCCAGCAGATATGCCTGTAAACAAGAAGTTAGGATTCCACTGCCCGGGGTATGGTTTTTACTTCTTTCTCCACTGACCACCATAAAAAGGCAGCGTGCCTGGCATTTTGTTATATACACCCCAGAGAAGGCCCAGATCGTCTATTTCATAACAAGAGTTAGGCACTAGTCTCAGTTCACAGCTTTTCTTTGGGAAGGAGAAAACAATACCGATTTTTACTTGCATAATAATAAATGTAGATAATTTAAAAAGTCAGGTTTGCCAACGTGAGCTTGAAATCATTTGTCAAATCTCATTGGAAATTCATTTACTCTGATTTCTGGCATGCCAGCCCACTTCAGCCACCTCACAGTTGGCAAGCAGAGAAGGCGCTTCTGCGTCATTTACAGTGTCTGAACCCGATGCAGACAATCAGCTGCAACATTAGTCAAAGAAACCCGTGGCTAATGACTTCTGACAGGCACTGTAGTAACAGGCTGAGACCAGCCAGGGCATCACCAGCATCCAGGGGGAGCTTCCTGGAGACGGAGAATCACTGTAGGCAATGCTAGGAATGGGGGCCTCACACCACTTAAGGTTCATATACACTTTCCACAAAGGCATAGCTTCTGACATGTTTATGAACAGTGACACCTTCATACAGCCATGCTATCCTGAGTGACCCATTAGGCCATCTGAGTGTGTAACTTTGTAAACTTAGTAAGTGTAACTTCACTTTTCTGTATTTCATTGTGCATTGAACATTCTGAAATTTCCTTCTTCAATTAGAGGTAGCTAACAACTTTACTGCTTCTAATATTGGCCATTGAGAGGGTGCCTTTTTAGTCTTCAAAACCCATTATTCATCATCAGGTCCATTGCCGCACATTGACTGCTTGTACTGTCTAGCCCATACTCCAGAGGCTGTGGTGTGGTGCAGGAAAGACTAAGTATGTGCTGGTCCCTGTAAGAGCAGCTCACTGTGGAACCTTAGACAAGAAACTTTGTTCCTCTGGGATTCTGGTATATGAAGGAGTTAAAACAAATGGCCTAGAACTCTCCCTTCCAAAAATATGGTTTGGAGTTTAGGATACTAGAATGATGTGTTTAGTCATTTAAGATATGCTCTACTTGTTTTCAACAACTTAGCTTTAGGTTAAGAATTCCAGATCAGAGGAGTGTGAACAGGCCTGTGAGTGCAGGTAGGACCACTACTGCTGCTCAGAGGATGGATTCCCCGGTGGGGCAGTCTCTGGATGGCCTTTCCTTCATCCTGAGTGAGGTAACCCAATCACAAAAGAACACAGATGGCATTCACTCACTGAGAAGTGGATATTAGCCCAGAAGCTCAGAATACCCAAGATACAATTCACAGACCACATGAAGCTCAAGAGGAAGGAAGATACTTCTATCCTTCTTAAAAGGGGGAACAAAATCCCCATGGGAGGAGTTATAGAGACAAAGTGTGGAACAGAGACTGAATGAAAGGCCATCCAGAGACTGCCCCACCTGGGGATCCATCCCACATACAGTCACCAAACCCAGTCACTATTGTGGATGCCAACAAGTTCTTGCTGAGAGGAGCCTGATATAGCTGTCTCCTGAGGGGCTTTATCAGTGCCTGACAAATACAGAGGTGGATGCTCTCAGACAACCATTGGACTGAGCACAGGGTCCCCAATGGAGGAACTAGAGAAAGGACCCAAGGAGCTGAAGGGGTTTGCAGCCCCATAGGAGGAACAACAATATGAGCCAACCAATACCCCCAGAGCTCCCTGGGACTAAACCACCAACCAAAGAGTACACATGGAGGGACCCATGGCTCCAGTCGCATATGTAGCAGAGAATGGGCTTGTTGGTCATCAATGGGAGGAGAGGCCCTGGGTCCTGTGAAGGTTCTATGCCCCAGTATAGGGGAATGCCAGGGCCAGGAATATGGAGTGGGTGGGTTGGGGAGCAGGGAGAGAGGAGAGGGGATGAGGGTTTTTGGAGGAGAAACCAGGAAAGTGGATAACATTTGGAATGTAAATAAAGAAACTATCTTAAAAAAAATTCCAGATCCAAGGGCAAGTGAGATGGCTCAGAGGTTGGAAGTGGGTACAACTCTTCAGAGGAGCCAAGTTTAGTTCTCAGCATCCACTACAGGTGGCCTGAGAGTTCAGCTTGGAGAAATGCAACACCATCTGGCTTCTGCAGGTCCCTGTGCACACATGTGCACACACATATGCATGCAACAAATGTGCACATAGATATGCATGCATGCTTGCACTCGCATACACACAGGCATACATTTGAAAAAAAATGAATGATTAAAAAAAATCTTCATCAGGGGATGGAAAGATGGCTCACTGGTTAAGAGCGCCTGTTGAGAAGATGCTCAGCCTCAAGACAATGAGATAAATTTCCATATGCAAGTGGAAAGCAAAGTTTTCCCCAGTCATGAATTGAAGCGCATTGCTCCCGACAATTTCCAACATTGCTCGTTACAGTTTGTACTATGACAATACTAATACTACACCGGAACAGTTCCACTGTGCTTCTCTGTTGTGATTTTATATCGGAAGTCAGAAGGCACAGGGATTTCTACCATGGGCAGCCCAATCATAGCGTGAGTTATGTTATATTTGCAGTTCCTCGGAAGAAAAATCTCTTCCTGCCCTTGACCTCTCACAAAGAAAACCATCGGAGGCTTGGTTTTATATTTTTGTTCAGAGGCCCATGACCAAAGGGTAGTCAATTTATGGGCATTCTGGCTCTCGGTGAGGTGGCCTGATATAAAACTTTCTGCTTGGTGGAAGATAAGAGTGATAACTTAGTTCAATCACAGCCTCATAGGACATTCAGACTGTGGAGCAGTGAGGACTGGTGGAAGGGGGAGGGGCAGTTCAAAGCGGAATCCACCAAGAGAGGAGGCCAGTGAGTCTTTCAGTGGAGTGCTCTGTGGCTGCCAGCTCTGCAGGGGTTAGGAAAACTCAGTTTCTCCATCTCCACGGGGCCCACTGTTGGCCACTCCTGGGATTCCTAGGGCTGCGGTCTGTGCAGCACCTCCAGCATTATACATTTACCTCTCCTTCTTGGTAGAATGAATCAGTCTCATTCTAGAAACAGAACGGAGAAATTCTTTGAGACAAAATAAGCATCTAGAGCTGAAGTGACAGGTTAGTCATTTTAGCTTCCCCCCCTTTTTGTGTGTCAGTGACAAACTCTGTGAGAACATTCTTGCCCTAGCAAGAAACACAGAGTGGAAGGCACCGGGAATTTCATGATCAGAGTGAGCTGAAGATGTAAAGTGTTGGAGGGTTTGTTCCATGTGTTGCTTTAAGGAAAAAGCTGCAAACTCTATTAGGAAGAAGAGCGAGTGTGACAGACGATCAAGCTGCTCGTGCGATGACGTCAGACACAATGCCAGTTCTCGGTTACTTACGAACGTTGGAGATGGCTGTGGCACTCGGCATCATGTTTAGTGCCCGTCAGATCTAATCAGATTAGATGCTGGCTGCTACGCACTTTGCTTATGCAGGAATGGCAGCATTTACAAACTGCTGGGGTTTGCTGGACTGCAGGTCCTTTACTCCAGCTGAGCAGACACCAGGTCAATCAGGATCCTGCTTCCCTCAGCCTCTGGGCCTGGGGACCTTCAAGGCCCCAAGTCCAGCCCTCAAGCCTGCACTGTTCAGCCTTCAAGCCTGCACTGTTCTTTCCTGCTTTTCTCTTGTTTTCCCAGAGCGTTCTCACAGGGAACTACAAGTCTTTGCCCTAGCCTAGCTCCACTCACACTGTCCTGTGTATCTAATTATTAGTCTTTGTGAGTTGGTGTGAGGTGGACAGAAACCCCACCTGTCTTGTTCTCCATTGTACCCTTAACCCCTAGTCCTGTTAGCACTGGGTGTTGTCACATGGGTGGGTATGGTTGAATCTGAGTGAGACATCAAGAGTGTCTGTTGAGACACGCTATGGACTGACATTTACTTTAGCTCCCCTGCAATAAAGAGTAAGCATGACACTCCATGCCTGTGGCCAGTGGAAAGTGGGTGGACATTTTCAATTGGCAGTCAGTCTGGAAAGCTGGATCATCAGCGAGTAAATTTAAAAGGATATAAATGAATTTTGAGATGACCCAAGGCCTCCTTATCGAAATGTCTGAGAACAACTGCACCAATTTTGCCCTATCTGTGAAATGAGTGTAAGGTGTTTCCTTCTTCATTTTACTTAAGAATAATGAGAGACAAGCGCAGCCCCTCTCTTAGGTAACAGAGCACGGCTGAGGGGGTGGGCTGCAGAGAACACGTGACAAGTGAGGTGCTCACTGTCCCTCACAACATGCCTTGAAGGAAACCACGGCTAGCTCACAGGAAGGATTCTGGAATGTTCTACACTTGTCAGAGATTTTAAACAAGCACTAATACTACGAAGGTTTCCACATTCTTGAATGAAAAGAGGAGATTTCTCTCTTTCCCTTGGCGGAAAGAGATTTCCCTCTCATGGAAGGCAAGATTCAATAAAAATTCATTCTCATTTCCCCTTCTAAGAAATCCACTGGAGTTTTGAGAAGCGTTTTGAGCATATGCTCTGTGGACAGCGCCATGTCCTTTCTGTCTCAAGCCGTTATTCTGGAAAAGCCAGGCAACCCTAATTTATGTTTGCAATGTCATGTTTTCCTGTCAGTATGTGAGAACTGTATCCTTTCAAATAAAACATGGTAGGAAAGGTTTCCTCTGATCGCTTCCACACCAGGGAGGCTTTGTCCATGACCCTTCCGCAGTGACAGGAGAGACAAGGAAACAATTTATGAGCCATTTCCATTCTGATGGGACAGGAGGTGGCACCGAGAGTTTTTATCAAGTACGTTATGACAACTTGTGATAAATGTAAATAATAAATGGTTGGACTCCTAGAGGATATGGTGGTGATAGGAAGCCATTTGGGGTACTGCTGATGGGGTGCTAGTTGTCTTGGAATTCCCTGGCTCCCCAGTAGAGTTTGGCCTGACAATAAACACCAGTTTAGTACTTTATCTAATCTCAGCCAGGAGGGAAGTGCGCCAGCAAGCTTTTGCAGATGTTCACATCCAATAATCTATCCATAATTGATGAAACAGGGAGGTCAGATGTAATGGCTGCTGCTATCCCAGCAACAAATAAATGGTTATTGACAAAACAAGCCAGTGTGGCACAGAGCGCTGGGCGGTGACAGGAGGAGAGGGCATGGAGGCAGAGGCAGGGGGACCACAGGCAAAGAGGCGGTGGAATTGGAATTCCTCAGCAAGCCCATGGTGGAAGGACTGCACTGGCACACAAGCAGATGGGGCGGCTTGTCGAGGGGAATGGAGGATGCCGGGAGTACAACAGAAGATGAAGGTGAGCAGAGATAGAGAAAGAGGAGGAGGGAGAGGGGACAAGGTGGGGGCTGGGCAAGTGCAGATGCATGAAGGGCTGGGAAATGCCTTGGAATGCTCCAGCATGCGCTGTGATCCAGATGTCTCAGTTCCCTTGATTGCACAGCATCTCCTCTCATCGGCCTGGCTGCCCCTCTGTTTAGACTAGGGTCAGAGCAGATGATACATGGGACATTTGGGGGACCCAACACCCCCTGATGCTCAGGCATTCATGGATAGATGTTCCATTTATGCTGTGCCCCTCCACTATGTCCTATAAAAAGCACTTTTTCTATTTTAGGATATTTCCAGATAAACTCAAGGTACCAAATCAAGAAGTTAGAAAATTGGCTCGAACTGGAAGGAACCAGTTTCAATGCGTGCTGCTTAAAATTGAATTAACTACAAAGGAATGAGTGCGAGGGAAGGATTTCTTAAAAAATGATACAAGCCTGACACTGTACTTTATTCACCTCGACTTATGCAAAGAGAACAATAAAGCCTTAATCGAGGGTACTTTTATTGACTGAATAAAATTCAAGAAGTCTAAGCATAAACAAGCAGCTGTACTCCTAGACTTCCATTCTAAAGTGAAGGCATAAGTTTGTACCCAGTTTATTGCATAATATTATACAATGAAGGATGGTGGGATGAAACTATGTTTATTATTGCTATAGTTGGTCATAAAGATGCATCGGACACAGATGTTTTAAATATTAATACTCCCTCAAATAACTTAAATCAATTTAACACTCTTTAGCGGTTTGTTTAGACGTGCAATTTATTTTATTCTTTGCCATCGATGCCTTTGATCAGTTTGGAATACCATCTGAGCTGGAAACAAATAGCTTCCAAGCATCTTTATACTTTACGTTCTACTGCCTACGCTAAGAATCTCACTGCCGTTAGCATTTCCAAACTGCTTATCAATACATAGGCACCGAGAGTCTGAAAGGTCAGAGGGCTCCTGTGATCTTTACTGCAGTGCTTGACAATAGCCCCTCCTCCATTTTCCCCAGCTGAGCCCCCGTCTCTTGACTATAAACGTTACAGAGGCTCAGCATCTCCATACCTCACCACAGATTACATTCTGAACTTTGGCCTTTGTTCACATGACTGGACCTTTGCTCATTCCCAGCCCCTGGGGTTTCCTTCTTTTCTGTCATTGCTTTTTGCTTAAATCTGCTTTGGGCCCTTGGCTAAATCCTGCCTTCCTGAGATCTACATGCCTGTGTGTCAAGGAGTCTCACGTTTGGGCTCCGGACAGGGTGGCTCAATGCTGCCCCTAGCCCATGGCAGTTACTACCACTGACTAAATCCTACATGTACAGTGAGTCTCTGCTCATTGTATGTTTGCTCTTCATGAAACCTTTGAGATAAATATTAATATTCCCAGTGTGTAATCAAGAGAAACAAAGCACAGAGAGGCCGAGTGTCTTATTCTAAGAAGCACAGTGGGCAGGAGGGAGGCAGAGGGTTTGAACTTGGTTTACTGGTTGTCAGCCTTTTAAGCTTGGCCATCATATTTGCTGTTGTGCTATCCTGGACAGCTCTGTGCTGACCCCTGCTTCACTTACAACTGCCATACTGCACTTCAGTTGCCATAAGCTATTCCCTCTCTGCTGTCAGCGACAGCCGCAGCAGCCTCTGATCTTCTGGTGTTCTAAATGTTAGCTTCCTGCTTTTTGGTCATTGTTTTGCCTACCACCTGCAGCCATTTGATCAAGATTGTTCAATTATAATCACTAAGAATAGCCAACCATGAGAACTTTTATGTCATTCCTTTGCCTGTAGCCAATATCATTTATTTTTATTAATTACTATTATTATATTGTCTTTTTTTTTGAGACTGAATATGTATCCCGGGCTAGAATTGGACTTTGTGTAGCTGAGGATAACCTTGAATTTCTGCTTACCCTGCTCCCACCTCCCAAGTGTGTTTACCACTATGTACATCACCACACTGGTTTTGTGTGGTGCTGATGGGTTGATCCTAGAGCTTCATAACTCAGACATAAGCTCTCTACCAACTGAACTGGATTGCCAGCCCTAAGCAATCTCTTTTTAATCAGGAAAAGGCCTTGTTTTTTTATCATGGCCTACCAGGTCCTGTCTGTCCATCCTTAACCTTTTTAACCACCTCCTACTGACCCTCCCTTGGCTCGCCGGGCCCATTAGCACCCATTAGCACTTTAACCTGCTCAGTTTCCTGAAATCACCAGGCACAGTATTACCCAATCTTTTAAAGCGGGGACCCTGAGGCACATAGAGACGATGCTACTGGGCCACAGTTACACAATTGGGAAGTGGTCATGTGGAAGGAGGGGGCTTCTCTCTCACAGTGGAAATAAGCTGAGGTAGGGGAGAAACTCTACAGGCAAGGTTTAGATTTCAGCCATGGCTGCAGAGAACCGGCATGGGTTAAGAGAGAGCACAGGACTGGGAGGCAGCTCGTCTGGTGAGATGCCAGCTGCACAAGCTAAGAACTGAGTTTGGATCGTCCGCTGCTACAGAGAAGCCCAGCACACAGCAAGTACCTGCAGTCCTGCTAGGGTGGCGGTGCAGGTGGACACCCAGAGTGTGCTGGCCTATGTCTCAAAAAGTATGATGGAAAGCCATTGAGGAAGTCACCTGAAGCTGACTTCTGGAACTCTACCAGAGGCAAAAGCACACCCTACCCCCTGACCCCATGCGTGACACACCAAGGAGAGAGGGAGGAGATATTAGACCTTTCCACAAACAGCAATTGAAGTGACCTTTTAACCAGTCACGTTGGTAGGCTTGCCTCTAGAAATTTCCCAGTGGTCACTTATGTGACATTTTCCAAGACATTGCTTCCTAGTACAAGACACGAAGCAGTAAGCTGTTCGTTCTTGGAGACATTATGACGTCACCCTATACGTTAAGGTGCACTTGGGTCTAATGACAGAGAAGTGGGTAAAGAAAGATTCAGTGCGTACCCTTTGAAAGGGAAGATAGGGAAGGGGCACTTGCCCGTCCCTTTAACGGGTAGCAGGCTGTGGGTTAAAGTCCAGTCACCTCTTGTTCCCACCGTGGTCACTCATCATGGAGGAGGTGACCACATTCAACAGCTCTCCTGTCTAATGCTCTCTCCCACCTTCCTGCCAAGATGGTGCCTGATGCTGCTCCCGAGGAGGCTAGGCTCAGGCTTCTGAATCTTTCTGAGACAATCCATCTTGCTGTCAATCAATCAAGATTATAACAATGGTGTCACGCCACAGCGCCATTTAAGGACTGAACAGAATCCAGGCCAAAGAGCGTCATGACAAACCAGAACCACAATCCCGGATGCCTGAGCCACAATTTGAAAGTATTTCTGATCCTTTAAAAGCCAATTTTGAAGCCTGCGCTAGCTGCGGAGATAGTAGAATCCTATTCCCATGTATCTATTACTGTAAACAATTAAAAAGTAATTTTAGCTTTGAAATCTTGTGACAAATATTAATGTTTATTTACATAGTGTTTTAAAGGAAAACATTGATTTTTAATATCTATGATATTATAAACATATAAAATGTACATAATAAACACTTGCTCTGCTGTAAGCTAATATAAGCTCATAGGGAAAATGAATATGTTTAATTAAATTTGGGAAAAACATATAGCTAAATCAGTTGTGGTACCAATAATAAGGACCAATAAACCATTATCTCCTTACTGTTCTGATGGAATTTCATCAACACGCTATATTAATAAATATCATCTCCATTTTACAAAGCAGGGAGAGTTGTCTGGGAGCGTCGTCCAGGATCTCAGGAGTCAGCAGGAGCAGGAATCCTACCATCTGCCCGCTGAACCAGCAAGATCATTCTTGAACTGTTGCATAGCACTGGGGGCACCTAGCACCGCACTGGACCCCAGTGCTTTCATTTGCTATGTCACTTCCTCTTCACCACCACTTCGAGGGGAATCGGGAACTCATGTAACATCCATGCTGCTGGAGAGGAAACTGAGGCAAGAGGGGGGAGGTTAGTGGGCTCCAAGGTCACAGAATTTACAAATGGTGGGACCAACATGTCAGTCTGACCTCCAGACTGACAGCTCACTCTGTGATGACCACTGAGGTGGCAAGGAAGCAAGCTAGATCTACACGAAGCGCCTGTCCCTCTCATCCCACTTTTTTTCATTTGAAAATTTTAAACATTGTCTCCTCTGAGAAAGGTTTTCAACTGAAAAATAGAATACCTGGCACTTTTTAGGAACCCCATCCCTTGTACATAATGAGTAGCTCGTGGGTTACCAGATCTGTATCTGAAGCAAGGAGAGCCAGCGGGGGTCAAAGCCATATGCTGAAGACAGTACTAGTCTGTTTTGGATTTGTACTAACTCTAATGTACACAGAGGTATTGGCAGAATATTGAAGAGAAAACGAGGCAGATGGGCTGAAAGAAGCCACCACTGGAACGCAGTTTATTCCATGGTAGAGACGAAGAGAGAGGCAGACCTGAGACACAGGAAGTGGGTGTGCCTGATGTCCCTCTCCAGAGAGGCTACAAAGTAGTGATCCATCGGGAGCCTGGTGTGACACCCGCTCTGCTTGCTTCTCAGCTGGTCCACCCAGCAACACACTGCTTTCTGCTCTAAGTTTCAAGTGCTATTGGGTAATATTTCTTTCTGGGTGATAATAACAAGATGTTATTCACACCAGTAAATTGTTCAGTAAGGAGAGCAGTTGGAGATTCTATTAAAAATTTATATGGGGATCCAGAGAGAAGACGCAGTGGTTAAGAGCATTGGCTGCTGTTCCGAGGACTGGGGTTTGATTGCTAGCACCCACATGGCGGCTCACATCCGTCTGTAACTCCAATTCCAGGAGATCTGATGCCCTCTTCAGTCAGCAGGCATGCCCGTGGTACACAAACATTCATAATGCAGGCTCAAAACTAACACCACAAATAAAGTAAAATAAAATAAAATAATGAAGTAAATCTGAACAACCATATTTCAATTTATGAGGAGACAATGAGTTTAGAAACCACGGTAGTACTACCTCTGTCATTTGGGACAGAGCAGTTTACATCAGTCAGAGGCAGAAGCTGCAGGCGGGGCTGGATACTGGTGGGCCTGGTTAGCATGGACAGGGACTTAGCTGTCCTCTCCTTGGCCCCTCTCCAGCAGCCCCTTTCCCCAAGCCGGCCCACTTCCCTGACATGCCAGCTCCCACCTGAAATCATCTTCAGATTCCTTTATTACTGGCTAAGTACTTAATAATTCTCTTGAATGTTTTGGACTGAGTTGAGCTGTTACAATGACTAAATGCTGTGACCAGTGGTACCCTGAAGAATTTTACTATAGGCAGTCTACATAACCCTATTGAAAGCATCAATTAAGACCATTACATTTCAGTGGAAAGCAAAGAAATAATAGCCTACTTTTTGCATAGCCTTTTCTCTTTTAAAATATAAAATCAATATGTTAATTGTGTGAAATGTGGCGAATATGCATCCCATTGTCTTTACCCCAATAGAAAATTAAAGTCATTTGTTATTTCTATTTCCACCGATTATCGCAGAAAACAACTTGATGTTTCTAGTATTTTCTATATATTTATGTAGTATGTGTATATATGTTTGCATATATACATATGCAAATAGAGTCATAATATACAGTGTTTTGTAACCCAATTCTTTACCTCAATATATCAATAATGTTTCTATTGTTATAAATGTTTATTGTTTAATTTCTGTTGTCTGTGCAGGGTGCTGAGCATTGCTTTAAACAATTTGTTGTTGTTTTATTTACTTTGCTTATGGATTTTTCACCCTGATAAACAGTGCTTATAAAACTGTATATAAAGGTCACAGCTAGATATCTGTATATATAAGTTATGCAGATGACATCATGGCTAAATATTTGTGTGCTTTAGCATGTATTCTCTTCAGACAAATTCTGAAATGATTACTCCTGGATCAAAAATGTACAAATTTGTACACATCCTTTAAAAAAAAAGGTAATATTTATTGATTATTTACTAGATAATAGAAGCACTATGTCTTTAGCTTGGTTAGTCTCATGGTAACTTTATCTGTCTGTTTTACAGGTATCGAGAATGTAGCTTAAAACTCAAAGGAGTTATATAAGCTTAGCTGTCTGCCTGTGGCCCTCTCAGAATCTCAGTAGCTGTGGGCTGTCCTGGCCAATCCTGTCCTCTCACCTGGGATCAAAGCAACCTAGAATAGCAGAGCCGGCCTCCTTAGGAGCAGCTCCTACCCAGTGAGCACTGGGAAGAAAGCTTGCTTCCTCATTTCTCTGGGGTTCATTTGTGCATGGTGGCAGTGTGTGGCAAAGTCTTTGTGTAGGCTTCTTTCTTCTGCCTGTGTCTTAAGGTTGGCTCCCAGATAAACTCACTTAGTTCTATAGTCTTTAGTTTTATAGTGTGAAATTGCCTGCCTTCCTTGGCTCACACTTACTCAGCATGCCCTGGAACATTTCACAAAATATCTCAAAATACATATTTGAGCAAGACTAATCAAAGACACTCAGGATGCATTTCAAAGTAGTCCTGATTGCATTGTCTTGTGTTCTTTATTGTGAAGAATCGAGTTGAGTTCACCACGGTTCCTAGAGCGAGCCACCGTTCACATCACCAATCTCTGCCTTCCCTTAATTTTATCTCATCTTTCCTCCCTGTAAATTCCTCTCCCTGGCCCATAGGCACTCATGTCCCAGGCATCTTTCTGGATAGATAAAGCCAAGGATGGGTGGCAGCAGCAGAGTAGGAGCAGCACATAGCATGTCCCTTTTGTCATTTTCAGAATGGCACTAAGTGGACTTTCCATTCTTTCAGATCCTCACAACCTTCGTTTCTACTTGAGTTGCCAATTTTGTGCCTCTAAGTCACGATTTTATGCAAAAGAGTATTACAGTCCTCCTTGGAATGCTCACAGTGGAAAGCTACAGTACACATGTTTGCACAAGCAACTCGCTGTCATTCAGGAACAGGACACTGCTTTGTGATTGAGAGTATTCATTCCTTTCTTCTCCTTTTCTGATTATCCTTGACTGCTATCATCAAAGCACATGCATGTGCGTGCGTGTACACACACACACACACACACACACACACACACACACACACAGAGAGAGAGAGAGAGAGAGAGAGAGAGAGAGAGAGAGAGAGAAAACCAAAAAGATGTTTGGGAGAAAAATGAAAGCTGTCTTAAACAAGAACATTTTACTAGTTATTAATTAAAATTATGGGCTTATGAATGTAGAAAGTTTAAGTTATTGGATAAAATAAAATTTTACAAACCTATGAATTAAGTATTAGGAGTATAGAATGGATGCTCCATTCAAATATTAATATAAATTATTTTTATTGAGTACTAATTATTCTGAACATCTAAACTCCATATTGCTATTGAGTGAAAAGCAGCCCACTTCCTATGTTCAGATGCATTTGAGAATATTTGACATATTTTCTTAGTGTTGTGAATCAAACTTAGGTTCCATGAGGAGGGCTAGGCTTTATCTTTGAGCTGTCCTCTAACTCTGGATGATGGTTGACATTGGAGGACTGAGCTCTCAAGGCCAGTCTAGCTACATGGCCAGTTCCAAGGTAGCCCCTGCTACACAGAAAGACCCTTATTAAAATGAATATTCTGTTACTTTCCCCTGTTATAAATCCTTGAGGAACTTGATCTATCCAGCTTTATAAAGGCAACACCTGAGCCATATACTATTTCTCCTCCCCCACCCAGTCTCATAAGTTTACTCCAGGTTTGGTGCCTCTTGTTTTGCAGCCTTTAAAGCAATGTGCACTGACAGCTGTGCTTTTGTGCCTTTGCCTCCAGGTCTGTCATACAATTTGTCTGGTCTCTTTCTTGCTGCTTAGAACATCTTCATATGCAAGCCCTTGAACTTTAGTGTATGTGCCTTGTGCCGTCCTTCAGAACAGGCTGTTAGAGACTTGATGTTCTTTCTTTCTTTTCTTTCTTTCTTTCTTTCTTTCTTTCTTTCTTTCTTTCTTTCTTCCCTCCTTTCTTTCTTTCTTTCTTTCTTTCTTTCTTTCTTTCTTTCTCTCTCTTTCTTTTTCTCTTTCTTTCTTTCCTCCCTCCCTTCTTTTTTCCTTTTTCTCTTTCTTTCTTTTCTTTCTTTCTTTTTTCTTTCTTTCTTTCTTTCTTTCTTTCTTTCTTTCTTTCTTTCTTTTCTTCCTTTCTTTCCTCCCTCCCTCCCTTCTTTCTTTCCTTTTTCTCTTTCTTTCTTTCTTTCTTTCTTTCTTTCTTTCTTTCCTTCCTTCCTTCCTTCCTTCCTTCCTTCCTTCTTTCTCTCTCTCTCTCTCTTTCTTTCTTAAAGAAACAAATAAAAACTCTTATCCTTCTATTTCTATTTATCTCCTCTCAAAATTAGTATCAGGATCTTTCTCTACTATTTTATAAAATGGGAATGACTGGAAGCTAAAAATTCAGCATCTTCATAAAGATCCTATAGCAGTAATTTTTTAAAAACGGATATGTAAGACAATCAAAGAATTGGTTAATTGATATTTTAATCTCAAGGGAATCTAAAACTATTCATATTTAAAACACAAAGTAATGGTGATATGGGTTCATGAGAGCTGGCAGGCTGACCAACTCAGCTCTAAGCCAGGGTTTTGAGTTGGCCTCTCCCAACATTTACCTCCTCTATGAACTTCCAGAGCTTGTGAAGGAGTCGATCCTGCAGATCCAAAGTTGCAGAATCTCCATGACACAGGGAAACAACCAGGTATCTGAGAGGAGTGCAGGTGAGAATCCAGTATTGATAATGTGATGGAAGCCAGAGGTCTCGAACCAGACCAATGACTCATTTGCAAGTGCAGCTGTTTGGGCCAAAGTGTATACTGTGTAACACACCATAGCTTGCAAGGAGAGATAGGCTGCTTTGGTTTTGTTTTGGGGTGTGGGGAGGTTGCAAAGGTGGGTAGTGGACACACAGGGACAGGGAGATGGGTGGGATTGGGATGCATGATGTAAAATTCACAAAGGATCAATAAAACGTTTTTTTTTAATTCAAATTTTATGTTATTAGCAGGAAATTAATTTTTACTGTAACTTAGGCCATGAACTTTTTTCTGACATAAACCATTTCAGAGTTTTGATGAAATTTTGAGTTTTTAGCTTAGAGGTTCATATTCAAAAGTTCAGTTTCTCAGAATTGTCAGAAATGGCCCACTGGGGAAAATGCTCACTGTACAAGTGTGCTGAGAGACCTGACTTGGGATCCCCAGTGTTAGCATTCTGTCTAAACTCCACCCCACAGTTGCCTGGCAACAGTCTGACTCACAGTAAAAGGGGCTGCTCGCCCCTCCTCCCTCTTGTGCTCTCTTGCCTCTTGCTTCTCTCTTGCTGTTGCTTCCCCCTTCCCCTTCCCTTCCTCCATCACGCGTGCTCATGGCCAGCCTCTACTCCTCTACTTCTCTACTCTCTCCCTCTCTCTGCCTTTCTCTGCCTCTACTATCCTCTTATCTCTGCCCCCCCCCCACCATGCCCTGAATAAACTCTATTCTATACTATACTGTCCTGTGGCTGGTTCCTCAGGGGGAAGGGATGCCTCCACGTGGGCCCGCTGAGACACCCCCTTCCCCCATACCTCACCACACCTCCATAGAACGTATCTCCTATCTCTTTATCTTTTTATAAACACATTACTCAGTAAAAAGAAAGAGGCAGACATACACTAGCAAGATTTTGCTGAAAGGACCCAGATATAGCTGTCTCTTGTGAGACAAGGCCGGGGCCTAGCAAACACAGAAGTGGATGCTCACAGTCAGCTATTGGATGGATCACAGGGCTCCCAATGGAGGAGCTAGAGAAAGTACCCAAGGAGCTAAAGAGATCTGCAACCCTATAGGTGGAACAACATGATGAACTAACCAGTACCCTGGAGCTCTTGACTCTAGCTGCATATGTATCAAAAGATGGCCTAGTCGGCCATCACTGGAAAGAGAGGCCCATTGGACTTGCAAACTTTATATGCCCCAGTACAGGGGAACGCCAGGGCTAAAAAGTGGGAGTGGGTGGGTAGGGGAGTGGAGGGGGGGAGAGTGTATTGGGGACTTTTGGGATAGCATTGGAAATGTAAATGAGGAAAATACCTAAAAAAAAAAATTGGAAGCTGTGTCATTAAGGGGTAGAACAGGAGAAAACAATCAGGTAGAGAGCTCCAGGAAGGGCGTGAGCTATAGAGAAAGACGCTGAACACTAGCTTCTGCCTCCACGTGCACACTCACAGGTACATGCATAGTATACACCAGCTAGCTGTGCCCCACACTGGGTGCCAGCTGTGGTATTCGTGATGGGGAGGGCAGCTGTGGCTCCATGTCTTCTGTTTCCTCCTCTCGGAGTATCCAGACGCCACTGCACACCAGGCTAGAAGGATGAAGCAGAGTCCAGAATGGGTGGGGTTCTGCAGGATCTAAGTCTGTCTGGCAATGAGTGCTGGGAAAGAGAGAGAAGGCCTTCTCTGAGGATCGTAGTGTTACAGCTCTTTTAGGTGAAGACTTTCTCTGAGGATCTTCAATGAAACAGTTTTCTCTTAGATGGTCTTAGCTTGTGTCCATACCTTTATTGGGGTGAACTAGGGCTATATATGGACTTTGAAGGGTGGGAAGGAGTTTTCAGGGTAAATTTAAAGTTCTGCAAATGCCTCATTTTTGTGGAGAGGCATTCCAGGAACCCCAGGTACTTGCTGGGCGGGAAAAGAGGAAGTTTGTAGGTCTGCTAAGGGCTACTGAACCTACCCCAGGTAGAGGGTGTAGGGAGTAAGAATCCCCAGGCAAAGTCAGAGAAGAGGAAGACCTACTGGTAAAGGGAGTCCTCCATTTGTGTTGAGCTCAGATGAGCTATTTGGTCCGCCTCTTTAGCTGCTTCCCCCCCACCCCCCATCTGCTCTGCTCTAACCATCTCTTTCCTCACCTACTTGGTAAGTGACCGCTCTTGTGCTCTTGGAGCCTGCTATGCTTTCCAGGATTCTCTCCACCGAGGAACCTGTCTCTCTGGCTCCTGGACTCGGTTGCATGCGCCCCACCCCGGAGCATCCGCCACTCTGTATAAGACACCCACTCTGTCCTCCTCATCGGCCCAGGAACTTCCCTCTAACTCTAAAAGCTTTTCTATACCCCCGTGGCCTCCATGTCCCTCAAGGCCACACTGTTCCCTGCATCAGCTCCCTCTTGGAGCTTATTGGAACCCTCCCTGTGGCAGAGTTCGTTTTGTGATTCTCCTTCCTTTTCTTCTCGGACTCAATTCTTCCATGAATTCAGAAATGTTATTAAAGCCTTGTTGTTTTCCTTTAAACAGCTTGGCTTCAGTACAGCTCAAAGGCCAATGATGGAACACGCAAGTTTCAAATTCTCACAGATTATAACGACTTCTGCCACCATATGAGAAAATGATCCCAGTGTCTCTTACTGCTAAGGTTTTACAAAATTCCACCTTAAAAAATCTTTTATATCTATGATTTCTCTATGCTCTATTTTCAAGAAATCTTTTAAGCCTCTGAACAGTTTTTAATCTCAGGATTTTTAAGTTCATTGGGTGTGGTAAAAAAATCTGTATCAAAATTTGGCTTAAAACTTAGAACAAAAACTATACTTAGGTAATTTTAATTTTATATACATATATGCTACAACATACTACATGTGTGATTCATCTTTTGCTTAAAATATACTATATGTGTAACTTGGATCCAACTCTTGTTTTAAAACTAAATATATTAAGAAAATAGATGTTTTGAATAGCAACAGTGTGACTCGCTTTTACATTGCGTGATGATCTCATCAAGGTGGAAGCAAACATGTGACTGGTGGCTATTTTTACTGAGGTTAAGGGGTATATGTTATGTAACTTCATCACCATCTTGGTTAAGATGATCACATATAGTATGAAGCAACTAACGCAGCAATTATAAAACTTCTCAGTACTAGTGAGCCCTTGTTTATCATTGTTATTTCTTTTTAGACTAAGGGATGGCTCTAAAATATTTTATATTAGGATGGGTTTCTGTATGATGATAAATTCTTAAGGTTATAAAGGCCTACTCAGATTAACAAAAGCTGGCATGAGATTTATATCTAACCATGATGTCTTTGCTAACTGCTCAATACCAGACTTCTAGAAAAATTTAAATAAAGAACAATGTATGTTTAGTATATACATATATATATATATACATATATACACACACACATATATATATGCTTTTTAAAAAACTGGTTTTTAAATCCCTATGGTCTACTTAGGTTCACAAAGCACTTGTCTTGGCTCACTTTGTTAAGCTTTAGCTCTTGGGTAGCCTGAGTCATACAAGAAACTGTAATATTCCATAATGGTACACTATAAAAAAAATCCGTAAAGTTCCCTGTTTCTCTAAGGACTGCATTTATAGCTTAAAGTTTACAGTGATAAAGTTGTAAAATCCTAATTTTATAAAAACTACTAACTTGTAAACTGTTATGTGATTCATTTAGTAACAAGCTTTATTTAGTTAGCCTCCTGTATGTGTTTTCAAGGTTAAGCCTGATGAGACTAACTAAAAACAGGTAAAGTTTGTTTAAATCATGTATACTTAATAGATAATGGCCCTCAAATTCTTCAGATATCTGCTGAGTAATATGACACTTAAAGTATTTAATGAAATAGCTTCTGTGACGGACAGCAATGCCACCTCCTAGAGGCGATGCTAAGGTCTCCAAGCAAGAGGATGGGCACTCCACGCAGAGCACAGTAACGCTGACCACTGGGATAAACAGCCCCGTGCCTTGCCACCAGGGTCCTGCCCAAACTGTGGACACTTTTGTGTTGGTTGCCCTACTTAGCCTGGCCAACATGGTCAATTTTCCCAAGTTCCTACTCTACAGAGGAATTTCTGAGACCTTCTGGGTCTGTCAGCCAAAGGTGGATATTGTCCCACGTAGCAGCTGAGGCAGATTACTTCTACCCACCAACAAAACCATTGAGATTGCCATCTAGGAGCCTTGCTGACTCTTGCCTGTCATTTCACTGGATGCAGAGGCCATTTGGATTGTAGTTGGTGCTATAATTTATCTTTCTTAGATCTCTCATGATTTTGATGGCTAAATGTAGCTTTATGTTAACAAAAGCCAGCAAATTAGTTCCTCCCCTGAAGGCCACAGATACCTGTTCAGTTCATTTTATATAACCCAGTCTTCAATTTCTAGAGTTGCCAAGTCTCCTGTGGAGAAAGGCAGACACTGTTTACCTTGCTAACAGGCTTCACAAAACAGATAAACTCACAAAAGAAGTTTAGAAAACGGTTCCAATTTCTCTTCTCTCTATGCTTTTGATATATTGAGACTTCAAAAGTTCAAAGTTTTAACATTAATCAGTGGAGTTCAGATAAGCCCTTTAATCAACCTTTTGATTTTCCTTTGGTTGTTTTCTAAGTCTAGACAAATAGTGGTTCTCATTGTCCTGAAACAAAACAAAACAAAACAAAACAAAACAAAACAAAACAAAACAAAACAAAACAAAACAAAACAACCTCTGTCCAATCTAAATGTCCAATCCTTGGGACAGAAAAAAGTGTTCATGCTTTTTACTCTAAATCATTTGGGGGGCCTTAAGCTTGTAGTATGACTCAAAGATGTGAGTCTACTGTTTTTCCTACAGTGTGGATTTCAGTACAGATTACAAACAGTGGTAATGCTAACATCTAAAACTTTTATTATTTTGTGTAAACTTTAAAAAGTCACAAAAGTTTCTTGCATGTCAAAAGGACTCTACAAAAACTCCTAAACCTCCTCACCTGCCAATCCCAGGTGGGGTTGCTCCTCTTTCCTTGGTCTTGGGATTCCCTTCCCCCAACTACCAGGACAGTGGGCCTAGAAGTTTCAAATGCACATCCGAGATAAAAATTTTTCCCTAAACTCCCTAGCTTTGCCTTCTGTTCCTAGTCTGTGTTGGGATCTGAGAGTCGCTCCACAAGCCACACGAGCATCGATCTCAGTCAGACAGGGATGGATTATTGAATGCACACCCTAATACTGATCAGATCAGGGACGTGGCTCAGAATTAGGTCTGGGGCTATGGCAACAAAAATCTTTTTCTGACATCTTATAAAGGAAAAAAAAAATACAAAAAAAAAAAAAACCAACAATGAGCTCATATACAGATGAAGGAAGTGCTGCCCAATGGTCAGCTCTGACTCCAGTCATTTTAGACATAATAGTTCATATTGCCCTTTAACTTGATGAGTCCTATGTAAAGCTTTGTGGAATTCCAAAAGATTAACAAACCTCAGGACATACAGAACTTAACAGCGGATGTGGTCAGCATGACCCTGCTCTAAGTCAAATTATTTCTCTGTGTCAGTGACTGGCAGGTATGTTACAGCATTAATATAAAATAGTTGGCACACATGAAACAAAACGGCTATGACTATGCTGCAGGGTGTGTGTGTGTGTGTGTGTCGGCCACAGCAGTCTATATCTATCCCAGGAGACTACCAATCTACTGAAGACAGGAATTTGTTCCCAACACACCAGCCCTAGATGCTTCTGGTGGGATTTCTGACCAGCCTGGGCCCCTGCATCCTAGACTGCTTCAAGTTTGCTTGCACTTTGCTAGTCCTAGGTCTCATGGAACCTGAGCAGTGGGTGAAACAGATGGCTTCTAGCCTGTCCTGTCCTGTCATTTCCACCTTCCCAGCCCCCTCCCCTGGCAATGATGCCCTGTTTCAGTAGAAAGTAGCTGCACAAGAGATTATGCTGCCCCTTTATCATCGACAAAATGCTGGAATATTAGGTCTCAATCCCAGAACACGGCTCACTCAGTACCCGTGGCTCCTCCCAGCACCTCTTACCCCGCCCCCTACACTAACCCTATCTCCCAGGGGCGGGGCTTCACCTCCCTCCCACAGCCTGATCCCTGTAACTCAGTCATTTTGGCTACACCAGTCTCTTGGACTTGGTCCAGGCCACCTCTTGGGAGGCAGTTCCTTTCTTGATGGGCCTCCCCTCTCCCCCTCTTTCATGGTCCAGTTTAGTGTGCCGGCTATGTTTAGCCTGGACTCTGTTTTCTCCCCTACAGCTACAATAAAAATCTCCCCATACTTTAGAATAGTTCAAGTTCTCCCCTTTTTCATTTTTTCCTTCACTTCCAAAGACATAAAGTCAAGAAAAAGAAAACGAAAAATGCAAACATTATTTTCTAAGTGTATTGACAGTATTGAAAACCACTGTAGAGTTTCATTCAAGTAAGAAATTTTCTGAGGGTTACACACCTCATTAGTGAGGAAACTAAAAATCTTATGATTTGATATGCGCTATTCTTCTCTGCTATAGAAACTTCAGTAATTATTATATAGTTACCCGGTTTAATGTTTCAGGAAGGTTATATCTTTAAATACAAAGACAAGGCCAAAATTAACCATAAATCAGTTGCCTTCCCATTCTCTAAATTATTAAGACATATTTTCTTATAATTTTTAAAAAGCCATTTTGCACATACGGCTAATGATCCGGAAGGTATGTGCTCATACTCTGAACTTATGTCTGAGATCACTACTAAGCAACTCTGAACCATATTATTTCCATGTAGTTCAGAAATGAGCCCACTTCTTAAATGGGGAAGTTTCACTACTTTCTTTTTACACTGCTTTCTGCAAGTCCTCTCTAAGTTTGTCGGATACTGGGTATTCTAGACATTTCTCTATTCAGCATCACATTTGGAGTGAAAGTGCTGTTTGCCTGGTGGCAGGTGTGTGCGTGCGCACATGTGTGTGGGGTGTGTGCAGTACACTGCCAGTCAAAACGGACTAAACAGAAAAGGCTTGTGGAGCTAGGGTCTGTGAGAGCTGCTTCCTGTAGAGATCTTGATGCTGTCAGAGGGCAGAGCGGAGGGAGGACAATTCTTCATACAGTAATGAGTGCTCCTGGGTCAGGTAGGAGAAAGGCTGCTAGGACCTCACTCACACAGGCACAGAGCAGGCTGCAAGGTGAGCCAGAGTTCTCGTTTCTCAGGCTTTAAGCAAGGATTCCTAACCATAAGTAAAGACACATCCTGTTTCATGGAAAGTGAAGGATGTCACATTTAGTTAAAGACATGGCTCAAATCCTTTTTGGGGGGATGTTTTTTTTTTCCTCAAAGAAAAGTTATATAAACAGTTTTACACAAAATGTTGCCTTATTTTCATTATAAAAATGGATGTCAATTAAAAGATAAATTTATGTGTTATGCAAATTCATAATTGAGGAGATTAGTAAATGATAGTTAAGAGAAAAATAAGGCCAGAGTTGGCACACTGGCTCAGTGTGTAAGGACACTTGACACCAAATGACATCCCCGGACCCCACAGAGTGGAAGGACAGAGCTCACTCCTTCAAGTTCTTCTTTGACCTCCACAGTCATGCAATGGCATGTGCACACGTGAGCTCATGCGCGCGTGCTCACACACACACACACAAACACAAACACACACAGTATGTTTTAAAAAGGCGTTTCCGTGGCACAGAATGGCACTTGTTAAAGAGTCTCAAAAGGAGCTGTGTTCTGTGTATGTTGGTCCAGAACATGCATGCCAACTAGACTGGCAAAAGCGCTCTACTCTACGGAGCTGTGTACAGAAAGAAACTAAACAGGAACAATTATTAAGACTTATTTCCTCCTCCCAAATTTTCTATCCGTGAAGTGTTACAGAAAGAATAAGTCATTCTTTGTGTGGAATGACTTTTATATATATCTTGCATCTGTTAGGTTTGAAGGATAAATAAAATTTCACTACAGTTACTTAATGAAATCTTAAGAATGCTTTATAAATATGATTAATACCCTCTAGTGTTAATGGATATATATCAAGCAAGTTGTAGGTTGCCAGAATATTAATGTCACTATTTTTTCGGACATATAGTATGTACTTGCATTCTTTTTATGTAATGCTACTGGGTGATGGTGGAATTATAGGTCAGCCAAGCATACAAGGTAATAGCTTTCTATGTCATCATAAAGTCGCTAACATGCTAACCATGGAGATGGCCGCATTGGCAATGTGGAATAATTAAATAAGAATACATGCGATGAATTTCGCTCTATAAAAGCAAATGAAATTCCAATGTAATGAATTTTTATTTCCTTGTACACATTTTAAAATGACTTTATTATATTTATCCCTCTCTCTCTCTCTTCTCTCTCTCTCTCTCTCTCTCTCTCTCTCTCTCTCTCTCTCTCTCTCTCTCTCTCTCTCTCTCTCTCCTTTCTGCAAAGGCCAGAAGATGGTGTCTAAATCCCTGGAGCTGGTTACACATGGATGTGAGCCACCAAGCATGGGTGCTGGGAACCAAATTCAGATCCCCTAGAGGGTACATTCTCAACCACTGAGCTATCTCCTTTATAAGCTTTCTATAAGACCCAGTATACATTTGTAATAGGTTGCATTACTACGGAATAGTGGAAACCAGATTATTCACAGAATGAAAAACTGAATAAAGTTGGTTTCCAGGCACTGTTAAGGTGACTGGGGTTTTAGGAGGGAAGGAACTCACCAGACAAAAGGCTGAGGGGGCCACTTCTTTTTCCCAGGGTTGCAATATGATTGGTTCAATTTTGCAGAAAGTCTTAATTGTGACTTTTAGTAAAACCCATTTATCTTTCAAAGAAATACCATCTAAAACTCAGAATTGCATTTCTTAAAATCCTTGAGAAGTCAAAAGATGTGGGCCAAAGGGAATCTCAATTCCTTTTCTTAGCGCCAGGCACCGAGGTCATATTCTCTTGACAGTCAGGGTCTCCGTGGCCTTTTGCTCAGTGTTAGTAAAGCAATCTCAGCTTCTCTTCACCAAATACCCTTCTGGCATTAATATATACTTCAGCCTTAATAAGAGGTCAGCTCAGCTCTATTCTGCCATTCTGGAAGGAATGAGAAGTACCCAGGATTTAGTTTTTCCTCTGTTGTTATATCTGAACACCATGGAAGGGTTTTGTCTGTTTTTAAAGAGAATGAAGATTTGTTTGTCTAAAGGCTCTGGTGCTATCTCTGGTCAGGACTCCATTCTTAATTAAAACATGGTGGAGGGCCTCAGACAGCAAGGCAGAACAAACATGCTACCCAGGGCATCTCCCTTAAACTACCATTCTTACCATCATGGAGTCCATGACTTCATGTGAGTCTAACCTCCTCCTGATGATTTCACTAGCAAACACTAATAGCAGATGGTTTTGGGGGTTAAATCACTAAAGAATGCGTTGCAGGGACCCCCCCCCCTAAACCACAACAACCAGCCAGGAGTCATTCTCTAAACTGTTATTCGCATTCTTGCCAATCCATTGTTTAGTTAGATATACTAATAATTTATAAATAAAAGTCTCTAAATAAAGGCACATTAGCAAAGACGTAAGATGCCTCCTTCTGGTCAGCAGAATTATTGAGTAGGAATATTTCCTTGAAAGAAACACACAGAATCATTAAACAGATTAGTGTAAGGGAGAAATGTGTGAGAGGCTGAGTCCAGAGGAAAAAATACTAAAAATCTGAAGATATTTTAGCTTAGAAGATAAAGCACAAGTATATGAACAAATACCTATGGTTTTAATAATACCAACTGTGTTCACATTAGGATGCCTCTTAGGGGTTCCAAGACGACACAGGTGATAATGGGGGCACCCTTACTCCTGTCCCCAGTAACAGAGGATGAGACACAGTCATTGCTTTAAAGCATGAAGATAATATTGAGAGGTTATTGATGAGATTGTCAGAGTACAATTTACAAAGGACCAAAGAGAGGACAGAGACAAATGCTGCTCGTTCTCTATATAGCTGTCAATCACCTATCACCTACCTACCTACCTGCCTACCAAAATCATCTATTATCAACCATCTATGAGTCTGTCTGTGAATGGCATGAAAGAATCAGGAGACAACTTCAGAAGGAGGGGACAAGTAAGAGTGAGGAGAGCAGCAAAGTTCAATGATGCACATTACAACAAGGCCATCATTTAACCTATTATTCTGTATGCTGATTTTGCTGGTCGGTTCTGTGTCAACTTGACTCAACGTAGACTCAGCTGGGAAGAGATTCTTAATGAGGAAGTGTCCAGATCAGACTGACTTGTGATTATGTCTGTGAGGATGAGGGCTGATGTGCTAACAATGTACACCTGAGTCAAGAAATGCCATCAGAGGGTGGAAGAGACAGGTCAGCATCTCCTCCCAGCGCCATCAATGGGGTCCTGATGCTGCCCTTTCCAACTCCTGCCCTTCACATGGCCCTTTTCTCTCTGTGCTGTCCTCTGTTCCTCTGTTTCACATCCTCTTCTACCCTTTTCTTATAAGACACAGGACTTTGGAATTAGAGACCCAGCCCAGTCAATCCAGGACAATCATCTTATCTCAAGGACCTTAAGCTAATTATGTTTGAATTCACTGGTTCCAGGGATTAGGGGATGGCTGGGAGCTGGCACCATTTAACCTATTATGCTCAATAGAGTGAGCCTACTTTTTACTCCCACAGGGTACATGAAGTAATTGAGATAGAGAGAGCTCCAGGGACTTGCCCAAGGTCACTCAGATAATAGGCTGTGAACATGAGATTCATATTTACTTCTAGAAAAAAAACCCCACTTTCCTAAAAATAGTTTCAAGAGTTCTCCACTTGGATGTCAAATATAATTTTTGTGATCCATTCTTTACTGGCCTATCTTACATCACTGAGAACATAGGATGCACCAGAATTCCCCACTGAAAGCAGTAATTCTACAGTTAAATTAGTCACAGCTTATAAGGCTGCTTATTGCACGCTGCATTAATTATCTTTATTCAGGGCTGTGACAAAATGCCTGACAAAGGGGGAAGAAAGATTGTGGCTGATGGTTTCTGAGATCTTGATCCAGGGCGCTTGCCTCCACTGTTTCTAAGGTTGTGCACAGAGAGGTGGAGCATCACAGTAGAGGGCAGTGGTGAGCAAAGAGACTCCCCTCACCTCATGATGGACAGGAGGCAGAGAGAAACAAAGATGGAGCCCAGAACAAGGCAGAGCAGGAAATGGACGCCAAGAATACTCCCAAGTCCAGAGACACCTATTTCTTGGTTTTACTTTTTTTTTTCTTTACATATTTATTTAATGTGTGTCTGTATGTGTGGATATATGTGCCACAACACACATGTGAAATTCAAAGGACAATCTTGTTATTAGGTAGTTAATGGGTTCTGGGATCTGACTTGGGTCTTCAGGCTTAGCAGCAAGTGCCTTTGTCAGCTGGGCTATCTCATTGGTCCCTATTATTAATTATATATATATAAATTTTATATATATATAAAATTTACTTTTGTTAAGGTTTCTTCTTTGTTTTTCCTGTGTTGTTTTGAAGCAAGGTTTTACTCTGTAGCCCAGGCTGGGGCTGGCCTGGAACACCTGGTAACCTTCCAGCCTTTGAATTTCAAGTATTAGCATTACAAAGGTGAGTGTCTTTGTTAGGATTACTATGGCTGTGATGAAAGACCATGACTAAGCAAGTTAGGGAAAAAAGTTTTATTTGGCTCACACTTCCATGTCACAATCCATCACTGAAGGGAGTCAGGACAGGAAGTCAAGCAAGAGGCAGGAGCTGATGCAGAGACCATGGAGGAGTGCTGCTTACTGGCTTGCTACCTCTGGCTCACTCAGCCTACTTTCTTTATAGAACCCAGGACCACCAATCAAGGGATAGCATCACCCATGATGGGCTGGGCCTTCCTACACTGATCATTCATTAAGGAAATATCCCACAGACTTGTCTATAGCTTGATTTCATGGAGGCATTTTCTCAATTGAAGTTTCTTCTTCTGAAATGACATTTGTTTGGGTCAAGTTGATATAAAACTGTGCAGCACAATAAGGCACCATGACTGGTTCAGTCTATTTCTTCAAAGTTCTTGCCTATAAAGTTTCCACTACTTCCCAAATGTAGCATTGGATCAGCAAACCTTAGCTAGGTGTAGTCTATTAGTGATGAGAGCACATCCAGTATCCTATTGCATCTCTGAACACTGTCCTGGGGACCAAAACATAGGAGGCTTTAAAGGGGTCATTTCATAGCCAAGCAATAACAAATATATTTTACAATAAACTTTATTGAAAATAACCTTAATGTCCTTCTATAGGAGGCTAAATCCTCCATGGTCCAATCATACATACCCTTTTCAAATGAAACATCTATAATTACAATTGATATTTTCTGAGAAAGTAGATCTTGAATATCCTCAGAAAAATACGGTGAGTTATGGGATAGATAGTCTAGTGATAGTTTGGTTGTGACAATCACTTTCCAGGCTACATGCATTTCAAAACAGCACATAGTATGTTTTGCACATTATCTCAATGAACCTGTAAAGATGAAGACTAAAAGTGAAGCATGCCTGAATTGGTGTGAAGAAGTTCACTCAGGGTCCAGAGCTGTGTACACTGTGAGTGTTTCATATATGACAAAAGAACACAGATTCACATGCACTTATATGTGGTGCATATACAGGGTTTTAAAAAAGAAAAGGCATACATTTGTAACTGTATTTGTCTTTGAGAAAAAGAATTGTGGAGCCAACTATGAAGATGGAAGGGAGATTCCCTGTTGTAAATGCTACTGTGTTGTTTGAAGTTACCTTGCTATAGATATGTAGAAGGGGGATGGGAACAGAAAGGTGGGTTTCTTCTTCTTCTTTCTTCTTCTTCTTCTTCTTCTTCTTCTTCTTCTTCTTCTTCTTCTTCTTCTTCTTCTTCTTCTTCTTCTTCTTCTTCTTCTTCTTCTTCTTCTTCTTCTTCCTCCTCCTCCTCCTCCTCCTCCTCCTTCTTCTTCTTCTTCTTCTTTTCTCCTTCTCCTCCTCCTCCTCCTCCTCCTCCTCCTCCTCCTCCTCCTCCTCCTCCTCCTTCTCCTTTTCCTTCTCCTTCTCCTCCTCCTCCTTCTCCTCCTCCTCCTCCTTCTTTTGAGACAGTCCTGCTATGTAACTCAGGCTGGCCTCTGACTCAAACAATTCTCCCACTTCAGTTTCCAGAGGCTAGCAAACACCACCCTGCTTTACAATTTTTTTTAAATCATCTTCTCTTAATACATTTTGTCTTTCCTTAGACAATTCATTACTTCCAAAAGTATGTTCACATGTGTGTGCACACACATGTTCATGTATGTACATGTGTGTGTATGTGTTCATGTGTACCATTCAATCATCATCTTTGTATGGTTTCTACATACAGAAACCAACTGCTCTACCATATTCCCATATTTTCGATGTTGGAGCCCACCCCCTCTTCCCTTCCTTCACCAGCTCCTTGTCTACACTACTCTGAATTATGGTCATGTTTCTCAGTTGCTCACATGTATTAGAAAATGGGCATTTTTCTCTTGCAGGAAAGTGTACATCTTGGGAGTTTGAATGCTCTTCAAGCAGCAGAACAGAGCTTTGCTGGACACATATCACTGACCAAGAAATTTAAACAGAAAAGCCATCTAGGAAAATCTAAGTTTTCTATGATGACCAGTTTCAAAGAAGCTAGAAAATGACATGTGATTCAAATATTTGAATCTTACTTAGCATAAACATCTAAAGAAGCCAACGAGATCTCAAAACTAAGCGTTAAACCTGTACTATGTACCACGTAAGGCGAGTACATGGGATGTAAAAGGTTAGGGAGCTACATTTTATAACCAATACAGATGGCATAAGGGGAGGAAACTGATTTCATTTATAATGAAAGCACAGCTCTTACTGTCTTTACTTGTGTAGACAAGTAGAGTGGCCCCAATCACACACTGTATAAGCACAAATTTTGTCATGGAGTACTGCGTGTCAAAGATGGGGACTATCAGTCGCTCACTACTCCTGCTGCACACGCCCTCTCCACATCAATGCAACTCGTACTGTCATTTAACAGATGCCTCCTCTCGAAGGGAATGGTCCCAAATCACATTATAAAATCACCACCGTCTCACTGCATATCCTTCTTTCATTTAAAACTATTTTGCCTTGTTCTGGGCGAATGGGAGTAGAGGGTCATATCACTCCATGTGTGTAACATCCATATATCTTAAAACCTTTCATAGTAATTGACTATATCTCAGCTTCAAGAGCCAATGGAACTTGCTTTTTCATGCTTCTAGAATATTGCTGTTCAGTTTTTTTTTTTTTTTTTTGTTTGTTTGTTTGTTTTTTTTTTGGTTTTTCGAGACAGGGTTTCTCTGTGTAGCCCTGGCTGTCCTGGCACTCACTTTGTAGACCAGGCTGGCCTCGAACTCAGAAATCCGCCTGCCTCTGCATCCCCAGTGCTGGGATTAAAGGCGTGCGCCACCACGCCCGGCTGCTGTTCAGTTTTGATCTCCACTAATAGAAGGGCAGGCACAAGCCATCTCTCCTGATCTTACGATAGCATTAACTATTTACAATGACGAAGTAGCAAGGATTAAAAGTTCACTTCGACTTACTGTTAGTGCAGTTTCATATTCTCCAGAAGCCAAGTGGGCCAAGCCCAGGTAGTAAGAAGCCTCACCTTCCATGCTTCTGTCATTGCCTGGAGTGAGGATGTAGAGAGGTCACCATGGCATTTTGGGGACGGGCTCATCAATTAAGACAATAGGCAGTCACTCTTTTAAAAACATACACAAATAAAAATGATCCTTTAACCATTAAAAGACAAGCCCGCTCTCTCTCTCTCTCTCTCTCTCTCTCTCTCTCTCTCTTCTCCCTCTCTGTGTGTGTGTGTATTTTTTGTGTGCATGCACACATGAGTGCATGAGACTTAACTAAAATTTATCCTAATCTCAAATGATAGGTTAAGATACTTTAGCAATATAATTATAGGGAGTTTCCTCTATACACAGAGCACAGTGTATATGTTCCACAAGTCATAGAATGTTTACATTAGTCTGGCACATGTAGATCTAGCATATCTGTAACAGTTTACACGAAACAATGAGCAACAGGTAACAGCTTAACTACATAGACACACTTGGCATCACCCGAGTTTCTGAGAGGACACATGATTAACAAATTAAGACTGCTTAAGTCTTACTATAAGTGCATATATATATATATATATATATATATATATATATATATCCTCATACAATGATGCTATCAAAGACCCAGCGTACAACAGTGTGGTCAGTCGCACCTCATTATACAGGAGTGGCCACTCACCAAAGAGGAGGTAAGATGATGTCACACTGTGAAGCAGCTTGAACAGGCAGGGAGCACAAGTATCAGTCCTAAGAACTTGTAGGCTGATGTTCTCAGCAGTGGGGTGCTCCCGTGGGAGTCATCCCTCAGCAGTGGGGTGCTCCCGTGGGAATCATCCCATAAATAAGTGAATGAGTCAGTCAGTATCAGCTGGCCTTTAGACATGGCAACTTCTGCTTGTTCACTGGGACTGAGTTGTGACAAAGTGAAAACAATGGAGCAACAAGAAAGCATCAGTAACAACAAAAATGGACGTTATACCGAACTGCTGGTATGGTTAGAATGGAGTAGTGAATGGGTCAATGGGATGGAGTCAGAAAGTGGGCTAGCTTGGTGAGACATGGTGAGAAGTGTTCTGGAGGACACAGCAAGGTAAAGGGAGCATGGGGCAGCGAGGGTAAGAGGGCAAGGCAGGTTTTGGTTGCTAATGGGTTTGTTAGGAAGATGCCACTGAGAAGAAGCAGCCACGATCAAGTGGAATTAGCAGTGTGGAGCAGAAACAACAGAGGACCTCACTGCTATGTGAAAATTAAGCACACTGCTGAGTAACCACCACGGACAAAAGGAAAGAAACCACGAGGTAAAAACAAAGTACAGAATGTGGTGAGAGGAACAAACCTGAAAAACGCAACTAACAGAAGGGGATAAAGTAACACAAACACACACAGGTTACTTATGGATGCTATAGGTGTCAAATGCTGTGATAAAACACTGTGATCAAAAACAACGTGGGAGGGGTTTGTTTCAGTTTGTACTTTAAAGTTCATCATGAAGGGAAGTCAGAGAACTCAAGGCAGCAAGTCAAGGCAGGAACCAGAGGCAGGACTGATGCAGAGACCATGGAAGAGTGCTGCTTCCTGGCTTATTCCAGTGACCTCATCGGTTTTCCTTCCTACACCATCCAGGACAACCCGTCCATAGTGAGCTGGGCCCTCCCACCCCAATCATCAATCAAGAAACTGCCCCACAGAATTGTCTCCAGGCAAATATGATGGACTGCCCCACAGAATTGTCCCCAGGCAAATATGATGGACTGCCCCACAGAATTGTCTCCAGGCAAATATGATGGACTGCCCCACAGAATTGTCTCCAGGCAAATATGATGGGAGGATTTTTTTCAGGTGATGGTCTCTCTTCCAAAACATCCCATGTTAACAAGAGCATCAGAACCTAGCCAGCCTAATGGCCGTATGCATTTATATCGAAACATAAGGAAGATGTTTTCCTGACTAGCTAAAGAAGATTGACAGAAACAACGAAAAGAGAGGACAGAATGGAAATTTGACAGAGGAAAGAAAGGCAACAGAGGAAATTAATCAATTAAACCACCAATTATAAAGTTAACAAAACTTTAGCCACACTGACCAATGGATGAAAAGAAGAAACACTCAAATGCTTATACCGGAATCAGGAATGAAAGTGGAAATGAATACAGACCTTGATTGTAAGATTGTGAATATGTTTATACTATCAAATTACATAAACTAAAATTAAAATATCCCAGGAAGATGCAAGCACTGACCTTAACTGAAGAAGGAGGAGAAAGAGGAGAGAGGAGGAGGAAGAGGAGGAGGAGGTGGAAGAGAACAGAGGACAGTGGAGGAGGAGGAAGAAGAGGAGGAGAAGGAATCTCTGATATGATAAGCAAAGCATCTGAATACGATTATGACTGAAAACATCTTACAAAGAAAAGTTCAGTTCTACCTGACTTCATTGAAAAATGGATACCAAACATGTAAGGAAGATTTAGCACCAATCATGCACAACTTCTTAAAAGCAGTCCACAGAAAACATTTCCCAAAGCATTCGGTGAGGTCAATCTTATTCTGAGACAAAGACACCACTAGAGACCAAATCAAGAAGCCCTAACAACAGCATTCCCTATTGATATAGGGGAAATTACACACACACACACACACACACACACACATCTAGCAATGACAATCTAGTGACATAAAAAGGATTGTAAATCATGATCAAGAGGGATTTATTCTAGGAGCCCAAGGTTTGTTTAGCATAAACAAATCAGTCCTATCACATTAATAAAACAAAGGACAAAAATGCACGATCATCTCAAATGATGCCAAAAATTATCCCATAGCAAGATCCAGTCTCTTTTCATCCTAAAACTCTCAGCACACTTGGAATAACAGGAAACTCCCAATGTGTGAGTGGACATCTAAAAAGCCCTCATGGCCAATATCATGTTTAATGTGAGAGACTGAAAATGTTGGTCCTAAGAGCAGAAAAAGAACAAGAAGATCCCATCATCACCTCCATATTTTAGTCAGAGAAACTAGTACAGTGAAGCCACTAGATCAGAAAGGGAGACAAAAAGGTGTGTTTAGGTCTATGGTCTACTTGTGTGTGCAGGCATGTGTGTGCAGGCATGTATGCTGAAAGTTTCAAAATATAAAGCTAGATCCTCTTCATGACCCAGAAACAGACCATGGAACTAAATATGTTCAAACTACTAAAGCTCTTAGATCAACTACAGTAAATTACTGGGGTCTTGGATTAGTCAAAGCCATTTTAGTTATAATACTGAAATCACACACACACACACACACAAAATACATGTCGGATTCATCAAAATTAAAAACTTGTGCTTAGTTGACTACCACCAGGAGGTAGAAGTAACCACAGGACAAGGGATAAAATATTTTCAAATAAGATAGCTGATGAAAGGTTCATGTTACAAATATATAAGGGATTTTAACAACCCAACGATAGACAAAGAACACAACTGAAATGTGCAAAGCTGGCGGAAGTGAGACCAGCCTTCTGCAAGCTAGTGATTTTCAGAAAGGAAACATGGAGTGATCACATGACTCAGCAATTCTCTTGGGTGTGCACCCAAGAGAATTCAAAATGTGCAAATAGCTCCACTAGGGCAATGGAGCAGCTCCGATGTCCACCAGATGATGAGCATATGATGAAGGCATGTGAAAACCATACAGTGAAGTGGTATTTGGTGGGCATATGAAAGACAGAAGCCATGATTTATGCTTCAAGTTGTGTGTGTGTGTGTGTGTGTGTGTGTGTGTGTGTGTAGGGGGGTATTTTTTTTTTGCAATCTGAGAAGCCCTTTATTATTTTATTTATTATTTATTATAAATTCCCTATAGTCAGATACTTGGGAAATTGTGATAAATGTTTAGTTAGAAATAACAAGGAAATAGCACAGCAACAGATCTTAAATATCTTCAAGTGCCATAGTCCACAGATGCTGTTCTGTAGGTGCCCAACTGGCACCTTACACCCTGGAGAAGGATCTGGGCCTCAGTGGATGCTCGTGCCTCTCGAATGCTATCTAAAGCCAACATGGGAGGCACGTACTTCTTCCATTCCTTTCTCAACTACGCTTCCACACAGAAAGTGTGGAACTAAAGTAAGCTATCTTCTCCTACTGTGCGTGCTGTTTACTGAGATTTCTGTCTAAACCTTCTGTGTGGTCGAATCTTGTGCTGATGCTGGCTCCCTGGCTGTGGATCTGTGCTCACATTCACTGCCCTAGAGAAGACGTGGGCCGCTGTTATGCAAAAACAGCTCATTTGATGAAATTCATCTTTTGGTGATGGACATTTCCTTTAAACATCTCAAGTTTTTTTGAATAACAGAATTAAAAAAAAAAAGCTCAAATGCTTACTTTTCTCTAAACTAAATTAAAATCATAGCCCAAGGTCAGTCCTTTTCACCCCAAATAAGCCATCAGCTACTTATCAAATGAATTCACTAAATATATCCATGAGTCAACCCTACAACTTTCTTACCCCTTCCATGGGAAAACTTCTCTATTAGAAAATTACTGTGGTGATGTGGTAATGCAAGGGGTATTTTTCTTTGTATGTTATAAATTAAAAGTTTATAAGCTTATGCTCCATTTTCATTATGTTTTATACAGCAAAAGATGCTGTAAGATATTAAGGATATGAGCCGCTTTCCCCAAAGCATTTTTTACTGCTGAGAGTGTGAATGAGAGTCATATGGGCATCTTGCCAGCCTGCAGACTCTGATGCTGCCAGTCTGGGGTGGGGCAGTCTATGAATTCCATAGCATGCCGCCTCTCCTAGTGATGCTGATAGTGCAGGACCAATAGCTGAGCTTTGAGAGGCAAAGGCCTAAAGTATATTGCAGGGCTAATTTCCTGGTTACTCCTAACTAAACATTTATAGCAATTTCCCAAGTATCTGACAATAAGAAATTTATAATTAATAAAGGGTTTCTCAGATTGCAGAAAATCACACACACACACATACACATGAGAGAGTGAGAGAGAGAGAAATGACCTTATCTCCTCTTTGTGGGTTCCCTGTTTACATGAGTACCCCCAGTGGATTGTAATTTTGGAAATAAAGCTTTCAAGAAACTAATGGATTTCTCGTTGTCAGCACCGAAGCCTCCCTCTGCCTCACAGCGGACTCTGAAAGCTTGTTGATGGCTTTTGTCTTTGCATTTCACATGAAATAATTACCTAAGACGTGCCAAGTTTTACTCCTCCCTTGGGAGAGCTAGTGTCTGTCCACTGAGGAGAGCCCGTGAGAGCGGCTTCACCACTCACCTTCTCTGGCTATTTCAGAAGCTTTTATTAGGATTTTGATGGCCTGTTTGTAGTCTTTGTTTTCCAGCATCCTGTCTGAGAGCAGTCTGTAGGTCCTCACGAGACTTTCACAGGCCACCAAGTTGAGAAGCTGGCCCGTATCATCCTTCCAGAGCCGTCCGTGTGTCAGTTCATGGAATGCTTCATAGTGCTCTGCAGCCTTCAGGAGCTCACCTGAAGAGTAAAAGCCATTTGTAAATACCAAAGTGCCGGCCAGAACTTGTTTTTAAGAATTTGTGTAGTGCCAGTGCTCCTCCCAATGGGGAGAGCTCTAGGCGGTGGGATACGTGTGTTGGCAATGCTCTCAGCGCTGCTCTTAAAGGGCAGGGACCGAAGCAGAACCGCACAGTGCTAAGCCCTTGGAAGTGAAGAGCATTGGCCTCGAATGGGACCTCAGATTCTCATTAGACACCATCAAGAGTGATGACCTCAGCAATGGAGATGCCTGCTATTGTGCATGCTTAGAGACAGCGTGAAGGCCCGTGAACAGTTGCTGGCTTCATTACATTGACTAGTGTCTCCAGAACACCGTGTATTCCCCCACTAAACCACCGAACAATCTGGTGGAGCGAAACTCACATGGTTCCATTTTACAGAAGTCAGGGTGGAGGCTCAGCTCCTCCTTGCGTGCTTAGGGGGCAGTGCAAGCGAAGGCTTTCCAGAGCCCGTGCCAGCCTCCATTATCCTCATTGTTTTCCCAAGATGGCAACTGCCTCACTCTTAGAGAGCATTTAGATATCATGGGGGAAAAATGCCCTGGCATAGAGAGTTTAAAACTGCTTCTCAGAGTCTGAAGGCGCCACCCACATAGTCCCTGCTGACAAGAACCTCATTGGGCAGTGTACTTCTGGGAGAAGTCTGCAGTTCCATGCTGTGAACTGTATCTTCTATGTAAATCACCATCAGAAAACTTCCTGCTATCCTGTACCATAAGCAGTCTTTGACAGCTTTAGAGTGAAACACTTAAGCGTTTCAACTGTAGCAATTAAAAGGGAGTGAGGGTTTCAAGCAGATGGCCTGTTTCTTGTTTGTTTAGGCTTAGGCTAATTACTGCCCTTCTATGCCCTCCTTTGCTAGTCTGTGAACTAGGTATATAAACTAAGTATATATTGTAAAGATTCAGAAATTAATTACTGCATGTTAGGTGTATTATGGAATTAGTATAAAATAAACATAGTGGGTGTTATCAGTTGGTATAGTAATAGCATTTCTACAATATCTAACAGCTAATCACAACATAGTTGCTACATTTATACTTTATTCCAGTGTATCCTGCAAAATATAAGAATTGGTCCTTCTAACAATGTTACCATGACTGTTGGAATTCACCTTTGCAGGATGTTAATACGGGTCAATACATTTTCACCAGTTGTTTCATTGGCGAGCGTGAGCAGGAACGGTACTGGCCTGACTGTATAATCTGTCCCCAATTGTTACTCTGATTCTGCTCTTCAGATGACTATTATTGACTTCCCAGAGCAACTGAGAGTGTTGGCACACCCTTGCATGACACCAGCACTTGGGAGCTGCCATGAGAGGACCAGGGTTATAGGAGACTCTCTTAGGTAAGATAGTGTTTAAAAAAAAACATCAAAATAAGAATAACATGTCCAAAGAAAGGTAAAGGACGTGGAGAATCAATAGCAGCTAGGTGGTAGAAAAATGCAGTAAAATCCTGCGCAGCATGGGTGCTTCCCATCTGTGCTGGTGTGGGAAGTCATCATGGCCAGTGTGCATCTTTACTGTCTGTGCTGGGGTGGGAAGGAAACAAAAGGTACAGAACCCAAGGCAAAGGGTCCTGCAGAGCTGCTAAGAAACTTATCAGACAGCCTTGGAAGAGAGGAGAGAGCACAGCCATAAATTGATATTACCAAAGAATGTTTCACTTCATAGGTGTTTACAATAAATGAAAATATCAGAAAACAACTATAGGTAAAATCAGTCAGTCTGGGAGGGAAAAGTATGGGAGGAAAAGGTATGGGTGGTGGGTGGTTTGGGTTTTGATTTCCTTTTTTTTCTTCTATTTTTTCCCCTTTCTACTTATTGGCATTTTGTAGAATTGCGATTACTATAATGTTTATTTTGTAATACGAAATAAACAACAGAAGTCATTTAAAAATAATGCCCAATCTCCTCTCTGCTACAGGTGCAGATGGCAGATGCTCGCTGTTCCAGCTGTCTTTCCTTGCAGTGGATTCTGTACCTCCCGAGAGGCCAACAGAGTTTCCCATCTTTGCCTTGGAGCACCTCTCACCGGAAACACCTTCCTGAAATACCCATGGCCCTCATTTTTTGGGGGCGGGGGAGAGCGGGGTGGGGGTGGAATATGTGTGTGTTATGTTTCCTTTGCCGACTATATTTCTGCTCACAAAGTGTAGCTCCATAGCTCTGGAGACCTGTGTACAAAAGGTACCCATCTCCAGTTCTCCAGTACCCATCTATTCATGAAGTAGAGACACATTTTTCTTTTGGGCCATGTGATTAGAGAGTAGTAGATACAAGAAACTGAAAAAAAAATCGGGAGTTCCATCAGAGGTATGTATGGGGGGGAGAACAATAAAAGAGAGGGCTCTCTAGATTACACAGTTCATTTAAATGAGATGCAAACGAGGAGTGGTGGTTTAAATAAGAGAGGTGATATCCTTAACCAAATTTGAGAGTGGAAGTTGAAGGCGGGGAGAGGTGGAGGTGAACCCGAAGATAGGAAGGTGGGAAAGAGCAAGGATAGACTCTCTGTGCTCTCTGTGAGTCTCAGGGGCTGTTAGGTTTTCTGGACAAACCCCATTTGGGAGGAAGAATAAAACTTGCAAGGTTTTGGGGACTCTGGTCACTCTGAAGGGCCACCTTAGGGTAACCAGAAATGGTCTTTTTGTATGAATTTGGGGTTTTCTGAACCTTTGGGGTTAGTATACTGATACTGCCAAGTTCAAGACTGTCTGAGATTCATGTCTCCATAAGGAAGGGGCCTAAAATGCTGGGTGGAAAACAGGAACCTCTTTTCCTGGGTGAGTAAGACATTGGTCCAAACAAAGGTGTTCTTCCCCACACATTATCTTTTAAATGTCTCCCCAGACTGTTGAAGTACAGATAATTCCCATTTTCTCACAAACGGGAAATGGAGGTTCGCAAAGTTGACTGAGATCTGTAAACCACATTTAAATTTGTTATGACTGGTGGTTGAACTCCTGATCCTTAAAGCTCCATATAACTGGTTCTACCACATCAAATTCGGCACCACAGACTAGGTCAGGAACTTACGTTGCTTCACTTACAATTGCAGGCATACATCTCTTATGTTAAAAGCAATGCTGGAGTTAATGCGTACTAGTCTCTTCCAGGCCTAAAATAGTGCCACTCAACTCAGGCTGCTCCTGCAACCATTAACAAAAAAGGATGCACCAACCCACTATGGACTTCTGGCTCTTCCTGAATACCCTGAAATAGAATCAGTTCTCCCAAAGTCCGATTTTCTCCTCAGCCTCGTGGGAACACCTCAAGGTTTCCTGGAGTTCTTTGCATGTCTCAGATGTAGTGGCTTCTGCCATCCAGTCCTGGCTTCAACCCTAGTTTCTGTTCAGAAGGGCTTTTACAGAAACAGAGTCTCCTAGCCCTTCTCCATTGTAAGGTTTCATTTCTTAAATTATGTCATACAATTAAATAAGACAGTAATGATTTGATTCAAATGATTGATTGTCTAAAGGCTGGTATGAACTGGAAATCACACATTACAATACAGAATAACACTTGACTGAAAATATTAAAAGAGATACCTCTGCTGTGAGAAGGGTATAGTAATTTAAATGCAATCACTCCCTTGAAGCAGGATCAACAATGTTATGATTTCTGTCCAATCTCTGTCCAACAACAGCAAGATCCATAGTAATCATTTTACTTTATGGGCGTCTGTTGCTAGTTAAATAGGCATTGATTGAAATACAATGCCGATTGCTTTTATCTGGAAACTTTCACAACATTACTAAAGTATTGGGAGAGGTCATGAATAACAATCACTTTGACAAAGCTAAGCACAAATACCAGGGTATCGGTTACTTTTGTTGCTGTGCTAGAACACCATGACGAACTCTGAGAACGGGGAGTTTATTCGGGATTATGGTTCCAGAAGGCAAGAGTCCATGATGATGGAATAAAGGAAGCCAGTGGTGGGCATGGCGGTGGGAGCAGCAGCTCCGAGTTCACATCTTTACACTCTAGCATGAGGCAGGGAGAACAAACCAGAAATAGCTCATCCTCCAGCAACATACTTTCTTCAACAACCCTTCACCATGAAAACTTCCCAAACAGCACCATTACCTGGGAATCAAGTGCTCAAATACCAAACACTATGGGGATAGCTCATTGAAACTATTACAGCTAGATTTTCAAATCTGGCTCATAGCATTCTTTATAACGTCCTTGAACTGTTCATATATAATCTACCCTTCATTTCTAAATAAAATTTAACATATCAGGACCTACAGGGATCTTCCTAGATCCCACTGGCAGTCTTTTAGAAGAACTAGAGTGAGTAGGTGTTCTGTTTTGTTTTGACCCATGTCTGAATTCTCAAGTGTGGACATTATTTTCCACTGAGGAACAGTAAGAGAGGGTGGTGAAATGATTGAACCAGGTACCACAAAAATAAAACTTAGTAAAAGCCTCATATCCATTAAACGTCTCTGAGGGGAGGGGATTTCTATCACATGGCAGCAGGATCATTAGCAAACCCTCAGCACTGTAATATCAGGGTACCAGTGAGAGACATGCCAAGTACTGCTGAGCTGAGAGCTGGGGGTGCATGGTGGAAATGCACAGTGCTACTTCCTGTGAGCCAGGGAAGAAAACAGGACCCAAATGCCCCGGGAGGGGGTGAAAGGGGGCCCTCCATAGACACAACTAGTGCTCAGCTTCCTTCAAAAGTATGAAATAACATTGTAAAACACATCTTAGGTGGACCTGTGAACACCTGGCCAGGACAGGCTTATAGACAGAGGTGGTCCAGCCTCGGTTTTATTTTGTTTGCTTTTAATAATTATATGACATCTACATAAGCAATGAAGACTTCCGTGTGCTTTTATAGTTTTTCACCCCAAGCAAAGTGTGCTCCTAAAATAAGCATACTCTAAGGGTGCCTCCTTGTATCCAAGGCCCATATGAACAAGAAACCCATGCAAGTGGTTTAAAACCACTTTAAAAACACCAACAAAAGCCAGACAACGCTGCTCCAAACTGCACAATGCTTGGTAGGATGTTAAGATGAACACATTGTGGGAAAAATACAATTTTATATATTTGGACATTACCCAAATTGTGGCTTCTCCTTTTCTGCATGCCATCTCTGAAAGTTTATAGATATTTGTTGTCTCACAGCAGATGTCTAGAACAAATATTAAGCAAAGGGAAATGTATATGATCTCTCCCGTTTTAGTTTTTTTTTAAAGTAGGAAGATTGACTAGATATTAACACAAATGGGTTTAAATGTGAAGCTGCCATAAAGGCAGGAACATAAATGTAATTCTCCCAGCCGCTATTTTGATGCACATTTTTGATTCCATGAATATTTTATGAAATGGCCCAAACTAAAGCCATATAACATTCCTGCATTACTGATGCCTGCGCCCGTAAGCTACGAACATTAGAGGCATGATTGAATGCATTAAAATGAACTCATTCAGCACTGCATTGATTACTTGAAGGGGGAGGGGAACAGGAAAAAGAGAGAAGGAAAAAGAGGGAGAGAAAAAGAAGTTGTTCCACTTCAGGAAACCGGCACCTGCTGAGAGACTGGGGTGAAGGCACGTCCGAATACAGCAACGTTTCATAAAATGTGACTCATGCCAGCCTTGACATTAATTAGGCAAGGTGTTAATTATGTCCAAAGATGGCTGCTGGGATTGTTCAGGTAATTTAAAATGTCACAGTCCCTAAGATGCAGAAACCTGGCCTGCTTTAGCTCCATACATCAGCAAGTCTGAGAGTAACTAATTATTTCTTTTTCTCTCAACTTGTACATTTGCCAGTAAAAACAACACTGCAGAACAATTGCTTGGAAATAATTTGACAGGTCCACGAGGCCCACTTCCTCTGCAGCTCGGGCATGCATGGGAAGCATATTTAATTCTAAACTGTGCACGCTTGTTGAAGACTTTAGGGAAATATTCCACTTTAGTTTAAAACAACAAACCCAAGGAACAATAAAGCTTTATGTATATTATGTTGTGTTTTAATCTGGAACTACTGGCCATCTTTGGCATAAATTACTATCCTGTGCGATGTAGACACAGAATGTGCTAGAAGCAATACTGAGTAGTAGCAAAAAGAGAAAAATGTTACTGCTCTGGTGTAAAAACAAAAGACTTTGGTTTCCATTTTGGCTTAACTGCAGAAGCAATTTACACCATCTTTCCATATTTACATTCAATTACAATCATTACAACAGCACTACACATGCTGACATAGCTGAGCCTCACCACCCTGCCAACACGAAGGATAGATTTCCATCGTTTGTCTCTTGTTGGGGGGAGATTTGCTGTGTATTCCAATCCACTGTAAACCATGGCAAAATGGAGTGCTAGAAGACACAGCTTTACGTCCATACTCAGTAACATCCCTAGGAAACAGGGCAGAAAACGTGCCTCTAAGTTTCAGGGAGCTACTGTGAGATACACAGGGGGGACTTTGACAACTGGTTCTTTCGAACACAGATTTCATGGGGGCTCTGGGAACGCCACAATCCACTAGGTAAAGAATGATTCTCACTAAAGGAGACAGTGTAGAGTGTTCTCGGAAGGCAGGTGTGTGTGGAAGTATCTGTGTGTGTATGCCTGTTTGTGCTTGCGTGTATATGTGTTTGCCTGTGTATTATATGTGTGTGTGTGTCTGTATGTCTCTGTGCATGTGTGTGTATATGCATGTCTGTGTGTGTCTGTGGGTCATCTGGATGTTGTATGTGTGCACTGTATGTGTGCGTCTGTGAGTCTGTGTGTGTGTCTGTATGTCTCTGTGCATGTGTGTGTATATGTATGTCTGTGGGTCCTATGAATGTTGTATGTGTGCACTGTAAGTGTGTGTCTGTGAGTCTGTGTGTGTGTGTGTGTGTGGTAGGTGTGTGTTGTCTGTATGTGTCTGTGTGGGAGCATATTGGAGAGTGAGATCAGGAGATGCACAAAGGCCTCTACTATGAGGCCTGGATCAGGGTAAAGCCTGCCTTGATCTTCAGAGCCCCTGGAGGAAGTGCTGTTAACAGTTGCTGTTTGGATATTTGTGTAGCCCAGCTGCAGTCTGTGTGCAAGCATAACTGCTAAATGCCAACGGTTGGTGTCTAGGTTTGGGGATTTTAGGTGACCGGTTAAATGTGAAGTTTTTTTCTTCTCCCCTAAGGCTTGCTTATTAGCTTTTGGCTTTGGGGAAGAGAGTCTTTGGAATCTGCCCTAATCAAAGGATGGGCCCCTTGGTGCAGCCAGGATAGGATAATATTATTTGGAGCTAGGTCCCCAGGGCTCACGGTAAAATTACATCTTGCCCTTGGTTCCTGCTGTCTTTTCTCTGCTTCCTGTCTTCCTTGAAGTGAGCATCTCTGCTCCTCTCCTCCTTCTCTAGCATGAGGTCCAATCTCATCTCAGGCCCAAAATAGAGAAACTTCTTCAGCCACAACGGGAGACAAATCCATACCTGTTTGAACTGCTTGTCACTGTTGTAAGAAGTCTGAGTGACAAATTTTCTTTGCTCTTAATCATATATAAAGCTGCAGGTATCAGATTGTCTCAAAAATTAAAAAAAAAATAAAAAATATGTAAAACACTAGGTTCAAAACCCTGATGTGGTGGAGCAAGCTGGAGCCCTAGCCCTTGAGAGGTAGAAGTGGGAGGATGGAGTTCAAGGTCATCCTTAGCTATATAGTGAGTTTGAGGCCAGCCTGGGTTACATGAGACTCCATCTCAAAAACAAAGGTAAGCCTCTGTTGAATTTATACACATAAAATTAATGTTCCTCATTAGTAAAACTTGTAGGATTTCAAATTTTCTTCATATAATTATTTTACTTTCATGCTTTTACTTTATTTAAAAGTTCCTACTGTAATATTTAAGTTTAAAAAAAACCTAGGAATTTAACCCAATAATTTGTGAATACTGGGCTAGCACTGTATCAATCGCTGCCCTACATCCCAAGTAAAAATCCTGCTAGGTGCACGTGCGTGCAGATCAAGGCCCAGTCCTGACCTTGGCACGAATGAGAAGCATTTCACAGTTAACACAGCATCACCCTTACGCAATCCACAGCCATCCACGTCACTCATGATTTTAAATGAAGTGCATTCTGCCTCATTTGAGTATGCTCATATGCTCAGAAAGATGCGGACGACTGTCTGCAAGACTCACTATCAACACGTGGGTGAGTAGAGGGGGGGCCTTCTCTCCTCCACATCTTCACTTAGGTGGACAGTGAACATGGGATTTGGGATCTTACACAGGGAGAGCCCCTAACAGGCTGAAAGTGTTCTGCTTAGGGGAGCAGGAGGGAGATGAACCACATTAGTTGAACACTTAGTGGTTGCCAGTCAGGATTCTCATGACATGTTCTCTTCTTACCTGCTTCCTGCCCTTCTCTCCCTCCTTCTCTCCTTCCCTCCCCCTTCTCTCTGTCTGTCTCTGTCTCTCCCTCTCCCCCCCTCACCCCACCCCCAGCTCTCCCCATGTCCTCATCTAACCGGAAGCATTAGCAGCTGTGTGCCCACACCTTAGGGCTACAGTACCAGCCTTTGGGACTGTCCTGCTTGCAGCTCCTGGGCAAGGCCCTTGTGGAAGGTGCCACAGGCTTCATTTCTTTTTTCTTTTCTTTTCTTTTTTCTTTTCCTTTCTTTCTTTCTTTCTTTCTTTCTTTCTTTCTTTCTTTCTTTCTTTTTTTAATTTAACCAATAGTTTTATTGTTTTTACTGGGTATTTTCTTTATTTACATTTCAAATGTTATCCCTTTTCCTAGCTTCCCTTCCGAAAACCCCTTATCCCTTCGCCCCTCCCCCTGCTCACCAATCCACCCACTCCTGCTTCCTGGCCCTGGCTTTCCTCTATACTGGGGAATAGAACCTTCACAGGACCAAGGGCCTCTCCTCCCATTGATGGCCGACTAGGCCATCCTCTGCTACATATGCAGCTGGAGCCATTGATTTCTTGACATCAGGTTACAATCACCCCTTTCACAGGTGCCGGCTGAGCTCTGTAAGCAACACCAGCCTGACTCAGTTTAGCTGCCACTCTTGCTGAGGAGAGGGTCTCAGCCCCGCGCTGACAGCTGCACTTCCAGAAGCTCAGTAACTTTGGGGCTTGGTGTCTGCCTTTTAATTTATTTGCCTATTGTTAGTTTCCCCCTCCTTTTCCTCCCCTCCCCTCTGCTCTACTCCCCTCCCTCCCCCTTCCCTCTTTTCCTTCCTTTGATATGGAACGGAGTCCCTTGTCCCATTGAAGGCTGTTGACACAGTAATTGGAAAGCATTTGCGCTCCTCTGCAGACACAGTTTGGGGGCAGTGTTTCTCAGCAGCAGAGGTAATACCGGCCCAGAGCAGTTATCCACTGCACAGGTGGCTGCAGGCTTGGTGCAGCCAGCCAAGGCTTCCTTGCAAAGCTTTCAAACAGAAAACCCTGCTGCAGAGCCAGCACCTCTGAACCAGGCGGGGCTTCCTCTCTGCGTTAAACAGTAAATAATTAAAACCCCCTGAAAAAGGCAGGTAAAATACAAGCCACAATGTCAGTAACACAGACATGAAAGAGAAAGGGGAAGAAAATGAATTTAAAAAAGAGAGAGAGAGCAGTGAAATAATTCATTTGAAGCTTTAATAAAGTTCCATTTGCAGACTTGTTTAAAGATATATCAGACTTCAGGGATGTAACCCAATTACATTTTTATTCTAAGTTCCATTCAAAGATCCTGGACTTTGATTCTTTAACACAGATCAAACATGGTATAATTTTCTCCTGGTTATCAATACTTAAAAAGAAGCTCTTCATTAAATACGGTAAGGTCTTACGAGTGTGTACACAGAGTAGGTGGATAATACACTGAGACGACCCAGAAAGGGGACAGTCACAATCTGTCCAGAAGCAGCAGTAGAACCCACTTGGTGTCTTTAGAAAAGTTTGAGTGACTGAGTCCACGCTTACAGACCTGAGAGTGCCCGAGTTTCCACAGTATTTGGTCAGGAGGTACATCTCCAATTAGTTCCTGGGGCTGATGGCAGAAATGAAGTGTGGGATGAAAGAGCTTGAGTCAGGCAGGGTCAGAGCCATACCAGAGAGGGGCCTCAGACCATCCTGCGGCCATCCTGCGGCCATCCCATCCGGCCCGCCCCTGCACGGTCTCTTGTAGTTTTGGAGCCCCACCCCCAGCCCCCAGGGCTCATTTCAAATGCTTGTCTGCAGAGCTCTATGCCTTGTAAGGCTCTTCCTGGACAACTTTCCTCAAGAAGATATTTAAGACACACCTTTAAAAGTGGTTTAGAAGCAGACATGTGGATTTACCCAGGCTGGGATTGAACCCAGGGCGGCGTATGTGCTGGGCACGAACTCTGACAACCGAACGATATCTCATGTCCTTTCGTTGTTTTTTTTTTTTAAACAAACAAAAAACCAAAACTATAATGAAGGGAGAGAAATTCTCCAGGAACTGGCTTAGTTGTGCAACAGGTTTGGCTAGGACTCAGCTACAGCAATGGAAAAACCTAAATGGAGCTTTGCAAGGGGTTCTGAGAGAGTTGGGGTTTGTTTGTTTGTTTGTTTTCCCATTTGCTTTTGCTCCTCCTCCAGAAGCCTGCAGCGCCCTCGGGCACTTCATGCTTTCCTCACTACTGCTTTGGTAAAAGGCCTTTGCACTTTGGTAAAAGTGCTCTTTCTCTTGCAGCAGCTGTGTGTAGGGGAGGCGTCACTGTAACCAAAGCTGACTCAAGGCAATGTAGATGGAGACATCTTTCAAAGCCCCCAGTCCTCCTACAGTGCTTGTCAACAACCTATTAACAGCAAATAACAGACACAGCTGTTCTCACCAGTGTTAACGCGTGAGTAAAATCCCAGGACAGGAAAATGTAGCACTGGACGTAGGGTGACCAGTATAGAAAAACAGATGAGTTCAAAAACATATCAGCAGAACTGAAACTCTTGGGGGAAATCTCAGAATTTTACTGACAGTGACATCATCCATCACTTGAAATCTGTTTCCTTTGCTTTGTTCTTTTCTCTACCTGTTGGTGTTTTTACACAGCTGTAAGAATGGATGTAAGTTTCATCTGATCCACTTCATTTCATACCGGCTACCTCCAAGCCTTGTAAAAGCCTGTATCTTGTTATATTACATTCCAATCATTTCAGTCCTATTGAAGCTAGGGTCCAATTCTTCTTGGGCGTCATTTGTAAACATAACTTTTAAGTGGATTTAGCAATTACTTTTACACAGCATCACCATCAATACACACAAGCAGTGTTTCAAAGAATCACGATTGCTTTTTCTTTTTTCCTTTTTAACATAAATAAGTGCTGAATGGCTCTTCACAATTACTCAAATTACTGTTTAAGCCACTGATTCTCCTGTGAAGTTAGTCTATTAGGTCTTGGGCTAATTGTTTGAGCTTTTCCTAAGTCAAACCATCAGAACACTTTGGTGAGTGATATACCTTTCTACGTGGAATCCATGTACCGTTTCTCTCTCACACACAAATATGGAACATATGACTTTCTTGGACTTCCCCGACCCCGCCCCGGCATCTGAGACTAATTTGCTCCTCCTTTGTGGTGCACACGTTGTGTCCTCCCTTCACATTTATTCAGTCAACACACCTACACTTTAGTGCCTTATAAATCCACGCACACAGACTAGTTTCCCTGTTCTGAATTACTCCATCCACAATGAGTAAATGGCCCAGTTTTCACTCAAGTTTTGGGGCAGGACAGGAAACCTTGTCTTCCAGAGTAGGATGCCATCCAAGACTGCGTGCTCCCACTAACTTGCTTTCCCAGTCTTTTTCTCTCCCACTTTGCTCTCTGTCTCTGGAAGGGCTCTGTGTTCTACTAATTTTCAGAGAGCTAGCTTTCTTTCATGAAGAACGACTTTTAATTTTTTTTATAGATTTATTTATCTTATTTTATGTGTGCAAGTGTTTTGCCTGCGTGTATGCATCTGCACCACCTAAATGAAGTGCCTGCAGGGGTCAAAAGAGGGCACCACCACCTTGGAAGTGGAGTTAATAAATGGTTGTGAACCATCTTGTGGGTGCTGGGACCCAAACCCAGGTCCTCTGCAAGAGCAACAAGTGTTCCTACACTGAGCTCTTGCTCCGTTTCTTTAAAAACAAAACAAGATCAAACAAAACAAACAAACAAGCAAGCAAACAAACCACTTTTGTAGAGTGCCGTCAGGATAGCCCGGGGGGTGGGGGGCAGTGTGGCTTGAGGAATGAGAGGGTTTGCCCTAGTGCCTCCTGTGGCCTGGCAGATTTACCAATATACACAGGATTCCTGGGCTGGGTTAGAGCTAAGCACAGAGGCAAGAAGACTGTTTTGCCAGCCAGCAAATGAAAGAGGATTTGGAAAGTGGGATAAACCATTTACATTCTTAGCTTTACCTGGGCCTCTCCTCTTTCAGACACCTTTTCTTCCTATAATTTTTATAATCATAAACCAAAGACAAAGTAAACACGAGGGAGCCTTGCAAGGGCTCTGTTGAACATGTGCACAGGGAAGGAGTGGAGCAAGGGAGGAACTGAGCCTTTTAGCTGAAGACACAGGTCCCCACCCTGGTTCTCACAGCTCTAGTTGCCTGTTAATGTTATTCAAGCTTAAAGAGAAGGCAACCCAGAGTCTGTAACGTGGTGAACCCTGAGGACCTCATACCACGAGAGGATACCAGTCATGGAGGACCAGAAGCTGCACTTCTGTGTACATAAGGAATCAAACCAGACAAACTTCCAGAAGCAAAAAGCAGAACAGGGCTGGGGGAAGTGGGGACTCCGTGGATGAACAACCAACAGGGACAAAGCTTCACCCATGTGCGACCAAGAGTCCTAGCTACTCTATAGAACATTATGCCTATAGTTTACAATGCTGTTGTATGAACTTATCAGTTAAGAAACTAGATCTCATATTAACTGCCATAAGATTACCACACCATAACAACAACAACAAACCTTTGAAAAGAAAGTGTCAACTTCTCATTTTCCACTTATGCCTTGTTTATATTGGGAATGGTATTGCCTACCTTGTAAGCGAAGGAAAGCAGGCATGTCTACATACCAGCATCTGTGCTTCCTTCTGCGTGCTGCAGATACAGCTGGCTTATTTTGTTAACCCAAATTCTATCCTTAAACCACTTGGAATAGGCAGTGTGTGTTTATTTATGTTGAGTGTGACAGAGAAAGGAATAGAAGGAATTCTGGATTCAAGTTGGTGGCCAGCTGCTTCCACACCACATAGGGCATATGAACTGTTCAGTGAGTCCTATGTGTCAGAGTGGCCTTAGAGCTAAATTGCTCTCAAGATTTGATATGGCACTAAAATTCATTCCTCTAACACAGTTAAGGCCATTATTCTCCAGCTCGGTTTTAAGCACCATTTATACACACTATATTCATCTCGTTCTTCTCTAGAAAGCAGGTCTCCTAACCCTGCCATTAACATCACACCTCTTCTTGAGAATCCCAACTCATGACAATTAGCTACCATAAACAATTCCTGCTTCTCTCACCCCAGCTTCTACCTGTCGGCTCATTTGTAAGCAACTGTCTAATACAACATGGGACAAGAAGAACATACAGGAAAGCCAGCAAGCTCCTGAGGCAGGGACAACTGCTCCAAACATAGGTCATTCACACTGCAAGATTACCCTGTTCTACATGCATGTGATGTTACCAGGAAAAGAAGATCTTCTTGAATATAAAGTAGAGCATCTTCGTGGAAGATGTAACCCCAAGATGTAGCTCACAGAGACATTTCAACATCTCTTCAACACAGCTATGTAGACCCATGGAGCACCTTGGAACACTTGAAAGCAGAGCAAAAGATTTGAGGACAGAAATGGAGTATCAGGAGATGTCATGGTAGACGCTCAGGTCAAGAACAGCAGGTGCCCAAGCAGGAGAGCAAGGTCCTGAAGGCGCCTTCACCAGCTGTTGCCATCAGCCTCTACTGTTTCTCCGAAGACTTTCTCAAAATTCAAATGCTCATGCTGATGCTGATGCTGATGCTGATGCTGATGCTGGGGCTGGGGCTGGGGCTGGGGCTGGGGCTGGGGCTGGGGCTGGGGCTGGGGCTGGGGCTGGGGCTGGGGCTGGGGCTGGGGCTGGGGCTGGGGCTGGGGCTGGGGCTGGGGCTGGGGTGGTAGGTCTGATGCGGGCTTACTCTGATACCCTGCATCCTGCAAAGGCAGATTTTAAGTGTCAGGCTCACCAGAGGACAGGCACAGAACCGACCTTAGAAAGGGTGACATGATGAGCAGGGCCAGAGAAGCACTGATGCTGCTTACTCTCAAGTGATGTTGACAATCAAGAGAGGCATAAGGAGGGCTGGAGAGATGGCTGTATAATTAAGAGCCCTTACTGCTCTTCTAGGAGAGCCAAGTTCAGTTCCCAGAACCATTGTCAAATGGTCGACAAGCCTTTAACTCCAGCTCCACAGATCCAGTGCCCACTTCACCCTCCATGGGTACACGTAAGCTCACACATACATGTAACAAGAAATAATAAATCTCTAAAAGCTCACTTACAGCAAACGTCACTGGCGATGCTGGCCACTCTCACAGTTATGTTGCTACAGAATAACTTCTCTATGTACTGACGATATTTTCATCATTTTACAAGACTTGAAAAGTCATATTTGTTTTGGGTCTGTGTTAGATTTTTGTCACTGTGATGAAATATCTGAGGAAGTTCTTCTAAGTTCTTCTAGCTTTCTGTTTCATTTGGTTCTTTGCTTTGGGTTCGGTGACTTGACAGAACATCAAGGGGAGGGGACTTCTTTAGGCAAACTATTTATCTCATGTAGGGGAAGCAGAGACACAGAGGAAGAGGCCAGAGTTGCAACATTCCCAGACAACCTCCTCTGCTAGGCTCACTTCCTAAAGGTTCCAGCAGGACCCACTAGCACTCCACAGGCTGGTAACCAAGCCCCCACCACGTGCTTTTCAAGAACACTTCCATTGTGCTGAGTGCTTAACCTGTGTCTATGATTACAGTGATGGCTATGGCCTTTGGCCAGTTCTGATGGGACATACCACAATAGCCTGAATTGTATTTAGAAGGTGGGGATTTGGACACAAAGACAGCCACATGGGGGGCAGGGGGCAGGGTGGGTGATTGAAGACAGAGCAAGGACACAAACCAAGGAATGCCCAGAGCTTCGGGAGGCTCCAGAGGGCCTGACACAGGCCTTTTCTTAAGATCCTGAAAATACAAAATGCTGTGTTTATCTTCATTTTGGACTATATATCTCTAAAACCATGAGTTCACTCGGTTCTGTCATTTGGGCCACCTAGTTAGCAGTACTTTGCTATGGAAGCCCCAGAAAACCAATATAACACAGTTACAAGGACTTCTGTATGTAACAGAAGATATTACTTCAGGGAAAAGCGATATGTCAGGGATCTACTCAGTGTGTATGAAGGATGTGGGGCTCATTTTAGAAATGCCGAACGATACGACTATGTGGAGAGTGATCAATTGAATATTAGCTAGAACACAAAATGACGTCTAGAAACTCCTTAGTGTCTCATATAAATAATCTCTTCCTAACACTTTGGCTTTTTATTTTAGTACATATTCTGTTATAAATGTAATTTTATTTTTATTCTTTAGCATTTGAAGTGAAGTTGATTATCATGGTATTCAGCTCTTTAAAAATGGTAAAAATATAAGCATTTAATATAACCAAAGACGTCACATCAAAATTGATAGAAATTCCATTGTAATTCCTTACTTGTCATGGGATAACATTTGCCAGTTTATTAGAAAAACAGCCTTAATAACTAAAAGACATGCAAAGGATATATCAGTTTTTAGTGTGGTATTTTATTTTCTCTTTCATTTTATTAAAAATTAATAGAGATGTAAGCGCTGTTGAGAGGATTTAAAACCCTTCAGATATACAAGATCTCAACTGGGGCGGCCTCTAGAGAAGGGCACTGAAGCAGAATGATGGGGAACTCACTTAGCGGGGTCTGCCCTTTCCTAGTATTAGAACTGGTGCTGTGTGTGTGTGTGTGTGTGTGTGTGTGTGTGTGTGTGTGTAAAGTCCACTCCCAAATCCTGAAGTGGGAAAGTGTGAGGCTGAAGTATCAGAAACATGAATTCCACGTGTAAATTGAATGATCATCACATAGCAGAGAAAGACTGGCTTTGAGAAGATTGGAAGAGCAGATGTGAATTTGAAATTCAAACAATTAGAAGGGCTGGAAAGATGGTTCACCAAGTAACGGCAGTTGCCACTCTGATGACTAGAAATCCACCCCCAGGCCCCACATGTGGGGAGCGAAGAACCAACTCTTCTAAGCTGCCCTCGACTTCCACACATGTGCCATGGCATGTGTATATTCACAAAAACACACAAAATAGATTTTTTTTTGTCAATGAAACCCTGAAAATCCATACAAGGAGGTTTAAACTGGCGATAGGTGACAGATAGTGAGTGAATAACCTGGCTGCACTCTTTTTTTTTTTTTTTAAATTAAATGTGTTTTATTAATAGTCATTACAAAAAATCCCCAAACAAACAAGGGGGTTTGAAAAGGGCAGTTACAAAAGAAGTTCTGTTGGGCTAAAACTAACACACATGTGATCTAAGGTAACATTTCTAACATTGACAATAAGGAGTGACCACAAGCAGGTAACTTGAAGTAGCTTTTACTTTCCTTTTTTTTTTTTTTTTTTTTTTGAAAAATATATAATTTTGTGTTTATTTTTTTTTTAATATTTTTATTACATATTTTCCTCAATTACATTTCCAATACTATCCCAAAAGTCCCCCATAGCGCCCCCCACTTCCCTACCCACCCATTCCCATTCTTTTGGCCCTGGCATTCCCCTATATTGGGGCATATAAAGTTTGCAAGTCCAATGGGCCTCTCTTTCCATTGATGGCCGACTAGGCCATCTTTCCATACATATGCAACTAGAGACAAGAGCTCCAGGGTTCTGGTTAGTACATCATGTTGTTCCAACAATAGGGTTGCAGATCCCTTTAGCTCCTTGGGTACTTTCTCTAGCTTCTCCATTGGGAGCCCTGTGATACATCCAATAGCTGACTGTGAACATCCACTCCTGTGTTTGCTAGGCCCCGGCATCGTCTCACAAGAGACAGCTATATTTGGGTCCTTTCAGCAAGATCTTACTAGTGTATGCAATGGTGTCAGCGTTTAGAAGCTGCTTATGGGACGGATCCCTGGATACAGCAGTCTCTAAATGGTCCATCCTTTCATCACAGCTACGAACTTTGTCTCTGTAACTCCTTCCCTGGGTGTTTTGTTCCCAATTCTAAGAAGGTGCACAATGTCCACACTTTGGTCTTCATTCTTCTTGAGTTTCATGCGTTTATCAAATTGTATCTTATATCTTGGGTATCCTAAGTTTTGGGCTAATATCCACTTATCAATGAATACATATTGTGTGAGATCTTTTGTGATTGTGTTACTTCACTCAAGATGATGCCCTCCAGGTCCATCCATTTGGCTAGGAATTTCATAAATTCATTCTTTTTCATAGCTGAGTAGTACTCCATTGTGTAAATGTACCATAATTTCTGTATCCATTCCTCTGTTGAGGGACATCTGGGTTCTTTCCAGCTTCTGGCTATTATAAATAGGGCTGCTATGAACATAGTGGAGCATGTGTCCTTTTTACCGGTTGGGACATCTTCTGGATATATGCCCAGGAGAGGTATTGCTGGATCCTCCGGTAGTACTATGTCCAATTTTCTGAGGAACCACCAGACTGATTTCCAGAGTGGTTGTACAAGCTTGCAATCCCACCAACAATGGAGGAGTGTTCCACTTTCTCCACATCCTCGCCAGCATCTGCTGTCACCTGAATTTTTGATCTTAGCCATTCTGACTGGTGTGAGGTGGAATCTCAGGGTTGTTTTGATTTGCATTTCCCTGATGATTAAGGATGTTGAACATTTATTCAGGTGCTTCTCTGCCATTCGGTATTCCTCAGGTGAGAATTCTTTGTTCAGTTCTGAGCCCCATTTTTTAATGGGGTTATTTGACTTTCTGGAGTCCACCTTCTTGAGTTCTTTATATATATTGGATATTAGTTCCTTATCTGATTTAGGATAGGTGAAGATCCTTTCCCAATCTGTTGGTGGTTTTTTTGTCTTATTGATGGTGTCTTTAGCCTTGCAGAAGCTTTGTAGTTTCATGAGGTCCCACTTGTCAATTCTCGATCTTACAGCACAAGCCATTAATGTTCTATTCAGGAATTTTTCCCCTGTGCCCATATCTTCAAGGCTTTTCCCCACTTTCTCCTCTATAAGTTTCAGTGTCTCTGGTTTTATGTGAAGTTCCTTGATCCACTTAGACTTGACCTTAGTACAAGGAGATAGGAATGGATCGATTCGCATTCTTCTACATGTTAACAACCAGTTGTGCCAGCACCATTTGTTGAAAATGCTGTCTTTCTTCCACTGGATGTTTTTAGCTCCCTTATCGAAGATCAAGTGACCATAGGTGTGTGGATTCATTTCTGGGTCTTCAATTCTATTCCATTGGTCTATTTGTCTGTCACTATACCAGTACCATGCAGTTTTTATCACAATTGCTCTGTAGTAGAGCTTTAGGTCCGGCATGGTGATTCCACCAGAGGTTCTTTTATCCTTGAGGAGAGTTTTTGCTATCCTAGGTTTTTTGTTATTCCAGATGAATTTGCAGATTGCACTTTCTAATTCGTTGAAGAATTGATTTGGAATTTTGATGGGGATTGCATTGAATCTTTAGATTGCTTTTGGCAAGATAGCCATTTTTACAATGTTGATCCTGCCAATCCATGAGCATGGGAGATCTTTCCATCTTCTGAGATCTTCTATAATTTCTTTCTTCAGAGACTTGAAGTTTTTATTATACAGCTCTTTCACTTCCTTAGTTAGAGTCACGCCAAGATATTTTATATTATTTGTGACTATTGAGAAGGGTGTTGTTTCCCTAATTTCTTTCTCAGCCTGTTTATTCTTTGTGTAGAGAAAGGCCATTGATTTGTTTGAGTTAATTTTATATCCAGCTACTTCACCGAAGCTGTTTATCAGGCTTAGGAGTTCTCTGGTGGAATTTTTAGGGTCACTTATATATACTATCATATCATCTGCAAAAAGTGATATTTTGACTTCATCTTTTCCAATTTGTATCCCTTTGATCTCCTTTTGTTGTCGAATTGCTCTGGCTAGGACTTCAAGTACAATGTTGAATAGGTATGGAGAAAGTGGACAGCCTTGTCTAGTCCCTGATTTTAGAGGGATTGCTTCAAGCTTCTGACCATTTACTTTGATGTTGGCTACTGGTTTGCTGTAGATTGCTTTTATCATGTTTAGGTATGGGCCTTGAATTCCTGATCTTTCCAAGACTTTTATCATGAATGGGTGTTGGATCTTGTCAAATGCTTTTTCCGCATCTAAGGAGATGACCATGTGGTTTTTGTCTTTGAGTTTGTTTATATACTGGATAACGTTGATGGATTTCCGTATATTGAACCATCCCTGCATCCCTGGGATGAAACCTACTTGGTCAGGATGGATGATTGTTTTGATGTGTTCTTGGATTCGGTTAGCAAGAACTTTATTGAGGATTTTTGCATCAATATTCATAAGGGATATTGGTCTGAAGTTTTCTATCTTTGTTGGGTCTTTTTGTGGTTTAGGTATCAGAGTAATTGTGGCTTCATAGAATGAGTTGGGTAGAGTACCTTCTGTTTCTATTTTGTGGAATAGTTTGTGAAGAACTGGGATTAGATCTTCTTTGAAGGTCTGATAGAACTCTGCACTAAACCCATCTGGTCCTGGGCTTTTTTTAGTTGGGAGACTATTAATGACTGCTTCTATTTCTTTGGGGGATATAGGGCTGTTTAGATCATTAACCTGATCTTGATTCAGCTTTGGTACCTGGTATCTGTCTAGGAACTTGTCCATTTCATCCAGGTTCTCCAGTTTTGTTGAGTATAGCCTTTGGTAGAAGGATCTGATGGTGTTTTGGATGTCTTCAGGATCTGTTGTTATGTCTCCTTTTTCATTTCTGATTTTGTTAATTAGGATGCTTTCCCTGTGCCCTCTAGTGAGTCTGGCTAAGGGTTTATCTATCTTGTTGATTTTCTCAAAGAACCAGCTCCTTGATTGGTTGATTCTTTGAATAGTTTTTCTTGTTTCCACTTGGTTGATTTCACCCCTGAGTTTGATTATTTCCTGCCGTCTACTCCTCTTGGGTGAATTTGCTTCCTTTTGTTCTAGTGCTTTTAGGTGTGTTGTCAAGCTGCTAATGTGTGCTCTCTCTAGTTTCCTTTTGGAGGCACTCAGAGCTATGAGTTTTCCTCTTAAAAATGCTTTCATTGCGTCCCATAAGTTTGGGTATGTTGTGGCTTCATTTTCATTGAACTCTAAAAAGTCCTTAATTTCTTTCTTTATTCCTTCCTTGACCAAGGTATCATTGAGAAGAGTGTTGTTCAGTTTCCACGTGAAGGTTGGCTTTCTATTATTTATTTTGTTATTGAAGATCAGCCTTAGTCCATGGTGATCTGATAGGATGCATGGGACAATTTCAATATTTTTATATCTGTTGAGGCCTGTTTTGTGACCAATTATGTGGTCAATTTTGGAGAAGGTACCATGAGGTGCTGAGAAGAAGGTATATCCTTTTGTTTTAGGATAGAATGTTCTGTAGATATCTGCCAGATCCATTTGATTCATAATTTCTGTTAGTTTCACTGTGTCCCTGTTTAGTTTCTGTTTCCATGATCTGTCCATTGGTGAAAGTGGTGTGTTGAAGTCTCCCACTATTATTGTATGAGGTGCAATGTGTGCTTTGAGCTTTACTAAAGTTTCTTTAATGAATGTGGCTGCCTTTGTATTTGGAGCATAGATATTCAGGATTGATAGTTCCTCTTGGAGGATTTTACCTTTGATGAGTATGAAGTGTCCCTCCCTGTCTTTTTTAATGACTTTGGATTGGAAGTCAATCTTATCAGATATTAGAATGGCTACTCCAGCTTGTTTCTTCATGCCATTTGCTTGGAAAATTGTTTTCCAGCCTTTCATTCTGAGGTAGTGTCTATCTTTTTCTCTGAGATGAGTTTCCTGTAAGCAGCAAAATGTTGGGTCTTGTTTGTGTAGCCAGTTTGTTAGTCTATGTCTTTTTATCGGGGAGTTGAGTCCATTGATATTAAGAGATATTAAGGAAAAGTAATTGTTGTTTCCTGTTATTTTTGTTGTTAAAGTTGGCATTTTGTTCTTGTGGCTGTCTTCTTTTAGGTTTGTTGAGGGATTACCTTCTTGTTGTTTCTAGGGCGTGGTTCCTGTCCTTGTATTGGTTTTTTTCTGTTATTATCCTTTGAAGGGCTGGATTCGTGGAGAGATAATGTGTGAATTTGGTTTTGTCGTGGAATACTTTGGTTTCTCCATCTATGTTAATTGAGAGTTTGGCTGGGTATAGTAGCCTGGGCTGGAATTTGTGTTCTTTTAGTGTCTGTATAACATCCGTCCAGGATCTTCTGGCTTTCATAGTCTCTGGTGAAAAGTCTGGTGTAATTCTGATAGGCTTGCCTTTATATGTTACTTGGCCTTTTTCTCTCACTGCTTTTAGTATTCTATCTTTATTTAGAGCATTTGTTGCTCTGATTATTATGTGTCGGGAGGTATTTCTTTTCTGGTCCAGTCTATTTGGAGTTCTGTAGGCTTCTTGTATGTTCATGGGCATCTCTTTCTTTAGATTTGGGAAGTTTTCTTCTATAATTTTGTTGAAGATGTTTGCTGGTCCTTTGAGTTGAAAATCTTCATTCTCATCCACTCCTATTATCCGTAGGTTTGGTCTTCTCATTATGTCCTGTATTTCTTGGATGTTTTGAGTTAGGATCTTTTTGCATTTTACATTTTCCTTGATTGTTGTGCCGATGTTCTCTATGGAATCTTCTGCACCTGAGATTCTCTCTTCCATCTCTTGTATTCTGTTGCTGATGCTCGTATCTATGGTTCCGGATTTCTTTCCTAGGGTTTCTATCTCCAGTGTTGCCTCATTTTGGGTTTTCTTTATTGTGTCTACTTCCCTTTTTAGGTCTAGTATGGTTTTGTTCATTTCCATCATCTGTTTGGATGTGTTTTCCTGTTTTTCTGTAAGGACTTCTACCTGTTTGATTATGTTATCATGTTTTTCTTTAAGGATTTGTAACTCTTTAGCAGTGTTCTCCTGCAATTCTTTAAGGGATTTTTGTGCTTCCTCTTTATTGTCTTCTGCCTTTTTATCAGTGTTCTCCTGCATTTCTTTAAGTGTGTTATTAAAGTCCTTCTTGAAGTCCTCTATCATCATCAGGAGATATGCTTTTAAATCCGTGTCTAGCTTTTCCGGTGTGTTGGGGTGCCCTGGACTGGGCGAAGTGGGGGTGCTGGGTTCTGATGATGGTGAGTGGTCTTGGTTCCTGTTAGTAAGATTATTACGTTTACCTTTCGCCATCTGGTAATCTCTGGGGTTAGTTGTTATCGTTGTCACTATTTAAAGATTGGAGCAGAAGCTGTGTTCCACTCACCAGCAGTCTCTAAATCCTGCGGCGGGGGTCGTGGGTAGCTGAAGGTACCCCGGTGCTGGTCCAGCCGGAAGAGGCCTGTGGTCCTACTCAGGCCGTTTTTCTGCTTCCCTAACTAATGCAGTCTCTGGTCCCGCGTGCAATTGGATTGGAGCAGAAGCTGTGTTCCACTCTCCAGAAGTCTTAAGATCCTGTGGTGGGTGTTGTGGGTAGCTGGTGAGTGTCAGCTGACCCTGCGCCCCAGCTGCACAGGTGCTTTTCTGATGGAAGAGGGTTGTGGCCCTATGTAGGCCGGATTTCTCTCTCCCCAACCAGAGCAGTCTCAGGTCCCGCGTGATTGGACTGGAGCAGAAGCTGTGTTCCACTCAACAGCAGTCCCAAAATCCCGCGGCGGGGGTCGTGGGTAGCTGGCGGGTGTCAGGCAACCCTGCGCTCCCGCTACCCTGGCGCTGATCCGGCCGGGTGAGGCCTGTGGCCCTACTCAGGCCGGTTTCTGCTTCCCTAACTAATGCAGTCTCAGGTCCCGCGCAATTGGATTGGAGCAGAAGCTGTGTTCCACTCACCAGCAGTCCCAAAATCCTGCGGCGGGGGTCGTGGGTAGCTGGCGGGTGTCAGGCAACCCTGCGCTCCCGCTACCCTGGCGCTGATCCAGCCGGATGAGGCCTGTGGTCCTACTCAGGCCGGTTTCTGCTTCCCTAACTAATGCAGTCTCAGGTCCCGCGCAATTGGATTGGAGCAGAAGCTGTGCTCCACTCACCAGAAGTCTTAAGATCCTGTGGCGGGTGTTGTGGGTAGCTGGCGAGTGTCAGCAGACCCTGCGCCCCAGCTGCCCAGGTGCTTTTCTCCTGGCTGCACTCTTACATAGCATCAAACCCAACAGTGAAGCAGTTGATCCAAGTCTTAAGTTGAGCAGCACCTTGAGATTCTCTCCTGACACTCCACTTACTTACTAACGTTGGAAAGTAGGCAAGCTATACATCATCACTGCATGTGCTGACATCCTTGTCTCTAGAGTAAGGGGTCAGAGCACAGTATCTGCTCAACTCGCTTTCTGATTTCTATGGATACGGAAAGACCTGCTATTACAAAGTCCATGTGCCACCTCATTTACTCATTTGGATAAAAAAGAGTGTTTTTGTGAGAAGTGGAGATGGAGTTTTATATTAACTCCTTTATGCTTCTCTTATTTTTGACATTTTAGAATTTATATTTTTTTATGTGTTTCTGTGAACATGTACCATATGTGTGCAGGCGTCAGTAGAGGGCACATCCTTAACCACTCATTTCTTTCCACAGTCCCACAAATTCCTTTTAAAAAATAACATGGCATTAAAGTTTTTGAGTGGTTTACTTTTTAAAATATATAAAGTTGGGGCTGGACAGATGGCTCAGTGGTTAAGTGTGGACGACTCTTACAAAGGACCCAACTGTGGTTTCCAGTGCCCATATCAATGTGAATGCTGTGACTCTAGCTTCAGGGTGCTTGTCACAACATACTTAGGGATGCACCTTCATGGTGCAAAAAACAAACTCAAACACAGACCTACACATACAAACAGGTTACAAAACTGAAGCTCATCAATTCAGCTGTGCCAACTAGCCAGTGCATTCCAGATATCTCCCAGTCTCTACCTCCCCCAGTGCTGGCCTTACAACACCTGTGTAAGCCAGCTTTTGCGCGGGTGCTGGTGCTCTGACCTCAGGCCCTCACGCTTGTACTGCAGGCACTTTAGTCACTGAGCCACCCTCTCAGCCCCAGTTTGAGCCATGATCCTCACGCTGTTGCTGGCCACGTGATTCTGCTTAAGGGAGGGACTTATGAGGCTCCACCCCTATCTGAGGAACTCTAGTCAGCTGACAGCTTCTGGAGGAGGAGGGTTACTTTTCTTTGAGGGTGTGGGTGCTGGTCAACTGGCTCACACGCAAACACACACAGGGAACACTAGGTGGACTCCGAGGGGTCTTTAAAGAGGAAGAGAAGGCTATGAAGTTGGGAGGAAGACACACTGGTGATAATTTGGGCGAGTAAGGGGAGGGGTGTGATCTAAACTGGACGTGTTTGAAATTCTCAAAGAACAGTTACAACCATATTCAAATGATTCCGTTCATTTTAGTAGCATTCAAGGTCTTCTGTTTTATTTTCTAGACTTAATACAGGGTTAGAATGTGTACACTTCCCATTTGTACTTTATTTATATTCTCTTTTTCATAAATACTTGTTCAAAAAGATTTAAAAATCATTTGGCACTTTGGTATGCTTTCTAAGTGTTAAAAATTAAATAAGCTCATGGAGCAATCAATTCTGCTTCCAAACATTTGGCAAATATGGAAAATCATAAAGAAAAAATTAAAATTATTTTATTTTATTATACTTAATTTTTATGCATCATCCACTAGAACCATTTAACTTCTTTTTGGTAAATGTAGTTTTACAGTTGCTTGGTTTGAATGTTTAGAGCTAGTTTGTATGCATGAAGCTTGCCCTTGTCTTGAATTTTTCATTTTGACCTGTTTGGTTCTAGACCACAGCGCACATGGAAGCTATGTTCCTAGTGCCTTTAAACCGGGGCTCTCTAGACGTGTTTTCCCTTGGGTGTGTGAGAAAGACAGGAAACAGTCTGCATGCTCTGCCCTTGAACACACTTCTCAGGCCTACAGCATCTGGATCTCCTTTCCTTCCCACTAAGCTACCCAGTCTGTTCTTTGGTCTTCTGGTATTTGTTGCTGAAGTGGAAAACTGAGCCTGGTTTACTTTCTGTCTAAAGTCAGTCTGTTCTCTCTTTTCATATAGGTAGGTCTCTCTCTCTCTCTCTCTCTCTCTCTCTCTCTCGTATTCAAAAAACTTCCAAGGAGTTACCAAAATATGAATCTTTTTATTAATTTTGACTGGAGCAGGAAGGCTATTTTAATTTCAGTTTTAAGATAGCTTTATGGTCAATAAAGCTTTCTTGAGACAATTCTGGTTATTGCTTTAGTTCCAGTTGTGGAGTGTTCTTCCCTAGAGACTATTTTTATCATAGTTCTCGATGCCTTCATCTCTGTCTTCTTGTAGTTTGAAGCATTTCCGTGAGTTTGCTGTAGACCTCACAGATGCATAGTGACACTCTCTTTCAGGAGAACAGTCCTTATGCAGAATCCCCAGATCTAGGGTACGAAGATTTACCCCTGTAGACTGGCTTCTCAGAAAGGCAGGGTCCTTTGGAAACTCCTTGAAAAGCCATCAGGTGGGTCTGGGGGTAATTGCTCTTCAAAAAATACCCTGTCATTCTCTCACGGCAAGGAGAGGCTGATGCTTTCCAACCTCCGAAAGCCTCCATAATGAAGTCTTGCTATCTAGATGTATTCCCCAGGACTGAAAGCACAGTCTCTGCCCCAGCCCCAGCCCCTGTCCCCAGTCCTCCTGCCCCCTCCAGTCATGCAGGAAGTAAGGGTAGGGTTGCATAAATCCTGAATTCTAGGCTGGCTGGCATCAAGGATCTGCTATGTCCAGTGGCTGTTGTGTTGGGTCCTGATCATATCAGGAAGGTAATGACACTTCCTGAATCTAAAATGGACACCTCCTAACCTATAAAATAGAGGGGCCTGAGCATGCGCTGCTCTTCCTGACTCAATGAAGCCCCTTTCTGAGGGATGTAGCAGTATTAAGCTGTTGCCAAAATACTTTACCCGCTGTCTCCTGCTAGCATGACAACTGTCCTAGCAATTTAATCATCTACCCAGGAACACACAACACTCCTTTGCAGGAAGTCCAAACTAGCATTAGCTAAATTATCCAACCTGGAGTGACAAGTGGCCATGTATAATGTTGTGACTAGCCTTTAGATGTCTATGACTCTCAGCACTAATGAGCAGGAGGTTAGGCTCACAATGGATTTTTATGTGTGTGAGAGAGAAGGGAAGAGAGGGAGAGGAGAAAGAGTGGAAGAGGAGGAGAGAGAGAGAATGGGGAGGGAGAGAAGAGAGGAGAGGAGGGATGGAAGGTGAGAAAGAAGCAGGGAGAGAGGGAAGAATATAAAGAAAGGAAGGAAGGAAGGAAGGAAGGAAGGAAAGAAGGAAGGAAGGGAGGGAAAGAGGGAGGGAGGGTGGAAAGGAAGGAAGGAAGGAAGAAAAGAAGGGAGGGAGGGAGGGAGGGAGGAAGGAAGGAAGGAAGGAAGGAAGGAAGGAAGGAAGAAAGGAAGGATGGGAGGGAGGGAGGGAGGGAAAGAGGGAGGGAGGGAGGAAAGGAAGGAAGGAAGGAAGAAAGAAAGGAAGGGAGGGAGGGAGGGAGGGAGGAAAGAAGAAGACGGAAGTTACCTAGGGCTGATTGGCAGACTGCCTGACTGACAGAAGTTACCTAGGGTGTGATGGATACTTTAATGACAGGAAGTGGAGCCACACTGCCCCTAATAAAATTCATGATAAAAAAGTCACAGTTGGGGATATTCCCCTTGCTCATTAAGGAATGGGAAGCTGAGAGATGGCTCAGTCAGTACAGTGTTTGTCACACCAGCTTGAGGATCTGACTTTGATCCCATGTAAAAAATGTCGGCCCTGGGTTCTGTGGAGATAGCTCAGTGACTAAACTCACTGCCACCCAAGTCAAAAAAATCAAAATTTAGATTCCCAGCACTCATGTAAATGTCTGGCAGCCATGCGGGCCCCTCTCTAAACCCAGTGTTTGGGAGTCGGAGGCAGGGTATCCTTGGGGTTAGACAGCTGACTAGACTCACTGGATTGATAAGTTCTGGGTTCAAGAATAGTCCATGTGAATACTTGACATCCAGCTCAGACACAAATGCATGGGCACATACACGAGCCTCCCTCCCCAACACACACACACACACACACACACACACACACACACAGAGTGGTACAATCTTGTAATCTTAGCATGGTGGAACCAAAGACAGGCAGATCCCAGTTTTTCTGGCTGGTTATTGGTGCCTAAAGTTCCAAGCCAATGAGAGACACTGTCTTCAAAACCCAGTGGAAGGAACCTGAGGAACACCACTGAGGGTTGACCTCTGGCCTCCACATGCATGTGCATGTGTACACACATATGTATATCCCCCAAACACACACACACACACATTTAAGAAAAATAGATAGAGGATGAAGTAGGGGAAGATGACAGATCCCTCAGCATCAGCAGACAAAGATAAGTGAGAATGAAATTCTACTTCTTCTCCATGAAAATAAAATGGAAAAAATACAATCCCTTAGCAGCAAGCCCTTCCCTGCCACTACCGACAGATCTTCCTTCTGTTCCTGGATGAGACAGGAACAAGCTGGTGGTCATCCTAGTGTGTTGTCATGATGGTCCTGGAAATGTCTGGTTTCCACATAATTGGCACTGAGACGCTATCTTATCCATAAGAATGACAGTTAGCAATCAATTCTAGGACTTGAACTGAAGTGAGCCATGATGGTGTGTCTCTCTTTCTTCCAAAGTCTCCCAGTCACTGGAAGAATTTAGGGCTAAAGATGGCAGTGTCTTGGCCTCAGCTCAGCTGTCACTTCCCTCTGGTCATGTGTTCTCCCACGTCTGACTCAGGGTTCACCTAGCCCTCCAAGATCCACTCCAGAATCAACGAGCACATCTCCTGTTGCTCTGGGATCTGGGTGGTTTCTGCAATGCCCAGATGCAATGTGAATGCTCCTTGCCCCTGCACATTGGCTGCATAAGATCCTTATAAATAAGATCATAATTCTAAAAGAAGCTGTGGCCAGTGACTGGCTATAGGAATTAGTGCCTGATTCCTCCATGCCAACTGATACTGTCATAACTCTGCAGATACTTACACTGAAGAATGAGCCTGCCTGCCCTTGAGCCAATGGAACCCAGGGCACACTATAGACTTTAGCCACCCTTAGCAGAGTGGGGACTTGAGACTCTCTGCTTGACTTGGCCAAGAGTCTCTAGGTGAGAACTGGTCACATTTGTGCCTGTGGGCTGCATATTACCCTTCACCGCAACCATGTGCCCAGTCTCTGACAATGGCATCTGCTTTTGTTCCTCATTTGCTCTATGGTTCCCTGAGGGAGCTGGAGCCCTGCCCTGAGCCACAGCCTGCTTGGTTGGGCCCTGACAAGCTGCCCATTGCCATCTGCCGGCTAACATCCCCTTTAAACCTGAATGGGGCACCCATGGAATCAGGAAGCTGCCACCTGCCCCGGAGCCCAGCTGCTGCCTAGATGTTGCTGTGGGGCCTCCATTTGCCTGTCGGGACCAATCAGATCAGATGAGTGGAAGGGACCCTACAGCTGGGTGAGCCCCTCCATTCTAGCTGTGTGTAAAACAGCTAGAAAACTAAACTCACTATGTGAGTTTGCTTTTCTGGTGAAAATTCTATCCCAGGCTGCAGAAGCTGCAGATAGTTCTCTGTCACCAAGCGCACAGTCACTAGAATTAACACCAAGGCTGGCTCGTTTACTCCTGCTACAACTGAAATGTGATTCTGGTGCTCAAGCAGTGTTCAAGGGTATGAAGGAAACAGATCCCATGCTTTTAGATCTGGGAACAGGCAGTTCTGAAACAAACCAACACACTCCAGCTTCAACATGGCTTCAAAGGCAGCAAAGAGCTTAAAATATTTCAAAGACAGACATTAACTTTACTGCAGACATAGTATGTTTTACGGTGATCTAGGCTGAGATATCTAAGTGCAAGCGACCCAGAAACCTGAAAATGTTACCTTGTAGCAGCTCTGCTGGGATCACAGGCCCCACACTCACTTTGGTCCAGCCCTATGTCTGTCGTCAATGAGACGACCAACCACAGTGCTATGGCTGCTTTACATAGGGTTTGGAACACTCCCTAGAGTTGTGGTGTGAATGAATGAATGAAGGGAGGAATGAATAAAACAGTAAAGTTCGTAATGCATACACATGGTGATCAGAGATCCTGCAACCCGGGAGGAGGGAGTATGGGTGAGCACAGAGCTTCTATTCAGCAAGACAAAGGGCTGGGGATTGGTCACTCAATGATGTGAATTACTCTACACACTGAACTGTACACCTAGAACAGTTGGGCTTCACGATTACCAGGACTCACTCTCATTCACTGTGTTGCCCTGGGCACAGGGCTCTAGACCAGTATTTGATAAATGTACTGATACATTGATTTCTGAATGGATTTTGCTCAGTTGCGAGTTCGTGACCGCATGGTAGTCTGTGGCAGAGAGTTGCTTATTTAACTAGCCCTTTAGTTTTGAGATACTATAAACTGTAATTGTAATGGATTTTACATTCTCTTAAGTACCTTTATCTGCTTCTTCTGGGCTATATCACCATGGCAGCTTTTTAGCCACACCCCTCCCTCCCACAGTTGGCATCTCAGGTGGACTTGAATGCCTTTCCTTGTCTGGGTGCACAGAGGCTCGCCTTCTGACTATGAGGGCTGCCATTTCTGCCTCTCCTTTCCACTGCGATTTCCACTCAGAGCAAGTCGTCCCTCCTGCTTCTCATGTGGCTGTGGCTCCTCTTTCAGAGCATTTTTACACGTCTAAATGCCAGCAATATCTAAATCCTAGCAATACCTCTCAACGTCATTGTGCGTTCCTTGAATACAGTCCTCAGGATCTCTTAGCACAAGCCGACATTGTCCAGCATCCCTGTGCTGTTCACATTTCATGGCCCCTGATCACACTGTAGTGTCTTCCATATCTTAGGATACAACCGAACTTTGCTGTAGCTTTCCGGAACACAGAAACTAATTCTTAATTTAATTGTGTTTCAAAGTCGTATTTTGTGGTCCTAGTCACAAAGTTTATATGTATCAATTATATATGTATATATCATCATTATATATTGATCTATATCAAATATATGGATATATATGTAACAACAATCACAATCACTCACTGGCCATCACACAGTAGTCACCAGAGAGTGGCCATTAGACAGTGGGTATATACATGTATACACACACACACACACACACACACACACACACATTTTTTTTCCCAGTTTGACCACCTTCCCACAGAACCTGAGCCTGAGTTCTGAAATAGCAGGTTCATAAAATATTTTCATCTTCCCCTACACACTTTTTGATTTTATCTGCAAACACTGTTTCATCCACCTCCTTGCTCTCCATGTGAAGCCCTTGATCAGTCATCATACTAAATGTTCCTGACCATTCTGCTTCTTGGGTTTGATTTGGGGTTGTCTTATTATAACAGTAAATACAGAGTTTTGTTTAAAGAAGCATTGCCTTCAGTAATTATTGTAAAACCATAGCAAGGCAGAATCTGATATGTGCAGTTTTTATCCTTTCATTTGAGGGAGGGAGGGAGGGAGGGAGGGAGGAGGAGGAGAAGGAGGAGGAGGAGGAGGAGCAGCAGCAGCACTAAGAATCTCACGAAGGGAGCTTTCATTTTTCTAAACAGTTCTGTGAGTGAAAATTCTATTACAAAATAGACAAAGATGGCTGGTATGAAAATAAGAACGACGACGATGACAACAACAACAATAACAACGCACCACAAATATAAACATGATGCAGCACGTGACCTGAGAAAGGAGATAGACGGTGTGGATCAGATGTGGGCATGATTAAGGAAGATAGCTGGCTTCTTCAGGGGCCAGCAAAGACTTGTGTGTGGAGGATTCATCATCACGGAACACTGAAGCAGACTCTGGATACTCCCTCTGGGTTTCTGACTGCAGTAAAGCCTCCTTACATTCAGGGCCTTTTCTTAACTTTCACCTCGGTTTGGTCTTGGGAGCCCCCCAAACATCCCCAGAGAAGGCTGACTCACCCTCTTCCTCGAAAAGAAGTCCCATGTGTGACTCGGCCTCTGCCTCCTTCTTCCCGCCGTCAGCTTTGATCAGCTGAGCAATATTAAAACACCGTTCGTAGAAGTGATTCCTCACCCACTTGTCTTCAGAATTATCGAAATAACAGGCCAGAGCATACAGGTTGTTATATACCTCCTCATAGTATCCTTTACAAAGGAGAAAAATCATAGTGCATCAGAGACACGGCTTGGTTTATATGAACTTGATACTGCAAATTGCTTCTATATTTTTCTTAAATACATGGCCAATGTCTTGAAAATGAAATCTAATGCTCAACGTCATTTATTTTAACTATTAAAATAATTAATCAAAGGATATGTGCATAAGACAGGCAACAAACATCTTTCCAAAAGATGCAGACACACTAGAAACTGAGACATAGTTGGTTGAAATAGGACGTCTTTATACAACAGAAGCAGAGAATCTGGTAGCCAGGTTCCCTTTTCCTTGGAACAGGAGGATAGTGGTTTCACTGAGGGAGACGAGGGGAGGGGAGGGGGTGGGGGAGGGGAGGGGAGGAAAGGAGAGGACAGGAGAGGGACTATTCAATGTCCCAGTGGTGGGTCTAAGGGCATGTAACACCAAAGCCTGGTAAACTCAGTGTTTCTAAACCATGACAAAATAAATGGAAAGAGAAAGGAGGGGATCGGGGATGGGGATGGGGGATGGGGGATGGGAGCTCCAGGACTTCTTTACCAACAGAGAATAACGCAGCTGATATGTACAGGAGACTCAGGTCAGGATGGTCTCCGTGCTTCATTCGTTTTCTACCACTATTTCTAGAGATACAAGTATGAAGTGATGCTAAAAAGATAGACTGCCATGCTTCTGTTTTGAGATTCTTAAGTTGAGAATGTGTACATACTAGCCATTCTTTTCACTCAAACTTCTGGTAATTTGTTACATGCATCTTTGTACTTTGAACATATATATGTCACACCAAGAGTATGCCACTAATCTGTGAGCCCCTATTGTGAAAGATGCTGCAATAGTGTACTTGAGCAAAGGTATCTCTGTGGTAAGAACTGTGCCTTGATCCTGTAGATCAAATGGCCTACACAAGCCTCAAACAGGACATTCTTCCTGCCTCTGCCCACCAAGACCTGACATTACAGCAGTGAGTCACTATAGTCATGACTAAATTGCTTTTAAACAAGACATTATGAACAGAGGTCACCGATATCAACTTCTCGCTATTACTAGGAGGGTCAGCTCCTAAAATGACCATTATTGTGGACAATATTGTCTATTAGTATGCTGTATGAAATTAAATGAAAAATCCTAGAAGAATTACCCTGAACATTAAAAAGGTAGCAACCAAGAGCTGTAAATAAGTCACTTCAATTTTTTCAAAATCACTTCTTTGTGTGTATATGTGTGAATAGAGTGGAGTACGTGTGTGTGTGTGTGTGTGTGTGTGTGTGTGTGTGTGTGTGTCCATGCACACGTTTGTAGAGGTGTCTTCCTCAGTTGCTTGCTGCCTTATTTCCTTGAGGTTGGGTCTCTCTCTCCAGGTTCAGAAACCTGGAGCTAGGTTTGCCTGCTTTGTTAAGGCTGGGGTGGCTAACCATTCACAGTGACCCCCTTGTCTCTGCCCCCACCTCCACTGGTGTTATAGAAACATTCAGCCATATGCAGTATTTGTCAGGGTTTCTATTGTTGCAACCAAAGATCATAACCAAAACCTAGTTGGAGTGGAAAGTGTTATTTGGCTCACACTTCCAGATCACAGTTCATCGTTGAAGGAAGTCGAGGCAAGAACTCAAGCAGGGCAGGAACCTGGAGGCAGAAGCTGATGCAGAGGCCATGGAGGGGTGCTGCTTACTGGCTTGTTCCCCATGGCTTGCTCAGCCTGCTTTCTAATAGAACCAGGGCCACCAGCCTAGAGGTGGTCCCACCACTATAGCTGAACCCTCCACCATCAATCACTAATTATGAAAATGCCTTATATCCAGATCTTATGGAGGTGTTTTCTCAATTAAGGTTTCCTCTCTTCAGATAACTTGCTTCTGTCACGTTGACATTAGACGAGCCGGGACATCCAGCTTTTCCTCCGGTGCTGGGAATCTAACTTCGTTCTGTACACTTGCACAGGCAAGAACTCTCCATAGCGACGTTTTCTCAGCTCCTCAAGACACTTCTAAATAACACACCCCTTTTCTTAACAGAAACTCCCCACAGAAACTTCTCACCTACTCTGAATAGACTAGTAAAGTATAGCTTATCCTACAGAAACTTCTCACCTAGTGTGAATAGACTAGTACAGTTTATCAAATGTTTCATTTTTTCCTGGTTGGAGTTTTCTGTTTACAGACTCAAGTTGATAAGGTATGTCAACTTTCTATTTTTACAAATGTGTATGTAAACATTTTCTGTTTTTTAGTAAATTGAACTGTAATTTAAAATATTCTCAACATATATACAGAGTATTTTTTAAAGTACTGAGTTGTAAGTATGTAAGTTCCCAGGATTCTGTAGTTAAAACATGCCAATAAGGTGAGCTATTTTTCTGTAACCACATCCGTACTCTTCACAGTCTAAGTAGCCTGTTCTCCTCGAGAGCTGCAGCAGGCATCATCTGAAGATGGAACTTCACTATGGGCTTGCTATTCAGACTCTCTGACCTGTACTCTAAAAACGGGATTCTCTGCTATAGTAAGTTTGAGAAATACTCTTGCTAATTTTCTCCACTCAGTGAAATAACACAGTACACAAAGGTGTAAACCATGGTTGGGTAAATGGTGCAGAATCAGGATGCTTAAGCCCAGAGCTAATTAACCCGGAGTCTTCCAAACTTACTTTACTCCGTGATGTTTTCCCCATTTTTCTACTTTGCATAAAACTTACATTGTGTGAGAGTGCACTTGAGTCCAACAGACTTTGTGTGTATTAAACGAATGTTGTCAGAAGACAACGTAGCTTCAACCTTCAACCACAATTTGCAAGTCAAGTGTAAGAGACTTTAGAGTTATCTCTGCCTTCAGTTTGCTCTCACTATTAGTGCCATTTTTTTCCTCAAGACACTTAAGAATAACATTCCAGGTGTCATGGAAGAGTCTCACAGCAGGGACTGTGAGATGTGTCTGAGATAGGTATGTTAACCTTTGGAAGATAACACCAAAAGGAAGGACTAGGTTGCTTTAAATAGTTTGATATAAAGCAACAAGTGGTTTTGGTGATTTAAATAACACGAATGCTGCTGCTGTGCACATCTGCTGAGGCTGAACTGGTGCAGCCCACCACTGTTCCTGCCACAGATGAGGCAGTACTGATGCAGATGACCACTGATACTGCCACAGCTAGTATGAAATGAGCTTCACCATGGCCCTCGATGAGTGGATGGGTTTGAGGATGGGTTTGAGGATGGGTGGATGGGTGGATGGATGGATAGGTGGGTAGGTGGATAGATGGATGGATGGATGGGTGGGTGGACGGGTGGATGGGTAAATGGTTGGGTAGGTGGATGGATGGATGGATGGATGGATGGATGGATGGATAGGTGGGTGGATGGATGGATGGATGGATGGATGGATGGATGGATGGATGGATAGGTGGGTAGGTGGATGGATAGATGGATGGATAGTTGGGTAGGTGGATGGATGGATGGGTGGGTGGACAGGTGGATGGATGGATAGATGGGTGGATGGATGGATGGATGGATAGGTGGGTAGGTGGATGGATGGATGGATGAGTGGGTGGATGGATGGATGGATGGATAGGTGGGTGGATGGATGGATAGATGAGGAAGCAGTGAGGACTCTCAGCATTATTCAGCATTACCTTCTCAAAACCCGACACCACACACTGTGGACCCTGAGACATTCCTAACAGAACTTTGCCCTCTAGCTGCATACACCTTAAAACATACACAGGTGTTTTCAGATCTAGGAGTCATTCAACCCAACAAAAGCAAACATGTAGATGCTATTTTCTGGAGTAATTTTTATTCAGATCTCAATTTTACTCTGATAAATTTTAGATGTAGAGGGTGAAAAATAATGCACAAAGTTCTAAAAACTGATTATACTTTCTGTAATAATTCTAATTTTCTATAGTTCAGGAAGGCAAAAGCCATGGCACCTCATAGAAGATAAGCCAATGGGTAAACTATTTTGAGTAAAGGTAATTTTGCCCATTTAAGAAGTATAACCTTATTTCTCAGACATGCTCAATAAACCACACAATGCCACTTGAATGGGTCCTCACTGGGACCTGGTCTTCCAAGTGCTACTTTCCTTTAACTTGAGCATCCTGTGGTTTGTCAAATGTGGTTTATCTTCTTTACAACAGACAGACACAGCAATGACACATCACAGCACGTCAGGCACTTGGCTCGAGTTTATGCTACTCAAATGAAAGTCCCCAAACTAAGCTGATGATAAAATTGAACCTTATAAAATAAATAGTAGGCAAAGTTTATCCTGGACAGCTCTATTTCCTGTGTAAGTATCAATTTAGGATTTCGCTCTGACAGTAGAATTTGGGACTTAGCTTTTGTTTGTTTTGTAATAACATAGCATATTTTTAAAAATAATAGTCAATTTCTCATGTTTAAATTGTTTTTTGAAAATTCATCAAAGGACTTCATTTTATGTCAATTCTGCAGTTTAAAATGCTTCCCACACTATCGAACCCCCCCCGCCCCCCCCCCCAGTACTGTACCCTTGGGTTTGTGTCCACATTATGTCCTACCTTATAGTCTGAAGTCGCTGAGCTCACTCTGAGGGCTAGAATTTGGGCTGCCCCTCTGCTCTGTGTACCTGTCTTCACAACTGCAGCAGTGAGCAGTTGGGCAGGAAGAATTGCCTACTGACCCTGTGAAGGCCCCAAATGAAAGGTCATATTGCCACGTATAGCACAAGCCTTTCTTGTCTTTCTTTTGTGTCCTCTTGTCTTTTCAGTCAGAGATGCAGGAAAAATTTGAAATGCCAAATTCTAGATTTTTTTTCCTTTTTTCAAATGAAAACAACAAATACCTAATACAGACCTAAAAATGTTAAATGGCAAAGCCCATATAATTTTATCGTATTTTCTTAATACTTAATTTTCTTAAATACTTTAGAGTATTAAGTACATAATACTTTAAATATAAAACACCAACTTTATTTAAAAAAGTGTTAAAATATGGCAAAAGAATGCCTTAAAATGATTTTGTGAAACATAGGAAATTAACTTTTGAAGCCATAATCGTGGGTTGCATATTATTTTTCCCCTTCTTCTGAAAAAGTGTCTCACAATGTAGCTGAGGCTAACCCCAAACTCAGAATAAGCTGTCTCATTGTCCCAAGTGCTGGGATTACAGCCTTAACAACACCCTAGAAATTACAGGCGTTTCATATCTTTTTAAATACTACCATTTTCTAATTCAAGCTGACAGGATCTCATGACAAAACTTTGAATGCTCGTTACATAGACGCTAAAACAAACTATATCTGTGTGGTTTTTATGTGACAGTGCCTTGAAAACTGGCCAATATTCATACAACACAGAGACAAGTCAGGATGTGTTCTTGTTGGAAACTTATGGAAATGTTTGGTAGAGCACTGTCTTCCCAGGCTTGCAATGCCATCTGCAGAATGTCTTTGTAGCTGGTCATTTAGCCCTAAAGCCACTCAGTGGAATATGTTGAACTGTGTGATTTGTCTTAATGTATCAAATTCATAGGGCGACATTTTGGAATCTTCCCTGGGGTGCAACCCCACATCCCAGCACCTACCTTTCCTCTCTGCAGCCTCGGCCCTGGTCAGGTAGTGGTAGAAATTGTCTAGCTTGTCTGGCTGGTCCTCCAGAGGCCTCTGCTGCCAGAAGAGGGACCGTGCCTTCGCAGCTTCCCGGAGCGTATCCCACTGTTCCATCAGTGCAAAGAGCTCGGTGAAGGACTTGTGGAACCCATCTCGCAACATGTCCACGCAGATGCTCTTCTTGTATGAGTTCCTGTGGCTGGGAACACGAGCAGAACACCAGCCATTTTAGACCAGAGAGGAGTTCCCAATCTCTAAACACCAGAAGTCAAGGCAGGCTTTCTTACTCATCTTCCTCAGCGAAAGCATGAAAACTATCAAGAGATCTTTGTGGCAAATCAAACAACTTCTGTTTAAGAAGGATGCAGAGAGCTTACCTAACATAGTTACGTTCATGTAACCGCACCTCTGAAAAGGACAGATGTGTCACTTTAACTATTCAAAGGTTCTTTTTTTCATACACACAGACAAATACAAACATGTCCACTCCCTACCCTACCCCCTACACACACCCCTGCTCAAACCAACCAACCTCTCAGCAGACCAAACAGACCTGCCAGCCAAGTAAGAAGACCAACAAGAAAAAAACCTTGTTGAATATTAAAAATCCATTAATTTCTGTATTATGTAGTTCTATAACCTGTTATTGGAATTTGGCCATTTCCAGTCAATCATGCTTCTGTATTTAATGTTTTAAACAATTACTGAAATACCATAGTGTGTGTGTGTATGTATATATATATATATACATATATATGTGTGTGTGTGTACAGGTAGGATCAAATGAATGGTTTGATAATTCAATTATCAAGTAAGTAGATAAACAAATAGAAATTCACTTCCTATTAAATTTGGAAATTTGGAAAGCTGAGACAGGAGGATTGTGCATTTGAATTCAGCCTGGGCTACATAGTATGAGCCTGTCTCAAAAGATAAAACCAAATCAAAACCTCCTAACACATACTTTATTGTTCATAAGCATGGATAAAGAAACAGATGACTCTCTGATGTATTTATCCCACAAATCCCTACTGGCTTTCTCATGATGAAATACCTACTTTTTCCATTTTCTTATGTGTGTTGTGTGCATATGTGTGTTGTGCATTGTTTGCATATGTGTGAAAGTACAAATGCATGTGTGTGTGCCTGCAGGTGGGGGCCTGCGGTTGATGTGAGGGACATCCATGGTCACTTTTGAGTCTTATTCTTGGGAGCAGGATCTCTAAGTCTGACTCAGATCTTACAGATGCAGCTAGTTTTACTAGCCAGTTTGCTCTGGAGACACTCTGTCTCCATTCCCTGAGTTAACGGCAGTTAAAGGCAGGTGGATACACTCTCTGGCATATGTGTGAGGTCTGGGGATCTGAACTCCAGTTCTTATGCTCGAATGGCAAGTGATTTAACTTTTGAGCCCCCAGACTCAGCCATCTCTGCAGCTCCTCTTCTCCCCCACTCCCATCCCTCTCCAAGATGTACTGTTCTAGGCCAAAAAGAGTCAGTGCCCTTGTAAAATGTGTATGCCCATTCAAGGGAAGACACAGACAACAACTAAACAGACACATAATAAACAATGATTGAAATGTTTATTTAAGAGTTACATGTGCTGCCAGGTGTGGTGGCACTGGTCTTTAATCCCAGCACTCAGGAGGCAGAGGCAAGCAGATCTCTGTGATTTTGAGGCCAGCCAGATCTACATGCTGAGTTCCAAGCCAGCCAGAGTTTTGTAGAAGGATCCTGTCTGAAAACAAACAAACAAAAAACAAAAGGAAAGAAACAAAAGGAAAAAGAATACGCATGCTTATGGAGAACAACCATGGGGTAGTCACTGTTTAACCAAAAGAACAAGTAGATATTAAAAGATAGTTTCAAGTAAATTACGGTATGTTCTTTCTTTAAAAGAAGACAGTTCGATGTTTAGGACAATTGACCTGATGGGGGACTGACTACTGGCAATGCAGGCTTGAAGGTCAGTGGAATCTACCTGATCACTCAGAATCAGGAGTTCTGATGTGGAGCCCGACATGCCCTGACATCCCTACCCGAACAACCCTGAATCCCATTCCTTTCCCTGTGTAAAAGCCTGTATTATCATCAGTCCTAACCACATTGCAGAACTCTTCTAGGAAGAGTCTTACATGAACTTGAACTTTAGCCTTCTCCCACCTGATAACCAGATTATTTACAGAAATAACTGATAGACTGTAAAGAAACTATCTTCCTATACCAAAAAAATCAAGAGCCATCATGTGTTTCTAAGATTAAAAGAGAAGACTAATGCATGATTTCTGTTTCCTGCCATGTCCTCTGAGCCAGTGAGAAGGGCCCAGAATAGAAGGGTCAGGGGTGAACCTGTGAACGGGACACATCCCCTTTCTCCCACCCCCCTCTCTCAAATACTAGGTGAGGTGGAAATGGAACTCGGTTTCTTGTAATATCCAGAAGAATTGGGAGGGAGGGGGCAACTGTACCCATCTCTTGTGGGATGCATGAAGGTATGAAGACAACAACCATCTATCTCCTTGTCCATCTCCCTGAGCGCAGGACATATGGAAACAACCAACTCTCAGGTTCTAAGCAGAAGACAGCTGGCCCTTTAATTTCTCAAGGACCTAGGACAACACGAGAGGGACACCATAACATCCCAGGTGCTCTGTGTGCCACACGGAAGGTTTTGGACAGAGAGGGCCACAATTCCTGCCACCATAGTTTCAAACAGCAGCAAGGTTTGTATGCTAAAAGGCTGCGTATAGGCTGCACATGGGGACAGACCCGATACACAAGCTGTGCTGGAGAGATCTGGCAGCTCAAGCTAGCTCATCTGCAGAGCTGCTGGCGAAGCTCAGCCAGGGATGCACCTGGCCACCTCTGTGGGACTGCATAGTTCAGGAATACACTCAGTAAGAGAGCTTGCCTTCCAGAAGCTTAGAAAACCAAAGCTTCTAGATACTTGCTAATGGCGCATAGTGGAAGGTCTGGCTGAGTGGCCTGGTGGATTCAAGGCTGATATCTCTGGGATTATCTTGTTCTCTGTGCTTTGCTGATCACTATCAAGCTGCTACAAATCACTTTTAAAATGAGAAGAAAGGAGACTCGGTGGCATGGCTTTCCTTATCTGTGGGGGAAAACGAAACCATTTCTGTAAGGAGAAGCTCCTCATTCATGCTTTACTGGTCAGAACTGGGTCAAACGCCACCCTGCTATACTGCAAACCAACACTGACTTTGGTTGCCATCTTGTTCAGGAAAGGAAGATACTGCATCAGATATATGGACACTAAAAGATAAGTTTCTGACATTTTAGGACTAAAGCTGAACTTTCGTATACATTTTTGTTTGTGGGAACCAGTAATTCTACTGCCTTTTGGCTCCCACACTGAGTGCAATGTTGTTTAGTTTTGTTTTGTTTTTCTGTTACAGGAGGAGAGGTGATGGTAAGTGGCTTTTGAATGTTGAGTAATCCGAGAAAGATCACCACACTGGTCTGGCTTTATCTAAGTGACAAGATAAGATTTTGACACTAGGGAGGATTAAGGCTGAGGGCCAGGAATTAAAATGAAGTTATATCAAAAAAGTAGACTTAGAGTCCGTGACTCTGAACTTCACACCTGATCCTACAGAAGGAGTGGAAGAGGACAAGCCCGGAAGCTTCGAGGAGAGATAGTGGGCTCTGCTGGCCACTCATGAGAAAGGCTGTGGGTCTGGATCCAGGGCACAGGAGGTGGAGAATCTGTTGGCTCCAAAATGTATTTAGGTGATGGCATGTGGTGGTGGCATGACTTGGTGACTGGTGTTACCAAAGTGAAGAAGCAGATTGACAATGGGTCATATTCTAAAGAGGGGAAACAAATGGTTGATTGGACTTTGAAAATGATTAACTGGAGTTTGTGGAATCTGAGGATATATGTGATTGGCAGTCCAGAAGGCCTCAGAGGATGGAGGCTGGAACGCCAACCTTTCTTAAAATAAGAGATGCCATCTCTGTGTGTTGGAGGCTCTCACCAGGTAAGTGAGAAGACCTCCTGGGTCAAACATAAAGAAAAGTGAAATTCTGGCTTTAAACACTAATTTGGGGCATCAGAAGAGCCACTCCTGCAAGATCAGGTGAGAGACAAAAGCAGACAAGCACCCCGGGCCTCCTTTGTTATCCTAGAGAGATGGAAGAGGGTCATTTACTGGAGGTGACCTGCCCAGCATTGAGCTCCCTCTCCACAGCTAGCAGCATTCTAGAATAGATGGAAATAACCAGTCCCACTGGGGATAAGTTATTTGTGGGTCAAGAATTTTAGTAATTTAATCAGGGCCTTTTTACCAAAAGGATGAGTACTGAGGTAAAGTGTTGATCCACAGACACTGTCTGGGAAACAGGATGAAAGCAGGACTACGGCTCATTCGACGAGGCAATGGCTTCTTAGGAACACTGTTGGGGCTGTTCTTGCTATCCACCGTCTGTTAAGGGTGCTATGACTTGGCCTTTCCTTCTGGACCAAGTTCTCTCCGAATTTCCACCTAATTAATTACTAAATAATACCCTTCCAATAAGGCCACTTCCGCTTAATTTAGTCATGATCAGTTGCTGCTCCCTATGGCCCTAAATTCCCAAAGCATCACCAAAAGCTGGACTGAGATTATTTCTGAGATAGCTTTCAGCTTCCAAACATCCACGAGATGCAATTGGCATCCATTTCAAAAATATCTAGTGAATGTTCAAATGGCCATTCTTCACGAAGATGCTCTAACAGTCAATATTTCAATATGTATCTATAACTATGCTGACATTTTGATTTGGCACATAGGTTTACACATGTGTAAACTTATGTATCATCAAATAAGCCCTGTTATTCAAACCCAGGATGAAGAAAAATCAGTGATGTCAACCTATTCAATAAATTCCCATTCAGACCTTCATAGTTAATGTAAATCTTTATTTACTAAGATTCCTTGATTATTTGGAAGTAACAGTGTGCGTCAGTTCTTGCTAGTATATTTGAACTCTTCAAATTTCTGTTTCTTAATAGACAACTGTAGTCAAAGTTCTCTTGCTTTGTGCAAATGTTGGCTTATTTTAAATATAAAGGCAATAGAATTTTGTCACCATTTTAATCATTTTTCCTTGGGACCTGATTGTTTTACTCCTCAGTTTTAGTGACACACCAAAACATTTATGAATATTGGTCTAAACTAAAATATGTTGCTTTTAGGCATCAGAATAAAAATTTATACAAGGGGGAAATGAGAACTCTGGGAACCCCCTGAGAGGATTTCATATTACGGAATTTGAGGACAGTGCTCACAGAGAACAAGGGGTATGCAAATAAATGTGAGGGCATTCCTGACCACATCAACCACCTATAAATGTGTTCCAGGAAGTGATCAGCAGAGGCACATCAGGCTTCGGTGCCATGTCAGCTTCATCAACCCAACATAAGCTAGAGGGTCACTCGAGAGGAAGGTATTTTCTTAATTAGTGATTGATGTGGGAGAGCCCAGCACATTGTGGGTGATCTCACCCCTGGGTGGCCTTGGAAAGCAAGCTAAGCAAGCCATGAAGAGCAGGCCAGTAAGCAGCACCCCTCCGTGGCCTCTGCATCAGCTCCTGCCTTCAGATCCCCCCAACTCCCTTTTGAGCCCCTGGTTCCACTGCCTTCAGTGATGAACTGTGATGTGGAAGGGGAAGCCAAGTGGACCCTTTCTACTTAAGTTGCTTTTGGTTATGATGTTTTCTCATCGCAGTAGAAGTCCTAACTAAGACACCAGGATTGGATCTGCAGCTGGGGAAGGGATTTTCAAACTAGATGTAGTTCTATCTACATGGTGTCTACTGCTATTTAAAGGCACCACTCAATGGCGATCTGGTTAACTATTTTAATTTGCATCAAAACTCCTCTAAAATATTTGTGTTGCCCAAAGCCATAGAAGCTTGCAGGGGGTGGGGGTGGGGGTAGAACTCTTTCTGCCCCTGATTCATAATTTTTCCACTCTCCCATAGTTACATAGACAACCTTGCCCTTCTTCATCTTCTCTACAGTGTTCTGCTTATTTGCATTGTTTGTTTAAAACTTTGATATATTCTGACAACTAGGATGCAATACCCTGTTTGAATCACGTAGTCTTTATCTGAGCTAATCTGTGTTCAAACTGGGCCAGGGAAGGTGACCAGAGTCACATTCTGAGACCGTCCCAAAGAAGCCTTCTTCTTAAAACGAGGGGCTGGCAGGTGATAGCATCCACGACAAATGGATTCGATAGCGGAGTCTTATTGGAGGGTATGAAGGAAGCACACTGGCAAACATTTAATAAGAATGAAAACCAAACCCTTCTACAAACAGAGCTGGTAAAGGGAGGAAGCAGACGGGCATGGTCCCCTTATTCTCTTTGCATGTGAACGTGAGTTAGCTTGAGATGGACTTCCAAAACCTAAGTACTATTATCTCTCCAAATATGTGGGGAATAAATTTATCGCATTTCTTTACGGGCTAACCTGGAATCAGATTATCAGAGTGAACCTTCACGTTCAGAGCTCAAGCACAGTCCAATAAGGGAAAAAAACATACTTTAAAACAAGATCATAAAAATTTTATTTAATTCGACAAAGATAAACTTGAAAGATCTGTAAGAGCTCATCAAAAGTCAGGCTAATACTTTTATTCCATTAAGTTAATATTTATAAGCCACTAGTGGGATATCTGTCGGTTTTAACAGTCTTACACTCATATTGGAGGGATAACTGTTATTGGAATCACCTGCGGGATAATTACACTGACTTAATGAATACCGAAACAGCTTCAGTTAATATAATTTCCACGAAATAAAGTGAACTGCTATTCTTACCTCGGCTTTCCAGTGTAGGTAGATATTACACACCATCAAAATGAAACAAAAAGTTATTTCCATGCACACAGACACTCACACGGATTGCATAAGTGCCTAGGACTGGTTCAATACTTTTCACTCTTGCAATTTTTTTTTCTCCAAAAGCTGAACAACAACAACAACAACAACAAACATTGGGAAGCATTTCTCTATAAATACATAAAGCTAGAGGAAAGAGATAAAATAAAAACTATCATAGCACTTAGAATGACTTTACTTCAAAAATAAATGGAATTTCAGTGAACAACGATAGCATTCATTATCTAAATGTCTGCTTTAAACTAATTAAAATTTAGTTACAGTGATGTCGAATACTGATTGAGAATCGTCCTATATCTACACTACATACTGGAAAGTAATAAATGAACAGTGAGTGCACTTTTAAGGGCTTTTATTTTATTTTCCATGTACTTCCAAATATAGTCAGGTACAAAGTTTTAACATTAAACAAAAACAAACAAACAAGCCAACAAGCAAACAACCCAAACATCCCTTCCTTTAAAAAGCACCAAGGTTTCCAGTGAGTTGACTGGTCTCTGGGGGCATCTACTGGAAATTTAGCAAACTGCAGTCACATCATGTAAATCTGATAACTTTGATTTTTCATCTTAATACGGATATTATTTTAACTGATATGCAAACAAGGTGGCACCCAAATAATATACATGTAAAGTTATGCATGGCATCCTAGCTGATCCACATGACAAGGGCAAAGGAGGAAGCTGTCTGAGTCCAGTGAGCCATACCCCGTTGCTTTAAGTAGCATGTTAGGCCAACGTTTTCAAATCATTTAGTTCTCATTTATGGAAGAATTGAGGCGTGCTATCAGTAGTAAGCACCCATACCTAGTAAGGAAAATGCAAACACTTTGCAACTGTGACGGTTTCTCAGAAACCCACATTGCTTATCTGTACAGCCACTAACTACAAATTAACAGTGCAGTTGATTTTCTATATGGTTAAGTTTAGCTCTTCCATGTTGGTATCTGGAAAAGCAGAATTTTGGTATATTTAAATTTAAAACTCTCTTTAATTATGACTCGTCACTATAATTTGAATTATTCATTAGGATTAACATGACTGATTCTTCTAGATATTTCAAAACGTGAAGAATAATGCACATATTTTTAAATATACATTTCAATAAAGAACTTCTCATGCTATTTTATTTATGACTAATTATGTGGTAAGAATTTTAATGGCATAATTATAATCACAACCTTTATTCTTTATGAAGGTTATGGGTATATATTTAAAATAAAGTGTTAAAAATAATTTTAAATGTTTAAGTATTGTGCTATATCTTCTATCATTACATATTTTACATGTTATCATAATTTTGGGTAAAATTCTCTTTACAATGATTAAAATAATTAACATCTAGCATGCATTAATTTATGTTTTCTGAAAAATCTCTTCAGAATAACCACTTAAATAAGTGTGGTATAATCCATTATGTAAGCTCTTAAAAATGAAAATAAAAATATTGCAATTACAATGTAGATATTAATACAATAGAATATTTTGTTTCAGTTTAGATTTAGATCCAATTAGGTATCTAGGTTAACCTGCTAATTTAAAAATAAATAAAATCTACCACATTGACAGTGAATAGAATTGGTATGTAATACCAATACCAGTTGTAAGTTGACATATTTGAATCTTTGGAAAAACTGTTACTCATGCAAGTTTTGATCTACATTTTTGGAAAATACAAATTCATATCTATTAATAAAGTAAAAAGCATAAAATTTCAACATTTTTACAGCACAGGTACAGAATAGAAAATATTATTTGAAAAGTTCTACTTAATTCAAGCACATCTTTTTTTTTCCTTTTAATTTTTTTTTAAGGAAACCTAGTAATAAGGTAGAATTATTACTAATATAGTTCTTTTGGGTAATACAACATTTAAAGACATAGTTAACAAAAAAATCCTCCCAACAAGAATTTCTTTCTAGACGGGTAACTTCATTTTAGAATGCATGAAATATTTCTGTAGCAATAAGCGAATGTTAGGTCACACATTCCATTATTAGAACTGACATTTGGCATTCAGTGCAGTGACTCTGGTGAGACCAGGGGTTGTTTATCAACCCAGCAATGTCTTGCTGGCCATGATTACTGGACATCACAAGAGGATGGATTTGATTCAGCAGGCAGCACAGGACTGCAGCCCTTTGAATGGCTTTAAATAGTTCTCTTAATAATATAAAGGCATTTAAAAATGTATTGATCACACTAAAAATGATTTACCCAAATGATTTCCATTCATTCACATCTTTGAATCACAGTGGCCACCCTTAGTTGAGCACGAATCAACAATGCACCCAGCAATGGCACAGAACTAGTTATCCACAAAAGCTGTCATGCAGAGAACTAGTTATCCACAAAAGCTGTCATGCAGAGAACTAGTTATCCACAAAAGCTGTCATGCAGAGAACTAGTTATCCACAAAAGCTGTCATGCAGAGAACTAGTTATCCACAAAAACTGTCACGCAGAGAACTAGCTATCCACAAAAACTGTCACACAGAGAACTAGTTATCCACAAAAGCTGTCACCCAGTATTTTAGCAGTAGACATCTTTTTGTTGAGAAATAAAATCTCAAAATGTATCCACATTTTTACAAAGTTTCTTTGGGAGTTTCATATAAAACACTGGAAGAGAGCCCTTATATAAGTCTCCAGGTTTGTATACCATCTAACTACTTGCAAATCTTCGTGAGAGGGTCAGGGTCAGACTTCCTTAGAGTAGAGCAGCAACTGCGGAACCAGGCAGAGTGCGTGAGCTGTGCACCAAGTGCCTGCCCTTTTAGGAGTTTTTCCAGGGAATGAGTATTAAGCCAGAATGAACACCTTTGGGTAAAAGGAACAGACACAGAGATTTATGGTGTTTTGTTTGGTTTGTTTGTTTGTTTGTTTGTTTGTTGGTTTATTAGTTTTCTTTGTTGTGGTTCAAATGACACTGTAATTGTACAGTTTCTAAAGTGACTTTTAGTGACAAAAAGGAACTCTGAGTAAGTATTATAATTTTATTATATTGTGTCCTGATAAACACTGAATATGAAGTAAAAATTAATTTCACATATCATAACTACAAACACACCAAAGTATTAATGCTGCTACAGCAACTGAATACTTTCGTGTAAATTAATATGATAATTTATGTTAGCATAAAACTCCACCCACAGAATATTGTATCTACTATTTTTATATGTACTTTGTTGTGTCCTGCACAATTTTTGAAATCATAAGACTTGAGGTTGTTTTTCTCAAAAGAGCCCCTCCCAAAACAAAAACCCACTTTCTTTATCATCTTTATCATCTTTATCATCTTTTCGGCTTTCATCTCTATAAATAAAACAATTGGTTCTCCATGTAAGGTGAGTGAAATGGGAAAATAGGAAAAGAGAAAGCCGGAGAGCTAATCTTAGGGAACAACCTGTGCCTTACAACAAAGGCACGGCCGAGTGGCAACCCGACCCACCGTGTTTTCTGGGTCCGGCCTGGCTGTTTTCAGGGAGCACCTCACACTTTGCCTGTGCCAGAGTTCCTGAGTTTTGCAAGTAAAATTCCGTTTCTTGCACTCTTGCTGGGAGTCGTGAGAGTCTGTGGTTTGCACCTTCCCATTAAAAATGTATTGTATTTTTTGAAATTATTCACCCCGCCTTTTATCCAGATCGCGCCTTTGAAAGGAGGAAGTGGATGATAAATGGAATAATTCATGACTTCCCATTAAATATGAAACTTTCTTTTGCAGAGTTTAGAAAATGAAGTTCTACATAATGTACAGAAGTTGATTAGAACTTTTTCTACATTTTTTTTTTAAATCTCTCACATAAAACAACTACACGAAGAGGTTTCTCTGTAAGAGGAAAAGCAGTTGATTCTTTGCACCTATGGTTTCCAGCTTTCTGTTCTTGTGTTTTTGCCTCTAAACACACGCACATACACTAGCACATGCACTCACAGCCGTGCACACACTCAAACATACACTTCTTAGGATTACTTAAAAGCATTAAGATGATGACAGGAAACAAGTACACGAGGCTCTTCGGTTGACAAGTACTTACGAGAAATGTGACACCCTTAAAACACAAAAGGAAAAAAAGTACATAATTTAAAAAATGACAGCCAAACATTATTCATGCTCTTTAGTATGAAAATAAATAGAAAAACTTGCATTTTGATTTTTTTATAGTGTGACATTTCTTCTAGTGAGGTGATGACATTTGCTGTGAAAACTGAACAAGACCTCATCGCTCAGAACCTTCTCGCTCCCTCAGCGTCTCTCTGTCCCCTTTCCCAGGGGCTCTGCTAAACCTACCTCTTTCTTTCTTCCTTTTCCTTTTGAAAAATTAAGTTCATTACAAGCTTAGGCTCATTTTACCACTGTCGTTTTGTAATTTTTAGATGAAAAAACAAAACAAAACAAAACAAAACCTATGGTAAATTGAGTAAAAAGACAAGTTACATCTGAATGCTCAAGGGCAACTCCAGAACTGATTTTTGTGGTTCTAAGGTGACTGCCTCACCAATGACACAGCTTTCATTAGCATCCTTTAACTTTCTTCCACATGAAAGGTAAGTTCAGGGTGTGCTTTCCCTTGTCAGACTTAAGGACAGAGTTATAAGGCATTTGGAGTAAACCTTCTTTGACTATCAATACAAAGAGATGAGTATCAGAGAGAGAGAGAGAGAGAGAGAGAGAGAGAGAGAGAGAGAGAGAGAGAGAGAGAGAGATATGAATGCTTCTCGCAGGCCCCGTGCATGAGGGATCAAACTTCCAGAAAGCAGTGAGAAGCGCAATAATGAAAACCACAGACACTGATCATTCTGAGGCTCTGCCAAGACAGAGTCTCAGAGAGATAACTTGCCATAAATAGCATGTTGACCTTACGGCAGCTATCATGAATATCTAGAAAATTACTAGTCAGGACTAACAATATTTAAAATCAAGTTTTGTAATTAACAAGAGTGTTGTAAAACAAGGAGGAGGTATTTTTTGAGAATACAAAACAATGTTGAATTCAAAGTTTAAAAAAATGTACATAAAATAGAGAGCAGGCAGAAAGCGCGTTGTCTCTTTCTAGTTCCTGCACAACACTGAAAATGCTAACAGGAGGCGAGCAGGCAGCCTTCGCAGCATGATCAACAGCACACAGAACAGAATTCAAGCAGAAAAACAATCAGAAGAGCAGAAGGCTCAGAGGTCTATAAATGGATGGATCACTGAGAAATACAGCAGGCAGAAAAAAAATGCACCAGATGCAATGCCTTCAAAATGTAGAGAATCACCAGGACAATGAAGACAAAGTGATTGAAATGAGTTTTCTCTCAGAAACTTACAGATACAGGAAAGGAAAAACTGCATGGCTAACACATACCCGGCTGAAGGGAATAACAGACTCAAGCAAGCTGGTGACTGGATCCCAATAGCTGTGTCTGCCAACTGTTCAGCAAAGTAATGTACAACATGGATTAATTTCTAAAACGTACAAGACTGTTTTTTTATAAAAGTTGACTGTACTAGCTACACCGGAAATTTCATGAGCTTATATCATGCACGGTGTATCATCTGAGTCAAGGTTCCCTCCTCAAACCCTCAATTCCACTGAATGAAAGCAGCAGAGAGCAAGCACACACAAAAACCATTCTTCTGGAAATGCATAAACAAATCTCTAATTTATTCATTGCTTCAAAGTGAAGCCTTTTATGGACACTTGACATATTTGGGGTTTTAAAGATGCCCAAACATCACATCCCTGAGAAGCAAGCATCCTCAGGTCAGAAGGAAGCTTCCCACAGGAGTGTTGTGAAAACAGGGAGCAGCCGTTCCCAGCGAGGAAGGAGCTTCCAACTCAGAGTGACAGAAAAAAATAACGAAAAAGACACAATGAAATTAGCCCAAAGACAGAGCAGAAGAGAACACATCAAGGGTAAACTGAAAGATAATAAAATAGAAGGAGGTGGGGGGCATCTCACAAAACAAACAGCTACTTATATAAAAGACAGAGAAGTCGCTTCGAACCTTATCAAGAATGAGGCAGGAGCACAAAAGCAGATGCAGCTGTGCACAGCAGCCGCACAGCCCTAATTACAGCCACAGCCATAGTCTTTCATGTACAGATGCTGATCGCAACGCTTGGCATATAATTATCTGATTTAAACCTCCCAATGTTTTCTATAAAATTGTAGGGCAGGAAAAGAAAGATTACAGGTTAACCCTATGATTTAGATGAAAATGTACACACACAAACACACACACACACACACACACACACACAGAGAGAGAGAGAGAGAGAGAGAGAGAGAGAGAGAGAGAGAGAACAAATCAAAGCTACACCATGTAAGTAGGTTTTACCCCAGAATTGAAGGATATAGTCCAGTATTAGAAAATTTAGTAATTTTATTATCATCTCAGCAAAATTTATGATCACCTCAGAAAAAATTAGAAAATTATTTAAAAATGTTAAAACCCATAATGTCTAAGGAACGTAGAAAGTGAGGAAACATTTTGTTGGCAATATGCACCTATTAAAGACACATGGGGAACCCCCTTCATGTTTGCAGTACACTGGAGAATAACATTGGAATTTGGTGCAATCCTCACTAAAGACCCAGTGATAAGCTTAAAATCCATACTAAACAGCAATATGCAAGAAAAGTATTTGGAACAAAGAGGGGCACCACATGCAACTGTATTCGAGAAGAGGGCTGTGGCACCAACTCCAGGACAGGCAAAAAAGTCAGTCACCCAGAACACCATGCTTGTGTGTGTGTGTGGGGGGGGGGGCACCAGAAAGCACACCCAAGAATATAACATTTAATGTAAGAGGTACCGCAGTTTGGGGAAAGACGTGGGAACAGTGGATTTATTCACAGATTTTAATGATTATTTCTTAACATTGGTGTCTTGCACACACATGAAAGATACATTGCATACACTATAGTACCCCTCTGCACTTAAAAATGTACTTCAAATACTTAAATCGGTTTCTAATCACTTTCCTGTCTTGGTAGGTTTATGGTAATGTCACCACTAAAATCTTCCAGTGCTTAAGCCTATCTCTTGGTATAGTGACTTTGTAGACACATATTTTGGACTTCTGCATTAGTAATTGTTTATTGGCTTGAATAGTCACTTTTTTCTTAAATTCTGTATCCTCCTATTCCACTTGTGTGGTCATTTATGAGGGAAGCATAAGGAGGGTCCAGAGAGGCTGCATGTGTGCACATGTGTGCATAGGTGTTTATTCATATGTGTATGTGTGCATATATGTATGTGTTTGGGTGTGCATGCATGCATGTGTGCACATGTGTATGTGTGTATGTGCAAGTATGTGTGCATGTATTGTGTGTATGTACATGTGTATGTGTGAGTGTATATAAGTATGCTTATGTATTTGTGTGTGTAGGGACATGTGTGTATGTGGGCATGTGTATGTGAGTGCGTATGTGTTAGTGTGTGGGCATGTAAGTGTGTGTGCATATGAGTGGTGAGTGTATGTGTGTGTGTATGTGTGTGTGTGTGTATGTGTGTGTGTGTGTGTGTGTGTAGGTTTGTCAGCTTTTGCTTCAGCTGTAAATGACTTTCCGTTGATGGTCTATTTGACTGTTCCATCTTGCAGATTCTTGTTCTTCTTCACTTATTGTAATATTTCTTGTAATTGTAGTATTTCTTTCTCTGTGCTAATTTGGAATTTAATTTTGTTATTTTTTTAGTTTTATAAAAAGGAAACTCAGAGCATCGGTTTGTCACAGAGCAGAACAAAAATCAAGAGGCAAATCAGAAAACACTTGCCACAAACAAAAGAGAGGCAAAATCAGGCATTTCAAAGTGTATGTGACACAGCTGAGGGGTGTTTAAAGGGACACTCACAGAGCTGCGATGCTCGTATGTCAGAAGAATAAATATCTACGGGAAGAGTGGCCTAGGGAGGGAGAGAGGGAGGGAGGTGAGGGGAGGGGAGTAGACAGGTAGGTAGGTGGTGGGTGAAGAATCTAGTACCATCTTGGGAATTCTGGAGGAGTCTGGAGCCTGGCCTCTAGTGCAAGCCATCACATTCTCTCCAGCTTAGCCCCCTTTCTTCTGAACCATTTTTCCTACTGCAGCACTTCTTTTTTATCACAATTTCTTGGTCTCATTGCTAAGTGTCTCCCTGTACATGTACATACAGTGCATATAAATACGTAAGACAAAAGTTTAGCAACCCTGCTACACAACGTCCCACTGCCTTTTGTTAACTATTAACATAATCCTTTGAGCACTCTGGGCCCAGCCTTCCCACCACTGCATCTGCTTGTCCAGATGAAGAGGCTGAGTCATGGACGGTTAAAAGGGAGTGCTCCACAGCCAGCCAGCTGTCTGTGAATACAGAGCTGGGAATCAAGCACAGAGGGTCTTGCTTGAAATCTGTGCTCTTCCACTAAGACTCGTAACCTCCGCTGCTGAGCCTTACTGAGTGCAATGCTCTTGTTTCTATTCTATTTTATGATCGCCCTCTTTTTATTTTTAAAATGCTGGCTGTGATCCCCAAACTAATGGGTCATAATCACTACTCTCTAATGGGTCACAATCTATAGTTTATTAAATATTAATGCTTGGGGAAATAAAGCTTATGTTTATGATGGTCCACAGTTACTCCGAAAGCAGCAACGGGGGCTTGCAATTCTACTGTATTGGTGAGAGTGGGTCAAAGGTCTCACACATTGAGAAATGGGTAAACCAAGGCCAGAGAAGGAAAAAAGGCTTATCTGGTACCCCAGGCATGAGAGGGGATGGAAGGTATGCCAGGTGCCAGGCTAGGAAGTTGATGGGCAGTCACACACTGATTCACCCACACCTGTGAGCTGTGGTCCTCATCAATACCAAAGATGCAAACAAGATCAATACCAAAGATATAAACAAGACGTCATTCTTCAGCCCGCCAGAGCAGGGCGCAGGGAGCCGGATGCAGGGAGCGGGACAGTAGCTGTGGTGGTAGCTGCAGTCCACTATGGGAGGGGTTACACAACAGTGAAAAGTTTACCTGATAGAACTGAACCACTTAAGAACCAAGAGAGACCAGGATACAGTCTAGGCAAGAGCCGCAGTGCCCTTGGGATGGGGGATGAGAAAGACTTAGTAAAGACCCCAGGAACTCCGGAGTCAAGATGACATTGGGAACAAAGGTGGGTGGCACAGCTGGAATATAAAGATCGAAGGTCAGTACGTGTCCCCTACCTGGGAAACCTTGGTCAAATAACTTAATACATCTGTACTTTCATTCATGGTTATAAATGAAACTGACAGGTTTTTTTGTTTGTTTTTTTGTTTTGTTTTAGGAGTAAAAGAATTAATAGAGATGACACACGTGAAAGTATCTGGGACATTTTAAGTGGCCATTATAGTCCTTATTTTAGAAAAGATTCAGAGTGGAAATGAGGGGATTTTACTGGAAAGGGTAGGCATATGCTTAGGTAAACCCGCCCGCCCTAAGATAAGGGAATACTTATTGAGCACCTACTATCTGCTTCGTATTGTTGAAGGAACTGGGGACTCACTCAGCTGGGAACAAGGCTTTGCCCCAGCTGCTTAGGTTGGTCGGAAGAGTCATCATCTAATTCGTCCTTTATCCAACCCCACATCCATTCTGTCACCATCTTCAATCATCCCATCCCCTTAAATTTAATCATTTAAATTTAGAATTTAATGTCCTAAATCCAAGCACTTTTTTTTTATAATGTGCTGTATAATTACCCACACTATCAGGTCACTCTCAGCTCTTACTTGGTACTGCTCCAGAGTGGGGGACACACAGTGCAGAGCAGCCGTGAGCTCAAATTAAAACGAAGCCACCTCATTGTCATTTCCTTGTACAGAAATACTCCAAAAATGTTTCTAACATTTTTAGAATAAGGGTTAGGCTCCTCAGGAATTATGCTGACCAGGTCATATCTGCTCCCTCAAAAGCTGTACACATGGAATGAGAAAAAAAAACCCACACAAAAGAAACTGGGAAAGATTCTTTCTCATTGATCACCTAAGAATTTTGGAAGATACTACAGTGATTAATTAGTTAATTAATTAATGACTAAATACATATATAATTAATTCATTTTAATTAATTCAAGGACATTTTATTAGGTTTAATTAATTTAAGGGCCGAAGGCGTCAACATTGGTGAATTTTCGAACAATAAAAGTCTTCTATACCAAAAGCTAAAGGGAAGCAAATCCTGATAAGTGAAAATCATTATTGCAGGTTTCCCAGGACTGTGCGACTCTTCTGTCTCAGGACCAGGAGGTGCGCAGAGCAGAGCCCTGTCACTAAGTCTTTACTCCTTGATGATGTAATGCAAGCACATTGGAAACGGCGGCTTCAGTGCCCAGTCATTTCTCACCCTGCCAGTGAATCCTAGATGCCTTGACCTTGCAGTGGTGGCTTCTCCCTCTGGGGTAGGCTCTGAGAACTGATACTTCATTATCTAGCTTCTTATTGGTTTTGATAATCTAAATAGGAAAAACAGGTTTCTGTGGAAAATGACCTAATCAAGCTTATTCAATTTAAACCTTTCTAATTTCGTATAATTTCTACCTTGGCTGTTTGGTTCCGCAATGGATCTGCGTTCTTCCATCTTCCTGTCAGTAACATGCATATGCTGTTTCTCGAGCATTTTGAAAGGCATGTAACCTATATGTGGATGTTGCTTAGCCCAACGCTGACACCTGAGTTAGTGGACTGTCGAGTTTTGCCTGAGTGTGTGGATCCTGATGAAGAAAAGGATGTGATTGGCTACTTTTGAGTTTTCTGAGTGTGTTTAAGATATTTGCTAATCTGAAGAAGATGGTCAAAATGTATGACTTTTGCCTAGTAGTATATAGAAAATTGATATTATTTGTTAAAGCACAAGTCTGAGGATACATATTTACACACGTATCAACATACCATGTACACACATTCACAAACATGTAAATACCTGAGTGTGCATCTTGATAACTAACCTCAAGACCATAAGAAATTGGAGTGTTTCTAAATAATGCAATTAAAAACTGCACAAAAATGTTGCCTTAAATTTTCTTTCTTTATCATTTCTCATGGTTAGACATAAAATATTCTTGCTTCAAAAAAAAGAGAGAGAGAGAGAGAATTATGTTGTACTTTTTAATCTACAGGTGGAGAATTCCCCCATTGCACTGACCAGGAAAGACCTTGATCTAGACATTTCTGTGGAGACTTTGTGTATGACAGGGCATCCTCGTGAGCCTACAGTTTAGGTTGCTTGAAGCACTGAGAAGTTCCACGGTTAATATGATACCACGCCCACCTTCCGATATAAAACGCAGTGAATGTGTGGGCCAGGAGAATGGTAGTGCTACAATATCAATATTTTAGGGACTGGTTTTTAACCATAATGGAAATCTAAAAGGTTCTGAATAGTTTCAAGTCTTCCCTGTTCTAATGCCGTCAGAATACAATATCAAAGACTAACCTTACTTTAACATGATAACACCATCATATAACCATTCACTGGGTAACTGACTACTTCCGAAGTTTTAATTTGCCAGCTCCCTTAGAGAGTTTATTATTTTACAGCGGCGAATAGCGTTTTAAAGAGAAACAAGATGATCTCACACTGGCAGACAACAAGGAGCAGAGCAGAGGATGGACACACCTGGAGGAACCTGAATTCCCACAGCATGCTCTGAACGGTTAGATCCAGAGTCAGCATCTGCTCTCTACACCTGTCTAGAGTGCATGGCCACTGTGCAAATCCAAGCACCAGATTGGTTACCTGATTGGTGGGCAACTGGCAAACGTGAAAGGCACATCTCGTAGAAGGTTCTGAGATTACAGAAGAAAACCTACTCCTCAGTGCAATGGTAATTTATTTTAATCCAGTAGGAGTTACACAACGCAGAATGAAGAAGAAAGGGGCTGTAAAATCATTTCTATTTTATGCAGTTTCCTCGGCGAACCGGAACTTTATCAGCTATCCGGACTCTTTGGCCAGTGAGCTCTGGGCACTCTCTTGTTTCTGCCCCCGCTGGATTGCAGCTGCTTGGTGACACATCCGGCCTTTACCTGGGTGCTGGGTTTGGCACTCCTCTCCTCCTACTTATGCACCAAAGCACTTTACCAAGTGAGCCATGCTCACCGCCCTGGTTCTTGGTTTTGTTACAGCCCAAAGTGACAACACTTGCCACCCAACTCACCCTTCTTGCTGAGGCTCAAAGAAAGACATGCACAGGGAGAGCAGTGTCTCAGAGAGGTACATAGGGCCAAACCCACCTTCTTGGTTCACATACTGGGGTTGGGATTTGAAACGGAAACTATTATGGGGCAGATTAACATTGTCTGTCCCCAAATGATTTTGCTCATTTGTATCGCCACGTACATTGTTACAAAAACTTCAGCCAGAAAATTTTATTTAATTCTATAAATGATATTTTTATTACTTAGCTTCTTAGAGCAATTAAGATATGATAATGAGTGATATTTTAAGTGCTTTTAGAAAAACAATATTACCTTTCGATAATATGCGGAATTAAAAACCCAAAGTGTACCAAGAGCTGTGATTCAACAATTTTCTGCAGTTAAATGTTAGTTAAAACAACATCGGTAAGCCTATCACGTAGACCTATGCAATAAAGTTGAATCACTGTCAAATGCAGAGAACCCACGTTCTCTCAGCACTCGCAATGGGCTCACAACCACCTGTAACTCCAGGTTCAGGGAATTCAAAGTTGCAATGCCCTCTTTTGATCTCCACAGCTAACTGCAAATGCGTGCTCATCCACAATCATACACAGAGCTACATACGTTATAAAAAAGCTGGGTGTGGTGGTGTGTGCCTTGAGAAACAGAGGCAAGTCAGTCAAGAGTTCCAAGTCACCCTCATCTTCAGAGGTGAGTTCAAGGCCAGCCTGGACTGTAAACGGCTCTGTCTCAAGAACTAGGTGTTAAGATCCTATCTCTGAAGACACCACACATCTTACTTTCAAGGTATAAAGAAACCCAAAAGGAACTGATCTGGAGGCTTCCTCCCTGCCTTCAAACTGTGAGGTGGTACCACACAGGCTGCTGGGGAGAAGGCCATCGATGGCCTTACCCAGCTGGCAACCCTGTGGTTTACAGCATCAACCTATCAGGCAAAATGAGTGTGATGGTAACAGCCGGTCTCTGATGGGGAGGTAGTATGGTCTGCCCTACAAGCAGGAATGTATTCCTAGTACTGCAAACTTAGCTAAAAACCCATGGCTGAGGTTGTCTTAGGCCTAAGGGTAAACACAATACTGTTGATGAGCTAAATTGTCACGGTCCCAAGCTACCTTCTAAATAGTTATGTTTATCCCTATAGACAAGTGCTACTTTAATCAGAAAAGCTCTGATTATTGCAGGGAGTATTAGTGGATGCAGAGGCAAATAGCTGTTCAAGGTGCTGTGGATAAGTAATAGCTGAATATTTAACCCTAAAGAAGACATTTATAAGTTCTCTAGTTAATGCACGATGCTAACATGGCAGAAGATGGGGTGGAAAGAATATAAGAGTTAGAGAAGAAAGAGGAGGAAGAGGAGGAGGAGGAGGAGGAGGAGGAGAGCTGTAGATGCAGTCACCCATCATCTCACAGCAGCTATGGCTGCTTGCAATAGGTCAACACAAGCCTAGCAACAATCATGAGAGAGTTTAAAGTGCTACCCTTTCCCAATGAACTATCAGCTATTGGTGAATTCTGGGGGAGGGACAGTCATTGACTTCAGTTGTAACCCACTGAGAAGCCACCAGGCTCCAGTGATAGTTCCAAATCCACGGTCACACAGATGATCCTGATTAAACTCAGCAACAAGCTTGTACAACCACTCTGGAAATCAGTCTGGCGGTTCCTCAGAAAATTGGACATAGTACTACCGGAGGATCCAGCAATACCTCTCCTGGGCATATATCCAGAAGATGTCCCAACCGGTAAAAAGGACACATGCACCACTATGTTCATAGCAGCCCTATTTATAATAGCCAGAAGCTGGAAAGAACCCAGATGTCCCTCAACAGAGGAATGGATACAGAAATTATGGTACATTTACACAATGGAGTACTACTCAGCTATTAAAAAGAATGAATTTATGAAATTCCTAGCCAAATGGATGGACCTGGAGGGCATCATCTTGAGTGAAGTAACACAATCACAAAAGAACTCACACAATATGTATTCACTGATAAGTGGATATTAGCCCAAAACTTAGGATACCCAAGATATAAGATACAATTTGCTAAACGCATGAAACTCAAGAAGAATGAAGACCAAAGTGTGGACACTGTGCCCCTTCTTAGAATTGGGAACAAAACACCCAGGGAAGGAGTTACAGAGACAAAGTTCGTAGCTGTGATGAAAGGATGGACCATTTAGAGACTGCCGTATCCAGGGATCCATCCCATAAGCAGCTTCTAAACGCTGACACCATTGCATACACTAGCAAGATTTTGCTGAAAGGACCCAAATATAGCTGTCTCTTGTGAGACGATGCTGGGGCCTAGCAAACACAGGAGTGGATGCTCACAGTCAGCTATTGGATGTATCACAGGGCTCCCAATGGAGAAGCTAGAGAAAGTACCCAAGGAGCTAAAGGGATCTGCAACCCTATAGTTGGAACAACATGATGTACTAACCAGAACCCCGGAGCTCTTGTCTCTAGCTGCATATGTATCGAAAGATGGCCTAGTCGGCCATCACTGGAAAGAGAGGCCCATTGGACTTGCAAACTTTATATGCCCCAATATAGGGGAATGCCAGGGCCAAAAGAATGGGAATGGGTGGGTAGGGAAGTGGGGGGCGCTATGGGGGACTTTTGGGATAGCATTGGAAATGTAACTGAGGAAAATATGTAATAAAAATATTAAAAATTAAACAAAAAAAACAAAACAGTGGCAGCGGCAGGGGCAGGGGCAGCAGCAGCACAGACAACAAAAAGGCTGTGGATGTGAGAAGGATAGAGAGGATGAGAAGAACGTGTGAGTAGTGAGGGATAATGATAATTAGAATGCACATGTGCACATGCATACATGTATGTATGATATTGTCAGAGAACAAACTCAGTAAAGGCTAAACAGATAGATACTCCAATTCTTTCTGCATATGGAGTTAGATAAAGACTGGGTCTTTGCCTTTGAGCTGTCTTACCCATCCCAAAGCAAAACAGGTAGCATGTAACCACTACTGGATTTCCACAGTAGCAACTCATTCACTTCTCCTGCTTGAGTATTATTTAAGTTGTGCTGGGAAATGAGAAAGGGCTCCCAAGGAGCGCCACACTCAAAGTGACAAACTGAAAGACAAGAAGGAGTGTGAGCAATGAGGGCACACTGCAGGTACAGAGGGACTGACACAGGCCCTGTGGTTGGAGAAGCCAGCAGAGCTACAGCCACAGCCAGCTCCAGGCCTGCTGCGTTCACATGCACCACAGAAGCAATGCATTCACATGCACCATAGAAGCAATGCATTCACATGCACCATAGAAGCAATGCATTCACATGCATCAAAGAAGCAATGCGTTCACATGCATCACAGAAGCAATGCATTCACATGCACCATAGAAGCAATGCATTCACATGCATCAAAGAAGCAATGCATTCACATGCACCACAGAAGCAATGCATTCACATGCACCATAGAAGCAATGCATTCACATGCACCACAGAAGCAATGCATTCACATGCACCACAGAAGCAATGCATTTACATGCATCACAGAAGCAATGCATTCACATGCACCACAGAAGCAATGCATTCACATGCACCACAGAAGCAATGCATTCACATGCACCACAGAAGCAATGCATTCACATGCACCACAGAAGCAATGCATTCACATGCACCACAGAAGCAATGCATTCACATGCACCACAGAAGCAATGCATTCACATGCACCACAGAAGCAATGCATTCACATGCACCACAGAAGCAATGCATTCACATGCACCACAGAAGCAATGCATTCACATGCACCACAGAAGCAATGCATTCACATGCACCACAGAAGCAATGCATTCACATGCACCACAGAAGCAATGCATTCACATGCATCACAGAAGCAATGCATTCACATGCACCACAGAAGCAATGCATTTACATGCATCACAGAAGCAATGCATTTACATGCACCACAGAAGCAATGCATTCACATGCACCACAGAAGCAATGCATTCACATGCACCACAGAAGCAATGCATTCACATGCACCACAGAAGCAATGCATTTACATGCACCACAGAAGCAATGCATTTACATGCATCACAGAAGCAATGCATTCACATGCACCACAGAAGCAATGCATTTACATGCACCACAGAAGCAATGCATTTACATGCATCACAGAAGCAATGCATTCACATGCACCACAGAAGCAATGCATTCACATGCACCACAGAAGCAATGCATTCACATGCATCACAGAAGCAATGCATTCACATGCACCACAGAAGCAATGCATTCACATGCACCACAGAAGCAATGCATTCACATGCACCACAGAAGCAATGCATTCACATGCACCACAGAAGCAATGCATTCACATGCATCAAAGAAGCAATGCATTCACATGCATCAAAGAAGCAATGCATTCACATGCACCACAGAAGCAATGCATTTACATGCACCACAGAAGCAATGCATTTACATGCACCACAGAAGCAATGGGTCCTCTTCAGAAAGCTGTACAGAGAAGAATGTCTTGATCCTTTTATCATTCTCATTACTATTTTTGAGTTTCACTCTGCAGCTAAATTTGGCAGAGACAGAATACCCAGGAGTGCCCCATAGTGGAGGAGCAACACGATGCTGGCTGGGCGAGGCCACCGAGAGCAGTGCTGGGGCTCAGGATCTATTTTCACCTTGCATCTGATGGGACATACTGATGGAGTTATGTGGGCCAGGGTCAAGGGAAAGGCTGCCTCGGGGAAAGACTATAGGGAGACTCCTGGAGTGGGATGTGGGAGAGGAGAATCACAGAAGTAAGACCCTGTTTCACGTTGCTGCAGCCTTGTGATATATGTTTTGTATTTTAAGTAGACACATCGAGGAAGCAGTTCAATGTAAAAGACTTGGAGTCTGGTGAGCTTGGTACTGGATTTATCATCGTGCCAGCCATGAGATCACTGCTAGACTTTACAGCTGAGAGTGGATCCAGTTGAGACCACAGCTGGAGAGGGCCGCCTAGGACTGCACCCTCATCATCATCATCATCATCATCACCATCATCGCTGTTGTGACGTGGCCTGGAAGGCAACCCTCCAAGACCCACCAGAAGCCACAAGACTGAAACAAGAGTGCCCCACTCTGCCAAATGCAACGGAAGTGGTACTCAAGGTGAGAGCAGAAGGAGAACTGGCAGATATGCCACAGAGGAAGCTTGCTGGAGGAGGAGAGATGTCCGGAAACACAGCGACTACAAATGCACTGGGAGAATGTGAGCCAGCACACGCAGGGCATAAGAAGACCAGAAATACTAAGGAGGTTTAAACCCTAGTGCCACATGTTGATTCAGTGGAGAGGGGAACTTGATGATGCACACCTGAAGGAGGGAGCTGAGAGGGAGGGAGGTGGAAGGAGGGAGCAAGAGAAAAGTACTTAGACTGGAAGTGAGACCTCCCTCCCCACCCACCATGATCTGGAAAACCAGTGTATTCATTTATGTGCAAGTTGGCTGCTATTGGAAGCAGGACCAAATATCACAGGCTATTTGGAGACCTGTGGTAAGAGGAAAGAACATGAGCCTACTGAGAGATGCTAAATGTAGTGTATATTAAGCATCTTAGTGAGTACGGACAAATATTTTAGCATCCTAATGAAGAATACAGCGGCAGAGAGGAGGATTTGAGGTATATTTTAATCTACCCACTTGAAAATTAGATTTTTGAGCCACTGCACAGTAAACCCCTGTATGCCTGTTATTGGTGACTTACTGGTCAGATCCCTTTACTATGCTAACCGTGTGTGTGTGTGTGTGTGTGTGTGTGTGTGTATGCACACGTGCATGCGTGCATACATGCATGCGTGTATATTCCTTGAGTTTTCCACCCAGCCATCTCTGTCTTTTCTGCTTTAGCCCTGGTCTCTGGCCTGCACTTCACAGAGCTCAGCATTCATCCATTCCATACCTGTCTGTTGTATATAGGTCTTAATATTTCAAATACATGTTAAGGCTTTAGGATAGGATCAAGTACCTTATAGTAAAATATCATTGTCTCTCTCAGTGTGGAAAAATCTCATATCAGATACAAGGTAAGTACTTGGTACCTACTTGTTGACCAATTTATCTTTTTAGAGTTGAATGGCTAATAAAACGCTTTATGTAGCAATTCCTCCGCTAATAGAATATGCACAATTCCTCTTGGCACCTGCTGGGCACTTCTGGGAGATGCTGAAGTCGTTCATCAATTTTCTCCTTTATGTGTTATTCAATTAGTTTGTCTAGGGTGCAATCTAGAATAAGCATCAATCAAAAGCATAACAGCAAGTTGTGTGTGAGCTCTCTCTATGCTAATGGTTTGCATCTGGGTCTCACAGAAAGGGCTCCTGTCCAGAGAAGTATTAGACTCTTGAACCACACCCATGATCTGCTTTAAGAATGCAATATGAAAGAAAGTACTCAGTGCAGTTACTGTTTTCTGTAACACAGAGATGAACTTGAAATCAATTTGGTAGAAAAAAAATCATATTGCTACTATAATTAGCATAGTCTATCTTGTACACTCTTGGATTGAATAGTCTGCACCGAGCACTTTGGTGCCCAGAGTTTCTAGTTTATTGACCTTTACAAAGTGTACATTTAATTCTTAACACTTACGGGCAACTAAGCTATTTGCATATTTAAATCATAAAGCAAATACCACTTACATATATTTCTTATAATTAATAACCATGCTATTATACAATAATGATCATTAGTTATATACAACAGGTTACCATGGCAAGTTAATGAGTTATCAATCCAAATAACATTTGATCATACATCCCAACTGCTTTGTGGAAATAAGTAACATAATTATATTTTTTTTTAAGGTTTAGGGTCTCAAGGTAGCCCAGGCATTCCTCCAATTATTTATGTAGCAAAGAATGAACTCTAAATTCTTAACCCTCCTGCCTTTGCTTTCCGGGTGCTGGGGTTAACAGGCACTATACCCCCAGTCCACTTGTTATAAATGTTATCGTTCTATTCTGAAGCTAGTGAAATGATGAACTATTTTGTTTGCCTATACAATATACGCATTGAAAAAGATCAAATCAGACACAATGAAGTGTATTGAGACTTAAATTTTTATACAGTATTATGCAACCTGTGATAAAAAAAACATCATTAGGTATATTTCTTGACCAAATTAGCATTAAGCAATAGGCTATTGGATTTTTTCTCTTGCTTTATATATTTGCCGAGTCCAGTTAGTTTAGACACCTCTTCCATGTTCAGGGTAACTCACAGTGCGTTTGTTTTCTCTACACGCAGGTATATTGTTGGTTTTTAACTGTGTTATTGGATTCTTAAAAAAAATATTTACATCAAAGATGACAGTGGGTATTTGTGAATTCTGTGTGATGTACGTACCCTCCAGAGCTGTCCATTTTCAGCCCTTGTACCTGAAGACTAAACCTGGACACAAAAAACCTTAGGCCTCTACAGCTGTTCTTTAGAAATAGCTATTCTAGATATAGAGACTAGTTATCATATGAATAATAGATATGATTTCTATCTATTCTTCTAACATACATGGAAGGTTTTCAAACTGTCATTCATCCCACAGATTAGATTCTACTTAGTGATGAAATAGCAGAGAAGTAATTTTACATTTAACAATGAACTGGAATTCACTGATACTTTTAAGCGTTCTTGGACAGAGAGAACAAAATATACCACTAACAGTTATTTTTCATTGTTTTAACTATCAAGAAAAAATATACATATCCTTCTGTAAAACTCTGTTCTTCCTCACAGAGGCAACATTTCCTAAAATGGAGATTAATAAGCTACTAATAGCTCAGACTTAACTCAATAATTGCAAATGTGCTAGTGTAATATCTTGATAAATATAAGAATTTTGAAAGCCAAAAAAAATTAAAGACTTTGATGTGTGTAAGATCAATAGACATGACTTATCACTATTTAATATCAGTTTTAATTTTTAAATGCCATGTTCCAGTGAAAAAGTTTACTGCCCAGGAAAATTGAAATTCCAAGAAAGAATCCAGACAAAAGAAACAAACTTTATATTAAAGTGCCTTTAAGAGGCCACACTTACGCAGCCACCTCTTCTTTCGACAGCCCTTTGAAATTCTGTTCCAGGTAATAATCTATGTCCTCTTTCTCTTTGATCAACTGGGCCCTAAATGGAGTAGAAAGAAATAATTTAGTACTGTCTGACCAAGTTGAAAAGCTTCTGAACACATGAGTGCTACCAGAAGAGAAGACACATCCGGTAGACGAGGCGTCCGGGGTGAGCTAGGTGCCCTAGCTGTAACCTTACATTTTTTGGATCATTTCTAAATAACTTGAAAGGCAGAAGACAGGGAAGAGTAGACGTCATGAATAAAGGGTGTATTGTACGATTGTATGTATTGCCACAGGTCACAGGCTGGAGTCCTGTTGTCTTCCAGCTCACTCATGGGTGTCATAGTATTACGCTTGCTATTTTCCTTTGGTAGAAGACCTTGAGTCAAGAACAACTGCTCGATTCAAATGTATCAAACGTTTTTATTCCAAACATTATTAAAGTTTTCCCTGGAATGGTGTTGAAAAGGTTTATTTTTCCCCAATTGTTCAATTGTTTTGTTTTTGTTTTTCAGACAAGTCTTGCTCTGTAGTTCAGGCAGGCCTTGTTACTGGCTGCCTCTGCCTCCTGAGCACTGATCAATCACAGGTGTGTCCCACCATGTCCTACTAAAAACTTGTTTGTGTTTCTTTCTCAAACCGTGCATGAATCTCAAATTATTGAGATATAAGATGCAAAATTTTTAAAACAGATTTTATTGAAAAATGTGTTCATGTTAACATCCTCTATATTTGTAAAAGTAAATGTAGATTAAATTCCTAGAGCCCTGTGTGCATGGCACTAAACATCCCTAAATAGTCACACTTTTACTTAATAGAATACTTATGAAAGAGTGATTGTAAAAAACTTGATCCTAGATAGTAACAATAAAGATAGCTTCTTTAATAATGCTCTTTTAAAAAAAAATCCATCTGCTCTTAGGGAAGTAACAATCAGTTGTGTTTACTGCTCATTTTAAAAAGAATATGTAACTTAATCAGGACAAAAAGACAAACAATCAAGCTTTTTGAATTTTGTAAATATTCCAAAAATTAAAGAACATACATATGCATGTGTGCATGCACACAAATTATGCACTTATTAAAAGAGAATAAGCACTTATTCTCATCTAAGAATAGATTTGTGTTTGCGTTGGTTTGGTTATGCATTTACTTTGTTCCAGGGGCTTCAGTCTTTTCAAGAAAGACTAAAAACGCAAGACAAGAACAAAGAAGTCTTGTAATCATCTGATTGTTACACTTTCCAGGAATTGACATAAATGCACACAACGAAAATAGCCAAAAGTACATATGCAAATTATTTCTAGTCATAAGCAATATGTGTATTCCTGAAAGTCAATACACTGGCTAATGGAAACTTCAAACTATCTCAGAATCTGTAAATATTCATAAATATAAGCACATCAATTTCTTGTTCTGGATTTTGTGACAACTCTAGTATCTTGGTAGCCTCAGCAGCAGCAGCAGCAGCAGCATGGAGAAGAATTTCCAGTCCCCATCGTCATTTCACCAGCAGAATCCTGCCTGCCAATCTATTCCAGTAGGAAGCATTGCATCCTACGAAGAACATAGCTCTCCAAAACACAAGTCAGTCAGTGTTTGTGACTTTGTGAGCCAAAAGCCACACATGTTTCCATCTTAAAATCTTCTTTATTCTCTCTGCACGTATTTTTTAAAATCTTGAAACTCTATAAAAAACATAAAATAATCTCCTAGGAAATAAAAAAAATTAAACAACCACTGTCTTGGTAAATAAATATACTGGTTATACTTGAGCGAGTCTCACGAAGCCTTTTAAAACAGTGAATTTGAATATTTGACTATAACAGTGTTATTATTTCTTTTCTTTACACAACTGCAGTTTTTGAGAATGCTATTGATGCTGATGGCTGCAGGAACTGTACTCTGTTGGAAGCAGGGCTCCATACCTTGGCATTTTTTTTGAAGAGCATGGTAGCTTCTGCCTGGCTAAGACCGCAAGCCTTGTACGAGTCATGGGAAGTGGGGGAAAGGTGGCCATTGGGGGGCTGCAAAATATAAGCAGAAATGATGGTTATAAAAGGATAAATCTTCAAAGACTCCTTGAAATTAGCATTAGCATTGTCCTGTGTATTGTGTGAGGTGAGGGTGTCTCCACATTCTTCAGGTTGTGTCTGCTATCTCTGCTACTGTCTGTCTTTTGGACAACTGTCGGTATCTCTACACCAGAGAGGGTTAGGAGCGAATACATGATGGTTTTACTTTGTTAAGGGTTCTGTTAATGGCCATGGTTGCAATGCAAGAATGAAGCCTCTTTGGATAGCTGTGGGTTTCCAGATTCATGCTTTGCTTTCCTGTTACAACACTCAGAAATAAAGGATTCTCTTATAATGATAGATGGCTAAGAATGATTCTTAGTAAGGAGGCCGATTCCCTGGGGAGGCATATAGCTAAAATGTGTAATATAGCAAATTATTCCAAAAATGTGTTGGTTTTAAAAGTTGTTTGAAACAGCTCTCCTTCTCACACCTTGAATGCGTCAAGAATTTAGATAGGATGTAAAAGTGGTAGCTTTTCTTTGACTCTTAATGACTTACCTCTTCTGCATGCTTAGAGGCTCAAGTATCCCCACTAGGGACAGAGCTTAGCTCCACTCATCTATCAGGTGGTAAGGGCTATCATCTGGGATCCAAACAGAGTTATTTTCTAGAACACATACATGTATTGTGGTCATATATCTTGGGCTTTCTCATTGTATAGCAACCTCAGGATTTCTCAGGGCCAACACAGGGCTTCAAAGGCAAGTATCTTAATGAAATGTCCAGAAGTTGAGCCCCTCTTAGGTCAGGGCCTCCAGGCCACACAGTCCTGTTGTAAAAAGTCTGTCCTTATGCAATGTATCTGAATACAGAGCCATCCACCTGAGGGAGATTTAAGAAGAGAATTCTGGGTAAGAGAGAAGATGGCAACCTTTTTTTTTTTTTTTTTTTTTGGAAATATCACAGATGTTGACATTGAGAAAGTCATTAAAACTATGTCCCCAAAGAAAGCAAGGTGGATCTTGGTACCTGAAGGACCTACAGAAAAAGGGTATCTATGGTGACTAGGCTCTTGGTGCAAGAGTCCACCTTCTACCTAAGTAGGGAGACATTAAAAAGGCCAAATGTTCCTGACACCATCACTGCCATGCGTACCAGCTTTGACTCCCTCCCTTCATCAGCTACCTGAAAGGCTGCTTCTAAGTTTCAAATCACTTGTCACCCGCATTTTATATATGTGTGATCTGAAGCAAAACCATCAACTCAGGTCCCAATAGTCAACAGATTATTTATGGAACCACTACTTTGTGACAGACACTGTCCTAGGTGCTGAAGACATCATCCAGAAAAAAAAAAAAGACAAAAATCTCTGACCTCATGACATTTCCATCATGGGAGTGGACACTCAAAAAAGTAGACAGCAGTTACATGAACAAAATAGACAGAGCATCCTATGGTGATTAAAAAAAAAAACTTCATAGACGAAATACAACACAAGTGCTAACAACAGTGGAGGACACATGAGACTAGAAGACACAGTTAAACTTAGGGAGTCTTGAAGCTACTGTAGAAACTCTCGTGTTTTCCTTATTGACACGATACTCTTTCTACTGTAGGTCTTCCAGATACCAGGATCCACCCTGGTTCCTTTGGGGTGACACAATTTCAGCTTCACTTTGAAAGGTTTACTCTGATTCTTCTGAGATTAAGGAATGCCAGGATGCAGAAGGACTACTGTTGAGGCATCTATGAAATCTGGCAGGAGAGGTATGTGGGAGGAGATGTAGTCAGACCTGAGACAGAGCCGTCTACAGACAGTGGGCTGCTAAGATACCCATGGGCCTGGGATAGGGTAGGGGGACACCAAGACTACACAGGAAGGCTTGTGAAAGTCGGTTCGATAGGTTTGATCTCATATTCCTAAGAACGATTATCACATCAGACTAAAGTATTTCTGCATAATTAAAGAGATAATTTAAATGCAGATTAGTATTTTATTTCTGATACATTAGACTCTTATTACCCTGTTTATGACATGATTAACTGCATGAATCATAAAGAAACATATTCTATGTTTTTATAGCATGTGCATATAGCTATGCAAATGCATAGCTACACAGTTAAAGCACACAGTCTGAACAGAAAGTAGTTTTTTCTGCAGAATAAGCAACGAAGTGAATGGTAATTACAAGGGATAACTTCATAATATACTAACTTTGTAACTCAAAAAGATCTTTTTTTTTCTGATCAAATGTTATATCAAGTTGGTTTATCTGGATGCCCAGAATTTATTAAATCAAAGTCTTAAACATAACATGTGAGAGAAAGTTAATTCTCGTGGATGTACTTAAAGGACCACCAAAGGCTCCCCTAGCCTTTACAGAAGCTTACCCCAGAATCCACGAAACCTTTATTGCAGAGTATTCAGCATTATAAAGTACAGTGGAGTAAATTCAGTTGTGAGTCCCCAAGTAATGGGTTTCTAAGGGGAATAAAGACACCAAGAGCTACCACACCCTCCATTCAGCATACTCCGTGTTTCAGAGGGAATGCATCCTGAGGCCCCATTCTGCTTTCCAGGGCATTATAGGATGGTCTATGGAGCCAAGGAGTCCGCGTAGGTGTAGAGGCCTTTAAAAGATTCACCAAGGAGTTTCTCACATACCAGACAGACTCACTCAGTTATGTACGAGCGATGGGGCAGTGTCAGGAGTTCTGATATGGCCCATATACTCCACCTTGCCACCCCTCAAACTGGGCCTTCCTGTATGTTATACAAAAACAAGCAGGCTAGCTGAATTCTTCCAGAAAATATAAGCATATAATGAAATCAAATGCAAATGATATACTCGGGAACGAATGTGTGGCTTCGTTGTCACACATATCAACTGCGATTTTTTTTTTTCAAATTGTAAGTCAACGTTTCCAGCATTAAAGTTTCAGCTGCCAGCTCCTTCATTTTGCTCTCCTCTGATCTGAGAGCAGGAGCAGCGGGAACACCTTTACTCTTAAATTTAGTTTAATGTAAGTATTGCAAGCCCTGCTGGCAAGCCTCAAGGCACAAACTCTGAATGAGGGGTGGTCAGAGCTGAATTATAACGTGGGGGGAAAAGTTATTAACTGCATGCTGGAGAAACATCACTCGACCCATCTGTGCTGGAGAATGGAAGCTAAGCCTTGGGGTGGATGTCTGGCAGGCTCTCTCTCCTTGTTCTCAACCCACATCCTACCTTGCCTATGATTGCTAAGCAAAGGTATTTTATTTTCTGTAATCAGTGGGTGGTTGCCACTTTATTTATACAATAAAAGTGTGTAGTTTGAATTACAGGCTTCATGTGGCATTTGAAATACACTCAATATTCAGTGTGTTCCTGCACCAAATTATTTTCCTCTCTTTGATGCCTTATAAGTTTGATCTTATGTTTCTTTTTATTAAGGCAGGAAGTAGCTACATTCCCACAAGTAACAGCAGCACAGGAGGACAGAAGGAGAGGAAGGGAATGCCAGTGTGTGTAGGAAGCTCTCATTTCCGGCTTGTTCTGTTTTAGAGTAACAAAAGCCCCTGTTCACTGTTAACGAGACTTGAGTCCTTTTCCCATGATTCCCAGCCCTCACTGTTCTAACCTCAGCTCAGCAATAAGGAACTTAGTCCATTCCTGCTGTGCACTACCTGACCTAGGTCAGCAGCAAAAATGGAAGCCACCCTCAACCCTTGGCCATCAGGGTCCACCCCAACTCATCCCTACAGAAGAAAGCTGCAGGCAGGCAATCACTCAGTGAGAGAGAGGGAGGGTATCTCTCAGGCTGGTACCACAATGTACTCAGGCCCTGGAACCCAGGCTGAAGCAGTGCACTTAGGGAGGACCCAGGGGCTATTTCCCCCTCCCCTCCAATGCCAGTGAACGGGCAGTGCTACACGTGGCTGAGGCAGAGATCAAAAGGCTGCCTGGAGCCATTCTACAGTTGGTATTCAGAAAAGATTTGGCACATCCTTTGATCTGCTGGTTGGCACTCACATCAGCTGCAGTTACAGCCTCTGAGTTTGGCCCCCATGTACAAAGACAAATGAGAATGGAGAAGCAGGGGAGAAAGGTTTGAGAGCTCTGGGTCAGGCTGTATGTGTCCCGTGGTGGGAGTTTACATTTCTGGCCCCCAAGTGAAACTCTTCAAAGTGTAACCCTGCTGCCCAGTCCCCTTTGGCATGTCCCCAACAAGAGCCACAAAAGCAGAGCAGATGACTGTGTGCTCTGCAGTGGCAGTTCAGAGAGGGACCGAGTCTTAATGACTGCATCTCCAGGTCCAGCCGCTGTGACGGTGAAAGCTGAGATGAGGGAAATGGAGCCAACAGACCCAGCAAAGAAATGATTATGCATCACTGAGAAATTCAAAATAAATATGATCTCCCCACCTATGATACAAATTCATTCTTATGATTCAGAACTTTTTATATAAGAATTCTTTAGCTCCAAAACATGAAGGGAACCACAGGATACATTTAGTAGACTATTCTTACATGATTGAAAAACAAGCTCACATAAATAAGTTTGAAATTTTGGATACTCCTAGCATGTTGTGGGAGACAGCCGGATGGGTTGCGAAATACATAGTAACCACACATTTCCCACCACCTAACATTTAGTAGTAATGCAATCAAAACATCAGGTAGGGAAAGCCTTCGACGGTAAGGTACATTTTATCCAACTTACGTTTGCAGATAATCGATTGCTCTGGGCTCTTAGACGCCTGTCTGAAAAATCTGTAAGCAAAATGCTACAGCAAAGAAAAGAGAAAAAATGTTAAAAATACTTAGCAAAATAATTCCTCTGTGCTCCTCATGTCAAGAAACAAGGCTCACTCACACAGTGGATAAATAAGTACTGTGCACCCAGCATACATCATATATTTAAGTGAACTAAAAAGTAAAACATCCCAGTTAGACACTAGGAAACTAATCACTAATTCAACAAAATGCCCCACCCCCACCCCAAACACCTGAAACTCCAATATGGTTCAGAATGGTCAGTTCTTGATCTGACATTTGTGAGCCCGAGCTGTTTTTAATGACGGCTGATCCTTCTGTTTCCACCCATCTCGGAACAGGTCTGCTGTGCCTAGATAGGTTTGGTTTTTCTTGGCCGACCAAGGTCCAAGGGGCAAGGAGAGCGCCTTCTGCTCCTCTGGCGAGGGGATTGATTTGGGGGGGATGAGTGGAGAGGGCCTTTTCTCTCCACTTACCCAAGCTGAGGCCCAAGTAATGGAAGAAGGGGTTCTTGGGAAGGAAGAGCCGCCCCTCTTCTGGGAGCTGACCAGGTCCTGTCCCCAGCCTTGCCCTACAAACCTTAGAAAACTAGCTCTGGGACTGTGGTTCTGTGTCCCCTGACTAAGCTCCTGCAGGCGGTGGGTGCTGGGCGGGGTACTCTCATCCCAGGTTGTTGGCCTGGCTTGTTGCAGACGGGACGCTGAAAGCATCTCCATGGAAACAGAGTGGGCTTGGCGGACCAGATGGAGGCGTAGTTAGGCTAAAATGGGCTTTGGGATTGGTCAGCTCCAAGACTCTTCAAGTGTGGGGGCGGTGCTTGGAGAGTGGGCCTGTTAATGAGTGGGCGTGGCCTGCAAGAGGATCTGGTTCCTCCAGTGAACCGGCCAGAGAAATTCCCACAATCCAAGGGCCTTCTGAATGCCCCTGAGTTGTTTCCTTTAGGGTGCCGCTTTTTCTCAAGTATTTTTCAGTATTTCCATGCATTCAATTATTTCTTGTGAATATGCAATTGATCATTGTGACTACCTGTAGCCAGCACCATCTCTGGTCTACACGAGGAGAGCCTCATCTGTTCTCAGGAATTCATTTTGTAGCTTTAAAGTAACTCCACTTGACCCCTGTGAATTCTCTCCCAGATGCTTTTCTCTGCTGATTTTCTGCACGGGTGTTTGTGAGTGCTATTTGCTGTCGTCTCACAGGTAAAGATCTCTGAGTTAGAGGTCTAGAAAACTCTCTCCCACTTGTTTGGATTTATTCTCCCCGCTTGCTGTTCCTAACTCTCTGGAAAGTCTATGACTGATCTTGTGCTGAACATGAGTTTCTTTAGAGATAGATCTTTGCAAATGAAAGAAAACTCAAACAAAAATAAAGGGGAAACAGTTTCCTCCAAGTGAATGTTGCCGGCTTCAGCTATTTTTTTTTTTTCTCAAGGAACTTGGACCCTTCTAGAAGCACTGAGGACTTAAGGACATGCCGATCTTTACCCACATAAAATTAATCTCACTTTATTCTTTTCACTTATAGATGTCTTTACTATGAGCCCATCTTCCCTGAAAGTGTCAGCTAAATGTGTGTTTTTGTGTTTCCTTTCTCTTGTCTAATGCCCTGTAATAGCATGGAGACAGGGGTGTGGTATGTATTCACACAGGTTTTTGAATTAAATGAATGATTGACAGGGCATACAGAAATTCCTCCAATTGATTCTCTCTTCCCTGTCTAGAATTCAAAGTGGAATGGGAGAAGATACAGATGACCACTTAAAGCTGTTACTTACCTACGACATGGAGTGTCTCCTGATCTGTGCTCTGAAGATAGATATTTAGGATAAGTTAAAACTTCCTTCAAATGCAAATTCTAATCCTCCAGTGGATGCCACCACATCCCAACCACTTCCCATAATAGATCTCAATACAGTTTGACACCCCACTCTCAATCCCGATAAGAAAGTTTCCCTGAGGCCTCCTGTTTTGACTCCGGTGTTTTATTGAATGTGTCCCCTTGCAACACTGAAGAAAGAATATTGGAGGCAACCTGAGTTCTTTTGGGGATGACATTGTCTGACTTTTCCCTACAAACATTGATAAAATGTACACCCTTGGTACTTAGAAAGTGTCCTTTTACATTTGCCATTCCCAGCAGTTAGTGATGAGACCCTGGGAACCCATTTCCTTGTCCCTCCTGTGTAGGTGATCTCCTAAGAAGATCTATGTTGCCAATGACAGTCACAAGCCTTAGTTGCCTAAAACATCAAAGCCATTTCTGAATTATGCTGTGTGCTGTCACAAGTCAGCCTTGGGTTCTGCTCTGTGCTACTGTCAGAGCAGACCTGGGCTGAAGGGGCTGCCGCCGGGGCATGCCTAGCCTGTGGAGAGAGATGATGATGCAGGAAAATTGGTCATTGGCTTCAAAGGCTTCATCTAGAATAAAAGCAACAGCTTTCTCTCCCGTTTCATTGGCCACAACTCACATGATCCCACTCAACTATAAGAAACAAGGAAACTGTCTCATTACCCCGTGTTTGAAAGAGAAACCAAACACCCATAAATGACAGGGGAACTAGTCACAGTGACTCTTTCCAGTGCCACCTTATGTAGCTGAGGCTTTCCTGAAATACCTGATCCTCTGAGTACAGGGGTTTTGTGGAAGAACCCTTCAGTCAACATCTTGTATATCCTTCCTCACATTTACATAACTGTAAGCTATTACTTTACAAATAGTTTCGTTTTAAAATGTTTTCTTCTTCTACCATTCTGACTACTAGTATTGAGTCCCCTGACTTGAAATTTTAACCCCTAACAAATACATTTTTCATTTTCATTCTTTTACCACTTTGTTACATATTATTTGTAAAGTTTTTGAAAATATTACTTGTCAGCTCCTTATTAATGCTTTGTATATGGAAAGAATCATATGTTTTGTATCTCTAAAGCCTCTCTTATGTTGCTTCATTAGATTTATTTTCAGTGTGTGTGTGTGTGTGTGTGTGTGTGTGTGTGTAGTGTGTGTCTGTCTGTGTGTGTGCATGTAGAGGTAGGAGTTTGAGGGTGAGTTTGATTTTTCTTCTTCTGTTCTGTGGGCCCCAAAGTTCTCTGGGCTTTGAGATAAGTGCCTTTCCCTGCTGACCATCTTGCTGGCCCAGGATCAGCTTCTAGTTGGAGGCGCTAGCCCTACAGGGCTCTGTACATGCTAAGTACACACTCTACCACTGAGCTCTGTTACCACTGTTGTTAATACATTCTTTTTCATGAACAGAACTTCTCAATTATCACTGAACATATCATATTTTTAAGGCTATAATTGTTTTCTATAAACTGTATTAGCCTACAGGGAAGTTTTTCTTTGTTTAATGTTGACATTTTTATAAAGCCAATTATACTTGACTGCTATAGTGCTTATCAGTAGGTTCAGCTGCCAGTAACAGAAATCAACAATAAGAGAAGTGGATCATCAGTCTGCTGTTACCAGCGTCTGCTTTACAACTTAACTGTCTGTTGAGAAAGTCTTCCACAACCCAGCCACAGCATCTGCATTTTATCTGGAACTCACACACAGGGGAAGAACGTCATGCCAAGATGAACCATACATTACTGCTTTATCCCATCAGCAAGGGCTTCAGCCACTTCAAGCCTCAAGGACAGGTTGGGAAATGTCAGCTATATTTTCAATATCCATATGCCGAGCCTAAAAATTAGGGATCAATAGCTATGGCAAAGGAGAAAGAGTAGATGATGGGGGACTCTGGCTATCCAAGCTCCTGATGCTGGCTATCCTAGAAACTAGTGCTGTACAACTCACCCATTTTCTGAATGGAATCAGTTTGCCCAAAGTTTTCCCTGGTTGCACTGGACACTTCTTTTAGAGCATTACCTCTCAAGATGTGCCCACTGAAGGGACTCTGGTCAGCCCAAGCCTGACAAAATGGCTCTGGAAGGCCTTGTCCTTCTCTCCCACCCCTTCTGCCTTGCTAAAAGCCATTAGGTTACATGCATTCCTAAAGGTAGCCACCAAGGCCCATTCCTGTTATTTGGCCACTTCCTCCTCCTTAGACTGTCAAGGTCCAGCTATCAAAGTATTGATGTCAACCCACCAAAAACTCCCTTTGGTTCATCTAATTAACATGCCAAATTAAAAGTAAGTGCCTCACCGTAACACAGGGTTCCCCCTTTAACTTTTAGAAACGGTCAGTTGGCTATGGGTCACCACTGTTTCCACTCTATCCAGAGGTAGTCTCCTTTGTGCTGAGAACTTGGTCTTTTGGGGGTCCCTGATCCCTTTCACCCACAGCACTAGAGTAAACAAAGGATCTATCCAGATGTGTCCACAGGTGCATCTGGGAGTGCATGTGCTTTACTGACAGTTCACTTGGTGTTGTATGAAACAGGTATGTGTCGAAAGGAGAGGCAGGCCAAAAGAATGCAGACTAGCTGGACTGTATTGTGCTCAGATCTTTATTTCCCCTGGGTTCAGTCCTCTTCCACCTTCTTCTTCACCTGCAGCTGCTGAGCAATGACGTCAGGGTTGTGATGGAAAGCTGTCCATCATAGCAGCAATGCTGTGGCCTGCTTTACCCACTCCCTTCTGCTTCTGCCCAGAGGGGCTTTTAAACTCTCAGAGTCATTGGCATCTTCTGCTCATTGTATGTTTTATTATATTGACTTATTTATGATATTCATAAATTTGCCGCTGAATATGGAGATGGAAGGGAAATAGGCATCTTCATTTGTCATAAGCTTTTCTGGATCTTCCTAAGAAAGCAATTATAAGATAAAACAGGAGAATTATGGAGCAGATAAAAGGAAGTTAAAATATGGAACAAAAAATGGAAAAACGTAGTGGAAATGACAGAAAGGAATTGATCAGTGATTCATAGTCACTAAGTCATAAACCATCGTAATGTTACAACAGTGCCGTGTGACAAGACATGCAACATGAATGTCTACTCAGCCCAGATAAGGAGCCCATGACAGACTGAGGCATGAATACCACCAAAGTCCAACACAGTGAGTCAATGAATTTTATTGAGGATACCTACAGGAATGTGGGTGAGGGGTTACCTATAAGGGCAGAAAATGACTCACAGACAAATGCATCACCAAAGCCCACCCCGGCATGGGTGACAGCACTGCACAGCCTGCAGCCAGCTCAGCAGGCTGGACGGTGTCCTTTCCAAGTGGCTCAGTTGATATAAACCTTCTGCAGGCAGCTCAGCTGGGCTTTGCTTCTTCCAGACAGCTAGCTGGTCTGGTCTCAGAGTCTTTGCAGCTTGGATCATCTGAGAGGGATGCTCGGAACTTGTCTTGTTTACTCTACAGAAGAAAGGGTTTCATGGATCTGGCCAGTTTCAAGGACTTCCTGAAGCTTTTTTGAGTTATTTACCTTCTGGATGGAGGAAGTTTCCTGCAGGATGGAATGTTTTGAACTCAGAGGAAACTTTTCCACAACAAATGACTAAATCGACTGATTTACATTACTAAAAACAAGTCAGATGAAGCTGTTGCATATAATTTATCTGCCACATACCTACCTCCTTCTCCAGCATTCACACCTTACTGTCTTGTGGAGAAACAAGATCATGACAGAGGTCTGGTGAGTTTTAGGTATTGACCATGGAATTTGAAGTTTGAATAGCAAAGCAAAACAACAACAACAACAAACCTAGTAATTTTTATCATGTATACTGCAAAACAAAACTGCATCAGCAGAGGTCTCTTTAGGAGGTAATTCCTGCCCAAAAGTTATTGTGGTGACTCTGGCTGTCTTATTCTGAAGAGTCTACCTTAGTCCCTGCAGTTCCCTGGCCCAACTTTTCAGGTTCTTAACTCTTTCCCTTAGGCAGACTCAACCATTTGGAATTGTTCAGAGAACCACGTATTCAGTCCACATATTGCTTTGTGGATCCTATGTATATTTAAGAGTAAGTGTAATTTACTGGTCTCCTCTCTCCCTCCCTCCTCTCCTCTCCTCTCCTCTCCTCTCCTCTCCTCTCCTCTCCTCTCCTCTCCTCTCCTCTCCTCTCCTCTCCTCTCCTCTCCTCTCCTCTCCTCTCCTCTCCTCTCCTCTCCTCTCCTCTCCTCTCCCTCTCTCCCTCACTCCCTCTCTCTGTGTGTATGTGTGTGTTATGTGTGTGTTTGTGTGTGTTAGAGAGGTACAGTAACAATGAAGGAAAAGGTCATGGTTGTGAGAGGAAGTAGGGTCCTGGGATGTGTTGGAGGGGAGAAAAGAATTGGAAATGCTATGAGTATAGTAATGATGTTGGCAGTTCTCAAAAAATTAAATGCAAAACAAAGTTTTGCTGGGGAAATTCAGACATAGTAGTGACTAACAATTCCTTGAATGTTCACATATAATCTCCAGGTTTGATGGAGAGAAACCACTTAAACTGACAGTGACTGACGGTGAGTGGGACAAACAGTGAGCCTGATGGGTGGCAATAGCCTGGCAGTTACAACCTACAGGTGATAACTTCGAGGTGACTCTAGTTGTGTTACTGTTTCTGATAGGACCTTTCTGATGGAGCAAAGTCATATGTAGCATACACTGTTTCCACCTGTATGTTAATAGGTAAGATGAAAACTGTTTTTGCATAGGCAGGGTTAACTGTATTTTTATTTTCCAATGTAGTAGTAACCTGTGAGCTCTGGCCTTTTGGCTCTGCAAATTAGACTATAAGAGACTTTTATTTTTATTTATTTATTTTTTATTTTATTAGATATTTTCTTTATTTACATTTCAAATGCTATCCCGAAAGTTCCCTATACCCTCCCCCCGCCCTGCTCCCCTACTCACCCACTCCCACTTGTTGACCCTGGTGTTCCCCTGTACTGAGGCATATAAAGTTTGCAAGACCTAGGGGCCTCTCTTCCCAAATGATGGCCGACTAGGCCATCTTCTGCTACATATGCAGCTAGAGACATGAGCTCTAGGGGTACTGGTTAGTTCATATTGTTGTTCCTCCTGTAGGGTTGCAGACCCCTTTAGCTCCTTGGGTACTTTCTCTAACTCCTCCATTGGGGGCCCTATGTTCCATCCTATAGATGACTGTGAGCATCCACTTCTGTATTTGCCAGGCACTGGAATAGCCTCATACGAGACAGCTATAACAGGGTCCCTTCAGCAAAATCTTGCTGGCATATGCAATAGTGTCTGGGTTTGGTGGCTGATTATGGGATGGATCCCCTGGTGGGGTAGACTCTGGATAGTCCATTCTTTCATCTTAGCTCCAAACTTTGTCTCTGTAATTCCTTTCATGGGTATTTTGTTCTCTATTCTAAGGAGGAATGAAGTATCCACATTTTAGTCTTCCTTCTTCTTGATTTTCTTGTGTTTTGCAAATTGTATCTTGGGTATTCTAGGTTACTGGGCTAATATCCACTTATCAGTGAGTGCATATCTAGTGACTTCTTTTGTGATTGGGTTACCTCACTAAGGATGATACCCTCCAGGACCATCCATTTGTCCAAGAATTTCATAAATTCATTGTTTTTAATAGCTGAGTAGTACTTTATTGTGTAAATGTACCACATTTTCTGTATCCATTCCTCTGTTGAGGGACATCTGGGTTCTTTCCAGCTTCTGGCTATTATAAATAAGGTTGCTATGAACATATACCCAGAAGATGTTCCAAATGGTAATAAGAGACTTAATTCTCTGTCTCTGTCTCTGGTCTATGTCTGTCTCTCTCCCTGTCCCTCCTCCATAATCATGGTGGAGTACCACACTGATAGGTATTTTAAAAGGCTGAAGAGTAAGAAATAGCAGGTGTCTTCCATGCATATTGTCATACCTTTTGTCTCATTGATGCTTGTCAAGTGGTGATGCTTAAAGGACTGGACATTACAGCGTAGCGGTCAATTTGTCACAATGTTGTTTCCCAACCAAAATGCTTAATTACGTATTTTTGGTTGTTGTTGGATTTGTTTTTTGCGTATTCTTTTAAAAAGTTTACATTTTGTATCGTGTATATGGGGCTCAGTTCTCTTTTACTACCATGTAGATCCTAGGACTGGACTAGGTCATCAGGCTTGGCAGCCAGCTCCTTAACCTGCAGAGTTACCTCGCCCGCCCCTGCTTCCCTTTTTGTCCCTTCGGTGGCCTGATATGAACAGTGGCCTCCGACCATTTTTGTAGCTGTACTCTGTCATGAGAAAATTATGGTTCTTGTTGTGACTCTGCCTTGCCAGCTGCCTGTGGCTGCACCGTGATTTAGCAAGCAACGCCACGATATCATTCATTCAGGTAAATCACGTAGGAAGAGAGTCTCAATGAGGAACTGTCTAGATAAAGTTGGCCTGTGATGTGCCTGTGAGGGATTTTCTTAATTGTGTTCATTGATGTAGGATGGCCCACCTAGATGTGGCTGGCTCCATTTCATGAGCTGGCCCTAGACAAAGTATAAAGGAGAGAGGTCCCTGAGCACTGGCAAGCATGCACACATTCATCCTCTCGGTGACTAGATGCTCAAATTCCTGCTGCTTCAACTTCTCTGTAGTTGGACTTTAACCTGGGACTGTGAGCAGAAAAAGAAACCCTTTCTCCCCTAAATTGCCTTTGTCAGTGTATTTTTATCAGAACAAAAGAAAACTAGGTAATAACAATAACTTAATAATAATTAAGTAGCTATTAAATAATACAAATGTAATAGAAAATTTAATTTAAGAGAACAAACTTCTAGGCATTAATTACATGTAATATTTTTGCTCACAATAAACATGTTAGAGTATTATATTTCTCCTAAAGTAAAAGTTGAAACCACACAATTTTATTGAGAAATGGCAGGGATTTAATAGCAGCTAGTTTTAAATAGTTGAAGCTGAAGTATTTTATTTATATTGTGCCAAATCTTGGGATGTTATTGATCTGACTGAAGATATCGTGAAATATTTTTGAGGTTCAAACATTTTGGATTTGTATGCTAAATCAGATGGAGACGTCTAGTCGATACTTATTGATCTACCATAAACTGTACAATGAAATAGTTATTTGATGGTAAAACAAGGCATTTGCTTATTGATGTTTGAAAGTAATTTTTGCATTAAACTTAGAGTGTAAAGACCTTTATAGGTTTTACTGCTGTGTGCAGTACTTGTCATGAGTGCTGTGCAGCTAAAAGAACTTATAAAAAAGAGAATTTATGAGCTGATTAAATGCAATCAGTGCAGGCGCTCGCAAGCTTCCTGTTGCTCGCAAGCCAACAGCCTTGCGACAGTGCACAGTGTTGATACACCAGTCTTAGGAGGGGTACATTCAAATGTTGAGCATTTCAGACATGATTTTCTTAAAACTCTCACAACTTAAGGTGCGCTAGAAAGTCTTCAGGACTTTGGCTTGTGTGGTATCTAATCTGTATTCCTTGGTTTAAAGTCGAAACCAGCCACTTTTTGAAAATAATACCATTTGAGCTAAAATACTCGAGTATGTTTTCTTGAACTTTTATATAGTTTTCTGCCTTTCTACAACGGATGCAATTATGGTAGAAACTTTTTTCCATATGGAGATATGTTTGAATACATATACAAATCTCTTTAAACCTTAATTATGTGTGAACATGCAGAGTAGTCAACTTTTGTTATGATCAGTACCCGAGATAAATAAACGTATAAAGGGGAAGACTTGCTTTGGTTTGTGTGTTTTAATTCATGGACACTTAGCCCCATTGCTTTGGCCTTGTAGTGACAAGAACATCACGGTAGAGGGTGCTGTAGAGAAAGTCTTCTCAATTCGTGGTATTGGAGAAGCAAAGAGAGAGAGATAGGAAGGCAAGCCTCAGGTATGCTCTGGAAAGGCAGGTCCCCAATGACCAAACTCCCTTCCATTAGGCCCCTTAGACTAAAGGTTCTACAATCTCCCAATAGTATCACAGGCGGGAAAACAAGCTTTCAGCATTTGGGCCTTTGGAGGACACTCAAGAGCCACCCTATCAAGGTATAATAATAAACAATGACATGTGTAGAATTCTATCCAACGACTTCCATACCAGGAATGTCATTCAGAGATATTAGGAAACTTGTTAGCATTTTCCTTATTCAATGCAGAACTGCAGCTTCTCATTTTTCCAAGGGGGAAAAATGTTACTGTGCATGAGCAAGGGGAACTCTAAATTCAGAAAGAAGATGTAGACTATAATGGTATTTCTCAAGGACTGTTATAAGAAGTGACAAACCATATTTGGTAAAATTCTGCTGTAACTTCCAATATGCCACACAAGAAAACAATTTGTTAGGGATTTAGGTACCAGTGTAAGCTACAATAGACATATAAAGGCAAAAATGGAATGGTGGTGCTCAGCGTTGAATTCCAGCCTCTTATGGTGGCTTCAACAGGTAAGGTTTTGGGTAGGATAGTGTATCGGTTACTTTTTCTGTTGCAGTAAAAAAAATAAAATAAAACTTGACCAAAAGCAACTTCTAGATGAAAGTGTTCATTTTGAGTTTCTGATTCCAGAGGGATAAGAGTTCATCATGGCAGGGGCAGGGCAGCAGGTGGCAGGCATGGCAGCAGGAAGCTGAGCCATCTCATCTTGCTGCACATAGGAAGCAGAGAGAGTGAACTGAAGCCAGGAGAGGTTATCAGCTCTCTAAGCCTGCAGCCAGTGATGTGTGTCCTCCAGCCCGGCTGCACCCGCTGAAGACTCCACAACCTCCCAAAGACCACCACTCATACCCTGAGCCTCTGGGGAACACTTCGAGTTCAAATGGCAAGTGGGAATGCCAGGTTAGGTTATGTCTTTCAGGAACTCTTGTCTAGGAGTGAGGATGGAAAAGCACCGATTCTTTTTTTTTTTTTTTTTTCTGTTCAGTTTGCTCATTTAGTTCTGTCACTCATCTTCATCCGCATCGGGGAGGAGGGTCTTTCTTTCCTAACGCTCTAAATTATAGGCATTACCTGTTTCTCAGCCAGCTCCCAATCAGTTCCCAATTCCCTCTGCTTCAGACTAAGTGGGGCTTTAAGGCCTGCCATCAATTCAGCACCCTGATCAACCCTTCATCCCTAGGGACTAATCTCAGATGAATCAGTCATTCAAATCCCCCACGTTTTCTGCTTCCCACCCCTTGTATAGCCTGTTAGCCCAGAGCTGGGCACAGAACAGATCATTGCTGCAATGTAAATAAGTATCTTAATCAACAAAAGCAAGCAAGAAGAAAGGACTGAGGATGTTCCGAAGGGAAGTGAACTGTTGAGAAACACACTCTGCCTGGAAGAGGCAGAGAGCAACAGAACGGCACATTATGTAGTAAACTCCAAGTTTCTAGCTTTTGTGAGCCACCAACAATGCTGGGGTAGGCTTCAATGGTACAGCTTTGTATGAGTGGTTTCTGTTCCCTTACCTTTCTTCTGTCGATAACCCCATAAACTCTTTGCTTCACTAAGTTGGACTTTGGTGGTATCATTACTTGATCTGTCATTGATCGACTGCCTGGGGTAAGTACATTTTTCTTCATGTTTTCCTAGGGACAGTGCCTCACAGTAGCTGCGTGAAGCAACCTATGTGTAATGTATACACAACTCAGATATTGCTTCAGTTCTCCCAGTTGGAAACTCATAGAGCTGGGATTTGTTCAGGCATTTTTATTAGGCATCATTCTCCAAATTCTATGACCATAGTCACTAACCTGGGCCCACAGGAGTTCATAGACACTGCACTGCCAACCAGAGAGCATGCATAGGATGGTAGGGTCTATACCACTGACTCAGTTAATCATATCACATGGGAAGAAATGTCCCAAGAAGGGAAGCAGCCTCCTCTGATATTACCTGTCCTATTTATTTATGTGAGAAATGATCTGTTCTGTGCCCAGCTCTGGGCTAACAGGCTATACAAGGGGTGGGAAGCAGAAAACGTGGGGGATTTGAATGACTGATTCATCTGAGATTAGTCCCTAGGGATGAAGGGTTGATCAGGGTGCTGAATTGATGGCAGGCCTTAAAGCCCCACTTAGTCTGAAGCAGAGGGAATTGGGAACTGATTGGGAGCTGGCTGAGAAACCACATAAATAAGTAGGACAACACCTAGTGATAATATCAACGGATATGATTGGCAAACTATGTTTATGGTTGAAAATTTTAGCATCCACCCAAACTAGCCCACACTTCTCACACAGTTAATGTGATGTTCATATCACCTCCCCTGAGGGATAGCAGTGTATCTTTACTAACACATTTTCTCTCTCCAGAAAACAAAACAAGCAAGCAAGCAAGCAAACAAACAAACAACAAGCGCTCAGCCACCTGTTCAATATGACTTCCACCACTTGGATTCTTCTTTTTTCTCCTTCCAAAGTTCCTGGGGTGCCTCTTCTTGCTCAGTGCCACTCTGGCCAATCCTGGCAACTGAACTAACAAGTCTTACAGCTTATTTAGAAACAGTTTTAGAGGCAATGTAAAAGTATGTTTGTGGGAAAAAAGAGATTCTTGAAATATATAAGATATCTTACTGGGAGAGTTTAGCCTGAGTAAGAGCTTATAAATAGATGTCCCCTTTCTGTACTTAATTCTGCACAGAATTCATAGAGAAGCATATTTTAACATTAGCAGAGTTTTGCTCCTTTGATTCTGCCTTCTGATTTCCTATTAGAAAAAATAATGATTTCAATTGAAAAACTTATAAATGTTAAAGATCATCAAATCATAACACCCTTTGGAAAACAGTTCAGAATGAGAGATGGGCCTGGGAGAGCCACGCTGCTGAGGACGAAATCAGCGACCATTGTTGGCATTATCAACAGATGCAGTTCATTCTGCAAGTCGTTAAGAGGAGATATTCCAGGAATGCTCGTCTGTGTCATGCCTCACTGCTCCAACAACACACTGCAAGGGGAATAAGATATTTTCAGGAAACTTGACAGACGTGCAGTGTATTTATTTCTGACTTTCTATCATCCTCTCTATCACTTCTGCTCCAAAGAGAAAAGTTGAAATTATGAGTGAGAATGGTGTTTTCCAATAGCTTATTCTTCTAAATATTGATGAATTTTTATAATGAAAGTATTTTTTACCCTATTAGTGCCACCTAAGCTAGGAAGTAGATGATTATTTAATAGAGCAAAAAGCAACCCACACAGTGAGTGCATAGAGAATATATGTGTCTAAGAGGTTATGCAGAGGAAAACAAGGAGAAGAAAAAGGTTTTTGAGTGAAACTGAAAAGCATAAAAATTGAAAAAAAAAAGGGGATGGGAAGAGCAAATATTATAAGAAAGACTGTGAAAATAACAAAGTGTAAATTGTCTTGTAAATTGCCTCTGGGGGCTTATAATTATAAAGACCTGGTTGTTTGCTGGAGGAAGTAAGTTTATAATCAGATTGAATAAGTATAAATTATCTAGAAGAGATGATGTCATAGCTGGGACTGGGGGAGCAGAGGGTGGAGGGTGAGCCAGTCTTTGGCAAGTACCTACTAGCAGCTTGCAGAGAAGCCAGGGCCAAATCCAAAGGCAAGTCTAGCTTCATATGGCCACTTGTCACCAAGGACATGTCTAACTTCATACTCTGTCTTTCCAGGGCGTCTGACTCTTACTTCCTTGCCCACCATGCAGACTTTGTGATGTATAACTGCTTTTCTTTATTGAAAGGAGAGTTAGGGCTTTGATAAGATAGTTTTTGTTGTATCGTGTTATATTTGGGATTATTGAATCTCAACCTACTTTAACTAAGAAGTCCAAGATAAAAGCAGCAACAGACTTGGTGTCTCCTGAGGGCCCTCTTTCCTGGTTCACAGGTGACATTTTCCAGATCGTCACAGAGTGGAGGGGATGTAACATGCCCTCCAGCCTCTTTTTTTTTTTTTTTTTTTACTTTCTTCAAGCATCAGATTTAATTTATGGTTTTAAAACAAGAAATTACAGAAAAACGTTAATAGCTGTTGACTGCTTTATATACTAATTTAGAAGTCATGAGGATTTGCTTGTTTGTTGATGCAAGGCACTTTTCTTTTGGGGGATTCATATTGAAGAAACAGTGCTACATTGGTTTGGTCTACTTTGAACCATTTTGGACAAAAGTTAGAAGAGCTCGGCAACTCTGAAAAGACCAAGTCTACATTTGGCTTAAACAGCAAAGAGAAAAAAGTCATGTGGAAAATATAACACTATCCTTATTTTTTTGAGTATCTGGTTTTAGAAAGTAAGACCTCTTTCTTTGATCATTTCAACTTTTCTCATTTAGAATAAGGGAGGCAACTAGAAAGGAAGTATTAACTGTATTAAATTGTAAAGTAGGCTAGTTGGCTAAAGTCATGATTTAAAGATACGGGACCAAGAAGTTTTAAAAAATGGTAATCAAGTTACTGAATTATACTAAAAAAATGTGGACAAGTTCTACATTTTGTTAGTTTCTGTAAGAGGCTTCATCATAAAATTGAACTGTAAAATTACTTTAAATGTAATATATATAACACAAAATGAGTTTTTAGGAAACATTAGGAATTTTTTTGTTATAAATTATCCAAAATCTATAAACAAATCCCCCTAACTTGTATTTTGTTTAAAGTAATAACTTTATATCATACAAATAAATTTCAAGTATGAAAAGTGCATTATTGCAATAATACCTCTTTGCAAGTCCAAAATTCTTGGTTTATAATAAAACCATAAAGGTTTTTTGTTTCTTTCTTTTTTTAAGTAAACCCATCACCTATCAGTGCCATCTACTGCATAAGTCCAACATCTTAAAGTGTTGCAGAGAAACATGTCTGGAAGCAATGTATAATTGAAAAGAAAGTATTTGAGTGTTTACCATTTCACATTATCATCACTAGGATCCTCTCCTTTCCAGATGGAAGCTCACACCCATGTAACAGTCCTCATAGGTCAGCCAACCTGTGCAATTAACAGTTCTCACAGGTCAGCCATTCTGTGCGGTTGCCACTTGCATGTTTCCAAAGTCATCATCTTCCTCATGTGTTCTCTTCACACTACCTGTGGTACCAGAATGAACAGCTAAGGACCTTTCTATTTGGAGTGGTGACATCATCTGTATTGTTAATTTTGCTAAGTAGATGGCTTCATATTCCTGAAGTTGGTGGACAAATCCAGCATTAGGATTAATACAAAATCTCCTTTCTTGGACATAAGCAAACGCATCTCTGTATTTCATCCCAAACGTCTCCATGATGTATGCAATGACAAAGGCAGCACTTCTAGAGATACCTGCATTCCCATGGACAAGAACTTTTCCTCCATTTTGTAAGCTTCCATCAATAAACTCTTTAGTCATAGGAAAAAAACGTATTATGTTTTCAACTGGATTATCAGCAATATCCAAAACTAAATATCTAAATAATTGTTGAAAGTTTGGTTTAATAAAGTTTGCTTCAATATTTTGCCGTATGCAAATTATATGAGTTATGCCATGTTTCTGAAGTATAGGTAGCTTGCTTTTCATAGCAGAAGAGTATGGGCCTAAGAACAATCCAGGCAAAACTTCCTGCATCTCTCGTCTCATAGGGTAAGTCCACTCCTCGGCGTCGTCTTTGCACTGCGGGAGCGAGGGGAACTCCAGTTTCACGTCCTCCATGGTCCCAGGGCCCCGGTGGGTGGGCGCGGTGCGCCCGGCCGCCCTCCGGGCTGGCAGAGGCGACAAGGGAAGGAGGGCGGGCGGGCAGGGGGGTGACGCGCTGCGGGGTCACAGCAAGCACTCGCGGACCACAGGATCCAAGCGGCTGCGACAGGAAGGCGGAGGGCAGGGCAGTGCGCTGCCGGCCGCCATGCTGTGGCCGTGTCCCTCCCGCAGGTCTCCGCGCCCCTCAGAGAGCCTCTCCGCGCCCCTCAGAGAGCCCCCTCCAGCCTCTTGTAGAGAGACACTAATTCTATTCATGTCAGCTCTCCCACAAAGGCCTACCATAGTCCCTCGGTGGAGGGGGGGGGATGTTTAGGCTTCAACAAGGATTCCAGAGGTACCCAAACATTTAGCCACAGCACTGTCTCATGCATCAGCTCTACTGACACCCACTCTTGGCCATCAGTTTAACATGGATTATGGTTAAAGAGGCAAATGAATTAGTAATGGTAAATTAAGATTTTACAGAAGTGTGATTGATTGTGGTAATAGATACAAAGAGAGAGCCCCACACTGATATTCTTTTTCCTTACTGGAGGATTTCTTCTCAAGCGTGATTCTTATCTTTCTTTCAAGACTGTGAAAACGCTGGAGCTTAGGATTGCCTCAGGCAAGTAAGCTTGAAGGTCTGCTTGGGATTGAGAGAAAGGTAATAACCAAAATCTAGGTCAAGATACTATTTATTCTGTTGAGAATTGTTTAAGCTAATGCTTAAAATTTAAGTTGGACCACATTTTAATCTATGATTCATACCATGTCTATCAGATATTCTTAATGACTGCACACATTGTAATCTTTTCCTGACTACTTTGAGGAATTTCCTAACATCAAGTGGAGCAGCCATTAAATTATCATTATAAAGATATCAAGCTCTCTTCATAGCATCTAACTACCTCTCAAGGCACATGGATGAGGTAGTGTCTGGAGAGCTTTGGAAACTTCAATCCATCTCTTCAGAGGGAGAATGAAAACAAAGAGTCTACGGGAGAAACAGTGAAAGAGAATAGGAAAAGAGAGAGACCATGCTCAGTGCATAACGAGGAACCGGATGACGCCACTGAAGGTACCAGCGAGAGATACAGACATGTCTAACTTCATAATAGTTGTCTTAAACATAAGTGAAAATATGCTTGAGAGCGAAACAGGAAGACCTTGTAAGATGGTAAAGTTTGGGACTGAATAAAGATAGTTATTCATTACAAATAACTTTTATGGAAGAAATTAAACTACCTTGCATGTGACTTAATTTCAGGCAAGATCATTTTTTAATTCACATTAAATACCAAATGATCATTTGATATTTAAGAGTATGAACTTAAGTACATAGTGATTTACTCTTAAATCATTTTTTTCCTCCAATTCATTCTGGTGGTGGATTATGAACTCTGCTTATATATGAAGAAACATATCTCGTATCACGAATGATCTTAGGACAAAGTAAAAAGGAAATCCTCTAATACAGAGGCAACTGCTCAGCTCATGTCCATAAAATGACAACAGAACAAAGTTGCATTTCTGGATAAAGATTTTCTATAGCAATAAATCTTTTCAAAACAATAAGGTATTGAGAAAGGTAGAAATGTGTGCTTACCTTATAAAAGGATAAGAACTAAAGTTATGTGAGAATACATGTTTGAATGATATTAGAATTACAGTTAATACTGGCATACTTTGAAGTCTAGAGATGCTAAGATAGAGACTTGTTAGCCAATGTCTGAACAATGTGGATATATATTCACAATAAAAGCCATCTATCCATCAGCATCAAGGACAGGAAAGAAGGCCATGTAAGATCACACAGTGTGAGGCGTGGGAACAGTGACTGGCTGGAGGTTTGTATGGAAAGAGAGAACGGGAGGAACAAGGAACAAACGAGAAACAAGGCAGATTTCTGGCTCTGTTTTATACCCCACAACTTCCTCTACCTTCCAGCTATTATCCTTACAAAATACAGATTCATGGTCACAAGGAGACTAGACAGGTGTGAGGACTTACAGCTGAACCGGCAGTGGCCAAATCACAAGGCATTTTTCTCCTAGGCAACTGTAGAACAGTTAGTCAAATTATAACTGAAGAAATAGAGACCCAAAGAGAGAAATGATTACCCAGCTGAGGAAAGAAAGAAGAAACCATGACAGTCAACACTTACAAAGGCAAGTCTCCTCCAACACACTGGACGGGCAGCATGCTCTCTCCTTGACAGACAAGCTAGATCATTGAAATTCACAAATAAGCTCCAATCTGCCTTTATAGTCAAAATGTCCAACTTTCCCCCTAGCAAAATCAGAGAGAAGTAATCTGGCATAATTGATGTGAGTTTTATCTTCCTGTATCTCCTCTTTTATTTCTTGTGATGTTGCTAATAAGGAATGAAATAGCGAAAAAATCAGAAAGAGAGAAAGCAAAGGAGGCTGAGGAGCCAGAATGACTAATCAGCCCGATGTAACCGGGCTGCGGCGCTGGGGCATCCATCTGAAGATCAATGGCTTCCTCCATGTTCTAAACTCAAAGACCACAAGTGGAGAAGGCCCTGGTAAACAATTTATGTGCAATATTCTAGAATATTCTTCCAGAGTGGGCTGAAATTTTATTATCTGAAACTGTTGTCCTCATCACAAAAGGTATAGTTGGAAAGGAAAATAAAAGTGGGGCTCCCTCCCCACCGCCATGACTTAGTGAGGCTGCAGTGGTCCTCGACACTACTCTCTGAGCTTTGCCACCCCCCCGACCCCCTGACCCTCCGGATGATAAGAAGAAGAAAGATACCAAAAAAGACAAAGACCCAGTAAATAAATCTGGTGGCAAAGCCAAAAAGAAGTGGTCCAAAGGCAAGGTTTGTGACAAGCTGAACAATCTGGTCCTGTTTGACAAAGCTACATACATACATACATACATACAAATACATACATACATACATACATACATACATACATACATAGCTGTGGTGTCTGAGAACCTGAAGAGTCGCCATTCCTTGGCCAGGGCAGTCCTTCAGAAGCTGGTTTCAAAGCACAGAACCCAAGTAATTTACGCCAGAATCGCGAAGGGTGGAGATGCCCCAGCTGCTGCTGAAGAGGCATGAACAGGTTCAATCAGCTGTAGATTTTGGAACATAAAACTTTTTTTTTTTTTTTAAAGAAAAGCATTTTAAATCATGAATCAAGGATTCAAAATAATTATTCTTTTTTTTTCTTTTTTTTTAATTTTTAATATTTTTATTACATATTTTCCTCAATTACATTTCCAATGCTATCCCAAAAGTCCCCCATAGCGCCCCCCACTTCCCTACCCACCCATTCCCATTCTTTTGGCCCTGGCATTCCCCTATATTGGGGCATATAAAGTTTGCAAGTCCAATGGGCCTCTCTTTCCATTGATGGCCGACTAGGCCATCTTTCGATACATATGCAGCTAGAGACAAGAGCTCCGGGGTTCTGGTTAGTGCATCATGTTGTTCCAACAATAGGGTTGCAGATCCCTTTAGCTCCTTGGGTACTTTCTCTAGCTTCTCCATTGGGAGCCCTGTGATACATGGAACATAAAACTTTATTGAATGAAAAATAAAATAAATAAAAGTGGTCCGACAGCTGAGGTTTCTCTTCTCATGATTCCATGTCTTTCTCTTTTGTCCTCTAGACAAGTGTCTATACATGGAGGAGAAGGGAACAGAGGGTGAGATGTCCTCCCCACCCCACCCCAGCTTCTTAATGCCCTCTGTACATCTGCAACCCCTCCCCTTTCTGTCTCCAGAAGCAATCTGGAGTGCTGTTATTCAGTTCACACTGAATATAGCCAAATTCCAAGGACAGAGGCAGTTAAAGGTGATTTTCTGTCAGGCGTGATTGGAGCATGCCTGTGATTTCAGAACTTGGGAGGAAAGGGCAGAAGCTTAAGGACTTCAAGGCCAGGGTCAGCCACATAGCAAGCTTGATTGCAGCCTTGGCTACATTAACCTTACCTCAAAGAAATAAACAACAAGAAAGATTCTTAGCTTGTCAACCCACAGTCCTGCACTTTTCAGGCCCGTGGTCACACTGTCAATCCTGACATGCTAAGACGTGTCTATGACCACCACTGGGCTCGTCTTCCTTGGATGCTCTCTTTGCTCCTATCCCAACTTTCCTAACTCTATTCTGTCCCAGTCCTGAGATCTCAAGAATCATTTCCTCCTATCCAAGAATCTTTAGATTACTTATTTCCTCCATAAGTGTGATGGCTGCCCTAGGTTTTCTTCTCAACTGTGTATGGAACAAAACAAACTCACACAATAGAAGAGCAGGGTGCAGCCCGGGCTGGGCTTCCCACACACACCTGTGAGGGAGCTCTGCTTAATGTGAAGTGAATCACTTTTAATCAAGACCTTCGAAATGTGAAGACAAATCTTTAATCCAGATATTTTGCGGTGGGATGACACATCTCTAATATGGGCCATGCCTTTTACGGAAGTGTATACAAGGGCATGGAGGAAGGAGGAGGGGAATTTTGTTCTTTGCCTGCTCGCTCCCATCTCGATAGCAAGTTCGTTCCTTCACTGACATTAGAACCTACATTTTGGGATTTCTGTGTATACTGAAAACCAACTGAGGCACCTAGCCTCATGAACTGAACAACTACTAGATTCTTGGACCTTTCCTTAGGTAGCCATTGTTGGATTAGCTGGACTGTATGTCACTCTAATAAATCCCCTTTCTATGTATAGGGATTTAGTCTATATGTTTTGTTTATGTTTTGTTACTCTAGAGAACCCTTACTAATACAGATTTTGGTACCAGAAATAGTTCTATAGCAACAGAAGTATAAGGATTAATCTTGTAAGTATCTGGAATCGGTTTTCCAATTTATCAACACCCACAGTTACTGAAGTCTCTTCTGGAGCTCAGTACTGAAAGCCCATGATGCAAACTATTTTACACACTTAAGGAGACAAATGAATTTGCTCATCTTGATTCGCCAATTGTGGGTATTTCAGCCCCTGAAATACTCTCCCTTTCACCGTTGACTTAGGAAATCCATCCTTCATTGTCTCCCAAACCAGCAATGACTTTCACTGAAGGAAAGGCCAGGCAGACAGTACTGACCCTCAGAGTCCACCAATAGTTACTACCTCTAGACCTGTAACCAGACTTAAAGCTCAGAAGGCTCCTAGAGGGAGGTAGAAAGTGTGGTCATGAGGAGGCAAACTGCACCCCCAAAGAGCTTAGTGAGTTTGCTAATTCATCCAAGTAAAAATACAACTATAAATCTGAGAGGTTTACTCCAACGTTCTTCTTGTGTTGCCAAATAGTTTTCTGTTCTCCAAGTGCACAGGGCATAAGTCATGTTTCTCTTCCTCCCTGGAGAGGAGAGCCCCCCAAATCAGTCTGACATGAAATGTGGGTGCCAGGCTGAGGACTCAAAGTCCTCATCTTTTTGTTGTTGTTGTTGGTTGGTTGGTTGGTTGTTTGGTTGTTTTTGTTTGTTTGTTTGTTTGTTTTTTTGAGATGGACAGGGTTTCTCTGTGTTGCCCTGGCTGTCCTGGAACTCACTCTGTAGATCAGGCTGGCCTCGAACTCAGAAATCCACCTGCCTCTGTCTCCCAAGTGTTGGGATTAAAGGCATGTGCCACCACTGCCCAGCTATTTTTTTAATACGTTATTGGAAAATGACACTCATGATTTTGTGTGTCTTTAAAAAGTGCTCTTTCTCTTAGCTTCAGTGTTAGGTTTCCTCAGTGACAAGTGTGGATGTTCTAGCTGTCAGAAGTACATGTCCACATCTAAAACCAAGGCTGCAGTGCAGAAGGCTACATTCAGGGTCATTACTAAGTTTACCTTTGTATACAGTCAAATTTGTCCCCTGAATTCTATGCAGAAAGTGCCACACCAATGGGAGAGACTTTATCTACTAAATGTTTATTATTTTAACTTCTAGAATAGTCATCTAATCAGCCCCACTCTTGTTTTGTTTTGGTTTTGGTTGTTTTATTAAAATACTCATTTCTTTTCTTTTCAAAGGTACACATTATTTATCTTTGACTTATGTATTAAATTGGGTAAGTCATAGTACCCAGATAATTGGCCAAATATCAGTCTAGAAGTTGCCATGAAGGCATGCTAAATGTAGTTGAGATCAACATTTAAACCGATACTCTGAGGGAAGAGTATCTGATATGTGTTACAGGAGACAGCCCAAGATTTTTTCTGTGGGTATGTATACTCTCAGCACATTTATGGCCAACAAAATTTCCATGGTGGGTGGTTTTGCCAACAAGCAATTCTTGGCAGAAATCACTTGGGCACCCTATAATTAAATTCAATTTCCATACTATCTACCTATAGCTATAGTTAAACCTCCAGACTAAGGGCTCAGTTCTTTCCCCGTGTCAAATGCCAATTATAAGTCAAAAATATCTGACCAATCAGGTATCAGCTGGAGGCCCCTACCACACTCATTCAGGTTCAGTCCTTTGCTACCATGGCTAAAAAAAAGCTCAGAGAAATAGTTCTTTAAATTCACTAGATTATGACAAAGGAATGACAGACAGGCATAGTGGTGCACAAGTACAATCTCTGTTTGTTAGTCTGAGACAAGAGAATTGCAAGTTCAGAACCCACCTGGGCTATGGAGTGAGTTCAAAGCCAACCTGGAAAACTTAGCAAGACCATGCCTCAAATTAAATATATGAAATGAACTGGATATGTGACTCAATGGAAGAGTACTTGCTTAGTGGATGAAATATTCAACAGTGCTAAGAGCGAAGAAACAAGCAACAGCAAAAAGGCAATACGTGCTCTCTCTCTCTCTCTCTCTCTCTCTCTCTCACACACACACACACACACACACACACACACCACTCACACAAATGAAGAGAGGGAGAGGGAATAACAACAGGAGCTGGAGAACAGGCCAACGGGAGTGACACAGAGGTTAAGTTAAGCAGGAAGGGCTGTGTACCACCATGCTCTTAAAGACCTGAAAGGAAGCTCTGCAAGCCAATGGCTGTGGAGTTTCTATGCAGGCATCATCAGAGCAGGCACAGACAAGCATTATTCAGTCTTAGGCTTTCCTCTTCCTGAGGCACAGGACCTGAAAATCCCAAGCTTCCGATCGACAGTGGCTCTTTCTGGTGGCCCGAGACTGCCTTCATTGCAGCAAAGATGCTTCTGCCACCCATAATTGTGAGGAGTTAGAAGCTCTGCGTCATGAATGATGACTATGAAAGTTAGACATAAGCTGGGCGTGGTGGCGCACGCCTTTAATCCCAGCACTCAGGAGGCAGAGGCAGGCGGATTTCTGAGTTCGAGGCCAGCCTGGTCTACAAAGTGAGCTCCAGGACAGCCAGAGCTATAAAGAGAAACCCTGTCTCGAAAAAAAAAAAAAAAAAGAAAGTTAAACATATGAAATATGACTAACAAATATTTTCCCTTCTTCCCTTTCACCCCCAAATTACAAGAGTCTAAGGAGCTCTGCACCAGGAACCAGGATGAGTAGAAACCAAATCAGAGATGAGAACAAAAATACAGATTTGTTTCACAGAGCGTACCACGTTCCTGTACACCCTCCAACAGCCCATGGATTCTGTTCCTCTGGAGAAGCCTAAGTCAAGCACACTTCTCAGTTGTGCCTGGGCCTTCCCTCTTCCATGATATTGCTTGCCTTTTTTTTCATATAAACAACCAATGGAAGCCATGCTAACATTCCTAATACGTTGTATGAATATAAGAATCTCTTATTAATTACCGCTGATTAGCCAAAAGGCAAATATTTAATTAAACCTTGAGAGATAATGAAATTGCACATGAATTATCTATCTAAGAGCACACAGGTCTGTACGTTTCATTAAAATGCTTTAACTAATAATCTCATTTCCCATACCTAGGCTTTGTTAGCATAAGTTGATTTTTTTTCAAGCATGTTTCCCTAGAGGGATGCCCCCTAGACCTCTACCATCCTTACCTCCACTAAAGCGGAGTGTTTGTTGACTTGTTACTTTGTAACTCATCCATGTCCCATTAGAGCCACTGCTAATCACACCATCCCAGACAGAGATTTTGTTCATTATCTTTAAATGAATATCCTCAGGAGTAGTGACTGACCTGTTTGAATAACAGTGACGCTTCTAAAAAGATTTGTCTGGAAGATGAACCGTGCTCAGGCTCGGGTTAGTTTTCATACGTCTCTGTTTTCTTTTTTTTTCTTTCTTTTTTTTTTTTTTTTGTTTTTGGTATTGGTTTTGGTTTTTTCTTTTTTTTCTTTTTTTTTTAAATTTATTTATTTATTTATTTTATTTTTTTTTTTAATGTTTTTCGAGACAGGGTTTCTCTGTGTAGCCCTGGCTGTCCTGGCACTCACTTTGTAGACCAGGCTGGCCTCGAACTCAGAAATCCGCCTGCCTCTGCCTCCCGAGTGCTGGGATTAAAGGCGTGCGCCACCACGCCCGGCTAATTTATTTTTTTATTAGGTATTTTCCTCGTTTACATTTTCAATGCTATCCCAAAAGTCCCCCATACCCACCCCCCCAATCCCCTATCCACCCACTCCCCCTTTTTGGCCCTGGGGTTCCCCTGTACTGGGGCATATAAAGTTTGCAAGTCCAATGGGCCTCTCTTTGCAGTGATGGCCGACTAGGCCATCTTTTGTTACATATGCAGCTAGAGACAAGAGCTCCGGGGTACTGGTTAGTTCATATTGTTGTTCCACCTATAGGGTTGCAGTTCCCTTTAGCTCCTTGGGTAATTTCTCTAGCTCCTCTATTGGGGGCCGTGTGATCCATCCAATAGCTGACTGTGATCATCCACTTCTGTGTTTGCAAGGCCCCGGCATAGTCTCACAAGAGACAGCTATATCTGGGTCCTTTCAGCAAAATCTTGCTAGTGTATGCAATGGTGTCAGCGTTTGGAAGCTGATTATGGGATGGATCCCTGGATATGGAAATCACTAGACGGTCCATCCTTTCCTCACAGCTCCAAATTTTGTCTCTGTAACTCCTTCCATGGGTGTTTTGTTCCCATTTCTAGGAAGGGGCAAAGTGTCCACACTTTGGTCAAAGAATTCTCACCTGAGGAATACCGAATGGCTGAGAAGCACCTGAAAAAATGTTCAACATCCTTAATCATCAGGGAAATGCAAATTAAAACAACCCTGAGATTCTACTTCACTCCAGTCAGAATGGCTAAGATCAAAAATTCAGGTGACAGCAGATGCTGGAGAGGATGTGGAGAAAGAGGAACACTCCTCCATTGTTGGTGGGATTGCAAGCTTGTACAACCACTCTGGGAATCAGTCTGGCTGTTCCTCAGAAAATTGGACATAGTACTACTGGAGGATCCCGCAATACCTCTCCTGGGCATATATCCAGAAGATGTCCCAACCGGTAAGAAGGACACATGCTCCACTATGTTCATAGCAGCCTTTTTTATAATAGCCAGAAGCTGGAAAGAACCCAGATGCCCCTCAACAGAGGAATGGATACAGAAAATGTGGTACATTTACACAATGGAGTACTATTCAGCTATTAAAAGGAATGAATTTATGAAATTCCTAGGCAAATGGATGGACCTGGAGGGCATCATCCTGAGTGAGGTAACCCAATCACAAAGGAACTCGCACAATATGTACTCACTGATAAGTGGATATTAGCCCAGAAACTTAGGATACCCAAGATATAAGATACAATTTGCTAAACGTCTCTGCTTTCTAATGTCATGTTCGATGCTTCTGGCTGAGGATTTACTTCAGGTGAGACAGCATTGTGATGTTTGCTGAAAGGGTTTCCAGTGCTCACCCCAAGTATGCACATGGATTTTTATTTGGTTTATTAAGGATTGTGTCAGACTTTTCACTGCTCTAACTTGTGGGGAAATGTATTTTAGAGATGATTCATTTTAATTCACATTTTCTGAGGTTTCAGTCTGTAGTTACTAGAACCACTGATTTTATGCTTCCGGTGAGGCAGAGTAGCGCGGCAGCAAGAGCAGATGACAAGATGCTGCACTTCAAAACGGACAGACAGCAAAGTGTAGGGACTCGGGTCAGATACAATCCCAAAGCACCAATCCTCAGACTTCTTTCCTGTAGTGAGGCACAACTTCTAAAGCTCCTGGGACTTGACCAAGTTATAACATAAGCCATAAAGCAAACCCTTAACCGGGAGTCTGGAGTAGGCAAGTGCATGGTCAACTCATAACAAAGATGCAGCAAAAAACCAAACACTTCCATTGTGCTCAAGCACAAACAGAGCTGACTGGGTTCGAGAACTCCAACTGATGCCTCAAGATATTGTTACTAACGAGGATGAGTCAGGAGGCTTCCATGGGGAAAGCCCAGGACAGAACAACTAGCCTCCGGGGTTAAAGAAGAGAAGCAACGACTATTCACGTTTGGCCTTGATGAAATGTCACCCTTTCTACCACTTCTTGGTTTTTACCCTAATCTATGCTTTTCACGATGCCAAAGGGGGATGGGGCACATTCATAGACTTATCCTTTTTATTAGAGCTCCACAGCCGTATATTGACTCTTTTTGTCCTTCTTCAAGTATTCTGTCTTAGAAATTCCTAATGCCTGGGACGTGCTGGCCTACATGTAGGTTTCCTTCCTGCATTTGATGCTGCTCTTTCCAAATTCTGGCCACTCTTCCTCTGCTGCTGCTCAAATGTATATCTATGCAATGGAGATTTGTGGATTATCATCTTCATAAGTGGCTGTCCATCTCTGTGGCCAGATGGCATTTCTGGAGTGCTTGGCACAAGGATGATCTTTGGCCACAGAGCCCAGGTAGCATGGACACTGCATATGGTACTCTGCTGGAAGGCTCATGTCTCCTCTAAACAAACTGATGGGATAAACTAGATGATGGCCTATAGGTCGGCTATCAGGATTGTTCATGCAGCTTGGGCCAGTGCTGGCATTCTACAGAATTAGAAGCATTAAACCATTAATTGGGTTGGAAACCAAACCTCAGCAAGGCTCAGAGTTTGGCATATTCCAACTCATTTAATCTAACCAGAATTCACATGACATATACTCATGTGCTGGGCCACAATAAACTACATATGCCACATTGGTCCCTTAATGATAAAGTGAGTGATGTCTTAGGTCATGCAAGCACTTTAAACTAAGATGGCTATAGCTGTCTGAGTTTATGGAAGCACACTATTATATTTGCACAATAATAGAATTGCCAAGCTGAACCTTCAGACTGTGAGCCTATCTTTAAGCAAAGCACAACTATCTTTAATATTGTAGGTCTTTAATTATGCATGTTATTTTAATTGTATAAATAGCTCTGATGCCTTCTAATATAAAGGTGGCATCAACATATTGAAAACATTTTGAGTACACAACTGAAATGATTTTTGTACGAATAATGCTTGCGATAAAGGTCCCTAAATTTGTGCTTATTCAATGCCCCAATGTTCATGTCAGTTATTCTATTGTGTACCTTAGATTTACCTCACCAGTCTGCACAGCATAGTTAGAAGGCACAGAATAATGATTCCTCTTTATGCTGACTAGATAAAGAGATTATCCTCAACTCATGATCCCATTCCTCAACCTTTGGCATGAGTCACACCTTCCACCAATCACAATTCGTTTTATTGTCTCTGTCATTACACATCTGTTTATTTACTCCAAATGTCTTTTATGGGGCAGACATAGAAAGTTCCAGTCTGTGGGGAACTGAGAGCTGAGTCCTTACATACAGTCTTGGCCAGAGCAAACAGACATTTCCAAGAAGGAGACCAACCTTGTCACCTACCAGCATACCTGTAACACTAGCAGAGATAACGTTTCCAACGTTCTCTTCCTGTCTTCTCAGAAATGTGATAAGTTAGAAATCCCAAGAAGTGTCCACTGGTTCCAACTGTGGGCTTGACAGAGGCGTGACCCTTTAAGAGCTTTGCTGTGACATTTCTCTTTGATCTGCGACTTGGGACACTGAGCTGCTGAGTTAAATGGTTCTTGTTGGACTGGAAGCTCACAACTACCACGTTGGGAACAAATGCACAAGTGTGAAATAACACTTCATCTAGAATATTTGGAGGTGAAGACTGAAAAGACCCAAAAGTAAAAACGTGATCATTTCCATAACAAGGTAAATGCAGAGTGGAGCTGCTTCCTGGGTAACCCCAACCAGCTTCCAGGAAGGAGTGTCAGGGGAGCCCAAATGAGCCTCCGACCAGCAGGACTCCCTCAAGTTAAATGCAGAGACTTTTATTCTGAGTGCACTTATTTAGACTGAAAATGGAAACGTGTGACTGCAAGGCAGATCTCATTCATGCATAATTGAAGCACCCAAGGGTAAAATACCGAGGCACAATAGCTGACATCTGATAAAAAGAGAGTAGGGAAAAAGGAGAAGTTAAAAACAAGATACAAGACCCTGGGGACTGTGGAGAGGAATGCCTGACACAGGCCAAGTAATCTCAAATAAAAATATCCAAATTATCAGACAATGCAAACACAAAGACAAATGCATGGAGGAGACATGAGGGCTGGAGAGACAGAAAGTGCTTAGACTATCAAACGCTCCAGGAACATGTCACCAGTTAATGAAACTCTTACTCTAACAGAATGCCGCTGTAATCATCCTCTGGAAGCTTGGTCATGCAGAGTCACACCTTGTTTAATAACAGGGATGCATTCTCTGGAGTGTGTTGTCTACTGATTTCTTATTGTGCAAATACTGGACGGTGTGCTCATACAAACGAAGACAGCTGCAGCATCCCTGGGTCATATGATCTTATGGGTCCACAGGAATTTTCATGGACTGTTGTTCACTCAGATATAATGGTATAGCATATGACTCTATGTAGGAACTAAACAGAATCAAGCAAAATTAAATTAAACCCTCAAATCATTGTCTTTGAATAAGTTATAGCCAAAATGGCAGTACACTATATATTATAAAGTCCATGTTTAGCCCATGGGACATACATATGCATAAATATTATAATTTTCTTAATTTACTTTGAGAATACACATGCTATATTCTATGTGCTTCTACTATACAGGAGAACATTTATTTTTCTGTATTATAACTGTTTAGAACTATCCTTTTCATCTGGGAATCAAATGAAGGAGACCAAGTTGAGAAAATTAGGTTACCTTGGTTCTAGTATCATTAATAAACTTTATATTCAGGGGGCTGGAGAGATGGCTCAGTGGTTAAGGGCAGTGACTGTTCTTCCAGAGGTCCTGAGTTCAATTCCCAGCAACCACATGTTGGCTCACAACCATCTCTAATAGGATCTGAAGCCCTCTTCTGGTTGTTTAAAGACAGTGACAGTGTACTCACATACATTAAACAAACAAACAAACAAACAAATAAATCTTTTAAAAATTTTTATATTCAATTCAACCTCACTGGTGTCCAACCTTCCCATCTGTATAGGAAGAGATGGTGACTTTCAACCTTGACAGCCTTTTTAACATGGGAATACCATGACTTAAGAGATACTATGCTCACACTCAACAATTTCTTTCTACCAGTTTCATAAGGTCTTCTTTTTTCCCCTTGGTTTATTTTGCTAGTGTCCATGAACACCAAGTGCCCAGGTCCATCTGTGTCTGTGCCCATCTGGTACCCATGCTCACTCTGTACCCACGCCTGTCTAGCATCCATGTTCCTCAGTGCCCATGTCTGTGTCGTGACCATGCCTGCCCAGGGCCCATACCTGTTTAGTGTCCATGCCTGTGAATTTACATCAGAAACAAGAACAGAAGAATCAGTGCAATGACTCGTCACCTCTCTACCTCTGCAGGACCCTTAAGCAAACAGAGAGCAGTGCCTAGATTAGAACCAAGATGCTTAAATATCTCTCTGAACTCCCCTTTCCCTGGCAAACATATTCCTTCTAGTTTGCCTGACTGGTATTCAAAGTTACTCTGAGGACTCATACATTTTCCTACTCTGTTCCCAGGCTAAGAGACCTGAAAAAACAGTTTTGACTTCCCAAAAATAAAGTCTTCATATTGACATCTGCATTTGCAAAAGATTTTAATGGCAACAAATCCAGGTGAGGAGAGAGAGAGTGTGTGTTCTGGCAGGGTATTCATCTTAGATCCTAATTTTTCATTTTCCAAAATGAAAGTAAGAATGCGCTGTTCAGCCAGGCAATGGTGGTACACCTCTAATCCCAGCACTGGGGAAGCAGATGCAAGTGGATCTCTGAGTTCGAGGTCAGCCTGGTTTGACTGAGTTCCAGGACAGCTAGAGCTACCCAGAGAAACCCTGTCTCAAAAAGAAAACAAAACAAAGCAAAACAAAACACAAACAACACCCTCCCCCCAAAAAACAAACAAACAAACAAAAAAACCCAAAATCAACAACAAAGAATGAGCTTTTGTGCAATATACATGGAACTTGTAACAAAGTAAATCAAAGCAAGTTTTAATCCTCCCCTACCTCTCAGGGCACACGCAGTGAAAACATCTCCAATTCAAAGAAGATAAAAACTCTTCTGTTCCACTCTTCCAGTGACAAACCAAAACCCCGGACCTGGAAGAAAAGATTATGCATAGCTCTAGCAACTAGAAAAACCCAAGGAAATGTGGAAGTTTACCTAGCCCCAAACATAGCACTTATAGGTTATGTTAGACCTAGTGACTGCGGTATTCTCTTGGTCTCCTGATCAAGAGATGATGATGTGTCCTTTCTTGTATGAAGCTGCATCACTGCTCAAGTGGTGAGTGGCCAGACCTTCAGCAGCTACGCTCAGTGTATAAGTAGCTGTGGATTCATCCCTAGCTCCCACTTTGGGCAAGACAAGAGAGGAAAGGGGAAAGCAGACAGGGAATGACTTTAGTAGAAAGAGCCTGAGACATACATAAGTCATCTCTTTTCTCCTGGTGAGGACTTTTACTTCACTATCTTCAGTGAAAGGCCACTTTTGCTTAAAACATTTTTAAAGACAAAATGTATCTCTTGGGAATTGGTCCCTAGGATTTCAGGACTTCTGAACCCAGAACACAGTGTGAATGTGTGTGTTTGTGTAATCAGCTTAGTTTTACCTATGAGTTGTTTTATTATTCATGTGGAAAATCAAGCCCTATTTCAGAACTGCTGAGCCAGAATTTGTAGGTTTGAGTACAGATATTTGTTAACACTTTGACTATCTGCTCAAAAACGAAAGTATCTTTAAATACCTACTGTATTCATTTGGAGCTATGACATTTAATATGGTTAGTATAACATGATTATTTGTGAATGTATTTATCTTAATATTATTGTAATATAGTATTTTTATGGAAAATGAACTATTTTTAATGTAAATGTTTACATTTTTGCTCCTTTCAATTTTCTAAAATCCTATGGGAAATCTTTTTAAAATTTAAATCAATGAACTACTAAATTAAAATACTATGCATTGGTTCTCCACTGAAACCATTAGAGCATGCTTCTGTCAGAAATCCTATGTAACATTAAGAATGTAAGCAGATGCCTAGGTCCAGGAAGCACACAATGTCATAAAGTAATAGATTGTTTGCCAACAGCTGTGAAATCCCACATAGTGATGGCTCTTAGACCTATTGCCCTAATCCAACTGAGATTTCCCAAAATAAATATACTGGTGTCTAAATATTATTCCCAAGGCCAAGAAAGCACCAGGCTGCTTCTTTGTTAATAAATGCATTTGTCTAAAATCATGTAACATAACACAATGAAACACCCATATTGAGAACTCAACCTGTAGTGGAAAGGAAGAGGGGGATGGGACGAAATGGAGAAGGTGATCAGGGATGAAAATGTGCATAAGCAACTGACAAAGAGAATGGTTGAGTCCAGAAGACCACGCTCATGGCCATGGATGATCTGGAAGACCATGCTGATGGCCATGGATAGGAAGACCATGTTCATGGACATGAATGATCTGGAAGACCATGTTCATGGACATGGATGATCTGGATTAGAGAAACAAACACAACTGTATTAGTTATCAGGACTTGCCTAGTTATCAGAAGCAAACCAACAAAGTACATGAAGACATTTTTAGGGTATCTGAAATCACACAAGACTGTCACAGTGCCTCCTGAATGCTGCAGAGCCAGGTGAGTCAGTGGGTTCTCAAAAGAAGAAGCTGCAAATCTTAGATGAAGGGAAAATGCAATGACGTAACATCTATCCAAGACTGAAGGCCTGAACACTCCTGCAGACTTTTGGACTCAGTCCACGTTAAAGGTTAAAGAATCTGGAGTCTGATATACTTAGGCACCAGAAAAAAAAAAGCAAAAAACCCCCAAAAACCATACCCACTCAACAAGCAATAGACACAGGAGCTCCTGATCACTGCTTTCTTGGTACTCCAAGTCCTCAGTTCATTGGAAAGCACAGGTTATATTTGGAATACATCTTCCTTACCCAGTTTGCTTTAACACTCACCTGTTTTCTCTAGAAATACCATTACAGTAGCCACCGTGTGTGTTTCCACAGTTCTAGGCAGTCTACAATCCAGTCAAGTTGGCAGCCAAAACTAACCATCAAAACCATAATCTACAGCTCATTTATAGCTATTATATTGCAATGCTAGGTGTTGACAATCTTCAAAATTCTGTCAATAAAATGGAGAGATATTTTAAGAAAGGGGAGAGAAAGATGGTCACAGGTTTCTAGCTAAAGCTTTTCCAACTCCAATTAGCCTTCTAGCCTTCCTCTTCTAATTCATCTGCTCTTGGGCACCACGATTAAATTTTCTAAATCTCAGTCTGTTTTCTTACATTTTGAGGTTGTTAGGAGTTGGTATGTAACAATGGAAGAAGGATTCAATAAAGTGATTTGGATTAAGTACTGTCTGCATGGTCATTGTTAAGTCAAGGGTGGAGCTTAGGTCTAAGAATAATATAGATTAATAAAAGGAAATATTTTATTCAAGTTAATTAAATCTCATTACAAAAATAAGTCAGATGCTGACGTTAGAGAATGACCCCATTTCCCTTAGGTGGACAGTATTGGGTCTTTTAAAGAAACCTTGGAATGAAAGGGAAATTTTTCAGAACGAGAGAAGAGTTTAAAATCTAACATTTATAGAATAGATTGTTAATAGTCCATGAATTTACTGTTAAGTAGGATAGAAACTGTATCGTCCATAAAATAAAAGAGATGCATTTACAATAGGGACAGAAGAAACTAAACCTCTTTTCTATTTGACTGTAACTCTGGCTGCCAAGAGAGTTCCTTCCCAAAGTAAGTGCTGTCTAGACCATTACCCAGGCAACCCCAGCTCTGCCCTCCTTCTTCTTCATCCTGGGGATCAAATCCAGGGTCTCACACTAGGCATAGACCATTAGGAAGCCATATTTTTAACCTGAGAAGAACTATGTTAACAACACTCTGCAAGATACAGGTAAATAGATTTATATTAATATCAGTGTGTAACGCAGAGTGGCAAGTGGAAATGCTCTCATAATGGAATAAAATATATGTGGGTTCGAGTCCCTTTAAAGCACCCCAGCGGCCATACCCAGAGTGTCCCTAAGAATGTCTGGGAATATTAGCACACAGTATTTATTTGTTTGTTGCATGCCAACATTGTCACAAAGGACACAACAACACCCAATCAGAATTGGAGGGTGTAGACAGCATGGAACGGGAAGAAGCTGAAGGCTTAGGTGTAGAGTTCATGTTTCAAAGGCACTTAAGCCCTAGCAATATCCAGCCCCAGGCATGCATATGCACGCCTGTGTGCATGTAAGTCATTACAGCGTGACAGAAGGACCATGGGAGTACACTATACACCAAAGTATGTAGAAGACAGACTAGAAATGATGCAGCAACAACTAACATAGCGGTGAAGTGATGTACACACGTGAAGAGTCCAACACACCTGTGTGTAAGGCCTGCTAGTGTGAACAAATCCTTATCTCATGGATATGACTCACAGACTGCTTACGTGTAATAATGGGTTAATCTGGGTTAATAAGACTTTACAACTTGGAGAACTAACAAGATATTATCAGCCTGTAGCAATAAGGTTATGCGGTTTTCAGCAGACTGTGTTTCTGAAGCCAAACAATGGCCAGGCTCAGTCCCTCTATAGAATGTCCATTCTGAGCAAAAGACAGAAAATAAAAAGATTTTGGTTGCTGCCATGTCCTTTTCTTCCTTTCAAAGGGGAGGTTGGCCAACATGTACCAAGAAATTGTAAATATTTGCACAACCTTTGTGCCACAAAATGACAGAAAGTGAGATGTAAGTTAGCAAAGTTCTCCAATGCAGAGAGCAGCCTGGAGGAGCCCAAGCCGCTGTGAGCTGTGAGAGACCACGTGCTCCATCCTCTCCCCTCTGGCTGAGTGTGCCTTTGGAACAACTATCCCTCAGAGCCTGAATCACTGAGAACATTGCAGGCGGTGGACTGGAAGGGCAAGCTGAGTCTGGAACCTGAGTGACTGCCCACTCAACTGCCATCAACTGGCCAATTTGGACTCACCCTCCCATTTCTTCTGTCTGACTTCATGACATTTCATTTATAATGCTCATATGCATTGTGCAAGCGGTATCAAACAACAGCATCAAACCAAGTCTAACATGAGGGAGATATGTGTCTGCATTCTCCTCTTTCCATTATTGGTTAGTATTAGCCATGTGTGCACACAGTACATACACAGCACCCCACCCCACCATTGGTTTGAGGGGCAATTTGGCTTGTTATGTTCATTCAAATGTTCCAATTAGTTTGGTACTTTCATAATTATGTATAATTCAGTTTGCATTTATGCATGAAATGTTTATTCCCATAATTGTAACAAGCACTTAAATTAATTACACTATAACCTCTTGATTCTATGGGCCAACTGTTGAGTCTTTTCCTTACTATTTTAAGAGTCTTGCCTTTTTATTTTTGAATCTTCCCTCGGCCTTTGATGTGTTGTTTCTTCTCCTTGTTTGTCACTCTCTGTGGAATAGTCTCAGAAACATTTGTAGTTTTCTTTTATGATGGAATCTTTGCATTTTAACTGTTGTCTGGAGATAGTTTCTTCCTTGTGAAATATCAGTTTTAATAACAGGAAAAGAAAAATGCTATAAATCTGTACTAACCACGTAAAGCCGAGGTCTCTGAGAGACTGATTAACATGGAGACTCTACACAGGTTTCTCAATAATTAGAGATGTGCTTGCCTGGGACTGTGACTGCTCTGGCCTTGAAGCTGTGTCCCAGGGCAGCCAGCAATTATTACAGCCTGAGGTACATCTCTTATATTCTATGCCTCTAGCTATTGAAGTGCTTCTAAGCTAAAGCTCTCTTAATTTCACAACAAGTTAACATCACCCTAGATAAGCCACACTTTTCTGCTAATACCTTTGGTACTTGGTTGGGAGAGTACCCTTGGAGAGAAGGCAATTAGAAAGTCCTAATCTGTTGCTCATCCACCCATAAAAGGTTAAGAACATTCTGGTCTCTGATTATATGAGCTGAGCAAAAGGCAGATCCAGCTTTCCCCAGAGCCCTAGCTAGCCACCTCCCCTGTCAGCCAGTGTTTCTGACCGATCTCTTCTGAGTAGAGGAAAAAGTTGGCTCTTTAATTGAGGGCTTAGGCATTTATTTATGTTTATATTCTTAGTATGCTACAGTAGCAAATATGGCATGTAAAAGATTGTCATTTTTTTTCTTGTTTTAGGTACAGTCCACAGCAGCATATGAAAAGGCAATGATTGCTGAACACTATGATTTTATAAGAAAAAACATGAGATTTCTGATCATCGGCAATAGCAACAGAACTCTTTTGGATGTCCGATTGACAAGTGGCCTTGGTATAATAAAGCAGTTTATGCAAATGAGATGCCCATACACTGTGGGCATACTTTGCAATATTTAATTACCTTATATCAATTGAGTGCTAATGAAATCTGGCTCCGTGGTTACGTTTACACACCCATGAAGCTTCTGCTTATAAACAAGCAACACCATAATATAACTGAAAAGAGAATGTGACGCTCGTGACGTAGCTGCCCCAACGGTTGGCTATTCTCCTTTGTCTTCCATGCTCCTCTGTCTGCTGCTTAGCCTGGCTGACAATCACGTGATACCCAGAAGGAAGTGTTCTTTGAACTGGAACAGGCTAGAAGACTTAGTGAAGAGACAGGAAGACTGAAGAAAGAGCTTGAGAGCACAGGAGAAGACTGCTGGCGTGGGGCAAGCCTGAGCACTTCCAGCTCAGTTTGGATGGGAAAGAATCATGATTTGGGTTAAAGCTGAGCGAGTTGCACCGATCAGTTAAGCTCACCCTACTGTCCCATGTAGAAGGAAGTGAGAAACATTAATTTTCGTCACTTGGAGGAATTAAAATCATCCACTGCAAATTGCGTTCAATACATTGGCTGTGAATAAACCTAAATTACTACATTTAAACATTAGTATGCAAAGCCATTGGATTTGTCATGAATTTCATACATATGTAACATTATCCAGCTCTTACCTCTCCCCACTGGTTTTCTTTTCTTTTCTTTTTTTTTTTTTTTTCCAGCTAGCTCCGATATCTGCCTTCATGTCACATGTATTCTGTTAACCTCTCTTCCCACCACTTGGCCAGTCACACACTGGCTCCTCATGTCATAGGCCCCAACAACCAAATCAGTAAGAAAGGCTACTTCCTCTTTGTGTCCCATCTGAAAACTTGAATTCAGCTCACCACATCTTGGAAAGATAATTATGATAATCTATGTTTAAGTTCACGTGCTGTACAGCTGTATGTCCACTGAGATTAATTACTAATATTGATAGATATTTCTAAGAACATAGAATACATGAGATTCCTCTCTGTATGAGCTAAGCTGACGAGAGAGCATCTCTGTCAGGAAACAGGGGTGCTCATCCCAACCCCACGTGACCCTGGGAAAGTTACATAAGCTCTCCAGCTCTGTTTCCATGTTTGCAAAGTGGAGAGAGCTTCCCTTGTTTCTTTATCTTCCCAGAACTGCTAAGAGTGACTGGAACAGGGGTGTGGCCTGAAAACAAAACAGAATTCTGAAAATGTAGCCAGCTATTATCCTCACCATATAGAAATGCTTTGAAATACATGAAACTCAGTAGCAAGTATGAGATGGGTGAAGTGGACGTTGGAAGCAAAGAGGGGCTGGATATGGGCATAGCAGTCACAGAGTGCTAGCAATGACTGTGTGGCTTATAGTTGCCATGTGTTTTCTCACATCTTTTTGGAGAATAAAGCAACCCGTCAGCTTTTGAGCTGCATCTGGGCTCTTATTTACAAGCTGGTCTGGGCAGGGGCAGCTGCTGGTTAAATGTACTTCTGAAGTAACTAACTTTATTTAGGGTTTAACTGGTAGGGGCCACAGCTGGGCTATAGTACCCCACTTAAACTTCAAACATGACATGTCCATCAAAGTGGTCCAGTTAAACACCATTTACCACCAGCAGAAGATAAATATCATTTGACCTGTTCAGTTCACTTCCTGAGGACCAGCAGGACTCTGCCCTCGCAGGCCACCGTAGTCAATGACACCTAAATTGCATTTTAAACACTGAACTCCGCAAATGAATCTCACTCTGCTTTCTATTTCTTAAAATGAAATTATTTAAAAGACAACTATTAAGCAATTATGGACTTGTATTTGCTGCTCATTAGTAGTTAAAAACAGTCTGAAGAGGGGAAAGGTCACTAATTTATCGCAATTCAAACACTCTTCCAGGCTCTTGCTTACAATCAGAGGAGATTGGCAATTAGAACAAAGTAGAGTAATTTAGATGGACAATGCAGTTTGTTTTGCTTTCTGTAGTCATATTCAGGGATATTAATAATTGAAAGATGAGACTAATACCCCCCTCCCGCCGCCCTTCTTTAAGTTCTTGACTTTTGTGTCTGATTAAACGATCTTTTAGAATACTGATACAATAGGATTAACCTCTCAGCGTCATCCCGTTAATACTGCAGACCCAGTGTCTCCCAAAGGCTGATGCTTTAAAGGCTTGACCCCCCCTCCCCCCTCCCCCCAGCTTACCACTACTCGTGAGTATGGAACCTTTAAAAGGAAAAACATCTTTTAAAATGAAGGCAAAGTTATAACAACTTCAAATAATCAAAATTTGAGAGCTTTGGTCTACATGAGACTTGAATATATGGTAAAGTCGTTCCAGACACATGAAATCACACAGAAACGTGGATCTCCATGAAAGAGGCTCTGGAAAGTCCTGGAAATTGGGAGCACAGAGGTAAATTAGGATTTTTTGTTTGCATCTTAATTTCTTCAAAAGCATTTAACTGTTAAATAAGTAATTATATGTAATAAGGTTTGTAGTAACAATACTACTAGTGGTGGATCTAGGCCAGTGGAAGTGTGTGTAAGAAGTTTAAATTGAAGTGATACGAGAGAATTCAAGGCTGGATAGACTGAACTGAACTGACTTAAGGCTACCTAAAGCACTGCAAGCATGAGGACCTGACTTTGATTCTGCAGACATAATTCCAAAGCTGGTGAACCAGTGACAGGCTGATCCCTGGGGTCACTGCACAGCTAACCTCAAGTTCATGTGTGCCAGCCTGCAGAGAAACCCTGCCTCAAAATTCAGGGTAGATAGCTCTTAAGAAATGACGCAGGGCCTGTATTCTGATCTCCACATGCACCCACAGATTCATGTGAAACACACCCACCCCCAACAAAAAAAACCACATCTAGAAATGCAGAAGCAAGCCATGAGAACTAAGAACATACTTGTGCATTGTAGGCTTATGATGGATGTCTGGCTGCTTGTGAATGCATTTAATGCTAGCACCTAAGAGGCAGAGGCAAATACATCTCTGAGTATTCAAGGTCAACCTGGTTGAGATTGTGAGTTTCAGGTCAGCCAGAGCTACACAGTAAGACTCTGTCTCAAACAAACAGAAAGAAAAGAGACATATTTAGAAATGAAAACAATTCCTATAAATCATTTGTTAAAAATAAATAGCTCAATCTAAAAATTGGACCAAAGTTTTCAACACACTTCCCAAATGAAAGCATAGAAACGCCCAATTAAAAACATGAAAAACTGTTTAATGTTGCTGGTGGTCAGGAAAATGTAAATTTCAGCTGTAAAGAAGTATGGCTTCCAACTCACTAAAATCAGTAAGAAGTTTTACAAAGCAAATAACACAAATATTCACGAAGATGTCAAGCCACTGGGATGCTTATCCATTGCGAGCTAGAAAGGAAAACCATTCAACCAAGCTGGAAAAAACCCTTTTTGCTATTTCAGATAAAACTAACGACCCGTCTTACAACTCAGCAACTCTAATTGACAGCATTTATGCCAGACAAACGGAGATGTGTCCATGAGAATATGTGCACACTCTTTGTGGTAATGTCTATATGCATTTCAAATTGGAAACAATTCAAATATCCATCAATTTAAGGATAGATAAGTAACAGGCTATTCATATGATATATAAATTGGCAATAAAAACAAATGAACTACTGCACACATTCAGTAGCATCTATGAATTTCAAAGGCATACCAAACGAGAGATGCCAGAGTAAAAGAGGGCTTAGCTGTGAGACTCTGCACCTATGAGGCTTTCAAACGGGCAAGACCAATCTGTGGTGTGGGGTTAATAATGAAGTAGCTTCCTTTGGGGGAACAGAAATTAAGTGCTTATAAACACAAGAGGGATTTCTGACAAAATGGAAAACTTGTAACTAATATTAAAGGTGTGACTGCACAGGTGTATGCAATTGTCACAAGTTACCGAAGAATTTTTATACATGTTTATTTTACTATTTGCAGGTTTACATCCACAAAGCCAAGTTGATATTTCAGTTAACAAATACAAATGTTTAACTTCATGTATCTTTATATTAATATTTGGTTTTATATTATGGAAAATATTCCTATTAGTATATTTAAAATTTTCTTGAGACAAATGCACTAGCTTTTACTTGTGATTATCATAGACTTACAAGTACATATAACCCAGTTATAAGGTTTTGAATCTTTGTCCTGACCCTGAGTTCCTGTCCTCCTCTGTTGGTCCTTGGCCAATTTCCACCAATCCGATGCCTAAGACAGAGATTACACTGCTGCAGGGCTTGGTCTTCCTCCTGGGTTAATGCTTTGGTCAATGTGGTAGTCAGCAGATGCGGGTGATGAGCTACATAGGAAAGAGGGCTCTGTTCTGGCTCACAGCTTAGAGTGTTCCAGTCCGTGGCCTGTTGACCCTACCACTTTGTGCCTGTAACAAAGCAACAAATCGTGGTGGGAGCACACAGCAGGCTCAGGAATCAAAGGGAAGAAAAATAGGGACACCCAGATCTCATAATCTACTCTGTAGGCACTCCTCATCCCTCACCCCTGCCCCCTCCCATGATCTAACTTCCTTTCTCACAGCCTCACCTCTTAAAAGTTCCATCATTTTCCAGTAGAGCCAGCTTGGGGGCCAACTCTTTAGCACACGGATCTTTGGGGGACATGAGAACCTAGAGTTATTATCACTTTGCTTTAATGGAGTACCGGCAGCTCATGCAATCAATATGACTTCATGTTTACATAAATTAACAGTTTACTGCCATGGGGACCTTCTCCTTGTGTAGCCATGTAGGTACCTCTGTTAAGAAAACAGTTTCCAGACAGTTGGAACAAATCTAGAAGGTAACTCCAAGCTGTTTCTAAGCACTGACCAGAACACAGCTTGCTTAAGATGAGCCTCATTTCAGTTGGGCAAACTTTAGAACCTGTAATTGTCTCAAGTTAGAGATCATTTGAATGTTAGAATAAGCATAAGGTTTTAGGGTTTTCAAAAGGTTTTAAATTTTTTTTACTAACTTGTCCCTACTTGTATCTTGGTGAAATGAGTTGTTTTAAGTGAGAAACAATATTCTAGGGAAAATTCCATTCTGCCTCACCCTTAGCTGTTCAGGATAGCATGAGAGGTGCTGGTAATTATGTCAAAAGGTGACTTCTCCATCTGCTGTGCATGTGCACACTACACTCCCGGAGACACTTACAAGACCATAATATCTGGGCACCCCCATCCCCTCAAGAGAAAATGAAGTTAGTAAGAGGTACAACATGGCCACTAGATTTTTGAAAGGCTTCCTGGGTGGTACCCATGTGCAGCAAACTTTGAAAACAAACCAGTCTTTAAAAAAAGAGAGAGATACACATATTCATAGGATGTGGGAATTCCCTCCGTGTTAGAAACTTGAAACTGCCTGAAGAGTTTTGATGGTAACTATAACTGTGATTCTATAAGGTTCAGCTGGAAAAAAAAAACTCAGAGACTTTTATGATGGATTTAAATGGAAATGATTCTGGAATGTTAATCACAAGGCACCCTCCCCTTTCAGCACAGGCTGTGGTTGGGAAACCATGCAGGAACACACAGGCACTTCCAAGTCAGGCTCACGAGGTGCACAGCAGCTTTCCTTCTGAGAGGAATTTCCTAGAGGGAACCCCATGTGGGTAGAAGGTACAGTAGACAGGCTCTTCTGGAATCTTCTGGAGCAAGGGTGCCTGTTTGTACTCCATGTGTTCCATCAGTGCAGTGTTGGGAAATACGAGCACTATTCTCAGAGAGTTTCTGTCATGATTAAATGAGTTAGGACTGTAAATTCATTCCCTGGGAATCAGCCTGCCATGCCTGACAGAGAAGCAAGGAAGTCAGCAAAGCAGCAGGTAGGCCGACTTCAGATCTTTCCTTCCTGCACTGTTGGATAGGCATGGCCACTGTAGACTCATGGGTTTGAATGCTTTGCCCATAGGGAGTGGCACTATTAGGAGATGTGGCCTTGTTGGAGTAGGGGTGGCCTTAGAGGAAGTGTGTCACCTTGGCGGTGAGCTCTGACATCTTCTATGCTCAAGCTATGTCCATTGTGGCACACACTCTCCTTCTGCTGCCTGAGGATCAAGATGTAGAACTCTCAGCTCCTCTCTAGCACCATGTCTGCCTGCAGACTGCCAAGCTTCATGACAATAAAAGACTAAACCTCTGAAGCTGTAAGTCAGCCCCAATTCAATGTTTTTCTTTATAAGAGTTGCTGCGGTCATGGTGTCTTTTCAGCAATGGAAACCCCATCTCAGACACTCTCCCTCTGACCTTCAAAACTTCCATTCTCCTCCCCGTTCTGTAGCACACTACTTGCGATGGCTACTTCTCTGCCCGCATTCCCAAGGGGACCAAGCAGACCCTGGTGAGACACTCCACTTTCCTGCCTCCTATGAACCCCCTTAGCGTCCTTTCTACTCCACTCCCAATTCCTAAGTGTGAGTTTCCAATACCCAGAAACAGAATGTACCAGGACACCTCAGTAACTCTACCTGGCAGGATACGAGAAGCATGACCTATCAGACAACACATAACCACCACACTCCTAAGAACCACAGAGGGCAACAAAAACCAAGGGAAAAAATCACCCACCCCACAAAGTCAAGATCAGATGTCGACATCTAGAATTACAATCATCCCAAACCCAGATGACTAGATGGCAGATACAAAAATCAGTAACAGGCAGGACAACAAGTCTCCACTAGAGCCCAGCAACTCTACAGTAGGCCCTGCAAAGTTCAACATAGCCTAAGCACAAGACAATGACCTTAAATAGCTTTACAAATATGATAGAGAGACTTAAAGAGGAAAGTAAGAAATCTACTAACGGAATCTATTAAAACACAAACACCACAGGCACACACTGAAAAGAGATGAATAAAACAGTTCAGAACCATAGTAGAAGAATCAATAAAGAAGTCCCTTTATTAGCTGAAGGAAATCTGGAATTAAAAAAATCTGGAAACTTGAACAAGAACTTCAGAGCCACCCCTCACCAACAGACTGCAAGAGAGACTCTCAGGCATTAAAGATAAGATAGAAGAAATGGATACCTTGGTCAAAGAAAATGGTAAGCCAAAGCAACCCAAGGTACAAATTAGTTAGAAAATTTCAGATAATATGAACAGACCAAGAGTATGGATAATATAAATAGATAAATAGAGGAAGGAAAAGAAATCCAGGTAAAAAGAATGTATTTTCAGCCGGGAGTGGTGGCGCACACCTTTATTCCCAGCACTTGGAAGGCAGAGGCAGGCAGATTTCTAAGTTCGAGGCCAGCCTGATCTACAAAGTGAGTTCCAGGACAGCCAGGGCTATACAGAGAAACCCTGTCTCAAAAAACCAAAAATAAAAATAAAAATAAATGTATTTTCAAAAGAAATCTTAAAAGAAAATGTCCCTAAGTTAATTTCAGGGTACCTATCAAGGAGCAAGAAACACACAGAAAACAAAATAGACTGGACCAGAAGAGAAATTCCCCTTAGCACATAATAATTAAGACACTAAAGGTACAGATAAAAAAGAAATTAAAGCTGCAAGGGAAAAAGACATAAAGGCAGACCTATTAGAACAATATCTGACTTATCAATAGAGATTCTAAAAGCCAGAAGGGCCTAAACAGATGTTCAAAAAACTCTAAGAGACCACAGTTGCTAGGCCAGACTGCTATATGCAGCAAAACCTTCAATCACAATAGATGAAGAGAGTCATTCCATTTCCACAATAAAACCAACTTTAAGAAGTATCTATATATAAATCCATACTATAGAAGGAGCTAGAAGGAAAACTTTAACCTTAAGCGGTTGACCACACCCAAGAAAACACAAGAAATAAATAATCCCAAACCAGTACATCAAAAAGGGCTTGGGGCACCATGACAGAGAAATAATTGAAATTAACAAACACTGTTAATTTATAACTCTTGCAATCAATGGTCTCAATTCCCCAATAAGAAGACAGACGAAGAGGGAATATGGAGAGAGACAGCCACAATTAAGGGTCATTTGAGTGATGATATGGAAAATGAATACACTAGAAGTTTACATACACACATGTATTTATATACACATTCTCTCTCTCTCTCTCTCTCTCTCTCTCTCTCTCTCTCTCTCTCTCTCTCTGTGTGTGTGTGTGTGTGTGTGTGTGTGTGTGTGTGTGTGTGTGTGTGTGTGATTTAAGTGAAATTGCCAAATAACAGGGCGAGACAGAGCCCCAATTGGACATCGCTTCTCACCAAGTGAAGCTTCCTATACCAGCACTGGCTTGCATCTAATTGAGATGTTAGGCAGAGGTACCACGGGAACCCCAAACAACACAGGCTATTTCCAAGGTTATAGCTTGGTCTCTATAAGCTGATGGCAAGGCCTTATTGCTGAGAACAATACCTGCACAACTTATTGAACACAGAGAAGTCAAGCTGGTGCCTACTTAGAGCCTTCACCCCTATAGCTAGTGTTCTTAGTGATGGAAGGTGCCCTGCAAGCTACCAAAGAAGAAAGGTGGCTGTTTACCAACTCAGCTACAGACCCTTTGCACTACAATGGGGTTCTGCCTGTAAGATATGTTAGTGCAGGAGTGGCAGAGGGCTTGTGGGAGTGATCAACCAGCATCTGATTTGATTTCAGGCCCAATCCATGAGATGGAATTCACACCTGATACTGCTTGATGACCAAGAATCTCATGCTACATAGCCCAGGGACCTGGAGAAAACCAAATACTACCACTCTAGAAAAGAAACACAGCAATAAAACGACTCCTAATGACATTCTTCTACACTCATAGATCTGCGCCTTGCTCAGCCATCATCAGAGAAGCTTCCCCCTGAACCAGATGGGTACAAATACAGAGACCTGAGAACACTCAGCCCTAAATGGGATGCCTCCATCGAATCTCTCTCCTCGGAACTCAAGGAAACCTGTGAAAGAGGAGGCAAAAAGATTCTAAAAGCCAGAGGAGTAGAGGACACCAGGGAAAGATGACCACAGAGACAGCCTCTGAGCCAGTGTGGTCTTGGGTATAGGTGATTTGCTCAGTGTGATGATTCAAGGCTTTAAGAGCAGAGCAGGAGCAATCTGACTGGGAGAGCACAGTTTTGACACTCAGCGTGTGCAGGAAGGAAAGGCAGACTGTCTGCCTTGTGCTGTCAAATCCTGTCACTTCCACGAACTTGTCACGCAGCCGCCCTGACTCAGTCTCCCTTCCTAAAGCATAGTAGGAAGTACTTGTGCTTTTTGCCTTAAGTGTTTCTGGAAGGCTCAGCCAAGATGAACTATTTGGAAGTCTTCCTTTAAAATTAAGATTGTCTTAGCAAGCAAACCAACAAAATTAGTCAATCTCATACTTAAGCCTCAAGAGTCTTTTGTTTTAGAGTGGTGAGGTGGGAATGGTCCGGAAGATGGAGGCAGACGACAAAGTGAAAAGGAAAGAGGCCATTCTGGTCAGGAGGAAGCCGGCAGGTGGGAAGGAAAGTGGTCCCTAATTCTCCAGCAGGAATAGCATCAACAGGCAGCTTTCATCCTCCTGGCAGGTGCAACACCGACCTTCCAGCGCTGTGGTCCCACAGGCAGTTCTGAAGATAGGCTCACTGCAGCTACTTCTCTGTGAAAGTATTTCCAAAGCCACTAATAAAAAGGTAACTCGCTCTGTTCGATGAGAGATGACAGGCACACCTTGGGATGAATGATGGGTAAAGAATTGTCATTTCTCTTCTCAAAACCAGGCTATTATCCACTCGTGGTGCTTGGCACCTGTGGCTTGTTAGCAATTACACAGTGAAAGCAGACCCCATCAAAGCTGCCCCCCAGAGCCGTTTCTCTTGCAGCCTCGCCTCAGCCTCTCTCTACAGGGTTTCTGGGCAATCCAATGCAGATGCAAGAAGATGGTTTAAAATCAGCTTTATTTCCCTTCTGTAAAATTTCTCCTAAGTGTGACCTCATTGGCATTTACCCAAAGTTTTAAGAAGCTAGATAGTTACAGTCCTTTCAGTTATGATGACAGAGTTTGGACCAAAGGATTCAATACTGATTCAAATTGAAAAAGTGGCTCAGACCAAAATAGTGTTTTTTTTTTAAATAAGCAAAGCTAACAATAAAAGCAAAGATTGTGTTTTTTTTTTAGTTAAAACATCCCACACATTTTTCCAAGTGTCTTGTATGAATTACTTCTTTTATTCTTCTACACAATGCTGATTGTCCCCATTCTACATTTGGAGAAAAAGAAAGAAAGAAAAAGAAATGAGTTACAGAATGTTAAATCAGGCCTAGAGAGAGGGCTCAGCTGTTAGGAGCACTTGCTATTCTTGCAGAGGACCTGGGATTGGTTCTCAGAACCCACATGGCAGCTCACAACCGCCTATAACTTTAGTTCCAGGAAATCTGACGCCCTCTTGTGGCCTCTGTGAGCTACTGCACACATGTGGGTCACATAAACTCATTGCAGGCTCACACGCATAGATGCAAAGAAAAGTTTTAAGTGAAATGAAACAATTAAAGAGTTAAAAAATTTAGATATTTGATATGTGACTATAAATGCTCCTATCTGATAAAATGTAAATAATTCTACAAACCTGTCCTAATTCTCCATAAATCATAATACTTCCTTTCTAATTCCTTTACCCAGAATGCTCCATGCCTGTCCAGCTAGGTTCAAGTCCACATCCCAACATAAAAGTCTCCCAAATACCGGTATTCACTTCCTTCTCCAGGAGTCTTTTCCTGTAATTTCTCTACTGACCTGTCCCAAGCCAGGTTCCAGCAGTGGATGGAGACATTTTAGACTGTCTTGATTTAGAATGCTTCTGGCAGCCAATAAGGGGAAGTCAATGATACCACCAAACCTCTTAAAGCACATCCAATATATCTCTCACACAGAGAAAATGAACGGATCCTAACTTAATAGAGCAGAAAAAGATGGAGAAAACCTAAGACTACTCATCAGAACTGGATGACAGGGTCTCACACTATTGCTTTGGCTAAGCCTGGAGTCCATTATACAGAGCACAGTGGTCTTGGGCTCACCCTCCCACTAATGCTGGGATTATAGGCATAAACCACTAGATTCTCCTTCTGTGTGACGGAGTTAATATGGATACTTGAGTACTGGTTTTCCTCTGAGGAAACACTCAAAACTCCTCAATCTTATGACTGCTGATGTTGTAGAATAACTTAAATTTTACTTCCAGTATTAAAATATTTGTATGTTTTACGATGTGAGTTATGTGTACATACAGATGCATGTGTGGAAACAGGAAACCCATACAATGTATTTTTTCTCTACAGTTCTCCACTTTTATTTTTTGAGATGGGGCCTCTTACTAAACCCAAGGTTCATAGATTTGTCTAGCCTGGCTAACTAATGAGCTTTGAGGAGCCTCTGTCTTTATCTTCACTGCTTCCAGTTCTGGAATCCCAGGCACATTTCATTACATATGCCTTTTATGTGGGTGTTTGATATCTAAATTCTATGACTGAGCCATCTCTTTAGTGCCTTCCTCTGTCTCTCTTTCTCTCTGTCACACACACACACACACACATACACACACACACACAGAGTGTTGGAGGTGATGGTAGTAAGTCACCAAATTTCCACTCAGCATCTTGTAGCATTTGAAGAGGAGAGTGTGAAAACTCTGTGAAGGGAAAATGCCCACTAATGGATCATGCTACCTTTGAGCAACAAACTTTATTTTTAAAAAAAATCTATTAGCGCTTATGGAGTGCCACGAAGAGCCATCCAGTGCATACCAGATCTCAGCAGAAGAGCCTCGTGCTTCCTCCACTGAGCTCACATCAGTGCTTCTAATACTTTTAAATGTTTTATTCTAAAAGTAGACAAATCTTTGGCAAGGATAAACACATTCCTATCAGGTAAACAGAGTTCTTCTTAGTCATATAGAAGAAACTTATGGAAAGAAAACCAGAAATGTGTGAATTATAACAGGACTTAGTAGTGATGGTGAATGAGAGCAAATAACCACGAATAAGTGGAAATGGCCAGCATAGTTTTTTTTTTTTAATTTAAAATACTGATTCCATATTTGATCTGCACACTCTTTTATCCCTAAAATATTTCTTACTATGCCTACACCTACATGTCTTGGCATGATACCAAGATTAGAACTGGGATATACATAGTATATAGCTGCCAAATTCTAACCCTCTTCTCTTGGTTCAGGCACCTAGATATAAAAATAGTCAGTTTTTTTTATAGGTAGAGTAGTGTAAATGATACACAGGTGTGCTGGCTACTTCTCTGTCAAGTTGACACAAGCTAGAGTCATTTGAAAAGAGGGAACCTCAATTAAGAAAATGCCCCAGTAGCTTGGCCTATGGACAAACCTGTGGTGCCCTCTCTTGACTGATGATTGGTATGGGAGGACTCAGTTCACTGTGGGCAATGGCCTCCCTGTGGTCCTTCGTACTATAAGAAAACAGGCTGAAGGATCCATAAGGAGCAAGCCAGTAGGCAATGTTGCTCATGGCTCCTACCTCTGGGTTCATGCCTTGAGTTACGGCCCTGACTTTACCTTCATGACCATCTGTGATTGGGATATGGAAGCTGAAATTAATCCCTTCCTCTTCAAGGTACTTTTGGTCATGAGTTTTATCACAGAAATAGAAACCCTAAGACAATGAGTCAAATTGCTCACCAAGAATCCCAAGACAAGTTAGTGCCCTATAAATTGAGTCTCCTGTGGAACTGCCAGCTTATCTCAGCGCCCCTGCAGTGTTTGATGCTGTCATTCGATGTTGCTTCATTAGTGATTTGAATGATTCTCTGGAGGGAGAGGAAATCATGAAGGTGAAAAGCACTTGAAAATCAACTTCTAGAACGTTAAACGGATCATTTGAATTAGTACAGAGAAAGTAGCCTAGTGCTGGTGATCATGACACTTACCGGGTCCTTGTGGACAATACCAATAGATCTAGGTCAGAGGATCTCATATCTGAGTGTCTCTAAGAAGCATGGGGATGCTTATTATATATGCACCCATAGTATCTAAGTGCATGAGGTGTGTGAGTGTGTGCGTGCCCTCATGTATATATGTGCGCATATGCCTCTGTGTGTTGCGTATCTTTGTGCATTCACATGCACATGCCTGGGTACACACGTGGAGGCAAGAGAACAGCCTTGGATGTCATTCCTTGGGTGCCATTCACTTGTTTACTGTGTTTTCTGAGCCAGGGACTCTGGATAGGATCTGGCTAGGATCCCACTGCTCTGGCCAGCCAGTGTCCAGCACTGTGGTTGCAAATGAGCATCTCTGCATCTTGCCTTTTAAATGGAGGCCTGGCATTAACCTCTGACCTGATGCTTACATAGCAACCATTTTACTGATAGAGCTGTCTCTCCAGTCCTAGTTCTTAAATTCTCATGTTTATGTACATTATCTGAGATTCATCCTAGAATGAGTCTGGTAACTGAGAAATTCTGCATGAGTTCTTCAGTCAAAAAGCTACTCACTTTGTTTTCAATGATAAGGGCATGTTGGTCTTTACCTTGCTGAATTACCTAAGGAATTGAAAGATTCTTGTTCAAACAACCAATTCCTTATGATTCTTATTATGTTGAAATGAGGATGTTAAAAAACTCCCTATGTAATGGCAGGGTACAAGCGATTTGAAGAAGAAAATGGAAAAAATGGGGGGACAGACTTTAATTAAGGTGTCAGATGGAGATGCATACAGAAGGAGAGTAAAAGGATAGTATGTCTGATAAAGTCATAAGGAATCATAATATTATCAACCAAAAATATATCTAATAATATACATCTGCACATACATACACTAAACTAATATTATATATAATAAATATATAATGATAAATGATATTAAATTAAAATTCACTATCTGGACTGCCAATAATCCCCAAGAACCATAGACTATCTAATAAAAAGCCAACAGCAGGTGTAAGAAGACCAGTTTTGAGTCATTGGCCATGATTGTCCAAGAAATTCCTAAAACCTTATAGGCTGTTGCTGTTGGCCTTGCTTGTGTCCAAGTGACTGAAGGGAAAGGAAGTCCCAGGTGCTAAAGGTACAGAAATCAGAGGATCCAAGTTGGATCTTACCTGAAAGCCTCCCTGCAGAGGACCAGGTTTCATGGTGTCCAAAAGCACTCTTCAGACTTCCAAGAGAGGGATGCAAACAACAGCTCTTCCCAGCATGTCTGTGAACGGTTACAATGACCAGCATAGTGCAATGACCATAAGGTGTGGTTCAGTAATGGCCCATGCACTTTGGCTGCAGCAAACAACTCTCTAATTAGACTTAAAGCCTGCTGAGCAATGGGGGGTTCACAACTGGTACTGGAAACCTAGCCAACTACCTCAGCCTAGACAAGTCCTGGATCTCAGAGGAGAGCCTAAAACTTCTACTTTACTAAATCAACACACTCCCTAAGTACATTCGGAATACTTATCTTTATACCCGCAGATAGGACTCATTCTCACTTCTCATCAAAGAAACTTCTTTTTGTAACAGAGAACACTGCAGAAAACCACAACCAATCGAAATGCAGAAAACAAGAGGTCTTGTGATGCCCAGCATCCACTGAGACACCTATAACACAATTCCTGCACACCTACAGCTCAGAGATCATTAAGGAAGAAGGAGCAGAAACTTTGTGGGAGACAGAGGAGTAAGTTTGTAGTGAGATTATGTCTCCTAGAAATGTCAAAGAAACCACAACCATGAAGTCTCATCAACATGGCTGCCTAAACCAGGCCTGAACAATGTCAATACGGACAGAAATGGTAAGAAGGAAATGGAAAATGCTCTTGAAGCCTCAACCTTAGACAAAGAACTATAGGTAAATAAGGAATGCTAAGAATAGAAAAATAGTCTTTCTCAAGAAAGAACCAATACCCCAGTTGTTTATCCAATACCAAGTGGTCAGCCCTGAAATTATACACATTCAAGTAGCATTATACAGATTGAGCAGGTTGTATTTATATATTTAAGAATGAACATATATGTTGTTATATAGGATATATATCCTATATAACAACAATTAAGAAAAAGGAGACTATGCATTTGAAAGATATCAAGGAGATATATGGGAGGGTTAAGGAGGAAAGAGAAGACAAAGGGACCATCTCTTGTTCTCAGAGTCATCTTTCTACAAACCCACAGGACCAAAGTAATTTATATTACAATGCTTAAAACACATGGACATGAGCAGAGAAAACTGCAATGAACTGGGAGAACATATCTAGAAGGCAGGTGTTTCCACATTTACTACTGACAATGGGGCATCCGAGCAACCAGATGCTGCTGTCTGAGCATCCAGATGCTAACATAGAGTGGCAGAGTCTTCGCTGTGGCAACCCAACCCTCTGCTGGGCAAATGTTACAGCTTACTGCAGGATCATGGAAAAATGCTGACACAAAATTGCTCTTCATATGAGCTCACTGGGAGATAGAACATCACAGTCATGGTTAGCCATGCTTAAACCTTGAGGCAGGCAAGTATTAGGAGTGCAACAGCATAATACCAGAGACAGAATGATAGGGTATTGAAGGGGGAGCCTTCCTTCCTTCCTTCCCTGAAAAGGAACTACACTGGGAAAGATAGCAGCTATGTGTAGCATAGTAGGTGTTCTGAAGGGAAAGAGCCTAATAATTCCAGGTTTCGGTTCATAAATCATTAGAGGAAACACTACTCCATACCGTATGTCACATACCTGACTGCATGCAGGAGTCACAAGGCAGGACAACACTAGATAAAAGTGAAATTATAGTGCAAAGTTGTGGTTGGCCTAGGGATTAGAGGCTTGGGTTGCTCACAACTGCAAGTAGGAGAGAGAAGATTGAAATCTTCACAAGCCTATGAGATCACAGCAGTTTTCCCTACCAACTCTTTAAGGAGAAAGACTGTTGGGCTATGGACTGATTCCTGAGACAGCAGGAAGAACAGTTAAGGGTCTGAAACCTAACACATGGGATGAGTAACACATTTGCTGTCACTAAATTGTCCCTTTAGTGTCTATAACTATTTTATAATGTTTCTTATTATACTACGGATCCATTGTTATCATTTGAAAGTCTTCCCAAAACCATGTGCTAAATGATTAATTCACAGCCCACGCAGCCATCAGACAATGGTGGAACCTTTAGTAAGCCAGCAAAGGGGAAGGAAGTTAGGTCATTGGGCCACGGCCACACAGGGGTTAACAGAACCTTGTCCCTTTCCTGTCTCTGTCTCATTTCCAGCTTCCTTGAAGTTAGCATTGATCCCCACCATACACTGTCTGCCATGATACAGTGTGTTGCCACATGCTCACAGACAAAATAGCCACTCAACTATTGGCTGAAGCCTTTGAAATGCTGGTCCCTAAAGAGCCTTTCCTAAATGAAGTTTGATTACCTTAAGTATTTTGTTATGGTAAGAGAAATTGGACAAACATACATGTTCACTGGTTTTTGAAGTATTACAAGACAATGTTGAAAGTACATGTTAATTGCATAAAATCCAGCTAGGACCTCCAGTGGCTCCATGGTACTCTTAATCAGGGGACCATATTTGCACACAATGCCACCTGTGGTAGCATCTTCTCTCACTTCCGTGGGTTCCCTGAAAAGCAATCATGAAAGTGGCTCCTGAAATTTAAGGCCTCAGGCGTCATGTATGGAATGAGGACATTTTCTGTTGAATTTTTAAACACAGTTCATGTGGCTCCCTATAGTCAGAATGAGATTCATGCTGAGATCTTATTTTTTTTCCTCCTCGAATAAGTTTAGAGCTGGCATGGCAGATAATGAGGACACTTTAACATGCACAACAAGGAGGAAGTTAATGTCTCTGGCTGACATTATCTCCTACAGAGAGGAATATAGTAGAAATGAAAGATTCCCTTCTGTACTCCTGTATAAGTTTTATCCAGGAAGGAAAATATTACAAGAGGCAAAAAAATCAAACTTTCCTGGTGATTCTTTTAAGAATTATTGCTTCCTAAATATTATTCTAACTTTGAATATGCGGGGGAAAAAATTAAGACCTTTCTGTTGTGGGAAGGTGACGTCCAACAAAGCTACTTTCTGATCATATTGTCCTACTTGCTTGTTAAGCCTCAGCAAAGGTCACCTGACACCTTGTAGTCTATTCTCTTTGAGCACGAAGGCTTGAAAGAAGAACTTGTCACAAACCACAAAGTTCCTTTCTGTACTGCCTGGTCTCAGTGAGACGCTGTAAATAAAACATGGATGAGCTAAAGCACAAGCAGATAGATCTTTGGGGATGATCTGGAAGAGATCTGGATAACAAAGAATTGCTTCTGGGAAACCTGGCAGGACACATCACTCTACCCTGTCCTAAGGATCATCCACATGAAGAAACTGTCAGGGACAGAAACAGGGAGTTGTACCACACAGCTCCTCCTGCCCCCTGAGATTGGATGCTTACACAAATCAAAGCAAATGCACGTGTGAACAACAAATACGCATGGGGTAGGGAGGTCCTGAAGATGCTATTTGCCAGAGCCCTATTTTGTTTTTGTCGCTAAGGTGGCCGAGCATAGTGTTCCCACTCCTGTCTAAAGCCTTCTATGAGTCTGGACTGCTTCTCTCTTCCTCCTTGTTCATCTCAGTGCACTTTGTTAAAACACCATCGCATGTGAAATGGTTAAGTCTCACACCATATTACATTGGCTTGAGTTTTCTTTAAGTCTTTTTCTGAAAGTAGTAAATAAAAGGCATTTTACTATTCATTGGACTACTGTATGTTAAAGTCACATGACTTAATATACTTTTAATTTTTTTTTTTGGTGAGTCCATGAACATGGGCATGTGTGCAATGTATGCATGTGTGTGTATGTGTGTGTGTGTGTGTGTATAGCCAGGTACATGCTTGCAGAGGACATGTAAAGAGTTGTGTGTCCTTCTCTACCACTCTCTGTCTTGTTCCTTTGACACTGGGTCTCTCACTGGAACTGCAGCTAGGCTGGCCAGTAGACATATCGGTCCTGTCTACTCTCTTCAGTGTTAGGGTTACAGGCTCCTGCAAGACACACCCAGCTTTTTACCTGGGGGGGCTGGGGATCCATATTCAGGTCTCCATGCTTATAAAGCAAGCACATTTACCCACTGGGCTGTCTCTCAGGCCTCATCCTTGGGTCTTAAATGGATCCGTTTGTATCTCTGAGTCCAACTAGCAAATGATTAACAAATATCTCAGAAAACCAGACCATCATACAGAACTCAAACCCAGTATGTCCAGATGCCCAATAGAGTCTGTGTTTATTTAGCTGTTTTCCACATGAGAGGGGTGGCACACTGGAGCATCCCCATCCGTGCTTCTTGCTTTGTGTCTATAGACACAAAGAGATCCTAGAAGATAGCTTATTGGTGAAAAATTGTTTTATTTCTTTTGGTGGGCCACAGTGCATTATCAAAAATGAGGGTGGAAATCACCCTTTGCTCCTATGTAAATACATTGCTCCTTCTTTCCTCCCTGTGTAAATACAATACACAGTGAATAAAGTGAGAGCAAGTTCAAAGTCTGGAGTCACTTTGTAACCCAGGGAAGGGCAAACCCAAGTGTGGGAAACAGAGGTGGCCAGCAGGGTGGCCCCAATGGGTCTTAATGACCCCAGGATTGGGGCTGTCAACGAGGACAACCTGCCCTCTCACTCTCTTTTCCCTACATCAGGGAACCAGACACTTCCCGAAGCTTACTAACTTTCCATCCGTGAATTGTGTCAGAAATAGCTTAAGAGACACTCACTTGAGACCGGAGACTGTGGTTGATGGCCAAGCCGTGGATCCCTAGCGTTCTAAGCTAGGTAGACTTACTCTGAATTTGAATCACCGACAAATGCCATGCTTGAGGGCTGGACCTGCCCTTGTGTGGAGGGGCATCGGCAGTATCTAGTAAGTGTCTCATTTCCATGAGCGAATTTGTTTGTTTAGTGCAGCTCTATAACTCATTTCCAAAAGTACCCAGACAGTTTAAATTTTTATAAGTTTTGCATGCACGAACAGCTTTCCTTGAATAGCTAAGGAGGAGGTAGTGTAGGGGCTAAAAGGAACTTTTCCTGTGAAAATGGTGTTTGTGGTAGATTAGCATCTTCCTGCTACGCTCCTATTTCCCTACGTTTTCAGAAGGTCCCAATTAGGTCTGGCACATGGCCACCAGCGCACAGACTCCCTGTAACAACCCTATTCGGCTCTGTTGTTGTTTGCTGAAGTTTTTTGAGTAAGTTTCTCAAGCAACAGGGTGGACAAATCCCCACTTCAGCATCCTGACTCCTTCCTGCAGCCTGCTGCAAACTCCCAACCTACTGTACTCAAAGATCTGCTAACTTCAGGCCCAGCCTGTGGGAGCTAGCTGTCAACAGTTTTTGAACTTGATACCCAGAAAGACACCCCAAACAGATGGGAATAAACATTCTGAAACCCCACAGACTTCAAGCAACAAGTCAGAAGTTAGGAGAAAATAGCCTCTTGTATGTATTTGGAAATATTTCAAATACTCAGAAAAACACCGCCAATCAGAGGAATAACATTAATGAAGTCATCAGTTAAAAAATCCTTCTAAACCTTTTTTCCCCTTGAGTCAATACTTTATTTTTTTCATCGAGGCATGCGCAAACAAACGGAAGCCCCCAGAACAGCTTTTCCTTCTTTGCCAGGATTCCCTGCTGTGCTCTCTTCAGGATAATCTCATTTGCTCATTGGGGTTCTGAGTCATCCTCTGCTGATCCATTAGTAAATACTAGCCTGCACTAGTCCCTGGAGACATGTAAATAAGCTGTTGTTATACTTGCCTTTTAGTGAAATCAATTAGAGGGCATGGGGTATCCTTGCGTTTAGTCTAACGAAGTCCTGGGTTCGATCCTCGGCACAGGTAGAAAGGTAAGAAGGCACAAGCAGATCCTGTGAGAGCTGAAGGGTGAAGCAGCAGAGGGACGGCCTGAGAGCACTGAGACAAGACTTCTTGCTAGAGACGTGTGAGAATCTCTTAAGAAGGAATGTGTTCTGGGCTTAACCACCGGAGAGGACAGGTGGTGCAAAGGTCCTGAGTGAGAGCTTGAACTGTTTGCTTTGGCTTGTCGATGGAGGACAGACTTTAAGGGGCAATCGTGGAAGCAGGCAGGGTGAGAGTGACGCTGCAGCGCACATCAGAGCTGGGAGCTGGCCTATGGGAGCATCCGTGAACACAGAAGGAAGTGGAAAGGACTGAGACACAGTTTTATTATTGCACATTCACTGTAGAAAGTGGTGGGTTCTCTAGTGACAGTATTTCCCACTATATCACAGAACTTGGTTTGTTCACTGCCCATTCCTCTCTTCTCCCCCTCTGCTATTCTCCTTTCGTTTCCCAGATAGTCCTGTTGTGTTCCCATGTCATGAGTGTGTGTGTGTGTGCATGTGTGTGTATGTGTGTGAGCAGTGCTGGAATTCTATCTTGCTATCCTTCATCCTAGTTATTCCCACATGCACTGCACGCATTCCTTTCTTATGTCATCTAGTAAGAGTTACTAGACACCATGTGCCAGATTCAGGGCAAGCTAAAAGTCTCACACTAAAAAATAAATGTCAGCCCAGTCCCCAACCGAGCAATCCACTGCATCTTCAATATGAAAACTTTGTACCCCAAGAAACCACATCTGGGGGAACTGCTAAAATATTGCACAGTAGAGGCACCAAACCAAAAGTTTAAAGGTTAAGGCCAAGAAAACTCTCTTTGTGAGTTCTAACGTTCTGCTTATAACACACCCCATCCACCAACCTCCCTTCAATTACTTCTTATCAATGGCCTTCCAGCCATCTTTAGCTGATTGAGGACCAAATAGAAGCTTCTCCCCGTGTGCCTGCTGTGATGAGCCCTGCTCCAGTTTACTGGTAGTGCATTCAGTGATCTATGCTCCGGAGACAGAATCTTCTATCTATCGGTATCTTCTGCTGAGGGCTCTACTCTTAGCCTCTGGTGGCACCGCCTCACCAGCTCTGCCCCTTCGTTAGCTCCTTTAATCATCCAACCTGTGTTTTCACAAACTGAGCTCCTATTCTTACAGTCCTAAATTGAACTTAGGATCTCAAAATAAAAATCATAGTGTTCCTCAAAGTGAAGCAGACAAGACTTAGGGAACTGTTCTAAATCCCAGGGCTATGTTGCTCAGTTGGAGAGTGCTTGGCTGGCAACCTTAAGGTCATGGGTTCAACTCCTGGGACTGCAAAGATAGACAAAGAAACACTAACAGACCAACCAGTCAACCAACCAACCAACAAAAACCCTAACACACAGGGTCCTGGAGAAGATGCTCAGAAGTTTAGAAGACTTGTTCTTCTTGCAGAGGATCTGGGTTTGGTTTCAGGACCCACATGATGGATTACAACCCTCTGAAACTCCAATTCTAGGAGATCCAACACTTCCAGGGGCAACAGGCACACATAAGGTGCATATACATGTATGCAGGCAAAGTACTCAGCTACATAAAATAAATACATAAATCTAAAAACTAACCAAACACACACACCTGAGAGAGAGAGAGAGAGAGAGAGAGAGAGAGAGAGAGAGAACAATACAAAGCTAGATACAATGTAAAGAGCTTCCTAGATATGAAGAAATTTTGATTTCAAATTCCTGTATAAATTCTTCACAGAGTAGGCAATGGCCATTTTCTTCCCATTTTACAGGGAAGTTAATCTTTCCTGTAGACATTTCTGTCTTCCTATGGATTTTTACAATAAAACCCTTCCTGTTATTTTCTGCTTTCATAATTTATAATATGGCTCATTCTTTACCCACAAGACCACAGTTCATTTGGTCACAAAATTCTGAAACGTATGTCCATGTTATTTACAGCCATCACTGAAGAAAGGAACCAGACTGCCACGTGGCCAGGGTGCCTTCCCTTGCCTGATGCAGACACCTGACTCCTGGCCAGACCAGGGTGTGAGTCCAACATTGTTTCTTGATATTTCTCTGGCAGAGGTGTCTCTGGAAATCGTCGGCTCCTCTTTTGTTCATCTATCTGACTGGAAACATGTCAGCATTGTTAGGGTTTACCACTGTGTGACGTGTGACTAGGAAATACACTTCTGCATGATGAAACTCTGTGTTATTGACAGTTGATTAAATACCACAGTGAGCTGGTTCTGTCGCAGAATTAGGCTTTATTGGGAAAGCAAACTTGTATTACCGTGACTCTCAAACCTATTCAACTGGCAGAGTTATTAAAAGCCAGGAAGTAAAGTGATTAAAATATAAAGTTAAAAATAACCTGGTCCTTAATTTGATGGTTTTTAATTAAAGTCTTATGCAGAGGAAACTTATGAAATATAAAATAGAGGGGCAGGAAAGTTTTAGTAGAGAGCATTTCATTGACAGCTTTAAATTTTGTCACTACATTTCGGACAGACTGCTATAATTAAGACAGTCATGGCCTATTACGCAGACACAGTCCTGACAACAGCCTGTAATAAAATGACCTCGGCTAGGAGCGCCTCATTTGAGCAAAGAAATAAGCCAAGACTGCCGATCTCTATCCCACTGAGCTGTAAGCACATCTGCAGCATGGGACCAGCAGTTCACAGCAGAAGTTTGCTTACAAGTTTGCTTTCCCAATAAAGCCTAATTCTGTGAGATCACATGTGTGGTTGTGTTTGATCGAGCACCTTCTGTATTAAAAGCTGTGTCAGTCTTATGAGGCCACGGTGCAAGTACCTTGTGCCTGTCTTCATCTTTTTTTTCTCTCTTTCTTTTTGGGGTTTATTTATCATTTCACATGCACGATTGTTTTGCCTGTATGTTTCCATACACATACGGTGACTGTGGGGCCAGGAGTGGGCATCGGATCTCCCTGGGACTAGCATTTCAGACAGGTGTGAGCTGCCGTGTGTGTGTGTGTGTGTGTGTGTGTGTGTGTGTGTGTGTGTGTGTGTAATGGAAGCCCAGTCCTCTTCGAGAGCCACAAGTGTTCTTAGTTACTGATCCATCTCTCCAGCCCACACTTTTTAAAAAGATAAGCAGCCAGAGTGACTTGGCGTCAGACACTTGGGTAAACGCATCACCAGGAATTCTAGCAATGCTGAAAGGAAAGCAAGAAACAGAAAGATAAGAATGGGAGAATTTTAAATTCTCAGTTCCTAAGAAAGCATTTCAGAAACAGCCTTTAAAATTTTTTCCATTGTTGCAAAGCAAGCAATAAATGGAGATAGAAACACGTTTTTTCAAAAGTCTTTGAGCTGAGAAGATAGGAAACTAGGTCAGGGAGCCAATGCATTTGCCTAATATTCACGTTGAGGACATACACACTTTAACCTTGACCTAAAATATAAACGTAGGAACAGGTCCATTAAAATCAAGTAAAGTACCAATGTGTTTCTTAGCAGATGGTCTCCCATGCCTGACGTCATAAAATTAAGACCCTCAGTGTTTCCGTGGTGACAGCTCCTTTGCTTGTCCACCAGTAATTTCTATACTGTATGACGAAATACTTAAATTTCGAATTACTTAAATTTCGAAATACTAAATTTTTAGAGATCACATCTAACATAGAGAGTCTGAGAAAAGTTCCCAGAAGTGAATTCCCTCATGACAAAAGAACCTCTCTCCAGGCCCTACCTCTTAGAGGAGGAACCTCTCAACATTGCTACACTGAGAACCCAGAGCCCAGCACAGGAGCCTTTGGGGGACAAATGTTCAAGCCATAGTACGAGCTGGATAGGTTACTGTCTTAGGCATGTTGCCTATGTCTTCTGTGGCATGCACACTGTGGAATGGAAGCCAGCATAGCTGGAGATAAAAGTCACACTCACAGACTAAAGAGAAACCGCAGACATGCCCAGCGCTCCAATCAAAGCTGGTTTTTCTCCCTGCTCGTCATCCTTCAAGGACAGTAGCACAGACCTTAGAGGTGGCCCACCTCACCTGCTCAGAACCTGTGTCCTATCATTAAACTTTCTCTCTAAAGAAGGACATTAGTACCACTAGTGCCACATCAAATACAGACAACTGAGTTAGTCAATTCTGATTGGTACTATGTTAGATTCGCAGTGAACTCGGTGGTGCCTTCCTTCACTTTTGTATTCTTTCAAGATGTTTCATCATGAAACACTTGTTATCTGCCTTCCAAGGAATTCAGCATTCAAGATGGATTTCCAGTCTGCATCACTTCCCAAGACATGAATTGACAGGCCAAAAGGCTGGTCCTCCACAAAAACCGGCGAAGAGCTACAAAGTTGTTTTCCTGAATCCCAAGCTTCCCATCTCTACATCCATGTCCACACTCACGGATAATCTCCTTCCCACCACGGCCCTTGTTGTGTTCTGCCTTCCAGCCAAACCTCCCGTTCCTTCTTCTGAGCTGCCACACAGGAGAAAAGGCTGTATGGTTGCACCTCGTAGGACTAGGAAGGTTGGGGGAGCTTGATCCAGCGCCTTACTCTTCCACTAAAGCTTACTCCTGTTCCTGCCGTGAGAACTTCACCTCAAGGCCCGATTCGCCCTGCCCTTTCACCCTGTAAAATGCTTCTTCAGCATCTGGTGCCAGCTGCATTGCCATCACAGCTCTCCTAAGCCGGACCACACTGCCACTGTCTAATATGCTCACCATGGGCATCTTGCCACATATGGCTTTCCCAGCACCCTTGTGAAAGCTCGATGCTAGACCTGGACCGAGCTTTGGATATCAGTATTTGGGGGCTATCCCAATTTCAGGCATATATTGATTTACCTTTAAGTGTAATTTCAATTGGATACTCTTACTAAATAGGGTTTTAATTACACTCTATTTTTTTTTCACACAGCAAAGCATAATATATAATAAGTAATCTAGTTTAATACAGTATAAATATAGATAGATATAAAACCACGCATATATGTAAGATGGGGGAACTCTGCTTTTTACTTTTTTCCCCCTTAGTACACACATTCAACTATATCTGGGCTAGCACTGGATTTAATGAGGGAACAGACCACACTGGTATATGCCACGTTCTTTGCATTGGCAATAATTTTTACCTTTATTTATAGTTATGTTACTATTTGCAATTAGTAACCAGTTGGAATGTTTCATTTAATACCAATAGGCTATGGAAATAGATGGACTAAATAATGGTATATAAACTGTTCGGGTGTTTGAATGATTTATGATTGATATATAAATAGCATCAGAATATTTCAGTTACAATTTAGGCATGCTACCTACAATTAATATCTTGAAATAAGAAAAGTATTTTGGTAGTCATGTCTCATTTTAATATGTTAATTTATATAAAATATGAATCAGGAGAAGAAATTATTTTAGGCATGATCAAGAAAGACAATGTACCAAAAAATGACATAGAAATATTGTTTTGAAGTTCCTCAGAGGCAACTGTCAAATCTCTGACTACTATGACATAGTTATGACTGTTCCAATGAGGCTGTACCCCTCTTATCACCTGAAATATCTTTGTCAGCAATTCTTACATTTATTAATAACTTCTGTAAGTGTGTACATGACTCCAAAGGACAGGATTGGGCAGTTATATTTAGCATACATCCTTATTATTCACAGGTGGAATTTTCAAACATCTTATAATCTTTTCAAAACCCCCTAGTCTTTGGGGACTGTGTTCATTAGCATCTTAAGAATAATATATTTCTAAGTATAATTGATTTCTAGTAGGAGCTATACTGTAATAATCAGATGTCTCAGAACATCTGATAATTATTTTTTACCTTTTCAAAAGAAACAAGGTTTGTGTTTTATAAGCTTCAAAAGTTAAATGCCTTAGAGCTTCAATTTCTCAACATAATTTTGAATGGGTTCTAACTTGTGCAGAAAATTCATTTACTGTCACCTCCCCGTTCCTACCCTCAAGCCCTTTCTCAAGGCAGGGTTAAATTTAAGCCTCTGGGCGTAATGAGAGGATTAACCAGTTAGCTCTGTCAAAGCACACCTGGTTACCACTGTTGAAGGAGGGCACGCCTGGCAGGAACCGCTGGTGCCAAGCAGAGCAGAACACTCATACATAAACAATGGTCTTTGATCCTCACACTGACCTGGGAGGTCAGCAGAGGGGTCATCATCCCTATGTAGCCGTGAATGGACAGAGGGTTGGCTTGTAGAATATCAGTGACTGACACAGAAGCCCCGGACGGTTGTATAGACATACATGCTTTCATGCACTTCAGATTGCTATTGAGACTGTTAATTAAGAACCTTTCATTTATCTCTCTCCCATGATAAAGGGTCTGCTTTGTTGGACTTCCCAAGACTGTGCGTGGAGCTGGAGATTTAATCAAAAGGCCTTAAGATGAGTGCCTTGTCAGAGCACAAACATTCTGCAATCCCAAGGAAAATACAATTTAATGCATCCAGTTAAATTGCCTGAGAGGAAATAGTGAATACAGCTTTCTTCAAGTCTTTCCCCCTCAGGCCATTCACTAAGAAACTGGTCACCAACTGCTGGTAAGAACCCATTTTGGAAGGATTATTGCTATTATTGGCATGCTGTGGTTTATGGCAACATTTTGTTAGAGACATGGGAAGTGATAATGTAGCTGGACTTGAGGTTTTAGAGAAATTATTCTTTCCCTTGTGGTTAATGGCCTTGCTTTGTCATTCTTTCCTAAATGTACTCAGGCTGAGCCGTGTGAGTGGCTGGGCTCATTATCTACTGCATTTCTTGTTGCGTTAAGAAATATGTTCTACACCAGAGTCAGCATTCAAATCAATGGAGCGAAAATATAACATTTATTGTTAGTAAAATGGAATCAAGCTGAAAAGGCGGAATGGATGCCTTACTTAAACTGGATGATAGAAATCCAATCGCTTGCCACAAGCACTTTCTGGCTGACACAGGCTCATGCTAGTCCCTTCCCGTGATTAATTGTAAGCAGGAGCAGGCCAATATACATTGCCAAATGGAGAGTAATAACCAAAGTTGTAGTATTGATTTTCCATAACTGTGGCTTTTCATACCTTGAGAAGGGCCTGCTCTGGCTAGCTATAGCAAGCTGTGCTCTGGCCCTTCCGGTCTTCTGAGTTCCATTCACTGAAAGCAAAAGAAAGAAACAGCTCTGTGGAGGGACAGGCAAACAGCACACCATGAAGGAAAGTTCTGGAGACCTTCAAAAATACTTCTGTTTGTCTCCAATAGCAAAATCAAGTCATGACCCTAAAAAAATGATGAGGTAAAAAACTTGAGGCTGAATGGAGATTACACCTATTTTATTCACATAGGAGAGATGATTTTGCTTTTTTTTTTTTTTTGAGCAGAGGTGTGTTTCCTCCCATATTTTAATTATCAAAAAAAAAAAGTAAAAAAGAAAAAAGATCAGAACATATCATTAGCTCTGCTTCCTAGTGAACCTGACTTTTCTCAAGAAATTTACATCTTTCTCTCATTTTCCGTTAAGGTTTCTTACCCTGTTTTCTCACCTAAAGAATGCTAATGAGCTGGAGCGATGAGATCTGTTGGGAGAACAGTGGACCCAGAGACGAAAGGTAAAAGGATGATTGATGGTGAGGAATTACCATAAAAGTACAATCAGGATCAGATTTTAAAATGAATTTTTAAGCAGCCTAAGAGACGCTCTTTGATTTGCAGTCTAGTGGAATGGGTAATGTCTCTTTTGGTGGATAAAGTTTCTCACTGTGTGACTTGAGCTTTTTCTGATCTTTCTGACTGGAAGTAAAACGGAACCAAAGTCTGAAGAGGCTGTTAATGCAGAAAATATCAAACACAATATTCTTAATGTCAGAACCCAGGCATAGCAGGTGAGGAGAGAAAAATAAATAGAATATCACTGTTGGTATTACTGTATCAGGTTCACCTCTCATCAGAAAGTGGGTTAACGCATACTTCTTGTTTTGTTTTTAAAGGACACACTTGTTTACATAATGGGAAAACACAAAGCTTAGGCTGGCATCAGACTGTAATCTTTCTTAGGTACATAAAAGGTTCCAACTGAAATTAAAGCAAAGATGTATTTCTTGGGCTACATATTTCCTACATAATTCTTAAGCGTAAATGCACATTAGACTAACTCTAGATTTACAGGAAAGTGGCCCAGCTCTCTGAGTGCCTTCCTGCACACTAGTGTAGTTCCCTCCATTGCTAATATGCGGCATTACTGCCAGAATGAGCAAAGTTAGCTGACAAAATGCAAGTGACCCAGTTAAACTTGCATTTCAGTGGGCAACAAAACAGCTCTCAGTATACAAAGGACCCACAATAACCCTAGGTGGTGAGGGTGTTTGCCACAGTGTAGGCACAAGCAGGCTGACTGAAGGCTGTGCTTTCTGAGGATCTCACCAAGTCTCTCCTGATGCCTTTCTTCTGTCCCTAGATCATGCAGGATATTGTATCTCGAGCAGCCATCCTGTCTCCTTTGGTGCATGGACGTCCGTAACCTTCCCATTTGCTCACCGGCAATCTAATTGTGCTGATAAACACTTGCTAAATGGACTCAGAAGTGTGCTCCTGAACACTTGCTAAAGGTTCTCAGAGGCCAAATGTTTTCATTTAGTGAGTTTCCGAAGCTGCTGCTTCATCAATCGTTTCAGTGGAATGTTTGCCCAACTGTAGATTGCATAAGAGCGGCAAACTCTCATTTCTGAGGCAAGAATTTTTATCTTACCTTTAGGAAACACACATCTCACAGGAGCTTACCCACGTGCCCCGGTTTATTGTTGGATTGAAAATACCACATTCATTTGAACATAATAGCAATGATTTTAATATAAAAATCATTGCTGAAACCTTGAAAATGATATACTTTCCTTTTATCTCATTTAATTTTTCATCTCATCTGTCTGCCTATTTGACACTCTTGCTTTTTAAAAAGGATGCTCAAAATATATTCTTTGTTTTTTTAAGAATAAACTTTGTTCATGGCCATAAGTACAAACAAGCAGCCAAACAAAAACAGAAGCAAATAAATAAAACTTCAAAGGAACACAGGGCTAATCACACACACACACACACACACACACACACACACACACTACTTGAAGTTTCCAATGTCACAAATGAGGTTGATTGGCTAAGATCCCTGTTTTCAAAGTGTTAAACGTTATGGAAATCTTTAGCACTGCAGATAGCTGCTTCGTGTGACAGTGTGCATCTCTCCCTGTCTGCTGACAGCGCCTATAATGACTTTAATCATAGATTCTGGAAACCGAACCGGCTATTGAATTGCAACAAGCTCAGTGGTCAGTGTCTGTGTCACTTTCCTGGGAGCAGGACTTTCTGAGCATCAAGGAGCCCGTTCTCATCATTCTGGAAGAGTGCTTAGCGCATTATCGCTCTGTCAATCACATCTGTGGCGCCTGAGCCAAATTAGTATTATTTGGCTCAAGACATTCCATTGAAACATGTTTGTGTGGTATGCTTATCTGTGTACCGTATATAACTAATGACGATTGTTTATGGAAAGGTGCCTGTCCAATTATTTTTGAAGAAACACGGGAATGCAGAATGACTGGAAGCATCAGGTTTTTGCCGGAGAATGCCTCAGGTAAGGGGAGAATGGCTGGAGGCTATGAGGAATCACAAGAGACAAGTCAGAGTGGTAAATTGGGAAACTGACATATCTCATCTAATATACTTGCTAACTAGGCCTTTAAAAACCTTGACATTTAACTAAGTTTGTGGAAAAGTTATGGGTTTTGTCCTTTTCTGTGGACTCTAACTCATTAATCCAGCGAATTAAGGTGTTTATCATGAATACCAACATTAGCAGGTTGGAAAGGGAGGAGTTGAGAGGCAGGTAAGCAGCTTGGGGTGAGCAGCTGTTTACACAGGCTGTGCCTGGTTCAAAGCCAAGTCAGTCAAAAATGATACTTCAAGTTATTTTCCCTTTTGGTACTTCAGGGCTTGCAATGGCGTGAAAGAAACCTTTCATTTGGCAGAGGCATTTAAATACAGCTCCTCGACAGGCTGGTGCGTTTTAGGGGGTGGGGGCCCTTTGCTGAAATAAACAAGTTTCTAGAGGATTTTAGGAAAGTAGGAAAGAAAAGCAACTTTTCAGCCCAGTTCCCCACCCATTTCCAGATCTCATGCTGATCAAGCTTGTGTCACTGAAGGGCAGAGGGATAGCTTGTGGCAAGAAGATCTTTGCCTTCTAATGGTAGTGTCTCTGAAATAGGTTCAACTTTGCCTCACACTATATTTTTTAATTTAAAAAGGCATGAAGGAACAAGATGGAACACAGGTTATTTATAATCAGAAAGTAGCATGGGTTTTCCAGAAGGTTTGCTCACAAGTGTATGGGAAACGCCCAGCCTTGCGCTCAGAGATTTATTTAGCATATGCCAAAAGAACATCATCAAGCTAAAAGCCTTCAAAAAGAGGCACTAACTTGATTTTTTTTTTACTATTAAAATTTATACTCCAAAATCAAGCCAAAAGCTGTGTTCTTTTTAAACTGTGAGGCTTATGCTTTCCATTTATTTAGATTAAAAATCCTAAAATGATGATGTATAGAGGCAGTGCCTACTGCCGGCACCACGTGATAATGTGTACAGAATTAATACCCAGAAGCCCCAGGGGCTGTTTTCACTCCCCCCTATTTCAAGCTCTGAAACGCCTATGGATCTGTTCTCTTTCTCTGATACTCACCTGTGCATTTCAGGTTTGTCTCCTCATCTGTTGTTTTGAAAGGGAAGTAGGTTTCAGTATAGAATTGTTAGCTCTGACCATGTGCTGCTTGGACAGTAACTGGTCATATGAAAAGCCATTTAAGATGCCTATCTTATAGGACATCTTTGAATCATTTGTACCAGCCTCTCAATTCTTTTCTATCAGTTGTCAAAAGGTCGATCTCCAGTACATCTTTTGTGTGCACTTGGCACATTTTGAGAAAATAATTTTAGGAAGCCATACTTTTGAAGTTCCAGTTTAATGAGGAAGAGGATTATAGCATATGGAGAAATAAGAGGGGGTGAGAACAGTGTGGTCTGTGGGTAATAGGACACATGAACAAATACTGGAAAGTTACAGTGCTATGTGTTTGTCAACTTTTTGGAGGGTTTTTTTTGTTGTTGTTGTTGTTCTGCAAAATTTTATGGTTTGCACATACAAACAGTTCTCTTTAAAGCTAAAAGGCAGTCGGAGGTATTTACAAGGACTTTCCACTGCTGATGCTTTAAGCTGACTCGTCCTGCAACTTGCCAGAAGAAAGGACCTAAGAGATCATGGAGCTGTCAGAGCTTGTGTTGCATCAGGGATCTTATAAGGGGCTTGAATCGGGGACTCTAATACTTGTAGCTGTAAATCCTCGGTGTTTTTCCATTTTCATCCCAAGTCAGCATCTGAGGTTCACTGAAGCATCAAGCTCAACTCTCCCTGTCACTGAAGGCTGGGGAGGGATATGGGGTGCACTTGACCTTATACTTGGGAAAAAGTTGGTCCTGGGAGAGCAGCAGTCACTGCCTGAGATTACTCAGTTTAAGGACAGGAAAAGGAGGACCACAGAAACAAGACAACTGGCAGTGGCTGAACCTGCAGTAACATGGAGGAGATGGTGAGGGCAGGGAGAGTTTCACAGACAGGGAACTGGAAAAGACGCTGGCTCTCTAAAGGAGGGAGAGTGAGAATAGTGTGACTGGGGTGTCACAAGTAGGTGTGACCTTGCACCCACTGGTGTGTGGAGCAGCTAGGCTGCGTTGAACCATTACAATGTTGAAATGACGGAGAAGCAAAAGGCAGTTGCCTCACATATCTGTTTTCCTGTAAATATCCACTGAAGTTGTGTTTTTGTTGCTGACAATGGAATGTCATGTGCTGTGGTTTGGGTGTGAGCAGCCTTTGAAGGTCCATGTCTTAAAGGACTGACCCAACCCCAATATGGGGGAGACATTTAGTTCACTGGAGGTGGGCCCTCTAAGAGCACTGACTGGAGAACGTGAGCTTCTCTGTCTTCCTCTGGTTTGAGGTGTGACTATGAGGTATGACTATTTGGTCCTAGTGTTTCCCTGCTGTGACTTATACCATCTGCTACACTCATCAGAAGCGGAACCAATGGTTTGTACTTTGAGCCTCTAAAAGTGGGGACTGAGCAAATCTTTTCTCTTTATAAAGCCTTGGGCATTTCGTTTTTACAACAAATTGGCTGTAAATGCAAGTAATACAAAATTGGTTGCTAGGTAGTTTTGGCAAATTATGTAAAAATATTAAGCCACAGAGTCATATGAGAAATGCTCACTAAAAAAGGTTCCTGCATATACCCAGTAATATTGGGTACCCAGCTAGACCACGGTATAACCAGGAGGTCATTTTCTGCTTGTTACTTTTGTAGACATGGCTAAGATTATAGACATATGCAAATACAATTATTTTAGGTGGAAAATAGCAAATGCGTTCAGCTGGAGTGGTTCCTGTGGCTCCCCAGTAGGCAGGAGGAGGCACCAGTCTCCAGGGGTGAATGTCCTCAGACAGCAGCTGCTTCTGTTTGCTTTTGTTGTCTTTGTTGGTTCCACAAAACTGGGCTGACAGGTGGTCTGATGACCGACCGCTCCCTCCCAGTTACACTGTGATTTTTCTATAAGACTGCAGGCTCAGAGAGGAGACACCCATTAGACAAAAGCATAGTCCCCAGTGAAGTGCACCCTTGGAGCTGCCTTTCATTTGAGGACATGTGCCTTTAAGACACACTATTGCTCCAGATCTCTAGCACTGTGGTAGACAGTCAGCTGGGCTTGGGAGGCCACATAAATAATGCTGGTGCTGGGAATCTCACAGAAGGTGGGTTTAACCTAAGGAGGTACAGGGAGACAATACAAAGAGACGCTAACATGTTACCTACGTCCCAACCTGCATTCAGCAGATGGCAGTGTTCCAGGTCTTTAAGAAGATGTTGGTGTTGGGCCAGCATAGATGAAGCAATTTTATCATACTAATAACTGACGTTACTCAGTCATTCTCCATCAGGCTGCACTTACAGTGTTAAAATGCACAAGTTAACTGACATTGAGAGAATTCTGTTTATTAAGAAGGTGCTGTGGTCTTTCCAGGCATCCTCCAGCCTCAGGACCTCTGCACTTTCTGTTTCTCCTCTAGCAACACTTCCAGTTAACATGTGCAGCCTCCTCAGCGTTTCTCTTGGTGTCTGATCTAGTGATATCTGCTGAAGCGATGATTGTTCTGCTCTATCGAGCTGTTCTGTGGAGCTCTTTATTCTCTTGCTGTACTTCATTTTTCATCATGGGTTGTGACATGAATCTATTATGAGTTGTCTATTCCCCACCTAGAACTTACTAGATGGGAATGGGAACTCTGTCTAGTCTATTTAAGGCCATGTTCCCAGCCACACAATAACTCCCTTTCCAGAGAATGGTTTTGGAGTGCCGTTATCCAAATTTACAAGGAGGAAATGAAGATAGCTTAAGCAAATTTCTCCAACTCTTGGAACTCCCGGAAGTACGGCACTGGGGCCCAGCTCCCCACTGTTGTCCATGGAGTGCCTTGTGATTCATCCTTCCCCCAGTCCCCAGAGAGCCTCAGAGCTACAGTGAGCACTGAAACAGTGATCAGGAAAACACTGTAAACAAGGACTGCAAAAGGCCACAGCAGGCCTTCTGGGCTCTAGATTCCAGTCTAGACCTCTCTCTACACATGTCACTGGCTAGGGCTGGCTCCATTTCCTCCCAGTGTGAACAACGGAGGCTAAACCCTCCCTCAGACCTGAAAACTATTGACATTCCTATCAATAAGGAAAGGCCAGGGTGGCTCTGTTTGCCAGTGTGTTTCTGAATGCCAGTATGGAGACTTATGGTCCTCTGGTTGAAAGCTCAGATCCCGGTCTATGGTTTGTGTTCAGCTATTTACTGTGGAGCAGCAATGAATGCTATGACATCCAGGGAATCTTTGCTGAAGCTGGGGCTTTCCTTGTCTTTTCAGCTCACTAATCAGGGATCAGAAGTCTGAAATCTCAAGCCCTGTGTCTTTCTAAGGAGGCATGGAGAAGCTTCCAGAAGGAACATCTCAGTCCGTTAAACCTGCACCTAAGGGGTGCTGGGTCTCTCGGCCACTGGGTCATCAGCTGAGTGGCAGGAACTAGTCTGGGACTTTAGTTCACACAACTTTTGCATTTGGTTTGAGACCTAGAACACTGGGTCTGAAGGCTTAGATTGAAAACATTGAACGAGAGTGACCAACTCAACCTATGAGAACTTGTACAACCAACGCAAGGAGCTGAAACTCACAGTGAAACTGAAAGGAAGAGATCAACTATAGTATGTGGGTATAATGGCAAATCTTCATGGTTTACATGGCTGGACTTGTAAATCACCAGGAAGTGGGACTCTGGATATGCCTCCAAGAGTGTTTGCAGAGAGGTTTGACTGAGGAGAAAAGATCTATCCTGAGTGTAAACCATACACTATGGTTCTAAACTGAATTTTTAAAAAAGGAGGTATTCCGCTTTTTCTCTGATTCCTAACTATGTATAAAATATGACCAGCCAGCTCATACTCTTGCCCGTATGCCTTCTCTGCTATGATAGACTGACTATACCATTTATTTTTCAAAAAGTCTTTACTTACGTTATTTTTAGCAGTGCGTCTGTGTTTGGGCATGCACTCCTCAGTGCTGGTGCCTGCAAAGGCCAGAGGTGTTGGATACCTGGAGGTGAAGCTATAGGGAGTTGTGAGCCACATGATGTGGATGCTGGAAACTGAACTCGGGTCCTCTGAAAGAGTAGCACGGAGATATCTCTCCAGCTCCCTGTATCACTTCTTAAAGCATAAACCCAAGCAAGCAAGATGCTTCTTAAGTTATTTTGTCAGCTGCTCCATCACAGCACTAAGAACAGAAAGTCAAACAGTGGTGGGTAGGGTGTTGATCAAGGCCTGGGCATGGAAGTGAAGCTAGGAATTCTGCTAGTGTATCACAGAGCCATCATTCAGCACAAGGATGCATGAGTAAGATGCTGTTGCCATGACGAAATGCTTGAGAAGACACCTTGAAGGAAGAAAGATTACCTTGGATAATGGTCTCATGGCCTTCATTATACACTGGCTGGCTCCTTTGAGTTGAAGTCTATAGTAAGGAAGAAAGGTGATACATTGTGCTGCGGGGGGGGGGGGGGGGGCAGGAAAGCTGCTTCTCTCACAGCAGCCAGGAAGCAGGAAGACCAAGAGGAACAAAGTACACCCTTCAAAGGCAGACACCCATTGACCTCCTTCCTGCAACTGGATGGTACCTTCTAATAGCCATCCAGCTAAAGGTGACTGGCCAGGGTCTAACCTGTGACTAAAGTTAGCACCCTCTGGATCCAGTCATCTCACAAAAGAACTATGAGATGAGAACTAAGACTTCGGTATATGAACTTTCAGGACACACTTTCCATCATAGTGGGATAGGAAGAAGAACCTAGGGAGGCATTCTACTCTGTGTACAGGGTCATCGTGCCTGGTATGACCTTGACGAAGGTGGAGAGATCATGATTTGCAGCAACAGAGTCAGCTAAAGTGATATTGATGTCAGAGAAGGCGGGTATTAATACATAAAAGAAATGAAAGAGATTGTGTGTGTTTTTATTCTCCCCCAAACCCAAAGGAAAGAAGACTCTCCTGCTTTTTATAGCTCACTAAATTTCTTCATGTATTTAACAACAACCATAAAATGGCTCAAAGTCAACTGTACCAGGTACTGAGTAACTATAGGCTGAGGTGACTCTACCAAGCCAAAATGGTGTTTTTTCAATTTATGATAGAACTCTTTCAGATAAGAGATTTTTGTTGTTGTTGTTGTTGAATACCCAGACTCACATTATGCTGTTTTAGAAGGACACAGTTATTCAAATGTTTTGACACTTTCAAAATAGGGAAAGATGCTTTGATTTACTTCAGCCATATCAAAAACATTGAAAAACCGTTGTTAAACTATTCAATGTTGAAGAGGTGATAATCTCTTCTCAAATGCTGCATGCATGTCCCTCTGTCCTACTGTACTGGCTGGCTTTCTGTGTCAACTTGACACAAGTTAGAGTCATTAGAGAGGAAGGAGCCTCAGTTGAGGAAATGCCTTCATGAGATCCATCTATAAGGTATTTTCTCAATTAGTGATCAATGGGGGAGGTCCTCGGCCATGGTGGTGCCATCCCTGGGCTGGTGGTCCTGGGTTCTATAAGGAAGCAGACTGAGCAAGGCATGGGAAGCAAGCCAGTAAGCAGCATCCCTCCATGGCCTCTGTGTCAGCTCCTGCATCAGTATCCTGCCCTGCTTAAGTTCCTGTCCTGACTTCCTCCAGTGATGGACTATGATCTGGAAGTGTGAGCTGAATAAATCCTTTCCTCCCCAACTTGCTTTTTGGTCCTGGTACTTTGTCGCAGTAATAGTAACCCTGACTAAGACATCTGCTGAGAGATTCTGAAGTGTGTCTGGGAAGCAATCTCCTCTATATCCCAATTTCAAAGTGCACTGATAAGTGGCTCTGAAGCCCCCCTTTTTTTCTTTAAATGTAGCCATCTTCTCTGTGTGTTTTCCATTCAGAGCCTCTTGTAACCCTGCTGACAGGCCCATGCTTCAGAGCACTATCAAATGTTGATTCTCCATCAATTATAGGTCACTGATTCTCCATTGATTATAGGTCAAAGCACAGGGACTTCTAATAAAACAGGAGAGTGCTGACTACACTGAGGTGGTCTATTGACAGACACACATATTTACTGAGCATCTACCTACTCAGTTATATTAAGTACTTGTTATATTTAAGGCTATGCAATGCAACTTGTAAGCATCAGCCATGACAGGTACCATACAATGTTATCTCTGAAAGTCTGATTAACTAAAATAGATCAAGCATTTTAACTAAGCCTAGTGAAAATACAAAACCCAAGATGACAACTGGGAGTTCTAGTTTCATGTCATTTAGAAAGATCCATAGTAGTCACTGGGTATCTTGCAGAATAAGGACAGAATCCAAGTTGCCACAGTAATGGTTCCCACGGTTAATCATCTTTTTGGTATTTAATGGAAGATTTCACATGAAACATGCAGATACTTATCATGATAAATGGCTTAATTATAACGATACATGGGCCCTGCATTTCCCCAGGACTTTCCTGTATGTTTCTCACATGTACTAAACTATAACAAGAATACACTGAAAGAGTAGTTCTCTCTAAACATTTTTTTATTAGGAGTATCAAATGTGTTAAATTTGCATATACATTATAATATAAATTTTACATTGAGGTCTGCCGCCCACCTCCATAAAGTTACACCATTAAATCATCTTCTCTTGATTAAATGACCTGTATAAGTTAGAGGTCAGCACTGACGAAGGTATCACAGTCTAATCTACTGGTATTATCACCCCAATTATCCCCAGTTACCATTTTCAGGAGGTACCTAACAGGCTAAATGAATTTCTAAAAATGATAGAAGACAGTATTTGCTAAATCTAGCACAAACTCCATTTGTCTTTACTTTCCAGCCATGACCACTACCTGTCCTTCCCACATACGCCCTGGTTCTGCATTAACAAATTTTTACTTTCTCTTTGAGAAAGTAAAGGTTCTGAAGGTCCCTTTTTTGACAATAATGATGATGATGATGATGATGACGATGATGACGATGGTGGTGGTAATTCTTATTATCCTGCCATTATGAAACCCATGTTTTTCTCCTACACCAAATAATCAACAAAACCATGCCCTTAGAACTAGCCTTCACATCAACTTGGCCCATTTTGGATTGCTCATCATGAAGTTGAACTGTTGATAAACCTAGAACATGATTGTAGGAAAAAGAAAATAAAACCCACATTGTGAACACTTTTTTTTTTTTCATTTTACAGTAATAGGACATCTCATCTTGATTCCTGCTGGATGGAGTGAGTCTGCAGAGAGCACAAGAGAAGATTATGAGGTTTTACAAACACAAAGGAAGGCCAAGTTCTCCTCTTTACCTCTGTATAAAGAGCCTGCTGTCCACTGCCAGGTGAACCAAGAATCAACCAGCAGGATCTGGTCTGATCTCCTCTCTACCTTCCAGCCCTGAGCTCCAGAACTAGTGGGACTGAATGGTCTGACCTCCTGAGCTCCCCTGGGGCGAGACTGAATGGACTGCCTCTGCCTCTTCTATTGGAAATGCTGATTTCTTAGCAGTAGCTTCCCTTGGAAGGCTCTGTCTCCCGTATACTCCTCCTCGATCTGGATCACTAGATCCTTGAAGAAAGTTCTTTCTTCTCCTAGAAACATCCAGCCACAAGCAAATTTTCTTTTTTGCTATCACTGAGCTTCACATCTTAGTGTTTGGTTTTGACATTTACTATAAGCCAGGACTATGTGAGATATCACACATTATGGAATGTGATCTGACTTTATGCTTATACAAACCTATGTAACTAACTTTATTATCCCTGTTTGAAAGAGAGAATATCTGGGTTCCAATATAGTGTAAATTACTTACATCTAAGGGTTCAGCTTCCAAAAACTGTATTGCAACTCTGGAATTATACAGCATCATCACTGGCAAAATGTTTCCACAGCATCCAATGGCCTTTATTATTTACACAGCATCTGCTGGCCTTTACTTCTTATCAGATAGCCTGCTACCTAGGACCATGGAACCTTGAATAGGATATATTACCTATTGTGCTGGACTGTAAAATGGCAGTTATATAGAATCAACAGATTAGTATGTGTAAAAAGTAAGAATAATGTACAGCCAATTAAGACTGTCATATGGGTATTAGTCATTATTCCTACTGGTTAAAATAGTAATAGTAGGATTATATGTGTTTGAGGGTTTATTATCTACCTCATACACTAAAATGAAAGATTCTCAAAGACAGAGACCACTTTATAACTCTTTTATTCTCTTGTAAGAATAATGTCCCATACAGAGTAAGGGCTTAACAATTCACTGATGAATGAATGATAAATATAAATGACAAGAATGACTGTTGAGTTATATTGGACCATGCATCCTTCCCCACACAGGGAACTTACAATGGTTGCTGATCCATATCTTCCTTTACAGTCCCCTCTTCCAGGAATTGGGGACTTGAAGTTGTGAGTGTGAGAACATAATCTCTGGTATACCTGGTCCAACACTCCCACATGCCCACCTTCATGCTGGTGGCTTTCTTCTCTGACATCGTCCCACAGGCATCACAAGTGACCCAGTCATTCTGCATTCATTGCCTTTGGCTGTTCTTTAATCCCTGTCTTCTTCACACCTTGAGCCTGTCCTTCATCTCATAGCCACTGGCTACCTCTGGGTAGGCAATACCTGATTACACATTCACACTAACGTGCTATTTAAAATGTTCAAAAATCCATCTCTAAAATTCTATGACCCCCTCATCTAAGTGACTACATTTATTTTACAACTTTCTATGCATATGATGGTGTTCAAGTATTAAAAAGTACAAATATCCACGCTTCTGTTGATAAAACCCTAAATCTTTGTATCTTCTGTGGTAGAACATAGGAACCAAATCCCATCTCCTTAGAAAAAGAGTTGGTATTGGGAAAGCCTTGGAGAATCTTTATGCTCTCCCAACAATCTGGTGCTCTCTGCCCCATCCAACCGGCTCGGTGCTGTAGAAGCAGGAGCTTCATCGACAGTGGGGTAAGTGGAGGGTTTACCCCTCCTATCACCTATGAAAAGTGTCAGCCTTCCTTAAAGAAAACACCAGTGACTACAGTAAGGAAAAGCAAGCAAAGTAGAGATGGAAAGTGCTAGAAATTGGGGTGAGGGGAGAGAAATATCAGTGAGATGGAAAGGAAAAGCCGGAGAGCTACCAAAGCAGAGAGGAAAATGGAAAACCAGAGAGGCTGATCAGAAGCAGTGAAGGGTCAAAGACTCTACCAGCCAACCTGTGATAACCGAGCAGGAAAGGGAACCCGAGCTAATGAGAAAACAGATTTGGGAAGACGCGAAGGAGGCACCATAAATTACTCCTGTGAGAAAGAATGGGTGATCCAAATAAAATATAATTGATGTTCTTCTAGTTAAAATTACTTATGATATTTTAAAATTAACCATACTATAGAAAAAGTACTATTACACAAAACCAACTATTCTATATGTGTCTAGTAGAGACATACCTTAGTAAGGATGTGGATGCAGTAGGTCGGTTAGTCTGCTGTCTTCTAGAACACAGGACTAAGGAGACAATGCTGGGATCTCCCCAGTGCTGCCTCGTTATGCTGTGCACTGCCTTTGGCAATATGAGGACTCAGTCATAAGCTAATTTCCACTATAAAATAAGGAGTGATTTAAGTCCTGATAAGGACAGCTATGATCTTGCTCCTAGGCATATAATCTTTATGTTCAAATAAACTGATCTTCATTTTCCTCTCAGAGAAGCTGAGATCCTTCCCACTTTAGGCAGGTGATTTTGTTCTGTCGTCAGACTGGAGCCCCCTCCCCTGGTCTCAGTGTTGCTTCAATATCACTTTCCACACTGGCTAGATGAAGTGCTAATGGACCGGGTGGTGGTAGTAGGTCTGAATCTTTGACAGGTAACTATCACCCGGTGTCCCCTGCCGTGCGGGTGGGACTCAGCGTTCAAGCCTTCTCCTTTGCCTATTGAAAGCTGCAGACTTACAGTCAGTTTCCATTAGGGAGGAATCTAGGTAAAATGAAGCATACAGCTGGGAGCAAAGAGAAGTAACCCAGAACTGTGCACGGTGTAAAGCAGATTAGGACCGCTAGGTCTCTACTCATTGATAATGCCCCCTTACAGCAAGTCTCTCAGGGTACGGCGGCCATTTTCATGGTAGTCACCGTCTCTGTTTTTGTTCTGAACAAAGGTGTCCAATGTGTGTACTCACGTAGCCCAGGCTGGCCTTTATGCCACTGTGGCTATAACACTGAACTTCTGATTCTCCTTCCTTCATCTCCTCAGTGCTAGGATCATAGCCATGTCCCACTACATGCAGCTTGCGCACTGCTGGGGATTGAATTCATGTATTTATTTAATGATGGCTGTCCTCGGCATTCCAGTGTTACTGCTCTGAGGACAGTTGATGAAATGTTGACAGAAAGGTGTGGTCCCTGGCAGGGCCAGTTTTATTGTCACTTTCCCGTATTTCTATATATTGTTTTAGAAGCTAAGCTATTACACACACGCTCTCCTTTCCAGTGGTAATGGTGACAAGGGAAGATGCTGGGCAGTCAGGTCCAGACTGAGGGATGAGATAGAGTTCTTGGGATTTTGTGATTCTCGTTTGGCAGCCATAGCTGCCTGGAGCTTTCAGAATTCATATCCAGTGATGATGTTTAGCTCTTGGGGCCTCTTATCACAATGGGACATCATGGACACAATTCTGCCTGCACTGGCTAGATCAGTCCATGTCCATGTCACGTTTAATATTTAAACACATTTTAGCATCATTTGATGTTTCCTCGGTGGCCATCTGCAAAGCCAATAGGAATAACAGTGTTCGTGGATCAGGACAAATGCACAGAGAATCATGAGTTTGAACAGACCTACTAGGAAGCTGCATCTATTCAAACACCTGTCTTCCCCTCCCACCATCTGTGCGGGCCCTGTACCCTTCAGCCCCACTGCTTGCCCTTACAATTATCCTGTCAAGACGAGGGCAGCTCAGGCGGCTTTGATGTGGCTTTAATATGGCCAGTTGAGTCTAATGATGACTTCCTTAAATAACAATGGTTTTGCTATTTATTCACATCGGTGTGCCTAAGTCTACTGTGTGAGGAGCCCATCTGAGGGCAAGCACCAGTGTGTGTTCTGTAAAGAGGCTATCAAATGTGCAAGAAGGTAGGCCTTCTAAAGCTGTAAGTGACATCGGCAGAAGGAAGAGTAATTCACAGGTCACAGTGATGTTCAAAGGACATGTTCATATTTTAATGCATTACTAAGAATTCTTCCCGTCAAATTCTCAATCTGTGACTAGAAGTTGTCTACATAGAACCCTCAAGGAAAAGAAAGATAAAAAGAAGTGTACTGTGCACCCTAGACCTCTTCTGTAACTGGCTGTACCGTGGCAGTGTATGTCCTGTAGCACAGATATTTCGGGTGAGTTTCATTTCACTTTCCAGGGCTGGGCTACTGAACCCAGATTCTCATAATCCTATGCAAAGCTCTACTGCTGAGCCACATCACCCATCCCAAGGTAGGGCTCATAGGACTCGTATCTTGGATTACAACAGACTACATGGTACAATTCAAATGTATGTGATCTTTTCTCCAATTGGTCAGAACATTTACCTGGTGATATCGCTTCAGTGGGTATGATTCAACTTCTAAGGCCTCAACTCACCATGAGGGATGGATTGTGTTTTATCTCCTACAGAAGGCAAAACACAGAAGCCAGGGCTGGAGAGAGAAGCTAGAAGATGAGAACATTCTGACTAGGATCATGACAACCTGAGGTTGAATTCCCTGCTAGTCATGTAAAACAAAAAACAAAACAAACACACACAAACACAAGAACAAAACAAACAAAAGCAAAAACAAGCAACGACAAAAAACCACCAACAACAGAAAACAACAACAAACCAGGCAAGGCTGTATGTACCAGCAATCCCAGTATTGGGCGGCGGCGGCAGCAGCAGCAGCAGCAATGTGAAAACACTGTGAGTTCTGTTTCAGTAAGAAACACTACCTTAAGGCAAAAAGGCTAAGCACACAGACGATATCTACCCAATATCCTGCTCACACACCACAGAGCATACTTGAACCAGAAGTGCCAGGTACTGAGATAGACACCTTAGAAACCCTAGATGGAGTGATAAACCGGGCGGAACTGCAGTCCATTCTCTTGGGGCTGAGTCTATGGAAGGGAGCATCGCTCACGGAGGCTGCGTGGATTCCCAAAAGGTGTACAGCACTCTTGCCGGCTTAGACTTTGGCTACCTAGTACAAACAGGTGCTGCTTCTTGGAAATTATTTCTGAAATTTAAGGAAAGTTTTAACACAAGTATGAATAGTCAGGCTTTACTTCAAGCATGACTTTCGTAAGTGGGGACATGTTGTTCAAGGGGAAAGTTGCAGTTACTGATATGGTTTATCCTTCCATGTCCCCCAGGTTTGTTAAGTAAGGCCAAAACCAGCCTTCAGTGACAATACTCAATTGCTTTCAGGAACCAGGAATTCCTGGTTTAAATAGCAAGGCACACAGAATCCCCACAAGAACTAGCAGGTTGTGAGTCCCTGCCCACCAAATCACCGCCCCTGAGCTGAGAGTGGAGACCGGACCATGCTTCCTCACCATCACGCTTAAGCTTGTGAGGTCAAACAACAAATTCAAAGGAGATAAGCTGTGTATGTCACATCAATTTCTTTGCTGATTAGATGAAATGTGCTCTGTGTTGTTCTCAAATTAGACACTCATTATGCATAATTAGCCCCTTCCACAGAACAGCTGCTGGTTTTTACAATGCTTTCAACCCAGGGCTGAGGGCATCCATTGTCGCTGTTTGCTGTGAGCAAGCTTAATCAAATCTGTGATGAATGCGTCAGTTAATGTGATGATCAAATATTGAAAGGCATTACTTAGAGAAAGCATGATAGGTTCAGCTTCACCCATGGAAGTTGAATACCAAGTTATTGCATTATCCTGGGACATTATTGTCATTTAAAAAAAATAAAGATATACTTACTTATTTTACCGTAATAATCATTTTATGATGGGTTCTAAAAAATGGAAGAGACTGTGTTGCTCACTGAGGAGGCTAAAGGTTTGAAGATACATTTGATTCTAGGATGAGCCTCACAGACCAACCAGGAGTCAGGAAATCTTGGGCTCAATGGTGACATTAAAACTTTACTAACACACTCTGTTATCTTTCCATCTGGAAAATGGGAAGACAACGAGCAAGCATGCACTGTAAACCTCTTTAAGACAGAGATCATGACCCAAAACATGCAAGAGAATCCTCGGAGTTCATTTCTAAATTTTAAACAGCATATGGTTTGTATTTGTTTCAAGATTGCTGATCACGTAGTGGGTTGAATTAGTGATGGTTTGGGGTTGTGAGAAGTTGGGAAAATGCGAGGGGATTTAACATAATTGTTACAGACACTGTAATGCCATGCTCTGTTCTGTAAGAGCCTATGTTTTCCCTTTACTCTTTTGGAGAGACACTGGAGTTGGAAATTACCACGTTACAGAGTGCAAGTCAGGAAAGAGAGACATACTCAGCCATAGAGAGGTGGATGCAAAACTGTTGCTGCAGATTCTTTTACTCCTAAGCCAGTCCAGACCACAGACATGTAGGAATTTAATATGCCGTATTTCAGACTACAAAGCCCTAAAATGATAGCAGGTGAGGAGCACCATTATCCCTTTTTAATTATAAAAGTAAATTTTGGCTAAGACTATATTTAAATTTTAGCTGCCAGTAATATCTTAAATACCTTTCAAGGACTATTCTAACACCTTGTGCTATCCCAGTCATGGCTTTTGGAGTGATGTATGTTGAAGAAATGTCTTAAAAGTTAGAGATTGCCTACGTCCCCATGTGCATGCACACAGACACATGTGCAGGTACCCCTGTGAGTCAGATGTTCGGTGTCCCCACAGGATCAGGTGCTTGAACACTTGGTCCCCAGCTGGTGGCGCTGTTGTGAAGGTTATGGGAACTTAAGAAGGCGGAGTCCTGTTGCAGTCCATCACAGGGGTTAGGGTGAGCATTGAGCCTGCCCTCCCTCCTTCTCTCCTCCCCCTGCCTTGTTTGGGGGTGCACTCTAATAGCTAGCAAGCTTGCTGTTCCTTCTACCAAGTCTTTCCTGCCTGTTGTCATATATTCAGTGCCACAGTAGACTCTGGAACTATAAGGCAAAATAAACCCTCTCTACTCTAAATTGCTTTTTTTGTTGGAGTACTTTATCGTAGCAACAGAGAGAAAAAAAAAAGATATGCCTTCCTAAACACACAAACACTAAGTTCAACAGAAGTTTCTTTGTTGTTGTTGATACACATATTTTCCACAATGAGTTAGTTCACTTTGGGAAATCTGTATGAATAGAGTTAATATTCATTCAATTGGTATTTAGGCAGAGTAGTTAAACCAAATATTTAGTTGGTATCCTTATTGATATATCCAACAGCCATGTTCCCTGATTGGTTGATGTTTACATCAAATTAGCTGCTAAAATTTTTGATTATCAAACTATGTGTATATCTATAAAATATGTTGAACATATATAAATGCATAAAGCACCACCAGCAGTAGAAGTGATCACCTATTCTGTGATTGCTTTAATGTCCTTGCACAGATGCAGCAGCGGCTCTACGCTTCTCCCTGGTGCCCTAGGACACTGGCCATCACTATTAGTCAGCAGTGGAAAACAATGCCAAGAAATGATGGCAATATTCTGTATGAAAACTTAATATCATATTACTGAAAGATAAAACTGACAAAAGAGGGAAAATGTTGTATTTAGGTCAGAGACATATAGTGAAGCAAGTCAACACTGGTTATGGCTGTATAATTTAGCACTGGATGAGAACAGAGGTTATGTCGTATAATTTAACAGTGATTGGGGACATACAAATCTTGGCTTAAGAAGATGAACCAGAAGTTATTCATCCCATTATATATATATATCATATATATATATATGATATATATGACATGATATATATCATATATATATATGATATATAATATTTAACTGGGGCTGGCTTACAGTTCAGAAGTTTAGTCCATCGTCATCATGACAGAAAGCATGGTGGCATGCAGGCAGACATGGTGCTAGAGAAGAAGCTTAGAGTTGTACATCCAAATCATCAGGAAGGAAGGAAGGAAGGAAGGAAGGAAGGAAGGAAGGAAGGAAGGAAGGAAGGAAGGAAGGAAGGGTAGGCCAGGCTTGAACATTTGAACACAGTGTTGCTCTCTTCAGAAACTGCAGAAGAGAGCATCAGATCCCATCACAGATGGTTGTGAGCCATCATGTGTTTGCTGGGAATCAAACTCAAGACCTCTGGAAAAGCAGCCAGTGCTCTTAACCACTGAGACATCTCTCCAGCCCTAGGCTTGAATATTTGAAACCTCAAAGCCCAACCTCAGTGACATACTTCCTCCAATAAGACCACACCTCCTAATGGTGATGCTCCCTGGTGACCAGGTTCAAACACATGAGTCTATGGGGATCTTTCCTATTCAAATCACCACAGTAGGAACATTTTTAATCATTTTCAGGCTAAATGGATGATATCTATCTATCTATCTATCTATCTATCTATCTATCTATCTATCTATCTATGTATCTATCTATCTACCTATGAGTCTATCTATCTATCTATCTATCTATCTATCTATCTATCTATCTATCTATGTATCTATCTATCTACCTATGAGTCTATCTGTCTATCTATCTATCTATCTATCTATCTATCTATCTATCTACCTACCTACCTACCTATTTAACACACACACTCACACACACACATACACACACTCACAAATACCCTCGCACTCTCTCTCTCTCTCTCTCTCTCTCTCTCTCTCTCTCACACACACACACACACACACACACACACACACACACACAGAGGGTACTATAGATCCAAAAGTGACAGACTATTTAATGTATTTAGACAAAACTTATTCCAAAGCAATAGTTTCCACAAGCATTTTAGAGATAAGATTTTAAGTTAAATAAACTAAATTTTAATCTTTTATTACCTGGTTAGAGAAGTGTTTCTGTCATTTTTATACACCTGGCCTTCACTGTTTCTGTGATGTTGCTATAACTAGAACAAAAACACTAATTTGACCACCATTTTTGCAGGGAGAACAGCTACATACATGTGGCTGAATTCAGAAAACTACTAGATTTCATTCAATCTGGCTCTTCAAGTTACTTTGAACAGGTTTATGATCAAGACCTTTGTTTTCTTTAGTTCTGTAAAACTAAAAAAATAACGCTATAGAATCATACTCACCTGTTTTATATGTACAGGGAAACAAATACCACTTACCACTAAAGAAAACAAATCCTTTTACGTGTGGCTGGCTTAGCTTAGGCTGTAATGACGGCACTAGCTGTGCTAGAAGCATTCTCTTTACAGTTTGCTTTTTCTGACTTGCTCCACTGTGAAAATGTAGGAGCCCTAAATCTAAAACTATGTGGGGAAAATTTCTTGTCATTTCTTGCACTGACTTCATGGATTTGTATTTTTTCTTTTTTAGTTTCCCGTGGTTCTGTAAATGTGTTTTGATAACCAGGCAAACAGAGTCTTCACTGAACTCCACTGAGGCTACAGTCACCTTACAGACCTCCAAAGCAAGCTGCCAGCAATCACAGCAGCAACATCATTTTCCTCTGCTGCCAAATTGTATTGATGGAATAGAAGAATGGATGGAGAGGTGATTATCCCAGCTTCTCCAGTGGAAAGGATGGACTGAGGTACCCTAAGACAAAGCCCAGGCACACTGGCACTTCAGGGCACCAGAAGAGCATCATAGAACTTCTAGTGAATTTCCCCAAGGATATTAAAATTATCACAGGATAGGTAATGGATTTTACTGCTGGTGATTTATCATCACCATCACCATCACCACCACCACCATCACCATCATCATTGTTTTATTGTGGTGGTAGATGATGATGATAATGATAGTGAAGATGATGATTGTGGAAGATCAAGTCCAGCACCACACACAAGATCTTCTACTGAACTATGCCCTGTCCTGACTTTCTTTCTCTTTTCCTTGTAAACTAAAAGCCACGTTGTCCTTTAGAAAATCGTATTCACTAGTCTAAAGTGAAAATTAAAGGAAGTCAGTGTGGAGTTGCTTTGTGCAGTCTAGAAAACTCTGTATTCTGTTTTGTTAGCTATGTGCACCCGGCTACATTAATGCTAAGAAAGAGCCAGGGTTCGAGTGATGGCTCGGTGAGCAAAAAAGGCTGCTGTGGGCTGAGTTCAGATTCTCAGAACCCAATTAAAATCCTGACACAACAGGCAGCTGTAATCACAGCGCCCCCTACTGGGAAACAGAAGGAGAGAAGAGAATCCATTGAAGCTAGAGGGCTTAGATAGCCGATAGGCAGAGACTGTCTTAAAGGAAAAGGGAAGCAGAGGGCTGCTACCCTAAGATTGAACTCTGACCTCCACACTGTAGCAATAGAACATATGCCTACGTTCTTATGTATGTCTGCTCCTATGTACATGCATTCATATATCCACACACCACACACCAATAGTAATAAATAATGATGATGATGATAATGATGATTATGGCAAACACACGGACATACTTAGAGAGGGACACTTTAAAACTGTATTTGTCAATCAAAATTTACAAAGGTTTTCATTGACACATTATAAATGGTTGATCAAATAGGAACAACAGCCAACAAAAAACAAAACAGGATACAGAAAGCTTATTGGGTCTTCTTCATGAACTCTGGTATTCCTGTTGAACCTTTTGTTAAGAACAAAGAATGCTCTGTTGGTGCTAGAGGTGATCCACTAATCAATTTTGATTCACGTTTGAAAACTCATGTGTCTCGTGAAGTCAGTTGAAGACAAGAACTACAGAAGATGCAGAAGAGAATTCTTCTCAGTGAGAATTTTTTCTTCTTTCTCTAATTTTCTTTTCACAGGCATACTATTTATAAATATATAATTACAATGTATTGGGTCTGTTTAATGTTGCTCAAATGTATATAGTTATAGGACTGACCACTTGCTATTGGATAACCAGTTAGGGGCTTTATCCCAGGAAGGCTGATTATCTGTTGTCTGAGCAATTATGAACTGCCTGTAGATCTTCATCTAGAGATGAGGCCATGTGAGGTTTCCCCCATCCATGCTGGCATGTCAGACAGTATTGCCATTGTTCAGTCCTTAATTATTCTATTATTCTCTCTCTCTCTCTCTCTCTCTCTCTCTCTCTCTCTCACACACACACACACACACACACACACACACACACACACACTACTTATGCCACTTGGGTAGCAATGAAGAGCCAGTTTTCACTTGAGGTCAAAACAGTGATGGAGCTGGGACGCAGCTCAATGGAAAGCACTCATTTAGCACACAGGCAGCCTTCCTGTAAGACCCTACCTACCCTGTGCAACAATGGAGCAGTGTGGCAGTGTGGCAGTGTGGCAGTGGGCTCACCTGAACTCAGACAGTCTATGCAGCAGCACTTCACCAGCCTCATCTCTTCTCATCTAATGACGAGGCAGCCTGGGCTCTCTTCCAGCTCAGCCTCTGGGCTAGCCTTGCTCTTTGTCGTCTCTGCGATCTGGGTATTAGAGGCTAGCTCTCCAGGTCTCTGTTATTGCTATGATCAAGACCACAGTCATGCATGAGTCACAGAGAACACACACCCCGTTTAACCTGAAAAGAGCTCTTCCAAAAAAAAAAATCTTTTTTTTTCCATTTCTAAAGAAAATAAATGTAAAATTTGCTCTCCTGTGGGCAGATTAGCAGCTTCATTTCCAAGTGAACAACAGAAAGCTCTTATTTTCTTTTTCCTGTAGCTGTAGATTAAGGAGAATTCAAAATAAAATATCTGCTAGGCTGTGCTTTGTAATAGCATATAAGCAGCATGCTTTAGAAATAGCTTTGAACAATATTCTTCTCTAAATATGAATGCATATATTCAAAAACTGTCTCCTGGTACACATTCATTTTTCCAAAAGTAGATATTGAATTGCAAGCATAAATTAATAGAGAAAGTTATTCCTCCCCTTGCCCCAGGTTTGGTACAGGATAGATTTTGAACTTGCCCGTGTTCTTGTGTGGGAGTAAAGTTACTGTGCAGGGAGGATTTGAATACACTGCTATGGTGAACATAAAACATCCGCTTCCCTTTCTGGCTCCTCTGTTGGGCGCTGCTTGTTTATGGGAGCTGGCATCTGAGCGAGAAGATAGAAATCCATCTTCCTTGGATGTAAGAATATTGATGTACTCTTATCTAAACGAACAAACAAAACCCTTTTGGTCTGTAGCTCGAAGCTTTCACCAGCTCTGGTGGCTCATGTCTCTCTGAGGTGGTATCCCTCGAGTCTGCAGTTCTATCTGCAAGTAGTGATGTGTCCATACGATTCGGATTTCAGCTTTTCATGGAACCAGGAGAAGAACATGGCTGGAGCTAAGACCTTACTTGGGGTTAATGAAAACCACCCAATGGATGTTGCAAGGACTGGAGTTTCAAAGCAGGACATTTTTTAAGAGCTGGATTTCGAGTTTGTCCCTCACTCTGACTGTAGCACATTGTTTAGGCCTGGCTTCTTTCTAAAGAGCAGTTTGTCCCAGGTCAAAAATATATGTGGCAGGATGTCATAAAGACAAGGAAGGTTTTATGATCAGCCAGTGAACAGAAGGTTTTTTTTTCTAAATATTGTGTCCTTGGGGTTTTAGAGTGAGACATATTTGTGTCTAACTCTAATATAAACAAACCTACTTTGGCTTCTCCTCTTTTCTTAGTGTATTAAAGAGGCTTTCTCCTAACTCTTTTATCTTTGTGTTTCTACTCCTACCTTCTAGCTTTAGAATGAAGCTTTTTGTTCACATAGATAACGGACATCTTGAAAATTCTATTTCCTTTACTTTTTAAGTGTGTGTGCGTGTCCAGGTTCCCATGGAGACCATCAGACAGTGTCAGATCCCCTGGAACTGGAGTAAAAAAACAGTTGTGGACCAACTGACATGGAGGCTCGGAGCTGAAACTGAACCTGGGTCTCCCCAAGTGCGGAGTCCCTCTTAACTGGCCAGCTACCTCTCAGGGACAGAGCAGATTCTTCTCAAATGCTTGCCCCTGGCTGTCACTGCCTCTTGTCTCAGCTTCCTCTTTAATATGCATACCCAGGTTTCTTTCCAGGCCACTCCTTTTCCTCCCAACTACCCTTTGCTGACTGCTGGGCTCCTGCTGTCCATCCTAGTAGGCAAGCAAACAGCCATCTCTCACCGCCCATCCACCTGGGGCCCCAGAAGCAGCCAGGCTCTTTCTGGGAATGAGTCCTCTACCCACTATCCCAGAAAGACATTCTCCACACAGCCTAGAACTTTCTGAGTTACTTTTAAAGCTCCTGGGCCTCTTCTATGAATATTGCTTGAAGCTGGCTTGTGTCTTTGGAGTTGTGGTAGGCAATCAAAGCCTTTGGGTTTTGTCTGCTGGAAGATTACCACTTCCTTGGGGTGAAGCTCTGTGTTCTTTGGAGAAGCTACAGTATAGTTGGCCCTCTCTGCCTGGTTCACAGGGTTCTTTCTTTCTTTCTTTCTTTCTTTCTTTCTTTCTTTCTTTCTTTCTTTCTTTCTTTCTTTCTTTCTTTCTTTCCCTTTTTCTCCTTCTTCCTTCCTTCCTTCTATATTGTCCCTGTCAGTCAGCAGACCAAGGTTCCTGCCAGCTCTCTGTCAGGGCTTTGATTTTGTCAGCCATGGCCAGGTCCTTTTCCTTACCCAGTCTCTTTTCAGCTTTGTTCAGCTGAGCTCCACTTGTCTACTAATTAGCTCTTTGGAGATTTCCCTTTTAAAACTCACTATCACAGAGGACAGGAACTGTTCAAAAGTTTTGTGCCTCATAGAAATTCCATATTCATCTCTACCCCATACAACCATATTTCTTAAAATTAGAAGTGGCAGGTCAGGCTAATTTAAGGTATAGAAGGAACATTGTGTATAAAGGGACACCTCCCTGTTCTTGATCAGGTATGGAGATGAGTGACAGGAAGGGAAGGGTCACATCACAAAACATGGACGGGCACAAATTAAAAAGAAGCCGCTGCTCTGTCTAACACATTCACATTTTCTTTATCTTCTGGTGTGCAAATATTGTGCTAGCTGAATATAAAAGTAGCACAACTTTAGGGTACAAAAAAAAAAACACACTGTAATAACATCAAGAGTGGTCTTACATCAAGGAGGGCCCTGAGGATGTCTTTGTTGTCAACTTCAGAAGAAAAGAGAGGAACAGAGGAGGAAACTGGCAGAAGGAATGGATGCCAAAAGGAACTCAAAGCATCAGGTCTGGGTGAGGTGATCGGTATTCGAAAAGAGTCTGCCTTCTGGCTCTGATCTGAGGGAATAGGCTGGCAGCCAAGCCAGAGGGCAAAGCAGCACAAACACACCTTCCGCACACTGCTAGCGGCTGCCTTGGTGCCTTAGAAACGGTGCTGGCAATTAGAAGCAAGCTAAAGAGGAGCCATAAGCAAACCACTCTACTTACAGAGAGTCTCTGCGTTTTGCATAAGTCCCGACCGGGGCTGCCCCTTCCGCCTGACCATACCTTCCCTCTGTCCTTGCTTCTCCCTTTCTTTCTGTTTCTTTGGCACGCTCTCCTTTATGTTCCCTAGTACATTTTCTACCCCTAACTCACTTCTGTTGGAAGTTGGGCTTACACCACATTTACACACTGCTAATGCCTTCAAGATGAAAGTAAAAACCTTTGAATATATTAATGCTATAACACAGATGTCTTACTTTTTCCCTTTCCTTTTTTTTTTTTTTAGGCGAGTTGATGCGGCTAATAACGATGCAGATTGTGCGGGATGGGTGTGCAGATGAAACAGGGGAATACAGATTAAATAAGGATTTCTTCAAAGCTGCACGTTTGCTTCATAATTTAACTTCTGGGCTTATCTCAGTGGTAGTAGGTGAGACCGGCATCTCAACATTGTTCTAAAACATCTTGGCATCACAGGAAACAATCTTCCAGCATGGCTGTCCTTCTTCTGAGCCCAGGAAAACAACAATGGAACACATAAGGGCTCCTGGTACCTTGTGCAGAGGTCTGAGGCACTGCTAATAACAAGGGCTCTGAGGCAGTGGATTGAAGGCTCGGCTTAAGAAGTGACGGGCATATACACTGCACTTTGTTCTTTGGAGCTATGGTCGAGTCGCCCACAGACTCTTCTGAATAGAGCATGTGGTATGAGGCAGAGGAGTCGGCATACTCTGGAATCATCCACAGGATGACATCATTATTAAACTCATTTAATCATTGAATAAAGTGGGAACTATTGATACTGGACCCTGTGGCAGCCAATCTGCCTTTTATGTCTGTTTATCCAAGAGCCCATAGTATGCCGGGGATTTTTCTCAGTCCCTGATGGGAGGAGAATGAAGTCCAACCCTGCTCTCTAGGAACTACTGTCCAGTGGGGTGGGGCATCTGTAAGCAGAGAGTCAGCGATATCACGGCTAGAGGAGGAAGGCAAGTTCTGTGTCTCTCTGAGAAAGAAGGGTACCGGGTCGCATGCAGTAACGTTACTTGTGGAGTTGGTCTTGAATGGCTGAGGAGAAGCTCGCCAGCTGGATGAATGGCAGGCCTCAAGTACTATGTAAGCATGATGAGGGGGTGGGAGGTTAAGGAATGGCTTGCGAGCAGTTGCTACAAAGCCTCAGATGCCAAGCTGAGCTTTTGGAATGCTCCTACAGGCAACCAAAGCCAACCAGAAGCCTATGAAAGGTGAAGAGCGGCCATTCCATGTTCTCTTTGGTCTCTATGTTAGCTGTGTGGAAAGAATGTTGACTATAGATACTGGGAGATTGCTCAGGACATCTGTGACTCTCTGGACCCGGGTGACAGTCAGCTAAAGATAAGGGACACAGAGAGACTTCTATTAAAGGAAGCACTTCAGCTGGATCCTCAGCCACCACTTTCCTTGACCTCAACTCTTGAGGTCAGATCTGAGGAAACCCGTTGAGAGCCTGAGGCTTCTTTCTGAGGGCAGGTAGCCCAGTTCCTGAGGTTCTATCATTCTTCCTTCCTGCGCCTGGTGTCCTTCATGAGGACAGTCACCCCTAAGTCCTCTGCACTGCTTCCCTCTGTCATCCCTTACACAAAGCACTGGTGAGAATAGAGTCTTCATAATGTATGACTAAATAACTGGACAAAACCAGACAGTGAGGGAAAAAATTGTCATTTAATATAGTGGTTAGCAGGTTAAGATTTCCTTGACTTAAAAGAGCTAAGGTGACTATTGCAAACAGTAGCAAATTTACCCTCTTGTGTTTGAAGATCAGTGGCCATCACTGTGTAGAGATAAGAGTAAGTATACTACTGAGGTAGTGATCTGTAATGGTGACAAGTGTCTCCGAAACCACACACAGAGCATGACTCTGTGGTATCAGACAGACTGGCTTCAAAGAGGGACTGCACAGGCCTGGTGTGTTTTGGAGGTGGCAAACTCTTGATGCAGGAAGAGCTGAAAAGCCATTCCTGACTGCAAGGACCAGTCATTTGAGCAGGCTATGTCCTGTAGAAGGAGATCTGACAGAGGCATTTCTTTATCTCATGAGTGCTGGGAAGGAGAATGGAGGCCTTTAGGGTAAAGGGGCCAGACTGAAAGAGTATGACAGGGACCAGTTTCCTGGAGACTGACACAAACCTACTCACCCTTAGTCTATCACTGCCTGCCCAGTATGCTCTAGTCTGGAGACTACTAAGCATTTCTGCTGCTTGGACCTACTCTTTCTTGTACACTCCACTTGGCTGGTTTCATTTAAAAGGGGCTCAAAGGATGCCTCACACTGTGTCTTTAAACACAGTTGACATGACCATCTGTCAAGCACTGAGGGTGTCCAGGAGAGAGTGCTTGCCACAGTCATCTGGCCAACTGGCCCTCTGCTGGACCCTAATAATTACATTATCAGAGCAGGGATGTTGTCCAGGCTTGAAACTCCAGACATCCCTAATGGATGAGATGAGGGCAGAAGAGGTCAGGGGGGACAGACAGGGATGAGCTGGCCCTGACAGCTGTCTGAGCTGCCCTGGAGATGGGACCTCATAGCTTTGAAGGCAGTTTTTGAAATCCCACATAGAATTCTGACCACTAGACTCCCTGTGGCTTTACAGTGTCTTCTCAACCCCAGAGAAAGTCCCCTGGGCAAAGCCACTTCCTTGAAGAGAATGAGCAAACTCCTTTTGAAATGATGACAGCATTGATGACAGCATTAACCCTTTGCTTATGAGCTTTAATGAAGGCTGGGAGTCCCCAGAAGCTGGGATTGTTTGCTAAGCATCTGCCTGAGTGGAAGTGTCCCAGCAAGAATGGGCACAAAGTGCACCCAGCCAGTGCAGAGCACCAAGGAGCTTTCTAAGAACAGCACCACATAAAGAAAAGAATATGAAGGGTTTTCTGTCCTTACATAGTTAAATAAAAATGTCTCCTGTGGATGACAGTTGAACATCGTCTGTGTAACTTCTAAAGGAGAAAAATGAAAAGCTAGAAGATCACGTGGAATAGATTTAAATATCATCATCATCATCAACAACAACAAAACGAAGCCCAAAACCACAAATGCAATCTTCCACCAAAAATGCACCCCAGGCTTTCCTAAATTCTTTTTACACCAGGACTAGAAGTATTAGTAAAGGGAATAGGTTTAGATACTTAAATGTACCATTCATAAAAGGTCTATCTTCTTGAGCAAGAAAATCGTACATTACATTGAGAATCAGCCACCCGTTCAGTACTGTGTGCCTTTTAATTTCACTCTAAAGCTACTCCAATAACAGCCACACCAGGAATGAGATACAAATGACTACACCGCGGTGAAGTAAGAGCACTGACTAACATGAACCTCTAGGAGCTGAAAACTAGGAGCGGAGCTCCATGTACCGGACCTGCAATGCAGCAGTGTGAGAACAAACGTGGTCAATTCCAAAGTCGCGGCCTCTTGTCCCACTTGACTTTGAACTGTGCTTTTGACAGATTGACTTCACTTATAAACAGAAGAAAGACAAGAAGGACAGGGCTAAGGGACACCCTGGGGACACCAGAGTTAAGAGCCTCTCTATTCTAATGCACGGTGGAAACGGTGATCGGCTTTCTCCCCTCTGGGAGAAACAACTCTTTTTTAACACTCCATTTTCCATTCCCCCCCACCATCCACCCTCTGTCTGTTCCACATCCCACACCTCCTTCCCACCCCACCCTGTTTCCACATGGATGTCCTCATCCCACACCCTACCTGACCTCTAAACTCCCTGGGGCCTCCAGGCTCTTGAGGATTAGGTGTATCATGTCTGAATGAACACAGACCTGAAAGTCCTCAACTGTATGTGTGTTGGGGGACTCATATCAGTTGGTGTATGCTGTCTGTTTGGTGGTCTAGTGTTTAAGAGGTCTCAGGGGTCCAAATTGAGACTGATGGTCCTCCTACAGAATCCACCTTCTCCTCATCTTCTTTCAGCCTTCCCTAATTCAACAAGAGGGGTCAGCTGCTTCTGTCCATTGGTTGGGTGCAAATATCTGCACCTGACTCTTTCAGCTGCTTGTTGGGTCTTCCGGAGGGTAGTCATGATACATCCCTCTTTTGGGAGCACTCCATAGCCTCAGTAATAGTGTCAGGCCTTGGGACCTCCCCTTGAGCTGGATCCCACTTTGAGCCTGTCACTGGACCTTCTTTTCCTCAGGCTCCTCTCCATTTCCATCCCTGTAATTCTTTCAGACAGGAACAATTTTATGGGTCAGAGATGTGACTGAGGAATGGCAACCCCATTCCTCACTTAATGTCCTGTCTTCCTACTGGAGGTGGGCTCTAAGAATGAGGACATCCTGAGTTTTGCAGGCAAATGGTTGGAACTAGAAAATATCATCCTGAGTGAGGTAACTCAGACCCAAAAGGAGATGCATGGTATGTACTCACTAATAAGTGGATATTAGCCAAAAAAAAAAAAAAAACCAAAAAAAACAAAACAAACAAACAAACAAAAAAAACCCAAAACATATAGAATACCCAAGATACAGTCCACAGAACTCAAAAAGTTCAACAAGCTGAAGTGCCCAAGTGAGGATGCCTCAGTCCCACTTGGGAGAGAGAACAAAGCAATCACAGGTGGGGAGGGAGGGAGGGAGGGAGGGACCTGGGAGAGAAAGTGAATGGGGTGGGGGGACAGTAGGGGGGCGGAGAAGGGAACCTGATCTGGTATTGGGTGACCAAAAAGGACTAAAGCCTTGAGGGCCAGCAGAAAGAATGTAAACAGGCAACCTCAAGAAATAGGAGGTTGGAGGGACCCTCCAGAATGCACCAGACACCTGGGAGGTGAGAGATTCCCAGGTCTCAAAGGGAGGGACCTTAGATGAAATGCCAGACAGTAGGGAGAGGAAACTTACAAAGCCTACCTCCAGCGGGGAGAAGAGAACTCTTATGCAAATGAAGAAGGTCCTTTGATGACTTCCAGGAATTAACTAGAACCCTGCCTGATCCTAAGCCAGCTGGAAGTTTGACAGAGAGAGAGAGAGAGAGAGAGAGAGAGAGAGAGAGAGAGAGAGAGAGAGAGAGAGAGAGAGAGAGCGCACTCTACCACAGAACATAAATGAACAGCCAGAAACTCACCGTGTAATAGTGACCAACGGCTAGAAGCAGCCCACAGAATGGTAGCTGACACTATAGATAGGCAGAACCCCTTACCTAGTAGCCCTGCAGGAAATGAGCAGGCTTACTTCTCTCAAAGAGCCTGGAGCAAAAAGAAACACTTAGCACAAATGTATTTGAGTATAAAAATAGCGTGTGAATCCTGAAAAATCAGAACATGTAAAACCAGTTACAACCAGATATAGGAGCCCATGCTGAGCCCACAGCCAAGGTGGCTCCACTTAAAATCATCTCAGGATTTCACCTGCCAGGCACAAGCACGCACGCAGCTGACCACAGTGCTGGCCACCCCAGAGGTCAGCTCTCTTCCTGCCACCCATTTCTCTAGTAAAAGACAAGATAGTAATTGCAGACTTTGGCATGTCAGAAAGATTTAATTAAAACATCAAATCACCCTCTGCTGAATGTTTTATTTCGTCTAAAAGAAAAGGAGATGGGTTGAACAGTTTTGACTTTGTGTTTAAATAGTGTACTTGAAGGATTCTTTTCCTTTCAGGTTAACTGGACACATAACGTAGCGCGTCATCATGCTAACTTCAGAATTGTGAAAACAGGAGACAAGAAAGGAGGAAACATTTTAATAGACTTTTCTTTAAGAAAATAAAAATTCAATGCTATCTCTTAATTGTACTATTATTCTAATATTGAGTATTTTAGTATGATATAGAGAAAAAAAAGTCCAGTTATAAGAAGTTATTTCCTCATGGAAAATTCTGCTACTTGTAACTAAATCTCGCAAATATTTAAGATGAAGACAGATCCACCAGGCTACTGTTTTTGCTATGATAAAAGGCTTTCTCTGTAGCACCATCATCATAAGCAGCATCAGTTATCAGCAGGAGCACGAGGGTAGTAAATAGCTAGCAATCGCTAAGTTTGGTTTAGGGGAAATGGACAAGTATTTCCAGCAGTGCTAAAGAGCCCAATGTCTAGGCCAGCAGACAAGTTCTCAGTCTATTTCTCCCGCTCTAAAGGCAGAGAGAGGTCTTCCACGGCCCCCAGGTGCCTCTCTATTTTGGTCATAAAGAATCTTTCTTGGGTACATACAGGCATATGTTTCAGGTGGAGCCACGGCTGAGCATATGAAGCCCATGTTGTGCATACCTGACAAGGTCCATAAACTGAAAGGAATTCTGCTCACTGTACTCTGAGCTGACAGTGAGGACTGTTCGCTCTCCCTCCTCCTCGGCTCTGGGAGCAACACTCACTCTCCCCTGCTCTGTGAGCCACACTCAGCTGTAAAGCCACACAGTCATGAAAATACACATTGTTTCCATTCACTCGGAACACATTCGAATGTGGATCCCTGCAGCCAGAATCCCCGGTGTGTGACTGCTTCCTGTTCCACAGAGATGTTTTGTTCTCTAGCCTCACTTAAGACATGCAACTTCATTTTTGAAGCTATGTTCTCTTCTGAAAAAAGTACTAAAGTGCTAGGATTCTTGGGAATTAAGTGTCCCTTGTCACAGTGGGTTGAGAGAAGAGAAGCTTAGCTGTGTTTGTAAAATCCCTGATGTTCAGGTATGATGTCAGTCGGGTATGGTGAGGACCAGTGACTTCAAGCCAGTTAATGGACAGATGTGAGGTGCAGAAAAGTTGCACTGCTCTTGGAAATGCTCTGTGTTAGTTTCTCATGGATGACTAGAAGTGGTGAAAATTATAATTAGAAATTATGCAGGATCCAAAAGAAAATGCCATTTCTGTGTCATAAAAGGAACGTGGGCTCTACCTGTTCCCTTCTGAGCTGAGTTGTTTGATCAGCTTTTCTCGGTCTCTGTGGATGTCCTTATAGAAGTCTAATTGAAGGACTCCTGTTCTCTTTTTATTTTTGCTCTATGAAAAATGTATTGGAGATGTCTTATAATGAACTTTGATATGGTGAAATGATAATAATGTCCTAATTATATATAAAAATGTAATTACACTTGCTTCTATTATAGAAAAACTCCCTTTATAATGAAGTGTTATGTTGGAAAAAGATTTTCATTACAGGCGGACTCCTTGACTTGTTAATTTGAACTCTGATTCATCACTTTAATATTAAAAAAGTTCTTTGTAAGTTACTTTTGATGTGTCTCATTTATGGTTCATTTCACTTCCTGGGCACCACAAGGAGCCCACATCCAAACTTCTTTGAAAGACACTTAAAAATACATCTTTCAAAAAAGAAGTTCTATAGAGTAAGCCAGCAACAACCAAGTAAAATATTACTGACTTGTGCTCACACTGAGCTGTGAAAACTTTTGTTTTAAAATTTGGAAAACGTCCTATTTATACACAGTTTCTTAGAGCTTTGCAGCACCTGGGTGTGACATGTCACTAGGAGGCTACTTAAGCTAGTGTTTAGCCACTGATTACTCTTATAGGTGACTTTACGACCATCTAGTGGAATGGACCTTTCTCTGTCTTTAGGGTCGCTTGGCTCATCATTTTGGCAAAATATAGGGCAAACGGTTAATCAGTCTGGTATTTTTTGCTATTTGTTAAGAATCAGGTCAAAGTCTTGGTAGGGACACATGATTTGAAACATTGTTTTAAGTCATTTTTAGTTCCAAGGCATTTAGCCGTAACGCTGAATCTATCCCCACCATCAAAAAGAATATTCCTGATGCAGAGAGATCTAGATTTGAACCATCTGAATCAACAAGAACATCGAGTTAAAATAAAGCATTCAAAATGATTACATTAAAGAAAAGAATGGTCTCAAACCACCATAGGATGTTATATATGTTTAGGGCATCATTTTCTGGATTTTAAGTAAGAATCTTTCATTAAAAAATAATATAGAAAAAAAACGATAATGTGGGTGGGACTGGAGAGATGACTGCATTTAAAAGACTGGTTGCTCTTCCAGAGGTCCTGAGTTCAATTCCCAGCAACCACATGGTTGCTCACAAACATCTATAAAGGGATTTGATGCCCTCTTCTGGTGTGCAGGTGTACATACAGAGAGAGGCACTCACACATTAAAAATTAATTAATTTAAAAGAAGATAATGCATGTTTTAAAGTGATAGGCTTTAGAATTAAGACTGGGGTTTAAAACTGGGTTTTATGTTTGATTACTCCAGAATCCTTACCTATGTTTATTTATTTATTTATTTATTTATTTATTTATTTTAAATAAGAAGTAGAAATCTTGAAAGTCTTAGAGAATTCTACTTTTAATCTTTTGGTGAGTATCCTGTTTCTAGGAATTTCACCGTTCCTCGAATGATGGGATGGAAGGGAGTTGTGCGTGCTCCTCTCTCCTCATTGTCCTGGCCACACACTCAAACCCTCAGTACATGCTCAGGTATGTGCTTCCAAGGTCTTGATCCAGTGCCCAACCCCAGAATTAGGCTTCCATTTCTCTCTGGAGTCCTTGCCATGGACTCCTGGACTTTTAAATGCTTTCTATCCAATCTGTTGTCAAATATCAGTTGGAGGTCCAGCAATCCCCAGAACCCACTGTGCAGCTACTGTGCCCTCCTCGTCATCCTTCCTGTGCTTACCTGGAGCTGAAGCCCTGAAAAGGCCTCATTCCCTGGTCATCGTGTCCATCAGACCTCTCTCATATCCACCCACATCTCCCCCAAACACAACAGTTCTCTCTTTGCTTGACATGACCTTTCTCAGAGCTCAGTCCCCAATCATATCTCTTCCTCAATCCTCTGCCTCTGAGAGTCTGGCCTTCCAGCATCATCCAGCATTGTAACACTAGCTCCAACCTTCACACGCCCACTCTAATTCTCAATTTCTTTCCTGCCTTTCAAGACCTAGTTCAGTTGGCACCACCTCCCAGAAAATGGTTGTTCTTCTAGTATTTAGAAGGACTGTCTCCTTGAGTTTTGGTACTGTTACCCTTTATAGTGTTGCTTCCACCTTAGTCTGCAGCGAGGTTGGTTGTATCCAACCCTCATCTTCACAAGACACTTGTGATTAGAGATTTTTCTCATCAAACATTTTCATTTTTAAAAAAAGATTTTTTTTTTTTTATTTTAAGAGTTTGAGTGTTTTGCCTGCAAGTGTGTGTGTGTGTGTGTGTGTGTTGCCCAAGGAGGCCAGAAAAGGGCACTGAATTCCCTGGAACAGGAAATATAAATACTGGTGAGACCATGTGAGTGCTGGGAAGTGAACTATGGGCCTCTGAAAGAGCAGCCATTACTCTAAACTGCTGAGTCATCTCCAGTGTTCTAAACTGCTGAGTCATCTTCCCAGGTCCCCACTCTTAAAATGTTAAGCATTTAAATTAGAATCTTCTCTTTCCCTACCTGCCAGCAAAGTTTATAACTTAACTGGCAGATAGAATGTCTACTCATGAAACAAAACTCACAAATTACCCACTGATTTCCTATACCAAAAAATTGATTACAATACCTAGGGCCCTTGCTCTTTGTCAGATTGAAGCACCCTTGCTGTCTGTAGAGCAGCGCACCTCTGTGGCTTTCACAGGCGATGGCAACCTGAGAGCAACTACGTTTTCCACACTGAACTTTTTGGTCTTTTTCCTAAGTGATGATGGACCCAGAGACTGTGGACAGTTCTAGTGAGTGCAAATGACACTGTAAATTTGCAAACATGACATCTCAGAGAGCACAGCCTGGTTCACCACTCCCAACTCCGACTATGATGCTTCCTATGGCAAAGAGAAGGCAGGAACCAATACAAGCACTCTTTTTAATTATTGTAATAATACTTATATTAGAGAGCCTGTTTTATGTCCCACTGAAAAGAGTGAAGTAGCAATGTTTTAAACTAGACAGTGGATATTTACTTCTGACAACATATCACTGCTTTTTAGGATAGTTTGAGTTTTTATTCCTCTTCATCTAGAGTATTCCAAATTGCCTCATGGAATCCTAGTGGGACAGAGAGATGGGTGTGGCTATGGGTCATTTCCAGGAGCATCAGTACTGAGAAGCCCTCTTGTCATCTTAGCTACCTGCTCCAATGTTCTGGATTCCTGAATGAAAGACCCACACACAGTCTTTATATTTTATATGCCTTAATCAGCTCAATATCTGGGTCACTTCCTAACCTCCATGTGGCTGATCCACATCCCGAGTTATTGCTTACTAAATCCTATATTCTATCTTGGCTGCCCTGGACCTAGCTGGGCAGCACGCTTGGGCTGTTCTCTCTTGGCTACTACATGGCAGCTACCTCCTCAGGCATGGCATCTCTTCTTCTCTACCTCTCCCAGCATGGCAGATCTCCTCTCCTTTCCATTCTCTCCTTGGCCCAGGAATCCTAAAAGTCCTGCCTCTGTCTGCCCTGTCTAGCTAGACACTGGCTGTTGACATCTTTATTTACCAATCAGAACCAACTGAGGGCAAGTTCCCAGAAGCTACTTGCATATAGATGTTCTTGTACAAACAGTTTTTGGAGACACAAATGAGCATAAAAATACAAATAGCCACATCTCCCCTTCTAGTAAGCATAGAATGTTCATTCCCATCAAAATCTGGCATTTTTATCATAATAATAGGACACAAAGCAAAACGTCTGAAACAGTTATGTCCAGTTGCCATAGAAATATAACCCAAACTAAACTGTCCAGAATAAAATACAACTTTTCTGTTGAAAAACATTAGGCAGTGGAGGCACACAGGCTACTGTAGGGGTGCAGCCACCAATAGATTCCCTACTTCTTCTGCCTTCTGTGCCACACAGCTCACACTGGCTGCTGGAGTCCGACCCCAAGAACCACATAAGAGACAGGTAAGGAAAGCATCAAAAACATTTCTCAGCTGAATCAGATCTTTAAACAAATTTCCTAGGAATCCTGCCAGATACCTTGACATCTTCAGCTTGTATTTTATATTAGCTTGTTCAATGAAATTCTCATCAAACGAAGGTGCAGAAACATCAAGAAAATCAGTATGTGACTAGTAAATACAACCATGATTTTGCCCGTGCTGTTATTTTGGGTGACGAGTTGAGCCTTACAGTTGGGAACATTATGAGTCGCGGGAACTGGTCTTCACGCGGAACCACCAGCAGGCTGTCTAGGTGCTGGGTCCCATTCTCTAGAACCAAGAGTTTCTCTTCTTCAAGTCGCAGAGAAGTGGCATCATCTGTAAGTCCGCTATGAACAATTATCGTAGGGAAACTTCGCTGAGCACACACACTTTCCCTGATGCTTCTAGAAGGGCAACAGCCAGACACTCATGTTTCTCTTACTACATCAAATGTTTATGGAGGATAGTGATCCTAAACATTTATTTTTCTTTTCTTTTCTTTTCTTTTCTTTTCTTTTCTTTTCTTTTCTTTTCTTTTCTTTTCTTTTTTCTTTTCTTTTTTCTTTTCTTTCCTTTCCTTTCCTTTCCTTTCCTTTCCTTTCCTTTCCTTTCCTTTCCTTTCCTTTCCTTTCCTTTCCTTTCCTCTTTCTTTCTTCCTTTCTTTCTTTCTTTCTTTCTTTCTTTCTTTCTTTCTTTCTTTGAAAGATTCTACATTTTATTACTGGACAAACCACACTTCCAATTTAAACATGAACAAGTCTCCAGGTTAAAAATGTTAAGCTCCATCTGGTAAGATTGATCAATGACTATGATTCAGTATAAACCCTCAGTCTTGCCATTGTGTGAATCTTCATAGAGCCAGCTTCATTTTCCTCTGGTGTCTTCTCTTAGAGTTGAACCTGACTTTGTCCCCAGTTTTCATCCGGATCCACCGAGGAACAGGACAGTTTTGCTTTTTGTTCCTTGGCCAGGAATCTCTTGATTCTGAAAGTCTTGTGAGAAGACATAACAAGGAGGCAAATCATGTGTAGGGTGCAGGACGGCAAAGGATAGAAAACAAGCTTTTTCCTTTCTAATGTTTCATCTGATAGTCTCATGACATTGGTAGAAGAAAAAGAAAACAAAAGGAGAAGACAAGAAGAGAGAGCCAAAATAAGAAAAAATGGACCCTCTGTGAACAGCAAACTTTTGCTTGCCACAGTTTGAGTCTTGGAATTTGGTGAATTGCTAGAAGTCTTTAGTCTCTGAGTCTTCTCGAGCCTCATCAGGATGATGAAAGGCCCAAGATGAACAAGCAGTGCCATGAGGAGACAAGGGCTCCTGTTCCCCTGAATTATTAACCAGGCTGCATTCAGCAGGCTGCTGCCTGCCTGCCGGCCTGTCTTCAGCAGGTGGTGGCCCTCTGCCTGTCTCTGCAGTACAGCTGTTTGTTCAGGGCCTCCCAGAGCTCACAACAGCCATTTGCTTGAGTTAAGACAGACACTGTCATTACTCTGTGCAGAACTTCACACAGGCCTTTCCTGCTAAATGCCTGAACCATCTGAGAAGCATCAGTCGGCTGCTGGAGTCGTTAATAATGTATCCATGCTTATCAATAGTTTCTGACAACTAATATTTAGAAGTTTCCTCAGAAGGACTGGGATGGATGTCTTGTTCACACCAGTTAGCTTCATTCTGTCAGTTACTGATGTTGACACTGTGCCCAACTGTGCTCTGAGAACCAGAGGTGCCAACACCACGTTGAGCTGTTTGTTCCCTTTCTTTGGAGTGTGTCTTGACACAGCCAAACAAACCACTGTATCTTGCCCACCATCTTTCCCCAACTTTACTTTAAGGAAAACATTTCTTGGCTCTTTACCTTGCTGTAGATTTGTAGTAACATAGGTTCCCCCACTCATGAATCAAGCCGACACTTTCTCATCCTTCGAGTGGAACCAACACCCATGGGAAGGCTACTGCAAAGTTCAGCCGACTCCTTTTTTGGTAACCTCCTGTGTCTTTCCAGAAAACAATGCCAAAGGCAAGAGGGCACTCTGAAGCCCTGTGACACCACTGACAGAAAGCAAAAGCTATGAGAACGCACCCAACACATTGATTTTCTATACTAGAGAGAGGAATGTGCTCAGAGAGCAATTTTTTAATGCACTGAATTATTTTCCTCAAGATTTCCTTGCAAAAGTGTATGTGTCAATGTTACTTGTCAAACTATACAAATGATATCAATGGAGCTGATGTGAGAAGTCCCATTTTTTATGGAAAATTATGGAGAAGGATGCACTTTCTTTTTCTAGAAATGCAACACACAGCAGGACACATGTGCAAGGCATCTACCTGAGAATTGGCAACATGAATGCAGAACTCAAGCTGTATTGTAAGCCACGAAGCATCCTTTGCTATGCTGCGTTTTCCTTACGATGATAAAGCATGTGGTAGATTGAACAATGCTCATATCCTAGCCCATAGAACCTGTGATACATTACAATACAAATGAAGGTCTGGAGGGCAGTGAGAACAGAGATGTTGAACAGAGGGTTCATAAGCCCTATGAGGACTTACAATGGATAAACCACACAGGGACGCATAGTCTGTAGGCAGATCTTACTTAGGGTGATCGAAGGCTTATAAAGTTTTGGAAGACTGGGGACAAGGACATCTAGGGTGGGCAAAGGTCATTGGTTGGGGCTTAGGATACCTGGAATGCCTCATTAACATGGGGAAACATTTCAGGAATCTCAGGTGCTGGCTGAACAGGTTTTGTCTGGAGAAAGGAAATTGGTCCTATAATCTAATTGCAGCTATGCGACATTCCATAAGTAGAGGTGTATGTGTAAGGCTTAGAATTATCCTGACAAGTCAGAGAAGGAGAAAGCATGCTAAAGGAGGAAGTCTCCTATATTGGGCTGAACCCAGCCATGGTGGATTTCTACCTTAATTAGCAGAGTCTTCCCACAAAGATCACTTAATTGGATACAACTTGTGTGGCAAATCACATGGCCTTCAGTTTGTGCTGCCCCTGAATTATCCAGGTGGTCTAATGTAAGCATAGGGGACAGGAAGGGGGAAGAGTCACCTTTAGAGATGCATTGCTGTGAGAATGAGTCCCCTGCTTGCTTTATAGGTGGAAGAGCTATAAGCCAAGGGATTCAGGCACCCCAGGAAATCAGAAAAAGAAACAAATGGATTCTCCTATAGAATTCTCCTGACAACTTGATTTTAATTAAGTAAGACCCATTTCTGACTCAGTCAGCAAGTTTGTGTTTCTTAAATCCATTTGGTTTGTGAAAACACGTCAGGTAGCAACAGAAAACTAATATAGTTTCCAGAAAGCATTGGTAGCATGACATTCTTAAGAGCAATATAGCTCTAGTTCTCAAAAACAACAACATATTTCCCATGTTTCTTCATGAAGAAATGTTTCTTCTTGGGACTTTCTTCAGAGAACACAGATACAACGTCTTACACACACAAGAAAGGGCGTGTTCCAAAAGCAGGAAGTAAAACACCCAACAGTGTAGGTTTCACTGAAATACATTATGGAATAGTGTTGTTACATTGTGAAGAGAACCTAATTAATGTTCTGGAAGCTTCCCCAGACAAACAAAGAGCTTGTGGTTCTTGACAGATGGGCAGACACAGACAGGTAAAATCAGAGATAAGCTTTCATAACAGTATGGATGCAGAGTGTAAGCAATTATATGTTATGAATGAGCCAATTCAAGCCAGCTTAGATTGTATTAAAGGCAGATTTATTGGGAAGCTGCTCTCTGGCAAGTTCACTGGCCCCAAGGAAGGAGGCCATGGAAGTCCCCATGGGAAGGGAGGGAGAGAGAGAGAGAGAGAGAGAGAGAGAGAGAGAGAGAGAGAGAGAGAGAGAGAGAGAGAGATAGGAGAGAGAGAGAGGAGAGAGAGGAGAGAGAGAGGAGAGAGAGGAGAGAGGAGAGAGAGGAGAGAGAAGAGAGAGGAGAGAGAGAGAGGAGAGAGAGGAGAGAGAGGAGAGAGAGGAGAGAGGAGAGAGAGGAGAGAGAAGAGAGAGGAGAGAGAGAGGAGAGAGAGACAGAGAGAGAGGAGAGAGAGACAGAGAGGAGAAAGAGAGAGAGAGGAGAAAGAGAGGAGAGAGGAGAGAGAAGAGAGAGAGGAGAAAGAGAGGAGAGAGAGGAGAGAGGAGAGAGAAGAGAGAGGAGAGAGAGGAGAGAGAAGAGAGAGGAGAGAGAGGAGAGAGAAGAGAGAGAGAGAGAGAGAGGAGAGAGAGAGAGAGAGGAGAGAGGAGAGAGAGGAGAGAGGAGAGAGAGACAGAGAGGAGAAAGAGAGAGAGAGGAGAGAGAAGAGAGAGAGGAGAGAGAGAGGAGAGAGAGGAGAGAGAGGAGAGAGAGGAGAGAGAAGAGAGAGAGAGGAGAGAGAGGAGAGAGAGGAGAGAGAGGAGAGAGAGGAGAGAGAGGAGAGAGAGGAGAGAGAGAGAGGAGAGAGAGAGAGAGAGAGAGAGAGAGAGAGAGAGAGAGAGAGAGCAAATTGCCAGGATTTGTAGAGAAGAACCTCTGGGGAAAGTGCACCCCAGCCCCTCAGCTAAAAATGCCTGATAGGGACTAAGGGGTGCTGGGAGAACCTGAAGGACAGGTCTGCTATGATATGTAAAATATGCACTCAGCCCCTTGTCCTGGGTCTGAAACCAAACATGATATTTACATGTGTTTTCCAGAGTAAATGATGGAAAATGTTAGTGTTAGATGCCCAAGAGAGGAATTAGGGAGAACTTGCTAAGAACTTGAAAAGCTTTTGTGTGCTTCAATACACACTCTTCCTTTAGTTATAATTCATCTGGCAAAATTTGATTTTCACCAAGGCTACATCATTAGTTATTTTAGCCAATAAAATACTCAGGGAATGATTCACCATGGGCCGGGAGACCACATCCAAGACAGATAGATAACCCCAAACACTTGGAACACAAAGATCCTCAATAATTCTAACCTTTTCTCCTGGTCTCCATCTACACCTGAAAGCCACACAGTGGTAGTGAGATAGAATCTCCTACTTTAGTAGATATGGGGGTGAGTCAACTTTTCTGGAGTCACAGGGCCTGTGCTAACACCTGCCTTGAATATGGCTTGATAGAGTCTTAAAGTTCTCAATAAGTTTCTGCATATGTTATACAGATTTGGAGATTTCCTAAACCTGCCAATCAAGAAGCATTTCCTAAGTACATTTCTAAAACACAATGGAAAGTGATAGACCGTGTACACATGAGTTCATAAGCAATAACCATCATGTGTGCCTAAACACACTCATTTACGCTTTTAACAATATAATGAAGCTAAAGATGGTACTGTGTAATTTGAAGTCAACCGTACATATAATAAATGCCTTTCCTATTGCCAATGATTGTAACCTCCCATTATACCAGGTAACAGCCTGTTGGCTTCCTGCCTTCAGCACCTCCATCACTAAAGACTGTTCTTTAGCCGGGCGTGGTGGCGCACGCCTTTAATCCCAGCACTCGGGAGGCAGAGGCAGGCGGATTTCTGAGTTCGAGGCCAGCCTGGTCTACAAAGTGAGTGCCAGGACAGCCAGGGCTACACAGAGAAACCCTGTCTCGAAAAACCAAAAAAAAAAAAAAAAAAAAAAAAAAAGACTGTTCTTTACTTCCCTACTAAATTAATCATAACGAGGCAGAACTCCGTCTGACACAATGCCTGGCACAGATAGGGTCTTAAGAAACACTCGTTAAATGAACAGGTCTATCAGTGATCCTTTCCCATTATACACAAGGAGTTTAGCGTCTCATTATTTCTTATTTATCTTCCTAGCCTTCTACCTCATTGTATCTCATTATTGCTTATTATGTTCCCCAGTTCCTGCCCTGCTCCTGTTGTTGTCTCTTATTCTGTTTCCCTTTCTCTCAATGCATTTCGATTCCACCCCCAGAAGTTTACCTTTGCCCATTTTTTAGAGCATTTATCAAATGTCACCTATTCTTTCTCTCCAAAAACCCAAGCAAGAAACAATAAATTCACTCCCATCTTCCACATAAATGTTATCTTCAGCTTCTCACAGTACTAATTAGTTTACCTAATATTCACGTAGTTTGTACCACAGTATCTGCCAAGTGTCATGTAAAGGTCAAGGTTCTCTGATGCAGACAACAGAATCTGCTGTGCCTGTTTTAAGCAAGATGACATCCATTGCAGGCTATTTCATAGCTCCCAGGATTTCTGGGCTGGCCAGCAGACCAGACTTTGACCATTCCTGTTCAAGAACTGTGTATCTGAAAAGAACTGCTTGGCAATACTAAGGGAATAAGTTGCAGAGAAATTCAATTGCTACTGCCTCCCCTTGGTTCCTGGTTCCTACAACACCAGGAACCAAAAAAAGAATCTCATAGTTCTAATGCCTTGAGAAAATTAGATGTTTCCACAAGACATTCAGTCTGTCCACACTTGACCCCAGCTCCTGCCGACCACTTTTGTTTGCAGGTGTTTTGCAGGCACATGTACCTGGAGAAGCCCAGTGCTTATGTGGAATCTTAGCTACACAAGAAGATGTGGTAGGAGTGGATCAGTTAGAAGGGTATGAATTCTCCCAGCCACAATCCCTGCCACATCTTTTAATCCTACTGAGGATACAAGCTATGTCTGTCCATCTTTGCCTCTCCTATTTGCCCACAGGAGGGAACCTACCCAGCAAGCATGTGGTCAATGACAGGACGCAGGAGAGAATTTGCAGCAAGCACACAGCCCATGGCAAAGCAGAGCTTAGAAAGGAGCCGCGGACGTGGGGTTTCTTTTACCGAATTGTCTGACGTAAATCCCCAAACCACCACCCTTTACACTAAGTGCTGCCCTTCATGAAGCTCTGTGAAGAGCTGAGTGCAGAAAGCGGGGCCCACACCAGCTGTGCCTGCTCCCTCCATCACTAATAAAATGTCGCTGCACCTTGTGCTTCAGGAAAACGCAGTGTGTTGAGTTGCCCCTTCCTGAGATGAACGCTTGTTTAGAACTTCTGGAGTCTAAAAGTTTAGCCTTCACAGCTAATGATATTTATAGTCCCTATATTTATAAATATCTGGAATAGGTTTCCTTACATTTTTCTCTTCAGTTTCTACCTAAGGGAACGGCATTATCAAATTGAATAGAATCCTACTCATTGGCTAAGAACACAGACTTCAGTAGTGTTCTAAGAAAAACTCCAAGAGGGTAAAATGATGAGTGTTTGGTATGAATGATTACTTAGACAGAGACTACTGACATAAAATTAACATTATTGAACTACTGAAATGACTATCATCAGTGATAAAATCATAATGGCCATCATTGAAAAGGACTCCACTCCAAATGTGTCACACCGACCAGGAGTTACTGTCATGTCCAACTCCTCAGCTACCCAATGAGTAGAGCTTGTTTGCTTACTCCTTTCTGCCTTCCCTAATGAGTTAGTGACAGACTATCACTCCAACTCCAGAGTTATCAAGGAATCCAGTGGCATCTTCTATGGTGAGATCTAATGACAGTGATAGCTACCAATAAATTACAAATTTAATGGATACTATTGAAATATTTCAAAGAACTACTTAAGTGTATTTTTGTTTGGAGAAATATTAATTTGCTTAAAAAAATAGTAGAGCAAAGGCAGCCTCTTTTGCATGGTCCTTGGCAATTCACCACTGTGACAACAGTTCTGAGAGGGGGTGGTGCAAACATGCCCCTGGCCCAAAGGCTTAAGATCCTATAGCTCATATGTTTCCTGTTGGTGTTCCCATGATTCGGATCAAATAGATGGTTGGTGGAAGCCCAGGCACCAAGAGACACAATAATGATTTTACTCAGACATACACAAAGGCTGAAGTGACATTCCACGGCTCATGCCATGAATAAATCCCACCCAAGATCTGCCTCATCCTCACACAGGTTCTCATATGGTCTGTTTCTGTTACTATTTACATTTGGATCTGATTCATGAACGTGATGATGTCTGGGGCCGTGAGACACAAGTGCACATCTATTGCCAGCATTTAAAAATGATTTGAAAGTGGATTTAGAATGGTGAAATTGCACATTAGTAACTTCTGATAACTAGCAGAAGCTTGGAGCCACTATCTTGTGGGTTCTTTCTTAATAAGTCTCCTTATGTGGTCAAAAACAGCTCATAAGGCCTCAGAGAGAAGGAGAGTGAAGGCAGGAGGAGATGGTTTACCTGAACTCCATCAAAGTGTGGAATGATCAGACAAAACAATGCGGGGCTCAGGTGCCTCTGCAGTACCCAATCCAGGGGAACACTTGCTTGCTTCACAAAATCCCCCCATTAAATGCTTGGCCTTACATTGGCGAGTCTAACTGTTCACTAAACTAAAGGCCCTGCTCACATTTCCCTTCGAGTACATCATTCTCAGAGCTGATTGCCTACTGTTAAGGCAAGAGAATCCAATAACACAAAATTATTTTAATAATTTCTAAAGGAAGTTTAAGTGATACGCACTCGATCAGGGTCGATGAAAATGGCCCCGGTGTCGAAGGGCAACAGGTTGCTAATAAATACAATAGTTTAGGAAAGTGCCGTTGCCGTCACGGAAAAACTATATTCTGGGGGAAATAATACCACTGTAATTCATTTTTGAAAGCTATTGAGACTTCTTGGATGAAGAATGTAGTTATTAAAGGCAAAAGTACACAATATGTTGTAATGAAATGTTTGTGCTTCACACTTCATTAAATGCTTTGTGGGCCTCTGGGGAAATTCTATCTCACACGCCCAGAAGCAGTGTTTGTACACAGTGTGTCAGTAGAGGGAGTGTGCAGGGCAGTGTTCCAAAGATGAAGTTGCTACAACTTCAACATAGTCCATATTTAAAACACTAAAACAAGCCACGCAGACATGTGCCTAATGCAGGCAGACGAACACAAGAAACTCCACTTCACCCTGGCTTCTATATTACTGAAATTCATTTTCCCTCTTGACTTAATTTTAAAAATTATAAATCATGGATTCTGCTTGAAGTACAAGGTGATTGAGAAAAGTGGATACTTTAAACCAGTGAGCTCATCCGAAAATGTTCTCATTCTAAATCTTCCCAACACGGTCAGCTAACAGCATATCTAGGACTTAGAATTTAGAATTTGGAAGTTAATGGTTTAGAAGGTACCAGTCATCCAATTTACAGTAATTTGAAACTAACAAATATGATTATTAAAGAGAGAAGGCTAGGCTGATCTCATGACAGGCTTCAAATTGGCAGTTAAGGAGACTAGGCCTAAATCTCTGTCTCCAAGAACTGGGCAATTCCAGGCAAGTCCAGGCCTCAGAAGCTGCCCTGCCACCTGGCCTGAGGCAAGGACAATGGGTCAGCAGCAGTTTCCAGACTTCCTCAGTTACTTCCTCAGCAACAGTTTCCAGACCTCCCCAGCAAGTTCCCAGTCCCCACACCCGGGTAATGGAATGTAAGTGGAGACAGACCCAACAGATTAACATAGAGGTCACCCTCCCGGAACATCCCTAATGTGCTTTAAATCAGGCCTGCAAGCTCACTTGGGTGTCTCTCTATCTTGGTAATGGGAGAGCGTAGCATGCTGGACTTGTGCAGAGTAAAACACTGTGTTTCATCCTATTTGAGTTCAGAGTACCATTCTTCAGTGAATCATGGACCCTTACAAAAGTACCAAAGAAAGAGAGATATTTGATTCTTAGGAGATGGAAACGCCCACTCAGGAGGAGGGACTTTGAGGGGCTCATTAGTGACATTTCTGCATAAGCAATGGGAAGGAACGCGTTCACCAGGAACCGCAGCTGCTGGCACCCTCCCCTAGCAACGCTCTGCTTTGTCCCCTGTATCTTTCTTCCCCTGGGCAGGAGAGTAGCAGGAGAGTAGCTTCCCCATTTGTCTGATGTAAACACGCATATCAACGCAGGGCTTCTAAGGCAAACAAGCAAGGAAATGTAGAAGGGAATCCTAGTCAGAAACAACATCAATGGAAAACTAACGACTATGGGCCCTGGCTCAGAGCCCTCCAGGTAACGTGTTAATGTCAGGATCTTTTGTAAAACACTATGGGAGATTTCTAATAAAGCATTCCTTTGCCTCAAGAATATTTTTTTTTTTTTCTCCTCGGGAAGTGTCTTAAGCTTAATGGTTTTCTCTAGGGCTAGAATTTCATTTGGCAGCTTTACTGAGAATTTACTCAACAGGAAAAGTGTGACTTACTCTGAGATTCTCATTGAAAGCCACACCCCTTCAGGGGCTCATCTGGCTAAAGCTTAAGAAATCAAAACACAAACAAACATACAAACAAACAAAAAATTCTCCAGGCTCCTATATAGAATATGATGCTGGTTATATGAAACCCACAAGTTGAGCTTGGATGAACATAGCACTTCAGCATCCCTTTTAGTAATACACTGCTTCCTTAATTGGGTACCCAAAGATGTTCAAAACTACAGCTCTACACAGGACAGAGGATGCGCCAGGTTGCTAAGAGCCTTTCTGCTGCCATGGCGATCTTCCTCGCTCCTTATTTTCCTTCAGACTTCCCTGCTTAAAATTATCAAACCAAGGTGATATCTCCATACTCCTATTATCTACTGCAAGTAGTGTAATAGTTACTATGACAAGTTTTTGAGAAGCAAACATTCAATTTTTCCCATGCCTTCCGTTATTTGGCTCCGGAGCAACGCCACGGAGGCCCGCGGGGCAGTGATCCTGGCTGTGCAACTTGAGAATGCTTTGTTCTGGATTGGACATTGGCTCTAGGTCTCACAGCTTTGCCAACTTGGTTGAATTCCGAGTTTTCTCACTTGAAAATGAGGAAAGGAATAAAACAACTTTGCAGGGTTGCTTTAAAATGAGATGAGAGTCTGCCCATGTAAAGCGTGTAATAAGCATGTGTAGCGGGGCTGTCCTATTCATGCACAATCTCATTTTTATCATGCTGCATGCTTTACAGCTCAGCTCTTTCACTCTTCTCTGAGCACCTCCGTTAAGGCTCCGTAGAGTTTTTCACATGCTAACTGCACCCTGGTCTACACGTGCACTGCTCCCCACCACAGCCGGTAGATCAAGGGCAGAGACATTCTGCTGCTTGCCTGGATTCCCTAGTCCACCACAGATGCTCAGAAACAAAATGAAAATAAACTTCAATTAGGTGGATACGTGTTATGTATTCTTTACATAATAAGAACACAAGAACTTTGTCTTTATGGTTATTCAGGGGGAAAAAAGAGTAGTTTTTGTTTGTTTGTTTGTTTGTTTGTTTTGTTTTTGTTTTTCCTGTTAGAAAATCTGGTTTTGCTGTGGAAACCACTGCTGGGTATGAACTCTGATCTGCCACCTTCTGTGTTCTTCCAAATGCCATCTTGTATATGGAAGTCCTTCTTGTACACCCAGAAGATGCCACTCTGTCACCACTAGAAACTCTACAACCCTTCATCGTTAGTGTCACTGATGTCCCAATTCTTTGACTTCTCACCACAAGGCACTTCTAGAATGTGAAATTAAATTTCCTCACCCTGACCACAAGGGGCAGGCTGCCTTCTCATGGTGGCACTGAGATCCTTTGTAAGCTTTTCTCTTCCCTCTCTGCAGCTGCCTATCCCCTGGCCGCAGTCCCTGCATACTATGGTCTTACCTCTACTGTCACACTGCAGAGCCCCCAAGATGGGGCTGGGGACAAAACTGTAAGCAGCTTTCCAGCTTTTGGGCAGCTATCTGTGTCAAAGTTACTAGCAGGATACACTAGAAAATATAAAGACCTTTAACCTGTCACTATTATTAAGCCTCATTCTAGAAGACACTTTGTCCCTTAGAAATCTTGGCAATCAGTCGCTAACTGTGTGTTAAGGAGTGCGTCAAGCCCTTTAATGTGCATGGGGATATTGTGGTGGCAATATTCAGTGGCCACATAAAGGAACAAAAACTGTGACTGTCTCTGATGAGGCTTGTCCTGCCCTCAACACTTCAGTGGGCTCACCTCTCCCTAGCTTTCTCCCTCAGTGACCTGCCTCATCTCCACTATGGAATCCAGGAGAGGATGCCTGAAACGACAAGATTCTAATATCAACTTTCTTAGTTAGAACTAGAGATAAGCGACAAACCACATAAGTTGTAGTAAATCAAATATGCTTTCCAACCGTAACGGTACCCTTTGGGTCACTTGTGAATTATTTCTATACTTTCTATAACTCCTATAACTTATAACTAGAATTTCTACTCCCACTTCCTGAAGGACCACATACTGTCTACTACACAAATTCAGAGTGAGCTCACTAACAGGTAAGTTGACCCGGTGGGTAAGGCTAGTACCAGTCATTCCTATGTCCTTCTATGGCAAACAAGTGGTTCTCAGGAGGGCTTGGATTTTTCAAGCCTCACTGTAGGCAGTACCACTCCAGAGTGTGCAGGGCCACGATGGAGCAACCTGCTGACCACTGGACACACGAGATGTGCATTTGTTGCTTTAGTCTGCTCAGTGCACATTCTTCACTCCAATGTTAGGGTTTCAGTGTCCTCCCTTTAAAAGTCATGTGTCAAAATGTAATGGCTGGTGTGACCATGTTTGGAGGTGGGAGCACCTCAGGGCTATGATTAGGGAGGACTAGCTGTAGCTATATTAGGATGCAGTATTCCTTCCTTCTGGAAGATGGAACATTTGAGAAACCTGAGAAACAGGTCTGGACTCTCAGCAAACGACGAGCATGACGCCTCCTTTACCTCGCTCAGATCCTTCAGCTCCCAGGACTGTGAGAAATGTGTGCCTGCTCTTTCTGAAGTCTGTTCTAGAGCACAGCAGACTATGGCATCTCCTCTAAGGACAGCACATCGGGCTTGCCTGAGGATTTGCATGTCTCTACCGGTCCCTGGGCTGCTCACAGTGACAGGCTTCCGGGCAGATAAATTATTTCATCAGTAGTAGTGTGCTTCACATTGAAGATATTTTACTTAAAAGGTTGGAAATAGAATACCTATTTCGTTGTTGCTGCTGTTGTTGTTGTTGCTAATGGAGTAGGCAGAAGATGAGCCCCAAGGTGCAGAAGGCCTTTCTCCTACTGAAGAAATAGCATAAACTCTTCTTAAAGAGGAAAGTAGAATCATGTGACCACGTATAAGCCTGATATCTGGTGCCGTTTCTCGGTATCTGGATAATCATTTCTGACCATTCTCCCCATACAACAATTCATATGAAACTTGAGCTGGAAGAATAAGAGCCCCAGATAATGTAACATATTCCCCTAAGTGAGGACAAAAAGAGAAGCAAAAGGTGTGTGTCATGTGAAGAACACTGACCAAGGAGGGGTGTGCAGAGGGAACCGTGCCTCTGAACTTAGTTCTGCTATTACAGGGTTGGAGTGCTGTGTTCTTGTAAGTCTAGCCAGTCTCTTTCCTCACTAGCCAAAGTGTTTATTGTAACATGTTTTATGTTCTTGTGATTGCCGGCCAAAAAGAACAGGGCACCGCATCCCAGATGGCCAGCCCCAGCTAGAATTTCTTCTCCCGCTGCACTGGGTATGCTCCTTTTAGTATTTCTCAGATTCCACTGCGTCCACTTTCAGGCCTATGTGTGTCCTTGTGGATTCTTTTTTTTTTTTTTTTCATCTGTTTCCTTTTAAAGCTTTTTTAAGGTTCATTGGTTCTTGGCCTATCCAGCTTGGCTGGTCTTCTCTCCCAAACGAATTCCCCAGCCGGGCTTCAGGCCGCTGTTACTGCCATGATGTCAACAACCTTTTCTTTTTCCCTTTCACCACTTCCGGCTACTCCATGGTTATATCCAGGGTGCAAAAGGGAGTGATGTAAACAATCAACAAACCTTCAACCCCTACCAGCAACACCTGCGACCAAAGCTGAACAGAGCAGCCAACACCTGATTCAACTCTGCAGCAGCTCCTCAGCCCTGGAAAACTCCTAGACAGCAATAGGAAAGAAAGGTTAAGGATTAACCGTTGCTAATAGAACCCCTGCCACTGATAGACCAGCATTCTCTGAATGATGATGGGCTGCAGAGCACTAACAAGGGATGCCTGGCTGGGACGGGAAACTCCCTTTGGTCTATAACGTTATTTCGGGGCTCTCGTCTTGTCCACTCCATGTATCGACTGCGGTAAGAACTGCATCCCACAAGCAGTGCTGATAATGATAGCAGGAACCACACTGACAATGTTCTCCTAACCAACAAACACGGTGCAGTAATCCACAGCCTTTCATCTTTTCCTGCAGTGTATTAGGCTGGCCCTTTCTGTAGGCATTTTAATGCATTGTAAACCTATTTGGTGGCAAGCCTTAAAAGCATTTAATAAAATGAATGTGAAGGGAACGTCCTCAATGAGCAAGGTTGGTCTTAATGACTCCTTACTTGGTTACCATCTCCTCCCTGAAGATGATGGTTCAGCAGTTCTACACATCAAGCTGAAAACAGCCCTGAGACGTTTTTGGAGCCAAAGAGCCTTCATCCTGGCAGAGGAACAGAGTCTGTTCCACTCCCATAATGGACAAGTTGTGGTTCATTCTGTTTCCTCCGCGGGCGGGATCGCCTGGAAGGGATTTTATGGCCATAAGGTTTGTGTGAGCAATAATCACTCCATGGCGCATGTGTGGAAAGGAAATGCACTTGTTCCACAAGCTATAACTTCAATTTCTCTCCCCACCTGCCAGCCAGGACTTGGCCATCTCCATTAGACTCGCTGCCTCTGCAGAGAAAGCATTTAGACAGTTATCTTTAGACCACATTCACTCGTAGAGCAGACAGCACAGGCACTCCAGTGGGGAAGCCTGAACCCTTCTGTTTACAGAGTCATAGAGGTGAAGAAATCTAACGTGAGCGGATGAGTCTGGAAAAACACTCATCTCTCCCTATGCATGGGGGAACTTGCTCTGAGGCCATCTGAGGCGGGCGCCATTGACCTTCTTTTGCTTGGCCTCAGGGTGAGCCATGTTTCTGAGGCAGAGCATCCTGTGGAATTCTCCCTAGAAGATTGAGAGGCGGCAGTGAAGTGGAACTGTGTGGAGCGAATGAGAACAGAGCCGGGGGATAAGCTGCCACTTTGTGGAAGTAAATGTGACAAACTTAGACCCACAGGAAACCTTTTATGGCAAAGACTTGGTCCTTTCAAAGAAGGGGCTGCACGTTTTATTTTTCAAAAATGAAACCTTAGATTAGTGAAACTCCTACCCACTGCCTCATAGAAATGATATTGCCTGTCGGGACTTCCTGGTGCTCTCCCATGGAAAGAAAAATTAACCCCCAATACATAAAAAACTTTAAATTCCACAGAGGTAAAATTATTCTTACATTCTAGTTCTCATCAAGGACTAATATATATAACACTTGAAGTTTTTCCATTTAACTGTTTTTGAATTATGAGTGACCAAAATAAAATGTGAACAATTTGAAGAAGAAAAAAGAAAGAGAGAAAGAAAGGAAAGATGGAGCTTTGCCGACCCATAGCTAGAAAGCGCATTATTTACATCACTGGCAATTTTCCGTCCACCCTCTCCTGCTGCGTAGCTACGGGCAGTGCCATTATTTACAAGTTGTGAGTGGAAAAACTTTACTGCAATGCTTACTTTAATCTATCAAATATGCGCACCGACTAAGGGCTAAGTTGAATGCACCAAGTGCACAAAACAGAAGATTCTGATCTACAGCTGGGATCTCCTCTTTAAAGGGAAGTAGAGATGAGCTGGGGTGATGGCTCCAGAGTTGAGGGCTTTTGCTGCTTTTGAAGAAACCCCAGGTTCAGTTCCCAGTACCCACGTGGAGACTCAACCACCATCCCAGTTCCAGGCTGTAAGACACCTTCTCCTAGTCCTCATGGGCATGTGATGCACTCGCATCCATTCAGGCAGAGAGTATGCATGCACATAAATTAGTTATTAAAACTTCTATAAAAGAGTCAGGTAGTATAATAAACAATGATAACGATTTAAACTTTGAAAACGTCCAAGTATTATCTTAATGGATATATTGATTGGTGATATTAATATCTCCAAGACAAACCAGGGCAACAAGCTTTAGCAGCCAATGTGAATGGTAGACAGTAAGGCTGGGAAGTGTGGAATGGAGTCTTCTGTGTATGTGATACGACACAAATGTTTCCAGAGGACTATTACACACACATACACACATACACACACACATACATACACACACATGCACACACACACACACACACACACACACAAGGAGTTGCTCTTTCATGGTCTTTGCATGAGAGGAAATAGCTCTCTTGGATATCATGTGGGCCAGCAGTAAGCCGGGCCTGCTGGATCCCACATAACCCAGCAGCTATATCCCTGAGATTGACTCTGAAATACGTGTTTGTTTTCAGTTGAAATTGGCAGTACACTGTGCTGGAAGCCAACCCAAGTGAAGAAACGGCAAATGCAGCTTAAAATCAATCTGATTTTGGACTCTTAAATTTTTAAAGTAACATTTGTTAAGTTATAGGAAGTTTAGAAACAAAAATAGTGCTTAAAGGTATAAAGATTTGACTCGAGTTATTTTAAAATAATAAGCCAGAAGAGGCAGACTCACGCTCATTCATTTTTTAGGGAGAAAATGATTATTGTCTCATGAATTGTAGCTTTCTTGTCTGCCCCTAAATAATGCAACCTTAGTGAGAATCTGAGCTCTAAGACACATTGCAAACAGTTACAGACATAGCATCTGCATCATCGAGACATTACTGACAAGAAGTTTCATTACAGATATGAATATTAAGGGGGTATCACCATTTACAAACGTGCATATTCTGGCCTGGTTCCTAGCTGGATATGGGAACTAACTCTTCCACATGTAGACTGGGGTAGTTTCTTTTTCATTTTTCTAAACATAAAATAAAAGCATCTTTTTAGGTTTTGTTTGTTTTGTTTTGTTTTGGGTTTTTGTTTGTTTGGTTGGTTGGTTGGTTTGATTTGTCCCTTTTTTGAGGATGAAAGAGTATTCCCCAATCTTTCTGTGTAGAGAGGACTGGCAAGAAAAAGAGCTACGGCTCTACAGCTTCGACCTGGTTTTAACCGCACAAATGTTCTATGGGTGCTTCCCCATTCCAAGGAGGTCAGACACTAGATATGAATTCTCTGCTCCTTATCACTGGCTCTCCAGGAATAGAAACAAGCTGATGTGGAAGGAATGAATGTTCTGGGGGTTGAGCATTCTGTATGCTGATGAGCAGGTTGGACAACCATCCCCTATCCAGAGGCTGGAGGCAGGGGGACTCCTTGTTTCATCTGGTGGCATCCTTGTCCTCCATAATGGAAGTCGCTGCTTGTCCAAGACCCACAAATCAGTGACTCTGTAAATGCTCTCCCAAACCAACCGCACCTGAGCATTCTCAGGCCCCACCCCAGTTTACTGAATCAGAAACCACACACATGACATTCAACAATCTGTACTTTAGCAAATATACTAGGAACTTCACCTGCAGGCTAGATCTTAAGGACCATAAACTTGGGACAAATTAACTCTGTAGTACACACCCAGGCCCTGTGTGCTCTGGTCTCCAGCTTTCTTGACTCACTACATCAATCGCAACCTCTGCTCTCAGTTCTCATCTTGTACCCGCCTCTGGCATCGTCCCAGTTTTCTTTGTATTTTCATGAATTTTGTTTTTCTGCCATTTCTCTGGGGAATCGGGGGGGGGGGTGGAGTCTTAGGCTACTGTTTGTAATCAGAAGTCTTGCGTGACACACACATGTTTGTATGTGGCACTTACCTTTACTAAAATGGAATCACTACAAGTTAGGCTGTGTGTGTGTGTGGGTGGGTGTGTGTGTGTGTGGGGGTGTGTGTGTGTAGAAGGGAGAGTGTTTTTAAAAATAGCAGAAGTTTGTTTTGCTGGTGAACTCTTATATTTCATTACCTCCTCTTTTAGCTTGAATAATTATTTCTTGAGGAGTGTCTAATTTTCTTCTTTTCTAATTTCTACATGCAAGTATTTGTTTGTTTGTTTGTTTGTTTTGCCTAAAAGTGCATTTGCCACTGGGCACTATTTTGCCTAGCTATTATAAGTTTTTTATGTTGCGGTAACTACCATTTCTAATGAAATCTAAAATTATGTTTAAATTGATTGTGAATTCCTTATGATTTAAGTTATTTGAAAGAAGGTTATCTATCATCTATCTTTTCTCTATCACCTATCTATCATCTCTTTATTTATCCATCTATCTATCTATCTATCTATCTGTCTGTCTATCATCTGTCATCCGTCTCTGAAGGATGTAGGTAGTAAAGTGGTTATGAGAGAAAAACTCTTACAACTATCAGAATATCTTTTGCAGCCTAAGATTTAAGGTTTATGGTCTTTTCTGTGCACGTGGTAACATTGCAGTTGTGATTTGGAAAAAAAATCTTACACATGTCTATTGTTCCTAATATGTTCATTGTGCACTCAAATCTAGAGCCTCGGCATTGTAGGATTGTTTCAGTTTGTTGCGTCTAAGGTTGCATCATATCTATTGTTATTATAGCATTTTATATTCCCATGCACATTTGTTTTCTATATTTTTAAACAATACACTTAAAAGGAGGAATAATACAAATGTGCTGTTGTCTTAACAGTTAAGATTATCAAATTAGTTCCTATGATTCATTTTTATTTTAGTGATTTTTCAACCTTGGTTTCAACTTGTGTGATGATAGCACCTCCTTATTTCTTTTTATTTTGTTACTGTTTGCCTCGTGTGCCTCTAATTCTCCTGTGGCCAGATGCTATCTCACCCAGGGAACATGGGTAGAGAGGATTTTTGGCATTTTCCCCTTAATTATTCTTCTTTCTTTTTGCCTTTCTTCCTTCTTCCATTTTTCTCTTTCTCTCTTTTTTCTTTTTCTTTCTTTTTGACAAGATCTTGCTATTGAGATTACAGACAAGTGCAACCATTTTCTTATGGTGCTGAAAACCAAGAACTAACACGAAGATGTTGCAAGGTAAAAAATTTACTAACAATCAGGACAAACTTATAGTCTCCCATGGTGGGAGAATGAAGTGGCCTAGACCAGAAGGAAGAGGACCCTTGTATAACAAGCAAACAGGTGATTACCAAAGTATAATTCTGTAGTTATTGTTATGACCATGGGAAAGGTACATGTTATGGGTTTATGGTCAGACAGTCTCATTTTATGGTCAGTCAGGTTTTGGAACAATGGAAACAATTTACAATGAGTAGTTTACAAGATTGTTGAGGAAGAACAAATCAAAAAACAAGTTGACCTCTAGCTAAGGGCTTTAAAGTTCAATGTTGTTTAACTAAACAGAAAAATGGAATCAGCTGTCCTGAACAATAAGATCTTACAGTTGTTTACATTAACTTTCTGACACGTGTGTGTGTGTGTGTGTGTGTGTGTGTGTGTGTACATGCTTGCACTCGCGTGCAGGTATGATTGCCAAAGTCACTTTTTCTTCTCTTGGTTTGAAAGTTCTGTGTTTTGTTTTCTTTGGTCTACTTACTACTTTCACTATTGTACACTATGAGTAGTTAGAAGCCTGGCAACCTGATATTGTGTTTTCAAGTTCTTCCCTGCCCAACTGACCCACTTATTACAACACTCATGCAGAGATGGTTTTTGTTCTACTATACTTTCATAAATAATAATCCAACAACTACGTACTTTATTCCTTTGCCTACTCCTGTTTATTGATTCTTATATACTGTTATTTTTATTTATCTTTAATTTTTTGCGGAATCATGTCCTTTCCTTTTCCAATTGCTCTCATATAACCATTACTGATAGTTTAGCGTCCCTTTAACTTTCTGTGTTAACTCTGATGTACCTAGATCGTGTGCTTTGTTCTTTCGGTCTGCAAGAGGAAGTGACAGAATAAATGTTCATACTGTATTAATTACACACTTGCTAATTTTTACAGCGGTCTTTGTATTTCTCCTATGACTGTAACGTGGCACTGTGCAAAAGCCCTGGTGAGAGCATATCTTCTGCTGGAAGAATCTTACTCCTACCAACACAGCGAACTTGGGCTTCATGGTCCTCCATCTGCGAGGGTCATCTCCATTGACAACAGGCTGCTGCTGTATTGTGCTGAGCAGGGGTAGCAGAGAGGGCATAAAAGGGTCAGGCAGGGGTACAGCCTGTTCCTCCTGCCTCCTGAGCATTCTCAGTCCTGCCATGAGGAAGGTTGCTGCTCTGCATGGTATTTTAAGAACACTCTGAATTAGGTCAAGTGTTCTTTCAAATCCTGATCACAGGACATACAGCAAGCCAACCATTTCTTTCTAACAAACTGCCGATGGTCAGTGATGGAGCCAACCTCCAACTTCACATTCTGCCTCCTACAGCTATTTCTTGGGTCTTTCCAAGCCAAATTATTGCTTTGGTTTGAGGAACTTTGATTAACTGCTATTTCATGATGACAAATTGGAGAAAATATATTTAAAGAACAAATGCATATTATTTGAAAAAAATTGACTACCCCTGCAAATAATATTTTAGTAAAATATTTAATGTAAGACACAAATCCCGGAGAAATTGTACACTTTGTCTCACAATGAATGTGCAAAAGAGTCATCTTAGAGGACAAGGATTTTCAAGGTGAAGGTCTGTAACTTTGATGTTTTTCAATGTTTACTTTTAATGATGGTTCTTAAATATTTTAACCTCCCTTTTAGCCTACTACACAACAGAGGTAGTGGGAAAGAAAGGATATGGGGGAAGTGGACCTGTTTAGAAAGGTGCTTTGGAGCAACTCCCACCTGTGTTGTCTGGAAATCAGCAGCTCAGTTCACAGATCAGCAGCGGCAGCTCAATACACTCAAAAACACTTCACGGGTAGACCAGCAGTCCAGTTCAGTAGAGCTGGAATAGAAACACGAATCACCAGCGGTGGTACTACCTACCAGAGACAGCCAGGCTTCAGCCTCTGCACAAGTCAGCAGGAGGGACCAGGGCCAGTCGGAACACCAGGAAAAGTTCTCAGCTGTGCCTCTCTCAGTGAAGCAAAGATCAACAAAGGGTTGTACAGCTAGCTCTATAAGAAAACCAAGCTCTCTGTGACATCACTCTGCCAATCAGTCTGAGTCCAAGGAAGCAGCGAGAAACTGTAGCACACCACTGGAAGTTTTTTGGGTGTGTTTCTCTCTGTGGAGTCGCAACAAATAGAGCTCAACTATACAGTGTAAGATGGACCAATACCTGAGAAGAATCCTTCATCATGTGACCTTCCACGTGCTTGCTTTAGCAGAACATTCTTTCACTTGTGTTAGCTTCAGTGAAATGTTTCTTCATGACTCTGCCTTAGCCTTTCACCTGTGTGCACTTCAGGAAGACACTCCTCCATGTGTTTGCCCCAGCCAAACACCATCCAACACAACTGACTTTCCAAAGAACCCTCAAGTTCCCACTTCAAAGGTCAACTTCAAATGTAAAGTCCTCACTCCCAGATTAACCCAGGTGTTCCTGTCTGCTGCGGCTGGTGCCAATGCAGCTACCCAACTGCTCCCTTAGGGAAAACTGGTCTGCTGACTAGTGTGAAAATTCAACCCAATCATCATGAAACTGAAGCACTGGAGTGGAGGGCTGCCCAAAGCAAGCCACTGTTTCCACACACCAGTGTTCTGAAAGAGAATGAGCAACTGCAGCAGAGAGGAGAGGGTGGGGTGGGAACCAACTCCAGCAAGAGGAAGGGGAGATAGGGAGGTGGGATTTTTTGATTAGATTATTCGTATCAAATTTTTAGATTAATAAAATTTAATGACATAGTAGGTAAGAAAGAGATAGATTCTAAAATGCTTCACTGTCTTGGGGTAGTGGGGTTGAAGGTATTGTTTAATTTCTATGCTCTTTATGGTTAGTTAGTAGCATATCATGCTATATCATAGCTATGACTGCAGAGCAAATGACTCTATGTTCTTTTGACATCAATAAAAATAACATATTTTGTACATGAAGCAGTTTTCTTTGGCAACTCAGGTCAGCTATGATATTATTGCCTAGGCTCTGGGCCTGTGTCCAGTTAGTAGAGGCGCTGACCTGAGCTGGGGCAGAGGTACTGACCTTAGCTGGGGCATCCTGATCCTGCTGTCCTCCTAATGGAACTGCTCCACTACTACTGCTAAACTGACTTTAGAATCCTCCTTTTTTGAAAAATGGTTGGTGTATCTTCCTCTTGTCCTGCTAAAGATAAACCTATGACTACTCAAAACATTTACTAGAAAAAATAATGACATGGGTCATTTGAGGAGTCTCAAATCACAAGTTATAGGTGTGGAAACGTTCGTTTTCCTGAGCTATCGCCTGGCACTTTCCTGGTCTTCTTCACACTGGGGGTGAGTTCTCAGAAGGACAGAGACTGGAAATATCCCCTCATTTGACTTTGTTCACATGGCACCTCTCTTAGAGTCCTTTAGGATGCTAACCGGAACCCCAGCATGAAACTTTTCCTGATTTTGGAGTGTTTTCTGCTGTCAGAGTTAGGGGCCAATATAAGAACGTCCTAAATTACTGCACAAGGCACTGTGTGTTTTCATACTACACAGAAAAACCTTTAGAATGAGGGAATGTTGAATATTCTTGTTTGTAAACACGGTGTCGCCACGAATGGCAAGCTTTTAGTTCAACGTTATTAACCTATTTTTCCTTTATCTTTTTCTTTTTTGTAGCATGATTTTTTTTGAAAATCTAAAAAAATTTATTGTAAGAGTTTAAGAGTAGCTTTATAGGCATCGATTAGTTTAAATATCGCAGTTCTTTCTCTTTCCCTCAGCACTAAGAAAATTGATGTGATGGGCTGTCTTAAGTTGGCTTCCTCTATTGGTCTTTTATCTGACAAGACACCTTTGGCAGAGGAATGACAAAAGCTCATCAATATGCTACTTTTCATCTGCCTGACACTGAAATCAATGGTCTCCAGAAGACGTCCCCGATCAGCATTGTCAGAAATGATCACCATGCCGGACCGAGCATGCCACCTGACTCCGCTAAGCATGCATTCACTCCTGAAAGCTTTCTGTCAGCTATTACAGCAATGACCCTGCTTGGAGGTCAGAGATAAAGATGCTGTACACTCAGAGGATGCTCCGCAAGTCTACAAAGAGGGTTCTCTCAGAGTGTGAGATGATATAACGGTCTGTATATCGGGCCCTTGGGAGACATCACATTTTCCATTTCTGGGACATGTGACCTACAGGATCTGCATTTCTGGGCCTGGAAGCCCTAATCTGTCACAAGTGACAGCTGGGATTAGAAGGTCACATCTAGTATGGAGAAAACAACTTGTTCAAGAAAAGTGGGCTGGTATGATGATTTTTATGAGGAAACCTAAAGTCTCCATTTAAAACTTTAAAATAATATAAGCATAATTAGATGAGCCTTTTGACGCTTCCCCAGGTCCAATAATACAGTAGAAGAAAGCAATTTATGAAATGCTTTTAACATAGTCAGATAGTTTGTAATAATCATTGATGCTGGAAATTATCACTGAGAAAGCTGAATTCCACTAGAAGCCATGATTCCCACAGAATTGAATTTTCTTGATTCATGAGTCACAAGGATTGTGCTCATTCCAGAAGAAAATAATACCCTAGGTCCCTATAGCTACTACCCAGAACTCTAATTAAAAGTAAGATATCAATGGGAAGTCCTTGTTTTAGACAGTGACATCCAAAATTGGTCTGACAGGTAGGCAGCATGACCAACCAGGTTTTTGATTGCTCTCTACTGGAGGAAAAAACCCTACCATAAACCAAAGGCCATGTCTGTGTTAGATATCTTCATGGCTGGGATAAAATACATGGACAAAAGCAACTTAAAGGGGATAAGGTTCATTCTGGCTTGCAGTCTATCACAGCAGAAACACGAAGGCAATGGGAGCTGTTCACCCTGTCCGTCACTTTGTCGGGAGTCCAGAAGCAGAGAGAGATGAGTACTCCTGTCAGCCCCCTTCCTCATTTTTATTCCGACCAGACCCCTCACTCAGGGGATCATCCTACCAACATTTAAGGGGAAGATTCCACTTCAATTAACATAATCTAGATCAGTGGCTCTCAAACGGTGGGTTGTGACCCCTTTTTAGGGGTTGCCTAAGACCATCGGAAAACACAGATATTTACATTAGGGTTCAAAACAGTAGTAAAATTACAGTTATGAAGTAGCAGTGAAAATAATTTTATGGTTGAGGTCACCACAACATGAGGAAGTGTATTAAAGGGTCCAAGCATTAAGAAGGTCGAGACCCAATGATCTAGATAATCGCTCACAGTTGCATCCAGAAGCCTGTCTTTCTGGTGATTCCATTTCCAATCTTGTCTATTTGACAATAAATATTAACCATCATGGTGTCTTAGAAGATAAAAACCTTTTCATTCATTCATTCATTCATTCATTCATTCATTCATCTATTCATTCATTCATCATTTTTATTTAATTTTACATCTATCAAAGTGAATGTTGACATGTGACTCAATATTTTCTCCATTACATGTTAACCATAGAGCTACGCACACACACACAAACACACACTGGATCTTGAAGATATATATTGTGTGGTCATCAAACTCTGAGGCATCAATGAAATCTTTCCATGCTGTTGTTTGCAACAAAAATGTCTGAAGATAAGGAGTCAACCCCCAAAAGCTCATTCCCAAGTAGCACTACCAACCACGTTGAGACACCTGCCCAATCATTAATGGTGAGGTACTATAACCTTTAGCAACATGGCTAACCTCCAAGCAAAGCTGGGAAATGTGTCCACAAGTAGTAAATCAGGAGATAACTATCAAATTTTCCCAAGAGGAGACTAGTGTTGCGAACTTCAGTGCCACTTTCTGAATGAACTTGAGTAACACTTTATGAGTGAGTGTTCCTGAAAAGGAAAACCCTCAAATCAAGACAGCTGCATAGGGACCCAGGATACAGAGGCACAGCACAGCAAATCCAGAGGGACAGTAGTCACACTGGACACTGAATGCAGTGTGGCTCCACCCAGGTACCCCACCTAACCAGATAAATCTGAGTCAAAGTATAAGTACAGACCCCAGAGAAAGAAGGGTGGAGACCCAGTGGCTTGAGCAGGAGAAAGAAGAGAGGCAGGCACCCAAATGGTCTGATGGTCATGAGTGCGAGGACCTACAGCTAAAATGAGTGCAAGAGAAGATGATGTCAGCCTTTGAAAGGTTGTGTATGAACAAGGGAGTCACCCTTGTTCTGCTGCAAAGGAAGTAGAAGAAAAGAAGTCACTCAGTAGGCTGAGGTGGCCTTATTTCTCTTTGTAACTAACAAGGGGTTTATTGAAAGCTCAGTGTGTCCTGGAAACCTCTGTTGCCTCCAGCACTGTGAGAATTGCTCCTATCATCCCTTTTTGCTACCGCTCAGTAGCCATGTAGCCGACAGACCAGAGTTGACTGGTTATGTCAGTGAGCCTGTTCTGGACCTTGCAAGGAAGCTAATGCCCTGTTGGCACCATCTTGCAAATCTTTCATTTTGAACAACTTTTTATACTGCCTTGGTCCCGACAGGTCACCCAGGCACCTCCTTGCTTGTCACACAGGACAATAGTGTAAAGTCACTCACATGTGGGTTTGCATATCGTTAAATGTCCCTAACTTATATATGGTGCTGAGCCTCTAGAGCACTGGACATTTTAAATTCTCAAACATATCATATCATCCAAGAAGATGTTTTTCCTTCTTTGTTTCTTAGTTGAATATTTTATGAGCTTGAGGACTAATGTTATAATATCCATTACTTTATTTGACTAATATGATCTATTGTTATAAAGCATTTCAATTCTGCTATTCATATAATGATGCAAAACCATTTTTTTGCACAACTAGACAAAACTGTTACAAAATTGACATTATGAGAAGGGATACAAAAAATGATTCCCCTACCCAAATCTAACACCTCCCAAGTTCTTTTTTTTTAATTTTTTTATTACGTATTTTCCTCAATTGCATTTCCATTGCTTTCCCAAAAGTCCCCCATACCCTCCCCCCCACCTCCCAAGTTCTTATGAGTACTCAAGTCTACAGGTGTGGGGGTACACATTGTTAGTCACAGTACTCAGGAGGCAGGTGACAGGCTTCTGTAAAGTTGAGACTAGCTTGGTCTACATAGTTAGTTCCAGGCCAGACAGGTCTATATAATAAAACCTGGTGTGTTTCTCTGTGTGTGTGTGTGTGTGCATGTATGTCTACATGAGACAGAGAATGCTTCTGGGTATTGACCCAAGAAAGAAAAGTAATGTATTACAGACATGCTGCCTTCTTCAGAATTTCTTCCATGTCTTCAACATGTGTGCTGTTCTTTAACCACGTGGTCATCCCAATTCCATCGTCTCCCTATGGATTTACTGATAACCAAGTAACCATGTTGTTGCCCCTAGGGTATGGCTGTTTGCTCATTCACTGAGTACTTTGCATCAGATGCTAAAGTGTAACCTCCAACAAGCCTGAAGCAGGCTGAGCCAGACCTTGACTTTGCTACCACTAAGGAGATTACCTAGGGTGGAGCCTGCCTCCCTATATCACTCTATTGTTCAGCTGCTGCTACCTGCTGGGAGTCGGCTTAGCTATTCTGAGACTACATTCTATCCTTCATGTGGTCACCTGCAGCTGGGCTCCAAGGATGAATTGGCGGGAATGGGCCTCCCCCCTCCTTTATAAAGCGTGTCCGCCATCAAACATTAGAACCTTGAGCAGACTCGTTGTCTTGGTTCCATTATTTCTCAACCGGCCTAGGTCCCCTCTTCTCTTTCAGCTCCAGGCTGCCTCCCAGGCTAGAACCCGGACATGAGAGCCACAGGCCGGCTCCAACCTATTAGGAGTATTAGGAGTCGTGTATAAATGAGAAGATCTGGCTGCTGTTCTCAGCCCTGTAGCTTACTGAGGGCAGCCTCACAAAAGCCTTTCATAAAGGCATGCTCCATTACAAATACTAAGATTTCCCAATTTAGAAGTGCCAAGAGAGCATTGCGAACTTCCCCTTCGTGTTCTAAGAGCCAGCAAATGCATTGTCGTCCAGCTAACAAAGGCTTTGGGTGCACTGTCTCTATAAAGCATGCCCTCAGAACTGGGCAGTGACAAGCCTATGCCTGAACATAGTGACCCATCATCCCACTCATACTGATCTGCCTGACCAGGGGCTACACTCCACTGAGTCTCATACTTTACTGGCAAAATATGGCCTCTTGGATCCACTTTCCTCTTTTTTTTTTTTTTTTGTCTGTTACAACATGGATCCACTTCCACTGCATGTTATGGATTGGATGGCTATGCTATGCACTCCTCACTAGAAAGGAATTGTGGTCCTAACTCACAGTCCCTCAGCTCCTGACCTTATTTGTAAACGGCACTGATGATAGTGTAATTGTTTACAATGAAGTTAGGTCTGGGTGGAGTGTTTTCTGTTCAGTAGGAGCAGCATCTTCATGGAATTCATACGGAGAGGGTGGTGAAATCAGAGACCAGAAAGTTACTTCTACAAGCCAGAGAGATTTGGCATAACCTTCACATATCAGAGATGACCAGTCCTGATAACGCCTGCTTCTCTAAAACTACGTTTGTGTTGTTTAAGCTGTAGAGTTGGTGACATTGCATCATTCATGCAACTACTGCAAGAGAATAGATTCCATCTGCTGCTCCTGTTCTAATATAAAAACAAAACAATATTTTAATAATGGCTCCTGGAGTCATTTTGTATTTAAGAAACTCTTCCACATCCTTATTTTCTTCAGGAAATAATCTCTCTCTACTCCTGGCACTATCTTAGCGATGTGGTTTCTATCTCCACGTGCCCAGTTGTCAGTCTTGCAGCTGCCATTTCTAAGGAGTTACTCTCTCGTGTGCTACAGTGCATTCTTACTTGGGAATTCAAGCCACCAGATATCCTCTGTAGTCCTCGACCCTGCTGCTGCCCTCCAGGGAATCAAGGAACCCTGTGTCACCTGGATCTGCTCTACACCCAAAAACTTCCACCTCACACTGTGCAGACATCCTCATAGCCCCCCTTTTCTTCATGGTCTAGTTGTTACCCAATTGGTCTCTTTTGTTTTGGATCTATACAGATCTCTAAGCACCCCAAGTTCACATTCTCAAGGGTGATTAAACTGTTTTCTGGCTTCCCTTCCCTAAGTTAATGGCTCCTATAATTGCCTACTAACCCACTTCCCTTTAGTGAAGATGGACCACAAAATTTTAGAAGATGCTGAGATCTGTCACCAGGGACATTCTTGTAGGCTTGGGTGACATAGCTCATTAGTAGAGTACTTACACATGAAGCCAAACTATGCGATGTCTTTTCCCATCCATCTTTCAACACGTTTACTTCTGTCCATCCTAACATATTCAAGGACAAATTTGACTAAGCAGTGTCCTTGCCCCCAATGTATACCTGTCTGTGTATTCTTGTACTGTGTATGAAGAATGAGCCTGAGAGGGGAGCCAACAGAAGGCCGTGGGCCTCTACACTCAATTTGCATTTATTTCAGAATGCAGCAGCTACTGATCTGTGAAACAAGAAAAAAATATTTTTCTCTGTTCCTATTTGCTGACACACAGCTCCTAAAACCAAGCTCTGTGTCTCTTTGTATGCCGAGATCATTAATAGTAAGGCTTATAAACAAACCAAACCTAGGATAAGGGTTGATAGTGATAACATTGGAACAGTGAGGTAATTTCTACCTTCACTCTAGCATTTGTATAGAGGCTGCAGGTCCAGCTATTCACTGATGGCCAGTGACGCAGTCCTACTAGTCTTCAGATCTCACTGAAGTCCAGAGACCTACTGTTATTTCGCCTTCACAGGCTCCTTTAAGTAGAATTAGGGAGTCGTTCTTTCAAGACACTCTGTAACTTCTTTACCTTCTACATACTTCTACAGCTCTCTTGTCTCCCTTCCTTCTTTCTCCTCCTCCTTCTGCTCCTCCTCCTCGTCCTCCTTCTCCACTTCCACTCTGTCTCCCCTGTGTGTGTGTGTGTCCGTGTGTCCACGTACACATGTATGTGAATGCATATGTGCATCTATTTGACCATGTGTGGAGACAAGAGGTTAGCTCCAGGAGTCTTTCCTTTTATGCTGTGTATTTGTTATTTTTTTTTCAACAGAAGTCTTCATTTGCCTGGGGCTCACTGCTTTTGCCTACTTGCTGGCCAGAAAGCCCAAACTCTGAATTATGACTATAAGCATGTACTACCAGGTCTGGCTTTTTATGTGGGTATCAGGAATTAAACTCATACTGTCATGTTTGTGCAACTAGCACTTTATCAGCTAGGCTTTCTGCCCAACTGTTTTCCCACAATGTATCTTAACTGCAGCGCAAGCTCTCAGTGTGAATGCTGCTGAGATTGTGGGCCAAGTACTTATCGTACTGGCACCTCTGGTCTCTGCCCACTAGATTTATGTAACCCCTTTGAAACTCCGACAACCAAAACCTCACCAGACAGTTCCAATGTCTCCTGAGGGACAAAATGCCTCTAGTCATAGTATAAGCCACTCCAGAGTTGAACCTTGCTTTTTTTCATCTTAGTAACCTAGAAACCAGCACAGGACCACAACATCCTCAGCCAACTTGTAATGAACTGATCTAAGCCTCAGAAACATGACCCCTTTCCAGCAAATGCAACCAGGAACACAAACAATGCTGATAGTGTCACGCAGGTATTTCTAAATAAAGACTTGTTAAAAACCATGTTTCCTTCCTAAGAAGGACAGAAGTGTTCTAGACTTCCTTTCTAAAAGCAAAGGTCGGTTTGAAAAACTTCTCCGAAGCTCTGCAGCCTCAGGCTGTTTTTGACTGGGCAGTTCTTGAAACCCGGAGGCTCCTTCCTGCAGGCTCTGTCACTGCCTTGCCACTCTTCCTGCCCAGCGGTCTTCCTTCCGTGAGACCTTGTCAGTGCCTCTTCAGGACTCCCAGCATGAGGGTAGAGGCCTCGGTGGGCACTCCCTCTGCTCAGGGACTGGCCCTCAGCAGACTGTGATGCTGTGTGGCTCATGGCCAATCCATTGTCTGAGCTTCCTGCACCAAGGCATTTGGCTCCTGTTCATGGGCTTTTATCTGCATTTATCTTTTCGCCCAAATGAGTTTAAATTATGTCTTTATCTTTTTACTACTGAGTCTGCCTCGATTCTGTCTTAATATGACTTCCTAGTACAGCCCATTTTCTTCTCTTAGAGAAAGTTGTAAATGCTGAGATGGGAAATGGATTGCTTGTAGTAAAGCGGGGTGAGCCCAGCCCAGCGCTGGAGGGACGGCTCAGACTTCCCAGCATCAGGCAGACTTAGTGGGTCCCCACCCCCCAACCTATCAAAGGCAACTCTTGGATGCTTTATGTTGCAGAGCAAACAAAGGAAAAATAAGACCGTATAAACAAATAAACAAATAGAAACAAAACGAAGATAATGATGCTGATAATGAACTCTGACAAAATAGAAGGGAGAAATTCTTTCTCTTTCAATTAGGAGAGCCGGAAGTTCCTCCTTGTAGCTGACCACTACAACAAAGAGCACTGTTACCTGACCATGTTTGCCTTTTCTGTTCTGTCTGCATTAGATTCTATGAAATTCTGAAACACAGTTTTGGGGCTCTTGTGTTTAAAACTGTGTGTCAGACATTGTAGGCTGGCTAGTCATTTCCATTTCCCACAACTCCCTCCTCCCCCGAATCTGGTACAGTTGAATAGTCGCCTGTCTCACATCTAACCTGGGAATGTTGTCTGTTTCTATAGAAGGATTTTTCTGAGGAATTCTGGAAAGATGGTTGCTTTCCTGATGTAAAACATAACATTGAGATAGATGCCCTTTCCTTCTCTCTGTGTGTTTGTGGAAATGTTGCCTGAGCTGCGGTAGCCACGTGTTGATGTGAAGGTTTCTTCCACCAGGGCGACTGTTTGGTAAGAAAACTAAACCACTTTCTCAAAACCTCAAGTGGACAATAATTCTATCATTTGCTACCGAGATCATTAAAGTGGAAACGGATGTCTTTAAACCCTAGTCAAGTCCCTCTATAAACAGACGGTGTGATTTTCATACCCACCCCCTCTCCCCAGGTGTTCTCACCAGAAATCCATCAGGGCACAGTAAGATTCATGCCAAACCATGGTCATTGGCATGAATGTGAGTCATGGGCACTGCTATCATGCATGGTAGGTTAGAAGCCATGACCCAGATCTAGGACATTAGATGCCTCACTTTCTCCGGGCAGACAATATTGAGTGCTTACAATGCACCAAGCATTCTTTAAGAGAGGCTTAAGCGTATCTCTACATGTTAGTACATTGTCCGCTATTTCTGAAATGCAGTAGCTCACTCTTTTCTAAAGCAATCTTCAGTTGTTACATTCTTACTTTAATTTTACTTTGAGACACCAAAGAATGGAGGTCATTTTCTTAACTGAGGCTCCCTGTTCACAAATGATGCCAGCTTGTGTTTACTTGATAAAAACACTAACCAGGATTATATCCAAGCTGAGTGCTAAGGAGAAGGAGTGCTAGGCCGAGCAGGCCTTCTCACCCTACCTCCCACCTAGGACCAGCCTGAGGCAAACCCATCATGACAATAATCCACAATTACTTCTAGCAAGGGGAGGCTATCTATATTCTTCTTTGGATGAGATCTTTTGCTGAACAAAAGAAAGCAGCACGGATTGCCCACCCAAAGGCTTCCTGCAACACTGGAAGGAAGTGAACGTGATGGAAGGAAGCCTGCTGGACTCCAGAAGATGGTGCTGACTGTGTTCAAGTCAACAGCCACAGAAATGAGAGCTCAGAACGTGAGAATATTCTGAGATCTAGGAGCACATGTAGTTTAACCTCCAGTCTCACGAATGTGGAAGCTACAGATCAGGCTCAGCGAACTCCTGACAGCCAGGCCTCTGTTCCTGTTGTTCTGGTATGTTCTATACTTGCCTTGGTTATAATCAGCTAGTATATATATCACACAGTATATGCTTACTCTCCAAGTAATTCAAAACAAAATTTACCCCAGCTTTCCCAGGGCCAGACTGGAGCTGCCGCAAACCTGAAAGTGTGAGTTAAGAAGACCAAGACAAGATTATTCTAAGGGAGCCTTGGAACCTGTTTGCAATCACCAGTAAGTGTGCTGAGGAAACGGTGTAGAGCCGGATCCTTAAATACAGCATTGGTCTCTTCACAACAGAAATGTGACGTGCAATTTCATTTACTCTTTCTCAAGCCAAAACAAACTACACGTGGTGAATCTGGAGCTTTTGTGCGCACACAGTGGGAGCAATCACCAGAATGCTCAGTCCCTTCCAGGAAGAGTCAGAATCCCCCCAGACCCGAGTGCAGGGGGTCGAGGACAAATAAAGTGAAGCCTGACTTCACACAGAAAATAATAAACGTGTGGAGCTCATTACCACAAAAGAGGTACAGGCGAGGAATGTAAATGGATTCATAAAGGTTTTGACCAAATTTATGAATGTCAGAGCCATAAATGGCTACTCAGAGTACACCTAACCTTTAAGGTTAATGTCAGAGAGGAAAACCATGTCTTTCCCTGGTGAATCCCTTCAGGCCTTAGTTGTCAACACGATGCTGGGCAGGTTGGAGCACGGAGTCTGCCCAGCAGAATAGCTCCTGTGCTCTTTGGCTAATTGGTACATAGGCCAGATGAGCATTTATGTCCTCGGCAGAAGCCCATGTCCCAGCTTCAGCAGCATGTCAAAGAAACAATGTTTTGGGACTTGGCTTATTTGGAGTCTGACATCCACAGTCAGCCAAGGTTTAGAGCAGGCTCCATCACTTAGCAGCCAAGGAGGGACTTGCTCATCTTCCTCACTCATGAAGTGGAGATAATGAGGTTTGCAGAAGCAGCGATGGGTAATGTCTCTACAGGAAAAATCATTCTGCAAAATGAAAACCAAAAGAATGTACATACGTGTGTACGTGTGTGTCCATACCGGCAGAGGGTGTGTGAGGCACTAGAGATTGAAACACCACTTGCTCTGTTTTCCTGGGAGAGCTGGGAAGACATTTCTCACAGGCTGAGAAGATGGCTCAATGGTTACAGCACATCCTGAGTAAGTAAGAGGATATGAATTCCGACCCGGACACCCCATGAATTCCAGGTGGGAATAGCAGCTCACCTACAATTCCAGCCGTAGAAGGTGGAGGCAGCGGAGCCTTGACACAAGCTGGTTAAAAGAGATCCTGCCTTGATGATGAAGTCAAAAGAGTAATTAAGGGAGGCTCCCTGTGTCAGCCCAGGCCTCCGCATGCACCAGAGCACACACGCCAAAGGCACTTATCTCTCCAAAACAGTTTCTCTAAGCCCACAAAACTCCCTGAACGGGTTTGTGTTTTTTATCTGCTCATCTTCTTACTCTGCCCGCGAACATCGTAAGGCTGAGGCTCTGCCTTCCGTGGTCATTCTTTATGCTTATTGTAGTTCCTAGTATACAGGAGGCAATCAGGAAATGTGAATAAATCACCTGGGTGTAACTAAGCCTGTTGTTGTTAGAGAGAAGAGAGGAATAATCCAACTGTCCGATATAATGAACTGATATTGGCGGAGGTAAGCGCGAGGGCTCAGCCTCAGCTGACTGAATCTTCAGGCTCTAACTCTGTGGCTGAAGAAGCACTAACACCTTGGTTTCATTTGTGAGAAAGATAAAAGGAGAGCCTGGGTTTGCAGAGTGACACTTTGCCAGGTGCTGGGGGCTGGTGCTCTAGAATCACTTGTTCCTAAGTGTCCCACGTGTACTCTTTGATGTAAGGTTATAATTGGGGGACATAATGTCAGAGTTCAGAAGCCACACAGACTGGCGTTGTCATCTTCAGCAAGCAAATGGTCACCTGTGAGATCCAGAAAAGGAACTAATGACTGTGTAAGTGACATTCTCACATTGAATTTGTAAACAAATGGGTTCAAGAATTTAGACCTTATCTTCAGGTTGGAAGTGCTCAGTTTTATCCCTAGTGATAAATTCCCAATTACCCTTCAGGTACAAAAATTGTGACTCATGATCTCATGGACCAAGACTTGTTTCCTTTTCTAAAAGTTAATTCAGTTCTGTTTTACACACTGTGTCAATGCCTCAGAATTTCTTCTCTGCTAGACATAGAAGGGTAAACTGAAAACATATCACTGTCCTTAGGTACATTTAAATGTATACAGACGCACATGCATGTGTTCTGTGTGCATCAATGTGTATGCACATGTGTGTGTGTGTGTGTGTGTGTGTGTGTGTGTGTGTGTGTGAGTGTGTTAGCTCACGGTCGCAGCCATGAGCATGACTGTGTGTGTGAGCCTCTGGGCCCCAACTTTGCCACCCCTGCTCTCAGGAGCTCGACCAGCACTACCTTGTCGTCACGAAGTTCATCTCAAGCCAGTGTGTTCAGCTTATTTCTCTCTTCAGTCTATGATGGTGTTTTCAAAGCTGACCCTCTGCTCCTCTGCATTCTGAAAGGTCACCCACTAACATAACAGTCTTTCTTATCAAAGGGCCTGTAACAAATGTTCATTTCACGTCTACTCTTTCTTAGCTCACCAACAGCCAGAGTCACTTTGCAGCCTAGAGACTTCAGCATGCATATCCGAGAGGCTGATTTTATAGGGGCGGTAAAACTTATCCTGGCTTATTCTGACCGAGTGAGTACACACACAGCTCTTCCATTCCTCTGCATTGCAATGCATCCTGCACTAGCCTGATTGTCATTATTTCCTGCTGTCAATCTCATATGGGAACAGGCGACATCACTCTACTTTGTCATGGTAAAAAGTTTATCCTGCAACTTTGCAGCTTCTTAGGTCTTCTGTGAAAGGCTGTGCTTACCCGTGTGTGCTTCTGGGCATCTCCAGGGCTCTGCATTTAGCTCCATACTTCTGAAAGCATCTGTACAGAGATAATATTAACGTTATTGCAACAGACAGGAGGAAGCTCATTTCTCTCTGTTTGACTGAAACTGTCTGTTCGTAGTAAAATTGTGCAGACATTGGCATTTTTGAGGGAGGTGTGAATGTGGTAGGTCCAGTCACTGATGGGAGAAAGAAGTAAGATACAGGACATTGCCAGATGACTAGTTTCTTTCTTTTCTTTTTTTGGTACTCAAAATGGGCTGGTGAGCCATAATCATCAACATTATTTTTCTTGGCTGCCAAGATGGCTCAGCCAATGAAGGTACCTGCCACTAATCCCAATACCCACAGACTGATCCTCAAGACTGACATGGTAGAAGGAAAACTGAGGGTTTTCAAATTGTCCTCTGACCTCCCTGGCAGCATGTGCACCTGTAGACACACACACACACACACACACACACACACACACACACACAGAGATTATTGTGAAGCTAAAAGAAATTCCCCAGTTTACCATGGGTTCTGATCAAGAGTTACATGGAATATTAAGGGGGATTTATTAAGAACTACTTGGATCCCCCATAGCTATTCAACCTGGGTATGGGGGTGTTTAAAATTCTGAACTTGGCTGCTAATTATATTTAAATTTTTGGGAGATCTAAGTTGATAGCATAAAGGTAGAAAATACCGGAAAGTTGATTATATTTAGAATAAAGTTTGAGAGACTACCCCTAGTCTCAGTTTACAGATTCATAATATACTAAAGTCTGTACTGATGGGTCACAGTCCCAAGATGATCTAAGATGACGTCAGAAAGCCACTCAGTACTGTGGAATCTAGGGCTTGGAGTCCATGGGAAAAACAGTTTAAAAGATCCGTTGCAGTTAGAGATGCTCAGTGACAGAGCGGTTCCCCTTGCGAAGGACCCCTTCACCAGTCCGACATCTTTTCCCGTCTTGCTAGTCACCACCACTCATGAGCCACACCCACACACAGGCAGACACACCCTCACACAAATCATTTTTAAAAGTAACTAAAATCCCTTTTTAAAACGATGTCTCACAGTGGGCTGGAGACATTTGCTCCTTGAGTTTCTTCAGATCATCTGAGCTGTAACTGCCCTGGTCTTGGTTTTTCAGTTAATTGTCTTTGTATTTTTTTTCATGCTTATTGCCCAAATAACTCCACCAAGCCTCAGTCAGAACAATAAGTAATAATGATTATGGAGAAATATGGTAAAATCAAACAAACAAACTAGAAATGTAAACTTTTGATGTTTCTGTAGGCACTGGGCATTTCCATAGGGAACAGTCATTGTCTTTGCGGTGGGTAGTGCAAAGGCCATGGCTCTGCTGAAGGCCTACGTCACAGAACACTCCCACTTAGTATTGCCATTAGCATCTGGTAACCCTGGGCCTCCCTAATGAGGCTGCACACACCACCAGGCACCCCTCCCCTTGCCGCTCTCTGTAATCCCCAGGCTTTTTGGGGCCACTGGTTTCTTCCTCCAGATGCCTGTTGCATGCTGTTGATCAGCAATGTTTCCCAGGTGCACAGACACGGGATGAGAAGAGTGTAGAAGTGAATAAGGCTGCCTTGCTCGGCTCCTAAAAGGTCTGCATGTTTAGACACTGTTGTTAGGACAATTGCTTGAGAAAGATATTGCAAGTGTCATGACCAAACTACACCCAATAGCCTCTAACTTCTGTGCCCAGAAAAATGTGGTGACTTGTTGTGTCCGGCCAGCAGCTCACATGTCTGGGTTCTAGCCTGGAAAGGCATTTTGGAAACCTGGAAGAGAAGAGGGGCTAGGCAAGATAAGGACGGACCAGCAGTGGACGTGGCAGAACGATTGAGCAGGAAGCTCCATCCCGATGTAAACAGTGGAAACTGGGCAGGCAGGTTTGAGGCCGGGGGGAGGGGAGGCTACAGTGACTTTTCCCTAAGATTCAGTGAAATAATAAAGCAACGGAAAATTCACTCATCTGAACACAGGGCTAATCTTGGGTCCAGATTCTCTGATTCCTCCCCCTTCCAACCCCTACCCCCATCCCTGCCCACCAAGTCATAGACTAGAGAAGGGCACATGGTAACACTTCAAAACAGAGAGAGGGAGCTGGGAACAGCCTCAGTCACGAACACACACAGGCACACAACACACACATGCACACATACACAAACACACACACACACACACACACACACACACATACATGCCCATAATTTTAAAAATAATTTTAAAACGTCTTCAAAGCTCAAGGAGCTTCAAGTGTGCCTCGTAGGAGGTCAAGGTTGACTGTACATATACTAAAATTTCCTTCAGTATCTGTATGTATGTCATGACTCGGTCTTCCAGGGAACGAGCATGCACTTTAGCAGAAAATAAGTATAACCAGTAAGTAAAAGTATGAGTATCTGTAACTATGTGCACTAATAAGTAGCAATGACTATGAACGTGTCAATATCAATGACAACTGTTAAAATAACCATGATGCTAAATAATCATGGACATAAAAAGGTGGTAGATGATGCAAGAGTTTCTGTTTGAGATGTTCCATGCTGTCCTTGCTATCTTTGAGCATCTGTATCATACGACCTGCTTCTGGGCTGTGACACCTGAGAATAAGTGAGGAAAAATGTGGGTTATTAACGTCACAGTTATCTCGCTCCATACCCCAGGAGCTGGAGCTGGAGAATACAGGTTTCCCTGTTAGCTGGGGTCCATGCGCCAGGGACAGGTCACTTGGCTTCTTTAGACTTTTGATCTCCATGTTGAAGTTTTTGAGAGTGATATTTATAAGTGTTGACAACAGACAGTACACATTTGCACAAACTCTAAGTCTCCTGTAAAGGTTGCTTGGAATAAATAAGAAATCCTCTTGTTATTCTTTTGTTTTTGCCCTGACACTGGGCAGTGATTCTGGAGCCTGCCCTTGCTGAGGAAGCTCTACCACTGAGTCACTTCTCAGGTGTTTATTGGCTTTAAATTTTGAGGCAAGGGCTCCCTGAGTTCCCCAGGCTGAGCTAGAACTCACTTCATGGCCCAGGCAGGCCTTGGCTTTCTGATCTTCCTTCCCCAGCCCCCAAGTGCTGGGAGCACAGCAGGGCCATCATTTTGTTAAAAGCTAAGCTCTTCATCAGCTCTTTCTCTGGAAGGGGCAGTACTGGAGCATCTCCATAGGTGGATGTTACTTTGTTGCTAGCCTTCAGAAGAGTACATTCAGACCTACTTGAGTTTTGACAAAAGGCTATGAAACAAACAGCCAAAAGAAAAAAGAAAGGAAGGAAGGAAGGAAGAAAAAAAGAAAGAAAGAAAGAAAGAAAGAAAGAAAGAAAGAAAGAAAGAAAGAAAGAGAAAAAGAAAAATTAAAACTGTGGCCATGCCTTGCTGCTCCGCCTGCGATCCTGTGTTCAGACGCGGAATGCCCAGAGAAGTTGAGCAACAGTCAGGAGCTTTTGGAGGCAATTGCTACTCACAGTATCGGGGAGCGCCCAGCTATCTTATGTGAAATTCTTTTCATCTTCCCTCCACTCTCTTGTGAAAAGCAGGAGGCTTTCTGAGAGGCACAGCCATTCTCAGTCTTTGCAACAAGACAGCTTTCTTGCTGGTTGAGCTCAGGAGAGGCAGGGCAATTTTGTGTTAAACAGACTCAGAAGATGACAGGAAGGAGGTGAGTTTATAGCCGGAAATCCATATGCAAACCGTCCCTTGGAAGGTTGCTTTTTACTGTCTTGTACAAAGTTAATGGAAACCAAGGAGCTACCATTCCAGAGTCTTCGTCTCCTTTAATCCTTAATAACGAAATAAAAATGGGCAGCCTGTATCCTGCAGCAGCTCCAGCCAGCAGACCTCTAGGAAACAAGGCTCCCTACAGACTTTCCCTTGATCTTAAAGCTCAACTTGAAACATTTATATGCACAGAGCACCTGGCCGGGAGATGTGAGAAGGGCCTTTTTTCCCCTCCACCTTGGCTCTATTTCTTTCTTTAATAATAAATTCTCAGGTTTCTTTCTTCCCTTCCCGAAAATTGATTCTATTCTAAGTAGTGTTTTTTGTTCTTTCTTAATAGTTTAAGGAAAGCAAGACAAACTTGAAAACCCCCCATTAACACCCGTCAGGGGCCCTGCCTGCCCACCTGTATCATCTTTGTTTTTCCAAAGATGAAGCAGAAAAGTCAAGTCAGGGTTGATTAATTCTAATCAGGTTGAGGACTTTCTTTGTTTGAATTCAAAGGGCTCCAGGTAACCTATTGTGCAGTTTAGTGGCAAGGGCTGCGCAAATCTTCTCTTGTACCCCCTGCATCGTGAAGAAGCAATGAGCTCACAAACTTGTTCTGACTGCACCCGCTCAAACACGCAGGTGTGCACACTGTCAGGTGTTAAACAAAGGAGGAAAGCTGGAGCTGGTCCTAAAATGTCTTCGTCATCTGGGGTATGTCCTCAACAGAATTATAATGCACTTCATGCTACAATGACATTTGGTCCAACAAGAAAGTGTGTGCCAAATGCAAGACAGACACCTCACTTTTATTTTGCGACAAATATATTTAAAGGAAGAAGAACAATTTCGAAATATCACTGGGCTATGTTCTTTCTTCCATCTTTCTGTTCTCTCCTTCCCGGGCTTCACCTCATGGAAGATTTTACGGAGTCAAGCTTAAAGACTGTGGTACAAAATGATAAAGAAATCACTGATATTGGGACAGAGGAGATAAAAGGCAAGACATGAACAGGAAGGAGATTTCTAAAATATACAAAGCAAGCCCCTGCTCTGTAGCTGTGGCAGGATACAAGATACACATTTGGCTTTCCATATACCACCCACCACCACCCTAGGCTGTGCCCTGGCAAGGCTCCCAGCTGGCCAATTTATCCTCCCCCCCCCCCAACCCCTAACCCTGCCCTCTCTAGGCTCATTCTCCAAGACCAAGTGCTACTTGCATTCAGCCAACAGATGAAAGGGCGCTCTCCTTTGCCCACAGTATTTAGGATTAAGGTCTAGTTGCTCACTGCAGCATCTAGACTTTCATAGCTAGACACTTGACAGCTTTCAGGCTCCCTTGTACACACCCTTTGGCCAGCCCACACTTCCTTCAGCATGTAGAATCCATCTGTCCCTGTATCACTTTGTTAGGCGGCTTCTCTGCCTCTCCACTCTGGGTCACACTCTTCAGGCTGATAGTGCTCCTGTGTAGGTCCAAACCTATGCTTCTTAATCGCGATACCTCCAATGCTTCAGTGTTCAGTGTGTACTTAGCAGCATGCTTTGGCTGTTTTAACCATGCACCTCTGGGGCTCGGAGTCAGGTTTTAGAAGTGCTTTGGTCTTTTTTCCCCTGGGGCCTGACAGTGTACTATTGCTAATATATTATTGTTTATGTCACAAATAGACAACTGTAACAGTCTGAGACATAGCTCAGAAAAAGAATGCTTGCTTAGCACCTGTGATTTCCAGAGCCATAGTTAAGAATGATACTTTTAATGTAACAACAAATGGGCTGGCATCTATTAAGTGTCCCTGAGCAAGGTAAGGTCCTAAGTGTTCTGTCTTCACAGCCATGCCCACACTCTGCATGGGAAAGCAGGCCACGAGGCAGCTCATTATCAGTTCTTTTTCACAGATGAGGCATGCACACACAGCTTTGGTGGGAGAGTACACACTTGGATGCTAGCCTGGTCTTTTAAGAACTGAAAGTTTGCTGTCTGCCTAGTTAGTGGTCTATGCTACCTTCCCTGTGGCAAGTGAGTCTCCCAGCATCATGTGTGATGAAAGAAAAATGTTCAACTCCCAGAATTCATGAGAGCTGGAAGAAAGGAGAGAGAAAGAAAGCAGGAAAGGAAGGAAGGAAGGAAGGAAGGAAGGAAGGAAGGAAGGAAGGAAGGAAGGAAGGAGGGAGGGAGGGAGGGAGGGAGGGAGGGAGGGAGGGAGGGAGGGAGGGAGGGAGGGAGGGAGAGAGAGAGAGAGAGAGAGAGAGAGAGAGAGAGAGAGAATTGTTGGGGTGGGGTAGGCATCTATAATTAAGTATTTTCCTCCTGTGCAACATTTGAGGTCAGTAGCAGCCTAACTTGGGCTTGAAAGTCTGAGTAACAGGTTTTCCACAGCACAGCCTCTTCCTGAAGTCCCTCATTTGGAGGCAATGGCATCTGTTAAGTTAAGACACATCCCCCAGCTCTGCAGGGCTGGCCTACATGGCAGGCTTGCCTCACTCACCTAAATCAAATCCAACAAAAATCCACACTCATTTCACAACTGTTCCCCAGGAGAAGAGAGGGGAAGAAGACAGTGAGTGGGAAGAGAAGGTGACCATTCTAACCCAAAGGACAAGAGTCTCCAGGGCATTGTCTCTGCCAGCGCCTCCCACAGTGGAGCCTGAAAAACCAGGCTCACCACAATCAGCCTTTCCGCACCCCACAGGTCTTAGCTCAGGACCTTTGGGGTCCTTTCTGCTCCAAAGGCTCCAAGATCTTTGCCTGCTCACCTGGGGCCCTACCATTTTCTTTAGAAGATAAATCACTCACATCCTGACCAAAAAAAAACGGGTGGAACAAGGCAATTCTGTCTGCCTCCTCCCTTAGGTCTAAGTGCCAAAGAGACAAACAGCCCTGAGATGAATACACACAACACACATATGCTCACAATCACACAGGAATACTTAACATTTCTCTGTCACTCACTCAGATACACACATGCATTCTCTCTCTCTCTCTCTCTCTCCTCTCTCTCTCTCTCTCTCTCTCTCTCTCATACCCACATCCACACACTCACACACAATAAGTGTGCACCCTCACACACCTTATTTTGTGCTAAAAGCCTCTGCTTGCACAGTGGTACTTCTGGACCTATTTGAGCTTATCTGCTCAAGCAACTGACCTTTCACCAACTATTACTAAATCCACCAAGTGTGTCACAGCCTTGGAAACGTATCCATCCTCTCTCCCCTCTTTGCTACAGTGCAATACAAATCCTAGAACCTAAACACAGGACCCAGTCTAGAGAAAGCAGAGTTGCTCTTTCAGGGCTACAGTGTAACAGCTCAACAGAACCAGCTGGTCTGTCCTCTCCTTTTGTGTACATCAGTGGAGGAGATAGCCTTGCCTGTGCATCTGTGCAGGGAACAGCCTTACTCCTAGTCAGGCATTTGCAGCGTGGCCCAAACTCTGTAAGCCAATGCATCTGATGCTAATCAAGCAGGAGATGATAAAAACCTATTTGTAGGAGAGGCAATTTCACTGTCTCTACTAGATAGCCACAAAAGTTAGAATTCTTCAGCTTGGGTTTATACTATATTTCATGAATGAATTTTAAAATTATATCTGGAGAGACGGGCGTGGTGGCACATGCCTTTAATCCCAGCACTTGGGAGGCAGAGGCAGGCGGATTTCTGAGTTCGAGGCCAGCCTGGTCTACAAAGTGAGTTCCAGGACAGCCAGGACTATAGAGAGAAACCCCGTCTTGAAAAATCAAAAAACAAACAAACAAACAAACAAACAAACAAACAAAAAACCCAAAAAACTATATCTGGAGTTTCCTTTAATGAAATACTAATGATTTCAAATCATCTTATTTTCAGCTAATCACTCCATAATTATGGGATAACGGCATACTTAAAAATCATTGGGAACAGAAAATTGAACTTAGTGAGAAGCAAGTCCATACTTTAAAAAATATGATGAACATATAAAGAAAGGAATCTACATTTTGATCCTAGCAAAAAATAAAGTGTGTCTCCCCCCCCCCGCCCCCATTTTTGTAGAAAGAACAGTAAGTAATTCTATGTATGAAGGGAAACTAAAGTAAGAATGTCTAGAGAAAACAGATTCCGACAATTCTGTGCAGAAACAAAGGTGCGTGTTGGCCACCGGGAGCAGGAGGAAGGAACAGAAAAAGTGACAAGCACTTAAACGCGGAAGACCAGAGCCTCCAGACCCAAGAACGGCGGAGATTACCTACAAGGTAGCAAATGTCCTTACAACATGGCGGCTGGCCCGGCGCTCTCAGAGCATATGCATTTATTTACCATGGCCATGCTCATCAGTAATACACAGGCTTCTCCAGTCTCCTGTGCGCTTCTCCTGCCAAGTTTTCTCCCTTAATGGATCAGCTCCTGCTCCACGCGAGCCGGCAAGCAGAAGCACCTTTGCTTTTTTAGCAACCAGGTTTTGAAAAATAAAAATAAAAATAAATGCCCATCCTCATTCCAAACTTTTGGATAGCTTGTCAAAATAAGGGACACTGGAAGCACACGGCATAACAAACTGTAAACACGGGAGAGAGACTCCCCAGCGTGGTTCAGTCACACTGCTCATTAAACAAGCCATTTTAATGCTCACTGTCAGGCCGATCTTCCAGGTGCCAGGATTTTCTTTTGAAGCGAGAAGGTACTCTGTGGGCCAGCTTTGCAGAAAGGTAAACATTTGAAAACCAGGACAGGGTTTGTGGTATTTAAAACTCAAGAGTCTTCTAAATTCGGAGGCCCTCCCGGCACCCTTCCTGAACATCCCCACCCCTTTTAAAGTAGTTTTAAATTTTATCTTATTTTAATTTTTCAGTTTGCACAGGCGAAAGGTGCTGCAAAACACATCTCGAGTGTCTTTTAAAAATTAAAACGGGGCTGATTGGCCGTGTCAGTGATCCGGGCTAATCAAAATCGCTGACACCTTTTCAGGAGGGAAGAGGCAAGGTTTAGCTCTCACCAGAGAGTGCTGCCTCATTGGTCCACTTTTTTATCTAAATCTGAATATGTGCCTGCAGATAATTCTCTTGCATTTTTAAAAGCTGAGAAACAAAGAATAAAATGCCGAGAAAACAAACGCTTATTTGGAGACGTCGATTCGGCATGCCTGACCCCAGAACCTCTAAACGGAGCCGCAGGTCCCTCTGCTGGCCAGGCTGGGAGGGAGCGCTCCTCTGCGGAGTGGAATGGGCTCCCTCCAAACTAAACCTTCTCAAAAGATTCCGCTGGTTCTTGCCCAGTAGCCAAGGAGCATGGCTGGAGTACAAAGGAGTGGGAAACATGGGCTTCAATTACAAAAAGAAAAGCAAGCAGCCGCCGCGACTCACCCTCCCCATTGTGGGTCTGACTCCAAAGCCAATACGCAACAAAACCCTTGAATGCATGCAGGGTTTTCTTCTCTATTTTCGCCACAGTCTTAAAGATAAGAAGTGGTTTTTATAAACTAGGCCATAAGAATGTACTCTGGTGTTCTTTTTTCCTGTGGGAAGGACATGATTCCGCAGCGTTAATGTAGCGTCTTTGTGACCCATTCAAGAAAACGCCCTTTGATTTGCTGTGGTGAGGCCCTGTACATAAAACCTTGGAAAGAATGGTGTTATTTGGAAATACTCGTTTCACAATAGCTTCGTGATCTATTCTAAGAAAAGTTAGGCATTATTGGATAAAGAAACGTGTGAAGGCAACTGAATTTCAAGGCAAATCCTATCGAACACAAGAGATGGGGGAAGGGCAAGGAGAAGCAAGGGAAAGTTGTAAGCAGCTAACAACGGGTCTTTCAAAAATTCCAAGAATAACCTTAACTTTTTAAGTGACACCTAAGTCTACCAGTCCTCATTGTCTTGTGCCACGGGAGATATAAGGCAGGCAGTGTCTTGGGGTGCAAGCTCTCTCACTACCTCAATTCCACCCTGAAGGTACTTATTTGGACATATGGAAGAAAGAATAGCTCAATTTCTGAAATTCCATAATTTTTACAGTGACTCGAGCTATTTGGCTACTTCTAGGCATGATTCATTTTCTCCCTCTCCCATGTCTACACACACACACACACACACACACACACACACACACACACACACAGTATATGGCCATTTTAAATTGAGTTTAAGTCCCTGTGGTTTTGGTGATTCCATTGTTGGGGAAATTAAAGGTGCTTGAGCCACTTCCAACCTTGTTGACGTTCAGAAGGGCATGGAGATGCCATTAAAATCCACATTTCTGGTCCACAGCTACTGAGACTAAATTTCTGAAAAGCCCTTGAAACCTTTATTTCTTTAACAGGGCCCTTTCACTTTGGAAATCACTGCTCCAGATGTTGCAGAGGAGATGGTAAAGTGAACTGAGAGCAAAGATCCCCCAACATCTGGGAAGTTTTCTGTAGTCACACAGCCCAGAGGAGCTGGGCAGCAACAAGAAAGATAAGCTCGAAGGATGAGGGAAGTGCAGCGCTGTTTAGAGCATCGTATAACTAACAAATTGCAGAGCAATAAACAAATATGCTCTATCTCATTTCCACTTTAGAGCGATGTCTTTAAATGACTAATTCTTGTTTTTAAAAATTGATTTTCAAAAAAGAAATCCATCCTAGTTGTACTATAAAAGCTGTCACATAAAAGAACAATACTGCCATCTAGTGCCCATTCTGAAATAAGCTTGAATGAGACAGTTCAAGTTGAAGGAGAAATATCAGGAAATAATATAAACAAATTTCAGTAAGGACTTCAATTATGGACAGAAAATCGAAAGACTACACCATACAGTTCCAAGACTCCCACAACGCCGCAGCAGCTTCTTATCTGAGTCTGCAGCAGTGGCCACCTCATAGCAAGGATGAATCTCAGCTGACTCTAGAATACCCTTGAGAGTTGTGTCCAGGGTCTCAGGCTCTGAAGCCATCAACCATACTAGCCAACCTTCAAAGAGTGCCACACCCTCTGGCTCCCTGCAGCCAGTCAGGCTGCTCACATCCTCTGTAATGGAAACTCAAAGCCCAGACTCCTCTCTGATCTGCCAAAGGGCCATACCGTTTCTTGTCTAAAGACCTTCTAAGATTTAGCAGTTAGTCTCTGATATACAGAATCACCTATCACTCAGGAGTGATATCACATAGGAGTCAACCTCATGTATATACTTATCCAAGGTGATCAAAAAGAAAGGAAATGAAGACATGCTGCCTGCTAACATTAGCTGTCTTCAATATTTGTCTTGGGATAAATAATCTCAAGTAGGTCAGATAGTTCATAAGCCTGTCTTATTTTGGACCTTGAAGTTAATAGAGGGGTTTGGGGGCATTGTATTTTGAAAATGCATAACATTACTTTTCAGAAAACAATAAAATAATGCATTTTTCACTCTTAACACAAAGTCTTTGAGGGCAGGGCAGGTGGGACAAACATAGAGGTCCCAGGGCTCGGCAGAGGGGTTAGAGTTGCTATTGATGATGTTCTTATTCCTTATTCTTTTCACTTAAAGGGAAAAGAAATATTTCCCCAACAAAAGGCATTTTATGCATGACTTCCATCTTGATTGATATGGACAATCTGTGTTTGCTATGCAGTTCCAGAGAAAAACTGCATAGACTGCGTGAGGGGATGGGAAGTCCTGGCCCAAGGCAAGGCGCTTAGAGAATTTTCTTTCATTTTTTTTTTTAATTTTAAAATAAATTTTATGTTTAATAAAAAGAAAAAAGAATATTTTGAAATAAATCACGGCTTCTTGTTTAAGGGTACAGAAGTTTTTAAAGGCATTTTTTATTAGATATTTTCTCCATTTACATTTCAAATGCTATCCCCAAAGCCCCCTATATCCTACCCCCGCTCTACTCACCAACCCACCCACTCCCGCTTCCTGGCCCTGGCATTCCCCTGTACTGGGGCATATGATCTTCGCAATGCCAAGGGCCTCTCCTCCCATTAATGGCCAACTAGGCCATCCTCTGCTACATATGCAACTAGAGACACAGCTCTAGGGTGGGGTACTGGTTAATTCATATTGTTGTTCCTCCTATAGGGTTGCAGACCCCTTTAGCTCCTTGGGTACTTTCTCTAGCTCCTTCATTAGTGGCCCTGTGTTCCATCCTATAGATGACTGTGAGCATCCACTTCTGTATTTGCCAGGCACTGGCATAGCCTCACAAGAGACAGCTATGTCAGGGTCCTGTCAGCAAAAACTTTCTGGCATATGCAATAGTGTCTGGGTTTGGCGGTTATATATGGGATAGATGCCCGGGTGGGGCAGTCTCTAGATGGTCTTTCCTTCTGTCTCAGCTCCAAACTTTGTTTCTGTAACTCCTTCCATGGGTATTTTGTTCCCTATTCTAAGAAGGAGCAAAGTGTCCACATTTTGGTCTTCCTTCTTCTTGAATTTCATGTGTTATGCAAATTGCATCTTGGACATTCTAAGTTTCTGGGCTAATATCCACTTATCAGTGAGTGCATATCATGTGTGTTCTTTTGTGATTGGGTTACCTCACTCAGGATGATATCCTCCAGATCATCCATCCATTTGCCTAAGAATTTCATGAATTCATTGTTTTTAATAGCTGAGTAGTACTCCATTGTGTAAATGTACCACATTTTCTATATCCATTCTTCTGTTGAGGGACATCTGAGTTCTTTCCAGCTTCTGGCTATTATAAATAAGGCTGCTATGAACATAGTGGAGCATGTGTCCTTATTACAAGTTGGAACATCTTCTGGATATATGCCCAGGAGAGGTATTGCTGGATCCTCCGGTAGTACTATGTCTAATTTTCTGAGGAACAGCCAGACTGATTTCCAGAGTGGTTGTACAAGCTTGCAGTCCCACCAGCAATGGAAAAGTGTTTCTTTTTCACCACATCCTCGCCAGCATCTGCTGCCATCTGAATTTTTGATCTTAGCCATTCTGACTGGTGTGAGGTGGGATCTCAGGATTGTTTTGATTTGCATTTTCCTGATGATTAAGGATGTTGAACATTTTTTTCAGGTGCTTCTCAGCCATTCGATATTCCTCAGTTGAGAATTCTTTGTTTAGCTCTGTACCCCATTTTTAATAGGGTTATTTGATTTTCTGGAGTCCATCTTTTTGAGTTCTTTATATATATTGTATATTAGCCCCCTATCTGATTTAGGATTGGTAAAGATCCTGTCCCAATCTGCTGGTGGCCTTTTTGCCTTATTGAGAGTATCCTTTGCCTTACAGAAGCTTTGCAAGTTTATGAGATCCTATTTGTCAATTCTTGATCTTACAGCACAAACCATTGCCGCTCTGTTCAGGAAAATTTCCCCTGTGCCCATATCTTCCATGCTCATGGATTGGCAGGATCAATATAGTAAAAATGGCTATCTTGCCAAAAGCAATCTACAAATTCAATGCAATCCCCATCAAAATTCCAACTCAATTCTTCAATGAATTAGAAAGGGCAATTTGCAAATTCATCTGGAATAACACAAAAACTTTTCTCAACAATTAAAGAACCTCTGTTGGAATCACCATGCCTGAACTAAAGCTGTACTACAGAGCAATTGTGATAAAAACTGCATGGTACTGGTACAGTGACAAACAGGTAGATCAATGGAATAGAATTGAAGACCCAGAAATGAACCCACACACCAATGGTCACTTGATCTTTGACAAGGGAGCTAAAACCATCTAGTGGAAAAAAAGAGGATTTTCAACAAATGGTGCTGGCACAATGAACAGTTATCATGTAGAAGAATGCAAATCGATCCATTCTTATCTCCTTGTACTAAGGTCAAGTGTAAGTGGATCAAGGAACTCCACATAAAACCAGAGGCACTGATACTTATAGAGGAGAACGTGGGGAAAAGCCTTGAAGATATGGGCACAGTAGATTTTTCAAGTAGCCTGAAGCTGCAGGAAAAGGAAATCGGTGGCTGTTTCAGGCTATGAGCACCTCAAATACAGGATGACAGCATGCCTTGAGGATAACCAGGGGGAAGGGTGGGACCCGATGCAGGACTCAGCAGATGTTGGATTGTACTGCACACTCCACACTAGTAAAATCTTACCTTCAAGAACACTGGGTGATCCCATGGCCCAGACCAAAACCCAGACACCAGACCCTGTAGTTCTCAACCTGTGGGTCGCCATCAGATATCCTGCATGTTAAGTATGTACATTACAATTCAAAACAGAAGTAAAATTATAATTATGTCATAGCAACAAGATAATTTTATGGTTGGGGGTTCACCACAGCACGAGGAATTGTATTGACAGGAGCGCATCATTCGGAAGGTTGAGAACCAAAGCTCTACAGGGAGAGGTGGGACTTTGAGAATTCCCAAAACAGTCCAGGGAAGTAAAGCCACTTGGTGCTGTGTGGATGAAGACGGGAGCTTGTGTAAAAGTCCTATCTCGTAAGCTTTATTCCTCTCTTTTCAGAATTCTGAAGCAGAAAGAAAAGCAGAAGTTCTTTGAGCTTTTGGAAGGTTATAAAGCTGTACAAGTTTGCACAAATGCTTTCTGAGGATCCATCACCCGCAGGCATTTTCTGGATGTGGTAGAGATGGGGAAGATAAATGACAGCCAATGAGCCACTATGCAGATTAACATACGTTCTTGTGTGCAGACAGCCAGTGTTCAGGATGGGGAGCACACGACGTTTTGAAGAAGAGCACCAAGGGTGTGGATCCAGGAGAAGGTGACTACACAAAGCCCCAGGGGACAGGGCAGCTATGGTATAATGCCAAGAGTCTCTTCATTTGCATATGGAAAGCTTACCCTCCAGATTCTACAAGCCAGCCTTGGGATAGAACCTCTAGGCAGAAGTTCCCAGTCCATCATGGGAGCCAAGTCAAGCTCACTGGTTAGAGTCATGAAAATTATCCATAAGGAGCTGTTCTGCATTCCTCAGGGGAGCACAGGCTGTTCCCCTCAAGAACACCTTAGCCCACCAGTTAGCTCACATGACTTTGGGGTGTATCTCCTCATCAATCAGATCCTTCCCAAGGTTGTTTGAGTATGACAGAAACCCACTTCACTTGAATTGGATAAAGTCCCAGAAAAGCATAAGCTCGGAGTTACTCCAGTGTCTTGGCAAATTACCCACAAGCCCTTTCACTGCAGGCAGCAAAATCGTTTCCAGTTAGCTTAAGCAGAGGGGAATGATGTGGCTAGGGGAACAGTCTTCTAACTAGGCTCCTCTAGGGCAGGCAGAACGACAAGGTGCTCCTAGTCCAGAAGAATCTCAATTTTCAGTTCCCCTATTAAAAGGAAGTAAAAGTGAAGGCAGGTGTGGTGAGCGCCTTTTGTCCCTGCACTCAGGAGGCCTAGGCAGCTAGATGTTAGTGAGTTCAAGTCCAGCCTGGTGGACATAGTAAGTTCTAGGCTAATCAAAGATACATACCAAGACAGAAAAATAAATAAGAAAGGAAGATTTCTACAGCAAACTTGGGTCAAGTAAGTGCTGACTCTTGACAGCAGTTGCATCTAGACTGGGTAAGAGGTAATTTCTGGAAATAAAACTCTGTAGGAGATGCCAAACTGGGCCATCGCTCACTGAAGCTTCTGGGGATCTTTCTAAGTGAAGGTATTTGGACATTCATACAACACATAGCTTGGAAAGCACTGGTGCACACTCTCCCCGTGCAAGCCTTTTCCTCCACTCCCTCCCCACGGACCACTCCCTCCCCACAGACTCTCCCATTTCCTTCCATCCACTCCCTCCCCACGGACTGTCTCCCACTCCCCTCTCCTCATATACCAGTGATTCTTGCCCACTACCATCAACAAGCAGCACATATTCACTATTACTTCAAAAAGTCTACAAATTGACTCATGTAAGAAAGAAAATAAGTTCTAGCTTGTGGTTATAAAATAGTTTTTCTTATTATAAAACTTATGTACAGGGCTCAGAAGTTAAAGGTGCTTGCCACCAAGTCTGATGACATGTGTTCAATCCCATGATCCCAGCTATCTACACACACACACACACACACACACACACACACACACACACACACGTGCATGCATGGGGATGGGGCACACTGGCACCCACCCAATTTGTACATGCACAAATTAAGTAATTAATATAATAATTAATAAATAAAATTTATATATCGAAAAATTTGAAAGTGGCAGAAAAATTACAAAGAAAACTAATAAAATCCAACATAACTAAGGGGTAGGAAGATGGCTCAGTGGTTAAGACTGCTCAGTGCTCTTCCAGAGGACCTGCGTTAGATTCCCAGGACCCCTGTCTGAAGGCTCATACCTACCTTTAACAGTCCAAACGGGTCACATGCCTCTGGCCCCAGTGGACACTGGCATATTCCCACCCACAAACTCACTCACATACACATAATTTAAGATAACAAATACTTAAAAATCAGCTAATAATTATATCGCGAGGCGCCCCAGGCTATTGCCTTCTGAGGAAAAAAGACAAAAAGAAAAAACAAACAACAGGCCTCGATCCTCCTTGTACCTGAGACCTTTGCCACTTTCTGGCCTTAAGTTCCCACCCCAACCCAAATTCCTCTATTTCTGGTGCCTCTAGATCCTCCCAGGATTCAAGAAGGATCTATTTATAATTGCGGGAGCTCAGCTGAGTCCAGCGGGACACGCAAACTCCTGTGGTGGGAAAAGTCTGTCAGATGGGTGGGTGCTGGATGGCTAAGGGTTAGCTGGTGAGCTGAGGTGAGTGGGGGGGGCTGCACCCCAGAGGGCCGCTGCCACCCTTGTTTCCTTCACAGTTCACTGCTCTGGCCTGTGACCCAACCAAAGCGTAGCACATGTGTGGATGCCATGTGGGTTACAGGCTAGGGACTGTGGGAGTAGGCTTCAGTAACCCCCATGACCATAGGGAGATATATATATATATATATATATATATATATATATATATATAGTTTTTTTTACTGTTTCTCCTTGTATTCTTTTTTTTTGAATTAATTTTTTTATTAGGTATTTTCCTCATTTACATTTCCAATGCTATCCAAAAGGTCCCCAATACACTCCCCCCCCCACTCCCCTACCCACCCACTCCCACATTTTGGCCCTGACATTCCCCTGTACTGGGGCATATAAAGTTTGCAAGTCCCATAGGGATATTTTTTATTTTCTGTACATTTTCTACCTCTTAATTATTTATATTCTCTCTCATGATGAATGGGAATATATGCATTGCAAGGCACTTTCATCAAAAGTTATTTTTATAAAATTGGCTTCAAGAGTGACTTTAAAAAATTGCCCCCACATAAATATCAAATAAACAAATATAAATTTGGTAGTGTCAGCAAGAGAAAGCTAGTTTAATACAAGTTTCAACTTGCTGGATGTTAGACTGAAGAACTGATGTCCTGTTTTTCTGGAAGGATCCCGCGTTGTCATCCCACTGGAAACCACTGGAAGCCTTCATGGGGATTTTGTTTGTTTAAATCAGGCTTTTGCTTCTTATCTCAGGCTGTCCTGGAACTCAGTATTTAGCCACCAAGCACCTGCCTCAGCCTCAGGGTACTCGGGACTGCAGGCACTGGCGTCACACCCACCTATGAGCTGCATTGGTTAACAAACAAACACCTACACCAAGTGTTCATCCTGCTTCTTGATGCTAAGCCACAGTGGTACATGTGTCAAGGTCATCTCTCCTCAGCACTGCACTGGCCTCCCCTGAGAGATCCTGAGCTCAGCTCCTGGATAGGATAGCACGGGGCGATTCAAATGTATTCATATTACAATCATAAGAAAATAAAGATTGTCACTCTCCCCACCCCACTTCGCCACACCCCTTCACGGAGTTTTTCTCATAAGCCTTCACCTGCTGGGCAATAAGAGGAAATTACTTCAATCAATGGTATCCGAGATAATAATTAGAAAGATCCGGTCAGTCAGGTGACTTGCTGTAACTTGTTGTAAAATAGGCAAATGATGGTTATCCTCAGACCCCATTACCTGCTGACATCACCTGCCACAGTTGTCCTCCCTTGGTATGTCAGTCCTCCTACCCTCCTACAGCACCCCCCTCCCGGATCCCACCCTCCCCCCCGCGGGGGGTGAGAGGCTGGTCAAGACTCCATTGCGCATGGCCAGTGCTGCTTAAGTGAACACCACAAGCTGCTAGTCCACTTCCTGAAACACCACTTCCTGAAATTCCCACAGCTTGGTGACCTCTCTCTCAGTCTTGCTTTCCACAGCCTTGCTTTCAAAGCTTGGGTTTGTGTGGGAATTTTATAAATTAAAACAACGTCGGATCTAGCTGGTTTTTAACTCTAAATTTCATTTTAAGATAGATTAATGAGATAAATAAAAATAATTTTGGACAGTTTGGAGTTTTAATGCCTCTAGGGTATCGGTTCCTACAGATCCTGGCACTGCTTTTGGGGGAGCATTTTGGGACGTTACAAGGATATTTTTGGTTAATAGCAAGGTTGGGTGGGATTATTGGAATTTAGAAAATGGATATCAAGGAAGGTCAGCATGCTGTAGTGAGGGAGGGATGGAAGTAGTTCCTCCTGAAGTTCGCATAGGTAAAAAAAAAAAAAAAAACTGGTAATAATTGTGAGTTTAGAATCCAATTGTAGCAAAGTATTTTTGTATGATTTAAATATAAACTCTACATTTGGTTTGCATAAACCAATATAAAATTCCCAGTGAAAGAGTTTCTAAATAAACTCGGAAGGTCGCCCTGTTGTTTAAAGACCACTTTCTAAAGGTTACTGAGACCAGAACTGGCTGTTTGTTATATCTGAGTCACATTTAAACCAGCCTCCTTGGTGAGTTGTCACACTCAAAGCAATCCTGTACAAACAGGGATCCACCAAATGCGAGTCCACATGCAGGGCACAGGGCTTGCCTTTGGATAATGCTGGAGCCAGCCTTACATGCATACAATTGCACCCAAAGTTAATTTATATTCTTTACATTAACAATTAGAATGTAGCATTGCTTTTAAAGTAACATCAAATCTAGCTGGTTTTTAACTCAAAATTCCATTTTAAGATAGATTAATGAGATAAATAAAAATAATTTTAAAGCAGGTAGAAGAGGTTGGTCAAAGCCATAAGAAGAGTAAGTCTGAAAGAAGTGATGTCATATTCAAGACAATTTCTGAGATGGTAGATTTCAAGTGTTAAATAAGTATGCAAATTGATGCATTTCTTAAATAGCTTAATTTAACCATTTCCTTAGTGTCTGCATGCATCAAAGCATGGTGTTGTAGAACGTATACATGTACAATTTTTACTTATGGATAAAAAATACCTGTGATGTGATGGGGGTTAATACAAAACAAGACCAGGTGACAGTGCTCACAACAGTCTCTAGTCTCCTCTTCAGTCAGAACACTGCCTACGCTGCTAAATCTGCTTATCTCTGCAGTGTACAGACAATTCCATTGGTCTGCTCTCAGGGGCCTAGCAACAGCTTACATCATCACCTGCTGACATCACCTGCTGATCACCTGCCTCCACTACCAGGTGCACCAGGTATATGCTGCAGATAAAAGGATGCCAGCCAGGCTTTCTCTGAGTTCCCTCTCTCTCCTCCTCCTCCCCTCCCCCTCTCTCTCCTTCTCCTCTGTTCTTCCCCCAGGTCCTCACCCCTCTCACTTCCCCTAATAAACCTCTTTCCACCAGATCTGCTACGGTGGCATAATTTCTCAAGGGTACACCTTGGCATGGGCCTGCCAAAGGTATCCCCGCCTCCCCATATGTTTTATAACAATCTGGACACTTTGCTACCCAACAGAGCTGGGTAAACATGCTTGTCAACTTGGCTGGATTGAGGGATGCCAAGAAAATTGGTAGAGCACTCTGTTGGATGTCTCTTAGTTTTCGTGTGATGGGCATAAGGCACATGCAGGGACACACAGATCTAGAATCCAACCCTGATTATCCTATTGAGGAGGGCTTGCAGGAGCTTCCACTAAACCCCCTAGGTACAGCCAGGTTTACATAGGAAGTTAAATTCTAGAGACTGAATTTTAATTCCCCAACAATTTAGAATTTGGAGTATGGTGGTATTCAAGTTACTCCACTGGTGGGGAAGCCAGCTAATTGGGGAAAGACCATGCTGAATGAAATGGGCTAGTAAAGAAACTGCTCTCAGCTGGGGGGGGGGGGCATGGTGGCGCATGCCTTTAATCCCAGCTCTTGGGAGGCAGAGGCAGGCGGATTTCTGAGTTCAAGGCCAGCCTAGTCTAAAAAGTGAGTTCCAGGACAGCACAGAGAAACCCTGTCTCAAAACAAACAAACAAACAAAAGAAACTTCTCTCTCTCTGTGTCTCTCTGTCTATCTTTCTGTCTCTGTCTCTCTTTCTATCTCTGTCTCTCTTCTTCACATATCCCCTGCCAGCCTCTTCCCCTCTTTCCTTTTTCTTTTCTTCTCTGTCTCCTCCTTTCTCTGCCTCTACTCCTTTTCAGGTCCCCTTCCCAACCTTCTTCATATTAGATCAGTCCGTGGCTGACTCCTCGGGGAGCACCTTGGCAAGGCCACATTTCATAAAACACAGCAAGAATGTGGATTATCGGGTAATCATGTTTTTAAAAATTTTAAGATAATTATATATGAGTATTTCATCTACATGTATGTCTCTCTACCATGTGCATATATGGTGCCCATAAAGGTCAAAAGAGGGTTTCAGGTTCATGGGAACTGGAGATACAGATGGTTGTGAGCTATCTATCATGTGGGTGCTGGGAATTGAACCCAGGTCCTCTGTAGAGCAATAGTGCTCTTAACTGCTGAGCTACCTCTCTATCCTCATAATCATTTTGTAGTATATATTACTTATCTAAAGATATTCATACATTAGTCTTTATAATGGAAAACTATTGTACTCTCTATAAAGTACACATACATTTCCATTTAAACTCTCACTGGATAGTCAGGTCTGGTGGCAGGGCACCTAAAAAGAGCAAAAGGCACACCCCATTTCAGGAAAGAGTCTTTCTCAGAAGTTGTCAGGCAACACGGTCAACAAGGGAATTTTAGCTGACAAAAATCAGAACCATCCTGAGCGTGCCTGCTACATGCCTGTCACTTTATACTTTAGGTGTGTTGTTTTACCAGCCTGAGATTATGCTTGTTACACTCATGCTCATGAAAGATGGGTCTTCCTGGTTTCTTAGTGGCAATAAGCTGCCACTAAGCATGCAGGCAGGTGCATGAGCCCGGCACATCCTGTCATGCTAAGCCCCTTCACAGCTTGTGTGTGGGGCTGCGAGGCACTTGTCGGAATGTGCAGATCTTGAGAGTCAGGGTGGTTATTGTGAGAGAGGAGAGTGTGCTGCCAGTGAAGCAGGTATGGTTGTTGATGCCTCTAGCTATGTTTGGCTCACATCTAAGATGTCTAGGTTCTAGGAACTGTTTGCAACTGTTTCCAACAGATTGGAATTTGGAGTGTGACAGTGGTCATGACAGGCCATTGCTAGGAACAGTTCTTTGGAAATCTGGAAGAGACAGAAAATCTTGAGAAGACTTTAATGACATGCAAATGACATAGTGGGGACTTCCTGGAATGTTTTCCCACTTCCCCATCCTATTCTCAAACATTTTCCATTTTGCAGTTAGAGTGTTCCCACGTCCTAGGAGAGTCAAGCCATGGGACCATTCTTGAAGGGTATGCTGGCTTTCTGGGCCCCAGCATCTCCTTTAACTTGCTCTGAGATGGACTCTGAGAAAGCTAACTTGAAAACAGTGGAAAGATAAATAAAAAAGCAGCAGCCACTGGGTGTCACTGACTTACCACCGAGTCTATGTTGTTTCATGTTCCCAGAGCAGAGGGAAAAGTGACTGTTTAGTGTAATAGCTTGGAAAGTCCTTTGTGCTCCAGTGCTTTGGATGCACAGAGATGCATTTAAGGTGTTTTAAACGATGCCTTAAGGCACTGAGAAGCTGAGTGATCAGTCTTCTTCCTTGCTCTGTAATAAATTATTCAGAACACTAAGTAGTGACATTCCCATTCTAGAGATGGATACATTAATTCTGGTCTAGCTAATAAATGGCAGGAAGGGGCAGAGCACACCCTGAACTCGCTTTTTAAATTAAGATCCTTAATGTCTATATGGTTTCTATTTCAAGATAGTTCTCAAATCCAGGAGCACGATGTCCATTGCTTTGTCTTTGCACCACCCTCTAGTTTTACATCTAAGAGGAGGAAAAGAAAACACTGCATTTCAAAACATCTTCTGGGAAATTAGCATTCAGATTGCCTTTCAAGTTCCTAAAGCATGCTATTATGAGCTTGGCCTTATGGCTAATTATTTGTCTTTTATTTTCTGCCTTGGTTCGATTTCTCAATTTTCATGATGAAAAATTGGCCAAAAACAACTTAGGGAGGAAAGGGTTTCATCCAACCCTGGTCACAGTCCATCACTGAGGTCAGTCAGGACAGGAACCTGGAGTTGGGAGCAGAGGCCATGCTAGGTGCTGTTTACTGTCTTTCTGTCTTTCTTCTGGTGAGATGTCTTGCTCAACAGGCTTTTATCCACTCCAGGACCACCTGCTCAGGGATGGCACTGTGGAACCCTAAGGGCTTTTTCTAATCCCACACTCTCCTTACAGCTTCCCCTTCCCACCTTGGGTCAGGGCTAGGCCAAGTTCCATTCTCCACCCACAGGACCATTCTTGAGTAAAATTCTCAGGAAAACACAAAGAAAGTACTGACTGATAGTCACCCGACCCTCTGGAAAGCCCCAGATAGAGTTCAGATGTGTGCCATGCTTGCTAGCCAATAGATCTAAAGGTCAATATGCTTAGCCAATAAGTTTGAACTGTAATCTTGCTAATGTAACCTGTGCCCCTAAAAAGTATAAAAACTGCTTGTAATAACCATTTTGGGGGTCACCTTCTAGTCAGTCACCTTGAGGGAATAATTGAAAGTTGACTCCCAACATGCCGGAGACAAACCTCTTGCATCTTGAAGTAAGTACCTCTATTACCCAAAGTCGACTGGACCCTTCCACATCAATCATAAATCACAAACAGTCCCTAATGATGTGACATGTGCCAATGTGGTGAAGCCAGTTCCCCAGTTGAGGCCACCTCTTCCCAGGTGACTCAAATTTGTGTCAAGTTGACAAAGACCAACCAGCCCATTTGCCTAAAATAGACATAACAGTATCTCATTTAATCCCCCAAACAAGTCAAAGATCATGTTGTGATCATCCCAGGGTAGAAACATCAGGGATCAGAAAGGGAAGCCACTGTGTGACGTTACAAGCCAGCATGATGGACATTTTCATTTAAATCTATATAGTTCTGGTTGTCAGAGCCAGGGTCCTTCTGTCTCCATGCAAATACTATCTTTGTTTAAAAATTTTTATTTTGACATTTCCTGCATGCGTATGCTATATTTGCAACTTTTACACTCCTTTCTCTCCGTACCCAACTCCAGTGTCCTCCCAACCATCCCATCCCCTCTAGAATTCATGACCTCTTCTATAATTAGTCTTGCTGTATACACACACACACACACACACACACACACACACACACACACACACACAGAGAGAGAGAGAGAGAGAGAGAGAGAGAGAGAGAGAGAGAGAGAGAGAGAGAGAGAGAGAGAATTTAGTGTTTTCCAAACCTTTGGTTAACTAAAATGAGAGGTAAGAGAAAAATATTAATCTATGCTCTATGTCCATCAGGAAAATAAGTCTTACTGATTTATAAAAAGTTAGTCCAACTATAAAAACTGTAAATAGTTTATGGGGTACCTATTTGATTGAGCCATGCCCATCAGTTCCAGTGCTAATGTCTCTTGTCTCAGAGCCTCACATTGGTGGGAGAGTGTAGGTCATAGTTTTTAAACACATAAATCATAAAACAGGGAAAGAAGAGGGAGAAGAGTGTGAAAGAGAAATATGCCATGAAATGGAAGGTGCCAATGACCTCGGTCAGTATTTCTTAAGAGTCAAAAAATCATGATTCTAATCCCTCTTCCAAGGTGGAGAGGGAGACTCACGCCTCACTATAGGAGGTGGGAGACTCACTCCTCTCAGGAATTGAAATGAGTAACTCAGTGTGCTCTTCCAAACAAGAGCTCAGAAGTCTATTTCCCACCAGAATTCCCTGGATGGGGCCCCTGGCTGCCAACTACAACCTCCTCTGCAATGCTGGGAGGCCCATTCCTACCCCTGGCTGAGGAGCTACTGACAGTCAAGGGCTGTTGAGGGAGAAAGACCCAGCTTTCTTTATGAGGATGTCCCACTGTAGGTCAACTGAGCAGTAGATGATCCAACAGATCTAGTAGATGACCATCCAGTAGATGATCCCACACCCATAAGTATGTAATGTGAGTATCACAAATTAGTCTCAATGGGCTATATAAAAAAACAAAATAGAGGACATGGCTTTGGCAGGGGATGTGGGAATGTGAAAGCAGACCTGGGAGATGAACTTGATTAAAAAGTACATTATATGTCTGTAAAATTCTCAGAGAATTAATAAAAATACTATATTTTAAAAATGGATGCAGTGTTCATTAACATTACAATAGAAAGGCTCTCATGGCACTTCTATCTGCACCAACAGTCGCTACCTCAGAAAGTGTATTCTAGTTTGCTGTATTTCTCTTCTCTCGGGGACTTAGTAGGTGAAGTGAAAGAACAAGTGTAGAGAGGAAACTCCTGTAATGCAAGTGTGCTATCTCATAGGAAGGAGTACAGTCTTAAAGAAACTCCAGACAAGACTAACTGAGGTACCCACTTAAGATATCAAAGTGACTGAGGACCTGGCCTCCAGGTGGCTCCCACACCAGTGGCTGGCCCTTTCCCCAGCTTCTCTTTCTTCAGCCATCATCACTTGGTCTCCTGGCTCTCTCCTCCTCTTGGCTCCTGGTTCCTCTTTCTCCCTCTCTTTCTCCTCTCCCCCTCCTCCTTCCCTCTCCTCATCTCTATCCTTTAATGGCCTGATTCAATCCAGACCCTTCCAGATGTCACTTGCATTCTCTCCATTATAACTACAAAAAAACCCCTCCTCCTTGGCCCATGCATTGGGAGCAGTCATGTCTTCATTTAATTTTATCCTTTCAATTAATAGGCGATGTGCTATATTCAGTTCAGAGCTTCAGGCTTCAGTTTTCCAAGGAATTTTTCTCTTGTTCCTTCTTAGTTATGGGCTTTGGATAGATCCTTCACTAGTCATGGTCTTTGTAGCTGAGATGGAGAAGGCATGTCAGTCAAATCTGATACTCACTTCCTCTGCAAATGAACTCTAGCCTTTGGCCATTATAGAGATCAGAGCAAGATCTTGTCCCAGAGAATCCATCTTAGAATCATCTATTCATTTGGGGCACACATTTCCAGAGAGCTGACAGCAGACTTTTTCTGTGCCTCAGCCAGCTAGGGCTGGAAGAATGGAAGACTAACTGAAAGACTCTTTGGCCCTGGGCTACCATCAACATTCTTTCACTTTCATAATCCACATCAGCAATTGAAAAAGGTGAGAATTTTCAAAAGTGAATCACAGTAAGACATGTTGTCTCCAGAACCCTGCCTGCATAAAAGGAATGGAAATCGAAATCAGCATCTGAAGAACATGCCTGGAACCCTGGCAGAGGGGAGAGGCCTGCTCTGGCTTCTCAGTATGGTTTTCCTACCACAGTCTCACTCAGAGAACTTGGAAGGGAACAACTCCCTCTGATGAGTACACTCTGCTCTCAAAGAGCAGCTTGTTTTGTAATGAGGCTATAAATGTAATTGCAAAATTAAGACATGCAGTTCATGGAACATTCTTATCTGACATGGTGCTGCTCAGTTTTTCCAGCATAGATCTGTTCCTGTCTGGTGCAAGAGTCAGTCATATGGCCAAAGCAAGCACGGATGGTGGAGGTCAACACTCTCATGGAATTCCCACGATCCTCATTGCCCTGAGCCTTCCCCATGATCTAGAAGTCTACCACAGTTCATATGTGGTAGACTATCACATATGAATCCCCACCATCCTCTATTCTGTTCACGAAGCAGAAAAGATGTGGCTGGATTTGCTGAAGGCTATTGGTCCTGATCACAAGGGCCACTGGTTCTTAAAATATCATAAACTAAAATGATCACAGCCACCTGTAGACCCTCTCAATTGTCTGTGTCTATTTGTCCAGACTCTATCTCACCTTCTGTCACAGGGCATTGACTGAATGTGGTCATCTAGAAGTACCACCAGGTTCATTCCATGAAATGGCCAGAAAATTGTATGTCCAGGAAAAAAGATACACTCAGACAGAAAAGAGAAGTGACATCTGGGAGAACAAGGGGCCACAGACAAACTGTGACACCTAGTAATCTGAGCCAGGGATGTGATATAGGCAGTTTAGAGTCCCTGATAGAAAGTAACTGATGCGGAAACAGAAAGCAGCAGCCATAAGAGAGCTGCAGGAAATAACTTGAGGCTCTCAGACATGAGGGAACCATCACAGATTCTGGAAGCAGCTGACACACTACAAGTTGTATATTGAATGGGATCAGAGAAACACCAGCCACAAACAGGAAGAAGAAGAAACACGTACTTTATCAGAACAGACAAAGAGCTCCCAGCAAGAGGCTGGGCAGGCCTCAGAGGTAGGAATAGGAGAGTACATTGAGGGTGTATGGTGGTTTGAATGTGAGTGGCCCTAAGAGGCTCACGTATCTGAGAGCTTGGTCATCAGGAAGCAGCACTTCTTAGGTCTTGTTGGAGGACGTGTGTCCTTGAGAGCAAGTTTTGAGATTTTTAAAAGCCCAAACCAGGCCCAGTGTCGCTCTCTTCCTGCTGCCTTCAGATATGAACATTGAACTCTCAGCTTCTTCTCTAGCTCCATGTTTCCTTGTGTGAGCCACTGTGATCCCCATCATGCTGATAATGGACTAAACTTCTGAACTTGTAAGCCAGTCCCAATTATATGCTTTCTTTTATAAAAGTGGCTGGGGTCATGGTGTCTTTTCAAAGCAGTAAACATTGACTAAGACAAGAGGGTAATGCTTTGAAGATTTAATAGACTTCTGACACTCTGGACTTCATCTCCTCTCTGATGGTTCCTGCCTGTTGTCATTTTTCGACAATTGCAATCTCCTGGAGGCAGGGGTCAGGGATGTGTGTGACAACCCTGTAAGCAAGGAGAACCCTGTATTTAAGGGCCAGTACTTGTTTCCTGGACCTTCCTGCACCTCCTCACCAGAAAAGTCTTAGCCACTGTGACTGGCCAAGGACATTGCCTCTTCCTTCCTCCCTGAAATAGCAGTTCTAGCATCCAAAATGGAGGGAGCTTAAAGAAACTGACTACAATGTAACTGTCCACAAAATACCACAGAAATATTATCAACGAATAAATCTTAGGAGAGGATCCTACAGCTGCAGGCACACCAGCACACCCAGGATCTTGGGATCACTGGTGAGTGGAGCACATCATCTGGTTCAAAACTACCGGGAGGTGCCTGTGCCAGCAGGAACGGGGACACAGGAAACCTGCCTGACCAGCAGCTGGGGCTCATTCTGATCAGAGTCAGCCACGCATCACTTTGGGCATGAACTTGGCAGACAGTCCCACGGTCCACAGAGGACTCTCCATACTGAAGACACCCTAGCACACCCAGGATCTTAGGATCACTGAAGAGAATCGACCTCCAGAGAGGGCTTTGACCCCAGGACTCAGGTAAGAGTGCCATCTTGTATCCTGGGTCTGCACAGGAGAGCATGCAGGCCACAGAAGCAACAGAGCTTCTTGGACAGGGTCCCTTCCGGCCTTCATCCTCAGCCAGGAGGTAGAGCTGAGACCCAGACCTCTGGGCACCTTACCCACGAGAGGACAGTTGGCCTCCAGAGAGGTCTCTGACCCTGGAACTCAGGTAAGAGCACCATCTTCTATCCCAGGTCTCTCAGAGACCAGTTCGCAAGGAGAGCACGTGGGTCACAGAAGCAACAGAGTTTCTGGGACAGGGTCCCTTCCAGCCTTAATCCTCAGCCAGGAAGTGGATCAGAGCCCCAGAACACTGTGCACATTCCCTGCAAGAGGAGAGCTTGCCTGCAGAGAGTGCTCTGACCACTGGGACTCAGGAAAGAGTTGGACTCCCAGGAGTGCTGACAGAGGCAAACAGAATCACAGGAGGAACAAGCTCCAGCCAGAGACAGCTAGAGATTACCAGATGGCAAAAGGCAAACATAAGGATCTTACTAACAGAAACCAAGAACACTCACCATCATCAGAACCCAGTACGCCCACCACAGCTAGTCCTGGATACCCCAACACAATAGGAAAGCAAGATTCGGATTTAAAACCGTATCTCATGATGCTGGTAGAGGATTTTAAGAAGGGCATTAATAACTTACTTAAAGAAATACAGGAGAACACTGCTAAACAGGTAGAAGTCCTTAAAGAGGAAGCACAAAAATCCCTCAAAGAATTAAAGGAAAACACTGTTAAACAGGTAAAAGTCCTTGAAGAGGAAACACAAAAATTCCTTAAAGAATTACAGGAAAACACAACCAAACAGGTGATGAAATTAAACAAAACCATCCAAGATCAAAAAATGGAAGTAGAAACAATAAAGAAATCACAAAGGAAGACAACTCTGGAGATAGAAAACCTAGAAAAGAAATCAGGAATCATACATGCGAACATCAGCAACAGAATACAAGAGATGGAAGAGAGAATCTCAGGTGCAGGAGATTCCATAGAAACCATGAACACAACAATTAAAGAAAATGCAAAATGCAAAAAGACCCTAACTCAAAACATACAGGAAATCCAGGACACAATGAGAAGACCAAACCTAAGTGTTGCGGCCTGCCCGCAGTCCACAACACGAACGGTTCAACTGAGAATGGCAGTTCGCTGAAAAGAGAGGAATCTAGACGGGGTGGAAGAAACAATGGAGCCAAGACAACAAGTTCTGATCAAGGCTCAATTTTACTATTTCCAGACACTCAGTTATAAAGGAAGGGGGATGGAACCCAATATCCCGCCAAGTAACTCAGGGTCCAGTAGCAGGACGAACACATGTGTGCCTCCAGGCAGCAAAGGCAGGTTCCAGCAGTGGGCGTGGCAGGACGAATGAGCCGGTAGCTCCACCCTTGAGCAAGCAAGTTCCAGGCTGGGGGAAGGGAGGCCACAACAATGAGAAGACCAAACCTAAGGATAATAAATATAGATAAGAATGAAGATTTTTCAACTTAAAGTAAATATCTTCAACAAAATTATAGAAGAAAACTTCCCTAACCTAAAGAAAGAGATGCCCATGAACATATAAGAAGCCTACAGAATTCCAAATAGACTGGATCAAAAAAGAAATTCCTCCCAACACATAATAATCAGAACAACAAATACACTAAAGATAGAATACTAAAAGCAGTAAGGGAAAAAGGTCAAGTGAGATATAAAGGCAGGCCTATTAGAATCACACCAGACTTTTCAACAGAGACTATGAAAGCCAGAAGATCCAGGACAGATGTTATACAGACCCTAAGAGAACACAAATGCCAGCCCAGGCTATTATATCCAGCAAAACTCTCAATTACCATAGATGGAGAAACCAAAGAATTCCATGACAAAACCAAATTCACACAATATCTTTCCACGAATCCAGCCCTTCAAAGAATAATAAAGGGAAAACTCCAAAACAAGGAGGGAAATTATGCCCTATAAAAAGCAAGAAAGTAATCCTTCAACGAACCTAGAAGAAGATAGCTGCAAGAAAAGAATCCCAACTCTAACAACAAAAATAACAGGAAGCAATAATTACTTTTCCTTAATATCTCTTTATATCAATGGATTCAATTCCCCAATAAAAAGACACAGACTAACAGACTGGCTACATAAACGGGACTCAATATGTTGCTGCATATAGAAAACCCATCTCAAATCTCAAATCTAAGTGGATCAAGGAGCTCCACATAAAACCAGAGACACTGAAACTTATAGAGGAGAAAGTGGGGAAAAGCCTTGAAGATATGGGCACAGGGGAAAAATTCCTGAATAGAACAGCAATGGCTTGTGCTGTAAGATTGAGAATCAACAAATGGGACCTCATGAAACTGCAAAGCTTCTGTAAGGCAAAAGACACCGTCAATAAGACAAAAAGGCCACAAACAGATTGGGAAAGGATCTTTACCTATCCCAAATCAGATAGGGGACTAATATCCAATATATATAAAGAACTCAAGAAGGTGGACTCCAGAAAATCAAATAACCCCATTAAAAAATGGGGCTAGGAGCTAAACAAAGAATTCTCACCTGAGGAATACTGAATGGCTGAGAAACACCTGAAAAAATGTTCAGCATCCTTAATCATCAGGGAAATGCAAATCAAAACAACCCTGAGATTCCATCTCACACCAGTCAGAATAGCTAAGATCAAAAATTCAGGTGACAGCAGATGCTGGCGAGGATGTGGAGAAAGAGGAACACTCCTCCACTGTTGGTGCGATTGCAAGCTTGTACAACCACTCTGGAAATCAGTCTGGCGGTTTCTCAGAAAATTGGACATGGTACTACTGGAGGATCCCGCAATACCTCTCCTGGGCATATATCCAGAAGATGTCCCAACCGGTAAGAAGGACACATGCTCCACTATGTTCATAGCAGCCTTATTTATAATAGCCAGAAGCTGGAAAGAACACAGATATCCCTCAACAGAGGAATGGATACAGAACATGTGGTACATTTACACAATGGAGTACTACTCAGCTATTAAAAAGAATGAATTTATGAAATTCCTAGGCAAATGGATGGACCTGGAGAGCATCATCCTGAGTGAGGTAACCCATTCACAAAAAAACTCACATGATATGTACTCACTGATAAGTGGATATTAGCCCAGAACCTTAGAATACCCAAGATACAAGATACAATCTGCAAAACACATGAAACTCAAGAAGAACGAAGACCAAAGTGTGGACACTTTGCCCCTTCTTAGAATTGGGAAGAAAACACCCATGGAAGGAGTTACAGAGACAAAGTTTGGAGCTGAGACAAAAGGATGGACCATCTAGAAACTGCCATATCCAGGGATCCATCCCATAATCAGTCTCCAAACACTGACACCATTGCATACACTAGCAAGATTGTGCTGATAGGACCCTGATATAGCTGTCTGTAGTGAGACTACGCGGGGGCCTAGCAAACACAGAAGTGGATGCTCACAGTCAGCTATTGGATGGATCACAGGGCCCCCAATGGAGGAGCTAGAGAAAATACCCAAGAAGCTAAAGGGATCTGCAACCCTATAGGTGGAACAACATCATGAACTAACCAATACCCGGGAGCTCTTGACTCTAGCTGCATATGTATCAAAAGATGGCCTAGTTGGCCATCACTGGAAAGAGAGGCCCATTGGACTTGCAAACTTTATATGCCCCAGTACAGGAGAACGCCAGGGCCAAAATGTGGGAGTGGGTGGGTACGGGGGTGGGGGGGAGGGTATGGGGGACTTTTGGAATAGCATTGGAAATGTAAATGAGGAAAATACCTAATTTAAAAAAAAAAAAGAAAACCCATCTCAGGGACAAAGACAGACACTACCTCAGAGTAAAAGGCTGAAAAACATTTTTCCAAGCAAACGGTCTGAAGAAACAAGCTGGAGTAGCCATCCTAATATGGAATAAAATCGACCTCCAACCCAAAATTATCAAAAAAGACAAGGAAAGGCACTTCATACACATCAAAGGAAAAATCTTCCAAGATGAACTCTCAATTCTAAATATCTATGCTCCAAATGCAAGGGCACCCACATTCATTAAGAAAACTTTAGTAAAGCTCAAAGCACACATTGCACCTCACACAATGACAGTGGGAGACTTCAACACAACACTCTCATTAATGGACAGATCTTGGAAACAGAAATTAAAAAGAGTCACATTAAACTAACAGAAGTTATGAAACAAATGGATTTAACAGATATCTACACAACATTTTATCCTAAAACAAAAGGATGTAACTTCTTCTCGGCACTTCATGGTACCTTTTCCAAAATTGACCATATAATTGGTCACACAACAGGCCTCAACAGATACAAACATATTGAAATTATCCCATGCATCCTATCAGATCACCACAGACTAAGGCTGATCTTCAATAACAACATAAATAATAGAAAGCCAACATTTACCTTGAAGCTGAACAACACTCTACTCAGTAATAACTTGGTCAAGGAAGAAATAAAGAGATTAAAGACTTTTTAGAGTTTAATGAAAATGAAGCCAAAACATACTCAAACTTATGGGACACAATGAAAGCAGTCCAAAAAGGAAAACTCATAGCTCTGAGTGCCTCCAAAAAGAAACTAGAGAAAGCACACACTAGCAGCTTGACAACACACCTAAAAGCTCTAGAACAAAAGGAAGCAAATTCACCCAAGAGGAGTAGACGGCAGGAAATAATCAAACCTAGAGCTGAAATCAATCAAGTGGAAAGAAAAAGAACTATACAAAGAATCAACCAAACCTGGAGCTGGTTCTTTGAGAAAATCAACAAATAGATAAACCCTTAGTCAGACTAACAAGAGGGCACAGGGACAGTATGCTAATTAACAAAATCAGAAATGAAAAGGGAGACAGAACAACAGAACCTGAGGAAATACAAAACAACATCAGATCCTACTACTAAAGGCTTTATGCAACAAAACTGGAAAACCTGGATGAAATGGACAAATTCCTATACAGATACCAGGTACTAAAATTATGTCAGGATCAGATTAACGATCTAAACAGTCCCATTTTCCCTAAAGAAATAGAAGCAGTCATTATTAGTCTTCCAACCAAAAAAAGCCCAGAACCAGATGGGTTTAGTGCAGAGTTCTACCAGACCTTCAAAGAAGACCTAATTCCAATTCTCCTCAAACTATTCTACAAAATAGAAAGAAAAGATACTCTAGCTTATTCATTCTATGAAGGAACAATTACACTGATAACTAAACCACATAAAGACCCAACAAAGAAAGAGAACTTCAGACCAATTTCCCTTCTGAATATCACTGCAAAAATATTCAATAAAATCCTTGCAAACCGAATCCAAGTACACATCAAAATGATCATCCATCATGATCAAGTAGGTTTCATCCCAGGGATGCAGGGATGGTTTAATATATGGAAATCCATCAACATAATCCACTATATAAACAAACTCAAAGACAAAAACCACATGATCATCTCGTTAGATGCTGAGAAAGCATTTGACAAGATCCAACACCCACTTATGATAAAAGTCTTGGAAAGATCAGGAATTCAAGGCCCATTCCTAAACATAATAAAAGCAATATATAGCAAACCAGTAGCCAACATCAAACTAAATAGAGAGAAACTTGAAGCAATCCCACTAAAATCAGGGACTAGACAAGGCTGCCCACTTTCTCCCTACCTATTCAATATAGTACTTGAAATCATAGCCAGTGCAATTTAACAACAAAAGGAGATCAAGGGGATACAAATTGGAAAGTAAGAAGTCAAAATACCACTATTTGCAGATGATATGACAGTATATGTAAGTGACCCTAAAAATTCCACCAGAGAACTCCCAAACCTGATAAACAGCTTCAGTGCAGCAGCTGGATATAAAATTAACTCAAACAAATCAGTGACCTTTCTCTACACAAAAGATAAACAGGCTGACAGAGATATTAGGGAAACAACACCCTTCACAATAGTCACAAATAATATAAAATACCTTGGTGTGACTCTAACTAAGGAAGTGAAAGATCTGTATGATAAGAACTTTAAGTCTCTGAAGAAAGAAATTGAAGAAGATCTCAGAAGATGGAAAGATCTCTCATGCTCATTAATTGGCAGGATTAATATAGTAAAAATGGCTATCTTGCCAAAAGCAATCTACAGATTCAATGCAATCCCCATCAAAATTCCAACTTAATTCTTCACAGAGTTAGAAAGGGCAATTTGCAAATTCATCTGGAATAACAAAAAAACCTAGGATAGCAAAAACTATTCTCAACAATAAAAGAACCTCTCGTGAAATCACCATGCCTGACCTCAAGCTGTATTACAGAGTAACTGTGATTAAAAACTACATGGTGTTGGTACAGCAACAGACAGGTAGATCAATGGAATACATGTATGTGGGGTGGTGTGAAGAGTGTGTGTGTGTGTGTGTGTGTGTGAGAGAGAGAGAGAGAGAGAGAGAGAGAGAGAGAGACAGAGACAGAGAGAGAGACAGAGAGAGACAGAGAGAGACAGAGACAGAGAGACAGAGAGACAGAGAGTTTAGCTTTAGGCTTATATTCTCTCTTGTTCTAGAATGCTGATATAGGTGCTTCTCCAGCTTTACCCGAAGCAGAAAAAAAAAAAAAAGGAAGGAGAGGAGATAAAGGTAAAGTCTCTTTTCCTCCGTGGTAGTTTTCCTTTGTGGCAGTTTAGAGACAAGCAACCCAGAGAGCTGGTACTGTGGTAGAGGAATTGCTAATGAACAATTAGCAGTGGCCAGCTTCAGAGTTCTGCCCTCTGTGAGCCCTAGCTCCAAGGATGTCTGGAGCCAACTTGGCTTGAAGCAATGCAAGAAGATGCCTAAGGAAGTCAGCCCCCACAGCATCCAGAATACATTTTAAGAAACCCTCTCATTAAATTCTAGGAGTAAAGCCAAGCTTAATTATGCCATCAGAAATGGGAGAAAGTCTTTCATTAGACCTGGTTTCCTTCTGGTTTCCACACACTTTCTTATCCCCAATGCAAGGTCTTCATAATGCTGTTCGGGTTCATCTGTACTCTGCCAAGATGCTGACCTTATTTGAGGCTTCATGTGTTTGTGTTCAACAATATCATGTTCCTAGTTGGGCAATGAGCACTTATTTACAAACTCATATATTATAGGAATTAAAACTCCTGAAGGTTGAATGTGCATGCATAAACATTTAAAATGATGCTGAAGTTCAAACCAAAGGCTCTTTCCCAACTTAGTTGTTCTGGTCATTGTACTGAAACCATATTAGGTGTGATATCTACTAAGGTTTCTTTCTCAGTTTCACCATTATCTTAATTCAACATGCAATAATTCTGAAGGAATTCCCATTGTCAACATCAAAGAGTGGATTTCAAGTCTTTTCAATGGAAGACTAACAGATAAGTAAGTAGAATGCCTGGGAATTAAAAGCAACATGGTGCATCAGACCAAATTAAAAAAAAAAAAACTATCAAAGTGAATGTTGATAGTGTTCCTCCACGGTGGGAAAAAACCTGAGAGGGCCAAGGCGAAGAAGGGAGGTATCACGTTGGCCATGCATGGTCTCATAGGTTTGAGTATGTGGTCACTCAGCACAAGTCTGTTCTGTGTGCAAAAGTCTCAACCATCAACTCTGCTTCCTTCTTGAAAGAAATGAATCACCTTGTAGAAAATGCATAGGTAGTCACTTCCATATATGTGTATGATTGAACCTGCTGGTGCCAGTGCCTGCCTATGCTTCAGAAATTAATGTATCATAGAAAGTAACTAAGTGGCTAGTATACTGGATTTCTTCAGATGGCCAGCTAAACTACTGCAGTCTACAGGAATTCTTGTCTTCCTCTGCTTCTGTTGTGAATTATTCAAAACAACATCCTCCACAGTTTGGATACAGGCCACATGCTAAATTAAGTTCACAAAAATTATGTGTTTGAGGTGCCAATTTCTCCTTAATAGAAATATTTCCGTAAGCCCATCAATGTCACCATCAAGCAGTATTGGGACTCAGTAAGGAAGCATTTCTCAAACCTCATTTTATCCTAGAGAATTTCATCTTTGTACAGGATATCATGCAAATATTTATTTGCAAAGAATTCTAGGCATTTATTTCAAAAGCCACATTCACAAACAAACTAGTGGGAAGGTCTTAAATGGCTTCCCACCCAACCCATGGTCTGTTCACATTGCTTTAATTACTTTTACAGAGATATCTTGTGTGCAAAGATCTACATGAGCCTGGGCTTGATAAGGGAAAGTAAGGATGGGAATCATTAAAACTCACATCAGGTTTTTTAATAGCTAAGCAACCTCTTACAGGGACAAGACTTTTAGAAAAAACCAAGTAAGATAATAAAGGAAGGAGGAAGTTTAATTATAAGACCAGACAGTCAACCTAGACCTTCACCTTCCACCTTCTCTGAACGGCTGGGGACATTTGTAGGTTCAATACTGGTTTATGGGCCAAAGAAGGATATCCAGTGTCTTCCTCTATCAGCCCCTACTTTGTCTCCTTGAGACCAGGTCCCTCCCTGAGCCTGAAGCTTTCTGTTTCTGCTACTCTGGCTGGACAGCTAGTTTCTAGGATCTGTCTCCATTCCCAAACCCTGGAGTTATAGGCACACACACTCTTACTTTTAAGTGGGTGCTAAGGGTTCAAACTCCTCAAAATACACACACTCTCCATTGCTACCTTCAAACATCCTTAATATGTCCTTTTGCTTTCTCCATAGTGTTTATTTCAATCTAATCAAACTTCCTGATTATACACCGTGATTGTCTGGATTTTGCTAAATTAAAGTGTTTTGGTTTTGTCTCTTTGGTTTCTCAGACATCTGGCATAGAATGAGTGCCCAGAGAGAGAAACATTGTTCAGTGAAGGAATGTGTGAAAAACAGATGTGGGTTCTACTCTAAGCAACAGGCCACAGTGAAAGCCACAGCGTTGAGCTTGGCCTCTCTCCAAACCTAGAGGAGTGTGAAGGTGTTAGGGAACGCCCTCTGGTGGAGTAGGAAGATTGCCCCTGCCACATTGTATGGACCAGTGTCTGCTCGACCACTGCTACAGAAAGGAGCTATTCCTTAAAGTCTGGATACTTCCTTGTGTGCCTTTATTTGTATGTTCCTTCGGACACATATGTATGCATTACTAATAAAGTCTCATTCCAATATTTCTGCTTGCATTTAGTTGTGCCTGGAGATTTATTAGAAATAGTGTATCCAGTGAGGATTCAACACCCTCTGAGATCAGCTTGTGGACAAGTTGCAGTCAAAAGGACTCTCCTTTGGAGGGCTGTGGGTCAGAAGGTAGGTGTTCTACCCTACTTCAATTGCACAGACACCCATCTCAATCTGCCCTGTCCCCAGTAAACCTGCTTCCTATTCAACTTCTCCTTTGCAGAAAAGGTGAGGTCTTCTGATACACCTAACGCTATGTTCGACGTTTACCCCTCTAAACAACCAAGAAAACAAGCTATTTTTCCCTCCTAATTAATTATCAGGGCCCATGGGACTACACTATGGGCTTGATTGAGACAAAGACCCACATTCAGTATCATTGCCAATTTCCCTTTAATGTCTAAACTTGAGCTTCCTTGAAGAGCAGTTCAGTGGCATCTTACTCCAGAACTGCATTTGGTGAAGTCCAAAACCAGAGATAGAAATGCCCGAGATGCCCATTGGCATCACATCAACTCTTGTTTCTTCCGTTTCCTTACTGTGTCACTTCCAATGCTATTGGGAAAGAAAGAAACCCTGTTAGAGCATCAAATAAGAGTTCTACCAAGTCAAGCGTTTATAATTTTTGTCATTTCCAAAGTTATATCAGTAAAATTGTGCTCACAGTTTAAGAACATAAAACACCTGGTGCTGTTTGCACTTGAAATGTCAGTTAAAAGTTTGAGTGTTGAAGGTTTGTCTTTAGTAGAGAGTGCTTCTGTGGGATGATGGGGTCTCGTTGAAGAGTGGGGCATATGGGGTATACCCTTAAAGAGTAGACTGTGTCTGAGCCCTTCTCCTCTGAAACGGGCAGCTTTCCCTGCCCTGAGCATCTGCTATCAAGCTCTGTGTCACTATAAGCCCCAAAACAATGGGGCCGGGTGACCAGGGACAGACTTGTAATGTCACGAGTCAGAAGAAGTCCTTCCTGCTCCTAAGCTGGTCACCTCAGGCAATCACAGTGATGGCAAGCTAACCCAATGTCAATAACTTTTATGTTGGTTACATAAGAAGTAACAATGTTTTGGTTCTATATGGTTACATAAATATATGATTGCTAGTTAAAAATTATTATTTCAGTACATTCAATTCTATATTTTATAATTTTAAGTCATTTTTTGTTCTGTGATTGCTTCACTAATTTGGTATATAAAAGCAGTGGGTAAATGAGTACTATATATCATTTATATAGAGGGGACTTAAAAAGAAATTTAAACTATTAATGTTTATAAGGCATTCGCTTATACAGAACTTTAAGTTCTTTAAAAAACTATTTTATTCGTGTGTGTGTGTGTGTGTACATGCATGATCTGGGGTGGATGCATGAACAACACAGCATGTGTGTCGAGATCAGAGAGAAACTTTGTGAAGTCGGTTCTTGCTTTCTACCTTTTCATATATTCTAGGGATTAAACTCAGGCCATTGAGCTTATTTGCTAAGTGTCTTTACATCAGAAGAGTCATCTCATCTGCCATAGATTTCTATGCCCTGAAATTTAAATCTCTGAAAGGTGGCCTTAATGTGAATACACATATAATAGCGGCATCTCTAGTAGATTGGCTTAAAACTTAGTATACTTTAAAATCAATAACTCAGAATTTTAAGTTGTAGTCTCTATAAAATCTCTATGGGGATATTTACATCTTATTGAAATTTATCCATGGTGCTTGGTGCTTAGCCCTGGAGGGTAACAGACCAAGCTTAAAGGATACAACAAGGATAAGCAGGGGTTTATGTCAAAGCCACACTATGGAGCATGGTGCATGACGAATTACTGAGAGAAACATCAAGGCTGGGGATTCTTCCCAGCTGAAAGTCACCATCATTCTTGTTAAAGAGCAGCCAGAGTCACATGATATGGAGGGTGAAGGAACAAGGCACTGAGCACATAAACAGGATAACCAGGTCCCCAGGGTGGCCATTCAGTGGAGCTAGCATGAGCCTTGCTAAGACTGGAGCGTGGGTCCAGAGCTCAAGGCCAGAGACAGAAAGAATAACAGCAGCAGTCCTGCTGTCTTCCTGTCCTAGCTGACCACCCTTGAACTACATCTGGTTGGTCAATCTATTTTATCCCTATGAACAATATGAATTAAAGCTAGCTCTTCTAACGTCCCCTCAGGTCAAGTTAATTTTAATTCACTGGGAGGTTATTGAGAATTTTTAAATATAGTTGTAATCAATACTCTTGTTTCTGTGCAAGTGACATTCTTTTCATCTGACACTTTAATAATTCACTCCTTCTGAATAAATCCTGAAGATGTAAGAAGAAATAGAAGACTATCGTGAGACAGGCCTCGTAAACCTGGCTACTCTAGAGGCTGATCCTGGGCTCCAAATTCCAGGACATCTCAGGCCACTTGGTGACTAAAGGAACAGCTTTAGCATCTCACCAAGACCCTGCCTCAAAATGCAAAATGAAAAAGGAGAGGCCTAGGGATATAGCTCCACAGTAGAAGTCTGACCTAACATACGCAACGCCTCAGGTTTAGACCCTAGGATAATTTTAAAAAAGGAATGTTGGCTTACTGCATTCTCCTTTCCACCATAATGCCTGTGTAAAGATCCCTCTTGATCTTCATTTTCTTGGAAGAGAAAGGCTCAGTTGTCTGTAGCCTGACTTTGTTTGTAACTGGGCATTGCTCCAGGGGACTTGTTAATTTCCCATCATACACTGCCTACAATTTACGGGTGGCAGAGCTATTTGAGATGCAGATGACAAGAGAGCCCGAAAGGTGGACAAAGAGGGAATAAATAATAGTAATATTTATTTATAAAATAATTATAATGACTGCCATTACTTTAGGCCTATCAAGTATATCTGTTCAGCAACCTTAAATATGTAAATTAAAGTACAAACACATGTTCTGTGTGTGTGTGTGTGTGTGTGTGTCCTTGAGTTGTGACTTGTAGTGAATTCCACCTCCTCCTCCCAGGCCCATGTACTGAACACTTGATGCCTTGCTAGTGCTGCTGCACTATGTGATTGTGAAAAATTAAGAAAGCACCACCTAGGTATAAGACATAGATCTTTATGGCAGGGCTTGAAAGGTGTCCAAACCCTAGTCCCTTCCTCACACACTCTGCATCCCATCACTCAGGAAGGGAACAGCTCCTTCTACCACATCTGAATGATGCTTTATCTTATCATGGGCCCAGAATCCCCAGAGCTAAGGACCACACACTGAAATCCCTTAAGCCTCAGGAAAGACCTAACCCTTCTCCCTCTAAGTTATTTCTCTCAGACGTTTTGTCAGAGTGACACAAGTGTTTACTCAACAAATATTTATGAGGCTGCCCTCCTCTGCATAAGCATCCTCTGAATCCTCTTCACCTGCTAAATTTGTTTTGTTGTACAGTAAGCACTGGAAACCCCCTGAATTTGAAATATTAAAACTACATTGATGAGGCTCTACCCAACTAAGCTTTGGACAACTTCCAGCTCTAATTCTCTTCAAGCACAAAGTTTCAAATGGGGGCATCGACACTTTCAAAGCTCCACCACTCAAACGGCACTGTGAGCGAGTTGTGAAAGGAGTAAGCCACAGGCCAGAGGCAAAAGGAGCCTGGCAGTTTCAAAGCGAAAGCAGACCTTGGCTAGACCAAGGCATCCTCTACCTTGAGATCCAGTTTTCTTTCTGGTGAACATTCTGTGGGTGGTTTTGAAGAAAGGTCATTTCTGTTTTGTTTCAGCAATAGAAAAAAAATGTGCTAATTAGGCCTGGAAGCCAAAGAGTTTAACCAAAAGGGATATGATGAGCCCATTGCCACACTAGCTAGATGGAGATCAAAGTTTAAAATTATTAGACACAGACAGTAACCAAATGAATTCAAACCTTCCAAGGCCATTTTACAATGCCTTTGGTCAGAGTTAAAGCTGGGCAACCCCACAAATGTGTATCAAGAACGAGAGAGGATTTGTTTCTAACCACACTGAAGCCAGAATCACTCTTTCGAAAAAGACAACTGAACTAAACTGCTATTTGTTAACTGAGATCATTTTAAATTGTCTTCAAAACATCACAAATAAATCATATTTTCCTTCTTGCATGTATTTTTTCCAGTTCCTTCTTAAAACAAAATGTTCATTTTGGGGCTGTGACAGCTGAAATAGAAATGTTTTTTGCATAAAGTTAGCTTTCTAGCCTGCAGGCAAAATAAAAAATTGTTAAATTGGAGTGGACCAGAAAAATGGATGATAAAATTGGTCCATGAGATTTCAGCTAATAGCAAACATTTGTCCACGACACACACATATTAGTAATTAATATGTGAAAAGAATGGGTGTGACTCTGTCCCAAACTGTGAATTTGGGTGAAAGTTGTGACTTTAAATACGACTGTTATAGCCCTCACTGAATGCCCTTTTGTAATGAAGAAATATCTGGGGACATAGCTCTACTCTGCCTTGGTTTCAGTTGGCCCTCTGGTGTTTTAAAGGCTCCATAGGCTGTTGTGTTATTCAACAAGTCGGAGGACAACTATGGGGCCTAGTTTTTGCTTGGATTAAATAAATTCGTCCCTAAGGGCTGTACCAGTGATGCCCTCTGCCTCCACTTCTTCTTCACCCAGTAATCAGAGGAACAAGGAAATCGACTCGAAGGGGCAGGTAATGACAGCACAATGGGCTAACATAGGTAAGAAGCTTTTCTCCTTTTCTATGTTTGTTTTTATCATATTTTATTGACTGTAAGGCATTGCTGATAGAGACACGTAGCATTATTTCATTAAAATACAGTAAACACTCTCCATGGCTCAAGTTCTCTCCCAACTCTCTTTGTGATCAGGTCAGAACTGGACTCTTGTCCTTGCTGAATTTGAATGGCTCCTTTGTAGCAAGAATTCTGTGATAATTAATTTTTGATGTACACTTGACCAGACCTAGAGCCACCTACAGCCTCGGTGGGGAACACCCATGAGTGTGTCTGTGAGGCTGTTTCTGAAGATGGAAGGCCTTCCTGAATTTGGGTGACATCACCCACTGAGTGGGGGCCTGGGCAGAATAGGAAGGAATGAGCCAGACTGGTGACACTTGCTTTTCTTTACTTCCTGCTCACCAATCGATGAAGACCATCTCTCACTCACCACACTCCTGCCAACACAATGCTCTGCTCCAGAGTGTGAGGCCAAATACCATTTCTCCTGACTCTCTAAAACCATGAACTTAATAAATTCTTCCTTCTTTAAGCTGTCTCTATCCAGCATGTTGTCACGACGTCACAAATGTAACCAGTACAAATTTTGTTGTCAGTCTAGAAAGATCTTTCATATTGCCATGCCTGATATTTGATCAACAAGGTCTTTATTAAAAATCCTCTTCAATCAGTTTGACAAGGATCTCTCCTGGGGCTGGGAGTGTATGTAGCTCAGTAATAGATTCCTTGCAAAACATGTATCACACCCAAAACAATCCTCAACAACTAAAATCCTCTGTCGTTATGTGACTCCTGTTAATCTGCCCTCTATCCTGTCTGTTGGCTGTAAACTCCCATCTGCCCTTGCTGTGTGTGGAACTCAGTCTGATTGCATGTCTCTTTCCCCTTTTGCAACAATTCCTGGATGGATCTGTTTCTACTCCTCAATAGCAGCCACATAAAGAATGATACAGACTCTCAATCACATAAAAGAATACCTGCTTCAGCCTGGGTGGTCTGCAAAGCCTTCTTTGTCTGGAAATCTCTCCTTATTGATGCCAAATAATTTGGCGTTTTCTCTTGCCTGTACTTCTTGGCCTTTAATAAAAATTCTTTCCATTTATCTCAGTAACAAGATGTAGGAAGCCTCATAGAACTTCAAGGTTTTCTCCTGCTTAGGTTCCCGGAAGCATAGAATGGCTCTTTCCAAGGAAAGGAGGAGGATCATATGTTTCCGACAGGAGGCATTTGCTTCACTAACTGATGCCAGTTGTTTAGTTTCCTGTATTTCTGCAAATTGCAGTGATTGTGTGTGTGTGCGTGTGAAAGCTGAGTAATAAGGGGAATCTTGCTGAAGAAATTTTAAATAGCAACTACACTCAACTTACACCTTTCCTACATCAAACACAGAAACATGCTTAAGCAGCAACGTACAGAGTGATGACCAAGTAAACAGTCAGAGTCCACTTCTCCATGGGCAACAGCTTTTAATTTCCCTGATGCCAGTGTTTGAGGGAAAACAAGCACCATCAAATTTATGAAATACAGTGCTATCTGTTCCCTTGCTACCCAGGCATTCAAATGTCCGCAATGCCAACCCAATCGTGCAAAGGATCGCAGTCCTGCATTAGAAACATGTGCTTGCTTGTACAACCACCCTGGAAATCAGTCTGGTGGTTCCTTAGAAAATTGGACATAGTACTACCGGAGGATCCAGCAATACCTCTCCTGGGCATATATCCAGAAGATGTCCCAACCGGTAAGAAGGACACATGCTCCACTATGTTCATAGCAGCCTTATTTATAATAGCCAGAAGCTGGAAAGAACCCAGATGCCCCTCAACAGAGGAATGGATACAGAAAATGTGGTACATTTACACAATGGAGTACTACTATTAAAAAGAATGAATTTATGAAATTCCTAGCCAAATGGATGGACCTAGAGGGCATCATCCTGAGTGAGGTAACACAATCACAAAGGAACTCACACAATATGTACTCACTGATAAGTGGATATTAGCCCAAAACTTAGGATACCCAAGATATAAGATACAATTTGTTAAACGCATGAAACTCAAGAAGAATGAAGACTGAAGTGTGGACACTATGCCCCTCCTTAGAATTGGGAACAAAACACCCATGGAAGGAGTTACAGAGACAAAGTTTGGAGCTGTGACGAAAGGATGGACCATCTAGAGACTGCCATATCCAGGGATCCACCCCATAATCAGCTTCCAAATGCTGACACCATTGCATACACTAGCAAGATTTTGCTGAAAGGATCCAGATATAGCTGTCTCTTGTGAGACTATGCCGGGGCCTAGCAAACACAGAAGTGGATGCTCACAGTCAGCTATTGGATGGATCACAGGGCTCCCAATGGAGGAGCTAGAGAAAGTACCCAAGGAGCTAAAGGTATCTGCAACCCTATAGGTGGAACAACATTATGAACTAACCAGTACCCCAGAGCTCTTGACTCTAGCTGCATATGTATCAAAAGATGGCCTAGTCGGCCATCACTGGAAAGAGAGGCCCATTGGACATGCAAACTTTATATGCCCCAGTACAGGGGAATGCCAGGGCCAAAAAAATGAGAATGGGTGGGTAGGGAAGGGGGGGGGGAGGGTATGGGGAACTTTTGGGATAGCATTGGAAATGTAATTGAGGAAAATATGTAATAAAAAATATTAAAAAAAACCACAAACATGTGCTTGCAATGCTGTATCTTGTCTTTCAGCAGAAGCAGAGACACAAAGGAGTGTTGAAGAGCCTGTGCAATGTGCCAAGATCCTGCATTTGCTAGACAGTGCAGCAGGAATGGCAAACAAAGGAAGGTCTACTCTCTCTAGCTTAGGACAGGTGTTCTCTCATGGATAGAACCTTCAACAAACTTCTGACTTTTCTAGATCAGTGAAATTTCTTAACAATTTATCCAAACATCAATATCTTGTTCACATCACACAGAGGTGTGCCTGTCACTGGATGCTTCATTCATCAATCTGCTGTCCATGCAACATACACCTAGCAGAAACTGTAGTCCAGGCAAGTTGACTGGTATATTAGAAGCATCAGTGTATGCCCCATAGTTACCTTTAACCCAGAACTACCATGACCAGGAAAAGTAGTCATGTGAAACTAACTTATTTACCCATAATGCAAAGGGGTGCAGCCATTGGAAATATTAAACCAGAAAAAGCTTTTGTTGGTTTATTTCAGGCAATTTTCTGGTAGCTGTCTACAGTCAAACCGAATCACTAGGGAGATTTGGAGGCTGAACTTGGAATGAGCAACAGTTCAGAATACAGACCGTTGTTAGGGAGGCACATAGAATTTCCTTAAGAACTGGTGCTCTGGGTTCTGGTGTTGCCCAATGCTCCTAGCCATCCCTTGCTGACTGCATAGACAGAAGGACAAGACGTGCAGCTATACAACCCTCCCAGCTCTCTTGGGACCATGGGGAAAGCCCAGCCTGGGGCCAGGAGACCTGGGAGTGCAGGAGGTGACAGCCTGCTCGGTAAGGCCCTTGGAATTATCTGCTGCTTCCTAAGCCAGGAAACAGTCATATTTTCCTCCTTTTTTTTTCCCAGAAAAAGAGGGTGGGAAAATAAAGACATCAAGGGTGTGTTTCATCCCAGTACGTGCAGACCCACTTTAAAGGTGTGATTAGATAACACACTGCATCCTAAACATGCCGGGTCTCATAACAGAAAAGGAAGCAAGAGCACCCATAACTCAGCGCTCAGTTTTCTCAGTGGGCAGATAGGATGAAACAAGCTTCCTTGTGCCTGGAAATGAAAGAGCATTAGTACAAGGCACACACTGGGTTTACACGGTTTATATTTAGTCTTTAGGCCAGGCCTTCCATTGCACAGGAAAATACAATTTTAGAATCAAAGGTACCTGGCTACTGGCTGGTAAAGGTGTGATGTGTGTGGTAGTTTGTGATGGAAGTGCCCTTAGAACACGTCAGTACCATTCTCAGCAAAAAGCAGAGCTGTTTCCATGTTACATAGCTTCTGCTCGCACAGCAAGCATCCTAGCAAGGCTGAGCAGGCAAAGGTACAGATCGACTTTGGGTTTTCTCTTCCATGTAAGATTGTTTTTTAAAAGATGGTGTGTGCCAAGAGGTGAAAGGTGAAGAGTGAAGCATGGAAGAAGAAGAAAAGCTCAAGCTGAGGAACAGGAGCCTTCGCAGTCACTCGCTGCCAGACAGATCCTACCTGATGGAGTGTGGGCATGTGGGCTGGGGAACAGCGATGGAGGACATCAGCCCATGGGGCTCTGGAAATCCAGAACACGGAGATTAAAATAAACACCACCACATAAACCAGACACAAATCTAAGCCCTCCTTGACCCCCAGGGATTGCCCAACCTTCCTTCCTGAGCCCGGATGCCTTCTAGCCAACTGTCCCTCTCTCTGGATATCCATGTTATACACAGGCTGGATGGGGGTAGTGATTCCTATTCCAAATATTTCCATCTCAACCCCTTGAGTGTGTGTGTGTGTGTGTGTGTGTGTGTGTGTGTGTGTGTGTGTGTGTGTATTCCTTAAACAACATTGTTCTCTTACTGTTTTGGAGGCCAGGAATCCAAGTTCAAAGAGACAATAAGTTGGAGTTTTCCTGAACACCATCCCTTACCATGCTAATGGCTGCATGCATTCTTTCTATATTCCCATGACCTCGCCTCTATAAACATTTTCATAATCTAACCTAATATGCATTATTTTATTTTATGTTTTAGTTAATGCACAAAGTAACAGGTTTTTTCCTTGTAGTTTTTCATATTCTGTTTTTGCTGACCCTCCTCTGTATTGATTTCTCTTCGCTGTCCACTGAGTCATGCCCTTCAGACTCCAGAATCCCCTTTCCATTTTCACATAACATATATTCTTTCATCTACTTTATTCCCTCCCTTGAAGCCTTCTCTTCCATGCCTCTCTTGTCTCCTGACCACATTCAGCTCCACATAAATGCACCTATATAAACGTGAGAAGCTTGGATCTGTTGACCTTCTGCAAACAGCTTGATGGCACTCCATGTGGATGAACCTATGTATTTACACCCAAACACTTCCGAAGTCAGGGCGTCTCCGCAGTTCTGTGCTCATTCATAAACATTCAATCAATAAACTACTTAAGAGTAAGACATATAACTGAGTAATTTTGGACGTTGGGGAAAATCACTGCTACCCCATGAGGAATTGTGATATGGATTCAATAGTGGGGGAAATGGAACCAATATAATAAAAGCATGTAACAGTAAAGCTGGATTATACCGAAAGGTAAAGATAGCAAGAGTTTGTATAATGCTATAAATCAGATCGCATGCTGACAGAACACTCAGATTTCCAGAACTCCAGGCATTTCACAGGAAAGCTTAGAATTATTGGAATCTGAGTAGTGCCTCTATTTTGAAAAGCACAGCTCAAACTATTTTTATAATAAAAACATAATGAAAAGGCATCCTTATTGAATCTCATTGCTACTGTTAACTCACCCCCAGTGGGACTTGTTTCACATGAACTAGAGACCCACAACATTGCTGCTTTTTAGAGGGATAATTTTCTAGCAAATCTCTTTGGCTTTGTTTTGTTTTCTTGGTAGTTTTCAGACTAAACATGGAGTAGCCATTGGTGTAGCTTTCATCAAGACTTTCCTCTTAATACATTCCAACCATCAAGGAATATGTACGTTAACATGCCCGAGCCTCACTACCCACTGTTTATCCCCACTAAGAGCCCAGACAGTGGAAAACCATGGCAGTTACCACTGTGACCTCTCACTTTAACGAGCTCATCACTTAGAATGCTTTGATATCCTACGTCATGGTTTGGATTGAAAGAATCAATCTAATAAAAGCAACAAACTCTACTAGTAACAAATGAGGTGCCTCGGAACATATTGTCCTCTGGCAAGGCCTGGATGACAATCAAGGCCAAGGTGGCCAGCACGTCTGTTCAAGGTCAGCTGTGAAAGTACATGTACTCTCACTAACTCTTGTACAAATGCATGCACAGACACCCCAGTACACACAGATACATGACCATACCTACAAGCATATACAGATACATACATGTATATGCGGACATATGCACACACAGACACATGCACATATGCATGTTTTAACACAGGCATGCATGCACATATGTGCTTGCACACACACAGACACTGCCTGTCTTTAATCTTTTTATTGTTCAGAGCCAAAGTGCTTGAATTTTTTTTTGTAGGTGAATAGATTCTTAACTTTTCTAGCACATTTAACTGCTGACTTCTATTTCTTAATGTCTCCATTTTTTATCTGTCTAATTTTTTCCCTATTGTTTTTGAATGTACATTAGGACATGTGTCCATGTCATAGACAAACCATGATAAACATTGCATGAGTCCGGTGTTCCCCAGTAACTGTCCCCTAGGATAGAATCCAGCAAAAGAGAGGACAGATGAGTGTAGAATTTCATGATCAAATACAGTTCCTGCTTCAGAGCTCCCAAAATGCACATCAAACCATCACAGACTTTGAAAAGCACTAGGGCAATGGAAGACGCTCTGAGAGGAACTCAGGAGCCTCTAAACAATCCTTCTTTTATTGATGCCCATTCCTCCAGATGTAGGTCCCTTCTGAGGACCACACATGGACACTGTGTTTCCCATTTATCTGTAATTATTTTCAAAATGACCATCTTGCATTTTCTTATTTACAACTGATTCCAACATGTGACAAACTTCAGAGAAACTTGTGGAATTCAAAGGAACACACAACTGACACACCAAACACCAGCAGGCAGTCCTGAAGGATGAGACTAGCCTGAGCTGCTTACAAATTTCCTATTTCCTCTGGCTTGAAGATACTGTCCCTCATGCTTGCAGCCACTGAACCTTAATATGCATTTCTGGGAGACCTAACTTCTCAGACAGGACATGTGCACCTAGATCAGTGTCTCCTGCTGTTCACCATGAGGGCAGTCACCATGCTTCTGTAAAGTGAAACTCTTTCTAATTCGTGACAGGTTGGGTTTGTCATGTATATTTCAGATTCCCCTCTCCTTTCATGGCAAGCTTGTTTTCCCTGTGGGTGTGGTTTGTGCTCTTAGCAGGGGCAGCTGATAAATCTTCAAGTTCCTAGGTTCTGGTCAACACTCCTTTCGAACACCTTACCCTGTGCTGTGAGCCCAACTGAAGCCATTGAGCTGTGCTTGTTTTCCTTTCTTTCCTTCCTTCACATTGCTAAGGGCTTTTATGACAGAATAGTTTAAGTGCCAGGGTTTGGTCAGGCCAAGAGCAGCTTTACAAAGTCTAGGCGTTTTGCCAGAAATCTAAACTTTGTTGAACTATGTTAAAAGGTTAAGCATTTCACAGAGTTTGGTCTCTTCCACCCTCACTGATCTCCCAGCCTCTGCCTTTTCCTTAAATGTCTTTAAAAAAAAAAAAAAACCATAAGTGCTGGAGAGAACACATTTGACCCTTACCCTGTAACCATGGTATGGGTAAAAGCCTAAACAAATGTTAATCACACTTCTCTCCCTCACCCAGAAAGAGAGAGAAAGAGAGAGAAAGAGAGAGAGAGAGAGCGCTGAGGACACAGACTATGTTTAGTCTGTTTTTAAATGAAATATTAGATGTTTTCCATAAAGTATCAGTTAGAAAAATTACACTAATTACTTATAACAATTTCTATATTAATAGAAAAGTCTTCCTAAAACTGAATATTAATGAATGTGACATCCTCTGTAGTCCAGCAGGATTATAAAATACTGACTCCTGGCCCTTTCATTCTGAAACCTTTCCCATGGTGATTTCCTGCCACACTGGGGATGGTCAATCTTGGGTAGAATGCTTCTCAGCTTTCAAATCCCAGAATCATCAAGGATATTAAAAAGGAGGACGGTTTTCCAAACCATTGCTTCTCATGCGTGGTGCTCAGAAGACCGTTGCTCTTGAAAGATGGCCATTGATGTCAGTAGGATTGTTTGGAAACTCCCAAGTGCTCCTCAGAGCTCCCCCTCCCACCATGCTGCTACTTTTCAAAGTCTGTGATGATTTGATGTGCATCGTGGGAGCTCTGAAGAGGGAACAGGTTGTTCACTGGTTTCCAACGATATTTAATCATGAAATTCTACACTCATCAGTCTTCTCTTTGGTATACACATTCCAAGGGGCACTCGCAGGGGAACACAGGCATTAGCCAATGCTCATCACAGTCTGTCCACAAAAGCGATACTCTTGCGAGTGTAGGGGCAGTGACCTCTTGACTGTCTTTCGTCTTCTGACTCCATTCTCTTCAAAACATTCAAACTAAACAAAAGCTTCTTATCCTGCTCTATATGCCCGCTATTAAACCATCTCCTCCTGTCTTACCTAGCTCCTATCCTTTTCTTACTTTCCTGGAAAGAACAAAAACCAGCGAGTTTAACTACATTCAGGAGCCACTGGGAGCATGTTTTCCCAACATGCATACCCAGCAGCCTTTACCTGTCTCTAGCTGTGAAGTTGACTCCTTAAGGTAGCCTTCTCCAAGACTAAATCCCTTTCCCCTGATTCCTCAGCTTTTTTTTTTTTTTTTTTTTACTTAATCTTCTTTTGAGATTATCTCCATGACTATCTCTAGATGATATTTTTTCTGTTAATGCCCTGCTTCTGACTCTGTTTAGTGGTCATGAGCAAGGTCGTATGTAATTTGCTGGTGTATGCAAGCACCTCTAGTATCCTTACCCATGAGGAATGAAGCATATATATATACAAAGGGACATGTAGGCAAAACCATTGCTGAGCACTAGGTAATTATTTCAGCTTCTAATGGGTTAGGCTTTAGAATATGATATTAGGTGCAACTGGGTACAGTCTAGCAGGACTTGAACATCCTGAGAGATGTATGGGGATTGTACCATGAGCCTTGAGAAACTAAACCTAGGAAAACACAGTTACTTATAAATGCACAGAGTCGTTGTCTTTTCTTGTGGGGAAATCAATTTCACCAGGCACTTATTTGTATCTTTGTCGTACTTGGGATTATCTCTTCAAAATGCTCCTTAAGAAGAAATTTTCTCATGCAGAAAATGCATAATTTTTTACACAGTGATTTAAAGTAAAGCACTCGGAAGTCTCTGCTAGATGGTCATTAGTTTATAAGGTTTCAAATGCCATTAAGAAACATGTTGCTCTCACTTCTTGGCAAATAGTCAATTCAGATAACTCATGCACATATATTGACAATTATACATGCTATCAAAAATCAGAGCCTCTCTGGAGAAGTGCCTAATGAATCTTTGGCTTCTAAACTAGGTTTCATCTGGAGCCAGGATTAACAAGGAAAATCATGACCAGAATGGAATGTGAGGTTGGAGCACTGGGGAACAGAAGTCCCCAGGGCTGTGAACTGCCTTCACTCAGCAGCCCTGGGAGCTGTACTTGTTTCAGTCTTACTTAGGCAATTTTCCTCTTTATCCAGTCAACGGGGTGAAAAGAAAACTAGGAAAAGAACCTGGGTGAGATGGCAGTTCAAAATATGCTTTACAAGATAAAGGAAAGGCCATGTAAGATCATTTCCAAGAGAAAGTAGATAATGGAAAACTTATCAGCCAAGAGAAAACCCAAGAAGGACAACTGGTCCCAGTGTTATAAGTGATAGACTTAGAGAGGCAGTGTTTTTCTGAGATCAGGTTTCCACAGAGGCAGCCTAAGGAGTCTGATGAGTTACTGTTAAGTAGAAAACTTCTCAGTAAAATGCTGGTCTATTCCCAATCTTTCACCATAATGATGTAAAAATACTGTCATAGTAATGATACACAAGTAGGTATTTGTGAGAAGAAAAAGCATAGAATACACACAAGAATTGCTATTCTTGACAAAGAGTATCATAAAAAGAAAAATTATAGACCTGGTTAAAGAAGCTTTGATGGTCACTGTTAATTGTTGACTCTACACGATCTGGACTTACCTAGGAGACAAGCTTCCAGGCACACCCATGAGGGACTACATTCCAATGATGCCCAATGAAGTAGGAAGACCAACTCTAAAAGTGGGTAGAACCATTCCCTAGGGTTTGGTCCTGGACTGTATTAAAAAGAGAAAGCTAACTGATGACAAACCTCTCTTTGCCTCTCTCTCTCTCTCTCTCTCTCTCTCTCTCTCTCTCTCTCTCTCTCTCTCTCTCCTTCTTTCTCTATTCCTTTCTGACTATGCATTCACCAGATGCTTCAGGCTTCCCCACTTCATAAATGGTATTTTTGACTGAGCCATAATAAGCCCTTTGTCACTTAAATTGCTTTAGTCGGGGTATGTTACTACAGAAAGAGGAAAATAAATGGAGACATAGGCCATTTATGTCTTTATTCACTTATTCAGTAAGAATTAATGGATAATATTTTACTCTGGGAATTGTATCTGATGTTTATAGGCAGAAAGCTTGATAACTGATTTTAGGAAACTGTCAACAGTAGCAAGTCACACACAGGTTGAAGTTTACTAAAATGCAAAATTTTAACATTCTCCTGACAACATGGTATAGCCTTGCCTTGATTCTGTGACTTATGTGTTCAATAAATACATGCACATTGCATGAATGAGTGACAGTTAACTAATAGGAGAAGATAAAGATAAGCAAGGTAAAGTTGACCTCTGTCCTAGGGGAGATGACAACTTAGTGAACAAAAATAATGGGAACATCCCAAGAATATGGCAGTTTTGACAGCATACAGAGTTATGAGGACACAGAATCAGAAAAGTGTAGGATGTCAGAAACATATTTCAAAGGTAATATCAAACCTAAAGGTTTTCTACTAAACCTCATTCCAAATGTTCTATCTATAGCCCAATACTACCATCCTGGGGAGTTGGCCTGTACATGGGATCCTCTAGGGAATGCTCTGGATTTAAACTAGCAATGGGTCATTTATGTAAACACACAGAGAGTGGGAGAGCTTGGATATGGAGGAGGAAGCTTGTAGCTGCTAAAGTCTTTAGTAAACAAGATCACAATTTCATGTGCAGGTAATGTTAACACAGGGTGAGAGACACGGCCAGATGGCCGAGAACCAAAGGCATAGTGATTTCTGTGTCAGGATGGATGACTGGGGGTTTGGAAGAGGCCAGAGCGGAGGATGCTGGGCTTATTTTTCTATCCTAAGCAAACCTAAGAAAGTTCTGTCTGTCCCATAGAAAAGTTCTGTCCCATAGAAAAGGTTCTGTTCATGGGGATGCTTGTATTTCCTGCCCAGAGGTGGACAGTGTTTAGGAGCATCGTCATCATCTGTCCCCACTGCAGAGGCACACAGTGCTCAGGAGCAGCTGCCACCTCTGGAGGCTGTAGCCACCAGTGGCCATGGGTTACTGGGTTCCTGAGAGGAAAGATGGGATTGGATGAGAAAGGTGGCAGGAGAAATAACAAGTCAAGACAAAGGTCTCTGATCAAGGCCCAATGTTTACTTAGGAGTCTGAGCTTATGGGGAGGCGGGGGAGAGACCCATCCCCCACTATGCCAGGATCTCCTGGTTGCTTTGTCAGGATCTGTCAGGAAAACAAGCTCAGCTGCTCAGCAGGTAGCTTCTTTTAGGAAGCTGCAAATGTGGCAGACAAAAGACTTTACATAGGTCGGAAGACTCCACCATAGGTGACCCAGCAACTGTGGCAAACCAGGTCTGAGCCAACATACTCAAGGCTGGGGGGAGGGCACAGTTATTCCCTTTTTATTTATTAAAATTGAGCTGAACTGGGGCATAAAATTTACTTATGCTCCATGGTCCTGCCTGGGACCACCATGGTGGCTGGTGGCCGTGCCTGTCTTAGGACTGAATCTAATTAGACTTATTCTTATCTGTCCTGGAGAACATGTGCAGCTTGTTTGTATTTATTTGCACAAACACGGCTCTATGGTGTTATTATGAACAAACACAGCCCCTTGGCACATGCCTCTGTCTTAGGTTGAAAAGAGCCATAGACCAGTGGCCCATATTTGGCTGCCAGTCCTCATTGCACACCTTTTCCCCATTCAGACCAAAGCCAGAATATGCACTCAATGCATCTTTTTATAGCCACGAATAACTGCCATCTGAGCTTTGCTGAAGGTGAGCCTGTATGGAAGTAACCAACATGCTTGAAATACAAAGTAAAGAGTTAAAAGGAACAGGATTAAGGTAGTCTGTGGGGATGTCCCAGGCACTCAGTTCAGTTGCAAATTAGCAATGATCAGATCCAACTCTGGCCTCCCAGTGTGGGGGAGGTGGCTTTGAAAATCAACAGAAAAACTGTTACTTCTCATGTAAATAGTGGAGGCTATGCTTCACGTTAATTCAGCTGACTAATAAAGATTTTTAACTATCTTTATAATAGGAAACTCCAATATTGGATTTATTTCTAGACCAGCTCATGATTGAGTCAGAATACCTGGTCACATTAAAGGAAAGAGAAGAGTCATTATAAATCCTCCTCTTGATTAATTTTTCTAAATCAGTTTCCACAGTCTCTATGTTCTCTGTCTCACAAGGTCTAAAAGCTTGAAGCATGGCCACTTAGCTTGTCTAATCTGGGACATAGGCAAGCAAAGGTGGGTCAAGAACATATGTCCAATACAGCTTTCTTGTCACCATTGTCAGGGCACTCAGCAAGCTCACAGGTCAGCATGCCACAGGAATCATCTGGCCACTAGCATGTTCCTACAGCATTCTGTGGGGAAAAATACACAAACATGTCCTCTTTCCCATATTAAATACCTAATTAGGCTCATGGCATATGCCAATAACTAGATCCTCCCATTTCATTTAGGCATGAGTATGTCTAGTTGTAAAATGCTATAGGCACTCAGCAAGGAGTTCTTTGGCATCCAGATTTTTAAATTTTAAAAATAAAAAGCATGATTTAAGTAATGTACATGGGGATATGATTGTCCCCTTCTTTGTTTTTTAAGAAAATATTGTTTTAAAGTTCCACAATACCTTGTCTTTGAGAATTATAAAAAATCCCAGTAATACGGGTAACATTTTTCACAAAACATCTCAAATGTTTGACTGTAATAGCCAGTTCCATTATTGTTTTAATTTGATTTGGAACACCAAGCATAAAAAAAAAATCAACACAGGCAATAACTAATCACATTCTTAGTTGCTTCTCTTGTTAGAGCAGTTGCAACTAGAAACCCTGAAAAGGTATTAATAGTCACATGTGCATATTTTATTTTTCTAAAATCAGAAATAAGATTAAGTATAAGTCCTTGAGAATTAACACCATTATGTGGAACAGGTACACACTGAGGACATTGAGAACAAGTCTTTACAATTTGACATGCACATTCTCTAAAAATACCAAATTATTATCTCAAACCATTACTATTTTGATGATGTAAAGAATGAGATTATATGGCCAATTGTTCTTGTGTAAGGACTATAATCTGCCTAAGATACAAATCTGGGGTGGAATTGCCTTAAGGGGTCTTGTCCAGGAAATCTAGGATGAGTTCTTAAATGTCTAAAGACAGTCCTTTAAAGGAACAGTATTTTCTCTTAACTTGAGTTGTATATGCATAAACATTGCAAATTTGAGAATTAGAATTAGCAGTACCTAAAAAGGGAACAATTGCAAGCAATTGTAAGCTCACAGCATATATATACATATGCTATGAGTATACAAATTAAAGTTTGATTTTTCAACATTTCAAAACACTGGCTACAGCACACAATTTAATTATCTGTGCTGAAGCAGGAGAAAACTCAGAAGAATAAAGTAAACATCTGATCCAATCACATATACTTCTCTTCCATAGAAGGGCTATTTTTAAATACAGTAGATGTATTCTTTATGGGATGCATGCATGCATAAATTTACAGAAAATACGAAAGTATGCATAGAAGCAATTTTAAACAACTTATCTTTTGGATAATGATTATAAATTTTACCTAAAAAGTTTACTATGCAATAGGCCAAATATCAATATTCTGCAATAACCAATTTAATTGCTGTTTGAGACGAGGAATCGACATCTCATCGGGTTTTTAAGACTTTTTTTCTAAAATACCTTCATGATTTTACCTTACAATTCTTTATTACCACCACCACAGCTTTATAACAGGATGCTAAAACTTTACTTGGAGATGAAGAAAGATGATTCCACATTAAGGTTTTCTTTTGCCAAAGAATTGCTGTGGGCACATTGAGTAACAATAACTAAAATAAGCAGCTAATGTTTGATTACCATTGATAACAATTGATTACAGAAGCTTCCCCTACTTTCTGCAAAGCTTTTTGTTTCTCACCAGTTCATTTGCATCTCCCTTGATAACATCTAACAAAGGCTTAAGTCCTCCTGAGGTGAGCTTAAGGTGAGTTCTTAGCCAATTAACATCTTCTGGAAGCTTTTGAAAATAATTTGAAATAAGCAAACCATCTTTTCTTTCTTGAATTTTCTGTGCCCCAATTTTTCTAAGATATAAATGAGGCCCTAAATGTTAAAATAGATATTGCCTCTGAATCTTTTCTGTAGCAACAACTACTCCCAAAACTTCAAAGCTCGTTGCATAAGAGCAAAGGTTTGTAGTAAATTTCCCTTCAGAGGCATTAGCTAAGAAAATACTTTCCATATAAGCAACAATGTACACCAAAAGATTCAAACTCCTAGCTTCCTTTATTGAAGCAGAGACAATTTTTATTTTTTTAACATAATGTAAGGCTATTAGCCATTCCTCGAGGCAAAACCTTCCACTCAAGCTCACTAGAAGTAAACCCTTTCATAATTATCAGGATGCAAAAGAAAAAAACAACCTTCCAAATCCATAATAATTCTATATGGAGTAGGCAGGCCAGATTGTAATGCCTTTAGAAGTTCCACAGTCTCATTGACCTTTCATAAATCTTAAGTTTAAACTTTATTTTGAACAACACCTGGATAGATCTGTAATAATGTTGTTTTGGTTTAAAAAATAATTCCGCCGGGCGTGGTGGCGCACGCCTTTAATCCCAGCACTCGGGAGGCAGAGGCAGGCGGATTTCTGAGTTCGAGGCCAGCCTGGTCTACAAAGTGAGTGCCAGGACAGCCAGGGCTACACAGAGAAACCCTGTCTCGAAAAACCAAAACAAAAAACAAAAAACAAACAAACAAACAAACAAAAATTCCCCAGAGGCAAGGTCCCAAAAACTTCCCTAGGTAGGGTTTTCAAAACAAAAGAAACTCCACACAAGCCTTGCTGAGGCTGCTCTGAGCTTTGCATTAACTCAAATGTAATTATTTTTTAATCTGAGCATACTACCTGAGGTCTGGCCCAATGATTGTCCCCAATGACTGCAGCAAAGACTGATTCCAGGGGAGCAATTCTACTGTCTGTCTTTTGCTTTGTATGGATGGATGGCTGCAGTAAGCTCCCTTAGCATTCTCATGATTATTCTTGTAATCATCCTAATTACAATATATGAGTGAGTTAAGAATCCTGAGCTTGCGATCAAACTGCAAACTGCAGTCAATGGAACACTGGCAATTTTAACAATAATTTTTAAGTTTCTTTTCCAATATTAAAATGTATCCATAACTTTTGGGAAGCAAAACCCAACTTTGAACAATCCATTCTCTTTAAAATAAATACCAGAAGCATCACTTTCATGTTACAGAGTTTGGCTGCCAATTCTTATATATGAATGCATGACAGTGCAACTTTTAATGCTTTATTAAAGAGACACTGTTTTAAATCTTATCCCTTATAAGTCTAGTTTCTAGGATAAGAATTACATAAAAAATTATCCCAATTTAGAAGTCTCTTTAGAGGCCTGGTTTCCTAGACTGGTTCATGCCATGTGCTGTCGTTTAAAATTACTCCAATACTGAGTTACCAGTTTTAAGCTAACTTTCTTGTTACCAGAGTTACACCTTTTTAATCATACCCAATAACTTATAAGCGATTACTCTATGACCAAGATGTGCAGAGCATATTTATACCTTTAAGATCAGTCAGAAACAAAATGAAGTGACTACACGAATCTTATACATTTAGACCAAACAAAGTATTTTTACTTTTTCTAGCTATAATTTCAAAATAAAAAGCACTTTGTTGCCGGGCGTGGTGGCGCACGCCTTTAATCCCAGCACTCGGGAGGCAGAGGCAGGCAGATTTCTGAGTTCGAGGCTAGCCTGGTCTACAAAGTGAGTTCCAGGACAGCCAGGGCTATACAGAGAAACCCTGTCTCGAAAAACCAAAAAAAAAAAAAAAAAAAAAGCACTTTGTCATTTTCTGAACCCAACAATCACAATTGCAGAGATTTTTCTAAGAAAAAATAACTATCTTCTCATTTGCCTTAGAACTAAGAAGCTGCTGACCCCTCTTAAAAGCAGCTTTTCAGCAGGGCCTCTCCTGCTGTGCTTGACTCCTGGATAAGGGTGAGGGGCAACTTAAATCAGCCTCCACTGTGCAAACTGAGATTGAATCAAGAGATGGATAGCTAGCAGATAAAGTTTTAACCATTTTTTTCTTTTTAACATAAGACATAGAACAATAGTCATTCAGACTATGAAACAAAAACAGACATGAATTGACACATGGACAGATTGGTGCACCAAACACAGACAATATATTGAGGGTAGAGAACTTGAGGTAACCACAACTAAGGATGTCTCCTGTAGGGGCCAGAGAGAAAGCAGGATGTCTCCTGATTTCCTTCTGTCCCTGGGAGACCTCCGAAGTCCATTTTCCTTCTCTCTTGATCTCTCTCTCACGTCATTTGTCTATCTAGCACCTCCCCCCTTATTTTGTTTTTTACTCTTTTTATTTTATTTTATTTTATTTTATTTTATTTTATTTTATTTTATTTTATTTTATTTTATTTTATTATTTTAAGCTCTAATCCTCCCGCCTGATGTAGTTCTTGACTGTGGACAAATGCCTGTTTAGAATTTTCCAGTCCCATTTTCGACTGTCAATCCCTAGCTGATATCAGTGTTGGGCCGATGCTGACTCAGTCTAGCTTGTATCCTTTTTGCACCCTTGCAATCAACAGCCTTCAAAAGATGAAAGTTGTAGCGCTAACAATGCTGTATGTTGCTTACCTTGCAGGATACATCTTCTTCTGTTTTCTGTGGAGCCCCACAAAAACAGTGTCCCTCAGTCCTTCTTTCCATTTTCAGGCCACTCATCAGGGCCTGTAGCCGCCAGAGGCCATGGGTTACTGGGTTCCTGAGAGGAAAGATGGGGTTGGATGAGAAAGGTGGCAGGAAAAATAACAAGCCAAGACAAAGGTCTCTGATCAAGGCCCAATGTTTACTTGAGTCTGAGCTTATGGGGGGTCGAGGGGGGACCCATCCCCCACTATGCCAGGATCTCCTGGTCAATTTGTCAGGATCTGTCAGGAAAACAAGCTCAGCTGCTCAGCAGGTAGCTTCTTTCAGGAAGCTGCAGATGTGGCAGACAGAAGACTTTACCTAGGTCGAAGACTCCACCATAGGTGAGCCAGCAACTGTGGCAAACCAGGTCTGAGCCAGCATGCTCAAGGCTGGGGGGAGGGCACAGGAGGCAGAGAAAATGTTTGTCTCCCTTCAATGTTTTTATAACCCTCTATCTCATTTGTTTTGACACAGGGTCTCTTGTAGCCCAGGCTAGACTCAAGCTCATTGTGTAGCTAAGATACTTTGAACCACTGATCTGCTTGCCTCCAACTGCCAAGCCCTGGGATTCAACACACACACCGCTCCTCTATACATTTTAATGATGGCAAACTTAGAAATCAGAAGGATGAATGATAAATAAAATGTTTCCTGTTGCTTTACTCTGAGAGCAAATTGTCAAACTGGTTCTTTGTGTTACCTGGAGAGAATGCATTTTTGTCTAACTCCAATATGTCCATCACATCAGGACACTAACAATGACAGTGCCATAAAATGCTCAGACCAAAGGTTGTATGAGCTTTCCCAGTACAGTTTTCTGTAATAGAAACACCAATTCAAAATTCACATATGCAAGTGACACAATTCTTAGTGCCTTACATCCTCAGCCTTCCCTTGAATTTCATGATCTTGATCCTTGAGAAACCTGCAGGGCAATTACTTTGTTATGTGTTCCTCAGCTGGTTTGGCTTGGCCTCTGCTTGCTTAGAATCAGATTGTGCCTTATGGCATGCATCCTCACTAAAACTCTATGTATGGCTTCTCTGTGTCTCCACTATAAAAGTTTTTCTTTGCCTTAGAAACTAGAAAACTAGTGGTTATTTTGTGAGCAGAAAGTCTCCATATCCTTTTTCCATTTCCAATCATGCATGTACTTAATCTTAAATTGATTTCTCAGTTTTCTAATGGAGTCCAACCTATTGTTGCCAATATTGTGCTCAAGGCTGTGGGGGAGGGCACAGGAGGCTGAGAAAATGTTGGTCTCCCTTCAATGTTTTTATAACCCTCTATCATTTGTTATCCACACACACCACCCCAAATTTAGTAAGACGACGCTCACTCAGATGGCTTCTGTTTCCTTCTAACACATATCCAGCAACATCTGACAAAATAAGCTGCAATGTGCTTTCCCAACCTTGAGTTAGTATCTTACCTGCTTTTCAAATTATGGGGTTTTGCATGAAGGCAATGGCAAAATCCAAAATGAGAGCCACAGATGTGCTTGTTGTCATTTCATGCACTTGCTTCCATCCTTTCTCAGTTCAGAAAGCTATGGTATACATGTAGTTAGGTAGATAGATGATAGATAGATAGATAGATAGATAGATAGATAGATAGATAGATAGATAGATGATAGACACCTGATAAACTCCCATAGCCATGCTTGTACCTTTAATTATTCCATTTTCTATTATATGTCTGTCATAAATCTATCTGCATTGTGAATTTGTCTAACATCTATTGCCTATCTACCTACCTATCTGTCTAACTATCTATCTACCTATGATCTATCTATCTATCTATTCATTATCTATCTTTCTACCTACCTACCTATGTATCATCTATCACCTACCTATCTTCTACTTAAAGTATCTATCACCAATCTATTATCCATCTCTTTATCCATCTACCATCTATCACCTATCTTTCTACCAATCTATCATCTATCTATCTATAATCGTCATTGTGGATAGATAATTCAAAAGTTCACATGGGTAGTTACTGGTTCAATCAAACAATAAATTTGTAAATGTTTCCCCCTTTCTGGGTTTGTAACCCTCAACCAAAGTGAGAGACCTTCCTTAATTATTTTTATGTTTACTTCATCACCCAGTCCTGTTATGTATGGGTGCTGTCATCTTCCTCTGTGCTGTGCCTTTCCCCAGTCTTGAGTACTTGAACAGACCTTGAGTACTTGCCACAAAGAGCTTAACAACCTTTGTGGAGTCATCTGCCTTGCTGCACATGCAATTTCCTATAGGAATTTAGAAGAATAGACTGCCCATTGACCTTGCTTTGCAACATAATCCAGCTGAAACAAAGGATGGGTTTTGTGGTTTTCCCTTTATAATCTGGAGCTGCAGAATTAAACTTTGAGCCTTGATCAGTGCCTTGTCTTGGCTTTATCCATCTCTACACCCTATCCTTTCCATTTCCAGCCCCCCTTTCAGGTAAATCCAGTTTTCCACAGCTGCTGGACAGCTACAGGTGGTGCCCAAATGAGGGGTCTGAAAACAAGGGGTCTGAAAATGAAGGGACCCATTGACAAATGCTGTCTTGGGTAGAGCTCCACAGAAAACAGAAGAAAATTAACAGTATCCTGCACAGTAAGCAATGGACAGCCTTATAAATTATAAATTAGTTATAAATTTTATTCTTTGGAGGCTATTGTTGCAGGAGGTGCATTTAAGGGAATACAGCTAGGTTGAAGAGGTGTTAACCCAATGCCGTCTTCACTTAGGGGCGACAGCGCAATGGGACAGGGGAATTCTATATAGGCATTTGTCCACAGCCAAGAGCTGCATCAGATGAGAGGAGCAGGGTTTAAAAAACAGATGTTAGGAAAATTCTTAGCTCAAGTAGATTTATGCTGTCCATAGTTCCCAGAAGTAGAAATGATAAATATACAAATGACATGAGAAAGAGATGGAGAGAGAGAGAGAGAGAGAGAGAGAGAGAGAGAGAGAGAGAGAGAGAGAGAGAGAGAGAATAGGTTTCAGAAAAGCACTTGTACCCTGTCCAGGATGCATTAGCAAAAGAGAATGAAAATAGATATAAGCTATTTTAGAGCTCTCCTAGGGACAAGAGGAAATAGGAAGAGGCCCTGCTTCCCCTCTGACTCCTAGTGGAGATATCCTTAGTTGGTTATATCTAGGTCCTTTTGGGACATTAAGCTCTCCTCTTCCCTCACTGTCTATTGTCTGTCCTTGGTGAACCAATCTGTCCTTGTGTGTCAATTTATGTCTGTTTTTCTTTCATTGTTTGAATGATTGCTGTTCTGTGTTTCATGTTGGAAAAAAAAATGGTTAAAACTTTATCTGCTGGATGTCTACCCCTTGATTTAGTTTAACTTGTTTAGAAGGCAGTCTCAGTTTGCACAGCAGAAACTGGTAAGTTACCCTACACTGTGGCTGGGAGTCAAGCACAGCTGGAGAAGCCCTGCTAGGAACTGATTACTTGCCAAGCCACTTTTAAAGGGGCCAACAGCTTTTCAGCATCTTTGGTAAGGGAGCTTATGGCTGTTTTTTTTTTTTTTTCCTAGAAAAATCTTTGCATTTTTGTTTATTTGGTTCAGCAAGTGACAAGGTGCTTTTTCCTCTTGAAATTATAGCTAGAAAAGATAAGAAAATTTTGTTTGGTCTAAATATAAAAGATGTGTATAACCACTTCATTTTTGTTTCTGACTGGTTTTAAAGGTATAAATATGTTCTGCATGTCTTGGTTATAGAGTATTGGCTTATAAGTTATTGGGTATGATTAGAAATTTGTAACACTGGTAACAGAAAATTAACTTAAAACTGGTAACTCAGGATTGGAGTCATTCTAAACAACAACACGTGGCATGAGCCAACCCAGGAAAACAGATCTCTAAAAATACTTCTAAATTGGGATTTTTTTTTAAAAAAAAATTCTTATCCTAGAAACTAGACTTATAAAGGATAGGATTTAAAACAATGTCTCTTTAATCAGGTATTAAAAGTTGCACTGCCATGCATTCATATATAAGAACTGGCAGCCAAACTTTGTAATGTAAAAGTGATGCTCTTGGTATTGATTTTTAAAGAGAATGGGTTGTTCACACTGTTAAAAATTGGGTTTTATTTTTCAAAATTATGGTTATGCTCCAGTATTACAAAAGAAACTGAAAAATAATAGTTAAACTGCCAGTGTTCCATTGGCTGCAGTTTTCAGTTCAATCACAGGCTCAGGATTTTTAACTCACCCATATTTGTAATTAAGAAAAAAATCAAACAAGTAGAAATGATTGCAAGAGTTAATAGAAGAGTTAAAAAACAGCTGTGGCACAGTATGGGCCTACAGCTCCCTTTACACAAGCTTTGTTGGATACTGTGATGGAGACAAATTTAACGCCCCAAGATGAGGAACACTAGTGTAAGGCTACTTTGTCAGGAAGAGATTACTTACTTTGGAGTTGTGAATGTCATGAAGCTAGTAAGAGAACTGCCACGATGAACACTCAGGCAGGTAACATGGATTGGGATATTAACACACTTCTAGGAGAGGGTCAATATGAAGTCAATGCTAATCAGATTGGACTAGCTGCAGGAGTGTATGCGCAGGTTGCAATGGCTGCCTTTTGTGCTTGGTAGCAATTACCGATGAAAGGAAATCTCAGTGGGAATTTATCTGGTAACAAACAAGGTCCCGATGAACCATTTCAGGAATTTGTGGATAGACTGCTAAAAACAGCTGGCTGAAATTTTGGAGATTCTCAGGCAGAAGTTCCTTTTGTTACACAATTGGCTTATGAGAATGCTAATGCCTGGCCATACAGGCCAAGACAGACTTATCTGGATACATTTGCCTTTGTACAGAAATTGGACCCTCATACAAGCAGGGTCTGGCTGTGGCTGCTGCCTTGCAGGGTATTACAGTACAAGCAATGCTTTCACAAGACCAAGATGGTAAGGATTGTTTTAAGTATAGGGGCATAGGCCACTTTATTAAAAAGAAGAGACATAGACAGGCAGCAGAATCACTCCCTTGGAATCTGTCTAGGTGCAGGAAGGGTAATCATTAGGCCAGGCCTCAGGAAATAGGCACAGATTAAGAACATTTACATTTGAGTTGATGCAAAGCACAGAGCGAGCCTTGCAGAGGCTTGCATGGCACTCCTTTTGTCTTGGTCATCCTGACTAGCCTCTAGAAAGGTATTTATTGCCTTGCTTGTTCCTTGGGGAGGAGGGGGTCAGCCCTAGACTCCAAGACACTCACAACAGGCAGCTTTTGGGGCCATGAAGTTGCTTTCTAGCCAAGAAAATCCATTTCTGAACTTATCAGAGCAACCCCAGGAAGTGCATGATTGGACCTCAGTTCTACCACCTACACAGTACTAACTCCAGAAATGGGAGTTCAAACTCTGCCTACAGGAGTTTTTGGGCCCTTGCTCCCAGGGACCTGGGGTTTACTTTTAGGCCAAAGCAGCATTATTATAAAAGGATTACATTTATTATTATATATATTATAAAAGTATTACAGATCTATCCAGGTGTTATAGACAATGATTATGTGGGAGAAATAAAAATTATGGCTGCTTCCCTCCATGGCATTATAGCTGTGCCTGCTAACAAAAGAATTGCTCAACTTGTTTTAGTTCCCTTGCATCTGCTACCTTCCAAGATTTGTTAAGAGTAAGAGAGGACAAGGTGGCTTTGGTTCCTCTGATGTGTACTGGGTTCAATCTATTACTAGTAATAGATCTAACCTTAAATTACTTTTTTTTAACCTTAAATTACTAATTGAAGAAAAAAAAGCTTTGAAGCATTAATAGACACTGGAGCTGATGTACTCACTCAACTTCCAAGGGACTGGTTATTCCATTAATCCAAAACAAAATTCAAACTTAAGATTTATGAAAGGTTAATGAAACTAGAAATTTATGGGGGCATTACAACCTGGCTTACCTATTCTAGCTGCCATTCCAAAACATGGGTATAAAATTATCCTAGATTCAAAAGATTGTTTTTAATACTATTTCTTTGCTTGTAATAGGTTTTACATTTAGTGTATCTGCTTGTAGTTTTGAAAAACCCATGAAGCAATATCATCATAAAGTTTTGCCTCAAAGAATGGCCAATAGCCCTAAATTATGTCAAAAACTTGTTTCTGCTTCAACACAAGAAATTAGGACTTTGAATCCTTCAGTGTATTTATTCATTATATGGATATTTTATTAGCTGATTCCTCTGATGGAGTTTTTCTACAAGTCTTTGCTCTTATACAATGAGCTTGAAAATTTTGGAGTAGTTGTAGCTACAGAAAAGATTCAAAGGCAATATCTTTTTCAATATTTGGGGCCTCAGTTATATCCTAAACAAATTGTGGCACAGAAAATTCAAGGAAGAAAGGATAATTTACTTACTTTAGATGATTCTCAAAAGTCGTTAAGAGGTATTAATTGGTAAGACCTCACCTTAAGCTTGCCACAGGAGAACTTAAAATTCTGTTTGATATTTCTCAAGGGGAATGCAAATCCTAATTCCCCTGGACAATTAACTGATGAGGGACAAATAGCTTTACAGAAGGTAGAGGAAGCTACTATCCAACAACAGATACATTGTATAGACTATAATCATGTGTTGGCTGTTGCACAGCACTCCTTTGGCAAAAGGGACCATTAATGTGGATTCATCTTTCTTCATCTCCAAATAAAGTTTGAACACAATATTATCAAGCTGTTGCTGTGTTAATACAGAATTGTAGGATAGAATCATGAAAGTATTTTGGAATGAATGTCTTAAGAACCTGATGAAATATTTATTCCTTATTCCAAACAGCAATTAAATTGGTTATTGCAGAATACTGATATTTGGCCTATTGAATGGCAAACATTTTAGGCAAATTTGATAATCATTATCAAAAGACAAGTTGTTAGGATTTGCCTCTATACATACTTTTGTATTTCCTGTAAATTTATGCATGCAGACAATAAAGTATTAATTTACTCTATTTATAAACAGCTCACCTAATGGGAGAGAAACATGTAATTGGATCATATGATAATTCTCTTGAGTTCTCCCTCACCCTGATACACAAATAATTGAATTATGTGTTGTAACCACTGTTTTTGAAATGCTGAAAAATCAAACTTTAAATTTGTACACTGATAGCCAATTATTAGCTCATGGTTTATAACTGCTTGAAATTGTTCCTTTTTAAAATACTGCTAATTCTCAAATTTTACAGTTATTTATACAAATACAGCTTAATTTAAGAAACATGTACTGGGGCTGGCGAGATGGCTCAGTGGTTAAGAGTGCCAACTGCTCTTCCGAAGGTCCTGAGTTCAAATCCCAGCAACCACATGGTGGCTCACAACCACCCATAATGAGATCTGCCACCCTCTTCTGGTGTGTCTGAAGTCAGCTACAGTGTACTTACATATAATACATAAATAAATAAATAAATCTTAAAAAAAGAAAAGAAAAGAAAACTAGTCTGTCTTTAGAAAAGAAAAAAAAAGAAACATATACTATTTCTTACTTTATAGGACATTTAAGGCCAGGCAGATTATAGGCCTTACAAGGAGCAATTAGCCAAAAAATCTTATTCTCTACATCATCAAGATAGTAATAGTTTAGGACAACAATTTGGTATTTCTAGAAAATATGCACATCAAGTTGTAAAGACTTGTTCTCAGTGTCTTCAATTTCTTCATGTACCACATAATGGTGTTAATCCTTGAGGGCTCATACCTAATCAATTATGGCAAATGGATGTTACTCATATTTCCTTATTATCCTAAAGGACAAGGTATTGCAGAACAGGCCCATGGAATTTTAAAACAATATTATCATAAAAACAAAAAAGGGAAATTATATCCCCAAACATCACATTATTTAAATCATCCTTTCTATTATTAAAATTTTAAAATTTGGATGCCAAGGAACTCTCTGAGTGTAGGAAGGGCAGCTACTGGTGCTTCTGCCTGGTTTAACAAGGAAATAATTATAAGCTCATTAGAATGGCAATAGATACAGATATAGAAAAGATAGAAACCTCTGTTTCCCATTTGCAAGATTCTCTAACCTCCTTGTCTGAGGTGGTCCTTCAAACAGGAGAGGACTTGATCTTTTACTCCTTCAACAGGGAGCCTTCCATGAAGAATGTTACTTTTCCATCAATCATTCAGGAATAGTAAAGGATTCTATGGCTAAAGTTCAAGAAGGACTAGCCAAAAAGAAAAGAGAAAAAGAGTAGAATCAGGGATGGTTCGAATCCTGATTCTCCACTTCCCCATGACTTACAACTTTAATTTCTATACTGCTTGGACCAGTAATATAATTTTGTTGCTTTTAACTTTTGGACCTTAAACAGATTGGCTGTCTTCACACAGATCGCTTTCAGCAAGCTCAGTTATTCACCATGGCAGTTATCCATTGCTATGAAGAAATGCATTGAGTACATATTCATATGTCCTTCATGGCTTTGGTCTGAATGGGAAAGGGTGTGCTATAGAAGGCTGGTAGTCAGAGATGGGTAAGAGTGTTCTTGAGCTCCTATCAACCTAAGACAGAGACATACATCAATGCTAAGTTTGTTCTCCCTGACAGGTAAGAAGGCGCAATATAGACACCGACTTAAGACAGGTACAGTTGCCTAGCCACTCTTTATCCTAGATAGGGATTATGGAAAACAAGAAAATCTTGTGCCCCCATCCAGCTGCTGGTACTGTTCATCTTTAAAAAACAAAAAAGGGGGAATTGTGCCCTCCCACAGCCTTGAGCAGGCTGAACAGACCTTGAGTGCTTGCTACAATGGGCTTAAAGACCTAGGTGGAGTCATCCACCTTGGTTGCAAGTGCAATTCCTACAGGAATTTAGAAGAATTGACTGCCTGCTGAGCTTGCTTTGCAACATAATCCAATTGAAACAAAGGATAGGTTTTGTTGTTTCCCCTTTGTAAGCTGGAGCTGCAGAATTAAACTTTGGCCTTTCTTGACTTTATCCCTCTCTCACACCCTGTCCTTTTCATTTCCAGACCCCCTTTCAGGTAAGCCCAGTTTTCCATGGCCGCTGGATGGCTACACTGTGCCATGGCTACCTTCTTTTTCTAAGACAGCTAGGATTTTATTTTACAAGCTGTCCTCCTACGGCCTGTTCCTCACTACACACAAGCTGTGAAGCTTCCCATGGCCACATTGTAAGGCTGTCTCATCCCATTGAGGCTCTGACATGCCTTATTATTTTGCTAGTCTCCACTCTACTTGGTCTCCCTACACCCATGATAGACTACCCATAAGCAAGGACTTCCTGTTTAAGTGATGATCTCACTAGAGCCCTCCTCTTCTGGAAGTTTCTCTTATCCTGACATGGCCCTGGGTCCTCTTGATGGCCAGTACTTCACATGGATTTACTGCTCATGAGACTTAGTTATGATTTTAATCCCATTCCGCTTTCTCTCTTCATGAACACTCTTCCAACTTTGGTCAAGCTTTGCCACTCACTCTCTTCACAAGATTCTTTTCCCAGCATGCTAGTATTCTGAGACCTGACACCCTGACATGGGTCATCTTCAACCTGCTTGGCTCTAGGTCACTGAAGTCCTTCTCCAATCCATACCATCCAGATGCCTGCATTATTCTGTCACCCCTAAGGGGATTAGGACTAAAGTTTCCAGGAGAGGATGAGACAGGCTCTGAAATGCAGTTAGCATGGACAAGGAATGACTTCAGAGATGTCCGCAGACTTGTGATTGGTGAATCTTTGATATTAATGTTTCTCGTTCTTGTTGTTATGATTTATTAACTCATATGACGTAAGTGTAGTGCAGGGGTTCATGGGCATCTTACAAGCTATGAAAACGGATCTTCACATATTCTAGGGGCAAATCATTGTACCCCATAGTTGTCTCCTATGAGTAGATAGAGTACATTGCACACAATGTCTTTGGCCCCTTTCAAAAACATCTTGAAAACTTTTGACAGCTGCAAACCCAGAACAAATACTCATAATTAGTAGTAAAGTGTGTGAAGCTGCAGTTTCTCACTTTATCATCCCCCTGGCTTCAATCCTAGTGCAGTCAGTTGTCTGGATTATAGCTAATACTTGGCAATGTCCGCTTCCCCTTTCCTTTCATTTTTAAACGTATCTTAAGTGGAAGTTAGGGTGGACTGAGAATTTTGATGACCTTTTCATTCATTTTTATAAAATTAGGAAATTAACTTACAGAACTTTGATTTCAAACGAGGACTTAACTTTTTTATTGTTTGGTGACCTTGGTGGAGGGGTGTGTGTGCAGGGCACTTTACACAAAGACTCTGAACACTTTGATCCTCATGTATATCATGTTAAGGTTTCCACTGAAGCTTTCACACTTGCATAAATATGTTTATTCTGATCACGCTAATATATTTTTTAAAATGAAAAATTCAATATCTATGCCTCAGACAGAGGCAGTACAATTTCCTTGTTTCAGGGCATTGAGGGTGGATTCAGATGTGACCAATTGAAAAAGAAACTGTTAACTTTTGTGCAAACATGAGCATTGCCACACTTAATTTTTTTCAATGGAGGTTTTATCTTGTATCAAATATGTAAGTGTCATTTAAAAAATATCTCTAGTCTCATTTCTGTGTGAAGTGACATTTAAAATAAGCTGTTGGGAGCCATTAAGACAACACAATTGTCCTGATCTCTGAATTGGGCCTCTCCCCCGGAGAAGAAAAGGGGGTCAAAAGCGGGCCACCGACACACCCGATTCTGAGAACCACAGAATGTTCCAGCCCTAAGTCATCGTGGATGTCCTGACCACACCCTGATACCACCAAGTTCCTGCTTCCCCATGTAACTGCCTAAAGAATGTGCAATTCTATTGCCCCACCCCTCCCGCTGATAAGTACCTGTACTTCCCCTTTTGCTTGTGCAATTCTACTGCCTCATCCTTCCTGCTGAAAGGCACTTCCCCTTTTGCTTGTGCATTTAAACCTTGGGCCTGGCTAATACATTGGGGCCTTGATGCAACTAAGAACGTTTCCGTGTCATTATTCGCACAAGGCCCTCATCTCCCCCCCCTCAATTTGGTTCTTAGGAGAAGGTCCCCTTGAGACCCTCAAATAACTCGACCTGCTGGACAGGTCAATAAGCAGTTTAAAAATCTAAGCTAAAAGCCACTTTCCTTCTGCAGACAGGTAATTTCCCTTTGTAAGTGGAAATGGAAGGAACAACATTTCCTCAGATAGGAGCTTACTGCCTTTCTGTTTTCCTAAAAGTACAGAGACTACAGTTTTGTTAGGAGCATAGTTTTTTGGGGGGGTCAATTTTTCAGAAATCTTCTATGTAAAAAACTCTATGTGAGAGTACATCAAACAGAAAGATTCTATAACATAACCAAGAGTACAGATGTTTAATAAAGAACTACCTTCCGTGCTTTATAACTCATTGATTTTGTTCAGTTTTTAACAACTGATTCTGTGAAAGATGGTGAGAATGGCTTTCACCCTCCTACTGTCTCAGAATCCTTGTGATCCTTTCTGTCTTACCTTTTTAACCCTTCTGATCTTAAAACAACACACACTTTCTGTGAATAGATAGACGGAATTCAGGACGGCGCACTACAGGCTGACTGGCAGAGGATGCACATTGTTTGACTGGTACAAGGATGCGCGTTGTTAACTGAGTAGCATGTGGATGCTCCCATCAGCACTTCCACCTCTGCAAGCATTTTCTGAGGCTGCACCAATCTTGTGCACCCCTCCTATCACTGTGGATACATTTTTAAAATGCTCTGTTCTGAAACACATCTGGTGCAAGAAATTAAGTATAACAGTTTTCACCCGTTTTTATTTTCATTTTCCATGTTTTTCATTCCTTGACTAAACTGATCCTTCCACTTACAGTACTTAAACCATTATTCTTGCTGAACAGATCACTGAAATCTAAAATAGCTGTTTTAGGAGATGCCCTGAAACTCTCTCTGTTTTGTTTGCAATGCAAATGCATAAACACCTCTATGCTTAAATAATAGCATCATGGTGATATGTTCATGGACATTATAGTGAAGACTTTTGTAGCCTGTGGTAGTCTATGAAAAAAACAATTAAGAACAAAAGTAATCTCATTTTTAAGTTTGGAATAGCAAAAGTTGATTAAATAAAGTTTCAGGAAAATCATGTTATATGTGCTCTGCTTCTTATGCAAGTTTCCAACTCAAATGAACGAACTTCCCCAAAGGAGAAGTGATCTCTCTCATCTTCACTTGGATCCTTGAATACATCTGCACCTGAGCTCTGCATGATGGACTAGCCCCCACCCTCAGGGACTGAAGCTGCTGAGGGTTTTCAGAAGGAGCAGAATTCTAGGAGCTGGATGTCATTTTTAAAATGTGCATAATGCAGGTGTCTGGTTGAGCTGTTGGCTTCAGTCCCTTTTTTAAAGCTAGAATAAGGCTCTGCACAAAGCAGAAAGGTCAAGTTATACTAATGAGAACCATTTAATCGGCAGCTTGGCACTCCCTGGACACTGTAACCAAATAGCAAGCAGCATAGGCAGTAAACCCTGTGCATGGTACAGGTTTTAAAACAATAAGCTATGAAGAAATCCCCCCCCCAAACCACTGTACTACTGAGCTGCATTCAGTTCAGAGACGTGCTAAGTGACTCCTACAACTCCAGATGGCCAAGCACAGAGGGGAAGGCTGCCTCTGTCCAGTGGTGCTCTGCATAGGAATTGGGGCTGGGGCAAGGAAACAGTGTAACTAACTCCTAAGGATTTTGTCCTGGAGTTGACACCGCAGATAGAAGAAGGCAGTGAAGCTTTTGAAAACAGAACAAGAATATACAAAATATCAGCAAAGCACAGATGATGATATAAGACAATCAAGATTTTTCCAGTTGTCAGAAGGCTACTCAAAGCTTCCTAGACTATTCACAGGGCCTTTTCTGAGTCATTTTAATTGATTTTCTCTGATGCTGCTTTTGAACCCCAATCATAATTTAATACCATTTCTTGGGAGGAGTATGGTGGCTTGTGACTGTGATTCAAGCATTTGGGAAGCTGAGTCAGGATTGCAAATTTGGAGTTAGTCAAAATAACATCCTTAAAAACATACAAACAAACTGTGGGTGGGGGAGATATTGTATTCAAAGTTGTTATATACTTTTTAACATCTAGATGGTAAGTGCTAAGCTGTTCATGGTGGCTCACTTCTGCAATTCTAGTATTCAGGTGGCAGAGGCTGACCCACCTTTGTGAGTTCAAGGCCAGTCTGGTCTATACAGTAGACTGTATCTCAGTGGGAAAATATCAACAACATATATAGATAGACACAGGTCTATGTGTTGGCAATGCACAGTGATTCTAGTGTGACTAGTCAGGGGCACCAAGGGGAACGTGAATGAGGACAGACTTTTATTTAGATGGAGGGAAACAGTTTCAGGACAGTGACGGTACTGGGGCCACTGTGAGGCTGAAGAATTTTCTTTGTATTTTTTCTATCTTGGGATTGGTTTTGCTGGCCTTGGGTGAAGGATGTTTTTGCAGAATGATGGTTCCAGTGACTTTCTGGTAACAAGAATAGAAAAGAGTGGACTCTGAGACTGGGGCACAGAAAATCCTCTGTCTACAGAGTCACAGTTCATGTGACCAAAATAAAATTTATGTAATATTTACACAGCTTTTGAAAACTATTTAAAATAGTTCCATTTATTTGACCTTAAAGACTTCCTGTATTTAACCTTACTAATTTCCTAAAACAATACTATTCTACAATGCACGGTTTCTCTCTCTCTCTCTCTCTCTCTCTCTCTCTCTCTCTCTCTCTCTCTCACACACACACACACACACACGCATGCATACACAGAAATAGGCATGCACATGTGCGCACACACATGCACATACAGACACACAGGCACGCACTAACGCACACACACATTTTCCCATTCGCCTGTTTGTTCTTCTCTGCAGCTATGTCATTTTAAGTGTTAGGAATTTATATCACGCTTTAGTAACTGATCACGTTTTCTCCCATCCATTACTCTTCCTCCTTGAAGTGCTGCAGCTTTTCCTAACATTATTTTTCGTTGTTGTTCCATCTAACAATCCCAGTATAAAAAGAAACTCTGGGCTTTACATTGGAGTTGTTTAATGCTTCAAACTCATGGAGATGGGTTGACATATTTATCTCATCTCCCCACATCGTAAGATCTCCTAGATGACTTCCTTTCACTTTTTTGGATTAATTAACATGATAACACTAAGACAATCATGATAGCGTTCATTCTCTTAGTATCTTATTATGACTCAGTTCTGGCCTTGTGTTTTGTCCCTGAAATTGCTTTAAGATAAGAATGTCTTTGGGCACTACTGTTTGATTTTTTTTTTCAGAGGATGAAGTATAATCTTGGTAAGTAGCTTGAGATGGTACTAATGAGCCCTAGGAATTATTCTTGGAGTTCTAGCTCACCCCTATGCTGTATATAGAAATAGGCTCAATTTTATCACAGGCTTTGTAATCTCTGTCCATCATAGCTTTGACAATAGTTATGCCATTTATAGTCTAATAACTAATGTCTTTGTATTCTCCATTGATCCAAGTCAATTACTCTTAAATGGACCAGAAGTATGGTTTACTATTATTCCATTTGAGAACGTTATCTCTCTATACCTTCCTTACAATATTTCTGTGGTGATCAGTCTGGAAGTGAGTGCATTTGGCTCAAGAAGGTAGCAACCAGGAAAAAAAAAAGATCTTTTCCAAGCAAATATTGCATTAAAACATTGCACATCCTTTTAAATGTTCCCAAACTATTGTTCTTAATATCTAACGTAAGACGTGGGAGCCCCTTAAAGAGCATCACAAACTAATCCCAAAATTCTGTGTTCTAGAAACTCTTGTTTAAATTGTTAGCATTTGTTAAAGATGTTTATGAGAAATTTTCAGTGTAAACTGTTACGTTTACAGTATATATATATATATATATATATATATATATATATATATATATAATAACTCTAGCTCTCTGCTAAATCCAATCTATTTTCTTGCAATGGTCAAAATAAGTATTGTTCAAAAGGGGATTGGAGCCAAGTGAATCTGGAGAATCCAGTTGAACGAGCTGATTTTCCTGGAAGTTGAGTGCTAGAGGGCCATGCATATCTGTCAGGACCCTGTGCTTGCCATGGTGTGTGTGTGTGTGTGTGTGTGTGTGTGTGTGTGTGTGTGTGTGTGTAGGTCAAAGACCTCAGGCACTGGCCTTGCCTCCCACTTTGTTAGCTGTTGTGTAAGCTGGCTACCTTGGGCATCCAGGGGCTTCTTTGTCTCTTCCTCCCCTTTTGCTGCAGGAGTTCTGGGATTAGATGCCCACACCTGGCAGTACAGGGCTCTGAAGATGTAAACTAAGCTCCTTGTGTCTACAGCAAGCATCCCCCACCCCAGTGAGCCTCCCTTCTCCCCAGCCTTGCTGTGTGAATGGTTTGAGGAATGGTCCATGGCAGATGGTCAATCCCTGTTCCTAATTCACATCAGGTACAAGACATAATCTTTGAATCAGGTTGTATGTGTTTCAGTACTCACTCGGACACTTACTGTGTTGTTGGTCCACATTGCTATGCATTTTTTTAAGTCTGTAAAATGAGATATTGTAAAAATGTACCAAATGATTCCTGTAAAAGATGTCAGACTGTCACTGTCAATAAGACAAAATGGCAACCAACAGATTGGGAAAAGATCTTTACCAACTCTACATCTGGTAGAGGACTAATATCCAATATATATAAAGAACTCAAGAAGTTCAACTCCAGAGAACCAAATAACCCTATTAAAAAAAATAGGACACAGAGCTAAACAAAGAATTCTCAACAGAGAAATCTCAAATAGAAGCACCTAAAAAAAAATGTTCAACATCCTTAGTCATCAGGGAAATGCAAATCAAAACAACCCTGAGATTCTACCTCACACCAGTCAGAATGGCTAAGATTGAAAACTCAGGTGACAGCAGATGCTGGCGAAGATGTGGAGGAAGAGGAACACGTCTCCATTGCTGGTGGGATTGCAAGCTTGTACAGCTACTCTGGAAATCAGTTTGTTGGTTCTTCAGAAAATTGGACATAGTACTACCTGAGGACCCAGCTATACCACTTCTGGGCATATACCCAGAAGATGCTCCAACATGTAATAATGTTCCACTATGTTCATAGCAGCCTTATTTATAATAGCCAGAAGCTAGAAAGAACCCAGATGTCCCTCAAAAGAGGAATGGATACAGAAAATGTGGTACATTTACACAATAGAATACTACTCAGCTATTAAGAACAATGAATTTATGGAATTCTTAGGCAAATTGATGGAACTAGAAAATATCATCCTGAGTGAGGTAACCCAATCACAAAAGAACACACATGACATGCACTCACTGATAAGTGGATATTAGCCCAGAAGCTCTGAATACCCAAGATACTATTCACAGACCACATGAAGCTCTAGAAAAAGGAAGACCAAAGTGTGGATACTCCAGTCCTCCTTAGAAGGGGAAACAAAATACCCATGGAAGGAGATACAGAGACTAAGTGTGGAGCAGAGACTGAAGAAAAGGCCATCCAGAGACTGCCCCACCTGTGATCCATCCCATATACAGTCACCAAAACAGAGACTATTATGGATGCCAACAAGTGCTTGCTGACAGGAGCCTGATATAGCTGTCTCCTGAGGGGCTCTACCAGTGCCTGACAAATACAGAGGTAGATGCTCTCAGCCAACCATTGGACTGAGCACAGGATCCCCAATGGAGGAGCTAGGGAAAGGACCCAAGGGGTTTGCAACCTCATAGGAGGAACAACAACAAGAACCAACCAGCAACCCTAGAGCTCCCAGGGACTAAACCACCAACCAAAGAGCACACATGGTGGGACTCGTGGCTCTAACTGCATATGCAGGAGAGGATGGCCTTGTAGGTCATCAATGGGAGGAGAAGCCCTTGGTCCTGTGAAGGCTCTATGCCCCAGTGTAGGGGAATGCCAGGGCCAGGAAGCAGGAGTGGGTGGGTTGGTGAGCAGGGGTAGGGGTAGGGAATGGGGGGCTTTCACAGGGGAAACCAGGAAAGGGGATAACATTTGACATGTAAATAAAGAAAATATCTAATAGAAAAAAGGAAAAAAAGATGTCAGACTGTGCTTAGCACAGTTATTACAAAGTAAACTTTGGCTGTTGATTTTTCCAAGGTTTGCTCAATGCTAAGAGCCTTATGCTTATTAAAATCTACCTGTAATTGTCAAAATATTTTAAAATGAAGTATTAATTTTCTTCAGCTATTTTAGAATAGCTGTGCAATAAATATATACACTCAACAATGATCTCTCACAATATAGAATCGAATTCACATATTATAAGCACAGAGTCCATTTAGCAAGCTTTCAAAGAAATTAATCAGACTTTAGGCTATTGATTTTGAAGCTAATCATAGTAAAATGTAGAGGTTCTCTTGCCAAAAGGTACTAATTCTACCTGTTTGAAGTCAGGTTCAACTGTACACATGGTTCACAGAATTCATCACAGCAGCAGGATTTAGAAGCAAAGTAACTGCTTAATATTCGGAGTACAAAACAAAATAGCAAATGACATAGTCACTATTTTCATAATTATAAAGAAAGAAAAGGGAATTGAGGAAATATATTTCTGCCATCAGTGAAACTGTGTAAACTACATAAAATGTGTGCTTGTATGAATGAGTAAAAAAAGGGTTAATGAACTGAGTCTCAAAGGACAAGTTTCCCAACTGGAGGCAATAAGAAACACTGGTGCCCACTTAGTGAGGTGACATCTGTGTGGAAACAGCAGGAAACGCTGCGCCTTTGCCGCCGCCCCAACTGTAACCTCCCCAGCCTACATCACGGCAGGCACACAGTTGGGTGAGCTCCATCAGCCTCTCTTCAGCAGCTTCTCCGGCCGTGTCCCTGCCGCACACTCCTGGGTACGAAGCTTTCGCTTTGCCTTATCCATCCACTCACTCATTTTATCAAAGCAAGAAAACAAAGGAAGTTTAACAGAAATAAGCCAACGAACTTCATCGCACCTCATATTACACAACCATTAAAAACATACAAATATCTCATGTGTGTTCCATGAGCTTCGTGTGAACTCACAATAGGATTCCCCATATCATATTGATAAAGCAATGTACCCGAGAACCACTTCTCAGGATTTTAGTTTTTAGAACATAACTAACTACATTTTGTATGATATCATTTTTGAAACCAAGGAATATTTCATTTAAAGATGTTTAGACCCACTAAGGTCTCCTAAGATTTAGTGGTCTTTTGTTTTCTGAAGTCTCTGGATTACATCATTAGGCAGTGGTAGTCTTGGGCAGGGTGGTTTGCAGGAAAGCATATTTTGAGAGTATTGTCTTTAGATCATTTATTTAAATTGGTGTATTTTTGGAAGCGGAGATATAAGCTAACTCCTTGGTAAAGAAGAGGAAGGCTGTCTTGACAGACATAAGGGGGATCATCTGATGTGTCAAAAGAGATTTCAAACAGTTGGGTGCTCATCCCTTCAGATCTGAAGCTGGCTGCTGTTTCCTGGGTTCAGATTTGAGGGACCTGGCTTGCAACTACAGCGCACAGCCACTAGAGGTCAGAGTTTTACATCGTCCTGAATAGACGACAAGAGTCTGAGACAATGGTATTTTCTTCCTCACATACTCTAATGTTCTTGAAAAAAAGAGAAGAAAACCGAGAAAAGTGAGATAACTGTCGTAAGAAGAGGGCTGTCGGCACTCAGAAGGAATTAAAACAAAGAGCTGAAAACATTTTGCAAATGTGGAGAGAAAACAAAAAGCATACAGATCAGTCTGATGACCAAGGTTGTATTGCTATATCCATCTTCTCCAAGGAGACAAAGGTGTGCTAAAAACAACAACTACAGCGTCAGTGATGGTGGCAACAACAGCAGGGATCAACTTGTACTGAATACACATCACATATTATTAAAAACGCATTTCAGAGATGACAAAAAGCAAGCACCGAGTTCCGGAACAGCTTTTAGGGGCCTGAAAAATGTTTACACCCTCTGTAACCACAGTCTCACATTTGAGGGCTTTGCCTGCCCTGCACCCAAAAAACATCAAGTCCAGGGTCAAGGGAAGAGCTGTTGACATGAAGATGTCACATGGCTCACAGAATTCATCACAGCAGCAGGATTTAGAAGCAAAGTAACTGCTTAATATTCGGATTACAAAACAAAATAGCAAATGACATAGTCACTATTTTCAGAATTATAAAGAAAGAAAAGGGAATTGAGGAAATATATTTCTACCATCAGTGAAACTGTGTAAACTACATAAAACGTGTGCTTGTATGAATGAGTAATAAAAGGAGTCTGAGAAAAGAATGGCATTCACGCTAGGATTATATGGATCATATAGAAAAATACAGCCCTAGGAAAGCACGTTTAAATCATTGGCAAAGATATAGTGTGAAGCTCATGTGCTCCTGGGAGTCCGGAATCTACACAAGCTCAACTGGACCCGCTAGTGAGCAGACATCTGCCATTGTCTGCCAACTGCTCCCAGACCTTCCGACTGGACATATTTACTCTGGTCAACTGTGTCCCTTAATATGCCACATTCATCAATAATATTCGCTGTTCTTCTCAGTAGCAATAACAACACACCCAATACGTGCAGTTTTAAAAATCACTGATCAGCTGGGCTGGAGAGATGGCTCAGCGGTTAAGAGCACTGACTGCTCTTCCGAAGGTCCTGAGTTCAAATCCCAGCAACCACATGGTAGCTCACAACCATCTGTAATGAGATCTGACACCCTCTTGTGGTGTGTCTAAAGACAGCTACAGTGTACTTACATATAATAAATAAATAAATCTTTGGGCCTGACAGAGTGGGACTGGAGCAAGTAGAGGTCCTGAGTTCAATTCCCAGTAACCACATGTAGGCGACAGTATACTCATATACATAAAATAAATAAATAAATCTTTAAAAAAAATTGTCAGCTACCTTAAGTCTAGTTTCTGGAAATACAGTGTCATTTAGAGTCATGTGATACTGCCAACAGAATGGTAACCCAAAAGAGAACAGAAAGGAAAATTCACATGGATCCGGACTTGGGCGAGCATCGAGGCCAGCTGAACTGACTGCACAGCGAGCACAGGCTCGCTGAAATGAACTCTCTTACACCTCTAAGCACAAAGTCAAATACACAGGAAGGCCAGGCATCTCAGGAACCATTCTTAAAGAGAGATGTCCCGTTCCCACAAGCCATCATGGGTCACTTATCTGCGTCTGAATTTCTTTTTCTACCCAGCAGCTCTTTGTGGTTTCTAAACCTCAGATGGTAGTCGCTCATGGAGAAATACCCAGATTCGTGGTCTGGTCCACAGAAGAGCTGAATGGATGCAATGCCCCCTCCTACCCCACCCCACCCCCATTTTTCTAAACTTCTCAGCGGTATCTCTTTTTGAGAGCAAAGCTGGTGGTGCAGAAAACTGTGCCCCATCTTTAAAACTCTTCCCTTTGGCTACACATAGGTGTGCCTTTCCCCAGCCAGGCATGTTCCTTTAAGGGGTTACCCACTACCAGAAAAGAAGGAGCCAACTAATCCATGCAGCATTCAGCTGCTGGGCAAACCTCACAGCTGTCTTGCTTCAAACCTCCTCCCTCACTGCCCACACTGAAAACATGCAAGTTAAAGAGCTGTTTAAATTAGCATTCTCTAAAGCACCCTTTCGTTACCATATGGTGCCAGGGAATTTCTACTACAGAAAGGCTTTCCTAGCACCAGGAATGGACTGGAGCAGAAGAAAATGTAACAATAGCATTCCTGTGTGGCTGAGTAAGGCAGGCAGAGATTTTGTTCAGAGCAGAGGTCAGAGACCTGTAAACCCTAGACAAACAGTGATAAAGACAGATCTTAGGAAGAACACAACACACTCCATCAGGCTCTGACACATAAGAACAACAGTCCAACACAGACAGCACAGGACAGCAGCAGTCCGGCACCAACAGACTGAGCACCAGGGATCTCTTCTGAGAGTGCAGACCATCACCCATACGCTGAGCACTGTTATAGGTGTACTCGGGACACATCTGTAAACGAAGTAGACAGAAGGCCTGCTCCTCTGGAGCTCACATTCTGTCAGGAACTCTGACAGAATGCACGCAGGAGGAATTCAGAGCAGATCGGGATATAACCTGTTTTCTTATTTACATGTCAAGGCAATGCTATGCAACAAGATGCGGGACGTCGCAGCAACCCTCCAAATCTCACCCTCGCATTCTCTACCACTCTTCTATTTCTCTGTGTGATTATTCATGTATAAATATATGTTAAATTACCAATCTACAGGCTTGACCACTTGACCAATACTTCATTTATCTTTTTGTTTGTGTGGATATAGGACTTATATAACACTGCCCAGACTATAGGAGCCCACGGGCTTTTGTCACTTCATAAAATGTTATAAAACATTCCTCCAAGTCTGGCGACACATAGATGCCTCCACCTGGGAGAACCTTAAAATCATGGTTCTGGCTCCTCAAAAAGCCAAGCTCAGAAACGACACTCTTGAAGCTGTATTCCTGTTTGCAGTCCTGGGCTGAAGACAATGGCCATTTAATTGCACACAAGGTCAAGATCTTTTGATCGGCAGGCTAACAGCTCTGTAGAAGTAATTCTTTATATGGAATTCCCGTGAAAACAAAAGCATCATCATGAGGAGATTGAAAAGGAACGGCTGAGTGGACTGCTCATTTCCAGAGATGTCAGATGGTGCTTAATGATCCTGTTATTTCAGGCGAGCATGCACTAGAGCCTTCTGGAATCGGTAATTGTGTTCTGTATTCACCTCAGTGCCGAGTTAGTGACTGTTCTACTCTCCTTCCCAGGAGAAGTACAGGGTTAGGTTCCTGGAAGCCTCTGCTTTCCACACGGTCCTCATCTTATGTACCACCCACTCCACGGGACTTATTAATAAAGCTAGCTGCATCCACACTGAGGAGACTCTTCCATGTACCGTTTGGCCCATACAGCCCAGGGTTTTACATTTTCTTTTGTAGTCTCTGATTGTGCAGAGCCTAACTTGCCTATACAACTAAAGTTTTCCACATCAGATCACCCTTAGAAATGTGCAAGTTCCAGTTGAGGAGAAGGCTCAGTGGGCAAAGGCATGTCATATAAGCATGAAAACCTGAGTTCAGATCCCTGTCATTCACAGAAAAGCCTGGGACTGGCTGCAAGAGCCTGGAACCCCTGCTGTGGGGAAGCAGAGGCAGGAGGCCCTGGGCCCAAGAAATAATTAAGCATAGGCAAACAGATGAGAGAGCCTGCCTGCCTCAAAATGATAAAGATAAGGAAGGCATGGAGGAAGGCACTAGACTGATCTCAAGCCTCTGCACTTACACACACGTGTGCATGCAGACATGAAAGTATACACACAGTCACACTGATACAAATACAGACACACAGTAATGCATTCACACCAGTCACGCACAGAGACAGACAGACAGACACACACAGACAGAAAGAGAGGGAGAGAAAGAGAGACAGACAGACAGAGAGGCAGAGAGAGAGAGAAAGAGAGGCAGAGAGAAAGTCAGAGAGAGAGAGAGAGAGAGAGAGAGAGAGAGAGAGAGAGAGAGAGAGAGAATATGCAAATATGCAAACCAGTACGGGCAGAGAGGGCCTCACTAGTTTTCTTACTCTGGGTGATAGGATTAAATCCTTTGACTTTTACCTTCACAGCAATGCTGTTCATGTGCTTTCTAAAATCAGGCCTTATTTCACAAGCTCAGAACTTAGGCTCTTTCCATCTTCCTCCCATCCCACCATGCACCACAGAGGTTACCTTGCTACTTTCTAAAGTCCATCTTTACCAATAGATGGATGAATGTTCTCCTTTTCTATGTGTACCATATTGTAACTTCACTAACACTGATCTCACAGCCAATAGGACCATATCTTATGTCTCAGTGAGCTTATCTGACAAGTGTAGTCCCTGCCACATATCACAGCCTTCCTGTGTTTAGGAATACAGTCAGCTCTGCAATGCCATGCTTGGGACCATGTGACAGGCGAAGTAAACAAGAAAAAGTGCTAAGAGGCAGAGCATAGTGAGCACTGAGTTAGTGCATCCAAGAAGCCGGCTTACAGCCATGGCTGAGTGTTTACCCCTGCTGGGTGTCTGTCTACTGACTCTATCTCTCAGCCTTGACACATACTCAGAAATGGCTGCCAAACCACCATGGTGACCTTGAGTAAACGGTAACCCTCACTGAGGAGATGACTTTGCAGGAAGGGGTGGCAGATGGTGGGGATGGAATGCACTTGGCAGTGGGATATTCCTTTTCATGTTTCCAAAGGTCACGCTATGTTGAGCATCCTTCTGGGTATTGGTTCCCAGGGGAATGTTCGTATAGTTCAGGAGCTACATCGACATGAGGTGAAATGCATTAGAAAACGCTCACAATGGACACAAAACCATCCTCAGATCCTCAGCCCTCATGGTGTCACCAGCTTGCTCACACCGCTGCTGGGAAGCAATAGTTTGACACTGGTCCCCGATTAATAATGGAGAATGATTCTCACCATCCACCTTCGCTAGTATCCTGCTTGTGCTTAGTTACCTTAAATGAACAGGCACATTCAGTAGGTCCAGGGCCAGTAAGATCCAGTCCTCAGTAAGGCATTAGCTATGTGTCATGTGGTGACTGTCTTGATCTTAAAACTTGCAGATGGAGTCAATGTCTTTGTGTGCTATCCTCCAAATTGTCCCCATGCTCTCCCTGAAAGACTGGGAAAATGTTGGAGCATGTGTCTCTCTAGAGGAAGAACACATCTCCATGTTCCCTCCATGTGGGGCTTCTGTAAGGAATTGAGGTGTGCACCACAGTTACTTAGGCCCATAGTTCTCAACATTATGCGCGGAAATCCTATTCCACTCTGACCTCCTCAAACTCTTCCAAGGTAAAGTGACAACTGGCTTTACTATGACAGATTTTGTCACTTTCAGGGAATGGAAACTTATTAAGGATTTGGTCCTTTTCTCATCTTCAAATCAACTTCTCTGTAATTCCTTCTGAGACAGGCAAGCAGAGCGAATGGATTAGTGACCTGGAACTCTGCTGGGTTTGGGTTATACACACTTCTGTTCAAATAATGCATGTGACAGCCTAACTCTCACATGTACGTACCATGCATACATACCCACTTCTGAACAACACACCTAGCAACCACTTAGCAACCTAGAACCCACATCAAGCCTCAGGTATAACCTTCTCTAAACAATGGGACAAGTTTCTTCTCCTTTTAATAACCTTGTAAGCTTGGGAATTATTTATGCAAAGTATTCTCAAAACATTCCGAGGGTTAGAGAAACAGTGTGTCAGGAGTTACCCAGCCTGAGCTGCCTCCTATCTACCATCTTATGCCTATTCATAATTGGGTATGTATATGATTAAGTCAGATGTATGATGGAACGAGACATACATGGTAGGAAAATGATATGATCCAATATGTAAACCAAAACAGAACCACCGTCAGTAAGGAAATTCCTCCTCCTCTCAAACTCCATAAAATGAAGCACCAGACAGTAATCAGGGCCCTTCAGTATCCTCATTGATGTGTGGTCCATGCTCTATCTTGATACTATATCCTATGATACACTTTGTGAACCATATGATTGAGTCTGCATTTAATCCTCTGCTACTGTGTGCTTACAATATGATTCAAAGACATTTTATAAAGCTTTAGATTTTTCAGTGCTTTGGATTTTAATATACATTGCCAAAAAGTATAGAATTTTCCATGAGAAGGCACTCCTAAGTACCAGAGTATGGTCCTCAGCCTTGTAGGCTTAAAAACCTGAAACAAATCTTCTCCATAACTCATATTAACCAAGTCCATGGTGGCTGATAAGAATGTCTGTCCACTTCCGTGGTAAACCACAGACATCTCAATCCAGTAGAAAAGCTTAAACAATCAATTAGTACTTTTCCTGTCTGTGGGTTGACAGGGGGTGTCAGCTAATAAACAGGAAGTTGCCCAGCAAATGACACATCTAAGGTAGAGAATGAGAGGTTAGTTAGTAGAACCAGCCACAGAGGCCTGAGTGCTATATGCAGCAGAAAGGACACTTCCCCAACAACCATGCACTGGACAGGAGCTACTGTTAGCTAGCTTCTGGCTTCATGTCAGCTGCCATGACATAGCCAACATCTCCTTTTGTACGCCAAAGCCACCTCAGAACTACACAAAGATTGCTTGTAAAATGCATAACTGCATATCATTAACTTATGATTACTTCTATAACAACTCAAATAGAATTAACATACTCTAATCAAAACTAATATATAATATATATATATATATTTTTTTTTACTGAGGGCTTATTTGTCTATCAATTCAGTCTAGTACAAGGGTTCTCAACCAGTGGGTTGTGACCCCATAGGGGTCATATATAAGATACATATTATGATTCTTAACAGTAAAAAAAATTACAGTTATAAAGTGGCAAGGAAGTAATTTTATGTTTGGAGGTCACCACAATATGAGAAACTGTATTGAGGGGGTCTCAGCATTAGGAAGGCTAAGGAATGCTGCTCAAGTAATACTCAGCAAATAATATTTAATGAGAATTTTCTTGTCACTCAGTACGATACTAGAATTGACGTAGACATTGTTCTGTGTGTGAGGATACCAATTAACAAAATATATTGACTACCCCAAATCAAGGCAATTCTTACCCATAGTCCAACCAAAGAGTCATCGATAGGAAAGAATACTGTAGAAATATTCAGAGGAGAAGGTTATCTTGAAAGGAGAGGTATTTGAGGTGGTTGAAGATTTAGAATAAAACAAGGCTTTCAAAAGAGAAAGAAAAACAAAAAAACAGCCTGAAAACAATGTATTTAGAAGAAAAAGAACACTCAAAGTGGCCTTCAGTAAAACGCAGCTAGTAAATAAGAATAATAAAGAAAGAAAAAAAAAGACCCAATCATACTGGAAACAGAAAATTCTACTCTCAGAAAACAAGTCTCAATCAGTTTTAAGATTTTGTATATAGGTGACCCTTCACATGTATATAGCTATATACTGGAGTTTTTAATTAGCCAATATAACTTATGAAAACAGATTTTTTATGGCCCACATATTAAACACAATTAATACTCCTGAGAATGGAAGGGCACTGAGCATCCAGCTAATGGATAGCACTGGACAGCATGTGAGTGTGGAGGAACTGTGCTGGGACATTTATTTTTGTAGTCTGGGACTTTATTATCACAATTCTAGATCTAGATGCCTCCTCTAAAAATAAATGTAACAATCCTATTATACAAATAAGGACTCTATGGTTGCTGGAAGGGAGCAGACACCTTCCTGTGAGTTACAAACTCAGCTCTTCATTTAAAAGCTATAGTACGGATCCTGTGCCACAGTTCTCCACACCCAAACACCATCAGGGGAAAGCTGGACTCCCAGGTGTGCTGACTCACCTGTAAGCACAGGTAACACCTCCACTTCTGCTCAAATTCTTGGCCCAAGAGGGACCTGCCCTGAGCCATCAGGACACAGGAACCAAGGAACAGCCAAGGACGGGATCCTCCTGGTTTCCATCTGTACCCCAGAGCTGACCCTGTGCTACAGCTCTCCATATCCAAATTCCTTCCACAGAGAACGGGTCCCCAAGGAGTTCTGACACACAGGCTTTCAGGGAGGACAAGCTATAGTCAGAGACAACAAGACTAGCTAACATCAGAGATAACCAGATGGCGAGAGGCAAGGGCAAGAACATAAGCAACAGAAACCAAGGCTACTTGGCATCATCAGAACCTAGTTCTCCCACCACAATGAACCCTGAATACCCCAACACACCAGAAAAGCAAGACTCTGATTTAAAATAACATGTCATGATGATGATAGAGGACTTTAAGAAGGACATAAATAACTCTCTTAAAGAAATACAGGAGAGCAAGGGAAAAAGCTTGAAGCCCTTAAAGAGGAAACACAAAAATCCCTTAAGAATTGCAGAAAACACAAAAAAACAGGTGAAGGAATTGAACAAAAATATCCAGGATCTAAAAATGGAAATAGAATCAATAATCAAATCACAAAGGGAGACAACCCTAGAGATAGAAAACCTAGAAAAGAAATCAGGAGTCATAGATGCAAGCATCACCAACAGAAACAAGAGATAGAAGAGAGAATCTCAGGTGCAGAAGATACCATAGAAAACATTGACACAACAGTCAAAGAAAATGCAAAATGCAAAAAGCTCCTAATCCAAAACATCTAGGAAATCCAGGACACAATGAGAAGACCAAACCTAAGGATAATAGGTATAGAAGAGAGTGAAGATTCCCAACTTAAAGGACCAGTAAATGTCTTCAACATAATCATAGAAGAAAACTTCTCTAACCTAAAGAAAGAGATGCCCAAAAACATACAAGAGGCCCACAGAACTCCAAATAGATTAGACAAGAAAAGAAATTCCTCCCATCACATAATAGTCAAAACACTAAATGCACTAAACAAAGAAAGAATATTAAAAGCAGTAAGGGAAAAAGGTCAAGTAACATATAAAGGCAGACCTATGAGAATTGCACCAGACTTCTCACCAGAGACCATGAAAGCTAAAAGATCCTGGGCAGATGTCATATAGACCCTAAGAGAACACAAATTCCAGTCCAGGCTTCTATACCCAGCAAAATTCTCAGTTACCACAGATGGAGAAACCAAGATATTCCATGACAAAAACAAATTTACACAACAATCTTTCTACAAATCCAGCCCTACAAAGGATAATAGATGGAAAACACCAACACAAGGAGGGAAACTACACCCTAGAAAAAGCAAGAAAGTAATCTTCTTTCAACAAACCCCAAAGAAGATAGCAACACAAATATAAAAATAACAGTAAATATAAAATAACAGGAAGCATCACTATTCCTTAATAACTCTTAACATCAATGGACTCAATTCCCCAATAAAAAGACACAGAATAACAGACTGGACATATTATCAGAATCCAACATTTTGCTTCGTACAGGTAATGCACCTCAGTGTCAAAGAAAAACACTACCTCAGAGTAAAGGGCTAGGAGACAATTTTCCAAGCAAATGGTCCCAAGAAACAAGCTGGTGTAGTCATTTTAATAGTGAATAAAATCAATTTTCAACAAAAAGTTATCAAAAAGGATAAGGAAGGACACTTTATACTCATCAAAGGAAAAATCTACCTAGAACTCTCAATTCTGAACATCTATGCTTCAAATGCAATGGTACCCACATTCATAAAAGAAACTCTACTAACGCTCAAAGCACCGCACACATAATAGTGGGAGACTTCAAAACCCCACTCTCATCAATGGACAGATCATGTAAACACAATCTAAACAGAGACACAATGAAACTAACAGAAGTTATGAACAAGCGGATTTAACAGATATCTAGAGAACATTTCATCCTAAAACAAAAGAATATGCCTTTTTCTCAGCACCTCATGGTACCTTCTCCAAAACTGACCATATAATTGTTCACAAAACAGATCTCAACAGATACAGGAAGATTGAAATAATCCTATGCATCCTATCAGATCACCACTTGCTAAGGCTTGTCTTCAATAACAACAAAAACAACAAAAAGCCCACATACACATGAAAGCTGAACAATGCCCTACTCAATGATAACTTGGTTAAAGAAGAAATAAAGAAATTAAAGACTTTTTAGAATTTAATGAAAATGAAGGCACAACATACCAAAACTTATGGGAAACAATGAAAGCAGTGCTAATAGGAAAACTCAGCTCTGAGTGCCTACAAAAAGAAACTGGAGAGAGCACACACTCCCAATTTGACAGCACACCTGAAAGTTCTAGAAGAAAAAGAAGCAAATACACCCAAGATGAGTCGATGGCAGGAAATAATCAAACTCAGGGCTGAAATCAACCAAGTAGAAACAAAAAGAACTGTATAAAGAATCAACAAAATCAGGAGCTGGTTCTTTGAGAAAGTCAACAACATAGATAAACCCTTAGCCAGACTAACCAGAGGGTATAGAGATAATATCCAAATTAACAAAACCAGAAATGAAAAGGGAGACATAGCAACAGAAACTGAGGAAATTCAAAAAAATCATCAGCTCCTACTACAAAAGCCTATATTCAACAAAACTGGAAAATCTGGATGAAAGGAACGATTTTCTAGACAGATATCAAATACCAAAGTTAAATCAGGATCAGATAAACTGTCTAAACAGTCCCATAACCCCTAAAGAAATAGAAGCAGTCATTAAAAGTCTCCAAACCAAAAAAAGCCCAGGACCAGATGGTTTTAGTGTAGAATTCTATCAGACCTTTAAAGAAGACCTCATACCAATACTCTTCAAACGAATCCACAAAATAGAAACAGAAAGAACACTATCTAATTCATTCTATGAAGCCACAGTTACACTGAGTATTCTCTCTTGGAGATGGAATGGTTTCTGTCTAGTCAGGAATTTTTTCACAATTTCCTTTCATAGAGGACTTTGTATGAGATTTTTTTTCTATTTCTATCATGTTTGATGTTCCAAATAGATTTTAGAAACTGGTCGCACACATATTTCTTTTAGCTCAGAAGAGATCATGTCTCTTTAAGAGGCATTTATCTGTTATAAACTATTTTGATGACTTAAAAAGCGTCAATACTGAGTTGTATATCTTAAAATAAATTTTATTAGTTTAACAATTTTTTTAAAGCTATAGTTCACCATTGGCGTTGGGTTTTGTGAGTAATGAAATCTCTTGAGACCTAGCGGATCACAAATATTTCAGCAAGGACGCAGTGGCAACTAGTTTTCCACAGGCACAAGGAAGCGATGGGTGACCCACGAGGCAGGAATGTTATGATCAAAGTTCATGAATGTGGGATCTTCCCATGTGACCTCAGGCTGGACACATGTCACAGTCTTTGCTCAGCTCCAAGTATTCAAGCTTTTCATGTAGACCTTTCCCTACTTCTTCCCTTCTCCTTCACTCAGGCTCACGAAGGAAACAACCCTTTGAGGAAAATTAAGGTACTAGTGCTTTATTTATGAGGAAGAAAATCAGAAAATCGCCCTGAAATCTTTTAGGCTCTCCCTAGAAGGCCAAGTGAAGCAATTCCTTTAAGTACAGGCAAATTGGCCCTTCAGGAACACCTGGGATACTTTCTTTTCTTTTTTTCTTTTTCTTTTTTCTTTCTTTCTTTCTTTTTTTTTTTTTTTAATGACTCCTGGCTTAGGCTCAATGGTAACTGATCCTAACACTTTTGTGCTACATCCGCATGTTCATTCTCTTTGCTAACTGGAAAAAACAGAAAGCATAAACTTACATCCCCTCTTTCTCTTCCCAGTGAATGATGGGAGAAGAACATGCATTTTCTGGTTATCCATCAGGGAATTTTTTTTTTTTGTCTGCTATAAGCCCCATCTTTAAAAACTAATTTCTGGAGTAGAGAGATGGCTCAGTGGTTAAGAGTTTGATTCCCAGCATGTATGCCGCACACATACACGAAATGGGAAAAGTAAATACATAAATCTTTAAAAACATTTCCTATCTCTATTCTTACTTTACTCTTCCATGGCTTGAACCCAAGGCCTCACACATGCTAAGCAAGGGCTCTGTTGCTGAGCTGTGTCCCCAGCCAGCTTGCCTTTTTTTTTTTTTTTTAACAAGACTCCTACTCACAACTGGTGGCTGTGACTTCATCCCCATGCTGAAATCACCGAGGAACATAATGACACAGTAGTGTCGAGAGCCACACCCCCACAACAAAGCATGTGGATAGAATGGACTGCAGGCCTGTAGACTAAGCAAGCTTTTAAAATTCCTATTCAAACATCATCAGGTGTGTTAAAATAAAGTGTGACTGAGTCTCGCCCCTTTGAACAAGTGGTTCCATGTCCCTCCAGCCTAAAAGATCCTGCATCAGTGATGAGTGTGTCTGTTTTGTTTGGAAGCCATAAAAAAACTATCTACTGTAGTGGGAATTTTGGTTTCTTTAAAAACCCAGTAATGTTATGTGAATGTTTTTGTTTTAATCCCAGGTGTGGGGTATGGGGCTGTTTCAGATTGTCCACAGCACTGACTTTGACTGTCTCATGATCTGGGAGGGGAGGGGCATGCTTTTTTGCCAGCTGCAGATAGTTTATGTTTGTAATTCTGGGGACTCCTGAGAGGTACAAACTCGGGAGCCCTGAGAGGACCCATGGAGCCTGCTGCTGCCCGGGCTGCTGCACCCCCTGCTGCTGCTGGTGGTCTCTGCTGCTGCAGTTGCTATTGCTGGCTTGCTGGGATGCTGGCTCGGTGGTTTTCTGGATTGTTGGTTGGAGATATGCTGAAGATGGAGATTGGACTTGCCCCAAGGAACTTGTTACCCCTAATCAGCAGGAAGCAGTCTTAAGAGGTCTATGCCCTCTTTCCCTTCTAACCTTCTCTCTTTCCTACCTAGTGTTGGGGGTTTGGTAGGGATTGGGGTGGAATAAGGGCTGGTAGGGAGGTAGATTAATAGGACCCAATAAACTAGCTTAAAAAAGTATGCCTACAATCTACATTGCAAGAGCAGATAACAGGGTGGTGATCTGAAATAATGGAGAGATGGGCTTCCTTGTGTCTCCTCGCTCATTGTCTTTGGCAGTCGCTGCCAGAGTTTATGATTCTTCTGGGCCTCTGTCACCTGACAACCACTAGTTCTAGGCTAATGTTGGGTTTGCACATTAAAAAGTCAAGGTGTACAGGGTAACCACAGGACACACATTAGTTATAAGATAGAGGTAAGTGTGAGGCATCTCTTCCCGACTCTGTCTTTTTCACCGCCATTTTGTTCCTATGACCTGAAGAGATTACTGCTGCTTAATTAGACGACCCAACCCCCCTTCTTCTGTCACCACCCAGGACCGAGTAAGGAAAATAAGGAGTGAATTTCAGAAAGCTTCCCTTCTGAATTTTTGTGTCTCCTGGAAAGCAGTCAAAGATGTTTTTGTGGCAATTGTGGAACATGGACTCACACGACATGCCTGAGCCCACACTGCAGAAAACTGAGTTCAGCATTTACCTGTTGTGACCTCTAGACAATAGCAGAGAAGGCACCAGGTCCATGCACAGGTGGTGCTGGCAGTGTGATGAGGTCAGTGAAAGCCGCACTCAGTCATGTAGCATGGGAAAGCAACCTGTTACATCAGGAGATGTATATGAAACTTATTACATTCCATAATCATATGCTTCAAATCATATGTAAGTGTGATCAAGACCTATACATAAAAATTAGCTCTGCATACTGCATACATACCGCCTAAATTTGACTCTTCACATATGTTTAAATTGCTCACTCCAAGATAGGTTTTCATTTCTCTACTGAAAAAAATGAATTAATCTATTTTACATAAAAGATTAAGAAATATGCATATAAACAGGATTCCATATGATGCTTTAAAACTACAAAATTTAAAACTTCTTTTGGGTATTTTTCATACTAAAAATAATTATTCTCTCTCATGTTGACGATGGCCATAGGAAACAATAAACGAAAACTGATAACCACAAAAAAAAAATACGTTTAGCCAGCCACAACCTGTCCAGTTCAGACTGAGGTTTGAACTGAAAAACTCAGAATATCTTGGAATATCTGCTTTAAACATTTTTATTGTTTTTATAAGAAATGGCTCTGGTGAATAGCAAAAGCACACCAAGACTGTAGACTATTCTGAGATGGGGCAGAGGGCTAAAAAAGGAAGATTTAAATGTAACATGGTATTAAACACCAAATTCACGATGATCTATTTTAATGACTTTTAGTTCCTCTCCAGGACAGCCCACAGATAATGTGGTGAATAGTTTTGTTTCAACTTGAATAAGCTAAAGTTTTCTGAAAGGAATGAACCTCAGTTGAGAAAATGCAGCCAATAAGATCTGGCTTTGGAGCATTTTCTTAATTAGTGATTGATGGGGGAGGGCTGAGCCCATTGTGGGTGGGGCTACTCCTGGGCTGGTGGTCCTAGGTTCTGTGAAAATGCAGCCTGAGCAAGCCATGGGGAGCAAGTCAGTAAGCAGCACCCTCCAGGATCTCTGCATCAGCTCCTGCCTCCAGATTCCTGCCCTGTGTGAGTTCCTGTCCTTCAGTGATGAACAGTGATGTGGAAGTGTGAGCCAGATAAACCCTCTCCTCCTCAGCTTGCCTTTTTTTTTTTTAAATTTTTAACATTTGTTTTAATTAGGCATTTTCCTCATTTACATTTCCAATGCTATCCCAAAAGTCCCCCATACCCAACCCTCCACTCCCCTACCCACCCACTCCCCCTTTTTGGCCCTGGCATTCCCCTGTACTGGGGCATATAAAGTTTGCAAGTCCAATGGGCCTCTCTTTCCAGTGAGGCCATCTTTTGATACATATGCAGCTAGAGTCAAGAGCTCCGGGGTACTGGTTAGTTCATAATGCTGTTCCACCTATAGGGTTGCAGATCCCTTTAGCTCCTTGGATACTTTCTCTAGCTCCTCCACTGGGGGCCCTGTGATCCATCCAATAGCTGACTGTGAACATCCACTCCTGTGTTTGCTAGGCCCCGGCATAGTCTCACAAGAGACAGCTCTATCTGGGTCCTTTCAGCAAAATCTTGCTAGTGTATGCAATGGTGTCAGCGTTTGGAAGCTGATTATGGGATGGATCCCTGGATATGGCAATCACTAGATGGTCCATCCTTTCGTCACCTCAGCTTGCCTTTTGGTCATGGTATTTCATCACAGCAATAGAACCCCTAACCAAGACAGACAGACAGACAGACAGACACTCTCCTGGTTTTCAGGGTAATTTCCATATCCTGTTACTACTATATTTGATAACAATGAGTATTTTATCATGCTGTTAAATATTTTAAATAATGTGATCTTTCACAATGCCTTCTTAAACCATGAGCAGTTTCTCTGACATGGATGGCCCAGGAGGTCTCCTAACAGCCACAAGGAGAAACTGGGTTCCTGGAACCCACAGCAGCACCAACTCATTTTGGTCAGAAGGGACCCACACACAGCCCTGCAACCTTCTCAGTCCCACATGTTTAAGAACTTGGAACTGGATCAGACCAAGTCAAATTTCAACCTCTTGGTTGATGATCTGATATCACTGTGTGTAAAACAAAAATTGGCAGATACCCATAAAGACTGTGGTTAAATCCTTTAGCGCAGGCTACAGTCACCAGCTGGGTTCCTCTGAAACCCAGACCCCAAGAGAGGCAACCTTCGTCCTCACATTTGTCTACTGTTGTTCGTAACTACTGGATGCGAAGCAACACAGCACAGTGAAACCGAGCAGCACACAAGCAATTCAACACCCACTAAACACAGGTAGTGCCCTCCTGTGGGCAGCAGGCAGCTTCACTCATTTCTTACTCCCAAGACCATATATGTACTGATTAGCCAAAGGAATGCAAAGGGAGGCGTTGACTGGTATGTCTGAACAGCCTGGTTCCTGGCCTAGTGTCACTGAAATGCCACACTCATCACTGAAGTCTGCTGATAAGACCAACGATGCTTAGCAGCTTTTCCCAGCAGACTTCTGTCAGGGGCCCAAGCTGTGAGTTAGCACATGTGGTGTCCTGTCAGCACAGAGGGTTTACTTCATGAGGAGATCTAAACAAGGTTCAGAAGGTGGAAACAAACAAAAGTCTAGGTCAGAAAGGTCTGGTGGGTTGATTCTCCCAGTTGCATGAGGTGTTGTGTGAGAGATACAATGTTATTTTGAGGGGATCCTGCTGTGCCTTGGTGAGGAAGAAGGATTGTTTCTCATGCATTTTCTTAGAACCACTTGGGAGAGCCTCCCGGAGTTTAAACTCACATACAGAATAAAGCATTATGGGATACGATGTGGTCTTACCATAAGCCGGCTAGGGACTTTAAAATATAAAAACAAAGCTGAAACAAACAAAACCTCCCATTTTTCTGGAAACCTCATCCCCAGAGAATAAGCAAATGTCTCAAGGCGACGTAACTTTGAAAACGAGAAACTGCGACTGAAAATAATGTGCCCATGGGATTCTTAAGTCATGGGACCAAAGCCAAAGAAGCTGTTCATGGAAAAAATTCAAAACACAATGTAAAATTGGGTAAAATCATTTTCACATCATAAAGTGGATACAAAATGGGCTAGAAAAAAAAAGCCAGCGTTTTTCTTTAGGGACCACCAAAAGGCATGATACTGTCCAAATGTTCATCCCAGCTCATGGTTGTGGAGAATGTGTGCGGAAAGTGTTTGATGGGTAGAGTTTAGCACTCAGGACAGGGAAGATGTGACATGCTTGTTCTGAGAACACTTCACCATAAGCACATTGATTTTGCTCTCCTCCCCAGTCCATTTTTATGTGAAAAAACATGATGACTTTAATCCATACTTACCAATCTAGCACTGGACACGACAAAGAAATAGGAAATTCCAGAGAGCAAAATTTCTGAAGAAAAAAGAATCTATAACCCAGAGGAAGTAGAGATAAAAGAACTTAATGTCTGCAATATTAGTGACTGACATAATCACACTCATGGCATCATCTCCCTGAGGTCATGTGACTCCTCCTAGTGTAACTATGGTCTGCTATCTACAAAAACATCTTAGTGCTCTCAAGTGGAGCTCTCAATCAACACAGAGGGAGAGTGGCGATAGTGACAGAAACTTCAGAAGAAGGATGGAGGAAAAGGTCAACCATTAGAGTGTTTGCCTACAGAAAACAAGCACCTAAGTACAGTACTTGGAATACGCAAGTGTGCACACATGCACACACACACAGAGATGCACAGAGATGCATGTACACATACACTTGTACACGCAACAGAATAAAAGACATCACTTTAAGACTGTGTCAGAAACATGAAGAAAAACACAGAAGGCTGTCCTACAGTTAGGACACACACTGCAAAAGATGCTGTGACTTTGATGGGCCAAGGAAAGATCTTCCCAAAGATATTCACATCCTCGTCTCCAGAAGCTATGAATATACTTCATTATATAACAAAGGGAGATTAAACAGAAAAAAGAAAAGTTATTAATTCTCAAATTTAAAAATCAAGAGGTGAAATCACAGGGATGCTAATAAACAGAGAAGAGACAGAAGAGATGAGGTCAGATTAATGCAACCTTGGGAGGACTTGATTTGACACTGCTGCCTTTAAGAGAGTGGAGATGACTGTGGGCCAAAGAGAACAGTCAATGAAACCTGGCAAAAGCAAGGAAATAGCAAACGTGTCTCCCCAGAGACCACAGAAAGGAACCCTGCTCTGCCTGCCCATGCCTTGACTTTTGCCCTGTGAGACCTGGACAGGATTTTTTTCCCACCTCACCAACTGTAAGAGAATACATTTGTTTTCATAAAGTCTACAAAGTTTGCAGTAATTTATTTTGGCAACTAGTAGGAGACAAATATGGAACTTCTGGAGAAAGGAACAGAGACAGAGACAAAGAAGACTCTACAAATAGAAGGGTCTTTCCAGAGCCTCTCAGCTAGAGGCTGTGCAGTAGGAAAGAATCTGAAGAAGCAGTGTTCAAAACAATTGCTCTGCAGGTCTCAGTGGCTGTGAATGGAGCATCAGAGAGGGCCAGGGCAACATTCCCTAAGATCTTAAACACGGAGTTTACATCTGCTGGGGGACTACCATAAAAAGTCCAGGCACAAAGACACAGTGCATAGTACAGTAGTTATATCTTCACATATCTGCCTCCCAGACTTATTCAGTATTTGGAATCCAGAACACAAAATTAATGTTTGTTTAACAGAATTCAATAAAGAATTTGAAAACACAATAATAAAACTTATAATTTGTGTTCACAATGGAAAAATGTTGTAATGTCTTAATTTTTTCTGAGATACAGATCTGTAAATTCTTCTGCTTCTCTGCTTCCACGTCCCAGGTGCGAGAAATATGGATGTGGACCACCATGCCCAGCTTAATATTCTTTTAAAATATTTTAAAAATAAATTGTATTTATTTATGGGGGGATGGGTAAGTGTGTGGGTCACAGCATGTGTGTGGAGGTCAGAGGACAGTTTGTGAGTGGTGGCACTCTTCTTCCACCATGCAGGTTCCAGGGATTGAACTCTGGTCTCCAGGACTGACAGCCAAGTGCTTTTACCTGCTGAGCCATCTCACCAACCCCTCAGCTACCAACTCTTATTAGAGGAAGTTGTCAAAAATATACAGTGAAAGTGTAGGTTGGGATATTTCGTATTTACTGACTTTGTTTTTCCTTGGAGGATTTGGAACCATGAGGTAATCATCTAGGCTTTCGCCAACAGCATCTTTCCCTCTGTTCTCCCAACTCATTTCTCTGCCTTCATTTGACAGGTATTCCATGACTCTCTCCTGAACATAATACTGCTCCCTCCTTCTGATTGCACATCTCCTGGTGGATCCTTGGACTTCCCCCCTCATTCCTTGTCTATTGTGTAGTATGCTCTAATAAACATGGGAGGACAGGTGTTTCTTTGACCTGCCAATTTCATTATTAAAAAGATGTATATCCAAGAGAAGGAATCAGTGGGAAAGAATAGTGGGGGAATAGAACAAAGTAAAGCACACTATGTTCTACATGCTTAAAACCAATTAAAAACTAATTAATTAAATTGAAAAGCAAATGGATGTGTATAGAAAAAATGATACACTTATACACAATGTTCCTGCTGTATAGAAAAGAATAAAATCCTGTGACTCATGGCAATGCAGATAGGCCTAGAGGGCATATCTTTATGAAATAAGCCAGGCACAGAAAGACATTACCACATGACCTCACACACTTAACCTAAGGAAACTGAGTTTGTAGAAGCCAAGAGCAGAACGAGAGGCCTGGAGAGTAGACAGTAAAGGACAGGAGAAAGGTAAGTTGCAGTCAATCAGAAGTAAGAAGTTCTGGCTTACATTTTATTGCACAGTGTGGTAATTATATAAACCAAAAATGAACTATATGCTTCAAGTAAGCTAGAAGAAAGAATTATGGACAAGAGAGATGGCTCAGCTGTTAAAGACTGGGGTCACAATAAAAAAACATGAAACAATGTATATTTTAAAAATGGATATATTTACTTCTATTTAAACATTACACAAAATTGTCATATATTGAAGCATCATGTGTTGCTCCTTTTATATGTATGATTTTCCTGATTCATGTAAGTTAACATAAACTTAATTAGCAAAATACACCAGTAAATAGAGATAATTTTTAGTTGAAGAGCATAGAGCATATTAGCAGGGTGAAACTTAAATAAAAGAATTCTCTGTTTTCTAAAACAGAAACTAACTCTTTCTAAAACAGGTGGAGCATCATTGGCAATCATTGACATTGTGAGTACTTATTATTACCTATTTGAATGATTAGATCTTTCCAGAAAGGAACTAAGGATCATTTCTTAAACAAAAATAGGCTTGGGCTGAAAAGTAGAAATAGGAATATCTTGAGTTCAAGGCTTGCTGGGACTACAAAGTAAATTCAAGCCCAGCCTAAACTACATGGGGAGATTGTGTACCTCTCAAGAAAGTGACCCTGGATTTCCTACCTCACCTACTCTCTGAGTGTGCATATGCTCTGCACACATCTAAGAGATATTGCCGTCTGTAGTTCCATACTTACCACGTGGAAAATCACCTAACTGAATGGGAAAGACAGAAGCAAAAGTGGAGAAAGCATCCTCTTCTAGTAAAGAATGAACATGCTCTGCGTGGCAAGGCTGTAGATCTATCTGCATGTGAAAGTAATAACACAGTACATTTTCAAACAATTATGTCTCAAGTTATTCACCCTTTGTGAGAGTTACTCAACATTGACACTTTCTAGACTGTTTCCCAAGCTGCAGGTTTGATGGATAATCCTCCCTGGAAGTATTTTACTTAGGAATCTGTACTATGTTGGCTGCAACTACCTTGTATTCTAGAAAGGCTAGGTGACCTCTCTTCCTCTGCTCCCATTGCAAGGTGCATGTAAGTCGCCCCTCATAACAGTCAAGGTGCCTTTCATTGCTCAAGATAGGAATCTGACACCCTTGCCTTCATCATTGCTCTCCCAAGCCTTTCAAACATGGTGGTTATCAGCCCTTTTTTGTAACCGTGTTGAAAATGTGCATCTGAGTTTGCTATCCTAAGCTGGAGTTGTCCTTAAGTTAAAACTGAACCATGCCTGGTTTTCTTAGATGCCATTCATTAAGGTACTGGCTTTCTTTATGTCTTAATCTCTTGTTTTTGACAGCTGACTGGAATGGTAATTAAGGTTATACAAACAAAAAAATGAGCACTAAATGTATTTGGCAAGTTATCCTGACTTTAGTACAGCTGGAATAGGAACTCTCCATAAACAAACCAAGCTTATGAAGAGCCCAGTCCAGATTTCCATGGGAATCTGGTTGAGTGCAGGTTGTCAGACTGCCTGGGGGACTTCCAGCTGGCTATAAGGAACAATTTGATGAAAGATACTGCTTTGTCTCAGTTATGGTGCCTCAACGTCAGAATTATGAGAAAACGTCCTTATTAGGAACAATAACAAAAGCCCAAACTGCAGGAACAAAGACAAAGACAGTGCCTCCAAAGGCACACTGCTCCTCAGATATTTAAGACACAGAAGATACTGATTAATCATGCCATGTGAAATGTGGGTTGTCTCCTATTCATGCCTAAGTAGATCTCTAAAACCTTCTGTTCATGGTATTGGACTATATTAACTCCTAGTCCTCATACAATACTCGGAGGTGGAGCTTAGTATTAGATATTAGTATTAGGGTAAATTTCTCATGATTAAGTCCTGTTGACTTTAGAAGGAGTGAGAGAGAGAGAGAGAGAGACCACAGGAGCACAGAACATACATTACCAAGATGGGATGTAGTCCAGGAACTATATCAGAGTGTGTGACATGCTGTTTGGAACTTGTCCCTCCAGAACTATGAGCCCAAACAAGTCTTCTTTATAAAGCACCTTCTCTTGACGACTTCACTGATGAATCTTAAAGGGTATCAAGTTTAGTGCTTACTAGATATCCTAAACTCCACATTTTGTTAATTAGAAACCCAATCCACCAGCAATGACAAGAAATTTGAGGAGATAGTGTGAAAATCAGAAGGAACAATATATTAGAAACAAACTATAGTTTGCTTTCTACTTATGCCGCAGATTAACTGTCACAGTGCCTATTACATAACCTCCTGGAAATAAGCCCTTAATCCACAACATGAGATTAGTAATATCTAGTTATCAGGGGAATTTCAGAACTGAGCAAGACAATACAGCTTAGTTGAGTTCCTTGCAAGAGACTGATGGGTGGTGTTGCGGCTTGATTTATTAACAATGCAGCGTTGCTTACAGTGACCTAGTACTTAGTTGTGCTCTACGACACCGAGTTATGCTCTATGACACCATCATTATCATCACTACCCTGTTCAGCAGTCAATTGCAGAAGTCACCCCTAAATCTGTTTACCCAACTTTCATGAAGTCATAGTTTCTTCCCTAAAATGCAAACACTACTAAAACATCAACCTAAGAAAGTGTGAAGCACTCTTGGCACTCCCGTTGTGTGACATACAAACTTACAAATAAAAATGTACAAATAACAATGTACAAAAATTCACACAACCCAAAGGAGCAAATCCAATACCATCGAGTCTTGGGCATTAATGATGTTTCTTTAAAATACTTTCTATTAAGATTTGGACCAAGTATTTATGTTAGTCCTTGGCTTTCTTCTCTGTTCTTGGCTTCTGTGTACAAGGTGAATGAACATAGAGAAGATGGTTAACTAAGTGCCCTGTTATAGCAGAAATTGAGAAAGAACTGGGGCTGGAGAGCTAGACTCAGCAGTTAGAGCACTTCCTGCTGTTCCAGAGGACTTGAGGTCAGCTCTCAGCACACACCCAGGGCAGTTTACACTGCATGTATCTCACTCTCATGGATCCTGTGCCTCTGACCTCCACAGTGATGCGCACACACATGCACTTACCCATATGCATATATACATAACCTTTTTAAAAACTCTTTTAGGGAGAGCACAGAAGGGCACTACCTAAATCAAGAGAAGCAGACTTACAGTGCTCTATTTTGATAAGTCAGCAAAACAACAAACCTAAAACAACGTCTGCTTCCTACTGATGCTGTCTGTTTCTCGAGAATCCATCTTTCCTCTCTTGTCCTCATTGGATACCTGAGCTCGCACTGCCATATGCTCAGTCGTACGAACTCTCCTATGAGAAAAGAACTTAAAGAAGACTCTGCTGGGTACAAACCATTTCATAGTCATTTTTATTATGTAAGCAAAACACGGTTAGTGAGAGAGACTAGGAAAGCCCAATGGACTGAAAGGTTAAAGCCATCCACAACCTTACAATCTGAGATAACTATTGTTCACACTCTATGTTTTCTGACTTTTCCCAAATACATAAAAATTAATGCAATGAATACACATAATTTTAAAAAACAAATTATACTATAATTCTTTACCCTAAAGGAAAAGTAGTTAATTTTCCATGTATGCTATTTATAATAATTATATTCCATATTATATTTTTAAAGGACAGATGGTCCCAGACTTAGAGGTTTTTGCTTAACAATGATGTAAAAGCAAGTGCATTCAATAAAAACTGTACTTTGAATTTTGAACTTTTTCCATACTAGCAATAAATGATCTCTTACTGTGCATGGATGCGTGTGTGTGTGTGTGTGTGTGTGTGTGTGTGTGTGTGAGTGCTGGTGCATATGTATGTACATATATGCATGTGTATATATGTGGGAAGCCACATGTGCCGTTGCAGGGTGGCGCTGGCTTCTGCTGGCCACCACATAGGCAGTAAAGTTTTTTTTGCCAAGATGAGGTTTTGAGAATTAACCAAAATTAACCAATTTGATCCTCAAACCGATGGACATGATAGCACACATTTGTAAATGTTACAAGTTAACCAATCAGATGAGAGACAAGTTAACCAATCAGATGAGAGACAAGTTAACCAATCAGATGAGAGACAAGTTAACCAATCAGATGTAGGCATGCAAATGAGGTGGTAAGTATAACCCAAGCACAACCAATCCGGGTGTGAGACACGCCTCTCCTAGGCCTATATAAAGCAGCACCAGTTCTGGGCTTGGGATTTCTTCCCCTCTGCAATCAAGCTCTCCCAATAAACATGTGCGGAAGGATCCTGTTGCAGGGTTGTTCTTGCTGGCGAGTGGGGCGCACACAAGATATATAGAAGCAAAAGCACAGCCTTGAATTCATTCCTCAGTTTTTCTGGAAACATCCCCCTTTTGTTGAAACAGGTTCTTTACTTGATTAGAGAACTAGGCTAGGCTGCTGGCCACTGAGCCCCAGTCTTCCAAGTGCCAAATTTACAAATGTGTGCTATCATGTCCATTGGTTTGAGGATCAAATTCACATTCTTGTGCTCAGAGCAAGCTCTTTACCAACATATCTATCTCCCTAACCTCTGACTTAACACTTTCCCATGTTGCTGGACACTAACCATGACGCTCATCTCTCAATGGAAAACCAATGCTCTGCTGTACGCTGGGATTCTAATCTATGGTGTTGGGAGGATAAGTTGATAAAGTGATTCCTTTCACTTGTAATATGCTCAACTTGTCATGGTTTGAGATATTACTCTATCATAAGCTGGGGAGTATATGCTGTCTCCCAGCACTCCATTATGCAAATACCATAAGTGATTAGTCCATCTGCTATCAATGGACAGTGTAGTTGATTCCAACTTTCTTGTTATAAACAATTCCGGTTCTATAAACATCCTTGTTTATACACCTTGACTTACTTGATTAAATATTTCCTTAGACATTAAAAACTTCCTAGAAATGTAAGCACCAAATGAGAGACTGCATATTTTAAGACTCGAGACTTACTTTGTATTAAGGATGTATCTGTGATGTGTTTACATAGATACGTCCATCTATAGAGTCAGTATACTAAGTGATGCTCTCAGCCGCAGCTATCAAGGGTCCTCTGTTGCCCTTTGATTATGACTTCCAAAAAGAAAAGTCCAATGAGACAAGGAGACTCTCTCACTGCTGCCACATTACAAATGACAAGAGGACAAGAAGAGATGACTCCCGGTTATCCCATGGGTACACTAAGAACCTATGTGCACTGTGATATCATAGGCCAGAAATAGTAAATCGGATGAGAATTGCTGGACCCTTTGTTAGTTAACTTTTCTTGTTACTATGACAACTACCTAAAGGAAGTCACTTAAGGCAGGCCAGGCCTATTCCAGTTCACAATTCAGGGGCAATAGTTAATGTCATGAGACAGGGAGGCCTTCATGAAAGAAGAACATGAGCTGTCCATGGCTTACTCACATCTTATCAGAAAACAGAGAGAACTAAACCAGAATGGTTTAGTTCGTATCACCTTGAAAGGTCCCCAGTGATCTGCTTCCTCATGTGGAGCCCCACTGCCTAGAACAGTCTACAGTCTCCTGAAACATCACCCCAGCTGGGGACCAGCATTTAAACATATGAGCCTGTGGGGACACATTTCACACTCACATCACAGCCCTGGGAAGGACAAAATCTCTGATTTGTAAAGGAATATCTGCCCTACCTTTCAAAATGGGGCAGGAACAAAGGAGCTGGCCACAAGGCCTTTTCTGAATGAGTATGGTGATCCCAGCACTTGCAAGGCAGAGGCAGATGGACCTCTGGATTCAAAGACAGCCTTGTCACCAAAGTGAGTTCCAGGACAACCAGGGCTACATGGAAAAACCCTGTCTTGGAAAACCAAAATATAAAAGAACCTTTTCTTTTCTCTGGGATTGATGGAGATTTGAAAAAGAGAAAGGGACTCAGAACTGAATCAAAAAATGCTCTGAAATTTTTTTATCTATGTACATATGTGTACAAACTTATGATTTTAGACTCAAGTAGTAACATGCTGAAGAGGCAACATTAAATAAATACCCCTTCTTCCTCATACTGTGGGCTGATTAGGTTCATACACTATCATAAGAGTTAAAGCTGAGAGGCAGGATTACCATGGACTAAAGCATGGGAAACACAAAGAAATGCAAAGCAAGGGTGGGGAATGAATGAGAGAAGAGCCTGTTGTCTGTAGGGTGACCACAAAAGATGCCTTGCTTCTTAACAGTACACATAGCAGCCCAAGGCTACTTCCCCATGGAAACCTTTTTAATTCTATCACAGATTTCCTTCCTGATATGGAAACAGAGGTACACTGAGTATTAGCTTTGCCCAAGAGAAAACAAGCAATAAAGGGAAACCTAAATTCAAACTCATTGACCCTAGATCTAAAATCAACCTTTGTAGCTACTTGAATGCTCTCCTTCTCTTGGCTGCTGAATTACAAAGCCAGTGCAGTATGGATGGAAGGCCTAGAGACTCAGACTCAAGTCCAGGAGCCAGGCTCAGCCAGTGGATGTGGCAAAGTCGTTATTATATTTATGTTCCTCCAATCCAACCAAATAAGCAGAATCCAGACAGGATGGTTTAATTTCTTTTAGTACTGTGATAAAGTATCCTGACAAAAACATCTTCAGGGAGAAAGGATTCTGGCTTATAGCTCCAGAAGGATAGAATGAGTCTTTGTGGAAGGGAAGGCAGGATGGCAGGACCTGAGCACTGATCATATTGAGTTTATGCACAAGAACCAGACATAGTAGGAAGTAGAGTGAGCGTATAAAACCTCCAAGCCAGTAACGCACATCCTCCTGCAAGTCTCCATCTCCTGTAGGCTCCACAGCTTCCTAAGCAGGACCGTGATCTCAGGACCAAGCATGCAAACCCTCAGTTTCCCCAGTCCCCAGTCTTTTAGGAATGTAAGAGTCTCACTGCTCTATTACAAGCTGTAAACCATTTGTTTACTGTTCATAGATGATCAATGATGATGCTCCAGTGAGATGACGGATAAGAAAGTATGCTATAAAGATGCCATAGTCCTCTGAAGGATGGTACCAAATGGACAGTGTAGCACACAGACTTGTCTCTGCTTAGGACTGACAGATGTAGGATGAGTTCTGAAAAGAGCATTTCCTCATGCTGGGAATGACGTGAGCTAACACTCCCTAAAGCTGTGTACTCTCTTTCTTAGTAATGCTGCTGTGGATTTCATCTAACGCTACTTATGTTAATTTGGTCCCCCAAAGTATATAGGAACCCATAAGTCTGTGCATAAGACGATGTGGAACCCTGCCCCCAGTTGGTTTTGATTGTTAAATAAAGTTGCCGGTAGCCAATGGCTGGGCAGGAAGACAGAACCGGGCCTTTTAGGATGCCTGGGCAAGGGACTGAGAGGGAGAAGAAAGAGAGAACTGCCATGCCAGGAGAGGAGTAAAGACCAGGCCTGAGAAGTGCAGGACAGACAGACAGACCTCCATGCCATGGGTCTAGGGCAATGATGATGGAATATAGATTTTAGTAAGTAATAACTCAGGAATATTGGAGGGGGGTGTTAGCCACATGGAAGTTTGGGAGTGGCTCAACCATTGAGCTGTTTAAGGTATATTAAAATGTAAAGCTGTGTGTGTGTGTGTGTCTTTTATTAGGGAACCCAGAACATTGCAGTGAGCAGCGAGGACTGCGCATTGCAGCCACCAGGATGATTTGAGTAGAGACTAATTGGCAACAGCAACAAATGTAAACAGCCTCGGTCACAAGTTGGCCTTAACCTTTCTTAAAGTCTTAACAGAAGTTTTAAATGTGTTTTCAGCACACAAGGCTTCTACCTTCTCCCTCAGCACTGAGTCCTTCCCTGGATCGATATCTCTCTCTCTCTCTCTCTCTCTCTCTCTCTCTCTCTCTCTCTCTCTCTCTCTCTCTCTCTCCTGTACTCTGTTTCTAGTATAGTAGAGCCCAGGGAGATTCAGAATACATAGAGTCAATAATTAATCCATAGTTTGATAAGAGCACAGAATAGGACAAGACTGACTAGACATTAGGCATTTGAGAGAAGTACTGTCTTATAGTTACATTCCAGTGATAGGGATGGTTGCACACCTGTTCCAGCACTCAGAAGCCCAAGGCAGGAAGACCATAGGTTCAGAGCCAGCCTGACTTACTAGTGAAACCACGACTCAACAAATAAAAGGGTGTGGCTGAGAAGATGGCTCTGTAGTTTAAAACACTTGATGCTTTTTTAGAAGACCTGGGTTCTGTTCCTAGCATCTACAAGGCAGCTCACAACTACCTCTATCTTGAGTTCTAGAGGATTTTATGCCTTCTTATAACCTCTGTGGGGACATATACATGGTGCATATAAATACATGCAGGCAAAACACTCATACACATAAACTAAATAAATATACAGGAAAAAAGAAAGCAGAAGGAAAAGAAGGAAGTGGAAGAAGAAGAGAAATAGGAACAAGCGGTCAGCATTGTACTGCACATGAAAGAAGAGGAGAATTCCTGGCAGGGGAGCGAAACAGCATCCATCCTCTGAGGTAACACTAGGGTTGGAGTGAGAGTTTGGGGCATCAAAGTCACCTAAAGAACATGTTCGTGGTACCTGGTACTGGCAGACAAAGAAAAAGCACACCCATATAAGCTACTCCCCAAAAGCGTTTGTCACTCTTGAGCAATGTGAACTTCTGCTTTGGCTTGAAAGAAGCCAAACACTGGACACTCTCCTAGGACACCTGTGTAAGCTCAAAGCTTCAGTTTTCTTACCTGTCAATGATCACATTAAGTTTGTTACGATTAGAGCAGGTTTACATGGCATCAAGTAATGCTAACCAAAGGCTACCTCTTACTATTAAGTGAGCTAACACACCGAGTTTTCCCCAATATTTATGATATGCAGGAGCTACAAATCCTATTATGCATATCATACTGATAATCAGCTGAAGGGAAGCCACTGTCTATTAGCCAGAACCAAGCTGGAAGCAGCCATGTTGCTCCAAATAGCCAGAACCTATGGAGGAATTCCAGACATAGTCGCTCATTTTCTGTCACATTATTTTAAGCACAGAGTAATTCAAGGAAACAGAGGAAGAGCTCCCCATCAGAAATGTATGTAGAGGGGACAAAGGTAAATAAATGCTACTCAAAATACCTTTCTCATGAGATGATATATACCCACTTCTGTGATAGAAAACACAATTCCTATAGAAGCCAATATCCTATCACCTTTAGTTCTGTAGGAGTGCCTCAGGGGTGGGTCAGTTGAGACTCCTTAGAGAAAGTACTTTCCAGAAGACTGTCCAGAAAGCAGGAAACAAGCTGGCCTTCCACCTTCCCAGCCTTCTCATTTAATGGTAGGGTGTTTACTTATTTTTTAAAAAAGACAGCAACATCGGAGATTTAATTAGAATACAATTATTAAAAGTGTATTAATATTTTATTCCAGTGTCCATTGAGCCTGTTATTTTTAATTGACAGGCAGATATTCACTCCTGAAGATACTGGGAGGAAGCTGAGAAGTGGTGGTAAAGACCTTTAATCCCAGTCCTTGGGTGACAGAGGCAGGCAGATCCCTGGGTTCAAGGCCAGCCTGGTCTACAGATCAAGTTTCAGGATAGCCAGGGCTATACCGAAAAACGCTGTCTGGAAAAAATCAAAAACCAAAATTGACAAAACAGAAAAGATACAGTTTTTTTTTTCAGCATGCAATAAATCCTTCTAAACACAAGAGACATTGTGCTTGCTAAAGGTGTCACTGTGAGTCCAGTCCACAACTACTGATCATCACATAAGCTGCATGAGAGACCTCTGACCTCTCCACAGGTCATTACCACCATGACAAATAATGTCTGAAACAAAAGGTAAAGGGACAAACCATTGCCCAGATGAGGATTTATAGAACCTGGAAGGAGCCACTAGTACAGATCTTGTTACATGGGACTCTGGAAATAACTGGCAACCCAAGGAAGCAAGGCTCACCATTCCTTACAAATTCTGAGAATAATACACACGGTGGACTCCTCATTACTAACTCCACAAAGTGGCTGTCTGGAAGCAGATGATCAGAGAGCATCTGTAGAGAAACAAGTCGGCATTTTTATGGGCCATAAAAGAATGACTTTGGGCTATGATTTAAGGTGGCATGAGTTTTAAAGAAAATTATATTCAAGAGTTTTGCATTTGGAATGCTAAAAAGATGGGTTCAGTGGGAAAGAGTGCTTGCTGTGTAGACATGAGGACCTGGATCCCCCAGAACTGGGTTTGACTACATATGTGCCCACATGGTCACATGCTTGTAACTCTAGCAGTATCAAGGTCAGAAACAGAAGGATTAGTGGGGTTTGATGGCCAGCTTAAAAACAGCAGATCCGAATTCAAGGCCCATACCTAACCATGATAAAAGCAATCTACAGCAAACCTGTAGCCAACATCAAGGTAAATGGTGAGAAGCTGGAAGCAATCCCACTAAAATCAGGGACTAGAAAAGGCTGTCCACTCTCTCCCTACCTATTCAACATTGTACTTGAAGTCCTAGCCAGAGCAATTCGACAACAAAAGGAGATCAAGGGGATACAAATTGGAAAAGAAGAAGTCAAAATATCACTTTTTCCAGACGATATGATAGTATATGTAAGTGACCCTAAAAATTCTACCAGAGAACTCCTAAACCTGATAAACAGCTTCGGTAAAGTAGCTGGATATAAAATTAACTCAAACAAGTCAATGGCCTTTCTCTACACAAAGAATAAACAGGCTGAGAAAGAAATTAGGGAAACAACACCCTTCTCAATAGTCACAAATAATATAAAATACCTTGGCGTGACTCTAACTAAGGAAGTGATAGATCTGGATGATAAGAACTTCAAGTCTCTGAAGAAAGAAATTAAAGAAGATCTCAGAAGATGGAAAGATCTCCCATGCTCATGGATTGGCAGGATCAACATTGTAAAAATGGCTATCTTGCCAAAAGCAATCTACAGATTCAATGTAATCCCCATCAAAATTCCAACTAATTCTTCAATGAATTAGAAAGAACAATCTGCAAATTCATCTGGAATAACAAAAAACCTAGGATAGCAAAAACTCTTCTCAAGGATAAAAGAACCTCTGGTGGGATCACCATGCCTGACCTAAAGCTGTACTACAGAGAAATTGTGATAAAAACTGCATGGTACTGGTATAGCGACAGACAAGTAGACCAATGGAACAGAATTGAAGACCTAGAGATGAACCCACACACCTATGGTCATTTGATCTTTGACAAGGGAGCTAAAACCATCCAGTGGAAAAAAGACAGCATTTTCAACAAATGGTGCTGGCACAACTGGCTGTTATCATGTAGAAGAATGCGAATTGATCCATTCCTATCTCCTTGTACTAAGGTCAAATCTAAGTGGATCAAGGAACTCCACATAAATCCAGAGACACTGAAACTTATAGAGGAGAAAGTAGGGAAAAGCCTCAAAGATATGGGTACAGGGGAAAAGTTCCTGAAAAGAACAGCAATGGCTTGTGCAGTAAGATCGAGAATCGATAAATGGGACCTCATAAAGTTGCAAAGCTTCTGCAAGGCAAAAGACACCATCAACAAGACAAAAAGACCACCAACAGATTGGGAAAGGATCTTTACCTATCCTAAATCAGATAGGGGACTAATATCCAATATATATAAAGAACTGAAGAAGGTAGGCTCCAGAAAATCAAATAACCCCGTTAAAAAATGGGGCTCAGAGCTAAACAAAGAATTCTCACCTGAGGAATACCGAATGGCTGAGAAGCACCTGAAAAAATGCTCAGCATCCTTAATCATCAGAGAAATGCAAATCAAAACAAACCTGGGATTCCATCTCACACCAGCCAGAATGGCTAAGATCAAAAATTCAGGTGACGAGGGAGCAGGGTCAGCTGACACTCGCCAGCTAACCACAACACCCGCCATAGGATCTTAAGACTTCTGGTGAGTGGAACACAGCTTCTGCTCCAATCCAATTGCGCGCGGGACCTGAGACTGCATTAGTTAGGGAAGCAGAAACCGGCCTGAGTAGGGCCACAGGCCTCATCCGGCCGGACCAGCACCGGGGTAGCTAGAGCACAGGGTCGGCTGACACCCGCCAGCTACCCACGACCCCCGCCACAGGATTTTGAGACTGCTGGTGAGTGGAACACAGCTTCTGCTCCAGTCCAATCACGCGGGACCTGAGACTGCTTTGGTTGGGGAGGCAGAAATCCGGCCTGAGTAGGGCCACAAGCCTCTTCCGATCAGAAAAGCCCCGGGGTAGCTAGGGCGCAGGATCGGCTGACACTCGCCAGCTACCCACAACACCCGCCACAGGATCTTAAGACTTCTGGTGAGTGGAACACAGCTTCTGCTCCAATCCAATTGCGCGCAGGACCTGAGACTGCATTAGTTAGGGAAGCAGAAAACCAGCCTGAGTAGGACCACAGGCCTCTTCCGGAGTACTGCCAGCTACCCACGACCCCAGCCACAGGATTTTGAGACTGCTGGTGAGTGGAACACAGCTTCTGCTCCAATCTTTAAACAGTGACAACGACAACAATAACCCCAGAGATTACCAGATGGCGAAAGGTAAACGTAATAATCATACTAACAGAAACCAAGACCACTCACCATCATCAGAACCCAGCACTCCCACTTCGCCCAGTCCAGGGCACCCCAACACACCGGAAAAGCTAGACATGGATTTAAAAGCATATCTCCTGATGATGGTAGAGGACTTCAAGAAGGACTTTAATAACACACTTAAAGAAATACAAAGGAACACTGGTAAACAGGTAGAAGACAGTAAAGAGGAAGCACAAAAATCTCTTAAAGAATTGCAGGAGAACACTGCTAAAGAGTTACAAATCCTTAAAGAAAAACAGGATAACATAATCAAACAGGTAGAAGTCCTTAATGAAAAACAGGAAAACACATCCAAACAGATGATGGAAATGAACAAAACCATACTAGACCTAAAAAGGGAAGTAGACACAATAAAGAAAACCCAAAATGAGGCAACACTGGAGATAGAAACCCTAGGAAAGAAATCTGGAACCATAGATACCAGCATCAGCAACAGAATACAAGAGATGGAAGAGAGAATCTCAGGTGCAGAAGATTCCATAGAGAACATCGGCACAACAATCAAGGAAAATGTAAAATGCCAAAAGATCCTAACTCAAAAAAATCCAAGAAATACAGGACACAATGAGAAGACCGAACCTATGGATAATAGGAGTGGATGAGAATGAAGATTTTCAACTCAAAGGACCAGCAAACATCTTCAACAAAATTATAGATGAAAACTTGCCAAATCTAAAGAAAGAGATGCCCATGAACATACAAGAAGCCTACAGAACTCCAAATAGACTGGACCAGAAAAGAAATACCCCCCGACACATAATAATCAGAACAACAAATGCTCTAAATAAAGATAGAATACTAAAAGCAGTAAGAGAAAAAGGCCAAGTAACATATAAAGGTAAGCCTATCAGAATTACACCAGATTTCTCACCAGAGACTATGAAAGCCAGAAGAACCTGGACGGATGTTATACAGACACTAAAAGAACACAAATTCCAGCCCAGGCTACTATACCCAGCCAAACTCTCAATTAACATAGATGGAGAAACCAAAGTATTCCACGACAAAACCAAATTCACACATTATCTCTCCACGAATCCAGCCCTTCAAAGGATAATAACAGAAAAAAACCAATACAAGGACAGGAACCACGCCCTAGAAACAACAAGAAGGTAATCCCTCAACAAACCTAAAAGAAGACAGCCACAAGAACAGCATGCCAACTTTAATAACAAAAATAACAGGAAACAACAATTACTTTTCCTTAATATCTCTTAACATCAATGGACTCAACTCCCCGATAAAAAGACATAGACTAACAAACTGGCTACACAAACAAGACCCAACATTTTGCTGCTTACAGGAAACTCATCTCAGAGAAAAAGATAGACACTACCTCAGAATGAAAGGCTGGAAAACAATTTTCCAAGCAAATGGTATGAAGAAACAAGCTGGAGTAGCCATTCTAATATCTGATAAGATTGACTTCCAACCCAAAGTCATCAAAAAAGACAGGGAGGGACACTTCATACTCATCAAAGGTAAAATCCTCCAAGAGGAACTATCAATCCTGAATATCTATGCTCCAAATACAAAGGCAGCCACATTCATTAAAGAAACTTTAGTAAATCTCAAAGCACACATTGCACCTCATACAATAATAGTGGGAGACTTCAACACACCACTTTCACCAATGGACAGATCATGGAAACAGAAACTAAGAGAAATTATGAATCAAATGTATCTGGCAGATATCTACAGAACATTCTATCCTAAAACAAAAGGATATACCTTCTTCTCAGCACCTCATGGTACCTTCTCCAAAATTGACCACATAATTGGTCACAAAACAGGCCTCAACAGATACAAAAATATTGAAATTGTCCCATGCATCCTATCAGATCACCATGGACTAAGGCTGATCTTCAATAACAAAATAAATAATAGAAAGCCAACCTTCACGTGGAAACTGAACAACACTCTTCTCAATGATACCTTGGTCAAGGAAGGAATAAAGAAAGAAATTAAGGACTTTTTAGAGTTCAATGAAAATGAAGCCACAACATACTCAAACTTATGGGACGCAATGAAAGCATTTCTAAGAGGAAAACTCATAGCTCTGAGTGCCTCCAAAAGGAAACTAGAGAGAGCACACATTAGCAGCTTGACAACACACCTAAAAGCACTAGAACAAAAGGAAGCAAATTCAGCCAAGAGGAGTAGACAGAAGGAAATAATCAAACTCAGGGGCGAAATCAACCAAGTGGAAACAAGAAGAACTATTCAAAGAATCAACCAATCAAGGAGCTGGTTCTTTGAGAAAATCAACAAGATAGATAAACCCTTAGCCAGACTCACTAGAGGGCACAGGGAAAGCATCCTAATTAACAAAATCAGAAATGAAAAAGGAGACATAACAACAGATCCTGAAGACATCCAAAACACCATCAGATCCTTCTACCAAAGGCTATACTCAACAAAACTGGAGAACCTGGATGAAATGGAGAAGTTCCTAGACAGATACCAGGTACCAAAGTTGAATCAAGATCAGGTTAATGATCTAAAGAGCCCTATATCCCCCAAAGAAATAGGAGCAGTCATTAATAGTCTCCCAACTAAAAAAAGCCCAGGACCAGATGGGTTTAGTGCAGAGTTCTATCAGACCTTCAAAGAAGATCTAATCCCAGTTCTTCACAAACTATTCCACAAAATAGAAACAGAAGGTACTCTACCCAACTCATTCTATGAAGCCACAATTACTCTGATACCTAAACCACAAAAAGACCCAACAAAGATAGAAAACTTCAGACCAATATCCCTTATGAATATTGATGCAAAAATCCTCAATAAAGTTCTTGCTAACCGAATCCAAGAACACATCAAAACAATCATCCATCCTGACCAAGTAGGTTTCATCCCAGGGATGCAGGGATGGTTCAATATACGGAAATCCATCAACGTAATCCAGTACATAAACAAACTCAAAGACAAAAACCACATGGTCATCTCGTTAGATGCGGAAAAAGCATTTGACAAGATCCAACACCCATTCATGATAAAAGTCTTGGAAAGATCAGGAATTCAAGGCCCATACCTAAACATGATAAAAGCAATCTACAGCAAACCAGTAGCCAACATCAAAGTAAATGGTCAGAAGCTTGAAGCAATCCCTCTAAAATCAGAGACTAGACAAGGCTGTCCACTTTCTCCATACCTATTCAACATTGTACTTGAAGTCCTAGCCAGAGCAATTCGACAACAAAAGGAGATCAAAGGGATACAAATTGGAAAAGATGAAGTCAAAATAACACTTTTTGCAGATGATATGATAGTATATATAAGTGACCCTAAAAATTCCACCAGAGAACTCCTAAGCCTGATAAACAGCTTCGGTGAAGTAGCTGGATATAAAATTAACTCAAACACATCAATGGCCTTTCTCTACACAAAGAATAAACAGGCTGAGAAAGAAATTAGGGAAACAACACCCTTCTCAATAGTCACAAATAATATAAAATATCTTGGCGTGACTCTAAGGAAGTGAAAGATCTGTATAATAAAAACTTCAAGTCTCTGAAGAAAGAAATTATAGAAGATGGCTATCTTGCCAAAAGCAATCTACAGATTCAATGCAATCCCCATCAAAATACCAAATCAATTCTTCAACGAATTAGAAAGTGCAATCTGCAAATTCATCTGGAACAACAAAAAACCTAGGATAGCAAAAACTCTTCTCAAGGATAAAAGAACTTCTGGTGGAATCACCATGCCGGACCTAAAGCTCTACTACAGAGCAATTGTGATAAAAACTGCATGGTGGTGGTATAGTGACAGACAAATAGACCAATGGAATAGAATTGAAGACCCAGAAATGAACCCACACACCTATGGTCACTTGATCTTCGACAAGGGAGCTAAAAACATCCAGTGGAAGAAAGACAGCATTTTCAACAAATGGTGCTGGCACAACTGGTTGTTAATATGTAGAAGAATACGAATTGATCCATTCCTATCTCCTTGTATTAAGGTCAAGTCTAAGTGGATCAAGGAACTTCACATAAAACCAGAGACACTGAAACTTATAGAGGAGAAAGTGGGGAAAAGCCTTGAAGATATGGGCACAGGGGAAAAATTCCTGAATAGAACAGTAATGGCTTGTGCTGTAAGATCGAGAATTGACAAGTGGGACCTCATGAAACTGCAAAGCTTCTGCAAGGCTAAAGACACCATCAATAAGACAAAAAAACCACCAACAGATTGGGAAAGGATCTTCACCTATCTTAAATCAGATAAGGGACTAATATCCAATATATATAAAGAACTCAAGAAGGTGGAATCCAGAAAGTCAAATAACCCCATTAAAAAATGGGGCTCAGAACTGAACAAAGAATTCTCACCTGAGGAATACCGAATGGCAGAGAAGCACCTGAAAAAATGTTCAACATCCTTAATCATCAGGGAAATGCAAATCAAAACAACCCTGAGATTCCACCTCACACCAGTCAGAATGGCTAAGATCAAAAATTCAGGTGACAGCAGATGCTGGCGAGGATGTGGAGAAAGAGGAACACTCCTCCATTGTTGGTGGGATTGCAAGCTTGTACAACCACTCTGGAAATCAGTCTGGCGGTTCCTCAGAAAATTGGACATAGTACTACCAGAGGATCCAGCAATACCTCTCCTGGGCATATATCCAGAAGATGTCCCAACCGGTAAAAAGGACACATGCTCCACTATGTTCATAGCAGCCCTATTTATAATAGCCAGAAGCTGGAAAGAACCCAGATGTCCCTCAACAGAGAAATGGATACAGAAATTATGGTACATTTACACAATGGAGTACTACTCAGCTATTAAAAAGAATGAATTTATGAAATTCCTAGCCAAATGGATGGACCTGGAGGGCATCATCTTGAGTGAAGTAACACAATCACAAAAGAACTCACACAATATATATTCAATGATAAGTGGATATTAGCCCAAAACTTAGGATACCCAAGATATAAGATAGGGGAATGCCAGGGCCAAAAGAATGGGAATGGGTGGGTAGGGAAGTGGGCGGCGCTATGGGGGACTTTTGGGATAGCATTGGAAATGTAATTGAGGAAAATATGTAATAAAAATATTTTAAAAAAAAATTCAGGTGACAGCAGATGCTGGAGAGGATGTGGAGAAAGAGGAACACTCCTCCATTGTTGGTAGGATTGCAAGTTTGTACAACCACTCTGGAAATCAGTCTGACGGTTCCTCCGAAAATTGGACATAGTAATACCAGAGGATCCTGCAATACCTCTCCTGGGCATATATCCAGAAGGTGTCCCAATTGGTAAGAAGGACACATGCTCCACTATGTTCATAGAAGCCTTGTTTATAATAGCCAGAAGCTGGAAAGAACCCAGATGCCCCTCAACAGAGGAATGGATACAAAAAATGTGGTACATTTACACAATGGAGTACTACTCAGCTATTAAAAGGAACGAATTTATGAAATTCCTAGGCAAATGAGGACATCATCCTGAGTGAGGTAACCGAATCACAAAGGAACTCACACAATATGTACTCACTGATAAGTGGATATTATCCCCAAAACTTAGGATACCCAAGATATAAGATACAATTTGCTAAACGCATGAAACTCAAGAAGAACAAAGACCAAAGTGTGGACACTTTGTCCCTTCTTAGAATTGGGAACAAAACACCCGTGGAAGGAGTTACAGAGACAAAATTTGGAGCTGTGACAAAAGGATGGACCATCTAGAGACTGCCATATCCGGGGATCCATCCCATCATCAGCTTCCAAATGCTGACACCATTGCACATACTAGCAAGATTTTGCTGAAAGGACCCAGATATAGCTGTCTCTAGTGAGACTATGCCGGGGCCTAGCAAACACAGAAGTGGATACTCACAGTCAGCTATTGGATGGATCACAGGGCTCCCAATGGAGGAGCTAGAGAAAGTACCCAAGGAGCTAAAGGGATCTGCAACCCTATAGGTGGAACAACATTATGAACTAACCAGTACCCCTGAGCTCTTGACTCTAGCTGCATATGTATCAAAAGATGGCCTAGTAGGCCATCACTGGAAAGAGAGGCCCATTGGACTTGCAAACTTTATATGCCCCAGTACAGGGGAACGCCAGGGCCAAAAAGTGGGAGTGGGTGGGTAGGGGAGTGAGGGGGAGGGTATTGGGGACTTTTGGGATAGAATTGGAAATGTAAATGAGGAAAATACCTAAAAAAACACAAACAAACAAACAAACAAACAAAACCCAGCAGATCCCTGGGGTCGCTGTGAGGCTCTGACTCCAGGTGATAAGGCAGAAAGTGACAGAGCAGGACACCTGACATCCCCTCATTTGAGAAAGCTAGCTGTGATTACACTATACTTAGTGTGCCCAAGTCCTGGAGTATGACTGTTGATATGCAGCATAAGCAGGTGGGACAGCATGGATCTGGAATAACTGCTGGGGAAAGAAGGTGGAAGAGGTTTTAGTACCACAGGTCCAGGCCAGTCAGCCTGAACATCAACATCCTAACACTGTATCTGCCAGGGAGCTTTCCCTTTAAGGAGCATGGAACTTTCTATAATTCCCTCAGGAATCTGAATAAGTTTCTTGTGATATCATTAGCCTACCATGTGATGGGATAAGAGATTATGGATCAATATTCTTAGTGTCCTGGAGGAAAAAAGCTGCATCTGATAAGCACTCAGAAAATGTTTGTTTGTTATTGCATTAAGGTCATAACTAGTAGGGCATTAAGAACTTAAGGATGGAACGTGGATGTATGCCATAAATCTACTAATAGGTTCAAAATAATGTCTCTCGGATCTGAAAGAACTCAGGGAGAGGAGCCTAGAATGGAAGCGGTGGTAGATTTTACAATTCCTTTCCCCTTCCATTTCAACCTCAAATTCATATGAGACAGAGGAAATGTAGAAATATTGTGAGCTTTTTCTGTACTCGTCTGAATGAATTAAAAGGTGTTGACTAAGACAGGCAGAGACAGTAGAATTTGCTCAAGGTTGAATGATTCTTCTCAGAACTCGCAGGCTGGGATCTGTCTACACCCACTTTCTCAAGTGCTTACTCTAGCAGTGCAGATCCTGTGACCTTAGCTGGAAGAGCAGACTGCATTCCATGTTAGGAAGCTCGTAAACAAAAATAATCTAAGTTGGCTTGGAAAGGAAGCAACACCAGCCCCCCTGGAACTGATACTGATGTAAACCAAGTGTGGATGCTAAGGACCATGTTAACTGTTTCCTCATTTCTCAATAACAGCCTTGTCCAAAGGCTCACATACACATAACTCCTGGAATGTGCTGTAAACATTGTCATTCTCTGTGAGGTAATCAACTGGGCTACAGACATGGTGGGCCACACGAGGAATGCAATGGTTCCTGAAAGGAACAGCCAACCATATTGATGGCTTCCGGTAAGTGTGTGTACGTTATGAGAGATGGTCAGCATGGATTTAATTAGAGGTGCAAACCCTTAAGTCAAGGAGAACAATACTCTCATAGACTCCAGATTGTTTTCTTGCCTAGGGAAATAGGATCTTTGTGTTGGTAACTTCCAAGCTATCTACCTTCTCCCTTGGGGTGATTTTACCTGGCTCTGTGGAGTAGCTTGATAGTTTGGAACTGTGCCTGGCTGAACAACACACAAGTGCAGAGCACGCTGCTTACACCAATTCAATGTGAATATCGTCCCTTGCATTATCTCATTGTTAGACTCTATTGCATGAACGTACATAAGAGCAACTGTGGAGACAAAGATGGCAGTGCCATTGGATGAAGAAGAGCCACTCCATGCACACAAGGTGACGGTGAGAGAAAGAAGCAGTCTGTTGGTGGCTATACCATGGCTATCTACACTTCGTTCACTTCAGCAGCATTAGTCACACCAGCATGATGAGTTAACTGTTGTTACTGGCCATGATGATCTCTCCTGATTGTCAGCTTGACAAGAGTCAAAATCACCATGAAAATAATCTCTGGGCATATCTGTGAGGAATTCTCACAGTAAAGTGAGGTGAAGTCAGTTGAGGCGGGAAGGCTCACCCATAACTGAATCATTCCAAGGGCTGTGGTCCTGGACTACGTTAAAGAAAGGTGGAGGGTTGGCACTGGCATTTGATTTTCTGTTTCCTGACTGCAGGTGCCAGGAAACCAGCCTCCTCAAGCTCCTACCTCCATGCCTTGCTCACCATGGTGACTGTGCCCTTAAACTGGGAGCCAGAATAAGCCAAACCAAGTAGCTAGTACATCAGCAATAGAAACTATTGTCATAGCAATCCATTGAACATGACCAGGCGAACAGAGAAGGCTGACATGGCAGCCTACAGTGCTGCTCTCACAGTTGTAGTGGGGAAACCGGCTGTTAGGGGGCCTGTTGTCCTGTCATGGATAAAGCACAGCCTTTTGCCAGGGAGTGTTGGTGCACACCTTTAATCCCAGCACTTGGGAGGCAGAGGCAGAGGCAGAGGCAGAGGCAGAGGCAGAGGCAGAGGCAGAGGCAGAGGCAGAGGCAGAGGCAGAGGCAGAGGCAGAGGCAGAGGCAGAGGCAGAGGCAGAGGCAGAGGCAGAGGCAGAGGCAGAGGCAGAGGCAGAGGCAGAGGCAGAGGCAGAGGCAGAGGCAGAGGCAGAGGCAGAGGCAGAGGCAGAGGCAGAGGCAGAGGCAGAGGCAGAGGCAGAGGCAGAGGCAGAGGCAGAGGCAGAGGCAGAGGCAGAGGCAGAGGCAGAGGCAGAGGCAGAGGCAGAGGCAGAGGCAGGCAGATTTCTGAGTTTGAGGCCAGCCTGGTCTACAGAGTGAGTTCCAGGACAGCCAGGGCTACACAGAGAAACCCTGTCTTGAAACAAACAAACAAACAAACAAGACAAAACAAAACAAAACAAAACACAGAAAAGCACAGTCTGTTAAGGCCAAGGTTCCAGAGGAAGAAAGTAGAGGAGGGGGACCACTGTTAGGGCATACAGGATGCTCTAGGCTGCTCTCAGCAAGGCGTATATGGAGAGGAAAGCTCTGCAAGACTTGCTGTCTGTGGCACTCACATAGAATGTAACGGATGAGTCCTGTTTGATGGAAAACGTAGGCTTTCCATACTTCTACAGGGCCAGTCTGTAACAGTAAGCAGAACAAAACTGTCTACCTTAAATCCAATAGTTAAATTCCAACCAAGCCTTTATTTTTATAGCAATATAATCCGTATCGTGTGGTGGAAGGGGAAGGGCTGGGGTAATAAGAGAAAGGCCTTGGTGCAGGACTCCTCCAGGCTCTGGGAAGAGAGTAGGAGCTATCTACTATCCAATTGGAATTGTTGTGCCCCCTTGAATTTCAGAGAACCTTTGAAAGGTTAGTGAATCATGTGGAGGGGGAAAAGACAGACCGTTATCTGACAATTTTCTTCTCTAGGCAGAAAATATGTAAATGCCAATACAGTATTCAAGTTCCCTTGACAGATCAACTATAGATTTTGGATGAAGGGGCGTGAAGGGTGTGATCTGGTACTAATTTCAGCAAGCTGAACTTAATTTTCTACTTAGGGAGGCAACACATAATAGTTATTGTTTAACATCATTCCACTTGGGCCTCAAAAATCTCCACAAAAGAAACCTCATGCGGAATTTATGCTCTCTGTTTCTGCCAAAGTTCTAAAGGGCTGAGCGTGGCTTTGGTGAGCAGTGGACTTGTCTGCTTGTCTGATGGCGCTGCTCATTACCTGAACACATGAGAGGCACTGAGAACCTTGGCAGAGAGAGACCCAGACAATCAGAAGCAATCCCTAGCAATATTAGAATCGAGGAAGAAGCAGACGCTGCCTTGGGCCAGTCCATAAGAGACAGCTAACCTGACAAAAACTTAGAGACCTGATGCTGGGGAATGACAAAGGAAATGGACACCCCTGGAATAAAAGTTAGGATGTAAGGGTTCTAAAATGGAATCTCCCACTGGGCACATTGGGTGGATTCTGGAGCAGCTCAGTCCTTCATTTTGAACTCTGTGCTTCTATTTTACGAAATGAAGTTGGTGGGTTTAATACAAGAGCACGGATTTTAACACTTGCAGAGGGCAGCAGCTAGTCTGTAGAGACTTGGGCTAAGACACAGGTGCAGCCTTAGGGAGTTGATGGCTTCAAGTGTATGGGAAAGGTTGACAAATTTCCAACATCTTAAAGAGAAACTAGAAGTAAGGATTTTTTTTTTTTTGTAAAGCTTAAATGTTCAAAACTAATTTGGCTCCTAAAGCATTCAATTACCCAAATATACAAACAAGTCTGTTGCTGTAATGTGACCTGGGAATATGACCTTGGGTTTATGTTTGCTCTTTTAGGCCATCAGCAGTCTTTAATTCATTTCCAAAGCCCTTTTCCATCTTGGAAGAGAAATGTAAAGGAATTGTTCCACACATGGCTTTTCCTCCCTATCTATGATCTGTTTCCTCCTTCGCTGAGTGTTTGGGGATGAACTCCTGTGCATTTGCCTTCCACCCTGCAGACACAGCTGCCTTCCCTCCTCTGCTGAAGCGATGCACCAAGGCCATCTGGCATCTCCAGACCACAGGCTCAAAAGGCTTGCGGGCCTTGACTGCATTCCTCACCGAGGCGGAGCAACTAGAACTGTTAAAACATCACATTTTGTAAGCCAGTCTCTCCGGTTCCCACCTGTTTCTAATCCCCGACCTCCCCACCAGATTCCGTTTCCCCTTTACTTCTACTCCCAACATGTGGGTGTTCCCTGAGGCCTCATTCCCAGCCCTCATTGTTTTCTGAAACTTCTCGCCCAGAGAGCGCATCTGTAACTACAACTGCAGACATCCCTAGATTCACTTAGGAGAACAGACAGCACCTAACCCATTTCTTAGGCTCCCACCCTTCATGCCTAACGGCCTCTTGGACATCGCTACTGCAACCAACCTAGACTATTCACTGATCTGACACACTCCTGATTTTGAAATGATTTTCCCAGCATTCCTTCATGTATCCCGAGTTAAAACAGAATTTATCTTTGTCTCACCTCCTTTCCCTCCTAGGCATGGTATTAGGAACATTCAGGATCCTCTTTTGACAAGGACTTCTGCTCTAACTCCTGTTGGACTCAGTGAACCACCTGCCTGTTACTTACTTCTTCGATCCAGTCTCTCTCCGGTGCTGCCTCCAGGTGGTATCTCAAGGAGCAATACTGAATCTTCCTCTGCACTGTGAGCTAAGTCCCTTCATCTGGCTTTCAAAGTCTCACAACTTTCGACCTCGGAGGGCGAGCACATTGTCTGACTTCCCTCGAAGTGATGAAATTCTCCCATCCCGGCTGAAGCAATCTAATCAACACTCCCCAAATTCCATGTTTCATCTGTGTTAGAATATCTTTCCCACAATCCCATGTGCTCAGATCCTACCATGATCCAATTTGCATTTCTCAGGGAACTCTTCTGAGTTACTAAGCATGGTCTTACCAGCACGGTATTTTTATACGGCATCCCAAAGCACACTCAGGGGCGAGCATGTAAGAGCTTCAATGTATGGCCTTTAATACATAGGTCTCTGATTACTCTTGTATGCATGTGCTGTGAAGAAGGGGACCAGTTTCTTTGCAGGATTTCCCTAGGTCTTTGATGTCTGCCTTTCTCCATTATTCTCCAGTGCCACCTTTGTTCTGAATCAAGCATTTCTGATCAAGCTGCTTCTGAGTATTTCCCATCCACTAGAGAATGTCTTCCAGCTCTTTTTTTCTTATTGACAATGTGTGGCAGTTTGCACTTCCACAGTACATTTTCAAGTCAGCTTGTCAAGTTCCTATCTCTCAAAAAGTTTCATTTCAGTTTTTGATTAATTTTAAATCGTTGCATTTTAAACTAAGCCTTTCCCCCTGTGATGCTTGGGGGTTTTTGCTTGATAAAGCTTTCTTTTGTTCATTTGCTTTTTTTTTTTTAATTTCTGAAGATAAAAATTTGAATATTGATCTAAAAATTCTTTTAATACCAGAACTGATTGGTTATAAATGTCCTTTATTTATTGGTTTGTTGAAGTCTTACACCACATTTCAACATTTATATCTTGCATTCTTTTTCTTCCAATTATCTTCACATTTCCCTTAAGAATTTTTTTTCCTCATCAGTTATTTAAAACTATACACTTTACTGTTTTTGTTTTGTATTTTTATTGATTATTTGGGAATTTCACATCATGAACCCTGATCATACTCACCTCCCAGCCCTCCCAGCTCTGTCCCCTTTGTGACACTCCCTCCCCACCCCCCAAAAGAAGAAAATGTCCAAATTGTGTTGTTCATGTACTCGCTGGAACATGTCAAACTCCCAGTGGCCAGACCCCCACCAGAACCCATCAGTTCATCAGTTCATCACTACACTTCATAATTCTCTCTGATGGCTTTCTGTCTAGGTTAATACTTGGGGGTGGGTGGGGAGTGCAAAACTATATATCTTAATCTTATACTTTTAATTGGTATCTTTCTGTTATTGAGTTCTAGTTTCAGTGTAGAAATTAAGCTGGAAAACATGCTCAGTAAAATTTCTTGGAAATGCTTTGTAACTGTTCAGTCCTTTGAAAGTCACTGAGTTGGCTTACTGGACCAGAATGTGGTTTGCTTCAGTGAGTGAATATGCATTGTCAGTTAGGCTGAACTGACTGAAGTGTCACTGAGGCTTCTGTATTTTTAATGACTTTCTCTGTAGTTGTTACATGAATTACTAAGAATATCAACATTGTCAAGTACAACTGGACTTTCTGGGTTCTGTCCTGCTGTCAGTTCATACTAACAAGAACAAAGGGTTGCACCTACAACTGCAAAGGTATTGTAATATTACCCAACATACACGAATTATAATACAATCTGTACTGGTTAAAATATGCTTATTATTGAGCCTAAACAAAGGTTTAGATATTTAAAACAATACAAAAGTATCTATTTAAGATAGACTCATTAATCAAATAATACCACAGTAGTGATTTTGTATGGACCCCAAATAACATGATTTAAATTACAGCTGTTGAATCTCTCTTCCTTGAAAGCAGAATAAGACTAACTTGTTTTTTAAAAAGGATTTATCTGAGCTGTCAATTTTATGCTTGAACTTCTCACACTTAAAAACCCAAGGGCTGGGAAGGACCAGCAGTTAAGAAGCTAGCTGCCCATGCGCGAGGGCCGGAATTCCTGTCAGCATCCATGCAAAAGCCAGGTGTGGTTCTACCTTGCCTGGTGGTGAATGCAGGAGGAGCACGGGGCCTGATGCCTGGGGTGGATATGGGAAGACCATGGGGGCTTGGTGCCTGGGGTGGATACAGGAGGAACACAGGTCCTGGTGACTGAAGTGGATGCAGGAGGAACATGGGGGTCTGATGCCTGGGGTGGATACGGGAAGACCATGGGAGCTTGGTGGCTGGGGGTGGATGCAGGAAGAGCACGGGGGGTTGTTGCCTGGTGTGGATGCAGGAGGAGCACAGGAGTTTGGTGCCTAGGGTGGATATTTCCACTATCGCAACATACCATCATTGCAGATCATTCCTTCACTCAATTAGACAAAGCCTTCTGCACGTATAATATTGCTTAATGGTACAAGATGTCTCCTACCAAGCACTGGGAGGCAGAGACAAGTGCATGGCCCTTACAGGCCACCCAAGTGGTGCACAGCAAGAAGAAAATGTCCTAGACAAGATAAGCTGCAAAGACTGACACCTGAGGTCATCCTCTGTCCTGAACATGGGTGCCATGGTATGTGCCAGCCTGCATCATCTACACACACACACACACACACACACACACACACACACACACACACACAGAAAGAGAGAGATAGAGTTTACTAAGCCAAAAAACCAACCAACCAACTAACCAACCAACCAACCAAAACAAAGAAAAGAAAAGAAAAGAAGAGAAAAGAAGAAAAGAAAAAGAAAAAAGAAAAAAGAGAAGAGAAAAATCCTGCTGTGTAACTTATACTGCAAATGTGACAGGGTTATCAGTCTGTCTGGAAAATCAAAACAAGACTTTCTTTCCCTGAAACAGGGCTGAATCAAAAGGATGTTCGAAATGCAAAGGATGTGGGGTAGAGGGACATAACACATACAGCGAATGAGATCCTGCACCATTTGTGACCATATGCTCTGAGTTTACTGACAGCCACCAGTCAACTGAAAGGACTGAACTACTAAACTTCTCCAGCCTCAATCAGGCCTCAGTCCAGAGCCAAGTCATTGCTGTTCTACTCATTCAGCAAAGTTTCATGGGCTTTAAAGAAATCCAGGAACAATCCTCAGGCAGGTGTGACACAGTGGGTCACTTCCACTGACATCCAAAGCTATTCATTTTTTCTTACTTAGTAGCATATCAGCAGTTTCAGACAGTATTAAATGTAGATACATTTTATTAATCTGATGGCTAAGTCAGGTAAGAATAACGCTGTTTACCTTGACGTTACCACTCTTTCTACATAGGAGCACAGGCCAAAAAATTCAGGAGGTAGCCAGCAGCAAAGCCAGTCTAAACAATCTCCCGGGGAACGCAGGTCCCTCCCCTCAACTAAAATAAATATTAAGATGTTACAAAGGGTTTCTTTTTTTCATAAGACCTTTTGTATGATTTGGTTTTGAATAGTGTTGAATTCTGCAATCGAAAATACCACTGAAATCTACCAGCATATTTTCAACTTTAAAACAAGAAATTCCAGCCAGAGTACCGTTAGGTGACTGACTGCCTTGAAGTAGCTGAATTATTTAAAATAGCCTTAGCATAGTCTTTTGTGAAGTATGCATACTTTTGCAAGTTTAATACATTTATTTATAAGTTAACATTTTAAAAGTTTGTGTGAATGTGTGTGTGTGTGAGTGTGTGTGCAATGCATCTCTCCCTAAATATTTATGAGTGTACTTCACCATTAAGCAAGGCCATGAAAAGCATTCTAAATACGGTGAATAGTTTTAAGTGGGAGTAGAAGACACTCAATATCCTAATTCTTGACTGCAATTCAAAGGTCTGTTGGTTTCTGTTCCACATTTCCAATTAAAGAAACCTTTATGTCATTAATCAGCACAATGCAGGATTGTGCTGAAGCATGCTAGGGAATAGGTAATACACAGAGGTGGATAGACAAGCTATGAAGGACAGGAATCTTAGGATTCTTGGCAAGGCTGAACATGGTCGAGATCTTGGTTCAAATGCCTAGTTATTCAGGATTCTTGAGCATCTGGGTTAGAGAGAGAAGTCTCTCTCCAGCCTGAAGAGAAAAGCTGCTTTCATAGCTATGTGGTTGGAAAGGTATCAGAAAAAGCGCAGTGAGAAAAGACAGGGCCGATTCTCCATGCTTATGCATCCCACAGGGGGAAGTGAGGACTGTCCATCTGCCTAAGTGGGTCAATGCTCCTCTCTCTAGTCACCGTGGGTGGAGGCATGGGTACCAGCCTCTAGACTTTCCCTTTATCGGTGATCTGTGGACTGAAAATGAACTCCCCTTAAGAGCTGATATGGATTGCTTAAGGAATATGATCTTCTGACATTTTCTTGCCATTTTCTATTTGAATAAATTATGGGAAAAGATCAACACAGTAAAAAAAAATTCCAAAGCAGGATTCATATTCTTGGGAATGCAGAAGAGAGAAAAATATGAACAATTTCCAAAGAAAGGGCAAATGAGGGGGAGTGGGTATTTGTCTGCTGCATTGAGGCATAATTTAAACTTTAGTTGGTAGGATTGTTAGTTTTCACGGTTTCATTTTTCTGCATTTAACATGAAGGTCACGGGTATATATTTCTTATATAATTATAGCTCACTTTCAAGTAACTCCCACTGCTAGAGACCGGAGCTGGAAAGTTGATGCTGTTCATAGGAAAATACAGAAATGTCTTTTACTCTTTCCAATGCTGAGAAGACGCAGGCAGAGTCCAGACTGCCTTCCTCTGAATCTTAAAATGAAATTTATTTTTAAATGATAGACAAGATACAAAATTATTATATATCCACCACACAATGTTTGAACATATGCTTAATGCTGTAAAATGGGTGTTTCTTCTAGCATTTATCATTTCTTTGTGATGAAAAAATGTTAAATCCTTCCTTCTAGCCTTTGGAGGTATAATAGTACATCACTGCTTTCTCTACAGAGTGACTCTTAAAAGTCTCAAATTCTAGAGATTTAATTTTTAAAATTTTATGTGTGTTTGTGTGTGTGTGAATGAGTGTATTGTATCAGGTATGTGTAGGTGAGTTGGTTTGAAACGTAGTGATAGACTCAGAGTCAGCAATATTGAGTCAGTGCTGCATTAAGAAAAACATTTAAAAGCATCTCTCCCTAGAGAAACTGAACCAGGAGCGAGCCCAAATTTGATTCTCTACTTCTTTCTCCCTGTATGATCATCCTTGTATGATTCTGAGTCTGTGCCTGTCTTGAAAGTCTGAAGGCTTTCTTGAAAATCAGTCTGCCTCTGTGTGTGGTGTATGTGTGTGGGTGTGGGTGTGTACATATTGAGTGTATGTTTGTGTGTTTGAGTGTGTGAGTGTGGGTGTGTCTCTATTTGTGCTTGAGTGTATGTGTTGTGTGTGTGTGTGCATGCTTGAGTGTGTGTTTGTGTATATTCCTGACAAAGGGCTTTGTTCTCACTTTTATTGAACAAAACAGAAAGCACCACACGGGGAAGGGAAGGGCTAGGATACTTTGCAGAAATCTGTAACACGCTTTATCAGGGATGACCATAACTGACCCAGACAAAGGCTGTCAAACAATCTCTGTGTGTTACTCTCAATATTTATGGCAGATAGTCACTTTATAAGAATATGTTTATTCTACATCTGATGTTTCCAGCATTTATTATTATAGCATACATATACATTCGCATTATTCAGGGTTGGGGGGACATGGAAGAGCACATCATTTAATATTACATCCATGTAGTAGCTTAGGTTGTAAAAGCTGATAACTTGGGAAATCTAAGGATGTAAGGCTGGCTGTTCTATTGTTCTTTTAATGGTAGGTTAAACAAACAGGCTGAATTAGGATAGCAGGCTTAAGTCCTAAGTGACCTCAAAGTTTATTATTAACTTTGGCTATGAGGTCCAGTAATAGTTCCAGTCTCTTGGAATGTAAGATTTTCTTTTCATAATAATGTACCACTACATGCAGGTGCTCATGGGAACCGGAAGACGATGTTGGATCCCTTGGAACTGGAGTAAAAGACAATTATGAGCCACCATGTGGATGCTGGGAATAGAACCCAGGTTCTCTGAAAGAACCTTTAATCACTAAGCCATCCCTCCAGTCCCTCTAGTTCTACTGATACATTATCCCAAAAATAATGTCCCCCAAAACACACTAAAGTATCATTCTAAAGTTCTCTTTGGTTTTATGAATACACCTTTCCCCATATTATAATTGCATCCATAAAATTTTATAACTTCTTACATAATTTCAATACTGTTACCTTTTATACTCATAATTTTTATGAAAAATAATATTCTACTAGTGAATTTTCTAGTTTGGAGCTATATACTAATATAAAATATTGAATGTTTTAAAACAACTATGTATTTTCTGAGGCTTTCCAGACCCAGCAAGGAGACCCTGAGACCATTGTTCAAGAGAGCCAACCTGTTCTGATCTATCCCTTCCAAACAGGTAGATTTATCTACATTCTCTCATATTATCAGCTTCATAAAAGTTTCCAAGATTTTGTGCGCATTGCCTAATTCTCCCCAATATTTTGGTAGTGTTTCTCAAAAAATGACAGACCATCATAGCCAGCAAAGAGTAATCAAGAGAAACATAACAGAAAAAGCTAAAAGGCACATGCCCTATAACAGCCTGTGGATTATGCTCTGGCCTGGAGAAACTGGGTTGGCATATCCAGGAGACACAGTGACATTCCTTCCCGTGTCTCCAAGGTAACTGCTGTTTATGAGTATTGGTCTCATTGTGGAACTCCCTGAATGCACAGAGTCTAGACAAGTTCATTGAGCTGTGTTTTCACACCTTCTCTTGGCACTGGACACTGAATCCCAGAATTGGGTGAAAACCATTCACCACAGAATTCTTCCCTGATGTTTTCCACCTATCAACACCATGTGCCTGCCCCACCCACCACCACCTGCCAAGGCTGCTGCCTTTTGTGAATAGTTAGGTCACCCTGTCATCACAGTCTAAAAGTGGGAGCAAGACTTGGAAGTCAGTGAAGCTGGCTCTCTTTTTCCTAACTTTTCCCAGTGTTTATGAAAGAGACAGACACAGTTGCTGAGTCCACTGGGCCCCCTCTTTGCATAGAATTCTTTTCTGCATATTCAGCTCTCTGTGTTAGTACACATTCTAAGTAGTATAATCTTTTACCAGAGTAAATAGATGCCAAATGATGAAATAATTCTTGAAAATATATGTCCCAGTTTGCATAGACACTAAAAATGAGGACAATGTTTCATAGGAATCAGAGATACTGATGTTTAAGAATATCCCTTTGTTTTAATTTAGAATCAGCAAATATCTTAATGATCCAATGCAGACTTACAGTAATTTCATAGAATAATACACAGTAGGAATAATAGTGCATAAATGGCTGCCCTTCTACATGCATGCCTTCATTTACCCTTAACAGTTCCAAACAATGGGTATCACTGTCCTCATGGATTTAGAAACAAAATGAGAACTAGTAAAGATGGTAAGATGGATTAGCAGGTAAAGGTGCTTGCCACAAAGCCAGATGATCTGATTTCAATCCCTGGGACCCACATGGTGAAAGGACAGAGCAGGTTCTCTCAAGTTTTCCTCTGAGTTCCACGCATGTGTTGTGATGTGTATATGTGCTTGTTTAGCACGTGTGCACACACATGCACAAATTAAGTAAATAAAGTAATTTTTAAAAATGAAAATGAGAATTAGAAACATGACTTGTCCATGGCTGCAGCATTTGTGGGGATTGTGGGCCTGATCCCAGGCACCTTTTTGAACTTCACTGCCTGGAGATGATCTCTGCCCAAGTAGCTCAAAGATACAAGACTATTAGCCAGTAGAACCAACTCATCATCTCTTGTCACAGCTGCCACCACCTGAGCATCATCGTATGGTTCAGATTAAATTTCCACATTGTAAACAGTGAGTTAGACCCTAGTTAACTATATTCAACTATATCATCATTTTACCCCAAACTACAAATTGGAAACTTGCCTAGATCTTACCAAAGACGCTGGTCAGTTAGTCACAGCCAGTTCTGGTCGCTGATGCTTTCTTTATTTATCTATTTTTGCTCCAATTAAAATGATTATGACATATGTTTATCTCATTTGGCAATTTTAGAAAATCCTAAAATTTTTAAGTGGAATTCCAACCTTTTATGGCTCACAAAGTCTGACTTGTACAAACTGTGGCTTTTTGGAGGGTCATCACAACAAAAGAAGAGCAGCACCCTGTGTATCGTCTTCAGTTAATTAGCGAAAGGTTGGAACAGAAAAGCTTTCTAATTGTCAGAAAAATACAAACTGAAATTGACACACTCAGATCTGGAAACTGTCTCCTTAACCCAACATCTAGCCACACACAGGAAGTTTTAACTTAGTTCAGAACAAACATCCACAGCTCCTGTGAAGATGCCTAGTATTATTTAGATCATTTAAAGGAATTTAACTTTTGCTGTAACAGTGGTTAAATTACACTGAATATTTTTTTCTTGCAACCAAGTGATGGATTGCATGCTTTATAAATGTTATTGTTTTCACTGAATCCTTGTTCACTTCCAAGGTTTTGCTAAAAAGTTATCAATTTATCAGATGTGTTTGTTTTTGTATTTCTAATCTTTGGCCATCATCAGTTCCATCTTCAAAAAAAAAAATCTCTGTCCTCTTTGAATCTCTGAGGGTGTCCACATAATAATCTTTATAATAGTTTGCCACTGTGGTATACATGTCTCTTCTTCCGTGCTGGACTAAAGCTATCCTGGAGCTAATCTCCAAAGTCATTTGCACTAGAAAGCTACATGAAAGATACAGTAAACAAACAAACAAACAAACAAACAAAAAACAGCACAGACTACTTGTCTGGGGTGTAATTCAGTAGGAGTGATTGCCTAGTACACACAAGGCCTTGGGTTCAGTGCCCAGTAATGTAAATAAATAAATAAATAGATAGATAGATAAATAAATAAATAGATAGATAGATAGATAGATAGATAAATAAATAAATAAATAAATAAATAAATAAATAAACAAACAAACAAACATAACATAGACTGCCAATTTGGGAAAATCCCAGACATTTTTTGAAATTATAGTTTTAATTGAATATCAGTGGCTGGGATATAATATATTCTTGTGCTTTCTATGTACAAAAATTTTTAATGTATGGCTAAATTGAGCTGTTTCTTTTATCTTGCAGCTTCAAACCTGCATTGAAATATACAATGAGGTATAGACCAGGAGATATCAACCTCCTTCCCATATACCTCTGGTTATCTATCTTTACATTAAAGTTGTATTGTGCAGAAGAGAGATTGAGGAAGCAAGTGAGACTGAAAGGCAGAGACTGTGCCCATGGCCTAGATATTTCTCCCAGGGAACAGAGGAATGAGGAATTCGTCAGGCCAGGGGTTAATGGAACAGCAAGGCATAACCTGGGGAAATGCCGACGGAAGCCCACCGCCCAGTTCCTGTCATTTCCACAGCACATGATGAGATTCTAGACCTTCTTAGTCTGAAAGGGAGTCTGATTTTGAGAGCACTGCCTACAAAACTGTGGTTATTGTTCTGCAAAGAAAACCCCTTGAATTCTCCTTTGTCCTGTATAACTAAGATTGTCTATAATTTTTAAAAGATTAGAGTATAGCCTACAGTCTAAAATATTTTTAAAATACTATTGTTTTTTTATTTGTTTTAATATCAGAAAGTTTCAACTTAAATCGCTACCTTCTACAATTATACAAAATTAACAAAGTAGATTTTTTTTTCAAAAATTCAAAACTGTAAAGTTTTAGCAGTACACACTATTGGCATCTGCTGTACACCATCGTTAACTCTGACAGCTCCTTGTCATGTGAGGGTTATTTCTACCACCTATTCCAATATTCACTCTGCTCTCCCACCCACAAATTGCAGAGAGAATTCAAAGAAACAAGGCTGAGATTCGTCTTTAAAGTCTTCTAGTATTTTGCTAGATTCATTTTTACCCCTCAGGCATAACTAGCACAGGAACATATAACAGTGAACTTGTGTTTATAAATGTTTAACAATAAAATATTTTTATTTGTCTTTGCTTTTCAAGACAAATGGCAAAAGTTACTTACAAATGTTTGTTTAAGCTAGGACACCTATGTCAAATTCAGTGTAATTTAGTTCAGAAGACTCTTGTTGTTTACTTCAATAATCAAGAAAGAAAGAAAGAAAGAAAGAAAGAAAGAAAGAAAGAAAGAAAGAAAGAAAGAAAGAAAGAAAGAAAGAAAGAAAGAGAAAGAGGGGGTAGGAGAGAGGGGAAGAGGGAGGGAGGGAGGGAGGGAGGGAGGAAGGAAGGAAGGAAGGAAGGAAGGAAGGAAGGAAGGAAGGAAGGAAGGAAGGAAGGAAGGAAGGAAGGAGGCAAGCAAAGTCAACTCAGGCTTGCTGGTTCTCCCCCTCCTTTTTGGATTGGCAAATGATCCTTTGGCTAACATCCTTATGGCTTTGTGTTAGAGCCCCTTTTTTTTGATCCCCTTCAGTCTGTCTATGCCCGTCTTCTATGAATCTGCCCTAGTTTATTTCTGTTGCTGTGAAAAAAAAAAAAAAAGCCTGATAAGAACAAGCTAAAGGAGGAAAAAGCTTATTTTAGGTCAAAATTCCAGGTTATAGCCCATCAATGTGGGGAAGTCGAGGCAGGCATTCAGCCACTCACATCATGCCACAGAAAGAACAGAGAGAAACAAGAAACTAATGCACAGAAGCTCATTTCATTGCTGGCTAGTGCTCCGTTCAGTTTCTACATTCTTACACATTCATTTACATTCAGGCCCTTTGCCTAGAAAGTGGTTCTGTGTACAATGGGCTGAGTCTTCCCCCATATTAATTAAGAAAGACTCCCCCACAGGAATGTCCACAACCCAACCCAATGTAGACAATCCTTCCTGAGACCCTCAGGTGATTTAAATGGCATCAAGTTGACAACTTCAGCAACTTAGGGGGTGGTGCTGATGTTAAGATCTTGTTCTCCAATTGGTTCTTAATCTGTCAATAAAGAAAGCCATAGGCCAATTGCTGGGCAGAAGGTATAGACAGGACTTCCGGGTCACTGGAGGAAAAAGAAAGTGAGAAAGGAGACCGGAGTTTGGCGCTTTATACTGTCGGGTGGTTAGGGGAGTTTAACAACTTAAGTTTAGGGCAGGTGGGAAAGATGGAGATAAGGGCATGACTTTCCAAGTGGGAGATAGTAGCACTCAGCAACTGTGCCAAGAAGGTAAGTTGAAATTGAATAACTATGTGTTTGTGTCTTTTATCCACGGATTCAAGGGAAGCTGGGAGGGAGCTGGTAGTGCGGCCACTTCCTGGAGCAAAGGCGGATAGAGCATACAACTACACACAACACAGCTAACTCTCACAGAACTCTTCTTTTTGGAGAACTGAGTAAGGGAGGTGAGCCAGCCAATCAGAATGCTCCCTTCTCATCTCAACTGTCATAATTGGATGAGTTTATTATCACCAAAAAGCTGAACTATTTGATACCATTATATATAAGCTTGTTGTTAAAGGACATTTCTTTTGGATTAAAATTAAAAAGAATGTGTTTTTAGGTGCTCTTTTTTTATCATATTCAAAATCAACCTGACTAAAAATTAAATCAATAATAAAATGAGATTGAGATGAACAGAAATAAAGTCTATTAGTCAACAGTAGATGCCTTGATTCTGTTTGTGCCTGGAATTTGACCCATCCTTGGATGGGTAGCTATACAGTACAAAAAGACTCTATAGCTAAGCTCACTTTAGATAATTTGATCTGAGGTTTGGGCAATTGTGCCTCAGCCTTCTTAAGGGTATTGACAACCTAAAATGAAAAGAAATGCTTAATTACATTGTTAGGGCAGTTTGAGTTCTCCACATAAACATTACGTTAAGGGCATGCAAATCCTTCCTATGTCATGAAATCTTACAATTAAAATATCCTTGGGGTTCTGAGACAGCTTAGCAGGTCAGGCACTTACTGCTAGACTAATGGACTGAGTTCCATCCCAAGATTCCCATGATAGGAAACCAGAGCCCACTCCTGCAAATTGTCATCTGTCCTCCACATGCATACCATGGCATGCTTGTGTGTGTGTGTGTGTGTGTGTGTGTGTGTGTGTGTTTGTAGGAAATTGGATAGTAATGTATGCAAAGGGTTCTGTTCCTTAGTGAGGAAGCCTCCACACACTGTTTGTGGGGTTCCCCTGCAGACACTGACTAAGAACTCCCAAATCCTTGTTTTCACAGAGAGATTCTTTATTAAGCTCTCTTTATTCACAGAGAAGGTAAAGTGGCTGCTTTCTGACTCAGGCAGAAAAACAGCAGCAAACAACCTTGCAGGTCATTTTAAGAAGAGGAAATGGGCCAGAGGCTGGGGGCAGAGCTGTGTTAGACTGGGCTAGGATTCTGTGGTATATTTTGGTTGGACATGTTACTTAAGTGAGCCAAAGGGGTTTATGGTTGCTGGACCTCAATACTTTGATAGCTGGACCTTGGTAGTGAGCCTCAGGAGGAGGTGGTGGCCAAATAAGGGAATAGACCTTGATGGCTCACTTTAGGAATGTGATCTAATGGTGTTTAGCAAGGCAGAGGGGATGGGAGAGAATGGCAAGGCTGGCCAGAGTCCCTTCACTTAGCCCGAGGGTGTCCACTAATTCTTCTGAAAGGAGGATGTATTAGTGAAGTCAAATATCATTAAACAGACATGTGGAGCTGCTCCATCACGTCAAAGCGGCTCTCTGGATGTTCTAGTTTTCTTTGTAAGTCACTACCAGATAAAAGAAGGTAAAGATCATTATATTCTAATGAAAATTAGTAAATTTCACTAAATAAAAAGGCAAATTATTCTCTTCCTTGGAATAAGGGTTGTGCATTGTTCTTTCTGCACATAGATGGGCTGGATGTGTGGAAAAACTCAAGTCCAGGAACTGAATGATCCTCTATAGATTCAACTGTCCATCAGGCTCCTCGCCAAAGTTCCTAAGAGTTTGCTATTGGATCAGCAAACGCTTTCTCTGTATTCCTATTACAGCTTCTCTCTTTTAAGTGCAGAACTATTACTGCTTCAATAGGCATAATTACTGTAAAATGTTTAGTGCACATGTGTGGACTTTTAAACTAACTCTTTCATCTTCAGCCAAGAAATTCATGAAACCAAAGAATCAGATATTTTCTTTTGAAAACATTGAATTGTTGCATAGAGTGAATTCACAGCCTAGGAGGGTGAGCCAACAGAGAGACCAGGTTTACTCACTCACCTTGGCTACAGGCAACCAAAAGTTTAATGAGGTAATTGGAATTTTAAAAAACCAAACTGAACATTCACTTTTAAACACCTCATTCTGTTCTTTATTATTTTCAAACTGTTTTAAACTATTTGTTAAGATTCGCTAATATTATTGATTATACTGTATCATCTATTTTTAGGAAATATAGCTCAAAGCAAGTTAGTTTTGTTTTATAGTTACACAAATAAAATGAAATCTTTTAGTATTTGGAGGATTAAAATAGTGAATGAATTTCTCATAGAATTATAATTTTTCCCAAAAATGTTTCACACAAATTTCAGTTAGATATTGATAGCTGCTGACTGATTGACATTTATAAAATGGATCGGTTGAGCTCCTTCCCAGTTTCTCTTTGTGCAAATAAACCCCTTAACAGACAAATGACATCAGCACCATTCCCAGAATCCTGTTTGGTTTCCCATCCCTGCCCCGCCCCCTCCCTCTTTACAGCAACACCAAAGAAGATTGCCGGCGTTAAGTCCTATCTGGGCTCCTTCTGCAACTCCCAGGAAATTTCCAAATACAGTCCTACCTTTGAAAAATGTACACAGACTTGCCATACTTTTAAACCATCAGCTCTAGAATGGTTTTATTCACTGGTTAAAGGGATCGCTGTGGTACTCACCATGAGCTTTGTTCGGGACTACTTCAGATGCTCGTGTGCAGAGGATTCTTGCTGCCTTTCACGTCTTCTCTTCATGCATCAACCAACTAAAATATAAATAACCCTGCAGCTTTTCCATGCTATCTCCAGGTCTCTACCTCTAGGAAAACCGTCCTGTCAGCTTCCCCACAGCAAACCTTACTTTGCTGTGGCCCAAGAGACTCTGGAGATCTTGTGATACTCAGGGTCAGCTAGACTCAACAGCATAAACATTTATATGGGGTCCCAAATGCATGAGTGTACGATGTTCCAAACATGGGGGGATTCTCATAAAAAGTTTTAAAGAAGAGATCACACATTTTTCTCTCACTAGTAAATGTGACTATAAATCAGAAAACTAAATAAAACTTAAGGCTCACCGAGTGCAGCGCCTTGGCTCGGTGTCAACATGCCTATGACCCAGCTCTCCAGCAGTGCCTGCTTTCTCTCTGCAAATAAGTTTTCCTACACAATGTAGTTGTAAAGTGCAAATAAATACAAGACCTAGGCACTGTTTGGATTCAATGTTTCCTCTTGGAACCAATGCCTTACAGATTATGACATGTAGCACACAGAAAATGGGATTAGAAAGGGTGATGTGGCCAAAGGGTTGTCCTCGGGCTGTAGAAGGCAGGGAAACCCTTCATTATTCTTCCTCTCAGACTGAGGACGCTCATGATAGCTACGTGTCACCTCTAATGTCATCGTCTCCCTCTCAGGCTTTGTCTCCCTGTCTCTCTCTTTCCCTCATTGTCTTTTCCCCCAATCCCCCCTCCTTTCTCTCCATGGCTTCCAGGACCAAAGAAAGGAAGAAGAGTCTAAGACTGGATCCCCCAATCCCTAATGAATTAATAACCGTGCCCAACCCCAATGCATGCCAAAAGGACTTTCCAATCCCAAAGAGAGCATTAGGAATTGTTAATAAGATGTACATTAAAAGTTAAAGCACTGGGCTTTTTATTATTGTTATTTCATATGAAATCTGCTGAAATATTTAGTTTTAAGGGGTGGTTAAATAAGTTTTACACAAATCAATGTTAATATTGGTTAACTTTTAAAATATTATAAGAAAAGTTATACTAGAAATACTGTTTCTATCTAACAAAGGTAGACAATAAACTATCCACACAGCTTTGGCATAGCAGAATTCTTGAGTTTATTGCTTTTTCTGTTACATAGAGAAATAAAACTAAATGATGCTATATGAAATCACACCCAAATCTCTTAAATTAGTAAACAAGTGGTCTTTACCACAAGGTAGCCCAAGACATCTTTAGGATAGCTTTCTTAGGAAAAAGTTAAATAGCAAGTCTTTTGTGTGTGTGTGTGCATGTATGCGTGTGTTTAATTTTATCTCTGTTCTTAAGATTTTCAGACCACAGATATAATGGGAAAGACAGGAGAATAAAATATGAAGTGAACTAACACTTAAAATAATTTCAGAAATTCATAGAAACAATATCAGGTAGTCATGGTTCCCAGTCAAAGACAGTTTGTCTACGAGACACTGCTTGTTCCTATGCACGACCATCACCCATCAACAGACCTCCTACCTGGATGTTTAAGGTGTGTGCTTCTGGTAAACAAAGGTGCCATGGCCCCACAGATTGGGACTCACAAGAATAGACTCTTAAGCAATGAGACTTGACAAAAATAGACAGTGTGAATAGTCAGTCAGCAAACTTCATTCCAACGTTCCTTCTGAAGCATCCATTCATATTGCTTATCTAGTTTGGAAGACAGAACACACATGTGAAGAAATCTAATGATCAACTAAGAAAACAGCAAAAAGTCCAACCAAGCAGATTCAGCAGATTCATTCTCTCTCTCTCTCTCTCTCTCTCTCTCTCTCTCTCTCTCTCTTTCTCTCTCTCTCTCTCTGTGTGTGTGTGTGTCTGTGTGTCTGAGTGTGTGGGCACACACACATTTGACCTATTGTTTATAGTATCTTTGAGCAATAGAGTAAATGAGTGTATTTAATTGGTAAATAACATGACTGAAATAATTTTGTTAGTCATCTGAGCAGACACAAAGTAAAATCACCCCCACCAGACACTATGCTTGTAAAAGCAAACCTATCAGTTATAATACTGTGACAAAAAAATTCACACAATTTAAAGCAAAGTCTTCTCAATTTTAATCAGAGTTTTCCATTTGTTCTGGATATTTTATGGTGCTGGAGGTAGAACCCAGGACCTTCCATAAATGAATCTTAGCCCTTATTGTGGAGTTTTTAAAAAGTGAAATATATTTAAAGTACCTCCTATAGCTTAAATCAAGGGATGAAATATGCATATATTTATTCCCAAGACATCTGTAAGTCTGGTTTTGAAATCAAAATAAGTAGAAGAAAAAGTTTTAGGTAATCCCCAAAATATAAATTCATGTATTCATTTATTCGTCAATACTTAGAGGGAATGGCTGTATTAGTAAAAGATGAGCATGTGCCCACACCCAACAATCCTCCTTCTCAATCTTTGCGGATGCTGGGCATCTTTACACAGCTATGAAAATGTCAAGAGCGGACTTGGTGTTGTGTCATGGGCATCAACACTGCTCCTTTTAAGATTCGTTATCTGCACTCACTCTACCATTACTTCCACCACTGACTTGATGGAATAGTCTAGAGAAGTTATCAAAGCCATGCAAATGTCAACATATGAATGAAGCTGGTTCTCATCACACAAAAGCAATAATAACCTATTTGAGATAAAAGTCCGTCAACCACATGACCATCTCATCATGCCAAAACCACCATTACGAGAACTGAGGACACACCTCCAAATGTTGATACCAGAAATTATAGATGTCAGTCACTATGAAAGAGAGCTAGCCAACAAATGAGTGGTTCCCAAATTATTTTTTCTCTAGGCCACTTATGGAAACTTACACACACACACACACACACACACACACACTCACACACACCTACACTACAGTAGTCAATCATGGCAACTAAAATGTATCAAACATACATAAGCTTGTAAATGGGCATTATTTTTGCAAAGGAAGCTATGTCTAGGTACCAGTAGCTGACCACAAAACAGGAAAGCAACAGCAACACTGTAAGCCATAAGCCCATCATTTTCCTCTTCCTGGAATTAGAAATCAAATCACCATATTCATGAGTAGCTCTAAAACTATGCCTTATATTTTTGTGCTATGTAGACAAAACCATGATTAAGTGAATTAAGAAATTGTGTCCTACTGTCTAAGATTTTCCTAAGAGGAGATTCTCTAAATGACAAGGAAACTGAGTGTATTACACATCCTCAAATTTAAAGACTATAAAATTATGTACAAAGCAATGACGTCCCCAGATAGTTAAAGGGTCACTCCAGAGAGCATATCTGAAATTCCTATAACAAATGACCTTAAAAGTTTCCAAAAATCCTGAGAGGTACTGAGAATTTTTTGTTGGTTTTTTTTTTTCCTCTCCCCTTTGCAACAGAATGAGGGAATGAGAGGGAATGAAGCGTTTTTCTTGGACACTGAGGATAATTATAACTAATAATCTCCTTCTCCTTGGAGCAACATTCGTTGACGTTCCTTCATTTTAGGGTGGCTGGCTGACACAATTCAAATATAATTACTCCTCTTGCATGATAAACTCCAGCACCGTGAGCAAATACGGTATGTCTCATTGTCAAGGATGGCTAGACAGCAGCGATGTGATAGAGACCTTTCAAGCCCCGCTGTAGCCCCCGCCTTTGAAATCTGTGTGAGATGACAAAACTGACTTTCATTTCCCTTGGACTTTCTCAAGGTCTCCTTATTAAGAAAAAAAAAACCCCAAGACCCATAAATTTAATCTACCGCCTGCCAATCACAATGTCTTCTGCTGTCAGATCCTCATGATACAGGACCACAAAATTTAAATGTTATTGTTTCATACAAGAAGAAGCTGTTGCTTAGGACTACCCCAAGCAGTCATGTGACAATTGGGACACTTCTTTGTTTTCTTCCTCCACCACTGAACAATAGCAAGTTCTACAAAGGAGTAATGGATAGATCAAAAGTAGACAGGATGACACAATAAACTCCAAAGTAGACTGTTTCTCCTAGCTATCTCATGAGACACCTGCGTGATGAGTGAACGCTTATTTTTTTTAACATATATTTATTTCAGATTGATGGTGTTACTTGACTCTCAAGTGACTGCTACTTGAATAATCACTAGACTGACTTCCACCAACTTTTGAAAAGGAAATTATATTAATAATGTTAATATTATACAGATGTGAGTTTGAGTTTTGGGAAGAAAATAAGCCTTGAAATTTAAATGGAAAACTTTCTACATGGCCTCCCAGCCACAAAGAGCAGTATTTTATTAATATGGTACATTCTGTGTGTTTCTTTTTTCTATAGGTTCTAATTGATAGCTTCGGTTAAGTTCCTTTCCATGAACGGTCATATATATATATATATATATATATACATATATATATATATATATATCAACTTGACACCACTTTAATTATAATTGAATTATAATGAATTTTAACATATAATTTTACTTATTATTTACTAGGACAATGTTTTCATACTGAACTTTTCAGTTCTAGAAATTTCTGGGAAAAAGAGAAGTCTTTGTTCAGAATATACAGCAGTATAAATGAAAATACTGCATTACTCTATACATACCTTAAACATCTACAGGGCAATTGCAGATGGCTAAGTCGTTCTCCTTGACATTCTAAAAATTCTATAAAGCTACCATGAACTGGTTTTCAGTTTCTGACAATGTGTGGCTGACAGGAAGAGAAGTTAGCTCAGCACATCAGCTGGCTATATTTCATCATGAAATAAAACAATTGGAATCTAAATGAAATGATACCAGGCCATAAACAGGAGCTTCATTTGCTCCACACTGGTCAGAAAACCTCCCCTAGGGTTTGCTTCTAGAATGGTCAGAGTTCTATTACACACATCATCTGGGAAAGGTCTCTTCTGAAGCCGTGCAGAAATGCCAAATAAATATGACTAATATCAGTGCATCCAAAGATATAGCAAATAAAACGGAGGCTTTGACCATTTCACCTGCCACAGTTGTCTGGTTGCTGTTTAGGAAATTCTAGCTGTCAGCCAGGTGTATTTAGCCAAAACAAAGAAATAACCCAACAAACATATTCTAGAGAACTGACCCACAACAACCCAGAAAACTGAGGTCAAAGTGCAATGCAGAGAGTGACAATTTCTTCACCTGTGACATGGTTAATCTCTGAAGTAAAGTCTAACAATGGTCAGAAAATCCTTTGCATTTCTCCGTGGGCTTGTATGTCACCATCCAGCACAGGTCGCGCAGTCACATCAACAGCCTCAGCAGCTTCCACGATGTTGCCAAGGCTTTCACCCTTTCTAGCTCGACTTTCCCTTGCCCTCGGAGACAGAGCTCTGCCATGCTGAAAGCACTACACCATTGGCCTCCCTGTGAACACTCATCTGAATCAGTATTTATCTCCTGAATACAGTTATACTTAGAGCTGTTAGGAACAATATGCAAAGTAATTTAGAAAGGAAAATCAAATAAATGTACCAGGCTACCAGAGGAACTTCAACAACATACTTGCTTGAACATTGTTTTTCAAAGTTTAATAAAATCAGAGTCTTTACTTGAAGCTGTGATTTGAGCTCTTTGTCCCTTTCTTATTATTCCAAACAAGTCCCTCTACCTCTAAGCTGCCCATGTAGCTTAGCTTTAACTCCTAATGAGCCCCAACTTCATGCCACTGACCTACTATGCATAAAAAGTAAAAAATTCAGGAGTTTGAACTAAAGAGAATGGGTTATGTAAGTGCAGCCCAAGTCCAAAAATAAAATAAAACAAACAAAACATAGACAGGTGACTGGGAGATGTGCACTCAGTGTGCCATCTTGACTCCACTCAAAGGCTGAGATTCCTCTCCGTGCATATTTAAATATACATCAGCTCAGAGAAAGTTACACAATGTTTCCGTCAGCAGAAGATGTGGCACTTAGAGCAAGCATCAGGAAAATAAAAACTACAGACAAAATAGGCTGGATTTGCATATATCACTTGAAATTAGGCAATGTTGCAGCGCATTGGAGACTCGTATGCATTGCATGTCAGCGGAGCTCCTTTTCTTTCCCCCCAAGGTGACACTGGTGCTTGTCTTACCAAATATGATGCAGCTGACAAGTGTTTTCATGTAAGGAAGATATATGCCTCCCATCACCTTGTCAAGCTGAGTGAAGGCGAACTCCAGCACAGCCTTTCACAAGTGATTAGATGGTCGGCATCATTAAAAGTCATAAAGTTAGACTGCAGCGGTGTGCCATGCATACATATGAACTCATCGAGGCGGCCTCCTTGAAGCAGGTGAGAGCTATCAACTTTGCCTCTGACCCAGTCATAAATTCTTGGCTGAGCTCTCTTGCTCTTAGCATATCTTTGAAATTACACTCAACAGTCATGCTGCCTTGGCCAGCCCCATTGTCTCCAGCTTTCCTGGCCAAACCCCTAACCACTGGAGGTCCAAACATCTGATTTTGGTTCACTAACACAAAGAAAACAACCAATTGGTATTATTTATTCTTTCACAGAACTTTCAAAATTAATTTTCAAAGTGCTTTAAAAACTTGTCAACCAGCCTACTTTAAATTTTCCTTAAAAGGCCGCAAGGAAAAAAGGGAGGGGGTATTATTTAACTATCCCACAAAATAAAGGAATTAGGCACAAGACTTGAAATGACACTGCCAAGAGTCTGAATGGTTTTGTCTAATTAGACAATCAAAACAGAGTTCAAATTCTTATGTTATAATGGCCTACAATCTCCACAATCTAACACACTAATATTTAGGAAAAAATAATCTGATTTCCTATAAATTTGATTTTTAAATGACCATGGCAATATACATGTAAAACTTGGAAAACATAATATTTGATCTTGAAATTCTACTTTTAAGACTCAGTCCTAAAGAATGAGTTCAGGGTATGGGTAGACATGCATGCATAAGATGGTCAATGCGTCATTATTTATAATTAATAATTATAAATACACTAAGTGGCCAAAAGAGGGAGAATCATTGAGATTTTTTTGGGTTAACTATTATAAATTCAAACATATTCCAGAGACGGGGGAAATACCAATGGTGTCATGTTTGTAAGACAAGGGAAATGTAATATTTAAGGATGCCAACCGTACTAAGCATGTAAATATAGAGGAAATGACTATAAAATACAACAGGATGCCAGCACACATTCATGTGAGTGTTTGAGGATTTATTTGCTTTCTGATTCTCCATTTTTGGCATGTACGGATTTTCCTAATTTTCTGCAATGAGCGTCATTTCTTTTTTATGATCAGAGGAAAATGGAATACTGACGTTCCTCTGTGGATACAGAAAGTAGTGCTCACATTTCACAAAGCCCTTGCAAGTCACCTCAACATAGAGTATCCAATATTAAGTACTCCAAAGGCTTCTGAAAACCTTTTACAAGCCACTCAGAGCCCTGCTGTATATGGGAGCTGTCTCACGATGAGCCATTGTTGTGGCACATGAGTTTTTGAGATCCTGTGCCTGAATGGATTTTGATGGACAAGGGTGCCTTTCCTAGAGTGATTTTATTCCCCTGTGAAGGGTCTAATGGCTGTCCACCCAGTAAAGAGGATGGCATAGAGTGACAAGTCAGGTGACAGTGAATGTGTGACTTCAATATCATGTTTTCCAGTTGTAATAAAAACAACATCTAGCACTTCACTAATTAAGAAGAACCTTCTGTCGGGCGTGGTGGCACACACCTTTATTCCCAGCACTCGGGAGGCAGAGACAGGAGGATTTCTGAGTTCGAGGCCAGCCTGGTCTACAGAGTGAGTTTCAGGACAGCCAGGACTACACAGAGAAACCCTGTCTCAAAAAACAAAAAACAAAAAAGAAACAAAAAAAAAAGAAGAACCCTTCTTAGGTTAATCAACTTGACACTAATGGATTCATTTTGGCCTTTACAAGGGTTGTCTGAGAGATTAAGAATTAATTCAGACTTGGCTGGGATGGAGTTCAGTTGCTAGAATGTTTGCCTTGCACGGTGTGAAACCTTGCGTAAAAGCAGTCAGCCGTGGTAGTGCATAGCTACAGAAGCTGAGGCAGGACGATACAAACGTAAATCTAGCCTTAAGGAGATAGGAGTGTGATGGCTGTTCCTGGTGGTCAACTTGACTACATCTGGAATGAACTGCAATCCAGAAATGGAGGGCACACCTGTGATCCAGATCTCGAAGCTGGAAGATACAGGCTTCTGACCCGGGTCTTGACCTGGAGATCTTGAGGCACATTGGCCATGAAAAATTTAGGCCCAGGAAAGGTAGTAAGTACTTGCCTTTAATCCCAGGAGACTGAAGCAAACATATCTCTGAGGTCAAGGTCTGCCTGAGACAAAGCAAGTTTGAGATCCAGGCGTGGTGGTACACACCTTTGATCTAGGCCATACCTTCTGCTGCAGGCCTACATAAGAGGGAAGAGTTTCTTCGACTGCTTGCACTTGCTTGCCAGGACACCTGTTGAAGCCTACTTCTTCAGGACTCCAGCTTCCATAGAAGACCAGGTGAAACAGCTAACCTCATGGGAAACAGCTGACCTCATGGGACTGAGCAACTACTTTTCGGCTTCCCATTCACAGCTGCCCATTGTTGGGCAAGTTGGACTGCAGACTGTAAGTCATTACAACAAATTATCTTAATATATAGAGACATGACATTAGTTCTGTGACTCTAGAGAACCCTAATACCGTGAGTTTCGGATCAATATGAGCTACATCGTGAGACTGTCTCAACAAAAAGACAAGAGCAGGCTGCATGTATTCCTGCATGAACGCTTTAGTCACATTTTCTATTGTTAGAGTTGACTAGCACTCTAACAAGACCCATGCTGGCACATATATTAATACAATAGAAAACATTGTAACTACCAAGCAGAATGTCTGTATAGAGAAGATTGAGTCTTCATTCTTCCCTTGGATCTACTCTTCCAGTGAATTCTCATCATCACGTAGAACAGACTGTTTTCTGCTTGGTGCTCTCTGTGGGTGAAATGTGTGAAATATTTGAGCATATCAAATAGAGAGCTAAGAAAAACTTCTAGAAGAGATTAAAGTATCCCCACACACTAAAGAAGAACAAGAGAAGGAGGGGGAGAAAGGGATTAAGATAGCGGCAAAGGAAGCTAAAGAGTTTCAGAAGAGACAAAAAGGTCCAACACCCTTTGTGACAGAGCCAGCTGCACCTACCAAAGAAGGCAGGCTGGTTCTGCTCGAATAAATTCTGCACTGAGTTCTCTCCTAGTGGAGACAAGGATTCAGAAACCGCACAGATTTGGGACCAGTTCTCATTTAGTCCCAATACTTGAACAATCTGCATTGAAAACCAAGAGTGCTCTAATGAGCATTCAACTTTGGAGAAGTGTAGGTGAGAGTATTGCAGTCCCATCATTTCTTTTCCTCGGTCCCTCCTGTTCCCCCTATTCCTTATTTTTAAATAGAATGTTGCAATACAGCCCCTAATAAGATCTGGTGAAACTGGCTTTAATGCCTCTTTTTCCTATTCACTCATTTTTAATTTGGGAACTAAGAAGGAGTAAAATCAATGTTGCAAGGCTTCAGTACAAACATATAAATATAAAATTTTTAGATAATAAGATGAAGTCTCCCAAAATTCCAGTGACCAATGGAGCTCATTAGTCTGAACAAAAACTCAATTTGCTTTCATCTCCATAGTATTTTTCTTATTTAAAAATCAACAGATGTTTAAGGCAGAAACATAGTTAAGCAAAAATAAGCCAGAGAACTGGGTGCGGCAGCACAGGCCTTTAACCCCATCATCTGGAGGCCGAGGCCTGAGGGCTATGTGAGTTTGAGGCCAGTCTACTTCACATGGTGAGTTCCAGCACAGCCAGAACTAGAGAGAGTTCTCCAAGACCAAAGCATCTCTAGAAGCTAAAATACAAAATAAAATACAATAAGATAAAATAGAGAAAACAAATATTTTCCCCATAGCACCAGAGAATAAATGTTATAATGACTCTGTTATTCTTTTTAATCTTTGTCATAAAGAAGTAACTTAAAATGTCTCTGTGCACTTCACCATATGTGCTTTCTGTAATTTGTTCAATTATTCTCAATTGTTCTGCAGTTACAGGTGATTTTTTTCCCACATTATTAACTTCCAATAAAATACTTGAAAATAAATTCAACACACATGTAATCTTTTAAATAAATTAAAAACTGTATCATCATTGAGCACGAAGAACCAGAAGCTTTGATTCCTTTGCAATATCTGAGTTATCCTCCATAAGTTTTGTTGCAATTTACAATCCCAAGAACAATCAATGTTTGTAAAAATGTCTTTTGACATACTCCCGTTTATCTTCTTTTTGTTTGTAAATAATAGGTTAGGTATGGGGAAGTGTATATTAAAATTGAAACTATTTCTCTCTATCTAGAAAGTATTTCTGCTGGTTTTCTCAAACCCTCAAAGACACCGTGCACCTGCGGGGCAGAAGTGCAACCTGGGGAATTGGTCACTGAGACCTGTCTGTGTGTGTCCTCACCACTCATTTACTGTGTGCAAACTAGGAAAAGGGTGAAGGGTCACAATGGGCAAACTCCACCCTCAAATCTATTACAGTCACAGGTCCCCACATGTGTGTAAGGATAACTTTGAAGAAGTGCACATATATACAGTGAACATCATATTTGCTTCAAATAATTGCTCATTAAAGCAGAAACCACCTTTAGCCACTATATCCATTCATTTAATCTGAATGAAGCACAAAGAAATATATTTTGGATTTACTAAGTGACTGGACTCTCAGAACCGTATTTTCTGTACTATTCTGAATAAGTGGAGAAATCTAACAAGGGTTACTGTGTGATGTGCATAGACAGTACCAACCAACTCAGGGAAGGTAAGATGCTAAGAAGTGAAAGCAGACTCATCACTCAGGTAATATCATAAAACTCTTATGTCCCCAGGGCTAGGCTTCTAAGTGATAAAACGTGTCAAAGAATGAGTGAGTGCTGCATGTCAAGGTTTAAAATCATAGGAGAGGGAATTTGGAGAAAATAACCACTGAAAAACTGATGAAAAGACAGAGCGTTAGATATTTCCCAACCTTGTCAAGAGTAGGAGAGCTATTCTATGAGGGTAGATTTCCTAACCTGAAATGTGCCGTGCCCCATGCTATGGTTTCATTCTGCTGCCCTCTGGGAAGATGTTCTGGTAGCGTTGATCTGTAGTTACAGAGGCAGAGAGGTCACTGAGCAGGTGTCCCCATTCTGTCTGCCCAGAAGGTTAAGCCTTTGGATACTCAAGGTTTGCACATGGCTCCACTGTCAATGCTGCCCCTGGGTGACTTCTCTGTCACTTCCAAGTCACAAAGGTAAAAGGAAAAACTAAATTTCTACTTGCAATGAATAAGGATCTTTCAGGAGCTCGGACGATTGAATACCCCATGAGGATTTATAGCATGTAAATCTTATTACCCAGAGCATAGATACGAATTGTCTTTACCAACCAAAGACCTTCAAGATGTTAAATAGGACACTCAAATGGGTTTGGAAGACCCTTGCCACCAACAGGACTGTTTCACACGGAGAAGACTTGTTTACTAAACATGTATTATTAAGAGTAAACTAACTTTTCTGAATCTTCTGGGGGTTGATTAAAACCTTTCGTTTGGATGTTTCTGAGACACTACAGAGACTTGCTCCATGTGGATTAAATCTATAAAGACCACCGAGGTCTACAACAGAAAACACTGTTGCTCCTCATCCTGGGTCAGGGGATGAGTAATGAACACTAAGCCTTACAGAAGTCTGCCTGTCTGCATCTTTCCCCTCTTGAGCTTCACTCAAGGCTGATGTCCCCTTTCAAGGTGGAAAACCATTCATGTTCTGTAGATGTGAACCTGCAAGCAAGTTTTACCCAAATTTTACCACAATAAAGATACGTTTAAAAATTGAGTAAATGATTGTATTCATCTGTGGATATTAAGATTATATCTTCAGTACCATGGGGCCAATCTTCTAAAGCAGACTTCCAATGCAAACAAGCAAACAATCAAATCTATGATCCAAATTGTGTGATAGAGAGGGAGCTCATTGAAATGAATCTTATAGAGAATGGTGACTATTTATTGTAACTATGGTCCAGCCTTTTTTTTCCAGGTACAAACATTGTCACCCAGGAAATGAGTTGTCTATGGAGAAAGTTGTTTGTTGAGGGACATTGACAGTTTTACCTTTCCAAACTGTTTCATAAAAATACCCTCCCAACCCTGATGTATAAACTTCTGGTGTCTTCGGAAAGTCAGTTGTGTTGGATGGTGTTTTGCTGGGGCAAACCTGTAAAGGAATATTTTCCTGACGTGGACACAGGTGAAAGGATGTTTGCTAAAGCAAACACGCGAAAGGCTGCATGATGTTAAGAAGGACCCAACAGATGGTGGATGCCACTGGATGGTATTGGTACACCTTACCATTGTTTGTTGGTTATTGTTTGTCGGGACTCCAGAGAGAGAAACACAACAAAATGCTTCTGGTGGTGTGCTAGCGGCTTCCTTCCACTTCTGCAGACCTCGGCCAATTGGCAGAATGACATCAACTGATACAATATCATGTGTAGTTTTGCTAAGACAGACTCACATGTGAAGGCAAGACACATGGTAAGGCAAGACCCGTGGAGGACACGTGATGTTTGGAGGGAGTATAAATAGGACTCAGTGGGACTGTGAGAGGGGCTTGCTCGCATAGCTAGCTTTGCAACACTTCTTGGTCTCATGTCTTTGCCATTGGCTGATCCTCACTTTGTTGAGAGAGGCACTTCTCTTGGTGTCACTGCTGGTCCTAATCCACCTAGATGTTTCTGGTAGGTCCTGCTAAGTAAGGCTGCTGATTCAGGTTTGCTATCCTGACACTACTGAACAAGATTGCTGATATATTCATAGAGTGGATTGAGCTGCTGCTGCTGCTTCCTGTGAACTGAACTACTGATTTCCTGACAACACAGATGGGATTTTCTCCAAATAACAATTTCTAAACAAGGCCACTTCCCTTGCATCCTAATAACCTTTCTTTTCCACTACTTCTGGTGGGTGGTGGGCTAGAAGGGAGGTTAAGCATTTAAGAACCATTATTAAAAATAGGGTAAGGAAAAATAAAAAGCCTTCATTTGATTAAATAATAAGAGCGTTAACTTAGCAATGCAGAATTTGTGTTAAGCATGTGTGACTCTTCCTTGAAAGCACCTCCTGAAGCCTCAAGAAATAACTCAGACTACAAAGGTGGTCGTTCTTGGTTGCACTGTTCAAATGCCTCTGCTTCTCCGAGAATTTTGTTCCATGACAAGTCTACTCTGTGGGTACCAGCATTCATACTTAATAGCTATCAGTTTGGCAGATTCTCCCCACTGAGATCCATTTCAAGTAGTCTTGAGTATGTTAAAGTGAAAGACACTCTTTAGGAAAAAGAGGTGGCTCATTGAGTTAAGTGCTTGCTGACCAAGCATGAAGACCTCAGCTCTGACTCCCAGCACCCATGTAACACCCTAAGCAACCAGACTGGAGAGTAAACCCAACACTTAAGAGAGTAGACAGCTTCCACAGATGGCTGAAGCTTGGTTCCCAGCACCCAAGTTGGGTTGCCCACAGCCACCTATAAGAACGGATACTTCTGGTCAGTCAGTGAGCTCCTGGTTCAGTGAGATACTTTATCTTAAAAAAAAAAAAAAGAAGCTGCGAAATGATTCAAAATGTCAGCCTTTGATTTCTATACCAATGAGCATACATGTGCACATGAAAAAGCACATATACAAACATGTACACACAGAAAAAAATAAAGTACAAGATGTACATCTCCTGCAGTCTTTATTATAAGGACTCCAAAATCTCTAGTGAAAAGTGCTCTTTGTGGAGGCCAAAGAGTTTTTATCTTTAAGTCATTCTCATACTTACAATTGTGGTATAAGCCTACTGGCCCATAGCTGGTGACATTTGCCAAGGCCCGTCTGTCAGTAAAGTCCTCTTCAGCTAACTTTGGATGTCAGCTAACAATACTTGTAGCAAGAAAGCTCCTGAGACACAGCACAAATAAAATGGAATCTATACTCTTAAGCAAAATTGATTCCTACCGAATACCCAATTGTGCCTGAAAATAATGCATGCTATTTAAAGAGAGCTTGCAACATTTCAGGAATGCCAAACACTGGTAAACAGCTCAGAACCACGTGTGTAAAGAGGCAATTAATTGCTGAGTAATGAAAACCAGGTTCTCTGGGTTATTTTTTTCTACTAAGTGACTCCACGGTGATCTTTGCCAAACTCAGAAGAGCATGAGCAGTTCTCTCACCATGGGACAGTTCTGAGTGACATCTTACTCCAGAACCCCATATCCTGCTCACCTCTCCACCATTAGCCAAGGGACACATGCTCTGACAATGAACTGCACTGTGCAGAGCTGTGATGACCCCCTAGCACTGAGTTTGAAGAGTGCCTCTGTCACAAAGCCCGATCAACAGGTCGATCAACAGGTCTTGCTATTCCCTCCCTCGTTTACCTTCCCTCTGCAAACTGATTCTCACGACAGGCTCCTGCTGTCATTTGAGGGAAAGGCTCAGGACAGAAGCTCTTTTCACTTCAAGAATCTTGTAAAATGTATCCAAAACAGTCCTCAAATCATGAATGATTAGATTCCTGATAATTATAGAAACTCCAAGAACAACAGGGGCATTGTTTCTACAAAGCAAAGTCAAGACGGCCATAGCCACCTTCTAGGAGTCTTTGCCTGTCCTCTGCTAGTCTCAGCACAGCAATTCATATGCTTTGTCTGTCACCAAAACTTGTGATTAGTACAATTCTATTTTGCTTAGATCATTCTCTATAGAGCAGAGAAGTCTCAGATATCCAGATACTAATTGTAGGCCCTCACGTCACCCCCTCAGATGCTCAGGTAACAACCTGTCCCACTGTTCCCTGCACTCTCTCTCATACCTTTCACTGCCATCATGTCTCCAGTTCTGCCTCTCTCCACAGCAAAAGCACCACTCCACTCCTCCATCTTTCCCTCCTCTCCATCACACATTCATTCCTCGTGGAGGTGCTCACTGGTCCCGAGCTTCCGCTGGAGCCCGGGGCAGGGCGGTCTTCACTTTTGGTAATTTTAATCTCTATCATAGTATTGAACATCTGAAAGTTGCATGCAATAACACCAGTGGGATAACATGTGCTTAATAAATAAAGAGAAGGGAGAAGGGAGAGAAAAGAGAGGAAGAGAGAGGGTGGAGAAAGAGGGAGAATGCCAGGAAGCAAGGAAGAGAGGAAGGAACAGAGGGGGAGAGTAAAGGGTAGGAAAAGAGAGGGAAGAAATTGTTTTCTCTCGTGGAAACACAATGCTTCTTTTCTGGTTTTGGTTAGTTGGGTGGGTGGGTGTTCTTTTGTTTGTAGCTGCTTGTATCCTAATGCTAATTATGTTCCCCCAAAAACCTGTTTGCACAAGACTCTCTGCACTTAGCTTCCGGGAACCTGCCCTCAGTTGGTTCTGATTGGTACAACAGCAAGTAGTTGCGGAGGACAGACAGAGGTGGGATTTTAGGATTTCCTGGGCTTGGGAGTGGAAGAGGGGGAGGAGGAGATCCACTACGTTTTAGGAGAGTGTGGACAGAGGAGAGAGACAGAGGCCACCATGGGGTAGAGAAGCAAGGATTCTGGCTCAAGAAAGTGTGGGCCAGAGGGTTGCACAAATGGGGAACATAGAATTAGCAAGTAGTAACCAGGGATTAACAGCATGGAGGCTAGGCAGTTGTCTAGCTGTTGTGCTGTTTAAGGCATATTAAAATATAAAGTGTGTGTGTATGTGTGTGTGTGTTTCATTCAGGATCATAAGCCATTGAGGTAAACCTGTCACCAGGATTTATTAATGAATTAATTATTACAACATTTAGTTTGGGGATTTTTTTTGTTTTGATTTTGTTTGTCCCCTAAATCCACCTACAAATAAAAGAATTTATCTCTAGCTTACAAACCATAATAAGAATCAGATACTTGATTGTTTTGTTTTGTTTGTTTGTTTGGTTTTTGGTTTTTGAGACAGAGTTTCTCTGCATAGCCCTGGCTGTCCTGGAACTCACTCTGTAGACCAGGTTGGCCTTGAACTCAGAAATCTGCCTGCCTCTGCCTCCCGAGTGCTGGGATTAAAGGCGTGGGCCACCATGCCTGGCTGACCCAAAAAATGAAATCAACAATTCTGTCAAACTTCCTTCTCAACTACTCTTGTAATTTACAGACTTTTGAAAAAGCTGCTCTCCAAAGCTACTGCAGCCTCCCAATTCACAAGTATTCTTTGATTCCCACTTCTCCTTCCTCCTGAGTCACACACCTAGGCTTCCCACTTTAGGGACCCTGAGATGGCAAGTTAATAATTAACAACGTCTCCTCTTCACTCTTGACCCAACCTAGAAATGATATTCTCAAAACCACCTACAATTCAAGGATATTAATTTCTTCCACTTTGAGCAGGAGTTGCAAATTTAAATGTCAAGTAGGAAGGTCCTGCAAGTGAGGAGGGACTGAAATCTGGAGAATAAAGTTCAGCTTCACACCCCTGGCTGCTTCATGCCCAGACCCTGTATATCCAGATCACCCACACTTTGAAGGGAAATTCTTTTCTTATCTCTATTTCCATATGAGGAATTCATCTACACTTAAAGATTGTAAAGTAATTTATTTTAGGCTAAATGTGTTCATTTGAGTCTCAAGGTCTCAATGCTAAAATATTCTTCCTATGATGTTTTAAAACTTCTCTTTACATATAAAGGAAGAAAGACTGGAGTGACATAATGGTTAAGAGAGCTTGTTGCTTTTGCAGAGGACTTGGGTTCGGTTCTCATATCTTACATGGAGGTTCACAGCTATAATTCCAGGGCACCCAACACTTCTGGCCTTCACAAGCACCAGGCATGTACATAATGTGTGTATGTGTATGTGTGTGTGTGTGTGTGTGTGTGTGTGTGTGTGTGTGTGTGCTCACGCAGTCAAGACATCCATCCATACATAAAAATACATTAAATAATTTTTTTAAAAGCTATACAGGAAGCTGATGCAGCAGTTTCCAAGGATGACTAATATCTCCACTAAGTGGGAGGCGATGAGCTGTCTAAGCCATGACATTTCACAGTCAACAAGGAGTAGATTACAGAACATGAAAACGGAAGAAGTACGGATGCTACTGTTTCACTGTCCGAAACATCTCTTACCCTTTTGCTTCTCTTTGCTCACTGCAACCAAACCACATATTCATCTAGACTGTGGATCTTTAGAGCCTCATGCTTGATCTCTTCCAGAACACCTTGCCTTCTCTTTTCAATTCTCTATTGCCTAGAAAACTTTTCTTCTTTGTTCAGCTTAAGCCTAGTCTGAGCATCATTCTCAAACCCTGCCAGTGCCTCGCCTAAGCTATGTCCATCTCTAGCCAAGTGACAACATGGAACAACGAAACCTCTCCCAACTGAAGAACACACTCAGGAGTGGAGAGATGTCCTGGCAGCATGTATTGCTCTTACAGGGAGCCCATGATCAGTTCCCAGCACCCATGCTCAATGACTCTCACTCACCTGTAACCCCAGTTCCAGGGAATCTGATGCCCTCAGTTGGCCTCCATAGGCATGTATGCCCATATTCACACAGGCATAGAGAGAAACAAACACATACTCATAATTTAAACATAAAAATAAACCCTTAAAATAAAATAAATAATAGTCTTATCTATAGAGTTGCAATATAATAGTGGAATAGATGAGTGCCTATGGAATAGACAAGTTGCCAGACACTGTGGTAGGCAATAGGGACACAAGCATAAAAATATACAGTTCAATGACTATAAATGTTTAATAAAGACTTGATTCAAGTTAGCATCACTAGAGGGCATGTGACCACCAGTTGGAAAACTACAGCACTTTCTGTCCTAATTATTACCAATTTTAAAAAACAGTAATTTCTTCCTTTTTATATACATTTGTTTTTATTTTATATTTATATGAATGGGTCTTCTACCTGTATTGTTTTCCTGTGTATATGTCTGTGAACTGGTGAGGGTGCCTGGTGCCCAGGAAAGCTAGAAGAGGATTTCAGATCTCTAGAACAAGCATTACTAATGGTTGTGAAACATCACAATTGTGCTGGAGTTTGAACTTGGGTTCTCTGGAAGGGCAGCCATCCCCCGACAATCAGTGATTCCTGAGATGATGGACACATAAGGAACTGGGCAATCTCATAAACTAATTCAATATTCTTCTCAACATAAGTAAACTTTATCAAGTATAATTTAAAAACCCTACTAAAATAAATTTTGTATGAACATTAAAATAGCATTTCACTAAAAACATAAATACAGAGAATTATTCTGCATAGATAGTTAAAATTGTTCCCATATATGTGCAAATAGTATGGCTGAAAATGGAACAAAATAAAAATAATTGTGTGGATGGAATTCATGGGATTCTTTTTTAAATTAGAGTATCTTATACATTCTGAATGTCCCTAAGAGGCTAATGTCCCTAATGTCACTAATTTATTATAATCAGTGAAAATCTCTATGGGAATCATATTGTCAGCTCTTCCCACCAGAGTGATGGGAACAAGATGACAGATTGTTGGATTCCAAAACTTCCTTCCTTCACAAAAAAAATAATGAATAAACAACTCCATGTGGGTGAGGACCACTGTAGGAGCACTCCGGAGTATAATAACAATGTTAGAAAAGAGCCATAGAGCAGACAGATAAAGATTGCTGCACAGAAAACTGTAGTAAACAGTGTGTTTGTGTCAGCCCATTCTGCAGTTGACCAGCTGGCATCTAAAGGAGTCCCTTTAGCATGGCCTCACTCTGGGTGGAAGGAAGAACAGTAAGACTATAACATCCCTTATCACTACCATGAATGCTGCATAGCTTCAAAGTTCCTTAGAACTCAGTTGATAGGAGTTCATGTTACTGTACTCCCCTGACTAAGGAGAAGCTATAGTGCCCCATCTAGAAAACACACTATGATGCTTGTTCACACTCCACAAGAACCATAGCTGCATGTTCCATGTTCAGTGGAAAGGCGCTACTGCTGCACCTCCAGCTTAGAGGGAACACTACTGTCCTCTTCTCTGACGAATGCTGCTGATACGTCTGGCTTCACCTGAGGTGGAGCCCACTTCTCAACACCAGATCAGAGGCGTCACCTCCCTTTCATACATACATGTGTGTCACTTAGTGAGCACCTATGCCTTGCACACCAGGACCATATTGCAGCAAGTATGGCTGTGTTCCTTCTCCAAACACCTCACTCATGCCATGCAGTTTCTCTGAAAACTCTGAAAAAGAGAAATTACTCATCACACATCTTGCCATCCCTGTAGATCTATAAGAAAGCTGACAAATGCCAAAGGGGCACAGTAATTCCACAGTAACTGAACTATACTAAATCATTCAAAATGAGCATTGTAAGAGAACCCATAAACTAAATAACAGCATAATGGACAGCCACTGTGTGCAGAGACCACTGCGGTGACCCACAGAATTCTCTCAACCCACAGGCATGACAACAGACAAGGAAAACCATATGGGGGTGAGTGGTAATGGAGGAGGGCATAGCCTGAGCTTCACCTGAGATCCAGTCATCACTGCTTCTGCCCTCCCTCCATCTATAGTAGTCTTTGTGGATGCTAGAGTATGTAAGAGGTGGCAGGTTAGCTATGGACTGTGACTTTAGTCAGTAATGCTGATTTCATGATTTGTCACTATGCTGAGTGACAAACTTCAGTGATGTGGATTCTTTTGAGTCATCCACACTCCTATACATAAAACTTCATCTGTGTTGACATTAGTAAGCCAGTATACATCCATAAACTGAGCTTAGATGGGGTTGTTTCTTTGTTCTGTCAATATTCTATCTTAGGTGAATATTTTTTTTTCTGTCTCCCAAAAAGGAAACTAATTTGAAGCTGAACAATATAATGAGACTGATAACAATATAATGAGAAGGCAGGAAGGGGGCATAAAAAGAGGGAGGGAGGGAGGGAGGGAGGGAGGAAGGAAGGAAGGAAGGAAGGAAGGAAGGAAGGAAGGAAGGAAGGAAGGAAGGAAAAATTAATGGAGAAAGGGAAGCCAAGGAGGAAAGATTAACAGAGAGAGAGATGCCATTTAAAATGACCCAATGATAGAAGAAATGCATAAAATATGAATAACAATAAAGCCTACAGGACCTATGGAACTCTATCAAGAGAACTGATACAATATAAAATTGCAAGAAGGAAATATGGTAGAGAGAATCTAATAGGTTGTTTAAAGAAGTAATCGTTGAAAACCCTCCAAATTCTAAGAGGAGACTATATATGCAGATTCATGAAGCTCAAAGATCCCTGAAGAAGTGGAACTCAAAAGGGGTTTCAACAGCACACAATACAACCAAAGTCTCATAAAGGGTTGTACCAGCACACAGTATGACCAAATTGCCAAAAAACCCAGAGACTATTTTGAAACCAACAATAAAAGAGTAACCTTCATATACAAGAGGAAAACAATAATGCTATTCACAGATTTATTAGCCCAAAAGATTAAGAACACATAGTCAAGTAAAATGGCACAAAGAATTTTGTATTTACCATCCTCAACCTTTAAGTAGTATGGAGATATGGAGGGTTTTTTCCCCCCCAGACAAGCAAAAACTGAAGGAATTTGTTGGAACTGAACAAGATTTTTTTCACATAGTTCTTCAAAGTAAAATGAAATTTTCCTCAGTAAAAATGTGTTGCAAAAGTATATGAAAACATTAGTCAACATATAAAGACAGAAATGGTGCTTTACAAAGTAGTGTTGCCTTAGAAAGGTGGCATATAAACTATTAATGCTCCTAATATAAAATGCATAAATAAGCTGTTATGGTGGCACACAGCTTTAGTCCAATCATTTGGTTGGTAGAGAAATGGGAGGATATTTATTAATTCAGGGCCAGCCTAATCTACATAGCAAACTCCAGGACAACCAGGACTACATAGAAAGACCCTGTCTCAAAAAAACAAAAACCAAAAAAAAGATAAAAATTTGATAATTCGTAAATAATAAACAAATAAACAACAAATAAGCAAACTCTGACAGTGTAATATTAAAACTCTAGCATGCTTTCTTATGTTGATGTTTATTGTTATTGTAAGAAAGAACCAAGCTGAAGTCATTTGAATAAAGCTTCCATTTTGAATAGGGTTCAAATAAAGTGTAAGTTCTCAAAACCTCACTTGCTTGGCAGAAAGAGACATGTACATGGGTAACTGACATCTCGGCTGGTAAGTTGAGGCATGAATGCTAGAAATTGCCTTGCCGCCATTGAATAATCCACCAATGGGAACAGAGTAAGTGTACCACAAAGACATGTCCCTAACTATCCCCTATCCCTAAATCATGATTTGTGGGAAAAACTTGGCACAGATGTTTGTGGTGTTGAAGCTTAAAATCTCTGTGACATTCTGGTTCAGGTCTGTACTGTGGTCCTAATCGATCAGTAGTGGTCTGAGTATAGGAAGTATTTGTCAGCTGCCTAAATAATTAATAAGATGAATGTCTGAAGACACAGTCAACTCCTGAGTCTGTGCCCTTGTCCCTGACTGGTCAGTTTTTGATGCCTAATTCAACAAAGTTCTTGCTTTGCTTGACTCGTATGATTGTTTGGGTCCTTTTGGATTTTCGGGCCCCAACATTATCAACTTACAATAAAGGTTATAAACAAAATATATTTTACACAAAGCTCACCTAATCAGAAAGAAAAATACATAATAAACAAATTATAGAAATTTTTAATACAATTTTTTAAAAATTGAGTAATAATGAAAGAAAATGAGAATAAGTGTAAGACAAATAGAAAATTCCTCATACAATGGAGCCATAACTGCTCACTTATTAGTAATTACCTTACATATAAATAGATAGGGATCAGAAAAGAAGAGACTGGGAGATATTTAAAAAGGCAAAACCCATCAATATGCTGTATACAAGAAACTCATTTCAGAAGTACTAACATAAAAATGAGAAGTCAGAACAAATTTCTGCAAATGGAACCAAAGGACACTATTCCCGTTCAAACCTAATCTAAATCTAAAACTGTATCTAGACATGTAGATCACTCTAGAATGACAAAGAGCCAACCTAGTAGAAACACATAATATATATATATTCGAGCCAAGTTATTTAACTATATAAGGCAAGTATTTCCAGAACTGAAGGCAAAATTAGGTAGTAGTATAATAATGGGAGTTCAATATTGTGCTTATAATGACACATACATAGCAAAATCATCAATAGGACAAAATAGCAGCCTACAGACTGGAAAAAGATCTTCACCCACTCTACATCTGACAGAGGACTAATACCCAAATTGTATAAAGAATTCAATAAATTAGACACTAACAAGCCAATTACCCAATTAAAAAACAGCATACAGAGCTAAACAGGAAATTTTCAACAGAGTACCCTCTAATGGCCAAGGAGCACTTAAATAAATGTTCAATGTCCTTATCCATCAGGGAACTGCAAATCAAAATGACACTGAGATTCTGTTTTACACCCACCAGAATGTCTAAGATCAAAACCTAAAGTGATAGCAAGGATGTGGAGCAAGGGGAACACTCCTCCATTGCTGGTGGGAGTGGAATCTTGTACAGCCACTTTGGAAATCGGCTTGGCAGTTTCTCAGAAAGTTTCCCAGCCAAACCACTCAAAAGACTCTCCACTGTGCCACAAGGATGCTTCCTCAACTATGTTAATAGCAGATTTATTCATAATAGTCAGAAACTAGAAACAACATAGATGTCCCTCAACTGAAGAATGGATAAAGAAAATGTAATACATCTACATGATGAAATAATATTCAGCTATTAAAGACAAAGATATCATAAAATTTGCAGGTAAATGGATGGAACTAGAAAAAATTATACTAAGTGAGAGAACCCAGACCCAGAAAGATGTATGTACTCCCTTAAGAGTATTAGCTATAAAGAACAGGATAACCATGCTACAATCCACAGACCCAAAGAAACTAAGCAATAAGGGAGATCTAAGGGAAGAAGCATGAATCTCACTCAGAAAGAGAAACAAAACAGACATCTGGGGTGCGGAAAAGAGGGTGGGAAAGGGGCTAAGGAGAGGAACAAGCATGGGGATTAGGTGTAGGGAGAGGTGGGATGGGAGAGGGCAGGAAAAAAGATTAGAAATCGATGGGGAGGGGCATCTCTGGGACTATCTGGAGAACTGGGCAAGGGATGCTCTGGGACTCTATGGGGGTGATACTAGTTGAGACACCTAGGAGTGGGGAATATGGAGACTGAAGTAGCCACCTCCTGTACCTAGGTGGGACTTCCATTAGAGTGAGGAGACACTAAACCACACACAAAGCCTTCGACCCAAAATTTATTCTACCTAAAAGATGTTATAGGGATTAAGATGGAGCAGAGATTGAGGGAATGGCCAACCAATGACTGCCCGAACTTTCGACCCACCCATGAGAGAGATCCAATCCCTGACACTATTAATGATGCTCTGCTATGCTTGCAGACAGAACCCTAGCATAACTGTCTCCTGAGAGGCTTCACCCAGCAGTTGATGGGAACATATGCAGAAGCTCACAGCCAAACATCATGGGGAGTCCTACGGAAGACTGGAAGATAGAAGTGAGTGAGTTGGGGGGTCAAGGATACCACAAGAAGACCCACAACTAACCTGGGACCATGGGGGATTCAGAGACTGAATCACCAACCAAAAAGCATGCAAGAGCTGAACCTAGCCCTCCCCTTTCCCCCCGACCCCAACACATTTGTACCAGATGTGTAGCTTGATCTTCATGTGGGTCCCCTAACAATTGGAGCAGGAGCTATCTCTGACTCTGTTGCCTGCCATTGGATCCCCTTCCCTTACCTGGACTGCCTGGTTGGGCCTCAGTGGGAGAGGATGAGCTTGGGCCTCCTGCAATTTGATTTCCAGGATGGATGGGTACTTGTCTTATTTAGGGTTTCACTACTGTGAACAGACACCATGACTAAGGCAACTCTTCTAAGGACAACATTTAATTGGGGCTGGCTTACAAGTTCAGAAGTTCTGTCCATTATCATCAAGGTGGGAGCATGATTGTGTCCAGTAGACATTGTTCAGGAGGAGCTGAGAGTTCTACATCGTTATCTGAAGGCTATTAAGAGAAGACTGGGGCTGGTGAGATGGCTCAGTGGGTAAGAGAACCCGACTGCTCTTCTGAAGGTCCAGAGTTCAAATCCCAGCAACTACATGGTGGCTCACAACCATCCATAACAAGATCTGACTCCCTTTTCTGTAGTGTCTGAGAACAGCTACAGTGTACTTACATATAATAAATAAATAAATAAATAAATAAATAAATAAATAAAATTACATAAAGCTTAAAAAAAAAGAGAGAGAGAGAAGACTGGTCCCCATATAGTTGGGAGGAAAGTCTTATTGCCCACCCCCACAGTGACACACTTCTTCCAGCAAGGCCACACCTCCTAATAGTGCCACTCCATGGGCCAAGCATACTCAAACTACCACAGTACAGAAGGGGGGGCTTCTTCTTCTTTGAGGAAAGAGAGAGGAGGTAACAGAAGAAGGGACTTATGAGGACGGAACTGTGAGGAGAGGAGGGCAAAGGGCTGGTACCAGGATGTAAAGGGAATAAATAAATAAATAAATGAAAATAACATTTGAAATGAAAATTAATAGTTCAATATTGTACTCATAATGACACATATATGCAAAATTGGTAGAGAAACAGGCTAACTTGAAGGACAGCAAAGACAATGTAGATGTGACTCATAAAGATCTCTACTCAACAGTGAAGAAAATACATTCTTCTTAACGCACAGGTGGAATGTGTTCTAATGCAAATCCCACCAACTGCCCAAGAAAACCATTACAAATTTAAGATTATTGGGTTAGGTGTGTAACCCAGTGGCAGAGTCCATACCCTGAATTCAAGCTCCAGTACTTCAAAGAGAAGAAGAGGAGGAAATGAGGTGGAAGGGGCAAGAGGGTAGGGGAGAGAGAGAGACAGAGAGAGACAGAGAGAGGAGAAAGGGATGAGAGAGGGAGGGGAGAGGAGGAGAGAGGAGGGGAAGAGGGGGAAGAGAGGGGGAGGGTGGAGGGGAGGGAAGAGGGTCACTGCTGCTCCCAAAGGTCTTTTCCAAACAAATGGAGTGAAATATAGAAGTTAAAAATCAATACCAATACGAAAATGGGAAAATGTTCATATATAAGTAAACTAAACAACATATCAAAAAGGAAGAAATCAACAGAGAATTTTAAAAATATCTTGAGACAAATGCAGGAACCCAGCACAGGAAAACCTATACAGTATGGCATAGTCAGTGACAAAAGGAATAGTACAGTGGCAAATGCTATGTCAAAGGAAAGAGGATCCCAAACACACAACCTACCTTTACATACCAGGAAACAGGGAAAGAAAATGCTAATGGTACCAGATGTAAGGAAACAAAGGAATTGGAGGTCATGATAGGACCTGAGGTTTGATATTCAATGTATATCTGAGCATATGTAACATCCCCTTATAATTAAAAACTCAACAAAATGCAGGCTCTTACCTCAACACAATGATGATAATGATGTCAAGCCCACCAGCACATGATATTTAACAGGGCAAATATTATTTTAACATTCCTTTTAAGATTTAGTGCAAAGGAACAAAGGTAACCCTTGCCATTTCTTGAAACACAGTACATCCTATCCAGAGAAATTAAGCAAGAAGAAATAAAGAAGAAACAGGAAAATCCACATTGAAAAGGAGAAAGTAAATTTGTTTACTAACATGATCACCTGTGATCAAATAGAAAAACTTATATTCAAAAAAAAATTATCAGACTGATAAATTTAGTAAAATTCAGGATGCAAAATCAATGTGCACAAATTAGTATGATTACAATTTTTATCTCTCTCGAAATAGAAGTTAAGACATAACTCATGTAGAACCACAGAAACAAACAAAGTGATCATAAGCAAAAGAACAATATGTGTTTTCCAACTCTGTTACACTGCTACAGTATTGGTCCAGCACGAAGGCAGATACAGAGGCCATTAGAACAGGGTAACTATCCCTGAGACAAGTTGGTGTGCTGTGGTGATTCTCATCAAGCGCTTTAAACACACAGTGGAGAAAAGATGGTCTCTTCAGTAAATGCTGTTGATCTAACTGGATACCCACTTGTTGAAGGATGAATTAGAGTTTGAATTAGAGTTTTATCTTGCACCATATCCTGTGCAAAGTGATCAACAATTCAATATAAGACCTGAAACTGCAAAACTACTAAAAGGAAAAATGAGATTAAATCTCCCTGATTGCTTTAAACAATCATATCTTTTTTTTTCTTTTATCAAAAATAGATTCTTTTTTTTTAATTACATCTTTTCCTCAATTACATTTCCAATGCTATTCCAAAAGTCCCCCATACCCTCCCCCCTACTTCCCTACCCACCCATTCCCATTTTTTTGGCCCTGGCGTTCCCCTGTACTGGGGCATATAAAGTTTGCATGTCCAATGGGCCTCTCTTTCCAGTGATGGCCAACTAGGCCGTCTTTTGATACATATGCAGCTAGAGTCAAAGATTCTTTTCTTATACTACCTATCCGGATTATAGTTTCCCCTTCCTCTAATCCTCCCGCTTCCTCCCCCCTTCCCCTCCTGTACCCAACATCATCTGGTCCCAATCCTTCAAGAAAATCCATTCTATTTTTCCTTCCCAGGGAGATTCGTGTGCCAGCCCCCACCTCAGTTCATTTCTTTATACATAACTTACACGGACTACAGGTTAGTTATTATTTTTAATGGGTAATATCTATATTTATCTTTCTGGTCTGGGTTATCTCGCTCGAGATGATTTTCTTTCTAAAAGTTCCATCCATTTACCTGAAAAGTTCATAATTTCATTTTTAATAGCTGAGTGTAAACATTTATACTCCATTTTGTAAATGTACCATATTTCCTTTATCCATTCTTCGGTTGAGGGACATCTAGTTGACTTCCAGTTTCTGACTACTATGAATAAAGCTGCAGTGAACATGGTTGAACAATTATCCTTGTGGCAGGATGAAGTATCATTTGGGTATATGCCCAAGAGTGGTGTAGCTGCATCTTGAGGTAGACCAATTCCCATCCTGAGAAATTGCCATATCGATTTCCATAGTGGGTGTACAAGTTTGTACTGCCACCAGCAAAGGAGAAGTGTTCCCCTTATTCCACGTCCTCTCTCGCACGAACTGTGATTTTTTGTTATTGATCTTAGCCATTCTGACACGTGTAAGATGGAATCTCAAAGTTGTTTTGATTTGAAATTTCCTGATGGCTAAGGATGCTGAACATTTCTTTAAGTGCTTCTCATTCATCTGAGAATCTGGTGAGAATTTCCTGTTTAGATATGTTCCTCATTTTTAATTGGGTTATTTGGTTCCTTGAGTTCTTTATACATTTTGAATATTAGTCCTCTATCAGATGTGGAGTTAGTAAAAATCTTTTTCCATCCTGTGAGATGCCAATTTGTGCAAGTAACAGTGAACTTTGCTTACAGAAGCTTTTCAGTTTCCTAAGGTTTCATTAATTTATTGTTGATCTTAGTGCCTACACTATCAGTAGTCTGTGTAGAAAATATTCTCTGCCACTGAGTTCAGACTATTCCCCACTGTTCTTCTGTCAGGTTAAGAGCATCTGGTTTTATATTGAGGCCTTTGATCCATTTGGACTTGAGTTTTGTGAAGGGTGATGTGATGGTTTGTATTTGCTTAGCCCAAGGAATTGCACTATTAGGAGGTGTGGCCTTGTTAAAGTAGGTGTGTCACTGTGGGCATGGGCTTTAAAACCCTCATAATAGCTTCCGGGATGCAGACTTCTCCTAGCAGCCTTCAGATGAAGATATAGACCTCTCAGCTCCACCTGCACCATGCCTGCCTGTACACTGCCATGCGCCCACCTTAATGATTATGGACTGAAACTCTGAACCTGTAAGCCAGCCCCAGTTAAATGTTGTCCTTAGAAGAGCTGTTTAGTCATGGTATCTCTTTACAGCAATAAAACCCTAAGACAGGTGATAAATATGGATCTATTTGCATTATTTTACTAGCAGATATCCAGTTTGACCAGCATCATTTGTTGAAGATGCCATATTGTTCCAGTGTATATTTCTGTGTTTTTTATAAAATAAACAAGGCAGGTGTCCATAGGTGTGTAGATTTATGTTTGTGTGTTCAATTCAACTCCAATGATCAATGTGTCTATTTTTATACAAATACCATGTGATTTTTACTATTTTATCTCCATAGCACAACTTGTAATTTGTAATGGTGAAACCTCCAGCAGTTCTTTTACCTATCCTGTGTTTTGTTGTTTGTTGTTGTTGTTGGTGGTGGTGGTTTTGTTTGTTTGTTTTTCATATTAAGTTGTGAATTATTCTCTTAAGGTCTGTGAAGATTTGTGTTAGAATTTTAATAGAGATTGAATTGAACCTGAAGACTTAAGCTATATTATACTATGCTAATCCTACTGATCCATGAACATGGGAGATCTTTCCATCTTCTTATATCTTCTTCAATTTTTTTCTTCAAAAACTTGAAGGTTTTATTATGCAAGGTTTTTATTCATTTTGTTAGAGTTACTTCAGGATATTTTATAATATTTGAGGCTATTGTGAAAGGGGTTGTTTCCCTGGTTTCTTTCTCAGTCTGTTTTTCATTTGTATATAAAAGGGCTACTGATTTTTGTGTTAATCTTGTATCCAACAACTTTGCTGAAAGTACTTATTACCTGTGAGAGTTCTCTGGTGGAATTTTTAAGGTGATTTTTTTTTTGTACAGTATCATATCATATTAAAATAACACTACTTTGACTCCTTCCTTTCAAACTACTATACACTTTATTTCCTTCATTTGTCATATTGCTCTTGTTAAGGCTTCAAGATAAATATTGAATAGATATAAAGAAAGTGCACAACTTTGTCTTGCTCCTAATTTTAGTGGAATTGATTTGAGTTTCTCTCCATTTGATTTGATGTTAGCTATGGGCTTGCTGTTAATTGTGATTATTATGTTTAGGTATGTACCTTGTATCTTTAATCTCCCCAGGACTTTTATCATGAAGAGGCCTTGGATTTTGTTAAAGGCCTTTTCTGAATCTAATAAGGTAATCATGTGTTTTTTTTTTCTTTCGCTTTGTTTATGTTGATTTTCACACATTTAACCATCCTGTGTCTCTGGGATGAAACCTACTTGATCATGGTGAATGTCTTTTTTCTTTGGGTTTGGTTTACACGTATTATATGGAGAATTTTTGCATCTATGTCTATAAGGAAAGCTGGTCTGTAATTCTCTTTCCTTTTACATCATTGTGTGATTTGAGTATCAGGATGACTGTGGCCTCATAAAACAACCTGGACAATATCTCTACTCTGTGTGATAGTTTGAGGAGTATTGGCATTAACTGTTCTTTGAAAGTATGGTAGAATTCTGCACTAAAGCCATCTGGCCCTAGGGTTTTATTTTGTTTGGATTGGTTAGGAGACTCAATTTCATACCCTGAACCTTTTTTCTTGTTAATTGGAATCTTGTTAATTGGAATATTTTCTCTGCCTTTTAGTTAGTTTGGATGAGGGCTTGTATACCTTGTGGATTTTCTTTAAAAAAAAAAAAAGTTTTGTTTCAGAGATTCCTCATATTGTTCTTTGTTTCTATTTTATTTTTTCCAACCCAGAGTTGATTATTGGTTGTAATCTATTCCTCTTGGGTGTGATTACTTCTTTTTTGTTCAGCTTTCAGGTGTGCTGGCTGTTAAGTTGTTAATATCAGATTTCTCCAGCTTTTTAATTAATTAATTAAAATTTTAAATTTCAACCACAGTTTCCCCTCCTTCCTCTCCTCCAAGTCCCTATCACCACCACCACCACCACCACCACCACCATCCCCGACTCCCAATCCTGTGTTTCTCTTCTGAAAAGGGCAGGCCTACCATGGATATCAACCAGTCATGGCATATCAAGTTACAGTAAGACAAGGCACTTCGTGTCCTCTTAAGGCTGGATGAGACAACTCTGTAGGAGGAAAAAGTCTCAAAAAATGGGCAACAGAGTCACAGACAGTCCCTGCCCCAGTGTTAGAAGTTGCACAAGAACACCAAATCACACAATCTAGTTTTTATGTAGGCATGTCGTGCTATCCAATCTTGCTTCTTAGAGCTGCTTTCATTATGTATCATATGTTTTAAATGCTGTGTATTCATTTTTATTGAATTCCAGAAATTCTTTAATTTCTTTATTTCCTGGCACATTTTTCATTCAGTAGAAAGTTGTTCAGTTTCCATGAGTTTGTAAACTTCTTTCTGTTGTTTCTGTTGTTGATGTCCACCTTTAATCTGCGGTAGTCTGATAGGATGCATTTCAAGTATGTGGTCAGTTTTGGAGAAAGTTCCTTGAGGTGCAGAGAAGAAGGGTATTTTGTTGTTGTTGTTGTTTTGAATGAAATACTTTGGAAATATCTCTTAGGTCCATTTTCGTTTGTAACATTTGTTAGCTCCAGTATTTCTCTGTTTAGATTTTGTTTGGATGACCCATTTCTTGGTTAAAGGGGAGTATTGAAGCGCCCCACTGTTTGTGTGTGAGGGTCAATGTGTGATTTAAGCTGAAGTATTGCTTCATTTACAAACTTGGATGGCCTTGTGTTTGGGGTAAAGGTGTTAAGAATTGAAATGTCATCTTGATGTTTTTTTGTTGGATAAGTATGCAATGTCCTTCCCTATCTCTTTTGACTAGTTTGGTTTGAAGTCTACTTTGTTACATATTAAAATAGCTACACCAGCTTATTTCCTAGGTCCATTTTCTTAAAATATTTTTTCCCAAACCTTGAGGCATCATTTCTTTCTCTATCATCTATGTATCTATTTATCTATCGATCTATCATCTTTCTGTCTGTCTTCTATGTATCTATCATTTATCTCTTTATGATATATCACATATATCTAACTTCTAGCTATTATCTATCATCTATCAATCATATCTATCTATCTCTTTATCATCTTCTATCTAGTCAATCTATCTACCATCTATCATCTTTCTATCTTCTATGTATATATCATCTATCTCTTTCTCTATCATCTATCCATCTACCTATCTATTTATCTATCTATCTAATCTAACTTCAGCTATTATTTATCATCTGTCAATCATCTATCAATCTCTTTCTCTATCATCTACCTATCTATCTTTCTGTCTATCTTCGATATATCTATCATCTATCTCTTTATCTATCATCTATCTATCATTTTTCTGTCTATCTTCTATCATCCATCTATCTATTATCATCTATCTATCTATCTATCATTCATCTTTCATCTACTACCTATCTATATGACATTTTTCTCTCCGTTGATAGACATCATGGCTGCTTCATAACTGGACTATTGTGATTGGTACCACGCTCAGCCTGGATGTGCAGCTATATTTAACATTCCGACTTGCATTTCTTGGGGTGTATTATAGCTAGATCAGATGGTAGGCCTGCTTTTAGTTTTTGAAGAACTTCCATACTGATTCCTAGAGTCACTGGACTGATTTCCATCCTCAACAGAAGTGTATAAAAATCCCCCTCCTTTGTATCCTCACCACTACATTGTCAATTTCTTGAGTTATTTCTTAAACTATAGGAGCACTTTCGAGAAAGTTCTTGGCTATGTAAAATGAACTCCAATAGCTGAGAAAATCTTAGCAAGTGGAAAAGTGATTTTGCATCAAAAAACAATCATCTGCCCAACAATGTATCCAGTTAACATAGTGAAGAATTAGCCAATAGAGCTAGAGCAGCATCTTGGACATTTCTGCATCTAATAAATGATCAATATCTAGAGTACAAAAGAACACCAGAACCCTCCTACATAAAGCACACCCACTAAATACACAAATGAAATGAACAGTTCTGAAAAGATTAAATACAAATGGCCAACACACATATGAAAAAAACATATTCAATAGCCTTATTCATCCAAGAAATGCAGTCAAAGTATGTTGAGATTCTACAATAAATACTGGTGAAGATGTGGGGAGAAAGGAACCTCTGCAAGAGCAGTAAATGCTCTTTGTCAATGAACTGTTTCTCCAGGTGCCCCTAAAGGAAACTTTTAAGGCTTGACTCCAGAGTAAAGGTGGTTAACTAGTGTTAAAGTACTTCAGCTGGGTATTGTAAAACTAGGCACAGGAACAGCTACACCACATTACAGACTGACATACACGCATACCAATAGACACAGACTCCCAGCCTGTACTCAGAAGACAAAAAGCAGCTTACGATACTCCAGTGCATCAAGCTACCAGGGCTTAGGTGAATGTGAAGCCCTAGCCTGTTTTATGTGGGAGGTATTACTTTTATTGCATTGTTTTACTCCTTAAGAAGCATTGAACCTGGCTCTCTAAGACTTTTAATTCTCTCCTATTTCACATCAGGGCCCAGGCAAAATGATACTTTTCATTAATCTGGGTGTTTAGTAATCATGTGGCTCCTTCAGTCATGTGTAATCACACATTTGATGAAAAGGAGTCTAATACAACAATACAACCCTTTTGTTAACACCTTCTAGCTAACTTGATTTTGAGAGCAAAACATTTCTCAGGGGTGGTGATATGTAGTTAAATGTTCAATAAGACTGTTCTTACAGACTTTATATTTGATTATGAAGCACAAAGATAAAATGCTTCATTAAATGAATTAAATGAACGAGATCATTGTAGATTCACATAGAGTTACAGGAACACCACACAGAGAACCTTTAACCAAGCATGAACACTTCGCCTCTCTTCCCTCTATTACAGTTGGAGCTGAAATGTCCCCTTAAGACCAGAATGTTATAGGCTTGGTCTCCAGAGTGTTCCCAGGAAGGGGCAGAACCTTTAAGAGGCAGCATTTATGGGAAATCTTTAGGGAATTTGGATATGACCTAAAAGGGGACTGTGGGATTCTGCTTTCAGCTCCCCCATCACACACACACACACACACACACACACACACTATCATTTGTACTGCCCAGTCATGAGGTCAGTGGTTTTCTTTCATCACACCCCTTACCATGATATAGTGCCCTGTTACAGACCAAGGAGCCATGGAGCCAATCAACCATGGGCAGAAACCTTTGAGAGAGTGAGCTAACAAACCTGCCCCCTTTATAAGCTGGTTATCTCAGTTATTTGTTCACAGTGATAGAAACATGCCTAACTTACTCCCAGTGATAGCATTTCACAGTATCACAAGTGATTATTAAGCACAGTGATATTGAAACAGTGCTGAGCCCACCTGTGTCTATGTATGCATTTAATATTACACAATCTTATCATGTGTCAGCTTGTGTATCTATTACTACTACTACTACTAATGCCACAATGCAGAAAAATGAAAAGATTCATATTAAGTGTGTTCGCTAGTTTATGTCAACTTGACAGAGGCTAGACTCATTGGAGAGGAGGGAGCTTCAGGTAAGAAAATGCCTCCATAAGACTCTTTTACCTGGAATAGTTAACGTACCTACAGATTTATTAGGTTGCCCTGTCGTTTCAATGTTTGTTTTCTGTTCTTGGTAGTGGTACTCATTCCCATTTCTCCTGTGTGCCTGCAGATTACTGGAAAAAAATTGTGATTCTGTAGTCAGTTATTTATACTGTTTTGTGGAGTTCATATTTCTTGAGTGTCGGTTTTCCATATTAAAATATATCTGTGAAATTGCAATTTACTGATATTAATCATTAGTTGACTAATATTACTAATCTTGACTTTGAATGAAATATGAAAACTATTTCCACTGAAGTTCATTTACCCTTGCCACTTTCTAAAGATTTATTTTAAATAGTATTTGTTTGGGGTGTGTGCATGTAAGTGCAGGTGCCCACGGTGGTTAGAGGCTTCAGCTCCTCTGGCGGTGGGGCTATCGGAGTCATGTTGGGGTCACCATGTGACCCTCTGACCTGGTACTGGGAACCCAACTTATCTCTTCTAAAAGGCCACCATGCACTCTTGACACTGAGCCACATTTCCAGCCCCACAATCGTTTCATTCTTAGATATAATTAAATATTATAAACTATAATTTAAATATAATTGTTTCACACATCAAATGATATATAAAAAAAATACTACTACCATTAGGAAGTAGAGCCTGGTTCTCACCCTGTTTACTACAGTCTTTGAGTAGAACACTGTGGCAGCTTGAAACTTAGAGACCAAAATTAAGGGAGTACCAATATGCCTCTGGTGGGATGGTCACTCTGGTGGAAGCAGGCTGTCCTTTTTAACATCCGGATGGAGATGTCTGCCTGGCAAAGAACTGAAGGCTGTCTGTGAGGAGTTCCTCTGGTGCGGAGGAAGTGAAGGCTGTCTGTGAGGAGTTCCTCGCGTGCCGAGGAAGTGGAGGCTGTCTGTGAGGAGTTCCTCGCGTGCCGAGGAACTGAAGGCTGTCTGTGAGGAGTTCCTGTCGAGCGGAGGAAGTGAAGCTTCTAGTTTCAAACAAGCCTTCTGACTCAGCTGTTGGTATTGTTTGCTTTCTTCAGACAGGACCTCAGCTTCTTTCACAGGCTGGCCATGAACTCCACATCTCAACGGACCTCCCTGCCTCAGCCTCCCAAGTAGCTGAGAATGCAGGCCTGTACCACCAAACTTAGTCCTTTGATGCAAACTTGACTGACAGGGTGACAATCACCTCATGTGAAAAATCTAAGCCACAATTAATCCAAGCCATTCCTTGATCTCTGGTCTCAGAAATGACATGAGGTAAGAAGTATTAGTTGTTTTAAGTTAGAAATTTCACAGTAAGTTCTTATGCATGACTACATATTAAATACACTAGAAAATCAGTAGAATATGTTCAAACTTCATTGACTAAAATCCCACAGTTTACATTTGTTTTTGTAATTACAACATAGTTCTAAACATAAAAAACAGTAAAACCAAGCCAAGACTAGATCACTGGACTGCCTAAGCTATAAAGGATTGTTTTTAGTTTTGAAGTGCCATAGTAGAAGAGAAGTGAGGCTGTGTGAGCCTCAGGTTTCTCCATCCTGCCCTCTCACAGCCCGCTTCCCCGAGGCTTCAGAGTAGCCCTATTCTGAGCTTGTATTTCAACCAGTGACTGACCTTGATCACACATGAAAAATCTCCAAAACTCTGGGTCATGACAGGCTACAAAATAATTAGCCAATGGCCTAAGTCTGAAATGATTCATTACTAAAATCCATCTGGCAAGTCTTCAAGCTTAGTGTTTGTTCAGTGATCTCATTAAGCATGCAAAAGAATAAGGTAAGAGGTTCTGATTTGTAAGATAAAAATCTATTAAATCACTCCTCCTTTACTAAACCATTTGTTTTCCACAGTGTCTCTGCTCAGCTTTTATATTCTTATCCTCTCTCTCTCTCTCTCTCTCTCTCTCTCTCTCTCTCTCTCTCTCTGTGTGTGTGTGTGTGTGTGTGTGTGTGTGTGTGTGTTTGTATGTGTGCACATTGGTGTGCACATATGTGTGTGTCAAGGTCAGCGGATAACTTCAGGTCTTGGTTCTCATCTTTCCCCTTGTTTGTTTGAGAGTCTTTATGTTGTTGACAACTGTTTGCAGCACGCTAGCTGGCCTGGGAATGTCCAGGGATTCTCCTCTTTAATTCCTCTCTTGTCCTAGGAACATTGTCATTAGAGACATACATTATGTCACCTGTAGTCTCTGCCGATCTGACCTCAGGCCCTCACACTTGTGAAGCAAGCTCGTTATGCTTTCCCCACCACACCGCCCCACCCCTAGCAATCGAGTGCTCTCTTATTAGTCAGTAACAGATTTAAACTGTTTTCTGGATTTGTGAGTCACTTCTGCTGTTGGGACAAAATACTGAGAAAAAATGACTTCTGCGTGGCTATCGCCTCCAAAAATTCTTCTCTGAAGGAGGGAGAATGTTCATGAGACTTGGGAAGTTAATGATATATTTCCCAGGATCAGGATGATCATCAAACTCACAAAACTTTGAAACATCACATATTTTTAAGGTTCACAAGGCTCCTCCTCAAGTCAGTATAAGTTGTGGGTAATTACTGGTGAATAGGAACCTCCTGCAGGCTGTGTAGGAAGCTCCAGGGATGGCAGATGTATACATACAGCTGCCTTTGAGTCACCCACGCTCCTCTAAGCAACCTCAACAAACTCACCATTTCACCAAACTGGGCTTTTATTTCTTTGGTCTGCTGGTAGTGCCCTATACAGGGCAACTAGTCTCTGCTCATATCTCCCCAGGAAAAGTGACATAATATCAACTTAAGAGAAGATGATATTTGTCCTGTGAAGTCAGATGTTTCAGTCCATGATCACTTAGCCTTGTCGCCTTGTCACTTTGGGTGTCTTGCAGTATATTGTGAAGGAGGATGCTGTGCAGGGGGCATTTTTACTTCATGAGAGCCAAGAACTGAAAGAGAAAGGAAGGACACCCTCTAAAGAGCCCAATTTCCATTTACTAGTATCTTTCTAAAAGTTCATCACTCCTTATAGTGAAAGATCCTGACAGAATGTAAAAGGACACAGAAGCCCTGAAATTGGCAAGATAGACGTCAGTGTTAGCAGAACTAGCTTCACTGATTTAGAAAAATAGAGGTGCACAATGCTCTGGCCACTCCTGTGTCTGCCAATGTTTTGACCGTTCCTTGACCCATGTGTGTGCCCACTGATGAAGCCCATTGCCAGGTGTTTGTGATATTGGTTGCTGAGAAAGAGTCAGAAAATCTCCCCAGCAACCACAGCCCGGCCAATCCTGAGTTGCTACACCTGCACCAGACTCTTTCCTTATACCCCTCCCATACCCATTTCTTGAGAATAGACATTGTTTAGATCTGGAAATCCCCTACTCTCCCCCTTCTCCTTTGCCCCTTGAGGGCCTATAATAACTGGGACCTCTTTCCCCTCGAGGTCGACTCCTCTACCACTGCGTGGGATATGAGTCGTCCCCAGAGCTCTGGCTTTCCCCGAATAAAGCCTCATGTGGTTTGCAACAAGCTCGGTCTATCATGAGTTCTTGGGTGTCCGCTATTGTCCTGAGGCCTGAGCGAGGGGCTCCTTTCGGAGTCTTTCAATAGCAGACTAAGGACCAAGTTTTTAATACAAGGGCTGTAGGGGAAATAGTCAAGATCCAAACTGTAACCCTGAGCATAAATATATAATCTTTAAAATGTATATCATTAGTTTATATAACAGATATATCAGACATTGACAGCTACAGATTTTTTTTTTTTAAAAACTGACAGTGTATTTGGTAGGGGGATGTGGCAATCTAGGGAGACTTGGATTTAGTCTTTGTACTGATGGTTATTAGTAAAATAGAAACAGATTACAGGAATTGCTGAGTCCTGCATGGCCATGTGGAAGGGAAGGCATGACACAGTTCCTGTCCCTGGAGCAGAGCTAGCAGGGCATGGGTCTCCACAAGCGCTGAGGTTGTTGTGGGTATGGGACTTGTTTGTATAATAATGTACATAGTTTACTTTATGTTCCTCCTTTGGGAAATATTCTCCCTGCCAGGCAAGGTTAATGACTCCATGATAATTAGAAACAGCATGAATTCAGGAGGAGGTCTTGTGTTCCTCAGCAAAAATGACAAATTCCGTGACTTTCAGGACATCCCTTAAAGCTGTGGGAAAGAACTCTGAAAACAGTTTGAGAATATATAATTATCAGCTGGGCACTGATGGCGGATGCCTTTAGTCAATTGGGAGGCAGAGGCAGGTGAATTCCTGAGTTCATGGTCAGCCTGGGATAAAGGTAGTTTAAGCCCAGGCCTGGTGGGGATCCCACCCAGCTAGCTTATTGTCTGTGCTTACAAAAGCAAGCAAATCTCTGAATTCATTTGCTGCATTAAAAGAAAAAGAAAGAAAAAAATGCTGTCTTCTTCTGAGAATCAAGGGGCTAAGGTCATAAAATGCTGATTCGTGAGACACTTGAAAGACAATCTGGAGTAAATGACTGCATTGTTAGGGAAATAAAAGACTGGGCTTTGGTCAGCAAGAGAGAGCTACTCAGAGAGAACTGTTTGGAGAGTGAACAAAGCTCAGGGACTAGACAAGGCTGCCCACTTTCTCCCTACCTATTCAATATAGTACTTGAAGCCTTAGCAAGAGCAATTCGACAACAAAAGGAAATCAGGGGAATACAAATTGGAAAGGAAGAAGTCAATATATCACTATTTGCAGATGATATGATAGTATATATAAGTGACCCTAAAAATTCCACCAGAGAACTCCTAAGCCTGATAAACAGCTTCAGTGCAGTAGCTGAATATAAAATTAACTCAAACAAATCAGTGGCCTTTCTCTACACAAAGGATAAACAAGCTGAGAAAGAAATTAGGGAAACAAAACCCTTCACAATAGTCACAAATAATAGACAATACCTTGGTGTGACTCTAACTAAGGAAGTGAAAGATCTGTATGATAAGAACTTCAAGTCCCAGGAATGTAGGGATGGTTTAATATACAGAAATCCATCAACATCAGAAGTCAAAATATCATTATTTGAAGATGATATGATAGTATATATAAGTGACCCTAAAAATTCCACCAGAGAACTCCTAAACCTTATAAACAGCTTCAGTGCAGTAGCTAGATATAAAATTAACTCAAATCAGTGGCCTTTCTCTACACATTGTATACACAGGCTGAGAAAATTATTAGGGAAACAACACCCTTCTCAATAGTCACAAATAATAGAAAATACCTTGGCATGACTCTAACTAAGGAAGAGAAAGATCTGTATGATAAGAACTTCAAGTCTCTGAAGAAAGAAATTGAAGAAGATCTCAGAAGATGGAAAGATCTCCCATGCTCATGAATTGGCAGGATTAATATAGTAAAAATGGCTATCTTGCCAAAAGCAATCTACAGATTCAATGCAATCCCCATCAAAATTTCAACTCAATTCTTCACTGAGTTAGAAAGGGCAATTTGCAAATTCATCTGGAATAACAAAAAACCTAGGATAGCAAAAACTATTCTCAACGATAAAAGAACCTCTGGTGGAATCACCATGCCTGACCTAAAGCTGTACTAATTGTGATAAAAACTGCATGGTACTGGTACAGTGATAGACAGGTAGATCAATGGAATAGAATTGAAGACCCAGAAATTAACCCACACAGCTATGGTCACTTGACCTTTGCCAAAGGAGCTAAAACCATCCAGTAGAAAGAAGACAGCATCTTCAACAAATGGTGCTGGGTCAATTGGAGGTTAGCATGTAGAAGAGAGTGAATTGATCCATTGTTATCTCCTTGTATAAAGCTCAAGTCTAAGTTAATGAAGGAACTCCACATAAAACCAGAGACTCTGAAACTTATAGAGGAGAAAGTGGGGAAAAGCCTCAAAGATATAGGCACAGGGGAAATTTTTCTGAACAGAACAGCAATGGCTTGTGCTGTAAGATCAAGAATCAACAAATGGGACCTTATGAAACTGCAAAGCTTCTGTAAAGCAAAAGACACCATCAATAAGACAAAAAGGCCACCAACAGATTGGGAAAGGATTTTTCCAATCCTAAATCAGATAGGGGACTAATATCCTATATATATATATATATATATATATATATATATATATATATATATATATATATATGGAACTCAAGAAGACGGACTCCAGAAAAATCAAATAAACCTATCGAAAAATGGGGTAGAGAGCTAAACAAAGAATTCTCAACTGAGGAATAACAAATGGCTGAGAAGCACCTGAAAAAAATGTTCAACATCCTTAATCATCAGGGAAATGCAAATCAAAACAACCCTGAGATTCCACCTCACACCAGTCAGAATGGCTAAGATCAAAAATTCGTGTGACAGCAGATGCTGGTGAGGATGTGGAGAAAGAGGAAGACTCCTCCATTGCTGGTGGGATTGCAAGCTTATACACCCACTCTAGAAATCAGTCTGGTGGTTCCTCAGAAAATTGGACATAGTACTGCCAGAGGATCCAGCAATACCTCTCCTGGGCATATATCCAGAAGATGTTCCAACTGGTAATAAGGACACATGCTCCACTATGTTCATAGCAGCCTTATTTATTATAGCTAGAAGCTGGAAAGAACCCAGATGTCCCTCAAGAGAGGAATGGATACAGAAAATGTGGTACATTTATACATTAGAGTACTACTCAGCTATTAAAAACAATGAATTTATGAAATTCCTAGGCAAATGGATGGATCTGGAGGATATCATCCTGAGTGAGGGAACCTAATCACAAAAGACCACACATGATATGTACTCACTGATAAGTGGATATTAGCCCAGAAACTTAGAATACCCAAGATACAATTTGTAAAACACATGAAACTCAAGAAGAAGGAAGACCAAATTGTGGGTACTTCACCCCTTCTTAGAATGGGAACAAAACACCCATGGAAGGAGTTACAGAGACAAAGTTCAGAGCTGAGACTGAAGGAGGGACCATCCAGAGACTGCCCCACTTGGGGATACACCCCATAAAAAAAACACCAAACCCATACACTAGGCAGATGCCAACAAGAGCATGCTGACAGGAGCCTGATATAGCTGTCTACTGCAAGGCTCTGCCAGTACCTGGCAAATACAGAAGTGGGTGCTCACGGTCATTCATTGGACAGAGCACAAGGTCCCAATCATGGATCCAGAGAAATACCCAGGGAGCTGAAGGGGACTGAAGCCCCAGAGAGGGAACATCAATATGAACTAACCAGTACCCCCAGAGCTCCTTGGTACTATACCACCAATCAAAGAATGTGGAAGTGGAACTTGTGGCTGTAGCTATATATGTAGCAGAGGATGGCCTAGTTGGTCATCAATGGGAGGAAAGGCCCTTGGTCCTGTGAAGGCTCTGTGCCCCAGTATAGGGGAATTCCAGAACCAGGAATGGGAGTGGATAGCTTGGGGAGCAGGGGGAGTGGGGAGTGGATAGGGGATTTTCGGAGGGGAAACTAGGAAATTTACATTTGAAATGTAAATAAAGAAAATATCTAATTAAAAAAAGAAAGTATATTCGTTAACAGCATTTACATAAAGATAAGACAATAAGATGTTCAAGCACTTTCTTATCTTAATAAGTGTGTTGTTTTGGGGGGGGAGAAAGCTTGTAGAAAAGCTGTCCTGTTGAACAGTCAGAAAGCTTCAGGCACAAGTGAGGAAGTCCATGAATACCACATATATTTTTGAGAAGACACCTTGTTGGATGTGCTTAGGATTCAAATGTTCTGTGGCCTCAAGTTTTCAGCATTTACCCTTCTTTTTTAAACCCAAATAAAAGTTCCATAAATCCAACTCAAAACTTTGTTTATAGAAGCAAATTCTTTCATTTTTAAGCTTGTTGTAAGCAACCTTGTCTAAACAATATTAAGATGTGTGTGTGTGTGTGTGTGTGTGTGGTATGTGTGTGTGGTGTGTGGTTTGTGGTATGTGTTTGTGGTGTGTGGTGTATGTTGGTGTGGTATATGTTTGTATGCATGGTATGTGTGTGCTATGTGTGTGTAGTGTGTAGTGTGTGTGTGTGTGTGTGTGTGTGTGTGGTGCTACATGTTTCTTTGCAAACTTTAGAGAAATAACTTAAGAGCCAGTAAGATCCTATACATTCCCACTGTAAAAGCACCAAGGCCTGGTTCCTGGCAATGCCTATTCCCATCCTTTGGTATGTCTCATCTTCTCAATTAGCACTCCTCTCTCCACTCCTGGGCTGAAGGTCTATGTTACAAATACCTTTCAGTAACATCTTGGATTCTGCTTTATGCTGCTTCATCTGACAATTGTTCTTAGTGGTGAAGGCAAAACCTAGTTTTGCCTGAATCATGGTTTTAATGGACAATGGAACTCTTTGGAGTAGGGAGAAGAGGAGTTATACACCTCTGTACTTATCGGTACCTTAATTGTCCTTCAATAAAGTAGTAGTTCCTTTCTCTAGCTCCTCCAATGAGGGCCCTGTGTTCCATCCAATAGCTGACTGTGAGCATCCACTTCTGTGTTTGCCAGGCACTTGCATAGCCTCACAAGAGACAGCTATATCAGGGTCCTTTCAGAAAAAAAAAATTGCTGCATATGCAATAGTGTCTGCTTTTGGTGGTTGATTATGGGATGGATCCCCAGGTGGGGCAGTCTTTGAATGGTCCATCCTTCCGTCTCAGCTCCAAACTTTATCTCTGTAACTCTTTCCATGGGTATTTTGTTCCCATTCTAAGAAGGGGTGAAGTACCCACAATTTGGTCTTCCTTCTTCTTGAGTTTCATGTGTTTTACAAATTGTATCTTGGGTATTCTAAGTTTCTGGGCTAATATCCACTTATCAGTGAGTACATATCATGTGTGGTCTTTTGTGATTGGGTTTCCCTCACTCAGGATGATATCCTCCAGATCCATCCATTTGCCTAGGAATTTCATAAATTCATTGTTTTTAATAGCTGAGTAGTACTCTAATGTATAAATGTACCACATTTTCTGTATCCATTCCTCTCTTGAGGGACATCTGGGTTCTTTCCAGCTTCTAGCTATAATAAATAAGGCTGCTATGAACATAGTGGAGCATGTGTCCTTATTACCAGTTGGAACATCTTCTGGATATATGCCCAGGAGAGGTATTGCTGGATCCTCTGGCAGTACTATGTCCAATTTTCTGAGGAACCGCCAGACTGATTTCCAGAGTGGTTGTACAAGCTTGTAATCCCACCAACAATGGAGGAGTAGCAACCCTATAGGTGAAACAACAATACGAACTAACCAGTACCCCTTTGAGCTCGTATCTCTTGCTGCATATGTAGCAGAAGATGGCCTAGTCGGCCATCATTGGGAAGAGAGGCCCTTTGTTCTTGCAAACTTTATATGCCCCAGTACAGGGGAACACCAGGACCAAGAAGTGGGAGTGGGTGGATAGGGGAGCAGGGTGGGGAGAGGGTCTAAGGGGCTTTGGGAATAGCATTTGAAATGTAAATGAAGAAAAAACCTAGAAAAAATGCAAAAAGTTTAAAAAATATATAGTGGTTCCTAAACTTAAGTGTGTAGCAGAATTACTTGAAAGTATTGTCAAAACATGTTTCCAGAACAAACCCTAGGGTTTCTGCTGTGGTGTTTCTGTGGTGAGAACTGTGGATTTGCACTTCCAGCAAGGTCTCATGTATTGCTGATGCTAATTTCCTCCAGTTAACAGTAAGGTCCATTGGTATCCCTATGGTGTGAACTCAGTTGGAGAGCAAGGAGATACAGCAAGGACAATAGCTAAGGAAACAAAGATTGACAAGCTACTTTGCATGAGCTATGGTATACATATTACATGTCCTCACAATGACTCCTGTGTTGAATGTCTTCAGTTGCTGGATACAATCACTGAGAGGTGATTATATCATGTGTGCTGGTCAATGATTTAATCTACTGATGGGTTCAAAATCTGAATTGATTGGAAGGTGGTAGAACAACGGTGAGGTACATTCTGGGAACACAGATTTCTGGGGTAACCTTTGGTGGCCTGCTAGGGCCTGAAACTTTTGAAATCATGATTCAAAATAAGTCTTTCTTCCTTTTAATTTGTATTTCTCAGGTGCTCTTGATACAGAGATTAAAAAGTCTGACTAACAGAGTTTGAGGCAAAGCAGGAATATGTTTTTGTTGTTGAGAAAGAGGAAGTAAGGAGGAGGAAATGCTGGAAGAGAAGCTTAAAAAGCAAGACAGCCTGAGGCTCTATCTGATCCTGAGGGGTCAGATAGAGATCAAGGCAGTTATTGAAATATATGTGGTAGAAAGTCTAGGGAACTTTGAAAAAGGTTTTCTTCTGTATTTGCCAAATACTTAAAATATATAAATTCACTCATTTAAAAATATTTTTTATAACCACACAAGCTTTCACATGAGGAAGCTGTGAAACTGAGAAGCTGAGAAACTCGGTTATGTTCACTTCTGGGGCAGGTTGAAGCTGCTCCACACAGAAACAGCACATTTGGGATGGAGACATGGCAGTGCACTGTCATGAGTTGACCAATAAAATTTGTTGCATGTGCCTTCCCCTTCCCTTCAGTGGCCTTAAAGAAAGTTTGGGTTGGCACAGGATGGAAAATTGGAAGTTTAAGTAAGTACTGCCTCGTTCCCAGGCAGTTAAAGAGACCTCGGATAACTTTAGGATTACTTTTTTAAAAAATAAAAAATCTGATATTTTTTTGTGTTTATTCTTCAGGCTTCCCTTCTAATAAGCATAGTATACACATCCCATCACAACTTATAGAATATTTTTTCTGTGTTCTAATAAATCCACTGGCCGTTATTAAGAGGCAGCAGTTACTTAAAGGTTAATTTGGTTTTGGCCCCCAGATGAAGACTAATGTTCTCAGTACATTAGGAAGAGAGGAGGAAACAATGTGTTCCCACACTCAGTTTGCTATGATATCTGAGTAAAACCAGGGCAGGGCATTTAAAGTTCCAACAGAGTCACAAGAAGCCAATTAGATACTGAACATCTGACCATCAGTTTCCTGTCAGGACCTCGGTCCCAGATTTAGGAGTTTAAACAAATTTTTATTCTTATCCCATTTGTTCATAAGAGGCTAAAATTGTGAGAGGCAAAGGGAAGGGAAGTGGAGGGACGGGAGGAGAAGAAAGAACACTTAAGATCAATAAGCCTGCTTCCATCCCACTGACCTTGGCTGGCCTAGAGGTCTCCATTGCTGTATTGTTCTATAAACTTCTTGACACGACTAGTTTGGAACATGATTGAACCTCAGAGAAAGAAATAATCAGTTATAATTTTCAACTGGAACTGATGGTGCTCTTGAAGCTGGTGATAGCTAGAACTGTGATGTGTGTTCTTTTAAATCATCTTTTTCACCATGGCCTTAACTGTGAAAAGTAAGAGATTAAGCAGGAAAAACTTCAATGTTAGGGATGGAGAATTAAACTCCTCTTGCTTTCAGGATCCAGCCAGACCGTCTTGTGGTACTTCAGCAATTAGTTTAGTATTGTTGCAGTTACAGAGAGAGCTGAGGGTAAAACACTGGCTGAGAACACCAAAATCTTTCAAAAATGGAGTCCTGACCAGTCTTACAGAATGGGGAGTGCCTCACATAGCTGCTGAAGCAAAGCCCTCTTCTGCTCCTGGCATGCCCATGGTTCTTCCTGGTTCTTCCAATTCCCAAGGTGCTCAGTCCAAATATTTATGACTGTTCTTCACCCACTGCAGAACAGGTCTGTGGGAATCAGCCCCATAGTTTGCTTCAGTGATAGTCATTTCACCAAGAATAACAAAATGCTTATCGATTTTTTTCTCAGAATCTATATTGTCTTTATCCAACAGACAAGAACTGAGAGCAAACAAGGATAATTACAATTGAAGCTGCAAAAAGGAGCCTTCTTTTGTTATTGATTCATATACTCTCTTGTACTTGCTTAGGGCTCCTGTATGCAAACATTATTATATAAACAAAGAACAGTGATTCTTCACTAAAAGTTGATGTACCAACTCTCAAAACTTACACAAAGACCAGTTTGATGGGAGAATGTTGTCAGCTTACATGATTGATGCAAGAATGCAACAGTTGGCAGCCCTTGGGCACAAACTCCTTAGCCAGTCCCACAACAACCAGAGGAAACTCCCCTCCCAGGTACTCTAACACACATAGAACCACAGGATCCCAGGAGCTTGCTCTCACCAGTATCTCAGGGTCCCAGAGGCAGCTTGACTCCCAGAGAGTTCTGACACACTCAGGATCTCAGGATCTCAGGATCTCAGGATCTCAGGATCACAGGATCACAGGATCACAGAATCACAGGATCACAGAGACATCTGGACTCTGAGGAGTTCTGACTCAACCAGGATCATAAGAAGAACAGGCTCCAGTCAGATATCAAGGGCAAGTAGCACTAAAGATAACCAGAAGGTGGGAGGCAAGCATACGAACATAAGCAACAGAAACCAAGGTTAATTGGCATCATCAGAGCCCAATTCTCCCACCATAGCAAGTCCTGGATATACCATCATACCAGAAAAGCAAGATTCAGATCTAAAATCACTTCTCATCATGGTGATAGGGGACTTTAAGAAGGACATAAATAATTCCCTTAAAGAAATACAGGAGAATGCAAGTAAACAAGTAGACGCACTTAAAGAAGAAACACAAAAATCCCTTAAAGAACTATAGGAAAATATAATCAAACAGACGAAGGAGCTGAACAAAACCATCCAGGATCTAAAAATGGAAAGAGAAACAATAAAAAATAAATCACAAAAGAAGACAACCCTGAAGATAGAAAACCTAGGAAAGAGATCAAGAGTCATAGATGCACCAACAGAATATAAGAGATAGAAGAGAGAATTTCAGGGACAGAGATACCATAGAAAACATGGAGACAACAGTCAAAGAAAATGCAAAATGCAAAAAGCTCCTAACCAAAAACATCAATCAAATCTAGGACACAATGAGAAGACCAAACCTAAGGATAATAGGTATAGAAGAGAGTAAAGATTCCAAACTTAAAGAGCCAGTAAATATCTTCAACATAATCATAGAAGAAAACTTCCCTAACCTAAAGAAAGAGATGCCTATGGACATACAAAAAGCCTACAGAATTCCAAATAGACTGGACCAGAAAATAAATTCCTCCCACCACATAATAGTCAAAACACCAAATTCACAAAAAAAAAAAAGAATATTAAAAGCAGTAAGGGAAAAATGTCGAGTAACATTTAAAGACAGACCTATGAGAATTGCACCAGACTTCTCACCAGAGACTATGAAAGCTAGAAGATCCTGAGCAGATGTCATATAGACCCGAAGAGAACACAAATGCCATCCCAGGCTTCTATACCCAGAAAAACTCTCAATTACCAAGACAGAGAAAACAAGATATTCTATGACAAAACCAAATTTACACAATATCTTTCCACAAATCCAGCCCTACAAAGGATAATAGATTGAAAACACCAACACAAGGAGAGAAACTATACCCTAGAAAAAGCAAGAAAGTAATCTTTCAACAAACCCAAAAGAAGATAGACACACAAACATAATTCTACCTATAACAACAAAAATAACAGGAAGTAACAGTCACTTTTCCTTAATATCTCTTAACATCAATGGACTCAATTCACCAATAAGAAGACAGAGACTAACATACAGGATACGTAAAGAAGGACCCAACATTTTACTGCATACAGGAAGCACACTTCAGTGACAAAGACAGAAACTACATCAGAGTAAAAGGTTAGAAAAAAATTCCAAGCAAATGGTCCCAAGAAATAAGCTGGAGTAGCCATTCTAATAATGAATAAAATCAACATTCAACCAAAAGTTATCAAAAAAAAGATAAGGAAGGACAATTTATACCAGTCAAAGGAAAAATCAACCATGATGTAATCTCAATTCTGAACATATACACTCCAAATGCCAGGGCACCCACATTCATGAAAGAAACTTTACTAAAGCTCAAAGCACACAATCGCACCCCACACAATAGTAATGGGAGACTTCAAAACCCTACTCTCAGCAATGGACAGATCATGGAAACAGAAACTAAACAGAGACGTGATGAAAATAACAGAAGTTATGAACCAAATGGATCTAACAGATATTTATAGAATATTTCATCCTAAAGTAGAAGAATATACCTTCTTCTCAGCACTCATGGTACCTTCTCAAAAATTGACCATATTATTGTTCACAAAACAGGCCTCAACAGATACAAGAAGATTGAATTAATCCCATGGACCCTATCAGATCACCATAGTCTAAGGCTGGCCTTAAATACCAACAAAAACAATGGAAAGCACACATACACATGGAAGCTGAACAGCACTCTACTTAATGATAATTTGGTCGCACCAAAAGAAAGAAAACAAAAAAGAAATTAAAGACTTTTTAGAATTTAATGAAAATGAAGACACATTATACCAAGACTTTTTTTTTTTTTTTTTTTTTTTTTTTTTGGTTTTTCGAGACAGGGTTTCTCTGTATAGCTCTGGCTGTCCTGGAACTCACTTTGTAGACCAGGCTGGCCTCGAACTCAGAAATCCGCCTGCCTCTGCCTCCCCATTATACCAAGACTTATGGGACACAAAGAAAACAGTGGTAATATGAAAACTCATAGCTCTAAGTGTCTCCAAAAAACTAACTGAAGAGAGCTTGGTAGTACACCTGAAAGCTCGAGAACAAGAAGAAGCAAAATACACCCAAGACAAGTAGATGGCAGGAAATAATCAAACTCAGGGCTGAAATCAACCAAATAGAAACAAAAAGAACTATACAGAGAATCAGCTAAACCAGGAGCTGGTTCTTTGAGAAAATCAGCAACATAGATAAATCCTTAGCCAGACTAATCAGAGGGCACAAACACAGTATCCAAATTAATAAAATCAGAAAAGAAAGGGGAGGCATAACAACAGAAACCATGGAAATTCAAAAAATCATCAGATCCTACTACAAAAGCTTATACTTAACAAAACTGTAAAATGTAGATGAAATGGACAATTTTCTAGACAGATACTAGGTGCCAGAGTTAAACCAGGAGCAGATAAACCATCTAAACAGTCCCATAACCCCTAAAGAAATAGAAGCAGTCATTAAAATCTCTCAACCAAAAAAAAAAAAAAAAAAAAGTCCAGGACTAGATGGGATTAGTGGAGAATTCTGTCAGACCTTCCAAGAAGACCTAATACCAATACTCTTCAAACTATTCCACAAAATAGAAACAGAAGGAACACTACCCAATTTGTTCTATGAAGCCACAATTACACTTATACCTAAACCACACAAAGATCATACAAAGAAAGAGAACTTTAGACCAATTTCCCTTATGAACATTGATGCAAAAATACTCAATAAAATTCTTGCCAACCAAATCTAGGAACATATCAAAATGATCATTCACGATCAAGTAGGCTTTATCCCAGGGATGCAGGGTTCAATATATAGCAATCCATCAACGTAATCTACTACCTAAACAAAGTCAAGGAAAAAAAACCACATGATCATTTCATTAGATGATGAAAAAGCATTTTAGAAAATTCAGCATCCATTCATGTTAAAAGTCTTGGAAAGATCAGGAATTCAAGGCCCATACATAAACATAGTAACACCAATATACAGGAAACAGGTAGCCAACATCAAACTAAATGGAAAAAAAGTTTGAAGCAATCCCACTAAAATCAGGGACTAGACAAGGCTGCCCACTCTCTCCCTACCTATTCAATATAGGAGTCAATTAGACAACAGAAGGAGGTCAAAGAGATACAAATTGGAAAGGAAGAAGTCAAAATATCATTATTTGTAGATGATATGATAATATATATATAAGTGACACCAAAATTCCACCAGAGAGCTCCTAAACCTGATAAACAACTTCAGCATTATGGCTGGATATAAAATTAACTCAAACAAATCAGTAACCTTCCTCAACTCAAAAGATAAACAAGCTGAGAAAGAAATTAGGGAAACAACACCCTTCACAGTAATCACAAATAATATAAAATACCTTGGTGTGGCTCTAACCAAGCAAGTGAAAGATCTGTATGACAAGAACTTCATGTCTCTGTAGAAAGTATTCAAAGATCTTAGAAGATGGAAAGATCTTCCATGCTCATGGATTGGCAGGATTATTATAGTAAAAAATGGCCATCTTGCTGAAAGCAATCTACAGATTCAATGCAATCCTATCAAAATTTCAAATCAATTCTTCAGAGAAAAACCAATTCTCAAATTCAATTGGCATAACAACCCCCCATCTCCAAGAGGATGTCCCCACCTCACCCCCCCCACCCCACCAGAGCTCCCAATTCCCTGGGACCTGAGGTCTCTTGAGGGTTAGGTGCTACCACTAATGGTGGGGTGCCCCTATTTTTTAAAAGGCTGAGCAATCAGAGATTCCATCTTACACCTATCAGAAAGACTAAAACAAAAAACTCAAGTGACAGTTTACACTGGTGAGGATGTGGAACACGGGAAACACTCCTCCATTGCAAGTAGGAATGCAACCTTGTGCAATTAGTCTGGGAATCAATCAAGGGGGCTTTAGGGAAGGTGAGAGGGAGGAACTCAGAGGCGAGGAGGGAGGGGAAGTTCCAACGAAGATGTAAATTAATTAATAATTTCATGGGTCAGAAAAGCACCGGGGCAGCTGGGGCGCAGGGTCGGCTGACACTCGCCAGCTACCCACAACACCCGCCACAGGATCTTAAGACTTCTGGTGAGTGGAGCACAGCTTCTGCTCCAATCCAATTGCGCGCGGGACCTGAGACTGCATTAGTTAGGGAAGCAGAAACCAGCCTGAGTAGGGCCACAGGCCTCATCCGGCCGGATCAGCGCTGGGGTAGCTGGAGCGCAGAGTTGCCTGACACCCACCAGCTACCCACGACCCCCGCCGCAGGATTTTGGGACTGCTGGTGAGTGGAACACAGCTTCTGCTCCAGTCCAATCACGCGGGACCTGACACTGCTCTGGTTGGGGAGAGAGAAATCCGGCCTACATAGGGCCACAAGCCTCTTCCGGTCAGAAAAGCACCGGGGCAGCTGGGGCGCAGGGTCGGCTGACACTCGCCAGCTACCCACAACACCCACCACAGGATCTTAAGACTTCTGGTGAGTGGAGCACAGCTTCTGCTCCAATCCAATTGCACGCGGGACCTGAGACTGCATTAGTTGTGCCAGCACCATTTGTTGAAAATGCTGTCTTTCTTCCACTGGATGTTTTTAGCTCCCTTGTGAAGATCAAGTGACCATAGGTGTGTGGGTTCATTTCTGGGTCTTCAATTCTATTCCATTGGTCTATTTGTCTGTCACTATACCAGTACCATGCAGTTTTTATCACAATTGCTCTGTAGTAGAGCTTTAGGTCCGGCATGGTGATTCCACCAGAGGTCTTTTATCCTTGAGAAGAGTTTTTGCTATCCTAGGTTTTTTGTTATTCCAGATGAATTTGCAGATTGCACTTTCTAATTCGTTGAAGAATTGATTTGGAATTTTGATGGGGATTGCATTGAATCTGTAGATTGCTTTTGGCAAGATAGCCATTTTTACAATGTTGATTCTGCCAATCCATGAGCATGGGAGATCTTTCCATCTTCTGAGATCTTCTTTAATTTCTTTCTTCAGAGACTTGAAGTTCTTTTCATACAGATCTTTCACTTCCTTAGTTAGAGTCATGCCAAGGTATTTTATATTATTTGTGACTATTGAGAAGGGTGTTGTTTCCCTAATTTCTTTCTCAGCCTGTTTGTCCTTTGTGTACAGAAAGGCCATTGACTTGTTTGAGTTAATTTTATATCCAGCTACTGCACTGAAGCTACTCATAAGGTTTAGGAGTTCTCTGGTGGAATTTTTAGGGTCACTTATATATACTATCATATCTTCTGCAAAAAGTGGTATTTTGACTTCTTCCATTCCAATTTGTATCCCCTTGATCTCCTTTTGTTGTCTAATTGCTCTGGCTAGGACTTCAAGTACAATGTTGAACAGGTAGGGAGAGAGTGGACAGCCTTGTCTAGTCCCTGATTTTAGTGGGATTGCTTCCAACTTCTCACCATGTACTTTGATGTTGGCTACTGGTTTGCTATAGATTGTTTTTATCATGTTTAGGTATGGGCCTTGAATTCCTGATCTTTCCAAGACTTTTATCATGCATGGGTGTTGGATTTTGTCAAATGCTTTCTCAGCATCTAACGAGATGATCATGTGGTTTTTGTCTTTGAGTTTGTTTATGTACTGGATTACGTTGATGGATTTCCGTATATTGAACCATCCCTGCATCCCTGGGATGAAACCTACTTGGTCAGGATGGATGATTGTTTTGATGTGTTCTTGGATTCGGTTAGTGAGAACTTTATTGAGGATTTTTACATCAATATTCATAAGGGAAATTGGTCTGAAGTTCTCTATCTTTGTTGGGCCTTTTTTGGTTTAGGTATCAGAGTAATTGTGGCTTCATAGAATGAGTTGGGTAGAGTACCTTCTGTTTCTATTTTGTGGAATAGTTTGTGAAGAACTGGAATTAGATCTTCTTTGAAGATCTGATAGAACTCTGCACTAAACCCATCTGGTCCTGGGCTTTTTTTGATTGGGAGACTATTAATGACTGCTTCTATTTCTTTAGGGGATATAGGACTGTTTAGATCATTAACATGATCTTGATTTAACTTTGGTACCTGGTACTGTCAATTAATTTATGGTGTCAGTGGAAACTTTCTCATTACCATTTCTGTTAAACCAACAAATTTATTCTGACATTCATGTAGAAAATCACAATGACTAAGATAGTCAAGATACAAATTAGGAAGATTTGTACAATACTGCCTCATTTTAAGACTTATAATACTATAGTAATTAAGACAGCATAGTACTGTAAAGAGATGAAGAAATCAATGAAGCAGAATATGGTTCAGATAAGCATATATCTGTTTCATTCTCACTACAGGCACTAGTAATAATCTTACTAACAGAAACCAGGATGAGGAATGTGATGAGGAACACAGAATTACTTCAGCAAATAGTCCTAGCACTGCTGGCTAGACACTTGTTAAAAAACATTGATGTTACTTTTCACACTACTTTTTAAAAATTAACTCCAAATAAGTCAAAGATTAAAAGCCAGAGAGCACAGGTGTCCGCCTGGCCCGAGAGGCTTCTGCCTCAGGTTCCATGGGAGCCAGCTTGGTTCCGAGACTCCGCTGAGGGCAGTCTGCACAGGTGAGAGTGTGGAATACAGAGGCCAACAATCTCTGGGACAGGTGAGAGCCACAGCGCCTCTGAAGCGGTGCCATTTTTGGCTCCAGACAACCAGCCACCTTCCTGGTCAGAGCACAGGTGTCCGCCCGGCCCGAGAGGCTTCTGTCTCAGGTTCCACGGGAGCCACCTTGGTTCTGGGACTCCGCGGAAAGTAGTCTACACAGGTGAGAGTGTGGACTACTGAAACAAAGGCTTCTGTGACAGGCCAAAGCAACACAGCTTCTGGGAAAGATCCTGTTTTGGGCCTTCATCTTCGGCCAGGAGGACGTCCAAACACAAGATAACTGTGCACATTCCCTGAAAGAGGAGACCTTGCCTGCAGAGACTGCTCTGACCACTGAAACTCAGAGGAGAGAGCTAGTCACCCAGGTCTGCTCATAGAGGGTAACAAAATCACCAGAGGAACAATCTCTAAACAGAGACAACTATAACAACTAACTCCAGAGATCACCAGATGGCGAAAGGTAAACGTAATAATCTTACTAACAGAAACCAGGACCACTCACCATCATCAGAACCCAGCACTCCCACTTCGCCCAGTCCAGGGCACCCCAACACACCTGAAAAGCTAGACCTGGATTTAAAAGCATATCTCATGATGATAGTAGAGGACATCAAGAAGGACTTAAATAACTCACTTAAAGAAATACAGGAGAACACTGCTAAACAAGTAGAAGACATTAAAGAGGAAACACAAACATCCCTTAAAGAATTGCAGGAAAACATAACCAAACAGGTAGAAGACATTAAAGAGGAAACACAAAAATCCCTTAAAGAATTGCAGGAAAACACAACCAAACAGGTGATGGAATTGAATAAAACCATCCAAGACCTAAAAAGGGAAGTAGACACAATAAAGAAAACCCAAAGTGAGGCAACGCTGGAGATAGAAACCCTAGGAAAGAAATCTGGAACCATAGATGCGAGCATCAGCAACAGAATACAAGAGATGGAAGAGAGAATCTCAGGTACAGAAGATTCCATAGAGAACATCGGCACAACAATCAAAGAAAATGGAAAATGCAAAAAGATCCTAACTCAAAACATCCAGGAAATACAGGACACAATGAGAAGACCAAACCTACGGATAATAGGAGTGGATGAGAATGAAGATTTTCACCTCAAAGGACCAGCAAACATCTTCAACAAAATTATTGAAGAAAACTTGCCAAATCTAAAGAAAGAGATGCCCATGAACATACAAGAAGCCTACAGAACTCCAAATAGACTGGACCAGAAAAGAAATTCCTCCCGACACATAATAATCAAAACAACAAATGCACTAAATAAAGATAGAATACTAAAAGCAGTAATGGAAAAAGGTCAAGTAACATATAAAGGCAAGTCTATCAGAATTACACCAGATTTTTCACCAGAGACTATGAAAGCCAGAAGAGCCTGGACAGATGTTATACAGACACTAAGAGAACACAAATTCCAGCCCAGACTACTATACCCAGCCAAACTCTCAATTAACATAGATGGAGAAACCAAATTATTCCACGACAAAACCAAATTCACCCATTATCTCTCCTTGAATCCAGCCCTTCAAAGGATAATAACAGAAAAAAAAAATACAAGGACGGGAACCACGCCCTAGAAAAAACAAGAAGGTAATCCCTCAACAAACCTAAAAGAAGACAGCCACAAGAACAGAATGCCAACTTTAAAAACAAAAATAACAGGAAGCAACAATTACTTTTCCTTAATATCTCTTAATATCAATGGACTCAACTCCCCAATAAAAAGACATAGACTAACGAACTGGCTACACAAACAAGACCCAACATTTTGCTGCTTACAGGAAACTCATCTCAGAGAAAAAGACAGACACTACCTCAGAATGAAAGGCTGGAAAACAATTTTCCAAGCAAATGGTATGAAGAAACAAGCTGGAGTAGCCATTCTAATATCTGATAAGATTGACTTCCAACCAAAAGTCATCAAAAAAGACAGGGAAGGGCACTTCATACTCATCAAAGGTAAAATCCTCCAAGAGGAACTCTCAATTCTGAATATATATGCTCCAAATACAAGGGCAGCCACATTCATTAAAGAAACTTTAGTAAAGCTCAAAGCACACATTGCACCTCACACAATAATAGTGGGAGACTTCAACACACCACTTTCACCAATGGACAGATCATGGAAACAGAAACTAAACAGGGACACAGTGAAACTAACAGAAGTGATGAAACAAATGGACTTAACAGATATTTAGAGAACATTTTATCCTAAAACAAAAGGATATACTTTCTTCTCAGCACCCCATGGTACCTTCTCCAAAATTGACCACATAATTGGTCACAAAACAAGCCTCAACATATGCAAAAATATTGAAATTGTCCCATGCATCCTATCAGATCACCATGGACTAAGGCTGATCTTCAATAACAAAATAAATAATAGAAAGCCAACATTCACGTGGAAACTGAACAACACTCTTCTCAATGATAACTTGGTCAAGGAAGGAATAAAGAAAGAAATTAAGGACATTTTGGAGTTTAATAAAAATGAAGTCACAACATACCCAAACTTATGGGACACAATGAAAGCATTCCTAAGAGGAAAACTCATAGCTCTGAGTGCCTCCAAAAAGAAACTAGAGAGAGCACACATTAGCAGCTTGACAACACACCTAAAAGCTCTAGAACAAAAGGAAGCAAATTCACCCAAGAGGAGTATAAGGCAGGAAATAATCAAACTCAGGGGTGAAATCAACCAAGAGGAAACAAGAAGAACTATTCAAAGAATCAACCAATCAAGGAGCTGGTTCTTTGAGAAAATCAACAAGATAGATAAACCCTTAGCCAGACTCACTAGAGGGCACAGGGAAAGCATCCTAATTAACAAAATCAGAAATGAAAACGGAAACATAACAACAGATCCTGAAGAAATCCAAAACACCATCAGATCCTTCTACAAAAGGCTATACTCAACAAAACTAGAAAACCTGGATGAAATGGACAAGTTTCTAGACAGATACCAGGTACCAAAGCTAAATCAAGATCAGGTTAATGATCTAAACAGTCCTATATCCCCTAAAGAAATAGAAGCAGTCATTAATAGTCTCCCAACCGAGAAAAGCCCCGGGGCAGCTGGGGCGCAGGGTCGGCTGACACTCGCCAGCTACCCACAACACCCGCCACAGGACCTTAAGACTTCTGGTGAGTGGAGCACAGCTTCTGCTCCAATCCAATTGCGCGGGACCTGAGACTGCATTAGTTAGGGAAGCAGAAACCGGCCTGAGTAGGGCCACAGGCCTCATCCGGCCAGATCAGCACCGGGGTAGCTGGAGCGCAGGGTTGCCTGACACCCCCCAGCTACCCACGACCCCCACCACAGGATTTTGAAACTGCTGGTGAGTGGAACACAGCTTCTGCTCCAGTCCAATCACGCGGGACCTGACACTGCTCTGGTTGGGGAGAGAGAAATCTGGCCTACATAGGGCCACAAGCCTCTTCCGGTCAGAAAAGCCCCGGGGCAGCTGGGGCGCAGGGTCGGCTGACACTCGCCAGCTACCCACAACACCTGCCACAGGATGTTAAGACTTCTGGTGAGTGGAACACAGCTTCTGCTCCAATCCAATTGCACGCGGGACCAGAGACTGCATTAGTTAGGGAAGCAGAAAACCGGCCTGAGTAGGACCACAGGCCTCTTCCGGCTGGACCAACACCGGGGTACTGCCAGCTACCCACGACCCCCGCCACAGGATTTTGAGACTGCTGGTGAGTGGAACACAGCTTCTGCTCCAATCTTTAAACAGTGACAACGACAACAACTAACCCCAGAGATCACCAGATGGCAAAAGGTAAACATAATAATCTTACTAACAGAAACCAAGACCACTCACCATCATCAGAACCCAGCACTCCCACGTCGCCCAGTCCAGGGCACCCCAACACACCTGAAAAGCTAGACACGGATCTAAAAGCATATCTCCTGATGATGGTAGAGGACTTCAAGAAGGACTTTAATAACACACTTAAAGAACTACAGGAGAACACTGGTAAACAGGTAGAAGACAATAAAGAGGAAACACAAAAATCCCTTAAAGAATTGCAGGAGAACACTGCTAAAGAGTTACAAATCCTTAAAGAAAAACAGGATAACCTAATCAAACAGGTAGAAGTCCTTAATGAAAAACAGGAAAACACATCCAAACAGATGATGGAAATGAACAAAACCATACTAGACCTAAAAAGGGAAGTAGACACAATAAAGAAAACCCAAAATGAGGCAACACTGGAGATAGAAACCCTAGGAAAGAAATCTGGAACCATAGATATGAGCATCAGCAACAGAATACAAGAGATGGAAGAGAGAATCTCAGGTGCAGAAGATTCCATAGAGAACATCGGCACAACAATCAAAGAAAATGGAAAATGCAAAAAGATCCTAACTCAAAACATCCAGGAAATACAGGACACAATGAGAAGACCAAACCTACGGATAATAGGAGTGGATGAGAATGAAGATTTTCACCTCAAAGGACCAGCAAACATCTTCAACAAAATTATAGAAGAAAACTTCCCAAATCTAAAGAAAGAGATGCCCATGAACATACAAGAAGCCTATAGAACTCCAAATAGACTGGACCAGAAAAGAAATACCTCCAGACACATAATAATCAGAACAACAAATGCTCTAAATAAAGATAGAATACTAAAAGCAGTAAGAGAAAAAGGCCAAGTAACATATAAAGGCAAGCCTATCAGAATTACACCAGATTTTTCACCAGAGACTATGAAAGCCAGAAGATCCTGGACTGATGTTATACAGACACTAAAAGAACACAAATTCCAGCCCAGGCTACTATACCCAGCCAAACTCTCAATTAACATAGATGGAGAAACCAAAGTATTCCACGACAAAACCAAATTCACACATTATCTCTCCACGAATCCAGCCCTTCAAAGGATAATAACAGAAAAAAACCAATACAAGGACAGGAACCACGCCCTAGAAACAACAAGAAGGTAATCCCTCAACAAACCTAAAAGAAGACAGCCACAAGAACAAAATGCCAACTTTAACAACAAAAATAACAGGAAACAACAATTACTTTTCCTTAATATCTCTTAATATCAATGGACTCAACTCCCCGATAAAAAGACATAGACTAACAAACTGGCTACACAAACAAGACCCAACATTTTGCTGCTTACAGGAAACTCATCTCAGAGAAAAGGATAGACACTACCTCAGAATGAAAGGCTGGAAAACAATTTTCCAAGCAAATGGCATGAAGAAACAAGCTGGAGTAGCCATTCTAATATCTGATAAGATTGACTTCCAACCCAAAGTCATTAAAAAAGACAGGGAGGGACACTTCATACTCATCAAAGGTAAAATCCTCCAAGAGGAAATATCAATCCTGAATATCTATGCTCCAAATACAAAGGCAGCCACATTCATTAAAGAAACTTTAGTAAAGCTCAAAGCACACATTGCACCTCATACAATAATAGTGGGAGACTTCAACACACCACTTTCACCAATGGACAGATCATGGAAACAGAAACTAAACAGGGACACAGTGAAACTAAGTGATATTATGAATCAAATGGATCTGGCAGATATCTACAGAACATTCTATCCTAAAACAAAAGGATATACCTTCTTCTCAGCACCTCATGGTACCTTCTCCAAAATTGACCACATATTGGTCACAAAGCAGGCCTCAACAGATACAAAAATATTGAAATTGTCCCATGCATCCTATCAGATCACCATGGACTAAGGCTGATCTTCAATAACAAAATAATAATAGAAAGCCAACCTCCACGTGGAAACTGAACAACACTCTTCTCAATGATACCTTGGTCAAGGAAGGAATAAAGAAAGAAATTAAGGACTTTTTAGAGTTCAATGAAAATGAAGCCACAACATACCCAAACTTATGGGACGCAATGAAAGCATTTCTAAGAGGAAAACTCATAGCTCTGAGTGCCTCCAAAAGGAAACTAGAGAGAGCACACATTAGCAGCTTGACAACAGACCTAAAAGCACTAGAACAAAAGGAAGCAAATTCACCCAAGAGGAGTATAAGGCAGGAAATAATCAAACTCAGGGGTGAAATCAACCAAGTGGAAACAAGAAAAACTATTCAAAGAATCAACCAATCAAGGAGCTGGTTCTTTGAGAAAATCAACAAGATAGATAAACCCTTAGCCAGACTCACTAGAGGGCACAGGGAAAGCATCCTAATTAACAAAATCAGAAATGAAAAAGGAGACATAACAACAGATCCTGAAGACATCCAAAACACCATCAGATCCTTCTACTAAAGGCTATACTCAACAAAACTGGAGAACCTGAATGAAATGGAGAAGTTCCTAGACAGATATCAGGTACCAAAGTTGAATCAAGATCAGGTTAATGATCTAAACAGCCCTATATCCCCCAAAGAAGTAGAAGCAGACATTAATAGTCTCCCAACCAAAAAAAGCCCAGGACCAGATGGGTTTAGTGCAGAGTTCTATCAGACCTTCAAAGAAGATCTAATCCCAGTTCTTCACAAACTATTCCACAAAATAGAAACAGAAGGTACTCTACCCAACTCATTCTATGAAGCCACAATTACTCTGATACCTAAACCACAAAAAGACCCAACAAAGATAGAAAACTTCAGACCAATATCCCTTATGAATATTGATGCAAAAATCCTCAATAAAGTTCTTGCTAACCGAATCCAAGAACACATCAAAACAATCATCCATCCTGACCAAGTAGGTTTCATCCCAGGGATGCAGGGATGGTTCAATATACAGAAATCCATCAACGTAATCCAGTATATAAACAAACTCAAAGACAAAAACCATATGGTCATCTCGTTAGATGCGGTAAAAGCATTTGACAAGATCCAACACCCATTCATGATAAAAGTCTTGGAAAGATCAGGAATTCAAGGCCCATACCTAAACATGATAAAAGCAATCCACAGCAAACCAGTAGCCAACATCAAAGTAAATGGTCAGAAGGTTGAAGCAATCCCTCTAAAATCAGGGACTAGACAAGGCTGTCCACTTTCTCCATACCTATTCAACATTGTACTTGAAGTCCTAGCCAGAGCAATTCGACAACAAAAGGAGATCAAAGGGATACAAATTGGAAAAGATGAAGTCAAAATACCACTTTTTGCAGATGATATGATAGTATATATAAGTGACCCTAAAAATTCCACCAGAGAACTCCTAAGCCTGATAAACAGCTTCGGTGAAGTAGCTGGATATAAAATTAACTCAAACAAATCAATGGCCTTTCTCTACACAAAGAATAAACAGGCTGAGAAAGAAATTAGGGAAACAACACCCTTCTCAATAGCCACAAATAATATAAAATATCTTGGCGTGTCTCTAACTAAGGAAATGAAAGATCTGTATAATAAAAACTTCAAGTCTCTGAAGAAAGAAATTATAGAAGATCTCAGAAGATGGAAAGATCTCCCATGCTCATGGATTGGCAGGATCAACATTGTAAAAATGGCTATCTTGCAAAAAGCAATCTACAGATTCAATGCAATCCCCATCAAAATTCCAAATCAATTCTTCAACGAATTAGAAAGTGCAATCTGCAAATTCATCTGGAATAACAAAAAACCTAGGATAGCAAAAACTCTTCTCAAGGATAAAAGAACCTCTGGTGGAATCACCATGCTGGACCTAAAGCTCTACTACAGAGCAATTGTGATAAAAACTGCATGGTACTGTTATAGTGACAGACAAATAGACCAATGGAATAGAATTGAAGACCCAGAAATGAACCCACACACCTATGGTCACTTGATCTTCGACAAGGGAGCTAAAAACATCCAGTGGAAGAAAGACAGCATTTTCAACAAATGGTGCTGGCACAACTGGTTGTTAATATGTAGAAGAATGCGAATCGATCCATTCCTATCTCCTTGTACTAAGGTCAAGTCTAAGTGGATCAAGGAACTTCACATAAAACCAGAGACACTGAAACTTATAGAGGAGAAAGTGGGGAAAAGCCTTGAAGATATGGGCACAGGGGAAAAATTCCTGAATAGAACAGTAATGGCCTGTGCTGTAAGATCGAGAATTGACAAGTGGGACCTCATGAAACTACAAAGCTTCTGCAAGGCTAAAGACACCATCAATAAGACAAAAAAACCACCAACAGACTGGGAAAGGATCTTCACCTATCCTAAATCAGATAAGGGACTAATATCCAATATATATAAAGAACTCAAGAAGGTGGACTACAGAAAGTCAAATAACCCCATTAAAAAATGGGGCTCAGAACTGAACAAAGAATTCTCACCTGAGGAATACTTAATGGCAGAGAAACACCTGAAAAAATGTTCAACATCCTTAATCATCAGGGAAATGCAAATCAAAACAACCCTGAGATTCCACCTCACACCAGTCAGAATGGCTAATATCAAAAATTCAGGTGACAGCAGATGCTGGCGAGGATGTGGAGAAAGAGGAACACTCCTCCATTGTTGGTGGGATTGCAAGCTTGTACAACCACTCTGGAAATCAGTCTGGCGGTTCCTCAGAAAATTGGACATAGTACTACCGGAGGATCCAGCAATACCTCTCCTGGGCATATATCCAGAAGATGTCCCAACCGGTAAAAAGGACACATGCTCCACTATGTTCATAGCAGCCCTATTTATAATAGCCAGAAGCTGGAAAGAACCCAGATGTCCCTCAACAGAGGAATGGATACAGAAATTATGGTACATTTACACAATGGAGTACTACTCAGCTATTAAAAAGAATGAATTTATGAAATTCCTAGCCAAATGGATGGACCTGGAGGGCATCATCTTGAGTGAAGTAACACAATCACAAAAGAACTCACACAATATGTATTCATTGATAAGTGGATATTAGCCCAAAACTTAGGATACCCAAGATATAAGATACAATTTGATAAACGCATGAAACTCAAGAAGAATGAAGACCAAAGTGTGGACACTGTGCACCTTCTTAGAATTGGGAACAAAACACCCAGGGAAGGAGTTACAGAGACAAAGTTCGTAGCTGTGATGAAAGGATGGACCATTTAGAGACTGCTGTATCCAGGGATCCGTCCCATAATCAGCTTCTAAACGCTGACACCATTGCATACACTAGCAAGATTTTGCTGAAAGGACCCAAATATAGCTGTCTCTTGTGAGACGATGCCGGGGCCTAGCAAACACAGGAGTGGATGTTCACAGTCAGCTATTGGATTTATCACAGGGCTCCCAATGGAGAAGCTAGAGAAAGTACCCAAGGAGCTAAAGGGATCTGCAACCCTATTGTTGGAACAACATGATGTACTAACCAGAACCCCGGAGCTCTTGTCTCTAGCTGCATATGTATCGAAAGATGGCCTAGTCGGCCATCAATGGAAAGAGAGGCCCATTGGACTTGCAAACTTTATATGCCCCAATATAGGGGAATGCCAGGGCCAAAAGAATGGGAATGGGTGGGTAGGGAAGTGGGGGGCGCTATGGGGGACTTTTGGGATAGCATTGGAAATGTAATTGAGGAAAATATGTAATAAAAAAAAAAAAAAAGTCTCCCAACCAAAAAAAGCCCAGGACCAGATGGGTTTAGTGCAGAGTTCTATCAGACCTTCAAAGAAGACCTAATTCCAGTTCTTCACAAACTATTCCACAAAATAGAAACAGAAGGTACTCTACCCAACTCATTCTATGAAGACACATTTACTCTGATACCTAAACCACAAAAAGACCCAACAAACATAGAGAACTTCAGACCAATTTCCCTTATGAATATTGATGCAAAAATCCTCAATAAAGTTCTTGCTAACCGAATCCAAGAACACATCAAAACAATCATCCATCCTGACCAAGTAGGATTCATCCCAGGGATGCAGGGATGGTTCAATATACAGAAATCCATCAACGTAATCCAGTATATAAACAAACTCAGACAAAAACCACATGATCATCTCGTTAGATGCTGAGAAATCATTTGACAAAATCCAACACCCATGCATGATAAAAGTCTTGGAAAGATCAGGAATTCAAGGCCCATACCTAAATATGATAAAAGCAATCCACAGCAAACCAGTAGCCAACATCAAAGTAAATGGTGAGAAGCTGGAAGCAATCCCACTAAAATCAGGGACTAGACAAGGCTGTCCACTCTCTCCCTACCTGTTCAACATTGTACTTGAAGTCCTAGCCAGAGCAATTAGACAACAAAAGGAGATCAAGGGGATGCAAATTGGAAAGGAAGAAGTCAAAATACCACTTTTTGCAGAAGATATGATAGTATATATAAGTGACCCTAAAAATTCCACCAGAGAACTCCTAAACTTTATGAATAGCTTCAGTGCAGTAGCTGGATATAAAATTAACTCAAACAAGTCAATGGCCTTTCTGTACACAAAGGACAAACAGGCTGAGAAAGAAATTAGGGAAACAACACCCTTCTCAATAGTCACAAATAATATAAAATATCTTGGCATGACTCTAACTAAGGAAGTGAAAGATCTGTATGATAAGAACTTCAAGTCTCTGAAGAAAGAAATTAAAGAAGATCTCAGAAGATGGAAAGATCTCCCATGCTCATGGATTGGCGGAATCAACATTGTAAAAATGGCTATCTTGCCAAAAGCAATCTACAGATTCAATGCAATCCCCATCAAAATTCCAACTCAATTCTGCAACGAATTAGAAAGGGCAATCAGCAGATTCATCTGGAATAACAAAAAACCTAGGATAGCAAAAACTCTTCTCAAGGATAAAAGAACATCTGGTGGAATCACCATGCCGGACCTAAAGCTGTACTACAGAACAATTGTGATAAAAACTGCATGGTATTGGTATAGTGACAGACAAGTAGACCAATGGAACAAAATTGAAGACCCAGAGATGAACCCACACACCTATGGTCACTTGATCTTTGACAAGGGAGCTAAAACCAGCCAGTGGAAAAAAGACAGGATTTTCAACAAATGGTGCTGGCACAACTGGTGGTTATCATGTAAAAAAATGTGAATTGACCCATTTCTATCTTCTTGTACTAAGGTCAAATCTAAGTGGATTAAGGAACTCCACATCAAACCAGAGACACTGAAACTTATATAGGAGAAAGTAGGGAAAATCCTCGAAGATATGGATACAGGGGAAAAATTCTTGAATAGAACAGCAATGGCTTGTGCTGTAAGAACAAGAATCTATAAATGGGACCTCATAAATTTGCAAAGCTTCTGCAAAGCAAAAGACACCGTCAATAAGACAAAAAGGCCACCAACACATTGGGAAAGGATCTTTACCTATCCCAAATCAGATAGGGGACTAATATCCAATATATATAAAGAACTCAAGAAGGTGGACTCCAGAAAATCAAATAACCCCATTAAAAAATGGGGCTCAGAGCTGAACAAAGAATTCTCACCTGAGGAATACCGAATGGCTGAGAAGCACCTGAAAAAATGTTCAACATCCTTAATCATCAGGGAAATGCAAATCAAAACAACCCTGAGATTCCACTTCACTCCAGTCAGAATGGCTAAGATCAAAAATTCAGGTGACAGCAGATGCTGGCGAGGATGTGGAGAAAGAGGAACACTCCTCCATTGTTGGTGGGATTGCAAGCTTGTACAAGCACTCTGGAAATCAGTCTGGTGGTTCCTCAGAAAATTGGACATATTACTACCGGAGGATCCCGCAATACCTCTCCTGGGCATATATCCAGAAGATGTCCCAACCAGTAAGAAGGACACATGCTCCACTATGTTCATAGCAGCCTTATTTATAATAGCCAGAAGCTGGAAAGAACCCAGATGCCCCTCAACAGAGGAATGGATACAGAAAATGTGGTACATTTACACAATGGAGTACTACTCAGCTATTAAAAAAATGAATTTATAAAATTCCTAGGCAAATGGATGGACCTGGAGGGCATCATCCTGAGTGAGGTAACCCAATCACAAAGGAACTCACACAATATGTACTCACTGTTAAGTGGATATTAGCCCAGAAACTTAGGATACCCAAGATATAAGATACAATTTGCTAAATGCATGAAATTCAAGAAGAATGAATACCAAAGTGTGGACACTTCTTAGAAATGGGAACAAAACACCCATGGAAGGAGTTACAGAGACAAAATTTGGAGCTGTGACAAAAGGATGGACCATCTAGTGATTGCCATATGCAGGGATCCATCCCATAATCAGCGACCAAACGCTGACACCATTGCATACACTAGCAAGATTTTGCTGAAAGGACCCAGATATAGCAGTCTCTTGTGAGACTATGCTGGGGCCTAGCAAACACAGAAGTGGATGATCACAGTCAGCTATTGGATGGATCACACGGCCCCCAATGGAGGAGCTAGAGAAATTACTCAAGGAGCTAAAGAGAACTGCAACCCTATAGGTGGAACAACAATATGAACTAACCAGTACCCCATAGCTCTTGTCTCTAGCTGCATATGTATCAAAAGATGGCCTATTCGGCCATCACTGCAAAGAGAGGCCCATTAGACTTGCAAACTTTTTATGCCCCAGTACAGGGGAACCCCAGAGCTAAAAAGGGGGAGTGTGTGGGTAGGGGACTGGGGGTGGGTGGGTATGGGGGACTTTTGGGATAGCATTGAAAATGTAAACGAGGAAAATACCTAATAAAAAATAAATAAAAAAAAAAAGATTAAAAGCCAAAGCTTAAACTATAGAACTAATAAAAGAAAATGTGGGAAAAGAATTTCTTTTCTTTTCCCACAAATGAAAAGAAAATTTTCTTTTCTTTTCATTTCTTTTCACATCAAGTTTGTTGAAGATTTCTTAACTTTTGCATTCGGGAAACGAGATGACAAATGTCCTCGGATTTGATTCATTAAGATTAAAATATTTTATTATTTTAAAAACACAGTTTTGAAACTTTTAAGGCAAGTTGTGGCAATATGTGAGAGATATTTGTAAAGCATGAACATGTATATATACCAAATCATACATGTTTACATGTTCTAAATCCATATATCCACAGCATGAGTGTATATGTAGGATATATGGGAAACTCCTGAGATTCATAATCAGGTGCCTGACCCAACACCAATGATGCAGATCTCAGGTAAGGACTCAAAAATACTAAAGATCATGTTTCACTAGGAAAATACGAATTAAAACAAAATGTGAACCATTTATTACCCTTCCACTAGAATGACTAAGGCTTACAGAACAGCCACACCAACCACAGCCAAGGTGCAGGAACCAACATTCTCCTATGAGCTGGATTTTAATATAAAATGGTACCGTTGTTTTGCAAAATACTTTTCAGTTTTCTTATAACTACATCTTCCACACCACCTACACCTACTACTTATTAGTTACTAAAGCAATACAAAAATATAAGTTCATAAAAGGATTTGGACATATTTACTGTAGCTTTAGTTTCCATGAGCCCAAACTAAAGACAATTGAGTCTACTGATAGAAAACCATCAGTCAGTCTCACTCACTGTGATAAAATACCAACACAAATGGCTTAAAGAAAAAAGGGCTTATTTTGACTCATAGTTTCAGAGATTTCAGTGTGTGGTCCTTGCATCTGCTGACTCTGGGCCAGGAGTCAGGCATAGCATGTGGTCACAGGAGCATGTGTCAGAGGTGACTCTCCTCATAGCAGACAAAACAGAGCCTAGTGCAAGGCATAGAACCCAAATTTATCCCTAGTAACCCACTTCCTACAGTGAGGTTCCACACCTTGCTAGTCTCCAGAACCTCTGAAAATAACAACAGCAGCTGCGAACTAAGCTTTCCACACCCTGTGATTCTGTCAGACATTTTATAGTCAAACCACAACAAGAGTGTTGGTAAACATTCAGTGAAGCACTGCTTAAGAATTCAAAAGTTGTGGCCTGTTAGGCACGCACACACACACACAAGCACAACACACACATGTGTATCTAACTATGGTAGATACACATAAACGGCTACCTCAGGACTATACTTAAAGTTCTTGAGATTTCAACCGACCATGGCAGGGAACAGGTCAGTGTTAGCCTGTGGACAGAGAATGATGAGGGTAGGCAAGCAAGTACAGCAGATGCAAGAACACTGGTTGAAACCAAGTTTCAATCTGTACTGCAATCACAGGTTTTGATCTAAAAACATTTCTCGACAGAGATCTTCAATAGTGGTCATTGCTCACCACTTGAGATGCCGTACTGACATTTACAAGTGACCATCAAGTTTTCTCTCTACAAAAGGTTTCTTTTTATTCCATGGGTGTTTTGCTGGGGTGTATGACTGCCCTGCATGTGTGCTTGGTGCAAGGAGAGGTCAACAGAGGAGGGCATCAGAAACTCCTGGACTGGAATTACAGACATTTGTAAACTGCCAAGCAAGTGCTGGGAAATGAAGTCAGGGACTCTGGAAAGCAGCCAGTGCTCTTAGTCACCAAGTCACCACTCCAACGCCATCCTCTTTTGCCTTTACTACTTAGTAAATAAACTTAACACCTGTTCTCTACGGAAAGGAAAAGAGTTTAGAAAACCCTTTTGCAAACTAAGTGGTATGCTAACTAAATTGTTTAAGGACCATCCGTAATGAAGTTTGTTGTTCTTTGTATGTGGTGGAGAAAAGAGCAAAGCGGCCATGTTGGGAAAGCCCATGATCAGCTTTGATCTACCATCACCAGAAAACAGTGAGAACCATTCAGAAGAATCCACTCTAACAAATGGCAACGTTTGTTATGGTTAAATAGCAGCACGAATGATGCCGTATTTGTAGAGCTTGGGCAACTGTAGACTCATATGATACAGCTGGAAAACTGAAATAGAAGCCAGAAGACCTTTAACGTTCAACTTTGTCCACACAAACATTCATGTGTCTATGCCACCCACCACACACTTTTCTAGGATGCACAGGTAAGGAGATGAAGGTACTGTTTCTCCTTCACCCAGAAGAATTTAAAGTTTAGTGGGAGAACTCATACCCTGAATTGAAAACTACCTGAACCTCAAATCTCAGGTTACCGAAACGAAACTGCATTTTAAAGGTTTTTATAAGGTACTTGCAGCTCAGAATAAACAAAGAAAAAACGTATAACCATAAAAAAATCGTAAAAGTAGATTAAATAGATACCTTATTGCATCTGCCTTCCCACTTCCGGCTGGTTCAGATAGACCATCTACACTGAATTAGAAAATAGATGATCTTTATTCCAGGGCTTTCTTGTTAAATACATAAAGATATTTAACAAGATAGAGTTCAAGGCCACTGCGATCAAGATCAGCCTTTCTATGAAAGTGTGGATCCTTTCTGGTGTGGCTTAGTCCCATTGTTTGCCGCCTTCCTGTGAAGACTTGATACTAGCTTTTTGTCACAATAGAAAAAAAAATGTGTAAAATAACATTCATTTAGCTCATGTTTCGGGAGATTTTACACCATGACCATTGGCCCGCAATTTGGGGACTATGATGGGGAGATAAATCTTGGGGGAGCAGGTAGTGGGATATATTCTTTACCTCCTGGTAATCAGAAGCAAAAATAGTGGGGAGTACTGGGTCCTAGTGTCACTTTCAAGATGCCAAAGAACTTAACTTCTGTCTCCTAGGCAACAGGTTTTAAAGTTCCCACCACCTCCCTATAGTGTCAGGAAGGAGAGCAAGCCTTGGACACACAGGCTTTTAGAGGACACTTCTCTGAACTCCAGAAGGTCACCCTTTCCATTGGAGGTTTAAAACTTTGAGATGTGAATGCCCTTCAAGTTTCTGATTATGTATAAAGTCTCTAGGACACCTTAAATATGTATATTCATTTAGTCTCTTATAGCAAACAAAAGCATGACCCCTCTCTGTAATCAATGTGTTCATGAAAATGGACATGCCAGATGCCATTTCTTTTTAAATTTTTGTTAATCATTTCATTCGTTTACATCTCAAATGATATCCCACTTCCCCATTACCCCCTCCAACAACCTCCCATCACATGATAGTCCACTTCCTGGTTACCCCTCCACCACTACCCTATCCCACATCTGCCCTTCCCCCTCCTTTTGCCTGTTTGAAAATGCTTCCCCACCACCACCATTCTCCTACCCCACCACTCCAGCATCCCCCTACTCTGGGCATAAAACCTCCCTGGGACCAAGGGCCTTCCCTCCCATTGCTGTCCTGTAAGGCCATCCTCTGCTACATATGTATTTGGAGTCAGAGATCCCCTTTAAGTACACTCCTTGGTTAGTGGTCTAGTCTCTGGGAGAACTGGGTAGTTCAGCCAGTCTATGTTGTTCTTCAAATGCGTTGCAATTCCCCTCAGGTCCTCTAGTCCTTCTGCCAGCTACCCCACCAGGTTCCCTAAGTTTAGCTTGGTTGGCTCCAAGCATCCGCCACTACTTTGGTCAGTTGCTGGTGGGACCTCCCCAGGGACTGCCATACTTGGTTCCTCTCTGCAAGCACCTCTTGATTATGGCAACAGTGTTGGTTTGGTGTCTGCAGACATGAAGTATCTCCAGGTAGGGCCATTCCCCGTATGACCCTTCCTTAAATCTCTGTTCCATTTTTGGTCCCTGTTCTTCCTTTGGACAGGAACATTTCTGCAATAAAATGGGTGGGTGGCTCCATCCTTCAACCAGGGGCAGTGCCTATCTACTGGAGGTGGTTTCCACAGGTTCTATCTCCCCCTTCTTTATGCATTACAGCTAAAGTCATTCCCACTGGGTCCTGGGAGTCTCATGTTTCTCTGGTGTCTGGGACCCTCCAGTGGCTATCCCCAGTTCGTCATCCCCACTGCGGCCTATTTTTATTTGATTTCCTGACCCTCTGTACCTCTCTCACATCTCCTCCAGATTCTGATACTGACTCCCTTATTTCCTCCTCCTCCTCCTCCTTTTTCCCTCCCTTGTTTCCTCTCCTTCCATCTCCCACAATCATCCTGCTTCCCCCTCAATGTAGAACTGAAGCATTCACCTTCCTTCTACGCTCCATACACTGTGTAGTACTCCATTGTGGATATGTACCACATTTTCTGTATTCAATCTTATGTTGAGGGACATCTGGAAGAAGCCAAATTTTAATGCTAGTTAATGTGTTTTAATCACTGTTTTTCCAGCGTGCTTTGAGATCACACAATGGTAGATCATACAATAGTACAAAAACCAAGAGGGAGTAAACAAGGAGTTTTTCCAAGGGTACATGGTGCAAGGACAGATTGAGAACATCCAATAATCCAGAGCGTCTGCTTGCTAAATCAGAGACATTTTTCTGTGAGTGATTTAGGTATTTAGATGAAGTCCAACCCACATAAGAATACTCTCTCATGTAACTAAATTAAACACTAAGTCCTGGGAGAATACATTCCTGCTGTATGAAGGAAATAGCCTTGAACTCTTGAAAGCTCTGCTTTGAGAGGTTGCAAACCATAGGATAGAGATTTTATCCATAGTGAAGACTGAAAGAATTTGCATTAGGTTGTAGTTGTCATTACTATTTTTAATTTTTTTTTATTATATTCAACACAAAGTATATTTTATATCAATCATAAAAATAATGAACATGTTATTAAATGAACACAAATAAACAACATCTTTTTGTTTGTTTATTTGTTTGTTTTGTTTTGTTTTGTTTTTAGTAGAGGTTAAGATCTTGGGCTTTTACTGTGTTTGTACTATGGTACAAACCCAAAATAAGAACAGTTTTTAAACATAGGAGTTCATTGTAATAAGGCTGTACTTCAATGTCCCTCATATCACCAAAGGATTTTATCTCCATAGTAGCTAAGCTAAGAGTTGATAGTTCTGTGCCAAGAACTGGATTTTAGGCATGATTATTGGGATACATATTTCCTGCTATGGTCAAAGCTATTTGACTTGAGTGATTGTCATAATTATCAGCCCACAGGGAACAGGTTACATTCATATAAGAAATGGTGTGTGTATTAAGATGGTTTATTCATGAAGTCATTCATCAACTGTTTCAGTGAACAATGGTTCTGCTTGGAGGGTGGCATAGACATTAGGTGAGGGTAAGATTCTGGTTCATTGGCTGGGATGATTTTGAAAAGCATTCATCTCAGAAAAAGAGTAACTTATAAGGTCCTCTTCTTCAAAATTGATACAATAATTATAAATATCAAGCAAAACATTCAGTCTCACTCTTTGTTGTTCTCTTACAAGCCACCTCCCAAATTAATTGTCTATGTTTCCTTTGGCTGTATAAATAATTTTGAAATATGTAAGCTGTTCTGAAAACAATATTATAGTATACAAACATCAAATAATATTACTAATAGAGAGGCTGAGATAGGAAAAGCATGATTTCAAGATGATTGTGTGGTACATAGCAAGACACTGTCATGTGCAAACAAGCAGAAAGTATATATGGATTGTACAATATTGGACCTATTTCTCCATTACCAAATTAGAGACACCACTGGATGACAGCCAAAAATTTTCTAATTCCTCATATTTTTGAATTTCAATCATTTAAGATATGTTGGTAATATTAACATTCATATTAAGAGATATTAAGGAAAAGTGATTATTTCTTCCTGTTAATTTTCTTGTTAGAGGTGGAATCATGTTTGTGTGGGTTTACTTTTTTAAAAATTTTTCTAGGGTGTGACTTCTCCTCTTGTTGGTGTTTTCCAACTATTATCCTTTGTAGGGTTTGGTTTGTGGAAAGATATTGTGTAAATTTGGTTTTGTCATGGAATGCCTTGTTTTCTCCGTCTATGGTAATTGAGAGTTTTGTTGGGTATAGTAGCCTAGGTTGGCATTTGTGTTCTCTTAGGGTCTGTATGACATCTGCCCAGGATCTTCTAGCTTTCATAGTCTCTGGTGAGAAGTCTGGTGTAATTCTGATAGGTCTGCCTTTATATGTTACTTGATCTTTTCCCTTACTGCTTTTAATATTCTTTCTTTGTTTATTGCATTTGGTGTTTTGATTATTATGTGACAGGAGGAATTTCTTTTCTGGTCCAATCTATTTGGAATTCTGTAGGCTTCTTGTATGTTTATTGGCATCTCTCTATTTAGGTTAGGGAAGTTTTCTTGCATAATTTTGTTGAAGATATGTACTGGTACTTAGAGTTGAAAATTTTCTCTCTCTTCTATATCTATTACCCTTAGGTTTGGTCTTCTCACTGTGTCCTGGATTTCCTGGATGTTTTGGGTTAGGAGCTTTTTGCATTTTGCATTTTCTTTGTTGTGTCCATGTCTTCTATGGTATCTCTGTCCCTGAGATTCTCTCTTCTATCTTTTGTATTCTGTTTGTGCATCTATGACTCCTGATCTCTTTCTTAGGTTTTCTATCTCCAGGGTTGTCTTCCTTTGTGATTTCTTTATTGTTTCTATTTCCATTTTTAGATCCTGGATGGTTTTGTTCAGTTCCTTCATCTGTTTGATTGTGTTTTCCTGTAATTCTTTAAGGGATTTTTGTGTTTCCTCTTTAAGTGCGTCTACCTGTTTATCTGTGTTCTCCTGTATTTCTTTAAGGGATTCATGTCCTTCTTAAAGTCCCCTATCACCATCATGAGAAGTGATTTTAAATCTGAATCTTGCTTTTCCAGTGTGATGGTGTATCCAGGACTTCCTATGGTGGGAGAATTGGGTTCTGATGATGCCAAGTAAACTTTGTTTCTGTTGCTTATGTTCTTATGCTTGCCTTCCACCATCTGGTTATCTCTAGTGCTACCTTCCCTGACTGTATCTGACTGGAACCTGTCCTTTCTATGATCCTGGTTGAGTCCGAACTCCTCATGACCAGGTGTCTGTGTGAGCCTGTGATCCTGAGATCCTGTGATCCTGAGATCTTGGGTGTGTCAGAGCTCCTGGGAGTCAAGCTGTCTCTGGGACCCTGAGATACTGGTGTAAGCAAGCTCCTGGGATCCTGGGATCCTAGGTGTGACAGAGAGCCTGGAAGTGGAGCTTCCTCTGGTGGGTTGTGGTTCTGGCAGCGGAGTTTATGCCAAATGTCTGCATAGGGCACTATCCCAGACAGACTGGAAGGATCCCATGCCACTAGTCTGGGGGAGTTCCTGTGTACCTGGGTCCCACTGGTCCCAGTTACTCCTGGTGTTGAGACAAATGTTGTGCCATTACTATTTTTGTTATAATTTTCTTCTTCTCCCTCTCCCTCTCCCTCTCCCTCTCCCTCTCCCTCTCCCTCTCCCTCTCCCTCTCCCTCTCCCTCTCCCTCTCCCTCTCCCTCTCCCTCTCCCTCTCCCTCTCCCTCTCCCTCTCCCTCTCCCTCTCCCTCTCCCTCTCCCTCTCCCTCTCCCTCTCCCCCTCCCCCTCCCCCTCCCCCTCCCCCTCCCCCTCCCCCTCCCCCTCCCTCCCTCCTCCTCCTCCTCCTCCTCCTCCTCCTCCTCCTCTTCTTCTTCTTCTTCTTCTTCTTCTTCTTCTTCTTCTTCTTCTTCTTCCTCTTCCTCTTCCTCTCCTCCTCCTCATCCTCCTCCTCCTCCTCCTTCTTCTTCTTTATTTATGTGTGTGTGTGTTGGGGCATGAAAGCACCACAGCAAATGTGTGGAGGTCACAGAACAACTGTGTAGTCGGTTCTGTCTTTTCACCTCCACAGGAGCTCCAGAGATCAAACTCAGGTCACCAGGCATGCTCAGCAGCTTCCTTTACCTGCAAAGCCATCTTTTGGGTCTGAGAACTCACATGTCTAATAAATGATGAAAGCCCTTGCACCACAATTTGCATTATCCCAGACAGGGAGATCAAATATTAACCTTTTCAATAAATATGCTGGGCCCCACCCTCAGATCTTCTGACCTAGTAGGGCTTGTGTAAGGTTTAACCATTTCACTTTTATGAGGTTCTGGCTAGGCTTTGTGCTGCTGGTCCTAGAACCACACTCACAAACTCTGACTCAGAACCTTCTGCATGGCAATAGTTCTCCTAGGTGGTGGTGATTTTGAGAACAATAGCTCTAACACTTAGAAGAATAAAGATGAAGACAAGGACAAGAAGATGTAGTAGGTAGAGACCAAAAGGAAAAACTGCATGTACACCAATACACCGACAACATGGAAAGCAAGCTGGTTTTTCAGTCGCACGAGCACAGGTTCAAATTCCATGTGTGACAGTATCTATGACATACATTACACACACAGGTTCAAATCCCATGTGTGACGATATCTAAGATATATACTATATACACAGGTTCAAATCCCATGTGTGGCAGTATCTGATATAACATTCAGATATCAAGTTCCCTTTTCTCATCTGCAAATGACTACAATGAGCTCCTTTTGCGTGATTCTTGCCAGTGTGATCTATATAGTAAATACATTTTTATACAGAAATATAAAGGTCCTCTGCCTTCTTTAAATTCCTTGATTATTCAGGAAAAAAAAATCCATGGAGATTTGGAAAAAGTGTAGGATCATCTCCAAAGTGAAAAAGGATTATAAGGTGCTGACAAAGTATAATCCAGGGTCTCAGAAAACTGAACAGAACTGGCTCTGCAAGGAAGTTACTGCCAGTTTTATGCCAGAGGTTCAGATGGAAAACACCCATACAAAAACACACGCATGCGCACACACACAACCCCAGTCTATGGACTCCAAGGAAAATTATGCTGAATGTGAGACTTGGGATTCAGGCTGTAACATGATCCTGAGTCTTAGTAGGCCCCCAGACCTTAGCACAACTGACTTCATGATGGAAGTGCCATTCAGGCACACAGAAAGTACCACCTGACAAAACAAAAACCTAATACATAAAAGTCCATAGTTCTGGGAAAGTCTCTAAATGTACTCACCTTGCTTTTTAGCTTCTATAGTTCTGCTTCTAGTTAACTTTTTGCTAATTGAGCTATGCCTACCCAAGATGTGGTTTTGAGCTTAAAAGCTCACTGCAAGAAAGGCTTGGGGCAAGCTGGGCAGTGCTCCACATCCCTTTAATCCCAGCACTTCAGAGGCAGAGGCAGGTGGATTTCTGAGTTTGAGACCAGCCTTACTCTACAGAGTAAGTTCCAGGACAGCCAGGGCTACACAGAGAAACCCTGTCTCAAAACAAAACAAAACAAAACAAAACAAAACAAAACAAAACAAAACAAAACAAAACAAAACACACACACAAAAAAAAGAAAGGTTTGGGGTTACCCCAGGATTACAAACACCCAGTGTAGTCACCAACTGGCTAATGAAGATTTTCTATTGGAATAAATCTGCATCTGATTAGTCTTCTCTGGTGGGCATCCCACAACAAGACATCCACATAGATTAACATGTTTATTATACTGCTCTAAAAACACCCATGTATGGAGGACAGGAGAACACAAATTTCATTCATATTCTGTGATGGCTTGAATATACTTGGCCCAGGGAGTGGCACTATTAGAAGGTGTAGCCTTATTGGAGAAAGTTGGGCCTTGTTGGAGGAAGTGTGTCATTGTGGGTGTGGGCTTTAAGACCCTCATCCTTGGGGCTGGTGAGATGGCTCAGTGGGTAAGACCACCCGACTGCTCTTCCGAAGGTCCAGAGTTCAAATCCCAGCAACCACATGGTGGCTCACAACCATCCGTAACGAGATCTGGCGCCCTCTTCTGGAGTGTCTGAAGACAGCTACAGTGTACATACATATAATAAATAAATAAATCTTTAAAAAAAAAGGTTGAGAATCTAGAAATGATAGGATTTGAATATTTAAAAAAACAAACAAAAAAAACCCCCTCATCCTTGCTCCCTGGAAGCCAGTCTTCTCATATTTGCATGCGGAACAAGATGTAGAAGTCTCAGCTCTTCCTATATCTTGCCTGCGTAGACACTGCCATGCTCCTGGATTGATGATAATGGACTGAACTCTGAACCTGTAAGTCAGCCTCAATTAAATGTTATCCTTCTAAGAGTTGCTTTGGTCATGATGTCTGTTCACAACAGTAAAACCCTAACTAAAGCATACTCTTTCTCTTCTGGTGTAGTATCGGCTACAACATGATCCTAGCAAAAATGAGTTTAGTTTCTGCCTACACACTCCACTCAGAGATCAAGTCATGAATAAGGTTTCTCTACTGCCAACACGGCATTCTTTTGCTTATGCCAGAATTTTTTTTTTTTTTTATTTCTGAAGTGCACGATAATGCATGCTTTCCAACTGTTGTCTGCCTTCCTGAAATAGTGCAAGTTTGACCAAGGGCTATCAATCATTGAGAAGAAGGTTGGTGACAAATATGCGTAATTGTCACATCAGGACAAGAAAAGCACCATGCATGTTCCACACTAGCATTAGTCCCCCAACACCTAGACTATGCAACCAATATTGCTTCTCAGCTTTCATAGCTCTCTCTGTGCAAGGTCAAGACCACAAGCCAATAGGTACTTTTCTGTTGGGAAAGCTTTAATTTTTAATTGGTAAGAAATGAATAATGTATATTTTTAAAAATAAAATTGAATCAAAATGTTACAATTAAGGTGATCATTTATTATCCACATTCAGATACATTTGTCTGTTATAAATATTAAACCAAATGGATTGTGAGACATGGGGCATCAACTAAGGACTGCTTTGGGTAAGGCAATCTATACAGTTATTCTTGTAGCGAAAATAGATGCTTCTAACCTGCCCCAACACCCACATCTCTCCCCATTGTCAATCACAATAAACTCTGAAAGCTCTTTCCATTTTCAGGTATTATAATTATATATAGTACTTCTTGCTTAATCAAAAACAAGTATTGACTTTCCATTACACTCCACTGGAACTGAAGTACTAGCATCAGTACTACCCTCCTACCCCCTTCTTCCTAATATCACTGCATTATACAATTAGTAATTTAGCTAGTTTAGTAATTGTTTCAAATATTGACTGTGTAAGTGTTTGTAACTTCAAACCAAATCACAACAAAGAATCCTATGCAGGGCCATATTTTCTTCCTTATATTCTGTGAATGACTTTCCCCAAGTTTCCTAGCTGCTGTTTCTCTTGATTTACATAATTTTGGTCCATGTATCTGACTTTTCCCACATGAGACTGGGGCCACCATCTGCATGTCCTCCTCACCCACTGTGCCATGTTTTTAGTCAATCCTTCTTCTTTCCTAGGCCATCTTTTTCTTGGAGTTATAGATCTTCCTGCTCCCATCTCAGCTAATTACTGATGCCTGGGTGTCTCCTGAAATATTCTTCCTAGTGTTCTCCCGACTTGGAATCACCAAGTCTTAATTTATCTTATATCATGATCAAAACACATTCTCTCAAAGGTACAAAGGAAAGCATGCATATCTGACTCATATATAAAAATATTATTACTTAGGAGAAATTTCTTTTGATTTAATGGCCATACTTGGAATTGTACCTAGGTAACCATTTTTACATTAAAACTATGATGCATTCCATTGCTTTCTAGTGCCAAATGTAACTATGCCACATGCTATTCTGTTTTTTATTCCTTTGTTGGTGATTTTATTCAATTATTCCCCTAGACAAAATAGAAACTGAACACTTGAGACTCTTTCTTTACTGTACCCTGGTCTACAAGACATGCCACTGATCCCATGTCTATCTGTTTAGAAAATAATACTTGATTATCTCGTCACAACCCTTCTTTTATGTTTTATTTCTGAAGCCCCTTTTAACTTGGAATATGAGGACTGGAATGTTCCTCTAGTTTCCTTGTTCATTTCATTTATTTTCATTTTTCTTTTTCTGGGGGAAGCTTGCTTCTCTAGCCGGTCTTGGGACTGTGACTTCATGTTAAGCAGTAAACAACTGCGGATGGTTAGAACTTCTGTGGCTACAGATGAGGTCTACAGTCTTTCCTGGCTAGCCTTCATCATTGACTTGCCACAACCTGTGTCTTTGTCACTGTTCTACTGCTGTGGAGAAGCAACATGGCCATGGCAACTCATAAAAGAAAACATTTAAGTGAGGATTTCTTAGAGTTCAGAAGTTTAGCTCATTGTCATCATGGTGGGAAGTGTTGCAGCATGCAAGCAAACATGGTAGCTGAGAGTTCTACATCCAGATCCAAAGGCAGTAGGAAGGGAAAGGGCTTGGGCTTTTGAAAGTTCAAAGCTTCCCCTCAGTGATACACTTCTTCCAACAAGACCACACCAAATCAAAACAACCCTGAGATTCCACCTCACACCAGTCAGAATGGCTAAGATCAAAAATTCAGGTGACAGCAGATGCTGGCGAGGATGTGGAGAAAGAGGAACACTCCTTCATTGTTGGTGGGATTGCAAGCTGGTACAACCACTCTGGAAATCAGTTTGGCGGTTCCTCAGAAAATTGGACATAATACTACCAGAGGATCCAGCAATACCTCTCCTGGGCATATATCCAGAAGATGTTCCAACCGGTAAGAAGGACCTGTTCATAGCAGCCTTATTTATAATAGCCAGAAGCTGGAAAGAACCCAGATGCCCCTCAACAGAGGAATGGATACAGAAAATGTGGTACATTTACACAATGGAGTACTACTCAGCTATTAAAAGGAATGAATTTATGAAATTCCTAGGCAAATGGATGGATCTGGAGGGCATCATTCTGAGTGAGGTAACATATTCACAAAGGAACTCACACAATATGTACTCACTGATAAGTGGATATTAGCCCAAAAACTTAGGATACCCAAGATATAAGATACAATTTGTTAAACGCATGAAACTCAAGAAGAATGAAGACCAAAGTGTGGACACTGTGCCCCTTCTTGGAATTGGGAACAAAACACCCATGGAAAGAGTTACAGAGATAAAGTTTGGAGCTGTGAAGAAAGGATGGACCATCTAAAGACTGTCATATCCAGGGATCCATCCCATAATCAGCTTCCAAACGCTGACACCATTGCATACACTAGCAGGATTTTGCTGAAAGGACCCAGATATAGCTGTCTCTTGTGAGACAATGCCGGGGCCTAGCAAACACAGAAGTGGATGCTCACAGTCAGCTATTGGATGGATCACACGGCCCCCAATGGAGGAGCTAGAGAAAGTACCCAAGGAGCTAAAGGGAACTGCAACCCCATAGGTGGATCATTATTATGAACTAACCAGTACCCCAGAGCTCTTGTCTATAGCTGCATTTGTATCAAAAGATGGCCTAGTAGGCCATCACTGCAAAGAGAGGCCCATTGGACTTGCCAACTTTATATGCCCCAGTACAGGGGAATGCCAGGGCCAAGGGGTGGGGGTGGGTGGGTGGGGGGCTGGGGAGGGATTGTATTGGGGACTTTTTGGATAGCATTGGAAATGTAATTGAGGAAATTACCTAATAAAAAAAAAAGACCCAATCTAATAGTGCCGCTCAGTAGTGTCAGCCGAATAGTGACGAAACACTCAAATACACGAGCCTATTGAGGCCATTCTTACTCAAACTACCACATTCCACTTCCTGGTTGCCACAGACTTATAGACATATTATAATACAAAATGCATTTAGTTTAACCTCAAAAGTACCCATGGTCTATAACAGTCTCAACACTGTTTAAAAGTCCAAAGTTCAAACTCTGTTCTGAGACTCATGGCATTCTCTTAAGAGTAAGCCCCTGTAAAATCAAAATCAAAATGCAGATCACATACTTCCAACGTATAATGGTACAGCATATGCATCCCAAAATGGAGAGAAAGGAGCACAACGAGGAAATACTGGACCAAAGAAAGAGCAAAAACCAGCTGGGCAAACTCTGAACTCTGCCTCTCTTATGTGTGGTGTCAAAGTGTTCTTCAGATAAAACTCCTTCCAGCTTTGTTGACTGGAACACACTTCTTTCTTGGACTGGTTACACACCCAGTCTGCAGCTTTCCTCAGCAAACATCCCATGACTCTGGCATCTCCAATATCTTGGTGTCTCCAATGAAACAAAGGCTTCACTTCCACAGATTCATGGAATTGTCTTTCTGGGCCTCCAGGCAGGGACACCCCTGACACATGCTTGGCCTCAGTGGGTTCCCTTAGCCATGGAGGGAAATTCCATAATCACTGTCTTCAAATTTTTACTCTAAAGCCAGAACTATGTGGCCCAAACTGCCAAGTTCTTCTGCTTTCTGGGGATAGACCTTGGCACCCTCATTCAAATACAATTCCACTAGTTTTCTGGTTTAATGGTTTCCTTTCCTGCTTAAGCTTTTCTTTAACACTTTTTCATAAATTTGAAGCTTAGTTGGGCAGGCTGAAGCTGCCCTTCCCTTTATTCTATTTAGCCTTGAGTGGTTTGTTTGCTTACTTATTTGCTTGCTTATGTTTTGTTCTGTTTTATTTTGAACTTTTTATCTCCTTGAGCATTGCACTTAACTCCACTACATTTCCAGTCATTCCTTTTCTCCTCAAACTGCACATTTGCATTTTTCCTTGAAAAAATTACTCCTTTTTAAAATAGATCTGTGTAAGAGTGACCACTAACTACCACATGACAGAGTCAGCTCTAGTCTGTCTTGAAATTTCCTCTGCTAAAACCATTAATTCAAAAACTCTTCACTATAGCCTCAGGCAGCTTTTTAGACAAGGGCAAAAAGCAACCACATTCTTTGCCAAAATATCACAAATTTAATCTCTAAACCACTGACTAATTCTTCCCCTCTGAAACTTCTTGACCTGAACCATCTTAATCTACATTACTCTCAGCACCTCTGACTTCCAAACTCATACTTGTATGACCCATTAAGCACCACTGAAAGCACTGAACTGCTTTCCTAATCCATAGTCCCCTAATTCACATTCTGCCAATAAGAAGCATGCTCAAGCTAGTCACAGCAATACACCAGATTGGTACCAATCTCTGTCTTAGTCAGTGTTCAGTTCCTGTGAAGAGACATCATGATGATGGCAATGTTTACAAAACAAAGCATTTAATTGGGGTTTTCTTACAGTTTCAGAAGTTTAGTTCATTATCTTCATGGCAGTGAGCATGGCAGCAGGCAGGCAGATGTGGAAGCTGTGAGTTCTACATCTGGATCATTAGGCAGCAGGAAGCTAGAGACACTGAGCTTAGGTTGAGCATTTGAAACCCCAAAGCCCACCCCCAGTGGCACAGTTCCTCCAACAAGGCCACACCACTCTAACACTTTCTAACCTTTTCAAATAGTGCCACTCTCTGATGAAAGCATTCAAATTCATGAACTTATGGATGGCAATTCTTATTCAAACCACTGCAACCTGAGATAATCTTTGAGGAGGGAACCTCAGCTGAGAAAATGCTCAGATCAAACTGGTCTGCAGCTGTGTTTGTGAGAAATTATTGATTATTAAGAGCTTCATTGATGATTGATGTGCAAGAGCTCAAACCACCATGGAAGGCATTATCCCTAGAAAAGTTTACTCTTGGGGAGAAAATGCAAGCATGACCTGGTGACCAGCATACTTGGTACACTGAACTTCTAACTGAGAAGCAGAGCACAGCATGCTCATGAACACTGAATTCTAAAGCAGTGTAAGGCGCCAGTAGCTGGCCTGCACTCTCCACATCCTTAACATGCTTCTTCCACATAGAGACCCTGGTGGTGTGAGCACTCACTGTCCAATCTGAGTTAATGTGCTCACCAGTCACAGTCCATAGGCTTCCACTATATAAGTGGTTACTTGAGTGCAATAAAGCAGACGTTACTCTCTGAAACCGTCTCTGGAGTGGTTTATCGCCACACCCTTTACCAATCCATGGGCTTTGCTGTCTAGCCAGGAATTCCCCAGTAATGACTGCAAGGGGTAGTGGTCCAGTAAACACGACCCCTCCGGTTGTTCCTGCCCCCAGGTTCCTACCTCAGATTCCTGCCTGACTCCTGTCAGTGATGGACTGTGATCCATGAGGACAACCCTTTCCTTTTCTTCATGACATTTATCACAGCAAAATAATGGAAATAGGTTAGTGACCTATTTCTTTGCTTTTCAGTGGCTGGACTATAGCTTCCAATTTAGCTTCTTAAAGGGTGCAAGCATCAGTGTATGGGTATTCAGCTAACAGTGCCTCCTAACAAGCTACTCAAGATGAAATTCAATGTGCATCAGAAACAGGTGTCTAGTGATTATCCAGCTTCAACTCACTTCCATCCTATGATGACATGTGGGTATTTACAGACACTTTACCAAACATGTTCTGTCATTCATATTACACATTAACACAAAACATTGTCTTGGATTTTTCTTGATACACAATGTTACAGAGAAAATGGGGAATGTAGAGAGATGGCTCAGCAGTTAAAAGCACCCACATGGAAGCCAACAAACACATTACCCCAGCTAAGGGGATTCAACACCATTTTCTTACCTTCATGGGTACAGGGCCACACATGTACCTAGACATGAAAATAAGGAAAACGGGGCTGGTGAGATGGCTCAGTGGGTAAGAGCACCCGACTGCTCTTCCGAAGGTCCAGAGTTCAAATCCCAGCAACCACATGGTGGCTCACAACCATCCATAACGAGATCTGGCGCCCTCTTCTGGAGTGTCTGAAGACAGCTATAGTGTACTTACATATAATAAATAAATAAATAAATAAATAAATAAATAAAAAGAAAGAAAGAAAATAAGGAAAACACCTACAACCATGAAACTTAAAAATAAATTAAATAGAAAACTTTTCAGGACAGGTTTATGACTATCAGGAGCCATCATTAGAAGAAGCTAAAAACTAGCAGGTGATCTTCCTGAGATGGGTCTGCCTTAGATTAAAATCTCTGACAGATTTGCTCCAGTCAAAAAGACCCAGGAGAAATCCATTTTAGGAAAGATTGCTACTATTGATATGCTTTTCCTGTTGTAATTATTATTAAACATATATAACAATCACTAGGTATTAGCCCACTCTTTTGAGCAGGTCTCTGCAGACCTATGAAGATGCACTGTCTTGTAGTGATGCTCTATAGACAAATAGATAATAATTCTATAGAATTCCTAATTTGATTCAAATAATTTTAGAAAGAAAGTTTTTAAAGATGATCTTAGTTTCTAGAAAGATGTAATAAACTTAGAATCAAGAATAGAATGTGCCCACTCCTCAGAATAACAAGTAAAATGCTTTATAATAAGAAATACAATGAGCTTTCATAATCACACTAAAGAGAGAAATAAACGTGGGACAATTTTATGTTCAAAGAAAAACATTTAGGTACAAGAATGAAGTCATTAAAGTCATTAGGTGTACACTATGATAAGGCAAGGCTATGTAAAAATTGATGCTTTGAACTTATAATGAACATATTAGAATGAAACACTGCTTTGAACTCTTTGGTCACAAGGAGTTAACCAGCTTAGCTGGAGAGGCTTCTGGCTGACTCCCCAGAGAAAGGAGCACTACCAATAAATCCTTTTACTTATTTCCCTGCTGCTACACAATATGTATTAATCACTAGATATTAGTGCTTATTAAAGCACACGTAATAGTTTCTAGCACTTAATGAAGCACAGATCAATAGAAAAGGGTTAAGTTTCTCTAGCACTTATTTAAGCATAAAGAGTTAAATGAAACATAGAGAGTTATAGTGTTTAATAAAGCACAGAGTTAAAAAAAAAAAGAAGCCAACATTTTTTAAAAACCATAGAACAAACAAGGAAGTTTTTAGAATCTTTTAGAAGTTATCAGCAAGCATTCAGTTAGGTGGAGAGCTAGAAGACAGAGACCAGACCATCAGGCTTTAAAACTAGTCTGGAGACCATCAGTCTTTAAAGCAGGTGTCCCACTTCAAGCATGTTCTAGGCTGGTAGGTCCCCACCATAGGCAAATCAAGAGAAGATATTAGAATTTTTAAGATTATAATATCTAACAGAAGGGGGTAATAACCAAACCAGAAGACATAAATTGCAATCATATTCTACCAATAGATTTTCAACTGCAAGAAAAAAATATACTTACGTTGTCCAGATATTTAAAAACTTAGTGTTTATGCATTCTACATAGACAAGACTTTTTTCTTCTGCAATCTGCTAAATAAATCATTTTTCAATACAAAGGAGATGAGAATCAATTACTTCTATAAATATTTCCACTCTCTGTGGTAAATTACATCAATTGAACATTATAATTTGAGGATGTGCCTCTAGGGTACATTTTAGTAAAGTCAACTTCCCACATATAAGTATTGCTTTACTGCTTCTTTGTGAGCATGACCACGGTTAGGTTTGCAGTGCTCCAGTGGATGGTCACATGACCACGGTTAGGTTTGCAGGGCTCCAGTGGATGGTCACATGACCACGGTTAGGTTTGCAGGGCTCCAGTGGATGGTCACATGACCACGGTTAGGTTTGCAGTGCTCCAGTGGATGGTCACATGACCACGGTTAGGTTTGCAGTGCTCCAGTGGATGGTCACATGACCACGGTTAGGTTTGCAGTGCTCCAGTGGATGGTCACGCACCCACACTAATTAAACCTAAAGTACAGCAAAGTCAAAAGAAAGAAAGAAACAAAAAGGAACCAAAAGTTAGGACTAGTGGAGAACATTAGTGGTGGCAGGTAGCTAATAGGGGCATATCTCACCATTTTCCATTGTACATGTGTGAGATTATCAACGGATGAAAGGGGAAACATCACTAATGGGAAAAAATCCTTAATTCTTTCAAACATAAAACAGCTCTATATCATGTTTGATATTCTTTTTTTTAGATTTATTTATTTTATGTATGTGAGTACACTGTAGCTATACAGATGGTTGTGAGCCTTCATGTGGTTGTTGGGAATTGAATTTTAGAATCTCTGCTCCCTCCAGTCAGCCCTGCTTGCTCAGTCCCAAAGATTTATTTATTATTATACATATGTACACTCTAGCTGTCTTCAGACACACCAGAAGAGGGCGTCATATCTCATTATTGGTGGTTGTGAGTTACCATGTGGTTGCTGGGATTTGAACTCAGGACCTTCGGAAGAGCAGTCAGTGCTCTTACTGGCTGAGCCATCTCACCAGCTCCCATGTTTGATATTCTGTCCAGAGTGTTTATGTGATGTGTGAAACACAGTAAGTTAGATTTAATCATTAAAAACAAGCACGTTCCACACTATTTTCCACAACACATATCAAGAGGTTTTACATAGCTCACACCAGCACATATGAAGAGGGTGTTTCTCAATTCCCTCTGCCTTTCCTCAGAATCATTTGTAACAGCCAGCACAATTATTATGCAGGTGAGTCATGAATGTGGATTGCCAAATAGGCCAAAAGCACATAAGATGACTCCAAAGTAATTAAAGCCACAGTGAAGATTGAAATAAGATATTTTCCATTTTTGATTCCTTTCAGAAAGAAAAGGCCCAGGGTCATGTTTGCCCTGAAGAAGATACATGCTTTTAAGGCTTTTCAAGCTGTAGATTTTAGGTCATCATAAGGGACTTTTAGATGAAGGGAAATGAGGTCTCCAGTACAGCTCTGTTTTGCTTGCATGAGAACAGACATAATCCAGGGAATTCACAATGGATTCCAGGACTTGAGGGTGTGCACCCTACCTTTCTACCTTCCCAAATGAGGACTGGTCAGCAGCCTAAGTGACTTATCAGTCAATTACCACCTTACAAAACGGTGACGGGATTGGCCATATTTAGCCTTCCCTCTAGTCAGTGTCCAGAAGGAAGTGCTAAGTACTACAAACTGCCTCCTGATGATCCTAGATGAGACAATGAGATCCTGTAAAGGATGGCGTCCCTCAACCCTCAACCCATAAGAACATTCCTCGAGACACCCACCACAGTCTAGAGAATGGACGCTCACCATTCGTGTGTTGATTTATTTTGCACAGCAGTAAATCTCTCTGTAAGTGTGCATCACGACAATGTGCTTAGGACAGCTGTGTTCTGAGGAGCAGCTTGCACTTTGTTTGAATGGATTTTAGATTTTCAAACATGTCTCCTATAAAGAAGAAGTACCTGCAGAATAGCAACATAGGTCAGATTCATGGGTCTGGAGCGGAAACATCGAGAAGAGTCCATGGGTGAAGAATAGATGTAGCACGGTTCCTCAAAGACTCTGATTCTCATTTTATGTGCTCTCCTCAGTGCTTCACAAGAAGCTACACTATCCAGCCATTGATTGATTGATTGATTGATTGATTGATTGATTGATTGATTGAGACAGGGTTTCTCTGTATAGCCCTGGCTGTCCTGGAACTTACTCTGTAGACCAGGTATCCAGCCATTTATATCTGTAACTGGCTCCCATTGTGAAGATTAGCTCCTCAGTTTCCAAGGCTGTCTATTATCCTAGAAGAAGCTGCTTCAGAGCAGTGTAGTTTAGAAAGAGATAGTTGGTGAGGAAGGGATGGAAAAGAGGTGATGTAGTCGGGTGGAAACAACCAAGAAGAAGGAATATCTCCAGTCTGCATCAACAAAGGGATAAAGGGAAAGAACACCATGTTTTAGCGCCACTGACAGAGGTTCAAATTGCACTCCTGGTGCTATACATGGTGTTACCTCGCACAACACCAGGAAACAGAGATGGTGACACCGATGTGTGCAGTCTCCATGAGGAATACATTACTGCTTTTCATGGGGCATGGTAGGAAGCATGTAAGAACAACACAACAGCTTCTTGCACACAAGTGCATGGGTTTCAGGGAACAGGGGGAAGGAAGGCTTTGATCATTTCCCCAGTGTCTTCACTTCAGGCCCACAAACAGCAACCAAGTGAGAAAAGTCTGTGTGTCTACTCTGAGCTTCTCAACTAGAGTCAGTCCTGTTTCCTCATGGGCTTCATTTGTATTCCCATATGGACATGATTATAGCATCATCCCATGTCCTCTAAAGGGCAGCCGCTTTCCCTGCACACGGATCACTATGATTACAGTTTAAAGCAGTGTAGATCTGTGTGGAAATAAAGTAAGGTGCATGGCTGCATTTTACTTTGAGACTAGAATCAATACACCCCAGCTACCTTTGATGCTGGGTCACCCCTTTCACAGACAACACTGCCAGTGCTCGGGCTTAGACTCTCCCTCTATTGCACCTCTATGCTGGAGAGATGGGCTGTTTCTATTTTGTTGTAATCATGTGTGGTTGTATTATCCTCATCCAGTACTCTTGCTTCTTATGTTATTCTACTAGGCTTAGGCAGGGGCAATGGCTCAATGGGTAAAAATGTCTGCTGTGAAGTGATAAGGAATTTGGATCCCTAAGACCATGTTAAAGTCTGGGCAGGCTAGCATGTGACTGTCACCCAGAATTGGGGCTGAGGCAACAGAGACAAGGATATCCCTGAAGCTCATTGACTTCAGATTCAACTAGAGACACTGTCTCAGAAAAGCAAAGGTGGAGAGTGGTGGGGAAGGATACCCATGTCCACCTCTAGATTCACAGGCACAACCTGCTGGGGTGGGAGGTTCTATCAGATTTAGACAATAAACTACTAATCCTTTAAGCATTGCTGAAGTTATCACAGCAAGTAGCCATTGATGGAGACACATCTCCTGGGTACCAGACACTCACTCTTTGGTTTCCCTGTAAGTCTTAGTGACATAAGAGAATTCAGAACATCTTTTGTCTGTCATCAAAAGTTCCAAGAGGCCAAATTAAAAGTGTCCTCTTCATTGGTGTTGGTGTGGACAGGCCATAAATCACATGAGTTAAGCCGGTGATTATCAGCAAGAAAGGTCTCACCAGAAAGTAATTATTGACAGGCCCAGGCCGCAGGGACTTCACTAGCCCCATCACTCCACTAGGCACTATTCATGGTGTCTACCTCACAGGCAGGAGCCACAGAGGCAGCTGTATAGGAAAGTGATGATAACAGCTCTATCTACAGCTCCCCAAGGACTTCGCAGGACCGTGTGAAAGCCAAAGGGCAAGGCCTTTCACCTCCTTAATCTCTTCTGGTTTCTTCCTCTGTCCTACAAAGAAGCCCCTTCTGTAGTCCACAAATGAACCCCTTTTTTTCTGTTTTTGGCTCTCTTTTCTGCCACCACTGAATTCATTTCTCTGTTTGTACCTAAGCATTTATACAAGACATCCTACAATGTATTAGCCACAAGTGTGAATGAGGAGTTTGACATACATCTAACCTCTATGGAAATCTACAATGATGAAAACTGTTCAGAAAATGGCATCACTAGAGACCAAGGTCTCCTCATGGAAGCCATGGCCTTCCCCATAGCTGCCCATGCCTACATATTCCCTTTTCTCATTTGGGAGGAATATGGACCAGTTTCCTGGGCAAATAGCACTTGTAATTTTCAAAATAAAGTTGGCTGAATAACTGCAATTGTCACCTCCATACAACTGTTTTGTGGCTGAACTATCTTTGAGCAGGGTTGAAAGGCATCAGCATCACACTTGGTGTTGTGTTAGAATTGCTGCTTGTGTCTGGACAGACTAGACCAGGCCAATACAGTTCCATGTCGGGTTCATTGTGGGGGAAGGGGGCAAAGGTGGCGAAGACAAGGGAAAAGAGAAAGGTCAGAGGAGTCTGCCTTTTATTTGGATTGTGACATAGCCCCTGGCAGGTAAAGGTGGGAGGTGAACCAAGTGGATTCTGGAAATGTATGGTGGTTGCCATGGCAACAGATGTTCTCTGTCACCTATGTGTGCTGTCACTGGGTTGGAAGATGATCTGCCACTCTGGCTCCTGATACCAACACTTGGGAATGTTCCCTTGAGGGGGAAATCACAATTATTTAATTCAGAATACTAGAGTCTCCATGCTGAGCAGAAGACTTTAGACAGGGATGGCACCACAAGGAGGTGTAGGAAAGGAGGAAAAAGGAGCAGAGGGTGCTGGGAAGCAGAAATAGAAAGATCCTTCATTTCCAAGTCTAATCAATTAGCATTTTAAATCTTCAGCTAAGCCCCCTTAGGTCACTACAACTAGGGACTTACCTTACATAGCCCTAATAATCCAGGTCCTTGCTTCTGATTGGCTAGAGAGTCTCCTATGTCAGGACCCAGTACATGAGCTCCCCTCTGCCTATGCTGCTTTGCCAAAATACTTATGTAAGTTTCTCTTTCAGGATCTTGTTCAGATTTTATTTCTTAAGAGAGACCTTTCAGCTGGGCAGTTAATTAAAGGATTAACAACATGCCTTTAATCCCAGCACTTGGGAGGCAAAGGCAGGCAGATTTCTGAGTTTGAGGCCAGCCTGATCTACACAGTGAGTTCCAGAACAGCCAGGGCTACACAGAGAAACCTTGTCTCAAAAAACAAAAAACAAACAAACAAAAAAACCAAGAGAGAGAGAGAGAGACCTTTCTTCTTCTCCTCCTTTTCCTCCTCCTTTTCCTCCTCCTTTTCCTCCTCCTCCTCCTCCTCTTCCTCCTCCCCCTCCTCCTCCTATTCCTTCTTCTAATTGTTTGCCCAATTTTCTGCACGCCCCCTTTCTAACACTTTTTATTGCTCTTGTTATCTTATAGGCTAGAAATATATATATATATATATATATATTTGGGGTGTGTGTGTGTTTGTGTATGTGTGCAGCATGTATGTGCTTGGAGTCAGAGGTGTCTTCCTTTATTGCTCTCTATCTTATTTTTTGAGACGAGGAGTCTCACTGAGACTGGAGCTGGTGACTTCAGCTTGATAGGCTGGTCAGAAACTCACACAGATGCCTCTGCATCCAGCTACCCACTACTGGGATTACAGTCAAATGATGTCACATTTAGCTTTTACATGGGTGTTGAGGATCCAAACTCAGGTCTTTATGTTTACATGGCAGAACTTTATTGAGTGGGCCACATCCTCCACGTCCCCTAGAAAGTTGTCTTTCTATTTTACTGTCTCCCCTGCCAACTAGACTGGATTCTGGAGGACCGGGCCTTCACTCACTCAGCTGTACCTTCAATGAGTGCTCCTAAAGATAATGAGTGTCCCTCTACCTCAGCCTCCTCACTCTACAACTACTTGATAATACAAAATATCCCGAGCAATCTTGGGGTTGCCTTTGTTATTCTTAGAAGATATAAATTTATTTGTTTTTATTAGCACAAGAATATATTAGTACTAGTTACTTTTCTATTGCCATGATAAAACACCATGCATGACCAAGGCAGCTTATTAAAGGAAGCATTTGAATGGCCTTACTCTTTCAGGGTTGGAGTCCATGATGACAGAAGAAAGGAACAGTTGAGAGAGAGCTCACATCTTGATCCTCAGCCATGAGGAGGAGGAGAGAGAGACAGAGAGAGAGAGAGAGAGAGAGAACCAAACCAAACAAATAAACAAAGAACAAAACAAAACCCACTGGGAATGGCTCAAGTCTTTAGAAATATCAAAGTTTATCCTCAGTGATACACCTCCTCCAATAAGGCCACACTTCCTGGTCCTTCCCAAATAGTTCCAGCAGGTGGGAACCAAGTATTCAAATATATGAGCCTATGGGGGCCTTTCTCATTCAACCAGCACGAGGAGATTCCCTTGTGGTATGTTTTATACTTTCTCCATCCCCTCTCTGTCCAGCCTCCTTTACCTCTCTCCTGCCAGGCTCTCCCACCCTGGTGTTCCCTTTCTTCCTTCCTTCCTTCCTTCCTTCCTTCCTTCCTTCCTTCCTTCCTTCCTTTCTTCCTTCCGTCACACGTGTCCTTTTGCTCTCTCCTTCCTCACCATCCTTGCCCCCACTTGTTGCGGATAGCCCTGGGACTAATTATATTTGATGTTAATTCCATTCTCTTGTGAGGAGTTGAGAACAAGGAATGAGTCAGCACTCAGGTGATTTCCTGTAAACCTGATTCCCACCATAATTTGTAAAATAAAGGAGAGCTAATGATTGGGCAGATAAAAGGAAGGTGGAGTGGAAGGTTGAGGGAGAGAGAAGAAGGAGAAAATGGAAGAGGGAGAGGATGCAGAGGAGGAGGAGGAAGAAGAAGAAAAGCAGAGCAGAAGCACATGACCTGGAGAAACCGCAAGTTCTAAGAGGACTCATAGATGTGGAGGGTGGGAGTGTAGGGGTGAATCTACCCAATCTAGGTGCATAGCATGAATTCATATTAACTGAATTGTGTTTTAATTGCTGGGGCATATTTGGGTTGGAGATTTACCTCAACACCCACGCACAGTCTTTTTGTCTGATTGTAGCTTATATCCACTCTCACAATGAGGCTGGAGTTGTCTTAGAGTGACTAAAGCCCATCTTGACTTCCTTTTCCTTGGTCTGAACCCATGGGTGAACAGAAAGGTTTTATTCCATAATTATACATTACCCCTGGATCTAGAATCTTATTTTTACCAGGACTCATCTATCCCGGGGACTGAGAGTAACGTTTAGGAGTGGAGTGTACTCAGTGTCTCCCTGTGATTAGAGAAATGGAACTGGCTAATTAATCTATCAAGAGGAGTCTGAGTCTGTTCTCATATCCAAGAATGAAGGGCTGTGATGGATCTTTCATTTTCAGATTGAAAATCTTAGCCCTTAGGGCTATAAATACTAAAGCTATGTCCATCACACTATCATGTTCATATTCAACATTAGTATTAATTAGTGAATAATTAAATCCTGCAAAAAGGCTGATAGTCATTATCATATGTATATTTGATATTGTTTAGTGAATATTGTTTAATTTTTGCCCTAGAACAGCTAAAGCAGTGTTTCTCAACCTTTGGGTTGTGACCCTTTTGTGGGTCAAATCACCCTTTCACATGGGACCATTAAGACCATCAGAAAAACATAGGTATTTAAATTTTAATTTATAACAGTAGCAAAGTTATAGTCATAAAGTACCAACACAGGTAATTTTATGGCTGGGGGGGGTCACCATAGAATGAACTGTGTTAAAGAGTCACAGCAATAGGAAGGTTGGGAGCCACTGATCTAAAGACTTCACAATGTTTGTTCTTCTTGGTTGGTTTGTTTGTTGTTGTTATATGGGTTTTTAAAAATTATCTCCTATATATACTTAGCTTGAAATTCAATAAAAACAAGATCTTTTCCAAGAGCAATTTGTCACAGAGTCTGACTACAAGGGTTAGCAAGTCCAACAGCTCAGCCTTCAAAAGAGGGAAATGCATGGTACGCATCTGCAAAATCAAGCCCAAGAGGCTGCAAGAGATGAGAGAAATTTAACGTGTACAATTTAGTCATATTTAGTTACAAAACAGACCAGAAGTCCAAGGTTAAATGTAGTAGCACTGTATGATCCCAGTCACAAAGACTTTCACCGAGCCAGATGTGATAAAGAAATCTCAGGACAGAGCTAAAAACCTAGAAGATAATTTTTATTTTTAATTTTTTTAGTTTTAATAAAACCATGCACTGGGCTGCTCCGTAAACCTTGCTCCCCAATTTAAAGTTAATTACTTAATAAAAGGCTTACAGTCTGTGATTGGGCAGTAGAAAGAGAAAGGCAGGGGTTGAGGATCGAGTGAGAGGTCTTAGAAGAAATGAGAGGAGAAGGAGGAGGAAAAGGGGAGAGGAGGAGTTCTCCGTTAGATGTGATGGGCCAACAGACCATGCCCAAGAGAAATGCCCTCCCAGGACAGACAGACAGATGGAGCAGAAATTACCCAGGAAGACTCAAATAGCAAGTAGCAAGGGACATATGGCTGGGTTGTATGTTACAATAGCTCAAACCCTGACTAACCCTCAGCTTACAACTTGTAAATAAAAGACCAGGATTTCATGTCTTTTATATAAGATAGCTAGAATAATTAATTCATTTACAACATGTCTACAAGTGAACCATCTTTTCTAGAGGAAGGATGTCAGCCAGGTGATTTGACAGGTTTTGTTGGATCGTCTCTAAAAAGGGGACAACAATATTGTTAGGTCTCAAAGAAACCTGGAACACGTCTCACTCATTCCCAGAACGTGGCTCCTCCCAGAACTTTTCACCCCTTCCTCTACCCTAAACTCCTCCCTCCCAGGGGCTGGGCTTCACCTCCCTTCCCCCAGCTTCTGATCTTCTATAAGGTCAGCCACACTTGGACATGAGATATCATGTCCTCTTGGTCTCCTGACTTGCTCTGCTTCTGCCTCTGTCTGGGTCTACTTGCTCACTCACCCCTTTTCCTCCCTTGCTCTCCTACCTCCTCTTCTATGGCCCTGTTCAGGCTGCTGGCTATGTTCAGTGTGGATTTTTCTGGATGCCTCTGGCAATTTTCTCCCTCATCTCTATGGTAAACCTCCTCAACCCATTCCTAGTAACCATCATACTCTCAATTTCTCTTCATCCAAGTATGTGATACTTGAGGTGGCCTAGAATGTCAGGTCTTCACCCAAGAACAGAGGGAAGACTTATTCTATTGTTTTGACCAAGAAAGGATATCAAATACACTTCAACAAATCCCGGATACCTCTACTTTTTCATATGGTGACTTAAACCCTTAGGAGTGGTAAAATTCACCAGAGCCTTCAGGGTGGGGTTCAAAGCCAGTCTTAAGGATGGAAGTCTACCTCTGTACATCCTTAGCTGTTAATCCTCATGACAATTTTCTCTAATGAGACCATTAGACCTTTGGTCCTTTGGACCTGACCACACATCTGAAAACAAAATAAAGTTCCTCATATGGCTGCTTAAAAGAAATGAAATTCAGTGTATCATGGGCACTTTTACTCTAGTTTTAAAAAAATGTCTGGATTTAAAAATCATGCCCCACTCTTCTTCATCTGCTCGCCAGTACCACTGTTGGAATCTATCTCTTCCGGATTCCAGCTTCTACAGAGGACCAGCTGAAGCAACTAGCCTCATGGAACTGAGCAACTATTAGATTCTTGAACTTCACAGCTACCCATTGCCGGGTTAGTTGGACTGCACACTGTTCCTCATATGGAGGGAAATGGGATGCACAAAAAATAGATTAGGAAGCATTCAGGTCTCTCAGTATGGAGATAGCTGTGTTAGTCGTGCTATTCTGCATTCCTGATCTAACTACTGCTCAGACCCCACCTCTGGATTCCACTACTTGGAAGAGGTCTGTGCCTGAAGTTGATCCTATGCCACAGTGCTCCATAACCAAATACCACAGGGAGAAAACGGGTCTTCCAGGAGTGCGGACACATCTGTGAGCACAGGTAAGACCACTTCTTCTGCTCAGAGGGACCTGCCCAGGAATCGAGAACAGCCTGGGACATTTGGTTTCCACTTGCACCCTGGAGCTGACCCTGTGTCACAGCTCTCCGTACCGAATTCCTCCCAGAGAGAAATGATCTCCCAGGAGTACTAACACAGACTTGCAGGAGGGATAAGCCACAGTCAAAGACAGCAAGACCAGCTAACACCAGAGATAACAAGATGGCAAGAGGCAAGAGCAAGAATATAAGTAACAGAAACTAAGAGCTCAAATGAGAGACCCTGTCTCAACCAATAAAGTGGAGAGCTATGGAAGACTCCAGACAGCAGCCCTGGACTTCTACACTCATACGTGGGCACATACACACACACATCTAAACATACATGTGAACACATATGTGAATACACATATACACATATAAAACATAAAAAGGAGACCACTAAAGAGAGTACTAAGTGGGCACAGGTAATTCCCAGTACATGATGCTGAGACCCTCAGCTGTAGTCTCCGGGGCAAGGGAAACTCACTGCAGATACTTCACTTGTTAAAAACGAATCTCACTCTATCATGACCTAAGTGTACAGAATCTCTGAGGCAGGGTCCCAGGACCAGGAGGTTTATCACAGCTTTGAGCTGCAGCTTGGAGAACAAACTGCTGTTTCCTTGAGTTGTAAATGCTTTAGCAAATACAGAAAAATCTAAAATTATCTCGATGAATCCTACTTCCAAGGGGATCTGCTAGGGACCAGTTTGTCATGGGAGGTACAGGTGCATACTCTAAATGACAGATCCGCTCTCAGACAAACACCATAATTTGAAAGGATGAAGACTTTGTTTGAAATCTGGAGAGGAAAACCCAAAGATACATAGTGTGAACAAGATGCAAATCGGTCTGGTCACGTGACGTTCTCAGGCTACCAGTGTTCTGGAGCCTCTTGTACCTGTGTGTTCAGTGCTCTCACCTCATTACTGAGAGAGCAGATTCGTTGTAGGGTATGTCTCACAGCTGGGAAATTTTCTAATGCAGTCATATGATTTCTTTCCTTTTTATGATTTCTTTTAATTAAAATTTAAATCCCATGCGAGTCTGGGTTTGTAAAACTTAAAATGTGAGGTGATGGTGTCTAGTGGAGTAGTGAGTCTCTTCAACCTTTGTGGAGAAAGAGAGTCCCAGGGCCTTGTCCATCAAATACAAACCCTCTGCAACAAGGACGTTGAACAGCTGACATGAGAATTTGCTGATTCCTGGAGTCAGACTCTGACATCATTTCTTTTCATCAGCTGTGTTAGTTTGTGCCCCACAAGAAAAACCAGGAGCCCTGATTTCTTCTCCCTTTTCAGCTTTGGATTCACCATGGCCTGAACAAATTCCTGCCTCACAGGGCTAGCCCTTTCAAACCCGGAGATAATGATACAGTGTCTCAGCCCTTAATCTTGGTAATGATGTAGGGGGTTAATGAGAGTGTTTGGAAAGGGGAAATGTCTTTGAGCGTGGATCAAAGTATGGGTGAGTCCATTTTATGAGAAGCAATAATAACGGGCAGGGCGTTCCTGGTGCCTGCAGAGCAAACCACTGCCCTTCTGGCCTGCTTGAATTCTTGGGCTCAGGGGTGTTAATTAGAATGAAAATGTAGGTATTGAATAGCACCCAGAGCCCTAAAGGAATTCATCCATCTCCAAAAGGTGGCTAATTTACCTCTGCCCTCCCCACTAGGCTTCTTATCCATTGTTAGTGCAGAATAACTGTACCCTTCCCACCTCTAATCAGGCAACATTGCCTCATCCCACTTAACTAATGGAATAAAAAAGAGACCAAAAGAACTATTGGAATAATCACCGCTCCTTAAATATTTATTCTTTACTCATTGGTGAGGACACCTTCAATCTGTGCTTATGTGTGGCAGTTTAAGATCAGCTCTGTACCCTTCACAGCAGGAAGACTACACACACACACACACACACACACACACACACACACACACACACACGTCTGTTCGGCTTAGGCAGAATGCAGCTAAATGTCTCCTCTTCCAGATCCATGCCTACACCTTTGCATTTTGTCTCATGAAAAATGCTTTCCGCTCTGGTCACAGAAACAGAATTCCTCCCAGTCTAGCATAGATGGTACCAAGGTCCCAGCTAAGTCGTCACTCTAATCTAATCTAATCTAATCTAATCTAATCTAATCTAATCTGTTTTAGGCAGGGCAATAGCATGAGCGCATAGGCCCTTAATGCACGGTGAAGATCACAGAATTTTTCTTTATGCTTGCCATTCCACTTAGAATAATTACCCCTTGATACTCACCTTGCGTTCTTGCTCATCATAAATACCAACCCAGGGTTGAGTAGAAGTGAAAGGACCATGAGACACAGCTGGTAAGCCATGTGGCCACAGAAGACACACTTAACTTACTTTCTTATGTCTGGGACAAATTAATGGGCTGGGGACAAGCCATTTAAGTCGCCATGTTGAACAACATAATCATGGGTGTAAATTCGATCCTTTGCAGCACATACTCCTGGGCGGCTGGAATGGCCTTGCCAACCACCTATCCATTTTTTTTTTTAAAAAATCACATAGAATAGCCAGAGCTTAGAAAGAAGAAGGGAGTTTGTCACAGATCTCGATTTCCCGTTCAGGACCCTCCACTAGTGAAAGGGAGCTCTTCGACGGGACTCTTTCTGAATACTGCCTCAGTTAAGGTTTCTAGATATCTCACTGAAAAAAATCACCTAGGGTAATGTCAACTATGTCTAACTCAAATTACAGATTACTCTTAATGACAGTGCCAACACTTACCTAATCCTACGTGAAAAAATAAAGCTAATTAGCCACTTTAGGAAGTCAAAAGGACAGAGGAAGGCTGGGGTGGGCAGGAAAATGTGCATCCATGCATGGTTACATTAGCTTGTTTTACTCCACAGCAAACTTACACACGTGACACTATGGATAACATGGATAATGAAAGCCCTCAGACAGAAGTTGCCTAACAAGGAATCTCCAGCTCACCCTAGAGAATTCATCTGAGCTCCTGAGAGGCTGAGCTTGTCACAGAGGCTTCTGGGAACCTTAATGACCCGGCAATAAGAAGCCTCTCTGGGCTAATAACTAGAAAGAGAAATGCTTCCAGGTCACTGATAGCAGGAAGTGCAGAGGAGGCTAGTCTCTTACATCTTCTGTATATAACAAGGTGAAGTAGGATTCAGCCTGGCCACCTCTGCCTACCATAACTGCATGCCAAAGGAAATAAATGCAAACAGTTCCCCGAAGAAAAAAAATCTACTACACAGGAAGTTTCAGGAAACAATTTGACGCCCTGCACCCCGCCCCCAAGGCAAGAATTAAAGATTTCTTTGGCTGAAGCATAAACTCAAGAGAGTGCTTACGAAAGCTGATGATATATACAACCAGATGATTATACACACATTTTAAAGTTTGATTTCATTTAATGATTTTGTATGTGGGTGTTTTGCTTGCATGTATGTCTATGTGCCACATGCATGCATGCATGCATGCATGTCTGGTGCCTACAAAGGCCAGAAGAGGGCATCAGATCTCCTGGAACTGGAGTTACAAATGATTGTAAGCCGCCACATGAGTGCTGGGAGTCAAACCCTGGACCTCAGCAAGAGCAGCCAGTGCTCTTAACTGCTGAGCCATCTCTCCAGCCCCACTTGTTTTTTATCTCACTGATTTATAGATACAGGGCATATACACACTCTTATACACATGTGCTATGGCATACATGTAGAATTAGAGGACAGCTTGCAGGAGTTGGTTCTCTCCTTCCCTCTGATGGCCCTTCAGAAACATTTAAATCTGAAGTTACATTTTCCTTACTGTTTTACCCTCCTTTCAGCACCTGAGGACTGCCCTTTTGTGATTATCTCTCAGTGATCTGTTGTTGTTATCACTGCTGTTGTTTTAGTCTGCTGTCGTAGGAAACAATCTTTCAGAGATTCTGACATTCGCATCGAGACATTGCAGTTAGCAGTAACTGGCTCTAGCTTCCATTCAAAACCAAACCACACAAAAAAACCAGAAGTGAATATTTGAGCCTACGGACTTATATTTAAAGGAATTGGAAGAAACTGAAACATTTTCTTTCTTGATTATACACTATCCAAAAAATTCCTGTGGTTCTTATCCGTCCTGATTTCAGTCATAATACTGTTTGGCCATCTGCGGACCTGTGCACAGAAGCCAAGTATGCATTCCATGGGAAGTAATGCCCCTTCCATGACCCCTCCATGACCCCTCCATGACCTCTCCGTGACCCCATGCTGCCATCATGTGTCTGAAGCTCCCAGTGCTTTCCTAGGTAGTCTTTCCCTCCTACCCACCAGGACATAAAATGATCAGCTGAAGACCTATGCTGGGAGCCTATGTGCTCCACAGAAACCCTCACCTCTTCCTCTTTCGGGCAATCTAACTTCTGACTTCTGAACTGCATTATAAATGTGCTTGCTCTATTCATCAGGTGAGTCCACTCCTGTGATTAGATGCTAGACCTTTCTCCTAGTCAAGCCAAGACCTCTTCTGATATCCCAATCACACATTAGCAATGAGTAGCTCCAAGGCTGGACCTCAAGTACCAACCAGCAGACTTAAAACTTGATAAGATGAGGTAAAAGCAAACACTGATCCAAATGCCTATTCTATAATGGTAGGTCATAATTCCATACCAAAAGAATCAACCAGTGAACTATCTCTAGATGCCCAGGGCCCATCACAAAAACTCTCACAGCATGAAAAACCAATACAATATGTCTCCTCCCAAACTGCTCCCGGGGGAAAGCAATCCAGATGACACACAAGACAATACATTCCAAACTGCAGTTATACATAATCTGAATGAACTCAGAAGATAGGAATAAACATGGGAATGAAGACAAGGAAAACACAAACAGCTTGTTAAATAAAGAAGACAATTCAGGCTGTGAAAATAGAATTCAACAGAGAGAGAGAGAGAGAAAGAGAAATTCTGAAGAAAAGCCCAGCTGAAATAAAATTGAAATGAAAAATTTAGTGAGTCTAATAAAAAACTCAGGGGAGACTTCACTGATCGACTGGATCAAGTGGAAAACAAAGCAAAAGAAATCCAATCACTCAATCAAAGAAACAGTAAGTTTAGCTCATAAATTAGGTCTCTGACTGCACACACACACACACACACACACACACATATTTTACTTTGTCTAAAATATGTTAAAGGATAAGTCTGGTAACACCCTATCTTGTAGAGAAGCATCGTGAACTAACCCTTACTACTTGTTCATTGCATTATGCATTTCTAAGAGCTGAAGTTGTTTTTCTTTTTATTTATAAACTTTATTGCAAAAAAACCCTTATAAATATTTTTTTAAAAAAAATCACATACCAAAATTAACCAGACCCAAAGTCTAGAAGTTCCTTGTGGCATGGTCTTTCCTGAACACAGGCTACAGGGCATTTGACAGGCTGTTCCAGGCCGAGAGAGGGTGCAGCAAACTTTGCAAAAGAGAATTTTCTCCTCATCTCATTCTCTTCTCAGAGTTTGATTTTAGAATTTTAACTTATCTAAAAGTTAATACTGACAACAGATTCATTATTAAGTAGTTTTTAGACACCTACCCTTTCAATTTGTGAACATATTTTTTGGCAGAAGCCTGAGACCAGATTATTTAATAATGAAATATAACCCTGGGAACCCCTCTAAGTCCTTTACCTTTGGCTATAAGGCCAACAATGAGGAAGTTCTAGCTAAATATTGCATGAATTAAGGGCTAGCCTCTTTCACTGTTCTGAATTCAATCCCCATTTGAGTCCCCTGCCTTAGGCAAAACTCTCCTTTCTAGATGAATGGATATCTTGAAAAGGAGAAAAAAAATTTCTTTATGAAAGAAAAAGACTTTTTCTATTCCTTACTTTTTTTGTAAATTCCCTTTGGAAGAAATCCAGTGAAAGTTGAACTGGCATGAATGTAATCAGATTTATCCCGCAGAGCGTGATGAGTGGCCACGGTGATAGGGGTAGAGATGTTATTCCTAGTTGTCAAAACCATGACTCTGTTTTCAAGTGTCCTTCAGAGGACTTCCAACAACTACCAAAGTAGCCAACATGTGTGGCCAATAAAGATGGCAAAAGAATACAGAGAAGAATTCCTCAGTTGCCTTATTTTGGGGTGTAGGAAACTAAGGCTTTTTCTACACTGTGCCATTTCAGACATAAATATAACCTGGGAGGATTAATCACCAAATGGAGGCTATTGTCTAGTACTTAGAAAAATAATGCTACCTTCTACTTAGAACTGCATTTGCATATCAGTTGAATAGAAGTTAACAAAAAAGTAGAAGAGATTATTGTAAATTGTCATCTAAGAATTATTAAACAGATAGTGGTACACCTTGTATCCTCCAAAGCATGAATGTAATGAGCATTCATTTATTCACAAATTCTCAAGAAACACAAATGATGTAAGCTACTCAGCGCTCACTTTCTCATAGGGACTCTTGAAATTTGTAAGATGACTTAATGTGGGCGCTAGACAGCCATGCTTCCAAGCCAGTGGGTGAGTAGTAGACTACGTAGTAAGGGCAGGGTTAAAAAAGAGGATAGCAACTCCAGACACATCTGAGGTGGCATCTCAGACATGAACATGAACACACAGAGGCTGATAAGAAAAGAGCTCAAGTATGGGGAACTAAGTCATAAGAGTCTGAGAGCCAGCCATTGGAGGTGGTGTGTCTTTCAGATACACATGGAGAGCATTCGGCTTAGAGTCTGGCCACCTGTGAAGGGAGAGAATTAGAGACCTAACATACAAGTAAAACATGAGCTCTTAAGTGTACAGCAGTATGTGTATAAGCAGGAAGCATTCAGACACACAACGGTCGACTGATGAAACTACCAGCTAAAGAAATAAGAGGTGCAATTGATGCAACATACAGACTCCAATTCCTCACAATATTTGACACTACCTGTTAGAGATTGGGTACTGTGTTATGTATTCAAATGCTAAGTACTTGTCTCCAAAATCTAGTTGCCCCTTCTCCCCCCCCCACCACGAGCAGATCCTCATGTGCATCAAGTGATGCTATATAAGCCTTGCTCCTGATTTGAAGTTAGTTGGTTAATAAAAGACTAAGCCTGTGACTGGGCAGTAGAGAGAGTAAGATAGGACTTGAGGATCAAGTGAGGGGTCTCAGGAGGGACCAAGAAGAAAGAGAAAGGAGACTGGGAGAGGAGGAGGCCACCATGAGAGGAGATGTACCATGAGCATGTGATCAGGAGAAACAGCAAGTAGCGAGGGACATACGACTGGGATGTAAGTTAGAATAGAATAGAATGGAATGGAATGGAATGGAATGGAATGGAATGGAATAGAATAGAATAGAATAGAATAGAATAGAATAGAATAGAATAGAATAGAATAGAATAGAATAGAATAGAATAATTTCCCCAATCTAGGTCTCCAGATTGTAAGTGAAATACCAGGACTGTGTGTCTTTTATACAAGCGAGGAGGAATCTATAATAGTTTATTTTCCAACTGCCTTCATTAGAAATGGGAAGGGAACAGGGTGAAGGTACTTGCAATTTATGTCTTCTGCATTTTTTTTCCAGAGCAGGATAAACTCAGGGATTCTCTAGTAAAAGAGAGTTTTCCTTTCCATGTTTTCTTGTGGATAACTATTTTTCACAGTGTACTTCATACTTTAGATAGAAGGAACTCTCTCTGTAATTCCAGGACAAAGAAAAGATTCAAGTTACTTAGTATGTCTGTTAAACTATGTGGAAATTGGTAAAGAAAATAAGTTTTCACAGACTCCCCATGCCCTGGCCTTGACTGGGCTGTTAGGTTCCAAATGTTGTAAATGAGATTTTAGCTTGACAAATCCTCTGAATTCAGTTCTAGAGAGATGGGAGTCAATATTCTGTTACTACAGTAAAATGCTGAGATAATCAACCTAGACAGGCAAAAGGTTTGTTTCTACTTAGGGTTTCAGCCTAGGTTTGCTAGGTCCTGTTGAGTTTGAGCTGTGGTAAGGAAGCTGTTGAACCCAGGGTAGCTGAGAACTACAGACAGAGAGGAAGAAAGAAACCAGAGTTTTGTAATCTTCAAGCACACACCTTCTGAGATATATAAACACCTGAGACTTCCCAGTAGTCCCACCTCCTAATGGCTCCACTCCTAATAGCTCCCAATAGCCTACACAACTAAACCGTGGCAAAGTCCACACTGATCTAGGGAAAATGTCATTTCCTTCTCTGTCCTTTCTCATTGGCCTAAGGATTTGTCCTGCTATGTGCATGTTTTGTCCCTGAGTGATTTGTTCAGTACTACAGGGTTGCAGTTAGGATTTTGGTCTGGATTAGTGTAACCTTTCGTAGACTATTGTTTGTTTGTTTGTTTTGTTTTTTGTTTTTGTTTTTAATTAAATGTTTTCATTATTTACATTTCAAATGTTATCCCCTACCCTCCGAAGACCCCTTATCCCTCATCCCCTCCAACCCACCCACTCCTACTTCCTGGCCCTGGCATTCCCCTACACTGGGGCATAGAGCCTTTCTAAGACCAAGGGCCTCTCCCCCCATTGAAGAACATCTGTGTTCTTTTGTGATTGGGTTACCTCATTAAAGATGATATTTTCTAGTTCCATCCATTTGCCTAAGAATTTCATAAATTCATTGTTTTTAATAGCTGAGTAATATTCTATTGTGTAAATGTACCACATTTTCTGTATCCATTCCTCTGTTGAGGGACATCTGTGTTCATTCCAGCTTCTGGCTATTATAAATAAGGCTGCTATGAACATAGTGGAGCATGTGTCCTTATTACATGTTGTAACATCTTCTGGGTATATGCCCAGGAGTGGTATATATCTGGGTCCTCAGATAGTACTATGTCCAAATTGTTAAAGAGAAGGAGAAACAAGAGGAAATTAAATCTCTTTGGAAGTTTTACAATATATAAATGTGTGAATGGCAGAGAGGATGGAAATCACTACTGCCAATCACAAAACAAGAACATAGATGAGACATTTAGAAAGTTCCAGAACACCAACAAGCACTGGTTCCTCTGTCTTTGTGGGTGGCCTTCCTCCCAGTTTGTTTTCCTTAGGGTATTTTAGATCTTGATGAAAAATTCCCCAGCTTCTCTATCATGAGCTTCCTGTCACAAACCTAAGAAGGATGTACAGTACCTGGTTAATTCTCTGGGTCTGGAGCAGTAAACAGAGACAGAGTTAGATTCTCAGGCTTTCACATCTATATGATAAATGTGTGTGTGTGTGTGTGTGTGTGTGTGTGTGTGTGTGTGTGTGTACAGGCATGTGCAGCTAGATGGTAGAGTATTTGCCTAATGTAGATGAGCCCTGAGCTCAATTAACTTAAATGCAACTGTTGGCCATGTCTCTTCAAAGACTAAGTCTCTAGACTCACCTACCCCCTACCACCTTGTTACCAATCCAATACCTAGTCTTTGTGTCGAGTGCCCAAAATAGAGACAGAAACTCCCTTCTCCAGATTTCTTTGGACACTATTAAAAAAAGTAAATTGTATTCTCTGCTTTGTTTTTTTCTTAATATTTATTAATTTATCATGTGCATGCACTGGTGCCATAGCACATGTGACAAGGTCAGAGGACAGCCTGCAGGAGTTGGTTCTCTTCTTCCACCATGTGGGTCCTGGGGAGAGAGCTCAGGTCACCGTGATCATCACCAAGAGCCTTTACTCACCGAGCCTGCCTGTCAATTATTTTCTTTATGCTGTTTCTACACAGTAACATGCAACAGGTTAAATAATGTGTTTTCTGTCTGTGACTGTTTTTCTGTCTTGTAGGGCAACTGAGGGGCTTCCCACGGGTGGCTTAGTCCCTGTGTTGCTGTTCTTCAGATAACCACTGCTCATGTAAGTTCCATGGTAATGACATGACTTTTGGGAATCCCAGGATTCCCAGGATTTCTTTCCCTTGTAGATCATGGGTATAGAAAGGCTTACGATGTTCCAAAGGTAATTTATCAAGAAGTGCATAGCTTCGAAGAAACAAATGGTCTCTCTATGTGAAAAACCTATACCTAAAAATTAAAACAAAACAGGATAAGTCTGCAGCATTGTCATAAAAATCCTGAAACCAGGACACTCATGGTTCTCATAACTAAGGTAGAATTATTCCACGCATCAGTGATTTGGCCTACATCTGTTTTTCATGAATGGTAATAATTGAGCAATGGGGACGATAAGGGAGTGAGGTAGGAAGTTCAAGTAGACATTCAGCCCATGTCCCACGCTCCTCCCATAACAGAACACAACACATTGCTCCATTCCCTTTGCACTGAGAAGCAATAAGTCACAAAATTCCCACAATAGAATTTGCAAGCTTTGCTATCTATATATTATCTTTAAAATGGTATCTACAATATAAAAATCATTTCACAATATTTTGTTTTAGAGTTTCATAGAATCAAGAAATTATTCCTATATGATTTAGACAAAAAAACTCCAAGTTTTCTGTTTTATAAACTTCTGTTTTATTTATTTTTCTCAGCATGTAATATACTTTTTCTTCTTTCTCCAACCATAAAAAATAGATCCAGCCTAGTAAGAAAATGCTTGAAGGCTCCTTTGTAGATCTAGGGATGGGATACACAGTAACATGTTACATAACTCTGGATTGATGCATCATTAATCAGTTCATGTGAGTAGCTGTGTACCAAGAGCTTAACAAGGAGGACATGTGCCACACTGCTGTGTCTAGGCTAACAGTATAAAGGTTATTAAAACAGTATCATCAGCATTTTAAGTAATGAGGCATTATATTATCTTTCATACTTCAGAATCTTTTGAGAAGACTTCCAAGTATAGCTCTGATGCTTGAGAAGGGCTGAGGAATGGCTGCTTGTGACCATCAGGCATTAGGTCCAACACCAAGAGACACAGAAACCCAAGCCGAGCTCATTCACAGACTTGATGGACATTAAGCCAACATGCTGCCAAGATAAACATTTCCCATTCGTTGCCCCGAGGCGTCCTTCCTATGTACGTGGGAGGAATTCGTTTGCCAGATGTTGCTGCTTATTTTTCAAGTCTGTCTTTGGCTTGTGCTTATTTTTCCTGCCCTCCCCCAGCTTCTCCCATATACACTACATGGGGGAAGCAAGGCTCTGTGACCTTGCTAAAGAAGTACCTAACTGTTCCCGTCAATACGACAGTCTCAGCATGTGTTCTTGTTTATGTGTCCAGCCTAATTGCTGATGGATATTGAATGATTAGCTTCCCCCATTCTACGCTATCTGGATATCCATCAGCAAAAGGGGCTACTTTACAACCTGGCATCGTGAACAACATCTTTCTCTTTTATGATAACAAAGGGCCTATTAAAGATAAATCAAGATGAGGAGGATAAAAAGTCAACTTGAAAGGAAAATGTTGTGTTATTCTTCAAAGACACATGATGCCTGGCTCTTCCAAAAGATCACACACCAGAATGTCAGGCCATGTCTATCATCTGGGGCTTACAAAGGGATTTCCCTGCAACCTGGCTTCTCCCTCAAGACAGAGCACCAAACTGGCTGATTACTTGTTCTTTATTGACCTTAATCTAAAATCACCCAGCATCCTCAGGAGGCTCCCACCCAGCCACATCTCCCTCTCAACTTGCCCAAAGCCAATTCTTGTGGTAGGCACTGCCTCTCCAGCCGCTGAAGGCTTACTTCTGACACTCTGATGGGATTCCCAGAGATGTGTCCCTCTGCTATCTTCTAGATCATTCCAAAATTAACTGGACCAGCATATGATGGAGACAGAGCATATGATGGAGATAGAGCATATGATGGAGACAGATAATATGATGGAGACAGATAATATGATGGAGACAGAGCATATGATGGAGATAGAGCATAGGATGGAGACAGAGCATATGATGGAGATAGAGCATATGATAGAGACAGAGCATATGATGGAGATAGAGCATATGATGGAGACAGAGCATATGATGGAGACAGAGCATATGATGGAGACAGAGCATATGATGGAGACAGAGCATATGATGGAGACAGAGCATATGATGGAGATAGAGCATATGATGGAGATAGAGCATATGATGGAGATAGAGCACATGATGGAGACAGAGCATATGATGGAGATAGAGCATATGATGGAGACAGAGCATATGATGGAGATAGAGCATATGATGGAGACAGAGCATATGATGGAGATAGAGCATATGATGGAGACAGAGCATATGATGGAGACAGAGCATATGATGGAGATAGAGCATATGATGGAAATAGAGCATATGATTATTCTCTCTTGCTCACACTCACCATATTTCCAATTCACTGACACTCAGGGCCTGTTGTGTTTTCTAAGCATTCTCAAACTATGCTGGAATATATTGGAAGACCATATTGTTTTTAAACTTCCAGAAAATGAAAATGAAAGCAAGTGACCTGGGGGAGGGGGATATGAACTCCATTTTGTTCATCAATAGATTCAACAGACACTGGGATTTTGTGGGTTTTCTGGTCACAAAGAGTCCATGATAAATCCACTGAGCAGAACTAACCTGTGGGCATGCTGAGATCCTATTGGACTGTGTCCAATGTTCTCCTTGTGTTTTTTTAGTGTTAGGTAGATTTACAGTGACAGAACATAAGATTTCACCCCACCTCCTTTGTATAATACTTAACATTACAGTTTGCCAAAAAGACTCACTCTGTATTTTAGAAATTTATTTCCAGTCATTTCTGAACATGATAGAAGCTAATTTAAACTGTTGCATCCTGCAGTCTACAGTAATGATTTTTAAAAGTCAGGAACTAAAAGAAACTAAAACTCTAAAGGTCTTGTTTTCCCTTCCCCACCCCCAAAAAGTGACTATTCTTGCTTACACATGTCTCTGTCTCCTACCAAAAGGATACCAATGCCTCCTTTCTCTACAGTCCAGAGCAATGAAGATGAGGGCTGTGACTATGCTGGGCTCAGACCTAAGGCTGAGTGGCCCTTAGTGCATTGCCCTCTTTGGAGTCTTTGCCGATTAGGTTGCTTCGGGAGTCAAAAAGAAAAAAAAAAAGAAAGGCTTTAAAGATCATGTCTTATGTGTTTTTTTCTGTATTTTTACACACACACACAGACATACACACACATATACCACACACACACCACACCACACACACACACACACACACACACACACACAGAGACAGAGAGAGAGAGAGAGAGAGAGAGAGAGAGAGAGAGAGAGAGAGAGAGAGAGAGAAAGAGAGAGAGAGACCAGAAAAATGAAATAACTGAACAAGCCATAAGACCAACAAACAAGAGAAGTAAGCTACTTGAAAGTAAGTAAGAAGTAAGTTACTAGGCCACGTCACAATTCTCTCCCTAAATTCTCTCCCTGTTCCCCATCTAAAAAGAGAAAATTCTAACTGCCTCCCAAATAACCAGCACAATTGTGCAAGGAGGAATACTTCCTCTAAAGCAACAATAGGCAAAGCAGTTTGCCAATAGTGCTAGCTTGTCCCCCTTGCCTCTAAGCAGGAAATAACGTCCCCAGAAGATGGAAAATTCCATCTTCAGGACCTCTCTTAACTGTGTGTGGATATTTTCATGTTTGCAAATCCCTTTCCCAAATTCCCATCCCATTCCCCAGTGCAGAGCCTGGTTTAAGCCTGATATTCCTGCTTCATTAGGAAAGATGCTCTTGGCCCAGTGGTGAAGGCTTCAGACTGCTGTGGTGACTCGGTCAACAGTGTGTGTTAGTTCTGGCCAGGCAGACAGATGTAAAACTGTTATCATGTTCTTTGGATTTTATACTTTGCATGTCAGATGAACCAGTAATGCAAAGCTAAAACTCTTCCAGGCCAAAGAAGACACTGGATTTCATGAAGCTTTCGGGAGACAGAGTAAGGAATTCTCTGCTAGCCTGGGGATGCGTGTTCCACACTCAATACTGCTGCTCACTGGGACAGATGGTTCTGCCCTGTGAGTCTCAGTGTCTCTAACTCACACTGAATAGTTCTTCATAGATGCAGATTTGATGATCCCTGTTAAACACTGTATTATGAATTAAATCACAAATGACTACTGAAAATTAATATTTTGAAAGCTAGTGGCAATCCTTAAAGGGGGTTGATTCACATAGATACTAATTGATGTGTTTATAAAAAAGATAAAGAGAGAGGGATATGTTTTGTGATGTGTGGTAAGGTGTGGGGGAAGAAGGTGTCTCTGCAGGCCCATGCTTGGGCATCCCTTCCCCCTAAGAAACCATGCCACAGGGTAGTATAGTATAGTATTGTATTGTATAGTGTAGTAGAGTTTATTCAGGGCTTGGGAAGGGGCGTCAAGAGGGTAGTGGAGGCAGAGAAAGGGAGGGAGAGAGGGGGGGAAGGGGAGGAGGGGAGGGGAGGGGAGTGGAGGGGAAGGTAGAGGAAGAGGAAGAGGAAGAGGAAGAGGAAGAGGAAGAGGAAGAGGAAGAGGAAGAGGAAGAGGAGAGGAGAGGAGAGGAGAGGAGAGAAGAGAAGAGAAGAGAAGAGAAGAGAAGAGAAGAGAAGAGAAGAGAAGAGAAGAGAAGAGAAGAGAAGAGAAGAGAAGAGAAGTAGAGGCTGGCCATGAGCATGTGGAGAGAGAGGAGGAAAGGGAATGGGGAAAGAGGGGAAAAGGGAATGGGGAGAGAGCAAGAGCAAGAGGGCAAGAGAGCAAGTGCAAGAGAGAGAGGAGGTGGCAAGCAGCCCCTTTTATAGTGAGTCAGGCATACCTGGCTGTTGCCAGGTAACTGTGGGGCAGAACTTAGACAAAATGTTAATACTGATCTTATCAGCTAATCAACTCACTGGTAAGTTCATATTAAATGTTTGTGGGGTGGGTGGAGACTGCCTGGAGAAAGTAAGTTGCTGGGGGAGGCGGCCTAGATCCTGCCCCTGGACACTTACTCTCCTTCCCCCTGTTTTCTGTATGCATGAAGTCAGCCACTTTGCTCTACCATAAACTTCTTGTGACATTCTGCCTCACCACATGTTAGCACAGAGGCAACAGAACCATCTGAAGCTGTGAGGAGAAGAAATCCTCAGGTCAGCAAGAAGGCTCAGTGGGTCAGGGAGTTTGAGACCAAGCCTGATGACCTGAGTTCAACTTCTGGAACCCACATGATGAAAAGCAAAGAAACCCTCCTGCAAGTTGTCCTTTGACCCTCACAAGCATAGGTTGACTTATACATGCACATATACACACATACATGCATACACACACACACATACATACACGCATATACACACATACACACATATTTCAAACAATATAATTTCACTGTTTTACATTTTTATTTTTTATTTTTATTCATGATATTTGGATTCTTATTTACATCACTTCTACTCTTCTCTCTCAGCACCAACTCTTTCCTTGTTTTCCCCCAAGTTCCTTCTCAAATTCATGACCTCTTTCTTTTTAATTATTACTGTGACATTTACACACACAAATACAACCTGCTGAGTCCGTTTAGGGTTACTTGTATGCACATGTATTTAGGGCTGACCATTTACTTGGGATTGGAACACTTACTATGCCTCCTCCCTGGGGAAGACTGATTCTCCTCACTCAGCAGCTATTAATTGCCTGTGGCTCTTCATATGTGGAAGTGCCTTGTGAGCTCTTCTTCTCATAAGTGGTTTATCTCTGGTATCTTGCCCAAGAGTGAAAAGAGATTGACACAGAGCATGTCAGATGAGCATCTCCAGCAACTTCCTATATTTACATTAAGAGAGGGATTATTAAAAAGTTGTAGTTTTGTTGTCCAAACCAGATTTGGAATGTGACATTGCCAAAAGTAAAGAGTTATCTGTTGAACATAGCCTCATTACTCCACACACCTCTGTGAAACTGGGTGAGCTAACACTCTTTCCATCCAAATCCCTCTTTGCCTCTCTGTGCCTCTGTGTAGAATTGGGAATGGGTCCTTCACGTTGTGAGAAAACAAAAATGTATCTGATCATGATTAGTTTTATTTAAAAAGGAAAAGCATTGAAATTTTTAACTTACATTGGTAGTTTAAAAATCACGTCTTGGGCTGGAGATGTGGCTTAGAGGTTAAGAGCACTGTCTACTCTCCCAGAGGTCCTGACTTTAATTCCCAGCAACCACATAGTGGCTCTTAACCATCTATAATGAGATCTTGTGCTCTTTTCTGGTGTGCAGGCATGCGTGCAGACAGAAGGTTGACTACATAATAAATAAAAATAAATCTTTAAGAAAAAATCAAGTCTGTTGCATAACATTTAAAACAGGAAAAGGATTTTGCTAATGGTTTCACCACTTACTGCCAACCCTAACTTAATCAGTTTTCTCTCGCACTTCTCAGTAATAAACCTTTAGAGTAGAATTCTTTTTTTTTACTTAGTCATGACAATGCTATTTATACAATTTAGTTCTCTCACTTGTTAATGTATAGCATTTGTCTAAATTATTATAGGTTTTTATATTCTCAATGGTTACATATTGTTCAACAAATATATACATCAAAATCCACAATCATTCCCTGCAGATGAGCATTTCAAATATCAAGTCATCAAACAACATTACCTTTCTGTGGGAAGGACATAAAACTTTCATCAAGACAAGTCATAGAGTATATGAGACTTAGAAACCAACAGGAGGAAAGAGAGGCAGTCCCGGCTTTTCCCACCCAGAAGGCAACTCTTTGGGGTAGTTAAGAATAAGAGGCTCAGGGAAGCTGGGACCTGGCAGTCAAAGAAACTCAGCATCCTGGCAAGCAAGACAAAACAAATGCTTGTTCCCAGAAGTTCCATTTATTCCATAACCAGATGGAATGTTCATCAAAGACAACCAGATTTTCTATAGTAATAGAAAGTGTCTTTGAGAGTAGTGTTCAGTCAAAGACCACAAAATATGTCACAGATTTCAATGCTCACTGGAAAAGGAGCAAGGTACTGGGAGCCATCCATCTCTACAGCAAGAAAGCAGTGAAGGGAAGAATGGTGCCTTTCAGTCCCACTGTATCAATAAGAAAGTGTTTGTAACTGCTTGCCAGGGTCTGTACCAACTCTTTCATGTTGTTTGCAACGTTGTATCAATAAGTTTTCTTCTTTTAAGTCAAAGCAGGGTTGGGAGATGGACAGAGAGGTGACCCTTCTTTTACAAAGCCTTGGTAGCTGAAGTCAGTATTTAAATTTTTCCCAACCCCTCTGAAGAAAAATGAAAGCTAGGCCATCATTTTGTCAGGGAAAGAAATTCCCAAGAGTAGTTTTAAAATATAACAGTGGTAATAAGGACTGCCGCAGAAGCAGGAAAAAACATGTGAAGAAAAATGGGTAGTGGTTTTAGGAGGTTTTAGAATTTAAAAATCAGGGGCTGGGGGTGTAATGTAGCAGAGAAAGTGATTGCCTCTGATGCAGAAGGACCAGGTTCTGTCTCCAGTGCCCTATGAAATCAGTCCTGGTGGCACAAATCTGCTAGCATTCACACTGGGAGGCCAAAGCAGGAGACTGAGACATTCACCCTCACCCTTAGCTAAGAGGTGAGTCTCAGTCCTTCCTATGCTACATGAGAATCTGTCTCCCACCCAAAAACAAGGCTGAAGGGAATATATCTTGGACCTGAAGAAAATTAAAGGGCCAAAAGATGTTATGTCATCCCAAGATGCACAATATCAGAATCTATAGACCATTTTCTGTTTTCTTAGCTGCAACCAGAGCTTTAAAAATAGTCTAAAAATGATTTTGATGGTGTCATTCAGACTATTCAAAGACTTTCTCAGTCCTCTTCCCTCTAAAACAGGTTTGTTTGTTGTTTTTTTTAAGAAAGGACTTTCTCTAAAAATATTTGAGAAGAGTCATGAAAGAGAGAGAGGGCCTGCATCCAGACATCTCTTAAAATCGCTTCCTGTGTCCTAACCCCAGATCCTCTCCTTATTCATCTCCTAAGAGGTAACCCAAACAGATTAAGAAATGAAATGCTTTTTTTGTTCCTTGTCTCTTCTTCCTTGGCTTGGAGAACTATTTTTAAATTAACATTTCCTGTCCTCTCCCAAGAACCGTGGAAGCTTTGCAAACCGTTGTTAAAGACCTAGGCTAGGATCTTTCCCATATTCGTTCAACACAGTTCCCCAGACAAACAACACTCACATGAAGACAGCCCAGTGTCAGGTGCTGTGAGGAAGGAGATGAACCACAGCGGCTGCCGGAATGAGCTGCTAGTTCAAGAGAATACTGCAAAAAGAAGAGGGGCTTTTCCTCTTCCACAAGGATGTCAAGTTCCTAAGCTTGTTTGTCTCTCAAAGTCTCCTATGCTGCATACAACTCAGACCAGAACATATTTTGCATTTCTCTCGGTGTCAAGCTGGACTTCAAACAATAACTAGACCCAGTGATTTCTTCGGGCTGTGTTATTGTTTGTCTTATCAAGCAACACCTTTTCCTTGGCATCAGTTGCAGCAGAGTTCCATGAGGAACGCGAGTAATTTTCTCCAGCTTACACAAAGGAAGAAAGAACAGACAACACTTTGTGGAAACATGGAGGGTTGCCCAGTGCACCCTTCACACAAATGAATACATGTGCACACGCAGAAGCGCGCGCGCACACACACACACACACCAGAAGAAATAACTAGAGGAAATTTTCTTTCATCATCTTTCAGAGAAAAATTCTTGCAAACATAACTAACCAAAGTTTTTCTTTTCTTTTCTTTTCTTTTTCCAATCTAAAATTCACAAAAGGGTTTATTTGTTTGCTTTAGTTAATAATGGCATTGCATTGGGTAATTCTCAAAGATGAGAATACAGAACCCACAAGGTTCTCATTTGGACTGAATTCTTCCCAAACAACAGCAATAGACATTCTCATTAATACAAGTCAGTTCAACTTACACACTGCTGATGGGCATTTAAAATTAAAAAAAAAAAATCTAAGTTTGAAAATCCTAGTTTCATAGCCATGATACAAATGTCCAAACTATAACTTTCTAGAACAGATATAAAAATTATATATTGTCCCCCAATTAATCAAAGAAATATTTGACCTAAAAGTAAACCCCGTGCTCACACTCTGTAACCCCCCTTACTCAGTGCAACCTGCTAACCAGAGTTTTCTACCTTGTGACCTGTGCTTACTCTGAGATTTGTTACATGCATTTTTAAAACTAAAAAGAACATTTTTATAGGTGCCATAGAAAAATGTTGTTTTGTCCAAGGAAAAACTTGAGAAAGTACTGCAGGAAGTCCACTGCCAATCTGATTGTGGTATGTCACTGAATTACTCTTGAAAGTTAGCACCAACAGCGTTCCCAGCAGCTGAACTAAAATACCTACAGTGTGCTACCCTCCCAAGATGACTTGGACGTGGCAAGCTTTGGGATACTGGTGAAAGCTGCACACTCAAAATCACCTGCATTTTAACACAGAAAGAAACTTGTAGATGGGCTGTGTCCTAATGCCGTCTGTCCCTAATTTCCAGGCTGCTGGTCACTTTTGGTTTCTTTGTACACAACTCTTCCATGACAACTACCACGCCAGGAACCGTTCCTCTAGCTGTGTGAGAGCAAGTTCAGTAAGCTTCACGCTCCTTAAAGCAAAGCGACTTTTGTAGACTTTAGGGAACAACAGTGACAGCCAGCAGGACCCGAATGAAACACACAAGCTTTGGAAGCCCCAGAGTGTTCAGAGAACCCCACCCAATGATAGCCCACTGATGGTTTCCTGTGTGCAAACTAACAGTAATTCCCAGTGTTGTGACCTACTTCTCTGCAGAATTCCATGAAGCCCTTTGCCTGGCAGAATTTGTTCTGGAAGAGAATATGCTAACATGTATTGTATACTTTTCTCTGAGAGATACCTCCAAATCTCTATTGGTCCATCAGTAGAGTGAGACTGGAAGCTAAGGTCCTTTCTATTTAAGCATTATCTCCAATTACATGAATTAAAACTACACATTTTCCTTGCTCAAGCAGCAATAGACTCTGTTCAATACAAATGATCTCTAAACTCATGTCAGCCAAATCTTATAATTTTATTTTTAAAAGCCCTGAAGGACAAAGGTGACTGCTGAGTGGTTTGTCGCTGTCCATTCACAATCTCGCAGGAGCCGAGAAGTTCGCAGTTGTGAGCAGGCTCTGTTCACTGGAGAGGCCTGTGCAGTAGAGTGTACTGTACTGTACACCTGATACTGTAAGCATACTGTAATAATAGCGTCTCACATGGAAATGAGAGAAGACACTGGGTCAGCAGCAAGCTGTAGTTTTAAAAAATGTTTTTAGTTAAATGTTGAGGAGAAAAAAAAAAGGGGGCTTTACCTCCAAAGTATCATATGTGAACCTATAATACCCTGACCTCTTTCTCTCCTCCTTGGTTGTAGAACTGGTAGATTTTAACCTTTAGCTGTAGCAACTGCACTGCCGTGTGTGTGTGTGTGTGTGTGTGTGTGTGTGTGTGTGTGTGTGTGTGTGTATGACGTTGTACATGTGTGTATATATGACATTGTACATTGCACAAACCCTTGAAATCTTCAGTTTGGTCCCCTTCCCAGATACCCCTTTATAGTATGGCAAGTTAACAAGTTGGTGACCTGTACAAATCAAGACACAGCTATTTAATCTCTTGCCCGACATTGCCCCTCTTGATGTGATGCTCTGCAGATCTCTGTAAAAAGCCCTTGCTGGCTCAGCAGCCAATCAACCTAGAGAGGTGTTTTTTCTGGGATTTGTTTTGTTTCCTTTCTAATCGAGGTGTGAAAAAGTTCTAGGTTCAGTTGAAGTTCCTGGTGAAGAAACACGATTGAGTTTTTTTTTCAGTGATAAAATCTACATATTTGTATTTCAACAATGTAGCTAAAATCTTGATGTAAATTCCTCCTTTTTCCCCCTTTTGGACTTAATAAATATCATTTATTCAGAATGAAATCTTTACACTATATGTTCCACGTGTTAAATGTACATTAAATGTTAAATAAATAAACAAACAAACTTAGGTACAATATGAGACCTCAGGGAAGTCTGTTATTTTACGTGATACCATACACTGCCTTTGTAAAGTGACTTTTAAAGATAAATTATTTTACTAACAACAAATGTATCATCTTTGTTATTAAACCAAGAGTGTGTTCTATAAGATTGGATAGTACTCATGTACTATTTAAAGGGATAAATAAAGACTTAAAACAAACAAACAAACAAAAACAGAAAATCATCCGCCAAGTAAAACTTTGCCCAGGTAAATTCTTTCGTTCAATAAACATTCACTGAAGGTTTTTCTAAGCTAAACATTAAGCAACAAGGACAAGGCAGTTGGAGTTCCTGCTGTCCGCAGAGTTGACATTCAGGGGAAATGGTGAGTCCTAAGCAAATACCAGTGGAATTGGTGTTAAGACTTTAAAAGGACAGAGGTGCTAAAAATGACATCTAAGAGGTATTCCTGGGGATGAGGTATTTAGACTGAGGTCTGAGCCTTAGGTGACAACTCACCAAGGAAAGTGAGCCAGCTTTATACGTAGGCAATAGACCATCAGCTAAAGAGAACTGAGAAAAGCATATTAAAACCAAGGAAAAGAAGAGGTAGGTTGGCAAGTTTGGAGAAATGGAGGCATGGCCAGGCTCAGAGTGGAAGCCCTTGCCACCATGCAAAATTTTTTATCCCTTATCTGCGGAACAGAATTAAAACCCCACCAGCAACAACAGTATTAAAAAGTGATGCAGCGAGAGCGTCACGGTAATAACGTCATGAGCGCACACAGTGAGCAAGAAGCACTCGGGAAGCTCTCCCTGGAGCTTCCTTTCTCAGCCCCAGGTTATCCTTCAGGAAGAGCTGGTGATGGCAGGGCTATGATGTGGCTAGCGTGTTTGATGCTGGGACTCTGAAGGGATGCAGAGGAATAAGATGGAGAAGGAGGCACCGCCAATCCGAAGGCACAAAGTTAAACTCAGCATTTAATGTCTTCAATAGTCTCATGATGAGGAACTGATCAGAATGTCTGATGTCCATTATGATACAGAAAACTATCCCAAACCCGCCATCTTGAAGCAAGAAGCAACATTTGTTGCCTCACTCACTTCCCACAGGTGAGGAACTCGATAGCCAGTCGATAGGGTAGTTTTAGGTCATGAGGTTGTAGTCAATACATTAACTTTGGTTGTCAGTATCTGAAGGTCTCACATCCACCATTGTTCCTGAGATGGCTCACTTGTACAGTCCTGTATTGACAGGACACCGTAGCCATGTGAGCTTTTCTCGGGCAGTGTCACACTGCTTCCAAGAATCCTTTTACATGATTTTCTCCTGACTGAACAATTCAAGAAAAGCAAGGCAGAAGCCATAATGATAGGAACCCCCAGAAGTCACACGCCATTATTTCCACGACATCATATTGGTCTTTGTAGCTCCGTCAGAATGGTAGGGAAGCAATGACACATGGGCATGAAGACCTGTTGACAGCGATCACAGGTGGTTATAGTTCTACAACTGAGGCTCCTAGGACCCAAGGACATGAAGTAACTTTTCAGAGGTCTCACATACATAGTGGACTTGGGATTTAAAGCTAGCTTTCTCAAAACCCCGTGATCTAAAGCACCGAATACACTGCCTCTTTAAAAAACCTAATATTCAAAGGCAAAGATATGTGTCCACACGGGGAACTGTTTATAATGATATCAGGAATGCAAAATTTTAAAAACAAAAATCCTGGAGCATACCAATAGACTTAATTTGGCACAAATTTCTGACTCCAACTTCCTTCATCTCCAGCCTAAATTGTCAGGTTTATAAACACAGGTGCACTTGTGCCAGAATTAATCAAGTATTACACGGCACAGTAAAGGGGGAAGGGGGTCACAATCTGAGAAAGTTTAAGTTTGTAAAATAAACTGACTTCAAAGCAAGCCAGATGTTTTGCATGTTACCTTTGTAAAGGATAGGCGGAGATTAAAGCCACGATAATGAAACATTCCATCCTCTCTAGGAGATGGAGGCGGGGTCTGCTTTCTTCTACTTATTTACAAGACATTATAAACCCAAAGGCTGAAGGACTAAATGCTTCCATAAATCATGGAGGCTGCCTTACTCCACTTCTGGGCAGTGCAGAGCTGCACAAACGAAGCTCAGTGCAGACACTCAGGAACAAGGGAAAGGGCACTAAGATTTTTCTCCACCTGTATCTACGCGGCAACACCACACATGGCCTTGAACTCATTTAGAAAGCATTGGTGTTTAGCTAGGAACATAGGACATAAGTCTTATTCATTCTAAAGTCGATGTAAAATATGTTGACTGTTAAGCCACATGGAGAAAATCTAGAGACAATAGCCACACTGTAGAGGAGGGGTCTGAACTGCTCACTCTACCGGGTCCAAAAGTTGCCATTCCATCTACAGGCCCACCTACTAGTGGGGGAAGCGGTCTGAAGTCTCTCTAAAGAGGATGTTGGGATCTCTTTCCCAAGTTCCAGCTCCCAGTTCCTGGACTCCTCTACAACAATACCCCATTGTTCAATGGAAATAACAATCTTGGAGCTTCAAGCAACTGGTTCTTTTCAACTCTGGCCATTCTGAAAGAGTTTGCCCCATGTTTCTCTCTCTAATGAAAGCAAATGAAAAGCAGACATGTGGCAGGCTGAGATCCACACAGTAAATTAAAGCCAGCCCCACTCCCTGCTTCCCAGCAGCTCCTATCTGCAGGCCAGGCTGCAGACCTAATGGGTTTCATTCACTTCGACTCCTGTTTCAAAGCACTGGGCATGGAATAAATTAGCCAGCTCATCTTACCCTCTAGTACTTAAAAGCCCCAGCATTGGTTCTTTAGAGAATATTTCATGGAAGACAACGTTTCTTGAAGGAAAAAAAATTGGCAAGAAGGTAAAGGATCTACAACAGTGTTTAATAAGATTTCAAAGAATATTGAGACGTTGAACAAAAAGAGGCAGTGTGCTCCAGCACAATAAAGCACCTTGAACTTTGTAGGGTCTTTGATGTAGAAGAGGAGGAGGTAGGGGGAGGAAAAGGAGGAAGGAGGGAGAGGATGAGAAGGAAGAAGAGGAGGAGGGAGAAGAAAAATTCGTTTGTGGAAGTTTTAAAATATGATGAGTCTTTTGTTCCATTCCAACCCCTGGTCCTACTCCATTTTATAGACTCAGATGCCAGCTCTCAGAACTATGTTGTTTCAAAAGCTGTATCACTTGCATCTGTGAGTAAAGTATACAAAAAAGACCCAACAAATCTATTGTAAGAGCCAAACAATGGTTTTGTTTGGTCTTGTTTTTAACATTGTGCTCTAGATTGGGGGAATTTGATAGTAGAATTAAACAAATGTGAAATAATAAAAACAGAAAGAAAGGCAGAACCTCTTATGAATAATGGGACAGTGTCCTCCTGGATGACAGGACAATGTTTCAAGCAAGTTTCAAAGTTGAAAACTGGCCTTGTCCCCATGTAAAGCCAGAACTATCTATACATCCCATTGCATAAAGCAATTGTGTGCCTGTTATGACATTAGGGAGTTTATGCTCGGAGCCCTCAACTGCATGGGGTCTTTCTAAGGACAATTCTATTCTCAAATTACAGCTATAGTTTGGGAGTCTTTTCTTCTATTGAGCATCCTCAAATTGTCTACGATGTAGGGCCTTTGAAGTTAGAATTCATTTCTGCCTCGTGTGCAGGGATCGTCCTCATGAGCACAATCTGAGCATATCATGCAGAACTGGTGCCCTGGTGACTGTGCTTTGAAGCTGCCACAGCTTCCCAAGAGACTCTGAATAAGATTCACATTCCTCGCCGGATTCTTCACAGCCCTCCACGGTCCAGAGCTTTGTTCTTTTATCCAAAACCATTCCATATTCCCTCTGACCTGTATCCCAGTCAGAACCTCTCCACAACTCCTCTGTGATCTGTCTCTGCTATTAGCTCTCTCCCTCTCTCCCTCTCTCCCTCTCTCCCTCTCTCCCTCTCTCCCTCTCTCCCTCTCTCCCTCTCTCCCTCTCTCCCTCTCTCCCTCTCTCCCTCTCTCCCTCTCTCCCTCTCTCCCTCTCTCCCTCTCTCCCCTCTCCCTCTCTCCCTCTCTCCCTCTCTCCCTCTCTCCATCTCTCCCTCTCTCCCTCTCTCCCTCTCTCCCTCTCTCCCTCTCTCCCTCTCTCCCTCTCTCCCTCTCTCTCTCCTCTCCCTCTCATTACTGCCTCCACCCTGGCATTTTTAGAGGCACTTCCTTGCTCCTGTCTGGTAATTCTAAATGACCTATAATACCTCTACCCACCCACCCTCCATACTCATTCTTGGAATTCAACATTACACCATGCAGTTTTTCCCTTGTAGCTTTATTCATGTTGGCCACATATATAGTTTTTTGGTTTTTTTTTTTTTTTTTTTTTTGTATTTTCTTGTCTAATAGGCCCATCATTCCAGTGCAAGCCAAGCCCTCAGGCAACACTAGTGTTTGTTTGATTCACTGTTGTGGACACAGCTTCTAGTTGGTGCCTGGTCTGTATTACATGTGCCATAAAAACACATACAAAGGATGGTCAGTGAATCATGCAGCATAATAAATGTTCCCATTAATTGAACTTAAACCTTTAAGGAACAGACACTAACAAGATTAAAAGTAATAACAACAATCTGGTGGAAATCTTAACATGTCTTTAAAATTGACTGCTTGAATGCAAATGTAAGCTTATCCTGGCACGCCGAGGCTGTGTTTGTGAGTGGTACACTCTGCATCGGTATAAGCTCTGGGATGTTGTTCTTGGACTTTACTGATCATTAGCTTGGCGGTGATCATACTCATGTGCCTGAAATTGCTATGCTTTTGAAGTTCTGAGTCTGTTCTCTTGCTGGTTTTGGTTGGTTGGTTGGTTAGTTAGTTGGTTGGGTTGGGTTGGGTTGAGTTTGATTTGGTTTAGTTTGGTTTGATTTGGTTTGGATTGGATTGGTTTATCATGGTTGAGCTGTCAAATTGCCACCTTTTGAAGAAAGAACCTTAAGCAACTCACCCCCTTCCTCGGCTTGGCTGCTTTAGTCTGTTTATGGTCTAGGAAGTCAGATAATAATTGTGGAACAATGAGAGTGATGTGGCAGTGGACAGGCTCCTGAACACCTGTCAGAAAGTTCAGTGAGCAAAATAACTTCTATTTCAGTCTGTCTTCGTGGCAGTGACTATGTTCTAGCTATAAGAGTCAGGAATGTAAGCAACCCCTGAAAAGCTGAAATGTGCTTCAGTAACTGAGCAGCTACACAGCAGAGCCCCCCAAACCACCTCAACTCCTTGTATTTCTAGGCCAAAAGGTAAAAAAACAGATACAAGCTGAAATATTAGTGCAGGTATATATGGGAAATCCATTTGGATTATTTTTGCAGAGAAAAGAAAAAAGTTGTATAAAGAGAAAACTATTTTGTATAAAGAGAATACGTTGGGGGTTTGTAATTCAGAAAGTTAACCAAAGGAAGTGGCAAGCATCCAAAGCAGGAAACTGTAAGTTTAGCTAAGGATAGCCTGTGCTTGATTATTCAATCTCCCATTAGCCAATAACCAAATGAATGAGTCTTCAATTAAAAAATCCCTTCTGAGTCTGAAGGAGGTAAAATTAGAGCAGAGATGAAAATGAAAACATGAAATCTATGACTTTTTGTTTTCTTAAGGATGAGTCACTGAGGATCTTCTAAATGATTGATTGCAACTCGTGAGAAAAAAGAACACATTAAGCCATTTGAGCCCAGTGGCTCTCTGGGGATCTCGCCTCCACTGTTGGAACAATTTGATTGCATAAGCTAATGCTACACATTACCAAAGTGAAAGAGTTCCAACATTTGGTTCCTTTGTCTGCCTGGAGTCTACTAATGTCATTTTCTAAAGTGGAAACCCATCTAGCACTACCATAGGCTTATTAGTATATTTTACTTTTAGTTTAATGGGGCAGGACAGGGTGTGTCTGTGCACACGAAGTGCCCATGGAACCCAGAGGTGGCAGGATCTCCCAGATGGAGTTACAGACAGTTGTGGGTGCTGGCAACAAACTTGGATCTTCTGCAAGAGTAGTCCGTACTTTGAACCACTGAGTCATCTCTCCCGTCTCATATGGCTATCTTTTTAATATTTTGATTGCATCTTATCCAATTTCAGAAATGATAGTGGTGCCTTAAAGTAAATCCCCATACACAGTAAGAATGCTGAACTAGAAAGGGAAAAGCCATTCTGGGCAGAGAGAGCTGAGTCTATCTACTCTAATAACAGGGGCAGATGGTGACAAATGACAACAGAGTTCTCTAAGAGCCAAAGCAAACCAAGGGCAAAGGAGGGATTACACACTGCTTATCCAAACAAAATGTATTTCATATTGAGGAGCTGAACATCCTCTAAGAAGTATTTATTGCTTGGATGCTTTACAAGTGGTGTTAGAGAAAATAGCAGACAATCAGAAGCAACTCCCACCTGGATGTCACTGTGCATAACTGTAAATCATGTCATATTCACAAGCCCACTATGAGTTCAAATGGTAAGTCATCTCATTATTCATAAGCCCACTGTGAGTACATGCATGCACACTGCTGAGCTTAACCCTATAATAGATTCACATGTTTATGAAATCCATAGGTACATATATGTCTGTACATATACATACATAAAGCATATATATACATATATGTGTGTATACATATATATGTACATATATATGTATATTATATATATATATATATAAAATTTTGAAAAATTACTCTCTATAAGGGTAAGGAGACATATAGACAGCTGGTAAGGACAACCACAACAGGATCATTCATCCCTGGGTGTTAACAAGTTACAATGTGACTTGGTAATTTTCTCATCCGGTGGTTTGGTATGTTTTTTCTTCCCTTAGATGTGGGATGACCTTGTGAGTAGCTTCAATTTACAGAGGTGAAATTTGTGATTTTCTAGCAGACTTTGACAGACTATGCCATGTCCACTAGCACAGGGCATCAAGAAGCATGGGGCTGCATTGTGGAGGTCAAGAAGTTCACCCAAGGGAGAGACCCTGGGGCAGTTGGTACCTCCTGACAAATGTGAGAACAGAGCCTTTTAGGCTCTTCTACAGACAAGACACCAAGCCAGCAAAGACCCACAGCTTCATGGCAGACCTCAGGAAAGGCCCAAATGGAACAATTGAAACTGATAAAGACCAGAATCATAAGGTACTTTATTAAGCTAATGTTAGTCATGTTGGGGTAGTTTTCATTTTGCAATGCTACCACTTAAGGGCATTTTATTATGAGATGCTGACACTCAAGGTACCTATATCTAACAACAGGAAAAATGTCTAATTCAAGAAGATTTCTTGCAGGTCCTTTGTGTATATACTCTGATGCCTTCTGGTTTTGTGTTTTAATGAGGTTTCTGTATATACAAATGTGTGTGTCTGCATCTATACATGTTTCTCATGCCTTCTCTTAGGCTCTTTTTCTTCTGTTTGTCTTGTCCTACTCCTTTTTGCTTGTTTTTGTTTTATTTTATTGTATTTTATTTCATTATTATTTCTTAGATACCTGTTCATTTCTAAGAAGAAACAGAAAGGGTGTGGATCTGGATGGGAGGGGAAACTGGGAGGAGTCAAGAGAGAGAAACTGTAATCAGAATATATTGTATGGGGAAAACTATTTTCAGTAAGATAGTTTTTATTTTATTATATAAATAAAGTAAACTAATTTCAATAAAAACAGGAATCGTAGCTGTCTGTGTTGCATCAATGAAGTGTCTACCTACTTTTATTTTTTGTTTTCTTCTTCAGTAGAATCATAAGTAGGTTGAGAACACAACTTGAAGAACCAATAGAATTTACTGACACACCAATGTTCTAGAGGAAGAACCAATAGAATTTACTGGCACACCAATGTTCTAGAGGAAGAACCAATAGAATTTACTGACACACCAATGTTCTAGAGGAAGAACCAATAGAATTTACTGACACACCGATGTTCTAGAGGAAGAACCAATAGAATTTACTTATACACTCATGTTCTGGGAAGAAGTTTCTGGAACAATGAAGTAGGAAAATAAAAGACTATGTAAGTCTGATATTTCAAAGATGATACACTTTCTAAGACCGATAAGATCCAAAGCATGTGCACAAAAGTAGGTCTGTGGGATGCTAAAGGAGAAAGAGAAGGGAAAGGAAAATCAGGAAATTGTGCTAATCATGAGAAGTGAAGATGCATGCGGTGTGTATTAATAATCATGGGCCACCTAAGCCAACTGTGAGCATGATGATGCAAAGAGCCAGCTGTCTTCTGTGTTCTGACACAATTCTTTAATCAGAGAGCAATTTCACCAAACCTCATGCCTACTCCAACAAAGAAACAGTCCAAACAGTCATCCACCACTAACTACCTAATACACAATGGTGTTATGGATTTGGTTTATTGCTTATACCATGCTAATTTGGGTTCCCAAATTACACAGGGATTCGCATGTCTGCACATGAGATGCCACAGGTCCCTGCCCCCCAGTTGGCTCTAAATGGTAAATGAAGTTGCAGGCAACCAATGACTGGACAGGGAATCAGAGGTAGGACTTTAGATTTCCCAAACAAAGGAATCCAGGGAAGAAGGATTGAGAACCGTCATGCTAGAGAAGCAAAAAGATGAGCCTTGAGAGCTGGAAAAGTAGGAGCAGACAGCCGTGTAAGAGCCAGGGAAGAGCTGACCCAAGCCATGCCCTACCACCATCACGTTTAGGTCTAGGGTAGCAAAGATGAAATTTAGATTTTAGTAAGCAATATTTCAGGATTATTGGAGGGGAGACGTTAGCAATGTGGAAGTTTGAGAATGACCCAACCATTGAGCTGCTTAGGACATATTAAACATAATGCTCTCTCTCTCTCTCTCTCTCTCTCTCTCTCTCTCTCTCTCTCTCAATATCTCTCTCTCTCAATCTCTCTCTCTCTCTCTCTCTCTCTCTCTCTCTCTCTCTCTCTCTGTGTGTGTGTGTGTGTGTGTGTGTGTGTGTGTGTTTCATTCAAGAATGCAGAGCATTTTGATGGGTGGTGAGGAACATGCCGCCTGCAGGGTGATTAATGCAACACAAGGTCAAAAAGAAAGAGCAAAACCCCATTGCTTTCCTGCTTGTTAAGTAAGTCCTGACACCACATCACATTCAGAGGATTACCAACACCAAGGAAAGTGTAACTGAGAAGGTGTTGCAGTGTTTATGGTAAGCCTTCACAATGTCTCTGGAGGTAGGGATCTCATCTTTATTCCACTTCAAAAACCCTTTTTGCTCTCAACATTACACAGACCGGGGCTAGGGATATAGCCTACAAGCGAGTTGTTAAAGTGCTTGCCACACAAGTGTGAGGACTGGAATTGGTTTCCCAGAACCCACGTAATGGACCAGGCATAGCAGTATGCAAGTAGTCCCAGTGTTGGGGAAACAGGAAGATCTCTGGGGCTCACTAGCCTAAGATATCAAGCAGAGAGACCTTATCTCAAATAACTATCTCAAATAACTATGGCTCCTAAGAAATGATACCTGAGAGTGATCTCTGTACCTATGCACATAAATGTAGCCTCATGAGCATGCATACCCATGGGTGTGGTGGAGGCAGATTGTCAAGATTTCTCCAGCTTTCCTGGTCTACACATCTCTTCAGAGTTATATCAGAATCTCCTCTCATGCTAGATTTGTTTTCTTGTCCCTTTCAATCATTTCCATTCTGGATAGCTATTATTCCCAACCTTAATCAATCAAGTTCTCCCAAGCAGGTACACAGGGGCAACTTGCTGTTTTGACACTTTATTCTCCTGACACACAAAGGATGACATTTATAACAGTGTTCCTCACATTTCCCAGAGTTCCCAAGAGAGCTTGTTAAAATGCACATTCTGCAGCTCATCCTCCAAAGAGTTTGATTCCTTAGGTCTGAGTGGAATCCGAGAATTTCCATTTCAACAAACTAGAGATGAATTCCTGCACTGTGGGTCACCAGCAGAACCTGTGCATGCAAGTTTCACTGAGAGTCCTCTTGGAAGACTCCAGGTCACGGAAGGGCTTGTTACCTAGTAATTCATGTTTAAGTATTTTTCTTTCAATATGTATATGCATAATACATACACTTTTTAGTATAGATAGAAATAGGCAGGCAGATGATAGATGATAGGTAGGTTGGTAGATAGATAGATAGATAGATAGATAATATTAAGTAGGTAGGTAGCTAGGTAGGTAGGTAGATAGATAGATAGATAGATAGATAGATAGATAGATAGATAATATTAAGTAGGTAGGTAGATAGATAGATAGATAGATAGATAGATAGATAGATAGATAGTGTACTGGCTATTTTTGTGTCAACTTGACACAGCTGAGTTATCACAGAGAAAGGAGCTTCAGTTGAGGAAATGCCTCCATGAGATCCAACTGTAAGGCATTTTCTCAATTAGTGATCAAGGGGGAAAGGTCCCTTGTGGGTGGAACCATCCCTGGGCTGGTAGTCTTGGGTTCTATAAGAGAGCAGGCTGAGCAAGCCAGGGGAGGCAAGCCAGTAAAGAACATCCCTCCATGGCCTCTGCATCAGCTTCTGCTCCCTGACCTGTCTGAGTTCCAGTCCTGACTTCCTTTGGTGATGAACAGCAGCATGGAAGTGTAAGCCGAATAAAACCCTTTCCTCCCCAACTTGCTTCTTGGTCATGATGTTTGTGCAGGAATAGAAACCCTGACTAAGACAAATTGGTACCAGCAGAGTGGGGTATTCCTGTGACAACCTGACCATGTTTTGGGGAGGACTGTGGAAGGACTTTGGAACTTTGGGCTTGAAGAGCCATTTGTTGTTAAGAGCTCTGTCAGATGTTGTGTAGGAGCTTGGAAGATAATGCTGAGAACAGTGCAGAAGATGGAGGCCTGGTTTGTGAAATTTCAGAGGGAAAATTAAAGACTCTCTTCAGGCCCATTGCTGTTTTTATTGTGAAGATTTTGTAGTTCTGGTTAGCTGGGGCTGAAGAATCAGCTGTGATTAACAAGATACCAGAACTACTAAAGCAAAAACTTTGCATTACTGGGACTATTGATGCTGGTTAGCTGGAGCTAAGCAATTAGCGGTGATTAAGAAGAGACCAGCATCGTTGAGGTGACATCTTCTGGGAAGTGTTTTCTGAAAGCACAAAGAGGCTGTGTTCCAGAGATAGGCAAGGTTGTACTCCTTCTGCAGTGGAACTTGGTAATGTGTAAGGGTCACCCAGGTGGTACTGGTTTTGAAGGCATGAAGGGGTCACACAGCAGCTCAGGCTCGGCACTGTGAGAGGCCATGGAAGGCCATTGGTGAAGGTGCAGCCCCAGTTGTAATTGAAGGCCCAGGACTGAAGGGGTCACTCAGTGTTTTGGAGATGCCAGTACCACGAGATGACCACCAAGAGCAGCAGCAGCAGTGGAGTACAGGCATCTGGAGCCCAGAGGACGACGTGTGTGCTACAAAGGGCATGGCTGGAGAAGTGACCCAAGCCCTTGGAGGAGCCCAGAAGATCGTGAGTTGGATCCCAGACGTTGGACGGTTGGAGATTGATTTTTGCTTTGATTGTGACTGTGCCCTGATATTTTCCCTCTTGAAGAAAGAAACTGTTTTAGTGGAGCCCACAGTTAAGAGACTTTTAATTGTAAAAAGACTTTGGATTTTAAAAGAGATGGATATTTTAAAGAGATTCAAATTTTAAGAATATGTAAAGACTGTGGGACTTTTAAAGTTATTTAGATCTTGGGGATGAATAAGAATGTAAGGGTTGAGGCTTACTAGTGATGTGTTTGTGTGTCAAGTTGACAAGGGGTCAATTGTACTGGCTATTTTTGTGTCAACTTGACACAGCTGAGTTATCACAGAGAAAGGAGCTTCAGTTGAGGAAATGCCTCCATGAGATCCAACTGTAAGGCATTTTCTCAATTAGTGATCAAGGGGGAAAGGTCCCTTGTGGGTGGAACCATCCCTGGGCTGGTAGTCTTGGGTTCTATAAGAGAGCAGGCTGAGCAAGCCAGGGGAGGCAAGCCAGTAAAGAACATCCCTCCATGGCCTCTGCATCAGCTTCTGCTCCCTGACCTGTCTGAGTTCCAGTCCTGACTTCCTTTGGTGATGAACAGCAGCATGGAAGTGTAAGCCGAATAAAACCCTTTCCTCCCCAACTTGCTTCTTGGTCATGATGTTTGTGCAGGAATAGAAACCCTGACTAAGACAGATAGATAGATAGTATTAAGTAGGTAGGTAGGTAGGTAGATAGATAGATAGATAGATAGATAGATAGATAGATAGATAATATTAAGTAGGTAGGTAGGTAGATAGATAGATAGTATTAAGTAGATAGATAGATAGATAGATAGATAGATAGATAGATAGATAGATAGATAGATAGATAGATAGATGATAATGTTAGGTAGATAGATGACAGCTAGAGGAGGGGGAGAAACATGTACTGAGAAAGGAGGAGAAGGAAAGAGAAGGGTCAGAAAGAAAGGATTCAGACTCCTCCCTGCTGCCTCCTACAGCCATAAGCAGCTTGTGCTGACTGCCATCCTGCTTCAGGCCATTCTAGTGCATAGCTTATCTCCTCCTCCTACCCACCACCTAACTGTATGACAACCCCAAGATTACTGGAGGTCACAGCAAGCACAAGTTCTCCTGACCAAAAGGCCAGCCATGCTGTGCCACCCGGACCGTGTCTGTGGAGTGGTTGGCTCATAAGGGTTGTCTTCAGGCTCCTTCTCCTCAGCCTTGCCTCACAACTGTAAGGGTTTTAGTGTAAAATACTAGTTGTCCCCCCTCCCAGGCTCCCGCATCTCTCTTCAATGCTATTTTTTTCATTAAGCACAGCCTGTGCATGCAGCCAACATCCTCTGTAATTTTGAGAAGACAGATTTATTATTCCATGCTATTAAAACTCTCTAGCTATTATTCATCCTTGAGTATGTAGTATATTACAATTCTGTTTCTCTATCATAAGCCATTTGGGCTGCTGAAACAGAGGACCATAGACAAAGTGACTAATAAGCCATGGAAGTGTTTTTTGGTTCATAGATCTGTGGGCTTAGAAACCATGGATCCAGTGTTGTTGGATTTTGTGTCTAGGGATGTGCTTCCTGGGTCAGATAAGACATCTTGTTACTAGAGCCTCTTGTGGAAATGAGACCTCTCTTCAACCTCTTTCATAAAGGCTGACCCTATTTCTGAGGACTCCACCTTCCCTGCCTAATCCCTCCATCCAAATTGAACCTTTCAACACTGTCACCATGGGGGCTAGTACTTTAATACATGAATTTGGCAGGACACATCCATGTCTTTCTTCCTTGTCTGCATTCTACTCTTGGAATCAATTCCTTCTCTTCATTTCTTTTTCCTGTCACTTGGGCTCTGGCTGCATCTTCCTAGATGTGTCAGTAATTCTTCATGACATTTTCTGCTTGCCTCATGCTGCCGTATATATCAGTTGGTTCTGTTTGGGTTTTGTTTGTTTGTTTGTTTGTTTGTTTTGTTTTGTTTTGTTTTGTTTTGTTTTCCTGGAAGGATTCTCTCCAAGCTGCCTAGTATCTTGTCCAAGGTCTCCTGGCCTACAGAAATTCCTTCTCATTCCATAGTGGTGAGCTTACATCCTGCAACTCATGTGCCCTGCTCTCTTAACCCAGCTCTTTGTTTGTAGAAATAATTGCCAATGGAAGAGTTATGATTAATAAAATAGACTTTGTGACTGGGAAGGTGGCTTCTGTGCAAGCATGAAGACCCGATTTCAATACTCAGAATTCATGTTTCAAAGGCCAGGCATGGTGGGATACCCCTGGAATTCCAAAACCGGGAAGGAAGAATCAGGCAAATCCCCCAAGCTCAGTAGCCAGTTAGCGAAGCCAAACTAGCAAGTGTCCGGCCAGAAAGAAACCCTGTGTAAAGAAAGGAGCTGTGGAGAAATAGCTCTGTGGGTGAACGAACTTCTTGCTAGTCAATGTGAGAACTGCAGTTTGGATCATGGGGACCCATGTAAAAGTTAGGTAGGCACGGCAGTCCATCTGTGATCTCAGCACCCAGAAGCAGAGACGAGGGATCTCTCAGGAAAGTTAGCTAGCTAAACTAGTGGACTGGCAAGCTTTGTGCTCAGACCCTGCCTCACTAAACAAGGTAGAGAAGGATCAAGAAAGACACCTGAAATCAACCTCCCCACACATTTTAACACATGCAACATGCATCCACACATGTGTGAACACACACACACACACACACACACACACACGGTTGACTACATTCTGCATCTATTGACTGATGATGCTGACCTCTGGCCTCTACAACACACATAAATATGTGCACACATAGCACATACAAGCACACGTGCACACAAAGCCTTTTCCTGTTTGAAAATATCTGCATTCTAGTTTTGCAATAGATTGCTTATTTCTCGAGGTGTTGACATCTCTGAACTTTGAGGTCTTGCCCAGTACTGCTGCCTCCTTGCCTTCCATGCGGAAGTCTGACCTTCATTGGTGATGTCAGTCATTGCTTGCTTCTGATGATTTCTCTGTGGAGGTAATTAGGATCTCCTTTTCATGTCTAAATTTCTGAGACTTTACAAAATTCAAAAAGATCTGGTTCTGGTCTTTCATCCAATAATCATTAGGTGTCCAGTGACCTTCACCATTGAAAGCCAAGCCCTTCAATACTGGAAATGCTCAGTGTAAGCCCCTCATAGAGTCCTGTTGTCTTCCATGTTGTCTCTCCAAAGTGCCTGTTATCTGGGTCTTGGACATCTGCTCTCTGCTTTCATGCCTTTCTTATAACAGGCCTCCTACAACTCACTGAAAGTTCTCCAATGACCCCTAATCTCTCACTGGACTATTCATATCTGCTCTTAGGTGTCCCATGAGCACTGGACTGTTTATATCTGCTATTAGGTGTCCCTAACTTCCCACTGGACTGTTTAGATCTGCTATTATGTGTCCCATGAGCACTGGACCATAAATGTTTTAGTGTCTCATTAGATGTTTTTCAGAGACCTCTTTTGTTTTTTGTGTATTCTACTTCTCTGAGACTAATCATTGTGTGTGTGTGTGTGTGTGTGTGTGTGTGTGTGTGTGTGTTATTCCCCCTTGCAATTACTTTTTTCTTTGATTTTGTTGTAGTTAAAGGCCGGCTCCTGTCTTCATGTTATGAATGTTCCTTATAGTACTTTGTATCTAATACTGGTCATCTCTTCCTTATGGAATCTCCATGTGATATGATAGAACTCCTCACAGGATACCTAACAGGGATAGGCCATTCAGACCTCTCAACTTTTCCATCTATGACCTGGGAACAGAACAAGGAACGGCTAGGAGACTCTCACAACTAAGCTATAAGCTTTCATTTAATCCTATATGGCCTCAAATTTCCCAAGACTGTTAGGTCTCAAACCTGTGACAATTGGCAAAGTAGACACTGGCCACCAGGTTTTTCCAGCATCTCTTAGTCCCTACCTGTTATGGGGTGTGGCTGGCATACTCTGCCTCTACCCTGAACTCCTCCAGCCCAGGGGCTGGGTTATTCCTCTCTGTACAGCCCAGAAAATTTTGTAATGTGCCCCTTTTGCCTCCCACCTTTTTTTTTTCTTTTTTTTCTTTTTTTTTTTTTTTTTTTGCCTCTTTGCCACCTGGCTTCTTGACTTCTGGCTCTCCTCTTTCTTTACCTCCAGTCTCCACACATGACCCAGCTCAGTCTGCCAGTAATGTCCACTCTGGACTCTCCCAGATGTAAACAACTCAACTTCTTAGGAGAAGATATGATTTCTTCTTATATATTTTTTCATTCAAATATACAAATTTTTATTCATCATAGTTTGTGTCCTGCGTCCTAGGGATAACAAGTAGTGTTAGCATAGATCTGGGGGTCTTATCAAGGGAAGAAAAGGCATTGTGAATATGCTAAAACTCTGGTTAGGAGAAGCAAGAGTGGTGGCTGGATATAGGGACAACAAAAGATGCATCTAGCCCAAGGGTCAGTGCCCCAGAAACACTCTTCCACTTTAAAGACCATTCTCTTCTCAGTCTCCATGGACTGAGACAATTGACTCAACTCTTCTACTCTCTGCCAGCTGCCACCTTGCTCTTTTCTCTGAGCAAGGATTGGCAGGAAGGGCCATCCTAACACCAGGAATTTACTGCATAGGGTATCAACAGACTGTCCTTAACATGTCCCTAGGGTTAAACCTCCCCTAAGCTATAGATAAGGTCCGTCAAAAACGCACTCAGTGTGTTTAACCCACTGAACTTCTACAGGGCATCTCACTGCAGAGCACTGGCTGTCTCTGGGATGAGCTGATGACTGTCTAGAAACTGTAGCTCACCCCTGGCATGCTAGAGGAAGGAACATACTTCAGATCACAAGCACAAAGAAAGAAAAAATTCAAAAGCTGAAGCATAATCTATGCTGAATGTAGAACACTTTTACATCGTATAAAATTGAAGGGCCATCTCTACCTCCATTGGATCACCTACTGGACCCAGAGTATGACCTTGATAATACTGTCACATACGTGCAAGGGCAGAAATTCTGTTTGGGATTTTTCTCTTCTATTTACCCAGAAAGGTTCTTTTAAAAACAAACCACAGTTGATACTCCTATTATACATCTGGGCACAGCAAACTTTGCATATCCCAAGCATCAAGAGGAATTTTCCCAGCCCTCCTGCTATTTCTCTTGGAACATCAGCAAACTTAATGGCAAGGGACTGAGAAGAGCCTAGTTACCCCGCAGACATGAAGACATGGAAAGTTGGCTATAAAATTACATTTGGGTATTTTTTCTTATTCCCTGCTCAAATGCTGTCCAAAATTTCCTTATGAAATTGGAAACTGACTTCTCTTTTCCTGCCTGTGCATTCTGCATGTCTAGAGCTAAGGAGACTTTCATAGTCTCCCCTTTCCTTCCCTACTCCACTGTCTATAATACTCAGCAACATTAGAGAGTCATTCTTCGATGTCTGAGCTACTAAAAAAAAATAAAATGCAGTCCATAAAACAAGCTTCCTATCACTGCCAAGATAAATTATAATCATTCACAACAAGCAGAATATATTCCAAGGAGGCACCAAATGCCTTAAAGAAAAGTAAGATATGTGGTTGCATAAATGAAATGGGCTCGTAAACATGGAGAAACCAGGTGGTAATAGAAAGGGTGTGCTGGGAGTATGATTACAGCCAGACGAGCGTCCATGCAGTGTTTCAGAAGAAAACAGAATACACTGCTCTCCTCTGATTGCCTTTCCTTTTCTTCTCCTTTATTCATCTCGGAGAGGGAGGTGAGAATTCATGTGGTCCATGATCAACATGACACCACTGTGGGACGTTCTGGCACTTTTCCTTTTGAACACAGGAAGCGTGACGTATATGTCAATGTCTGTGTCCCACATCTTCAGCATCATCTGTAGCCCTAGAACAGGGAGAGGATGCTCTGCTCTCAGTCCTAAGCCATGTGAAGCAAGTTCTGTTTCAAAAGCGTGTAATGGGGTCAAGCCTGAACTATCCAAGGACTCCACTGCAGAAACTAAGTTTATAAATGTTTAAGGGAGCTAGCCTGGAGCTTTCCCATAGGACAGGGGGAAGGGAAAGAGACATCAAATAAATTCCAGCTAGAAAAGCAGTCTGGGTGGGTGAAGGACAGGCATGGGGGCGGGGAGACAGGGAGCTGAGGGTCACAAAGCCAACAAGCAGTAAAGTTCATTAGAGCAGAGCATGAAAGGAAATTGTACACATACTTAATAAACAGAGATCAAAACAAGACAGATTGGTTCCCAGGACCTCATTCTCATCAGCCTGGCGGTGGATTTATATGTAGGACAATGTGAGCAAACCAGACAGGGGACAGAGTGGGCTGAGAAATCACAAGAGTTCAGAACAGGTGCTAGCTGTCTCCAGAGCACTGAATGCATGAGAGAGACCACCCACCCAAACCTTCAACTGCAAGGAGCCGTCAGCTATGGAGGATTCTTCATGAAAGAACATGAAAAGCTTGTAGGAACTTCAGCTAATGAGGTTAAAGATCAATGTATGTCAGAGGACGTGGTAGTCTCTGTCTGTCCTGTCTTGTGTGCATTTGTCTTCCCACATCCAGCCATTCATGCTTAGCATGTATCAACAGGACAAGATCACATGCACTGGCTCACCAAGGACCAGCCACAATGCCACATTTGCTAGTCCTGGCACAAAGTCTTCGACAAATGCATGAAAACACAGCACTTTCCCTGATGTATGTAGGAAAACAGATTTGCCACAGCAGCCATCCTCATGCTATGGGATCAGGGTCCAGGGTCAGCCGTGTTTCCTGTGTGCCGACCCTCACCCCAGTCCTGCCTCAGGAGTCCAGCTGCTCTTGTTAGCAAATGCATGATTTATCTCTCACGGATATGATGCCTGGCGGAGGAAGCCATGACTTGTGCTGATGAGATCAGTCTCAAGGGGCAATGACTTTCTACCATGCAATTCCTATCTTCTAGCACTAAGCCACACAAGTAGGACTTCCCCATGTTAAAATCTCATCAGCACCCTGACATAGTACTTTTTTTTTGTCATTAGGTTAGTTTTATTGATTTATAGGTCTCAGTTCACGGTTTCTCTTTGCAGGAACACAGGCTTATCTTCACTACAAAAAAAAATGTTACAAATTACAGCACAGAAGTTAATTCAGATTCTAGAGTCAGTTAACTCAATATTTTCTATGGCTTCTTTATAGAAGATAATGGAAAATGTTTTCAGCATTCAGAATCTTTTTTATTAGATATTTTCTTCATTTACATTTCAAATGCAATCCCGAAAGTCCCCCATACACCTCTCCCCTACTCTCCATCCCACCCACTCCCACTTCCTGGCCTGGCAGTCCCCTGTACTGGGGCATAGAATCTTTGAAAGACCAAGGGCCTCTCCTCCCATTGATAGCCTACTTGGTCATCCCCTGCTACATATGCAAACAAGAGACACAAGCATTGGAGGATACTGGTTAGATCATATTGTTGTTCCTCTTATAGGGTTACAGACACCTTCAGCTCCTTGGGTACTCTCTCTAGCTCCTTCATTAGGGGCCCTGTGTTCCATCCAATAGATGACTGTGAGCATCCACTTCTATATTTGCGAGGCACTGGCATAGCCTCACAAGAGACAGCTATAACAGGGTCCCATTTGTCGATTCTTGATCTTGCAGCAAAAGCCATTGCTGTTCTGTTCAGGAATTTTCCCCCTGTGCCCATATCTTCAAGGCTTTTCCCCACTCGTCTATAAGTTTCAGTGACTTTGGTTTTCTGTGGAGTTCCTTGATCCACTTAGCCTTGAGCTTTGTACAAGGAGATAAGAATGCATCAACTTTCATTCTTCTACATGATAACTGTCAGTGAGTCAGCACCCTTTGTTGAAAATGCTGTCTTTTTTTCACTGGATAGTTTTAGCTCCTTTGTCAAAGAACAAGTGACCATAGGTGTGTGAGTTCATTTCTGGATCTTCAATTCTATTTCATTGATCTACCTATCTGTGGCTATTACAGTACCATGAAGTTTTTATCACAATTGCTCTGTAGTACAGCTTGAGGTCAGGCATGGTGATTCCACCAGAGGTTCTTTTATCCTTGAGAAGAGTTTTTGCTATCCTAGGATTTTTGTTATTCCAGGTGAATTTTCAAATTGCCCTTTCTAACTCAGTGAAGAATTGAGTTGGAATTTTGATGGGGATTGTTTTGAATCTGTAGATTGCTTTTGGCAAGATAGCCATTTTTACTATATTAATCCTGCCAATCCATGAGCATGGGAGATCATTCCATCCTCTGAGATCTTAAGTGATTTCTTTCTTCAGAGACTTGAAGTTCTTATCATACAGATCTTTCACTTCCTTAGTTAGAGTCATACCAAGGTATTTTATATTGTTTGTGACTATTGAGAAGGGTATTGTTTCCCTAATTTCTTTCCCAGCCTGTTTATCCTTTTTGTAGAAAAAAGACACTGATTTGTTTGAGTTAATTTTATATCCAGCTACTTCATTGAAGCTGTTTATCGGGTTTAGGAGTTCTCTGGTGGAATTTTTAGGGTCACTTACATATACTATCATATCACCTATAAAAAGTGATATTTTGACTTCTTCCTTTCTAATTTTTATCCCCTTGGTCTCCCTTTGTTGTCGAATTGCACTGGCTATGACTTCAAGTACTATATTGAATAGGTAGGGAGAAAGTGGGCAGCCTTGTCTAGTCCCTGACTTTAGTGGGAATTCTTCAAGTTTCTCTCCATTTAGTTTGATGTTGGCTACTGGTTTGCTGTATATTGCTTTTATTATGTTTAGGTACGGGTATTGAATTCCTGATCTTTCTAAGACTTTTATCATGAATGGGTGTTGGATTTTGTCAAATGCTTTCTCAGCATTTGTCTTTGAGTTTGTTTACATAGTGGATTTTTATATATTAAACATCCCTGCATCCCTGGCATGAAGCCTACTTGGTCAGGATAGATGATTGTTTTGATGTGTTCTTGGATTCGGTTTGCGAGAATTTTATTGAGTATTTTTGCATCAATATTCATAAAGGAAATTGGTCTGAAGTTCTCTTTCTTTGTTGGGTCTTTATGTGGTTTAGGTATCAGAGTAATTGTGGCTTTATAGAACAAATTGTGTAGACTACCTTCTGTTTCTTCTTTTGTGGAAATGTTTGAGGAGAGTTGGAATTAGGTCTTCTTTGAAGGTCTCATAGAACTCTGTACTAAACCAATCTGGTCCTGGGCTTTTTTTGGTTGGGAGACTATTAATGACTCCTTCTATTTCTTTAGGGTATATGGAATTGTTTAGATCGTTAATCTGATCCTGATTTAACTTTGGTACCTTTTATCTGTCTAGAAATTTGTCCATTTCATCCAGGTTTTCCAGTTTTGTTGAGTATAGCCTTTTGTAGAAGGATCTGATGATATTTTGGATTTCCTCAGTTTCTGTTGTTATGTCTCCCTTTTTATTTCTGATTTTGTTGATTAGGATGCTGTCCCTCTGCCCTCTAGTTAGTCTGGCTAAGGGTTTATCTATCTTGTTGATTTTCTCCAAGAACCAGCTCCTGGTTTGGTTGATTGTTTGTATAGTTCTTTCTGTTTCCACTCGGTTGATTTCAGCCTTGAGTTTAATTATTTCCTGCTGTCTACTCCTCTTGGGTGAATTTGCTTCCTTTTGTTCTAGAGCTTTTAGGTGTGCTGTCAGACTGCTAGTGTATGCTCTCTCTAGTTTCTTTTTGGAGGCACTCAGAGCTATGAGTTTTCCTCTTAGGAATGCTTTCATTGTGTCCCATAAATTTCGGTATGTTGTGGCTTCATTCTCATTAAACTCTAAAAAGTTTTTAATCTCTTTCTTTACTTCTTCCTTGACCAAGTTATCATGGAGTAGAGTGTTGTTCAGCTTCAAGGTGAATGTTGACTTTCTATTATTAGTGTTGTTATTGAACATCAGCCTTACTCCATGGTGATCTGATAGGATGCATGGGATAATTTCAATATTTTTGTGTCTGTTGAGGTCTGTTTTGTGACCAATTATATGGTCAATTTTGGAAAAAGTACCATGAGGTACTGAGAAGACAGTATATCCTTTTGTTTTAGGATAAAATGTTCTGTAGATATATGCTAAATTCATTTGTTTCATAAATTCTGTTAGTTTCACTGTGTCTCTGTTTAGTTTCTGTTTCCAGGATCTGTCCATTGATGAGAGTGGGCTGTCTAAGTCTCCCACTATTATTGTGTGAGGTACAATGTGTGCTTTGAGCTTTACTATAGTTTCCTTAATGAAGGTGGATGCCCTTGCATTTGGAACATAGATATTTAGAATTGAGAGTTCATCTTGGAAGATTTTTACCTTTGATGAGTATGAGGTGCCCCTCTTTGTCTTTTTGATAACTTTGGGTTGGAAGTCAATTTTATGCAATATTAGAATGGCTACTCCAGCTTGTTTCTTCAGACCATTTGCTTGGAAAATTGTTTTCCAGCTTTTTACTCTGAGGAGTGTCTTTGTCCCTGCGGTCGGTTTTCTGTATGTAGCAAAATGTTGGGTCCTGTTCATGTAGCCAGTCTGTTAGTCTGTCTTTTTATTGGGGAATTGAGTCCATTGATATTAAGAGATATTAAGGGAAAGTAATTGTTGCTTCCTGTTATTTTTGTTGTTAGAGTTGGGATTCTGTTCTTGCGGCTATTTTCTTTTAGGTTTGTTGAAGGATTACTTTCTTGTTTTTCTAGGTTGTCATTTCCCTCCTTGTGTTGGAATTTTCCCTTTATTATCCTTTGAAAAACTGGCTTCGTGGAAAGATATTGTATGGATTTGGTTTTGTCAGGGAATACTTTGGTTTCTCCATCTATGGGAATTGAAATTTTTGTTGTGTATAGTAACCTGGGCTGTCATTTGTATTCTCTTAGGGTCTGTATAACCTCTGTCCAGAATCATCTGGCTTTCATAGTCTCTGGTGAGAAGTCTGGTGTAATTCGAATAGGTCTGCCTTTATATGGTACTCGACCTTTTTCCCTTACTACTTTTAAAATTCTATCTTTATTTAGTACATTTGTTGTTCTGATGATTATGTGTCAGGAGGAATTTCTTTTCTGGTCCAGACTATTTGGAGTTCTGAAGGCTTCTTGTATGTTCATGGGCATCTCTTTCTTTAGGTTAGGGAAATTTTCTTCTATAATTTTGTTGAAGATATTTACTGGCCCTTTAAGTTGAAAATCTTCATTCTCATCTCTACCTATTATCCTTAGGTTTGGTCTTTTCATTTTCCTGGATTTCCTGGATGTTTTGAGTTAGGATCTTTTTGCATTTTGCCTTTTCTTTGATTGTTGTGTCCATGTTTTCTATGGAATCTTCTGTACCTGAGATTCTATCTTCCATCTCTTGTATTCTGTTGCTGATGCTCGCATCTATGATTCTTGATTTATTTCCTTAGGGTTTCTATCTCCAGAGTTGTCTTCCTTTGTGATTTCTTTATTGTTTCTACTTCCATTTTTAGATCTTGGATGGTTTTGTTCAATTCCATCACCTGTTTGGTTGTGTTTTCCTGTAATCCTTTAAGGGATTTTTGTGTTTCCTTTTTAAGGACTTCTACCTGTTCATCAGGGTTTTCCTGTAATTCATTGAGGGATTTTTGTGCTCCCTCTTTAAGGACTTCTACCTCTTTACCAGTGTTCTCCTGTATTTCTTTAAGTGAGTTATTAATGCCCTTCTTAAAATCCTCTACCAGAATTATGAGATATAGTTTTAAACCCGAATCTTGCTTTCCTGGTGTGTTGGGGTATCCAGGACTAGCTTTGGTGGGAGTACTGGGTTCTGATGATGCTGAGTGGTCTTGGTTTCTGTTAGTAAGATTCTTATGTTTGCCTTTCGTCATCTGGTAATCTCTGGTGTTAGATGTTCTAGCTGTCTCTTGCTGGAGCTTGTTCCTCCTGTGATTCTGTTAGCCTCTGTCAGCACTCCTGGGAGTCCAACTCTCTCCAGAGTCTCAGTGGTCAGAGCATTCTAAGCAGCCAAGCTCTCCTCTTGCAGGGAAGGTGCACAGAGGTCTGGTGCTCAGCTCTGCCTCCTGGCTGAGGATGAAGGCCCAAAAAAAAAGTACCCTATCCAAGAAGTTCTGTTGCTTCTGTGGCCTATGCAAACTGATCTCTGAGAGACTTGGAATACAAGATGAAGTTCTCACCTGAGTCCTGGGGTCAGATCCCTCTCTGGAGGTCGACTCTCCTCGCGCGGCTGGAGCTGACTGGAATGAACCCCAGCAGCTGGTTTGTTGGATTTCCTGTGTCTCTGTTCCTGCTGGCACAAGCTCTTTCCAGTTGTTTTGGAACCAATGTTTCGTTCCACTCACCAGTGATCCCAAGATCTTGGATATGCTAGGGGGCCTGCAGCATGGAGAGTTCTCTAAGGACTATGGGACCCTCCACCGAGCTTGCCCCCAAGGTGGGCCAGGGCAACATTGTACTTTCAAGCAAGTGATTGCTTCAGCTAGGAATTCAATAAGTTACTTTCATACGCAGTTTTTTTTCCAAAACAATATTCACTCAGCTTAATGGTACTTTTTTTTTCTTGAACCCATCTTGATTTGAACAAACCTCCAAACGTGCTGGATACTGTATCTGAAATACACTCCTAGTCTTGATTTCCCTTCAATGCCCACTTTAGAAAGATGAGCTTTGATTGAGAGCCACCTACTGTTTGAGAATTCAGATCTACACAGGAGACAGGAAACAGAAGGAAGTGCATCCCTCTCAAAACGCCACAGTAGAAAAAACAAGGTTTTCTGTCTGTCTTCCTTCAGCATTTCTCTCTCTTTCTTTCTTTCTTTCTTTCTTTCTTTCTTTCTTTCTTTCTTTCTTTCATTGATCATTGAAAGATTGCTTTTTCCTAAATTACAGAATCCAAACATTGAAAAATTCAGCTGTTTGTTGTCCCCTACATTTTACCTCAAAACAACAACAGCAACAAAATTGAATTAAATTAAATGGAGAGAGAGAGAGAGAGAGAGAGAGAGAGAGCTGAAATGAAGCAACTGGATAAGCAAGTTTAACATCATTGTTGTTCTTGTCTATTCTATAGGAGCCAGGGGAGCTGGGGAGGTAGCCCAGTGGTAAGGAGTTTTTGGTGTTCTTGCAAAGGACCCCCATTCAGTTGGCAGAATCTATATGATGGTTCACACTCATCTGTATCCAGTTCCAGATCTGGCACCTTCCTCTGGCCTCCTCCTGCACCAGGCATCCTCGTGGTGAACAAATACTCATGCCTGCAGGCAAAGCACTCATGCACATAGATTCTAAAACCAACTTTACGGTTGGCCATAGGACCTGCATGTCTCAAAAGGATCATCTGCCCTTTCCACACCATGATAACAGTGACATGTCTGTTCACTCAGGTACACTGGGATCTTCATGGCCTGGCCCATCAAAGAAAGAACTGATTTTCAATGCTACATACACTAAATTTTGTCGGAAAAATGTCATGTGGAGATTTATGTAACTCTCAGCCAAACATACATTTTCTTTCTCCTTTCTCTGTGAAATAAACTTTTATTTGAAAGGAGATGACTTTTTGACTACATGCATCGTCTAAGAACCTTATACTATACCAGAGCCTACATATCAGAATTTCTAAGAGTAAACTACACAGTTGCTGTAAGTAATAAATAATGGTTGTCCTTCACAAATTAAGGAAATACTTATATTTCAGTAAATTTAACAACTCCCCAAAATAGCACATATCCAGTCTGTAAGGCTTACCAGATAAATTCAAATTCAACGCGTTTTACAAGAATCTATCAGCTTTACTGACTTTATTTTCAGGATTCAAAGATTATGTTCTTCAAAAGAAAGGTTCACATGTTCTTTCATAGCTTCGAGCTTTCTATACTTGGACAATCCCATGCCAATCCAGACAAACCTAACATGGCTGTACTTACTTCATTATTATTGCCCTCCCAAAACAAAGTTTAAAATAAAACTATAGCATACTTCACAAACTTCCATGTTATCCTCACCAGAAACCACACTGATCATCTCCGAATTGTTTCAGTTTTAGTATATGCGTGTCCAAAGCACATACAATAATGTTTCTTAGCGGTGTGTGTGTGTGTGTGTGTGTGTGTGTGTGTTGCATATATATTATACTTTCCTTCATAGTATACCTTGTATATATAGGATACTTTATGCATATATAGTATGCTACATATAAATATATATGTATATGGTATACATTAGAAGTGAGAAAAGTAGTCCAATACAGTAATGAACCCAAACAGGATAGTCTTCACAAGTGAGTAACTTCTAGAGAGAACTCCAAGAAGGAAGCTGACCATAGTGCATCATCTTCCAGTACTATACAGTGTTCTGAACAGAAAATCTCTCCAAAGACAATGTGTCTGTTAACCAAGCCTAAAGTTAGGATGGGAAGGATGGGGAAATGGAAGTGACAAAATAAATGAAGGGTTTGTTCTTCCAATGATAAAAGTGTCTCCTTTTTTCCTTCTTTACAGTGTTGGGCTTTGAACAGAGGGCCTCCCGTAAACACTGCAGCAACCAGTGATTCATATCCCAAACTTCAGATGAGGAAAATATCCTAAATTTAAGACTGTGGTAATGTTTGTGCGACAGTGACTACAATAAAAATGATTGGCAAGTACATTTGGGATTAGTCCTATGATGCTCAACTGCCCAACACGTGCGTGAGTCTATTGGTTACTTTTCTTACTGTGATCAAATACCTGACAAGAAACAACTCAAGAGAGGTTTATGCAGCTCACAGTCTGACAGGACACAATTCACTCTGCCCAGAAGCTGTGGTAGCCTGAGTGTAAGATGGCTGCTTACACTCCCTCAGCCATCAGGGAACCAAAGATGACAGAATGTGGGGCAAGACAAGGAGATCTCAAACCACACCCCCCCATGACTTTAGTTAGACTCCACCAATGAAAAGTTCCAGTACATTCCCCAGAAAGCATCACACCCGAACCTGTGGGAGACTTCTCACTAAGACTATTACAGCTAGTCAATGTGACCCAAATGAGGACAGAAGATACTATATCAATCTCTTTTGCCTCCTCTCCTCTTTCTTTGGCTGTGATATTTTACTGTTCTCTATTTGAACATGCTATCTAGCCAAGGGTGACCTTGAACTCCTGATCCTTCTCAGTGCTGGGTTTAAAGCCATGTGCCATCAGACCCAGTTTTATGTGGTTCTGGTGATAGAACACGGAACTTCGCGCGCAGTAACCAAGCACTCTACCAACTGATCCACATCCTCGGCTGACCAATGGCTCTGGATCACATACACAACCTGATGAAAACAAACAGGTCCTCCTTGATCCTGACCTCAAACCTCTGTCTCTTCCCAAGATGTTAAGGACCAGGGTTTTAGAAAAGACTTTACTGGGTCTTGTACCAATCCCTTGTGCCAAGATAAGATGCTGTGATGTGTAGTTAATGAACATGCATACTAGACAGTATGCAAGCCTTTCCTGGTCTTTACCTTATGGTTTTCGGTAGGGCTGGAGAACGCTGTTCTACATCAGAATGGATGCTACATAACAGAATGTAAAGCATTCCCAGCGGTACTGTGTGCACATTAGCCTCAGGGACACCGTCCATGCAGGCCTGAAAGCAACACGTCCAAAGGTGAACTCCTGTTGAGTAACCATGTTTGGAGTGGCTGAGAAAAAAGAGGCGTCCTAAGGGCTTATCTGATCTCGTGGATTTACAGATGCCAGACACGTGGTTGAGTTGCTCAGCTTTTCCCAAATGTCCCCACCCCACATCCAGAGCTCTGCCTTCTTTTGCAGAATCTCTTCAGGATGTGGGGCTGAAGGCACTGGTGAGTCACACACTCTCCTGCGGTCTGACTCCGTTGAATTCAATTTTGATAAAATTGCATGAAGGCACTGATCTCTCTCTCTCTCTCTCTCTCTCTCTCTCTCTCTCTCTCAACACTGACAAACGGCAAGGTTTTCACATGGTAAAAGCAATGTTCAGTGAGAAATATAAAAATCACTGCCCATTTTTGTGTTTGTCTCAAACAGTTAATAATTAAGGGACAGGCCCCAACATTCCAGTTAATTGCCTAAAAGGTTTTGTTCTTTTCCTTTGAGTTTACAGGGTTTGCAAACTGACAACACTCTAAGAAAAATTCTTTTAAGAATTTAAGTGTCAAGGACTTTAAGTAGAACACTCATTCAAAAATGGAATTTAAATTTCTCTATAGTAATTTTAGTTTCATAAAATTTTACATTTAAAAAGAATTCTATATAATTCTCATCTTACATGAAGTAAAACTAAGAACCAATGCACAAAAATTGCTTGTTTGAGTTCCTGGAACTAAATATTGGTACAAGTAGGGTTAGAGGAGCCCAGATCCTCTACAACAGTCATCATCTTCTCCAGGATTCAGGCAGTCAGAAGAGAGAAGGGTGGGGACTTGGCAGACTGAGAAGATCAGATAACATCTCTAGTCAGAATACCATGAGGAGGACTAACCTTCTCCCCACACAGAAAACACAGGCTTCCTGGCAGTTAAAAAAGAAACTGGGAAGCCTTCTCAACCCGCAGCTGTGGCCTAAGGACTGGGCACTGAAACCCAGAGCTTACTATCAACTCAGACAAGACCCAAATGTCAGTCTTAAGGAGTTGCAATTATATGTCTTAGTATTGCTCTTTTATATCAAAATAGTATCCGCAATTATATGCAGTTATATTTTATATACAGATGTATATTTACTCCTGCAGGGTCATGTAATGTATTAGAAATAAAGAATTCTAAGGAAGAGATATCACCACTCGTCTGCAGTGTTCCTTCCTGACTCTTTAGCTCTGCTAGAAAAATGCAAGGCTTCTGTCAGCCGAACTTGTCTCAACTGATTTGCTATTAGCTATTTCTGACATTGCGAATATGCATTTCTACAGACTACTTTCACAGGCCAAAGGGCAGCTGAGAGAGTTCCACAGCCTCTAGGAAGACAGGAGTTCTTAGTCTGAAAAAGGAAAATTGAGGTTGCTCATTAGGCGTAGGGCCTAACACTTAATGTTCTTCTTGGAAGAATTTCTCAGAAGCAGAAGAGAACCATTTAGGGAGATTCTTACAAGGCAAGTGGTGCTGGAGCAGGTGGCTGCAGTTTTCAGTGAAAGGCATACAGCCCACATTCCCCAGTCTCTATTGGATATGTTACTGAACATGCCTACAAAATAGGATGGGCCATAGAAACACTATAGGTTGTTGATAAAATTCAATGGCATAAATACATGATGGTCCCTAGCCTGTCACATGCATGGACTGCATCTTCCCATAACCAATAGCTCCCTTCTCCTCTTTCCTATTCCCTCTTCTCCACCCCCTTTTATAAAAAAGTAAGCATGTGTGTGTGTGTGTGTGTGTGTGTGTGTGTGTGTGTGCTCACGCGCTTGCTCGCGTGCACCACAGCACACATGTGAAAGTCAGAAGACAACTTTATGGAGGAAATTCTCTCCATCCACCTTTATGTGGGTTCTAGGGATTGAACTCAGGTCACCCGGCTTGAGCAGTAAGCACCTTTATCCACTGGGTCATCTTATAGTCTCAGTTCCTTTCTTTTTCTTAAGGAAATCAACTCAAAGTTCTGATTGCACTGCTGAAGAGAAAAGACATACCACAAGCAGGCCACTGGGACCGTCTGAACTATAGGAAGGGAACTTTGGTTCCCAGGGAGATGAGAAAGTCAGCTGCCCAGTGGTCAGGTCTCATTTTAGTCTGTGGTCCAACAGTGTCAGTGTCACCCGGACCATATAGTGTGGCTCTCTTGAGATGAACCCATAGACCCGGGGCCCTGCATCACTCCAGGTAATTCTTGTGCATGGTCAAGTCTGAGATCTGCCATACAAGAGATAACATTGACTATTATCATCAAATCTGAAAGAACAGCAAGGCTCTGACCCAGACCGAAATGTGATGCTCAAGGGCTCAAGTCAAAGAGACTTTAGGGAGGGGTGGAACAGTGAAAGCCTCTGGGAGAACATTCAGGAACCACAGAAGCATTATAAGTGTCACAACACTTCCATTCAGTCAGTCGACATGAACCCACACGCCATTCATTCATCTGCTAACTAGAAATGAGCCAGGGAGCTTATTAGAAATGGGCTAGGCAGGCTGATTCCCAAACAGGAAGGAAATCTGCTGTAAAAGCCTTAGGCTTTGGTGACAGCAAGAGAAAAGGGAGATGGGAAGACAGTATGTGACCAATCCTGGGAAGAAAGGAACACAGGAACAGAAGTGAGCAGTCCAAATCCCAGGAGGGTTAAGAAAAGAGAAGGGAAATCCAAGAGGTAGGCAAAGGGCCTGAGACATGCTCTGTCAAGTTCACACTGGCTGGAGGCCCAGCAGGGAACCTCCCTCTCAGAAGCTAACATCTGCCTTTCTTCACGTCTCTGAAGCACACTGGATGATCTGCTAGAGAGTGATTTCAGCATCACAAGGATTAGGACACAGGATGCTTACAAAGTTCAGTGACATGTGTAAACACTGGCCTAGCTACTTCTTTGAGGTTAGCAGGCCAGTGTCATTTTACTGGCAAATTCTGTCGCTTTAGTGAACCACTATAATTTATAAAGAGTATGTGAACTATCGATGTACAACTATGTATATTGTCAAGAATATTTGAGAAATATATATAATATATACTTGAAACAAGTCAAAATGTATTATACTATATATACTATGTATGTGTGATAGAGTTTATACCACTTATGTCTCTAAAACTGGAAGGTTTTCAGTTAAAATCTTAATGTCATGCCTTGGAGAGAACTTAACCTGCTGCTGATCCAACAGAATTCTATTTGTAGTTAAGACTGTTTGAACTCATTTCCAACTTAAATTCCTGTCAAGGATCTAGATCTGATCTGGACTTTAATCTATCAAATATCTGAAGTAAACTTAAGTCCTGTGTGTTCTTTTTCCTAGACCTGCTGTGTCAGTCTCATTTCTGCGGCTGTGAGAGAAGCATGACCAAAGGCAACTTAAAGAAGGGAGTTTATTTTGGCTTATGGTTCCAGAGCATCCAAGCCATAGAGCAGAGGCACAGAGGCAAGACACAGGCATGACGACAGGAGCAGAAAGGTGAGAGCTCACATCTTCAGGCACATAGCAGAAAGAGCAAAGTGGAAATAGGAGAGGTTTTTCCCTCTCAAAGCTTGCCCCCAGTAGTAACTTTCCTTAGCATGGTGACACCTCTGAAACTTCAAACAGGGATCAAGGATTCAAATACCAAAGCCTACAGAGGACATACACCTTAAAACCAGCATACCTACTAAGGCTGTAAGTTTGTTTCACATCCTTTGCCTACATCATATTCCTTTGGCTACCTTCCTCCCTATGTTTTATTGTGTACCTACTATGCACCCATCTCAGTGTGAGACCCTGTGATTTAAAGTCTTCCTTCAAGAGAATGCCAATGTCTGTCTGAAGCAAGACTCTCAACTCCCTTCCTAGGTTCTTCAACTTGATAGGAAATAAAAACTTGATAAAAAGATTGGCAAGGAAAACATGGTCTAAAAAAAGACACTCGAGAGACAGACAGAAGGCAAGTTCTGAGAATCCAGTAGGGGAATGATATGCTTTATGAGATGGGATAGAAAAAAATACAGAGAAAATCCACAATTAGAAATTTGAGCAAACTTCCTAGAACTGAGGTCATGTGTAAATGTGGTGCCTGAGCCACGAGAACTGAGCCACGTAGACATGCCATAGGGCCATTCCAGTTCAACACAGGATGCTACCAAGCTCTGGCTCCAGAGAGGAGTGCAAGAGGCAGAACACGAACAACCAGAGGAAAAGGAAGACACAGCGTGCTCAGCTGTTCAAGATACTGCTGCCTTGACCTCGGGGGGTGGGGGGGTGGGCAGCACCTCGAACTGGGAGCCAAAAGAAACCTTTCCTCCCTTAAGCTGTTCCCATCCGTGCACCAGGAGAAGAGACTAAGACCATAGCCAAGGCATTCAGATGCAAACAGTTAAGAGGACAACTGTAAGACACAAATGGAAAATAGGGCAACTCAGAGAGAATAGAAAGTCATGCAAGAAAGAGAGAACTAGGCTGTGTATGGTGCAGGCATAAGTAAAGCACAGGGGTGAGCACTGATACAGGGAGAGAGGGAGGAGGGGGAGAAGGAGGAGGAGGTGGGGGAGGAGGAGGGAGAGGAGAGGGAAGAGAGGGAGGAGGAGGAGGGGGAGGAGGAGGGAGAGGAGAGGGAGGAAGAGGAGGATTCTAAATGTCATTTTCCAATGTAGAATTTTTAAAACTGGAGGGGAGAGGTGAAGAAACAGAAACATTTGGATAAGATTCAGAAGTTCGGAAGAAAGCACAAAAGCGATGGAGTACTTCTGAAGCCAGAAGCTGGGAGGGGTGTGCAAAGCAATGCTATAATTACTGGATTTTGTTGCTAATTTCTAGAGCTTCTGGCTCTTAAATCTCTTCTTACTTAACATAAAAAAATTACACAATATATTTTTGATCACATTCTTCCTTTTCCCTCAACCCCTACAATCTCTCTCTTAAATCTTCTGGAAAGATACAATAATACTGAATAAAATAAATACAGAAGAGACAGAGGCTCCGTGCAATGATGAGCACCACAGGCAAGCAGGTAAGACACAGCATGCGAACTTGGGTGGTTTTGGCATCTTCTCCTGTGTAAACCTCAGCCCCCTCAACTCCTCATGCTTATGATGTCATTTACACAAGAGAGTTGCTACAAGGTTTAAATGACAAAGGCTAGGAACTGACTGGAAGTGCCCAGTAAGTTTCAGGCACAAGTCAACTCTTAGCATGACACAGGCCGTCAGTGCAGAACAAGCAATTTATCCAGTCTTGTCAAGCTTACAAGAGCTGCTGGGTGAGAAGGACAAAACACAAGAAGCAGAATACAGAATAGATGATCTAACTAAACAGACTGAGATAAAAGAGCAGGGGTAGGGAGGGGCTTGCATTGCTCAGCAGTAGAACACTAGGTATGCACAGGGCCTTGGGTCCTGTCCCCAGAAGAAAGAAAGCCAGAAGACAATGAAAACGGAAGGAAAAGGAAGGGTGGGAGAGGGAGGGAAGAAGGAGGGAGGAAGGGAGAGATGGAAGGAGAGAGAAAAAGAGGAAGGTGAGAGAGGGCTCAGCAGTTGAGAGAGCTTACTGCTCTACAGAGGACCTGGGTTCCTCTCCCAGGACCCAGAACAGGTGCCTTGAAAATACCTGACACTCTAATCCCTAGAGATCTGATGCCCTCTTCTGATCTGGGGGATCCTTCATGGAGATGGTATGCATAAATTCATGCAAGTACATACATAAACACATACAAATAATAAGATAAATCTTTAAAATACCAGGCAGAGGCAGCTATCTGTGAGTTTGGGGCCAACCTGGTCTACATAGCAAATTCCAGACCAGCCACTACATAGTGAGACCGAGGTGGGGGGACGGGGAATAAGAAAAGGGGAAGGTTGGAGGAGGAAGAAGGAGCAGTTGAAGGCAGTAGAACATATAAGAACTGAAATACAGTGGACAAGATTTAGGTCCTAGGGAGTATGCCCTTGAAGTGGACACTAGAGTCGAGGCTCCTCCCATTCCTCCCCTTGCTTCTTGGACACTGAGAGTTGAGCATCACTCCTCCATCACATGAGATGTCCTAGGTCCAAAGCAAGAGCCAAGTGACCATAAACAAAAACCTCTGAAACGGCCAAAATAAACCTTTGCTTTCTGTGAGATGATGATTTCGGATGTTTTGGTATAGCTGTGGGAAGTAAACACACACAACATTAACGCTGTCCAGCTGTCTTACTTCTAATGCACTCTTTTATACAGCCTCATTTGGGTATTTAAGGAGAAATGTATTTGTTCAGTGAATACTTAAAATAGGGCTGACCCTACTCTTAGATTATTGAACTGTGTACTGAGGGAAGGCAGAGGAACAGTGGGAATTGAAGCACACATAGGAAGTATTGCTCCCTAATACTGACCTAATTACTCCAGGAAGGTCAGGGAAGTCAGCCATTCCTCCCAGCTTACAGAAATAGGGGTGCCGTGCAAAGTGACCATGGGGAAGCAACTGCAGGACTTTATGCCTTTGGATGTGTCAACTTTTCCCCAGAAATGAAGAACTTGTAAAAAGACGTAAGAGCAGAACACTCTCAGGGATACAGGGGCAACCTATCTGAAGTTTACTGAAAGCACGAAGCTTAGGAGAAAGGACTATGATCTGCGAGAAAGGACGGAAGAGAGTTCAGTAAACATTGGATTAAGAGGGGTCATAACATTGCCTGAGAGGATGCTGGATAAAGAGGGGAACGAGAAGCAAGGACAGTTACTGGAACAATCGGCTAAACTTGACAACTGTGTATTTGCCAGTCGTCACATTCACACCTCAAGATCAGAATATGGGCAAGAACTTCAGCATACAATTAAAACGTGTCCCCAAACCAATCTTATTTCCTGCTTCAAGGATATCTAATGTTTTTGTTTTTGTTGTTGTTGTTGTTGTTGTGCTGTGGTGGTGGTGTGGTGTTGTGCTGTGTTGTTGTTGTGTTGTTTGTTTGTTTGTTGTCTGTTTCTTTCCCCTTACTGTGTTGCTTTCATCCCAATCAAGGAAGAGACAGCTGGGACTCTCCTTTCCTCACACCCTGCAGAGAAACCCTCAGCTTTGCAAGGTTTAGTAAAACAGCCCCATCAACTGACTTGATGGGTTTAATGGCCAACCTGGTGCTATGAGAGCTCACTACTTTTGCCTCTCTTAAGTACAGCTTCTGCCATGTCTCAGCTGTGCGCTTCTGCACAGCCCTCTTCCAGCCCTATATCAGAGAAATATAGCACTCACAAAGGAGTCTCTGAGCCTTTTGAGAACCCTGATTATCTAAAGAGATCTAAACTTTACAATGGTATTTTAGAGTCTTCAGAAGCTCCCTTCAAAACACAATCACACTTCTGCCAAAACCCAGAACAGCTCATGCTGATGGAGAAGCTACGTGCTCCCTGGGGTGTAAAATCTTGTTTCATCCTGAAACAGCCCTGGGGGACAACAGGGCAACCATTTGCAAAAGGAAAACCCAAGGGCTTGCCAAAAGACTCAGAGAAGCCAAGTGGCCATCAGAGATTGACACCGTGTCACAGAGCTGGTATGGAAAAAAATAACCAACATCTCCTCGTGCTTCCCAGCCCAGAGTACACAGTTCCTGGGAAATAAAGGTCTCATTTCTTTGCAAAATGCAACCTATCTATGTTTATCTCCTAACATAGTAGTCTACTTTCATTTCTGTTGCTATGCTTAAAAACCATGACTAAAAGCAATGTAGGGGAGGAAGAGACTTAACGCAGCTTACAGTTCCAGATAACAGCCCATCATCAAGAGAAGTCACAGAGACCAGAACGTTGGACAGCTGGACACACCATATGCATAGTCACTAGCAGAGAGCTGAATGCACCTTGTTGCCTGCTCCATTCTGCCTAGCTAGCTTCTTTTACCCTTCCACAGCTCAAGTCTCAGCCTCTGAAATGATACTTCCCACATCCAAGGCAAGCTCTCCTATCTTAAAGAATAGTCAAAACAATCCCTACAGACATCCACACAGGACAAACTGACCTAGACAGTTTCTAGGTTGAGGTCCTCTTCTCAGGTGACTCTGGGTTGTGGCAAGTTAAAATTAAAACTTAACCATCATGTCTGGGTATGTGCCAAGTCACCCCACCTATAGTAGCTTCTTTTAGTGTCTTTCAATTACAAAAAGAAGCTTGGACTAGAGGGCAAAGTGCTTGCCTTGCAGGTTTAAGAGTCTCAGTTCCACAGGCCATAGGTAGGCTGCCTGCAGATCTCTTCTTTCTGTTTCCCCAGACCCAACCCCCCAGTCTTATCCCTAATTTGCAGCCTCCCTTCACCTCCTGCCCACATATCCTGTGGATCCCACAAACCACCCCTCCTAACTACTTTCTCTCAACTTGTTGCAACTTTGTCCCAAATCTCAACTCTAGCAAACACTCACTTCTGACTCAAGGGCTTCTCCTCCCAGAGCAACAAATGTGCTGAAGGCACTTACATCTCTCCTGCAGCTCCTGAGATCTAATCCCCCAGCCCCAAAGTCTCAGCCCCAGATCTATAGCTGGAAAACTGCTGTGGTCTCTTTCCTATCCCAGTCTATGCCCCAATGGATCACAATGACCTTCTCCTCCTCCTTCCTTCCCCAATTCATTTTCTGTCAACACACCAGTTGAACAGGCCACGAAAATACGCAACACTTAGTCCCATCACACTCTCCAAATATCTAGAGAGAAAACACAAACCAGGGAACAAAATACCTACCCAAGAAAGACCAGAAATCAATACCTAAATCTTAATCATCCCAAACCTAGAAGCTGAGACACCAGCGTAAAAACAGTCAGGGCAATTTGTCTCTACCAGAGCCACACTATCCTGCCACAGCAAGCCCTGAATATTTCAACATAGCTGAAGCACAGAAAAGAGAACTTCAACCACCATTCTAAATATGATAGAGGTCCTTAAAGAGGAAATGGGTGAATCCCTTAAAGAAATCCAGGACAACACAAAGAGTGGAAGGAAATAAATGAAAATGTTAAAGACCTGAAATTGTAAATAAAATCAATTTTTAAAAAAACCTAAACTGAGGGAATTCTGGAAATGAAAAGTTTAGGATTCAAACAGGTATTAATTACAGTGACAAGCTTCATCAACAGAATACAAGACATTGAAGAGAGACCCTCAGGTGTTGAAGGTGCAATAGAAGAAATGGACTCATCAGTCAAAGAAAATGTAAAATCTAAAAACTGCTGACATAAGACATCCAGGAAATCTAGGATACTATGAAAAAGCCAAACCCAAGAATAATAAATACAGAGGAAGAAGAAGGTTCTCAGCTCAGAGGTCTAGAAAATATTTTCAACAAAATCATAGAAAAAGAATTTGCAACCTAAAGAAGGAGATGTCTATAAAGATATAAGAATCATATAGGAACACTAGGAGTAATTGGGACTGGTGGGACCCAAGCACGAAGTAACTCTGCCAGACCAGTGGCATGGGTTCCTTCCAGTCTATCTAGGCCAGCCCCCCTGAGCAGACCTTGGGGGCAAATTCCACAGTCAGCCCCACAACACCCAGAGGCAGCTCCACTCTCAGGTGCTCTGACAAGTGCAGGATCACAGGAATTTGGTCACATCAGGATCTCAGAATCAAAGGATCACAGAGACAGCTTGAATCAGAGGAGTTCTGACACAACCAGCATCACAGAAAGGACAGGTTCAAGTCAGACATAGGCAGGGCAAGTAGCACTAGAGGTAACCAGATGGCAGAAGATAAGCATAAGAACATAAGCAACAGAAACCAAGGTTACTTGGCATCATCAAGCCTAATTATCCCACCATAGCAAGTCCTGGATACCCTCAACACACCAGAAAAGCAAGATTCAGATCTAAATTCACTTCTCATGAAGATGATAGAGGACATTAAGAAGGACATAAATAACTCCCTTACAGGAGAACACAGGTAAACAGCTAGAAGCCCTTAAAGAGTAAACACAAAAGTCCCTTAAAGAGTTACAGGAAGCTCTTCCGGCTGGACAAGCACCGGGGTAGCTAGAGTGCAGGGTCGGCTGACACCCGCCAGCTACCCAGGACCCCCACCACAGGATTTTGAGACTGCTGGTGAGTGGAACACAGCTTCTGCTCCAGTCCAATCACGCGGGACCTGAGACTGCATTAGTTAGGGAAGCAGAAAACCGGCCTGAGTAGGACCACAGGCCTCTTCCGGCCGGACCAGCATTGGGGTAGCTAGAGCGTAGGGTCAGCTGACACCCGCCAGCTACCCACGACCCCCGCCACAGGATTTTGAGACTGCTGGTGAGTGGAACACAGCTTCTGCTCCAATCTTTAAACAGTGACAACGACAACAACTAACCCCAGAGATTACCAGATGGCGAAAGGTAAACGGAATAATCTTACTAACAGAAACCAAGACCACTCACCATCATCAGAACCCAGCACTCCCACTTCGCCCAGTCCAGGGCACCCCAACACACCGGAAAAGCTAGACACGGATCTAAAAGCATATCTCATGATGATGGTAGAGGACTTCAAGAAGGACTTTAATAACACACTTAAAGAAATACAAAGGAACACTGGTAAACAGGTAGAAGACATTAAAGAGGAAGCACAAAAATCTCTTAAAGAATTGCAGGAGAACACTGCTAAAGAGTTACAAATCCTTAAAGAAAAACAGGATAACATAATCAAACGAGTAGAAGTCCTTACAGAAAAACAGGAAAACACATCCAAACAGATGATGGAAATGAACAAAACCATACTAGACCTAAAAAGGGAAGTAGACACAATAAAGAAAACCCAAAATGAGGCAACACTGGAGATAGAAAACCTAGGAAAGAAATCTGGAACCATAGATACGAGTATCAGCAACAGAATACAAGAGATGGAAGAGAGAATCTCAGGTGCAGAAGATTCCATAGAGAACATCAGCACAACAATCAAGGAAAATGTAAAATGCAAAAAGATCCTAACTCAAAACATCCAAGAAATACAGGACACAATGAGAAGACCAAACCTACGGATAATAGGAGTGGATGAGAATGAAGATTTTCAACTCAAAGGACCAGCAAACATCTTCAACAAAATTATAGAAGAAAACTTCCCAAATCTAAAGAAAGAGATGCCCATGAACATACAAGAAGCCTACAGAACTCCAAATAGACTGGACCAGAAAAGAAATACCTCCCGACACATAATAATCAGAACAACAAATGCTCTAAATAAAGATAGAATACTAAAAGCAGTAAGAGAAAAAGGCCAAGTAACATATAAAGGTAAGCCTATCAGAATTACACCAGATTTCTCACCAGAGACTATGAAAGCCAGAAGAACCTGGACGGATGTTATACAGACACTAAAAGAACACAAATTCCAGCCCAGGCTACTATACCCAGCCAAACTCTCAATTAACATAGATGGAGAAACCAAAGTATTCCACGACAAAACCAAATTCACACATTATCTCTCCACGAATCCAGCCCTTCAAAGGATAATAACAGAAAAAAACCAATACAAGGACAGGAACCACGCCCTAGAAACAACAAGAAGGTAATCCCTCAACAAACCTAAAAGAAGACAGCCACAAGAACAGAATGCCAACTTTAACAACAAAAATAACAGGAAACAACAATTACTTTTCCTTAATATCTCTTAATATCAATGGACTCAACTCCCCGATAAAAAGACATAGACTAACAAACTGGCTACACAAACAAGACCCAACATTTTGCTGCTTACAGGAAACTCATCTCAGAGAAAAAGATAGACACTACCTCAGAATGAAAGGCTGGAAAACAATTTTCCAAGCAAATGGTATGAAGAAACAAGCTGGAGTAGCCATTCTAATATCTGATAAGATTGACTTCCAACCCAAAGTCATTAAAAAAGACAGGGAGGGACACTTCATACTCATCAAAGGTAAAATCCTCCAAGAGGAACTATCAATCCTGAATATCTATGCTCCAAATACAAAGGCAGCCACATTCATTAAAGAAACTTTAGTAAATCTCAAAGCACACATTGCACCTCATACAATAATAGTGGGAGACTTCAACACACCACTTTCACCAATGGACAGATCATGGAAACAGAAACTAAACAGGGACACAGTGAAACTAAGAGAAATTATGAATCAAATGGATCTGGCAGATATCTACAGAACATTCTATCCTAAAACAAAAGGATATACCTTCTTCTCAGCACCTCATGGTACCTTCTCCAAAATTGACCACATAATTGGTCACAAAACAGGCCTCAACAGATATAAAAATATTGAAATTGTCCCATGCATCCTATCAGATCACCATGGCCTGAGGCTGATCTTCAATAACAAAATAAATAATAGAAAGCCAACCTTCACGTGGAAACTGAACAACACTCTTCTCAATGATACCTTGGTCAAGGAAGGAATAAAGAAAGAAATTAAGGACTTTTTAGAGTTCAATGAAAATGAAGCCACAACATACCCAAACTTATGGGACGCAATGAAAGCATTTCTAAGAGGAAAACTCATAGCTCTGAGTGCCTCCAAAAGGAAACTAGAGAGAGCACACATTAGCAGCTTGACAACACACCTAAAAGCACTAGAACAAAAGGAAGCAAATTCACCCAAGAGGAGTAGACGGCAGGAAATAATCAAACTCAGGGGTGAAATCAACCAAGTGGAAACAAGAAAAACTATTCAAAGAATCAACCAATCAAGGAGCTGGTTCTTTGAGAAAATCAACAAGATAGATAAACCCTTAGCCAGACTCACTAGAGGGCACAGGGAAAGCATCCTAATTAACAAAATCAGAAATGAAAAAGGAGACATAACAACAGATCCTGAAGACATCCAAAACACCATCAGATCCTTCTACCAAAGGCTATACTCAACAAAACTGGAGAACCTGGATGAAATGGAGAAGTTCCTAGACAGATACCAGGTACCAAAGTTGAATCAAGATCAGGTTAATGATCTAAACAGCCCTATATCCCCCAAAGAAATAGAAGCAGTCATTAATAGTCTCCCAACTAAAAAAAGCCCAGGACCAGATGGGTTTAGTGCAGAGTTCTATCAGACCTTCAAAGAAGATCTAATCCCAGTTCTTCACAAACTATTCCACAAAATAGGAACAGAAGGTACTCTACCCAACTCATTCTATGAAGCCACAATTACTCTGATACCTAAACCACAAAAAGACCCAACAAAGATAGAAAACTTCAGACCAATATCCCTTATGAATATTGATGCAAAAATCCTCAATAAAGTTCTTGCTAACCGAATCCAAGAACACATCAAAACAATCATCCATCCTGACCAAGTAGGTTTCATCCCAGGGATGCAGGGATGGTTCAATATACGGAAATCCATCAACGTAATCCAGTATATAAACAAACTCAAAGACAAAACCACATGGTCATCTAGTTAGATGCGGAAAAAGCATTTGACAAGATCCAACACCCATTCATGATAAAAGTCTTGGAAAGATCAGGAATTCAAGGCCCATACCTAAACATGATAAAAGCAATCTACAGCAAACCAGTAGCCAACATCAAAGTAAATGGTCAGAAGCTTGAAGCAATCCCTCTAAAATCAGGGACTAGACAAGGCTGTCCACTTTCTCCATACCTATTCAACATTGTACTTGAAGTCCTAACCAGAGCAATTCGACAACAAAAGGAGATCTAAGGGATACAAATTGGAAAAGATGAAGTCAAAATATCACTTTTTGCAGATGATATGATAGTATATATAAGTGACCCTAAAAATTCCACCAGAGAACTCCTAAGCCTGATAAACAGCTTCGGTGAAGTAGCTGGATATAAAATTAACTCAAACAAATCAATGGCCTTTCTCTACACAAAGAATAAACAGGCTGAGAAAGAAATTAGGGAAACAACACCCTTCTCAATAGTCACAAATAATATAAAATATCTTGGCGTGACTCTAACTAAGGAAGTGAAAGATCTGTATAATAAAATCTTCAAGTCTCTGAAGAAAGAAATTATAGAAGATCTCAGAAGATGGAAAGATCTCCCATGCTCATGGATTGGCAGGATCAACATTGTAAAAATGGCTATCTTGCCAAAAGCAATCTACAGATTCAATGCAATCCCCATCAAAATTCCAACTCAATTCTTCAACGAATTAGAAAGTGCAATCTGCAAATTCATCTGGAATAACAAAAAACCTAGGATAGCAAAAACTCTTCTCAAGGATAAAAGAACCTCTGGTGGAATCACCATGCCGGACCTAAAGCTTTACTACAGAGCAATTGTGATAAAAACTGCATGGTACTGGTATAGTGACAGACAAATAGACCAATGGAATAGAATTGAAGACCCAGAAATGAACCCACACACCTACGGTCACTTGATCTTCGACAAGGGAGCTAAAAACATCCAGTGGAAGAAAGACAGCATTTTCAACAAATGGTGCTGGCACAACTGGTTGTTAACATGTAGAAGAATGCGAATCGATCCATTCCTATCTCCTTGTACTAAGGTCAAGTCTAAGTGGATCAAGGAACTTCACATAAAACCAGAGACACTGAAACTTATAGAGGAGAAAGTGGGGAAAAGCCTTGAAGATATGGGCACAGGGGAAAAATTCCTGAATAGAACAGTAATGGCTTGTGCTGTAAGATCGAGAATTGACAAGTGGGACCTCATGAAACTGCAAAGCTTCTGCAAGGCTAAAGACACCATCAATAAGACAAAAAAACCACCAACAGATTGGGAAAGGATCTTCACCTATCCTAAATCAGATAAGGGACTAATATCCAATATATATAAAGAACTCAAGAAGGTGGACTCCAGAAAGTCAAATAACCCCATTAAAAAATGGGGCTCAGAACTGAACAAAGAATTCTCACCTGAGGAATACCGAATGGCAGAGAAGCACCTGAAAAAAATGTTCAACATCCCTAATCATCAGGGAAATGCAAATCAAAACAACCCTGAGATTCCACCTCACACCAGTCAGAATGGCTAAGATCAAAAATTCAGGTGACAGCAAATGCTGGCGAGGATGTGGAGAAAGAGGAACACTCCTCCATTGTTGGTGGGATTGCAAGCTTGTACAACCACTCTGGAAATCAGTCTGGCGGTTCCTCAGAAAATTGGACATAGTACTACCGGAGGATTCAGCAATACCTCTCCTGGGCATATATCCAGAAGATGTCCCAACCGGTAAAAAGGACACATGCTCCACTATGTTCATAGCAGCCCTATTTATAATATCCAGAAGCTGGAAAGAACCCAGATGTCCCTCAACAGAGGAATGGATACAGAAATTATGGTACATTTACACAATGGAGTACTACTCAGCTATTAAAAAGAATGAATTTATGAAATTCCTAGCCAAATGGATGGACCTGGAGAGCATCATCTTGAGTGAAGTAACACAATCACAAAAGAACTCACACAATATGTATTCACTGATAAGTGGATATTAGCCCAAAACTTAGGATACCCAAGATATAAGATACAATTTACTAAACGCATGAAACTCAAGAAGAATGAAGACCAAAGTGTGGACACTGTGCCCCTTCTTAGAATTTGGAACAAAACACCCAGGGAAGGAGTTACAGAGACAAAGTTCGTAGCTGTGATGAAAGGATGGACCATTTAGAGACTGCCGTATCCAGGGATCCATCCCATAAGCAGCTTCTAAACGCAGACACCATTGCATACACTAGCAAGATTTTGCTGAAAGGACCCAAATATAGCTTCTCTTGTGAGACGATGCCGGGGCCTAGCAAACACAGGAGTGGATGTTCACAGTCAGCTATTGGATGTATCACAGGGCTCCCAATGCAGAAGCTAGAGAAAGTACCCAAGGAGCTAAAGGGATCTGCAACCCTATTGTCGGAACAACATGATGTACTAACCAGAACCCCGGAGCTCTTGTCTCTAGCTGCATATGTATCGAAAGATGGCCTAGTCGGCCATCACTGGAAAGAGAGGCCCATTGGACTTGCAAACTTTATATGCCCCAATATAGGGGAATGCCAGGGCCAAAAGAATGGGAATGGGTGGGTAGGGAAGTGGGGGGCGCTATGGGGGACTTTTGGGATAGCATTGGAAATGTAACTGAGTTAAATATGTAATAAAAATATTAAAAATTAAAAAAAGAAAAAGAAAACAAAAAAAAAGAGTTACAGGAAAACACAAACAGGTGAAAGAAAGGAACAAAACCATACAGAGTCTGAAAATGGAACTATAAACAATAAAGAAATCACGAAGGGAGACAATCCTGGAGTTAGAAAACCTAGGAAAAAGATCAGGAGTCATAGATACAAGCATCACCAACAGAATACAAGAGCTAGAAGAGAGAATCTCAGTTGCAGACGATACCATAGAAAACATTGACACATAGTCAAAGAAAACACAAAAACCAAAAAGCTCCTAGCCCAAAACATTCTGGAAATCCAGGACACAATGAGAAGACCAAACCTAAGGATAATAGGTATAGAAGAGAGTGAAGATTCCCAACTTAAAAGGCCAATAAATATCTTCAACAAAATTATAGAAGAAAATGTCCCTAACCTAAAGAAAGAGATGCCTATGAACACACAAGAAACCTACAGAATTCCAAATAGATTGGACCAGAAAAGAAATTCCTCCCGTCACATAATAATCAAAACACCAAATGCACTAAACAAAGGAAGAGTTTTAAAAGCAGTAAGGGAAAAACCTCAAGTAACAATGAAGGCAGACCGATCAGAATTACACCAGACTTCTCATCAAAGACTATGAAAGCCAGAAGATCTTGGTCAGATGTCATACAGACCCTAAGAGAACACAAACGTCAGCCCAGGCTACTATACCCAGCAAAACTCTCAATTGCCATAGATGGGAAAAACAAGATATTCCATGACAAAACCAAATTTACACAATATCGTTCCACAAATCCAGCCCTACAAAGGATAATAGATAGAAAACATCAATGCAAGGAATGAAACTACACCCTAGAAGAAGCAAGAAAGTAATCTTTTAACAAACCCACCCAAACATCATTCCACCTCTAACAAGAAAATAGGAAGTAACAGTCACTTTTCCTTAATACCTCTTAATATGAAAATTAATATTATCAACATATCCTAATCGATTGAAATTCAAAAATAAAAGGAATTAGAAATTTGTTGGCTGTAATCCCATGGTCTCTCTAATTTGGTAATGGGAGAAATAGGTCCAATATTGAACAATCCATATACACTTTCTGCTTGTTTGTACAGGTAGGGTTTTGCTGTGTGCCACATAATGGTCTTGAAATCATGCTTCTATCTCAGCCTCTCTATTAGTAGGATTGTTTATTTGATGTTTTTACACTATACTATGGTTTTCAGAACAGCTTACATATTCCAAAATTATTTATACAGCCAAAAGAAGTGTAGATAACTAATTTGGGAGGTGGCTTGTAAAAGAACAGCAAAGAGTGAGACTGAAGGCTTTGCTTGATATTTATAATTATTGTATCAATTTTAAAGAAGAGGACTTTATAAGTTACTCTTATTCTAAGATGAATGCTTTTCAAAATTATCACAGCCAATGAACCAGAATCTTACCCTCACTTAATGTCTGTGCCACCCTCCAAGCAGAACCATTGTATATTGAAACAGTTGACGAATGGCTTCATGGATACACCACCTCAATACACACACCATTTCTTAAATGAATTTAATCTGTTCCCTGTGGGCTGAGAATGATGACAATCACTCAAGTCAAACAGCTTTGACCATAGCAGGAAATCTGTATCCAAAAATCATGCCTACAATTCATTCCTTGGCACAGCAGAACTGTCAACTCTTAGCTTAGCTACTATGAAGGTAAAGCCTTTTGGTGATGTGAGGGACATTCAAGTACAGCCTTATTACAATGAATTCCAATGTCCAAAAACTGTTCTTATTTTGGGTTTGTATCACAGTAAGAGCCAAGATTTTAAGCTCTACTTAAAACAAAACGAACAAACAGAAAGTCTTTATTTATTTATGTTCATTAAAAAAAACTAATATTTTTATATCCAGCTACTTCAATGAAGCTGTTTATCAGGTTTAAGGGTTCTCTGGTAGAATTTTTAGGATCACTTATATATACTATCATATCATCTGCAAAAAGTGATATTTTGACTTCTTCCTTTCCAATTTGTATCCCCTTGATCTCCTTTTGTTGTCAAATTGCTCTGGCTAGGACTTCAAATACTATGTTGAATAGGTATGGAGAAAGTGGGCAGCCTTGTCTAGTCCCTGATTTTAGTGGGATTGCTAAATCTGATAAACAGCTTCAGTGCTGTAGCTGGATATAAAATTAACTCAAACAAGTCAATGGCCTTTCTCTACACAAAGGATAAACAGGCTGAGAAAGAAATTAGGGAAACAACACCCTTCACAATAGTCACAAATAATAGAAAATACCTTGGCGTGACTCTAACTAAGGAAGTGAAAGATCTGTATGATAAGAACTTCAAATCTCTGAAGAAAGAAATTAAAGAAGATCTCAAAAGATGGAAAGATCTCCCATGCTCATGGATTGGCAGGATCAATATAGTAAAAATGGCTATCTTTCCAAAAGCAATCTACAGATTCAATGCAATCCCCATCAAAATTCCAACTCAATTCTTCAACGAATTAGAAAGGGCAATCTGCAAATTCATCTGGATAACAAAAAACCTAGGATAGCAAAAACTCTTCTCAATGATAAAAGAACCTCTGGAGGAATCACCATGCCTGACCTAAAGCTGTACTACAGAAAAATTGTGATTAAAAACTGCATGGTACTGGTATAGCGACAGACAAGTAGACCAATGAAATAGAATTGAAGGCCCAGAAATTAACCCACACACCTATGGTCACTTGATCTTTGACAAGGGAGCTAAAACCATCCAGTGGAAAAAAGACAGCATTTTCAACAAATGGTGCTGGCACAACTGGTAGTTATTGTGTAGAAGAATGCGAATTGATCCATTCCTATCTCCTTGTACTAAGGTCAAATCTAAGTGGATCAAGGAACTCCACATAAAACAGTGAAACTTATAGAGGAGAAAGTGGGGAAAAGCCTTGAAGATATGGGCACAGGGGAAAAATTCCTGAATAGAACAGCAATGGCTCATGCTGTAAGATTGAGAATAGACAAATTGGACCTCATAAAATTGCAAAGATTCTGTAAGGCAAAAGACACCATCAATAAGACAAAAAAGCCACCAACAGATTGGGAAAGGATCTTTACCTATCCTAAATCAGATAGGGGACTAATATCCAATATATATAAAGAGCTCAAGAAGCTGGACCCAGAAAATCAAATAACCCCAATTAAAAAAATGGGGCTCAGAGCTAAACAAAGAACTCTCACCTGAGGAATACCAAATGGCTGAGAAGCACCTGAAAAAATGTTTAGCATCCTTAATCATCAGGGAAATGCAAATCAAAGCAACCCTGAGATTCCACCTCACACCAGCCAGAATGGCTAAGATCAAAAATTCATGTGACAGCAGATGCTGGCGAGGATGTGGAGAAAGAGGAACACTCCTCCATTGTTGGTAGAATTGCAAGCTTGTACAACCACTCTGGAAATCAATCTGGCGGTTCCTCAGAAAATTGGACATAGTACTACCGGAGGATCTCGCAATACCTCTCCTGGGCATATATCCAGAAGATGTTCCAACTGGTAAAAATGACACATGCTCCACTATGTTCATAGCAGCCTTATTTATAATAGCCAGAAGCTGGAAAGAACCCAGATGTCCCTCAATAGAGGAATGGATACAGAAAATGTGGTATATTTACACAATGGAGTTCTACTCAGCTATTAAAAAGAATGAATTTATGAAATTCCTAGGCAAATGGATGGACCTGGAGGGCATCATCCTGTGTGAGGTAACCCATTCACAAAAGAACTCACATGATATGTACTCACTGATAAGTTTCTGGGATATTAGCCCAGAAACTTAGGATACCCAAGATACAAGATACAATCTGCAAAACACATGAAACTCAAGAAGAACGAAGACCAAAATGTGGACACTTTGACCCTTCTTAGAATTGGGAACAAAACACCCATGGAAGGAGTTACAGAGACAAAGTTTGGAACTGAGATGAAAGGATGGACCATCTAGAGACTGCCATACCCAGGGATCCATCCCATAATCAGCCTCCAAACACTGACACTATTGCATACACTAGCAAGATTTTGCTGAAAGGACCCAGATATAGCTGTCTCTTGTGAGGCTATGCTGGGGCCTAGCAAACACAGAAGTGGAAGCTCACAGTCATCTATTGGATGGATCACAGGGCCCCCAATAGAGGAGCTAGAGAAAGTACCCAAGGAGCTAAAGGGGTCTGCAACCCTATAGGTAGAACAACAATATGAACTAACCAGTATCCCCAGAGCTTCTGTCTCTAGCTGCAGAAGATGGCCTAGTCGGCCATCACTGGAAAGAGAGGCCCATCGGTCTTGCAAACTTTATATACCTCAGTACAGGGGCACACCAGGGCCAAGAAGTGGGAGTGGGGCGTGGAGGGGAGTGGGAGGGGAGTGTATGAGGGGATTTTTGGGATAGCATTGGAAATGTAAATGAAGAAAATACCTAATAAAAAAACTGATAGTGTATAATATTTTAAAATATCATACATTTAATATATTTGGAGTTATTTAAAATTTATATTGAGAAAAACGTATGTATTTTCAGTCTGCTGTAGACAAATATCTACATAAGACTGTTCAATTGACTGTTGTTTTATATCAAACAACTTTTATAATACTCATTTTTATTGTTACAATATTTTATAAATCTTAAAGAATAAGATAAAAAAATGAAAGGTATTGCAGGTTTTGAAGGAAGGCTTTCCGGGAGGAGTTGGAGTGCAAAAGTGAAAGAAGTATGTGATATAAGTCTATTTACTCAAAATATGTTTTTAAGTGTTAACAAATTCTGATAAATTGAAATTATGTATCTTTTCTCATCATAATGCGATAAAACTTAAATCAAAAAAGAGAATCATATAGATCCCCAGAGTGTATCAGAAAGAAAGCTTCTTACCATGTAATAATCAAAACACTAGCCATAAAGAACAAAGAAAGAATATTAAAAGCTTCAAGGAAAAAGACCAGGTAATATATAAAGACTTCTCAAGGGAGACTCTAAAAGCCACAAGAATCTGAAGAGATTCCCCACATGTATGTCATAGCTATTAGCTTAGTATTTTTATGGGACTCCTGACTGTGAGAATGGGTGTGTCTCTGAATCTTGTGCATGCTCTTGGGACTATTTCTCTCCTGTTGGGTTGCCTTGTTCAACTTTGATATGATAATTTTTCCTTCATCTTATAATTTATTTTGTCATGTTCGGTTATTATCTCTTAGAAGCCTGTTCATTTCTAATAAAAGACTAAAAGGGAGTGGATCTGGAGCAGAAGAGAGGTGGGAAAGCTGAGAGGAGGGGAGGGAGGGGAAACTATAATCATGACATATTATACAAGAAAAGAATCTATTTTCAATTTTTAAAAAAGGAGTGGGGTCTCAGTTCCATTTCCAGTACTCAGGTGAAAAGGCAGGACATTGGTACTGAGTCCTTCCAATCTCTATGCTGGGGAGGGACAGGGATTACCTATGGTTATCCATTCCACCCTACTGGTGATCTCCAAGCCAAGGGCAGACCTTGTCTCAAAGGAGGCAGATGGCATTCATGAGAACGGCAATTGAGGTTGTTCTCTAACTTGCACATGCGTGATCATACAGGCACGATGTACCCACAGGACAGCATGCATGTGAACACATACACAAATGTGCACATGAACGTGCACACACACATAAGCAAAAGCAAGTAGAGACCTAGCTTTATCTTCCCCTCTACCAGCAGAATTCTGTTAAGTTATCAGAACTTTCCGTCTTACCGTGAAAGGGGTTTGGTGGAAGTGGTGGCAGAGGTAGTGGTGGAAATGGTGATGATGGTGGTGGAGGTGCTGGAGGCGGTGATGGTGGTGGAGTCGGTGATGGTGGTGGTAATAGAGGTGGGGTGAAGGAGGTGGTGGAGGAGGTGGTGTCATAGTTGTTGCTGTTCCTGTTGTTGTTTCTGTGCTGCTGGTGATAGTGGTGGTGGTGATGTTGTGTTGTTGTTGTTGTTGTTTCCAGTGAAGTTCATCATTTTCAGATGTCAGATTGACTTGTCACCATGTTAGCACTTTTGGAGACCTTGAAATCATGGTTCTTCAAAGACATGCTGGAGCCCTGCATCCCTACTGAGTACTGAGATGAGGTTGCCAGGATGGAGAAGAAAGACAAACGTTCTCAGCTGCCTGCACATATGCCCATCATGTTAGCCACAGGCTTTGAAAGTCTGCTCCCTCACAGCTTGTGCCACCCTGCTGCTCCTGTCGCCCCGTGCAGACATCACTGGAAATGCAAGGCACCTGGTCTGCACTGCACGGCTAATGCGGCCAACACATGCACAGGCTCTTATGACTGTCACAGTTTTAAAAACCACGTTGACTTGCCTTTCACATAAATGACTTGTGAGCATTTTAGTTATGTTATTTGTGGACACGAGTTTAATATATGGTCTCCACTTTTGCACGCAGTCATTTTTATAGAAAAAAAGAAGCCAAAGAACATTAAGCACCATTTATATTTCTCTACATTTTCTTCTAAACTCTGTCCCTGCCCTTCTGTAAGTGCATTTCTATGCCATGGCATCTTGCAAACGTTCTGCTCTGAATTCTGCTCTCTTCCTTCTGTTTAATATGTCTTTGTACCTGAACAGGCCCCCTGCTTGCCTGTCTTCCAGGAAACAGATACATGCTACTCCTCTGTGACCTTGTTGTTAGTCTCCCTGTTTTCCTTTTTAGCACTTGAGGTATATCCTATTTTCTAGTCTTTAAACTGAGTTTTTTTTTAACGTTAAAATATAGTGTACATTTTCCTCTGTAGAAATGCATTAGCACCGTAGCTTTGACCACATTTTTGTTTCTTTTACACTCTTAGCTTAACCATATATTAACTAAAAGTCTAGTTAAGATATACACAGGCATATACAGTCACACAGGGGCACACAGAGAGCTACCTACCCTTCTCGCATGGCTCCCAGAGACTCCTCCGGGCCTTAGGAATGGATAGATTTTCAGAATTGGAGTTCAAGGAAATAGAAAAGAGATTATGTTCTGTGATTTCCCTGGGTCCATTTTATGAGTCTCGTCAGAAACTGCATATGACTGTGCCCTCTGTGCAGCTCGCTGCTGCTGTGCTTTGCGGCTCCACTGTAGTGGCTTAATGATGCTTAAATGGAAAAAATGCTATACAAAAGCTGCTCTAGAATTCAAACCCCTAGGCCAGATCTGGTGGCCTGGGCCTGTAATCCCAGCCTTTTATGTGCAGGGTCACAGTTTCAAGGTCTGCCTGGACTATAGAATGAAGTTAGGGCTTTCTGCTCAGCATAGTGATGTCTGTGACAAAATTAAGCCATTAAAAAATTCTGGGACTACAGCTCAGAGAAGAGCTCTTGGCTAGCATGAGGTAGAGACCTTGGGTTTAATCCTTACTGCCACAGGAAAAAGATAGAATTCAAATACTCAATTTTGAGCCAAACTGCGTTTTGCTACCTGTTCACTTCTTCTACTATCCTTTGGAGTTCCCAAAGTGTGTTCTCATCCTGCCATCACATAGGCTCTTCATATCTATCTAATGTCGTGACCTCAAAATATAATATTTATCACTTTTGTAGCATTTTATAAAATTACATTTTTCTTTTGTACTTATATGTAACAATAATCTGCACCTATTATGTAGCTACTTGGTTGTTTTCTTTCAAATGTCTTATTGCTATTTGCTCTACAGAATCATTTAGAACTCTGTATTTAATGTCCCTTGTATGAAACTGAGAAGCGGGAGTAAAGGTGAACTCATAGACACCCCCACTGCCACCTTGAGGACAGATCGCCTAGACAAGGCCACAGACAGCAGCCCCACAGGCAGCCCCACTCACAGCCCACCACGGGGTCAGAGAGAAGCTTGCCCAGAAAATCAGCTAGTTCAGATAAGAGACTGAAAGAGCCGGGTAGACCAGAAACCTGAAAGGTATTGCGGACTCAGAGGTTATTAAGTACAGTCTCTATCCACTTAATACATATCACTGACACCAGTTCTTGCTCCATGCAGTCTATCAAGATGTTTATTGGGGAGAAAAACATCTTGAGATAGGTCAGGAGACAGGCAAACCCACACCAAACCTTCGGCCAGATCTGTGATATCTTCAGTTTCCTCAAACTTGGGAATTTGTTTTCTAGGTATAACATTTTTACCTTGTTCCAAAGAGTATTTTAAAGGCTTACATAGGATTCAATTTAAATGAAAGTGTGGCATGAGGTTTGCATAGTGTCCAGAGGTATAACTGAAGACTAACAGAGCCATGCAGGCCCACATACGTCACTGGGCTTATGTCCTTCCTCATTGAGGCTTCAGTCCCAAGATCAGTACCATACACTAAAGATGTTCATCTTTCTACGGGGAAGCAAATAGTCACCCAGCAATAACTCATATGCAGTATCTTCACACTTGAGATTTTTCTGCAATATTGATTTGTTAGTTCTAGTGTTACTTTCTTGATAGAATGTCTTTGGTTTTTCAAGTTTAAAACCCTGTGCTTTAATAAGAACCTCATTGTTCCCGTTTTTATCTTCAATACTGTTTTCATCACAGAGCGCTATTCCCAACATTGCAAGTGTTCTGTGAAATCACAGCAGCAGTGGTCACCTCCTCAGCTCACTCTTGGCATAAGGAAGAGATTTTAATATTTCTGAAGTGAGCATGTTTCTCCATTTGACATGCATAATATTAAAGTTATTTTTCATTAATTTAATCCTGAAAAGATGGGATTTTTTTCTATTATTATTAAGGATCTGCCATGGATCAACTGAGCTAATTTATGAGCTTTGGTTCTTTCCCTTGGTAATCTAGCTATAGGGCACATTGTAGTCATGCACTTCATTTCTGGAGGGTCAAGAAGTCCATCACTTATTAAAAAATAATTTCTGCAGGGTAAAGTCAAGGTAAGCTCAAGCCAATTAACATGAAGAGTGATGGGTGGTCTGTCATTGATCCATGTGCCTTTCTGACTATGAAATGCACACACACACACACACACACGCACACACACACACATACCTTTCAAATATGCAGAGACATGCTAAGGGCATGAGAAAGATTTTTAAGGCCAGCTGTTGTGTTTTATAAAAAAGAAAGAGCCAAGAATATGTTTGATAGAGTTAGTTATGGTGAGGTGGGACCTATGAGACTCATGAGCAGGCCCATGTTGAGACATCCCTTCTCCCTGGGGTACCAGCCATACTATGGATATAGTATGGAATAGAGTTTATTTAGGACATGGGAAGGGGAGTTGGGAAGGGAGTAGAGACAGACAGAGAAAGACAGGGCTGGGGAGGGGAGGGGAGGGGAGGGGAGGAGAGGAGAGGCTAGGCGAGGCGAGGAGAATGGAGAATGGAGAATGGAGAATGGAGAAGGGAGAAGGGAGAAGGGAGAAGGGAGAAAAAGGAAAGGGAAGGGAAGGGAAGGGAAGGGAAGGGAAGGGAAGGGAAGGGAAGGGAAGGGAAGGGAAGGGAAGGGAAGGGAAGGGAAGGGAAGGGAAGGGAAGGGAAGGGAAAGGGAAAGGGAAAAAGAAGGGAAAAAGGGAAAAAGGGAAAAAGGGAAAAAGGGAAAAAGGGAAAAAGGGAAAAAGGGAAAAAGGGAAAAAGGGAAAAAAGGGAAAAAAAGGGGAAAAAAGGGGAAAAAAAGGGAAAAAAAGGGAAAAAAAGGGAAAAAAAGGGAAAAAAAGGGAAAAAAAGGGAAAAAAAGGGAAAAAAAGGGAAAAAAAAGGGAAAAAAAGGGAAAAAAAGGGAAAAAAAGGGAAAAAAAGGGAAAAAAAGGGAAAAAAAGGGAAAAAAAGGGAAAAAAAGGGAAAAAAAAGGGAAAAAAAGGGAAAAAAAGGGAAAAAAAGGGAAAAAAAGGGAAAAAAGGGAAAAAAGGGGAAAAAAGGGAAAAAAGGGAAAAAAGGGAAAAAAGGGAAAAAAAGGGAAAAAAGGGAAAAAAAGGGAAAAAAAGGGAAAAAAAGGGAAAAAAAGGGAAAAAAGGGAAAAAAGGGAAAAAAGGGAAAAAAGGGAAAAAAAGGGAAAAAAGGGAAAAAAGGAAAAAAAGGGAAAAAAAGGGAAAAAAGGGAAAAAAGGGAAAAAGGGAAAAAGGGAAAAAAGGGAAAAAAGGGAAAAAAGGGAAAAAAAGGGAAAAAAGGGAAAAAAAGGGAAAAAAGGGAAAAAAAGGGAAAAAAAGGGAAAAAAAGGGAAAAAAGGGAAAAAGGGAAAAAGGGAAAAAGGGAAAAGGGGAAGAAAAAGGGAAAAAGGGAAAAAGGGAAAAAGGGAAAAAGGGAAAAAGGGAAAAAAGGGAAAAAAGGGAAAAGGAAAAAGGGAAAGGGAAAGAAGGAAAGGGAAAGAAGGGAAAGGGAAAGAAGGGAAAGGGAAAGAAGGGAAAGGGAAAGAAGGGAAAGGGAAAGAAGGGAAAGGGAAAGAAGGGAAAGGGAAAGAAGGGAAAGGGAAAGGGAAAGGGAAAGGGAAAAAGGGAAGGGAAAGGGAAAGGGAAAGGGGAAGGGGAAGGGGAAGGGGAAGGGGAAGGGGAAGGGGAAGAAGGGGAAGGGGAAGAAGGGGAAGGGGAAGAAGGGGAAGGGGAAGGGGAAGGGGAAGGGGAAGAAGGGGAAGAAGGGGAAGGAAGGGGAAGGGGAAGGAAGGGGAAGGGGAAGAAGGGGAAGGGGAAGAAGGGGAAGGAAGGGGAAGGAAGGGGAAGGGGAAGGGGAAGGGAAAGGGAAAGGGAAAGGGAAAGGGAAAGGGAAAGGGAAAGGGAAAGGGAAAGGGAAAGGGAAAGGGAAAGGGAAAGGGAAAGGGAAAGGGAAAGGGAAGGGAAGGGAAGGGAAGGGAAGGGAAGGGAAGGGAAGGGAAGGGGAGAGCCAGATAGGAACATGGAGAGAGGGGCAGGAGAAGGGAAGAGAGGGAGAAAGCTGTCAATGAGAGAAAGGGATTATGAGTGTGGTGAGAGAGGGAGGGGCCAAACAGCCCCTTTTATAGTAAGCCAGACATACCTGGCTGTTGCCAGGTAACTGTGGGGCGGAGCCTAGAAGGAATGCTAACACTAGCTACATCACCTTCCTCCATAGCCACACTTTCAAAAGTTTCTAATGAGAGTTAGGTCGGGGCTCTTGGCTGACTCCCTCAGTGGGCACAGAGCCAAGCTCCCTTCTCCCTCAGATCCCTCCTCAGCTCACACAGCTCAGCCAGACCTTCTCCCTTTAAAAAAACTTTCTTCAAGGTGCTTTCGAATTCTAATGAAATCTCCAGTCAGTCTGTTGCAAAATGCCTGTGGTCCCCACACACTGGCATCACTGGCTCCTAAGCATCTCTTCTTTCAGCTTCAAATAGCTTCCGTGCGTTTGAAAGTTTGTTTCTTAAAAAGTTTTGTTTGAGTACAAGTCAAGTGATTTGTATTTTTACTTGAAGGCTTTGGCTTTGAGAAATTTATTTTTATATCTGAAGACATATTCAGGTTCTATGTTTTTGCTGACTAGAGAGCAGACAGTTGCTGTCTGTTGTGATCATAAAAAGAGAAAGAGCTATTAAGATATGTTCTGATGGAGTGTGGGGAAGGGGATGTCTAGGCCCATGCCAAGGAATCCCTTCCCCCTGAGGGACCAGCCATATGAAGGCATAGCAAGGAATAGAGTTTATTTAAGGCATGGGGAGGGGAGTTAAGAGAGTAGTGAGACAGAGAAAGACAGAGAGAAGCAATAGAGAATTAGAGGCCGGCCAAGGCCATGAGGAGAGAGGGGCAACTAGGAAGCAAGAGTGAGAGAGTAAGACAATAAGAGAGGAAAAAGAGGCAGAGAGAGAGGAGGGGGCAAGCAGCCCCTTTTATAGTGGGCCAGACCTACCTGCCTCCTGCCAGGTAACTATGGGGGTAAAGTCTAGACAGAATACCAACACTGTCAAAAACAAGTAAGTTGTCAGCTTAACGAACTAATATTTATTCTTCAGCCCTGAGACTAACAATAGCCACTGGGAAAAGCTACTTGACTCTACCTGCTGTTGAATTGAAGATATAGAGTGTATAGAGGAGGAAGCGGGAAGTGGGCATAAGATACACATAAACACACACACACACACACACACTACAGGACACACAACACAGACTGGATGGAGGATGGACTTGAACATGGACACATCAACACAGCATTCTCTACATAACCACAAAAGTGTCCTGGGAAGCTTCAGTCCTCTTGTTTATTTGCAAGGGGTAGGGAGGTTTTACATTGCTGTTTGTTTTAAAGTAAAAATATTGGGCTTTAAGCTACTAGTCATGTAACTTGGAAAGAAGGGGAAAAGAGGAAATATTGTATTATAATAAATGTTAGCCTGCAAAGCAAAGAACTCCACGCAAGGCCAGAAGCTCTGGAGGCTGGAACCAGGTCTTCTTGGAGAGGATGGATTCCTCTCTGGGCATGCTTGGAGAGCACACTGCATCCAAGAGTAAAAACAAGTTTCACCCTTCTGTGTAGGACCTCCACAATCAGCAAGGAGCATCTCTTCCTCATCTGAACATCTCTAAGATGATGCGCTACTTATGTCTCCACTGTACCAACTGTAAAACAGAAGGTTACCTTTGTAAACTTCACAAATCAAATCATTCCAAATTGCAGTCACTACATTAAGGTTATCATCTAATTTGTTATAAAATAACTTGCAAAGAAAGAATAAGATAGCACGTTTCTTGGCCAATAAATCCATTTGGGCAATCTCAATACTTAGAGATGCTCCTCCTCTTACAGTGGAGTAGTCCACTGGCAAACCCATCAAATGTTGCAGATATTTGAGTTGGAAAGTACATCTCCTGTGCTTGGCCTTCTGAGCATGCTCCCTTAGCACACAGAACACTGTGTGGTGGCAGATACTCTTTCTCACAGCCATTGGCTAGCTTGAAGCTACAGCTCCTCACTACTTCCCAGTGCCACAAAGAGTTATGTTGCATGCACCTGTTACCCTGAAAAAAGGTCAAATTTTGAAGTGCGGTTTTACTGTTTGAATATGGCTTTCACCACCATCTTAAAACCAAAATTTACAACGAAGCCGTGGGGAGCCAGGGACTATCTGTTTGTGCTGAGTCTCGTGGTATAGGAATGGTCACTAGGTTGTACAATATTTCCTGTGAAATTGCACCTGGCATCTTGTATCCTCATTTCTTAGGTTGAAATATTTTCCACTGGCAACTGAAAGTGAGACAGGTAAACATAAATCCAAAACCATATAAGTATCCTACTATTACATGCAATAAACTAAGGCTGCATGATGCTGTCCTGCCTGTTATCCCTACTCTGGACATCTTTCAAGTTCAGTCATAAACTTCATGTACTTGCAATAACTTTTCTCGCAATTTTCAAAGTATATATGCCATCCGCATCAGAGATTAGCTTGCCATGACTCACAGCGAGTCCTGCTCTCTGGTTTTGTACAGTCAACCAGCTACAAGTCACTTTAACATTTTAAACGGTTAGAAAAGCTTTGAAAAAAAAAACATTCGCAAGATACATGAAAACCATGCGGCATGCAAATATCTAGACACCTGTTTGCTTTTACAGGACTCCTTCTGCACTGCAGCAGGAGAATTCCATATTGGCCAGAGACATGACAGCCCACAAGACTTAAGCAGATGCTTTCTGATATCTAACAGGACAAACTAACAACCTTCGAACAAAACTCCTTAACTGTCTGTGATAGCCTATTTACACTTGAAATATCTTAAACAATAATAATATTGCATCATTATTTATTCATTAGAACAGCTACATGGTATCACTGTATTTCATGATTATCTGGCTATTGCTGCATTAAAAGTGAGTGCTAAGATGCTGTGTGCAGCCATCTCACAAACATATCCACAGATTCAGGTAACTAGCAGAGACACTTAATAGTGTCTAAAACAGCACAGAACACACTAGTTCCAATTCACTTTTTGGTTTGGTTTTGGCTTTGGTTTTGGTTTCTGCGAAAAGGGGGTTTCTACCCAGACAATGCTGGTTCTTAACTCATGCTTGGCACTTCTCGGCTTGCCCACGATGGTCCTGAACTCCTGTTTTCCACTCCTCTACTATCCCAGGCTGGACTCTACCCCATGATTTCTGATCCTCAGCTGTCTCTGTGCTAGAATGTCAGGCAAGTTCTAACAATCTCAGGATCTAATTTTGTTTTTAATAACGCTCTCAATCTACTGCCCCATCACACACTTGATGATTTATTTTATTTTATTATATTTAGTGTGTTGTAAACATAATCTAGTGTTTAGTGAAGGTCAAAAGGCACTTGATTAGTTCTTAAACATAATTAAAATTTGCTAGTATCAAAAATATCTCTATAGGAACTGGTGAGATCACTGTGCTCAAGAGAACAAACTGCTCTTTCAGAGAACCTGAACTTAGTTCCCACCACCCACATGGCTTGGCTCACAACTGCCAATAACTCCAGCTCCAGGAGATTTGATGTGCTCATTCGGTCTCCATGTGTACTCCATATACATAATTTAAAAATATTTGCCTATTAGACTTTTCATTATACATTTGGATTATATGACATAACATTTTTAACTTGTTTTTTTCTGGTTGATAAATCTTTATACATTATCATGTATAACATGGGATTTATCTTAGATCCTTACCATATTTATTATGGAAATATTTAAAACCTTTTCTTCTTCTTCTTCTTCTTCTTCTTCTTCTTCTTCTTCTTCTTCTTCTTCTTCTTCTTCTTCTTCTTCTTCTTCTTCTTCTTCTTCTTCTTCTTCCTCTTCTTCTTCTTCTACTACTACTACTACTACTACCACTACTATTACTATTATTATTTTCAAAACTATAACAGATAATATAACACATGGTTTTTAATTATTGTTCCCACACAGTACCACAGCCCTCTTTTTTTATAATGTCAATGTTTAAACAACACAGCCAAGTAGGAATAAGGGATCTGTTATGCCATCTTACAATTCCTGCAGGCATCTGTCGTACATGTGGCCCCTCTATTTTTACCTTCATTACTTTTTAATTCAACCCATTCATATTAAATTCTCCTTTAGTTATAAATGTATGTGGCAAAAATCTACCCAAGTGTTTGCTTATGAAAACATGTGTTTTATAAGGCACAAAACTGACAATAGCTGGTTGCTACATTACGAAACATACATTGTATCTAAAATACATGCTACAGTTTACAATTGTTACCTAAATGATTCTGTTGTGCTTTTACAATCTTCCCCTAAGAAGTTATGATACAATGTTGCAATGTTTATATTGTGCACAAATAACTTCTGTGATGATGCTGAATCCTGCTTTCATTTCTACAAAACACAGTGAATGGCCATTATCATACTCCAGCTTCTTGAATAATTCTCTTGATGACAAAGTCTTACCAACAGCTGGATCATGTGTATTTGGAGGCCAATCAAGCATATGAATACTTTTGCCTTCTTGGTACAGTCTCTGGTCACATGAGTACTTAAAAGATTTTATGTAAGCTCCCAATGTAGACTTTTTACATAATTGTTAATGTGCCACTATTTTTCCATGCACACTAAGAAATATTTGATTTTTTTATGATCCAAAGTAATCTTTTTGAGGTAGAATAACTATAATGTCACCATTTTTCCTCATCTGGAAGAATTCAGGTGTCACTGTGCTGTGTATCAGACCTTGGGTGCTCTAAGGCCATGTGCTGAAGAATGCTATTGGACAGTGCTGGAGCTTTTAAGAGGTGGGGCCCGGTTGAAGGAGTTCAATTGGTGGAGGGGATATTGAAATCCAAGTCCCTTCTTGTCTCTGGCTTTTTGAAGAAGTTTTTATTGGTTCTTTGTGAATTTCACATCATGTATCCCATTCTCATTCCTCTCCCCCTCTCCTTGTACCTGCCCTGCACCCTTGCAAACCCCTCACAACAGAGAAAACAGTCTCACTGTGGAAGCTGTAATGTGTCATAGGGCATGCCACACTATTCTCCTTTGTCTACATTTTTTTGCTTGCAAATGGTCATTGCAATGACTCTATGGTCTGATACAAGGCCTCTGGCTTCTGCTACACTATCAACACTGAAACTTCACTGGGACTCCTCTCAGATATCCTGTTCTTGCCCTGTGTCATGAAGAGCCTGTCGTTTTGGATCTGTAGGACCAGCCTCTTCATGCACTTCAACAGTTCCTTGATGGGGTAGGTGTTGGGGTGGGCCAATTCAAAGCCCTGGATCTGACCCTGAGAGGTATCTGAGCTGGCGAGTTTGCTGGTAAGACTCACCAGCAACCCCCATAATCAGTGACAACTCTGCCCTTTGAGTTACAGGGCCCACTCTCCCAAGTGTTGCAGGCAGTGAGAGACATGGCCAGTTCTCCCACTCTCATGACACTGGAGCCAGCTCTCTCACCTGCCGTAGGTAACAAGGGGTGAGAATGGGGAGGACAACTGTCCCTTGCCCATTTGCAGACAAGCTATGAGGTTCCCATGTTCACACCCTCAGGGCTGGGTCATCATGCACCTATTCTCAGGGTCAGCCCTACTCAACTGGCCTGGTGAGGTACAGTGCCACTCAAGTACTGCAGCAAGTGAGGGACAGGGCAATCTTTCCTTCTCTCATGACCCTATTCAGGCCAGCTTTTCTGATCACCACAGGCTGTGAGGGGAAAAGGGAGGGAAGGGGATCTCCCTTCCTGACACTACCACATGGCAGACAACAGGCAGGGCCAGCTCTCCCATGCTCGTGTCCTCAAGGCCAGCTCACCTGCAGCTTCCACATCCAGAGCCAGCTCTTCTATGCTGACCAGGCAAGGTGCAGAGCCCACTTTCCATCCTTCTCTGGTAATCTTGGGGCCAACTCTCCAGCCTGACATAGGTGGCAAGGGGTGAGGCAGAGGAACATCTCTCCATTGCCTATGTCACCGCACTACAGAGAAGTGATGGGGCCAGTTCTCTCATGCTCACTCACTCAGGGCTGGCTTGCCCATGCCCCCACCACTAGGGTCAGCTTACTGTGCTACCCAGGCAAGCTCTCCTGGGTGCTGCAGCAGGTAAGGAGCAGGGACAGTTCTCCCACTCTCATGACCTCAGGGCCAGGTATCCCACCTGCCGCAGGTGGCCGGGGTGAGGGAAGAGGAGAGTATCTCTCCTTTATCCAAGTCAATGCAGGCATGGGAGACAAGTGGTGGGGCCAGCTCACACCCTCAGGGTTGCACTAGCAACTCCCACAATGGATGGAGCCTACTCTCCACAGTAGTGCATATGACTAGGGGAGGGGTCAGCTCTCCTGCTCTCATGCCCCCAGGGCCAGCTCTCCCACAATGACCAGGTTGGGGGAGGGGTAATTCTGCACAGCCCTTAAACATTGTTATATCTAGTCTGCAGCCAAGACCAGGGATGTCCACCTAGCTTTTGGTTGTAACAGACACCTGCTGCTGAAGGGCCATAGAACCAGATGTGTCCTCCAGTGGCAGCACAGGCCAGGATCCCACCATGGTCCCAGGTGGCATCACTGGTTACTCACATCAGGCTGCTCCTCATTATGCTCAAGTCTCTAGCTCTGCCTCTCTTCATTGTGTCCATATCCTTCTGTTTCTCTTTCTCTTCCATCTCTCATTCCTTACTTGCTCTTCTTAGTGGCACAGGGGGGTTGGGAGATCTCCAAATTAGAAGTCTATTTTGTAACAGCATCCCCATGGTAACAACAACAAAGCCAAATGCTGTAATAAAATTAACAAATTGTTACATGGTAATCTCTAATTTATATCTATGCAAACCATACTTTCTGAATTTTTAATGGGAATTGAAACATTGCATAGTAACTTGTGTCACAATGTAAGACTCTTACTTGAAATGGTAACTTGGCATTGCAACTGTAGCCAAGAAAACAGGATCCAGATGGTATGAACTGTGACAGGGAATAGATAGTTAAGCCCATGTGCAAAGCCAGTGGAAGAATTTTTTAAAAGATATTTACCAAGACAAGTACGAATTTCCATGTTTGGAGACCCAGGTTCCTAGATCACATTCCATACTGCTCCTGGGATGAAGCACAGTCCCCTTTCACAAGGAAAAGCAGGGTGAAGCTTTCTGTCACAGTGAGACACTCCCATCTGTTGGGAATTGGTCACACTGTGTTGGGGTCGGTAGAGCAAAACTCTTTACTGTAACAAGCCAGAAAATTGACACAATAAAGATTCAGATTATCTATTTTTGGAGTTAGCAAAAATAAAATAATTTTAAAGATTCAATATGTCACCAAAGATGGCTATATTTGAGGGTTTTTGGTTGGTTGGTTGGTTGGTTTTGTTTTTTGGGGTTTGGGGTTTTTTGTTTTGTTTTGTTTTGTTTTGTTTTGTTTTGTTTTGTTTTGTTTTTGTTTGGTTGGTTGGTTGGTTGGTTTGGTTTGGTTTGGTATGGTTAGTTTGGTGTTTTGGTTTTGCTTTTGGTTTCGGTTTGTTTTTTGTTTTTGTTTTTGTTTTTCTGCCTTCCTGGCCTTTATTATTTATATTTGCCTTATCTGTCAATGCTATCCATATATGGAATAGTGTTCAAAACTGAGTCATCTTTCTCAAGGTCTAAACTTTTGGCCTTTTAAGTGTTTCTAAATGTTAACATTTTAGTTTCCATTGACTCACAGTTGTAAGTGTGGCACAAGCCCTGTGGGGTACTGTGCAGTAACTCAGTCCATGAGCACAGTGCAAGAACTAAATGCCAGTAGTGAGCTCTTCCAGCCATTCTAGTGTTTGCCATTTCTTTGTTTAAAACCTTGAATTCTTCTAGTTACTTGCAAAAAGATCTGATTAGTTGTAAGCTACACTAGTCCTAGCCACTTCTGCTGCCTTATTTAACCTCAAGTCTGTTATCCCCTTTCCCTGGCTTTTTCCTCACCTCCTTCCCTTACTGTTTCCCCATTTATCTTAAATAATTTTTAATTTACAGTACACCTTACGTCAGTGTTACCACTTCCTGGTCTGTGGCTTTCGTGATGAATTAATAGGATTTAGTTAACTTTAAGTCTGTCTCTCTGTATCTTGTACAGTTTGCCATGATGGTTAAAATATTGTTTTCTCTGCTCTCAGTGGTAGTGGGTCTTGAATTCCCAAGAGTAAACTATTCAGAGCTGGAGACGTGGTTTCATGGTAGCCTCTTCTCCTAGTGCATGTAAGGCCCCTGGTTCAGTACTAGATACTGAAAACAACCTCCATCACTCAGGAAAAGGAAGGCAGGCAGTGAGTACTGAGAACCTAACCAATCATGATGACTATGTCTATGTCCAGATGGCTAGTGAGCATCTCTTCTGTATCCATTTGTGGGGCAGTTTCCATAGAAATCAGTGTTTGTCCTGGTTCGTGTTGCCTGCTTTGATCATATACCTGTACCAAAAGTAACTTAGGAAAGAAGGAGTGTATCAGGCTTAGAATCCCAGGTGATAGTCTATGATAGCAACTGTAACTAAAGAGCCAACTCTGTCCATGGACTCCTACATGGACTCCACAGCTGCTTGCTTCTGGCCTAGTTACCTCTGCTCAAACAGTCGCTGGCCTAGTCTACAAAATGATGGTGTTCACATTCAGGATGGGTCTCACTGTGTCAGGAACCACTGAGGATGAGCCCCTATAGGCATAGCCACAAGCCAACCAATTTTAGATAAATCCCCATTAAGACACTATTCCTGTATTTCCAGATGGTGCCAAGATGACAGTTAAAACCTACTAGCGTGGTGCTTACCATTAGGGCCAGCGAAGACGATCCAGTCACGGGTGTGGGCAAGTTTCATTCCTCCTCATAGGGCCCTCCTTACCAGCTCAAGGGAAAGGGAGCATCCTTGTGCCTGTGGCCTTCACCCACTCCTGACTGTGGACACTGGAGCCCCTGGTTCTCACATGTTTAGCTTTTAGGTCTCATATGTTCCTGCTTCTCCATTGCCAAGGTCTTTGGACATCATCAGTTCCTTGATCCTCCTACAGTCAATTCAGACTGGATTAGTGCCAAAGTTCTCCCAGTTCCCCGGCATACTGACTGTGAAACTCCCTGATTTCCATATAAACCTCCTCACATGTCTTAGGAGGGATATGTGCATGTATGTTCTCCAATGACATAGAATCAATAGAGTATAGCTGTTAGGAAGGTCTAAGTTCCCAATGGAGGTTCCTTAACTAGTGTGAGTAACTTTCCTGAGGCCACAGAGGTAACAAGACCCATACCTTTGTCACTATCCCACGCTATCTTCCCACAGGAGGCCACCAGATGTTTCCCACGAGGCACGCCCATCACAGTGCGCCATTATACCTCATAAAGCCAAGCTCACAGAAGCAGCAGTATTGGAGGAAGAACAGTTGTGTTTTGTCTTGCTTTGTTTTTGTTTTGTTTTGTTTTGTTTTGTTTTGTTTTGTTTTGTTTTGTTTTCAACTATGCCCTTTCTACCAGAGTTGCCCAAGAAACCACATAGAATCCTTAAAATTCAAAATTCAGACTGAAGGGAAAAAAACTGCTTGAGACAAATCATTGTCCCTTAAAAAGAAATATTTCCTGATGAGGTAAAGAATTACATAGACAAGCCAAATAGCATTAGAAAAGTGTTTGGTGATAAAGATGTAGGCTGACTGCTTACCTAAAAGGCATGAAGCCTGGGGCTTGATCCCCCACATCACATAAACCAGGAATGTCACAGACACCTATGATCCCAGCACTGGGGAGGCAGAGGCAGGAGAATAGAAATCTCAAGGTTGAGGGGGGTTGGGGGGACAGGGGAGCTGGCTTGGTGTCTAATGTATTTGCTGCAGGAGTGTGAGGTCTGGAGTTTGAATCCCAGGGACCCACATAAAGCCATGTGCTGTAGGGTATCTCTGCAATCCCAGCACTCCAACAACAATGGGGTACAGAGATAGGATAAGTCATTTAGACCTGAAAGCCAGCTGGCACAGCATAGACAGCAGCTCACAAAGAAGAGACTCTGTCCCAAAGTGATTGACAGCCAAGATTGACCTCTGACCTCCACATCACGACAGTGAATGTCCATTCTCTCACGCACATACCTATAAAGCTAACCTTAGCTATACAGTAACTTCGAGGCCAGCATGAGCAACATGACACCTGCTTCAAAAAAAAATAACAAAATACTGTTTGATGCTTCAAAGTAAGAAATACATCCTTTCTGTAAACTCCAGAGACTCCTGGAGTAGTCTTCTTTAAAGAAAGGGGAAGGGGTGATTATACAACTTTGAAGGAAACAGGGGGACTTTACATCACATTCAAGTCACAGCATGTCCCTAAGCATTTAGTCTTATAGATTCTATGTGAAAATGAGGAACGTGTTGTGCATCTTCATCCTGCACAGGTGTACGATACTGTCTGACTACTGGGTTCACGGCAGACAGGGCCTCACTCGGCTCCTCTTCCACGTATACCTGTGAGGACCCAAGCTCTGAGCATGCCCGCACAGGGCGCTTGGGCTGTGGTCCATTTTTCACTGCCTCAAAGGTGTGATGGCAACTTCATCACAAGAATATGAATCACACACAATGAAGCTACAGATTCCCCCACATTCTTGAGCAAGATATGCTAAGCCTCGTGTTAGGTTTGGCCCGTGTAGACTTTGTGAAAGGGAGCACTCAGAGTTCAGGGGAGTTGGAGAGCAGCCACCTCTCAGCCCCATTATTTGTTTGTGGTGATAGGATAAGGCTCAAATTAATTCTATCCTTGTTTCTGTTACTGTACCCAGATATTGTCTACCTGAAGCCTAAGTAATGCTTGGATCAACTCAGTGACAGAAAAATCAAACTAACTTTAATCAAATGGATAAAACTTCAATCATGCAGACTTTTTAACTTCATAGCTACATATGTTGACATTACATTAACGAACTCCAAGCTTAGTGTGTGTCCTAAATAAAAGCAAGCATCATCACAATGTCCCAGGGTGACTCAGTCACACCCTCTGACCTACGCTCCTCAGGCTGTCTAGTCCCTCCATGAGGTCACTGCAACTTTCTCTCCTTTCTTCAAATGAACAAAGCTTGTTCCTGTTGGGCTGCCGTACTTCAGGACTCCTTATCCTAGGACATCCTGTGCACTATGTAGATGCATAGTGGGTCTCAACTTGCCAGTTACCCACCAATCCATGTATGTGTTCGCTTCTTTGAGACCCATTCCCAGAACCCTAGACGATTCTCTCCATCTATGACTACTCTGTGTCTATTATTTTTTATATAATTTTTATTCTCTAAAAGTGTTTTGTCCACTCATTTGCTTGGCTGTTTTGTTTTCCTGTTTACTGTATGTATCATACAAGAAGGTATCTTGCCATCCTCTCATCCAGAACTCAGGAAGCAAGCAGGTCCCTGTAAGTTCAAGGCCAGCCTGGTCTACACAGTGAGTTCCATACTAGCCAAGGCCATGTACAGAGACCTTTATCTCAAAAAGTAAAGGGATAAAAAAATACTATAACTAGTCCCATTTATTTAATATCTGTTATTTTGAGTTATGCACATAGTGATGGATAAGCTATTTGTGGACCTTATGATTTCAGGGCATATAAAAAATAATTATAAAAAACTACATTTTTTCCAAACATGTTTTTTCACTGTTTCAAGATGGCTTTCATTGGAAACACAGAATTCAAATGCAGAAGGAAAAAAAAAGCACACGTGGACTGTACTGTCCAAAGGCTATGGTCCGAGGTGCTGACTCTCCTGGGCTCAGCTGTCAGTGAGTGATTCCATTCGATCCACTGTGGAAAGTTGTGAGTCGTTTTCTGAACACGATGTAGGCAGAACTGAAGCGGACAGTGCAGAACTATAATTATTCCAATTGAATGAAACAAACTATTAGCAGCTCACCACACAATGTTTTCTCCTCTTCTAGATTCTTACACTGGAAACTTCCCACCCATTAATTCATTTATCCAGACAACAAAAATTTTAGCACTGTGCTTAAACCACAAAGAATTCTTCAAATTAGTGTTGTGTCTGAGGAAAGGCCCAGTTCCTGGATTTCAAATTATCTTTTTAAAACAAAATGGACAAAGTCAAAAGCTGTGTGTTTGACAACACAGAGGTTAGTTCAATTGAGGGGAGGGTTAAGTTTCATTCTTCAGAGAACAATCTAAATAAATATTTTTTGTGTTTATTCTGTTTTTCCTTGATATTGTTAAGTACAACACACAAAAAGTAGATTTAACAACAAAAAAAAAATGAACACTTGACCTACTATTAAAAAGTAAATATTATGGATTCCAGACACAGTTTTTAAAATTCCAAATGGTAATAATGACATGCAGGATATGAGGGGACACGAGGGCTGTGTGAGAGTCCATCACGCTGCTGAGGAACGTGTACAACTTACACCTTAGCAGTCAACTTCCAGATAATCTCATACAAAGTCTCCGTTTACTTCACTGTTGACTCAGTGCTTCTATTCATAAATTTTCAACCAAGCAAAAGAATAGAGTATATTTCTACAAAAGGTATTACACAAAATACTGGGAATGCATTTGTTTATTATTGCAAAATTTGCAAATAATCCAAATATCCATCAACAAGTGACCAAACAAGCAGATTATGGCGTAGTAAAATAATGGGATGTTGCTTAGCAACATAAGTAATAAAATACTGAAACACAAAACAAATCTCAAAAGCATCATGCTGAAAGAAGTCATATACAGTCAAGTGTGTGTTGATTGCAATTATAGGTGCCATTTCTAAAACAAGCAATGATGTTCTTTGATAATAAAAATCAAATCAATTGTTTGCATGGGACATGAGGAAACCTCTATTGATGGAATTGCATAGTGGTTCAGGTGGTCTTCAATGATCTGTACCTCTGAAATACTGTACATCCAAGTAGGGTATAGTGGTCCACTACTTTAATCCCAACATAAAGGAGGCAGAGGCAGGTGGATCTCTGAGTTTAAGGCTGGCCTAGGTCTACAGAATTAGTTCCAGGATAGCCAGGAAAGATCCTGTCTCACAGTAAAGAAATAGATAAAAACTCTGTGCATCTTTCATGTGCAAGTTTTTCATCTCCTTCCTTTGTCAGCACAAAATAAAACCATGAACCATAGCCATTGCGCCACACACCTCCTCCCAGCAGCTAGCAGCCGCCAGTCTGCTTTCTGTCTGTTTTCTGTCTCTGTGAGCTGACCTGCTTTGGGTATTACACATAAATGGAGTTATACAATGTATGATGTTTTGTGTCTGGCTTCTTTCATTCGCACCAATGAGTTAAAACTTCAACAGTCTTGAAGGACCCTTCAGTACTGAGTTCTATTGTGTGACTGAAAAAAATTACATGGTATGTACATGTCATAGGTTACATCTTGACAGTACAGTATAGTACAGTAGATTGCATTGCAGTAGATGACATTACAGTGGTAATGCATCCACTGATAGACATTCACGTTTTCACTTTTTGGTTATTGTGAAATGCGCTTCTGTGAATATTGATGCGCTTGTGTTCCTTGGAGTTCAGGTGGTGTAGTCATCGCCTCTAAGTTGAAACAATCCATTCTAGAAGAAGACTTGTGAGACTCAGAAGTTAACAAGCTTGTCTTGTTCCAGATAGCTAAAACCTACAAGAGTCTAAGTCCACTCTGGAGATTAAAGTTACAGGAACATCCTGCTGGCTGAGGAGGCTCTGGCTAGCACAGTGACTGGAGGAGGTTTTCTGACCAGCGAAGCTGTCTGAAAGTCATACAGAGAGCTTCAAGGTTGCAGCTGTGTGAGTAGTCATGGTGAGGTGGGCTTCTTCATGATGCAATGGCCTGTGAGTCACCCCTGTTCCTGTAAGTAGTCGCTCAGATATAGTCCTGTAAGCAAGCCCAGTCAACTCATGGGTTTGCCAAGCTGTACTTCAGTGTAACCATGATTTTGGTCAGTATCAGTTTGGATCTGGGGTAAATAGATGTTTATGTCGTGTCTGGCCAAGAAGAGTCTCACATGATAATCCTTGTGAGTGGATCTGCTAGGTCAGATGGTAATTCTAAGTCCAACTTTGCAAGATGTCGTCAGACTTTCCCATTGTAATTAAGCTGATTTATATCCCCGCCAGCACTGTCTGCAGGCTCTGACTCCCTGCCCCTGTCATCATTCTCTCCTTCTCCTTTTAGTCTGTCTTAGTGAGTGTGGAGTGGATTTCACTGTGGATCTGTTGTTGATTTTACAGAAATCTTACACACAAAAATCTATCAACTAACATCCTTAACAGCCTTTGCTGGTCTCTTATTAAGGAGCCCTTATACTCTCCCACCCCCACCTCGACTCCCACCTTACCATACCACACTCATACCTGCCACTCCTCCCCACTCCTCCAGCACATGTTATTTTGTAGCCACGATGAAAATAATAGTTGATGAAAATAATAGTAACACTGCCTACCTTATATGCATTAATATTATTAATTCTTAAGAATTATGGAGTTCTCACATCCCGATATGGAAGGTATTATAATTAACTCCCCTTTTCAAATGAAGAGACTGAAACTTTAAAACCCTAAACAGGGGATGGAGCAGGAGAAATGGTTAAGAGCACCAGTGACTGCTCTTTCAGAGGACCCAAGTTCAGTATCTAGCACCAATGTGATGGCTCACAACCCTCTGTAACTCCAGTTCCAGGGGATACCCTTTTCTGGCCTCAGTGGGCACTGCATACACAAGGTACGCAGGTAGTACGTGAAGGCAAAAACACCCATGCTCATAAAATAATTGTTTTAACTAAGATCCTAAGTGAGAGTCTGATTCACTGAGTTAAACATTTGCTAAGCAAGTGCGAGAACCTAAGGTCAAGTGCCCATGACCCACATAATCCAGATGCAGGATCAGATGTCGAGAACCCTAGTCCTCAAATGGTGATGTGGGAGGCAGAGACAGGAGACTCCCTGAAGCTCTTGCGGTAGCTAACGGGGATGCACAGCAGTGAACAGGAGACCCTGCCTCACATCCAAGGTTGTCCTCTGACCTCTGTACATGCTCGTAACATATGTGTACCTACACTCACACACATGATCACACACACACTATATATATATATATATATATATATATATTACACAAAAGATTTTTTAATGTCCTGAGTCTACAGTAAATACTGAAACCTGGATTAAAATATGGGCCAGTGTTGAGTTAAATTTGTGTTTTGGTTATTAGATTGCACTCCCAAAGTTGTTGAAGCCTGATGGCCTAATAAATATAAGTTGGCTAATGTAGCTTAATTATAATACACAAGTTTGAATGTAGGCACCAGCACTGCTATTGAAATACACATTTGTGACTTTGAGCTACCTATAACTGCTGTATCCTCAGGCCACCTGTAGGGGCGCCATTCTGCCCGCACTGTCCTGTAAAGCGCAGTCTGATCCCTATATGAATTCTTCCACTTCAGCTGAGACTAAATCTGACCATGAAGGTAAGAAATCTTTAGATTTCTCTTAGGACACGATCCATTTCCTGGATGGACCCAGCCATGCGTTTGGGGGTCTGAATAAATACTGGCTTCAAAGAGTTTGAAACCGAGAAAAGCACCGGGGCAGCTAGGGCGCAGGGTTGGCTGACACTCGCCAGCTACCCACAACACCCGCCACAGGATCTTAAGACTTCTGGTGAGTGGAACACAGCTTCTGCTCCAATCCAATTGCGCACGGGACCTGAGACTGCATTAGTTAGGGAAGCAGAAACCGGCCTGAGTAGGGCCACAGGCCTCATCCGGCCGGATCAGCACAGGGGTAGCTTAAGCGCAGGGTCTCCTGACACCCGCCAGCTACCCACGACCCCCACCACAGGAATTTGAGACTGCTGGTGAGTGGAACACAGCTTCTGCTCCAGTCCAATCACGCGGGACCTGAGACTGCTTTGGTTGGGGAGGCAGAAATCCAGCCTACGTAGGGCCACAAGCCTCTTCCGGTCAGAAAGCACCGGGGTAGCTAGGGCGCAGGGTCAGCTGACACTTGCCAGCTACCCACAACACCCGCCACAGGATCTTAAGACTTCTGGTGAGTGGAACACAGCTTCTGCTCCAATCCAATTGCGCGCGGGACCAGAGACTGCATTAGTTACGGAAGCAGAAAACCGGCCTGAGTAGGACCACAGGCCTCTTCCGGCTGGACCAGCACCGGGGTACCGCCAGCTACCCACGACCCCCGCCACAGGATTTTGAGACTGCTGGTGAGTGGAACACAGCTTCTGCTCCAATCTTTAAACAGTGACAACGATAACAACTAACCCCAGAGATTACCAGATGGTGAAAGGTAAACGTAATAATCTTACTAACAGAAACCAAGACCACTCACCATCATCAGAACACAGCACCCCCACTTCGCCCAGTCCAGGGCACCCCAACACACCGGAAAAGCTAGACACGGATCTAAAAGCATATCTCATGATGATGGTAGAGGACATCAAGAAGGACTTTAATAACTCACTTAAAGAATTACAGGAGAACATGGCTAAAGAGTTACAAGTCCTTAAAGAAAAACAGGATAACACAATCAAACAGGTAGAAGTCCTTAAAGAAAAACAGGAAAACACGTCCAAACAGATGATGGAAATGAACAAAACCATACTAGACCTAAAAAGGGAAGTAGACACAATAAAGAAAACCCAAAATGAGGCAACACTGGAGATAGAAACCCTAGGAAAGAAATCTGGAACCATAGATACGAGTATCAGCAACAGAATACAAGAGATGGAAGAGAGAATCTCAGGTGCAGAAGATTCCATAGAGAACATCAGCACAACAATCAAGGAAAATGTAAAATGCAAAAAGATCCTAACTCAAAACATCCAAGAAATACAGGACACAATGAGAAGACCAAACCTACGGATAATAGGAGTGGATGAGAATGAAGATTTTCAACTCAAAGGACCAGCAAACATCTTCAACAAAATTATAGAAGAAAACTTCCCAAATCTAAAGAAAGAGATGCCCATGAACATACAAGAAGCCTACAGAACTCCAAATAGACTGGACCAGAAAAGAAATACCTCCCGACACATAATAATCAGAACAACAAATGCTCTAAATAAAGATAGAATACTAAAAGCAGTAAGAGAAAAAGGCCAAGTAACATATAAAGGCAAGCCTATCAGAATTACACCAGATTTTTCACCAGAGACTATGAAAGCCAGAAGATCCTGGACGGATGTTATACAGACACTAAAAGAACACAAACTCCAGCCCAGGCTACTATACCCAGCCAAACTCTCAATTAACATAGATGGAGAAACCAAAGTATTCCACGACAAAACCAAATTCACACATTATCTCTCCACGAATCCAGCCCTTCAAAGGATAATAACAGAAAAAAACCAATACAAGGACAGGAACCACGCCCTAGAAACAACAAGAAGGTAATCCCTTAACAAACCTAAAGGAAGACAGCCACAAGAACAGAATGCCAACTTTAACAACAAAAATAACAGGAAACAACAATTACTTTTCCTTAATATCTCTTAATATCAATGGACTCAACTCCCCGATAAAAAGACATAGACTAACAAACTGGCTACACAAACAAGACCCAACATTTTGCTGCTTACAGGAAACTCATCTCAGAGAAAAAGATAGACACTACCTCAGAATGAAAGGCTGGAAAACAATTTTCCAAGCAAATGGTATGAAGAAACAAGCTGGAGTAGCCATTCTAATATCTGATAAGATTGACTTCCAACCCAAAGTCATTAAAAAAGACAGGGAGGGACACTTCATACTCATCAAAGGTAAAATCCTCCAAGAGGAAATATCAATCCTGAATATCTATGCTCCAAATACAAAGGCAGCCACATTCATTAAAGAAACTTTAGTAAATCTCAAAGCACACATTGCACCTCATACAATAATAGTGGGAGACTTCAACATACCACTTTCACCAATGGACAGATCATGGAAACAGAAACTAAACAGGGACACAGAGAAACTAAGAGAAATTATGAATCAAATGGATCTGGCAGATATCTACAGAACATTCTATCCTAAAACAAAAGAATATACCTTCTTCTCAGCACCTCATGGCACCTTCTCTAAAATTGACCACATAATTGGTCACAAAACAGGCCTCAACAGATACAAAAATATTGAAATTGTCCCATGCATCCTATCAGATCACCATGGACTAAAGCTGATCTTCAATAACAAAATAAATAATAGAAAGCCAACCTTCACGTGGAAACTGAACAACACACTTCTCAATGATACCTTGGTCAATGAAGGAATAAAGAAAGAAATTAAGGACTTTTTAGAGTTCAATGAAAATGAAGCCACAACATACCCAAACTTATGGGACGCAATGAAAGCATTTCTAAGAGGAAAACTCATAGCTCTGAGTGCCTCCAAAAGGAAACTAGAGAGAGCACACATTAGCAGCTTGACAACACACCTAAAAGCACTAGAACAAAAGGAAGCAAATTCACCCAAGGGGAGTAGACAGAAGGAAATAATCAAACTCAGGGGTGAAATCAACCAAGTGGAAACAAGAAAAACTATTCAAAGAATCAACCAATCAAGGAGCTGGTTCTTTGAGAAAATCAACAAGATAGATAAACCCTTAGCCAGACTCATTAGAGGGCACAGGGAAAGCATCCTAATTAACAAAATCAGAAATGAAAAAGGAGACATAACAACAGATCCTGAAGACATCCAAAACACCATCAGATCCTTCTACCAAAGGCTATACTCAACAAAACTGGAGAACCTGGATGAAATGGAGAAGTTCCTAGACAGATACCAGGTACCAAAGTTGAATCAAGATCAGGTTAATGATCTAAACAGCCCTATATCCCCCAAAGAAATAGAAGCAGTCATTAATAGTCTCCCAACTAAAAAAAGCCCAGGACCAGATGGGTTTAGTGCAAAGTTCTATCAGACCTTCAAAGAAGATCTAATCCCAGTTCTCCACAAACTATTCCACAAAATAGAAACAGAAGGTACTCTACCCAACTCATTCTATGTAGCCACAATTACTCTGATACCTAAACCACAAAAAGACCCAACAAAGATAGAAAACTTCAGACCAATATCCCTTATGAATATTGATGCAAAAATCCTCAATAAAGTTCTTGCTAACCGAATCCAAGAACACATCAAAACAATCATCCATCCTGACCAAGTAGGTTTCATCCCAGGGATGCAGGGATGGTTCAATATATGGAAATCCATCAACGTAATCCAGTATATAAACAAACTCAAAGACAAAAACCACATGTTCATCTCGTTAGATGCGGAAAAAGCATTTGACAAGATCCAACACCCATTCATGATAAAAGTCTTGGAAAGATCAGGTATTCAAGGCCCATACATAAACATGATAAAAGCAATCTACAGCAAACCAGTAGCCAACATCAAAGTAAATGGTGAGAAGCTTGAAGCAATCCCTCTAAAATCAGGGACTAGACAAGGCTGTCCACTTTCTCCATACCTATTCAACATTGTACTTGAAGTCCTAGCCAGAGCAATTCGACAACAAAAGGAGATCAAAGGGATACAAATTGGAAAAGATGAAGTCAAAATATCACTTTTTGCAGATGATATGATAGTATATATAAGTGACCCTAAAAATTCCACCAGAGAACTCCTAAGCCTGATAAACAGCTTCGGTGAAGTAGCTGGATATAAAATTAACTCAAACAAATCAATGGCCTTTCTCTACACAAAGAATAAACAGGCTGAGAAAGAAATTAGGGAAACAACACCCTTCTCAATAGTCACAAATAATATAAAATATCTTGGCGTGACTCTAACTAAGGAAGTGAAAGATCTGTATAATAAAAACTTCAAGTCTCTGAAGAAAGAAATTATAGAAGATCTCAGAAGATGGAAAGATCTCCCATGCTCATGGATTGGCAGGATCAACATTGTAAAAATGGCTATCTTGCCAAAAGCAATCTACAGATTCAATGCAATCCCCATCAAAATTCCAAATCAATTCTTCAACGAATTGGAAAGTGCAATCTGCAAATTCATCTGGAATAACAAAAAACCTAGGATAGCAAAAACTCTTCTCAAGGATAAAAGAACCTCTGGTGGAATCACCATGCCGGACCTAAAGCTCTACTACAGAGCAATTGTGATAAAAACTGCATGGTACTGGTATAGTGACAGACAAATAGACCAATGGAATAGAATTGAAGACCCAGAAATGAACCCACACACCTATGGTCACTTGATCTTCGACAAGGGAGCTAAAAACATCCAGTGGAAGAAAGACAGCATTTTCAACAAATGGTGCTGGCACAACTGGTTGTTAACATGTAGAAGAATGCGAATCGATCCATTCCTATCTCCTTGTACTAAGGTCAAGTCTAAGTGGATCAAGGAACTTCACATAAAACCAGAGACACTGAAACTTATAGAGGAGAAAGTGGGGAAAAGCCTTGAAGATATGGGCACAGGGGAAAAATTCCTGAATAGAACAGTAATGGCTTGTGCTGTAAGATCGAGAATTGACAAGTGGGACCTCATGAAACTACAAAGCTTCTGCAAGGCTAAAGACACCATCAATAAGACAAAAAAACCACCAACAGATTGGGAAAGGATCTTCACCTATCCTAAATCAGATAAGGGACTAATATCCAATATATATAAAGAACTCAAGAAGGTGGACTCCAGAAAGTCAAATAACCCCATTAAAAAATGGGGCTCAGAACTGAACAAAGAATTCTCACCTGAGGAATACCGAATGGCAGAGAAGCACCTGAAAAAATGTTCAACATCCTTAATCATCAGGGAAATGCAAATCAAAACAACCCTGAGATTCCACCTCACACCAGTCAGAATGGCTAAGTTCAAAACTTCAGGTGACAGCAGATGCTGGCGAGGATGTGGAGAAAGAGGAACACTCCTCCATTGTTGGTGGGATTGCAAGCTTGTACAACCACTCTGGAAATCAGTCTGGCGGTTCCTCAGAAAATTGGACATAGTACTACCGGAGGATCCAGCAATACCTCTCCTGGGCATATATCCAGAAGATGTCCCAACCGGTAAAAAGGACACATGCTCCACTATGTTCATAGCAGCCCTATTTATAATAGCCAGAAGCTGGAAAGAACCCAGATGTCCCTCAACAGAGGAATGGATACAGAAATTATGGTACATTTACACAATGGAGTACTACTCAGCTATTAAAAAGAATGAATTTATGAAATTCCTAGCCAAATGGATGGACCTGGAGGGCATCATCTTGAGTGAAGTAACACAATCACAAAAGAACTCACACAATATGTATTCACTGATAAGTGGATATTAGCCCAAAACTTAGGATACCCAAGATATAAGATACAATTTGCTAAATGCATGAAACTCAAGAAGAATGAAGACCAAAGTGTGGACACTGTGCACCTTCTTAGAATTGGGAACAAAACACCCAGGGAAGGAGTTACAGAGACAAAGTTCGTAGCTGTGATGAAAGGATGGACCATTTAGAGACTGCCGTATCCAGGGATCCATCCCATAATCAGCTTCTAAACGCTGACACCATTGCATACACTAGCAAGATTTTGCTGAAAGGACCCAAATATAGCTGTCTCTTGTGAGACGATGCCGGGGCCTAGCAAACACAGGAGTGGATGTTCACAGTCAGCTATTGGATGTATCACAGGGCTCCCAATGGAGAAGCTAGAGAAAGTACCCAAGGAGCTAAAGGGATCTGCAACCCTATTGTTGGAACAACATGATGTACTAACCAGAACCCCGGAGCTCTTGTCTCTAGCTGCATATGTATCAAAAGATGACCTAGTCGGCCATCAATGGAAAGAGAGGCCCATTGGACTTGCAAACTTTATATGCCCCAATATAGGGGAATGCCAGGGCCAAAAGAATGGGAATGGGTGGGTAGGGAAGTGGGGGGCGCTATGGGGGACTTTTGGGATAGCATTGGAAATGTAATTGAGGAAAATATGTAATAAAAATATTAAAAATCAAAAAAAAAGAGTTTGAAACCACCCTAATAAGCACAAAACCACCCTAATAAACCTGGTTCATCTCTCCACTAGTAAGAGTATTCCCCCTCCCCCTGCACCGTCCCCTCCTCCTCCCGCTCCATTAACCTTGCAGTGTACCTCAGGGTTTCAGATAAGAAGAGCATTCTTCTCTGTGCTTCGATAACCCCCAATCCATAGCAATCAATCTACAGCCCGTAAAGAAAGGCCAGGAGCCTTTTAAAAGTCTTTCAAAGAAAATCAGCTACTAACAAAAATCATGAACCACAGCAAAAGATATGTTCAAGAAATACCACAGAATGACCAGAGAATGATTCAGAATGTTATATAATGTCCTCGAATCTCCCAGCGTCTTCAGAGAGTCCTGCAACCTTTGCCTGTTTATACTTGTCACTCGTAGTCATCTGAGCAGGGTCCAGACAGCTCTTTTGTGTGTGGCCATTCTGCCCAACAACAGATATCAGGCAAGCCTCCACCTAAACATCTGTGTGGGACTGTGCTGTGCACCAAGCTTTACAGAACCAATGGGGTAGCGGGGAAGAGATGGGACTTTGAAGGCCAAGAGCCCTAGGGTTAGCTTTCAACTTCACCTCTTACGGGTGGCTTCAGGAAAGTCATTGCTCTGCATCCCCCTTTGCATGTCTCCTAACACTTTCGGTGGATACTGCTCTACTCACGGCCTGTTAAGTGCTTGGCACAGAGCCCAGAAGACTCTAATTGCACTGTGACGATAGTTGCTAGTCACTAAGGGTGTCACCATCATAATTACCATTCCTTTATCTCGCAAGGCTTTCTTAGGTAAGGTCAGAAAAAGTCTAAATGGAGAGGACCACCCAAGTCCTCTCATATCTAAACTGTTTCTTTGTCCCCCATTAGCCACAGGAGATATATTGTAGACAGGCCATACCTTTCACCTAAAAGTGTCTCAGACCCCAGAAGGCACACCAGCATTGCTATTAAGAGTTAACACAAGCTCCCTGTCTTCCTGTGAAAGCAGTAGCCAGCTGCAAATGGACTCTTGTCTCAAAGTTACTTTTACAGTAAAGGATGTCATTGCTACTAAACCAATGGTCAAGGGATAGGTGGTGTAGTGGCTATTTCTGGTTGTCAACTTGACTATATCTGGAATAAACTACAATCCAGAATTGGAAGGCTCACCTGTGATCCTAATCTAGAGGCTGAGAGATAGAAGTTTCTGGCCTAGATCTTGAAGCATAATGGCTATAAATCCTAGAAGATTAAGACAGGGAGATATCTGAGTTCCAGGTCTTGTGGGACAAAGCCCCAGATCCAGGCATGGTGGCACACACCTTTAATCTGGACCACACCTTCTCCTAGAGACCTACATAAGAACATTGGAAGAAGGAAGATTTACTCTCTCTTCTTCTCCTGCGTGCCTTGTGGGACTGAGCAACTGCTCGATCCTTGGAATTCTATTCACAGCTGCTGCTGACCATTGTTGGGGAGTTGGACTACAGACTGTAAGTCATCAACAAGCTCTCTTACTATATAGAGACTATGTATAAGTTCTGTGACTCTAGAGAACCCTGACTGATACAGGTGGTTCTAAAACGAGTCCCACTAACTGGTTGCTGACAGAGCTGGCTTTGAGGGGGTGGAAATGAATCTTCCATATGTTCCATCAATGACAGGTCAGTTGAAAACGTTGGCCTATTTTGAGAACAAAATTGAAATTGGCCTTTTATGAGTGTTCAAAAGCAGACAGATGGTATCTGCAATTATTTATTTCTTTGCCTTTATGGAATTACTGTTCCCTGAAGCAGGTGGCCTGAAGCAAGCCGTGTCCACTGTTTCCAGAACCATCCATGTTTGTACATCCAGTCTCTCTGCACACTCAAAAGAAAAAAATCCAATAGGCACTAAACAGAAACAGGCTCACTCAGGAAAAAACAGGTCTGTGACGCACACAGCTCAACCCATGGTAATCCCAACTGTTCTCCCTCCTTGCTTGCTCAATTAAACGGATGATTTTTAGCTCTTTGCTTATTTGACCTTCGGAATGCTTTCTGAAGCAATATGTGGTTGTTCTCACAGCTTGCCGGGGACAGCCCTTCCTGAACTCTTGTCAACACTCAGGCTTCTTCTCTGCTTCTCTTAGAGGTTCTTCTCCACCCAACCTCCTCATTGTACCAGGGATCACGCCAGGATTTCCAACTCTGTGCCACCTTTAAAGCACAGACAATCCCATGGCACATGACCCGTCCTACTGGAAGAAACGAAAAGTAAATGATACATCTCAGTTAGAGGAGAACTTACATTTATAATAATAATAATTTATGTGCCTCAAATAAAGCAACGTAAGGCAAAGCTTTTCGTATTCATCCTATTTACACATCAGGAAGTGGCCTCCTGCAGGCAGGAAGCACCCCAGTGGAAGGGTAAGGACACCAACCCACCCACAAAACTTTCAATCCAAAATTTTCTCTGTCTAAAAGAAATGTAGGACAAAGAGCAGATACTGACAGAATGGCTAACCAATAACCAGTCAGTTTGAGACCTATCCCAACAATCAAGCACCAATTCTGACACTATTAATGATACTCTGTTATGCTTGCAGACAAGAGCCTAGCATAACTGTCCTCTGAGAGGCTCTACCCAACAGCATACTGAAACACATGCAGATACCCACAGTCAAACATTGGGTTGAGGTCGGGGACTCTTATGGAAGAGTTGGGGGAAGGATTGAAGGCCCTGAAAGGGATGGGAACTCCACAGGAAGACCAACAGACTCAACTAAGCTGAACCCTTGGGAGCTCTCAGAGACTGAGCCACCCATCAAAAAAAGCATACATGTGCTGGATGGAGGCCCCCCTCTCACAAATGCTTCCCTCCAGTATGATAATGAAACTGTAAGCTAGCCCCAATTTAATAGTTGCATTTATAAGAGTTGTCTTGGTATCTCTTCACAGCAGTAAAACCCTAATTAAGACATGAAATGTGGGCTGGCGAGATGGCTCAGCTGGTAAGAACACTGACTGTTCTTCCAAAGGTCCTGAGTTCAATTCCCAGCACCCACAAAAAAAAAGACATGAAATGTGGGGGCTCGCCAGGCAGTGGTGGTGCACACCTTTAATCCCACCACTCAGAGGCAGAGGCAAGGCAAAGCCTCTGAGTTTGAGGCCATTCTGTTCTGCAGAGCTAGTTTCAGAACATCCAGGGCTACATAGAGAAATCTTGTCTCAAAAAAACCCAAATAAACAAACAACAAGAAATGGTGGGGATGTAGATAGAATGATCCGGGAGGCAGGCAGCCTAGCCAGATGGATGAGCTCTGGGTCAGTGAGACAAGATGTCTCAAAACATAATAGGAGGACAATAGAGGAAGACTCCTAATGTTGGCCTTTGGCCCACACAGATACACATAAGCATGTGCACCCATATACACATATTCACATAACCACACAAATACACTCATGCATACATGCACACAAAATAACAGCAAAAGGAAAGGAAACCCATTTGTTTTGTTTATTCTATGGATTCTGTGTGCATGTTTTCAAATTTTATTGAAATGGCACAGAGGAGAAAAAAACTATTCAGGAAAAAGCCTGGGAGAACATAAAGTCTTATCGACAAAGGCAACGCCGGTGTGCAGCCTCTCAGGGTGCTGAGGACTTTATAACTAGTGTGTGTGCTTCACGGAGAGGCAGATCTGATTGAACAGATTTAAGTCCTGTTTGAGACCAAGCTGGGGCCAGCAGTTGCAGTTCCCATCTCAGAACTTTACACACTTTAAAGAAAATACTTGGCTGGTTTCACTCCCTTAACTGCAGCGGGACATGGAGTGTGCTGGTGGGAGTTGCCTTGGCAACTAGAACAGTGGAGGTCACCTTGACCTACCCACTAACTGACTGGCAGCCCTGTGACTGGCTGCACACACTGGGATCTAGATTCCTCTCATTTATAAAACAAAGACACTCTTCCTTCACCCAACTCAGAGATGATGATGGTGAATTTTTTTTTAATTTTATTTATTTAATGTATCTGAGTACACTGTTGCTGTCTTCAGACACACCAGAAGAAGGCACCAGATTCTATTACAGATGGTTGTGAGCCACCATGTGGTTGCTGGGAATTGAACTCAGGACCTCTGGAAGAGCAATCAGTGCTCTTAACCACTGAGCCATCTCTCAAGCCCCAATGGTGGATTTTTTTTGTTTCAAGGATTTCACATTTGTGAGTTTGCCCACCTGTCAAAAGGATTTGTAGCCTGCAAATCGATCCTCCCTGTGTCCATAGAGCCAGGAAATGTTTGAGGTCCTACCCATCTATACATCCTCAAATTTGATGAACCAAGCAAACTTCTGACTTCACAATCCAGTTTCCACACCATCAACAAGTGTTCTTTCACACTCTAACAACACCACATGGGTTTTTTTAGTTTTTGCACTTTTGTGTGGGGATTCTGACATGTAAAATGACCCCTGAGCTGGTGCTGAAGTACCATTTCATATTTCTAAGTACAAGGAAGCTGTGGTGTGCCAGTGAAGGGTATGTGTGTCAGGCAGCCTTCACCAAGGCATGAGCTACAATGCTGTTGACCGCGAGTCCCATGCCAATGAATCAACAACACATACTAAGTAGTACCACTGAACATAAAGATAGAAAAATCAAGCTTATAATTTAGTCTGTTGGCAAACAAGTGATCAGAGACTAAAAGGAACACAACCCTGTATTTCCTAAAAATGCAATATCCAGTATTTGATAACTTATTCTTACTGTCAAATTTGTAGATAACAACAGGATAAATAGGAATAAATACTAATATAGTTTAATTTCTATTGCTGTGATAAGCATATCCTGACAAAAATTAAATTAGGGGGGAAAGGATCTCCCTGGCTTATGCTTCCAGGTTATAGCCTATCACATTGCAACCATGGTCAAGAAGAGAGATGAATGCATGCTTGCTTGCTTGCTTGCTTGCTTGCTTGCTTGCTTGCTTGCCTGTGCTTGGCTCCATACGCATGACCTCTTGTCTCAGGAACAGTGCTATTTATGCCTGCCTGGATTTTCACATAAACATAGGCGATCAAGACAATCCCACTTAGATGTGCCCACAGGCCAATCTGATGTAGACCATCCCTCACTGAGATTCCTTTCCCATGTGATCCTGGGTTATGTCAAGTTGACAATTAAAACTAACTGTCACAAACTGTATATACAATTCATTTGTGTTTTGCACAAATATTATATTGAATTCCAACATAAGCTAGAATTAATAACGTCTCTAAAATGAGGAAAATAAACATCTATTAAATTAACTTATTGTCACCTCACATAAACTGGCAGATGGCTTAAACTTAAAGGCTGCTTTTATTGGGTCATAGAGTTGCGGTTTCTGAAAAGGACAAAAGCTCAGAGGCTTTGTGTGCCCTGTGTCTGGGCTACATCTGCAGCAACAGCTCGCCTTACATTTCCCAGGTCACATAGCTCACCCACAGCCAAAGGTCTTAAAACAGAAGCTCGCCAAAGCAACTTCACTATGATGCTCTGGGCCAAGGCTCTTCTTCTCAGAGCTTCTCAGCGCTTCCTAACATTAAAGAGGATGGACGTTCAGCTTCTTCCCAGTCAACGCTCTCCTCCTGCAAGGACACGGCTCCAGCTTCGTTGCCATTGGAGAGTTACTGATTCTGCTACCTTCACACCAGGGTTTCTGAAAGTGACAGCAAGGAGGAAAGTGTTTTGAAAAGACAAGGAAATAGCCATAAGCTTGTACTAACCCCTTAAAACCCACCAAAGTCCAACGTAAGCAGGTTTGTAGAGCTCCAGTAGTCTTGAAAAACTTCACCATGGCCACACAAGATGAAGGAAGACAGGGACACTGTCACAGATTTGAAGACACTAACAGCAACAGAGTGTAAGGCTAACGTTCAAGTCTGGGGTGAATCTTAAATCAGAAAAAAGACGATAGTGGGACATAAAGAAATGGAACCAAACTCAGTAGTTTCGATCATTGTCCCTGCTGGTTTTCATTTGGCTGACTGGATCCTGACTACATTTAGTGTTTACATTATGAGAAACTGGATAAAACTCCAGAATTCTACACTGCATTTATAACTCTTCTCTACAGTCTCAGACTAACTCTAGGATATTTGAGACATGAGAATAAAGGGAGGGGGAGAAGAACACAGGAGGAGATTGGACATCCAAGGGTGACTCCCAGAATGAAGCCCCGCTGTGGGAAGGGTGGGAAGCCAGCTGCTGTGGTGCTGGCAAGGATTCCCTCCCCACTAATCACTTTCTCAATGCACAGACAGGAAGTGGCTCTTCTCCTGGGGCTGTGTAGGATGGCCACTCTCCCCCGGGCCTTTAAACTCCTGCCACAGAGCAGATGTCTCCAAACAGACTAATTGTTGAGCGTTCTTCCCTTTTCCCAATCAGGATAAAATTGTCCAGATGAGAGAATGACCCAGATGCCACATTTGGGAGAATATTAACTCACCTGCAAAGGACTCTATTAGTTTGTGGATAGTATTTTCTCTCAACAGGAACTCCATGTTGAGGAATAAGTACCTTCAAATGCCCTTCTGGGGTAGCATGCTCCTAGGCTCCCAATGTGCACTCATAATATGACCAGAATTATCTCCAGCGTGTTGCCATTACAAGTTACAATTATTCCTCTACCAAGCTCTTTTGAAGGATCTTTGCTGCTTAAAACCTTCTATTTAAATAGTTACTGGCAATTACGCAGGTATGACCCAAACAGACATCAGGAAGTTATCTATTTACCTCCTAACAAGCTAGAATAACCAGCCTGAAATATTCAAAACTTTTCTTCTCCACACCTCACATGGTCCACCCTTGATGACGGTTAGTGTTTGGAGAGGCTCTGTGAGCCCTTAACAATCTGCCCACTGTTTTCTTTCTTGAGTCTGGCACAATAGATGTGACTATAATGAATATGCAGGACACAAGAAAGCCTGAAACCCATACCAGAGTTATCCTACTAGATTAATAGCTAAGCTGCAATACTGGGCCCCATCCAGTAACCCAAGAGAGACACCAAAAATGGTGTCATTGATCAGTAGCATAAGCAGTACCATTAGTAAAGGGAAGAAACACTAGCATCCATCGAGCTATGGCCGTGTTGCAGCCACCCAACGTATTAAACACCATCTGAGGGACGTGAACTCCTGAAACTCTCCCCCTCCAATCGTGCAGTAATTATGAACATCATCTAATCATATGAGTGAGGTCATCTCAGAGCTACGAAATGTAACAAATGAGCAGCGCTGCACTGACCCCAGCATCACCAGCCTTAACCATGACATGGTACTAGGCATGGTTTTTGTTGATTAAAATCGAAATGTTCCATGTGTACCTACCTGCATCCAGTTGCCATAATGATCTGGCCTCTGGAAGGTGCTTTCTGGCAGACTGAAGTGCCTAGGAAGCATTCTGGGCCTCCTTCATTTGCTTCACATGACCTCCGTAGACAGCTTGCTTGAACCCAGGCCCTCTTCAGTCCCTGGAGACTTAGTCCTGCCCAAACTGCTACTTTTGAAGACCTGTATTCACACAGCTGTCTCAGAACCTGTAGTCAGATGTAACTGACCTCTCCAGGGCGTCAAAGGTAAGTTCTCACAACACATGACAATGACTTACAGGGGCAATGTTTCTATTTGCACAACTGTTCCATGAGTGTCCTTCCGAGTCCTTTCTGACTAACATGGATGCAGGAAACTCGAGGGACTGTCTTTGTTCTCTTGAGCCCCAAGTTCCAAGGGTTATTAGTCTGCTCCATTCTCTTTCTTCTTTTGCTTCACATCTATTAAATGAATATATTTTGTTGATTTGGCTTCATAATGTTTCCTTAGTTTAGCATTTATTGACAGCTTTACTTATGGGATAATTTATTTGTTATGTAAGGCTGAATGGTGGCTTTTTGCTGGAAATTATTTAAAGCTAAGCATTATAATCTTGTGATGGTTTGAATGAAAATGGCCCTCGTACGCCCATAGGGAGTAGCACTTGTAGAAGATGTGGCCTCGCTGAAGTACATGTGGCTTTGCTGGAGGAAGTTTGTCACTGGAGGTGGGATTGGAGGTCTCAGAAGATCAAGCCAGGGCCAGTGTCTCACTCTCTTCATGCTGCCCACTCACCTGGGTGTAGAGTTCTTAGCTCCTTCTCCAGCACCATGTCCTGCATACTACCATGCTTCCTGCCATGACATAATGGACTAAACCTCTGAACTGTAAGTCGACCCCAATTAAATGTTTCCTTTGTAAGAGTTGCCATGATCATGGTATCTCTTCACAGGAAGAGAAACTAAGACATATCATAAATGCAAAAGTATTGCAGAGTAAATCTGTTACTTTTCAACTCTTACCATCATGTGAGGAAAGTAGCTAGCCTGTTGAAGACTTACAATCATTCAATAAGCAGCACCAAGCACTGGACATGTGAGGGAGGCCAACTCAGTGCATCCTGCTGTTGCTGTGCTCACAGCTGCTGGGAGCCACCGGACGCTCCACAGCAAGGACAGAGAACTGTAAGGCTGAGCTCAGCAGAATGCAAACCCACAGAATCACGAGTCAGCAAGGCAATCACTCTTAACTCTGCTTGTTTTGCAGCGATAGGAACTAATAGATGACTTGAGGATAATTTCCTTATGTGTAATTTATACAGGAAATGTGTAAGACTTAATCAAGTCCAGCAAGTGGCAGGGCCACAATTCATAGGGAGACAGATAGCAGTTTTAACAACCAGCTGTTCCACTACCAGTCTTTGTATAAAGTGTTAAGATGAGAAATTACAGACAAAAAAACTACCTCAAAGGGAGACTGTTTTCAATAAGATTCAATACACACTGTGATGAGTCACACGGTGGACCAGCACTAATGACAACACAGAATACTGTTACCCTCCTACAAACAGAAGTCTACCATTTGTATAGGAAGAGAAGGTTCACCTTTGTGGAGTGTTACCAGGGGCACGCACACTCTTAGTGTCTTGCACACTTTATATCACTTGCAGTTCAAACCCTGGGAAGAGACTATACATGATTCCTATTTAACATCATTCCTTATTATCCTAGCTCCTCACTACACATTAGAAGAGAGGGTGCAGAGCGCATGGATAAGTTGCTCAAGATCAGAGCTAATAAGTGACAAGGCTGTGATCTCAGACAAGGGAGTCTAATGTCCAAGGCCACGTTCCTCAAAACATCACACAGTCTGTCCCACAATGTGGATTTGGTTGACCAAGGTTAGTTATAAAAATAATGTCAGGTTCCATTCTGGTCCCAGGAAAGATCACATAGTTACTGCTGTGCCATGTACACCTAGAAAATAACACAAGTGTCAACACTAGATCCTCCTGACCAATGGGATTACAGGGGGCTTTTAATTTCTTTGTATACTTCTGCATTTTCTGAAGAATTTTGGCAATGAAAGTTTTCAACTTTGTCTGTGGGAAATATATTATTATTTTGAAAAAATTCAGCATGTTTGTTAACTGTTAAGATAAGTGGGAAGGACCTATGTACATAACTCAATGGTAAGAACATTCTGGCCTTGTGCAAGGCCCTGGGTCCAAAGAGCTGAGCTAAAATTAATTAATTAGCAATACTTTTTAACTGCATAAAGTTTCACATGACCATGTAAAGAAATGCAAATTAAAACAATCAATTAAAGTAATAAGTCCACTAAAACAATTGTTTATCTTTGCAACAAATGGGCAGCTTTTAATGTTAGTTTTCAATGTTTGCTGGAGCCCTATGAGAAGCTTGCCTGGGGCATGGGTGACACATCCTCTCTGGAATTACATTTAGCAATTTGTGTGAAGAAAGATTATGAAGCAATAACAAGGAAGTAGTGCTTAAATCAATGAATCAGGAAAAAATACAAATCCTAGAATAAGAAAATGGGGAGATGCTATAATGCATGCACAACACAAGACAATGAGTGCAGCCATTAAGTCATGCTCCTGAGAAACAGTTAATAGCATGCAGTTCCCATTTTACTTCACTGTATTTCTTAAAGAATAGAATATAATATGACAAAAGCAATATGATTCATATGTGAGTGTGTGCACATGTGTGTGTGTGTGTGTGTGTGTGTGTAAATGGGGCAAAACTTTATACATTATCACTGAGTATCAACTTTCCAGATCACTTCATGTGTGCTCAGCAGTCCCAAGCAATCTCCTTCTGACTCCAAGACACACTGACACCAGGAAATCCTAAGAGGCATGGAGAGGTACCGGGAAAGGGTTTGGCTCTGGATCTTGCTCTGTCAGCCACTGCCCACTTTAGTTGTGGCCACCATGAGCGCAGCTGCTTGACCAGCACCCTCACAGCCAGGCTAAAGCTGGGGTGGCTTTGTTCTGTGCTGTGTTACATCACACAACACAGTATCATAAAGTTAAGCTGCTCAGACTCAGCTTTAGCAGTATCAAGTTTTTTATAGATCACCAAGAAGAGGATATGAGGGAATTATAGAGTCTTCACAATATCACATGCATACTGGGTCTCCCAAGAAGGCGAGGGAAGTTGTAGCTAGTCTGTGTGAGGCTTATTTGTACCTATTTTTAAAAACCATACTGGTCATATACTGCTTACTGCATACTTCTTGTGAGCTAAAACATCTGGAGCAAGATCTCCAAAGCTTAATATTATACATGGAATGTAACTTCAATAAACAAGTGTCAACTAACAGGTATGTCTTACTTACCAAGGCTACCTTCCAGGAAGAGTCCAGGAGGCTTCCACACTTTCTGGGCTACAACTGACTCTGATACCACTGTTGTAAGTAAGTGTATTTTTAATAAGTGTGCTAAAATTTTCAGCTTACCCAGCTAGCTTTCAAAGAATTGAGACTGGACCATTATATTTAACAAGCTTTAAGGGCACAACAACTGAGCAGTATTACTCTATTTTCATCTCTTAATCTGGCTACCTCCCAGTCAAAATCCCCTTATGGCTTTCTCTGCTGCAGCTGTTTTCTCATAGGGTCTCCTGAACTCTCATGGCTAATCCCCATTTCCTCCCTCTTCTGTCCCCTCCCCTGGCTTTAAAGAAGTCCTGCCCTGTTCTCTCCCATGCTCAGCCATTGGCTAATCAGGTTTTATTGACAAATCAGAGAATAAATGGGGAATAAATGCTTACACAACACTGAGGCAGGAGATACTTAAAATAAGGACTGCAACCAGATATGGGGGTACAAAAATCAGCAATTGAACATTCTCCCTATACACTGCTGCTGTCTCCCCATGAAAGGAAGCCAGCAAACCAGGACTGAAACTAACACAGACTTCAAACCCCAATCTGAATTTCAGCTTGTGACATATGAATGTGACGATTCTTCCCATCTTCTCTCCATCGACTCTGAGTTGAGATCATGCGGGGGGGGGGGGGGGTTGTTAATGCTTGTAAGTAATTCATACACATTAAATTAATTAAATTATTTAGTAAGCAAATCCATGGATACAGTAGCACTTTCTGATTTGGATCATAGTTAAATAAACCTTACGTTTGATGTAAACCATCATTTCTTAGTTCCCATTTGCTTCACAGAGATGCAGAAAGTATGGCAGGGCATATGAGAAGAAATAGATCAGAAAGAAACGCCAGGCAGGATGGCTCGGCCTTTGACCCAGCACTTGTGAGGTAGAAGTAGGTGGATTCCTGGGAGGTCAAGTCCAACCTGGACTACACTGTGAGACCCTGACTTTTAAGAAAATAAAAGAAAAGAGAAGAGAAGAGAAGAGAAGAGAAGAGAAGAGAAGAGAAGAGAAGAGAAGAGAAGAGAAAAGTGGCATAGACCCAAAAGTGTTCTACAATTAACAGTGACACAAAAACACATGCCACAATGTCTGTCCTTGCTCTTGCCACCTTTACATTATGAATCTACAGAGAATTTTAGAGTTGTTCCATTTAATGCCAAGTCAACACGATCATTATGCTACCTGGCCATGTCCTCAACAGCCAGATGGTTTTTCTTTCTTTCTTTCTTTCCTTTTTTTTTTAAGATTTATTTATTTATTTTATTTATATGAGTACACTGTAGTTGACTTCAGACACACCAGAAGAGGGCATCAGATCCCATTATTGTGAGTCACCAGGTAGCTGCTGGGAATTGAACTCAGGACCTCTGGAAGAGCAATCAGTGCTCTTAACCGCTGAGCCATCTCTCCAGCCCCTAGGATGGCTTTTCAACACACTGATTTGCAAGATGCTCCCCACAAAGTAAGATGCTTTCCTGATGACATCAGGAAAGTCAAGGAGTTCAGAGTCATGTTTAGGAGCTAATGAGCGAGTGAGTGAATGAACGAATGAATGAAGCCCATGGGCCAGAGGGCCAGTGGCAGTCTCTATTACACAATCTGCAACTCTCACCCTGAAAAATAATAAAGAAAAGTATCAAGTAAAGGGTACTCAATTCTAATCTGTATAAATGAGAGGCATGGATCACAGGTAATACAGTCAATAAGTTATCATGGATCTGTTAGATAATAAGCAAAAAGCCAAGAAGTGTACGTTGGGGAATAATTTGATCAATGGACAGAATCACGTAAAGTGCAACCAAGCACATTGACTTGAGCAATGATGGAGGGGATTGTTTAGAGTATGAACACATGTTGGGGTGGGCTACGTGTAACTGCATACGTGACGCCCACTGGAAGGCATTGGTACCCTCCCCTATCACCCTCTACCGTATTTCTCTGAGACAGGATCTCTCACTGACCCTAGGGCTCACATTGTTCTTGTTGTTTTCTCTGGCTGGGCTGGCAGCAGGCAAACCCAGCCGTCTTCCCATCTTGACCCTCTCAGTGCTGAGTAAACGGGTTTACACAGGACTACCTCCATCTTGTTAGGTGGATGCTGTGATACAGTCTCTATACCTCAGGCTTATACACCAAACACACTTACTCACTAAGCCATTTCTCCAGCCCCAGTGATTTTTAATTTTAAGAAACCTCTCAGATTCAAACATGTAACCCCTTCTTCCCATGACAGCAAGAAAAATGTGAAAAGTTTGTGAGCAGCGGCAACAGGTTTACCCTGAGCAGATGATTCATGGACCTGGAGGCAGATGTCCTGGACCAGACTGTGAGTATGTGTAAGCCTGTGGGAGATGCCTCAGTGCCTCCCCTGCTCTCAGCTCTGAAGCACAGTAACTCGTTCTCAGGCACTAATGATAACAGTCATGCAGCAAGTATGGGGTGACCCCCTAAGTGCACAAGAAGATGAAAGATGATGCAGATGGTGGCAACCCCAGCCCCTCATGAGTAGTAGAAATGTATAGCAGAGGGATTTTTTAATCATCACTTGGATGAGAATAAACTGGAGATTGACTTACACACTCAGATGGCTTTGTGCTGTTCTGTATGGTAACTCCCAGCCTTTTGAGCTACTTAAGTTTAACGTCTTGAAGTTAAGTAATATGTAAAATCCTGGCCCTTGGTTATGTTAGCTACATATTAAGTGCTGACAGACCACATGCTGCCATAGTCATCACAAGAGTCTACAGTTCTGTGGAGCACTGCAGGACCAGAGCAAGCTTAGTTATCGAAGAATATAAAGACTGTAAGGTTTATTTCACTTTAGAACAAATTCGATGCTAAGATCTTGATCTATCATCTGTAAAATTCTGGCCACCTTTCCCCAGAAGGAAAAAAAGAAAAGGTCAGGACAATATGATCTCTGCTAATAAAAGAAACTTACACTCTCCCCAGCAAAGAGATCAACTCAACCTCAGATGGAACGTGACATTAACAGCCTGAAAGAATGATGGAGAAAGAGAATGTGAAGCTAAACATAGTGAGCACGCTGCTCTGGACACTGCATGCCAAAACCATTGTGTGCCTCCTGCCTGTTGTTCTCTTGACCTCTTGTAGAAAGCAATGCCCTGGAGAGAAAGTCTAGACATTAGGGAGTGTACTTCCTGTTCTGCCTTCTCAGGAATACTCCAGTTTGAGTAGACATGGAAGCAACAGACAAACCCACAAAGGATGCACAAGTTCACCTTCTCGGTAGAAACAGAACCAGCAGAAAGATATTTACAGTCAGTGACAAAGAGTCTGGCAAGCCCGGATCTGCAGTGCAGAGGTATCATGGTCTTGAGGTAAAATTCCTTGCAGAAGGGACTTTAGTCTTTTCAACTGATTGTGCTAGCCCGCCCACATTATTTGGATCGATGTATTCTACCTGGGGTCCACTGTTTTCATGATAGCCACATTGAGCCTTCAAGGCAATACTTAGACTGATGATGAGAAAAGAGCTGAGTCTGCTGCCCCTGCTGATGAGACACAGACATCCCTTTGTAGCAAGGGACGGGCGGGGGTTGGGAAATCCTTAACCTGGGGTCCTCCTGCCAAGCTCCCTTGAATTTTACCCACAACTGAAGCACAATGAAAGGAGAGGCTTTAATGATCATGATAGTTGCTGTAATGGCAGACAGCTGTTGTAGCTGCTTCATTCTGTCCCATTTAAGTCTGTGGACGCCAGAGAAACCACTATGGGCTTTCAGAATAGGTCATCTGATGTCACCACTAGGACAACTTTGAAGATAATAGCGAGCACAGCCACCCTTCCAACGCCTTCCTAAGACATTACCAACTGGAGTCCCATCTATTTTTTTTTCATGATTTATTTTTCATTGTTGTTTTTCACACTACATCCCAATCACAGCCCTCCTCTCAGGCCTGCCCTCACAAATCTCTCCTCCCATAGCTCCTTCCCCTTCTCCCCATAGAAGGGGAAGCCCTGTTATACCACCCCACCCTGGGACATCCGGTTGCAGGAGGATCAAGCTCGCCGTCTCCCACCGAGGCCCAACCAGGCAGTCCAATTAGGGAAGGGGATCCAATGGCAGGCAACAGAGTCAGAGACAGCCTTCTGTTTAGGGGACCCACATGAAGACAAATGTGGGGAGGCCTATGTCCAGCCCTGACAATGTTCTTTGGTTGGTGGGTCAGTCTCTGTGAAGCCCTATGGTCTCAGGTTAGTTGACAATGTAGGTCTCCTTGTGGTGTCCTTGACCCCTATGGCTTGTTCAGTTCTATCCCCCTCCCCCTCTTCCACAAGACTCCCTGAGCTCCACCTGATGTTTGTCTGTGGGTCTCTGCATCTGTTTCTATTTGCTGCTGGATGAAGCATCTCAGGAGACAGTTATGCTAGGCTCCTGTCTGTAAGCAAAGCAGAGTATCATTAATAGTGTCAGGAGTTTGTAGCAATGTATATAAGTCCAGCCGCAGGCTCACTACCTGCCTCAATGCTTATCGCTCCCGAATGAAAGACACACAGACAGCATTTATCTTTTGATGTGCTGTGAACTGTGCAACAGTTAGGTTACTTCCTAACCTCCATGTGGTTAATCCACCTTCCACTGATCAAATCTATATTCTACTTTGGCTGCCCTGGACCCAGAGGGCTGCCCAATTGGGCCACACTCTCCCAGCGCCTTCACATGCTGGCTATGCCTCCCTGTGACCCACTCTTCTCAGGTATGGTGTCTCTCCTCTTCTCCTTATCCCAGCATGGTGGATCTTCTTCCTCCTTCCTCTCTGTCTCAAGCCTAAGAATCCAAAAAGTCCCGCCTCTGTATGTCCTGCCCAACCATTGGCTGCTGGCATCTTTATTTACCAATTAGAACCAACTGGGGGCAGAGTCCCTCCGTGTCTTACATGCAGACTAAGCAGTTTGGGGGACCAAAATTAACATTATAATACTAGCAGCATTGGGCCACGCCCCACTTCAGGGGTTGGCTCTCTGCCTTGGGATGGGTCTCAAGTTGGGCCAGTCATTGGTTGGCCATCCCTTCAGTCTCTGCTTCATCTTTATTTCTGCACATCTTGCAAGCAAGACAAATTTTAGGTTGAAGGTTTTGTGGGTCCACTGGAAGTCCTGCCTGCCCATCTTCTTTATAGTATGACCACTTGAGACATTTGAGTAGTAAGAAAATGTTCCTTAACTACTTTAAGCACTTCCTGTATAAGAATAAAAGAGAAGGGGAACATTAAAAGTCTTTCTAGACTCCTAATTTCCCATGGAGTCGGTATATAAAAAAAGAGTGAATTCACTGACCTAGAGAAATAATTCTCTCTCAATAATAATGATCTTCATGATTTTATAGAAGTATGTTTTTCTTGTTTTACTGATATAATTGACAACTCGTGTATGTTTAAAGCGTACAATGTAATGTTCTGACACATATCCTGAAATAATTATCCCAGTTGAATGGATTATCACATCTATCACCTCACATAGTAAAGAGAGAGCTTATGTGCTTAAAATCTGTGATAAGGACAAATACAATCTGGGTTTTCATGGATGGTGTAATAACTCTATAGTATGTTATACCTTATCGTGCGGTTGGAATTTTCTGGGAGATACGTTTATACTTTCTCCTTAGGTCTCCTGCCTTTTCTTCCAACTGCAAAGTCTCCATCGATGTCCTACTGAGCAGGGAGCATTGCCTTACCCATCCTTCCTCCCCACAGACTTAGGGTTAATCTCCTTTCTTTGCTCTTTGTTTGGAAATCTAACCATGAGCTTTATGGTTCACCAGGCAACTGCAGCTTTCTGCATTCACCACAGCATGGTCCTTGGGAATCTCTCTTACAAGCATTTGGCCTGATTCCATCCCACTCCCAATACTTATGAATCACATCCCCTGTGCCTGTTCGGCCCACAGGACAACACAAACTCTGTGATCTCCAGTTACACTGCACTCCTGACTAGAGAGGAAAGATCGTTAGAATTAGTTACTTAAGTCCATAAGCATACGGGCTCGTTTTCTCTCTTGGAACAGGCTTCCAAAGCTTCCAAACTCCACCCTGATGAGGTATCATAAGAATCACAAGAACTGGTAGCTGGGCATGGCATCAAAGCACTGCCACTCCAGCACTCGGGAGGCCGAGGCAGCATCCAGAGCCACACAGTCAGATCCTGTTTCAAAACCAAAACAAAGGGTTGTAGCTAATTAAAGTGACTTTGCATTCAATAATCTAAATGAGTTCAGGAAATGAAACCAATAAATATACTCACATGGTGCAAAATAAAATAAAGGAATAAATAAACAAATGACAAGTAAATAAATAACTCCTTCATAGCTCAGCCCCTGCCCACTCTCCCACACTACACACTGACTCCTGCTACCTTCAACTCCTGCCCTGCACTCCACTTTCTCAAGCCTCCTGCTGACTATTTTATACAGGTTCATCCTAAAGGGCCCTCTGACCTGCACTCACCACTTAAGCCTTACATATCCACTAACCCTGGAAGCAAGTCACCTCCGATCCTTTGTTTTCAGAACAAAGAACAAAGATGAATTCATCTGATTACATTTCAGGGTGGGGCTCCTGGTGTGTTTCTTGTTATCTGTGAGCTCAGTTTCCTGTCTCACCCTCCTCAGCACCTAACACAGCACCTGCCAAGATAAATTCTTTAAAAGAGATGGATGAAGAGCAATGGAACGCCCTCCAACAGAAGCAGTACCTCGGGCACAAGAGCTACACAGCTCTTCTCACAGCAGGCTCTCCCTGTCTACTGAAATATGGTCTTGAGAACCCAAAGATGGGAAAAAGTATAGATATCTGTCCTGTCATGCCCTGTCCTGTCCTGTCCTGTCCTGTCCTGTCCTGTCCTGTCCTGTCCTGTCCAAGGACACTCTAATAAGTACCAGGATGTGTTCACACTCGAGAAACTGATTCCTGTTATCTTCAACTACTGCCTTGCATACAGTGTCTCCAATACCTAGTTCTTACAGGAGGCTCTACCTGGGTAGACCATGACAGGATAAAGCATGACTGACCTCCTGCGTATGACCAGAAAAGCTCCCCCACAGAACTACTGTATTCCACTCTTTGACACACTGTAACATGGTGGAGCTTGTTTTGTTCTGTTCGTTTTGTCCATGTAGAGTATCCAGAGGTTAAATGAGCCACCTCCTCAGCCAGATTCTGAAGACTTTCATGGTATCATAAATGGGTTTGGTTTCTTAATTTTTCACAATTAGATTACTTATTTCTAGAACAATTATCAATTTTTGTGTTTTGAGTTTAATATCCTACAACTTCGCTGCATTTATTTATGAGTTCTCATGGCTTTCTATAGAGTTGAGGTTTCCGATGCACAGCATCATCTGCAGCCTTTGATTTCTTTCCTTTGTCTAACAGCCCATTTGAATACTCTCAGTCTTATACTGAGCAAAACCAGGAAGAGCAGGCATGCTTAAGAGAGTGAGTGTGGTGGTTTTAATGAGAACATCTCCAATTGGCTCATGTATTTCAACATTTGGTCCTCAACTGGTTGCTATGGCCAGAGAGATTTTACAAGTGTGGTCTTGTGGTTAAAGTATGTCACCGGGGCCAGGCTTTGGGAGTTGAAAGACTCACATCAGTTCTAATCGAATCTCTCTGCTTTTGCCTGTGGTCCAAGATCTGAGGTCTCAGCCTCTGCTCTGGCCACTGTGGCTGACACTTGATGCCATGTCTCCCTGCCATGACAGATTCTATCCCTCTGGAATGAAAAGCCCCAAACAAATTCATCCCTCTATAAATGGCACTGGCCATGGTGTTTTATCACAGCAATAGAGAAGTATAGTTGCTTTACAATGGGTTACAGTAAGTGATAGATCTTAAAGGGAAAGCGTCCACCTTCTCTCCATTTGACTGTGATAGTAGCTGTGGGGTTTTCATGCCTCATATACATACTATATGCATACAGATATACATATATGTAATATTTATACTTTGTTTTTGTTTATTTTTGTTTTTTGTTTTTTTTTTTTTGAGACAGGGTTTCTCTGTATAGCCATGGCTGACCTGGAACTCACTCTGTAGACCAGGCTGGCCTCAAACTCAGAAATCTGCCTGCCTCTGCCTCCCAAGTGCTGGAATTAAAGGCATGTGTCACCACCGCCCGGCTAGTATTTATGCTTTTTAAAGAACTCTAGAATAGACTTAGAGAGCTTAAGGAAGTTATAAACAGAGGAGTCAGGGCTCAGTGGTACAATTGCATTGAGGAAATAAACTTGAGATACTTTGAGAATTGTCAAGAGCAGAGTCTTATGAAAAGTGGAACCTTCTTCTCACCCACCCTGATGCCCCTTAGGAAGAGAAGCAAGAAAGAATGAAGATTCCGGAAAGGAGTGTCCCAGAAGTCATAAGCTGAGGCTACCTAAAGAACCAAAAGAAAACCCATTGTCTCCTTTCCAGTAAAGGTATAAAACTAAGAACTCGGATCCAGAGTCAGTGTATAGGGCTAGATACAAACGTGTTTCCACATAAAATTTGCTCAAGTTCTAAATGACTGCCAGAGAAGTAGATCCCAGAAGCAAATATTTTTACTTTAAAAATGTAAATTCTGTTTTCATCCAGAGAAATAAACCCTTTTCACTCTTTCCTCTTAAACTCAGAAGAGAAAGGAATCTGGTGTAGCTTTCTTTTAAAATTGATTATAAAGCAATATTGTCATCATTGGAATCAAAACCAGAAAAGAAAGAAACAAATATCTCCAGCACAAATGTTACAGGATGCTTTCTGGCAGCCTCGTGAGTGAAGGGCAACAGTTAGGTAGGCACGCACTTCAGGGAGGAAAGCCTTTGTTTCTGGTAACAATTTTTCCTAAAAGGATTTGCCCTCAGATTAAACAGTAATGAGCAGCAGACGTCACCATTGAGGGTGTGGCTTGTATTTGAGTTTTTCAAAGACACAAAATGTTGTTTGAGCTCAGTAATGTAGGTACTGATGATGCTACAATTGTATCGTTTTAGAAAGGTATCTGAGAATGTAAGCAACAAGGCACAGTTTGGCTTTAAGTGACACATAAGCAAACATCATCACTGTAACCCAGAAGAGATGCCAATCTGGTGTAGCATCCAATAGATCTACCAAAAGGCTTTTGTCTTCAGATCTGCTGAAGGCTACAGGAAACTGCCAGTGTCTTAGTAAATAAATGATTGAGCCAAAAGAATAATAGTGCCAAAAGGACTTTAAGGAAGCTTTGCTGTTTTATTATAGTCCAAAGCCTGTAGGAGTGTTGTTTGTTTCCATTTTCACGTCAGAAGCAGGGGGGATGGCTGCTCTTGTTCCGTGCAATAGTAGTCAAGTGTGTCTGCAAAAGGTCAGGGCCCACTCTCTAGCCAGGGCTGCAGAGAACAAGAAATGGGAGGGAAAATTTCCAGCCAAACAACTGAGAGACAGGGCCACCAAAGGCTAAGGAAGAACAAGAGAGAGATGACAAAGACAGAGAACACAGAGGCCCCAGGGGCAAATGGCAAAGGTGAATTTTAGATGGATATGATTAGAAATTGTTGAAAAGCCTTTGTTAATTGCTGAAGCCAAGAAGAAAAATAACAAAGACTTTAGGAACTCTGGAATATGCGTAGGAGTGTTTGCAGTTTGAGAAAAGTCACACAAGCCAGGAGTGATGACATAGTGTTTGATCCCAGTACTTGGGAGGCAGAGGCAGGCAGATCTCTGTGAGGTCAAGGCCAGACTGGTCTACAGAGTGAGTTCCAGGATAACCAGGGCTACAAAGAGATGTATTGTCTTTTAAGAAAGGAAGAGGAGGAGGAGGAGAAAGAACAAAGAAAAAGTCACATAACATATTATACAAATATTATATATTAATATAAACATAAAATATGTGTTATGTTTATGCCTCATGCTTGTGTTAGGTGACAGCATTTGTAACTGTATCCATACAAGGACTTAAAGTCCTACAACCGTTCCTATCATAGGTAAATGAAGAGGAGAGATGACACTTCACTCATTTGAAAGGGAGTCTGTTCTCACTGCTCCCTGGACCTGTGACAATAAGAGACAAGGCTTGTGGCCTCAGTCCCCTTGCACATGGGAAACAGGTTTCACCACCAGAAGTATGGGGAAAATTAAATGGAAAAAGTTCAAAGTGCTAATAAAGTGCCATTCACAAAGTACTGTCACGATACATTTAGAGATTTCTAGAATGGGGCAAGAAACAAAAATGCCAAGAAGGGGTGTGGGGAGAAAGGTGAAAGGGGAAGAAAGAGGGAAAGAGAAAAGGCAAAAATGAAGGTCCTTGTTATGTTCGCAGGGAATTTTAGAGAATGGAGATTACTGAATTCAACACCAATTTTACAGATAAGAAAGAACGAAGCAACCCAGAAACACGCTGCAAGTTTTCAGCAAGTAGACTTTTCTCTGTAAGAGGGAGGGAGGGAGGGAGGGAGGGAGGGAGGGAGGGAGGGAGGGAGGGAGGGAGGGAGGGAGGGATCCTACAGTGTTACTGTAGAGAAGTAATGCAGGAAGTTTGGTAATTTATGGTCTTAAGTAGGGCTGAACATTCGCCCAGGCTGTGTACATTTATCACCTCATTTTTTTTTTTAACCTTCTTTGAACTTAGTCATCTGAAGGTCTTCTCCTACATTTAATGAATACGATTTAATATTCCATTTAAGTTTAAAGTTAAAGGAGCCATTGAACATTTTGTTCATCACAAGCCTGCCAAGACTGGGCATGTAGTGTTTTTTGGAGTAAATAATTATTACCTCTTTGTTACTTTAACAACTGTCTCTAAAGACAATTTGGCCCAGACATGTCAATTAAAGGCAGAATCATTAGTTCTTGGCAGTAGCAGCCTTTTGATAACTTCTACCGTGTCCTCGCCAAACTCTAACAGCTACAATCACAGAGATCCTTTCCACTGCCCTATTGACTGGTTGATTTTAAATTGTAGGCAGAAAGAATATATGCAAAGGGGAAAAGTTGTTCCTTTCATTCCTCAAGGGAAAAGGGGTCTGCTTCCGCCAGCTCCTGTTTGTTGTCAACCATGTTGATTTGCAGAGCATGTAGGGTATGTTTAGATTCTTTCACTCACCCTGGGAAAGTCCAAATCACTGAAACTTGACACTTGGCATGGGATCTTGATTAATGTTTGTCTTTTTCTTTTAATTATTTATTTTTTGAGATTATAATTACATCATTCCCCTTCCTTTTCATCCTTCCAAACCCTCCCATATCTCTCCTTATTCTTTTTCAAATTCATGACCTTTTTTTTATTAGTTGTTGTTTTGCACACACACACACACACACACACACACACACACACACACACTTAGATATGCAGATACAGCCTGCTCAGTCTGTATAATCTTTCCTGTATGCCTGCTTTCAGTGCTGACCATTTGGTGCTAGATAGCCAACTGGTGTGCTCTTCCTGCTCGCTACATTCCTTAGTGGCTTGTTGTTCTCTGTGTAGGGTTGGGGCCCCCTACCCACATCAGCTTACCTACTGTTGTTGTCCCTGTTTAGCTCACATTTAGTGGCTCATGTTGGTGAGACTTTATGAGTGCGGCTTATGACATCCCTAAGAGACACAATCTCCCAGCAAAATCCCTGTTCCTATGGCTCTGAGCATCATTTTTTTCTTCCTGTTTTTCAATGATCCCTGTGTCTTAGATGCTGGAGTTGTGTGCTCAGCATTTTACTTGGCTGTGGTTCTCTGTAATGGTCTCTGTCTCCTTGGTGAGGGGTGAGGACCACACTTATCTGTGGGTATAAGGACTGTGGTTAAGGACGATGCTGATGCTGCTTAATTTTCGTCAATGTACATCCATCTGTCACGTCAATTGCCCCATAGGATTTTATTTGGTTTAACTACTTAACAGGATTTCTCAACTTTTGGTTTGGTGACTGCTGTCAACCACACTTGAATCAACAGACACTAACAATATGTGTTAAGGTCACTTAAATCTTTAACTATTAGTTATGTCCCCTTATCCTTAATAGTTAAAGAAGAATCTCTTATTTAGGGTTTTATTTCTGGGAAGAGACACCATGACCAAGGCAACTGTTACAAAGGAAAACATTTCATTGGGGCTGGCTTACAGATTGAGAGACTTAATCCATTATCATCATGACAGGAAGCATGGCAGCGTGCAGGCAGACACGGTGCTAGAGAGGGAGGTGAGAGTTCTACATCTGACTCCTCAGGAAGTGGAAAAAGGACTGGCTTGAGTTTCTGAAACATCACAGCCCACCCCCTAGTGACACACTTACTCCAACAAGGCCACACTTCCTAATAGTGCCACTCCCTATGGGCCGATGGGAGGACATTTTTCATTCAAACCACAAGAATATAATGTTGAGTTTCAAATAATTCCCAATTAGCAAAAAGCCATCATTCAGCTTCATGTCATGAGTAAATTACTACATGAGTAAAGCGGTCAATAAAGACCAAACTAGGGAGAAATGGAGGAGGACCAGGGAAGACCTATGCTATGCCTCATCATCATCATGGTCGTCGTCGTCGTTGTCATTATCTTAACATCCATAAATGTTTACTGTGTACCATAGACTAGCCATAATTCATTCAACTTGTTTGTTTGTTTGTTTGTTTGTTTGTTTGTTTTTAAGGCAGGGTTTCTCTGGGTAGCCCTGGCTATCATGAAACTCAGTCTGTATAACATGCTGGCCTTGAACTCACAAGATTCACCTGCCTCTCTGCCTCTCTGCCTCTCTCTCTGCCTCTCTCTCTGCCTCTCTCTCTGCCTCTCTCTCTGTCTCTCTCTCTGCCTCTCTCTCTCTGCCTCTCTCTCTCTCTCTGCCTCTCTCTCTGCCTCTCTCTCTGCCTCTCTGCCTCTCTGCCTCTCTGCCTCTCTGCCTCTCTGCCTCTCTGCGCCCCTGCGCTCCTGGGCCCCTGGGCCCCTGCCCCTGCCCCTGCCCCTGCCCTTGCCCCTGCCTCTCAAGTGCTAGGATTAAAAGCATGTGCCACTACTGTCTGGCAATCACTCAATTTTTATAACAACCTTTAAGGATGGGTGATACTGTCCCTGTTTACAGATGAGAACACAGAAGCTCGGAGAAGTTTTACACCTCTTGGAGGTACTCAAGGAGTAGCATTTTATTATTATCCTGCAGGACACAAAGGTCTTCCCAGCTATGAGGAAAGTGGTAGGGAAAGGCATAGGCAAGAGAACACTGGTTAGAATGTCACAGTTCCTTGATGTAGAAATAAAATGGAAAGGCTGGCTGTTGTATCACACTGGCAACCAGCCAACACACACACACACACTTATATACTCAAGACACATTCAAATTGTGAAGAGAACTAGTAAGCAGACCTTCATGATAAAAAAAAAATATGAACTAAGACTATTGAAAAAGAACAGAATTATTAAGATTAGATCAAAGAAGTGTCATATTCTGAATCTGAGCAATCAGAAAAAAAATACAAAAAAGAAAATAAAATAAAATCAACCCAGGCTCTGAACTGAGCCTGAGCATAGCACATACCAAACATGACCCTGTCCTTGACAGATGTGGCAGAAATTATTTTGCAAAGACAATGATCACTTGAGAGGATGATTTTCAGAAGTCAGTTCTACGACACATGTGAATCTTCCTCAGACTTCCTGCCTCCAACAGTCCAAGTTTACATCTCCTGAAGCTTAGCCCTCCCAGTCTCTTTTCTTCTTCCAACCCTGTCCTAGAGCCCATGCTTCGTTCTCACAGCCTCAAAGTCTATGTTTCTGTTGATTATGCTCTCATTCCAGACTGATACACAACCTGAGCCTATGCTCTGATCCCGCTCTGGTATGTTCAGGTATCCACTCACTTGAAGACAAGTTGACATCTCAAATGGACACATTCTCCAATAATTGGCACAATGGGACAGATGGAAAGGGAATATTTTCTTACTGCAAGTCTCCAAGCATGTGTTAAAATAAGCCATAAAGCAGTTAAAGCTTCCACAGAGACTAGCATGCTCCTGGATATGTAGACGAATGCCATGAACATGGGTGATTGAGCACACCTACGAGCCTTTGACTGTGAAATGAGGGTTGAAAAATCCTTAAATACTGCTGAGAAAATCAGTAGAAGTAGAGAGTTCAAGGCCTGGAGAAAGAAAATACAGCAAATCAGAAGCTTGATCAACATTGCAGAATAGAGTTCTTTCTTATATAAGAAAATGAACAGTGATGTTAGAGACACAAAGAGTTTGAAAGGCACTACCAAAACAAACAAACAAACAAACAACCCATAAACTATTAGACAAAAATGGTCATGACGAGAAGTCTTAGAGTTTAGACAGCATCCTTGCAAGTATGATCCCCAGAACAGCAGTTTCAACATCACCATCAAACTTAGAAAAATCTTGGACCACTTTACACATGGAGTCCAAAACTCTGACATGGCCAGCCATGTGAGGGCTAAGAAGTCTTCTGAAAGGGGTCACATTATCTCCAGTTAAGAATCAATAGCCTTGACTTCCGTTTGCGTGCCCACCTGAAGCTTGCACTACCTAAAGGGTGCAAGCACAGGTGTAGGCCATGGCCGTAGATTCCTCAGCATCGCTGTGCTTCTGAAATTGCTTTCCTACTAGCTTTGCTTAGCTAAAGTTCTCTTTTGTTCTGTTTTGCTTTGTTTCTACTGAGGGCTGATTTGAGGAGACCAAGCTGAGGGACCCCTCCTTTCCTATGTGGGCATGTGACTGCAGCCTGAGATCCTAAGGCACCCTTTACAAAAACTTGAATAGTGCTTGTATTCTGGGCGAGTCATTCGACACATCATGGGAACATTTTTTTATGGATTTCATTACATATGGGTGTTCCCCGAGCAGACATTTGAAAATATGTACCAAAATTATGCCAAAAAGAGACGCCCCCATTTCTTCAGGAATCTGAAGTCTAGTGACACACAAAATTAACAAATACAAAAATTGGAAGCACAGGAGCCAAGCACAACTACCACACCTCACTGAAGCTTTTCCTTACAGAAGATGGAAACCATCACAGAAAAACACAACTGGACATAATGCAGAGATCAATGGATCATGGGGAACCAGCCCCAGTGGATATAACTACACAGCTCCTGCATCTCAGGCCAATGGAGCATTGTGGAAGAGAGGAGCATAAAGAATCTAAGAGCCTGAATGGCAGATGTCTGCTATGAAGCACTGTCCTATAAATGTCTATATAAACAAGATGGGAATAAGAGCAAAAATCAATGGATCTATTAATATAGAAGGAGAAAAATTTTCAGGGTCTAACACCTAGGCAAAAGCCTACCAGCAACAATTGACTTCTGGGAGAACGAGGCTTAGCCTCTCCCAGAGATGAGCCTTCTTCCTCCTATTGGTTGTCCGCTGCTGAGTTGTTGTCAGCCTCGAAGTTATATATACAAAAATAGCAAAAATGGGCTCAGTGGGTTGTTAATAAATTGGATATATTTGTGCACACACAAAGTATGCAATAAATATAATATAAGAAAATGAAGCTACTAGCAATTTGAGATTGGAGATACATGGAAGAAATTTGAAGGAGGGAAACTGAGGTGGGGGCATGCAGAGGGAGGAAAGGGCCAAGAAAGTGATGCAATTCTATTTCAATTAAAATATTTAATAAAAGAAAAGAATCAATAGCCTTGGACTGGAGCCATGGCTCAGCAGTTAAGAGCACTCATTGTCCTTGCAGAGGATCTGAGTTCAGTTCCCGGAGCCATTAAGTGTCTCCCAACTGCCTGTTACTCTAGTTTTTAATCCCTCTGGACTCCAAGGGCATCTGCATGCACATGACAAACATAAACTTATACTTGTATACACACACACACACACACATACACATACATACATATATACATGCATACTAATTAATATTTTAATAAGCTAATAAAATTTTTAAAAGAAAAAACTCACTAGACTAGAATCTCTGAGCAGGGGCAGAAGACCTAAAGAGAGAGGAGGCATCTACAAACCTTGACATCTTCCAGGGTCACCTGGAAATCTTACAATGTCCTTATGTTGGGAAAGAACTTTGACCTAAAACTAGGACTGATACCCTATGGATAGCCATGCAACAAAACTAGAAATAGGTCTCAAGAAGTCTGAAAAAAAAAAAAACATTAGAAACTAAAACTATATTTCTGGAGATAAAATCCATTTGGAAATTATAAAAGACTTAATACTAAATCTCAACAATAATAATAACAAAAATGTCCATATCAAATTCACACAATGCAGATAAAAATGGTATTTGAATGGATAATTTTTTAACTTTTTATTGATTCTTGTTAATATTACATCATGTACCCCAGTCCCAATCACCTTCCCATCCCCTCTGCCCTTGCAACTTCCATCCTCCCCCAAAATTAAAAAAAAACACATAAACAGACAAAAAACAAAAATAAAAACAACAACAAAAAAAAAAAACAAAGAGCATAGAAAACATCTCATCATGGAAGCTGTAGTGTCTCACAGTGTGCCCCAAGGTATACCTTTCTGTCCACACATCTTCATTCTGGTAACAAAGTCATCTTTACCTTTACTTGCATATGTTCCTTGTTATGCATAAGTCACTGATCTAGTTGGAGGTCTCTGGCTTCTATGACACCATCAATACTGGATCCTCATCAGGACTTCTGGTTGCTGTCCTGTGCCATGGAGATCTTACAGATTTGTATCAGCAGGACAGGCCCTTTCACATGCCTCAACAGTTCACAGATGGTGTAGACTTTGGGATGGGCCAACTCAGAGCTCTGGACCTGGATGGCAGTTGAGTAGGTCAACCCATCAGCTCTCCCTCATCAGCACCACCAGAGTGAACTCTCCAGCACTGTTCCAGTTAGGCCACCCAGTGCTGCCATTGGCAGGAGGAAGGGTCAACTCTTCCACTCTCACACCCTTGGGGCCAGCTCATCTGCACCCACGCCTCCAGAGCCAGCTCCACTGTGCTGCCCAGTCAAGGGGTGAGGCCCACTCTCCAAAGTGCTGCAACTGTAAGGGGCTGGGCCACCTATCCTGCTCTCACACTCTCAGGGCTGGCTCACCCATGCCTTTGTCATCAGGGCCAGCTCTACTGTGTTGCCCAGACAAAGTGCAGGGCCTGCTGTAGCCCATGAGAGATGGGCCCCGCTCTCCAGCTCTCATGACTTCTGGACTGACTCTCTTGAGTACCACAGGTGGTGAGGGCTGAGGTGGGGAGAGCTTTCTTAGAATTACTGTGAGTAGTTGAGTAGGTTTCCACAGATGAAGCTAATAGTGGTTATGCTAATGTACACAATGCATATCACTTCAAATGTTTCCTCCCACCCTTCTTCATGAGAAGACTGTCATTTATTTTTTAAAAATTGGTGCTTGCAAAGGATCTGTGATGTTTTTCAATGTCCTTTATATGTTCTAGAGTTTCCTCTGTGATGACTTCTCACTATAACTTAGAAGTGTCTTGATTAGGAAATGGCCAACATCACTGCCTCTAAAGGCACCAGAAAGAATCTAATTGTCATATGGATCCAAGTTGGTCTGAACCAGTTCAAAGTAAATGGATCCAAGAGACAATGTGAAACTAAACACAAGGAGATTAGACTGTTTTTAGAGAAAATGTTGTAAATGTGGCCAAAACCAGGGCTGCAGCTAAGAAAGCAAGTCAAGTCAAGAAAGCCAGTGAATGCTTTCTAAGTAATAAAGTAAGCCTTTCTTTTCTATATTCATTTAAAAATTACTCTCCAAATGCTTTGAAAATACCACTTTATAAAAGAAGACTTTTAATGCTCAATGGTGTGTTAAATTAATTCACATTCTTTATCTCCTTTTGTGGTGTATCTTTAACGTCTATCTACCAGGCCAAATATTTTGATAAGCTAATCATCGTACTTATATTTAAAAACTAGTTTTTCACATCTGCAGTTTTAGCCTTTGACCTCCCATTCAGCATCCATTATCCTGTTGTATGTCTTTGGAATGCCATTCCCCTCTGGCCACCATATTCTTTGTCCTTTGAAGGTTCCATTTTCCTAACTTCAGGCCACAGCAGGGCTGGATGGGGTTGAGCATACCTGATCTATTAGAATGTTTGTTTTTCCCCTGCAATAAATATCCCCCAAGGTTATTTTCCCTGGCGGATTAGCTGGGTCTAGATGGATGAATCCTCAGTTTTCATGGCCTGACTTCAACATTGTTACATTGTTTCTTTTACAATTCCTGGCCTGGCAGAAATTCTCTAACTGAAGACTGATATACACAGACTACTGCCTAGTTAGGCGCTCTAATTAAAAGAAGAAGGCTGTTCACGTGACTCTAGGTGTACAAAGCTAACCAAAAGGTGAGTCCTAAACATTGGCTCTAGAGAAAAGACACACCCACACAAATGAACAGAGTGTATTTGGACCAGACCCATGCTAACTAAGCACAGCTAACTCACTCTTCGAAACTTTCTATAAAAACACCTCCAACATGGCTCCTTTGCTGAGGCATAACTAGAAACACCAGTGAAAACCAATCTATCCTTTCTGTCAGATCTAATGCATTTTTCTATTCATTAAGCAAAACACTTACTATTTCCATCTGCCTTTTCTCATATAATAATGTCTCCTTGTTAACAATAAAGAGTTGTGTTCAAGGAACCATCTCTAAGGAAGTCAGGAATTCTGTCGATTTTTAAAATCTAATCTTTGGCCAGGTGGTGTGGGAGGTAAGGAATAAGGAGATTTTTCATTTGTCTTGATGCCCATCTGATTAGCACAAGACCCTGGGGAGAGAGGATGATTTGCTTGGAGCTTTTTGAGGGATTTGCTCAAGACCTCATAGCTGGAAAGCACAAAAGGGAAAACTCACAAGTGTGTTAGTCACTCTCTCGTTGCTGAGACAAAATCCCCAACAAAAGCAACTTAAGGGAACTTACAGTTCCAAAAACTGGCAGCTCAGGGAAGAAAAGGGGAGGGGAGGGGAGGGGAGGGGAGGGGAGGGGAGGGGAGGGGAGGGGAGGGGAGGGGAGGGGAGGGGAGGGGAGGGGAGGGGAGGGGAGGGGAGACGAGACTTGGCAGCAGGCAGGAAGGCAGCAGCAAAAGCAAAAGGCTGGCTATCTGAGTTTAGGAAGCAGAGAGTGAACAGGAAGTGGGGCCAGGCTGTAAGGCTGTAAGACCCACCCCAGGGATATACTCCCTCCACCCAGGCTCCACCTTTGAAGGCTCCACAACTTCACCAAACAGCACCACCAACTAGGGACAGAGTCCAAACACCGGAGCCTGAGGGAAGCTTTTGATTCAACCCACAGCACAGATTACAGGAGGCTAGTGATTATTTTCTGACACCAAGTACTGCCCCCTTGAGTGTCTAAACACACTATGTATAAACCATCCCCTCTCCAGTACTGTTGCCATCCCAGAGGATTTATAAATCAGTCCTTTTTCAGCTTATCTAGAGATTCAATTCTAGAAATGAGGTCTTGGTTAACGTTAACAATAACAAGAAAGCTATCTATGGGCCTTGTGAACCAAATGTGACTCCAGCTGTACCAGAGCCTGAGTCTGAGGCAGGAGGATCACAAGTTGAAGGTCTCTCTTGGCTATGGAGTGAGTTCAAGTTCAGTCTGAAGCCATCAGTGAGACCTGGTCTCCAAAAGTGAAAAGAGAGCTCAGGAGCCCTCCTTCTGTTTAGTTCCTTTTAATGACAAGGTTGGGCTGCTATTTTTCTTTGGCACACTTGAATTTTGACCTAGTGTTAAGACTTGACTGACTCCTTGTAGAACAGGAGTGATTTCCTCTCAGCTGTAGAGGATGAGCCCTCCAAGCTGCTTCTCAACATCCCTGACCTCACTTTTTCAATAGATCAGACACACTCTCTTCGTTATTCAGCATCCCCCATTGATTTCCCCACTGGCAGGAAACACACAACCCCAGGACTGTGCTGTGGCTGCCAAAGGAAGGTGCTATGTAGATCTTCAACCCATAATGCCACACTCCTTATTCACAGTTACCTGACAACCAACGATGCCCTCAGGCCTTTTCAGATGCCCTGTTGGGGCCAAAATCTCCCCCAGGTAAGAACCACTGCAGTACACAACAGAAAGAGAGCTACCAACTGCTTAGGTGATCTATGTGCAGCACTGATCCCCCTCCCAGACGAGTCCTGTGTCTGCCTGGCAGTCTTCACTTATACCCTCTAAGGCTGGTCATTCTCCCACTCCCTTGAGGTTTAGCACTAGAGATGGTTATTTCAACACTTCTCTCTTTTTTTTCTCAGTCTTCTATCAACCCATCCTCAAACCCCCTTTCTCTCCTTTTTTCTCTTTCTTTCTTAGTCTCTTTGATTTTCAAACAGAGGTTCTCTGTGTAGCTCAGGCTGTCCTTAAACTCCATGATCCTTCTGCCTCAGGCTCCTAAACCCATATATCTCCACACATTGCTTCTTACTTTTAGCTATGATTTTTCTTCCTATCTCACTGTGAAAACAGAAGCAACCAGATGGCATCCTCCTCTTTCTGTACTATAAAATCTACAAGCACTGCTGGATCTGTACCTCTGGCCAGCCTGCCCTCAAGACTCCCTGACCCCCTTCTCTTACAGAGGAACAACTTGTATTGTGAAGCTCTTTCCAGAAAGCCCTAAAGAGTTACAGCCTACTCTGAATATTTAGCCTGGATCTCCACTCTGGAACATTCCCGTACAGACAGACAGACACACACTGTGGCCCAACCCCATTTTCTGTCCACCTCCATCCAGACTTGTTCACCACCCATCACCCACCCATCTGCCTATTTCACTCATAGTCTAATTGGCTCATTCTTGTCAAAGCCACCAAGACCTTCTTCTTGCCTTTTCCGAGGTCAGTTTAGAATTCCCACGTTTCTTGGCAGCACCGGACATAGCAGATCAATCACTTCTTCCTTGAAATGTCTTCTCGCTGTGTTTTCTGAGACCCTGCTGCCTCTTCTACTTCAGCAACTGCTCCTCTGAGACTTCCCTCTATGCTTCTGTATTCTTTACCACCGTGGTGTGGAGCCCAGGCTGTCTTTCGCTTTCTCCCTACTTCACATTGTTACACTCTCCATAGAAGACTCAATTTTATAGCTTTAAATTCCACAGATGAAACCTAGTACACACTCCAAAATATTCTTTCCTTATACTGGGTTAATTCCTCTACAATGTACATGGACACCCAGCCGCCATCTAGAGAGCATTCATATATCTTATTGGTATTTTAAACTTACATGCACACATAACACTGGGCCTTGGTTGAACTTGTCTTCCTGAATGCATTCCATCCCCATGGATGAGAACAACCATCCCCACCTCTTCTTATAAATATCATAGCTCTAGCTCCAGATTCTCACAGAATCTCATCCAGTCTCATGATTTCTGTTGCTTCTAATGTAGAGCAGTCTTTGTGCTCGCACCCTGCAGTGTCCTCCTAAGTCCTCTGTGGTTCACAGAGGAAAGTGATATTTTAATAACCAAGTCAAATCTATTCGTCTCTTCAAACCCTTCCAAAACCTTGAAAGCCATTTGCAACACTCTTCTACCACGCTATAGGATACACCACAGAGATGTTGCAACCACAGGAACATATGGCCCAAAGGCTCTTGAAACACACTTGAAGTTCACCTCTATTTGCACTAAACCCACCATTCCTGCCAGATGATTCCAGCCAATGACCAATGCTAAGTCAGATTGGGATATAGATAATTCCTCTGCTGGCCATGGGCTCAAACACTCCCTGATGACCTTACAGTACCTTCTTGCACACCAGTCTATAACACATATGCACGGTTGTCTTAAACTACTCTCCTCTTATCAAAATCTTTACCTTCAGTGCGAATCTATAACTAAAACTATGTTATGAATATATTTTGGTTCCTAGTATTGTCCCTGTGCTAGAATACTAGCTTCCTGGGGGTAAATCTATAATTACTATGTGTTGCCCCACTGCCTAAGACACAGTAGAAGCTCAACTACACAAAATCGGTTCTATAAAATATGAGATATTTATAATTCAGTCAAGCAATGATTAATATGTACATTAATTTTATAGCCTTTGGCTCTATTTGTCCTCAGCCAAAGCACATACACTTTAATTAAGATGCAATTTGATACACTACTACTACTGCTGCTGCAGTTGCTGCTATTACTGCTGCTACTACTACTACTATTCTGACAGCAATTCATTGACAAATTCTGATCCTACAGCCTAGTAATGACATGTGCAGGTGATCAGTGAGGTGCGAGGAGCTCTGGCCACTGATATCTGTCAACAAAGCATCTGGCGAGCTGATGTTGGTGGAGCAAGGTAAGTTTCATCTGACTGGTGTCACAAACTGCATTTGTAACTGAATGAACTGAAGATGTAAGAAAGAGTGAACTGTGTGTGTGTGTGTGTGTGTGTGTGTGTGTGTATACAGACAGGATTGCTCGATGAACCTAGAGCTCACCAGTTTGGCTAGGCTAGCTATTCAAATGGCTCTCCCACCTATGCCTCCCAGTGCTGGAGTTAGGGTGCTTCCCAGCATACCTGGCTTTACATGAGTGCTGGGGATTGAACTTAGTCTTCAAGCTTGCCCAGCAAGCACTTTGCCCACCAATCCATCTCCCCAACTGTTAGTCTCTTTTTCCCAAAAAATACTGCTATGAGAAACCAGTCTGAAACATTAGTCAAGTCTGTGACTAAGCTCCTACTGCACTGCTCTCAGAAAGAGAGAGAGAGAGAAAGATGACAAAACTTTTGGAAATGTTAGCTGTAAACACATTGTTAAAGCTGTTTCTTTCCTTTAAGAGACTTTAGTGTGGTAAATGAACTAAAGACTACTCTCCAGAAAAATCAACTAGTGCAGCAAACTAATCCACTCTGAAAACATTTCACCTACAGCCTGCAGCCTGATTGCCCAGCCATTTAGCTTCTCATTTTCTTGAGTTCAGGGGCTATTCCTACTGTTTTGGTTGTTTTTGTTTTTGTTTTTGTTGTTATTGGTTTGGTTTGGTTTTCTTATTAAAAAACCAATGAGAAAAGGGTGTTATAATTAAACAAGCAGTTTAAAAATCTTAAAAAAAAATACCCAGGAGTCAGATGTTAGTGGAATTCCTGGGTGTGTCTAGAAATAGCCCAGTAGAGCATGCGTCAGCTGTGAGTGGATCGTGAGAAGGTATTGCCGAGAGGGACATGGGCAGGTGCCACTGCTCCAGCTGCTGATGGTGAAGGCTTGACTCTGGGACAACAGGTAAAAGGAAAGTGTTTGTGCAAAAGTGGTCAAGTATATTTGCCCGTCTAAGCTCCGAGACCAACGTAGGCTCAACACAGCACGTTACCTATACCCAATGAGTAATATAGACACTGGGCTTTTATTTTGCATGGATGAGGGGAGAAAGAGACAGAGAGAGACAGAGACAGAGAGAGGGGAGAAAGTAAAGCCTTTGGTGGCCTTCAAGGGAGAAGAAGGTGAGCATCCCTGTGAGACTATGGAATGGGGTGCAGATCAAGCTGTTCTTTTTGATGTTTGTGTTCCCCCACTACCCTCCACACACTTCCTGGGTTGAATTCCTAATTCTCGTGGTAATAAATCATACTAGGAAATAGGACGTTGGGAAGATGATTAAACCGAGGGGGCAAACCACTCGTTGATAGGATAAATGGTCTTTAAGAGGAGCCCAAGGGAGCTTTTGTCTTCTATGGTTTGGCAACTCAGGGAGACAGCTCTGTCTATGAACCAGGAACTGAGTTCTTGACAGACATCAAATCCGACAGAGGCTGGTCCTAGACTTCCAGCCTCTGTCCTTATAAGAACTCGCTGTGGCTTACAAGCTGCCCACTTTACACTAAGCTTTTGCAGAAGTTTAAATGGACTAAGTCAGCGACACAGTGGTTCTGTAGCTGAAGACCTAACTCAGAGTAAAGACAGGAGTAAGGCATGGAAATAGTCTTTGATACGAACTCTTCTTAACTTACCTCTGACAAGATAATAAGGACAGTAAATTTCTGTCTGAGAATCACTGAGACAACCAGAACATCTCCAAGAAGCAAAGTAGATAAGGGTAAAAAGTAAAAGCAGGTCTGAGAGTTAGTATCTTGGAGACAGGATTGATTTTCAATCTCATAGAGACAGAAACCACAGTATAGTCTTGGTAAACTTCCCTGAGGGGTCACGGGGCTCAGTCACTAAAGAAACAAGTACAAACACAGGACTACGTCCTCCGGATGCACAGACATCAGCATGTCTCAGTAGTCTCGAAGCACAAACTGCTTGAGAAATGGTGACATGCTGGTGAGTCACGAAGCTAGAGCCATGATGCAGAAGGAAGCTCAGAGCTGGGTGACATCACTGGTGGGGAAACACCCAAACTGAATACTTGTATTTGAGAGGACACAGGCAGTGAACACAACCAAATAAAGCAGGAAATGCTCTTGTGTTTTAGAGACACAGGAAATCAAGTACTTACTGTTGGGATGTCTTTACATTTACCTTAAAATATTTCAGTGGAAATATTTTTATGTTTATTAAAAGAAATATATATATATACTTATGAAATAGATAAACTGTGAAAATTTTTTCTGTTGTTTTGGTATTTTGATTTTTGCTTTGTTTTATTTTGTTTTGTTTTCAAGAAAGGGTTTTTGTGTATAGCTCTGGCTGTCTGGAACTCATTCTGTAGACCAGGCTGGCCTAGAACTCAGAGTTCTCCCTGCCCCTACCTCCTGAGCAGGGTGATGACACCCAGCCATGAACATTTTGAGGCCATTAAAACCCAGAGGTCAGTAGAAGAGGCAGCCAACTATAGCAGATCTACAAGGCAAGTGTGATCGCTGCACTAAGTATGTCTCCAAAATACCACTCAGGGCCAAGTGCGAGTAGAGACATTGCTTGGGATTGAGTTGTGTCCCTGCACATTTCTATGTTGAATTCCTAAATGCCGGTCCCTCAGAGCATAGTTATACTCACAGAGAAGACTGTGAGTGGTCCTTTAAGTAAATGAGATCATAAATGGTGGGACTTGCCAATATGACAGCTGCCCTTAAAATGAGAGCATCGAGACACAGACACCTGCAAGACAGACACTTTGTATTCACAGAGGGGAAGACCATGTGAGGATGCAAGGACCAAGATCCATCTGCAACCCACAGAGGAGGCCTCTGAAGAAAACAAAGCAGCTAACGGCTTGGAATTCCAACCCACAGAACAGTGAGAGAAACACTTCTGCCTGGAAACCCACACAACCTCTGGGATTACGTTACAGCATCCCTAACAAATCCCTAGGTACGTCTTTCCAAGGGAAATCAAACCAGATCACTGTAAGCAGAGGCCCTTGAGATGCTGTTGAATCTCTCTAACATCTTTTGACAAGGATGCCTGAGGTTCAGAAGCGATGCGGTAAGGAGAATATGTGGGAAGAACAGCTAATACCCATGAAAGCCGCAGAGGTGCTGGGAATGCTACACTGGGAAGAGGATTCTGAAATCGGGAGTTCTGACACTAAATTTGTTTTGTTTTCTGAGACAGAATCTCGTGTGCCTCAGACGATGTATCAAACTCACTAAGACAAACCCAGTGATTATAGTAGTTTGAATGAAAGAGCCCCTATAGACCCATGTTCGATTACTTGGTTCCCAGTTGTTGGAACTGTTTGTGAAGGATTAGGATATGGGACCTTTCTGAAGGAGGTGCGTTACTGTGAATGGGCTTTGATGTTGCAAAGCCCACGCCAATCCCAATTAGCTCGTTCGCTCTCTCTCTTTCTCTCCCTCCCCCCCCTCCTCCTCCTCCTTGTCTATCCAAATGTGAGCTACTGCTCCAGCACCATTCCCACCTGCTCTTTGGCCTGATGGTCATTGACTTGTTATCTGAAATTCTTCTATAAGTTGTCTTGGACATGGTATTCTATCACAGCAACTGAAAAGTATTAAGACAATGACCTTGAACTTTGATCCTCTTGCCTCAGCCTCCCAAATGCTGGGAATATAGGCATGCTACTATGTCCAACTTAATGATTCAAAATTCCTCACATCATATCTTCACGTCATAAAATGCATCTACTTCAGCACTGTTGTCTTAAAGTTTTAGATAACAATAATGAAAAATTAGGGAGGGTTTGCTATAGAGCACACCTATATTAAACCCTTCTTGATTAGAATCATTAAGTATACATTAAGAACTAGAAAGCTCAGGGCTAGAGAAATGGCTCAAGGGTTAAGAACACATCCAATATTGCAGTATCACTTCCTATCGCCTGTATCAGGCAATTCACAACAGTCTGTAACACCACTCCAAGGGGATCCAATGCTCTCTTCTGGCTTCACTGACCCTTTACATATATATATATATCCATACAAACACACAGAGTTTAATTTTTATTGGTTGTTTTTGTTGTTTTTTTTGTTTTTGAAACAGGGTTTCTCTTTGTAGCCCAGGCTATCATGGAATTCAGTTTGTAGACCAGGCTGGCCTCGAACACAAAGAGATGCATCTGCCTCTACTTCCTAAGTGCTAGGACTAAATAAAGGTGTGCACCACAACCACTGGCTAAAATTTAAGGAAATAAAAATTAGAAGTCAGGCAGTTGTGGCCCATGCCTTTAATCTCAGTACTTAGGAGGCAGAGGCAGGCAGATTTCTGAGTTCAAGGCCAGCCTGGTCTACAGAGTGAGTTCCAGGACAGCCAGGTTATACAGAAAAATCGTGTCTCGAAAAACCAGTAAATAAATAAATAGATAATAAAAATTTGAACTAGAAGGCTCAATTGTTATATTTTTAACAGAGATCTTGGAGCTGACAACCTGAAAGTAGAAGAGTGATTGCTGCGTGTTACAAAGAGACGGGGCTGAGTAATACATGTGTGCTTCTTGCAATGATCACACAGAAGCTTGTGACGAAGAATATGTGTCAATAAAAAAGAACTCATGCAGGGTAACAGAATGCATCTGGAGATTCTAAAAAGGTAAGTTAGACATTAGAAAAGGGCTTTTGCACACACAACACCTACACAGGTTCAAGCCAGACTCCCAGCACTGAGAAGGGAAGTGCACACAAAGTCCCACCCCTAACCAAGAAGCTATTTGAAATTAATAGCTGCTAGGAAAAGGGAAAGTCAGTTTTCTGCAGTGGAATGTTACAGAGTATGTCAATCATACTCCAGGTCAAGTCCCATGCCCAGGTGTAGTTGGCCAACACAAAATAGATTCCAAGGTGAGAGTTGTTGTTTTGGTTGGTTGGTTTGTTTGCTTGCTTGCTTGTATTTGCTTTGCCCTTTAGATTTTTCATTTGTTCATTTTGAGTTTCATTTCTGGGGTGATGGTGTTTATCCTGAGAGAGAGTGGGAGAAGAAGAAAGGGAGGAGACTAAGGGGAAAGACTTGAGTGGGAGGAATTGGTGGAGAGGGAAGACTATGAACTTCTATTCATATATTGGATAAAAGCCATTTTAATAAAAAGAAAGAAAGAAAAAAGAGAAATCTTTAAATCTTACTTTATTGTCTCTTTGCTTCCTACTCCAGAAAAAGTATAATGAGAATGTTTTCCAACAAATCCTATTCCCAAAAGTTACCAATCATTCTTTAAAAGCCTAATGCAGATGCAAATTGTAGAGGGTGTTGACTTTCCTCTTCCAGATGATAAATATAAATCTAGTGAAAGGATTTATACTCTAGCAAAGCAATGAGGCTGTGTGTCTTTTGGCACTGTTTCTAATTACTCAGTTTTTTTGAGTGTGTGTGAAGCAGGGGGTGTACCTAATGGCTAAGCCTGGCATGCTTAGAACAATATTCCCCACTGGCTGTCTCCAAGGCCACTCACTCTTCCCTTCCCTGACCTCTCAGGACCACCCATATTCTCTCCTTCCTCCACATCTCAGGCACTGCCCCTGCCCTGACTGACTCCTATTGTGGTGTCTCTCTTCATGGGTAAGCTTCTAGCTGTTGCTGCAGTAACTGAACACTTGGCACAGGGCTCATTCTGGTCTCTTTGCCCTTTTCTTTTTCACATTCTGTCTCCAGATGAAATAAATTTGACTCAAGGCTTCAGTTACTAATTACCCTGCTCTCCTATTTCAAGCCTGAAGCCTTTACCTAGACCCAGATCTAAATGGGCATCAGCCCTCTCCACTTGAATGTTTGCAAACGGTTTCAAGATTGAATTGTTCTCTTATATTCCCCTGAGACCTCCAAACATGGCTTCCCTTCAAAGTGACTCTTAGGTACTCATAATCTGTCCTTCTCATCTGCCACTCAGTATAAATCCAGTCCATGGCACTTTTATGCTATTATTGAAGTGAATACAGTAGTTTTAAGAGAGACCAGATCATCTTCAAAGCCAAAGTGTCTTCCTCATTGATAGGAATATCCACATGTAGCTATCAATTCTAGAGGCAAACCTACACATTCTCCCAGTAAAAAAGTGCAGAGTCCAGGGTGACTATGTAGTCTAGGAGCAGAGCATTTACTTAGCCTGCATTAATCTCCACCACCACACATACCCTTCAAAAAAGGGACACTATTGTTCTTTATGGCCCTGTTGTAAAAACTAAAAAATGTGAAGAACTTCAACATCTGGAAAGACTAACTAAGCAGTTATACAGCCATACTACAAAACACTGTTTTGTGCCAGAGTCCAGCTTGGCCATGTGAGGGAGAGTATATACACTGTCCCCATGCCTGGAACAGAACCAGAAGGGCGTGGGCCCCTATGAGTGTTGACAGTTGCTGTGGGCATAAGGCTTGTTTGTATAATAATGTACATATTTTCATGTTCCTCCTTTGGGGACTACTCTCCTTGTTTATGTTAATGACTTCATGATAATAAGCCCATGATAGTCAGTATGAGTCTAGAAGGCAAGGATGTGACTAATGTCTCACCAAAATAGTACAAGTTGAGACCTTCAGGACAGCCCTTAAGGCTGTGGGAAAGAACTCTGAAAACTTGAGTTCAAGAATATAAAATTTCTCATCTATGCAAAATATAAGGATGTAATATGAATTGTATAATAGCTTCACAGATATAAAGGAACAGAGGCAGCTGTACGATGAGCCAGCTTGTCAGAAAGATACTGGGAAGGAGATAAAGAGATTTAGGGAGTGGTGATCTTAGGGCAAGATCCCACTCAGCTAAGTTTATTGTTTGTGCGTAGAAAGACAAGCAGATTCCCGGGTTCCAGGTCAGCCCGAGACAGAGGGAGTTTAGCTCCAGGCCCAGGTTTAGTAGGAATGGTAATTTCAGGACAGGGTCTGACCCAGCTAACTTATTTATTGTCTGTGCTTAACAAAGGCAGGTAGATCTTTAAATTCATTTGGGATGTTAAAAAAAAAAAAGTGCTTGGTTGCTGTCTCTTTCTAAGAATCAAAGGGCAATTTCTAAGAATCTTGAAATGCTAATTCATGGGATAATCAAAAGGGAAACTTGGGTTACGGCTGAATTGATATGTAAATAAAAAACGTGGCTCTTGATCTGCAAGAGATGAACTATCCAGAGAGTTTTTAGAATTGCAAGGATACGCTGTCTTGAGTGGAACATAGAGAACACATTCTGGAAGCTGTCTCAAGGGGAATGTAGGCTGTCATTCTCCCATGATTTGACTTTGAGTCATTTGTTTCACCCCTTCCAAAAACCCCTTCTCCCAGAAACCCCTCTCCAAGCCAAAGCTGGTCCTTGGCAGTTGTGTACCGGGGACATGATATCACAGTGCCAAGATACATAGTTAAGTGGAGATTAAAAGACAACTATACCAAATAAGGTAGTCTAACATCATTTATATCAAATAAACAAATACAAAAAATAGTGTCTGTGTATGTATATTTTTCTGTGTGAATGTGTATAAGTTTCTGGGAGAAGGATTGGAATTAATAACAGTAAGTGGCTAAAGCAACACCTCCCAGAAAGGGTAGTAAAATAGGGGGTGTCATCAAATCATCCTTTCATGCTTTGTACACACCTGTGGTTTTTAGTGAGGTGATATCTTCTACCACAACTACCCCAGAAAACATACAAAGAACATGGAAAATGGTTTTCCTTAGAGGGGTTAGTGAGGGTTTGCAAGCCAGCCTACTAGCATGAACCGTATATTGGCATAGCTTCCTTGGGGAATGCTTGCCATGCATTTGAAGACTGGGACCCCCAACTCATAGTGTTGTTTTGAAATGTTGTAGAGGTTTGTGTGAAGACTTGCTAGAGAAGTGGTCACTGGGAGCAGCCCTTGAGGTGAACAGCCTGGCCCCACTTTCTGTCCCATCTCTGTGTCCTGATCCACCTAACATACCTGATGTCACAGCCACAAACAGTTCCTGTCACTATGCTGTCCCAACCATGATGGACTGGACCCTCAAATCATGAGCCAAAATAAAGCCTTCTACCTGTAAGTCACTTGTCAATATCTGACTGTAGCACTGAGAGAAATAATTACTGTAGATGTCACCAAATAACAACACATAGGTAAAACCCAGAGAACCACTTGGTTTTCTGTTTTTAATAAATAAAGTATGAAAATGGCTCTACTTGCATGTTTTCTCATATAGTCTATTTCCATTTGTAAGCTTCAGGAGCAACGCTGAGTAGCTGACACAAACACCAATTGGCTCTCAAAGTCAAAGACTTTATTATCTAATCTCTTACACAAAGGAGTTTGCAACCTCTACTCTAGAACAGTGTCAAAGACACATTTATTTTAATCTGTGTATATGTGTGTCTGTCTATCTATCTTTGTCTCTCTGTGTGTATCTGTGCGTGTGCGTGTGCGTGTGCATGTGCGTGTGTGTGTGTGTGTGTGTGTTTGAGACACTGAATTTCAGTGTGTAGCCCTAAGCTGGCTAGAGGTAATTCTCCTGCCTCAGCCCCTAGCGCGCAGTGATCATAGGCTTATGCCACTATGCCTGGCTCTAAAAATACAAAGCCTTAAGGCACCTTCAACAAAGACCTCATCACTTAATGCTATCACCATGGAGATTAAGTATCAACATAGATTTTGAAGAGGTACACACTCAAATGACATAACCTTGGACAAACCACTCAACCTCTCTAAGCTTTGGTTTCACCAAAAACAACATGAGGCCATAACAGAATGTGCTATACAGAGATGTTGTGATAGCTGCAGAAGACGACGATTCAGCACTGCACATGCCTGTGCAGTGTTGCTACAGTAATTCATAAAGACTCATTACATTAAGCAAGCATGCAAACATAAAAAGGGCCTCAAAACAAAGTGGGAATCAACTGCAGAAGGAATAGGACCACAACAAATACATTCAGAAAGACTTTAAAGGAAAGTTCAATAAACCCACCTGCAACCAGGGATGTCCAAATTTTTAATGTTTTAATATGATGTTGTCATTACAAATTGGCCACATTTTATATCTATCCTGGTACTCATGAGCCTATGGCCTCACACTAGCAAACAACTAGAGATATTGAATAAAACACACACACATATGTTATATGTTGTTATCTATAATAGCAAAATAACTTAGACTAGACTTCTAAGGTGTAAATAGAAATGTATCTTCTCACAATCCTGGAAGCTGTGCTCTCAAGATTTGTGTGACAGTGTAGTCAAATGCTGATGAGGGCTGTCTCCTTGGCATGCAGATGGTCACCTCTGTGTGTCATTGATGGTAGAGAGACATCTAGATCTCTGCTGTCTCTTAGAATGGGGCTAGTCCTCCATGAGAACCTGACCCTCAAAACTATACTGAGCTCTAATTATCTGGAAAAAGCTTGCTTTCAAGTACATCAGATCAGGTGGTAAGAGATCAACAGATGAATGATAGGGGACACAAAAACTCAAGCCATGACTCCCTGCCCTCTTGCCTCTAAAAACCCATGTCCTTCTCACATTAAAATTTCCTTGTTCCTAACAGGCCCCAAAGTCTTAGCTCATTTAATAAAAAGTTGAAGGTCTAAAGTCACTTAAATATCATGTATCTCAGAGTTAAATGAGACCAAAAGAACAATTGGTCTTGAGGCAAATTCCTGTGCAGCTGGGTCCCTGGAAAGCCAGACTAGCTGCATGCTTCCAAAACACAACAGTGCAAAGGCTCAGAAAGGAGCTCCCATCCAAAAGAGAATACAGATTCCAAGTACAAAAGGTACTGAGGAGAATTCCAAAGGATCTTAAGGCTAAGGCATCTAACTTTGGTTTCATTCTTTGTCTTCCAGGCCTTCTTTCATGGCAACTCGACCTCAACACCTCTGGAAATGATGGGTCCCTGAGGCAGTAGGAGGCATCACAGAGCCCTGCTCAAACCCAGAGGCAATCCCACTCATTAACAAAGAGATGCTCACAGACTTCCTTAGGCCTGTGGTGACAGTGGCGCTCTGACTTGATTAATGGTCTCTGCTTCACCTTAGGGTCCTTCCTCCTTTCTTTGAACAATAGCTCACAGTGGCTGCTGAATAGCTCTACTGTCCTTCAGTGCCACTCTCTGTCCTGGGACTTGTCATGTGTATGTCCACCTTAGTAGTTCTTTGTCCCCTCTGGCTTTTTACAACTCTCTAGCTTTGTTTATGCTTTGGTAGTGAAAACAATCTATAAAATATGAAACTATTTTCCTATATACAAAGACAATATTTTAACAATTGATACATTTCAGAGTGGGGAGGCTGCATGTGCCTCTGTACATGTCACATGAGTAGAGGTCAGAGGACAATTTCTCAGGCACCTTCTGTTTGGTTTGTTTGTTTGTTTGTTTGTTTGTTTGTTTGTTTGTTGAAATGGGATCCCTCACTGCCCTGTAACCACCAATAGGCTAAGTTAGTTGGCAAAAAGCCCCAGAGATTTTCTGATCTCTAACTTCCCAGCCTTGGGACAAATGTCTGTCAACCTATCTGGTGTTTTTCTTTCTTTCCTTTCCTTTTCTTTTCTTTCCTTTTCTTAGTTCTTCTTTTTTAAAAATGTGTTCTCTGGGGCTATAACTCAGATTCGTATCCTTTCAACACATTGCTGACTGTGCCATCTCCCCGGCCCCAAACCAGTAAATTCTTAACACTATCTAATACTGATTTCAAGTGTCCAAAACAAACAAAAAGGATGACCTTTAGAGTTGGTTTTCTTTTTTGTTGTTTTGTTTGTTTGTTTGTTTGTTTGTTTGTTTTCCAAACAAACTCTGTGTAGCCCTGGCTGTCCTGGAACTCACTCTGTAGACCAGGCTGGCCTCGAACTCAGAAATCCACCTGCCTTTGCCTCCCAAGTGCTGGGATCAAAGGCGTGTGCCACTGTGACTGCCCAGCTAGAGATGGTTTTCTAAACCTGGACCTAAACCAAGACAAAGCAAATGTCCTGATCCTGTCCTGACTGTCCTTCTTTAAATCTCTTTAGTGTGGGGTGGGGTGGAAAAGGGACTCCCCTGTCCTGGCTGGCTTGCTGGCGGTCCTGGTTAAAGTCGACCTTCAAGCTGTTTGCTTCCTCGTGTTGTTTGCTTCTCTTGCTGCCTCTTCGCTCTCTCTTCTGGAAACAGAAACAGCTAAAGCCTTGATTATGTTCAAGTTCCAGCTCTTAGAATGGTACCACATAGAGAATGATACCACCCACATTTAGGGTGGGACTTCCTTCTTCATTTGCTTTCTAGAAACACCCTCTAGATATGCCCAGAGGTAGGTCACCATGGTGATCTAGTCAAGTTGACAGTTTCCTACCCACCATGCCCTTCCCACAATGAAGCCAGCTCTCACCCATGAAGTTGCTTCTTGCCACAACAATGAGAAAGATAACTGACCGAGGAATCTGTAGCCAACTCCCAAGTTGTTTGTCAATCGAATTTGCTTTTGAAAACAAAGCACTTCGGGACAATTCTAAACATCTCACCTCAAGGTGAACACTGTGGTAATCATTGCCAGCCTCTTGTTGCCTATACATTTCCCTTCTCCTTTCCTTCCTTTATCATTGCGGTTCTTTGAAATCTTCCTGTTCTCCTTCCTCTGGGAAAAAAGAAAAAAGAAAAGAAAAGGAAAGGAAAGGAAAGGAAAGGAAAGGAAAGGAAAGGAAAGGAAAGGAAAGGAAAGGAAAGGAAAGGAAAGGAAAGGAAAGGAAAGAAAAGAAAAGAAAAGAAAAGAAAAGAAAAGAAAAGAAAAGAAAAGAAAAGAAAAGAAAAGAACAATGCATACTTTATTCCCAGAAAATGCTGAGACTCTGGTGTTTTACTGTGGGCTGAGTTTGACGATCCTGGAAGTTTAGCAACTGTGAGATGGATTTGCAGATCTGAACTATGTAGTAAACGTACGTGAATACGTGCCATAGGAAACGGGAGCGGTTGGTTCCTAAGTACTATCTTGAGTCCATCTTAATCTATGGTTGTTTATCAAATCAATACGATTCTCTGCCAGGCAAAGTCACTAAAAGTGCCAAGACAGAAATGCTCACTGAGCACGCTTGGTGGAGGCAGAAGGAAAGTAAGTTTCCCTGAAGTCTAGAAAACCATCAAGCCTAAATGTTCCTTTCAGGGAAAACAAACAACTTTTGAAAGTCAAGCTTAGAAAACTTGGAAAAAATATCCTAACTGACTCCCCTTAGGTACTACCAGAAACTGAACAGAAAGCACAGAGGCGGAGGCAGAAGATGGTCTTGCTACAGGGAGGGGGAAGCTGAAACAGACGTTAACATAACCAAGAGATTGATTGGAGTTCACTGGAGTCATTGCCCGCAAAGTGAAACAGAGAAAAGAAGCTAAATTCACAGCCACAAAGAGAGTCTACAGGATCTCACCTACAATGAGGCAGGGCTAAGCTTCCTAGCTACAGGTCTGTCTGAAGGCTTCCATAAGCACGTTTATTGGATATGAAGTCTTTCTTAGTTAATTTACTTTATAGATAAACAGAACACACAGCAATATGGGTTTTTATCTCAACATGAAGATTTGTTTCCTCCTGGCAAACCAGGCATAGTATAAATGTGTCGCTTTAACCTTTTCCAGTGCACAGTACATGAGCATTAAGTATGTCCCCATTGTTGTGCAGCTCCCACCACTGAATCCCAGAGCCTCAGTATCACCCAAACTAAACCTCTCAAACACATGAAACAGTAAGCCCCCTTCTCCAAGCCCCAGGAGTCACCAGTTTACCTTCTCTGTGCTTTTGACTATTCTAGGTCCTTTCTATAAATGTGATCACGGCGTTAATTGAAGCAAGAAACAACAACAGAACAGCACAGAAACACATTCGAAATGGACTCACTCAAGCTGAAGTCCATGTCATTAAGAAGAAACTAAGCTGTCATCTGACCTTTGGGGGAATCAGTTAAACATCAAGGGTTTGGAAGATAACTCAGTGGGTGAAGGCGTTTGCACTCAAGCCTCACACCCAACTTCCCAAGGTCATCTTTCCTCATCACACATACACACACTCACACACACATACACACATACACCCATACACACACTCACTCACACACACTCACAAACACACACATACACACACTCAAACACACACACTCACATACAAATAAGCACATTTCCAAAATATGCCAGTTAGCTGGAATTCTTTCTCTCTGAATATTTAACACAAACACTAACCTGAAGTAACTTGATGCTAAACAAGCAGGTACCTTCCTGCTGATCTGTCTCTTGGGCCCAACCTTAGAAAAAACACAGACCACTATCCATTCTGCTTCTGTGTGCTTCAGCCTCGCTCTGTCTACAACACCAACCTTGTTGCCCATTTTATACACATATGCAGGGCTGGAATTGCTAGACCCTTGGTAATTTTAGTCGTAATTATTTGAGGAGCACCACTGGGCTCCCATTGCTGTTGCCTCAGTAGTCGGGCGTTTGCCTCCCTGCCAATCCAGCTTATTTTCTAGTTTCATTTGTGTTTAAATAGTGACTGTCCTAAGGGATATGAAAGAGAAATTTTTAATGCTTAGTCCATACCACAGTGGGATCAGCAAAGGTAGGGAGTCCTGGGGGTGCTGTTACAAAGACCAGCCTGACAGACATGTTCAGTGACACAGATGGTACACTGTCCAAGCGCCTCATCACGGGGTGAGAGGGCCTGAGATCCAGAACATTTCACATACCAAGTTATGAACAGTCTTCTGGAAGAAGGCAGTAACTTTTCTTCCTGGAAAATAATGTCAGCTTGCCAAGCTGTTGCCACAAAAGCTTACCCCTTCAGAGCAGACTGAGACAATTTTTGTGGATCCTTCCTAGAGAAACTCTAGATAAACACTAGATTAGTGGACAGGGTAATGCCTGCTCCTACAGTCCCTGAAGAATATTAAAATCCTTTCCACGGAGGTGTTCTGCTGATGGCTGTGACAGTTTTACAAAATGACCCCTGACAAGTAGGGTCTCTGTGCCCTCCCCCTTTAATCTGGAATCATCGGTGACTGACAGAATTAAGCAGAAGCTCCTCTGTGTCACTATCAGGACCTGGGCCTTAAGTAGGTGGCAGTTTCTATTTCCTTTCTCTTGGGACATTGGTTCTTGGAATCTAGCCACCACACTGTAAGGAAGCTGTTGCTAAAATTCTTTCCCAGGGGCTAGATATAAGTCCTGTCTCTCCCTTCTCCTAGAGGTCCTAGAACAAACTGAGGTCCAATTCCACTATAGATACGGTAGGGAACCAATGAGGTCCTAGGGCATCCGTACAGCCAAGCCTCCTTCCCCAGGAGCCCTGGTGTTTCGCCCTTCTCTCTCCTCCCACTCCCCATCTTACCATGACTTGCACAGTCTGTGATAAAGACACTGCCTTCTGAAGGGTCTCCCCATTGATTGTCAGACAGGATCATTTCTCTGAGCACACCCTAGACCCTTCCACAGACTCCCCAGCCCCCTTTTGCCTTGGGCAAAGGCTTCGTGGTCTTGCAGGGCACACTTGAGCCAAAGACATGCTGTCCACCTGGGTTCCATAACTTCCTCTATGGTGAGGAGTACTAACAAGCTAAGCAAAGTTGACATAGCCCATATTTCCTGGCTTTCCCTGCTGATCAAACTCTCCCGTACTCACGGCTCAAGTGCCTCGAGTTTCTTCCTAAAACCCGACACAACCTTGAGTCTGGTCTGTTGTTCTCTACTTTCAATCCTACCCATCCTAGACTAACCAACTTCTCAGGAAGGAAATAGTTAAAGATCCCTGCCCTTCAGGGCCTGGCGGGGGCAGCAGCTTTGCAGCTTGGTGGCTGCTCCCTGGAGGGCAGGCAGGATAGCGCTCCTGCAGTTCGGTCCCAGAGTAGAGGGGAAGGTCTGGGAGCCTGTGGAGTCTAAGGAAGATCGCGGGAGGCGTGTTCCTCTGGAGTTTGCTTTTCCTTGGGAGCCTCGCGCGCACACCCATCCCCTCTAGTCTGGCAACTGTGTCTAGGAGGTGGGGAGCCTCTCTCTGATCCACCGGACCATCGCCGGAGCTTGCAGGCTGAGCAAGATCTCCCCCTAGAGAAGTCTGGCTGTCCGGGGAAGTTTCCCCGAGCTGAGACTGTGCTGCAGCTCTGGTCACCCGCCACCCTGCGCGCCACCCTCGGTCTCCAGCTCAGGCTCCGGCTGGCCCGTGCGCAGACCTGGAGCTGTCTGCCTCCGAGGAGCTCTAAGGTCGGTGCAAGTCTTTCTTGTTGGGAACCAGGGCTGGGACTAGGGATAGGGTCGCCGCCGGGGCAATCTGCTGGGAGGAGCAGGGGTGTCGCGCAGCTCCGAGGAAACGCAACAGCCAGGCCTGGCTCTTACCTCCCGGGACGCCCAGTGTGGGGCGCTTTCCTGGGAGACGAGCACTGGGGGGAGGGGGGACATCAGACAAGACCATTGAGCTTTGTCTCGGATTTTGAGGAAAAGGGAGCCGGGAGTGGGAGGATCTTTTTCTCCACTAGAGCTTTCAGGCGCATCAACGCCCAGGGCGCTTGCTCCAAAGCCTCCTGGTGAAGTTGGTCTCTTCTCATCCTGCACCCTGAGTGCCAAGGACACTTACTGTGAAGAACCAACCTCTGTGGAGCCCTCCTCACACCACGATGGCAGCTGGGGTTGGAAATCTGCCTGCTGGTGGAGGTCTGGGCGATTTGCTCAGTGCTGTCCTGTCCTTTAAAGGGCAGTTGTTGTCTTTCATGTGCAGAACCCTGGAACTGTTTGTAGATAAGCCACCTCTGATTACACCACCCTAGTGGCCTCACCCCAGCAGACCTGGGGCGAAGGCATATGAAAGTCAGAGGATGTGCCCAAGAGGAGTGGATAATTTGTCTTCCCCAGAGAACAAAACCAGAGAACTTGAAAAAAAAAAGTTATTAGTTTAATTTTTTTTCTACTTGTAGTTGTTTCTGGTTCCCACACAGCCACCACCAACTCATCTGTTTTTAAAGATTGGCTAACTATGAAACACCTTGGCAACCATACCATGTAAATTACCTGCCCTAAGTATGTGCAGTTTGGGCGACGTTGGATTTTCCAAATTACTAATGGCAAGTGGACATTTCTTCTGAGAATCTGATGTATTAACTAGGGAAAGCACTAAGGGGTCAGCTTTTGTATGCCACCAAACTCTAGACCCACAAAAGGAACGATGCTGACTCCATAGACATGTCCTTCTGGTCTGAATGTGACTTGCTTCTCTGCAGATCTGGCTCTAGAGCCAGATGCCTGGCAAAGCTTGACTGAAATATAACAAAATGAGCTACAGATCCGTCCTTGGGAAAGCATGGATTCGAAAGAGGTTTCTTTTATTTGGTTTTGTGTTTTTTCACTCTGTAACAATATGGCATCCACATGTTTTTGACAGATGTCCCTTAGATGTGGTGAGCTGACAGAGGTGTCAAGAGAAATGAGTTCTTGGTAGTGTCTTTGTTGGAGGGAAGCAAGGAAGGAAGGAAGGAAAGAAGGAAGAAAGAAAGGGAGGGAGGGAGGGAGGGAGGAAGGAAGGAAGGAAGGAAGGAAGGAAGGAAGGAAGGAAGGAAGGAGAGAAGGAAGTAGAGAAGGAAGGGAGGAAGGAAGGGAGGAAGGAAGGAAGGAAGGAAGGAAGGAAGGAAGGAAGGAAGGAAGGGAGGGAGGGAGGGAGGGAGGGAGGGAGGGAGGGAGGAAGGGAGGAAGGGAGGAAGGGAGGAAGGGAGGAAGGGAGGAAGGGAGGAAGGGAGGAAGGGAGGAAGGGAGGAAGGGAGGAAGGGAGGAAGGGAGGAAGGGAGGAAGGGAGGAAGGGAGGAAGGGAGGAAGGGAGGAAGGGAGGAAGGGAGGAAGGGAGGAGGTTTTAATGGCAGCTGGCTCACACCCTGATAGGAAGCCATGGCTGTAGCTTTCTCAGTACCTGTGGCAATGAGGACCACCGAGCTCTACGTGAGTTGTGCAGTGCCTGTGACACCCAAGTGGCTCATGAACTTGATTCTAATAGACCATGAAGCCATCTTGTTTATGGGAAAGACCTCTGTCTCTCATTTTTAAGATAACTATTACTAAATATTCCATTCCCATTGGGAAACCAGGAACCATAACTCATAAAGCAATCAAGAAATTGAAAGACTTGTGCCTCCCCTCACTATCCTGAGAGGGAGGCAATGTACTTGGCATTCTGGTCTCCATGTGGGAAAGGGAATGATGATATTTGTAGACCTACCAATAATTCAGCCAGTTATTCCTGACTATTAGAGACAGGAGAGAAAATCTGTAACCACTTACAATTAAGGGTGAGCAGAAGTGACAGAGGTAAATGGCAGGCCCATCACTTTGAAATCACAGCAGCGGGTGAACACCTATAGCCCAGCTATGAGACAGGATGACATCCAGCAGCCTCTTGGCTGTGAAAACACAGTCACTTCACTCATTCAAGACTCCTCATGTGTTATAGATGTTGTGCTGTCTGTATAAATTGTGATGCCCAAGTCAAGAACCAGTTGGTGCCTGTGAGATGCAATGTATATTGCTGTTTGGCAAGGCAAAAGCATGTGGGACTGACAGCAGGTGTTCCCCTATACTTCTTATAGCATGTCAACATCTCTTATTTGGTCCACCTATATTAAACCTAGACTTAATAATGTCCCATGACAACTGTCAACAATCCCTAAATGTGGTCACCCTTGAGCAGACTCAAAAAGATTGAGTCTTAAAATTTAGGATTAGGTGTATACGCCATAGATACACAGACCACTGCCCATAAATGAAGTTACGGTCCTCATTTACAGATTAATGAAAGAAAAGTACAAAATACCCAAGGGGGAGGAGCAATTTACTTTTGATTGCTATTTTCTCAGCACCAGCCTTCCTTCTGTTTTCTAAGTGTCTTAAAGTATAAGAGGAGAAATCTAGATTTACTGAGCACCAGGGACCACCCACCCTTTGAAGGTGATATAAGAATGCCAAGTACTCTTTGATAATACCTGAACACTCCTTCCAGTGTTCTGCTGCGTCATCTAAATTCTGGAGACATCTTAAGTATGTTGTTGATGCAAATAAAGCATGGAAATAAGAGAGACAGGGTGGCCTGGTGGTTAAAGCTCAGGTGTGGAATCAGATCAGGCTGCCTCAGGGTTGTAGGCTCGTCACCACCTTTGACCTTCCTCTCAGCTTCCCTGTCCTCCTGGAGAACCTGTGGATGACTTGAGTGTATCATTACACTAGACAGCAGCAGCACGTGATGTGTTCGGCACAGTGCCTGTCCTGTCCTAGCTAGATAGGATGCTTGCATGATACTAAGAAACCAGATAGCCCATGGCAAACCAAATGGTGTGGCGGCCTGGGATAACCTGTCACTCACAGGACACCATTGACAAGTATCATGGTGGTTTCTGATGGGTAGAAGTGGAGGCTTAAAAATATGTGGGTTTTGCAGGGTTTCAAGCGTTTCAAACTAAACCTCTTGTCTCCATCAGCGATCTTTTCTTTCTCTCTATGGTGCTGGAGATGGAACCAGTGTGAGTGCACAAAGCAGAGCAAAGCAAGCGCTGCACCTGCAGCCTCTCTGTTACTTCACATTCAGTTAGAACTTGGAGCATTAGGTGTAGTTACCGAGCTAAGCAGACATTTGGCTTTAAATGAACACTTTAACGCTTTAGACAACGCTGCTGCCCGTTCCTGCCATGTGCAACCCCTCACTCACTCGGGCATGCTCAAGTTTTTAGTCAGAGAATTAGATTCTTGTATTTTGTGCCTCAGTCTGAAGCAATGTTTTCTCTTTTACCACGGAATTTTCTGTGTCATGTCTGGAAGATTTGGGCTATCATTAGCCTGAATAAAATGGAAAAAACACCGCTATTTTTAAGGAATGCTGAAATATCTTTATCCATATTGTGGTCTATACAGATATAGCTGTGGATACAGCCAGGGCTGGGGAGATTTCTTGCTATAATAGAGTTTTGGTCTTTCCTATTTTGATCTGATTGACCTATATTTTCATTAAATCAATAAACATTCATTAACCACCATCTTTTGGGGACAGCTAGATTTTGTAACAAAAAAATAATTTTTCCTATTTTTTTTTCTTCCAGGTGAAAAAAAGAAAGGCGTGAGACCAACATAAGAAGACGTTTCTTAAAATCCAGGTTAAGATGGGCATCTTTTGTCTTGCGGCATACTTTTGGCTGACCATGGTGGGAGGCGTAATCGCTGACAATCCGGAGCGATACAGCGCTAATCTAAGCAGCCACATGGAAGACTTCACCCCTTTTCCGGGGACGGAGATCAACTTTCTGGGCACCACCCATCGACCCCCTAATTTGGCCCTGCCTAGCAATGGCTCAATGCACGGCTATTGCCCACAGCAGACTAAAATCACGACAGCTTTCAAGTATATTAACACTGTGATATCCTGCACCATTTTCATCGTGGGAATGGTGGGGAACGCAACTCTACTACGAATCATTTACCAAAACAAGTGTATGAGGAACGGCCCCAATGCGCTCATAGCCAGCCTGGCCCTTGGAGACCTTATCTACGTGGTCATTGACCTCCCCATCAATGTGTTTAAGGTAGGAAAGTCCTGAGGGCTCTGCTGACGCTCGCTCTGCTGTGCGCTTGCCTAGGAGGTTTACTTCTGCTTTCAGCTCACTGACGCGTTTTGGTTTGGTTTGTTTTAAGAGTTTTACTGCTGTGTATTAGACTTTTCCCAATTTAGCTGCTAATGAAACAGTATTAGCAGGATGACCCTTAAGATGCCCCTACTTCCCAAAGTAGGTTCCCAGGACAGCGCTCAGCTTCCTGCCTCCATGGGGAGTCTTGGGGCAATTGGTGACTGGAGATTGTTTGAGATACAGTTTTTAGGGTCAGCTGTGCCAAGCTCCCAAAGAACGTAAGGTAAATCCACATGCAATATCAGTTATCTTTCCATGAGATGCTGTTCAAAGTAGATAGCCACAGCAGAACTCACAGCTTCTATTTCAGTCTGAGTCTCCGGGTGCATAATTGACACGCAAAGGCTTGCTGGCTCCCCTCAGTATCAGTGACTTGGAGATAATGAAACCCATCGATAGCAGGCCAGGACCGAAATACTGACTAAAACCATTCCAAATAGACCTGATAACCCCTTCTCTCTTTGAGCTGTAATATGTGCCCAGCCCTGAGCTAAGCCATGGGGCCCTAAAGACAAAGAAGAAAAGTCGGTGTTTTCATGGGAAAAGACAAGTGTCGAAACATGGCCGGAATTGCCTTGCCTCAGAGACTCTTTAACCAAAATAAACTAAATCTAGTGGAAACAGAATAGTCCATATTTGCTGTAGTCATTGTGAAAGGAAAGATTCCTGAGAGAAATTTAAGTACAGTAAGAGTCGAACAAAATTGGCTTATGTGTGCCACATTTTAAGAAATGTCTTCACCCTAAACCGGAAATTGCTTTTCTCAGGCTTTCTTCTCCCCTCCTCCTTCTCCTCTCCCCTCCCCCTGTCCCTCCTCTCTTTTTTCCCTCTCTCTCTCCCCCTCCTCCTCCCCCTTCTCCTCTCCCCCTCTTTCTCCTCCCCTGTTCCCTCTCTCCTCCTTCTCCTCCCCCTCTTCCTCCCCCTTATCCTCTCCCCCTCTCTCTCCTCTACCTTTTCTCTCTCCCTCATTTTTCTCCTCTTTCTCTCTTTCCTTTTCTTCCCCCACCTACTCTAGTTTGAACTCAGGCTCCTCTCCTTCCTTCTCCCCATCTTCTTCTTTCTTTTCTCCTCTTCTTTCTCTTCCTCTCTCTTTCTTTCCTCCTCCCTTGCCACAGGAACAAATTATTCTAGGTCAGTGGTTCTCAATCTATGGGCCTTGGTGTCTCATAACATATATCCTGAATATCAGATATTTACATTACAATTCATAGCAGTAGCAAAACTACACCTATGAAGTAACCACAAAATAATTTTATGGTTGGGGATCACCACAATGTGGGAAACTGTATTAAAGGGTCGCAGTATCAGAAAGGCTGAGAACCTCTGTTGTAAGTAACACAATTCTGAAATATTACTTTAAACTACTTTCGCCAGTTTAATTATGAGGTGCAGAGCAGCCTGGCATAGCTTCCCCTGTTTCTAGCAGACATACTTCAATCATGGTAAAATCACATGAAGTTACCACAGGCGCCGGCGTCCTAGCACTAGAGATGAACGCAATGGGTTTCGTTGTTTTGTTTTTGAGACTGAGTCTCTCTGGGTAACTCTGGTTCCCCAGGAGCTCCCTGTGTAGACCAGGCTGGCCTTGAACCCACAGAAATCCTCCTGTCTCTGCCTCCTTAGTGTTGGGATTAAAGGCATGCATCACTACACATGGCTGATAATTTTTTGAATGTTAAAAATCTTTCAAAATCATACCATGTACTTTTTTGGAAAGCTAGAGAAAGATGAGGAATAATCAAAAGATGAGATAGTATGTCTTTCTTTGGAATAAGTATGAATGCACAGGATTTCAGTTTGAACATAAAAACAGAATTTTGGAACCAAACTGTGAAGCAGAATTGAAAATGCATGATTAATTTAAAATGTTTAGCATACTCTATAAAATTCACCCTTTTTCTCTTAAAAAGCCCTTAATTTTTCATTTATGAGTTGTCATGAGTGCTTAACACTTCATTTTCTCATGGTTTCCTTCTTTAATGAGAGAGTTTAAAAGATTTTTATGGCTTTTGGTCAAACAAAATTTGACTCTTTAGTTTCAATTGACTATTATTATTAATTCTTGATTATCCATGCTTAGGCACTGGTTAACTAGCTCATCTTAATTCAAAAGAATAACTGACCATCTCTGAACAAACTTCCTGCTTCTGCTCCAACTGAAGCATGCTATGTACACTCAACCCTGTGCAAAGCAGTTTCTTGTCAAACCAATAGTGCAGCTGAGTGAGGGAGTTGAGGGTGGGGGATGGGGTGGGGAGTTGGGGGCAGGGTGGGGGCTGGCTGTCTTTGCGTCACTCCTGCCAGTCACCACTCTGGGTTTCATTTCTACTCCATGGTTGAGTCACGTTAGCTGAGAGACTTCTGAGTACTGTAGAAATCCAAATATAATTTATATTTCATTCACATAGCAATAGGTAGACATTCATACATGGTGATCCAACTCATTCGTTCTTCACTTTCGAGACTCTCATGATTGACAAGCTTGTTATAGTTTGAAGTAATGTGGACATTTGACCATGGGACTTTCATATCACGTGACCACGGTTGTTCAATTCCTGTTATTTAAATGTCGTGAGTCGCTGGACTAATCTGAGTTTTAGAAATTAAACCTTTTAAACTATTTATTTAAATTTCAGTAAGTGTCTCAGTCCTCTTCAGAGGAGAGCAAGCAGCACTGTTCTGAGCTCAGAGGCCACAGCAGAGAAGAGTGATGTCCCTGTTTGCCTGCCACACTCTCTTTAGGTCAGAATACATGACCTCTGGCTGTTCCTCTGAAATTCTACCCAGGCTAGTCAGGAGAAACACTGCCAGACAGTGTGAGGCTGGGCCCCTGCTGCTCTTCCCCAAGCTACCTCCTGCCAGAAGATCTCAAGGCATTCAGATTTTCTCCCATATTGAACCTGGATGCCTCTAGCCACATCCAGTTCACTAGGTCAGCACTGTGTGTTTCTCTTCATCGCTGTATTTAGGTAGCCAAGAAAATAGCATACAGGTTTCACTGAGGTTGGATCCCTGCACTCTTCCTCATCCTCACGACTAGAAGAATGAGGTTGAGAGAAGAATCCTGACAGATCTGCCAGGATCTTTAAATAGATGAGTTTTTCAGGGCTGGGGATATGGCTCTGTTTATGACCTGTGTTTAAATCCCCAGCACCTGAGCAAAAAGCCAGGCCTGGCAGCATATGTCTGCTCTGTGAAGTGAGATGAGTAGACCCTGGGCACTCAATAGTCAGTCAGGCGACCCCCCCACACACACACACACAAAACATAAAGTTCAGTGAAAGATCCTGTGTCCAAAAAGAGTTAGAGATTCAATTGAGGAAGACAACCTAATACCAACCTTTGATCTTCCCTTGTACCTGTTATGGGCAAGCTTACCTACACACACACTTACATACATGTATATATTACACACACACACTCACACATATGCACACACTTACACACACAGTCACACACACATATTCTGTTTAGCAGTCATAGCAGATATATTTTTTAACCCACCACCCATGTTTCATTAAACAAACAGATTTTAAGTTGTAGGATTCTTTAAATGTTTTCTGTTACTTAAAAGTTAGCCAAATGCTCTTAGAACTTCAGTTTCACTACATATGTTTAAGGTAGGGATCACACACGTATGGGGTAATCAGTGTATGTCTTCATTCAGGAAACACATGCTTCAAACCCATGTACCCCAAAGTCTGCTGCACCTGGCCTAATGTCCAGTCAAGGCCCAGCTGCCTCAGACACTCCACACATATGTGTGGGACTCAGTAACCGTCCTCCAGGGAAGGAAGCACTATGTAAATACTCCTTTGACCCATACATTATATGTTTTGTTCTTATGACTTTCAATCCAGCATCCTCTGCACCAGAAAGTTTCTTCTGCAGAAAGCTGGTATTGCTTAGATCACAACTTGCCTTGAGGCACCAACCCTTAATTGGAGGCTACTGCTTGAATTAAGACTGTGTACTTCTTGGGCTGGGAAGGTGGGTCAGTGGTTATAGCACTTAAGGGGACCTGGTTTTGTTCCAGAGCACTCACAACCTGGAACTCCACCCAGGGATGCAGCACCTGCTTCTGGTCTCTGCCAGTTCCTGCATGCATACAGTGTTCCTAAATTCATTCAAGTGCACAAACACATATATGTAAAAATATTTTGTTTCCTTCAAAATATACCTGAAACACTGCCCTTAGTGGCACTTGACTACTGTTTGGCTTTACTTGGTACTGAGAATAAATGGGTTGTAAATAGGTTGGTTACCTTCAGTTGATTCTTACTCAAATGGAGATCATAGATTTTCTGTGAGGAATTCATCTGTGAAATAGGCCCTATATCTACAAATATTGTCTGAACACATTATCTGGAACTCTGTCCTACCTCAGTTACTGACAACCAAGTCCGTTATGTACTCAGTCCTGCGTTGTTTTGGATCAGAGTCCAGATCTGTAGCAGTAGGCAGTATGAAAAGTGTAATGATGTAGGCTGAGCTATGGAAGCCACAGCAGAGTCAGCTGTAGCAGTGTAACGAAGAAAGAGAAGCTACAGTGCTTGCTATCCTGTTTGTTACTGTTGTGCCTCTCCTGTATCACTTAGGAAGGGACTATACAGGAGTGTCCCAGCAAGCAGCTGCTGGAAACCAGTGCCATATTGCTGAGCTGTCCCCATCTGCACTGGCCATGCACGTGGTCATGAAAGAGGCCACTGCACCCTGAAATTTTAAAAGCTTCTTAACTGTTCTCACTCTCTTCAGAGTTCCTCCCACATCTCCTTAGCCTTGTTCTACCACCACTTCTTCCAGCGAGCCAGTGAGTTCACACTTGTGCGACTGAGCTGTGCTCAGCCTTCAAGCCCCACCTACGCTGACTCCACACATTCCCTGCTTATTAACATGCACGCACAGAGAGAGAGAGAGAGAGAGAGAGAGAAATTATAAAGGACATCCAACCTCAACCTCAGTGAGCTTGGATATATCATATATAATATATCATAATATATGATATATGTAATATATACACACATATGATATATATATGTATATATATGTGTGTGTATATATATATATATATATATATATATACACACACACACATATCAGTGAACCTGACCCCAAATAGGTTCTGTCAAGACATTTAAAGACCTTAAATGAAAAGCTGAGTTTGGTCTGGAGTGGCTATGTAGCATTAGGAAGAAATAAATCAAAGACGAAAGAGAAATGGCTCCAGACGTTGCTTGCAGGCACACACTCACCCATGAGTGACAAGAGAAAAATCACAAAATCTAACGAGACAGAATGAGAAGCAGATGGAACACAGAAAGCAGGCGAACGCCAGGCGCCTTCTGGGTTTTCAGACACACGAGGGCCTTGCAAGTGGCAGTGCTGAGGGACAGCCATGACAAACTTCATCAAAGAACAACTCTAATTTTTTGTTGCTCAAAAATCAGATATCATAATTGAAGAGCAGACTAATAAGAATTGGGAGGGAGGGAGGGAGGGAGGGAGGGAGGGAGGGAGGGAGGGAGGGAGGGAGGGAGGGAGCCTGCTTTTCTGTATGCCCAGGCTTACAGCTAGATTGATTCAGCAGAAAAATGCATTGCCTAATATCTCAAATTCAGGAAATAAAATGTGTTCAAGGACGTTAACAGTGCTCACAAAGTATTTGCATCTTAAGATGGCAACACAGTACAAGATCATCTCTGTGTCTGAGAAGCAAAACTAATCAATCCCCAGTTAGCATATTGGTTAGAAACACGGAGTGTAATGATTTTTACTCTTTACTTATGAGATTATACTTACATCAGGTAGTATAGCCTGTCAGGATATAAGTTATGATTTGCAATAAAGTAGAAACCTCAAAAGTGAGGTTTGTGGGTGGGCTAAAGCTTGGCAGCGTGTCGTTTCTGGATAATAATACATCCAGATGTTCCCATAAGCCACTGCGTCTTGCCTTCTAAGCAGAAAACATATGTATGAGAGGATCTGAGTAAAATGGATGAGAGTTACGGTCCAGAAGAGGAGTCAGCACTGAGCTTGGTGGCACAGGTTCTCTGGTCGCAACAAGCCAAAACTGGGTGTGCTCTTCAGACAGTAGATAAAGAACCACCCACCCTCCCCCACTTAGCACATAGCAAGAAGTAGATGTGTGAGACTCTTGGGAACAGAATACAGTAACTCTGGTGAGTACTGATTCTGTGGTATGAGTACTGAGGTGAACCAGCCCTTACGGAGAGCCACAGCCAGTGGTGAGCAAATACGGTTTCCGTTGGAAATATCAAGAAAGCCTGCGATGGGAAGCCCAGCTCCCAGGTGTCTCTGGAGAGGTCAGACGGCGTGAGCAGGGTGGGAATGAGATGCTCTTACCCAATGCCAGCAACTAAACTCTCCAGATTTCCCCATCCCTGGCATCTTGTACTCTGGAATCCATGCACTTCACAGAACAGTCAGTCACTAAGACAGTTTGGGTCATGGCAGAAATAAGTTGTCATGGCTTATACATCAGCTGCCTCGTAGGTGTTCAATAATGCTTGTTCTGAACTGATGTGAGCCTTGGCTGCTGAAATTAGCTTCTAATCAGATTTCCCTGAGACCTTTAGATGATGGTGGTGATATTGAAAAGATGAGGAGAAGGAGGAGGAGGAAGAGGAAGAGATGATGATGACAGTGGTGCTGATGATGACAATGAGATTTAACAAAAGGATTCTTCATTTATAGACTAGGTACCTGTGGTCTACACATCCTATTTTCCAAGTTAAATTCCCTATGTGGTGATCATGTTGTTTCCCTTTCACTGCATCTTCAGGCAAATAGAAGCAGATATTTCCATTCATGTCAGTTGTAGTGTTATAAACCATGAAATTAGCTGCAGAAGCTGTCCCTCAATGTTTATAGAGAAAAACATTTCCTTCGGTCATGATCTCTGTCACTTGCTGGTGTACAGTATCCTAGCCATGCCTGTCTCCTGTCCAGCATCTCTCTCTCCAGGCTTCTATATACTTCAAATACCTGAGCTACCCAAGATCTCAAGGTGGTCACTCCATTTCAAATAATGTTCCTGTGTGCCTCCTCTGAGCTTATTACACTTTGTGTTCCAGAACCCAGCTTAAGCATCCCCTTGTCAACTGCTGTTCATCACCCAGACTGGGTTTCCTGACCTCCACATGCTCCCATAGCATCCTCCACTCACCCTGTGGGAACACCTAACATGTGCCCCATCATGCTTGCCAAGGTATTTGCTTGCCTGTGAGTTCCTCCAGGCAAGCTGCCCTTGTTCCCAAGCATCATTGCCCTCCTACACCTTGCTGAAAATAATTGATGAATATATATATATGTATATATATGTGTGTGTGTGTGTGTGTGTGTGTATATATATATATATATATATAGAGAGAGAGAGAGAGAGAGAGAGAGAGAGAGAGATTCCCAGACCCAAAAGCAGACTTGCCAACTAAATTTCTTGACTTTCTAACTCTTTTCCCCACCCCTGCAAATTAGTATAACTTAGGGTTCATGAATGTGAGAAAACCTTGTGAGAAGCAGGACAGAACACTGCGACAAGACAGACCACATCCCTTTGTTTCTGGAGGCCAAGAATTCTTTTCCTATGGCTCAAGAATTATGCTATATAATTTCCTCTCTTTTTGGGGTTTTATATATATAATCAGTCCAAGGGTCTCTCCAAAATTACTGTGCAATAAACATATTTAAACTTATATTTAATTCACATGACAAGACATTTCATTTGCTCTTTGGAGAATAGAGAATGAGTTACATTTCTGGCATTGTGAAGACATGCACATTGCAAAACTCCATCTAAGTGGCTTCTATAAGAATAAATGTACATATGAGACGACAGAGTGATAATTTATTAGCCAATTTCTGCTCGTTGTGAGGAAGTTGCTGTCTGGACAGACTTCAGAACCCTGCCCGGTTCTGCCTCCCCTCTGACTGTTCATTTCCTGTGTCTGGGAACCTCATTGCTTTCTCTCATGGTCACGTTACGTAATTATTCTCATGTGGGTCTGCTCTGCTAACCCTTGGCATTTGCCTCACAGCACAGCTTTCCCATTTCAGCTATGGGGGATGGAAGCCATCCGTAACTGCAGAACTATTCCCCTGGCCAAGGAGGGGAAGATGTTTCCCATTACTGTTGGGAGATGCTGAGAGGTAAATGGAGTCCTGGCTTACGAAACTCCTCCATCAAAGAGTTCACCTCATTACCAGAGTTAGCTTTATTCCATACTGAACATAAAATACACATGTGGGACCAGTCTAGAAAATAATTTTCACATAATGTATCATTTGTAGTGTGCATATGGGAAGATTGTGAGGGGAGGGGTGTGTGTGTGTATGTGGTATGGTGTGTGCTCTGCCTTGATTCCATTGTTCTCAGTACATGTGGTTTGTGAGGGAGGTTTCTGTGTATATGTGGGGGGAAGTGGGGAGTAGCGTGTGTGTGTGTGTGTGTGTGTGTGTGTGTGTGTGTGTGTGTCTGTGTGTGTGTGTGATGTGGGATGGGAGGTGGGGAGGGAGTGGTGTATGCGGAGGTGCCTATGTGTGGTATGTGTATGTGGGGGAGGAGTGTGTGTGTGTGTGTGTGTGTGTGTGTGCTCTGCCTTGATTCCAGCATTCTCAGTAAAGCCTATACAGCCTGGCTTTCTCACTCCGATGCAGTTTTGTAGTGCACACTTAGGTGCTGCTTAGACTGGTGCACTTAGAATGAACTGCGCACAGAAAGAAGATGGAGAAACTGAGTGTGTGAGCTCTGAAGCTGACAGTAAGACTAGAGCAGTTAAATATGGACTGTTTTTAAAAATCGCATCAAAAAAGATCTGACATCCTGCCAGGAATTCTAGGGCTGTCTTCTGGATCCATCCTGATCCCTTGGGAGTAATGATGGTTGAGTTTCTCTATCTACGGTTTTGTTTTAAACTAGGACTAGTTGTTATAGAGAAACTGTTCTGCACTAAGAAGTTAATTGCAGAAACTAAACAAAATAATAAAACTGAATCTATCCCTCAGTGTAAATTGTTGGTAGCCTTACAATTAAATTTGAACACCAAAATTTCTCGTTTCAGTTTAAAGAGTCTGAGGCTCTCCTTACTGTGGTCTTTGACTTTGAGAATCAGAATCAAATGCACCACAAAGTCTTATCAACTGCGCACATTTTAGTGCAAATTTAGACTCTGAAGTCCTGGTCCTCTGGCTTTCCAATTTCTTAAACAACTTACTTTAGAATAAAAATGCAAATAATGGCAGCAAACTTCTCTCTTTTCGTAACTCTTACTCAAATACAGAACTCAGGGTGGAGAGACGGCTCAGTGGTTAGCAGTAATAGCTGCTCTTGCAGGGGACCTAAGTTTGAGTCCCAGCACTTATATGACAGCTCACAGCCATCTATAACTCCCGTTCTAGGGGATCCAATGCCCTCTCATGTCCTCCTTGGGTGGGCAGGCAAGACAGTGCACACGTGAAGTGAGTAGAGGAGGGGTCATTTAAAACTAAACAAGACTCCAATTAATGCAAGCTTGTATTCACAGGTGAAAGATAATTAACCACTTGATTATTGCTTTCATCAGGACTTTATTCCTTACATTTTTTTTCACTTGCTATACGATAAAGACTCTGGGGAAAATAACAGCAAATGAACAGTCAACGCTCCCATCCTCATGGTTCTTGGACATGGGAGGAGACAGGAGAAGAAGAGAAATAAGTAGAGTGTACATAGGGTGGATGCTGAGGAAAGTAAACTGAGAAGGGGGGAAGAAGGAAATATTCATTGTAAAATAGGTGGAGGATGGGACTCCAAATCCATCACAGCTGGGCAAACGTTTGTCTGGGGAACTGAGGATGCAGTTTACTGAAGGTCCAGTCTGGCATTCCCGAAGGTCAGGATTTGTCTCCAACACCACATTTTTTTTCTCTTGGGGTGTTTTATTTTATTTTCTGGGTCTGGGGATTTGGTGTTGTATTGTGTTTTGGGGGATTGCTTTTTGTTGTGTTTTTTTAAAGAAAGAACTTGAAGTTGGGTGGATAGGGAGAGGATCAGGAAAGACTTGGAATGGGGAAGATAATGATCAAGACATAGTTAAATTTAAAGTGTGTTTTAAATAATGGATAGGTAGGTGGGTGGGTGGATGGATGGATGGATGGATAACATAAGAAACTGTGGAGGCACACACCTGTGATCCTAGCACTTGAGAAGTAGAGGCAGGAGGCTCTGGGGTTTGAGGTCCTTCTCAACTACATTTAGAAAATTGAAGCCCAACTTGAACCACATCAGACCCTGTCTCAAGAAAAAAACAATAAGAAAGGAAAAGAAGAGAAAGAGGAAGAGATGGGGAGGGGTGAAGAAACAAACCTTGTTGCCTGTAAGACAGAAATATTCAAGGTACAGGAAACAGCAAGTTCAGAGGTGCCGAGACACTTAAAGGAAAGCAAGGAGGGTCATGATGGCTTAGTGGGAGCCTGGGGTGGGGCTGAGGTGACAGGGGCAAGAGAGGATGACAAGGGGGAGAGGCAGATCACAGTAGCCTAATAAGGGGTGAGCATATAAGTTATTTGTCTAAATCAGGACAGTTCTGAGTTAAAGGAGACCTGCTTAGTAATTACCTATGGGTAGATAATCGTCATAAATCAGGAGTGAGCTGGATAAAGTAGAAGAAAAAGCGATCCACCAGTCTTCTGCCAGGCTTTGTAAATCCAGCGGCTTTCCTCTGAATGAGCTCAAAAGTCTGAGACAGTCTGTGCAGGCGAGAGGATGCTCAGGCTTCGGCTTTAGCAAGAACAGCCCAGCTGCTGTGAAGAAGCCTCTCCACATTAACAAAGGGGAAATGGGCCATCACGAAAGGTGGCCCGCGTGCCCGCCTGTAAAAATACAGCCAGTTATGGTGTGTGGGCTCATGCCCCTGCACCAGTGTGGAGGTCAGAGGACGACTTGTGGGAATCAGTCTCCTTCCACCATGTGGGTTGCAAGGATCAAACTCAGGTTGGCAGGCTTAGTGGCAAGCACCCTTGCCTGACGAGCCATCCTGCAGGCCCAACCTACTGATATTTATCCTGAGAAAGACATTGTCTAAAACGTAGTGTTCACTCTCTCCCTAAGAACCTTGCGATAAGGCACGGTCAGATGATGAAATTGATGCCCAGGATATTCACGTAAATCTCCTTGAGTTCAGGCAATGTGCAAGCTGCAGGGTTGGCCGGCAGCAGCGTTCTGGTCCAGGCACCTTCTGAAGTGGCAAGTGTGCTCAGTGCCACCTCTGTCCCAGAAACACGGCTCCAAAGACTGCATTGACAGGCCACCCATCCTTCTTCTCGAGTCCCATTTTTAAACTTTAATTTGTTCGCTTATCTTTTGTGGCACCAGGAATGGAACAGGGAGCCTCAAATACAGCAGGCATGTGTTCTACTGTCCAAGGCCCCAACAGTTTAGTTCTCTATTTAGAATGGAGATAAGATGTTAAGGGAAATGTGAACAATGCAGAGATTTTTCTGCAACAGTGCGTCTCTGCCATAAGGCTTGCACACTGACTCCGAGCACCAGGTAAGCAGGATTCATGCATCCCATATTCATTGTCAGGATTGTGAGATCAACTGACAGAGTAAAATACAGAAGATAAGATATAAATGAGCAAACAGGAAAGATTAAGTTCTTGGATGGATTCTTGACTAGAAACATCATTCTCAGAGGAAAACTTGTGGCCAAGCTAACATCTTATAATGTTCCATTTAGCAGCTGAAAGGCTAGGCAACTCGTCCCTAGACACAATGCAGAAGTGTGGGTGACTGTGGCTCACCCATAACCTCAGCTGAGATTGAAACAGCCTGCTGGGCTGACAGACCTGAACATCGTCTGTGCTGACTTCCTTTCCTTAGACTTATGAGATGCACTGGAATTTAAAGGAAAATGTAGGAAAATTTTATAAGCAAAGGGTAGGGAAATGTCTAAACTGATTATTAAGATAAAATCAAAAGTTCTGAGCTTTTACATTGCCATGTGGTCCCTGGATGCCTGGACACAGTGGAGAGGTGCTTCGGTACCTACCCGCATACACTGTGTGATGGTTGGATCCCATTGCCTGCATCCATCACCATTCGTGTGTACCTGCAGCACTGCCTCTCACTTGAAGCCCACAGTTAGATGGTGTCAGCTGCCCTTATGCCCAACACAACATTACAAGTTGCTCATTCCCATGCCCTCTGTGCCCTTTAACTCTTCCCTTGGTTTCCCTGTCTCCCCCACTTCCTGATAACCTCTCTTCTGTTAGTGACTTCATCTGAGATCATTATTTTCCAGATTCTAACATGACAAAGCACTGTGCTTACCTTGTCATTGCTTATTTTGCTTAACTTTGAACAATGGGGTGAAGTTCCCTGCTCTTATAGGGTTTATGCATAAAGTACACCTGCAATAAAATAGTTCCACTGAATCAAACTAATGGAGAATTTTATTATTTGTCCCTAATTTTAACGATAAAAGTCCTGAGCATGCTCACACTGCCCAAAACCATTGCCTGGCTGCATGCCTGTTTTCCAAGTATGGAATGTCGTACCTCCACATCATATATGCATTATCTCAGATAAACAAATTTTGCAGAATGTACAAAAAAAAAAAAAAAAAAAAAAAAAAAAAAAGGACCTGACTGATCCTAGTAAGGATTTTGCTCACAGGAATATTTATGTCTAAAATTTACTGGCATTTTTTCTTTTAAAGGGTTTTCCCTAAACTATTTCCACAGATTTTTTTATTTGCTTATATAAGTCAATCCTATAAAAATTACAGTCGTGTCCCATCAGTTAAGCACCATAATTCAAGCTAGAAATCCTGTAGCAGAATAAATACTGAAAATGTGCTCCATAATGGTTCTGGGATTCCACAAATTGAGCACCTGCACATGGCTATAACCCAGACATCCCCAGTCACTATCCGAACTCTCCTGACTTTTAACAGTGTGGGCATGTCTTTTCGTTTCTATGGATTCCAATCATGTGACCTATTTTGTACCTGGTCGCTTTATCTCAGTGTCATACTCCAGAGAGTCATCCACAGTGTGGTGTTGGGTTGTAGCTCATTTGTTCACATTGTCCGATAGCATCTCATTCTGTGAATAGGCACTGAAATAGCTTTCAGCTATAATGAGAAGTAGCTCTGTATACATTCTCACATGCACTCTTGTGCACACATAGATGCATGTCCATTGCATGTATATATATAGTATATACTAAGTGGACACTTTTAACATAATTCTTCATAATACGTTTATGTTCTAATTAAGAACATGGCGCTAAACTATAAATGAGGCAGAATTTGCTAAGTAGAATTCTTTCTCTGATTCAAACTCTTACATACACATGTAACCTATTATAAACTGCCCATTACACTTCTTGACCTTTCAAGAAAATCTGTTATTTCTCTCCGTCTGGATAATTTCTAAATCAACTCACACACTGGCTAAGCATCTTAGAAAAGAGAGGGAGACTGAGGGGAGCCATGACTTCAGCTCACACAGATTCCCTGTTGGTACAGGCGAGTGTTAGAGTTAAGAGTCTGCGGGAGCTTTAGAATCTGCTTGTTTATCTGTTCGTTTGTTTGTTTGTTTGAGACAAGGCCTCATTTCATAGTTCTGTCTAGCCTGGAACTCACTTCGTAGACCAGGCTGTCTTCTAAGACACAGAGGTGCAACTTCCTCTCCCTCCCAAGTACTAGCACTAAGGGCCACCTGGCTTGTTGAACTTTTTGAAATCATACGACACACAAAAAATTGCTACTTTTTAAATGTAAAACACCTATAAAACATCTCTCTGAAAACATTTCTTTCTCCTAGAATAATAGATCAGGCCAAAAATTTCAAACAGTCAAATTAATCTCAAAATATACAGAAAGAAGGAAAGTTTGGCTTCAGTATTCCCCACTGCTGAGATACGAGACAGCATTCCTTGTGAGCGGTGAGGCACACTGTGAAATGCCGATTAAGAAGCATTGGTTACAGAAATCACATTTTCAAGCCGTCAGAACTGGGTTGGTGAGGTTCTCCAGACCATGTCTCTGAGATTATTTTTGTAAAATGATATGCCCCAAGCCTGCCAGTTTCTAGGTAAAATGGCTACATTTATCTGTGGTCTGGTCACTACATCACACTACATCCAAGATGACCACGTCCAGGGAGATTAGGAGTAGAAACTTTCTAAATTGTAAAAAAAAAAAAATAGCATAACTATGAAAGAAAAATTCTTTTTGAACCACCAGCAATATTTACATCACAGCATCCACAAAGCCAGTCTCTCAAAATGCTTGCCACATAGTAAATGGAAGTATCTTGAGATACGTTTAGTCACAGCTTTTCTCGCCAAGATTGAATGAGTTTTCAGCTCTTTGTCAAGTACTTAGCTGTGTTTATTTCAAGTAATTGGGAGAGCGGCACATCAGATGGCCAGGGTTTTAGGTAGGCATCCATGATTCGGGTAAGGAGAAAAGGAGAACAACGGCTCTTGATCTTTGGGGAAGCTTCATGCTCAACAGTAATTAGTCCCTGAAGCTCTTAAAGGATGAAAATAACACAGACTTTGAAGCACTTGATATGAGAATCGCTATACTTCATATTTTTTCAGGTGGGCCAATTAAATTACTTGGTCATAATTGAAAGAAGTGAGTTTTCTTCCACCAGTGTTGAGAAGGTCAGGGACTAGTTACAGGGCTGTGAGGAGGCTGAGTGACAGACAAAAGGGACAGGGAGTGGAGGTGAGAAACAAAGCCCTGTGTTCCATTTGCTTAACACTGTGTGCCCATACATGCTTGGAATTCCCTGATGGTGATGTTTAGACCTTAGACCGTTGGGGAGAAGGGAGGGAATCTACAGGGGATGGAGGGAAGAAAGCAGAGTCAGGTATGGATCCTAGAACTCATCTCTGAGATGCCAGCACTCAGAAGCAGCCCGTGTGGCTTTGCAGAAGGTCAGGTGTGGGGTGTGAGAGTTGACACACATGGTTCCAGCTGCAAAAAGAGCTTGAAGAACCGGGGCATGCACTATTTATAACTAAGTCACATTTATAATGGTCACGGAGGCGGCCATTCCAATCAATCCTTGCTTTAGTTACTTTCCTATTGTGATGAGACACCAAGACAAAGGCAACTTAGAGAAGAAAGTTTATGTGGGACTTACAGTTTAGATGTCATAAGTCCATGACATCATAGCGGGGAGCATGGCAGCAGGCAAGCAGGCGCTGGAGCAGTAGCTGAGAGTTTACATCTTAATCTACAAGCAAAAGGCAGAGAAAAAATGGGCCTGGCTTGGGCTTTTGCACACCTCAAAGCCCACCCCGGTGACATACCTCCTCCAACAAGACCACACCTACCAATCCTTCCCAATCAGTTCCAGTTCCATCAAATGGGGAGCAGACATTCAGATAAATGAGTCTGGAGCTGGGAAGATGGTTACATTTTTTAAAAAGTAAGTAATATTTTAAAATTATATGTAAGTATGTATATACACACATGTATGTATACACTGTATTGTGTATATGTATATACATATATGTATATTTATGTATACATGTACATGTATACACATACACACACACATACATATACATGCATATATAATGAGCCTATGGGAGCCATTCTCAAACCATCACAGTCATATTTGCAAGTGAAGTAATACAGTCAGCCTCCAGTTGCCCCTCCTCTGTGTCTCCTGTGAATTTGAAATTCCTTCCTTGCTTGCAGGCCACTAGTGAACTGTCTAAAGTGAGGAACATCTAGTTTCCTTGCAAAATCTCAGAGGAGAAACCAGATTCTGGAACTAACAGAATCTGATAAAAAGTTCTTTCTGAGCCAGAATTGTTGGATAGCTGATGAAGACAGTATTTGCCACTAGACTGCAGTTTAGGTCTGTGATTCTTGGTCCAAGCTCACGTTTTGTTCAGAATCCCCTTCTCTGTGAAGGCCATGCTTTGCAGGGGAACTTCCTCTTCTGCTAGCAGATGCTCTCTTGTGCATTTTTGTCTTCTCATTCAATACAAGTTTTTAGAGAAAATTCTAATTTTCTTTTTAAAAGAAAAATAAGGAATACACACACACACACAAGAAAATGGTATGTACATTGAAAAGAAACCAGTCTCCTCGTTTCTGTTGTTTTTATGCAGTTACTGTAGGGGTGTTTTTGTTGTTTAATTTTGTTTATTTTTGTTTTGTTTGTCATGGGGTCTTACTCTAGACTTATATTAGGCTTGACTTGAACTCATGGCAATCCTCCTGCCTTAGCTTCCCAAGTGCTAAGATTTTTGGTATGAGTACCATGCATGGCAGTCCTGCTTTTTACTTTGTTTGTTTGTTGTTTGTTTGTTTGTTAAACTACCCCATACTTGTACCATTCTGTATACCTGTTTCTTAATATTCAGCATCTTGGTCTTTCCATGTGTCATTATATCTCAGAGATCTTTGAGAATATATACATCCTACTTTATTCTTTTTAGTTCCATACTCCCCCAGTATGAGAGAACATTGTAGTTTATATAATCCTTTGTCCCAGTCTTTTCTTCAACAGACAGTACTATGGCTATATATGTACATGCATGTCCTCCTTATCAGTGTGGGTAGGATGACCATATGGGAAGTTTCCTCCCAGGGTTCCTGAAACCAGGGGTTACTACACAAATTGCTTTTGGCAGCTGTCTCCCTAATAGTTACACTTTCTTGCACTCCACTAGAACAGAAAGGGTCTCTGTTTCCTAAACTCTGTTGGTTTTGTCTTTTTTCAATACCAAGAAAAGTATTGGGAATATAGGCCAGTGAGTAAGACACTTACCACAAGTGTGAGGGTCTGAGTTGGAATTCTCAGAACCCACATTAAAGCCAGACACAGCAGCGTACATCTGTAAGCTTGGTGCTCCCAGGATGGGTTGGGAAGGGGAACAGGAAGATCTCTGGGACCTGTAGGCCCATTAGCCTGGCATACACAGCAGAGACACAACAAAGAAACCTTGTCTTAAACAGGATGTGAGACAAAGTCTTGCTCTCTGAATTCTGAATTCCACATGTGAATTGTACCATTTCTCTCTCTCTCTCTCTCTCTCTCTCTCTCTCTCTCTCTCTCTCTCTCTCTTACACACACACACACACACACACACACAAACACACACACACTAGTGTTGCTTGTAAAAATAGTAAAATAAGTTGGAATAATTTTGGGAAATATATTAGATCTTAGAACAAAATGCTCAACATGTCATTTACTTATGCTTGAAAATGAAGAAGATACTAATTCAAGAAAATATAGTATAACGGTAAACATTTCCTACTCTGGGGGAATCAGTGATGTGAGTTCTGAGTCAGGGAATTCTACACACTTGTTCTTTCAGAATTCATTCACCTAAGAATTGTCAAATCCATTTGTCCTCATACTAGATTATTGTTATTAGAAAAAACATCTTTGGCACATTTTCCAACCTACTGCATATCACAAAAATGTTCAGAATGGAACCCAATTACTTCCATCTTCCTTGAAGAGATTTTTAATTTCGGGTTGTGCACACTAGAGATAAAATTTAGGCTTTTTTTTTCCCCCATAAACCTCTTTGTGAATTGTAGCAACTATCTCCCAAGCAGTTGTCACTTACATTTTTTACAGAGATCATTGAAAATGCCAGAAGCCAGTATCAAAACCCAGTGCAGACCCTCCTGGTGGCTGGGCCAGGGCCAGGCAGGAATGGAAGACTAACAAGGAACTGTAGAGACTCTTTGTCACCTATGGTAACAGGTTATGGCTAATGTCATGTAGTAGCCATGAGTACTCGGAGTACCATGACTAGCCTGACTCTGGATCTCACTGAACTATGTGACAAGAAGCCTGATGTACTGTGCCCTCCCCCAATGTGCTGTGCTCTCACTCCCTGGGTACACTGAGGCCCAGAGCAAGCACAGACCTCAGGAAACAAAATGTGACAAGGAAAAGCCTTCTGTTCCCATGCAGAGACCTCTGCATCCGTGAGCCCAAAGACTTGACTGCCTTAGTAAGCCACCCCTATGTCTCCCCTTTCACGGCCCACTTCAGATTGTCCTGTTGAAAGTTAGTGGAGGCTGAAGACTGTAACCATGTTCAAAGAAGTAATGATGGCAAATTTTCAATTAAGACTGTAAGATAGTTTTCTTACTGTAACAACAAAGAAAATAAAATATTGCCAAAGTGTTTATGTAATCTTGAATAAGTTGTGTAGCATGTCTGTCTTTCTGAGTACTCTCACCATTAAGAATCTTGAGAGCCAGCAAGATGACTGAGTGGATAGAGGCACTTGCCACCAAGCCTAATGACCTGAGTCTGACAATAGGAACCCACATGGTAGAACAAGGAACCAACTTCAGCAAGTTGTCTTCTGATAGACAGACCAGAAACATACACCACGCACACACTACACACACATACACTACACACACCATAAACACACACACATACACACATGCTCCATACATCCATACAGGACACACCATACACGTCACAAACATATACTAAACACACACACCACCATACACCCTCTACCACACACCATAAACACACACATACCATACACATACATATACTCACAGATGTATATACAGAAATATACACACATCAATAAAAATATAAAAAAGAATAAGCATCTAGACTCATTTTCTCTAACATTTTAGTCTCAGGACCTTTGTGTTTTTACCAGTTGTTGAAGGGGCTGGAGAGATGGCTCAACAGTTAAAAGTGCTCATTGCTCTTAGAGCACCTGAGTTCCGATTCCAGCATCCACCTCAGACAGCCCACAGCTGTCTGGAACTCCAGCTCAGGGGATCTGGCGCCTCCTTCTGGCCTCCTCAACTGCCTACCTACACGTGTGCATATGCACATACGGACACACAAATATTAAACAACTAGTTTATGACTATTGTTATGTACCATATTACAAGTAAATACAAGTGAATTCTCCTATTCCAGGTTGAATCTGCCGTGTTCCATTTTTATGGTTTAAATACATGACCACATCTGGCTCCCCACCAAGAAGTAGTTAGAGGAAAACAGAGAACATTGATAGCTTTTTCATATAATTATGACCATTCCTTGGTATGTGGCTGTCATATGGCCTGAGAAACTGCTAATTAGATTTCCAGACATGAGGCACTAAAGATGGATCTGTAGAAGCGCATGGCTTTGTATCATCTGTCAGTTAGGGAAAAAAAAGTCTTGATTCATATAGATCTTCTAAATGTTGGCCTATGTGAGATGTAATATCAAAAAAATGCATCCATCACTACCATCCCCAGGCTTTGCCAGCCAGAAGATTAGAAGATTCAGACTCAGAGCTTGAAGAGCGCAGTCAGCTTGCACTGGCCCTGACCAGTATAACCTTGTTATTTCCCAAGGATACAAATAAAACATAAAACTCATTTTCAAAACTTTAAAAAGGTATAATGGTATATAACAGATCCTTGACTAGGAGCCTAAATTTAATAATTGAAATTTTCTTTCAAGTCACTATAATATTTACATTGTGGTGTTTATAGCCTACTGAGTTAATTTACAGTATGGTTTACCTTTCCTTTTGAAAGTCATAAAATAGCCTTCACACATTCAAAACATACTGTCTCCTGGGGAATTTCCCAAGTTCTGACAACCTGGGTTCTTTGGGGAGAGGAGAAAAACAGAGGAATAAGAGACTATCACAGTTGGTGGGAAGGATTAAAGAGCAACTGAGGCTGAGGGTTTAGGGAGAGGAGAGTGGGCTGGCTAATAGGAGTGACATAGTTTTAGAGGAACCTATTCCTATGGAACTAACATAGAGTTTAAGAGCCCTCTGAGAATTTGGAGGAAGGTCTGAATCCAGCCCAGCGTTGTTGTTGTTTTTGTTTGTTTGTTTGTTTGTTTGTTTAACTGGCAAGACCAAGACTCAAAGATTTCAGCCGGGGCTGGAGCTCGAAGCCAGGTTTCCACCTTCCTCCTCCCTTGGTGTTAAAAGGGCCTTTTGTGCCTCTGACCATCTGTATTCTGCACATAGCTTTTAGCCAGGTTCCTGAAGTTTAACCAGGGGACATGTTAAAACACATATCACTTGCTCATGGTCACTCAGTAACAAAGTCCTCTTAAATTGTTTGTTCTGATTTATGCCTCTGCCTTTAGAACCATGCAATTTTATTCTCCAATGAACTTCTTTCTGTTGCTCAATACGCATCAGAACCACAGCACCAGTGGTTCTCCTCCTCAGCACACATACGACATCATTCTCCTTATGCCACATACAAAATCTTTACGGGCTCGTTGTTTCCATATACACGCAAGATAATTGTGACCACATGGCACACTCCACAATGGGGGATAACTCAAGCCCTAAAGAATTTGCACATTAAATCAGTGCAGCAGCCGCCTGGTTTCAAACATGCTGCCTAGTTTCCATTTTTCCTGATTGCCACCATTGTCACTGATAAGTTTTGAGAAATGACTGCCTAACTCTACACTGGGTAGCTCTGCCATCACAGACTTTAGTCGTGGACTTGTGATTAAGATAAAGTCTAATGTTTTCCACTAGGGCTTAGGCCTTGCTCCGTGTCCTTATTTCCTGCTGAGAACTCTGCTTGCCCTTTATTCCAGCAGATCACAGGCACCCCGTCACAACATGAGATTCTTTCTCCATCCAGACAGAGTCAGGGACCACTCTGCAACATGAATCTGTAATAAACCAACCCTCTAAATACTAACCCATGTATTAGCTGCAGGATAGTAAAACTTCAATACTGACATCTTAGTTTTCTGCTTTAAAATTACACTCTTTTCATCCGATGATCGTTTGATTTTATGTTTGCAGAACTAGGAAGTCTGGGTCCTTTATTTCTGGATCGGTTTCTTTGAATCAGTTATTCAAGGAAACATTCTGGTTCCCATCCTTCTGGTGCCTGAAGTTGAGTGACAAGAAACCCAGGGACACTCCATGGGTTTGGTTTGGTTTTGTTTTTCCATTTGATTGTTTTTATTTTGTTTTATTTCACTATATAGCCCTGACTTTCCTAGAATTCATGCTGTAGACCAGGCTGGCCTCAAAGTCACGGAGATCTGCCTGCCTCTGCCTCCCAAGTGCTGGGGCCACCACATCCAACACTGGGTCTGTCTTTAAAAAATTTCTTTTTGTTTTACTTTTTCTTCCTCCTCGGTTATTAATAATATCTATGTGTTTTAGATTCGAGAAATTGAAGGCCTCAGCCAAAAAAACAAAAACCAAAAACCAAAAAAACAAAAAAATCCTGATACACTAAATATTCAGAAATAAAGGATATAGCAATTAGATAAATTAAAATAGTGGCAGGGATTCCATGCTTTCCAACACAAGTTGGAGGAATAAGGCAAGTCCTCAGCATCTGCTATTGCAGGACCAGTGCTTACCCTTGCTGTATGCTGTGTGTCAACCCCATAGGACTCATTTGTCCTATCAACTCATTTAAGACATCAGCCACATGGTGCACATAGTCTTTTATCTGCAGTCTACACTGAGAAACAGGGTGTGCATTGGTGGTGGTAAAACCACGTGATCTCTCCTTCTGCTAAGGTTCTGGTGAGAAGCTTAGAGCTATGGGTGCCAAGGCTTCTGCCTGTCTTCTAGATAGTAAATTCCTTAAGATGGGGGGGTCTTTGTTTCTGTGAGGGCTGCCTCCACCCTGTACCTGCCAAGTGTTTTTACCACCTGCTCTAGTTTGGATCTTAAATGCACCTCGACGGCATTAACTGCTTAGTCCCCATGGCACCCATCATGTGGTAGACCCTCTACAGTAAAAATCTACTAGAAATAAGTTAGGCCATTGCGAGCATGCCCTCAAAGACGACTCTGTAACTTTGGCCCTACCTCTTCCTGTCTGTGTCATGGCTTCCATGACGTGAGCAGCTTGCTCCAGTGCATACCCCTGTCGTGAAATGTTGCTTCACCTTAGGCTCAATGTCAATGAGGCTGAGCAGTCACAGACCTCTGAAACCATGGGCCGCCATAAGCTTTTCCATTTCATTTGTTCTCTCAGATATTTTTCACAGTGACAGAAGCTAACCTCCTTAGCAAAATGAGGCCAAGAGACAGAGTTAGCCATAGGTCATCCATGGCTGCAGTTCACATCTCTAGACCTTTGTTTGTGCTAAGCTCTCTTAATGCATCATCTCCAATGCTGCTTGTGATAACTAGCCATTTGAGGCAGCTACTGTAGTGCTCATCATTTATAGAAGACATGAGAAGATAGAGGAGTAAGTAACCCAGGGTCCCTAAGTCATGGATCAGAAAGATGGTGTGCCAGATCAGGTCCATAGTTGACATGAAGCTTCCTCTGTCCCCCGTGTCACTGAGAGGGCACGCAGTCAGGCTAGCAGACACACAGTCAGGCCATAACAGTTGTGCTCCTTCTCTGAATGTCATATACTACAAGTTCTTGGACTATTCAGGAGGCCAGAGGAGTCTGGCACAGAAGCCTGTGCGGTGGCACTGAAGCCAGTTGTAAGAAAGCTTTGCCTCAGTCCTGAGGCAATTAGAGCAGAACAGACTGAGGAGCAGAGCCGTTCCCCTCAGGAGCATGATTGACTTCATAACATCCTGGAGGTCTGCAATAGCCAGAACTCACGCACTCACTAAAAGCCATGGGCTGAGTGTCTCGGGTTTTGTAATCATCTCAGCCTGCACTGGTGGACATGTATTCTTCTTTTCTACAACTTGTATATCCCACCTCTCTCCAAGAATGGAGGGAAAGAATAACAAAGCAAGGAGGGGAAGGAAGAGGGGAAGGGAGGGGAGAGGTAAAGGGAGAGGAAGGGGAGGGCAAGGGAGGGAAAGGGTAGGGGGATAGGAGGGGAAGAGGAGGGGAAGGAGAAGGGAAAGGGAGGAGGAGGGGAAAAGGAAGGAAAGGGGAGGGGATGGGAAAGGGAGGAGAAGGGGAAGGGGGGAGGGGAGGGGATGAAACGGGAAGGGAAGGGGAGGGGATTAATGGGGAGGGGAAGGGGAGGGAAAAAAGTCAGAACCCTGCTCTTTGAAGACTGGTATCTATCTGGTTCCAAGTGACCCACAACCAAGCATGTTCCAGGGAAGTGAACATTCTTTAAACGTTGATGTTTTTAGCTATTGCAGACTATATTCATAAATCCTTCATTCCTGTCTGGGTTGGGCAGAGTGAGACAAAAAGGAAAAATCACTGGGCCTTCCCAGAGTGGTAGAGGGAATCAGGACAAAGGAAAACCTGCTGCTGGTTCTCTGTGTAGAGTTTTAAGATGTAGGGACAAGGACAGAAACAACATCAGCGTGATGAGAGTAAGAAGCTGCACCTGGAACGGGAAAACACTGGTGCAGTTATTCACATTGTTCTCATCAAAGTCGTATTAAATGGTGCACACCTTTCAACTTGGGTTTACAAATTATAGCAAACCAAGATAACAATTATGGTGTGTGTTCCATTGTCAGGATTCTCACATTGTCCTGCGTGAGCCTCCCAAACGACCTTCACACCACTGTGGCAGGTGTGAGACCACCCCCACTTGAAGAGCACAGAAACAGAGGGTTCAGACAGGTTAGGTAATTTAACCTAGGTCACACAGCAGTGGGTATCCTCTTCAGCCTGAATTTAGGGAATGAGCAAATAAAATCAAGCCAGTGAGGCTTGGACATTAGAGTCCTTACTGGTTTGCTAAGTCTCTCTGTGCTGATGACCTCAGGGCAGTGAAGGACATGAGATCTGAGATACACCCATTGCCCAGCCCCAAACTATTGTGCCAGGTTCTCCCTCGTGGATAGATTGTGTGCTTGGTTGGTTGGTTTAGGGGCTTTGGTTTTTGTTCATTTGTTTCCTGCTCATCCAGGTCTAACTGGCCACCAGCTCTTATGCTTGTTGCTCGTGATACCTCTAGAGTAATGGTTCTCAAAGCAGCATCAGGGCCTCTTGGCAGTTTGTTAGGAATGCCAATTCTTAGGCCCAACCTCAGAGCGTGAGTCACAAGCTCTGAAGACACAATCCAATCAGTCTTGTCAGGAGCCCTCATGTGCCTCTGATGCTGTTCTGTGGCTGCTAACCCCACTCTCACCCCACCCATCTTCTCTTCTTACATCTGTCCTCTGAAATTCTGGTGTAGTCTCAGGGACCGTGTGTTTCAACCTCAACAGCATTAACATCTTGCCTCCTGGTGGCTATTTGGGGGGATATTAGCCTTGAAAGATATTAGCAACACCTCAGATGCCAGGACCACCCCTCCTAATCCTCAACACCCAGAAGATTCCAATGTTGTCACCTATCCTCCAAAGCTACATTACCCCTAGTTGATCAGCAAAGGGTTATGGGTTATACTATAAATGCTGGGGTTTTTTTCTAGCTCCCTTAATAATCTTTATTTAAAACCAATATTGAGACCTCTGTCTCAGAAGTGTTGCTGCTGGTGATCAGCTTGAATCTGCAAAAAGTTGAAAAAAAAAAAAAACCTAAGCACACAGCATTGGAGATAAGTAGCAATAAGTCAACCTGTAACAGAGACTTAGTTTGCCTACAATGAATAGAAATCATTATGGCATAATTTCATATCATCTCTCCAATTCTAGACTTTCCCTTGCTTTCTGGTTCTCCAGCATGGTTCAAAGCTGCAGCACTGACATTGTTCATGCTGAATGAAGTGCCACTTTGCACAGAAATGCAATCTCCAGTTGTAGACGTGAAAGGAGCTTGGGGACATAGCCATTCTAAAAACAGGCCCCGGTGTGGCAGCAAATTGTGCAAGTTTGTAGGTAAATCTGCTTCCAGCCGGTTTAAGAAAGAAACAGCCTGTTGGTTTGTGATGTTGGCTGGGCAATTGGTTAGAACAAGGCAAACATCCCCCACTTAGATGGTGGTCCTTGGTTGTCTTCAGTGATGCTCTGAACTCTTCTAGAGAAACAGGAAACCGATGAGGGTTTCCCTGTGGGGCCTGTCCTCTCCAGGCCTTCCCTGAACCTCTTAGGAAGCTATGCACCTCTCATCCAAAGCAGGGCTATAGCACACAACCAACTTTGTACCCTCGGCTGCCACTTCCTGGAAGTGCTACTTTGGAACACTGATCCCATGGAAATAATAAGTAAAACATGGCATGAATATGCTCTCAGAGCCTTGCGCTGTCATTTCAGACCATGAAAGTGTGGTCCTGAGTTCCTGAGTTAAAAGTCAATGACTCTGGTGATGGAGCTGCTGGCGTCCCCCCTCCCCCCCTCTCTCTCCTTCTCCCTCCCCCTCCCCCCTCTCCCTCCCTACCAGGTACCACATGGGCTTTTCAAAGAGAGTAAACACGAGGTTCTCATAGCACAGGCCTTTTTAGGGCAATAAAAATAACCTGATTCCTTGTGCTGCAAAATGATCCTTTGAGCCAGTTTGACTTGACAACTTGTCAGAGCTGTTTGTTTATTCTGTCATGGAATCCATCATTGCTGTTAACATTAAAGAAAATCAGCAGTTATTTTTCCATGGTCTAGAGATCATCCTACATAGCTACTAATCAGATGTGGTTTAAACTGTTTCATCAAAATGTTTTTACAAACAAGGCCTTCTGCTTAGGAAATAGTGCTTTCCATAAAATTACTCCAGAAACGAGAACACAGTAAACTTTTTAAAGTATTTTTATATGTGTTCCCATTGGTTTAAAAAAAAAAAAAAAGACAAAGTGTGTACATGTAAGTTTCCTGAAAGAAGCATCACCATCAGCAAGGGTGGCATTTGGGTGGGAATCCCAGGCTGTGATAGACTCACTGTTTGGTTGTTGTTATCTAAGCATTAGATAGCTTATGTTTACTATTTCAAAACAGTGTAGTTTTAAGTGTTAGTAAATAATAGGAAAGAAATACCTATTTCTCAAAAAAAAAAGTGGGGGGGGGGAGAAAGAGACAAGGAAGGCTAAAATAATGAAAGAAAGAAAAGAGTAGAAGAGAGGGGGAAGGAAGGAATGGAGGGAGGGAGGGAGGGAGGAGAGAGAGAGAATGAGAATAAATAAACAAATGAAATTTAAAAAGAAAAATCTGTGACTTAGACTGTTTGCTTCCAGGATGACAATTCTTCTATACCTGTGTTATTGCTAAGACAGAAGAAGCTGGAGTATCTCCCAGGCCAGCTTACCACATACCCTAATAGTGCTTGGGAGAGCGAGATTAACATGCAGGCCCTTCTTGTGGTCTGGGTGGCTAAGACGACAGTCTGAGGTCCCAGTTTCAGAGGTTGCAACCTGTGGTCAGTTCACCTCACTGCCTTGAGCTGGTAGCAAGGCAGCATATTACAAGGAGAGGACATGGGGAAGGAACTGTCCGTCTCCACGCAGACAGGAAATAACCATGATGGCCAAATCACACCTGGGACACTGAGAACCCGCCCATTCCTTAGTCCATGAGTCTGGGGGCCTCAACAGTCAGAGCAGTCCCAGAACAGTCATCCCTGACTTAGGGGCCATGAGAGGTGCATGCACCCAGTGCATGTGGCTGCTGCTTCCATAATCCTCCTCTGGCACTGGATGCCAGTAACAGTCCTGGAGTGCTGCTGGACCCCTGGCAGAGGCAGCAACCACAGGGCAAGCCAGCCCCACTGGGGTGGGGGTAGGGAAACAAGAAAGGCCACACTAGCAAAAGATAAGAATTCTGAAAAAATACCCTTTCTAAAGTCTGGGGTGCTCAACCTGGAAGTGTCAGTAGCAGTGAGCCTTCCATCTCAAGGCAAAAGGACAGCTCCTCAGCTGAGGCCCCCTACTCAACTGACTCTAATGTGTGGAAAGTTGACATTAAAAACCATAGTTCTTGTCTTGATTCCAGTGATTTGCCCCCAAAATCGTGCCTTGTGCCTTGTGCCTTGACTTGCACCAGACACAGTCATAGAAATTATTTGTGAAGTTCAGGAAGATTGTCAGCGCTCAGAGCTGCATGTTAGTGGAGAGCCTGTTGGCATAGCTTATGTGGAAATTTTGATAAGCCCATTATGACTTTTTATTGTGACACGAGGAAGAGACAAGGTAAGGTTGGATCAAAGAAAAACATTCCTTCAAAACCTATTCAGTATGACAAGAACTTCAAGTCTCTGAAGAGAGAAATTGAAGAAGACCTCAGAAGATGGAAAGATCTCCCATGCTCATGGATCGGCAGGATTAATACAGTAAAAATGGCCATCTTGCCAAAAGCAATCTACAGATTCAGTGCAATCTCCATCAAAATTCCAACTCAATTCTTCACTGAGTTAGAAAGAGCAATTTGCAAATTCATTTGGAATAACAAAAAAAAAAACAGGATAGCAAAATCTATTCTCAACAATAAAAGAACTTCTGGTGGAATCACCATCCCTGACCTCAAGCTGTACTACAGAGCAATAGTGATAAAAACTGCAGGCGTTGGTACAGAGACAGGTAGATGGATCAATGGAATAATTAGAGATCCAGAAATGAGCCCACACAGAGATGGTCACTTGACCTTTGACAAATGAGCTAAAACCATCCAGTGAAAAAAAGACAGTATTTTCACCAAATGGTGCTGGTTCAACTGGCAGTCAGCATGTAGAAGATTGCAAATGATCCATTCTTATCTCCTTGTACAAAGCTCAAGTCCAAGTGGATCAAGGACCCCCACATAAAACCAGATACACTAAAACTAATAGAAGAGAAAGTTGGGAAGAGCCTAGAACACATGAGCACAGGGGAAATTTTCCTGAACAGAACACCAATGACTTATGCTCTAAGATCAAGACTCAACAAATGGAACCTCATAAAATTTCAAAGCTTCTGTAGGGCAAAGGACACTGTCAATAGGACAAAACGGCAACCAACAGATTGGAAAAAGATCTTTACCAACCCTACATCTGATCGAGGGCTAATATCCAATATTTACAAAGAACACAGGAAGTTAGACTCCAGAGAACCAAATAACCCTATTAAAAATGGGGTACAGAGCTAAACAAAGAATTCTCAACTGAGGAATCTCGAATGTCAGAGAAGCACCTAAAGAAATGTTCAACATCCTTAGTCATCAGGAAAATGCAAATCAAAACAACCCTGAGATTCCACCTTACACTAGTCAGAATGGCTAAGGTCAAAAACACAGGTGACAGCAGATGCTGGAGAGAATGTGGAGGAAGAGGAACACTCCTCCATTGCTGGTGGGATTGCAAGCTTGTACAACCACTCTGGAAATCAGTCTGGCAGTTCCTCAGAAAACTGGACATAGTACTACCTGAGGATCCAGCTATACCACTCCTGGGCATATACCCAAAAGATGTTCCACATGTAATAAGGACACATACTCCACATATGTTCATAGCAGCCTTATTTATAATAGCCAGAAGTTGGAAAGAACCCAGATGTCCCTCAACAAAGGAATGGATACAGAAAATGTGGTACATTTACACAATGGAGTACTACTCAGCTATTAAAAACAACGACTTCATGAAATTCTCAAGCAAATGGATGGAACTAGAAAATATCATTCTGAGTGAGGTAGCCCAATCACAAAAGAACACACATGGTATGCAGTCACTGATAAGTGGATATTAGCCCAAAAACTCAGAATACCTAATATACAATTCACAGACCATATGAAGCTCAAGAAGAAGGAAGACCAAAGTGTGGATGCTTTAGTCCTTCTTAGAAGGGGGTACAAAATACTCACGGGAAGCAGAGAGTGGGAGAGACTTGGGAGAAATAGAGAAGGGGGGAAGGGGGTCAGGATCAGGTATTCGAGAAGACAGGGATGATATACAGAGGGTCAGGAATTTGAACGGAAGTGTGTAGCAATGGGAGATGGGGTACTGGCTGTAGCCACCACCAAATCCCAGATGCCAGGGAAGCAAGAGGCTCCCAGTACTCAACAGGGATGAGATTAGCTGAAATGACCAACAAAGGGGAGGGAGAACCTGTAGAGACCATATCCAGAGGTTAGGCACTCATCCCCAAATTTTTAACCCAGAGGAGCTCCTGTCTAAAGAAAATACAGGGACAAAGAGTGGAGCAGAGACTGAAGGAAAGGCCATCCAGAGATTGTCCCACCCCCATTTAGAGATTCATCCCATATACAGACACCAAACCCAGACACTATTACGGATGCCAAGAAGTGCTTGCTGACAGAAGCCTGATATAGCTGTCTCCTGAGAGGCTCTGCCAGAGCCTGACAAATACAGAGGCAGATGCTTGCAGCCAACCATTGGACTGAGCATGGGGTCCCCAATGGAGGAGTTAGAGAAAGGACTGAAGGAGCTAAAGGGGTTTGCAGCTCCATAGGAAGAACAACAATATCAATCAGCCAGACTCCCCAGAGCTCCCAGGGACTAAACCACAACCAAAGAGTACACATGGAGGGACCCACGGCTCCAGCCGAATATGTAGCAGAAGATGAACTTGTCAACATCAGTGGGAGGAGAGGCCCTTGGTCCTGTGAAGGTTCGATGCCCCAGTGTATGGGGAATGTCAGGGCAGTGAGGTGGGAGTGGGTGGGTGGATAGGGGAGCACCCTCTTAGAAGCAGGGGAAGGGGAATAGGATGGGGAGTTTCTGAAGGGGAAACAGGGAAAGGAGATAACATTTGAAAAGTACATAAATAAAATATCCAATCAATCAATCAATAAATGTAATAAATAGAAGAAAGGCTAAATAAATAAATATAAATAAACGAAACCTATTCAGAAGTGGGGTGGGGACTTGAAAGATAGGGGTGTGGTCATACATTCACACTGGGTATATGAGCAGGCTGCACAAGGCTTGCCTCTCGTTTTCTTACCTCATCTCCTCTTTGCAGCTCTTGGCAGGACGCTGGCCTTTCGACCACAATGATTTTGGAGTGTTTCTCTGCAAGCTGTTCCCCTTTCTGCAGAAGTCCTCCGTGGGCATCACCGTCTTGAACCTGTGTGCTCTCAGTGTGGACAGGTAATGTGGCACTTTTCTTTACTCTTTAGTGAGGTTTGGAAAATCACTTTTCTCCGAAGGGAAAGTGAGGGAGTCTGTGCCAGACACGACGTTACCAGCCTTGCCCGCCACCCTTTGTTTAGAATCACTTTGCACATTTGCTAATTAGTATTGATCTGAGATTCTTCACAGTATGCACATGTGGCCAGTGATACACAGCTGGTTTCCTTAAGACAATTAAAAAAATTAAAATGATAAAATAAACTTGGTGAAAACAAGAGGCCTAGGATATACAAATCCTGGACTTTAAACTGGTATTGTTGTTATTTTTAAAAAGGAAAACATCATTGATTTATATTTCAAATGCTTGAGCCAAGCAATAAATGTATAAAGTTGTTATGGTTTTCACTATACTTCCTTAAGTGCCTAAAATGTTCTGTATTTTTCAAAAGTGGACAACAAAATAACTGCATCAAGTTCTAAAAGACCCATAATCCTCACAAGTGACTTTAAGGGGGAGCTTCCTAAAGTGAGGGTTGCAGCCCACGTGGGTGGGTGCCGGGGAAGCTCCAGCAACAACAAAAGAAGCAGGAACGGTTTCTGAGCATTTGACGACCAAAAGTTCATTCAGAATCAAATGCACAGTGGCTCCAACATGTGCTGTACTGCTCGCCCATGGTGCTCCAGGTGGCTTGGCTGCAGCCTTGGTCCTGAACACACAGTAGGACTCTACAGTGTGCATGCTCACACAGAGGGACTCTACAGTGTGCCTGCTCACATGCCCACACGGAGGGACTCTACAGTGTGCATGCTCACATGCCCACACAGAGGGACTCTACAGTGTGCATGCTCACATGCTCACACAGAGGGACTCTACAGTGTGCCTGCTCACATGCCCACACGGAGGGACTCTACAGTGTGCATGCTCACATGCCCACACAGAGGGACTCTACAGTGTGCATGCTCACACAGAGGGACTCTACAGTGTGCCTGCTCACACAGAGGGACTCTACAGTGTGCCTGCTCACATGCCCACACAGAGGGACTCTACAGTGTGCCTGCTCACATGCCCACACAGAGGGACTCTACAGTGTGCCTGCTCATATGCCCACACAGAGGGACTCTACAGTGTGCATGCTCACATGCTCACACAGTGGGCTCTACAGTGTGTATATTCATGTTCTCACCACACAGTGCCAGTAACACTGCCTGAAGCCACCTGGCCCAGATTCAAGACCACTATATGTAGTCAACTGAGGTGTTTATTGTACATATTAAACATAATGCTTTTACTTGTGTTAAAATACTTGATTTTTAAATTTTTTGTTATGAGTCATTGACTTGAATTTCATTTTAACATATCTTTAAATGAATGGGGATTAGAACAGACTCTCTACCTATGGGGCTACAAACCCTTTCAGCTCCTTGGGTACTTTCTCTAGCTCCTTCGTTGGGAATCCTGTGCTTCATCCAATGGATGGCTGTGAGCATCCACATCTGTATTTACCAGTCACTGACAGAGCCTCTCAGGAGACAGCTTTATCAGACTCCTGTCAGCTAGCGCTTGTTGGCATCTGCAATAGTGTCTGGGTTTGATGGTTGTTTATGGGATGGATCCCCAGGTGGGGCCATCTCTGGATTCATTCCTTCAGTCTCTGCTCTGAACTTTGTCTCTGTAACTCCTTCCATGGGTATTTTGTCCTCCCTTCTAAGAAGGATCAAAGTATCCACACTTTGGTCTTCCTTCATCTTGAGTTTCATGTGTTTTGCAAATTGTATCTTGGGTATTCTGAGCTTCTGGGCTAATATCCACAGTACCCCCAGAGCTGCCTGGGACTAAACCACCAATCAAAGAAAACACATAGTGGGACTCGTGGCTATAGCTGCATATGTAGCAGAGGACGGCCTAGTCAGCCATCAGTGGGAGGAGAGGCCCTTGGTCCTGTGAAGGTTCTATGCTCCAGTATAGGATAATGCCAGGACCAGGAAGCTGGAGTGGGTGGGTTGGGGAGCAGGGGGTAGGGGTGGGGAAGGGATAGGGAATTTTCGGAGGGGAAATTAGGAAAGGAGATAGATAACATTTGAAATGTAAATAAAGAAAATATCTAATAAAAAGAAATAATAAGAACGGTAACAGTCTATAAATAAATATTTTAGCTACTATGAAGTTAAAAAAAAAAAAGAATAGACTTTCCAACAATTTCTGAAATGGCTGTAAACATTCCGCCATTTTGTCCCATGTGTCATACAAGAACCTACCCTCAGCATTGACAGTTATAAACTCAAAAATCAGTCACTTCTGAAAAACTTTGAATGTGGTCTATATAGTACATTATCAAAGTCAGCTAAGATACATTTTTTTAAGAATTATTTTATTTTACACGTGTGTGTGCAGGTGCCACAGAGGCTGGAAGAGGGCATCTGATCCCCTGTAACTGGAGTTAACCGGTCAGGAGCTGTCCAACATGGGTGCTGGGAGTGGAACCTAGGTCTTCTGCAAGAACCACAGACGTTCTTAGCCACTGGGTCATCTCCAGCCCCAAAGACAGTGTTCTTTATGTAAAAATAAACAAGAATCCCATGTCATTAGTAGATAGTATTGTACTCATTTTTAATAGGTGATAAAAATTGAGCCAGTAAGATGATAAAGACCACTAGCCATACCAGCCCGATGACCTGAGATCAACATATGGAACTGATGTAAAAGTAGAAGGGAAGAACTGGCCCCATAAAATTGACCTCTGACCTTGACACGTGCATTATGAAATGCCACACACTTATCATGCACACACACAATAATAAAAATCAAACAAGATTTTATACATCTATTAAACCATTGGATTAATTTATCTGTAATACATTATCAGTAAAAATTTTATCTGCATGCCTATTTTATGTACCTATTACATGGTGGCTCATAAAGACTTCTCAGGCAAAGGGCTAGAGAAATGGATCAGTGGTTAAAACTATGCACTGCTCTTCCACAGGACCAGAGTTTGGTTCCTGGTGCCCACATCAGGCGGGTCTCAACCACCCATCATTCCAACCCCAGGGGATCACTCTCTGGCTCCGTGGACAGCTGCACATATACCCACAACATGATTAAAGATAATTTTTAAAAAGCTTGGAGACAGAGAGAGATGGAGTGGGAGTCAGCGCACTAGCTGCTCTTACATAGAACCTGGGTGAGGTTCCCAGAACCCACAATGCAGCCCAAACCATTCTGTGACTCCAGTTTCAGGGGATCCAACACTTCCTTAGGCATCCAGGAATGCACAGGGGCACAAGCATTAAACAGGCAGAACACCCATACACTAAATAAAATGATTTTTTTTTTAATTCTCAAGCACAGAGGGTCACTAATAGAAAAAAAAATTTAAGAAGCTCTTTTTTTTAAAATGACCTAATTTAATGCTGGCATGGTAGCACTTGGGAGGCAGAGGCAGGCACATCTTTGAGTTCAAAGTTAGCCTGGTCTAAAGAGCAAGTTCCAGGACAGCCAGGGCTACACAGAGATCTGACTATATGATGTCACCTGCAACTTCTAACATTATCTATGCATATATCTACATCTAGTAATTATATAGTATAATTATTATAAGGAATCAAAGTCAGGATGGTACAGCACATTTTGTGGCACACCTGCATATTTAACATAGTTCTGTGTGGTAGGTGTGTTCAGTGTGCCATTGCTGTGTGGTTTGTGTACAATGCACCATTGCTGTGTGGTTGGTGTGTACAATGTGCCATTGCTATGTGGTTTGTGTACAACACACCACCACTACTGTGTGACTGTACCACACACCATAGCTTTGGCTCACGTACAACTTAGAAAAGCTTTCATTATTTTAAGACATCCCACTGATGGCCACTCCCATTGGCACAGAGAGTAGCTCACTCTCATAAGGAACAGCTAAGGGCTATGATTTCTAATTTTCAAATAAAATCATTGCTGTGTTTAGACATCAAAACACATTAACAGTTATAACTTGTAATGGGGTCTTTCTAAAAGAAACCATATGTCTCTGATGCCTGAAACACAAAATAAATGAAGTGTTTTGGACTGTTATTTGAAATAAATATATTTGCCAAAACTAAAACACAAAAGATAATTTTATCAATAGTTGAAAATACAGTGATATGGAGAATTTAAAATGTCCACATCTCCATGGTTAAATGCAAAGATTAGAAATGACTTCACTGCCTACTAGGATCTGCAGTGATCTGGTGAGAAACAAGTCATGAATGAGCTGCTCTGGCCTAAGTCAGCTGCTGCATCATGTCAGGGAGATGTGGCTCAGGGTGAGACCCGACAGGCATGCAAAACCCGGTTTAATTCCCAGTGGTAGAGAAATGGAAATGCCGCATAAGAGGCCACTGTATAGTTCCCACAGACTATACAGAAGACCGGAGTGTTGGCCATTTCCCTAAGATGCTGAGCAAGCGCCAACCTGATCGAGTCACCAGTAAGTTCCCACTGCTGTTCCCTACATGAGCACACCAATACAGTTTCCTCCTTCTTTTAAGTGCTGTGTTGGAGGGGTTGTGGCAGACATGGCTGCCTCCTAACACGTTAGAAGATTTGAAAAGTAGAGGTTTTAAATGGTATCTCTTACACCACTGATATAGAGATGTGTTCTCATTCTATTATGTGATTAAAATGTTTAAAATAAGTCTAAAAGTCTTATTTTAAAAGTGAGGAAAAGGGCTGGCGAGATGGCTCAGTGGGTAAGAGCACCCAACTGCTCTTCCGAAGGTCCAGAGTTCAAATCCCAGCAACCACATGGTGGCTCACAACCATCCGTACTGAGATCTGACTCCCTCTTCTGGTGCATCTGAAGACAGCTACAGTGTACTTACATATAATAAATAAATAAATAAATCTTTTTAAAAAAGTGAGGAAAAGAAGTAAGAAAATAATTCTGACAGTTGACAAAAGGAACAACGTGTTATTTCCATGTTAGATGTTTAAAAGCTACAGTGTCTAATCAATAGGATAGAGAGGCTGGGTTAGAGTTAGAGGGAGACAGAATTAGGGTTAGGATTAGGGTTAAGGTTAGACAGGGATAGGGTTAGGGTTAGAGTTAGGGTTCTACAGGGATAGGGTTGGGGTTGGGGCATAATCCGACACATCACTAGGCAAACAGACTGGGTGTTGTAGTACACAGAAATGTCACTGATAAAGTGAAGGACTGACCCATTTATAAGTCATGCTGTTTAGCTCCCTGAGAGGAAAACTTAAAGTCTTACTTATTCCTATATATAATAGTAAAATATACAATTACCATTTATACATAAGAACTAGACACATTATAGTGTGTAGATAATATTTTCTCTAACAGTGTATTGCCATAAGTATCCCCATTTTACAGATATGAAAGCTAAGGTTGAGTGGTTTAATCAAGTACATGAAACTAGGAAGCCCAGGAGCCAGTAATCCAATGGGTCATCTTCATTCTTAACCACCGTCCTTAAGCATGCCAACTCTCAAAGTACAAAGTGACAGAAGAAAATAATACATTTTGACCTCTGGAAGAAGAACCTTCTCAGAGGCTGGAGAGAAGGCTTCAAGGTTAAGAGTACACATTGCTCTTGAAAAGAACTGGGTTCAGTTCCCAGAACCCATATGGTGGCCCGCAACCACCTTTAGCTCCAGCTGCAGGAGATCTGATGTTCTTCTCTTCTGGCACTTGCATGTATGTGGTGAACATAAACTCACGTGTCATACACATGGGTATAAAAGATATGTAACTCTTTAAGAAGAAACCTCTTAATTTAAAAAATAATAATAAACCTAGCATAACTATCCTCTGAGACGCTCCACTCAGCAGCCAATGGAAACAAATGCAAAGACCCACAGCTAAACATTAGACCAAGCTTGCAAAGTCTTGTGGAAGAGTCAGAGGAAGGATTGAGGGACCCAAAGAGGACAGGGACCCCACAGGAAGAACAGCAGAGTCAATTAACCTGGACCCTTGGGGCTCCCAGAGACTGAACCACCAACCAAAGAGCAATCATGGGCTGGACCTGGGTCCCCCCCACCCCTGCAGATGTGCAGCTCAGTCTTCAAAGAGGGGGAAGGGGGCTGTGCCTAAATCTGTTGCCCGCCTATGGATCCTGCTCCCCTAACTGTGCTGTCTTGCCTGGCCTCAGTGGGAGAGGTTTAGTCCAGTCCTGCAGTGACTTGATGTGCCAGAGGGGGTGATACCTATGGGGAGGAGCTTGAGAAGGGGAGTGAAGAAAAGGGAGAGGGTCTGTGTGAAGGGCACTGGGAGGAGAGGGGGATATTGGGATGTAAAGTGAGTAAATACAGTTTTAAAAAGAAGACAAAAATAATAAACATTCTGAATGTAATCACAAGCATATTTTAAGAGGTAAATATTTAAAATTCAGACCAAACATTCATAACATTTTTTAAATGAATAAGGCAACATCTTAGTTACTCAAAGCCCACTGCCAGCAACCCACCTCTGCCATCAAAGACTTACCTCCCAATCCTTCCCAAACAGTTCCACTGGGGACTAAGCAGTGCAAACATGAACATATGGGGTCACTCTCAGCCAAACCACCACAGACACTAAGGCAACAGGCTTCCCAGCTGAGGGGAAACCTGCCCCACTCCAGACCCAGCCAAGGCTGTGCCTCCTGGGTGGTTTCCAAATCTCAGAAGCCTTCTTCCTGAGCTTCTGACCCCCCACAGCAGGGAAGGGGGTGGCTTCGTTCACCAACTCCTCTCTCTGGTGCGGGGTACCCTCCCCAGAGCCCCTCCTCTCCTCATCCCATTCATGAATCACATGACTCATGTTAGCTTTGAGTCAAGACCCAAATAAAATGCCATTCTTCATTTATAAGAGAGAATAATAATAAAAATAATAATGCCCAAAATGGTTTCATTCAGATGTGGTTTGACTTTTAAATCAAGGAGATGAGCCATTTTAAAACGTCATTCTGCTAGAATGGCCTTCATCCAGGAGAGGCCTCCTTGGGAAAGCACTCCCAGTCCTTTGTTGGTGGCCTTTACCGTTGTCCTTTGATGCTGGCTTTGAGCTTGAGGATCCATACGGGGACAGATGTGACATTTATATTTCAGGTTTTCATACTGGAGAATGAACCATGTCCACACACAATTCCTTTAATATTTTTTAAAGGTCATTTTATTTTTAAGTGTGTGTCTCTGTGTGTACATGTGTGTGCATGTGTGTGCATGTGTGTGTGTGTGTGTGTGTGTGTGTGTGTGTGTGTGTTGTACATGTCAGTGCTGGTGCCTAAGGAGGCCAGAAGCATTGCATCCCTTGGAGCTGGAGTTGCTGGCAGTTGGGAGACAACTGACATAGGCACTGGGACCTGAACTTGTGTTTCCTTACCTCCTGAACCAGTGTTCTAATCCTTATAATTAATCACTGCACATAGAATATCATTAGCTTTGAGCCCTCACATGATCTCACTATATTCCACTGGAGGGAGGAACCACTTTTTTTTTTTAATGAGACAGCAGTAAGATGGGGGAGTCTGGAGTCCTTTAAGAATAATTTTTAGTTTTTAAAACCATATTTTTCTTGTCTGAACCAGATACCGCCCAGGAAGAGTTACCATGGTATTTTAATGATATTTTTAAAATATGATAATCATCTTTGGTTTTGGAGCTGTCCTGAGAGAAAGCATATGTCTAAGCACTTTTGAATTTCTTCTCTAATTACTTACTGAAATACAGAATGCAATAAAACCAAAGAAAAGTCCCAGCTTCCTCGATCGCCATGGTGCAGAGACAGATAAACAAGCTGGTCAGAGTCACTGTCTCCACCTGGTTGATGAGCCTCCTTTGCTTAACTGTGGACTTGCCTCAGTTTAACCCTTTTACTAATTACTCCTCAATTTTAACTATAATTTATTTACCTTAAATATATGTTCATTCTTACTCTTATGAGAAAGTTTTCAGAAATAGAGAAAGAAATTTAAAAACAAGTTTTGGCTTCTGCCCAGCTTTATCAGTAAACTTTATAATGCTAAAGTTAAGTATACTTTTATAAGGGACGAACTTTTCCCAGAAAAACTATGAATAATCAACTGTTACCAGCCATAAAATGTTTTTTTTTCTTGCAGCTGTGATGAGTTTCAAATGTTACTTTTACTTTATTTGGGGGGAGAACAGAAGAAGAAAGGCGATTCAATGCTGCTCTTTGTGAAGTTAATAGTCTTGTTTAAAGTACGAGACGATGACAGGGTCACGCTATAAACAAGCCCGGGTACAGATCCAACTTGTAGTTAGATGTCTGGGGAAGGAGCCTATAAAAAGATAAAACTCTCTTAACGACTCTTCCAGAGCAGTGTATAATTAGATACCTGGAAACGCTGCAAAGGTCCATTAGGAAGGCAGCTTTTCTTTGTATGCCTCAAGCTTCAGACATGATGCCAGTGCCTCCCGTTGTTGATTGGTACCCTCCCTGACAATCTCAGAGCCGGATCCTAGGTCCAGCAGTGTAAGGTGGTTTTCTGAGGCGCGCCTCTTTAGACTTGGATGTGTTCTGCTTGTGGTTTCCCACTGATGAATAAATAAGAGGGAAGGCACAGAAGTGGTTGAGCCGAAGAGACGGGAAATGGACAGTGTCACACTCTGGCTGGGGCAATTCAGGATCTTGTTTTGAGTTTGTCCCCTGCAGCGTGCACTTAAATCATCCTTTATCTTACTCTGCTGTCAGGATCAGGCAACTGGTTAGTTTGGCTAACCCCACTTCTCTTTGATAACCAGATACCCTCAAACTCAGTCGTTTAAAATAACCATTTTATCAGAACTCACTATGTTACGGGTCGGGAATTTGGCCATTTCTGTGCCCTGTCACTGCAGCTGGGTTCTCTAGTAGCTTGCAGCTGGCACTAAGCTTGTCTCAAGTCCCCAACTCACTGGTCCAGCCTCTTGTCAGGGTCATCTGGAAGTCTCTGGGCCTCTCAGCCTGGCAGGACTGTGGTGCCAATCTATCAGAGGCCAGGCCTGGAACAGGAGAGCCACCGTCAGAACCAGCCACACAAGTGCTCACATTAGCATCTCCTGGCCACCCAACTCATGTGCTTTCTTGTGAGAAGTCTCTCTGTCAGGATTTTCCCTCCAACCCCTCTGTGTGTCCATGGTGTCAAGATATAAATCAGAACTAACCATCACAAATGACCAGTTGCTCTTAATTAAAGACAGCAGAGGTGTGCCTCTTTACCTTCTTGGAGTAGCAAAATTGAAGAAAAGCCAATGGGTTACGCTGTGAACAAGCATCTGTCAACACTAGATATTATATACTGCATTTTATATCGCATGACCCAGCATGCTGAAACACAACTGCCATGTAACTAACTGGCCAGGAGACTGAGGCAGGAGGATCACAGAAGTTAGAGGCTAGAGTAAATTCCAGGCCAGGCTGGGCTGCACAGTGAGACTGTGTCTGTAGAATGGGTGTGTTTTGGCTACCTCTCATTGCCTTGATTTAACAATACTACTGCTAATAATTCATCCAGGAAAGTTGCTAACAATAAGAAAAAAATCTCTGTGTACAAATGTGTTCATCACTCCTGTGAGATGCTAAACATGACTCATGAAAAAAGACTGATGGAAATGGGATCAATACCATGACATCGTGTGCAGCCATTAAACTACAAATGCCATTTCTGTGGGAGAGCCTTCCCATGTAAACAGAGCAAAAATACAGTTATAACTGATTTGAGTAAATAATACATTCAAACTAGGTTTGCACACCCTTAATCTAAACTCTCAGGAGGCAGAGGCAGATAATCTATGAGTTCAAGGCCAGCTAGGTCTACAGAGTGAGCTCAAGGACAGCCAGAGCTACACAAAGAAACCTTGTCTTAAACAACAACAATAACTAATAATAATAATAATAATAATAATAATGGGCAAAAAGTTTTAAAAGTAAAAATATTTTGTTGAAGTGACATTTTTTTAATTTAACTTTTATTTTATAATGTTTTTAAGTTCATTCAGCCATAATGTTTATATAATATAACAATGGCTGTCTCTAGCCTTACCTTCAAAATTCCACACACAGATTGGACAAAGTAATGCATGTCTTTAATTCCAGCACTCAGGAGGCAGAGGTAGGCAAATCTCTGTGAGTTTGACACCATCCTGGTCTATATAGAAAGTTCCAAGACAGCCAGGACTACATATTAAGACCCTGTCTCAAAAAATAAAGTAGTAATAGCAATACTAATAATAACAATAACAATAATTCAGCATACATACAGGAAGTGCCTCTAGCCTTGAAGACATTTAAAAATCTACTTATTGGCTTGCACTCTAGCAAATGACCTCACATAAGTAAAAGACAGTTTCTCCTTTTACTCTGCTATCACATGTCAGGGTGAGAAAGCTGCAAGACCCCACTGTGAGTCAGCAGACCTAACTCCTAGCCCAGGCTCCCCCATTCACTGGACACCGGTGTGGGGTGTGATAATGCCTAGCCCTTTCTAGTGCACGGGATTCCCATATTGAATACAAGAGCAAAAGTGAACAGCCAAGAGGTCCCTCCTTGTTTAACAATTATTTGATTCTGTGCTTCTGGAGGGGTAGCTTTGGTGTATGCGCCCTAATGCAGGGCGATTCTTTGCTTCAAGGGGTGGGGGTTGTTAGCTTTGGTGTGTGTGCCCTAATGCAGGGCTAGCTTGCGAAGCAGGGAAATGCTCACAGTGTAAATTCCTTTGTTCAATAAAGTGAAACTATGCATGGTAAGGCAAGAGAAGGGGAAGCAGCCCTTGCTTCAGGAGGCCGTGCTCTGATACCTACTCTTCCGTGGATGGAAGTACTCATTGTGCCTGACTGAATGTCGGTGATTTTCTCAATGGAAGGCTTGGCACAGACAACCAACAAAAACATAAAGAAAAAACTTGGCTGGTCCCTGGTGCTGGTTTAAGTATGCTTGGCCCATGGGAAGTGGCAACCTAACAGTTGCCTTATTGGAGGAAGTGTATCACTGTGGAGGTGGGACTTTGAGGTCTCATATATATGCTCACGTCTGGCCAGTGTGACAGTTCCCTTCTGCTGCCTTTGAATCAAAATGTAGAACTCTGGTTCCTCCGGCACCACGTCTGCCTGCATTCTGCCATGTTTCCCAACATCATGATAGAGACCAAACCTCTGATACTTAAGCCATCCCAATTAAATGATTTCATTTATAAGAATTGCCTTGACCATGGTGTCTCTGCACCACATTAAAACCCTAAGACAGACCCATAGTGATGAATACTACAAAGAAAAAAATAAATGTAAATGGAACAGAATATTCAAGAAGACGACTCACAGATTCTCATAGGTGCCATAAAAAGTCAGCTGAGCTGGGGATGGTGGTGCATTATCTGTCATCCTGGCACCCAGAAGAATGAGGTAAGGATTCACAAATCCAAGGCCAGCTTTGCCTGTGTGTTTGTTCCAGGTCAGCCTTGGAGGCACAATGAAACCTCAATTTAAATTTTAAGAAATGTTTTTAAGATACAAGTGAGTAAAGACCTGAGAACAAGTAAAAGAAGAAAGCAAGCCGGGGTGAGGTCCCCGGTGGGTGTCTGGAAGGTAGGCAGTCATAGCAAGGTTGCAGCAGAGGATGCCCAATCTAGTAGGCTTGTTCCCATTGCTGAGCCAAGGAAGGCTGTTTCAAGGCAAGGTGGGCACGGGCAGCAGTTAGAAAACTGTCAGCATAACGTAGGCAGTATGAGGATGGGTGAGAGGGGGGATGTGAGCACCCTGAGGGGGGAGCACCCTGGGGGATGAACACCCTTGGGAGTGTTTTATTGAGGGTTTGGAGGCTTTGGTGTTTTGTTTTGGGACAAAGTCTCTCTATGTAGTACCGGCTGTCCTGAAACTTGATTTGTAGACCAGACTGGCCTCAAACTCACAAAGATGCTCCTGCCTCTGCCTCCTGAGTGCTGGCATTAAAGGTGTGCACCACCATGCAATAAGTGGGCCCCTTTGAAGGAAGATGTTAGAAGGTTTGCAAGAGGACTGAGAATGTGGTGGAAGGGGAGCGAAGCTAAGCCTTGAGGTTGAGATGGCAAGAAGAGGTTCAGGGCCGCTTTGAGCTCTTTTGATGTTCCTCGAATGCCCAGTGGGACTCTTAAGTTGGCAACTACCTATTCAAGTCCAAAGTTTGAGGTGGGTTCCAAACTAGAACAATAAATTTGAGCATTATCAACACATAAGTAGTTTAAATGGTACTAACTCCATAGGTTGGAGGAGATCACCGAGACAGAGTCCCAAGGACTGGTGCCTGTAGAAATCCAGTTCTAAGCATTGGGGACAGAATGGGTCTAGCTAAGGAGATGAGGAGTGACCAGGAGAATATGGGGGCAGCCACAGGATGGAACATTTCAAGAGGAAAGATGAGTTGGTGGTGATATGACTACTGAAGATATCTTTCAGACACATACACACACACACATCACTTAAAATAAAGGCTGCTCACTAGTAAGAAAAGCGTGTGGGTGGGTGTGCACGCATATGTTAGAAAATAAACTTCCAAGAAAAAAAAAAAAAAACTCAACATTGCAACATTTAGGGTTTCATAGTTTCCACAACTTCCCCGTGCCTGTCCATCATCACAGGGAATCGTTTATTATTGTTCCCGTAGTCATTTCCGCATAACAGCTCACAAAAATGTTAGCAAGATCAATGTGACTGCAAGCAGAAAATATTCTGATTCTTCATGAGATGAGTCAATAAAAGACTGGACTGGTTATGAGCCATTTAGTGAACTACCTGCTAAAAACCACTTCTATGTACAAAAGAAATCTTTACCAGTGTGTGTGTGTGTGTGTGTGTGTGTGTGTGTGTGTGTGTGTGTGTGTGCATGCCAGTCGGATTTACTCGTGATGGCAAATGAAATAAAGCTGATTTATAAACATACTCATCTTGTTATCTTCTTAAACCATCTGCTTCCCCAGGCACCTGCTAAGACACCTGGCTTCTTTGCTCTTGTGAGCAAAGGTGTTTTGTTTAAATCACCTAACTGAGGTTAGGGAAGTGGAGAAGAGGCAGATGCATCTTGGCTGGACGTCCTCAAACACAGACATCTGGTCTCCACTCTGGCTTTTATTGAACATTGGATGGCTAGATCAATAAGCCACAAAGAAGAGAAAATAGAACTGGAAATCAAAATAAGCACCAATCTTTATCTTACTGTAAAAACCATGAATTTTAGGTTAGAGTTTATGCCTATGAAAGGATTTTCATGATCTGCTGAAAGAGCTCTATTTTATTTCATTCTGAGCAAACCTGGGTTTTTCCCAGACATTCTTATGCATGCAAATCTTACTTATCCTAAAAACATTTTGCAAACCAGTTCTCCAGCAAATTGCAATGCCCGTACATCATGTGGTATCATCATACTATACAATATATGTGCTATAGACGTTTATAGGGTCTAATCTATAAGCAAATCTGGTAAAGAACGAGGCATTGCCATTCTTAGGAGCTGCATTCACAGACACGTGCTGTGTGAAGACGCTGAAATGGAGAGCTAATTATAAACAACAAAGAGTTCACTTTGGTGAATAGGAGGAACTTGTACACAGTCTTGGCTTATTAATTAATCTTCGACAGTCAAATGCACATCCTGCAACCTCAAGCGCACCTGTATCCAATGCTTTGGTCTGGTTACAGGTCTGTCTGGCACGACTCAATGAAAGCTATAAAAAGAAAATGCTTTCTTCCCATTGCAACAGGAAGAAACATTTCAAAAATTAAGCCACAAAAACACATGCCATTAAAAAATAAAAAAGACCATGGCATGTCCCAGATCTTCTTTTCATAGTAAGTCTGAAAGCAGCGTCCAACCAGCATATCAAATCAAAGCCATGGACTTTCTTCAGATATTTACACGTGACTGCTAGCATAAAAATATTAACTAGCCAGGCACAGCAGTACACAGTTGCAACCCCAGCACTTGGGAAGCAGAGCAAGAAGATCAGGTGCCCGAGGCCATCCAAGGAAACAGTGTGAGTCTAGGCTATCCTGGGCTACAGGAGACACTGCTGTAATTCATACTCATACCAAAAATATTGAAGTGAAAACTAAAGCATGGTTTCTTAATGCCAGAGGGTTGTTTATATTCTATTTATTATTCATTTATACTTGTATCCTACCATCCATGTGAACTATTCCTTTCTGTTGGATTGTTGAGCTGAAGGTTAGGAAGAAAGATATTTGTAACTCATATTCTCTGGCACAGGTCTATAATGGGAGATAGTTAACCCTTTGATACCAAATGCTGTGTGTTGGACCTGCTGCCTGATAAAGCCAGTCTGATGGTAAAGGAAGGGAAAAAACAATGAAATATGTGTGATCATGAATCACTCAAGGATCAACTACTTCATTGGTAATGTTTCAAGTTTTGTTAATAAAGAGAAGCCAGAACCAGGCAGTGGTGGCACATACTTTTAATACCTTTAATCCCAGCACTCACGAAGCAGAGGCAGGTGGATCTCTGAATTTGAGGACAGCCTGGTCTACAGAGTGAATTTCAGGACAGCCAAGGCTACATAAAGAGATAATGTCCCCACAAATCAAGTATATACAGATATAGATATAGGTAGATGATGGATGGATACACACACACACACACACACACACACTACTATGAATGCCCTAGCAGCCCTCACTACCCTGCCTGTCTCCTCCCCCCACCTTAAAGCACATAGGCACACGGCTCCTGGTGCCACTTTCAAAATCTAAAATAAGATTTTCTCTTTATTTTGCCATTATTTATCTACTTACTGGCTTACTGACAATTTCATACACAATGCATTGTAAAAATATTCACACACCCCCCCCCATTACCCTCTCTTGTCCCCTCTCCCTGGACTCCTTCTCCCTGACCAGTTCTGTCCCTCAGTTCAATAAATGTTGCTTATGATCTTGGGCAGATGGTTGGCAGATGGACAATACACCAGTGGCCACACTACTGAAGAAAATGACACTGCCTCCCTCTGTCACCACTAATTGCTGATGATAGCTACTCAGGAAGGGCTGGAGCCTCATGGGTACCACCCATGGACTGGTAAAGGGCCCAATCCTGCAAAGGCCTTAAATAGGACTCCATAGCTGCTCCATGTCCATGGTTGCCACATGCACGTCATATCTGGATGACAGGATTTTGTAGCCCTCATAAAGTTTAGTTCTTTATAGATTTTAGACTCAGGCCTGGCAGGCTGTTTCCAAATGGAAAGCTGGTTTGCTTTGTTTCGTTTTATTTTCCATCAAGGCTTGCTGAAAACTCCTCAAAAGCCAATGGTTGTACTTCTGTTCAGGGAGGGCACTTTCCCGTCAAAATTAGCTCAAAATATACTAACAACATGATTTACACCCCCCACTTCTTTTCTCTTCCTCCCTCTCCCTTCCCTCCCCAACTCCCATTCAGGTACAGAGCAGTGGCTTCCTGGAGCCGAGTTCAAGGAATCGGGATCCCCTTGATTACCGCCATTGAAATCGTCTCCATCTGGATCCTTTCCTTCATCTTGGCCATCCCGGAAGCAATCGGCTTCGTCATGGTACCCTTCGAATACAAGGGCGAGCTGCATAGGACCTGCATGCTCAACGCCACGTCCAAGTTCATGGAGGTATTGGTCATGTGCCAATTCACTAACCATATCAAGTTCAACATTTCAATTTAAAAATGTTCTAAAGCTTAAAATGAGTTAGTTGGGAGGGAAGGTACTGTGCACGCCACTCTCTTGAGGCCTGCTGCTGTCTCCACAAGGCTTCTGTGCCGACAGCCTGAAAGGCGACCCTGACCTGCATGTAGCTTCTTGACTAGAGCTTCTCTGTTATTTCCCCCTTACCTTATTGCACAACTACAGACAAAATTGGTTTTCTGTATCAACGAATTACAAGGCAACTTACTAAGAGAGACTACCTCTATATGTGCAAAATGTAATTTGGCTTTATGGTTAAGACACACAAGACATCTGACAGACACATAGATGTTACTTGAGGAAGTACAGCTGGCTCAGCTATATTTCTGAACACAAATCTTATTTGCCCTAAGAATATTGCACAAAACATTTCTCTAGCAAAATGAGCAAAATGTATGCCCTGTGAGGAGTCATACATGAAACTATAGGTTCTGACCTAGAAGCAAATTTGATAAAGAATTAGACATCGAGATTCCTAAGACCTGGGCTTTGCTCACTGCACATATGCAGCAATGTTTATGGGGCTGATAGGAATCAAAGGCTGGCATCTAGGAGCACATCAGCACTGTGAATCCCTGAACACTAAACAAACAAACAAACAAATAGAACTCTGGCAAACTGGCAACCTCAAAATCAAAGTTGTTTTCTCACTGCCTTTGAAGTAGGTCAGGTTCCACAATGAAAAACAAGACAGAAGGATGACCTAGCCAATGCTTAGGGGATGCAATCGGAAGGGGCAGAGACGCATTCTAGACTTTCAGAGCAAAGCATTAGAGGAGAAATGGTCCTATACCAAGGAACTTGCTGATCCCCGGAAATAGACAGAATCAAACAGGTGGTGTCGTGAAACCTGCAGTTCCTGTGTAAGGGTCTGAGGAGAGGGAGGCCAGGTGCTGGCCACAGGTGGCAATCAAGGGTATGAGTCAAACTGGTGAGATTGCAGGGTTCAGTCCAAGTCTAGAATACACTTTTTTTTAAACGTAATTTTCTATCTTCTTTAATGCTCCACCCTTCATCTTTGCTCTCCTTTAGTCTGTCCCAAGGCCCTTTCCAAATCCCTAGGCTGATGACATCAGTTCAGAATTGAAACTGTGTAACCAACTTTCTCAGTAGGCCTTTCTCATAGAGGAGGAGGAGGGGTGCTCCATCCTGCCCTGTCCTGGGTCACCTTCCAGAGCAACCTCCCAGGCAACGGCTGGTGGGTCGCATCCACTCAGCCTGCAGTTCTGTGGGAAGAGGCTGCAAACACTGGGTGGGTGAGGGAGGAGAGGGGAGGGAGAGCCTCAAAGGATGCTTGTACTGTACTTTCAAACAAGGACAGAAACCAGGTGCTTTTTATGGTCACGTCGGAGAGCCTTCTGCAGTGGAGTGGCCCAGGAAAGATCTGTTAACAAATAGGATGAAACGAATTCCTTTGGGAGTTTGCACGTAATCCAGGAAAATGTGTGTGTTTTCACTAAAGTCCCCTGAAATGTATCATCTCCTCTGACTTTAAATAGAGATAATAATCCACTATATTGTTTAAGGATATCATGGCTTTTTTAGAGGATATCATGGCTTTTTTAGAGGGAAAAACATATGTGGACAATCCTAAAACATCTTGGTAGGTTTTTTTTTTGAGCCATTATACTATTTAGTTAGAACTACATAATATATAATTCATTGGTGAATACATATCTTTTATCAGAATTTTATTTTCAGTATTTTGCTAGCTCCATTTTAGTGTAATTGGTTTCTAGTATGGCCACATATATTTAAATTTGTGCTTATTAAAATATAATGTTGAAGTCTAGAAAGTTAGTTCAGTTGATAAAGTGATGAAGCAATAACGTTCAGTCCCCAGAATCCATGTAAGAAGCTGGTCACAGTAGCGCCGGCTTGTAAAAACCAGTGCTGGGAAGGACAAGGACTGACGAAGCCACAGGCTTGAACTGGATGGCCTAGCCAAATTAGCCAGCCTTAGGTCCCCATGTGAGACCCTGTCTCAAAAAACAAGGTAAATGACTCCTGAAGAATGATACCTAAGGCTGTTCTGTCCTACACACATGCACATATGAACACATGCATGCACACACATGTGCACACAAATACATGAGCATGCATGAACACACACACAGGAACACATACATACACATACATGCACATGAAAACATGAACATGCATAAACACACAAAGTATTGTTCTCAGAAGGAATTCTACCTCCCACCAGATTTCCAAGGGTGTCTGTGCGACGTAAGGAACCTTGTCTGGACTTCTTATAGAACCATTTTCTGTATGGAAAGGGCTGCTTTCCATACAGAAGCTGTAGTGTTCAAGGAACATGGTGGGCATGTCTGTGGGAACTGATCAAACTACCACAAGAAGGCATGTTATCCTCAATAAATAATCTGGAGAAAGAACATAAGGAAGTAAAAGGCATGTCTTCCCAAGTCTGAGGTGAATTCATTAGAATAAACTTGGATTTTAATCCTCCATTAAAAAGACAGGAAGCTGGATATTCTGGATTTGTATAAATTCTTGCCGAGAGAGAGAGAGAGAGAGAGAGAGAGAGAGAGAGAGAGAGAGAGAGAGAGAGAGAGAGAGAGAAGAGAAAGAGAGAGAAGTCAGCCTTTAGCTAGAATGCCTCCCTTTAGTATTTCCAGGTGGCAAGTATTAAGAAAGAGAGAGAGGAGTTATTGATGGCTGAGCCGGCTGACTCTGGGGTCACATAGCAGACATACCAGGCAAAGGGCTGACTTCCACTAACTGCAGCTACACAGATAAGCCATTCATTGATAGCCTTCACTGTTCCTAAATGGGACCCTCATGGTAAGTTCACTTTAAGATCAGCCGATCTTATCAAAATGTTGAGGTTCATCAATAAACGAGGATGGAAGTGTCTCCAGTCCCTTCGTATGAACTTTTAAGAGGAGGCGCTTTGTACTGATCCATTGTGTAGTAGAAATCAGCACTGGCTTCTTAGAAAGATCCTTGTAGGGATAACTAGACTGTTTTAATATGCATTTTTTATGTGTTACCGCTCAGCAGCATGTGTGAAGCACCTAGGTATGATCCAGTGATCATGTGATAAAATGGGATCCAGTGATTAAAAAAAAAATTCTGAGCACAGCTGCAGGGCCTTCAGTGCTGTCAAAGCAGGATGGGGTGGGGGGCGCAGGGGATGGATATATAAACTATATCCACAAGCACAGAGACTTTGAGGTGAGCAGGGTGCCTCTCAGATTTCATTCCAATGTCCTGTCTTCCCTCTTCCTCCCTGGACAGTTTTACCAAGATGTGAAGGACTGGTGGCTCTTTGGGTTCTACTTCTGCATGCCCTTGGTGTGCACAGCAATCTTCTACACCCTCATGACCTGTGAGATGCTCAACAGGAGGAATGGCAGCTTGCGGATCGCCCTTAGTGAGCACCTCAAACAGGTAAATACAATTCACAAGAAGGTGGCTGAGGCCTTTGGAAATCAGCATACCATGGAGGCATTGATCATCCATTAGCACAATTCACTAACGAGACACACTTGCATACTCCAGTATGCCGTGCAGTAATATGTTGTGCAGATGTGTATTCTAGGAGCAATAGGCTAGGCCATACAGCCTACCGTGAGATAGATAGTACCATCCAATTCTATGATGTTTGCTCAGTGTTGAAATTTCCAAACTACACATTTCTCAGAACCTCTCTGTCATTGAACTGCACATGACCATGTTGTATGTAACAGATTTACCCTGATTTTCTAAAAATAAAAATGTTCTCTTGGAGCTGTTTCTTTATATAGCCTTAGGAATTCCTTTGGGGAAGTGGGCTCCTGCCTGTGAACCAGATGGCCCGGGGAGGCTGGGCTTAAAGATAGTTAACTCTTGCTTATTTTGCCAAGCGTGAATTGAGCATGTGTGTGTGGATGAATTGAAATGGGCCTAGGATTGGGCCAGAGCAGAAAAATGCATGTGGCCATCTTCCTTTGTGGGATCTGAAGTCTAGTCATAGAATAAAATACAAATACAATCAATTAGACAATAAAGTGGGGCAATGCAGCACACAGCCATACAGCACACAGCCATACAGCACACAGCCATACAGCACACAGCCATACAGCACACAGCCATACAGCACACAGCCATACAGCACACAGCCATACAGCACACAGTCATACAGCACACAGCCAGGGCACACAGCCATACAGCACACAGCCAGGGCACACAGATGGGGCACTCAACTGGGGGACACATGAAATGGGACTGTGGAGAAACTGTCTGGGTGGGAAGGAGGCTGTGTGTTATTTGGTGGGAAAGCAGAGGATACAGTCTGCTTCAGTCGGAGGGGAAAAAGCCCCAGGAGAACATGGAATGGACACCAGGCACTCCGGAGAAAGAAAACAGACTTCAATTTGTTCCTAGGAGCATCTCAAATAAGACTTGTGGTAGGAAATTTAACTGAAAACAGCAACATGGGGTGAAAATCTTGGAGGCCCAAAATTCTAGGAAGAATTTGAACATGCCAGTGGGAGCAAATGTATCTTTTAGGAGGAATTTGAACATGCCTGTGGGAGCAAATGTCTCTTTTAGGCAGCAGCTAGAACAGTTGTGGGTACTTCAGGCCTTTAGAAGGCAAAGCAGTTCCCAGTCATGTGACTGGACAGATTACCTCACATCTCTAAGCTTCCAATTTCTCCTAAGCGCATAGTAATATATTTGTAGGTTGCCAATGGCATATAGGGTTCCTAACAGTGTCCAGTTCCTAGAAGACAGTCAACAAACAACTAATTTATGTTGGTTGATAAAGTAACAGTAAGAGCAATGGGAAAGTGTGTACAAATATTCACTCACACCCCCAGGCAGCATGAGCGGTCCATGGAGTTCCTACAGCCTGCCTGTGTAATTATCACACACAGGCACACATTAGCACGGTCCAACTGCTGTGCGACTTCCTCAGCCCCTTGTCTGCAAATTGGCCATAATAAGACATGAATCAGTGCCATTATAAGACTCTGAGGAAGTGCTGTGCGTATGTGTGCCCTATAAGTTCTAATGTGTTACAAATGGTAGCAATTACCTCTGACTGACAGTAGTGTTTGCTGTGAGAAGCCTTAGCCTGGCTTTGTTCAGGCATGAATGATGCAGAGTCTTCAGGTGTAAAATTAACCCTTGAAGACCAGGTGCAGGTCAATCTCTGAGTTTGGGTCCAGCCTGGTCTACATAGTGAGCCCCAGGCCAGCCAAAGATAAATAGTGAAACCTTGTCTAAAAAAAAAAACAGCTTTACAAAGTCCTCAGTCTCACAAATTGGAACACTTTATGTCTCTCCTCCAGACTGGTCTCTGGCACCGTACCCCAGCTGGTCTCATGACTGTGGAAGATTAAGGGCTCCAGGTCTTTGGGCTTCTGCAGTAGTTTGGGATAACAGAATCTCAGGGAAGGGATCAACTGGATGGATTTATTGCAGGCTTCCTGAACTTAATGTTAGTTGCCTTGGATTAAGTCAACGTTATTTTCCAGAATTTCTCAGCCCTTTTCCTATTGGTTTTGACATTGGTTGACCCCCATTACAGACAGCTTGCATTTTATGTTCCTAAATGTGAGTGGGGTGATATACCTCAGCAGTCTGAACCCAAATGAAGAGGTCCAGATAATTCCTAACCTCTGGATGTTCAGTCCACAAGTCACCTCGGAGGCTGGTAAGGCTTCAGTTGGAGTCACTCATTCGTCAACATGCCAAGTGCCTCTAACCAGCACTGCTGAAAACTCCTCCCCTTATCCTCGGTTTGCAAACAGCAGATCTTTGAAAACTACACATCAATAAAAAGGAATTTTAAAATTAGCCACAAATCTCAACTCAGCATAGAGGCATAGGTCCATAATCTAAACACAAGGGAGACTTGGGCAATGTAATCTCTTAGGCACAGGAATTCAAGACCAGCCTGGACAAGAAAGCAAGACCCTGTCTCAGACTAAATACGTAAATAGTAAATACAAGCAAAACAATTTCAATAGTAGCTTCAAAATCAACAATGAGTGAAACAGGCTGGACTTCTATGGACTTGTTGACTTTCTTGCTGTGTTCCGTTTCCTTGGGTATCATGCCATTACTGAGGCCAGTTACCTAGCATTCAGCACTTAACTAATCACTAAGTGGTCACCCTCTAGCCATCCCCACTCCTTGAAAATATGCATGCACCCATGCTTAGACTCACAAACACACATGGCCACATGCTTAGACTCACAAACACACATGGCCACATGCTTAGACTCACAAACACACATGCACCCATGCTTAGACTCACAAACACACATGCACCCATGCTTAGACTCACAAACACACATGGCCACATGCTTAGACTCACAAACACACTTGTCCCCATGCTTAGACACAACCATGGTGTCGACTCTTGTCAGTTCCTGCTTTCCTTCTGGCATAGGCTTCTACTGTTGTCCTCAGGACATCTCAAAGCTGGCAACTGCCCAAAAGCATGGTTATGACTCTTCCATGAGACAGTTACACTCTGGGTCTTCAAAAGTGACATCATACTAAGGTCACTCTCCAGACTTTTCCATGGTATCTCCTCCGTCCTTATGTGTCACTATCCCTGGATGTGATAGCACTAACCTTTATCCTTGTTTGCATGAACTTGCCCTTAGCGTCGAGAAGTGGCAAAGACTGTCTTCTGCTTGGTTGTCATCTTCGCCCTGTGCTGGTTCCCTCTTCACTTAAGCCGCATTTTGAAGAAAACTGTATATGATGAGATGGATAAGAACCGGTGTGAACTGCTCAGGTACCCATTTCATTAAGAAGTTAGAGGTTCGCTGCTTTTTACATTCATAAGTTCTGAAACTTAACATTGTAAACTTAATTATATGTTTTTAGCTGACACAGCCTACCACTGATCCCAAAGTTTGTGTGAGTCCTGTCAATAATCGTGCTACTTCCTTCCTGAGGCAGTGCACAAGGGCTTCCACTAAACAATGCAATGATCCTGCAGTGCTTCTTATAAAATCCTAACTGCTACCCATAAGACATTGCTTTGGCTAGGAGAGATGCTGATCTGGTGGTAAATGCCACCCAGCAGATTCTAAAGCAATGTGTTCTAACGACAGTGTTTTCTTTTGCTCCAGCTTCTTGCTGCTAATGGATTACATTGGCATTAACCTGGCAACCATGAATTCTTGCATAAACCCAATAGCTCTATATTTTGTGAGCAAGAAATTCAAAAATTGTTTTCAGGTAAGACTGTTTTACAAGATCTCTCTCTCTCTCTCTCTCTCTCTCTCTCTCTCTCTCTCTCTCTCTCTCTCTCTCTCCCTGGCAGCCAAATCAGGGTACTCCATAGTAAACAGTCACAGCCAATTCAGTTTTGCTACTGCTTTGATCAGGCACCCTCCTCTTCATCTCTTCATTCAAGAAGTGAAAATCACTTTTTGTTACCTAGAAAGAAGATCAAGGCTGTCATCAGAGCAGAAGAACGATACATATTCAGATGATACTTTCAGAGGTTAATGCTAAAGAGACTGACTTCATTGCATCCAATTCATTGCCTCTCTTCAAATGGAAGGCTCAAATATAAGCACCAGGCATCCTAAGTCCAGAAAGCCAATTCATGCCTTTCATTGTCTTAGACTTTAGCCTGTCTCCAGCAGAAATCAGCTCTGGGGCTAAGAGAGCTCTCACTAACAGCAATTAAATTGGATTTAATAACAACCTTTTCAGAGTTGGGGAGGTGGTCCAGCAGTTAAGGGCATTTGCTGTTCTTGCAGAGGACTCAGGTCCATTCCCAGCACTCATATGGTATCTTAGAACCATCTGTAACTACAGTTCCAGAGGATTCAATGCCTTCTTCCGGCTTCCTGAGACCCCAGGCACACTCCTGGTGCACGTGCAGGCAAACACTATAAAATAAAAGCAAATCTTAAAAAATAATAAATAATCGCTTTCCAAGGAAAGTATATACTGACTACTCTGGGCATCTGCACTCTGTGCTTTCCCTTGTAGTCGTCGTTTTGTTTCAAAGTTCCTTCCAGACACATCAACGATATCTGTAGGAACTCCCCTGTCTTATTGATGTCTCAGTTTCTAGTTCTGGAATGACTTAGGACAGCCCTAATGTTTACTGGGTCGTGCTATCTTGGACCAAGATATTTAACTTTAGCCCACAGTGCATTTTATCCATAGTAGAGTAGAGGTCAGGGAAACCTTTGCTGACCGTGCAGCTCAGCATCTGCTAATGGTCTCACCCACAGGTGATCAGTCCCCCCTCTAGCTCCCTCAGTTACTTCACTGTGAAAACTGATGAACCAAGTGATCATCCAGTAAGTAGAACTCAATGTGGGTGGATAGATAGACATAAGACAGGTGGATGGACAGACAGACAACAGGTGGCAGACAGACAGACATATACATGGAGACAATAAGTACTCAATATGTGTGAGCTACTGCATAAGATTGAAAAGGAAAACACAATAACTGCCCTCACAGAACCCGTGATCTAAGTAGAGACAGACATATTACCCAGAAGATAAGAGTTGAAAATGGAGTTTCAGCTGCCATGGCCTTGAGGTCTCCTTGGAAAGATTATAAACCACAAAGTGCTGGGACTGAAATGGATTCACTCACACCAGGTTCTAACTAGTATATTTCATAAGCTGTACTTGATATCACTTGGTGATTACTTTATATATTAATTAGAAGGCAAGGGAACATTCCCATTAAAAATGCTCAGAAATTAGATACACACCCAAGGGAATGGCCAAGGGAAAGAGAATCCAGTCTTGAGAGCCCTTGCTTCTAGTTTGCATTCTGCTCTCCCTATCCTTAGGCCTCACAATGGTCCTTCATAAAGAGATAACAACAGTACCCACAGCTGGGGCTGTAGTGAGGGTCACCTGAAGTACTGACAGATACCAAGCACCTCATAAGAGATGCACTGATGAAGAAGCAGGTCCCCCAGGCTCTTTCCCAGCTGCATCTGCCTCATTCACTGGAAGAGCACCACCACCATCCCCCAGCCCCAACCAGCACCGCTGCCCCTCCTCTTAAACATGAAGAACACAACCAAAATGAAAAGCAAGAGACCTCTGCTCCTGATCTCTGTCTGGTTAGGACAAGCTCTGGCTATCCTCAGTTGTCCGTGGGCACTCCTCACTGGAGGGCCCAAGCTTCCTGTGTGACTCAGAATGGAGCAGCAGACTGACTGGGTAATTTATACACACACTCTCTCTCTCTCTTTCCCACCCGCAGTCCTGCCTCTGTTGCTGTTGTCACCAGTCCAAAAGCCTCATGACCTCGGTCCCCATGAATGGAACGAGTATCCAGTGGAAGAACCAAGAGCAGAACAACCACAACACGGAACGGAGCAGCCACAAGGACAGCATGAACTAACCCTCCGCAGAAACACCGAGCCGTGTGCCTTCAAGTCCTAGGATGGAAACAACCATTACGCCGCAGATGCGCTCCCAAAAGTTCCCAAGTCTCTCCAATGCTCCTTTTCTAAGTCCATCCTAGGAAAAGCTCTCCTGCCCTCCCAACAGCACGTGGTGGACCAGTCCCAGCGATAGCCAATGGGTCTTTCCTGAGTACTGTATATGATTTGCATACCGCGCATGTCATTTCCAACACTTGAAAATTAGAGCTGGGGGAGAAAGGAGATGATGGTTCAAGGAAGCCACATAGCTGCCGCCTTTGCATGAGCACAGAGTTTGCAAGTTCATGACCAGCTACCGTGCAGTTCTATGGACCAGCCGGTGGGAACTGTCCATCCTAAGATTCTAGAGCAGTGGTTCTCAACCTTCCCAATGCTGTAGCCCCTTAATACAGTTCTTCATTTTCCAGTGATCCCCCAACCACAAGATTATTTTTGTTGCTACTTCAATTGTTATAATTATCTGATATTTCTGATAGTCTTAGCCTGCCCCTGTTAAAGGATCATTAGCAACCCACAAGTTGAGAACCACTGCCCTAGAAATTCTGTTACGTTTGATGGCCCATGACTACAATCCTAGAATTGGAGAGGTAAGGAAAGATGATCCGGTGTTCAAGGTTAGCCTCATCAACATAATTCGGAAAAGCCAGGGACTACCTGTTCTCACAAGACACAAACAGACAAAAAGTGTTTCAAAGTTATAGAAGATTAATTATTATTAATTATTATTATTTTATAGCCAAACACATTGTGAGGTTAAAGAACTCTTTTGGAAATATCACCGAGTGTTGGTATTTTATAACTGCATGGTACCCTAGAAATGACCGTTTCCTCTTCTTTCCCTGTACTCTGAAGAAAAGGAAGAGGAGAGGAAGAGGAGGAGGGAAGGAAGACCGTCTGATGAGGAGTTAGGTGTTTCTATGGTACTGTTTTGTTTGGAAACCATGATTTCCACAGCTGCTGCAGACACAGCCACAGACCAGTTACCAGCACAGCAGCTTAGTAGCTGCTAGCCAACGAATCTTTAAGAACCTGTATTTTCTTTTTATGTTGTTATTTGGTTGGATTTTGCTTGTTTATTTGGATTTGTTTTTCAAGACAGGGTTTCTCTTAGTAGCCCTGGCTGTCCTGAAACTTGTTTTGTAAATCAGGCTGGCCTTGAACTCACAGAGATCCTCCTGCTTCTGCCCCCCAAAGTACTAATAATACTTGGGCGAGATGGCACGTTCTCCGTGCTTCCCACTCGGCATCTGGAGGCTGAGGCAGGGACGGTGAGTGGGAGACTGCCTGCACTAACTAGAGGGATTCGTCTCCAAATAATAATAATTAATCATAATGCCATTAGGTCAAATGGTTCTATTTTTCATAAGCCCAGTCTTTTTTAATGTATTTTTTTAAATGTAAAACCATGTCCTGCAGATTAAATGTGTCACTGAAGTATGCCTGAGACTTCCAGCCCCACATCTGAAGCATACCTAGGAAAAAAAATGCTGGGTGGCCTTGGAGGGCCTGGGCATTTTCTACAAGTTTCACAATAGTAGCACATATATAATGCATGTTTCCTTTGACTCTCTCAGTTTCTCCTACAGTGATGACTGGCTACAAGGCTTTCCTGCTCATTCCTTTTTCCTGACAGGAAGCAATTTCAAAGTGGCCAAATGAGCTGATTGTGTTAAGCGAGATGTAGTTACACTTGCCATGAACCTTTAAGTCTTTGCTCCTCTCTGATTGTGAGACAAACTTAAATTTCCATCCTGTCCCCAACTCCTCAGTGGTCACTATTTCAAAGGGCCCTGGTAACTCTACTGGGCATTTTCCCAGATGTTTACAGACTGTGAGAATGACAAATATCTTTTATTTTGTATGTATATAAATATATAAATAATTGTACATTTCTTTTAGCCAAATTTTCTGTGGTTGTCTCTTTCTCTCTCGGGGTGTGTGTGTGTGTGTGTATGTGTGTGTGTGTGTGTGTGTGTGTGTGTTAGGGTACATATAGATTTGGTGTAATCTTAGAATGCCCTGTGTTTGTGCCAAAACACATATTGGGAGAGGATTCTGGGTGACTGTTTATTATACAACCCACTTTGGTCAGTTCTTCTGACACATGAGAATCTCAAGCTTTCCATACTTGCAACTTTTGTAGTTGCAAGTTTTGTGGTTCCATTACAAATTCTGGAAGGTGCTGTGCACAGGAAAGTCGCTACGGGAAGGATTTGTTAGGTTGAATGATTTGATGATGCAAGATTTCCTGTCATAGCCTTGTCCCTGATGGAGCCAAGAGTCCTATACTTGGAAGTATTGCACTTTTCTCTTTATTCCCTTGGGTGGTGTGTGTGTGTGTGTGTGTGTGTGTGTGTTTTACTCTTTGCTCTGGGGATTAAGCCCAGGACCTCTGATATACTAGGAAAGTGCTCTACTACAGAGCCACAACCCCAGGACAGTATTATTTTGTTCTAATCCCCAGTTATAGTACAACCGAAAAGTCTCCTGGAGTTTCTGTCAGATAATTGGTGAAATCTAGCTATTTTAATTTTTTGTAATATTTTATTACAGTTAAAAGTGAATCAAGAATCAAAATCAAGATTAAAAAAAAAATACATCAAGTTCCAGTTGCTTGAATTTTGGAGCTGAGAAATACTGCCCCGGTGTGTTAGTAGTCAAGTGCACCACTGGGTCTCACACACCTATACATGTCTAGAGTAAGACATAGATGTAAACAGTTTTGTTTATTAAACTATTATCTTTTAAAAGATGCTTCATTTTTTTACTTATAAAATGTATTTTTTCATTCAGAATATCATAGGTCTGAATACACAGGCTTCAGTGTGCATTTTGTTTATGGACTGGCAATGATTTATTCATACAAACAGTTCTAATTTCTACCTTCACCACATTTCCAACAAGTAACTTTGTAGAAACGATCCAGAAGCTAAGGGCCTGTATTGGCAGTGGCCTGTTAAACAGAAAATAAGTTTACAGAAGCTTAGCAAGTGTCTCTTCCTTTTTAATTTCCTTTTTTGTTTGTTTTGATATTTTGTCTTATTTTGTTTTGTTTTGTTTTGTTTTGTTTTGTTTTTGTTTTTTAGACAGAGTTTCTCTGTGTAGCCCTGGCTGTCCTAGAACTCACTCTATAGACCAGGTTGGTCTCAAACTCACAGATCTACCTGCCTCTGCCTCTCGAATGCTGAGATTAAAGGTGTGTGCCACCACCACCTACCCCGTCTTCTCATTTAAAATAGATCTTTGTAGGGAATGTCTGTTGTATAATACCTTGCAAGTTTCTTCTTGCAATTTTCCTTACTCAGACATACTTCATGGTCGAGTCTAATCCATCACCCTCCTTTGTTCACTAAACAGCTTTCTCATCCATCCTTTACCTTTCTGGTAAATTTTTGCAGCCTGATACTGCATATACAGCAGTGAACAAAACAGGCAAAGTCCCAGATCTGATGGAGCCTGCATTCCAGAAGAATTAGGAACCAATAACCAATATGCTGTGTGGCCACCCAGAGGAAGACACACACCCATGGTCTCTGTTTACTGGACACCTCCACTCAGATGGCTAATAGACCATAATATACACTAAATAAGCCTGATAATCCCAACCTGTGCTGCCATAATATTCTTCTATTCTGTTAAATATAGCTCCATCTTTTGGCTATTCAAGGCAAACACTTGGAAGTCATTTCTCATTCTTTTCTGTTACACTTTCCACCAATATCTCAATAATGCGATTATTGAGAGCATCATCTGCCCCTCGGCAAATTGTGCAGAAGACGGTGGCACTTTTCTACCCACCTCCTATCTCTGTGCTATCATCTCTGGTCAGCGTAACTGTAGTTGGTTCCCTTCCCGTCAAGTTGTTTCCTGCCTTGCACACAACCACACTCATGAGAGACTGTACTTTACCTACACTGACTGGGTAAAGCCAGGACGGCCAGCATCCTTGGGTGGTGGGGGAGGGTTCTAAGAAAGCACTATGTAACCAAAAGCCCTGTCCTCATGTGTCCAGGCCGAAAGCTTGTGTGCCCGGAGCTGACACCCATGGTTTGGAAATGATGAAGAAAATCAACCTTATCCTGTCACAAAGATGGGAAAGTGTTTGGGTACCCAGTTGTAGGTTCTTTTAATGCTTTCCAAGGATTGTGGAAACAAAGCAGTTCATTTTGACCTATTCTGGTTAGAATCAGTTTTCTACCTAAATTATCTTGATTCGTCTTTTTCTATTGCTGGGTTGATTTGTTTGCTTGCTCGCTTTAGAGCAGTTTAAAGTGCACAAGAAAAGCAATCCGAAATTGTATTAGTTCTCCATGCCCTCTTCCTCCCTTTCCACTCAGTTTCCCCATCATTTACACTTGGCAGCGGTGCAGTACCCTTGGTGCAGGGAATGGGCAAGTGCTGCTGTGGTTGATTACTGAGATCCATAGTTTGCACTGGGGCTCCCCCTTTGTACTCTACATCTTGTGGTTTTCCCAGGCGTAGGCTTGAATGTCCCTCTGCGATACCACTCTCCTCTTCCTTCTCCCTCCCTCCCTCCAGCCCAGACCCCTTGGCTTAGCTTCTCACTCAACACAAATACAGATGTACTGTCTACTTTTATGTCAGATTGCACAAGCTAGAGAGCCTTTGAAAGGAGGGAATTTGAATTGAGAGAATGTTTCCATAAGATCAGGCTATAGGCAATAAAACAGTGATAGATGGGAGATGGTTCAAACCACTGTGGGTGGGGCTATCCCTGGGCTGGTGGTCCTGGGTTCTATAAGAAAGCAGGCTGAACAAGCCATGAAGAGAAAAGCCAGTTAGCCCCCGTCCAAGGCCTCTGCATCAGCTTCTGCCTCCAGATTCCTGCCCTGTTTGAGTTCCTGTCCTGACTGTGATATAGAAGCATAAGCCAAATAAAAAACCATTTCTTCCCCAAGTTGTTTCTGGTCATGGTGTTTCATCACAGAAGTAGAAACCCTGACTCAGGCGGTGAACACCCACCACGTTACATGGTACTAACTGCCAGAAACACAACATGAGATGTGTAAATAAATAAATGCAATGGAATATACTTAGTGGTGACTCAGCAGACCGGAACTAAGGGCTCAGGAGTCAGAAGTCTTTTGGTGTCAGTTGGTCAACACATTGTTAGGCCCTTCTTGCACCTGTTCATGTCTGTGGAAATAAAATGGAAGTCTAACATCATAACAAGAAACTACACTGTCACCTCTGTTGTATTTTTGTAAGGCAGTAAATGTTACTTTTCATTCAAAAGATGAACCTACCTGGGGACTAGAGGTCTTGCTCAGGGGTAGTTTATTTACCTACCACGTGAGAGGACTGAGTTTCCATCCCCAGCACAGCAAATATAAATAATAATAATAATAATAATAATAATAATAATAATAATAATAACAGATAGATAGATAAACAAATAAATATATAAATAAAATCTACCCAACAAGTCTTAAAGTATTAACATAGTGACCTAGTTGGACATGTGTCCAAACAGCCATGAAACTAGCATGCATGTAAATTAACCTGCTACCTGCTCTGTTCTTACCAGTGTTGCTAGCTGCTGACACAGTGGCTGTATACAGAAGATGATGATCTATGCCTGGAAGAGGGATGCACTGCGAGGCCCCTAGCCCTTCCAGGCTGGTGATGCCCAGTTCCTGTGTTTGTAATAGGCTGCACCATCTCTATTGATTTTATGTCACACTTGAGACAGGCAAAGTTACATCAGAACACACACCCACCACACGTACACTGCTTGGTCCTGAAATGCTACTGAGGTCTTCCTATTTTAAAACTCCCCAGTGGTTTTTAAGAAATCCTCCATTTGGAAGTGTTTCTGATGTACTTTTTCTCTGAGTAGTAACAAAAACAACCCGCTGTCTATATTTGGTCTGCACTAGGGCTCTGTGGCTTTTTATTTCTATAATAAAACTGGGAAAAACATCAACTCCTAGAACTAGAAAATAATAAAGGACAAATAACTATGTTTGCCTTTGCAAGGCTGCTCTTCCCTGAGGAAGCAGGCCTCCCTCTGTCTCCCCTCGGTTCCTAAGCTTTGGCATCAGGATGATTCAGTAGAATCTATCAAATGTGTTTATGCTTGGGAGAAATTAAATTAAGAGCAGTAATGCCAACTCTAAATAGAATCAGAAGAGTCATGGAACCTCCCTAGAGCAATAGAGAGAATTCCAAAGATTTTTTCCTTTTTAGTTCGAAACTACCGTCCCCTTATCTGGTTAATGATCAATGCTTATTTCAATGTGATTCTATAACAGTAGATATGTGTTTGGTGTTTTGGCTTGATTTGTCCCAGATGGGAGCCATGACCTTGCCCAGACTATGCACTATCCCACTGTCAGACAAGTCGCTGGTCCAGGCCCCTCCAGGGCACATCTCTGACTCACTCCATTTACGTATTTTTTTCCAGAATACAGCCACTTCTCCATCAACTGTATCTTTCTGCTTGTCTTCAAGCTTATCTATGATGGAAAATCTACCAACTTGATCTCACACACGAGAGAGAGAGAGAGAGAGAGAGAGAGAGAGAGAGAGAGAGAGAGAGAGAAGAAGGAGGAGGAGGAGGAGGAGAGGAGGAGGAAAAGGCTTAGGAAATTTAATAGAAATTGACAAATGGAAAACTGGACTTGTTAGCAGTTGGGGGAGAAGAAATGCACGCAGATAGAATCGGCCACTCAGCTGATCCCATAAAGACAGTTCAAGAGAAAAACATCCCATGTCTTTCTGAGATTGAGATCAGTGAAAGGGAGGTGCTGTGTGTGCAGATAAAACAAAGACAACTGATAGATCAAGGTCTATCAAGGGAGAGGACATAGCAGCCTCATTTCCAAAAGTACAATTCTCCTCCAACTCCAACAAGGACTGCTCCTACAATCAGGCTTTCCTTATTAGTCCCTTGTCCTCTGACTGTATTTCAAGTCTAAGGGCACGAAAAGGACTTATCTACCTTTGAAAGCATGGGCCAGTGAAATGGCTCAGAGGATAAAGGCAATTGCCATGCAAGCCTGACAAGATCAATCCCAGGAGGCCTTCTAAAGATAGTACCGCCTCCTCAAAGTTGTCCTCTGATCTGCACACACACACAGACACACACATCTTGATATGTGCAAACTCACTCCCCCATGTATTATAAAAACAATAGTAACATCAATAATTGTTCTTAGGATAAAACATTGGAAAAACAACCAGCCAAGTCACCCATATGAATACTTTGCCTGAACCAACCAGTGGCAGGGTCCATGGACACCACAGGAAACAACCAGATGCTCTAGTCTATAATGAGTGATATGGCGACCAGAAACTCTGTGTGCCTACATATATGAGCACATATGTGTGATTTTATATGAAGATGAGTCTCAGTCTCACTCAGCTTTGGTTGGTTTTAGTGCTTAGGATGAAGCTCAAAGGCTCACACATGCTAAGCAAACACTTTACCACTGAGCTACGTCTTCAACTGAATACTTCTCAACAATTGGCTAACTAACAAAATAAAATAAAATAAAATAAAATAAAATAAGAGCATTTGATTATACATGAGTATTTTATCACAGAACTGAGTGGGAATGATAAGCTTCCAGTTTGCTGAAGATGTATCTTTTGGGTGATGGCCCAAACACCTCACAGCAGTCCACAGTAAGACTCCTTCTCAGGATTACAAGCCCATCCGTGATGGCAACGTGAGGGAGGCAGCTCCGATACAGGCCTGGCTGCCTGTATCTGTCCAAGGAAAGTTTGCCAAGTTGTCGGTGGTTTTCTATCTACTCTTCTCCTTCCCCCAAAGGCAGATCCCCCAGTGTGCTTGAGCCTGAGATTCGTCAGGCTGGAGGGATTCTGGACTTCCAACTTTCTCTATCCTGCTTCCTAGACTCTGTATTTGTAGATACCAAATAATTCCATTATAAATTGCAAGCTGCCTTGGACCCTGCTAGGTGGTACAGTTGCATACTTCTGTAGTCCACCTGATATTCGAGGGATTATTTTCAACCAAACCACAGAAAGGTCAAAGGAGCTTCATCTACTGGACTATGGATCTGTCAAGGCAAAATGATGGTGTCAATTCCGACCATGACCCATTAGCCCACCAGGTTGTCTCAGAACTCCAGGGAAGGTTTTGTGGTTATGTAATCTCAACCAGGAATTATGATACACAGCATACAATTTTACAAACTCCTCCCTTTGTTGTACAGGATGAAACAAGAAAAAGGTGGTTAGCTTAAGTGTTACCTCCCCAGAGGGACCTTATCTGAGTCACCAGGTCACTCTTACATCACTTCACTTTAATTCTCTGCATAGCACATTACTGCCCATGAATCTTTTTCTTGCTCACCTAATAGTAGGTGTGCATCATTTATCTCCCTCATTAAGTCAAAGATCTGGTCTGCTTTGTAGTTTATAACTGGGTACAGCTTATTATACTATCCCCACTGTATAGGGTAATTCTAGGTGGCACAAAGTGTGCCCTTAGTGTGTAGACTTTAATGATCTGAAATCAAGAAGACTCAACAGAAAATGACTAGGAGGCTACCTAGGCATTCCCTGGAGCTACCTTAACTAAGGTTAAGTATTCCTTATCCAAAATGTTTGAGGGCAGAAGTATGTCAGATTTGGGGGCTTGGAGGCCTGGGTATATTTGCATAGAATTTTGTAATAAGAATTATAAATTCTTGCTGGCCCATAGAAAAGACACATAATCCAGGTACTTATTTACAACCGTAAGCCTAGATTGGGCAGGTTTGGAGCTATTCTAACTCATTACCCCTCCATGATGTCCCTTGTTACTTGTTTTTTTCCTGGCTACATGTTTGTACTGGCTGGTTTTGTGTGTCAACTTGACACAAGCTGGAGTTATCACAGAGAAAGGAGCTGCAGTTGAGAAAATACCTCCATGAAATCCAGCTGTAAGGCATTTTCTCAGTTAGTGATCAAGGGTGGAGGACCTATTGTGGGTACTGTCCCTGAGCTGGTAGTCCTGGGTTCTATAAGAAAGCAAGCTGAGCAAGCAACATCCCTCCATGGCCGCTGCATCAGCTCCTGCTTCCTGACCTGCTTGAGTTCCAGTCCTGACTTCCTTTGGTGATGAACAGAAATGTGGATGTGTAAGCTGAATAAACCCTTTCCTCCTCAACTTGTTTCTTGGTCATGATGTTTTGTGCAAGAATAGAAACCCTGACTAAGACAATGCTCATGGTCCATCTCATGGTGGCTTCCTCCTTTCTTGGTCTCCTCTCTTCTCTCCCTTTGTCTCTCCTGAGACCTCTCACTTAATCCTCAAATTCCACTTTTCTCCCTCTACTGACCAATCACAGGCTCTAGCCTTTTATTAACCAGTTCAGTTGGAGACCAAGTTTTACATAGCATCACTTGGTGTATGTGAGGATCTGTTAGTAGGGGGACAACCAGATCTTAGGAGCCAGTGTTTAGAATTAGAATACACCAGAGCAACCTCCTACATTTCCCTCTTTTTGTCTAACTAAAAAGGCTCTTTCTCTTAAAATAATAAACAATATACAGTAGAAACAATTATGAAACAATAATGAAAACTATTAAGTGAGAGTTATATTCAAAAAGTTCAGTCTGTTTGTATTTGGGTATCTCTAGAAAAAGTATTCTACCATCTATCCTTTCTTGTTGAGTTCAGAGTTCTGTATCTAAATCATTTTTCACTACCATCTTAAGTATTTAAATCCTCTAATTTTCATGATTTACAATTACCAACCTTAAAACATTCATTTATAATTTCCTTTAACCTTCATAATTTGTATATACTACCCTACAAACATCTCCTTAGATCATAAAGCATTTTCCTAGTTCCTTTATAGCTTATGTTTAATTGTAAGACTATGACTATCTAGTCTTCAACCCCATCAGAGACCTGAGAAGGAATAAATATTACCTGAGTATGTAGGAAGTGCATGGAAGCAGCTTTCAAGATTTACAGAAATGACAAAACAGCTGACTTCTTGGACAGTCCCCAATAATCTTTATAAAGTTGGGGCATCCATCTTCAGTATATCTGACAGATATATTTGTGTAGTAGGAATTACAAAGGACTTGCTTATCCTGTCTTGCAGAGCTTGGCAGTCAGCTTCCCTGTGTTCATTTATCCTCTCTGAACAGTATTCTGTCTGCAGATGAAGTTAGGGCATTTTCTTTGTCCAGTTGCTAGCTTGCCACAATTGAAGCAACTTCATATAGAGATCTTCTGATGCTGATCATCTTCTTCCAAGTAAAACGGGGTACTGCCAGGAACTGATATGTCTCGTTGTCAAAAAGGCCTTAAATTAATAAAAACATCTTTAAAGGCCATATTCTATGAGTCTATGAAGCTTTGAAAACTATCTATCCATAGTATATCTGAACAAGTGAACATTGTTTCTAGTTATTTATTATCTGTTCAACCCAGGATGCATATTTCTATGATAATCCAGATTCATATCTGACATGACTGTGAGTTTGCATTTCTCAACCATCCCTAAACTTGTTTGCAACATCACCTATTAAAAGGACTGAAATTAAACCTTGCATTTTCAAGTGAGCTGCATAGTCATAACATCTATGTAAGAGTTGAAGTGTGCATACATTATGTTGTAACAAAATTAACCTTAAATTTTGTATCAATATATAGAATTTTTACCAATGAAAACATAAAGCTTGTATCAATATACAATAATCATTAACAATGAAAACAAACATAATCTTATTTGAGAATAATAATAGCTCTAAGTTGAACTTCCCCAATCCAAAATTCTGAAATTTCAAAGGCTCCAAAACCTGAGACATGGTGAGCATCCTATCAGCATTAAAAGTTTTTGGTTTTCAGACTTTCTGGTTACAGAAACCCAACTTGTATCTGGATAAGTAGTTCTGGAGTCATTCCTCCATAATAAGAACTAGATAACAGGAAGAGGGCTTTAGTTAATACATTGACTTACAGGCCTTCCTTGTTGATATGATACTGTTCTTGTGAAAGAAGACTATTATTGTTGTTTTGGTTTGGCTTAGGGTGTTTGGTTTGTTGGTTGGTAGGTTGATTTGGGGTGTTGTTTGTTTGGGTGGTTGGTTAGTTGAGATAGAGTCTCGTATAGCCCAGGATGGCCTTGAACTTAGTAAGTAGCCAAGGATGATACTGACTCCCTGACCCTTTTTTGTCCACCTCCCAAATTCTGGGGTTATGGGCATGTGCCACCATGCCCTGTTTTATGCACTGAAGACAGGAAGCAAACCTTCAAGCCCACTGAGCAAGCACTCTACCAACTAAGATGTATGGAACCCAACAGAGACCTTCTAGCAGTTGTAGAGTGGCCAGAAAAACTGTGAGCTTGACCCCACATTTCAACAGAGCAGGTACCCAATTACACTTACAGCGATCTACAGTGTGGGTTTAAAAGAAGTAGTGGGGTTGGAGATGGAGAGCTTGCTTTGCCGAGAAAGCTCAAGGCTCTGGGTTCAATCTCCAGCCCTCCAGTTCCTCTTTATACAACTTCTGGCTTTCACTGATTCCGGATTCTGTATTTTCCTCTTATGTTTATTTATTTGTTTATTTATTGGTGATTGTCCTTGGACATTTTTTTCAGATGAATGAAAATCACTTTGTTCCTTTATTCTAAAATAATGTAGAATTGTTCTAGCGCCCCCCCAACCCCCAATCAAGATTTATCTTTACGCTGGGTAATAAATTCTAGGGAGAAAATCATCTTTCCTCGGGCCAGGGTATTAAAGCTAAGGCACTTGCCTAGAGTATCCGAGGTCCTGGGTAAGAGAGAGAGAGAGAGAGAGAGAGAGTCATTATGGACTGGGCATATGGCCCATGGCCTATGGCACAAGCATGAAGGTACAAGTTCTTATCCACAGCACTACATAAAGCTGATTCCAGAGGCACAAGTCTGTATTAGTTCACCAAAGGGTTCCTGCAGCTCATTAGACAGCTGGTCTACCTGAAGGTAGAGCACAACGGTGGAAGACACCTGACATTGAGCACTAGCCTTCACAAGAGCATGCACAAGCACACACATCCTCACACACACACACACACACACACACACACTGTGGAGGGGGAGCTATGGCTGTTGAGACATCTACTAATCATGAAGTTCTTACTTACTTGAGATCATCTATTCTTTTGCCCTCTGTGTACACGTTTTTGCTTTGCTCCTTGAACTTGGAACTTTAAAGATTTCTAAGATATTTTTATCAACTCATTCGTTCAAACTCATTCAACAAAGGTCAGGTTATATAGGAGTGCAATGATAGTCTGTGAATAGAGTCCAGATGCCCTGTCCCACTTTGGCTGTGTTTTATTACTTCACATGATTGGACCACTAACATCCCTTTCCATCTGGAAACTCCGAACAATTTTTAATTCAGGTAAAATGTATTAACTATTACCTATTTTCACTTTTACTTTACTGAAGACAGTGAGGTATAAAGGTTAATGATAAAGGTCTCTCAAATCTTCCAGTGTGTTTCATTCCACTCTAAACTCAAAAGGGTGACCTCAGATTTGGAATTACCCACTTGAACTTCGTTCTCTTCATCCACCAAATGCCTTTTTTCTTTCTTTTTCTTTTTTTCTTTTTCTTTTTCTTTGTGTGTGTGTGTGTGTGTGTGTGTGTGTGTGTATGTGTGTGTAATAGATGCACATTTTCCCTAAGTCACTCTGGGGATCATATTTACAATTTGTTTTTATTCTCTCCTCCTCCTCCGGGACATCCAGTGTCCCCTTTAATCTGCCATGCACATTGGTTGTTTTCCTCTGTCTAGCAATCCACTGTCTTTCACATCTCTCAGTGCTGGGTGAAGAAGATATTTAGCACTGTGAATCGAGACAGCTTCTCTCTGACTGTGAAAGGGAAGCTAGCTGTTTCCCATGAAGGCTGGTAGTGGACAAAGTGGACAGAGCTGTGTTTGTAGGCAGACAATGTGAGTTTGGAGCCAAGATCCTTTCAAACATCAAATTCTGAGAAGCAGTTTGTGCCTTTTGCCCTAAGCACTTTCTCCTCTTTCTCCTTCTGTGCTTTGTGCTGTATCTGAGAAGCCTCGAGTCTTCATAAACTTTGGATTGCTTTCTTCCCAGGCTTGAGTAATCTCTAGGGGCCCCATGCAAGCCAGCTGTTCTTAATCAAAGCCTGTGAAACAATCAGCATCAGCAGCATCCCATTCAGGGGCAGGCAGGGAGTGTGACCAGTTAGACCAGGTGTATAATTTACAGGCACTGGTGTACAGTCCCTTTTTGCCTTTTAAAGTTTATTTTGCCTTTATTTGCATGTATGTCTTGGCACTTTTTAATTAAATTCTCAGCTCTAAATGGTATAACTACCCCTGACCAAACAGTAAAGATTATGACAGGAGAGGAGGGACAGAAAAATTGTAAGAACTAGAGAGTCGACATTTGCATTGGAACAATATTTGCTGAACATGTGGGGTCCATTGCACGAAAGGACTGCCAACAGCTGTGATTTAATGCATAAGACCCTCACAAGGACAAGGCAGCCAAAATCCCAGCATGGGTGGGGGATGCTCATGAAGTCCCGCCAATCACTGAGGACGTTTTAGCAACTGACAGATGTGGGGGAAGGGAGAATTGATTTCCTTCAGGGATACCGTGCTCCAATAGATTGTCCTATGCCCTGAGTGGCTTCACTGGGTTTTAAAATGGAGCACATGAAATTGGGAAGGAACAGCAGTATGAGGGGATAAGGGAAAAGTTGGGAAGAAGGGAAAGGAAATTTGACCAGAATGCATTCTGTGCATGTATGAAATTCTCAAGAGTAAAGGTCATAAATCTTGAAAACTGCACAAATTCATATATGGGCCCAGTTTTAAAAAATAACTCCTTGAGTCGGGTGGTAGTGGCGCACGCCTTTAATCCCAGGACCCAGGAGGCAAAGGCAGGCAGATCTCTGAGTTCTAGGCCAGCTTGGACTACAGAGCAAGTTCGAAGAGAGCCAGGGCTACACAGAGAAACCATGACTCAAGAGGTGGGGGGGCCGAGGAAATGCTAATGATGAGATGATAATCCAAGGGAAAGGGGACACCACATGACAGCCTGACAGTCCTGGGGTGCACATTAAGGCAGAAGGATAAAACCACCCCCTCAGAGCTGTCTTCTGACCTCCACATGCACGCACACACACACACACACACAATATGTATAAATGGATAAGTATAGTTTTAAAATCAACACTAATAATAAGAGGATAGCTATCGGACTGGGCAAGATAGTCCAGCAGATAAATGCACTTAGCACCTAGCCTGTGGACTTGCCTTAGATCCTCAGAATCCACATAGAGGAGGAAGAGAACTGACGACACTGCAAATTGTCCTCTGACACTCCACGTGCCATGCCCCACTCGTGCCCGAGTTTACTCTCCCTCACACACTCACACACATACAACTTTTCAACTGAGAAACGTCTAGCAAGCACAACCTTTTACAAATTCTGTCCTCTCTCATTCTATCTAGTCAAAGATCTTCACTGGCAAAACCAACTTACTAAAGAGGCAGGCTGAAGTGTCCATGCCTAGTGTGTTGTTTCAGGAAGACCTCCACACTAAGCAACAGCGCGCCTGCTGCCTCAGCATTAGGTACCAGAAATCACTTCACTTGAATGCAAACTTGACATCCAAGAGGGTTTGCAAACAAAGCCAATAGCTACATCCAAAGGCTTACTCAACTAAGAAGAGATTCTGATAGCGCACTGAGAAAGGCTGCCTATAGGCTCATGGGAGGAGAGAATGTCATGTGGAAGACCAAAGACCAGGAAGGAGTTCGTAAAGGTTTGCTTTCATTTCTCAGGGCTGCCATAATGTAAGACCACAAACTGGATGGCTTAAAGCACCAGGGACTCACGTAGACACTAGAAGTGGGTACAGAGGCTAAATCAACCCTTCTAGACTCTTCCAGTCCCAGGCAATCCTTGTTAGTCACGCACTTCCATCTCTGACTCTGTCTTTGCATGGCATTCTCCTATGCATCGCTTTGTCTCTGTCTAATCCTCCACATTCTTATGAAGACACAGATTTTCGGATTATGAACCATCCCAGTTCATCTGTAAAGACCCTACTTCCAATTGAGGTCACATTCTAAAGTTCTCGATAAGCACAGGGTTGTCAAAGGGACTATAGGCACCCCAGTTATAGGCTCCGAAAGGCATGTTCTTAACCCCACAGCTCTGTGCTTTGGGCCAAGTGGCTTCAGGGGTCAACTGCACATTCCTCAATCTTTACAGTCAGACTTCTCAATATATGTAAGACTAAAGTGCAGTGATAGCATATGCCAGGAGCAGTGTCAAGTTCAGCAGTTTCCAAATCTTCATCCAAGGTATAATTTGTTCAAGTGAAATTCTGCTACAGTATTCAGACATAGATGATGTTCTGGTAGAAACAGCTCTGACAGGATAGAGCCTCTTCCTGCATCAGATTATGTCAGATTATATACTACTGGAAACTGCTGTACCAACTATTCTTTTTAGCTCAGGGAGCAATTGCTAAACACAACACAGAGCAAAATATGCGCAGGAATCAGAGAAGAGGCAGGGAAAAAGCAAAATGGATGTAAAGAGACTAGAATTCTAGCAAGCACTTGTCTCTAAGTATTCAGATTAGGAAGAGAGAGGGAAATTCTCAGAATGCCAGTCGATGAGCTCCTGTTGTTTCCAGGGGAGAAACAAAAGAATGGGAAGGGAGGGAGGCACTGAATGGCTCAGCAGGTAAAGGTACTGCCCTCAAAACCAAAGACTGCCCCTTCCGTAAAATACCCTGAAGCCACTTGTTAGAAAGAGGGCAATTCCTGCTGTCCTCTCATTTCCACATGCATGCCGTGGTTGTGTTCACCCACACACAAACACATGTGCATACACATACACAAAATATATGTTTCTTAAAAGGAAAAAGGCAATCCATTCTTTCAAGAAACTAAAGCAGTAGCCAGTGTTCTTGCGTCCGTGTTGAAGCTCTCTGGAGTTCCCTAGGTCACAACCGAGGCAACTGTATACACAGAGCAGGCAAATGTACACTGGATGGCTCGAGGATCTTCTGTTTCCCAAAGAAGTAGATAAACAAAGACTTGAGTCTCCAAACTTATTAATTCAGTACTTTCTATGAGCACTAAGCACATACAAAGGACCAAATAAAAGCTCTCAACATAAACACATCCATAATAGCACATCTTTAGAACTGCCCGAAGAGAAATAAATTAAATGGCATTTAAGGAAATAAATCATTCACCCCTTACCACATTGACATGCTTTTGAGAGAAAGAGAGAGAGACAGAGACAGAGACAGAGACAGAGTCAGAGAGAGAGACAGAGACAGAGACAGGGACAGGGGCTAAACCATCTGATGAGCTTTTGACTCCACCAAGGTTAGGGGTGGGCTTGTCAAGATGCCAAGGCCTATGAGATCAATTGAGCTTTTCTACTCAGATCCCTAAGAAAGCATTCTAGAATGTGATGACTGAAATAGCTTAGTCTTTAGCTTAGTCTTTATTTTAGTACATCTCATGCTTTAGAACAAACTGAGCTTGATATGGAACATGCGAGTCAGGGACCCTTCTGATGCCAGTCTTGCTAAGCAGTGTTGAGCAATGACCTAAAAAAGCCTTTACCCACACCTCTGTGCTAATTTTCATGGAAGACTGCCCTTTTACGGGCCTTCTGGTCTCTGTTTAGCCATTGATAGCCTAGTGGATAATGTTCTGTTGCTATTGCTGCTGCTGCTGCTGTTGTTATTTGGAAACAGGGTCCAACTATGTTTATTGCCCAATCTGGCCTAGAAGTCTCTATGTAGCAGACTAGTCTCTGTGGGAAGCGGTTTCTGCTGTGCCTGCGTAGCCTAATTGGTAAACAAGCAATGTGCGCATGTGCAAGAGTGTTTTTGTGCCAAGTCACGGCCCATCCCGGGGCGTGGTGATGAGGCTCTGGGAGAGCAGCCAATCAGGTATGGACACGTCACACTAAGGTGTATATAAGCAGCACCTTTTTGGTGCTTGGGGTCTTCCTCTTCATGTTGAAACTGATGTAATAAAGTTGCTGCAGAAGGATCCGGTTTCTCACGCGTGTGTTCTTGCTGGAGAGACAATAGTGCGTGTGAGAAGTCTCAAATTTTGTCATGCCCCTGCCTAAGCCTCCTGAGTGCTTGGATTGCAGGTCTGCATGCCACTGTACCCAGCTCCTGTGAATAATATTCTAAAATATGTTTTTAAATACACAGAATTATCTGAACACTAATAATACTGAAATCTAGGTAGCAAAATAATTTTAGAAGCTAATTTGTGACAAGGATGTAAGACTTCTTGACTGAACCATGGGATAATAAACTATAATATGAGGACCCTCAACTACCGTCATACCAGAGGAGTAATGAATGTACGTGGGATTTGGGAATATCTGCCAGCAACAAGAAGATAGTTAGAAAATATCTATGGTGACGAAGACATTTCTTTGTAGAAGCTGAAAAGCTGACCTCATGGATGTGGGGGTAGAACAGTGATCTCCACAGCCCAGGAAGGGTGGCAAAGGGTGACAGACAACAAGTGGGTGATAAGCACAGAATGTGAGTAGATAAGAGGAAACTCTGTACGGGGCACAGTTGGATGGCTATGGTTACAACAACTGTCTCAAACAAGATAACCGATAACCAAGAGAGGATTCTTAATATTGCTGCATAGAGATAATAAGGGAGCTGATAAATATGCTAATGGCCTGATCTGATCACCCCTTTGCATCTAACACATGTACTATCCTGCTTCCTGTAAGTTCTAGCAACTATTACCAGTCCACTAGAACTAAAAGTAAAAACATGTGTTTCACATAAGTCTCTAAGTGTGAACAAACACGTATGTTCATATGAGTGTATATGTGGATGTGTGTGGCCTGATGTTGCTGACAGAAGTCTCCCTCCACTGCCCTGCACCTTATTCAGTGACTGGAGATCTCTCAGTTAGGTCCAGAACTCACAGATAACCTAGTCCAGCTAACTAGCTTATTTCAGGGATCCCTTGGAGTTCTGGGATAGCAAGGAGGTCCCCCCGCCCCGCCCCCACATTTACACAGGTTGCAGGGATCCAAACTCTGGCCCTCACACCAGCACAGACAAAGCTTCCCAGTGAGCTATTTTATCTCCTCAGCTGTGCGTGCGTGCGTGCGTGCGTAAGTGTGTAATTTATCCCTAACCAATTCTGCTCCCCAAAATCTGACCACCTCCATGAAGATCTCTTTGATTTCAGAAACTCTTATTTTCACTAGGACAAGGAGCACCTGACCTGCATGGAGCGATCGCTTCCAACATGCCCACTCCTGTAGCTCCTCCCATGGCACTGATAAAGGTTCTTGTGACTGAAGTCCTAGTGAAGACCATGAAAATACCCAAGAGCCCCTCAGGATAATAAATAAGAAAGAACGGGACCTGAGAAAGACTCAGTTGGTGAAGTGTGTGCCCCACAAACATGAGGGGCTGAGAAGCCGGAAATCAACCTTGTAACTCTCCAGTGTGTCTGAGACTAAACAGAAATCACTGTTGTTCACTGGCTCCATTCTCAGCATGTCAGAAAGCTACAGGTATTTCACGTGTTGCTTTTGTGTGCCACTCCTTTGCTAAAAGTATTTATCACGTCTACACATCTTCTGGTGGAATCTTCCGGCTGTATCAACGAGACTGCAACATCCTCTGCAGACAGGGATGGTTTGATTTCTGGCTTTCGGAGGAGTCCGAGCGCCACAGTGGAAAGGACTGGAAAGCACGGGCACCTGTCTCACACATGGCTTGAGAAGGAAGTGCTTTCGGTTCTGAAACATCACATATGATGCTGGCTTGGACTGGGCATGTGCAGCTTTTATTTTGTTGAGGTAAGATCCTTCCACTCTCAGTACTCCAGGGCTTTTATCATGAAGGGACATAGAATTTTGTCAAAGGGGAGTTCTGTTCCCCCTGTACATTTGATTTTTGTTCTTAATTCTATTTATTTGCTATGTTATACTTATTGATTTGCATATATTGGATTACCCTTTCCCTGCTGGCATGAAAACTAATTACCACACTGTATGAGCTTCTTAATGTGTTGTTGAACTCAGTGGAGGAAGTTTTTTGGTTTGGGTTTTGGTTTAATCTGTGTTTACCAAGGAAATTAGTTTAAATTGTTTTGTTTTGTTCTATGACTATGTCTTTATCCAGAATGGTTTCAGGAAATACTGGCTTTATAGGGGGGGGGGGGAGGTTGTTTTGTGGAATAGTTTGAAAAACATTGGTTATAATTCTTCTTCAAAGGACTAATAGAATTCAGCACTAAACGCCTCCAGTTTGTGATTAGCTTTGTTGGAAGGACCTATCACTTGCTACGAACTCATTGCTCAGTGCAGCTGTTCAGCTTTCTTGCCCTCTCACTTAGGTTTTGATAGACCAGATGGCCTACAAATGCTTCCTTCCATAGTTTAATTTGCAAATATACTGCCAGCTGGGCGTGGCACATGCTTTTAGTCCTAGCACTCAGGAGGCAGAGGCCAGCCTGGTCTACAAACTGAGTTCCAGGACAGCCAAGGCTGTTACACAGAAAAACTCTGTCTCAAAAAAAACCAAAATATCCTGGGCATATATCCAGAAGATGTTCCAACAGGTAAGAAGGACACATGCTCCACTATGTTCATAGCAGCCTTATTTATAATAGCCAGAAGCTGGAAAGAACCCAGATGCCCCTCAACAGAGGAATGGATACAGAAAATGTGGTACATTTACACAATGGAGTACTACTCAGCTATTAAAAGGAATGAATTTATGAAATTCCTAGGCAAATGGATGGACCTGGAGGGCATTATCCTGAGTAAGGTAACCCAATCACAAAAGAACTCACATGATATGTACTCACTGATAAGTGGATATTAGCCCAGAAACTTAGAATACCCAAGATATAAGATACAATTTGCGAAACACATGGAACTCAAGAAGAACAAAGACCAAAGTGTGGACACTTTGCCCCTTCTTAGAAATGGGAACAAAACACCCATGGAAGGAGTTACAGAGACAAAGTTTGGAGCTGAGATGAAAGGATGGACCATCTAGAGACTGCCATACCCGGGGATCCATCCCATAATCAGCCTCCAAACACTGACACCATTGCATACACTAGCAAGATTTTGCTGAAAGGACCCTGAGACTATGCCAGGGCCTAGCAAACACAGAAGTGGATGCTCACAGTCAGCTATTGGATGGATCACAGGGCCCCCAATGGAGGAGCTAGAGAAAGTACCCAAGGAGCTGGAGGGATCTGCAACCCTATAGGTGGAACAACAGTATGAACTAACCAGTACCCCCCAGAGCTCGAGTCTCTAGCTGCATATGTATCAGAAGATGGCCTAGTCAGCCATCAGTGGAAAGAGAGGCCCATTGGTCGTGCAAACTTTATATGCCTCAGTACAGGGGAACACCAGGGCCAAGAAGTGGGAGTGGGTGGGGGAGGGTGTGGGGGACTTTTGGGATAGCATTGGAAATGTAAATGAAATAAATACCTAATTAAAAATAAATAAATCCAAAAAAAAAAAAACAAAATAAATTTTACTGGAGTTTAATATCTCAGAATGTTTTTGAGATTTTATTTGTTCCTATTGAAGGGTCCCCTTTTTTCATCTTTAATTTTATTGATACAGGTTTTCCTCTCAGATATCAAATGAAAAGTGGGGATATGAAAGTAATGGAGGGATTGTTGGGGATACAGAAGAGGAAAGGTATAGGAGTCCCCAAAAAAAGTAATGAAGAGGTACTCATGGCTACGCGGCAATGGCATGCTAAGATCCATCAATTTGTACATTTAATATGCACTAAGGGAGGGGAGTTTTGTTTGGCCTTACCTGTTTAAAAAAAAAAAAAAGTTCTAGTTTATGGACAGGCAGAGAAAAAAAATTCTCTCTTACTTGCCCTTTTCATTTGCTTCCAGCCTTGACCAGATTAAGCAGTGCCCACCCACACTAGGAGAGACTCTGACTTACTCAGCCCACAAGCTCATCCTTACAGACAAACAGAAACAATATTTACATAAACATTTATGCATCCCAGAGCTCAGGCCAGTTACTACATAGCATCCCCTCACCGTTTTTTCCCAAGATCAGCCCAGCTTCGCCTGTTCTTCAGTCATGGGGTCTGCTTCATCTTGTTCCAAGGCACGCCAGAAGACCCTTCAGTACTCTGAACTTTTCCTGAAATTGGTAAATTATGCAAATGACTTAGCGATTAATGTCTCTTGTTGGACCTCACCTGTGGTTTACCTAAGAGGAATGAGTTTAGTGAAAATGAATAGCGAAGTAAAATTTACCATTTTAATCATTTTGAAGCATCTCAGTGGGCTTAAACATCTCAAGTTCTCAAATATCTAGTTTGAAATGTCTAGCAGAGCCGGGCATGGTGGCTCACGCCTTTAATCCCAGCACTTGGGAGGCAGAGGCAGGCGGATTTCTGAGTTCGAGGCCAATCTGGTCTACAAAGTGAGTTCCAGGACTGCCAGAGCTATACAGAGAAATCCTGTCTCGAAAAAAAAAAACAAAAAATAAAGAAAAGAAGAAAGAAATGTCTAGCAGCATAGTGATTCCCGTTACCCTGTAACATATCTCAGACCCATTAAGTGCTCACTCCTCATTTTGTGTCTCCTAAACTCTGGAGACCACTCACTTCCTATCTACCAATCAGCTATTCTAGTTATTTCAGACAGCTCGAGTCACATAGCAATATTGTGTTAACTCTGAAAAGTTTTAACCCCCATAGCTAGGAACGGTAAGACAGAGGAAACAAAACTGCTTTTATTATATAAATAACTGGGGTTTCATTAAAAATCTCATCAATTTTCTGCTTTACACTTTTACCAAGACTTAGATAACGCATCTGCTTCATCTGCTCCAGAAATTCTGCTCTGTGTAGTTAACTCTTTCTATGCAGTTACGAATGGGCTGATCCTAGCTGGGCTTCAGGTCAGGACTGAGGACGTGAGGATGTCAGGAGGCTATTCTCTCTGCTCAGGGAGGGCTTCTTCCCAGAAAGTGACCTGGCAAGACTGTGCTGGTCTTAAGGTCACATAGCCTGAGGGCCCCAGGGATGTTTATCCACAAACACTTCATAATAATAAAAGCAAGCCATCTTTGACAGCAGTATAAATTATTCATGGGTTTTATTTTAAAAGAGACAGATTCATAAAAGGAAGGAAGGAAGGAAGGAAGGAAGGAAGGAAGGAAGGAAGGAAGGAAGGAAGGAAGGAAAAGATAACCACATCAATTCCAGAAGTCCTTTCCAGAGAAAAATGACTGCCCTATGGTGAGTCACATTTGCTGCTATGCTCAAGGCCTGGGGAGCACAGCTCCCGAAATTTCTTTCTAAGTTCCCAGGTTTGTTCTGATACCAGTTGCTACACAATGGATACAGAGGATGGATGCACAGCTTTGTAGATGGGCCCCCAAGACTTCAAATCTTCTGCAGTTGGATGAGGGAGGAGGAGGAGCCTGGCATGGCAGATCTGAGGGTCTGAAAGTGGCTCTGAAGCATGGAGTCCCAGGGACGAGTGTGAGCACTGCAGCCCCTGCGGGCAATTCAGGGGCTTTAGTCTGGGTCCCGGATCTCATCTACTTCGCAAGCCCCAGTGTAACTTGGTCTGAGGAAGGTCATTAAGCAAAGGCCTTGGGGGTTCACTTGTTTTCTTCTAGCTTCTCTCTTAACACTGATCTCTGTCTTTTCAAGCTCATAGCCAGACACAAATTCACTCAGATCTTGTAGCCTCTCTCTGGCTGCTACCACTCATATCCTGCAATCTCCAAGTCTGGATTCTTCCTCAAACAAGTTCCTGTTGTCTTCCTGCTTCTGCTCCACAGTATGGACCATGAAGTCTTCCTACCTTTGCCCCCTCGATGACTGGCTTAGATTTCCTCGTATTCAAAGGCACTGCAGTGACTCACTAACTGAATCCATGTGAGGGTGAAGGAGCCTCACAGGCGTGGTCTTGGCATGGAAGACTTTGAATTGTTCTTTTCCCCTCAGAAGTTTCTGGACTCTGTAACTGAACACAGCAGACTCCTGGTGAAAACCTCACGATGGCTTCTTTTTAAATAATTGCAGCTATCTGTTTCTGAGAACCCTCATTTTATGCCATGAATATTTACCTCTAGAAGATGTGACTACCAACCATGCCACTTCATTTGAACAAGTCTACCTGAATTTGTCTACACGTAGGAATGATGTTCAATAAAAGCAGTCAGCAAACAGCTATGGATTTTTAGAACATCTCTAGACTCCAGTTAAGAGATAAAATCACTTAGCCTAAATATAAGAAGACTGATACAATCAGACCCGGCTTCACTTTTTCTTTTTGTTTTTTGTTTTTATTTCTCTGTTTCTTTGTGTGGATATGTGCATGTGAGTGTGAATACAGGGGTGTTTATGAAAGAGGGAAGAGAAAGGGGACATGGGGGAGGGGAGAGGTGGACATGGAGAGGAGTAGACAGAGACAGGCGGAGACAGAGGCATGGTCTGTAGTCCAGGTTGGCTTGAAGCTCCTTGTGCCTCAGTTTTTCAGGTGCTGGACTGTGGTCGCATGGTTAACAGGATTCCTTAGCAAATACTAAAACTAATTCCAAAAGAAGCCCCTAAAAAAATCTGGAACTGCAGCAGACCTGTTAAAATAAGTGTCTAACCTTCCAAAGCAACTCCTCGAAAAGATGCCATTAATTTGAATATATGGGTTTTTATTTCCTAAGAAAAACGGGCTATTTTTAACCTTGCTTGAGTTTCACACACTATATCATTGGTAGTTGGCTAAAGGGAGTTGGCTCTTTTTCAGCTTAATGTAGAATCCAATTTTATGTAGTAACTCCATGTTTGGACTGAACAGAAATAGAAAACCTTCAAATGCATCCTTTAAAACATATAATATATCAAAACCAAGTCATAGTTTATGCACAACTAATACATATAAACATATGGTTTATGTAAATCCTAAAACAATGATAAAGTAATCACAAATTAAACACAAATATACATATGATCATGGACAAAATATTAACATACAATAGAATCCCCAAGTGTGAGTTCTGAGGCTTGTTTTCAGTACTAATTCTGTTTAGCATGCGTGTGACTGGGTTAGACGAGAATCGTCTGAGGCTGGAGGTACAACCCATGAAATGTGGCTGGGATGCCCTGGGCTTCCTTCCAGCTCCAGGTCCTGGGATCACTTTGACACACAGGGCAGAGTGTAGAAGACAGACTTGATCGTAAGGTGATGTACAGCACACTCAGGAGTGAGAGTGTGCAGTGCCAGAGATCACTGTGCTGTTTTCAAAGGACTCTGAAGCAGAGGCCAGAGAAATGGTTCAGAGCTTGAGAGCAGTTACTCTTACCAAGGACCTGGGTTTGATTCTCAGAACCCGCACGCAGCTCATAACCTGTACATCAGCTCCCGATCTGACATCTCTTCTGACCTCCCCAGGCACTGGGCACGCATGTGGTTGCCCATACATGCATTTGGGCAAAACACTCACATCACCCATATAAAATATACATCTTAAAAATTTTTAAATTAAACACAGACCACGTGAATTAACTCCCCATGGGAGAGGGCAATGGTATGTCACTGTTCTTTATGGGAAAGCCTCCAGCTGATAGAAATCTTACAAACTGGCTGGCAGTTCAGAATGTCATTCTTCCCACAGGACAGGGGTATGAGTCAAACTCCATCCTTCTGACCATAATCAAAGGCTTGCAGCTTTTGTTCCTGGCTGCAAAGCTGTTGGGTGTGAGGGATGGATCCATCCTCATTCTCAGAGTGGCTGACTAGTTATGGAACAGTGTATGTTAGACCCACGCTCCACCACCACCCGTATACAAAGGAAGGCACACACTGGAAGCATTAGCCACTACTGTACAAGTTACGACACAAGTTTCATGTTGATACTTAAAAAGGTATATAGAGAGATAAAGTTGCGTTTGTTTCTTGTTTTTCTACCAGTAAGGAAAAGTCAGAAGAGCAAACACACACTGGACATTAGGGCATGCTAAGGGCTGAGTCTGTTACAAATTCCATGGTCTGTCTCCACAGCTCTGGGCTAAATGTTTCCATCCTTTACAGATGAGGAAAATGAAGCTGGGGACTAGAACAGCAAACAGTGGCAGCCTGTGGCAAGTGAGAGAAAACTGTCCACAATGAGCTGATCACACTGTAGGGAAATGTGTTTAGGAAATGGAGTGTCTTCTGGAGAGCTCTTAGCTTCTCCAAGAAGCAGGGACTTCTAAGGGCTTCTCTGTTAATCTCAGTAATTCTCTTGTCATTCTTTTCCAAAAATGAAACAAGGCAATCACTTCCTGACCTAGGAAAATAAAATGTTCTATGAATTTTTATCTCATTATTTATACAGCAAGCTTTTTGGATACCAGTTAAGTGTTTTGGTGGGACATTTAAAAATAAAGCAAGCTAAATAAAAACTGCTAAAGCACATAGAACAAAGCAAAAAAATCATGATCAGCGATTAGAGAACAGACACCCGAAGACTTAAATATGTAAGAGGCAAAGGGTTACAGATATAAATGTAAAGAAAGAGTAAGCTTTAAAAAAAAATTAAAAAAAAAAAAAGAAAAAAGAAAGAGTAAGGAGGGCCACCTTTATGTAAGACAACGGTGGGGCTGGGACCATGGCAAGAGTCTTCACTTGATCTTAGAGATGGTTTTACTGTGTGACCTTTGTTTCTAAGTCTTCCTTCCTTCCTTTATTTCTCTCTCTCTTTCTTTCTTTCTTTCTTTCTCCCTTTCTTTCTTCCTTTCTTCCTCTCTTTTGTTAGTGACTCTCAGGTATCAGTTCTACATCCTGATTCTTCTTATTCTGCCTAGTAACATTTGCCTACTTTTGGCTTCATTTCTATCTCACAGCCTAGCAACTGGCAGTGTGAAAGGAACCAACTATTCAGATTAAAAATAATTTTCTGAATTTCCTCATCATCTTAAAGGGAGAAAAAAGTTCTCACAGTAAATGTAAGCACTACATACAATTTACTAATATTTCATGATTTGTGCTTGCCTTTGTTGAGTCTTGTCGTGGCCTAAACAAACGCTACGCAGATCCTAATGTAATCAGAAATGCTGGTTTGTGGACCTTAGGCATTGGCTCTGCCGAGACAGTTTTTGCTGTAACTATGCTTGTTTTTATAGCACAATGATATACAGAAACTTGCAGCCACTGCTGGTCTTGAGGCGTCTGCATATGAAGCAGAAAACATCATTTTCTTCCACTTCAAAGAGTTCACTACAGGGTGCCAAGAAGGAAGGACTAGGTCCCTCCAGCCACACACTGCCCTCTGGCACTCAGACTCAAGTCCCCAGGGACAGACGAAAACAATCTCTGGCTTTTCCAGTTCTAGGTAACATTTCCCACAACCCCTGGTTCATAAATATTGACATTTTGGAAGAAAGAGAAGGAAGGAAAATGCTTGAGGAAAAAAAAAAAGTTGAAGTGTTTATGTTTTTTTAAAAATAAATATACCCTATCTTGGAACTTTTAAAAATAGTATTATCCATCAACAACTAGATAATATAGGAAACTAACTTTCAACGGGATTGTCTGGTCTCTTTATCCAGAAGGAATCCTTTCACCCAGCAAAGCTGAGTTTAAGGCCCTTTTCTCTAAGAAATGCTACAGAGACGCCCCTTGAATTTTTTTCCCCACGAATAACCGATCTCTAAATCACAGTGAATTTGGGACTGTTTTTGGCAAAGGTTTTCGGTTTTCCTGTGAAATATTTCCTCCCACCAGTCTTCAAAAGCAGAAAAACCACGGCCACACAGATCCTCACGAACGCCTCGGAGCCCAGCCTGATTCCACTGCTGTGGAACTACAGCGCAGCCTGGCGGTCATTTCTGTTTCCTGCCGTGGTTCAGGGGGGCGAATGGGAATAAAAGGTAGAAAACAAACAGCGAAGAATCCATAGTGCCTGCCTGCAAGCATAATCATCACGCGTGGGATTTTAAGGTGTTTAACAGCAATATTCCTTTTAATAATACCTCTGTAATGTTGCTGGTGCATCGTTACATCAACAGAATCCTGAGCCTTCATATTCTTTCTTAATACTCCTCTACTTTCTTTTCTAGACCGGGAACAGGGTATGTGTAGCACTGTGTAGTACAGGCTGTCTTGGAACTGGCTATGTAGACAAGGACTCACAAAAGATCCCCCTGCCTCTGCCTCCTGGGTGTTGAGATTAAGAACACAGTCATTCGCCTGGCAAACACTCCCCTTTTTCTGACTTTAGTGGTTATGTTTCAACTTCCTTTTTTTCTTTCTTTCTTTTTGGTTTCTTGAGACAGGGTTTCTCTGTGTAGCCCTGGGTATCCTGAAACTCTCTCTGTAGACCAGGTTGGCCTCAAACTTAGAGATCTGCCTGCCTCTGCCTCCTACGTGCTGGGACTAAAGGCACGAGTCACCACTGCCCGGCCTTTTTAAAATATTTCTTAAGCAAGGATACAAAGAAGTTACATTAAGTAATTGTCAGCTATGGGATGAATCTTTTCTCTTTGTATACAAGAAAATGGTCAAAAGAAAAAAATATGCCTTTATCATAAGACTTTGTTGTAGTCTTCAAATTCGAGATAATTTGATTCTTCTTTTTTTGCAAAGCAAGTGCTTTCTTGCTACTGTTGTTTTTTGAGACAAGGTCTTGCCCTGGTGTTGTTTGGATCTCAGGACTCTGCCTATAACCCCCCTCCCCCCGCCAGGGTTGGCTTACAGTTATCAATGCCAGCACTGAGGATGCTGGGGGATTTGGTTTCGTTTTTTTTGCAGTGATGGAGACAAAATCCAAAAGTGTGGGCATAGGAAGCAAGCAGTGTATCACAGAAAAACACACCCAACCCTTGGTTTTATTTGCTTGCTTGCTTGCTTGCTTGCTTGCTTGCTTGCTTGCTTGCTTGCTTGCTTGTTGTTTATTGGCATAGGGTCTCTGTATCCAAACTTAAAGACTTCGAATCTTAGAATTCAGAATCTTTGTGCCTCTGCATCTTGAGAGCCGGTTCATAGACATTCATTGTCCCCTACAGAAATGAATGGTTTTAAAAGTTAAGTTCCTTCACATTTATTTATTTGCCACTGAAATTTGAAACACATCAGAATGTCCTCTTGCTGCAGTTTAAGTATTTGAACATGAGAAAAATCTAATTATCTGCTCCTGTTGTGGTATCGAACAGAGAAGACTGCTCAGCCAAGGGTTTAAGCCAATAGACAGTCTTTATCAGCTTTGTGGTGGCTATGCCGGGTGTTCAGATCTTAGTGTACCACTGAGCCTTTCTCAGGTTGAGCTTTCAAGCACAGAAGCCACATTCAGTTAGCATGAGCAGTTAGCCAGAAGTGAAGAAGCCAAAACACAAGGTTAGTACATTAGGGATTTCCCGGAGTTATGGACTTCAATGGATTACGTCTTTAGTTTTAGGAGCTGGTGCTGTTTCCATGCTGGGTCCCAAAGCCTGAATGGTACTTCCATCATGGAGTCAGTTGTGTTAAAGTCTAGAGGCCTGTTAGATTTATATATTTATATATGCTGTGTGTGTGTATTAAACAATAATGTAAATATGTTGGATATAATATAAATATAGCATATACAATTATATATAAACATATAACATCTAATACATACATTATAAATATTTAAATAAATAGAACATAGTGTATTAATTTTACATGATATACATATTATATAAAATATATTAATGTAATGTAAATATGCAATAAAATATTAAATACTAAATGCATAGCTAAGAACACATTTGTATGAATAGATGTGTATATGTACATATATAATATATACATATATATAATATATACATATATATAATATATACATATAAAATCTTTTTTTGAAATGTCTCAAGTAGCCAAGAGTGACCTTGTACTTCTGATCCCCCTGCCTCATATGTCCAAGTGCTGGTATTGGGGTCACAGACTATCATGCCTGATTGTTTAGGGCTGGGGATAGAACCCAAGCTTCCTGAATGCCAGGCAAGCACTCCACCCACAAAGCTACAACCCCACCACACGGCTCATGCTTGATAATGAACCCCCTTACGCCTAATGTCTACGTTCTCTTTCAAATGGAGAAAAATCTGTTCAGAGGTATCTCCTGGCCCCAGCATTCAAGAGGCAGGAAGATGATGAGATCAAGGCCAATTTGTGCTAAATAGTAAGTTCAAGACCAGCCTGGATGGTTTCCTTTTTTCATAGCCAGCAGGGTCGGGGCTCCTCCCTTCTTGCAGGAGTAGCCATCTCCTACTTCCTGTGAAAGCATTCTTCTGTCCTGCAGTTGCGGCGGGCCTGGGAAGAAGAGAAGGGGATTTAGTACCAGGAATAAGAGGCAAGCACCAGGCTCCTTACTTAGTGTTTCTGAGCTAACAGTGAGGAAAGGCTGCTGAAACTTCCTAGGAATTTTCTTCATCGGGTATTTGCTACCCACTAATTTACCACAGATCTATCAAAAGTCTAATCACCTCTCTATACTCTTTCTGAATTATTGGGCCCAGCAGAGATAATGCTGGGCTCTCAGACTTTGGAAGTATAGATTTTTTTTCCCCTCAAGAAAGACAAAATCGACATGCTTTTCTTTCATAACTAGCAGCACCATTGACACAGGGGACCTGAAGGGTAAATTGGCAGTTCATAATAATTATAACCTTTTCTGTGTTCACAGAAACTGTGCTAGAGCGTAGAAGCTTGCTAACACTGTAGCTCCCAGGTAGTTTCACGGAACGCAGAAACACAAACAGCTTTTAAGCATCTTGCATTCTTGCATGAAGGTGGAAGAAAGTCATTAGCACAGTTTGAGGATGTTATTGATAATGGAAACTATTTCCTGGGAGGTTCAGCTCATGTCAGCAGCCAACCCTGGTATGCTTGCTGCCTGAAATTCAAAAATAACTTCTTGATTTCATTTACACCCCTTTGTTCCCACTTCTTAGTACTTTGACTTAAAAAGCCCCTTGCTCTTGGGGGCTGAAGTCACCAATAACCTCAGCTGCAAGGGAATCTATACCTCTGGTATCCACAGGCACCCTTACATACTGTACGCATTTACCAACACAGATGTACACACAATTAAAAACATAAAACACTTGCTCCTCAACTGAGGAATAAGACAGATTTTTGGGCAACTGTCTTCTTTCACTCCTAGTTTTGCAACCCGAGTTGCCTCTGGTCCCTCAGCATGTGAGCTCTTATGTTCATCACCTTGTCCTCTGTGCTAAGGAGCCAGACTGGTACCTGGGCACACCATGGTTTGCAGCTACTCCCTTCTCTAGCCATCCCATCTACATCGTAGATAAAAGGATTAGCATCTCCACTTAGCAGATTAGAAAACTCAGTCTCAGAGATAAAAACACTGCTCAAATTCCCTTAGCAACTGCAAGGCACAAAGCTTCCTGCTCAGGAGCTCTCAAATTCTGGTGCGTGACAAGCCCTCGGTAAGAATTTGTTGACTCAAAGAGCAAATGTGTCTATGGCAAGAATATTTAAAATAAACGTGGAGTGGGGAGTTGGTGGTGCACACCTTTAATACCAGCAACTGGGAGGCAGAAGCGAGCAGATCTCTGAGTTCAAGGCCAGCTTGATCTAAGGAGTGAGTTTAGAACAACCAAGACTACACAGAGAAACCCTGTCTCAGAATAGATGTGTGTGTGTGTGTGTGTGAGAGAGAGAGAGAGAGAGAGAGAGAGAGAGAGAGAGAGAGAGAGAGAGAGAGGGAGAGGGAGAGGGAGAGGGAGAGGGAGAGGGAGAGGGAGAGGGAGAGGGAGAGGAGAGAGGGGAGGGAGAGGAGGGAGAGGAGGGAGAGGGAGGGAGAGGAGGGAGAGGGAGAGGAGGGAGAAGAGGGAGGGAGAGGAGGGAGAGGGAGAGGGAGAGGAGGAGAGAGAGAATTAGGGTAAACCTGGAGAGTAGATTCCAAGTCTTTCCCTTTATATCTGGTCATAAGTAAGCTGAGACACCTCTCACTCCTGCAAACACCTGTACCTTTCTTAGCTTCCAAAGTCCAATATTTTCTAGAAAAGAACAATGACTAAACAGGTGGAGGTCCTCTAGGCCTTGCTTGGGCTGTTTTATTCAAATACTCTAGTAGGGAATCTTAGCCAATTTTGAGCTGCAGACCTATTTGGAAATCTTTGAAGACTTTTCAATCTTTTAAGATACATTTAAAACGACAGCCAGCTGTTTTTAAATAAACATTTCCAAAGCTTTATTTGGTTGGTTTGGTTTGGTTTCAGACAGGGTATCACTGTGTAGCCTGGCTATCCTGCGACTCTAAATAGCCCAGGCTAGCCTTAAACTCACAAAAATCTACCTCCTTCTGCCTGTGCCTCTGAAGTACTAGATTAAGGTTGAGCCACCAGGGCTAGCCTCGTACGAACAGTAAGCACAAATGGCACTCACATGTAATACAATAAAGATGTCTGTGATTTCTCATTGATGGGATTAATGTCACTGTGATATGTCACCTACATTTATACCTTTTTTGTAGATGGGCTGGCAAAATAGCTCAGTGGGTAAAGGCACTTGCAACAAAGCCTGAAGACATGATGAATTCAGCTCCTGGGACCCACATGGTGGAGAGAGATCTAACCCTTCAAGGTTTTCTCTGCTCTCCACATGAAAACTGCACAACAAGGGCGCCCACACACACAACAGTAAATTTAAAAATTAAAAAATAACATGTTTTGGTTTAAAATTAATGAAAAATAAAGATTTGGTTTTATTTATACATTGCTTTATTTCTATCAAGACCACTCTTAAATGAGTCAGTCATTGTTAAACCTTTTCAGAAACCAATATGTTAAAATTTCTTAAATTTTGTCCAAAAGATGCTTACGACAATACAGTACTTCTCTTTATTAACAGGGGAGTCATTTGGCCTGATGTGCAAGAGGCAAAGTTCCAAAACAATAATTACAAGCATTACAGCCTATAGTGAAGATAAAGCAGCCTCGTTTGCATCTTGGGCCACTACTCAACAAATACTACTTACCTGTTCAATCCCACCAGGCCAGAATAAGACCACTACCATAACCTCTGAGCCAAATTTGAAGCAAACTTGATTTTTTTTAGTGGGGAGCACCCAAGAGCTGGCCGGCAACTGCCTCCTAAGTCAGTTAGAGATAGAGCATCCCTGAGCCCCATTTCTTAGGGCCCTTTTAAGAAGTCAAGTCACTGCAAAGCCGGTTTACGGTAGAAAGAGCATTTAAAAAGTACAGAAAATAATCTCGTAAACACAACAGCCACCACATGATGAGAGAAGGCAGGGCGGTTAGGAGGAGTTTGGGTATTCTCAAAAACAAGTCAATGTCATTGGTTGGGACAGATCAGACTCCAAAAAAAACAGATACTTAAAAACAGAAACTCAGTTCTTACAGTAAATGGAAACTTATTTTTAATAATACAACATAATGGCTCCTGCCTTCCAAATGGAGTCAGGCATTTGGTTTTTCACCTACAGTGATAGTTCAATATGTACTCAGCAAATACCTGGGGACTGGCAACTACTGCAGACCAGATGCTGGAATTTTCCTGACTAGTTCTCTAAATTGAAGTATTTAGCCTACATTACAACTATATTAGACTTAGTCTAAAAGCTTCCCCCATGTACATTTGGTTGCCACCTCACTTGTAAACCAGATTGTGACCTCCTATTGTGACATGTAGTGGAGTCTCAGCCAATCACAGGCAGCTATGCAAACTCCGGTCAAATGGGAGACAAGAAGTGCAACTAATTGGGCTTTTGAATTGCACTGTAAAGGAGGAAGGCTTTATTTGACCCATGGCTGACAGGGACACAGCAGAGAAAGTACGGCTCAAAGCTTCGAGCCTGTGAAGGGTTGCTCACTTCTGGGAAAATTAAAACCCAAGAGACAGAACCGGAAGTTGAACCCGGCTACGGCAACCCACTTCCTCCAGCTAGTCTCTACCGCCTCCAGGTTCCAGCCCTCCAAAAACATTGCCACCAGCCAGAAATGTAGAAATGCCCCAAAGCATGATCCTGTCCAAAAGCACTTTACATTCAAGCCATACATTCTGGTCAGGTTCTGTTCGCTTTGCTATGTTGGTGGGGGTGATGTCTCATGTATTCCAGGCTGACCCCAAACTTGCTCAGTAGCCAAAGATAAATTTGAACTCTCTCTCTCTCTCTCTCTCTGTGTGTGTGTGTGTGTGTGTGTGTGTGTGTGTGTGTGTGTGTGTGTGTGTTGAATATTGGTTTACTACATACAGCCTTTATTACATTGAGATAGAGTCTATTAGTAAATTCTTTAGAACTTTTATCAGGAAAGGATATTGAAAAAAACTTTTTTTTTCTAAAGATAGGGTCTTGCTGTGTAGCTCTAACTGTCCTGGAATTCACTAAGTAGACCAGGCTAGCCTCGAACACACAGAGATCTGCCTGTATCAGTACTGGAATAAGAGGTGTGCACCACCATGCCCAAAGATATTGGACTTTTTCAAATGCTTTTCCTGTGTATATTGAAATTGTCGTGTGGTTTCAATCCTCAGGTTTTATATGTCCTGTTACATTAGCGGATTTTCATATAGTGACCTACTCTTATATGCTGGGATAAAACCAACTTGGTCATGACATATGATCTTTTTAATGTGTTCCTGTTTTGAGAACTGTATTGAAAATGTGTCTGTGTTCATGGCCCACACACTCTCTCACACGTGTGGCCCTACGAGAATGTAGCTCTCTAGGCCATGGAGAGCATGGCCACAAACCCCTGAGTCCCAGAACTCACAGTCCCACCCCAGGAAGCTTCTGCTACCTTCCTTTATTTATATTTTCAGTATGAAACACAAGCTCTGCACACATACTTGCACACTCACACCAGCCTAGGGGAGGGAGCTGGGACAAGGCCACTTGGCAGCAGTGCTGGAACCCTCAGGGCATGGGGTACCCAGCAACACCCATTCTGGGCCTCTGGGGATGTGGCCAGGGAGGCCCTGTTCTCCAGGGCCAGGGGCCAGATGACTGGACAAACGCATGGTCATACAGGCCTGATGCCCTCTGTTACACCCCAAGGTGGTCCTGAGTGAAAAGCTGCCCTAGAGCACAGGCCAGCGGCCTCAAACCCCAGCACCAGCCCCTACTGGGACAGACGGGGAGTTTCATTCATTGAATAAATTGCCTGTCTGTGCTTGGGGGGGGGGGGGGCTAGAGAGATGGCTCAGTGGTCAAGAGCACCATTTGCTCTTCCAGAGGTCCAGGGTTCAATTCCCAGCACCCATATGGCAGCTCACAACTCTCTGTAGCTCCAGGGACTCCGGCACTCTCACACTGGCATAGGTGCATGACATAAAACACCACTGCACATTAAATAAATACATGTTTTAGAAAGAAAAAAAGTCTCTCCCTTACACTTCACCTCAGCTCCTACTTGAATTATCCCAGAGTTGTTAGAAATTTTGATTTTTAAATTTTATTTTTTCTTTATGTATGTGTTATTGTCTCCACCCTCTCCTTAACTGCCTCTAAAAGTGGTCCTTCTGCTTAGCCCTGCCTGGTGATTGATGATGCTTGATTCTTTGAGTGACTGGCCCTTTCAGTTTTGACACTGTTTGGCTCTTTTCTAGACTTTGAATAACCTTTCTGGATTTTTCCACTGTGTGGGATTTGAGTTTTGTTTTGTTTGTATGTTTTTGTAGCCCTGGCTGTCCTGGAACTCACTCTGTAGACCAGGCTGGCCTGGAACTCAGAAATCTGCCTGCCTCTGCCTCCCAAGTTCTGGGATTAAAGACCTGCCTGGCCTTGTGTTTTCAAATCTCTCCTCCAAATCTCTACCTACTTCGTGTGCTTTGCTAACTGTCTTGTCTCACTCACCTGGGTTGGTTGCTTTGATGTTTGCTTTGCTTTGATTCCTCTCTGTGTTCATGGTCCTATTCACAGTTGGGACTTTTCAGCTCTCATTCCCTTTGATCTCACCGCTGAGGAGCTGTGAGCTTGTAGAGGGGACTAGGAGCTTATTTATCTGGTCACATTGCAGTCAGGAAACACACACAAAAGAGTGCAGGTTCTCCACTCATTTTCCCCATTTTGTTCTGTTTTCCTCCTCCTCTTCCTCTCTTCTTCTTCTTCTCTTTCTCTCTATTTTTCTTTCTTTCTCTCTCTCTCTCTCTCTCTCTCTCTCTCTCTCTCTCTCTCTCTCTCTCTCTCTCTCTCTTTCCTTCCTTTCTTTCTTCCTTTCTTTCTTTCTCTCTTCTTTTTACTTGTTTGTTTTCTAGACAGGGTTTCTCTGTGTAGCCCTGGCTGTCCTGGAACTCACTCTGAAGACCAGGCTGGCCTTGAAGTCAGCAACAAATAGAGGCTCAGCCATCATTCTGACCATGGTGAGCTGAGAATGGCTGTCTTAGTCTCCCTCTGTCTTTATAAATCTCATTCTTACTATAACCCAGAACCATGCATAGAACATAATTCACAGCCCAACCAAGCATCCAGAGCCGAATGCAGAACTCAGCTTATAACAAAGGAATTCCTTATAAGCATCCTGGGGTTGTCATGGAATTGAGAACAAGAAATGAGAACTCAAAGACGACCCAGGTCTCATGGGTGCCTCGTCTCCCCTGCTTTCTGTCTCCCTAGAAACTGACCTGTCTCACTGCAGAGGACACTGCTGGCAACTCCCAGTCTCTACCTCAGTGGCTCCTTCAGCTACAGTGCATAGAGAGAGACTCCTAGCTCTGTCTCTTGGTGCCTGGTCCAGGAAATCCTGAGAAAAGGACTCGGTGAGCAGGTTATTGGGTTGCCCACGTTTACTCCTGTGGTTCCACCTGGATGAGAAAGAGGGGAGCAGTTTCAGAAGAAAGTAGGGTGGAGAGCAAAGACCCCACTATGTGAGCAAGATCATTGGGTTATCAGTACTTAGAATATAACAACTATCCTAAAGCCGACACTGAACGCTTATCTCAGCCTTTCAAGATTGCTGCCTTACCTGCTCCCATTTTACAGAGAAGAAAATAGAGTCAAAGACATATCTCCCCTAAAGCCCTAGACCTATCAATTACTAATCTTGGCCTGGCACCTGAGGTTTCCAATATAGCTCTATTGGTTCTGTTTGCCAATATTAGTGAGCTTCCCAAGAACACTATATTTCATAATTTCAAAGACATTTGGGGGGCTGAGGAGATGACCCAGTGGGTAAACTATGTGCTGCTCAAACTGAAGACCTGAGTTTCAACCCCAGGAACCCAGACACAGTAGTATGCACTTTTGATACCAGTACTACACCAAGACATGAGACAGAAATAGGAGATGCCCCAGAAGGTCCCAGAGCATCAAGCCTGGTGCATACATCATATAAAAAGAGATTGAAACATGGTGGATGGTGGAAATGAGCAACATACTACCAATAACCATAGAGGAGTCCCCAGATCTCACCAGGCTCAGCTTGGATGAGCGAATTTATGTGAAGGTGAGAAACCGACCGAGGGCTCTGGGGCAGGCTGCGTGCCTATAATCACCATTTAAATATGATCCTGGGAGATGCGGGCGAAGCTGTGACGATGACAGAGACGGATGAAGGCCATATAAAGAGATAGATAAAGCCCCAAAATGGAGCAACCCCATGCTTTGACAGGGGAGATGGTGTTGGAGATGAAGATGGAGTCACCCTTCCATGGAGAATTGGCTGAGACAGGAGCTGGGTCCTGTGTAGGAAAGTGGAGTCTCTGTCTCTTGACATGTGCAAGGTGCTCACAGAGATGAGATGATCTCAGTGCAGGGTGCTCACAGGGATGCTCGCACACACTCTGATCCCTACACCCTCTAAGAAGTGCATTTGCAAGTGCCTTGCAAGCTCTCCTGCTAAATGACATGCTCCCTTCCTCCAGCCACTGTGACTGACCTTGCTCTCTGCAGAAGTTGTTCTTCCCATTGTTCTTGCAGATACTACCAGGTTGTTTTTCTACAAATTAAATTTGATGTTTTCTTTAGAAAAGAAAAAGAAAAGAAGAGACACTATCTCAAACAAAGTGGAAGGCAGTGATTGGCACCAGACGTTGTCTTCTGACCTCCACATGTGTGCTGTGATATGGGTGTACCTGACAGAGAGTGGGAGAGTGGGGGAGATAGGGAGGGAGGGAGGGAGGGAGGGAGAGAGAGAGGGAGGGAGGGAGGGGGTAAGGGGAGACAGGGGGAGAGAGAGAGAGAGGATTTAAAATAGTTTTTTTTAGAAGTTAATTATCCACAAGACTAACACATACTGAGCATGCTCGTATAAATAACCATGCCAAGCATAATGAATTGAATTGGGTTTGCCTGACACAGCTCCAGTCTGTTAAAAGCTGATTCACTGGGTAGATTATAGATGTAAAATATAAACAACCATTATGCTAGCCTGTTCTAATCACTAAAATTTTGAGTCACAAAAGTGTCATGCAGGAGTCAGAAGGTAGAGAAGAGGACTTTATCTAAGAACTATTCTTTTAATCATTTATTCACTTGATACTGAGAATCATGTCCAATACTTGAAGAATAAAGGAGAGGTTTAAATCCTGGATAAGAGAGTGAGAACCATAATCCTATGTGCATACGTACCCACACACACCCACACATGCACACATGCACAACACACACAAGCACAAAACCATTACATTTCCCAACCTTAAAACAATCTGAATACAAAAATTACAACCTCTTCCTAAAGTCGAAATTCTCTAAATCGTGAATAAAGACAATATATAAACAATGTAATATATAGAAATTCCCCAAATCCTGAATAAAGACAATATATAAATAATGCAATATGAAATAATATAACAACAGCTCACAATTATAAAACTAGAGATGAACTATTATTGGAAAGAAACTAGGCCACCAAACTTTTTTGGGCATTACACATTCTTGCACAGAAGTCTATGACGTATTATCAAGATCAAAATTTGCTCGCACTCTGCCTTGATTCACCTCTTCCATAGAAATACGTGTGGCACAGATGCACCCTTGCCTCACAGCCAATGTGGTCTGCTCAGCGTTACTGTAAACTTCAGATCTATATATTGTCACTCATGTGTGCTTTCCAGAGGCACACAGCCCTGATTTCACGACATCTGTCATACTGTATCACACTTTTTAAAAGTGCAGTGACAGTACAGCTGAAATTCCAATGTAATGAATTTGAATGGGTCAGCAGCTCCCTTCCAATGACTTTTAACTCATTTTTGAGGCAGACATTTCTATGCAAGGTGACCAACTATGCAAAGCTGAGCCTATAGATGGAAGGCCTCAGTGTCGATGGCCATTCAGTTCAATAAAGCCAAGCTGATGAGAACCAGTCTTGAAGATGGCTGAAATAATTGGCGAGTCTGTGCCAGACGCAAATGAGGGCATACTCAAACATCAGAACAGATGGTATTCTCTCTGGGTAAATTGGGAATGGGGACTGCAGTGCCTCAACCAACTTCAGAAGACACTAGCAAGTAAAATGCAAATCAATGTTTATCCATGTGTGCAATAAAAATATATAATACAGTGTGGTATAAGGGTGGGCAGAGGTCTGTCCCAAACACCTGATTTCTAGTTTATTCGTTCTCAGAATAATCATTTTAAAGAAGTTGGCCAGCAACGGAAGTTGGGGGGGTTGGAATATTTTTGATTGAGGATTGTTTATAACTCTTGGCTTTCCTGGGCAGGGTTGATTCCTTCTATTTAACAAGCTGCACCCAGCCTCCCCTTCTCGGCCATGCTTCAAGCCCAGTGAAGCTGGCTTTGGCTTCTACTGGATCTCACCAGTAGAGGGCAAAAATGGTTGGAAAGGAGGGGAAGACAAACTGTTTCCACTCCCCTGGGGGTGTGTCCATGAACAGTGAAAACTCTGTTCAGATGACCTTACACACAACCTAACACCACATCCTAGTGATGCATTACCGACCTGTCCCAAATGGCTTCTGTGCTCCTTGCTAACACCCTTGTAAACAGTCCTGCCACCGAACTCTTCACTTCACTTAATTTAGCATGTGTTTTTTGCTGGAATTCTGAATACATTAGTCAGAAATCATGTTTAGGATTATGTGGCAATTAGTGTTCATTCAAAAACAATTATTTGACAATAACACAAAGTGTGACTATTTCTCTTTACCCTGATAATGTTTCCTTGACAAGCCCGAGGTGACTGTACCTTTGATAATATTTCTCAAATCTCCTTTAAGGTTACATGGCCTCGCTTTTATTAAGATGATTCTGGTTTATTGCTGTCTTGAGGAATGGAGAGCAAGCAATCAACTTTGCCATATTGGATCAAATTGGTCCTCTATCCTCCAACTGATGTGTGTGTGTGTGTGTGTGTGTGTGTGTGTGTGTGTGTGTGTGTCTGTGTGTGTCTGTGTGTGTGAGAGAGAGAGAGAGAGAGAGAGAGAGGGAGGGAGGGAGAGAGAGAGAGAGAGGAACTGAGACAGAGAGAGACAGAGAGACAGAGACAGGCAGAGATGCAATTCACTCTGGTTTTCAAGTTTAATATTTTAGTTCACATATTACAAGGCTGATTGTGTAGACCCATAAATTTTAGAACCTTGGGCACTGGTCAACTACAGCAGGATGCACAGTGCACCGAAAACAGTTGATCTCATGGCCAAGAAGCAAAAGACAGAGGAAGGGGCCCAGACCTAAGGACCTACTTCCACTTCCCACCATCCTAGAGACCAAGCATTTGAACACTCAAGCTTTTGGGGAACATTCATCACTCAAACTACACCAGCTTGCACATAGGGCCAAACCTCACATCCTTCAATCTTCAGCCAACAAGCGGTGTTCCCTGCTTACTTTCCATCCTGAAGTTGGGTCCTTTTGTATCAGGCTAACTTTTACATCTGTATCCACTGTCCCTCTGGATACTCTGGGCCAGGAAATGTTACTACATGTTTCTGTGTTTTCCCTCTTCAGTCGTAGCTGCAATGACAGGAAATGGCCACTGAAGCAGTGTGGACACAGGGGCACTGCCTTTACCTGGGCATTGCCTGGCACCATTTGAGGAAAGTCCACACCTGTGCCCCTCTCTTCCAAGTCTCTAAATTCTTTCCTGTAGGGCTGAGGAAATGGCAGATAAGAGCAGAGTGCTGGCTGCTTTTCCAGAGAACCTGGGTTTAGCTCCTGGTAACAGGAGCTCACAACCACTCATAACTCTAGTTCCAGGGAATCCAATGTCCCTGTCTGTCCTCCATGAGCAGCAGGCACACACGTCATGCATGTACATTCATGCAGACAACACACCCACACACAGCGGAAATAAAATTAGTTCTTTCCTCAATGCTATGTGAAGGAAATGTCAGTTCTTGACCACTCTCGGTGCAGAGGCACCGCTTTAGTCAGCATGACTTGCCAGAGTGAGGGGGGAGGTGCTGAGAGCTTTCAGCCATTTTCACCCTGCTGTGACTGGAAAGCCTGAGAGAACTCACTGGGGAAGAAAGACTTATTTTGGTTCATGGTTTCTGAGGGTTTCCAACAATCAGGGCACAAAAGGCACAGAAACAACTTAGTTCAGGGCATCAGAAGTGTGTGGTGGGGAGCACCACAGGGCAGGGCAGGAACCAGCAGCAGATCTAACCTTCAAAGGTCTTCCTCTATGACCTGCTTTACCAGGGGGGTTCCACAGGTCCCCAACAAATAGCACTACCAGCTAGGGAACAAACAACCAAAGCTGAGGGTTCAGATTCAAACCCATTACACCAGCAATGAAACATGTTAGGCTGAACATTAACCCCTGCCATTCAGATTCCATAGTCTGGACCACACAGCACAATCCCTTCTGCAAAGGATGCATCAAAGTGCAATCTCTTGAGGAAAGAACAGGATATTTGGGGACACAGCACCTGTGGTGGTTTAAAGAAAAATGGCCCCATAGGCTCACAGGGAGTGGCACTACTGGGATGTGTGGCCTTGTTGGAGAAGGCCTTGTATGTCACTAGGGGTGGGTTTTGAGGTCTCAGAAACTCAAACCTTCCTGCTGCCTGCCATGCAGATGTAGAATTCTCAGCTCCCTCTCCAATGCCATGCCTGTCTGCATGCCGCCTTGCTTCCTACCATAATAATAATGAACTAAAACCTCTGAAACCTAAGCCAGCCCCAATTAAATGTTTTCTTTTGTAAGAGGAGAACATGTATCCACATTAGCACAAAGCCTTCCAGCTAATCCTCTGTGAGAGCCAAAGTTATGTATTAAGTTTTAATTACTGGGCCTAAGAGACCCATAAACAAAAACGCCACTAACCTGTAAACCCTGTGCACAAGAGCCGATACTTCTGAAATCGTGAAGGCTATTGGGTTTTTATGTTCGGTTGGTTTGTTTGCTTTTACTGATTCTCTGGGAGTTTCACGTCATACACCTTCACAATCCCTTCCTGATACTCCCATGTCCTGCTCCCCTCACTGTGACCTCCCCACCCCCCAAAAAAAGTAAAAGTGGAAATAAGGGGGAAAAATTAAGTTCGCTTTGTGTTAACTATATAGTCACCAGAGATCATGGTCAAACTCTCAGTGGCCTGTCCCTTAGATAGAGCTGGGCCCTTCCTCACCCACACATTTGCCAGAAGCCGTCAACTGAAGGCTGTTGCTTGTGGGAGATAACAAGCCACAGGTTTTCTCAGGGGTAGAGAAACAGCAAGTGGGTATGCCAGGAGCTATGCTTGCCCTGACAGAGCTGATGGGGAAGCCATATGGGGATGCCTGCTTAAGCTTATGTAAAATGTGACTTATTTTCTAGGAAACCAGGAATGGACCTGACCAGTATTTAAAGTTTGCTTCAAATTTGGCTCAAAATTGTGGTAGTGATCTTATTCTGGCCTGGTGGGATTAACATCTCCCCTTGTACAGGCCTGAGATTTCTTTGGGGATCATCACAGTTTGGCATGCGATGCACAAGTAATATTTCATTTTTATTTAAAACTGTAAAAATATTTCAGTATTACTTTTTTATTTCTCACTATAAAATATCCAGAATCATCTGCCTTGCAATACAATTTCTATTATTTGAAGTTACTAGGGTTTTTCTCAAGTCAGATGTGATAGCTCAAATCTGCAATTCCAGCCCTCTGGAGGCTGAAGAAGGAGGATTGAAAAGCTTGGGGCCAGACTGAGATATAGAATGAAACCCTATCTCACACTCACACACACACACACACACACACACACACACACACACACACACACACGAGGGGCTTTCATTCTCATTCCGTTTAGCCTGCACCTTTATACTCCAGAAGTGTCATTTAAATTGATCTGAAAACAAAACAAAACAAAAAAATGTTGGTGGAAATCAATAAGAACTGGGCTGGGTATGAAGTACTCAGTTGGTAGAGTAGTCGCCCAGAGTACATGAAGCACCAAGTTTAAACCCTAGCCCTGCACAAACTGCCCTTGGTACTTCAGGCCTGTAATCCCAGTACTCAGGAAACAGAGAAGGGATAGAAGTTCAAGGTCAACCTTAGTGATGTAGCAAGTTTGAGGTCAGCCTGAGATACAAGAGGTGGAGGGGACGGAGGATGGAAGGAGAAGAGAAAGGGAAGGGAGGGGAGAGGGCAGAGCAAAAGGAAGGAAGGAAAAGACCTTCCCTACCAGATGACTGGAAAGCTCATCTGGGGAGCCACGATTTTCACATGAGGTAATTTCTCACTGCTCAGATTGTTTACACCTTCAGAGGGTTCCCCCCTCCATAGCTAGCTGCCTTCATTCCTGAAATTTCTTGGGTGACAGAAGATACTTTATCACTTTTCTTGTGGGGAAACTAGAGAACATGATAGATAGTCATGAATCCCGTAACTCTAGTAACACACCTTTGAGGGGAAAGGCGACAGATAAATATTTATCTCAGTGGTTTAAACACGGACCTTAAAAACCCAGTACTCTTTCCCTCCTTTCCTCTGTCCTCCCCAAAACCTGCTTCCTCCTGTCCCATCCCCAGCCCACACCCAGACCCCACACATGCCCCACCCAACCCCACTTCCCCACTTTGTCACCCATGAAGTCTATTCTAGTTCTCCTTCTCAGTGAGATTCACATTCCCGACATGGGCCCTACTCAGTACTTAGCCTCTTTGGGACTGTGGGTTGTAGCACAGTTATCCTGTACTTTATGGCTTACATCCACTTATAAGTGAGTACATACCATGTTTGTCTTTCTGTGTCTGGGTTACCTCACTCAGGATGATCTTTTCTAGTTCTATCCACTTGCAGATTTCATGAGGCCATTGTTTTTAATAGCTGAGTGATACTCCATGGTGTAAATGTACTACATTTTCTTTATTCCTCTGATGAAGTACATCTAGGTCATTTCCAGTTTCTGGCCATTATGAATAAAGCTGCTATGAATATAGTTGAGCAAATTTCCATGTGGTATAGGGTCATCCTTTGGATATATGCCCAAGAATGGTATGGAGGGAGCCTACCCCGACACTGCCTAGAGGGCCAGGACAGAGAGTTTTGGCTGTCCAGGAACTCTCTCTTTAGACCAGTCTGGCCATGACTGCATAGAGATCCACCTGCCTCTGCCTCCCATGTGCTGGAATTAAAGGTGTGTGCCACTATCACCCAGCTAAAAATCAAATGGTTCAATAATTTTATCTTGCTGGGCGTGGTGGCACACGCCTTTAATCCCAGCACTCGGGAGGCAGAGGCAGGCAGATTTTCTGAGTTCAAGGCCAGTCTGGTCTACAAAGTGAGTTCCAGGACAGCCAGGGCTATACAGAGAAACCCTGTCTCGAAAAAAAAAAAAAATTTTTTTATCTTTTCTGAGGAACTCACAGTCTAAGAGAAATGGACGGACATTTAAGTTAATGGTTCTGACAAAGCATGAAGGATCATGCTAGAGTGGCAAGGACCAGCCACAGCATGGAGAGGAGTTCTGCGAGACGTGTCTGGGGACAGCAAAAAGAATGACTTGAAGTCAAATCCTGGATCCAAGCTGATGACCTGTGTTCTGTTCAATATTCTAAGAGATCTCTCTGTTTATGTCCTGCTTGCTTGTGTGTGGGTGTTTGTGTGTGTGTGTGTGTCTGTGTACATGAGTATGTGACTTTTCTCCAAGCAATTCTTGCTTTTTATCATAAAACTTCTCTGGATAGCTCATCTCCTGCAGAACACAGGTCCAATCTTTTATTTTACAAATCAATCCAGTCATTTACAACCAGGTTTCCTTTTGATTATCTTATGAATCTGCATCCAGAGACCCCAGCCCTCTGATCCTTAAGTGATAGCAAGCATACATTTTTTTTCCTTAACATTGCAAAAAAAAATTCAGAAATCTGTCTGCTTCTGTAAAGCACAGACAGTAAATTACTTGGATGGGACCCTGCCCTGAGAATTACCATTTCTACCACACCTGGGCCTAACCTTGATCTTGATCTCAGGAATCTTTCTGCCTTTGTATCTTTCTGATAAGCTGGCTCATAGTGAGCTGCTTTTAGTCCTTTAGATTCATGAGGCTCCTTATAATTCATATTGCATCCTTATATTTTGCATAGTTGAGAAATTATATGTATTTTGAACTCATGTATTTAGAGTTCTTTCCCACAGCCTTAAGGGCTGTCCTGAAGGTCCCAGTGTCTACCATTTTGCTGAGACACAGCCACAGCCTTGGCTCCTGGATTTGAGCTGTTTCTAATTTTCACTGAGTCCTTAGGTTAACTGGGAGGACATCCCTAGGAGGAATGCGAATTACATACTCACAGCAGCCATCACACTCATGGAGGCTCACACTGGAGGACTTGTCCCAAGGGCAGGAACCATGTCACTCTGTCCCCACCATGGCCACACCGGGCTCAGCACTAGAGTGCAGAAATAGATTTCAGAAATTGTGTAAAAATTGGTTTCCTATGAGAAGGAATGGAAAAGATGACTATCAGCAGCAGTAAAAGTATGGCTGAACACACAGAAACAAGTCCTGTTAGACAGCCTATCCAAAAAAGACTGCCATTTGCCAAGAAATAAGTAGTGGTGATAAGTTGTAAAGCAAGAGTTTTCCCTAATTTTCTGAATTTCAACAGTATACCAAGATTTCACTAATGGTTAGGAATTTCCTTAAAACCAACTATTTTTAACTTATAGTGTAAACCAAACTAAAGTCCTACAGCCCCTTTAAGGAAATGTGCAAACTGGAGATCACAGAAGAAAGACAGCAGAAGTCAGACTCCAGGCTCTGGTAACTGAGGAATGTGATTTCATCTGTATACTTTGAGACTCTGGTCCATGGCATTTTGTCCAGATGGCTAATAGGCAGAAGTCCCTTGGTTGCAGGTGACGGCAAATATTTAAACATCAAGCAGAGTCCAAAGTCAGAGAAAACAGCTCTATTACTTAATAGGTCAATATTTGGACAAATTAATCACTTGACACTTTTCTCATCTGTGAAACAGAAAACTATCCATCGCTACTCGGTACTTTTATGCAGATCAACTCATACAAAATGGGTAGAGGTTAGTGTTTGATTTCAGAAAATGACAATATAAGCAGTGTTCATGTGTCTAGTCGGGACTCAGATGTTTGCTTGTTCCCTTGATTTAGAAAGAATTTAAGATCCCATGTCATTGATCTGTAAAGCTATACAGCTAAAAGCTTCAGGTGTATAGAAACGATGTCAGAACACCAACTTTTTAAATCTTAATTTTTTTTTAACTCAAGTTTGAAACGTGAACATTTCATATTGGCGGTTACTTTCAAAAAAGCTATTCTTAGAATGATTCTTTTGCCGGGTCTAGAAATTATGCAGAGAAATTCCTCCTTAGGACCCTAAACTTTAGCATCTGACTGAAATCTAACCTGTTCTGTCTTATTCCAGCGGGCTTCCCATTCCCCCACTAAAGACAACTGGGAAGCCTTCTGAGAAAAATAAAGCTATTTCAAGTTCCACTCCACAGTGACTGCCCCTCACTATGTCTTTTCTTTAGATGGAGTAAAGTCTCAGGAATGTAGCGGGTGTTTCTGAAACGTCCCCAGTTGCTACAACTTTCGCAGCCCTTTTAGGGAACCACTTAGACTAGGTAAGTTAGAGATGCCTGAAATCCGCCGCTCCTCTCCTCTCCTGCCCTTGCCACGCCCTTTCTGTAACCTAGGTTACAGCCACGCCCTCCTCCGTAACTTACCAATCACAAAGCTTTGCGTTGCGGGACAAGGTTTAGCTCAGCTTGAAACTCAGAGCAAATCATTTGCTGCAAGCATCTGAACGGAAACGGAAGTGGAATCGTCGGCGGAAGATGAGTTCCGCTACTGTGGAGGTTCCGAAGCCGTGAGTGAGGAAGTTCTGGGCCGGGTCTTCCGGGGGCGGAGACTAGCCTGCCAGAGCTGGACGAGGGAGAGGGCTGGTAGGGTACCAGATGCAGGTCAGACCCCGAGTGCCTAGAATCCCTAGGTTACCCTGATAGTCCTCGGGGTCACGATGCAGCAGAGACTCTGGGTGACCTCCAGGTGAGGCGGAGGCGACGCCGCGGCGGCACTGAGTCCATGCGGGTTGGCCGGCGAGGATGCAGCCTGCACCTGCGAGCATCCCGAGCGGCCACCGCTGCAGCAGCCGCAAACACAGAGCGACCCGAGAACGCGGCGCCAGCGGCTAGTAAATCTTTTCCTATAGGGCGCCAGCGGAGAAGACAACCGAAAAAGCGAACCTGCCAAATTCTTGGTTTGGTTCTATTACTCAGCAACTTAGAGAATATTTGTTACAGAACATGCCTTGCGCATGTAATCGAAATAACTGGAGGAGATGGATCCGACCCCTGTTGGTACTTTTTTACGCAACGGCCATCCTGGTCGCGGTTCCGATATGCATTTGGAAATTTCAAAAAATGAAGGTAAGAGGGTCCTGCACCTCTACCCTTTCTTCCGCTGGTTGACAGAGTTCCTTTGTCTGCCTTCTAATGCTTGAGGTCTGAAAAACATTTCGTCTGTGGACATTAAACCAACCTGTCTGGTTTTATTTAGCCGCTACAACTGGAGGTAGGTCCGGGTGGAGAAAGTTAATGCACCTACTTACAATGGGCTGCTTTCCCAATATCCATCAGTCCCAGAAAGAACTTTATTCTTGAAATCAGATCTGCTATGCAGGTACTAGGGCTTGACCAGACCAAATAAACTACCTTGAAAACTACGTTCTGGATTTTATAGGCTTTTAGCCGGTTTTCTGGAACCAAAGGATTCTTGTTAAATTGACTTTGCTAATTAAGTTACAAGTTTTCTTTGTTTCTTTCCTTAAAATCTCCTGTAGACCAGGCTGTTCTGGATTTTGCTTTGTAGACTAGGATGATCCTTCTCATCCACCTTCCCAGTGCTTGGATTACGGGTGTATCCATCATTCTGTTTATTCAATGCAGGGATTGAACCCAGGGCTTTGTTCATTTGAGGCAAGCACTCTACCATCTGAGCTTCATTCCCAGACCTGAAGTTACTCCTTAACCAAAGCAAAAATTTTACAAACATCCCCTGTGTGTTCCTTTATATTTAAAAAAGAAAAAGTTGTATTTGTTGGTGTGTTTGTGGGATGGTCCAGTTGTGGAGGTCTGAAGGTGGACAACTTGGGGCAGTTGGTTCTGCCCTGTCATCATAATGCTGAGGACTGAGCTGAATCTATCAGGGTTGGAGACAGGCACCTACTGGCTGAGACATCTCTCTGGCCTACTTTGTTGATGTCATGTTGTGACATTAGTAAAGTATTACAAGCTGGGTAGCTAACCTATGTCTATAATATATCTATAAAGTGAAAACTTAGAATTAACAATTAATAACCAAAAATACTTTTATTAAGAAACAGTTATTTCGGAAGAGTTGTGGCAGACCAGGTAGATGCACACAACCCACCCCCCTTTGATTGTGGAAAATATTTTAATCAGTGTGTCTAAAACATATTCATAGGATCTTTTTGTTCACTAAATTTTGTTGGCTTTTCTAATTATAGTTCATATAGGTATTTAAGGGTATTATAATATGACATTAAATATTTCTCATTTGTTATGTTTTTAGGCAATTTGAGATTTGTCCACCCAAATTTAGGTCTAGCAATCTTTTTTTTTTTTTTTTTTTTGTTTGTTTGTTTGTTTTTCAAGACAGGGTTTCTCTGTGTAGCCCTGGCTGTCCTGGAACTCACTCTGTAGACCAGGCTGGCCTCGAACTCAGAAATCCGCCTGCCTCTGCCTCCCGAGTGCTGGGATTAAAGGCATGTGCCACCACTCCCGGCTAGGTCTAGCAATCTTAATTTAAATGTAATTTCCTCACTTAGTATTCCTTGGAATACAGTATAGAAAGGGAAATGAAATGTACACAAGCATGGCCGCCTGAGCTTCATCTCTGTAACCCTCTCGAATGGTGTTTATGGCAAGATGGAAGATGGAAACAGACTTGCCTAGAAGCTCGCCAGCCAGCTAGACCCTGCCTCAAGGTGGAAGGAGAGCAGACTCCCCAGTGTTGTCCTCTGACTTCCACACCTGCACACCAGCACTCACACACATAAAAGCACACGTTTAATACATACGTGTGTGTGTCTGTGTGTGTTATATCAATCATAAACAGTGCTTCAACAGGAATTCATGTTTTACAGTCAGAAAACTATTTTGGAGTCGAATATCATGGGCGTGAGTGGGATTTCAGGTTGCAGATGGCCATGCTCTTGCTGAATCCTCACATGGCTCAAGCACCTCTTTTTGAGATCATCTTCCCTGAGACTATGACCTCATTTCACCTACATCCCTTCCTGTCAGCTTTATCTCCAAGTATGGCCACTTGGCACTAGGTGTTTCAACAAATGAATGAGGCAAGGCCAGCCCAGTTCCTAGTGGTCAGACTTTACACAGTGTCCACAGTTAAAAGAATGCTTGAGATTAAGTACAGACAGAAGGACCCAGCACCAGTGTTTCACAGGGATTTACAGAGAGGGTTTCAAGGGGGATGTTTGAAGTGTCCACACTTGCCACCCTGTCTGTCACTTCTTACAAGTAGGAAGGCCATTGGGGACTCAGTAATTCCACTGCACTTGGAAGGGCCAAAGCCAGAACTGAATTGTTTAAGTAGGAATGTGTGGTAGAAACATAGAATCGGGAGAATAAATGAGTTTTGAAGATTTTTGACTCTGAAGGAGACTGAGAGGACATAGGCAGAGAGGGGCGAGAGTGAGGGAAGCTTTGGAGTTGTGGGATTTATTTTTAAAGTTAGAGTCATTAGCTAGAGTATATCCCCAAGATAGCTTTAGTTTTTTATGTAATTATAAAGTTATTTAATCCTCTTAGAATATAGAAAAGTGTCCCTTTATACCGATGAGAACACTGAGGGGGAGGCAAGTCCCCAAGTGACACTGTACTAAGGGCTCATGCCTGTAAGAGAGACAGGAAACTTCGTTCCTAATAGTACTCTGTGGACACTTGGGCTTCGTGCGTGGTCATCACTCAGGCCTTCACATATAACAGCAAGCGAGAGTCAATAGAGAGAGTAAATGACAAGCTAGGAGTGGGTAAAGAACTTGTGTGTGTGTGTGTGTGTGTGTGTGTGTCTGAGGAGGGTTCTTTTGTGTGACAGGGTTTCAATATGCAGCTCTGGCTGTCCCAGAGCTCGCAGCGCCATCTGCCTCTGTCTCCAAGGAATCTGGTGCCCACTTCTGACGTCAGCAGATGCCCACACTCACACGTGCATATATACATCTAATTGTTCAAAAGTAAATCTTTTTTTTTAATGTTACTAATTATTTGGGAAATAACAAAACAGTATAACTAATCAAATGAAAATTTAAGAAATACAAATATTAATCTTTATAATTTTATTATCAGAATGTAAACAAATGTGGGTTCGGTTTTTGTTTTTGTTTTTAGGTTGGAATGCACACGAAATCATGGTTTATAGCTGGAATATTTCTGCTGCTAACTGTACCCGTGTCATTGTGGGGAATCCTTCAACATCTGGTACATTACACTCAACCTGAACTTCAAAAGCCCATAATAAGGTCAGCTCTTAATATATTTGCTATTACTGATATTGACTGACTTAATTCTTACACATTAAATTTTCTTTATGTTTTACTTTCCATAGGATCCTATGGATGGTCCCAATATACAGTGTGGACAGTGTATGTATATTTTATTATATTTCATAAGAATTTTATAACATTTAACTATGCCTTCTAGAGAATGCTGAATAAGGTAATGTACACACAATATTGGCAAAGAGAGATTAATAGTGAATTTTTTTCACTATTTTATTTGTTTTTTTTTTTTTGTTTTCAAAACAGGGTTTTGTGTAGCCCTGGCTGTCCTGGAACTCACTCTGTATATCAGGCTGGCTTTGAGACCCACCTGCCTCTGCCTCCCGAGTGCTGGGATTAAAGGCACATATCCCGTCATCTGGCTGAAGACATTTTTGTATATCTAATTGCCTCAGTAGTTGTATCTACTGTGGAAAGTTCCCCCCTAACCTCTTTTCTTCCTTCTCCCCTTCTTTTGGTATAAATAATTGAGTCAGGAACTAAAAGATATAATAGCAAACAGTCTGCATCCTTATCAGAAACTGCAAGCATGGGTTCAGACAACCTTGGAGCAGAAATATTCAAAACAACCCCCAACCCCATACAGACCAGACCAGACCAGACCAGACTGGCCTTGAACTCAAAAAGATCCTCTTACCTGCGTGCAGCACTGATATCTTCTCTCAGGTGTCGTAAGTCACCTAGAGATGACTGTTAAGAGAGGCGTACCTCATTCACATGCTGATGCCGCCCATTTTATATGACGGACCTGAGCGTGAGCACATTTTAGTGCCTGGATGGGGAGGAATTCCCTTGTGGCACCTAGAGCTGAAGGTAATTTACAATACTACATTCTTAGATAGTTGCATTTTTCTTCATAATTATATTTTACCTTTCTTACTAACATTAAAAAACATGTGAACTTGGCCAGTTGTAGTGGCAAGCACTCAGGTAAAACTGAGTTAGGGGCCAGTCTGGACTATATTGTGAGTTTCAGAACAACCATGTTGCATATACCCTGTTTCTGAGAAACACCAAAAAGAAAGAATGTTTTCAGTGGCATTTTTTTTTTTTTTTTTTTTTTTTGTGGTCGTACTTTTTCTTAATTTCAAATTACTTTTGAGAACTCAACTAACTTCTGATCTTATGTTCATTATTTACCCCAGACGCTTGTGGTTTTGTTTAACTGTATCAAAGATGCTTGACTGCACTTTAAAGCATGCTTGCAGGACCTCGGCTCTAGCTCAGTGATGGAAGACAGTCTTGCGTTGTTTAGTCCTCAGTATTCCCTGCCCTCTTCCCCAAATAAGTTCCTTCTGAGTAATTTAGAGTTTACTGTAAGTATGCGACAAGATCCCCAATTGTATGGTTGTCTGTGAGTCCTGTGGTTTGAATGGAATTGAGTGGAAATGTTATTTTGGCTACTGCTCTTCTTCAACATCTTTGCTTCTCCATAGTGGGTGGCTTTGATATGTCCCAAAATTGCAATATACGTGGATACCTGGAGGGAATGTTATGAAGCATATGTCATCTATAACTTTATGATATTTCTTACCAACTATCTGACAATCCGGTTCCCAAACTTAATACTACATCTCGAAGCTAAAGACCAACAAAACCACATCCTTCCACTATGCTGCTGTCCACCATGGGCGATGGGAGAGTAAGTATGCTTGGGTTTTCAGAAGCAGAGTTGGTAAACCTAAGTCAGCTCTCTCTCTGCTAGGCAGTGCTGTGAACAGGACAAAACAACAGGCAGCGCCCTTACCCGGTTTAGCACAGTATGGAAGATAACAAAATACATTTTTATAATGCACATGTTAGGTTTTTTTGGTTTTTTGGGTTTTTGGGTTTTTATTTCATTGCTCATTCAAGTTTATCATTGTATGCGGAAGAAAACCTTAGAAGATATTTATTGATCATCTTTTTTATACTTGGGAATTGGCACCTACAGATCTTGGACCTGATCCACAGCTAATTAAATGACTTAGATTAGGTGGAAAGACAATATATGACAAGAAACAAAAGCAATTAAAGGCTGTGTTCTATTCCTGTGTTACAGTAAATGAAGGTGAAAAAGCCTGTGTCACTTACTAAAAGGCTGGAGAGATGGCTCTTGGGTTAAAAGCGCTTGTTGCTCTTGCAAGGATCCAGGTTAACTTCCCAGCACCCAAGTATTGACCCTTAGTCATTGCAGCCATCCCTAACCAGTTCCGGGGAATCGAACAGACACACGTGTGGAAGGCACACACAGACATACACACATGCAGGCAGGACATTCATACACAAAGCAAAATAAATAACCCTTTAAAAAAAAAAGTGGGGCTGGAGAGATGGCTCAGCAGTTAAGAGCACTGATTGCTATTCCAGAGGTCCTGAGTTCAAATCCCAGCAACCACATGGTGGCTTACAACCATCTTTAATGGGATCTGATGCCCTCTTCTGGTGTGTCTGACAGCTACGATTTTGTTTTGTTTTGTTTGTTGCTGTTTTTTTTGTTGGTTGGTTGGTTGGTTGGTTGGTTGGTTTTTCTTTTTGTATTTTCGGGGCAGCATAACATTGGCTGTCCTGGAGTCGCTCTGTAGACCAGGCTGGCTTCCAACTCTCAAGAGATCCACCTGCCTCTACCTCCTGAGTGCTGAGATTAAAAGTTTGGGCCACTAAAAGTTTTTAAAACAAAGTTCTTAAAGTAAAAGGTTAAGATTTTGTGTTCTACACAAAGAACTTCAGTTACTCACCTCACTGCTAACAGAAGCACAGGGTTAGTATTGGCTCACAGTTTGAGGTGGGAAAGGCATGTAGCAGGTACATTCGTCAAGCAAAGAGAACTGAATGATGCTGTCCACACAAAGGGTGGTTCTTCCTTGTCCCGTTAACTCTTTCTGTAAACCCATTCACAAGGAAGCTGCATCCCAAAGCTAAGTGCGCGTGCATGAGCGCAGTTCACTTGTCAAGTGCACAGTTCATCTGGGCCTCGGTTTTTCTCCTGGAGCTTTGTTAGTCGGCTCTCTAGCACTGGCAGAATTCCTGAGATGATCGGGCTTATTTGGCTCACAGAAATGGATCACTTGGCCTGTTGATTTGAGGTGACCATGGCAGGAGTAGGAGACAGGAAAAGACCAAGGTCCCAATGCCTTTGATTTGTTCTCTGTTGTGCTATAGTGGAGCTGGGGGAGGGGCAGGGTCTTTCAGAGATAAAGTTAGTAAATACTTTCAAAATGGGCTTTCAGGCTCCCTTGTTGCCCTCCTGTGTTTTAGAACAAAGTTGGCAGAATAAGATATAGTTGATGTCATTTGTCAAAGGGATTGGTATTCTGCTGCCAAGGAATAGCTGAAATGCTGTGTTCTCTTGCCTTTGCAGAATGCTACTCTTTCGGTGCAAGCTAGGAGTGCTGCAATATACCGTGGTCAGACCAATCACCACCGTCACTGCGCTGTAAGTAGGACTTGCCTTTGCCTTTTTCCTTTTTAGCTTCATGCTTCATGCTCAGGAGTGTAGCTCAGCTAATAGTGTTTGCCTTGTATGCACAAAGCTCTGGGTTTAACCCCCAGCACCACAGAAACCACGTTCATGGCAAATAATGGTAGCACTTGGAAGGTAGAGGCAGGGGAATCAAGAGTTTAAAGCCAGCCTGGGCTATGTCTTTGAGAACTTATTATATGGGAAAAACAAGTAGAAAAAGAGTGTTGATTAACAGTGAAAGGCGGGTCTGCTATAAAATCACGTGTATAAAAGCTGGATTCCAATTTGGTGAGCAGTGCAAAGAATTAGCATAAGATTCACACCCTCTGAGAGCATACTGTAAAACCCTTCAAAAGACAATCCTCCTTCAGTTGGGTTAGTCACTGTTAACTTAAGAGTTCATTAACTCTTTCTTTAAATGTTGCACACATCTAATCCCAGCACTCGGGAGGCAGAGGCAAGCAGTTCTTCAACACACACAAAAACTGTTTGATGTCAAAATATGAGGTATAATCAAACAACCTGGGAATTTGTTCCCTAAAACTCCCAAAATGTCAAGTTCTGTGATTTGTTAGATGTTATGTTCTGCAACTCACAAAATAAAAGAAAGCCATGTGAAGAAAACAGTTCAACTCTTTATCCTGTCAGTGAGCTAGAATCATTTATGGAAGTATGCTTTATTTCTTTATTTCTTTCCTGCTTAAAAATAGGGTGAGCATACTTGTGGTAAAATGTCCTTGGGGGAGGGGGATCTGGCCCTTTAAATATTTACCTCCAAGATAATTTACAGGAAAAAGTGAGCTGTAGTCTTGTTTATCAATCAGACTTTCCAGAATAGGAAGTTAATGGCTATTCTCTGGTTTAATGGTTCTTAATTTATAATTTCTTTAAGTTAAAGGAACGATCATATCATACATTTCTAGAAAAATGTTACTGTGTCAGTTTTTGAACCATCTTTGACCAAAGTTATAGGGTCATCCATAGGCTTTCAAAAATTAACTGACTATAAATTTTAAGCAGTGCTGCCGCTGTCCCTTGTACATGTGTTCAGTGCTGGAGGATGTGTGTGGTTAAGAGCACATGCAGAGTTTTGGTTCCTAGAAGCATCATTGCTGCTCACAGCCATCTACTAACTCCAGCATTGAATGCCCTTTCAGGCCACAAGGGCACTGCATGCACACCATGCACAGATATATATATATGCAGGCAGAGCACTCATACACATAAAATAAAAGCTCAGTCTCTAAAGGATACATAGGAAGATATGGGTCTACTTGCTTAGTCATAAAGTTGTCTGATTCTTGCCCCTTTTCAGCGTATGTGAAATCCTTGGCGTATATGATGAGGGAAACTTTGGTTTCAGCAATGCTTGGACATACCTCGTTATACTAAATAACTTGTCACAATTGGTAAGTGAATAATCATCTTAATTGTATTAAATTAGTTTCTGTAGCTAAAATATTATCAGGCACTATTTCTTTAGAGAAATATTCTTTTAATTTTTACGTAGAATCTGAGGCAGCTTTACTATGTACCTTTATACAATATAAACATATAGGATATGCTTGTGAGTGATTTGGTGGTTTCCACACGGGCCTGCTGTTGCCTCTTGGTACTGCATGCCTGTGTGTGGGTAATGTACACAGTGTGCCTTCTAAATGAAACCTAATGGAGACCTGTTTAGTAAGAGGAGCAAGTCTGATTGGCCTATGGTAAGATAAAGTTTAAATTAAAATGGAAAAATGTGATGAGCCTTGGTGACACACACCTTTAGTGCCAGCACTTGGGAGATGGAAGCAGGCAGATTTCTTTGAGCTCGAGGCCAGTCTGCAGAGTGAGTTGCAGGAGAGCCAGAGCTGCACAGAGAAATCCTGTCTCGAAACACCAAAAAATAGAAGTTCATAGTGGAAATGAGTGGGACATGTCTCTAGGGCCTTCCCTCATGGTCATCTTCATGACCATAGACCCCTTCCTGGGAATGTATTCTAAAGAAATAGAAGTATTTTTGCCTCGGATGTAAAGGACAGTATAACAAACACTCTGAATTAAGTGGACATAATTTGGTCTTCCCATTGGCATTTAGACAGTTACTAAAAGTAAACCTTATGAAACATACACCGAAGTTAGCTACTTCCAGTTGAAAAAGTCTGGGCAACAAAATTTGATTTTAATTCATGACAGATAACTGGAAAATTAGCTTAGGACCTGTGGAATATCTCTGGTGGATTGTTTGCCTAGCACACACAGCTCTGAGTTTGATCCCAGAATGAGGGTAACAGTTCATAGGAACCAAGAAGTGGCTTCATGCTTGGAGTCCCAATTACCTTTTCTTTAAGCAGTAGGATAACTAGAGTCTGGGGCCACATGCATGTTGGGTGGGCACTCTGCCACTGAGCCATAGCCGTAGTGCAGGAGTCTGGGTAATGTGAACTAATGGACTCCTCTCAAGAAAATTTGTTTGTATGAGACAGATCTTGTAGTCAGAATTTTTTTGAAACTGTACTTATTTAGTGTTGACTTATAAACTGCATGAGCTGGGCAATGGTGGTGCACACCTTTAATCCCAGCACTTGGGAGGCAGAGGCAGGCAGATTTCTGAGTTCGAGGCCAGCCTGGTCTACAAAGCTAGTTCTAGGACAGCCAAGGTTACATAGTGAGAAACTGTCTTGAAAAACCAAACTAATTAATTAATTAAATTAAATTAACTCTGTGTGTGTGTGTGTGATGTAGATGTTATGCAAGAGACTTGCTAATAAAAGTAACGCAGATCCTTATAAAAGCAGTGGTAGTTTGTGTTTAAAAAGCATAACAGATGTGTTTGCTTTTCTTTTGGCTGAAGGGAACCTTTTGTTCCATTGTCATCGTTTTTTGCTTTCCTTGAGTTCCGGAGAAAACGTTACATATCTCTCTGGAGAAATTTCACTTCTATGCATCAGCAGCAAAACATGGAAGCCTGTTTTTAATCTAAAAACATTGTCTAATTTGCACTAACACTGGCCAGAACATTCCAGGGCTTCAGCAGTTCTGTGACTATCTTCCTATAGCAGAATGTTGAATGTTGCTTTTGTTCCTAGTTTGCCATGTACTGCCTGCTGCTGTTTTACAAAGTCCTCAAGGAAGAGCTTAGCCCTATACAACCGGTTGGCAAGTTTCTCTGTGTAAAACTCGTGGTTTTCGTTTCTTTTTGGTAAGTTTTGATTTCTCATAAATGTTCTTATTTTATAAATACCAGTAAATAAAGCTGTTGATTAAGATAATGTGAGTATGAGGCAGGGAAAACTACAGACAAAACAAATGTTAGTACAGGGGGTGACCTAAAATGCCATTGTTTACCTCTTTTAAAAGCTAGTCCTGTGCCAGGCGGTGGGTGGTGCATACACCTTTAGTCTCAGCGCTTGCTAGATCGAGGCAGCCAGATCTCTGAGTCTGAGGCCAGGTTGGTCAGCATAGCAAGTTCTAGAGCAACCGTGGTTATATAGAAAAGCCCTATATCTGAATGAATAAATGAATGAATGATAAAAATCCTACTCATCAGTACACATGAAAATACACTTAAGTCTCAGGCCATTACTTACAAGCTGTTAGAACTTAGAATCGAATTATTTATACCTGGTTTCAAAGCAATAAAAGGATATTTAAACCAAATGATGAAGTTGTGAGAATGCCTAATGAAATTCATCTGTGAAGAATAGAATTAATTCACAAGGCAAGGGGGTATATATATTAAGTATCAACACAACTTGTTGGGATGTGCCCTGAAGGCAGGACGGTGTGGAGTCCTGGGATGTACTCTGAGGCCTTCATTGTTTCTAGTTGCATTTTTCTAATCTTCTGGTGTATGATGTGTTGCGTTTACTATGTGAGTGGAGGGGTGTAAGTGTCATCCGTGCGTGTTGAGGTCAGAGGACAACTTTGGGCATCAGCTCTTGCTCTTCATTTGAGACAGGGCCTTATAACTGCTCCTCGGCACACCTCAGGCTTGCTGGCCTGAAGTTTTGTCCCACCTTCTTGCTCCCATCAAGAGCACTGACGGTTTACTGACGTGTGCTGCCCCGGAGTCAGCCTACGCCCCCCTCCATCCCCCCTCCAACCCTGTCCTGGCCTTACCTGGGCTGGGCTCTCAGACACCTGCAGCAAGTGCTTTACCCTCCCAGCTACCTCCCAGCGTGTGCCTGTTGCAGATATTTAAAACTGTCAGTCGTTTCAGGGTTGAGATGTGACATTGACATTTCCTTGACTTATAGGCAGGCGGTACTTATTGCTTTGTTGGTTAAAGTGGGCGTTATTTCAGAAAGGCGTACCTGGGAATGGCAAAGTGCAGAAGCTGTAGCCACAGGACTGCAGGTATGTAGTGCCATCTCTGAACTCAGGGAATATTATTGTTTGTTAATACATTTGATGCAGTATTGCCCCTGAACAACATGCAAACAGTGGGGCAAGACTGTTAGCCAACTCTGCAGTGCAGAAACCCTACAGAAGTGAGCTCTAGATACTTACTGTTAATTATTTTATTCTTGGTCCACTTAGACCTTTCAGTCCTTGGGTAGCATTAAGAAATACTTGGCTGGGCAGTGGTAGCGCATGCCTTTAATTCTAGTACTTGGGAAGCAGAGGCAGGTGGATTTCTGAGTTTGAGGCCAACCTGGTCTACAGAGTGAATTCCAGGACACCCAGGGCTACACAGAGAAACCCTGGCCCCCTCCCCCCCCCCCAAAAAAAAGAAAGAAATACTTGACTGAATGCAAAAGAAGTGGCTTGTCATGTTTTGAAGAAGTGAAAAAAATTTTTTTGAAAATGAATATAGCCTGGAACTTAAAAAAAAATTGACACCTTAAATAACTTTAAAAAGTTAGTAGTTTGGAAAATTAGATTTAACCAAAAAGATGCCTGATGTTTTTGTTGCTGTTTGTAGGATTTTATAATCTGTATCGAAATGTTCTTTGCGGCAATTGCCCACCACTATACGTTCTCCTATAAACCCTATGTGCATGAAGCAGAGGAAGGCTCCTGTTTTGATTCCTTTCTTGCCATGTGGGATGTGTCCGATATCAGAGATGATATTTCTGAACAAGTAAGGCGTGTCGGTAAGTAACAGGCTGGGTGTGTATGTGCGCGTGGGGACCACAGATGAACCTCAGGAGCTGTTCAGATCGAGTTTTGGAACAGAGTCACTATCCTGGAGCTCACAGATTTCAGCTAAGATGATTGATTGGCCAGAGAGCCCCAGGGAAACCCATACCCAGCTTCTTTTTATCTGTGCTGAGGATTAAACTCAGTAGCTTCTTGTCTGTGTGGCCTGCAGTTTACAGATTTCTCCTCAGCTCAAATACATGGGCTATTATATTTCTCCTGCCATGGCCTTCAGTAGTTCTTTAAGAGATAAGAACATATTTAAAGCAGTGCCATGATGTAGGCTCCTCAAATTCAAAGAGATAAAGGGGGCGGGGGGGGGGGGGAACTATTTTTAGAACCCTGTGTTTAAAATGGTAAAAATAACTTTTGGTTAATAAGTTTCTATTGTCTTAAAGGGAGGACAATGAGAGGTTATCCAAAAAAGAAATGTTTTCCTGGAGACCCAGATCATAATGAACACTCAAGCCTGCTTTCCTCCTCTTCACAAGATCTAACTTCTGGTTCTTCAAAGGTCCCCTCCCCAGGGGGCCTGTATCAAGGATTTGGACACACTGTTAATTCACAAAGCCCAGTTTCTATAGCCAGCATATATGAAGAAATTTTGAATGACATCCCAGCAGAACAACAGAAGCTCCTCAACCCCGGACAAGATATCACAATCAACATCCCAGAAGAGCAACACAAACATCTTAATACAGGCAAGGCTGTCATGACTGACAGACAGACCATTACTTCACCGAGACCAATTTCTATAACCAGCATATATGAAGTCTTGATTGGCATCCCAGAAGAGCAACAAAAACATCTTAATACAGGCAAAGCTGTCATGACTGACAGACAGACCATTAATTCACCGAGACCAATTTCTATAACCAACATATATGAAAAAGGCTTGATTGACATCCCAGAAGAGCAACAAAAACTTATTGACAAAGGCAGAGATGCCATGATTGACAGACAGACCATTACTCCACCGAGACCAATTTCTATAACCAGCATATATAAAGATGTCATGATTAACATCCCAGAAGAGCAACAAAAACTTATTGACAGAAGCAGAGATGTCATGATTTACATCCCAGAACAGGAAGCGATCCCTGATAATAGCCGATATCAAGACCATGAACAAACAGTGATGCCACAGGCTTTATTTCCTTCAACAGAAACATCTGAAAATAGCATGACTGACACCTCGGAATCGCAGCAGGAGTCTTCTGACTCATCGACTGAGTCTTCTGACTCGTCTATGGACCCTTAGAGCTCACATAATCATCTCTCTGTACAGTTCAAAATGTTACAAAATCTCAAAGAAAGACAAAAACCACATATAATACACTCAAATAACACTAATAATGTACATATTAACATACATATATTTGTATATGTTTTATAGATCACAAATAATGTTTAAATTTCCTAGGCTTTGTCTTTCTTAATCATTTAGAATATCATATATTCAAAAAGTAACAACTTTAGCAAAATGCTCTTGAATTTATCAAACAAACATAAAAAAAAAAAACAAAAAAAACAGTGCTTCATACCACTGCATGAATGTAATGTTCTGGACTGAAAATTTAAATTAATTGAATTTAATCCTAATCATGTACTATTTAACTTTACATAATTATACTGTATTTAAACTCTTAAAACTCTTATGTGTCTTATTCTTTTTTTTTTTTTTCCCTTGAGACAAGGTTTCTCCTGTATAGCCCCTGGTTGTCCTAGAACTCACTCTGTAGACCAGACTGACCTCAGACTCAGAGATCTGCCTCCCAAATTAAAGGGATTAAAGGTGTGCATCACCACTATTTAGTTGTATCTTACTCTTCAAGCAGATTCTTAAATATGGGGCAAGTGGAACTGTGTCACAAGACAAAAACGTAAGGACAAGCAGATTAAGGAACCCTGGCAGTTCTCATAATTTACAACAGTAGGGACTTGAATCCCTGATTCCTGTCCTGAAGTACATGACCATGACTCCCCACTAGAAGACCATGACAACTGGTCATGACGCATAAAGCCCATAGTTCTCCATGCTAATGAGGTATCTAGCTGGGCCAGCAGGAAGGTTTAGGCAATAAGTTTCCCTTCCCAGACACTCCTTCCTGCAGAAGGTATTTAATCTCTGGTTTACCCTGAGTAAGGTATATGTACCCTGTTCACCATGAATAAACACTTTGGACGACCAAGGACTGTCTTTGATCAAGAACCACCATGAGGAGGTCTTCTACCTCCTGACACCCTGAGCTAAGCCAGATCCCCCTGGCCTTGAGCTCATTGCTGGTCCACTGGCCCCCATTCTCAAATTGCGTGTCCCAGTCATTTCTCACCCCAAGAAACATGGGCTGAGGCCTCCATCCTAGGCTATTTTTTTTTTTTTTTTTTTTTGCCTCCTCTGAGCAGTGTGTCAGAGAGTCCCACAAGCCCAGCACTCCAATGGCAGTGAGGAAGGAACATAGCTTAGTGCCCCTGCATTTCAACTCCCCAAGCAGTGTCCTAACACCCCAGCAGTGAGGTGGAATGCAGAACCATATTAATAATGTAACAAAAATTGCTTGGTTAGGAATCAAATATTTTTTGAAAATGTTTGACTTAGTGTTATATACCTGTGGTGGTTTAAATATCTTTCGCTCATGGGAAGTGGCACTATTAGGAGGTGAGACTTTGTTAGAGGAAGTGTGTCACTGTGGAGTCTGGGAAGGTGGCGGGAGGCAAGGGGGCTGTGAGGGCTCATGTATATGCTCAAGTCTCGCCAGTGTGACAGTCTTCTGCTGCTGCCTATGAATCAAAATGTAGAACTCTTAGCTCCTCCAGGACCATTTCTGCCTACCTGTACACTGCCATGCTTCCTGCCATGACGATAATGGACTGAACCTCTGAAACTGTAAGCCAGCCCCAATTAAATGTTTTCCTTTATAAGAGTTGCCTTGGTCATGGTGCCTCTTCACAGCAATAAAACCCGAACTAAGACAAGTTGATATCAGGGATTCTGGATGTAAGGGTCCAAAAATTGCTGAAGGAAGACCCCAGACTCAGATAGTAAACAGCCAGCAGGAAGGGATCAACCATTCTTTAAAATGGCAACCCCAGACAAAGGTACCCAGGTCTTATAGGGAACCAGAGGAACTCTCTAGAAGGATTAGGTAATCTGCATTATCACTGGTAGGTGCTAGGGGGTCACAGGTGATCGGTGGTCTGCATTCCTATGTCACGAGCATTCAGTCATGTAATGAAATAGGGCTGTTGGGCTGGAGAGATGGCTCTGCAATTAAAAGCTCTTCCAGAGGTCCTGAGTTCAATTCCCAGCAACCACATGGTGGCTCACAACCATCTGTAGTGGAGATCCGATGCCCTCTTCTGGTGTGTCTGAAGACAGTGACTCTGTACTCACATACATGAAATAAATCTTTAAAAAAGGAAAGAAAAAGGAAAAAAGAAAAGAAATAGGGCTGTCCAGTGCAGATGGCCCATTCTGAAATAAGGTTATTTCCTCATTTTTGTGGTTATCCCCAGGCTGTTCTTTGGGGGGAGTTTTATGGCCTGGTTCTGGATTATATGATCTGTACTTAGAGCTGGTGTCTTACAATCTAGTTTCTGGGACTTAGAAGTCTATTCCTGAAGCTGGTGCCTGTTTTGAAATCAGGCCTAGTCCTCAAAATAGAGGCAGATTGGGTCCTTAAATGGGAACACATTGGGGTTTATATTGTCCTTCCATGGGGTATTGTTATGATAGGCCTGGCTGTGCTTTTGTTTGGAAGAATGTGGGTTTTGGAACTTTGGGAACCTTGGAAGGCTTTAAGTAGGGGCTTATGGAGGCCAGGCGATTAATGGAGTTTTGGCTGATGTCCAACTCACAGTAGGTCCAGTGTGTCCCTGAACTCATGCTGTGGTTATTTCCCCTTGTTGCAGAATGTATAATTGGGATAGATGTATTTAGAAGGTAGCAAGATTCTCACATTGGTTCCCTGACTAGTGGAATGAGGGCTATTATGGTTGGAAAGGCTAAATGGAAGCCTTTAGAGTTGCCTCTGCCAAAGAAAATAATGAATCAAAAACAGTATCGTATTCCTGGAGAAATTGCAGAAACTAGTGTCTCCAACAAGGATCTGAAAGATGCAGAGTGGTGGTTCCCACCACACCTCCCTTTAACCTTCTTACCTGGTCAGTGCAGAAGATAGATGGATCATGGAGAAAAATGGTTGACTATTGAAAACTAAGTCAGGCAGTAACTCTGATTGCAGCTGCTATACCAGATGTAGTATCCTTACTTGAACAAACATTCATGGTACTTCTGGTACATGGTATGCAGCTATTGATCTGGTATTGGCTTTTTCTCAGTACCTATTCATAGAGCTACCAGAAGCAATTTGCCTTCAGCTGGCAAGGCCAGCAGTATATCTTTACAGTATTGCCTCAAGGATATATTAACTCTCCTGCCTGTGTCATAGGTTTCTTCCACAAGTTATCACATTGGTACATTGATGACATTATGCTGGTTGGACCAAGTGAGCAGAAGGTAGCAATCATTTTGGACTCGGTAACATATAAGTATCAGAGGATGGGAAATAAATCCAACCAAAGTTCAAGGCATGGTGGCATGTGCCTTTAATCCCAGCACTCAGAAGGCAGAAGCAGATGGATCTCAGAGTTCAGACAGTTTAGGCTGTTACACAGAGAAAGTGGTCCTGTCTCAAAATAAATAAATCAAGGACTTTCTACCTCTGAAATTCTTAGGAAGCCAGTGGGCATACAGAGTTATTCCTTCTAAGGTGAAGGATGAGTTATTGCACCTGGCCTGTGATGGTTTGCATATGATTGGCACTATTAGAAGGTATGGCCCGGTTGGAGTAGATGTGTCACTGTGGGTGTGGGCTTTAAAGACCCTTATCCTAGCTGCCTGGAAGCCAGTATTCTAGCAGCCTTCAGATGAAGATGTAGAACTCTCAGCTCCTCCTGCACCATGCCTGCATGGATGTTGCCATGTTCCTGCCTAGATGATAATGGACTGACCCTATGAACCTGTAAGCCAGCCCTAATTAAATATTGTCCTTATAAGAGTTGCCTCAGGAATACCAAATGGCAGAGAAGCACCTGAAAAAAAAGGTTCAACATCCTTAATTATCAGGGAAATGCAAATCAAAACAACCCTGAGATTCCACCTCACACCAGTCAGAATGGCTAAGATCAAAAATTCAGGTGACAGCAGATGCTGGCGAGGATGTGGAGAAAGAGGAACACTCCTCCATTGTTGGTGGGATTGCAAGCTTGTACAACCACTCTGGAAATCAGTCTGGCGGTTCCTTAGAAAATTGGGCATAGTACTACCGGAGGATCCAGCAATACCTCTCCTGGGCATATATCCAGAAGATGTCCCAACCGGTAAGAAGGACACATGCTCCACTATGTTCATAGCAGCCTTATTTATAATAGCCAGAAGCTGGAAAGAACCCAGATGCCCCTCAACAGAGGAATGGATACAGAAAATGTGGTACATTTACACAATGGAGTACTACTCAGCTATTAAAAAGAATGAATTTATGAAATTCCTAGGCAAATGGATGGACCTGGAGGGCATCATCCTGAGTGAGGTAACACAATCACAAAGGAACTCACACAATATGTACTCACTGATAAGTGGATATTAGCCCAAAACTTAGGATACCCAAGATATAAGATACAACTTGCTAAACGCATGAAACTCAAGAAGAATGAAGACCAAAGTGTGGACACTGTGCCCCTTCTTAGAATTGGGAACAAAACACCCATGGAAGGAGTTACAGAGACAAAGTTTGGAGCTGTGACGAAAGGATGGACCATCTAGAGACTGCCATATCCAGGGATCCATCCCATAATCAGCTTCCAAACACTGACACCATTGCATACACTAGCAAGATTTTGCTGATAGGACCCAGATATAGCTGTCTCTTGTGAGACTATGCCGGGGCCTAGCAAACACAGAAGTGGATGCTCACAGTCAGCTATTGGATGGATCACAGGGCTCCCAATGGAGGAGCTAGAGAAAGTACCCAAGGAGCTAAAGGGATCTGCAACCCTATAGGTGGAACAACATTATGAACTAACCAGTACTCTGGAGCTCTTGACTCTAGCTGCATATGTATCAAAAGATGGCCTAGTCGGCCATCACTGGAAAGAGAGGCCCATTGGACATGCAAACTTTATATGCCCCAGTACAGGGGAATGCCAGGGCCAAAAAAATGGGATTGGGTGGGTAGGGAAGTTGGGGGGAGGGTATGGGGGACTTTTGGAATAGCATTGGAAATGTAATTGAGGAAAATACGTAATAAAAAATATTAAAAATAAATAAATAAATAAATAAATAAATAAATAAAAAGAGTTGCCTCAGTCATGGTGTCTGTTCACAGCTATAAAACCCTAACTAAGGCAGAAGATGGTACCAGGAGTGGGATATTGCTGTGATGGGCCTAACCATGCTTTTGTTTGGAATATGTGGATTTGGGGACTTTGGATTTGGAAAGCAGGTGAATGTTTTAAATGGGATTTAATGGGCTATCCTAGCAGGAATATGGAAGTCTCTATTACTAAGAGAGAGATTTGAATTGTGCAGACCTGGCCCAGAAGGTTTCAGTGTAAAATTTCAATATATGGCCTGGAGACTATTTTTGTGGTATTTTGGTGAAAAATGTGACTACTTTTTGCCCTTGATTGAAGAGTCTGCCTGAGACTAAAGTGAAAACACTGAAGATTAATTTTATTGACAAAGGAAGTCTCAGAAACTTGCATCACAGACTTTGTTCTCTGGATAAGTCTCATGAAGAGCATTTTAAGCAAGCATAGCACGCTGAGAAAGGAAAAATATAAAATATATGGCTCAAGTATTAAAGGGGCACCAGGAAGTGAAATGGAGCTGAATCCTGTGTTCAAGAATATTAAATTGAATTAAGGGAGTGGTGACCTTGAGGCAAGATCCTACCCAGCAAAGTTTAGATCCAGGCTTGGCAAAACAAGCCTTTAATCCCAGGAGGCAAAGGCAAACATCTCTCTGAGTTCAAGGCCAGCCTTGAACAGACCAGGTTCTAGGTGAAGAAAAGCACAAGTCCAGGCATGATGATATACACCTTTAATCCCAGGAGAGAGGCAGGCAGAGCTCTGAGTTCAAGGTCAATCTACAGAGCTAGTTCCAGGACAGGCAAGCTTAGGCAGTGAAGGAGTTGGAAAACAAAGCTGGAGATAATATAATAGGACAAGGGCTCCATGTCTCAGCCCCATCAAGCAGCAGAACTCAGCAGCTTTATCATGTGGCTCTGGCTTTAGAGTCAAGAATAGAAGGGACCACTGGGACAACTGATGCTGGTTAGCTGGAGCTAAGAAGTTAGCAGTGATTAAAAAGAGACCAGCATCACTGAGGTGAAATCTTCTGGAAAGTGTTTTCTGAGGGCACAAAGAAGCTGTGTTTCAGATATGGCCAAGGTTGTACCTCATGCTGCAGCTGAACTTGATAATAGTTAAGAATCACCCAGGTGGTACTGGCTTTGAAGGTGTGGAGGGGTCATGGAGAGAAGCTGAGGCTTGGCACAGTGAGAGGCCAGGGAAGGCCATTGGTGAAAGTGCAGCCTCAGTTGCAGTTGACAGCCCAGGACTGAAGGGGTCATGCAAAGGATTTGAGGCTTGGCACCATGAAAAGAGCCTATGAGAGGCAATTGTTAAAGCCTAGTTGCATCAGAAGAACCCAGTGTATTGGAGGTGTCAGGACCATGGGATAACTAGATTGGGTTGGATGGGCTGGATGTAAAGATCACGATTGGAAAATTGGTGAGAAAGACATCTGGTGGAGAAGTATGTGGACAGATCTCTCCAAATGTACAAAGGATGTGGAGATACTTGATGTCCCATGTAAATGCTCATTCAGTAATCAAATACCCACTGTGGATAATCAGCCTCTTTCCCTAGCCATCCCTGCCATTGCCCAAAGGCCACATGAACAAAGTGACCATGGTGGCCAGGATGGGGGTTATGCTTGGGCTCAATAACGTGGACTTCCACTCACCAAGGCTGCAGCTGAATGCCAGATCTACCCACAGCAGAGACCAACAGTGAGCCCCTGATATGGCACCATTCCCACGATGACCAGCCAGCAGCCTGGTAGCAGGTTGACTACATCTACCACTTCCTCTGTGGAAAGGACAATGTTTTGTTCTTCCTGGAGTAGATAATGATTCTGATTACAGATGTGCCTTTCCTGCACATAGTGCTTCTGCAGTATAATACCTTTCAACCCAGCACTTGAGAAGCAGAGGTAGACAGACTGTGATGAGTTCCACACCAGCCAGGTCTAGGAAAAAAAACAAAATCAGAAAACACTAATCAAAGAAACAGAAGATAAAAATGAATGGAAGAATACCTTGTGAATCAGAATGAATCATTTTATCAGAATGTCCACACTGCCCTTATGAATACATAGATTCAGTGTCATTGCCATCAGAATTCTCGTGGCATTATTTAAATAAAGACTAATCCTAAAATTCATATAGAAATGTGAAAGAATGGCCAAACCACTTCTGAGGAAAGTTGGACATTCTCTGATTGGAATACAAGCTGGGTGCCATGGCTCATTCCCTGTCGTCACACTTATAAAGCTAAGGCAGAAGGGTCATTTGAACCCACAAGTTTGAGATTAGCCTGAGCACTAGAGTGAGAACCACCCCCACACACAACCCCCTCCACAGTCTCTAGAAAAAAAGAAATTATTACAAAGTTATGGTGGTCAAAAATATGGTGGTCTGGAATGTTGACTCAAGAGTTGAGAAAATTAACTCTTCCAGTGGGGCCAGGATTGGTTCCTAACGCTAACATGCTTAAAACCTCTGTAGCCGTTTGGCTTGGGTTACAGTTCAGTTCCTGAGTCTGTTCTGAGTCTGATAGATCAGTAATGGGTTGATTACAATGAACTTTTCTTTATGCACTGACCTTATTGTTTGAGCTGTGTTAGATCCAAGTGGACCCCACAACACTAGAAAAAATAGTTTGCACAGGGAATGATCCCAGGAATTCTGGATTATATACCAAAGCATGACCCTTATTTTACATCAGACACCAAAATCAACTTACTGTGTAAGACCTGCAGATGTGTGACCTGTAACTCAGTAAGAAGAGAATACACAAGTCCCTGAATCATCAGCTTTGGTGGTGACTTTCAGAATACCATAGCACCAGAAAGCACCATGCAAGCTTCCAAGGTCCTACACACAGCTATAACAACCACGTCAACAGCCAGCATGACATGATAACCCAAAGGGTGCAGTAGTGGTATGCATACCTTGGCTGTAAACTACAGCTCTCTAGATGTAAGACCTGCTCAAGAAACAAACCATGCCTAGCACTGGAAACCCAGCTAACTAATTACTGCTAGTAAATATTGGAGGAGAAGCTATACCACTAATTTAGTAAATCATCATAATCCCTAGGGAAAAACTATAATCATTTGTCTTTAAACCCACCGATAAGTGTAGTTTTTACCCCTCATCAAGGAAACTTCTCTGCAACAGAAGGAAACCATTACAGAAAACCATAACCCATCAAAATGTAGAGCTGCTGCAGAGCCCAGTCCCAGTGGACACATCTATGAGATGCTTCTACTCCTACATCGCAGGAACTTTGTGGAAGAGAGAAGCAGAAAGGTTGTAAGAATCAGAGGAGCTGGGAGTTTGCTGCGAGACTGTCTCCTAGTGACATAAGAAGGGTCACCAACATGACAGCCCAAATGTGAGCTGAACAAGGATGACAGCAATGGACAAACTGCCAGGAAAAGGCCACAGGCCTCAGCCTTATACAATCAACCATAGGCAGCAAAGGAAAGCATGCTGGCCACTGGCTATACGACAGTGGGGTCAACTCTGGCAACAATTTTCCGGAGGATTGACCAGGTGAGACCTTCTCAGCATCTGTAACCCAGCCTGCAAGAGAGAAACTCTGAAGCAAGAACAGCTTTCGAAACAAGATCCTTGGGAGCTGGGATGGGGGCAACACTTGGTCTGTGACCAATAGCTAGGACCAGGCAGTTAAAGAATACCAAGAACAGGGCAGGCTGCTGGAAACCAGGACCAAAACGCCTTGTACTTAGCGCTGAGCATCTCAAAAGCAACGTCAGCATCACAGTGAAGCAGTGAGATTGTCATCGAACAGTGAATGTATGAAACTCCTTGGAATGGTGAAGAAACGCCTCCACTTGAGACCAGCAAACAGCCCTGTCCCTGCCCAGGCCTCCCCATGCTCCTTCCTGTCAAGTTTGTTGTTCTTTCTCCACTTCCCTGTCTCTAAGGAAAATAATGCTGGGCTGGTTTGCAGTCTCTGTGTCCTCCTCCTCAGAGCTGGGGCTGTTCTGTTACCTGAAACTTAACATCTCTTCGCGCCCTCTCCTGTTCTCATCCCTCTCCCCTACCTCTACTGATCCAGTACTCATCTTCATTCCTCTTCAGACCCACAGGAGCAAATACACTAGTGCACCAGGTACTCTCAATCCCCTTTACTTCCTAAGATAGTAAAGGACAATTGGGTTTTACTTGGCTGTATGGTATTTTCGGTCGGCCTACCCCTTGATAGCAATTATTGTTGCAGACATTATCAGAGTACTAGGGCCAGGCCAGGAACAGTAATCTAGAAGAAAATAACACCCCGACTTTGTTAGACCCATATCTCTCTTGGACACTATGGACACTTCCAGTAAAAGAATAAAGGTGACATAATCTTTTAAACATTTACTTTCAGGTTTATGAGTTATGTATGTGTGCCTAGTGCTTCAGATCTGAACAGGTGGTCAGGTCCCATGGAACTAGAGTTACAGATGGCTGTAAGCCACATGTGGCCTAGAACCAAACTTGGGTCCTCTGCAAGAGCAGCAGATATTCTTCCAGTTATATTTTTTACTTGATGTGTGTGGATGTCTCACCTACCTGTAAGTCAATACACCAGTGTGCATGGCTGGTGCCCACAGAAGCCAGAAGAGAGGATTGGACCCTCTGGAACTGGAATTGAAGACTGTTGTGAGCTGCCATTTAGGTGCTGGGATTCAAAACCCAGTCCTCTGCAAAAACAGCTAGTGCTGTTGGGTCATGGCTCTAGCTCTAAGGTAATATTAAAAAAAAAAAAAAGAAATGAAAAAAAAAAAATCAGCCAACAACCTAACAACAGAGGTTCAGGGCAAAAGCACAGGAAGCTGGAATACCAAGCAATGTAGCTATGTGAACTCCCAACCCAGAGGAGCTATACCCACTGAGAACTCAGGAAACCTCAAAGCACTCAAAGCATCAAAAGTCACATTATAAAGCCTGGCTCATTAAAATAGCAGACTTCTTAGCAACATTTTAAAAGAAGACAGTTAGGAATGAAGTCTGGCAAGGTCTGAAAGACAGTAACTTCCATCTCAGATCACCATACCGTGTGGTGATCTGAAGGAAAATGACCCCCACAGGAACGGCACTGTCTGAAAGGGTCAGGATGTGTGGCCTTGTGGAGCTAGGTGCAGCCTTATTAGAGAAAGTGCATCACTAGGGGTGGGCTTTGAGGTTTAAGAAGCTCAAGTCGGGCTGCATGCCTTTAATTGCAGCACTCAGGAGGCAGAGGCAGGTGGATTTCAAGACCAGTCTGGTCTACAAAGTGAGTTCCAGGACAGCCAGGGCTATACAGAGAAACCCTGTCTCAAAAAAAAAAAAAAAAAAAAAAAAAAAAAAGCTCAAGTCAGGCCCAGTAGCTCACTCTTTCCTGCTATCTTCGGATCACTGGTCCAGCACCATGTCTGCCTGCCGGCCACAAAGCTTCCTGTCATGACATTAACGGACTAATAAACCTCTGAACTGTCAGCCAACCCCAATGAATATGTTTTTGGGGTTTTTTTTTTCTTTATAAAGGTTGCTGTGGTCACGGGGTCACGGGGTCTCTTCACAGCAATAGGAACCCAAACTAAGGCTCCCAGCAAATTGCTATTGCAGTTAGTATAACACTGTAGGGACAGACTCAACTTCCCAAGACTGCTGAGCCAGGCTAGCAGAAGATGCTGGAAATTATTTTTTGGACTGAAGAAAACACACATAAACCCAAGAGACTATGGGAAAAAAAAAAAAAAAAGATAGCTGCTGCAACTGTAGTAAAACAAATGAAGATTAGGACCAGCAAATATCACAACGTTACAGGACTGATGTGGACCTTCTCAGTCCCCAAAGACACTTGTGAAGATCTGGGGGTCAAAGTGAGGATCAAGTTATCTGTTGCCTTCAAAGGCGCACGCCTTTAATCCCAGCCTTCGGGAGGCAGAGTCAGGCGGATCTCAGTTCGAGGCCAGCCTGGTCTACAAAGTGAGCTCCAGGACAGCCAGTGCTATACAGTGAAACCCTGTCTTGAAAAACAAAAACAAAACAAACAAACAAACAAACAAAAAATGTGTCCCCATTACAAACAGATGCACCACAGGATGAAAGGATGGGAAAGCTATTCCAAACAAATGGAACTATAAACAAGCAAAGTGTCACTGTTCTAGTACATGGCAGAGCCAGACGAAAGGCCTTAGAGAAGTCATTTTATCTAAGGTGACAATCTATCAAGAGGACATTACAATTCTCAATTTCTATGCACCTATTTCAAAAAACAAAAACTGCTCAATGGAAAGTCAGAGATCCAGATAGAACAATGGCTCGGCAGCAGAGCTTGAACACAAGTAGCAGGACCGGAATACAGAACTCTAGTACCAACATCCAAGCCAGGCAGCTGTGGTGCTTGCCTGAGATGCCAGCATTCTGGAGGCAGCCAGGATCCCCAAGGCAATGTGGCCAGATAGAGTTACTGTTCTTGGTACTCTCTGACTTCAGAAAGAGAACATACTTCAATAAACAAGAATGAGTGACTGAGAAACACCATATCAACCTCAGGGTTCAACATGTATGCATAAATGTATGCAAACTAGCCCATACAGGCTCTCCTTACACAAACCACATGCAAATAATTAAAAAAAAATAGATTGGCTTTTTAAAAGTTATTTATTTATTTTATGTATATGAGTACACTGTAGCTGTCTTCAGACATATCAGAAGAGGGCATTGGGTCCCATTACAGATGGTTGGGAGCCACCATGTAGTTGCTAGGAATTGAACTCAGGATCTCTGAATGAGCAGTCAGTGCTCCTAACTGCTGTGCCATCTCTCCAGCACACAAATGAAAGTTATAAGTCAAATAAAAAGTCACAAATTAATCCCAAAACATAGTGAGTGATTTCAATATTCCATTGTCACTAGCAGATCATCTTGACAAAAAGTAAAGTGCCTCAGCTAAATGACATCATATATCAATAGACCACCGTATGGAAGGTACAGGACAGTCCACCCAAACGCTTCTGAATAGACTTCTCAGCAACCTGCAGAACTGACTCTGAAAGGCCCAGAATAGATCCTGTAGCGGGACATAAGCCTTAGCAAACACGAGGGATTTGAAATAACTCCTCTTACTGTGATCACAGTGCTAAAAGTCAATAGCAAGAGGGACTACAGAGCATGCAAGCTTGGGGGAATTCAACAGCACACCATTGAACAGCGCACAGTCAGTGAAGAGATCAAGAAGGCAATACAAACTCAAGACTCAAAGCAAAAGACAAACAGACCATACGGACACCTATGAGGCCTGGCAAAAGCATTCCCAAGAGGAAAGATGTAGGTAAACATGCCCACAGTAAAAACAAACAAACCAAACAGAGGTTCTCAAATAAGTGACATCGAACCTTAGAGTCTTAGAGAACTAAGAACAAGTCAGACCCAAAACAGTGGTTGAAAAGAGATTATTAAGATGAAGGCAGACATTAATGAAACAGAAAAGATCGAGTGAAGCCGAGTTGACTCTGAGTAAATAAACAAGGCATGGGGACACAGCTTACCAAAATACTTGACTAGCATGTCCAAAGCTCGGAGCTTGGTTCCCAGCAGTTTACACATAAAATGTAATGTCAGCCTTGAGGAAATAGATAGGAGATTCAGAAATTAAAGATTATCCTCAGATAAAGAGCTAATTTGAGACCAGCCTGGGATACATAAGGCCCTGTCCATAAATAAATGTAGCAAGGAAGGAACACAGAAAGAAAGGTGAGGAGAGGAGAAGAGAGAGGAGACAGGGACAGAGACAGAGAGGAAGACAGGGACAGAGATGCACACAAGGGCAAGGACTTTCTGAAATGTGCTACATCAATCAGAAAATAATATCAACAATTGAAAATAGGTTCCTGGACTGGGGAGATAGCTCAGTGGTTTAGAGCATTGGCTGCTCTTCTAGAGATCCTGAGTTCAATTCCCAGCAACCACATGGTGGTTCACAACCATCTATAATGGGATCTGATGCCCTCTTCTGGCATGTCTGAAGATAGCTACAGTGCACTCATAGACATAAAATAAATTAATTTTAAAAAATGGGTACAAAGCTTTGCAACAGGGCATTCAAATCAAAATTTGAATTTACACAAATTCTGCTTTGGCATTTTTAAGCTTTTGTTTGCCATTGATGTTTAACTTTCTTTTTGCCAAAGTAGAGAAGGAAACATTGCCTCCTGAGGACACTTCTCCCTACGCCCTTCATTCTTTAATACACCCAGTACCTAACAGAAGCAGGCTCTGATTCAGAGCCACTGCTGCCAGGCTTTTACACATTGCCCCATTATAAGCCAAGATCTGGAAACCTTAACCATTTGCTTAACTGAGATGACCATGAGGCAGACACCTTTCAAATCCCTACAAAGTCTCAACAAAATCCCAACACAATGGCTTCCCAATCTAAAGAAACAAAAGATATATCCTTGTCTAGAAAGCAAAGTCTACATTTTAAAAATAATGTTACATACACTTTAAGACTTTTAACGTGGGCTTTATTATTGCAACCCTTAAACATTTTTAAGGACTCCAAGGATTTTCATACATTCATTGTTCGATGACAATCTCACTGCTTCACTGTGATGCTGACGTTGCTTTTGTGATGCTCAACGCTGAGTACAAGCTCCTCTCCCTCTTGTACTTGGATGGGATCATCCAGAACCACTGCAGCTTGTTTCCAGTGGGAGGCTTCACCTGAGGTGTCCAACCTGACCTCATCATCCAGGCACAAATGAAACCAAAATGGAACAGCGGTCACTCGACCAGACCTGCACACACGGACCTGTAGAAAGTAAATTTTGAACATTCCATCAAGGAAAGTTAGGTCTTTTTTTTTCTTTCTAATCAATATGAATACAAAAACTAAATATATATTTAACTACTCATTCTAATTTAATTATAACTAATTTTAGACACTAATATTTATCTAGTCTATGTTTGCATGTTGTTTAGAATAAGATTTAACTCTTCAAAGGAAATGATAGCCCATGTAAATAAAGATAGTACCTTCCATTTAAGGTAAATGTCTTGAAATGACAAGAGTGATCATTTGTAGCTGTCCTTACCTTTACTTCTTTATTGGAAGTGTTCAAATATGGAGTCATCAGATCCAATCTCAACAGTTCCACTGGTTGGCTTAAAGGGACACATGGCAAAGAAGATAAATCCAGACATACCCGGATAGGCACCTAAAAAGAGAGCCCACTTTCACTTTGATCATTTCGCAGTCAGCACTCCATCTGTAATCAGCTCCTCTGACAATGCTTCCTATGCCTCGGTATTTTGCGCATCAGTCCTAAGGCATGAAAAGCTAGGTTTGTAGGCAGGTTCAGCACTTTGGTGTGCTTTGTTACTTACAGGCTTTTTTCTTGGAAGGAAACACACTACACTTTCAAGTGGCCAAACCACACCAAAAACATTTATACCTAGAACATGTATACTAACAAGCAAACAATGTAACATTTAGTATTTACTGTATTTGATCAGAGACACCAAATTCAGCCAGGCATGGTGGCTCATGCCCTAAATACCGGAGTCAGAGGCCAAGGTAGCTCTGTGAGAGGCCAGCTTGGTCTAACAGTGAGTTCCAGAATAGCCAAGTCTAACCAATGAGATCTTGTCACAAACAAACAAACAAACAAAATTTCATCTGAACAGATTCACTCAGAAAAATGATCTCTGCTATACAGAGCTGTGGTCCTTTCAAAACCTTGGCTACAAATTCAAGTCACTGGGGAGTGTGAAAGGCCAGCTGCTCAGGGCACACACCATGGCAGTTTGCAGCCAGGCCCAGGATTCTGAAGCCTCTTCCTTGTCTGAACTAAAAAGATGGTGATGCTCAGAGGATGCTTTCCTTTCTGGGAGAGGCTCAGTTCAGTCTTCATGAGTGGCCAGATATACCAACCTCGCCCAGGCACTCCAATCTTCCCTGGACTGTGCCGTGGGCTCCTGCTTATGCCAGGCCCTGAGAACCTGTCTGGGACTGAAATGCTCACAGCTCTCCTGCATCGTACTGCCTGTCCTCACTTTTCTCAGCTTAACCTCCTAGCTTCCCCTGCTGCTATTACACTAAATCTTAGTACCTTGCAAGCTCTCTATATTCAGTTCTCAAGCCTTTCTTTGCACACCCCTAGTGTGCCGTCCACTCTATGGCATCCATGATACTGACTGCCAACTTTACATGCTTAGCCTAGTTTTCTTTGAATCCTTATCCAGCTGCTCAATGACCCCCTCTGACACCTCTTATATACACAATACTGCTTACCACTCCACTGTTTCCCTACATTAATAAATGGTAACTATCTTTTCTGGTCCTTTCTCATATTCTACATCCAATCTATAAAACTCCCACCTTTAAAATCTATGCAGAAGCACACTTGGCCCCAGTTCCAGTCTAAGCCACCACTCTCATTGACTAACTATTATGGATATGTCTCTGACTGGCTTCACAAATGTTTTATTCCTAACAGTCACCAAAGAGACCTTTTCAACGCAGGTTGTTCCATCATTCTACACCTAACCCTCTGTGATGCTGCCTAAGGATCCTGATTTACCCCATGGGGCATGTCCCACACCATATCAGAGATTCTCATACTGGGCAGCTATCTATCTAGGGTGTGGAATCATTTAATTCCATTTCTGGAATCAGAAATGGCATCCTAGGTCTTGAGGGCAAGGAGGTATCTGACTATATAGTGTTAATGCTGGAGTTAGAGGTCTTGCCCTCTTTCTGCCAAGGAACAGCTGAGGAGTTGACTGAGGAGTCTGTAGTCCCTGTCTAAGCCCTGATCCTGAAGGAGAGGAATAGTGGTTAGTGTATTATATTCTTTTAACAACCTCTGATTCTGTTTCATTGATTGACACAGTTTTCTAGTGGTCAATCATCCTAAGAGAGGACACAATACTAAGGCAATGGGGTAAACAGACTCTTAAAATATAAAACTGCTAAAGAAGGTTAAGGACTGTCTTTACATAAGTGGTCAAGTGACCATGGTAAACGGGCCAACTGTATGGTGTTATGTATGTTCTGTAGAAACACAGTGGGTGGGGCTTAACCAAGGCATGCTCGTTCAAGAACACTGGGGGATGGAGTGCATTATCCCACTTACATTATACGAAAACCACACAGACCACAAGGGCACAGTGGTCATGGGAGGGAGACACTGTGAAAGGGCAACAGGACCAGCATCTTGTAGACCCTGACAGAATTAAGAGCTGCTGGAGTCAGGATCAAGTGGGAATAAAATAGAAAGATAGGGACTGGAGAGATGTCCTAGCAGTTAAGAGTGGTTACCGCTCTGGCAGATAGATGCCAGGGTGGCTCACAACCACCTGTAATTCTAGTTCCAGATCTTATCTCCTCTAGACTACATGAGCAATGCACTCACAAGATACACATGCATACAAACACTCACACACTAAAATAAGAAAATAATTCTTTTAAAACATTACAATAGAAAGATAGATGGTGGCAGTTTGGGACCATGCACAGAAACAGCATCTCTACCTTGTGCTAAGTGTATCCTCTTTATTAAATCTTCACAAGAGAGAGATATTAAGCTAACTCTAAAACCTTGGTTAGCCACATCCCCAAACCCCCAAAAGAGTAGTTAAATCATTTATTCCTTAAGTAGGTTCTGTCAAGGAAGACTTCAGGCACCCTCAAGAGCTGACTAGTCAGAGCCTTTAGACATCATCTCTCTGACTTTGTACTCAACATCCCACTTCATCCATCTTGAACCCCACGTGGCTTCCCTGGGCACTCTAGCTAGACACACCTTAAACACACACATGTGCATCTGTGTGGGTGTCACTCTCTTTCTAAATCCCAGCGACTCCTCGTTTCCTAAACTGGTACTAACCTTCCCTCTTGAGCCCCACCCACCCCTGCTATGCAGACAGATGGCCCAGACCTGGACTCCAGCTGCCCATGCCAATCAGTAGCTGATCTGAAGCTTCAATACAGAAATTCAAGCTTCGGATACAGTCTTCTGGATGCTTCTTTGTTACAAAAGTACAACTGTTTACTGCATGCCTAAAACCTCTTGTTCTTTTATTCCATGACAGCGATGCAGAGCAAACTCTATTAACTTTAGTCAGTATTCACGACAAAAGACCTTGGTTATTCTAACCCTCAGGTTGATTTCATCCCTGGCCTGTTCCTTCACTCCAGGAAACTGACAGCCCTTCTTATCCAACTAAACCTGCTAACTAGGGAAAAACTCAAAAGAAGAGACAAAGACCCCGGGAGATACTGACATCCTGGCTGCACAGTGCTCTAGACACTTACCTGGAACTGGTTAATAAAAGGTGCTATGTTTAGCCCAAGAGTATGTTCTGTCCCTTGAACCGCACTCTCTTCTACCAGCGTCTGGGACTCCACAAGCATCCCAAACATCAGCACATACTGTGGGAAGATCTTGCCTCCAGACTGCAATAAACATCTGAAAAGGGGTAAATACTTTTAAAAGCCTTAGTTATAAGCAAGCATTGTAAATTAATTAAGTATAGATGGTATGTAGTTTGGTGGACCTTGTCACTAGTGGCTAGTAGCTCAGAATTTAAACCACTAGAAATAATTGCCCAAGAAGTCATATTTGGACTGTTAACTCAGGAGACAGACTAAGGTAAATAATAATAATAATAATAATAATAATAATAATGATAATAATAATAATAATAATTCTTTTTATGAATGGAAAGTTCTTTGGTCTTTTTTTTAAAGATTTATTTACTTATTATATGTAAGTACACTGTAGCTGTCTGCAGACACACCTGAAGAGGGAGTCAGATCTCATTACGGATGGTTGTGAGCACCATGTGTTTGCTGAGATTTGAACTCAGGACCTTCAGAAGAGCAGTCAGTGCTCTTAACTGCTGAGCTATCTCTCTAGCCTGGTAAATTCTTAATAACAGGTCATAATCATTAATGGTGAACCATCCCCACATGGAAATCAAAATGCTCCAAAATCCAGCACTTTTTGAAAACTCATACAATAAAATATGTGGGAAATTCTATATATGACTTCATGAATAGGTTTCCATAAAAACAAGTACACTAAAAATACTGTAAGGCTGCTTTAAGACTGAATATAAGGTGTATATGAAACACGAATAAATAACATGTGTAGACTTAAGCTTCTTCTACACCCGATCACTATGTATATGCAATAGGCTGCAACATTGCTGGTCTCAAACATTTCAGGCAAGACCAAAGTCTGACTGGGAAAAAGAAGGTCTCATAGCACCATCACTAGGAATGGCTTAGTGCACAAGAATATAAAGTATGTGGTAAGTTCCCTGAACATTTCTGTAACTTTTCTGAACATCTGAAATGACTCACTTTCTATAAAGAATTCAATCCTCCAAATGCGAATATATATGTAAACAAATAGTCTAGCAAGGAAAGCAAGACCAAAGTTAACAGAAGGCTCTCTCACGCAAGTGCACTTACTGCAATGCATCCACACTTCCGTTCCCCTCACTCTCCCTGTGGTGCCACAGGAACATATTAACAGTACTGCTATGGCTATAAAAAGTACCTCAAGTAGGCTGTACCTGGACAGAGAATTATGAGCAGAAGACAAGTGCCTGCTGGGAAGCTGGCACTCCCTGCTCATGGGGACCAAGCGCTTCTGTAGCAAGGACTTGGAGGTCATGCCTTGGCAGAATGGTTCCCACATGAGGGCGGGCACTAAAACTACCATGGAATACTGTTTTCCATACTGAGCCATAAAAGGATGCAGAGATAGAAGACAGAGTAAGGTCTGTAAGACCAAGTGAAACTATCCCTTACCAGACAGCAGGTCTTACTTGTAATGAGAATTTTGGGTATCTCCTACTTGAACTTCTAGAACAGGGACTACAGAGAGGTGGACACCGTGTTACCTTGAAGCCATCTACCAGTTTGTACATATCGAAAAATAATACGCATAGATGTTTAAATGTTTGCTACATGGCTTCCCTAAATAGATCATTAAGCCTCAGAGGCTGGGGAGACAATTCAGTGAGTAAGGCGGCAGCAGGCCAAATGGGAGGACCAGAGCTTAGATCCACACCACCCAGGTTATCCTAATTTTTACTGGCAAGTTCGAGACCTAGCCTAGCCTAATCAGCAAGCTGCATGTTTAGTGAGAAGTAAGCAAGGAAGACACTCAACACTTATTAGAAACAGAACAGCAAGAACAAGGGACGCACTAAGTCAGGGTGGCATCTAGTTTTAGGTTGTCCATGTCCATAGGGCTCACTTTAGGCTTACACGGTCGTGTGCTTACAGTGAGTAAGGAGGAACTAGTCTGATTCACACTCATGACTTAGCCTACCAGGCTGATCCTCGTACATCAAGAGGTGCCTGTGACTTGCTCATCATCCTATGCTGTTCCTAACAACTTGTTTGAGTTCAGGGGAAAGTCAGGAGCCAATCTCAATTAGTGAAATTACTTATCCCTTAATAAAGTGACACAACTTTCAACAAAATCATGACTATTAGCTAGTGAGCTATTATGAAATTAGCCTATTTACTTGTTAATTTTCTGTCAATTTACTTTAACTTTCCAAAATTTGAAGCTCAAGAAAAGTTCCAAGAATGGCAACAGTACACCTTAACTTGTTATTTTACTGTTATTAAATGGATCACTTACCAGGCACTAACGTCATACTAGGTTTCTCTTTGTAGTACTGGGAAACCAGGGCAAGCTCGCCACCACTGAACCACATTCCCACCCCATAAACTTTTTGACTTTTACCCAAACAAGTGCTTTTCCTTGTTTATTAAAACGTTTCACACCAAAATGGGAAGAACATTTCTCCAAAATTAATTAATTAATTTTAAATTAAGATTTATTCAAAATTAATCAGGGGCTGGAGAGATGGTTCAGCAGTTAAGAGCACTGGCTGTTCTTTCAGAGGTTCTGAGTCCAATTCCCAAAAACCATATGGTGGCTCACGACCATCTATAATGGGATCTGATGCCCTCTTCTGATACACAGGTCTATATGCAGATAGAGCACTCATTCATATATATATTCATTCTCCAACATCAGCAGAGACGTTTATGATTCCAGTCAATTTGAACACTATCTACCTGTATCACGCCAGGTAAAGGGCTCAGTCCCATGTGACTGCCCCTCTTCAGATGCCAATCCTAAACCACTGATGTCTGGTGTACTGCCACCACTAATACACATGTGGAATTCAAATAACTCCCTCTTTGAAGTAAGTATCTGATGCAAATATATACATGCAGGCAAAGCATACTTAAATAAATCTTAAAAAAGGAATTTAAAGACAAACAAAGTCATTGAGAAATGGCCAAACAAGACATGCATAGGGCAATCAATGGTTTATACTAACACTGTGTTTGATCTCAGTTTTGTGTTGTACTGTTGTTTGTTTTTAGCACAAAGGTCCTAAACATAGGAGTCTTCTTACAATCAAAAGAATGTTAAGAGTATCTTCTGTATACTGAGACCATCTCAGGATCTAGGGACTCCTAGACTCTCAGGAATGACAGTGAGCTGGGCCTTTCTGTCGTATTCCCCTGCCTAGCCTCAGCGGCAGACTGAGCTATCAAGAACACCCAGTGATGCCATACACATAACGAGCCCCCGTGGAGAGCCCAGGGATGGAGTTAGAGCTTGTGTGCACTCAGCGTGTGCACCCTGGACAGGATGTCCGGGAAGACCATGGACACTCTGCACCCTTCCATGCGCTTGCTCTATGCAGCTCTTCTGGCTCCTCATCTGCATCCTCTATAACAGACAGGTTAACCTAAGGCAAGCATTTTCCTAAGTCCTGTGAGCTGCTCTAACAAATCCAACCACATCTGAAGAGGGTTCTATGCACTGAGGGACCCTTCCATCTCTATCTGGTGGCTTAGCAGTATAGATGACAACTGTATATGCATCTGGGTTTTAAAGCTGGTGACTCTCCTACAGGTTCTACCTCTACCTCCAGACAGCAGGGCCAGAACTGACTTGTATTAAAGAACAGCAGCTCGTGCCTGGAGAACTAACTGGTTGGTGTGGGGGTGAATCCCTGTAGAGCTATCATCAGAGTACTATAGCAAAGGTGGGTTAGAGGAAGAAACAAGTCTTCAGTGGAGAGGGGCACTCAGAGCCCCCACAGTCAGGAGGCACAGTATTCTCCCTTCCCTATATTGATTGTTCACCCACTCTGGAAAGCTTGTGAACCTTCCATTCAGAGCTTCTGTGAAGACTCATTTAGTTATTGTGAGTAACTCAGTTTCAGGAAAGGTCTAAATTGTCAACCACAGTCTAACCTGGCAACCACCAGCCTCTACCCCAAACCTGCCTAGAGGGCCTCCCTCACAGAACAAACCCTGATGTCAAGGAATAGTTACAGTAAAACATTCGTCTCACCCTCTTTGCCCACAGAATTTTTTTTTAAGATTTATTTATTTATTATATATAAGTACACTGTAGCTGTCTTCAGACACCCCAGGTAAGGGCATCAGATCTCATTATGGTGAGCCACCATGTGGTTGCTGGGATTTAAACTCAAGACCTTTGGAAGAGCAGTCAGTGCTCTTAACCACTGACCCATCTCTCCAGTCCTTGGCCACAGAATTTTAAAAAGAAAAAAAAAAAAAAATAAGAAAGAAAGTAAAGGAAGGGGGGGGAGAGACCAATAACAACAAACCTAAGAGAAGCTAAGAGAAACTTTAACCCAAGCTCCCCCTCACACTTTTGGTCTTTACTTACCTGGATATTGCAGCCTTTTCCATCAGCTCCTGCTGGATAAGCCCAGATGGCTCAATGACATCTAATATAATTATGCTCCACAATTTGTCTGATTTGGGCCTTTGCAACACAGCAGCCTCATCCTCTATATGTCGCAGCCAAAACTCAAGTGTTTCCTTAGGGAAGTGGTTGGCTTCAGCTATGAGGTCCAAAGCGATACAATGCTGGTCTTTCTCCACTGAACTGTAGGGTTTAACATGACCAAGTGTTCCGGCAAGTATAGGCAAAAGAGAGAAGCCTTCAGACACATCAAGCACATAGAAAGGGTCGGCAGTGCTTGGTGCAGCATCACTCTGTCCACTCCCAGAGTTCATCTCCATGTACTGATAGTGAGTATCCATGGGCTGCCACAGCAGCTCTGGGGCCAGTGAAGACAACACCTTCCTCATTGCTGTCTTAAAGCCTTCGTGATATGGAATGTTATTAAGCAAAGCAATCTCTGTGGGCTCTAACATACAAGTCTGCTCCAGGGCTTCTGGTCTACTGGTCTGAAGGTTAGCCAGAGCACTACAGAGTTCAGCTTCATTTCCTAGAGAAAGCACGTCTTTACTCTTGGTAAAACCTTTCATAACTTCCATTTCATGTTCCAAATGCAAGACACTAATCCCCTGGATTCTTAGGTAACAATCGTGACAAGATGCCTCCATTGTCACTCTGTCACCAGGCTGTATGCAGTAGTCTTCATTTGTAAGAAAGGAAATGAGAGAAAAAAAATATATATATATACATATACACAGGTACATATATAAAACTGATTGTCTTAGGATTTCCATTACTGTAATAAACACTGGGATCAAAAGTGCACTGGGGAGAAAAGGAAAGAAAAGGGTTTATCTGGCCCATCATTAAAGGAAGTCAGGGCAAAAACCTGAAGCAGGAGCTGAAGCAGAGGCCATAGAGAATGCTACTTATGGCTTCCTCAACCTTTCTTTTCTGTTTTCTTTTTCTCTTTCTTCCCTCCCTCCCTCCCTCTCTCTGTATCTTTCTTCCTTTCTTTCTTTCTGGAGACAGGTTCTTTGTGTAGCCCTGGCTAACCTGGAACTTGCTCTGTAGACCAGGCTGGTTTCAAACTCACATAAGTACTCCTGCTTCTGCCTCCTGAGTGCTAGGATTAAGGGCATACATGACCACCACCCAGCTCACCCAACTTTCATATAGAAACTAGCACCACCACCCCAAGAGATGGCACCACCCACAATGGGATGGGCCTTCCCCCATCAATTACTATGAAAATATTCTACAGGCTTACCTACAGTTCCATCTTATAAAGACATTTTCTTAATTGAGGTTTCCTCCTCTTAGATGACTTTAGCTTATGCCAAGCTGACATAAAACTACCCATCACAACTGACACTTTATCAGCTTAAACTGAGATCAGGACAATACACGGCTGCTGCTGTTCTTGGAAGTTATGCCATGGTGTTGGCATCTCTTGCTGCAGGTGGCTGTACCTTGAACTTGCCATGTGGCTGAAGCTGGCCTGAAACTCCTGGTTCTCCTCCCTCTACATCCTAAGTGTTGGGATTACAGACATGTATTACCATGCCCAGGTTTAGACTGTTTTTACTACAATCAGTAGATGTGCTGACAAACTGAGGAAGACCTGGGGATAAAGGAGGCATGTCTAGAGGCAAAGACAGATGGAATCAATGTAATTTAATTTAATAAAGCCTCATTTTAGCTTGAATAGACACTCTTTGTTTTAAAGGTAATTTCCAAAAGAACGAATGCACAACATGATTGTCTCCAATACTCCTATGCACATGGAAATTTACATGTTTGGGAACATCACAGTTTAAGGAAGACTAAGTCCTGCAGTGAGGACGACTCTGTGCTCCTCTGTGAATCTTCACACATGATCCATTTCTACACCGCCCATGTGTGACCACCTTTCTTCCTATCAGTTGCAGATGAAACTACAATCTATACTTAGGTATGGTGGGACTGGGAAGCTGAGACAGAAGGAGAGATTGAGCCCATAAGTTTTGACTTATAACCTTAACTCCCTGTGTTCAATCCCTAGAGACCAAGTAAAGTAGAAGGAAACAGCTGTCCTGTGACCACATGCATGCCATGGGATGTGTGTTCCCCCAAGAAATATTTCACACATCACACAAACAGACATACACAAGTATTTTTTAATTGAAAAACCAAAAACCAAAGTTGTTATTTTGTGTTAAGCATTTAAAATGGTCTTTGCTTGAGAATTCTTCAAGAGATATTTAAGAAAATGAAACTAAAAACACATATTTTAAAAATGTAACTGCTGAGAGCTTTTTATTTATATATTTTATCATTCCTACAATACTCTAGGGTAGACAGCATCGTCATTTTTTCAGATATGTCCCAATAAAAGCTTTGAGAACTTAACTGCAAGGCCAGCCAGCAAAGTCATTCAATAAGAGAACAAAGACCTGAATACAAATCCTCAGACTACAGATTCTACAGTTTCCTGGCCTTGGTCAATCAGATCCTTGATCAAGAGACTACACAAAAATGTATTTCCTTCCTGTTTTAAATGGGTAGAGCTTTTCCATTACTTAACTGCTAAGAACATTGAAACCCAACAAACTGCTTTAAACTTTTTTCATAGACAGAAAATATTTTTAACATAGACTTTCCCCAGAGAAGTTCATGGATCTCCAAATTCTCTAAAATGGCAAGATTTTGTACTTCTAGGGCTGTATACATTTTAATTTCTTTATTTACTGGGGGCGGGGAGGGGGCGGGGAGGATATGCACATGCCCTAGCACGTGTGTAGGTCAGAGGACAACTTGGGGGGGCGGGGGGGGGGGTCAGTTCTCTCCTTCCACCATGTGGGTTCCAGAAATCAAACTCAAGTCATTAGGACTGGCAGCAAGCACCTTTTAATCCACTGAGCCATCTCTCCAGCCCCACTGCACATGGGCTGTACAAATGTCATCATCTATGGGTTAAGTGCTCCTGTGCTCAATACTTTTATTACCCTTTGTGGTAAGCACTTATGCTAATGTTAGAACAATACTTAGAATATTAGCATGGTTTCTGAGCAAGGACAGCAAATTCATTGTTTTTAAAGCAGCATTCTTTCACCTACTGATAACTAACATTTGAAACTTCAATAATTCATAGGAGTTATAGCTGAAGGGCATGAAGTAGGGTAATTCCTAAGTCTTTACTTATTTAGAGACAGGGTATCACTATGTAACACTGACTGGCCCCAAACTGCTTTCAAAGAGCTGGGATTAAAGTCATGTGACACTGTACACAGTACTTTTTTAGTTTTTGGTTTTGGTTTTTTAACAGTATCTTTTATTTACTCTTTTGGTAACTTCATATACATAGACAACTCATCTGTATCACAGGCCCTCTCAGTGCCCCCTCCAGAGACGCTCACCTCCTTCCTCCCACTTTACAGAGTAATGATTTAATCCCTCTTATAATTTCTTGAAACTGGGTCTCAATATGTAGCCCTGGTCAGCCCAGACCTTGCTATACAGACCAGGCTGACCTTGAACTCCCAGATATTTGCCTGTTTCCTGACGCCCTGACATGCTGTGATTAACATCATACAATACCACAGCTGGCTGTAATCTCTGTTCTAAACTACATGTTCATTATTCAAATTTACTTTTGAACAAATAAATTTATAATTCTGAAATATTTAAGTAACACTTCTTTTGCTGAAAACTTCATCTCAAAAGTAATTATATTTTTCTTTTTGGTCACTGACAGTTACTTGATTAAAGCAACAAATTTTGTCTGTTTGATTGGTTTGGTGGGGAATGGTTTTGTTTAAAAGAAATTGTTGTTGTTTGTTGTTGTTTTTTAAAGATTTATTTACTTTATGTATATGAGTACACCATTGCTCTCTTCAGACACACCAGAAGAGGGCATCAGATCACATTACAAATAGTTGTGAGCCACCATGTGGTTGCTGGGAATTGAACTCAGGACCCCTCGAAGAGCAGTTAGTGCTCTTAACCGCTGAGCCATCGCTCCAGCCCCTTAAAAGAATTTTTTTTTAAATTTTTAATATTTTTATTACATATTTTCCTCAATTACATTTCCAATGCTATCCCAAAAGTCCCCCATAGCGCCCCCCACTTTCCTACCCACCCATTCCCATTCTTTTGGCCCTGGCATTCCCCTATATTGGGGCATATAAAGTTTGCAAGTCCAATGGGCCTCTCTTTCCATTGATGGCCGACTAGGCCATCTTTCGATACATATGCCGCTAGAGACAAGAGCTCCGGGGTTCTGGTTAGTACATCATTAAAAGAATTTTTAAAAAGATTTATTTATTTATGCATTTTAGAAATATAAATGGATACTTTGTTTGCATATTAGAAAAAGCCATTGGACCCCATAGGACCATCGGTGTAGACAGTTCTGAGCTACCCTGTAGGTATCACGGGTCCTCTAGAACAGCTGCCAGTGGTCTTAATGACATCTCTCCAGTCTCTAAATTTTTTTTGAATGAGACAATACTTACCTTCAAGGGCCTGTACTGGGTAAACAGCCTGTTCCCAACAGGTTTCCTCACTAGGACTTGTGGACAAACTGTATTCATCATCAAGCTGGAGAACAAACCAAACCATAATAGCATCTAGCGTGCCTTCGTTAATAGCAGGGACACTAAGAGAGTGTGGCTTCTTAGTTGCAAGGCTTTTTAATTCCTGATAAGAAACATGAAAAGGATGAGAAAAAAAGAGGTCAGGAAAGTAGTAAGGAGCCAAGAGAATGAGAGGGGCACTGGCTGCTCTTCCAAAGGTCCTGAGTTCAAATCCCAGCAACCACATGAGGGCTCACAACCATCCATAGTGAGATCTGACACTCTCTTCTGGAGTATCTGAAGACAGCTACAGTGAACTTACATATAATAAATGAATAAATCTTAAAAAAAAAAAGAGAATGAGAGGCCTTATAAACTGACTGTGTTTCCTTCAATGTCACACCACAGCCCAACTTCACAGTGCACAGCCCTGCAGTCAGGGAATCGCAGAATGCTGTGCATCTACTGAACATGTAGCAGACATACACACACTGCAGATAAAGACAGATCCCCACTGACTGTGCTGGGTGACAAGTGTGCAGCAAAGCAACGGAGTCATTTTATTCTGAAAGAGTATGTATGTGTACACACACACATTAAAAAAAAAAAAGCAAGCCAGAACGAGGCCCTTCAACAAATGGCACCGGGAAAGAAGACGCTTTAAAAGGTAGGACTGGGCTTCATCACTCTGCTCTGCGTTCCTCAGAAGTGTTGAACAGGCAGGCGGTTTTAAAACTAAAACCTTTTACAAGGTGTGCAGTGTAAGAAAAAATTCAAATAAAAACTGTAACAATAAAAAACAGCGGTGGGCTGGAGAAATGGCTCTGCTGTTAAGAGCACTGACTGCTCTGCCAGAGGTCCTGAGTTCAATTCCCAGCAACCACATGATGGCTCATAACCATCTGTAATGGGATCTGATGCCCTCTTCTGGTGTGTCAGAAGAGAGCAAAGTATACTCATATACAAAAAAAAAAAAAAACAGCTGTCAGGTCCATAATAGTTGTATTCCCATTCCTTCCTGGAACACTGTGTCTGGTCAAGAATGGCCTTAAAACACAGGGCTGCTCAGCAACCACAAAAGCAAACTTATAAAGAAAGTTTATAAAGTCGGAGACCTGCAGACCATTCCCAAGAAAAGGCAAGCTAAAAGGAAGCAACTGCACTTTAAAATCTCATGCTAATGTCTCTTGTGAGGCCATGCCAGTGCCTGGCAAATACAGAAGTGGATGCTCACAGTCATCTATAGGATGGGACACAGGGCCCCGGATGGAGAAGCTAGAGAAAGCACCCAAGGAGCTGAAGGGATCTGCAACCCAATAGGTGGAACAACAATATGAACTAACCAGTACCCCGGAGCTCGTGTCTCTAGCTGCATATGTAGCAGAAGATGGCCTAGTCGGCCATCATTGGGAAGAGGTCCCTTGGCCTTGCAAACTTTATATGCCCCAGTACAAGGGAATGCCAGGGTCAAGAAGTGGGAGTGGGTAGGTAGGGGAGCAGGGTGGGGGGAGGGTATAGGGACTTTTGGGATAGCATTTGAAATGTAAATGAAGAAAGTATCAATAAAAAAATTAAAAAGGGGGCTGGAGATGGCTCAGTGGTTAAGAGCACTGACTGTTCTTCCAGAGGTCCTGAGTTCAATCCCCAGCAACCACATGGTGGCTCACAACCATCTGTAATGGGATCCAATGCCCTCTTCTGGTGTCTGAAGACAGCTACAGTGTACTCATATAAATAAAATAAATAAATCTTTAAAAAAAATTAAAAAGAAATAAAATTTTAAAAAATCTCATGCTAAAATACCCTCCTTTCACAGTCTGCACAGGAGCATCGGTAACCTGTGTACATCGATAGCATTCTTTCTTTAAGACATTAGACTTTTAATTAGCAGTTCTCGGGCTCTTTGGGTTCCTTATGCATCTTATCATCCACCAACACACACACACGGTATAGAGGCTTGACTAGCAAGTGCCAGGTTCTGGGTCTAATCCCTAGCCTCACCAAAACAAAAGACCTAAGTGTTCTCTGTCTCAGGAGTCCTTCAGGCCTTGGTGAGATGGGATGCTATTACCCTAACTGAGTGGTTCTCAGCCTTCCTAATACTGAGCCCCTCTCATACTGTGCTGACTCCTACCCATAAAATTATCTTCACTGCTACCTCATAACTGTAATTTTGCTACTGTTATGAATCATAATGTAAATATCTGTATTTTCTGATGATGTTAGTGACCCCTGAAAGGGTCACTCAACAACCAAAGGGTTACAACCCACAGGTTGAAAAATCACTGCCTTAACAACTTTTTTTTAATTTAGATTATTAGGTTTAGATTATTGTTCGTTTCAAGGAAACCATTAACTTGAGAAGATAGGATGTCAAAGAGACATATAAAGATCTAGGCTGGAGAGTTTGTCCCTGTGTTTTCATACTAAGACCTTGGCAAAAATCTTTTATTTCATCTGAGTAGCTCACATATTATTTTATTTCTACATAGTGCACGCTCTCGAAAAGTACAAAGCAGCCGGGCGTGGTGGCACATGCCTTTAATCCCAGCACTCAGGAGGCAGAGGCAGGCGAATTTCTGAGTTCGAGGCCAGCCTGGTCTACAGAGTGAGTTCCAAAACAGCCAGGGCTACACAGAGAAACCCTGTCTCAAAAACCACCAAAAAAAAAAGTACAAAGCACACCATACACTAACAAACCCCAGGGAGCTTTCCCAGTACACTGAAAAAGAATACTTTCGAAAGGGAATTTTAATTTGCTGCTAACATTTCTCTATAAGTAAAACCTCATGTACATTAAAAAAGCAAGGCATGGCCAGGCAGTAGGGTGATGGTGCACACCTCTGATCACAGTGCTCTGGAGGCAGAGGCAGGAAGATGTCAAGAGTTGGAGGTCAGCCTGGTCTAAAAAGTGAGTTCCCGAACAGTTGGGGCGACACAGAGAAACCATGCCTGGAAACAAACAAACAAACAAACAAGACAACAACAAAGGTAAGAAGCAAACGCGCTGTTTTTACCTGAAGATTATTGAAATCAACTTTCATAATCTGAAAGCACTCTGTCAGAGGCAGGTATCCGCCGGGGATGCCACTCATCTTTTCAGTTGTGTAGGGTTCAACTGTTTCCTCTGGATTGACAGAAGCAGAGGCTGGGCTCTGAAATCTGACATTTGTTGGTAAATGTATACCAGCAATGTCCTTAGCTCCAACCCTAGTAAGAGTTGAAAGAAATGGTAAGGTGTAAGACAGGATTTGTAAATTATCAAATATCATTGTCTAATAGTTGAGAAAATATAAACATAATAATGAAATAAGACCTCATGGCCACAGGTGTCTCAAATATAGATATAAATAGTCACATGAAGAAAAAGTGATAAATAACGCCACATTAAAATTAACAATTTTGTGAAGAAATGGCTAGAGGTTAAGCACCCTTTCTGTTCTCGTAGAGTCCCTGAGCTCAGCTGGGTCCACCTGTTGGATGTCATAGAAACACCTACAACTCCAGCAAAACCCTCTTATGGTCCCACAAACTCCACATACACATGGCACACACACAAACACACAAGCAGAAATATAAATTTTAAAACTTTTAAAAAGGAAAGTATTTACAGAACACATATTCAACAAATGACTCCTATTCATATTCAAAAAATGTGCTTTTGAATTCTGGCAAGCTAACAGGAGACAAGCAAGAACAGACAAAGCACTTCGTTCAGTCCTTCACCACGTACATAGGGATGTGAGTGAGCATCACACAATGAGGTGAGAGCCACACCACGTACTCTACAAGATGGGCACCATCTTTGAACCAGAGTGAGCAGATGTCCTGAATTCAATTCCCAACATCCACATGATGGCTCACAACCATCTGTACAGCTACAGCGTACTCAGATACATACAATAAATAAATAAATCTTTAAAAAAAAAAAAAGAATCCTTCAATTTAAGAAAAAGAAAAGAAAAGAAAAAAGAAAAAGTTGGCTCTGATCCTGGAATTCTACTTCAAATAAGTAAAACTAAGCATCAAAGAGGTCTGCCTGCCTCTGCCCTGCCCCCACCTGAGTGCTCTTCTAACCACTTACCTATGATGCCTTCGTATCTCTGCACACTCGACTGCCATCCCAAATATAACAGCACCCGCTGGTATCACTTTCCCATACTTCCCGCAATTTCCATTTTCTCCTTTGGCCTAAAAATATAACAAAAGTTAAAACATTACAAGTACAAATAAGTGTGTGTGTGTATGTGTGTGTGTGTGTGTGTGTGTGTATACAGTCTAAGAAATTTCTCCTTTAAAATTTCACTTGCTTGTGCATGTGTAATACATACAAATATATGTAACTTAATGTTTAGAATACAAGTACAAAGAGGAAGAGTGGTATATAAAGCTATATCACTCTAGAATATCATTTAATAATTTTTAAAAAAAAAGGAGCCCAGCAGTGGTGGTGCTGGTCTTTACTCCCAGCACTCTGGAGGCAGAGGCAGAAGAATCTCTGAGTTCAAGGTCAGCCTGGTCTACATAGAGAAACCGTGTCTTGAAAAACTAAAATGAGAAATGAAAAAAAGCACCAGCTACTGTAGCAGAGGACCCGGTCAATTCCCAGCATCCGCAGGCAGCTCGTGATCTTCCCTAACCTAGACCCACAGGATGCCATGCCTTCTTCTGACTTCCACAGCACTGCACACATGTGACTGACAGGCACATTCACGTGACAGACACACAAACATCTAATAGCTATACACACACATTCAAAAGGCACACATATCCAACAGGTATATAAACATTCGACAGGTGCACACAAATCCAACAGGCATATACACATTTGACATGTGCACACATGTGCAACAGGCACATACACATTCTACAGGCAGGCAAGTGCGCACACACACACACACACACACACACACACACGACAGGTATGCATGTATGCAGGGGAAAAATTAAATACATAAAACAAAATTAAATAAGTCTTTAGAGAGAGAGAATAAAATCAGGCTTGAAATATAGCTCAGGAGCAGAGCACTAGCCATGTGTAAGGTGCCAAGTTCAACTCCTAGCACTAGAAAAAAAGGAAGAAAATACCAAAGTCATCATTATTTACTAGAAAAATAAACTTCTTTTCTATACTAAATACATGTCATCTTCTATAAAGCTGACTTTCCTTATTATATACAATGTATATAATAAACTAGCTGTGATACACATATAGCTTGTGGGCTACAGTAGCAGGGTTCAAGATGCTCTCTAGTAGCCCACGTTTACTGAGTACTTAAAACATGTCTGAACTAATATTACCACCTTCTTTTCTAGAGATCTGCCAAAATCCCAGGCAGAGACAGCTGTGAGATTCAAATTTCTTCCCTCTTCTACTCAAAAATTTTAGTGAGTTCCTCCACAAATCAGCTCTCATTCACAGGACTTCCAGTAGAATCTTTATCTGCAACCTTACTGGTACATACAACACACATTGTATTACATTGCTTCCAAATGCCTTTTCTTGTGTTTCTTTCCATGTATACAGTTGTACTCTGACATATTTTTAATGTCTTGCAAACATTCTAGGGGCTCAATATGCCTTTTTAAAAAATGAATTCTTCATCGAATTGTAAGTGGTCTTGTGCTGCTTACCTTTGGTTGCAGAAGTAAATGTTCCCATGCATGAATTAAACTCTCCACAATTCCTTCTCCAAATACACCTGCATCGACAGTTTCTGTTACAACTAGGGACACTCTATAGAATGATGTTTTAAAGATATATGTAAGTAAACTGATATACTATTTCTATAAAGCTGTCAAAGCTGAGAGAAAAGGGCAAATATGTTACAGAAAATCTTTAAAATATTCTAATACATTTCATTTCATTTCATTATCTTCCCCTGAGTCCTGAGATGTCCCTTGGGTCCCTCTTCCTCATTAGCTCCCTTCCCTTGCTCTAGGCACAGAAGGGTTGCACTCCCAGACTTTGTTCACAGCCCAAGTCCTTAAGAGTAATTGGCACCCACAGCTTTCCTGGTCCCTGCCTGAACATTAAACATTTAGCTTCTAACTCTAATATAATCTAAGTGTTCTTCTCCTAGTCTGGAATGGTGCTTTATGTCTGTAATCCCAGAACATGGCACAGAGAGGCAAGATGCTAAGGCAGAAGCTAAAGGTAATCTTTGACTACATAGTTGGTTTGATGCTAGCCTGGGCTACATGAAACTCTGCATTAAAAAGCAAAAACAAACCAGGGAAGGAACACATCCATAGACTCTGTCAATGACCCTTCCTTCTCAAAGTTCATTCTCTTTTTCTTGTTTTTTTTTTTTATTTTGTTTTGTTGAGACAGGGTTTCTCTATGTGGCCCTGGCTGTCATGGACGTAGTGCTATAGACCAGGCTGGCCTCAATGTCAGAGATCCTGACCACAGTGAGATGCAGATACAAACACAGGGCTTCTAAGACAGTGCATACAGCCCTTGAAGGACACAAGCAAAGCACTCGTCTACTGGATCTTATAACATGTTTAAAAACATGTTATAAAAACTTTCATTCTGGTCAAGACCAGTGATGACAACGTGATGTCTACCGAGGGTGAGCTGCTCACATTGTAAACTGTTAGCTAGCACTGCTGACCTACAGGAAATCTGTCTACTTTAATGAACAAAACCATATGATTTAGCTGCATGTGGTGGTGCACACTTTTAGTCTCAGCACTCGGGAGGCAGAGGCAGGCAGGTGTCTGAGTTGGAGGCCAGCCTGGTCTACAGAGTGAGTTCCAGGACAGACAGGGCTACACAGAGAAACCCTGTCTCGAAAAAAACAAAACATACAAAAAGACACAATAAAGTGACATGCTAAAGGAGCATTTCTCACTATCAATTTTTCTTGAGTTCTGAAGCACTTTTAAAAACATGTTATAAAAACCTGTATTTTGCCAGGCATGGTCACGCACGCCTTTAATCCCAGCACTCGGGAGGCAGAGGCAGGCGGATTTCTGAGTTCGAGGCCAGCCTGGTCTACAAAGTGAGTTCCAGGACAGCCAGGGCTATACAGAGAAACCCTGTCTCGAAAAACCATTTAAAAAAAAACCCTGTATTTTATTAAACTAGGTGATAACCATATCTTCAGATTTAACAAGGATTGTTAGCACTTTTGTTAACATAAGAAGCTGGAAATGCATCAAAATGATTTTAGTGACTTATCAACACACCTTTCAGGAATGTGCTTCGGAATTTCGATATCAAGTGACTTCATATGTAGAAGCTTTATCCCATTTTCCATCTTGTTTGCAGCCACTACGTCACAGGCAAGTTCATACATGGTCTTGGATAATTCACAGGCATATACTGATTGTGCGCCAGCTTTTTTAGCAAACATGCTACAAAAGAAGAAAAATACATTGTATCGTTTTCCAACTTTAATAAAATTAAGATGCTTAAAACATGGGATCTTCCTTCCATTCTTTAATGTAACCATTATTTGTTCTGCACTTAGAAAGTAGGACTAGCAAAATGGCTCAACAGGTAAAAGCACCAGGCAGTGGTGGCACACACCTTTAATCCCAGCACTTGGGCTGCAGAGGCAGGTGGATTTCTGAGTTTGAGGCCAGCCTGGTCTACAGAGTGAGTTGCAGGACAGCCAGGGCTACACAGAGAAACCCTGTCTTGTAAAACAAAACAAAAACAAAACAAAAAAATGCAGGTAAAAGCATTTGCACGTGCAAATCTGACAACCCAAGTTCAATCCCTAAAGCCCAGCGGAAGGCAAAAAGACTGAAAGCTAGCTCCTGACTTCCATATGCATACTATGGCACACATGCTTGGACATTCACACACACATTTGCGTGCAAATAAGGCCAAGCATAGTAGCATAGCCTTTAATCCCAGCACTTGGGAGACAGAAGCAGATAGATCTCTGTGAGCCCCAGACCAGCCTGGTACACATAGCAAGTTCCAGGGCTACACAGAGAAACTGTCTCAAAATGATGATGATGATGATGAAGAAGAAGAAGAAGAAGAAGAAGAAGAAGAAGAAGAAGGCGGCGACGGCGACGATGATGGAGGACGAGGAGGAAGAGGAAGGAGGAGGAGGAGGAGAAGAAAAGGAGAAGAGAAGGAGAAGAACTAGTATACTTGTTTAAAAACAAATCATTCAATAAATAATATCCATTCATTTGTTTTGGTTTTGGTTTTCTGAGACAGGGTCTCTCTATATAGCACTGACTGTCCTGGAACTCATTATGTATATCAAACTCATCCTAAACTCAGAGATCCTCCTGCCTCTGCTTTCTGAGTGATGGGATTCAAGGTGTGTGCCACCACACCCAGATCAGCACACACACAATTAAGACATGACTGGCAATGAGTTGCTTTATAGGCTTTCTAGATTCCACCAAAATGTTAATATAAAACATATCCTTTCATTATGGAGATTTTCAATAATCCCACGTATTTCTTAGTTTACAACTTTTTTTTTTTTTTTTTTTTTTTTGGTTTTTCGAGACAGGGTTTCTCTGTATAGTTCTGACTCTGTAGACCAGGCTGGCCTCAAACTCAGAAATCTGCCTGCCTCTGCCTCCCAAGTGCTGGGATTAAAGGCGTGCACCACCACTGCCTGGCTTACTTGAACTTCTGATAAGTAAAACCATAATAAAAAGTACAATACTAAAAGTTGTATCAACAACCCTAAACATACTATGAGGAAAACTGCTATTTTTATATACGAATGTAAATATAATAGAAAATAATAATTACAACAAACCTCAGTATTCCAGTTCCCGTGCCAATATCCAGAACGGTTCTGGAGCCCAAGCACACTGCCTTCTGGATTGCTGCATTATAAGTCGCATTTCTCTTGGTGTCATTAAGCATGATGAAGTGCCAGCGCTCCACCAGCCAGTTTGCTACACGATAAAAGTTCTCCTTTGCATCACTGAAATCAGGGTTTAGCTTCACTGCTTTGTGAAAATACCCAGCTGCCTCATCTCGAAAGCCCATTCTAAAGGGGGAAAGACAAAAGTACATTCAACTCCATGTGGCCAACTACAGTGCCTCTGTGCATGTACTAACCCGGCCTGAAAGTCCTCTGTCACAGGCCAAAGGCCAGAGCAGTCCTCCGCCTCTGCAAACCTCCCTTTCTTCGAGGACGGCACTCTGCTGGCGTATCTCAGATGTCCTCGGGGTAGAAGTGGGGCACTAAGGCAGTAACTTGTACTGAACTGACTGTGAGCAAATACAAAGTAAAAACCAAGGGGAGATACCACCAAGTCATCAAACAGTGCTTCCTCAAACTGTATCTCCCTGGCACGGCCTACAACAGTTCATCATAGGTGGACTGCGTTGCTCACCACTAATCTGTAGCTCGTGTGCCATCAGACCCCAGCAGCCTCCAAACGTTTACTCTTTGTTCGGCCTAAGAGCTCCTTGACGAGACGAGGATTTCTACTATGATCAAGTGTGCTCTATACACAGCTGTCGTGAATCAGCAATTTACGGAGCACACATTCAACAGAGGAACAAGTCGTTCTTCTCACTCCTGCCTTCAAGAACAATGTTTGGCCATCATCCGTTCTAAACCCTGGCAAATACAGAAGTGGATGCTCACAGTCATCCATTGGATGGAGCACAGGGTCCCCAATGAAGGAGCTGGAAGTACCCAGGGAGCTGAAGGGGTTTGTAGCCCCATAGGAGGAACAACAATATGAACTAACCAGGATCTCCAAAGCTCTCTGGGACTAAACCACCAACCAAAGAAAACACATGGTGGGACTCAAGGCTCTAGCTGCATATGTAGCAGAGATGGCATAGTTGGTCATCAATGGGAGGAGAGGCCCTTAGTCCTGTGAAGGTTCTATGCCCCAGTATAGGGGAATGCCAGGGCCAGGAAACGGGAGTGGGTGGGTTCGTGAGCAGGGGGAGAGGGAAAGGGATAAGGGATTTTCGGAGGGGAAACTAGGTAATGTAAATTAAGAAAATATCAAATTAAAAAAAATAAAGTGAATGCTACAAAAAAAAAAAAAAGAAACTTAGACTACATATTCTGGGCATGGGTAAGACAATGAGGCTAACTCACGAAAGAGCAGTGCTATTTTAAACTGTAGGCAATCATTCTTTAGTTTAAATAAAAGAATCTAAGGTCAGTATATGCTATTTCTTTGCTACCTTGAAGGTAGAGATAAATATCTTGTTTATATGCTTATCACAGCAGAAAATACATGGTATTGATGTAAAAAGCCTCACCATGATGAACCCAAGTATGTAACAATGAAGACTACTGCTCAATTAATTTATTTTGTCAGAACTCTAGAGACTGCATATACTCCTGTCCCCAGAGCCCTGGCCCTGCACAGTCCTCTAAGTCAAGTAAGGGGCCCTTGGGAGAAGGAGACAAGACTACTAGTTTGATTGTTGACAGCTAATAGACTTTAGATACAGTGCAGAAGAGAATTATGAGAAGGAACATATGAAATGACAGCCACCTATTAAACCCCTCACATGTGAAAGTGCAACTTGTCAGTTTGCCAGAACCAGGCTCTTTCCCTGTTACTTTAAAACATTCAAATTCAAAAGCAACGCTAAGCTTTCATTGTGGTTCCTGGGATTGCTTGGAAACAAAGAGTTCCCGTGGCAGGTCAGACTGGTGCGCTTTGAGAAGCCATCTTACAAGGCCGACCTCTGACTGGCATGTGGGTATAATGACTGATGAGGGCTCTCACTGCTTTGACTGGCGAGTAATTCATCGAGCCTCACTGTTTATATAAGCAATGTGATTATGCTGGATATGGCTTCTACTATGGGAGCCTAGAACTTGGGTATACACCACACGGAGGTGGTGGTACCTAAGGATGTATACTCTATGCAACCTCCAATAAAAACCCTGTATAGTTGGCCTCAATGGAGCTTCCCAGACTACAAGCCTACTGCTGAGGCAGGAACTCCACTGTGACTTGGAGAGGCCCTGAGAGGCCTGCTCTTGGGTTCCTTGTGACTCCGCCAGTGTCCCTTTCCCCTTCGCTAGTCTTGCTTCTCAATCAAACTAAGACAGCCAGTTACTGACTTACTACCAAACTTATCCATTTTGTCTGCTGTGTGAAATCTTATCTGGCCATCAGTTTCCCACCGATCACTACAAGGTGCAGGAGACACTGCAGGAGGGAAGGTTTTGCTTTCTAGTTCCATTCCTCAGGGCTTACCCAGTACCCGTACTCCCAGTGGGCATGGGAGGCACCAGCAGCAGCCAATGATGGCAATTTACCTAAAGCTCTACCCTAGTGGGGATCTCATTAACAGTATGCTCCAAATTTTATACTTCCCTACTAGGATCTCTCGGAAACCCTGAAAGGACAAATTCTACTATGGTCCGAAGAACAGATTTCTGCCAAGGCATCCTGGGAACCACGGCTGTGCCTTCTCAAACAAGGCCTGGATCTGAGTCCAGTGAGAAAACTCTTCCTTGAATACTTCCTTAGTGCTAGGGGTGTGACTCTTATAAAATGTATTATAAATCTGCCGTGGGCTGACAAGATGGCTCAGCAGGTAAAGGTTCTTGCCACTAAGCTTGAAGACCTTAGTTCAATCTTCAAAACCTACTTGATAGAAGAAGAGAACCAACTCCCAGAAGTTGTCCTCTGACCACCACATGCACTTCATGCTTCATGGCACAGGCAACTACACATGTGTACCAATGTTCACACATATCCATACAAATGTACCCACATGTGCACACACAGAATAAACCAATTTTAAAATTGCTCTTTTTACTATTTATTACATATTTACTATTCCTATATCCTTTTGAGCTCTCCTTATTGCTAGCTAATCACTCATTCCTCCAATCCTGCTGATTACTTACATTAAACATTCCCTATTCAAATTACTGAATCTACAAACATAGTGGTGTATATATGTAGTCTGTGGCTAAAACATGACTGGACTGAGCTGGTGGTAAGACTTTATCTCAAAACCAAATGAAGTAAGTGAACGCATGATTTATCCTTGCTTTGGCCTGACAGAGATAATCCTATACTCATGAAGGCATGACAAACCTGAAGAGATGCTCTCCCATACTGTTGCAAATCACTTCATCATCAGGAAACAGCTCCAAGGCCTGCTCATAGCAACCAAGTAAGTCTTGTATTCGACTCAGTGCATGAAGCTCTTCAGCCCACTTGAAAAGCGTATACTGAAAAGTTTCCTTTATAAACAAGAAAAAAAGTACAAATTAGTAAAAAAAGCATGAGGAATACGCAACTCTAGCTGAAGACTCCAGCAAGTGGAACTGAGCCTGAAATGAATGATGGCCTCCAACTGGTAACCTTTAGTAAGTACTGTTCAACAACCGTGATTGAGGACTTCCTAGGATGCTTAAGGTCCTGGGTTTGGCTCATAATAACAACAAAAATAAGCAAATAAATAAAACAACTAAGGGGCTACAGAGATAGTCCAGCAGTTAAGAGTACTGCTGCTCTTGGTGTTCAGTTCCCAGACCCACATTAACAGCTCACAAATGGTTATAATTCTAATTCCATGGAATCCAATCCCCTCTTCTGATCTCCTTAGACCTGCACACATGAGACATTTTATGTATATACACATACATATATAGACAGATAGGCAGACAGATACATGCATGCATGCATACATACATACATAGATTTAAGCAATACTCATACATACTATGGAATGGCCAAGCAATAACCAGCCCAACCCATGGACAAGCACCAATCCCTGACACTACTAATGATACTCTGTTATACTTGCAGACAGGAGCCTAGCATGGCTGTCCTCTTAAGAGGCTCCACCCAGCAGATGCAGAGACCCACAGAGAAACACTGGATGGAGCTTGGGAACTCTTAGGGAAGAGTTCGAGGAAGGATTGAGGGCCCCAACAGGGATCAGAACTCCACAGCAAGACCAACAGAATCAACTAAACTGTTCCCTTGGGACTCTCAGAGACTGAACCATCAACCAAAGGGCATACATGGTCTGGACCTAGATCCCCCACACATATGTAGTAGACGTGCAGTTTGGTCTTATTGTGGGTCCCAAATAACTGAAGCAGAAGCTATCTCTAAAGCCATTGCCTGTCTGTGGAAGCCATTCCCCTAATTTGACTGTCTTGTCTGGCCTCAGTGGGAGAAGCACCTAGTTCTGCAGAAACTTGGTGTGCCAGGGTGTAGAGCTGTCCAGGAGGAGCATCCATTCTCTCAGAAGAGAAGGGGAGGACTGTGTGAGGGAGGCATGAGGGGGCAGTGATCAAGATATAAAGTGAAGAAAAAATAGGTTTAAAACAAAAGTTTAAGTAGTTTAATGTGACTGAAGTATGGATATATGTAGCAAAGAGAATATCAGGAAAGCAAATTTCTGCAAATGAGGCTTTTGCAAAAAAAAAAATATGAACTTTGTTTCATATAAAACCAAGCCAGTTTCTAAGTCCTACTGAATGCTGGTCATTACCAGTTTGTTTGTTTGTTTGTTTTTAATACATAACTAGGATAGAGCCTCATATAATCCAGGCTAACCTCAAACTGTGTATGTAGCTGAGGGTAACCTAGAACTTCTGACCCTGCTGCCTCTACCTTCCACAGGCTGGGATTACAAGTGTGTACTGCCACACTGGGTTTAGACCTCATACGTGATAGGCACAATTCTACTAATCGAGCTACTTCTCCAGCCACATGCTTTCTTTTTACACATTTAGTTTTTTCTGTGCTGCGGGTAGAAGCCAGAGCCCCACACACAGGGCCATTCTATGGCAAGTTGTTGTACAGGCCTCTTCTCCAAGACAAACCACTGACATCTTAGAGGGGAGCTTAGCTGGGTCACCTACAAAAGATCACACCAGATGGACTTACTGTTTAAATCCCTTTCAGAAAGGCAGGCTGGGTGGTGAGACCTCGCCTGAGTCCTCTGCTGCTCCCCACCACCTGCTATATGCAACTGTCCTAACTGCATGGTCTCATGGATTGTCTAGAGCAGCGGTTCTCAACCTTCCTAATGCTGGGACCCTTTGATACAGTTTATCTTTTGGTTTTTTTGTTTTAAAAATTAATTTTATATTTGTATGTATATGGTATATGTGTGTGTTTGTGTGTGCGTATTCATTTATGTGTTTTTTTTCTTTTTAAATATTTTTAATTAGGTATTTTCCTCATTTACATTTCCAATGCTATCCCCAAAGTCCCCCATACCCTGCCCACAACTCCCCTACCCACCCACTCCCACTTTTTGGCCCTGGCGTTCCACTATACTGGGGCATATAAAGTTTGTGTGTCCAATGGGCCTCTCTTTCCAGTGATGGCCGACTAGGCCATCTTTCTATACATATGCAGCTAGAGACAAGAGCTCCGGGGTACTGGTTAGTTCATATTGTTGTTCCACCTATAGGGTTGCAGATCTCTTTAGCTCCTTGGGTACTTTCTCTAGCTCCTTCATTGGGGGCCCTGTGATCCATCCAATAGCTGACTGTGAGCATCCACTTCTGTGTTTGCTAGGCCCCGGCATCGTCTCACAAGAGACAGCTATATCTGGGCCCTTTCAGCAAAATCTTGCTAGTGTATGCAATGGTGTCAGCGTTTGGAAGCTGATTATGAGATGGATCCCCGGATATGGCAGTCTCTAGATGGTCCATCTTTCATCACAGCTCCAAACTTTGTCTCTGTAACTCCTTTCATGGGTGTTTTGTTCCCAATTCTAAGAAGGGGCACAGTGTCCACACTTTGGTCTACGTAATACAGTTTATCTTAGTTATGGTTTCCATTGCTGTGAAGAAACACCATGACCAAGGTAACTCTTATAAAGGCAAACATTTAATTGGGGCTGGCTTACAGTTTCAGAAATTCGGTCCATTATCATCACAGAGTAAAACAAGGCAGCATCCAGGCAGACATGGTACTAGAAGAGTTAAGAGTTCTACATCTTGATTTGAAGGGAACCAGAAGGGGACTCTCTTCCACAGGCAAACAGAAAAGGGGCCTCTTCCACACTGGTCAGAGCTCAAGCACAGGATCTCATAGCCCACCCCCACAGTGCCTCACTTCCTCCAACAAAGCCATACCTATTCCTACAAGGCCATACCTCCTAATAGTGCACTTCAGTGGGCCAAGCATATTCAAACCACCACGTACCACTCCCTGGCCCGCACAGGCTCGTTCAAACATACCTAGCCATAGCATAATGCAAAATACATTCAGAACAACTTCAAAAAAGTCCCCACAGTCTATCACAGTCTCAACAATGTTTAAAATGCCGAAGTTCAAAGTGTCTTCTGAGATTCACACAGTCTCTTAACTGTAATCCCCTATAAAATCAAAAGGCAGATTACATACTTCCAATATCACAGGATATACATCACCATTCCAAAATGTCATACTGAAGAAATATTGGACCAAAACAAGAGAGAAAACCAGCTGGGCATACTCCAAACTCTGCCACTCTATGCCTGGTATCAAAGCCGTCTTCAGGTCTCCAACTCCTTTCTGCTTTGTTGACTGCAACACAATTCTTTCTCTTTGGATGGTTCCACTCCCTGTTAGATTTCCTCAGCAGATAGCCCATGGCTCTGGCATCTCTAACATCTTGGGGTCTCCCAGGCAACTCAACTTCACAGCTTCTTGTTCCAATGTCTGGGATCCACACATGATCTTCTAGGCTCCTCCAAAGGTCTTGGGTCACCTCTCCAGCTCTGCCCTCTATAGCACTGTAGGCTCTGGTTGACACCTGGTCCATACTACTGCTGTTGTTCTTGGTGATCATCCCTTGGTACTGGCGTCTTCAATACACTAGTGTCTTCTGCTGCCAACTAGGCTTCACCAATAGCCTCTTACAGGCTCCCTTCATGGTACTAAGCCCTAGCTTCTTTGCATGACCTCTTCAGTCCTGGGCCGTCAACTGCAACTGAGGCTACACCTTTAGCCATGGCCTTCCTTTGCTTCTCACAGTCTTAAGCCTCAGCTGCTCTTCATGACCCCCTCATACCTTCAAAACCAGCACCACCTAGGTGATTCTTACACATTACAGCTATAGTACGAGGTACAATTTTGTCTATCTCTGGAACACAGTTTCTTTGTGATCTCAGAAAAAAGCTCCCAGAATCCTTCACCTCAGTGATGCTGGTCTATAGGCTTAGGTTTTTCAAAACCTACTTTAATAAGGGTTCTTTAACACTTCAACCTCCCTTCTAGCACACCACTCACTAGAGGTAGGGGAAAAGAAAGGTTAGTAGGAAATGGGAGTGTGCACCTGTTTAAAAATAGTTCTTTGGGGCAAGTCCAATCTTCATTGTTAGCAGTCCAGTCTACTTGACAAACACCAAACACGAACCAGCAGTAGCAGTTCAATTCAGAAGAAACCATAAGGCTCTGCCGATCAGCAGGAGTCCATAGAAGCAACAAGAAGCAGCCAGAATAAGATGGGAAGGTCTTTGGTGGGATATTCTTTACGAAGTCACGACAAGTGGCATAGAGCAAGGTGAACCAATGCAAGAGCTTCCATCACACTGTCTGTGTGGTCATATTTATATTCTTTCTAATCATCCCGCAGCTTTCATGTGTCTGCTTCAGCAAAACATCACCTGACATAACTGAGTCCCCAGAGAAACCATGAATTTCCACTTTACTCGTCTCTTCTTAATCACTGCTAATTTCTTCACTCCAGCTAACCAGCATCAATTGTCCCAGTAACCCCTTCTATTCTTGACTATAAAGTTATCCCTGCTCAGTAAAGGCTTTCCAGTGCAGCCTTTTGAAGTAGGAGCGTTCACACTCCAGTAAATAACCCCTCATCTGTCTTCTGTAAGTAAGCCCAGTGAGCTCATCGCTTCCTGCAGAGACCGGTCTGTCATTGGGATTTTAGAAGGAAGGGCAGGTACAGCTTATGTATTCCCCTGAATAAGAATTTTACCAACACAAGCACTCTACTGATGATCTACATGCAGCCAATTTTTATATGTATTTTCAACACACACTGTTTATCTTGTCTGTTCTCAGAGGCAGCAGCTAGAACTGTGCAAAGAATTGTGTTGGTCCACTATGATAAGTTATTTCTGTCCCAGTGAAATATGCCAACTCAAACCAGGTTAGATTAATCAAATATAGGTTTATTGGGAAGCTGCTCTCAGGTGGGCGAGTTCACTGGCCCCAAGGAAGGAGGCCAGGGAAGCTGCCATGGGGATGGTGGGAAAAGGAACGAAAGAAAGGGTTTAGGAGCAGAGAGAGAAGGAGAAGGGGGAGGGGACCAAAATGTCTGGGTTATATAGGGAAGAGCCTCTGGGGAAGGGGCAGCCCAGCCTCTGGGCTGGAAAGTTCAGGGTTGGGGGCAGGATATGCCAGGTAGAGACTGAGGGATGCTGGGAGAACCTGGAGGTCAGATCCACTTTGATATATAAAATATGCACCTCAGTCCCTTGTCAGAAACCAGACACACTATTCTACTGCTGTCTACACAGAGGAACAAACGACCCAACATACTAGCATATTCCCAAGTAAACCAACAGGTCCTGAAATTTCTATGGACTACAAAAGCCTAATGCTACTGACATCTAGTGGGCAGAGGACAAACCGTGCTGTGAAACAGGAAGGGAGACACAGGACTGTCTGGTGCAAAATGTCACCAGTGTCAGGTTGAGAAACTCTGGACTAAACAAAGCAAGACTGTCCACAGCTTAAAACTGTATGTGCATTTAAGTTACTTTTTTGAAATTGAGATTCTAACATAAAAAAAAATACAGTAGTTCAACAGGTTAACTGATGCAAGTAAGATGAATCAATAAATATTAAGAGTTCCTTATGACTGAACACTATCCAACCTCAGGATACACAGCATTCTTTCTACACAAGATAACGCAACGCCTACAAGGCAGGGCTAATTTAAATTAGATACTGGAGGGGAAAAAGAACTACCCAGTCCTATCCCATTTAAAAGGCCTTTGGAATCTTAAGTGAGGCAGAAATTTTGAAACAGATGTGTGACAACTTTTGACTTTTGTTACTAAAACCTGGCTGTATTGAGATGGGCTGTAGGCTGTAGGGGAGCCCAGTACGGAATCGACTCCCATAGTAATTAGATGCTTGGAGAGTTCGTCTTTGTCTCTGTATGTCTCGGTGTCTCTGTCTTTCCCTGTCTTTCGTCTCTGTTACACACACACACACACACACACACACACACACACACACTCACACACACACACACACACACACACCACCCTGTTGTTCCTGCTCAGATCACAGGATTTGCTAGCCACTGAAAAAAATAAGGCCTCACCTTCACGTCGTCTTTGAGCTCTGGCGCCAGGCTGAGCACCAGAAGGTAATGGGCATAAGCGGTGCCGAAGTCCTGGTCACCTAGACAGTGCTCAGCACTCTGCAAGGACCGTGCCACCAGCCGGTCCCGGCCGGCCGCACCTGCGCCACCCCCGGCGCCCCGGCGGGGCCTGGGCCTCGAGTTCGGCATGGCTAAGTCTCCGCTGGGAAGTCCACGAAGGAGGACGGCCTCGTCCGGGAAAAGAGAGTCTCCACGGCGCGCTTCCCTGGGCCGGTCGCAGCAACTGGACGCACAGAGGCACTGGGTGCACACAGCAGGAAGCCCCGCCTTCCCAGCGGCGGACAGAGCTGCGCGCGCATCCTGCGGCGATGCGCTGTGATGATGTCACGCCAGGGAGCGCCCCGCGGTCCACTATAGTCTTGGAGTACTAGGCTGTGAGGTCATTTTCTGGGATGGGGTGTTTTGGCAGGCTGCAACCAAAGGTTTCCACCCTCTCTCCTGCCTCCTGGAGAGTGTGGCTGCGAATTCCAAACCCTGCTCTAGTCCTGCGTGTGCGATGCTCCAGGCCTTCTGACTCTCAGCGCACCAGACTCACTACTGCAAAACGAAATAAAAGCTCCTTAATCACTGTATACTCTCTTAGTATTAAGTATTCTCATAAAACTCAGTGAGGTGGAACTTGGGATCACACTCTAAAAAAGGAAAAGGCCATCACGGAGAACTGCTTCAAGGTTGAACAGTGGGATGGGTACGGCCGAGTCTGAATTTCTTGATGACATGCACATTAACACAGAAGACTGATGTCAAGTGTGGCCTCTAAGATATAAATCCGAACTTTTAAAGCAATGTATAGAAATTGTAGCGAAAGCTATTTTTTGTTCCCATTTTGAAGAGATTAGCGGTGCATACAGTGGTTAACAATGTGAAATGGAGGATACACCATTTTGGATATTAAAGTAAAATTCTCCAGTTCTCCCAAGTCCATCCTTTATGTGTCTTTTTGCTTTCTCTAGTGTCTTATTGTCTGATCCACTCTTGTAAGCAGATACCTATGTACCAAGGAAAGGTCTTCGAAGACAGGAACTAATCACAATTATTTTAATATGTACAGAATGACAATTTTAATATATCTTGCACTTGATGAAAAGTGTTTCTCCTGCTCTTTAATTTTGCCTATGTATTTTCCTAGCTATTCATATCGTCCTTGTTTGATGCTTTGTGTATTAAGAAATGTAGGATTTAACTATACAGTATTTAGTGAGATGGAAATACAGAGGCAGGCCTCTATACCTAATGGAACTGAGTAGAACATAAAGACCAATTGGCTTGTGGGAAGGGTTTTCTCGTTCCAGTCTAGCAACCCTCCCTTGAGACATTCAGACAGACCTAATAAAGCTCTCTTCCTGGCTTAATTCATAAGGGTGCTCTAACTATACAATGTAGTAATCTAGAAAAGCATTTTACTTATATATACATAGTTAATGTAATTAATTAGCATTATCTAGAAACATTTAGAAAGTATCGAAACCTTAAAAAATGTTATTACTCCTGTAACCATTTAACCAAAGATGTATAATGTGATTTGCATCCTGTATAATTTAGAGGTGGTAGACTGAGGCTGGGTAGAGACACAGCCCAGTCCTTGACAGAGACTTTGATTTGCAGTGTGACAGAATCTAGAATCACCCGGAGACCAACCTTTGGTCATAGCTGTGGGTGATTATCTTGACTGCTTTAATTGGGGTAGAAAGGCTTACCACTGTGGGTAAACACCTTTCCCTGGCTGCCATCCTGGACTGTATTAGTGGAGAAAGAAAACCGAGCAACAGTGTATACTCAGCACTCTCTGCTTCCTGACCAGCGACTGCTGCTCTGGCTTCCCTACAATCTCTTTCTCCCTTAAATTGCTTTTGTCAGAGTCTTTTATCACAGCAACAGGAAAAGAAACTAAGAGAGAGAGAGAGAGAGAGAGAGAGAGAGAGAGAGAGGTGTTTGTTTGACCACTTGGTCCCGAGCTGGTGGTGCTATTTGGGAAGATAGTAGAGTTTTCTGGGAGAAATTGGGTCACTGGAGTCCAGCCTTGAGGGTTAGTATGCTTGTCCAACTCTCTCTCTTCTGCTTGGCAATTCGATGAGATCAGCTATCTCTGGTTCTTGCCACCCTGCCTTTCTTACTATAAAGGATTGTGTTCCCTAAAACTGTACTCAGAAATAACCTTCGGTGATGGTTTGAATAGGCTTAACCCAGGGATTATATATGTTTGAAAGCTTGGCCCATAGGGAGTGGCACTATTAGGAGTTGTGACCCTGTTGGTGTAGGTGTGGTCTTGTTGGAGGAAGTGTGTCACTGTAGGGACAGGCTTTGAGGTCTCCTGTAGTAACTGGTACTACTATGTATTCAAATGCTAAATACTAGCCCCCTGATATCTGGCTGCCCCTCCCCACGAGGAGATTCTCAAGGATGAAGATACCAAATGATGTATACCTCATGTATACCAAATGATGCTATATAACTTTGCTCCCCAAGTTAATTGGTCAATAAAAGGCTAAAGTCTGCCGGGCATGGTGGCGCATGCCTTTAATCCCAGCACTTGGGAGGCAGAGGCAGGCAGATCTCTGAGTTCGAGGCCAGCCTGGTCTACAAAGTGAGTTCCAGGACAGCCAGGGCTACACAGAGAAAACCTGTCTCGAAAAACAAAACAAAACAAAACAAAGGCTAAAGTCTGTCATCGAGCAGTAGATAGAGGTAGGCAGGTTTTCAGCTACCTGGCTGGGGATTGCAGGTAGAGAGAGAGAAGAGAAAGAAGAAAGGAGACATAGGGCAGAGAAAGCCACCATGAGAGGAAACAGACCTTGAGCACATGGCCAGGAAAAACAGCAAGTAACGAGGGACATTACGGCTGGGAAACAAGTCAGAATTGCGCCAATCTTGCCCAATCTAGGCTTACAACTTGTAAATAAAGTACCTGGATTGTGTGTCTTTTATACGTGCTAGCAAGAATGTTTAATTCCTTCTGCAGTCTCCCATGTGGCACACAGGCTCATGGGTCAAGATGTAGAACTCTCAGCTCCTTTTCTAGTACCATGCCTGTCTGCAATCTGCCATGCTTCCTGCAACGATAATAATGAAACCAACCTCCGAAACTGTAATGCAGCCCCAATTAAATGTTTTCCTCTGTAAGAGTTGCTGTAGCCATGGTGGGTCTTCATAGCAATAAAACCCTAAGACAGGGGATCGGGGTATCTAACATCCTGAACAGACATATGCATAATTAATAAAATAAATACATCTTTTAAAAGAGAGAGATGGAGCAGAGACTAGGCAGGAAGTATAGAAAGGACAGAAAAAAATTAAAGAAGCCAGGTCTGATTATCTTCTTATCACCTCTAAGATCTACCTGTGGACAGTGACTACTGTAAAAAGGTAAGTGACAACCTTCCTTCCTGTAGCTTCTAAGATACTCAGATAACCATGGACTGCCAGATCTAAGATAAGAAGTAAGAAAAATAGGTCTGCTGCAGGTCATTTGTGATTCTTTATATATAATATAGTTTGTAGATACTATATGAGGTCTTTTGCAAAAGTATAACTGGCAAAATAGAACAAATACCTGGTCATCTTAAGAAACACAATGGAACTGAGCATGGGGTGCACTCAGGAGACAAAAGCAGGGGGGGTCTCTGAGTTTGAGGCCAGCCTGGTCTGCAGAGCCAGCCACGGCTACACAGAAAAATCCTATGTCAAAGAAAATGAAGGAAAGGAAAGGAAAGGAAAGGAAAGGAAAGGAAAGGAAAGGAAAGGAAAGGAAAGGAAAGGAAAGGAAAGGAAAGAAAAAGGAAAAAAAGAAAAGTAAAAGAAGAAGAAGAAAGAAGCAAAATAGAAAATGATACATGCTGAGCGTGGTGGCACATGCCTTTAATCCCAGCACTCAGGAGGCAGAGGCAGGCAGATTTCTGAGTTCAAGGCCAGCCTGGTCTTCAAAGTGACTTCCAGGACAGCCAGGGCTACACAGAGAAACCCTGTCTCGAAAAACCAAAAAAAAAAAAAAAGAAAAAGAAAATGATACATTTGACTACTCTTTTGTGCCCTCATTCAATTCTGTTTTGTTTTGTTTTTATCTGGAATCCTGGGAAGGAGAGACAGAGTCCAGATACCATTTGATCTCAATGTTTATTCATCAATGATAAGCATCAGTTCACAACACACACATGGCGTGCTTAACTCAGAAGCAAGTGGCAGAGAGGCTCACACAAGGCCTGAAATCTGTTAGTGGCTTGCTGGGCTCCTTCCTCTGGATCCTCTTATCTCAGTGCAGCCAGGGCAGAGAGCCAGACAGCACTATGGTCTACACTGTCACAGCATCGGGGTCTCTGCCTGCCTGTTGTGAGCCTCTGCTTTTATTACCTACGAGGGGTGGTCACTCTGTAGCATTACATCATTGGATTATCCTCTACACAACTGATGTAAGTTGGAGAGCTGGCGTGAACGGGCTGCTCCTCCAACTCTTATGTACGGCAGACAGTTGACATGAGCTAGCTGCTCCTTGCTGTAACACTCAACTCAGTCTTGTTCTTTTTTGTTGTTGTTTTGTTTTTGTTTTGTTTTTTTTTTGTTGTTGTTGTTTTGTTTTTCCGAGACAGGATTTCTCTGTGTAGCCCTGGCTATACTGGAGCTCAATCTGTAGACCAGGCTGGCCTCGAACTCAGAAATTCGCCTGCCTCTGCCTCCCAAGTGTTGGGATCAAAGGCGTGCTCCACCACACCCTGCCCTCAGGCTTGTTCTAATTCCTTAATACATGCCCTACAGTTTTGTTTTGTTTTGTCTTTTGGAGACAAGAGTTTCTCTGTGTAGCCCTCGCTGTCCTAGAACTTCCATAAAGTAGACTGGCCTCAAACACACAGAGATCCTCCTGCCTCTGCTTCCTGAGTGCTGGGACCAAAGTTGTGTGCCTCCAGACCAGGTGCAATTCTTAATGAGACCGAGAGTTACTCACGATGTTTGGGTATCTTTATTGCAAGTTACCTATGAATGTGGTTGCTAATGAAAGCGCTGTATTTTCTGCTTCCGAGGCTACAAAAGAACAACTCTGAGCAGATGCTAAATGTATGTTGTGCTAGTTAGTTTTCTGGGAAGAGGTGTCAGATCACTATCCATGAATAAAGCTATACAAAGAAAATTCTGAAAGCTTGTGAGAAAACTCCAAGCAAATAAGACAAAAGTCTTGTGACCTCTGTTCCTCCATAACAAGGGTTGTTCTTGGAGGGACCTTTGGTGCCACCATCAAGTGTAGTGACTAGGAGTGGGCTTACTTCAGCTTACCTACCCATCACCTACTATTATGAAGAAGATCATGTTTCCAAGCACGGGTTGTCCTTGTGACTGTATACAACCTGATCTCATATGACCTTGCTTAACCCCCTAAATATCGTCAAAACAGAAAATGGTGCTTGGAATGAAGTTGGCTATTGCATGAGATTTCAGTCTGGCCCATTTGGGGGCTCCATTCTGGCAGGTTCCTGCTGCCAACGAGAGCAGTAACAAGAGGGAACTTCAGTTGAGAAGCTACCTCCGACAGATTGGCTTGTAGGCATGTCTTTGAGGCATTTTCTTGATTCATGATTGATGTGGGAGGGCCCAGCCCACTGTGGGTGGGGCCATTCCTATATAAGAAAGCAGGCTGAGCAAGCGAAGGGGAGCAAGGCACTAAGCATCCCCCTCCACAGTTGCTCCCTTCAGGTTCCTGCTTTGAGGTCCTGCCTTGGGGTTCCAATATGGCGGACTGTAATCAGGACATGTAAGCAAAATAAATTCTTTCCTTGCCAGGTTGCTTTAGATCATGGTCTTTATCACAGGAATAGAAAGCCAATTAGGACCCAGCCCATCGTGGGTGGTACCATCCTGGGCTGGTAGTCCTGGGTCCTATAAGAAAGCAGGCTGAGTGAGCCAGAGGGAGCAAGCCAGTAAGCAGCACACCATGGTCTCTGCCTCAGTTCCGGCCACCAGGCTACTGCACAGTTCCTGTCCTGTTTTGCTTCAGTGGTAGACTATGGATGTGGACCTGGAAGACAAATAAGCCCTTCCCTCCCCATCTTGCTGTTGGTCATGGTGTTTATCACCTCAACAGTAAGCCTAGCTAAGATGGCATGCTTTGCTCTGTTTTCTCTTATACAATCCAAAATCATAGCCAGGCAACAGTGCCATTCATTGACGGAAGGGCTTCAAGGTGACCTCTATGGCATGGCCTTCTTCCAGGGGGTTCTAGGATATGCCAGTCTGACAAGGAATACACTGTCATACCACTTAATCTAACAATCTACACCCTTGATTTTTTTTCCATATTTTTTTATTAGGTATTTATTTCAATTACATTTCCAATGTCCCCCACACGCTCCCTCACCCACTCCCCTACCCACCCACTCCCACTTCTTGGCCCTGGCGTTCCCCTGTACTAAGGCATATAAAGTTTGCAGGACCAATGGACCTCTCTTTCCACTGATGGCCGACTAGGCCATCTTCTGATTCATATGCAACTAGAGACATGAGCTGGGGGTGGGGGTGTATTGGTTAGTTCATATTGTTGTTCCACCTATAGGATTGCAGATCCCTTCAGCTCCTTGAGTACTTTCCCTAGCTCCTCCACTGGGGGCCCTGTGATCCATCCAATAGCTGACTGTGAGCATCCACTTCTGTGTTTGCCAGGCCCTGGCATAGTCTCACAAGAGACAGCCATATCAGGGTCCTTTTAGCAAAATCTTGCTAGTGTATGCAATGGTGTCAGCGTTTGGAAGCTGATTATGGGATGGATCCCCGGATATTGCAGATTCTAGATGGTCCATCTTTTTGTCTCAGCTCCAAACTTTGTCTCTGTAACTCCTTCCATGGGTGTTTTGTTCCCAATTCTAAGAAGGGGCAAAGTGTCCACACTTTGGTCTTTGTTCTTCTTGAGTTTCATGCGTTTAGCAAATTGTATCTTACATCTTGGGTATTCTAAATTTCTGGGCTAATATCCACTTATCAGTGAGTACATATTGTGTGAGTTCTTTTGTGATTGTGTTACCTCACTCAGGATGATGCCCTCCAGGTCCATCCATTTAAAACAGCCAATTAATAGGTTTGCATTTTCTATAGGCTTTCATGTTATCTTCTTCTCTAGAAATTGTAATTCCTATCTATACCCTCATTTTTCCTCTTTATAAAACTTAAAACCTTGAGATTAATAAAAACCATAAAATTTAAAATTCAGTATTGATATAGGTTTTATTTGTTTATTTGGTTTTGGTTTTTGGTCTTTCAGGACAGGATTCCTCTGTCCTGGAGGTTGCTTTACAGATGAGTCTGGCATCAAACTCAAGAGATTCACTTGCCTCTGCCTCCCGAGTGCCGGGATTAAAGGTGTGTTCCACTGTGTCTGGAAACCCATAGTTTTAAACTATACATCTCAATGGTTTAAAGCATCTTTTATTATTACTTGTAATCATTTGTTTTGGGGATCACGTGTATACCTTGTTGCACATGTGGACGTCAGAGAACAACTTCGGAGTCATTTCTCTCCTTTTATCATATGGATGCCAGGGATTGAACTCACGTTATCACCAAGTCATTTTGCTGGCCTCAATATGTTTTTTAAGATTCATTTATTCACGTTTATACATGTGATTACACATTAGTTGTCTTCAGACACACCAGAAGAGGGCATTGGATTCCATGACAGATGGTTGTGAGCCACCATGTGTGGTTGCTGGGAATTGAACTCAGGTCCTCTGAAAAAGCAGTCAGTGTTCTTAACTACTGAGCCATCTCTCCAGCTGCAATGATATTTGTATAGGATATTCCCTATATAGTATAACTATTGTCATTGTTTAATTCCAGAATTTTTCATTGTCCCCAAAGGAAACAAACTTCTTGTGTATTTGCTGTCTTTGAAAATCTGCTTTCTTTTTTTTTTGGGGGGGGGGGGAGAGGGGAGGGTTCTCTGTGTAATCCTGGCTGTCTTGGATCTAGTTTTGTGGACAAGGCTGGCCTGGCACTCAGAGGTTCACCTGCCAGTTCCTCCTGAGTGTTGTGATTAAAGGTGTGCACCACCACTGCCAACTTGCCAAAAACAAAACAAAACCACTTTCTTTTTAACCCAGAGTCTATTTTCATGGTTCGTCACAAAGTCATCCCTGCACATAGTAGGTGTCCTGCACTGAGCTTATTCATCCATCCACTGAGAGACATTTGGCTTACTTCAATCTGGGAGTACTGATGAATGTTTTACTTACTCTAGTATTCCTATGACGAGACAACAGGGCCAAGGCAACTGGTGAGGGAAAGTGTTTAATTGGCAGCTTGCTCACTGTTTCAGAGAGTGAGTTCATCACCAAGGTACAAAGCAGACAGACACAGTGCTATGGCAGCAGCTGAAAAGCTTTACATCCTGATGAACAGACAGCAAGGAGGGACAGAGAGACACAGAGAGAAAACCTGGCTGCTGTGCTTTGAAATCTTAAAGCCTACTCCCAAAGCACCTCATCATCCTGACCAAATGTTAACTACCTAGGCACCAAGCATCCAAATATCTGCGCCTATGGGGCAGACTCATCCGAGCCACCGCAGAGCATAATGCTGTTGTGAGGTTTCACATGTGAGGTTTTGTGTGAACATACATTTTCTTTTTTTTTTAAAGATTTATTTATTTATTATTATATGTAACTACACTGTAGCTGTCTTCAGACAGACCAGAAGAGGGTGTCAGATCTCATTACAGATGGTTGTGAGCCACCATGTGGTTGCTGGGATTTGAACTCTGGACCTTTGGAAGAGCAGTTGGGTGCTCTTACCCGCTGAGCCATCTCACCAGCCCCGAACATACATTTTCAATTCTCTTAGATGTTGACCTAGGGACCAAGTGCTAGGTCACATGGTTGATTCTGTATTTAAAGTTTTGAAGTACTCATACATGGTTTCAAGAAGGCTATACCGCCGGGCGTTGGTGGCACACGCCTTTAATCCCAGCACTCGGGAAGCAGAGGCAGGCAGATTTCTGAGTTCCAGGTCAGCCTGGTCTACAGAGTGAGTTCCAGGTCAGCCAAGGGCTACACAGAGAAACCCTGTCTCGAGAAAAAAAAAAAAAAAAAAAGAAAGAAAAAAAGAAAAAAAAAAGAAGGCTATACCATTTATATTCTAACCACCAATATTGTAAGGGCACATTTCTGATTTCTGCCAACACTTTTAATTAGGCTATCATTTTGTGTATAGTTATCTTTGTGGAATAAAGTCCTATTTTATTGTAGACTTAAGTTTTTGTTTGTTTGTTTTTATCTTTTGCAGAGCAAAAGAGAGGACAACTTGTGGGAGTCAGGTCTCTCTTTCTACTAGGTGGGTTCCAACCATTAAACTCTGGTCACAGGGTAGCCTGTCCTTTTATCTGCTGAGTCATCATGCGCCCCCCTGCACCCTCCCCTTGCACTGTGCTTTTCGTTTGTAATTCTTTAATGACCAGTGGCACAGAATCACTGCTGGGATTACTGGCTACTTGACTACCTTCTTCATTGGACAAAGGTTTGTTCAGACATTAGCGAGTTTGAGAGAGAGAGAAAGAGACAAAGAGTTGCTGTGTTGGTCAGGTTGACCTTGAACATGTGATTCCCCTGCTTCAGGGAGCTGAGCACATGGGATTGTACGATGCATCACTTTGCATTATCCCGAGCTTTTGTCCCCGCCAGCAAGAACACACTCAGGACAACCGGAATCTTCTGTGGCAAAGCTTTACTGCTTACTTCTCAGGAAGATCCCGACCCCAGAAAATGGAGTCCCTTATATAGCACTCAGCCATGACGTTTCAGCACCTGATGTGGTGTGACAGCTCTTGATTCGTTGCTCGCCCATCACACCACTATTACACCCGGAGAATGGGCAGTGACTAGGAGTGAGTTCACTCTTGCACTTGCGCACAAGGCTTGTTTACTAGTTAGTCACAGCGGAGGCCAGCGCCATCTTATAATGGTGATTGCTCGCGGCATGCACACGGCTCTCCACAGCGATTGCTCGCTGCACGGCTTTCCACATCTCCCCCTTTTTATTTTATTAAATTGAGGCTGGACTAGGTCTGTGTAATTATGCCCATCCGCTGTGGCTCCTGTCTTAGGTCGTTCCTCCAATGTCACAGTCTTTCCTGTCATAGGGTAACCCTATCGCCACTGGGCCCTGTGTCTTAGGATGATCTGTGCATGAGGAAAGTTGCCCGTCCCTGGATACCGCAGTGCTATGTGACAGTAACTACTAAATGACCTATGGCGAACTCTACAAAAGAGGCCAGCCACCAATGTCAACTAATTTTTGAGCATAGATAGCCAGATTTCTGGGGAGGCACCTTGCTCAATGGCAGCAAGTGCTTCAGCTATCACAACCTTGTCACGTGTTTGTTGGGTTCTGAGCTTGCAAACCAACCAGAGCATGAACACAAGTCCACAGCAGGTGGCAACACCAAATAAACCCACCCCCACCCATTCCTTAAAATAAGAAAATGCAGATGAAATCCAGGAGGAGAGGCCCTCTGTCAATGACAGGTCCACTCACGTTGAGTTGATCTTTAAAACTGCCACCCTCAGGGCCTCAAGAGTCTCATCGAATCCCTCAGACCAATTTCCTGCAAGATACAAGGAAAGCTGTCTAGACAGATTAGCTGCATAAGTAAAATTTTCATATTGGACACTGGTAATACACAGGGCTTCCAGTTTTCTTTCACAACCCGACTGGGCCATCTGGTATAGAACTCCTATCTGTTCTTCCGCCAGATCAAGGCGCTGATTCAATATCATCAGCCCTCCCTTTAACTTGGTACTAGCAGAATTTTGGACAGTGATGGCATCAGCCAGATCTGCTGAAAGCTGATTTAATTTTGTGCCTGATTGAACCATACTAGCCATAGCATACCCTGCAGCTGTAGCAGCAGCTGCACTGGCTGAAATTGCTATGATCACGGCAGCAGTAATTCCAAAATCTCTTTTTTGTCGAAACAGAGATAATGTGGAGGGTGTTTCCACCGGAACAGGGATCCAACGTGGGATCCGTGCTACCATGGCACGGGTGTTCTTTGTTATGTCCCAACATTGAGAAATCCAACAAGAATCATTGGAGCAGACTTCAAATGAATCATTTGAAAGAATAAACAAGAAAGGGGGGTAAACACAGACTGGGGTAGATGGATAATTAATCTGGTTTACCAAAGTTTTATTGAACCCAGTGATCTCTACACTGGTATTAGTATATCCATAAGAGTCCTGGGAGGCAGCATGTATTCCCCAATACTGAGCAAATCTTGAGATGCCAGTAAAAGAAGCCTTTCCAACTGCTCCTCCCTGGATAAAGATCAAAGGATTGAGTTCTGTACAACTGCCATTGACTCCACAAAGCACCCACTTGTGAAAGGGATGCATTCTAAAGTCCTGTATGAAAAGTCCCTCTTTCATAACAAATTCCTTCTCTGGATCATCTATCATGTTGGGAGAAAAGGAAAAGGTTTTACTCTGATCTGCCCAACGAGTGATGGAGGATTGACAATCAGACCAAGGCAGTATCAGACCTTCATCTTCCAAGCTACAATGAGGGGCTATTTTTGGTTGGTGGGGACGTTCTTTGTCTGAAAAGTTAGGTGGTAGAAATGTACCATTAACCCAAATTGCCTCCTGCCAAAAGGTCCGATTTGTAAAGGTTATATCTGCATTGGAAGTATCTTGGGTTGTGCTTACCCAACCTCCTCGGTGCTCATTAAACTTCCCCAAAGCTTGAGCTGTGAGGTTGATACATTTTCCTGGTCCATTAATTTGAAAACATAAAGAACCCTGTTCTAATAAAGAGCGATTTTCCCCTAATGGTGCTCGGGTGGGATCATAGGGTAGATATGGCAAATCTAATGTTTTATTAGTAGTAAAGAATTTTGGAAAAACTATAGCATTATGGCGAACTGGCATTGGTTTAGGGAAAGTCGAGAGAATGGCCCATCTCTGTTCGCCCCTCATACTAGGAACCTGAGACAAGTTCAGCATTGTCAGGATCAGGAGCAGTCCTCGGGAGGTCTGCATCTTCTGCACCATCCTTGATGAATATCTTGCGGGTGAGTCGTTCCGGCAGCCAAAATGGGTTGTCTTCACTCTGTGGAAAAACACAAACAGCTCCCCTGGATCTTATCAAAATAGGATCTGGGCCTTTCCACAGACCAGTTAAGACATCCTTCCATTTGACCATTTCTTTTGGTCTATCACGGTCTGAGCTATGTCGATCAGCTGCAGAGCGACCTTGCTCATCAAGATTCAAAAAATTAAGTGTAAAGAGTGCCATAGATACAGCTACTCTCGGCACTGAGGGCAGAGTCTCATCAACTCCCCCTTTTTGTTTTATAAGATAAGACTTGAGTGTACGGTGGGCACGTTCCACAATGCCTTGTCCTTGAGGATTATAAGGAAGGCCAGTCAAGTGAGTGACATCCATTTGATGACAAAATTGCTGAAATTTAATAGAGGTATATGCTGGTCCATTATCAGTTTTAAGAATTGTGGGCTTGCCCCAAGCACTCCACGCTTCTAAACAGTGCTGTATAACATGAGAGGCTTTCTCACCTGTTAAAGGTGTAGCAAACATAACACCAGAGCAGGTGTCAATGGAAACATGTAAATATTGATTTCTTCCAAAGGAGGAAATATGAGTGACATCCATTTCAGACCTGTAATGGTCTGATGCCTCGGGGATTTACCCCTACATGAGGAGTAGGCAGAAATTGACAACAGTTTTGACATTGGGTGACAATGTCACGAGCTTCTTTCCTAGTTAAAGTGAAACGGCGGCGTAATGTTTCAGCCGTCACGTGGAAGCGTTTATGAAACTCCCTTGCAGCCTCTGCCTGTGAGGACAGAGCAGCAGCCACAATTCTAGTAGCTTTGTCTGCCAAGTCATTTCCATGAGACATGGGGCCAGGAAGGCCAGAATGAGCCCTAACATGAGTAATATACACAAGATGTCTTCTATGTAACAAGGCTGACTGAATTTGCTGAAAAATGTGAGCAAGCTTGCTAGAGGGTCTAATTAAGCCAGCAACTTCAAGCATATTAACTGCATTGACCACATACGAGGAATCAGATACAATATTGAGCGGTCCCGGAAAAGTTTCAAGGACTTCTAGAACTACCAAACACTCTACAACCTGGGGTGATGTCTCATTATATTGTTTAGATGTTACTTGGCCATTTACTACATATGCACCTATACCAGATTTGGATCCATCTGTATACACTACTACCCCATCCAGAAGTGGGTGTTTGGCTGTTATTACTGGAAACACTATGGCTTGGCTTAAGGCAAATTGTAAAATTGGATGTTTTGGATAATGATTATCAATTTGTCCTGAATAAGAGGCAACCAAGACTGCCCAATCGTTAGTTGTTGCTGCCAGGGTTTGAACTTGAGCAGAAGTATAAGGTACGATTAGCATATGAGGTTCTTTCCCAAAATAAGTAATAGCTGCTTTTATCCCCCTAAGTGCAAGTTGAGCAATTGCATTAGGATACCACTCAATAATTTTTGCAGGGGAAGCATTAGGATGGACCCACAATAAGGGTCCTTTTTGCCATAAGACTGCTGTTGGTAACTGTGCAGTTTTTAATATGCACAATTCAAATGACTTTGACTCCTCAATGCGTTGTAATTGAGCATCTTGTAAGGCCTTTTCTATCGTTTGTAAAGCTTGACATGCAGCTGGGGTAAGTGCTCTGTGGGAGGAGATGTGGGTATCTCCCTCTAATATGTCAAATAAGGGCTTTAATTCTGCTGATGGAATTTTCAAAAACGGTCTTAGCCAATTAATATCTCCTAGCAATTTTTGGAAATCATTCAAGGTATGTAGTTGATCTTTGCGAATCTCTAATTTTTGAGGAACAATTTTGTCAGGATAAATGAGTGACCCTAGGAAGGCTCCCATTCGAGCAACTTGCACCTTTTCAGTGGCCACCTGCAATCCCCATTGCCCTAACGTTTTTATTAATATAGGGTATGCATCTTGCAATAACTGTGAATTTTTATGGCAAATCAAAATGTCATCCATATAAATTATCACCTGTAATGATGGAAAATGCTCTCTAACTTACTTAAGTGCCAATTGCACATACAGTTGACACATGGTGGGACTATTCGCCATCCCCTGAGGTAGGACCTTCCATTGGTATCTTTGATCCGGCTCTAAATGATTAATGGCTGGGATGGTAAATGCAAATCTTTGCCTATCTTGAGGGCATAAAGGTATAGAGAAAAAGCAATCTTTAATATCTATAATTATAATTTCCCAATTTTTGGGTAAGGCAGAACAATTGTAGCCCTCGCTGAACTGGTCCAAATAGACGCATTTGTGCATTAATAGCTCTAAGATCATGTAATAAGCGCCATTTGCCAGATTTTTTCTTAATTACAAAAATAGGTGTATTCCAGGGTGAGGTAGAGGGCTCTAAATGACCCAAGTGTAGCTGTTCAGAAATTAGTTTCGTAGCTGCTTCTAACTTTTCAGAGGAGAGAGGCCATTGAGGAACCCATACAACTTCCTCTGTAAGCCATGGTATGGGCATGGAGCCCTCAACGGCCCCTAGAAAAAACCCAAACCTTGTCTCCCATTATTACCTTTTTGAGGGATAGGTTCAAGTTTACCCTGCTCTCCTTTCCCTAATCCCCTTCCTTCTTTATAGCCCATTTTCTTCATTATTTGAACAGCTTGTGGCGAGTATTCATTAGTCAAGGTCAGTCCTAGTGCCTATAAGATGTCTCTCCCCCAGAGATTTACTGGGAGTGGTAAAACATAGGGAGTGAATCGTCCTGTTTGACCTTCAGGAGCTGTCCAGCTCAAAGAACGGGAACTAATAGTGAGACAGGACTGATAACCTAAACCTTGCAAAGAACGTGATGACTGAGTAACGGGCCAAGTTTTTGGCCACCATTGGGAAGAAAGGATACTTTTATCTGCTCCTGTGTCTAAAATCCCTTTAAATTGTTTTCCTTCTATAACTAATTCTAAGAATGGCCTGGAGTCAAGAGGCATCACTAAGTAAGCAGAATCATTTCCAGTAGAACCAATCCCTCTGGTAGCTCGAGGGACACCAGAGCAAGGAAAACAGCCATGTAGGCTTGGCAAAATTATTAACTGAGCTATTCTATCCCCTTGTGAAATAGAAAAGACACCCTGAGGACAGGAACAGAGAACTTGAATTTCCCCTTCATAGTCTTGATCTACGACTCCAGGGTGAACAATAAGACCTTATAAGGTAAGGGAGGCCCGGCCCAATATTAGGCCAACACTCCCGGATGGCAGAGGTCCTTTATAGTCAGTAGGAATAGGCTGTACCCCCATTTGGGGCATTAGCATGAATCGGGTGGTGGTACGGAGGTCCAACCTAGCTGATCCTTCTGTTGCCCTGCGGACTGTGGGGTCCACCTTTTGCCTGTCGAGGTCCCATATGTTTTCGGGCCCTGAGACCTGAGGGCCCTGTACTGGTTTTTTGGAATGGTCTCATTATCTACTGCTTGAGGGAATCCTGGCTGCAGGGGCCTGCCTCGAATGTCCCTGACTGAACGACAATCTCTAGCCCAATGATATCCTTTGCCACACTTAGTAAACAGTCCTGGTGCTCTCCTTTTGCCAAGGGCTCTACAGTCCTTTTTTAAGTGTCCCGGTTTGCCACAATTATAGCAGAGTTTGAACTCAGCCATGTCAGGGCGTTTTTGCCCTTGTAGAATGGCAGCTGCTAAACCTGCATTAGTGAGTGGCCCTCCAAGCTCACGGCAAACCTTCAACCAGTCCTGCAGTCCCTTGCTCTTTCTAGGTGTAATAGCCGCCCTGCATTCCTGGGTAGCCTGTTCATAGATCAACTGTTCAATTAAAGGCATAGCTGTCTCTGGGTCCCCAAAAATTCTCCCTGCCGCTTCTTTCATTCTAGCCACAAAATCTGAGAATGACTCCTGTGCGCCCTGGGTGATCTTGGTCAAATGCCCACTTGCCTCTCCCTTCTTAGAGAGTGCCTTCCATGCCTTAACTGCAGCAGCTGAGATCTGAGCATAAGCTCCCCAATGGTAATTTGTCTGGTTATTAGCGTGTTGTCCCTGACCTGTAAGCAACTCAAAAGTCCATGTTCCTTGGTCCCCTTCAACATTGGCATTGGCCCTTGCCTGTGCTTGGCAGGAGTCTTGCCACAAAGCTTTCCATTCTAAATACATTCCCATGTTAGGAGATGCAGCTTTTACTACGGTCATCCAATCGCCAGGGGTCATTGCCAGAGTCGCAAGCCTTTCGACTTGGGCTACAGTAAAGTTGGCATTGACTCCATAGTTACGAACTGACTCTGCTAGTTCTTTAATCTGTATATACTCCACTGGGGCATGAGCGCGTCCACCCTCTGCGCCTTCAAAGACTGGGAACGCTTGCTGCACTTTTCTCTGTTCCTCTTTTGAAATGAATGAGTCTGATTGATACCTCTGCACATAGGGCGGAGGTGTACTAGGACCCAGAGGTTGCGGATCTGAAGATCGCATAGTGATTTGACATTTGTCTCTAGCTACTTTTGCTTTCTTTATGTTATTCTGTGACTGATTAGCTCGTCTTTCATCTGGCTGGTATCTTTCTTCCTCTAAGTCTGTCTCCTCAGAGGAGCTAAGTTCCTTATCCAATTCTGAGCTACTGACAGCTAGTGCCTTAAACTCATCTAATGGCGGGTAGAGGCTCCTTTCCTTATGTGCCTCTCCAGTTCTTTCTCTCTTCTTCTCTCCCTTTCCATCCCTTTTTCTAATCTCTCCCAAGGCATTCTTTCCTTTATATCTCTTTTCCTCGGGCTCAAGGCCCGTGGAAAGGCCTAAATTCTTCAGTGCACCTTGTTTCGTCCCAACTTTCAATCTCTCTCCCCACTCTGCCTCTGATAGACTGTCTTGAATTTCGTCCAAAATCTTCTGCCCTGCTTCTAACATTTGCTGACAATCCTCATCTGTTAAGCACGATCTCACCAATTTCCACAACGGCATGATCCCTGCTTTAAGTTTGCCGTTCTGCTGTTCCCTAACTAGATCTCCTTTCAGTTTGTCCCAAGAGGTGACAGTTAACGAACCTGAGCAAGCATACCATGGTGCCACACGGTCTACCTCCCTGACAAATGCCTCTATACTCTTAGTGGCGATTTTTAGGCCACACTGCTTCAGGACCGACCTTATCGCCACTACTACAGAGTGAGAAATTCCCATACTGCCGCTATCCAGTCCTGACAGTGACTGAAACTAATCGCTGTCCAGGCACTGTCCAGGTGCTGTCCGAGCCTGACTGCGACTGGGAATCAGTCAGCAGTTCCAGTGGTGGAAGCAAAACGAAACCGAAAGGGAAAGTGCAATCGCCGTGCAGACAATCAAAAGGGCATCTAACTCTGGAGAAATTTCAAGACTATACTTACCTTGCAGAGCTGTAATGTTCCGCAGTTCTGGTTCCGCCCCGCAAACGAGGGATCTTCCTTGCTCCGGTGTGATGGTATAAAGTCCCCGCACCACGTATCCTGAGTTTTTGTCCCCGCCGGCAAGAACACACTCAGGACAACCGGAATCTTCTGTGGCAAAGCTTTACTGCTTACTTCTCAGGAAGATCCCGACCCCAGAAAATGGAGTCCCTTATATAGCACTCAGCCATGACGTTTCAGCACCTGATGTGGCGTGACAGCTCTTGATTCGTTGCTCGCCCATCACACCACTATTACACCCGGAGAATGGGCAGTGACTAGGAGTGAGTTCACTCTTGCACTTGCGCACAAGGCTTGTTTACTAGTTAGTCACAGCGGAGGCCAGCGCCATCTTATAATGGTGATTGCTCGCGGCATGCACACGGCTCTCCACAGCGATTGCTCGCTGCACGGCTTTCCACATCTCCCCCTTTTTATTTTATTAAATTGAGGCTGGACTAGGTCTGTGTAATTATGCCCATCCGCTGTGGCTCCTGTCTTAGGTCGTTCCTCCAATGTCACAGTCTTTCCTGTCATAGGGTAACCCTATCGCCACTGGGCCCTGTGTCTTAGGATGATCTGTGCATGAGGAAAGTTGCCCGTCCCTGGATACCGCAGTGCTATGTGACAGTAACTACTAAATGACCTATGGCGAACTCTACAAAAGAGGCCAGCCACCAATGTCAACTAATTTTTGAGCATAGATAGCCAGATTTCTGGGGAGGCACCTTGCTCAATGGCAGCAAGTGCTTCAGCTATCACAACCTTGTCACGTGTTTGTTGGGTTCTGAGCTTGCAAACCAACCAGAGCATGAACACAAGTCCACAGCAGGTGGCAACACCAAATAAACCCACCCCCACCCATTCCTTAAAATAAGAAAATGCAGATGAAATCCAGGAGGAGAGGCCCTCTGTCAATGACAGGTCCACTCACGTTGAGTTGATCTTTAAAACTGCCACCCTCAGGGCCTCAAGAGTCTCATCGAATCCCTCAGACCAATTTCCTGCAAGATACAAGGAAAGCTGTCTAGACAGATTAGCTGCATAAGTAAAATTTTCATATTGGACACTGGTAATACACAGGGCTTCCAGTTTTCTTTCACAACCCGACTGGGCCATCTGGTATAGAACTCCTATCTGTTCTTCCGCCAGATCAAGGCGCTGATTCAATATCATCAGCCCTCCCTTTAACTTGGTACTAGCAGAATTTTGGACAGTGATGGCATCAGCCAGATCTGCTGAAAGCTGATTTAATTTTGTGCCTGATTGAACCATACTAGCCATAGCATACCCTGCAGCTGTAGCAGCAGCTGCACTGGCTGAAATTGCTATGATCACGGCAGCAGTAATTCCAAAATCTCTTTTTTGTCGAAACAGAGATAATGTGGAGGGTGTTTCCACCGGAACAGGGATCCAACGTGGGATCCGTGCTACCATGGCACGGGTGTTCTTTGTTATGTCCCAACATTGAGAAATCCAACAAGAATCATTGGAGCAGACTTCAAATGAATCATTTGAAAGAATAAACAAGAAAGGGGGGTAAACACAGACTGGGGTAGATGGATAATTAATCTGGTTTACCAAAGTTTTATTGAACCCAGTGATCTCTACACTGGTATTAGTATATCCATAAGAGTCCTGGGAGGCAGCATGTATTCCCCAATACTGAGCAAATCTTGAGATGCCAGTAAAAGAAGCCTTTCCAACTGCTCCTCCCTGGATAAAGATCAAAGGATTGAGTTCTGTACAACTGCCATTGACTCCACAAAGCACCCACTTGTGAAAGGGATGCATTCTAAAGTCCTGTATGAAAAGTCCCTCTTTCATAACAAATTCCTTCTCTGGATCATCTATCATGTTGGGAGAAAAGGAAAAGGTTTTACTCTGATCTGCCCAACGAGTGATGGAGGATTGACAATCAGACCAAGGCAGTATCAGACCTTCATCTTCCAAGCTACAATGAGGGGCTATTTTTGGTTGGTGGGGACGTTCTTTGTCTGAAAAGTTAGGTGGTAGAAATGTACCATTAACCCAAATTGCCTCCTGCCAAAAGGTCCGATTTGTAAAGGTTATATCTGCATTGGAAGTATCTTGGGTTGTGCTTACCCAACCTCCTCGGTGCTCATTAAACTTCCCCAAAGCTTGAGCTGTGAGGTTGATACATTTTCCTGGTCCATTAATTTGAAAACATAAAGAACCCTGTTCTAATAAAGAGCGATTTTCCCCTAATGGTGCTCGGGTGGGATCATAGGGTAGATATGGCAAATCTAATGTTTTATTAGTAGTAAAGAATTTTGGAAAAACTATAGCATTATGGCGAACTGGCATTGGTTTAGGGAAAGTCGAGAGAATGGCCCATCTCTGTTCGCCCCTCATACTAGGAACCTGAGACAAGTTCAGCATTGTCAGGATCAGGAGCAGTCCTCGGGAGGTCTGCATCTTCTGCACCATCCTTGATGAATATCTTGCGGGTGAGTCGTTCCGGCAGCCAAAATGGGTTGTCTTCACTCTGTGGAAAAACACAAACAGCTCCCCTGGATCTTATCAAAATAGGATCTGGGCCTTTCCACAGACCAGTTAAGACATCCTTCCATTTGACCATTTCTTTTGGTCTATCACGGTCTGAGCTATGTCGATCAGCTGCAGAGCGACCTTGCTCATCAAGATTCAAAAAATTAAGTGTAAAGAGTGCCATAGATACAGCTACTCTCGGCACTGAGGGCAGAGTCTCATCAACTCCCCCTTTTTGTTTTATAAGATAAGACTTGAGTGTACGGTGGGCACGTTCCACAATGCCTTGTCCTTGAGGATTATAAGGAAGGCCAGTCAAGTGAGTGACATCCATTTGATGACAAAATTGCTGAAATTTAATAGAGGTATATGCTGGTCCATTATCAGTTTTAAGAATTGTGGGCTTGCCCCAAGCACTCCACGCTTCTAAACAGTGCTGTATAACATGAGAGGCTTTCTCACCTGTTAAAGGTGTAGCAAACATAACACCAGAGCAGGTGTCAATGGAAACATGTAAATATTGATTTCTTCCAAAGGAGGAAATATGAGTGACATCCATTTCAGACCTGTAATGGTCTGATGCCTCGGGGATTTACCCCTACATGAGGAGTAGGCAGAAATTGACAACAGTTTTGACATTGGGTGACAATGTCACGAGCTTCTTTCCTAGTTAAAGTGAAACGGCGGCGTAATGTTTCAGCCGTCACGTGGAAGCGTTTATGAAACTCCCTTGCAGCCTCTGCCTGTGAGGACAGAGCAGCAGCCACAATTCTAGTAGCTTTGTCTGCCAAGTCATTTCCATGAGACATGGGGCCAGGAAGGCCAGAATGAGCCCTAACATGAGTAATATACACAAGATGTCTTCTATGTAACAAGGCTGACTGAATTTGCTGAAAAATGTGAGCAAGCTTGCTAGAGGGTCTAATTAAGCCAGCAACTTCAAGCATATTAACTGCATTGACCACATACGAGGAATCAGATACAATATTGAGCGGTCCCGGAAAAGTTTCAAGGACTTCTAGAACTACCAAACACTCTACAACCTGGGGTGATGTCTCATTATATTGTTTAGATGTTACTTGGCCATTTACTACATATGCACCTATACCAGATTTGGATCCATCTGTATACACTACTACCCCATCCAGAAGTGGGTGTTTGGCTGTTATTACTGGAAACACTATGGCTTGGCTTAAGGCAAATTGTAAAATTGGATGTTTTGGATAATGATTATCAATTTGTCCTGAATAAGAGGCAACCAAGACTGCCCAATCGTTAGTTGTTGCTGCCAGGGTTTGAACTTGAGCAGAAGTATAAGGTACGATTAGCATATGAGGTTCTTTCCCAAAATAAGTAATAGCTGCTTTTATCCCCCTAAGTGCAAGTTGAGCAATTGCATTAGGATACCACTCAATAATTTTTGCAGGGGAAGCATTAGGATGGACCCACAATAAGGGTCCTTTTTGCCATAAGACTGCTGTTGGTAACTGTGCAGTTTTTAATATGCACAATTCAAATGACTTTGACTCCTCAATGCGTTGTAATTGAGCATCTTGTAAGGCCTTTTCTATCGTTTGTAAAGCTTGACATGCAGCTGGGGTAAGTGCTCTGTGGGAGGAGATGTGGGTATCTCCCTCTAATATGTCAAATAAGGGCTTTAATTCTGCTGATGGAATTTTCAAAAACGGTCTTAGCCAATTAATATCTCCTAGCAATTTTTGGAAATCATTCAAGGTATGTAGTTGATCTTTGCGAATCTCTAATTTTTGAGGAACAATTTTGTCAGGATAAATGAGTGACCCTAGGAAGGCTCCCATTCGAGCAACTTGCACCTTTTCAGTGGCCACCTGCAATCCCCATTGCCCTAACGTTTTTATTAATATAGGGTATGCATCTTGCAATAACTGTGAATTTTTATGGCAAATCAAAATGTCATCCATATAAATTATCACCTGTAATGATGGAAAATGCTCTCTAACTTACTTAAGTGCCAATTGCACATACAGTTGACACATGGTGGGACTATTCGCCATCCCCTGAGGTAGGACCTTCCATTGGTATCTTTGATCCGGCTCTAAATGATTAATGGCTGGGATGGTAAATGCAAATCTTTGCCTATCTTGAGGGCATAAAGGTATAGAGAAAAAGCAATCTTTAATATCTATAATTATAATTTCCCAATTTTTGGGTAAGGCAGAACAATTGTAGCCCTCGCTGAACTGGTCCAAATAGACGCATTTGTGCATTAATAGCTCTAAGATCATGTAATAAGCGCCATTTGCCAGATTTTTTCTTAATTACAAAAATAGGTGTATTCCAGGGTGAGGTAGAGGGCTCTAAATGACCCAAGTGTAGCTGTTCAGAAATTAGTTTCGTAGCTGCTTCTAACTTTTCAGAGGAGAGAGGCCATTGAGGAACCCATACAACTTCCTCTGTAAGCCATGGTATGGGCATGGAGCCCTCAACGGCCCCTAGAAAAAACCCAAACCTTGTCTCCCATTATTACCTTTTTGAGGGATAGGTTCAAGTTTACCCTGCTCTCCTTTCCCTAATCCCCTTCCTTCTTTATAGCCCATTTTCTTCATTATTTGAACAGCTTGTGGCGAGTATTCATTAGTCAAGGTCAGTCCTAGTGCCTATAAGATGTCTCTCCCCCAGAGATTTACTGGGAGTGGTAAAACATAGGGAGTGAATCGTCCTGTTTGACCTTCAGGAGCTGTCCAGCTCAAAGAACGGGAACTAATAGTGAGACAGGACTGATAACCTAAACCTTGCAAAGAACGTGATGACTGAGTAACGGGCCAAGTTTTTGGCCACCATTGGGAAGAAAGGATACTTTTATCTGCTCCTGTGTCTAAAATCCCTTTAAATTGTTTTCCTTCTATAACTAATTCTAAGAATGGCCTGGAGTCAAGAGGCATCACTAAGTAAGCAGAATCATTTCCAGTAGAACCAATCCCTCTGGTAGCTCGAGGGACACCAGAGCAAGGAAAACAGCCATGTAGGCTTGGCAAAATTATTAACTGAGCTATTCTATCCCCTTGTGAAATAGAAAAGACACCCTGAGGACAGGAACAGAGAACTTGAATTTCCCCTTCATAGTCTTGATCTACGACTCCAGGGTGAACAATAAGACCTTATAAGGTAAGGGAGGCCCGGCCCAATATTAGGCCAACACTCCCGGATGGCAGAGGTCCTTTATAGTCAGTAGGAATAGGCTGTACCCCCATTTGGGGCATTAGCATGAATCGGGTGGTGGTACGGAGGTCCAACCTAGCTGATCCTTCTGTTGCCCTGCGGACTGTGGGGTCCACCTTTTGCCTGTCGAGGTCCCATATGTTTTCGGGCCCTGAGACCTGAGGGCCCTGTACTGGTTTTTTGGAATGGTCTCATTATCTACTGCTTGAGGGAATCCTGGCTGCAGGGGCCTGCCTCGAATGTCCCTGACTGAACGACAATCTCTAGCCCAATGATATCCTTTGCCACACTTAGTAAACAGTCCTGGTGCTCTCCTTTTGCCAAGGGCTCTACAGTCCTTTTTTAAGTGTCCCGGTTTGCCACAATTATAGCAGAGTTTGAACTCAGCCATGTCAGGGCGTTTTTGCCCTTGTAGAATGGCAGCTGCTAAACCTGCATTAGTGAGTGGCCCTCCAAGCTCACGGCAAACCTTCAACCAGTCCTGCAGTCCCTTGCTCTTTCTAGGTGTAATAGCCGCCCTGCATTCCTGGGTAGCCTGTTCATAGATCAACTGTTCAATTAAAGGCATAGCTGTCTCTGGGTCCCCAAAAATTCTCCCTGCCGCTTCTTTCATTCTAGCCACAAAATCTGAGAATGACTCCTGTGCGCCCTGGGTGATCTTGGTCAAATGCCCACTTGCCTCTCCCTTCTTAGAGAGTGCCTTCCATGCCTTAACTGCAGCAGCTGAGATCTGAGCATAAGCTCCCCAATGGTAATTTGTCTGGTTATTAGCGTGTTGTCCCTGACCTGTAAGCAACTCAAAAGTCCATGTTCCTTGGTCCCCTTCAACATTGGCATTGGCCCTTGCCTGTGCTTGGCAGGAGTCTTGCCACAAAGCTTTCCATTCTAAATACATTCCCATGTTAGGAGATGCAGCTTTTACTACGGTCATCCAATCGCCAGGGGTCATTGCCAGAGTCGCAAGCCTTTCGACTTGGGCTACAGTAAAGTTGGCATTGACTCCATAGTTACGAACTGACTCTGCTAGTTCTTTAATCTGTATATACTCCACTGGGGCATGAGCGCGTCCACCCTCTGCGCCTTCAAAGACTGGGAACGCTTGCTGCACTTTTCTCTGTTCCTCTTTTGAAATGAATGAGTCTGATTGATACCTCTGCACATAGGGCGGAGGTGTACTAGGACCCAGAGGTTGCGGATCTGAAGATCGCATAGTGATTTGACATTTGTCTCTAGCTACTTTTGCTTTCTTTATGTTATTCTGTGACTGATTAGCTCGTCTTTCATCTGGCTGGTATCTTTCTTCCTCTAAGTCTGTCTCCTCAGAGGAGCTAAGTTCCTTATCCAATTCTGAGCTACTGACAGCTAGTGCCTTAAACTCATCTAATGGCGGGTAGAGGCTCCTTTCCTTATGTGCCTCTCCAGTTCTTTCTCTCTTCTTCTCTCCCTTTCCATCCCTTTTTCTAATCTCTCCCAAGGCATTCTTTCCTTTATATCTCTTTTCCTCGGGCTCAAGGCCCGTGGAAAGGCCTAAATTCTTCAGTGCACCTTGTTTCGTCCCAACTTTCAATCTCTCTCCCCACTCTGCCTCTGATAGACTGTCTTGAATTTCGTCCAAAATCTTCTGCCCTGCTTCTAACATTTGCTGACAATCCTCATCTGTTAAGCACGATCTCACCAATTTCCACAACGGCATGATCCCTGCTTTAAGTTTGCCGTTCTGCTGTTCCCTAACTAGATCTCCTTTCAGTTTGTCCCAAGAGGTGACAGTTAACGAACCTGAGCAAGCATACCATGGTGCCACACGGTCTACCTCCCTGACAAATGCCTCTATACTCTTAGTGGCGATTTTTAGGCCACACTGCTTCAGGACCGACCTTATCGCCACTACTACAGAGTGAGAAATTCCCATACTGCCGCTATCCAGTCCTGACAGTGACTGAAACTAATCGCTGTCCAGGCACTGTCCAGGTGCTGTCCGAGCCTGACTGCGACTGGGAATCAGTCAGCAGTTCCAGTGGTGGAAGCAAAACGAAACCGAAAGGGAAAGTGCAATCGCCGTGCAGACAATCAAAAGGGCATCTAACTCTGGAGAAATTTCAAGACTATACTTACCTTGCAGAGCTGTAATGTTCCGCAGTTCTGGTTCCGCCCCGCAAACGAGGGATCTTCCTTGCTCCGGTGTGATGGTATAAAGTCCCCGCACCACGTATCCTGAGTTTTTGTCCCCGCCGGCAAGAACACACTCAGGACAACCGGAATCTTCTGTGGCAAAGCTTTACTGCTTACTTCTCAGGAAGATCCCGACCCCAGAAAATGGAGTCCCTTATATAGCACTCAGCCATGACGTTTCAGCACCTGATGTGGCGTGACAGCTCTTGATTCGTTGCTCGCCCATCACACCACTATTACACCCGGAGAATGGGCAGTGACTAGGAGTGAGTTCACTCTTGCACTTGCGCACAAGGCTTGTTTACTAGTTAGTCACAGCGGAGGCCAGCGCCATCTTATAATGGTGATTGCTCGCGGCATGCACACGGCTCTCCACAGCGATTGCTCGCTGCACGGCTTTCCACATCTCCCCCTTTTTATTTTATTAAATTGAGGCTGGACTAGGTCTGTGTAATTATGCCCATCCGCTGTGGCTCCTGTCTTAGGTCGTTCCTCCAATGTCACAGTCTTTCCTGTCATAGGGTAACCCTATCGCCACTGGGCCCTGTGTCTTAGGATGATCTGTGCATGAGGAAAGTTGCCCGTCCCTGGATACCGCAGTGCTATGTGACAGTAACTACTAAATGACCTATGGCGAACTCTACAAAAGAGGCCAGCCACCAATGTCAACTAATTTTTGAGCATAGATAGCCAGATTTCTGGGGAGGCACCTTGCTCAATGGCAGCAAGTGCTTCAGCTATCACAACCTTGTCACGTGTTTGTTGGGTTCTGAGCTTGCAAACCAACCAGAGCATGAACACAAGTCCACAGCAGGTGGCAACACCAAATAAACCCACCCCCACCCATTCCTTAAAATAAGAAAATGCAGATGAAATCCAGGAGGAGAGGCCCTCTGTCAATGACAGGTCCACTCACGTTGAGTTGATCTTTAAAACTGCCACCCTCAGGGCCTCAAGAGTCTCATCGAATCCCTCAGACCAATTTCCTGCAAGATACAAGGAAAGCTGTCTAGACAGATTAGCTGCATAAGTAAAATTTTCATATTGGACACTGGTAATACACAGGGCTTCCAGTTTTCTTTCACAACCCGACTGGGCCATCTGGTATAGAACTCCTATCTGTTCTTCCGCCAGATCAAGGCGCTGATTCAATATCATCAGCCCTCCCTTTAACTTGGTACTAGCAGAATTTTGGACAGTGATGGCATCAGCCAGATCTGCTGAAAGCTGATTTAATTTTGTGCCTGATTGAACCATACTAGCCATAGCATACCCTGCAGCTGTAGCAGCAGCTGCACTGGCTGAAATTGCTATGATCACGGCAGCAGTAATTCCAAAATCTCTTTTTTGTCGAAACAGAGATAATGTGGAGGGTGTTTCCACCGGAACAGGGATCCAACGTGGGATCCGTGCTACCATGGCACGGGTGTTCTTTGTTATGTCCCAACATTGAGAAATCCAACAAGAATCATTGGAGCAGACTTCAAATGAATCATTTGAAAGAATAAACAAGAAAGGGGGGTAAACACAGACTGGGGTAGATGGATAATTAATCTGGTTTACCAAAGTTTTATTGAACCCAGTGATCTCTACACTGGTATTAGTATATCCATAAGAGTCCTGGGAGGCAGCATGTATTCCCCAATACTGAGCAAATCTTGAGATGCCAGTAAAAGAAGCCTTTCCAACTGCTCCTCCCTGGATAAAGATCAAAGGATTGAGTTCTGTACAACTGCCATTGACTCCACAAAGCACCCACTTGTGAAAGGGATGCATTCTAAAGTCCTGTATGAAAAGTCCCTCTTTCATAACAAATTCCTTCTCTGGATCATCTATCATGTTGGGAGAAAAGGAAAAGGTTTTACTCTGATCTGCCCAACGAGTGATGGAGGATTGACAATCAGACCAAGGCAGTATCAGACCTTCATCTTCCAAGCTACAATGAGGGGCTATTTTTGGTTGGTGGGGACGTTCTTTGTCTGAAAAGTTAGGTGGTAGAAATGTACCATTAACCCAAATTGCCTCCTGCCAAAAGGTCCGATTTGTAAAGGTTATATCTGCATTGGAAGTATCTTGGGTTGTGCTTACCCAACCTCCTCGGTGCTCATTAAACTTCCCCAAAGCTTGAGCTGTGAGGTTGATACATTTTCCTGGTCCATTAATTTGAAAACATAAAGAACCCTGTTCTAATAAAGAGCGATTTTCCCCTAATGGTGCTCGGGTGGGATCATAGGGTAGATATGGCAAATCTAATGTTTTATTAGTAGTAAAGAATTTTGGAAAAACTATAGCATTATGGCGAACTGGCATTGGTTTAGGGAAAGTCGAGAGAATGGCCCATCTCTGTTCGCCCCTCATACTAGGAACCTGAGACAAGTTCAGCATTGTCAGGATCAGGAGCAGTCCTCGGGAGGTCTGCATCTTCTGCACCATCCTTGATGAATATCTTGCGGGTGAGTCGTTCCGGCAGCCAAAATGGGTTGTCTTCACTCTGTGGAAAAACACAAACAGCTCCCCTGGATCTTATCAAAATAGGATCTGGGCCTTTCCACAGACCAGTTAAGACATCCTTCCATTTGACCATTTCTTTTGGTCTATCACGGTCTGAGCTATGTCGATCAGCTGCAGAGCGACCTTGCTCATCAAGATTCAAAAAATTAAGTGTAAAGAGTGCCATAGATACAGCTACTCTCGGCACTGAGGGCAGAGTCTCATCAACTCCCCCTTTTTGTTTTATAAGATAAGACTTGAGTGTACGGTGGGCACGTTCCACAATGCCTTGTCCTTGAGGATTATAAGGAAGGCCAGTCAAGTGAGTGACATCCATTTGATGACAAAATTGCTGAAATTTAATAGAGGTATATGCTGGTCCATTATCAGTTTTAAGAATTGTGGGCTTGCCCCAAGCACTCCACGCTTCTAAACAGTGCTGTATAACATGAGAGGCTTTCTCACCTGTTAAAGGTGTAGCAAACATAACACCAGAGCAGGTGTCAATGGAAACATGTAAATATTGATTTCTTCCAAAGGAGGAAATATGAGTGACATCCATTTCAGACCTGTAATGGTCTGATGCCTCGGGGATTTACCCCTACATGAGGAGTAGGCAGAAATTGACAACAGTTTTGACATTGGGTGACAATGTCACGAGCTTCTTTCCTAGTTAAAGTGAAACGGCGGCGTAATGTTTCAGCCGTCACGTGGAAGCGTTTATGAAACTCCCTTGCAGCCTCTGCCTGTGAGGACAGAGCAGCAGCCACAATTCTAGTAGCTTTGTCTGCCAAGTCATTTCCATGAGACATGGGGCCAGGAAGGCCAGAATGAGCCCTAACATGAGTAATATACACAAGATGTCTTCTATGTAACAAGGCTGACTGAATTTGCTGAAAAATGTGAGCAAGCTTGCTAGAGGGTCTAATTAAGCCAGCAACTTCAAGCATATTAACTGCATTGACCACATACGAGGAATCAGATACAATATTGAGCGGTCCCGGAAAAGTTTCAAGGACTTCTAGAACTACCAAACACTCTACAACCTGGGGTGATGTCTCATTATGTTGTTTAGATGTTACTTGGCCATTTACTACATATGCACCTATACCAGATTTGGATCCATCTGTATACACTACTACCCCATCCAGAAGTGGGTGTTTGGCTGTTATTACTGGAAACACTATGGCTTGGCTTAAGGCAAATTGTAAAATTGGATGTTTTGGATAATGATTATCAATTTGTCCTGAATAAGAGGCAACCAAGACTGCCCAATCGTTAGTTGTTGCTGCCAGGGTTTGAACTTGAGCAGAAGTATAAGGTACGATTAGCATATGAGGTTCTTTCCCAAAATAAGTAATAGCTGCTTTTATCCCCCTAAGTGCAAGTTGAGCAATTGCATTAGGATACCACTCAATAATTTTTGCAGGGGAAGCATTAGGATGGACCCACAATAAGGGTCCTTTTTGCCATAAGACTGCTGTTGGTAACTGTGCAGTTTTTAATATGCACAATTCAAATGACTTTGACTCCTCAATGCGTTGTAATTGAGCATCTTGTAAGGCCTTTTCTATCGTTTGTAAAGCTTGACATGCAGCTGGGGTAAGTGCTCTGTGGGAGGAGATGTGGGTATCTCCCTCTAATATGTCAAATAAGGGCTTTAATTCTGCTGATGGAATTTTCAAAAACGGTCTTAGCCAATTAATATCTCCTAGCAATTTTTGGAAATCATTCAAGGTATGTAGTTGATCTTTGCGAATCTCTAATTTTTGAGGAACAATTTTGTCAGGATAAATGAGTGACCCTAGGAAGGCTCCCATTCGAGCAACTTGCACCTTTTCAGTGGCCACCTGCAATCCCCATTGCCCTAACGTTTTTATTAATATAGGGTATGCATCTTGCAATAACTGTGAATTTTTATGGCAAATCAAAATGTCATCCATATAAATTATCACCTGTAATGATGGAAAATGCTCTCTAACTTACTTAAGTGCCAATTGCACATACAGTTGACACATGGTGGGACTATTCGCCATCCCCTGAGGTAGGACCTTCCATTGGTATCTTTGATCCGGCTCTAAATGATTAATGGCTGGGATGGTAAATGCAAATCTTTGCCTATCTTGAGGGCATAAAGGTATAGAGAAAAAGCAATCTTTAATATCTATAATTATAATTTCCCAATTTTTGGGTAAGGCAGAACAATTGTAGCCCTCGCTGAACTGGTCCAAATAGACGCATTTGTGCATTAATAGCTCTAAGATCATGTAATAAGCGCCATTTGCCAGATTTTTTCTTAATTACAAAAATAGGTGTATTCCAGGGTGAGGTAGAGGGCTCTAAATGACCCAAGTGTAGCTGTTCAGAAATTAGTTTCGTAGCTGCTTCTAACTTTTCAGAGGAGAGAGGCCATTGAGGAACCCATACAACTTCCTCTGTAAGCCATGGTATGGGCATGGAGCCCTCAACGGCCCCTAGAAAAAACCCAAACCTTGTCTCCCATTATTACCTTTTTGAGGGATAGGTTCAAGTTTACCCTGCTCTCCTTTCCCTAATCCCCTTCCTTCTTTATAGCCCATTTTCTTCATTATTTGAACAGCTTGTGGCGAGTATTCATTAGTCAAGGTCAGTCCTAGTGCCTATAAGATGTCTCTCCCCCAGAGATTTACTGGGAGTGGTAAAACATAGGGAGTGAATCGTCCTGTTTGACCTTCAGGAGCTGTCCAGCTCAAAGAACGGGAACTAATAGTGAGACAGGACTGATAACCTAAACCTTGCAAAGAACGTGATGACTGAGTAACGGGCCAAGTTTTTGGCCACCATTGGGAAGAAAGGATACTTTTATCTGCTCCTGTGTCTAAAATCCCTTTAAATTGTTTTCCTTCTATAACTAATTCTAAGAATGGCCTGGAGTCAAGAGGCATCACTAAGTAAGCAGAATCATTTCCAGTAGAACCAATCCCTCTGGTAGCTCGAGGGACACCAGAGCAAGGAAAACAGCCATGTAGGCTTGGCAAAATTATTAACTGAGCTATTCTATCCCCTTGTGAAATAGAAAAGACACCCTGAGGACAGGAACAGAGAACTTGAATTTCCCCTTCATAGTCTTGATCTACGACTCCAGGGTGAACAATAAGACCTTATAAGGTAAGGGAGGCCCGGCCCAATATTAGGCCAACACTCCCGGATGGCAGAGGTCCTTTATAGTCAGTAGGAATAGGCTGTACCCCCATTTGGGGCATTAGCATGAATCGGGTGGTGGTACGGAGGTCCAACCTAGCTGATCCTTCTGTTGCCCTGCGGACTGTGGGGTCCACCTTTTGCCTGTCGAGGTCCCATATGTTTTCGGGCCCTGAGACCTGAGGGCCCTGTACTGGTTTTTTGGAATGGTCTCATTATCTACTGCTTGAGGGAATCCTGGCTGCAGGGGCCTGCCTCGAATGTCCCTGACTGAACGACAATCTCTAGCCCAATGATATCCTTTGCCACACTTAGTAAACAGTCCTGGTGCTCTCCTTTTGCCAAGGGCTCTACAGTCCTTTTTTAAGTGTCCCGGTTTGCCACAATTATAGCAGAGTTTGAACTCAGCCATGTCAGGGCGTTTTTGCCCTTGTAGAATGGCAGCTGCTAAACCTGCATTAGTGAGTGGCCCTCCAAGCTCACGGCAAACCTTCAACCAGTCCTGCAGTCCCTTGCTCTTTCTAGGTGTAATAGCCGCCCTGCATTCCTGGGTAGCCTGTTCATAGATCAACTGTTCAATTAAAGGCATAGCTGTCTCTGGGTCCCCAAAAATTCTCCCTGCCGCTTCTTTCATTCTAGCCACAAAATCTGAGAATGACTCCTGTGCGCCCTGGGTGATCTTGGTCAAATGCCCACTTGCCTCTCCCTTCTTAGAGAGTGCCTTCCATGCCTTAACTGCAGCAGCTGAGATCTGAGCATAAGCTCCCCAATGGTAATTTGTCTGGTTATTAGCGTGTTGTCCCTGACCTGTAAGCAACTCAAAAGTCCATGTTCCTTGGTCCCCTTCAACATTGGCATTGGCCCTTGCCTGTGCTTGGCAGGAGTCTTGCCACAAAGCTTTCCATTCTAAATACATTCCCATGTTAGGAGATGCAGCTTTTACTACGGTCATCCAATCGCCAGGGGTCATTGCCAGAGTCGCAAGCCTTTCGACTTGGGCTACAGTAAAGTTGGCATTGACTCCATAGTTACGAACTGACTCTGCTAGTTCTTTAATCTGTATATACTCCACTGGGGCATGAGCGCGTCCACCCTCTGCGCCTTCAAAGACTGGGAACGCTTGCTGCACTTTTCTCTGTTCCTCTTTTGAAATGAATGAGTCTGATTGATACCTCTGCACATAGGGCGGAGGTGTACTAGGACCCAGAGGTTGCGGATCTGAAGATCGCATAGTGATTTGACATTTGTCTCTAGCTACTTTTGCTTTCTTTATGTTATTCTGTGACTGATTAGCTCGTCTTTCATCTGGCTGGTATCTTTCTTCCTCTAAGTCTGTCTCCTCAGAGGAGCTAAGTTCCTTATCCAATTCTGAGCTACTGACAGCTAGTGCCTTAAACTCATCTAATGGCGGGTAGAGGCTCCTTTCCTTATGTGCCTCTCCAGTTCTTTCTCTCTTCTTCTCTCCCTTTCCATCCCTTTTTCTAATCTCTCCCAAGGCATTCTTTCCTTTATATCTCTTTTCCTCGGGCTCAAGGCCCGTGGAAAGGCCTAAATTCTTCAGTGCACCTTGTTTCGTCCCAACTTTCAATCTCTCTCCCCACTCTGCCTCTGATAGACTGTCTTGAATTTCGTCCAAAATCTTCTGCCCTGCTTCTAACATTTGCTGACAATCCTCATCTGTTAAGCACGATCTCACCAATTTCCACAACGGCATGATCCCTGCTTTAAGTTTGCCGTTCTGCTGTTCCCTAACTAGATCTCCTTTCAGTTTGTCCCAAGAGGTGACAGTTAACGAACCTGAGCAAGCATACCATGGTGCCACACGGTCTACCTCCCTGACAAATGCCTCTATACTCTTAGTGGCGATTTTTAGGCCACACTGCTTCAGGACCGACCTTATCGCCACTACTACAGAGTGAGAAATTCCCATACTGCCGCTATCCAGTCCTGACAGTGACTGAAACTAATCGCTGTCCAGGCACTGTCCAGGTGCTGTCCGAGCCTGACTGCGACTGGGAATCAGTCAGCAGTTCCAGTGGTGGAAGCAAAACGAAACCGAAAGGGAAAGTGCAATCGCCGTGCAGACAATCAAAAGGGCATCTAACTCTGGAGAAATTTCAAGACTATACTTACCTTGCAGAGCTGTAATGTTCCGCAGTTCTGGTTCCGCCCCGCAAACGAGGGATCTTCCTTGCTCCGGTGTGATGGTATAAAGTCCCCGCACCACGTATCCTGAGTTTTTGTCCCCGCCGGCAAGAACACACTCAGGACAACCGGAATCTTCTGTGGCAAAGCTTTACTGCTTACTTCTCAGGAAGATCCCGACCCCAGAAAATGGAGTCCCTTATATAGCACTCAGCCATGACGTTTCAGCACCTGATGTGGCGTGACAGCTCTTGATTCGTTGCTCGCCCATCACACCACTATTACACCCGGAGAATGGGCAGTGACTAGGAGTGAGTTCACTCTTGCACTTGCGCACAAGGCTTGTTTACTAGTTAGTCACAGCGGAGGCCAGCGCCATCTTATAATGGTGATTGCTCGCGGCATGCACACGGCTCTCCACAGCGATTGCTCGCTGCACGGCTTTCCACATTGCATGACCTTTTGTTACTGAGGAACTGGCCACAAAAATCCCACTCTCAATGTACAGTAATATACTGAACAGATTCTCCCACTCTCAATGTATAGTAATATACTAGATTCTCCCACTCTCAATGTATAGTAATATACTAAATAGATTCTCCCACTCTCAATGTATAGTAATATACTAAACAGATTCTCTGCATCCCAAGCCCCTTTGCCTACTCTCAATTGGTTGTCTTTTATTGGTAAATTATAAAAGTGTTCACCAGCCAGTCTTTTGTTACTATAACAGAATACTGGAGGTAGCTAACAAAAGAGAGGTTTATCTAGCTCACAGTTTTGAAAGTTCAAGGATATGGTGTATTTCTTTCGTTTAGAAAAGATTATTTGAAACTGGTTTCATCTCAGTAGATGTGTAGACCATTCAGTGCCATCTCAAGCAACAGGACTGTGCTGGTTGAATGAGAATGGCCCCCATAGACTCATATATTTGAATGCTTAGTCAACAGAGATGGTACTATTTGACTGTAGTATGAGTGTGGCCTTTTTGGAGGAAGTGTGTCTCTTGGGAAGGCCTTTGAAGCCTCAAAAGCCCAAGCCAGGCCCCAGTCTCCCTCTCTTTCTGCTACCTGCAGATCCAGATAGAGAATTCTCAGCTTCTTCTTCAGCATTATGTCTGCCTGCCTGCTTGCCATGCTCCGTCCATGAGGATAATGGATCGATTCTCTGAAGTTGTATCTTATAACTTAGCCCCAACTAATGCTTTCTTTTACAAGAGCTGCCTTGGTCAAGGTGTTTCTTCATAGTGCTAGACAACGGCTAAAACAATGGCTAAGGAATATGTGATTTTGACATAGCTTCAGAAGTCACCTCATCAACTACTCTGCTAAAGGAAATAGGAGGAACAAAAGGAATTTGTTATGCTTAATTGCTATTTTAGAGCTCTCTTTCTTGGCCCCACGAAGTTCAGAATCAAGTAATGTGTTTAAGGACATTGGGAAGAGATAGAAAGCCCAGATGGGCCAGATGGTGGTGACGCATGCCTTTAATCCCAGCACTTGGGAGGCAGAGGCAGGCAGATTTCTGAGTTCAAGGCGAGCCTGGTCTACACAGTGAGTTCCAGGACAGCCAGGGCTATACAGAGAAACCCTGTCTCGAAAAACAAAAAAACAAAAAAACAAAACAAACAAACAAACAAACAAAAACAAAAAAAAAAAGCCCAGACGGAAGCGGGAAAGACATTATTTTTCATCTTAGCTTACCAGGGACCCCCTGAGTGAACCACATGGGGCTGGGATTGATGCAAAAAGCAAGAGGAATTTATTGTTCCAGTGCACTGGGGTCGCCTCAGACCCGAAGGTGAGGTGGTGACCCCCAGCACCAGTTTGGGGAGCTTTTATATAGTTTCCAGGGGCAGAACAGAACATCAGCAACTAGGCACAATATGATTGGCGGAACAGTGCACGCTTTAAACTGATTGGTCTTTAGGGAATGAGGTGACAAGGACTTCCCGTGTCTGAAGGTGAGCAGTCCTGTGGAATGTGTTTCACCCACAGGTCAGTTCCAGCCTTATGGTCTGAGAAATACTAATTAGCCTCTCCCTACCAGAGGGGTGAGTGTTTCATGACCTTCCCAAAGTCCCTGAGCTGACCTTTTCAGCATAGCCACTTGTAAGTTGCTATTGTCTTAATAAATGACCCCCAGCCATGCTTACAGAAAGCAATCTTTTTTAAAAATCTTGTTATGGATGGTTGTGAGCCACCATGTGGTTGCTGGGACTTGAACTCAGGACCTTTGGAAGAGCAGTCAGTGCTCTTAACCACTGAGCCCTCTCTCCAGCCCCAGAAAGCAATCTTAATCAAACTCAGTGTATCACTAAAAAAAAAAAAAGGCGGACTGGAGAGATGACTCATCAATTTTAAGTACTGACTGCTCTTCTGAAGATACTGAGTTCAAATCCCAACACCCACATGGTGCCTCACAACCATCCGTAATGAGATCTGATGTCCTCTTCTGGGGTGTCTGAAGATAGCTGCAGTGTACTTACATATAATAAATAAATCTTTGGGCCCCGGAGCGAGCGGGGCTGGAGAGAGAAGAAAACGTGTCTGAAGAAGACAGCTACAGGGATACTTACATATGATAAGTTAAAAAAAAAAGACATCCAAGTAGAAGTAGTTGGAAAGAAAAGGTTCCGTGGAGATGGGAGCGGGATGGGAAGTAGTAGTGAAGGATGAGTATGATTAAAACACATTATCTGCGTTATGAAACTGTCAGCAATTAACTAAAAGAATTTCCAGATGACTCTTTGTAGCTCATGGAAAGGTAATAAGAGATGTCATTTAATAGCAAAGCTTTGTCCTTCTTTGTGGTATGTAATAACCATATATGGTATCTGAAATTTGTATGCTGTGTGCAGATATATAGTCAAATTAACTTCAAGTGAATACTAATTGAGTAAAATATTAAAATGGTATGAACATAATAGACCTGTATTATCTAAAATGTAAACAGGAAAGACACAATGATGCTTTGATAACGCATTGTGGGGGATGTGGTAGTGAACCTATGGAGGAAAACGTGGAATGGAGAGCGCAATGCCATGGCCGGGCCTGTGCCTGTTCTGGGCCTGCGCCTGCTCTGGGAATCCTGATCCAGCTAAACAAGCTGGAGATCTAAAGTGGCCCTGACAAACTGGTGAGACAGAACAATGGACCCGAGCTCAGCAATCGCTGCTTCCTCTGTCTTCACGGAAATTCCCCCTGGGCAATCAACCCCTCCCCCACTCCCTACCTAGTTACCTCAAGCAAATTAGATTCAACCGGACAGCAAGTGTTAATCCCCCTGTTCAGCCCCCTTGATTACATAACTGCTCGCTTTCTTTCCCTCTCTCTCTCTCTCTCTCTCTCTCTCTCTCTCTCTCTCTCTCTCTCTCTCTCCCTCTCTCTCTCTTTTTTTTCGAGACAGGGTTTCTCTGTATAGTCCTGGCTATCCTGGAACTAACTTTGTAAACCAGGCTGGCCTCGAACTCAGAAATCTGCCTGCCTCTGCCTCCTAAGTGCTGGGCTTAAAGGCGTGCGCCACCACCAGCCTGCACATAACTGCACTCCTATTGGCTGAAAGGTTGTATGTAAGTTTTTTGTATTGAACAATAAAGTTAGATCTGCAGCCTGATGCGGTTTCTGGATTCTGAAATCTCTGGGTTCCGGCTCCGCTCCCCCTCCCCCCCATTTCCGGGTCTCAGTGCTAACAGTGCATCATAGCCATTTCTCCTCTAAAAGTAGTAAATACGATCAAGTGTGAGAAGTAACTGATTTGGTAACCTTTGCTCAGGATCAGCCTCATATTCTGCATATAGGAGAAGTTTGTTGTCACATAGAATATTAAAACAAGGAGCACTCAGGGGTGAACAGAACGGAGTTAGCAACTTTAGCGCGTAGTTAGCAGTATCTCCTTGCGCTGGTGAGGCGTACACAGCACTACAGCCAGGATTCATGCTAATGCGCCCATCACTCTGTCCACCCGTGCGTATGTGAATCAATGAAAATGTCAAGTAATGTCCGGGCTTGTAGTTAAGATGGTGTTAATGTTGGTATTCTGTCTGGACTCCACCCACACAGTTCCAGGCAGCAGCCAGGCATGCTCCTCCCCACAGTTACCTGGCAACAGCCAGGTAGGCCTAGCCCTATAAAAGGGGCTGCTTGCTGCCTCTCTTACTCCTGCTTCTCTCCCTTGCCTCTTGCACCCTTGCTCTCCCCCCCCTCCATTGGTCATGGCCGCCCCCCCCCCCCCCCACTTCTCTACTCTCTCCTTCTTTCTGCCTTTCTCTGCCTCTGCTATTCTCTTAACTCCCCTCCCCATACCCTGAATATACTCTATTCTATACTATACCGGTGTGTGTCTGGTCCCTCAGGGGGAAGGGATGCCTTGGCATGGGCCCGCTGAGGCACCCCTGCTAGAGCATGTTCTTATAGCTCTTTCTCTTTTTATGATCACAACAGTTAACCTATCAGAGCCTCTGAGATACTTTCTAGGGACTTTCAGAGATCCAAGGGCCACATTTTGAGAACTGCTAACTTGCTTTGTCTCAACACTACCGTTGCTTTTCTCACAGACAGACTCTGTTGAGCAGATTCAAGGATGCACCAGGACTCAGTCTAAGCCCATGAAATTATGGGTCCCTGCTTTTAGAAGTGGATAAGGCCTGGTACAGCACTGTATAATAATGAAGCTGAGACAAGAGACTAGGGATGCCCCAGCACAGAAGACTGCTTCTGGTACTCCTGGCGGGCTCCAGCCCAAGCCATTGGCATCTTGTATGGAAGTGTTCTGCAAACAGTAGGGTATGTATCATCCCTGTACTCTACCCATCCAATGCCAAATCCTGCCCTTGTACAACAGAAAATGCTCTGCACATTTCTCAGTGCCCACCAGAGGGCCTGTATTACCGTGTCTCACACCTGATAAGCAGTAGGATTCACTATGGAGATCAGGATTTTAGAGTTTATGTTTAGACACCCTTATCATAGATTGGATCAATAGCATTCATTACTTCTGGATAGAGGGTGATAAGCAAAGAACAGACAATTATATTTCTCAGTGAAATGCTACACTTAGGGCTGACAAAATGACTCAGTAGACAAAGGACCTTGCTGCCAGCCCTTAGGACTTGATTTCAATACTTGGGCCTCACAGTGGAGTGCGTTATCTCTGGTACTTTGTCTCTAACTTCTCCATGCCTGTGTTGTCTCTGACCTCCACATGCGTGCATCCGTATACTTCACCCCCACAAACAAATAAGTGAGTAGACAAATAAGTTGTGAAAAGATAATGTTAAGCTCAAAGGTGCAGCTGAGGGCTTTTTATAATTAGGACCACATTTGTTTTTGTGTTGAGAGAGATAATGGAGAGGTTCTTATTTTGTTTTGTTGGCAACAGTTACAACACAAACCTAAGGTTTGCAGTTAGAGGTTTTGTGGTTGTCAGCAAAAGGAGATAAAGGCTCAACTCGCTGCAGTAACCAAGAGAATCCAAGGTCACGTGACTAGAACTTAGTGGTGTACGAAAGGGTAGCACCCCTGCCTATGCTCCTGAGTCAGCTGAAACCTTAGTCAGCTCCACTGGGGACTGAAAAGACTACCCAACAACTGAGGCAAGTGCCTGGGACAACCTCCACCCTGCGGGACATTCCATTCCCAAGTGTCATTTATCTGACACTAATGGAGAGACAGGTGGCAGATGGGAGTGGCCTACAGCCAGGAAGAGACCAGCAGACTAGATGCAGACCTTGGGGAGTCAAGAAAGGGGCTGACCACCAAAGGTGAAAGGGACTGGCGGGCTCTCTAGTCCATCTCCGGTAGTGACAATAGCTAGTGGCCTCTCCTCCTTAGCTGAGTCCATTACATTTTCAGGAAGTGCCTAGCTGCTATCTGTAGACTGTTCAGCATGTATGGAGTTAATTATGTGTGTAGTTTGAATGTGCACATGTTGACAAACACTCAGCATGTATACAGTTAATTATGTGTGTGGTTTGAATGTGAGCATGTTGACAAACCAGGGTCCATTGATTTGGTTTGATTTTTTTCTTTGTTTTGTCTCTTTGCAGCTCTGGCTATCCTGAACTCCTTATGTAGACCAGGATGGCCTTGAACTCAAAGAGATCTGCCTCTGCCTCTCTGCCTGTGTGATAGAATCAAGGTGTACACCACCATGCCCAGTTTCAAGTGTCCATTTTAATATAGTGCAATTTGAAATACTCTAAAGTAGCCCCTAATAAGACAGAGACTGAATGAAGACTGCCCTTAGAGATGATCAAGGTACTTTAAGATACGATCTACGCTTGTATGTGCGCATGTGCAGGCACACATATGTACCTGTGCTTGAGTCTGAGAGAGAGAGAGAGAGAGAGAGAGAGAGAAATGGTTTTCATTTTATTCATACTCTTAGTACACATATTACAGATTTGTGTTTGTTTTAACGTGTTTGTCATTGATAGTCATGTTTAAATGTGATAAGCATATACATATCTTTGGAGATGAACTCATTTAATTCTGGTGAGATTGTTTTTTAAAAGATGATGAGGTTGGGGGAGGAGATATGGCTATGTAGTCCAGGTGGCCTGATGCTCCTAAAATTTAGATATTTGTTTTTTAGGCTTGTTGTGGGAAATACTAAAAAATGAACCCACCAACTCTCTGTGCTGGACCACAGGCACCCAACAGGCCATCTCTCTGGCTGGGGCCCCTGAGTTCCTTTTGCTACCACACACCCCACAGTCAGCCCACATATCACAATACCCAGTACCCTGGTAGAATCAAGCAAGACTCTTAATGCTTAGTTAACCAATCAGATTTATGTATCAATAATATCACAATTTACGAGATGCCAATACAATAATTTCAGAGCCAATTGATAATGATAGAAGCTTTATTCCAATATTTCTCACCTTGTGAAATCATAGCTACTTGTGCCTGGAAAATACCCCATGGGTACACATCTGCAGCCATCTTAGTTCTCCTCCTACTCTGAGCTGCTCTCTGTGTCGGCAATGCTTAGCTCCACCTACTTTTTCCCTGTCCACTCTCAGGCCTCCTCTGCACTAAGGCAATTGGATTGGGAAAAACCTGAAACATAGGTTGGTAATTTTTACTTTGCTCTTCTGTTCTTAGAAAGAAATAAAGCCGTTGCCTCCGACCCTATTTTGTCCTCAACACCAAAGCAGTCCGTAAAAGACAAAACAAGAGCATTGGAAACACGTGCACACGGGAGAGTCTGAAGCTGTCAGAAGCACGCCTGCAGATCGTCCATCTGTTCTAAAGACTTTTCAGTCAATTCTGTTTAATGTTACAAACAGGCAACATGGCTGTGTTCTAGTGCACTTCTAGTTTTGCAGCCAAAGTCCCGCAAATGTCAGGCTCCTGTTATCAAGTGTATGGTCATTTAATCTCCTTGCCCGTGTCAAAACTAAATGGCAGGAACAAAGGCTTCACAACCTAGCTGTCTGGTCTTGCACCTGGAACCTTCCACGGTTCACATTTGTCACCTGATTCATGAAAGCAAAACAACATCCCCAAACAAGACCTGCAAGCTGTTTCCCAAGTGATTCTGAGCCGCTTTGCAGTTTATTCCACTCCTTGGGAACTTTGTATTCTGCTGCTTATTTAATTTTTCAGAAAACATAAGCTGGTATCACAGAAAATGCTTGTGCTTTCAAGAGCAAAAAAGTCAGCCAGAGGTGGTGGTGCACTCCTTTGATCCCAGAATTTGAGAAGCAGAGTCAGGTTGATCTCTGTGAGTTCGGGGCCAGCCTGGTCTACAGAGTGAGTTCTAGGACAGCCAGGGCTACACAGAGAAACCCTGTTGCAAACCTCAAAACCCTGACTCTAAAAGCAAACAAACAAAAATAGATAAAATTAAAACAAAACAAAAACAGAGATTTCTTTGCCTTTGCTGTTTTGGGTGTTGGGGGTAGGGGTCTCCCAATGTTTCTCAGGCTCCATCCTCTTTTCTCAGTCTCCACAGTAGCTGGGATTACAACCATATGCCCCCATTCTGGCTCCTCCTCAGACTTCTTAATCATACTAGTGTGTTCTTTGCGTAAGACTCAACTGGGAAGGATTAAAACACTGTGAACAACTTTATTTTCATCATCTGAATGCCTTACTTGGTAACTAAGAAGAGATAAATTATAAAATCCCAAGAACTAACTTTTTAAAACTCAACATTTAAAGTCTGAGAAAAATGTGAGATTGAAAACTGATGTAGCTGGGGCTGGTGAGATGGCTCAGCAGATAAGATCACCAACTGCTCTTCCGAAGGTCATGAGTTCAAATCCCAGCAACCATATGGTGGCTCACAACCATCCGTAACCAGATCTGACTCCCTTTTCTGGAATGTCTGAAGACAGCTACAGTGTACTTACATATAATAAATAAATAAATAACCTGATTTAGCACTAAACCTAATGAACTATTCATTCACTCATTCATTCATTCATTCACTCATTCATTTATTGAGACAGGGTATCCCTGGTTGTCCTGGAACTTGCTCTGTCAACCAGGCTGGCTTTGAACTCAGAAATCCACCTGCCTCTTCCGCCCAAGTGCTTGGGGTTTTTTTTTGGTTTTTTGAGACAGGGTTTCTCTGTATAGCCTTGGCTGTCCTGGAACTCACTTTGTGGACCAGACTGGCCTTGAACTCAGAAATCCGCCTGCCTCTGCCTCCCAAGTGCTGGGATTAAAGGCGTGCGCCACCACTGCCCGGCTTAAATCCTCTTAAAAGCAAGTTAGAACTGATGAGAGGCTCTTGGGAAACACATTTTCATTCACTCCTGAAGACTAGCTCAGTCAGCTCATCGTCCTGATCCTGCAGACTAAAGGGCTGAAACTCCCTATCCTGCAGACTAAAGGGCTGAAACTCTCTATCCTGCAGACTAAAAGGCTGAAACTCTCTATCCTGCAGACTAAAGGGCCTGCACTCCTGAAAGCACCAGGAAGATTTTTTTTTTCCTATTTACTAAGTATGCTGTGTGAGAGTGATTTTCATTAGCAATGAATCCAGTAAGACCCTTTTCAAGCCGGGCGTGGTGGCGCACGCCTTTAATCCCAGCACTTGGGAGGCAGAGGCAGGCGGATTTCTGAGTTCGAGGCCAGCCTGGTCTACAAAGTGAGTGCCAGGACAGCCAGGGCTACACAGAGAAACCCTGTCTCGAAAAACCAAAAAAAAAAAAAAAAAGACCCTTTTCATCAGATGAAAGCTCCGAGAGTCTATTTGCATCCTTACTAGTGACTGTTGTTACCTGCTCTCAGCAGGTTAGCAAGCGGGTAGCCTGTCTCTTCTATGACTCTTGAGCCTGTAATTATGTCACTTGTGTGTGATTCCTATGTGGCAACGGCTGCTAGTATTCTCAACAACTTCCTCTGTTCACATGTCTATTTTAAATTTTCAAAATTGATCTCATAGTGTTCTTGCTATTTTATAATATTTTCATTAACAGTGTGATTAATTCTTAAAAACTATATTTGACTTTGTAAGATTATATTCAATCTAGGAATAACATAATTTCTTAGTTCCCTCTTATTACACACTTAGACTTTTTCTAATTTTTTGTTTGTTTTGATTTTTAATGAATCAGCACCACCACCATCATCATCGTCTTCATCACCACCACCACCATCATCATCATCATCATCATCGTCGAGGCAGAGGCTCACAGTATAGCTCACTATGTAGCCATGGTTGGCCTGGAACAGCTATGTCAAACACTGTGAGAGAAAGATGATGGCAGATTAATTCCAAGGTTTTTGAGACCTTAACAGTTGGAAAAAATGATGTTGACATCAGGTAACAGGAAAAAGGCTGGACATGGGACAGGCTTAGAAGCAGCGAGTAGAGATTATGTTTGTGGAAGGTAAATACTGTTAAGAATACAGATAGAGATATCCAGTGATGTGAGTCTAGGAGTCTGCAGTGTTGCAGATATGTATTTGGGGTTATTAGCATATAAATCCCCGTTAAGTCCAGGAGACTGAGTTACATTCCAAAGAGACCCAGTATAAGCAAAGGAGGGCTGAGAACTGGGGGACATTTTAACAAGGTGAACAGAGACTACGCGCCAGGCATGTTCCGTATGCTTTCTCCTGTTGCTTTTAGATTCACCCATTTAATCTTTTATGAGGAAGTGCAAATCTTCTGCCCCCTCCCCCCCAGGGTTCCTCTGTGTAGCCTTGGCTGTCTTGGAACTCTGTAGACCAAGCTAGCCTCGAACTCCTGCCTCTGCCTCCCTGTGCTGGAACTAAAGTTATGAGCCTTCACTCCCAGTTTGAGATTGTTTACATGGACCAGGTTGACCTTGACTTCATGAGATCCACCTACCTCTGCCTCTCAAGTGCTGGGACTAAAGTTATATTATATACTACCATACCTGGTAGTGTATACCTTTATTTCTATTTATTTATTCTTTCTATTTAAAAGTGTGTGTGTGTCACATGTGTGCACATGGAGGCCAAGAGTGTCAACCCCCTGAAGCTGGAGTTGCAGTTTCTATGAGTCACATGATGTAGTTGTTAGGACCTGAACTCAGGTCCCCTATAGAAGCAGAAAGTGCTCTCAACCACTGTAACACCTCTCTGGCCTTTTTGATGATCTTTAAAAATATAAATGGAACGTTCCCCAGAATTTCTAACATTTTATTTTATTTTATTTTATTTTATTTTATTTTATTTTTGAGACAGGGTTTCTCTGTGTAGTCCTGGCTGTCCTGGAACTCTGTAGACCAGGCTGACCTCCAACTCACAGATCCACCTGTCTCTGCCCCGAGTGCTGGGATTAAAGGTGTCTGCTACCACTGTCCTGCTATTTTTTTTAAACTGATGGAACTTACATAAAAATAATTTTCTTAAATGGTGTTTTTTCAGAATAGAGCTACACAGAGAAACTGTCTCAAAATAACAACAAAAACCAAACCAAACGAACAAAAATTTAAGTGTTTCAAAGTTACATCTCTAACAACATATTCTAGGAAAAAATATTAAGGAGACTGAAAAATGTTTATGTTCAAAGTAAAAGAACAGGGGAGCTTATTTCTAGTTCTATATCCTCTCCTTCCCTTTCTGCTTCTCTCCTCTTCCTCCTCCTCCTCTTCCTCCTTTTTCTCTTGGCAGTTCTGTACTCAACCCCATGCCTTGCACACGCTAAGCAAGCACCCTGGCGCTGAGATGCCCGTAAGGCCCTATATTTCCTTAAGACATTGTTATTTGCTTTCCGGTGGGTTTTCCTCAACAACAGGCATCATGGGCCAGCAAGATGTGCGAGCCTGACTGATATCCTGAGTTTGATTCCAGTGACTTCAAGTAAAGAATCAACTAATGACTCTGACCTCCACGTGGGTGCCATATCACATGCTGTGTGCGTGCATAGGCAATATATGAAATGTAAACAATTTTTTTTTTAAAAAGGAGATTGTTACTACTCTTACTAGCTCATTATATAATATCTGCAGAACTCAATGGGGGTAGTTTCTAGGGCTATGTATCACCTTTCAACAGACATGTGTATGACATAGGAAGGGTAGAAAGTACTGTACTAAACTATCACAGAAAAGTAACTCAAAGTGTCCCTCTGAACTGGGGAGATGGCTCAGCGGGTAAAAAGAGCACCGACTGCTCTTCTGAAGGTCATTAGTTCAAATCCCAGCAACCACATGGTGGCTCACAACCATCTGTAAGGAGATCTGACGCCCTTTTCTGGAGTGTCTGAAGACAGCTACAGTGTACTTACATATAATAAATAAATAAATAAATAAATAAATAAATAAATAATTCTTTTTAAAAAAATTGTCCCTCTGGTACCAAGGGCATTTTAAAAAACAAACAAACAAACAAACAAACATGGGAAAGACACAGATGAATAGGTTTCCAGTGTGCCTTCAACTTTCCCCTCTACCTTGGGGGAAAAGATGATATGAAAGGGGAAGTAAGGGCCGGGCGTGGTGGCGCACGCCTTTAATCCCAGCACTCGGGAGGCAGAGGCAGGCGGATTTCTGAGTTCGAGGCCAGCCTGGTCTACAAAGTGAGTGCCAGGACAGCCAGGGCTACACAGAGAAACCTTGTCTCGAAAAAAAAAACCAAAAAAAAAAAAAAAAAAAAAAGAAAGAAAGGGGAAGTAAGAAGGAAGAATTTCCAAAATGCTTTTTTAGGCAGATCAAGTTCTGAAGCAAGGACCTGGAAATGATATCACCCTTACCAACAGTGCTCCTTACAGAGTCTTTCAGCAACACAGGAGTTCTGGTAGCTCAGGTTGGTCATGGAAGGAAAACAGACGTCGACATAAACTGCAATGACTACAGAAGTATTCCTCTACTGCACCCAGGAGCTGATTGCAGGTGTGAGTGTTGCCGAAGGACCAGAGAGCAGCATGGCCCTCAAGTGACAGTATCAGGAACGAGAATCCAGAATGAGTTTACAGGTATGGAAAATGAAAAACAAAACAACAAAACAAGCAAACAAACAAAACAAAAATCCCAACAGTGACCAGAAAGTATGCTGCCAAGGTCATTTTTGTTTGTTTGCTTGTTTTATTTTGAAACAGTGTTTCTCTGTGTAGCCCTGGCTATTTTAGAGCTAGCTTTGTACACCAGGCTGGCCTCCAAAGTCACAGAAATCACCTGCCTCTGCCTCCTGAGTGCTGAGAGTAAAGGTACATGCCACCACCATGTCCACAAAACAAATTTTACTGATACTGTACGGACATGCTAGCTGAGAAAACGGATCCTGGTGGAAATGAGGCTGCTGTTGGGAAGTGGGAAAGAAGTGGAGTGCACAGCAGATGCAGGTTAAGGTCACAGCATGAAAAAGAGTGAGGAGATTTGGGGAAAGATGCTATAATGCTAAACAAAACCAACCAACAAAACCAACCAAACAACCAAACCGGAAAGGAGTGCCAGAGCCATAACTAACAGAAGCACTTCTGGGGGGACAGGATCTCTATGTAGACCAGGCTGTCCTGGAACTCACAGAGATCCTCTTGTTCTGCCTCCCAAGTGCTGGGAGTAAAGGTGTGCGGACCACCATGAATGGCCTCTTCTTAGCTGTTCTTTTCTCATTAACCTCCTTTAAGTGGAAGAGAGTCAAGAGGAATGGTCAGAAGGAAGCTTAAATTCAAGAAATGTAAGCAATAGATGATCTGTGCTAAAAACGAAAATAAAGACACAAAACAACTTTGCTATTTTGAGTTTGGTTCTGGACCCGGACAAATGGCATCCTACAGTACTTAAACAGCTTGGGTTGCAGTCATGTAATAACATCGATAAGTTCAGGAAACATTTTTTGGACAAAATGTCTGTCTCAATTTAGCAAGAATTACTGCTGTCAAAGTAACCTTACATAAATATAAGTTATAAAAACTTAACAAATTCAACACTTAAGAAGTCGGCACTCAGTCAACTTTAGGTCGGCTTCTTGTGTGTTTCACTAGCATTATACAGGGACACTTCCATATCATTAAATATTTTCCTACATTGTAATTTAAAATATCGCCATAGCACTCAGTTACATGACTATATACTAAATCACGTGACTAGTCCACTGTGGTCAAGTTCAGTCTTTAAAGCTGTGGCTTTTAAAAATCATTCTGAGACTCAGGCACGGTAAGACACACCTGACCCGCACACTCCTGAGGCTACCGCCGCAGGGGGATTTCAAGCTGCAGGCCGGCATCTGCTCCAGCGTGACAGCTGTCACAAAACCAAGAGCAGCTGCCAAGGGTCGGAGTCTCACTGTAATTATGATCATTTTTACAATTTTTTTGCTTGTTTTTGTTTTTGTTTTTTAGATTTTTATTTATTTATTATGTGTAAGTACACTGTAGCTGTCTTCAGACACTCCAGAAGAGGGAGTCAGATCTTGTTAGAGATGGTTGTGAGCCACCATGTGGTTGCTGGGATTTGAACTCAGGACCTTCGGAAGAGCAGTCGGGTGCTTTTACCTGCTGAGCCATTTCACCATCCCTGTTTTTGTTTTTCAAGACGGGGTTTCTCTGTGTGGCCCTGACTGTCCTGGAACTCAACTGTGTAGACCAAGCTGGCATCAAAAATCACAAAATCCACTGGCCTCTGCCTCCTGAGTGTTGGGATTAAAGGTGTGTGTCATCATTGCCAGGATACACACACATATATATTTTTTTCAGTTAGAAAATTTCTCAGAAGATGAATGAGCCAGAGAATGCAGTGTTGCAAGTCTCCATGTCAATATCACCCAAGTATTTCCAGTATGTTTTCACAACGTATGGCTATTTTCTCCCGCTCTGACTGCTACTATATTTCATCAGAAGCTTTAAAAATATGATAAAGTAGATGGGACACACCATTTGTCATTTGAAATACATTCCAGTACAGAACTCTTGGAGGCAGTAAACAGAATCTTCATGTTGGGCAGTCACCACCATTTCCAGTTCTAGAACTTTGCACTGTCCCAATATGGAACTCCATGTCCACAAAATAAAGAAAGAAATTCCATTCGTCTTCTTCTAGTTTTCCAAGCTCCTCATTGGCTCCTGCTCCTCAGGCGCTTCTCTTTCACAGTCTCTGTTTTAGAAACATTTGTTTTTATTTATGGTGTGTGTGTGTGTGTGTGTGTGTGTGTGTGGGCACGCATGCACACAGCACGCCAGCAGAGGCCACAAGAAGTCTCTGGAACCACTGGAGCTGTACTTACAGGACACTGAATCACCTGATATTGGAGCTAAGCCTTAACTTAGGTCCTTTGTGAGAGCAGCCACGGCTCTTAATTGCTGAGCCATCTCTCCAGCTGCTTTGGAATTTTGGAGACAAGGTTTTCTGTAGTTTAAGCTTGCTATATAGCTGAGGTCACCCCTGGAGTGCTGGGACTGTTGGGATGTGACACTATGTGTGGCCTTCGTGCTGTTCTTGGAAGTATATGGTGTTTTCCTTGGTTCTCAGAAGGGTGGGCATACAGAGTGCAGTCATCTGTGCCAACTCCGTACATGTGGCTCATACTGCTGGGTAAGTTGGAAAGCACACTCAGGTCCAGCAAACCCTCCCAAGCTTGTTCTCATTGTATTTATGTTATATAACACTTGTATGCAATACCCTTGGAAGTTCAGAAGCGGGTGTTGGATGTCCTGGGTTTAGAGTTCCACATGGTTGGGAACCACTGTGTGGATTCTGAGACTCAAACCTTGGTCCACTGAAAGAGCAGCCAAGACTGTTAACTGCTGAGCCATCTCTCCAGTCCCCAAATCTTCACTACGACCAATATAGAAACATTTCATTTCAAAATGAAAACTCCATGGGAAAAAATGATAAAGAATACATCTTATACAGCAGGCCGGCTCCAGGTAAAGGATGGGTCAAGCTTGGTTACTTACAGTGAAGTGGCCTTGGCCAGGGACAGCTGAATCCTGGCTTCTTTAGTAGACCCTCTAGGCTACTAGCTTCTCTCTCCAGGATATTGATACACTGTTGCTGTATTTTGCTCTATTTATAGCAAGATAACCAGTTGCAAATATTTGAAGTTTTCCCTGAAGGTACGGAATATCTACTAACTACACATTGGCTGCAAGAAAAGAAAATGCAAATTCTGGCACTAAAGCAGAAAAAGCCATTGTGTTCAGTCTGTGAGGTGTTAAAGAAGCCTGCCGAACAGAGACTGCTGGCAAGGAGAGACAGGCAGCCTGGGAAGAGGCAGGCAGCCTGGGAAGAGGCAGGCAGCCTGGGAAGAGGCAGGCAGCCTGGGAAGAGGCAGGTCTATTTCAACACGCTTGGCTGGAGTACATGACCTTCGCCTCTCTGTCAGTGTTTTCCTAGGTTCAGAAGTCAAAGTCTTGGGAAGTCAGGGTTGGTTGCTAAGGTTAAGTCACATGCCTGGACCTTGGCTGTGGCAGGACCCAGAGGAAGACTTAGAGCAAAAGTGTCCGGAGAGCTGAATCCTCTAGCTGGAAGCGGGCACGGGAATTTTACTGATACTGTACGGACATGCTAGCTGAGAGAACGGATCCTGGTGGACACGAAGCTGCTGTTGGGAAGTGGAGTGCACAGCAGATGCCGGCACCTACCGGTACCTCAGAGACAAGAATGGAAAGCTACAGGGATCGGGCTCAAGAGCCTCGAGCTTGAGAGTGTTGGCCCTGCGAGCTGGTTTAGAGCTTTCCAAATGATAAGTGGTGGCTGTCACTTCCTCCTCCTGTCTTTTCCTCTTCCTCTTCCACTTCTTCTTTGCCCCTTTATGTTTCCCCTTGACTATACACACTAACATATCTTTAGACAAATTGCAGATCGGAAGTTAATGATTCCCTGAATGGCTGAAGGGTAAGAGTACGTGTGCTCTTAGCTTTTTGTTTCCCATTTTACTGAAGCGCCAATAGACTCTCTGAAGGAGCCTTTGATTGCTGTAGGTTGATTTTCCAGGAGCTAGATATTTGCCCAGTTGAAAGTCACACTGTGGAAACCTCTCTAGGTCATACCAGGGGCACTTTGGGTGCTGAGCAAAACATTCTTGGCAGATAACTTCTTTTTCCTTTCTCATACAAATATGTATATAGCCTTAGTTATATAATGTACATATTGTTACATATACGTGTTGTTAATATCTGGGCAAAACAAATGCCAAGGTCACTTCTTAGGCTAGTTCTTCCACATGTCCCAGGAAAGAGGGCAGCATTTGCCTGGGGGGTGGGGGAGGGGTGGTGTCTGTGGGCATTCAGGAATGCCTGCTGATTTATTTAGACAGACATTTTTATGACCTGTCTAGCGAGTGCCCTCTCTTACCTGCCAAGTCTCTCTAAAAGCTCAGGATGGGTGGAGAAGCAATAACTATAGTAATGACAGGGACTCCGCCTGAGGAAGGCACTAGCAGTTCCATGACCTACATCTCCTTCAGCCATGTTCTTCTAGCTCCAAATTTGAATAGGTCCGAGTACCAGATTTTTTTTTTTCAGAGGATATGAATTTAATGTGGGTGGAGTGAGAAAAGCCGGCTCCCCCACGCTGCTCACCTCCCCACTACCCCTCTCCGCTTCATTAGGAGTGGTCACTTTTTAGCCAGGCTGCCAGGCTGGTACAGCAAGCATCAGTGTGCTGCTTACCCACGCGCTAGCTTTATTCCGTCTGGAACTTCCAGACTGGGGACTTTGCAGTGCTATCATGGCTTGCCTACTCTCTGTCCTTAGTATCTGCTGGCTTGATGCTACAAGGTTAGTGCAATCGTAGAATTTTCTCAGGGTTCCAAGCTCTTTTAAGCTGTAATGTCTGGGAGCTCAGGGGGAAAAAGCAGTCTCTTGCTAGACATACTATGGATGTCAGAAACCTATGCTCCACATCCTTGTGGAGAGCAATGAGCTTGGTGTGAAGCATGTGGGACGTGCCATGCTCTCTTCACCCCATCTCAGCCCACCGTGCTCCGCTCCAGCCACACGGCCCTTTCCAAAGCTCAGTGTCCTCTCTGAGTGTTTCTCTCCACATGACATCTGCATTTCGGCCTGCTAACCCTAATCCTTCAGCTCTCTCTCTCTCTCTCTCTCTCTCACACACACACACACACACACACACACACACACACACACACACACATACACACACACACACTCTCTCTCTCTCTCTCACACACACACACACACACACACACACACACTGATGTCTCAGCCCAGTCCAAGGTCCTCTTGGTAGCACCGTGTCCAGTGTCCCGTGTCCCACTGTTGCTCAGACTTTCCCCTTAGCATTTGCACTTTTGGGGTCCTTTGCTAGATAGTTCTGTGTGCTGAAGCTTCCTGGTCCATGAAGGAGGGGGCCATGCTGGTTTGGCTCAGTGTTGTCATCAAGAACTCTCACAGAATCTGAGTATGGGGGAGGGGGGGTCACAGTAACTTCTGGCAGCAAGAGCAGCAACGCTGCATGTCTCTCGTCACTCGGTGTAGCCACCGAAATCCTGGAGGGTGCAAAGATTTGGGAGTGACTTGAAATAGCACTAACCGGGCATAATGCTCTCAGCACATAATCTTTCTCAAACTGAGGCCACAAACTCTAATAACTATTCTATGAGGAAATGTAGATGTAGTGAGTATACCAAACATATTTGGACAGTAATTCAGTGGTAAGTTGTCTTTTAAGCAAAGGCACATTATGGATTTTTGTTTGTTTGTTTGTTTTTGAGACCGGGTTTCTCTGTGTAGCCCTGGCTGTCCTGGAACTTGCTCTGTAGACCAGGCTGGCCTTGAACTCAGAAATCCTCCAGCCTCTGCCTCCCGAGTGCTGGGATTAAAGGCGTGTGCTACTACTGCCTGGCCTTGGATTGTTAACAGTAGTTATGTGTAGGGAAAAGAGAGGGCTGAGGGGCTCTTTTAAGCTCTATCACTATGCTCTTTCTTATGGTGGTAAGATAACAAGAGAAAGTGTGTGCCACCTCAATGATTGTTAGATATGCAACTCAGTGTGCTTAAGTACTTCTTTCTTCTCACAAGCATCAATGTTGTACTTTTTATTGAATACTGTTAATGATCCACGGATCCATTGTTCATCTGGTTTATCTGTTGGAAGGTTAACCTGTCCTTGTTTGCACAATGGCCATTGAGTGCTATGGGCTACTTGACATTACCTGCCTCTTTTCCACAGTAATTGAGAGAATGGCCAGCCTCTCCTGTGTAAGGGAATGCTGTTCCCCTAAGCCGGTTTGATTAGGAATGAATGAGTTGTAGTGGGATCATCCCTCGAGCTAATGAAAGGTAAAGCTCTTGGGTGTCTGGCAATGTGGAAGGCATTTTGGTTCCGTGAAGGAAGCTTTCTAGATGCTGAAGTCAGCACTGCTGGCTGACCGTGATGAGAGCTGCAGAGGGAGGAAGCTGGACCAACGACACCTTCTCAGTGCAGAAGCCACTTTGTATTTTCTTCATTGCTATTGTCTGTTTGTTCTCATAAAAATGTCAGTCTGTGTTAGAAACTATTTATTGTCCCTTTTATTCTGGGGCCCCTTAACTTATAAAATATTACATTTTTCCATTGCAGCAAAACATGTGTCTACATGACTAAGTTCTGGCCAAAGAGTTGAAAAAAAATTCTTTTTTTAAAAAAGATTTATTTATTTATTTATTTAATTTATATGAGTCCTTTATCTGCTTGTACAGCTTCATGCCTGAAAACGGCATCAGATCCCAGGATAGATGGTTGTGAGCAACCATGTGGTTGCTGGGAGTTAAACTCAGGACCTCTGAAGACCCAGCCACTGCTCGTAACCGCTGAGCCATCATCTCTCCAGGCCAAGAAAAAAAAAGCCTTTTTTAAAAAAATTTTTTAATTTTTTTAATGATATGTATAGAAAGGCTGAGAAAAGCTGGCCTAACTCCACTGGGGCTGAAGTCCTTTGATCTGTTCTCCTTTTTCTCCCCAGAATGCTCTTTGGGAGCCGAGCTATACTATAAGGTTACATACTTTTTTTTTTTAATATTTATTTATTTAGTGTATGAGTTGTCTTCAGACACACCAGAAGAGGGCATCAGATCACATTGCTCTTAACCCCTGAGTCATCTCACCAGCTCTGTAAGGTTACCTAAGTGTAGAATAGCACTTTCCAAGGCATTATGGTATTGTTAAGACGGCTGTCTACTGGACTGGAGAGATGGCTCAGTGGTTAAGAGCACTGACTACTCTGTCCCCATTGTCACCTTGGAGAGTTAAGCTATGCCACTTCTTTCCTGATAGCTTTCCTATAGACTGTAAATCTCCATAAAGCTACTAGAGAGAAATCTCAAGCCAGCTCATACCACCACCATGCTTAAAGGCCTGCAGCAGCATGGGGTGACACCTGCCTAGGAGGCTCCTCACACTTGGGCCCTGTCCATACTTCTCCACAGCCACGAACGCACGTTCTGTCTTAGCGAGTTTTCCTGACCTGGATATGTTGTATGAGCAGATGACATTACGCGGGTGGCTCTCTTGCCATTGTGAGTCCACAGTTCATTGTTCTGTAGCACATGCCATCCTGACTCTTTTTTTTCCTCGTGGCTTAATTTTGCATTGGTGGCTATTTAGGTTGACTCCATTTTGGGCTGCCAGTGGATGTTTTCATTCTCCACCCACCTTCGTGCTCATCCTGTATTTTTTTTTTTTTTTTTTTTTGGTTTTTCGAGACAGGGTTTCTCTGTGTAGCCCTGGCTGTCCTGGAACTCACTTTGTAGACCAGGCTGGCCTCGAACTCGGAAATCCGCCTGCCTCTGCCTCCCGAGTGCTGGGATTAAAGGCGTGCGCCACCACGCCCGGCTCATCCTGTATTGATCCTCTATGTTGAACTCTTGAGGAAGCCTCTGCAACCATTCTTTTGGAGGGGGGGTATGCTCAGTTGCTTCAAAAAAAAATATTTTGTGTGTGTGTGTGTGTTTGTGTGTGTATGTGTATGAGAGAGAGAGAGAACACATATATGCACAGGTGTGGATAAAGGTCAGAGCACAACTTTTGGGAGTGGTGTCTCTTTCTACAATGTGGGTCAGCTTGGAGACAGACATTATTCATTGAGTAATCTAGCTTGTTGACTTAGTTACAGTCCTGTGACACACTGACCAAGGTGATTTATAAAAGAACATCTACTTGGGGGCTTATTTACAGTTTCAGAGGGTTAGTCTATGCCCATCATGGCGTTTAGCATGGTGGCAGGCAAGCAAGGCATGGTGCTAGAGCAGTAGATGAGAGCTTACATCTTAATTCACAAGAATGAGGCAGAGAGAGAAAGTTTGGGCTTTTAAAACCTGAAAGCCCACCTCCAGACGAACCTTTTCCAGTGAAGTCATGCCACCTAATCCCCCCCCCCCAACAGTTCCACACTAGGGACCTAGCATTCAAACAGAGAAGCCCAATCCTGTGTGGGAATTATTCTTACTCAAGCCAATACTCCCCCACTCCCACCCCCACCCCCAGCTTTGTTTGTGAGACAGGATCTTGCTATGTAGCCCTGCCTGGCCTCATACCAGGTAGTCCAGGTTGGCCTTACAATCTCAATCCTCTTGCCTCAGCTTATGGGATCTCGGATTACTGCAGCCTCAGACCATATTCCTGCCTGGGTTTAGGGTTTTGTTTCTGCAGAGCCTGCAGTGTGTTTCGCTCTTTGGCCAGGCCCTAATTCAGTCCAGTTTTTCCTCCCCCTTGCCTCTTTCTTTCCTCGGTAGACTCCTTGCTGATTTTAGTAGGAAATGAACCTTTCAAACTGCCTAGGAGTTATTGGTAAAAGTTTTTTGAAGTCTGAGGATGGACATTAAAGTGGCCTCATCTGTGGCACTCAAACGGTGCTGTTATTTAACAGAGTTTATAGAGTAGGCAAATTTAGATGCTTCCCAGAGGGTTAAGACTCCTCCTACAGCTCACGGGCCAAACAAACTCTTAATTACTGCACTCAGTCTGAACGTTTTAAAGAATCACTTTGAAGTTTCCTGGTACTATTACCATCATTAAACCTTGACATGTAAACATGTGTTGTGAGTTTGTGAAAAATGTATGCCATGTGTGCACCTGGCACATGTTAATTGCTTAAAAATTGTTAGTTGATAAAGTGTCTCCAGTGTAAGATTTGCTGTATACATTTGAGGAAGGTATTGAGTTCTGCTTTAGAACGCATGGAATAGGAAAGGAGTTTTGTGGGCGCACTGACACGAATTCACACTTGTCCACGCAGCCTCCCATGGTGAAAAACCACAAAAAGTCTGGCATTTACTTTCAGAGGGCTATTTTTAGCAGATCGCCTCTCCTACCCGTGTAAATTTAATCTGCAGAACAGAACACAAGCAGGGTCAACGCGGTTTAGCCACACGCTCCCTTGTCCTAAGCCATTCAGTATGGACACGAAGAAAAATGTTCTAGAATCTGTAGAGTCCACGATGAGTTGGGGACGTTAAGCATTCCCGCGAAGGCAGCAGATTAGACAGGGAGAGAGAGCACCCGGCGTGCGAGCCCTTGCACAGCGAAGCACCCTTCCTTCGGTACACAGATAAAATGAGTCAATCATTTCCACCCACCCCGACATAAGTCGTCTGACCTCGGGGACCGAGGCCTGCTATAACAAACCCACCACCCCGTTCGGTCAGGCGTCCACTTCGGGGACCAGCCTGAGTCACCTGGACCTTGTGAGCCGAGATCGGGGAGGTGCAGGCGTCCGGAGGTGGAGGGCACGACTATATTCTCCACCGCCGCTGCCTCGGAAGGAAGAGGAGGGGCGACTGCGCGTGGGGAAGAGAAGGAAGAGGCGTTCGGGGAAGGGCAGGGAGGAGGAGAGCCGAAGGCGCCCGGGCGGGAGAGCAGGGGCGTGCGGGCGGGGGCGGGGCGGGGCGGGCGCGCCCGAGGCGGGGCGGGGCCGGGCGGCGGCCTCTGCTGCTGCCGGGGGCTGCCGGGATTGGGGAGCTGCGCCGCGTACTCTCCAGGGTCGCTGGGCTCGGCTGGACATGACCGTGCTGCGCTCGCCGCGCGCTCAGCCCTGCTAGCCGCTCGCTGCCGCCGCCTGGGAGCCCAGCTCGGCCTGCGCCCGCGCGCACCGCCGCAGTCATGGGGCTGCAGCCCCTGGAGTTTAGCGACTGCTACCTCGACAGCCCGTGGTTCCGGGAGAGGATCCGCGCGCACGAAGCGGAGCTCGAGAGGACCAACAAGTTCATCAAAGAGCTCATCAAAGATGGCAAGAACCTCATCGCTGCCACCAAAAGTAAGCGGGGTCCTGTTCGCGTTCGGGCTGCGGCGTGGCGAGGAAGGCGGGAGGATCGTCTTCCCCGGCCAAGTGGGATGGCTCAGTGCTCCTAAGACGGGGCTGGAGAAATAGGCGATTCCTTAGGGGATAAAATAAGCTCCAGGACATTCCTCTCCCAGGCGGTTCGGGCGCGTTCCTTTCCCCGACCCTGGCCCTCGGTGGCGCGGGAGCGAGGAGCTGTGCGTGGGAGCTGCCCCGGGGCTCCCGCCTGGCCCAGCGGAGCACGCTTAGGCGCCGGCCGAAGCGATTGGAGGCTCGGCTCCGGAGTCAGGTTTTACTGCGCCCTAACGCTGCTTCCAGTCTCCCGCAAAATAGAGACATCAATCAGTTTGATAGTTTTGTCTCCTAACATTTCCAAGTAATTTTTTTGGAAATGCTTTGAGACTCTGCCTGTAGTTGAGATCGTCAAAAGTCCTTTAAGTTACACCTCTTATGTATCCTCTTTCTGCCTCGCGCGACAGCACCGACCTACGTCCCTCGTGAGCTAAACCAGAAAGTCTACCTGGCTTTGTGCTGCCTTCTGCACATTCCTCTGTCTTGTGCTGAGGCGGGTTCAAAGATTAGGGATTGAAAGGGTCAGTGGGGGCAGACTGCTCCAGGTTCTGGCATGCGAGCAGTGCCTGTGAGTAGGAAATTCTACTTTTCATGCTCGATGCCGGCCACCTCGGTCCCCTCTGTATTCAAACAAGCAAGCTAACACACCCTCAAGCCACCTCTGAAGACAACAGAAAGAGAGGTGTATTGGAGCTGTAGTGAGTCTTAGGAGTAGAGGCTGTGGTTGAAATTTGTGCAGAAACGGTTATAATGTTCTATAAATGGGCGTTCTCCAGGACCAGGTGCTGGCATCCAGGCCACCCTGGAACCCTGAATTCCTTCCTTGAGTTATTGCGAACACCCCTTTCCCTCCTTAAAAGGCCCGACAGTGCAGGAGCCAAGCATAGGTGCTCTACCCATCCTCTTGGGTTGGTTAGGTTCCCTGGCTCAATACTCACCATCTCTGGGGGTTTATTCCATTTGTTTGTAGACAGCACCTCTGGAAAAAAACACCCCAGGTACATTTTCACCCCACCGTTTTGTGTCCAGGAAGATTAAAACGTACTGAGTGTACATTCTCATCCACCCAATCAAGTGCCTGGCCCAGTTAAGATTCACTTAATGAATGAGTTGAAATATTTTTTTAATGGGAAGAATTTAGTGGAGCCATCCCTGTAATTTGGGAGGCAAGTCGCTCAACTTCTCTGGACCATCTCCAAGGTTCCTTTGGTTCTGTGACCTCTTCCGTATTTCAAAGTTGGGACTGGAAATTACTTTTTTGATGAGTGGGTTATTTGCTTAGTGGCTGTGCAGGCCTTTGGCTTTGAGGTTTTCTGTTCTAGGTGGGAAACAGAGGGAGAGTCGGTAAACGTGGAGAAATGATCAGAGACAGGGAGGTGTGCGGACATCTATGGGCTGGGAAGGGGATGTGTAGGATTCCACGGCCAGTGTTCAGCATCAATAGATGAGGACATACGTGTACCTATTCTTTAAAAACTGTGTGTGTGCTTTTGAACCATTGTATGCGTGGGAGGTCAGAGGACAGCTTCGGAGCCGGACCTCCCTTTCCGTGTCTATGTGGGCTCTGGGGTTCGGGTGTCAGGCATCTCCCAGTCTGGTCTGTTGGCTAGTAGCTTCCTTTGAAGCTAGGGAGATGAGGAGAGGGGCAGATGGCAGTCAGTTTGGCCATGGGTAGGAAGCTATTTCTGTGACTGGATGTTAGCTGCTCCGCTGGCAGGAAGCATGCCTCACGTCCCTGAGGCAGCCAGTGTGTGTGTGTGTGTGTGTGTGTGTGTGTGTGTGGGGTGGGGGTTGGGGGTTGGGGGTTGGGGGGGTGGGGGTGGGGGGTAGCTTTCCTCCTCCTCAGAAGGTAGACCTTCTGCAATTTGTGACTTGTGTTTTAATCCTTGTGCTTATGATTAAAGATGAGACACAAAATGGATGATCTCATTTAAGGGAGCAGCCAGACAGCGCTATCTTTTCTATCCTTATCCTTAACTTTACATTCTTCCCCTCGAGAATAAAAGGGTTGGTGTACGCCCTTTTGGCAAGTTGGAAAGACCCTGGCCTTTTCCCACTTGGCACATTAAAGTTGTCTCCTAGTTCTTAGGAGAGATTGAAAGGCTGGGCTTAATCAGGAGAGCTGGCGATGGTTCTTCACTGTGGGGGTCTGGCTTGGCGGGTTGGGTCATGGAGTTCCCTCATGCTTCCCCCATGGCCCTTCTTGGCAGCACAAGTCAAGTTCCCTCGAATTTGGAAACCTGCCGATGAGGTCACTTAACCAGTTGTCTTTCCGGAACTGTGGAGTCTAGAGTCTAGAAAGGACTTTTCGTTAGGGGAAGGGTCTGCAGAAAGAGCAGTTATCAAACTGGGCAAGATTGCCAGGTCGCCTGTTTCTTGGTATTTTATAACTTGGTTTGCAGTTATTCTGTGCCTTTTGTGTTTTTCTTTGGGTGGTGCATTTAAGTGATTTCTGTTCTTCATCGGCCTGCAAGGCACCTTGACTTGTCATTCGAATGTCTTGAAGTTTTTTTTTTCTTAAATTCTTCCATAAACATTTAAGGGAGCTGGGGTCCTGTAGGGCCTGAAGGCCTGTTGGTGAGTTCTGTGGCCGCAGGAGGTAGCTTCGACAGTTTGATGCTCTTGACACCACAGAGAAGTCCTGTCTTTGCGGATGGTTTCGGCACTTAATCGGAGCAACAGTTTTGAACTGTCTGTACTCTGCCAAGCTCTTGAAGTAAAGGATGTGAAACAATACAAGTCGAGCCTGGGCTGTGGAAGTGAACTCCTGCAGTCATAGAAGTTTGGAGGCCAATGTAGGAGGATTCCTGGCTTGGGGTCACTTTGGGTTACAAAGTGAGACCCTATTTTAAACAAACAAACAATGAGACCCTATTTTAAACAAACAAACAAAAAACAAACAAACTATTTTAAACAAACAAACGAGACCCTATTTTAAACAAACAAACAAACAAACAAAAACCAATTAAGCTGTGGGGCGGCTGGAGCGAGAGCCAGGTCATCACTTAAGAGCACATACTGCTCTTCCAGAGGGTCAGAGTTGGGTCTCTAGCACCCATATCAGGTGGTTCACAGTCATTTATAACTCCAGATCTAGGGGGACATGATGCCTCTGTGGCACCTACATATACGCCTTCCCCAGACACATATACATGACAAAAATAATAAAAATAACATGTAAAGAGAGAAGCCCGAGAGAGTAAAAAGATGATGTGTCAGTAAGTATCCCGACCTTCTCAGGAACAAGTTTGTGGTAGAGCAGAGAGATCCCTGGAGTTTCAGAACTCAGCGATGCCTTATAATAAGGAAGAGAGCCTTGTCAGATTGGAAACAGACGAGCAGAAACCGGAACACTTGCAGAGCTGGGAGGAGTGAGGTGGCTGGAAGGGAGGTTTCACGTGAGAGCAGACTGACAGGAAAGGGTCAGTTTCAGATTATAGATTAAGGTGAAAAATCGGAATGCTCTCTCTCTTGGAGAAGCCTCAGAGGTGTTTCATGGGAGCCTGATGTAAGCTGAGAGATGGTTAGAGTGGAGGCGGAGTATTGGATGGTGTGTAGGGTGGGTTTGGACAACAGCTTGGGGGATGGGTGGTAGGGTTGGGAGGGGCTCTGGAGAGGAGAGTCAGTGACTTATGTGGGAGAGTGGAGATCATCCACTCACTTCAATGGAGTCTTTGTTCAGATGGCTTTTTAGTTCTTGCTTTTGTCGTTCCTCCGCGCTCTGTAGAATAACCAGTGTCCTCTTTCAGAGCAGTTTAGACGACTGTGTGCTTTCTAGGGAGAAAAGTATAAGGCACTTATGATTCACTAAGTTCTCATACTCGTAAATGTTCCCTTCCAGTGTATGTAGCCTGGAATGTCTAACTGTAGGGGAAACGGTGTCAGCAGCTGTCCTAGCCATTGTTACCTGCCCCTCTCGGTATGTGAGGTGCCTTGCAGTAAACTTAGCTTGTAAGGCTTTGTGTGACCCGCCTGCTCCCATCACATACACGGAGAGGCCCTTGCTCGGTCCGAGCCAGGTCTAGAATGGGTCTGCCCAGACTAAGTCTTGATATATTGATAGGCCTTTGTGACTTAGTGGCCTGTACTTTATTTCAGTTAGGCAAACACGAAAAGCCCCCTCCTTTCTGTGTAATGGCTCAGAGGTGTTCTTTTGGGGAAATTTCTTAAGTTGCCCTTACACATTGTACCGAGAGTTGGAAGAATGAGAAGAATTTCAGTTCTCTGTAAACTGGAGTGTTCGTTTTCCCTTTTTATAGCAGTGGGTCAGTACAGGCTGACTGACGGGCAGATGCTCTGGTGGATCCAGGAGACTCTTTTCCTTCTGCTGATCCGGTTTTGTTCAGGTGACTCATGAGCCGGGTACTTAGGGATGATGCTGGTTGCTGTAACTTGCTTCTCGCTCCGTTCTTTCTTTTTTTAAAAATATTTTTATTAGGTATTTTCCTCATTTACATTTCCAATGCTATCCCAAAAGTCCCCCATAGCCTCCCCCCTCCCCTACCCACCCACTCCCACTTTTTGGCCCTGGCATTCCCCTGTACTGGGGCATATAAAGTTTGTGTGTCCAATGGGCCTCTCTTTCCAGTGATGGCCGACTAGGCCATCTTTTGATACATATGCAGCTTGAGTCAAGAGCTCCGGGGTACTGGTTAGTTCATATTGTTGTTCCAACTATAGGGTTGCAGATCCCTTTAGCTCCTTGGGTACTTTCTCTAGCTCCTCCATTGGGGGCCCTGTGATCCATCCAATAGCGGACTGTGAGCATCCACTTCTGTGTTTGCTAGGCACTCTCACTCAGTTCTAACTGTGCTGGAAAGACCCAGGCAAGAGGGGCAGGGAACTGTGAACAAACTAAGAAGCACAAATCTCTTAAACTCGAGTCCTGCTTAGCTAAATCCATTTTCTGGGGCTGGGAAATTGTTTTAACACTAAGAACTCCAAGGGCTGGGGAAATAGCTTTGTTGGTAGAGTGCTTGCTTAGCATGCATGAGGTTTAATCCCCAGCTCCCACGAACAGGCTTAGTGACATAGGCTACAACCCCAGCACTCACAAGGTATAGGTAGGTGGATCAAAAGTTCTTGGCCATTCTCTGCTACATAGCAGGATTTAGGTCGATCTGAGATAAACGAAAAGAACGAAGATTCCAATCTCAGTGAAGCTGACCAGTAGGAAGCTGACCTGCTGGAGACTTTGGGGGAAAGGCCGCCTTTTGCCAAGAGGACCACAAAATCAATCTATCTGGCAGTGCTCCCTGCCATTTCTGACAATGAGTGGAACCAGTCTAAGAGTAATGAACTAATTACATCTGTGTTTGTGGTGCCGTGTGAGCCATGCATTGTTTTAGGCCGGAGGCCACATCTGAATATTTGTTAAATCCCATTAGGACAGTTTGGGGTGGTGTTCTCTTGTTCATTTTGTTGGAATTGGTGTTGTAGATTTGTGCTGGCACAGTTCCTAAGTGGAAATGAGAGCAGTGTAGAAAATAAAATATTTGAAAAGTTCATAAAATTACAAGTTTAACTTTTTCCTGGATAGAAAAAAAATGCCTCTTTTTTGTGTCCTTAAAAAATACACTGTGGACCCCTCCCCCTCCCCCGCAGTCGAGGTCTCCCCGGAATAAGCCATAAGCCCAGTTTGGAGTTTATTCTAGCAGCCTGATCCACTGTAGGAATGTAGGCTGGCTGGGAAAATAATTAGGATCAGGTTTGAGCTGGGAAGACGGGTGAAATGCTTTTCTCACTGCTGGTGGTCTTTGGTTCTGAATGAGAATCTCCCAGCAGCAGGCCATTGCTCCTTCAGAATGTTCACTGCTCAGCGAGCTGCTGTCCATGAGTCTTTATGAACCATTATTGGTCTGTCCCATCTCCTGGGGCTCCTTTACCTTCGTTTGTGACACACTCAAGATATGTAGCCTGCTGGTCTCTCACTCCTGACCCTTTTCTCTGTCTAGTAATTGCTGGGATCACAAGGTGTGCTCCACCGCCGCTGGCTCTTTACAGCCTTTTTTTCTAAGTTCTTTCGGCTTCCGGAAGATGATTACGGCGGCGGAGAGGAGGGTGCTTGGTGTTTCTGTGATTACTCTTTAAAGCAGCTGACGAGCCAGGTGTGGTGGTGCAGTGCGCGTAATCTAGGCACTCAGGAGGCAGGAGTAGGTGACTCTGAGTTTGAAGCCAGCTTGGTCTTCAGAGAGAAGAGTTCCAGGCCAGTCAGGGTTATGTATGCGACCCTGTCTCAAAACAAAATAAAACTAAAGTGGATGAAGGAATGTAAGAATGAGCAGTGTAGCCTGTTTGTTCATCCACATAAAGCCATCTAGTAACAATGGGACTTGGGTCCAGCTCTGTATCCTGCCTCTCTTCTCTTCTCTTCTCTTCTCTTCTCTTCTCTTCTCTTCTCTTCTCTTCTCTTCTCTTCTCTTCTCTTCTCTTCTCTTCTCTTCTTTCTTAAACATTTATTTATTTATTATATGTAAGTATACTGTAGCTGTCTTCAGACACACCAGAAGAGGGCATCAGATCTCGTTAAGGATGGTTGTGAGCCACCATGTGGTTGTTGGGATTTGAACTCAGGGCCTTTGGAAGAGCAGTCAGTGCTCTTAACCGCTGAGCCATCTCTCCAGCCCCTCCATAGCCTTTCTGTCTGCTCACAGTTTGTACATGCTCCTCTAGGTTTCTACTGGGAGTGACTTGATATAGGCAAAGCATTTAGATTAAACTCAATGATAAGAATCATGTCACCCGTGAGGCCTTTTTCTTGGGGTAAAGAGGCTGTTGTGGCTTACAGACCAGTCCTCTAGCCTTTTCATACTTACTACTTCTAAACAATGCATTTCTCCAAATTGTCATTACACAGAGCAGGGACATGGATTGCCAGACTCTGGAAAGAGCCACATTCTGACGATGCTGGGAAGTTGTAGACATCAAAGTCAAGTGCACAGGTACCTCCTGGAAATCTGACTGCCAGTGATGTGAACTTCCATGATGTCACAGAGACCTCCAGTGGACCATGCACAGCTGAGGTGCAGGCAGCCAGACAGGGATGACAGCATCCAGACAGGGATGGCAGCCATTGCTCAAGGTTGAAAGGGTGACCTGTGACTTCTAGACACTTAACATGGCTGTGCTGAGCTTAGGGACATTAAGTCATTGTCTCTCATGCTGGGAAACCACTGCTCCTCAGTGGCCCTTCTCACAGTGAGAGAAGAGAGCTCTGGGAGAGCGGCTGTCCCAGAGCTGGTGGGCGGTCCTGGCCTGCACCTGTGAGTCCTGAGTGAGGCTGAGCAGATGTGGTCTTGTATAGATATTTAAACTTTTACATCTGACCACACTTGAGGTCACAGTGTCTTTTGTCATGTCTGAAGTCGCTTGTTAGGAAATTAAACATGAAGATTTTGTCTCCTGGCTTTCAGTGTCTTCTAACGTTGCCTATGGTTTTCTAAAAGTTTTTTTTTTTTTTAAAGGAAACTTGCCAAGTTGGCTTTATTTTCAATTTTGTGGAGGAGTGTTGAACTTCCCAGATCTTTCTGAGTAGAAGTGTCTTGAATATCTTACTAGATTCCTTTAAAACTGAAACCTCAGAGACAAGGTTTATTTAAATGTGCATTTAAAAATTATTCTTTGGGCCTGAGGTGGATCAGTGTTTTAAGAGTACATGTTACTTTCGCAGAGGACACAGGTTCAATTCCCAGCCCCTACATGGTGGCTCGTAACCACCTGAAACTCCAGTTCCAAGGGATCCAATACCCTCTTCTGACCTGAGTGTACACCAGGCATTCACATGATACATATATGAAGACAGAACACTAAAAAATTAAACATTCTTATTTAAAATGTGTATGATAAAAGCCAACTTATATTAAATATTGACTCCCTGGTTTACTTAATTTACTCATATTATGTATTAAGAATTATTCCATGGTGTTTGTTATCGTGCTTTATTAATTAGGAAACAGTGTAGAGAGGGCTAATTGCATGTCCAAATGACAATTTGGTGGCGTTGGAATGCAACTCTGGGTTTGTCTGATTCCCCACCTCAGCCCAGAACAATGTCAAGCCATCTGGAAATAAGGTGTGTGTGTGTGACTGCGGTCTTCTGTAGGGAATGCTACAGTGGAAAATCCTCATTCTCTGAAAGTGTACAGTGGATAGTCTATAGAATGTCCTGATTAGTTCAGGACAGTGACAGTGATTTAAAATTTGAATTGTGACCATCGTTATAAATAAAACTGACAGTTTGAAGTATAGATATCCAGAAATTATTTTGGTTTAATTGTAAGGCATAAACCTCCATTCAAAATTCTTTATCCTCCCTTTTTTTTTTAAATCTATCTGCACTCTTCTCCTTTTGTTCCCTATTTTCTTTTCCCTCTTCCTCCTCTCCTTCCTTCTCCTCTTCCCCCCCTCCTCTATTTCTTCCTCCTTTCGATGCTTACCTTCTGAGGCAGGAGTCACACCCGTATCAGCCACCTCTGACCTAGCTAAGTTGGCTTCTCCGGTCCAACTAGATTTTCTTCTCTGGGTTTCCTGAGGAAGACGTTAATCCTGTACCATGTCAGTCTCATCTCTGAGTGTGACTTCTTCATGCTCGTTGATTTGCTCGCCCACAGGCACCTCAGCCCTTGGGTGCTGAAGCAACGCTGTCTTGGAGCAAATGGTAGTGAGGAGGTGTGGCTGGAGGAACTAGATTAGCCTTGTCACTTGGTTCTGCACGCAGGATGTGTAATGGTTTCTAGACAGTTGAGTACTTTTCACTCTGACTGTACAGTTGGCACCATCGTATAGATGGATGGTGTTGGGCAAGTTAACTCAAGCCTCAGGCACCTAAGGTCTCTTTATTAGTCAAAACTCTCATTGATTTAACACACACACACACACACACACACACACACACACATTAAATTAAGACAGTCTTACTCTGTGTATCCTCGGCTGGCTTGGAACTCAATGTGTAGACCAGGCTGGCCTCAACCTCTAAGGCGGCCCACCTGCCTTTGCCCCCAACCCTGCACCCCTCCAGTGTTATTTTATTATTATTATATCTTAAGGAGGTAGTCTCACTATCTCAGCCCACAATGACTCCCAAGTCTTGGGTTCAGTTGATTTTCCCTGCTTTAGCCTCCTAACTACCTTGGCTACAGGTAGGGTGTCTGAACCTGCGGGGTGGTAGTGTTTAGTATTCACACCAAATATTAAAAAAAAAAAAAAAACCTCAGAGAACTGCTTATAGTCACTACTAAAAGAACTTTAGCTCACCAGGTGAGGAGTTGAAAGCACTTGGGTGGCAGAGGCAGGCAGATCATTTCAATTAAGAGACCATCCTGGTCTACACAGTGAGTTCTAGACCAGCCTGGTTACATAGTGAGTTCTAGACCAGCCAGAGCTGCATAGTGCAGTCTCAACAGTAAAAATCTCTGTCCTAAATTCCTTTGGTTGTATTATTTGATTGCATAAATTGCTTTATCAATAAAGATAAAGAATTAGTATTGGGATTCACATGGGCTTGTTTTTTTTCTTTCAAGCTAACAATATTTTAAAGTCCAGAGCTCTTGTTGATTAAATAGGAAAACCCATCTGAAATAATGTGTTGAAATCCACATGCCCTCTTCATAGGTAAAGGTCACATACTGAACCCCTGGTATATCTCTGGGGCCTTCTGGTTTCCCCTTGTCAGATTATATGGTCAATGCCCAAAGCCTATCTAGCAGCCACTTATAATCTCATTCTATCAAAAGAGAAGAAAAAAAAAAAAAAACAGCTAGAAAGACTGAGGATCAAGCCAACCATGCCGGACCCACTGGGAGTGAGATGCCATCGACATATTAATGTGATGATTTGAGAATCTGACTTGTGGTACCTTTGTCATGTGACGGGTGGGTTTGCTGTGTTTTGTGAAATTTGGGTCAAAGGCGGCAGAACAGTTAAGTCACGAGTCACAGTGATAAGGTCAGCTTTACTTTACTTACTGTGTGACCTCAGGCCGCTCGCCTGTTTTTCCCCTTCTGTGATATATGGGTGGTAATTAAGCTGAATGATTCATCCTTGCAACATTTTAGGTTTGGGTTTTTTTTGTTTTGTTTTGTTTTGTTTTGTCTTGTTTACTTTCAGGAAAAAGTAGTAAAAAAAGTAAAACTAGTGTAAAAAAGCTTAAAAGCCTGTGTATACACGTTACCTATTTGTGTCTGTAGGGGAGAGGTGTCACCTGGCATTACTGAGGCCCTGCTAATTCAGCCTCCTTGCTAGAGAAGACTGGACACAAGAGTTAGAGTTCCAGAGATGGTTATGTAATTAGTTGGAAGGTAGCTTCCTTTCTGCTGCCGTGTAGAATGCTCTGCCGTAGGCAACAGGGCTAGCTGCTTTCAGAGCATAAAGGAAGGCAGCAGAGAAGTTCACATCGAGCTTCCTAATCGGAATCTGGATCCTGGAATATTGTGAGGGCTGCCGAGATGCCATGTGGGAAATTCTATACCATGCAATACTGTTTCTTGCACAAAATCTCTTTAAGAATACCGTGCCAGACTGCCTTCTGCACCCATGCATGTCTCATACGGAACTGATGAGTTAGGTGCTGGGTTCTAGCCCGGATCTCAGCATCCTGAAACACCTCTGGGCCCAAGCATTTTGAACAAGGGCCGTTCATCCTATAGTAAGTAGTAAGAGCAAAGGAGGGTTAGGGGTTTCTGCTGAGTGGGGAAGGGGAATTCTCCAAGAGAAGGCCGAATGGCTGAGAGGCCAGCAGTATCCAGTTTGCGTGGTTGGGAGCAGCCCCGCTGCAGACAGGCCAATGAGGGCACGAGGATTGATGAGCACAGGTCCTCCTAAGGGAAGAGGTGACTTAGGAGCAGGGATTGGCTCCATGACCATTTACTCCTGGACTAGGACTAGGGTGGGAAGACAGTTCCCTGCTTAGAGGGTGATGACTGGGTATGGGGGTCAAGGTGAGGTGAGGTCTCTTTTCCTCCCGTGGGAGGTGCGTGAAAGAGGAACAGGCTTGGCAGGAAGGATGACATGTTTCAGCTTTTTGTGTTGAGTCTAGGGTGGGCTCAGTTGGCTTGTTTTGGGAAGAGAGAGCAGAGCTAATGAGATGCTACCTGAGATGCTGCAGGAGAAGGGCTTTATTCTGGCTCACAGTTCCAGAGGGCTTCAGTCCATCATAAGGAGAACATGGCAGGAGCAGGAGGCTGGCAAGGCATCGGTGGCAGGAACAGGAGGCTCGCTGGTCACAGTTGCTTCCACACTTAGGAAACTGAATAAGAAGTGAGCTGAGCTGTAACGTCTCAGGGCTTATCCCAGTGACTGACTTCAGCAAAGTTCTTATAAAGGTACCAGGGCCTTCTCAAATGGTGTCAGTAGTTTGGGACCAAGTATTGAAAAATATGACTCTGGGGGGGACATTTTGCATTCAAACGACAGTGTTGAAGAAGGGTGAGAAAGGGGTCACAATTAGAAAACTGGAGGAAAAGAGCAAGTGGATAGGAATGAATGAACGAATGAATGAATGAATGAATGAGCAGAGGAATTTGGAGAAAGTCACAGAGGCCAAGGCAGAGCAGCCAAGGCCAAGTTCAGGTAACATTTCATTAGTAAGATGGGGAGTTTCGTGACTGTAGGTGTGATGAGCGTGTGGGGAGCAGGGTCCTTGGTGAGGAGGCCATCAGGCTATCCTGATGATCACTCTTTGCCTCACTCCCTTAAAGCAGGGTCTCTCACTGAACCTTGAGCTAGGCTGAGAGCCAGCTTAGCGCTAATAATCTTTGTGTCTCTTCTCCCTGTAGTCCTGGGAATACAGGCATGTGGGACCACACCTGGCTTTTTACAAGCGTGCTGTGGGATTCAAACTCAGCTCCTCATGATTGTTTAGCAAGCACTCTGCCCACTGAAGAGTCTACTACGTCATCTCTCCATCCCCCAAAGGCAACTCTCTTAATGAGGAAAGGTTTATTTGGGCTGATGGTCGCTGGTCACTAGGCTTGTTGCTTTGGACCTGTGGTGGCAGAGCGTGGTAGGAGTGTGAGGTGGGGGAGCCTTATTTTCTCCTGAAATGACGTGGTAGTCTTTGAGAATACCTTCTCTGGGTTTTGCGGAGTGTGCCGCCTAGTATCCAAAGTCAGGGTCAGGGAGTAGAGAATGGAGAGAGCTAAATAGCTATGCTGTCAACTCCGGGCTCCTTTAAAATGGACAGCTTCTGCAGAGGCTCAAGTGACCATGTAAATTAGTCTGTCTATGAACAGTCACACATGAAGAAACCGGATGTATCCTGTAACCACAGTCAACAGGGTTTTGTTTGCTAGAACACTATCGAGTGTTTTTTGTTTTTTTTTTTTTTTTTTTTTTTTTTTTTTGGTAGTGTCTGCCTGAGTGGCAGGTCTGATTTATCTTGACTGTTGTAAATCCAAAAAAAGGATTTTAAGAAGTGCTTTTGTGTCTAGAAAACAGAGGTGAATTTGTAAAAGAATTTTTGTGGCTTTGACATTTAATTTCAGAACCTTAAGACTGGGTGTCATTTTGAGTGGGAACATCTGAATTCAATGCATGACGTGGACGGAAGGCAGAGAATGGATATCAAGGTGGCACCACTGACGAAGCCTGTACAGAACATGTGGCCTCTGGAAGGTGCAGGAGAACCAACAATGATGACGAGCAATGGTCAGCTCTGCTAGTTTGGAGCTGAAGTTTAATAAATACACACAAACTCTACAGGTTTACATGAGGGAGAAAACTTAGAATAACATGTAATGTATAGGTGCTAAAGAAGGCCTTCGGCTGGAAGACTACTTTCATCCATTCACAATCCACAGCACTTCATAAAAATAGGATGGGCTGGCACTTGTCGGTAATGTCAGCGTTCCAGAGGCTGGGGGGGTCACAAGTTCAAGATCACCCTAGTCTATGAAGTACATTTGAGACCAGCCTGGGTAGCTTCAGATCTGTCTCTCTCAATTAGTCAATAAATAAATGAAATTGTTGATATTCAGCTCGGTGGACACATACTGGGTGTGAACTAAGACCATAAGGTTAGTGTAGTAGCACTTTAAATGAAGATACACAAACCTATCTTTAACTTTAGCCAATAATGAGTAGATTACTACTGCTCGGAGATACTGAGTTTCAGTTCTTTTGGTAGTCTTAGGTTTGTGGCAGGTGTGAGACATGGTGTGGGGTTTACTACGACAGTTACTAGTGGTAATGAGGGTTGTAGTTGTTAGCTGACAGTAGGTATCTGTCTGCACCTCCAAGCACATACTGTGTCTCGGGGGGACTATGCATTTCATGACAGTCACATGTTAGAAGGTTTTGTTGTTATTCTTGAGACAGGGTCTCACAGTGTAGACACCGCTGGCCCCGCAACTCCATGTAGACCAAGTTATCCTCAAACTCACAGAGATTCACCTTTCTCTGCCTCCTACGTGCTGGGATTAAATAAAGATGTGTGACACGATACCCGGCACCACAGTTATTACTCTTAAACAAGTAACAGTTTGCAACTCGTGAAGTTGAATTTGAAGAGGAACATTACTGACTGGGTCATACCCTGGTCAGAGCTCTCAGTTCTCTAGGGGAGCACGTCTTATCTCCATTGATAAGAGTGCTCCACATACCGGGGTTGGGGTATAATTTTGTGTGAAGCTATGGGTTATATATAGTGTCTGTAGTCATTACTTTAGGGAATCAGAAAAGTTTTCAACAAGAAATTTCCTTTAGGCTGCTGGCCCCTGTGGGCTTATCTATTTGAATTCCTTGTCACCGGAGAGCAGAGCTGTGTGAAAGGATTAGGGGGTATGGCCTTGTTGGAGGAACTGTGCCACTGGGGATGGGCTTTAGATGTCAAAGGCCCATGCCAAGCCCAGTTTCTTTCTGCTGCCTGAAGATCAGAGTGTAAAACTCTGTTCCAAGGCCATGCTGGCCAGTGTGCCATGCTCGCACTGTGACCATGCTGGCCAGTGTGCCATGCTCCCACTGTGACCATGCTGGCTAGTGTGCCATGCTCGCACTGTGACCATGCTGGCCGGTGTGCCATGCTCGCACTGTGACCATGCTGGCCAGTGTGCCATGCTCGCACTGTGACCATGCTGGCCAGTGTGCCATGCTCGCACTGTGACCATGCTGGCCGGTGTGCCATGCTCGCACTGTGACCATGCTGGCCTGTGTGCCATGCTCGCACTGTGACCATGCTGGCCGGTGTGCCATGCTCGCACTGTGACCATGCTGGCCGGTGTGCCATGCTCGCACTGTGACCATGCTGGCCGGTGTGCCATGCTCGCACTGTGACCATGCTGGCCTGTGTGCCATGCTCGCACTGTGACCATGCTGGCCAGTGTGCCATGCTCGCACTGTGACCATGCTGGCCAGTGTGCCATGCTCGCACTGTGACCATGCTGGCCGGTGTGCCATGCTCTCACTGTGACCATGCTGGCCGGTGTGCCATGCTCGCACTGTGACCATGCTGGCCAGTGTGCCATGCTCGCACTGTGACCATGCTGGCCAGTGTGCCATGCTCGCACTGTGACCATGCTGGCCAGTGTGCCATGCTCGCACTGTGACCATGCTGGCCAGTGTGCCATGCTCGCACTGTGACCATGCTGGCCAGTGTGCCATGCTCGCACTGTGACCATGCTGGGCTCGCACTGTGACCATGCTGGCCGGTGTGCCATGCTCGCACTGTGACCATGCTGGCCTGTGTGCCATGCTCTCACTGTGACCATGCTGGCCTGTGTGCCATGCTCGCACTGTGACCATGCTGGCCTGTGTGCCATGCTCGCACTGTGACCATGCTGGCCTGTGTGCCATGCTCGCACTGTGACCATGCTGGCCTGTGTGCCATGCTCGCACTGTGACCATGCTGGCCGGTGTGCCATGCTCGCACTGTGACCATGCTGGCCTGTGTGCCATGCTCGCACTGTGACCATGCTGGCCTGTGTGCCATGCTCGCACTGTGACCATGCTGGCCAGTGTGCCATGCTCGCACTGTGACCATGCTGGCCAGTGTGCCATGCTCGCATTGTGATGACGGATCCTCTGAAATGGTAAGCCAGCCCCCAGTTAAACCCTTTCTCTTGTCGTCAGTGTTGTCGTGCTCCTGGTGACTAAGACAGTTGCTGAGAGTCACAGGGAAGACAGTCATCCTCAGATGATCTGAATTAGTGTCCACACCATCACAAAAGAAGGAGCTGATATTTGCTTTTAACAGAATAAGGTTTCAAAAGTAATGTTATTACTAATGATCTAGGGGGTCACACAGGGCCACTGACAACACAAGGCTGGCTTTTGCTGGGTACTTTACTAAGACCTGTGTTAGTATTCTCCTAAAGAGGACTTACAGAAGGTTTTGTTTTGTCCACCCCCCCCCCCCACCCCAGACTGTACAGTGTGGCTCAGTTGGTAGAGTGCTTGCCTAGGCTGTGGGAAGCACCGCACAAATGGTGGTGGTGGTGACACCATGCTTTTTAGAACTGAGGAGGGATGAACAAGATTGTCCCCACAACTTTCCCTTCAAGGGAGGAGGGGCTCCCAAGGCCCCGCCCTTCCCTGAGGATTTATTTATAAGATAGTTAATAAGGGTTGCTGGAGACAGGGCCTTATAAGCCTTTCCTGGGGCAGCATTTACAGTCATTTAACAGTTGCTGGAGGGAGGGGCTCATGAGGGTTCCGACATCCTTAGGGCTGTTTAGACAGTTCCCAGCTGCTGGGAGGGGGATGGTTCTTTGTTTTTCTCTAGTGGGTCGCTCTCCGCACTGCTGTGAGGCCCTCCATTTAAACTCTAGGCCACCATAGTTGGGTGGAATCTTTGATTTGCTTCAGCACGTCGCGGTGGGCTATGGAGTAATGAGTAGCTCCTGCCTGAAGTGACTTCCGGAAGAAGCTTTGCACCGTTTGTGCTGCTGCTCCAGCTTTTCTCAAATTCTAGTGCCAGCGCCATTGACATCAGTCAGAACCGTGAGGCCAGGGAGGCCTTGGGGTGGTGGTGGTGGTGGAGTCTGCCTTGGGTAGAGCCCCCTTGGGGAATGGGGGGGGTCTGTCCGTGGGCCTCCATGGAGTTGATGAATTTTGGTAATGTGAAGACAGACTTAGGCGATGTTGGCCACAGTTGGGATGCATGAGACGTCTCTCTGAGCTTCTCTCTGAGCTCCTCATTCTGCCGCACAGAGGGCTGCTCAGCAGGGGCCAGCAGGTTTCCTGAGTTTCTAATGCCTGTTTCTAATGGCTTCTTACATTTGACTTACTGAAGGGTGGGTGTCTGTATTTTAAATTCTGTGTTCAATAGAGATAGTTGAATTTTCTTTGTTATGTGTGAGGAAAGGTAGTATGTGGTTGTATATGCTTTTGTTAAATTTTGTTAAATATGCTTTTGTTAAATAATAGAACAGAGTTTCTTGAGAAACAAAATGTTTCAGAAAGACAATTTAAAAATTTCCGGCCGGGTGTGGTGGCTCACGCCTTTAATCCCAGCACTCGGGAGGCAGAGGCAGGCGGATTTCTGAGTTCGAGGCCAGCCTGGTCTACAAAGTGAGTTCCAGGACAGCCAGGGCTATACAGAGAAACCCTGTCTCAAAAAACCAAAAACCAAAACAAAACAAAACAAAAATTTCCAAGGATAATAATAATAAAAGTAAATTTGTTATTTAGGTAAAACAAAATGGGGCAGTAACATTAGACAGTCCCAATTATTTTTAGAACAAAAATGTCATTTTGTTTTCTTGTGGCATGTGATTTTGTGCTTACATTTTTCACTTGCTAGGTTTATTTTATTAAAACTTGGCCTGGCATAGCTGGTTCTTCAGTACACAGTCGGATGCTCTTGGTTTATGGCATCTTGTTCTATTTAATTTCTTCTAGAAAATGCAAGGCATTCCATTCCTCCTGCTTGTAAGTGGGAAGGACCCCGCTGTAAGACAAGACGGTCCATACCGTGTTACCCAGAAGCAGCCTGGCTCCTGTTGAAGATGCTGACCTTACTGGCGTGCTTTCCCTTAGTGGGTTGCTGTTAATACACTCTCCTCTCATGTCCATATGTAGGTGATGTTCCTCTCTGTAGAAGACGGGTCATCACCAGAGCTTGGTACCGCTGGCTGCTGGGCCGTGGGAGCAAGTCTCCAGACAGCTTGGTTGGTTGATAACGCACCACTTGTCCCACCTGTTGAGCGAGCAGTTCTTCAGCACTGACAGCTGCATGTGGCAGGAGAGCCAGTCCACAGACCCTAACCCACTTGGTCGTTTTTGGTTCTCAGTATTTAGCCTGGTGCTGGCTGGTTTCCGAGGTTGAGGAGTCCAAGATTGGTTGCCTTTTGCCTCATCCTTGCAAAATGGTTTACACATCACACCTGGCTTTTTTGAATGGTGAAAAAGAAGGAAGAAGGAAGGTTGGTCTGTATCAGAAGCTGTCTTAAGGCTTTCCAGGGTGCTTAGGGTTAGTAGGCCACAGTTTTTGCATGAGTTCCTTCAGCTGATAAGTAGGTGTGAGAATATAAGTCACTGTGGTTCAGCTCTAGGGCAGCAAGAAATAAAAAAACGTGCTGGCTTCTGGATCTTTCAGTAAATAATTCTAGAAGGGAGCATCTCTGTGTCTCTCCAGCTACCTAACTGTTGACAAGAACCATGCATTTTACTGGTTTTAGAGCATCGAGGGACGAAGAGACATTTATCTAACTAGAAAGTCCAGTCTAATGCAGTCTAAGGCAGAACAAAAGTGGCTGTGAAACTGAGTGCTGCTTCTTCAGCTGGAGGCGTTGTCGGTGTTAGCTTTCTGTCCCTGTAACTGAATAGCTGAGGTGTGAGCATCCAGGGAAGGTTTACCTGAGCCGTTTCCTGAGGCTTCAGTCCAGACTCGCTTGACCCCACTACCTTCAATATGGAGCAGCGTACATGAAGGTAGGTACATGCTTACATGGGGGCAGCCAGGGACAGAGAGGAGGAGGGCCTGGGAGCCCATCAAGTCCTCTTGAAGATCTGCCACTAGGATCCGTCCCGTCAGGGTTCTATCTCTGTCCAAACGTGCCAGGCTAAGACCTCAGGAGCATTTGGTGCAGGTGATCTTGGGGGGCATTTACAATCCAAACCATAGCCCCTGGACTCCAGAGGTCATGAAGCTGCTCACCTTAAGGAGAGGGGCCATGGTCTGGGCAGGGTTGGTGGTCTAGTTGCAGTGAGAAGGGAAGAGAAGGAAAGGAGGAAGGAGGGAAGCAGGGAGGGAGGGAGGACCGTGTCTGAGGGAAATGAATGTTGTCAAAGGGGAAACAGCGTGGCATAGTGGCTTGATTGGGTTTGTTGAAAGATCGAATGTTGTCAGCTTGAAGCTTGAAAGTCAGTGGGAACCGGGTGTTGTCTAGTTTTGGTCTAGTTGGTATTCCCAGGGTTTGATGTTCCCTGCTGGTCATCTGGATTCGTCTTCTTCATCTGCTGTAGCAGTTGTAGCTTCTCTCCAGGCATAACTTCTGCTTCCTTGAACTCTGCACTCAGAGCCTTCACCCGGGGCTTCTCTCAGTCTTACCCGATGCTATTTCTCCTGTGTAGATCCTCATTCTCCTGTCATGGTCCTTTGGGAGTTACACTGGTCCAGCAACATAGCAGTGTTTGGACTTGGGAAGAGGAGGCCAGGGCTGGCTCTTGCCGGCCCTTGACTAGCCTTGTCTGTTTCCTGCTTCTTGGACAAGGGGCCTGCTCCTGTTTAGTGAGCCTGTGATAGTGGACACTTTTGTGTGAAAGTGCCACCTCAGCAGGGCTCAGAGCAGGGCCAGGTGGGTTGAGAGGCTGGGCACTTGACAGATACATGCCTAACAGTTGTGCTGCAGCTTGCTTCGTGTGTCTTGCAGTCTGCAAATGCTGTTTTTATTAATTTTTTTTCTATCATTCTATAAAGACTTGAGTACAGATACACATATGTCTAAAGACTTGTGACTAATATTTTTGGGGTCTATTTTTTTGAGATACAAATCACATACCCCACAGTCCATTCATTTAAAGTGTATAGTTTGATGGCTTTTTATCAGCTAGCTTTTTATCCGCTTATGTTAGTTTTGTGTCTGTTACCGTCTGTTTTCCTAAGAATGCCAGCCTTGCAGGGGTTGGCATAAATGATAGTGTTTAGTATGTGGCTGGTGGGTACTAAGGCATTTGCAGCGTGAGCTGGTATCTGGAGCTACAGCGAGGGCTCAGTGAGTAAGCATGCTTGCTGCTTCAGCCTGGTGACCTGAATCTGCTCCCTGAATCCACCTAAAGCTGGCCCAGAAGCGGGCCCAGATTTGTCCTTGGACCTCCCTGACATGTGAGTCCCTGCCAACAGTGATGCTAGTTTTAAAAGTTTAAGAGCTGGTTTCATTTTTATTCAGATGGAAACTGAGACTGCAAGGTAAGTGGTAGGGCCAATGTGTGTATCGGTGTAGCTCATTGTGTAAAATGCACCATGAACTGTATCAGTAAAATGTTTCTAGTGATCACTAAGAGGAAGTGGAGTTAATCTAGCATGTCCACACCTTTTTAGCATGTAATCAGTATGGAAGTTATTAGATACTTTGTATCCTCCCTTTTCAGGTAGGATGTATATCTCCATTTAGAATAACACATCCCAGCACTTACCAGTTTGCTCCTGACTGCTCTGTTGGGTAGTGGGGTCGGCCTGACTTTTAAGTCTCGAGGTTCACACCGTGTCCCCTTCCAGTTGGGTACAATGGTGAGCATTATCCCCACATGCTGTCTGAGTGGCTGAGCACTCCCAAGGTATTCGCTGCCTTATTTGATTTCCTCAGTTAATTGAGGGAGGCTTTTAGGCTATGTTCAGTTAGCTTGTGAATTTTCACGTGTGATGTAAAGATCTAGAGTCTTTGAATAGAGTGACCAAGCAAGCGTACAAAGTTTTTAGTTGGCTATGTCAGGAGTTGAATTTAGCTCTGAGAGTTGGCCTTAGGGGCACACAGTCGACACCCATCTACCATAGAGCTGCATTCTATGGTCCTGTCCTTTAGACTGGGTTTGCCGATCAGTTACTTCTGTGTTGCTAGGAGAGCAGCTTAAAGCCTGGAAGGTGTCTGTGTGTAGTGTGTCCCTCTCCCTCCCCCATGATTGGAGAGCATTAGTCTTAAACCTTCCTAATGCTGTGAGTCTTTAATACAGTTCCTCATCTGGTGAGGAACTATATTAAACATAAAGCTAACATATTAAACATAAGGTTTTTGTCCCTGCTTTGTAACTGTAATGTTGCTTCCGTTATGAATTGTGATGTAAATACGAGTTTTCTGATGGCCTTAGGTGACCCCTGTGAAAGGGTTTTTTGATCCCCAAAGGGTTGAGAGCTGCTGTTTTAGAGGGTTCTCTCTCTCCATGACTGCTTGGACAGACTGTCACGGAGGCAGGAGCATGAGGCCTGTGGATGCTGTTTCATGTCATGGTGTAAAGGAAGCTGAGGGGCCAGAGATCTTCCCCTACCCTCCCTTCCCATCTCCCTGTGCCCCGAGATTAGGTTTCTCTGTGTAGTCTTGGCTATTTCACTCTGTAGACCAGGGTGCCCAAGAACTCGGAGATTTGCTTGCTTCTGCCTTCTGAGTGCTGGAATTAAAGGTGTGGGCCACCACTGCCCTTTTAAAAGGGACACTTCATAACATTATACTTCCCTCCCTGCAGTTTTTTTAAAACTGAGTCTCTTACAGAAGCCCCAGGTTAGCTTTGAATTCATTACACGCCCCCCTCCCTTGCCTTCATGCTGTGATTATAAGTGTGTGTATCACCATTCCCAGTAACAGTTCTTTTAAAGAATTTATTTTCCCATGTTTTCCTTGAAGTTCCATTTCTTGTATGGTAAGTAGTTTTTAAAAAGAGAAGTAAGGCCAGGTAGTGGTGGCAGATGCCTTTGATCCCAGCACTCAGGAGGCAGAGGCAGAGGGCAGGGGGCAGGGGGCAGGGGGCAGGGGGCAGGGGGCAGGGGGCAGGGGGCAGGGGGCAGGGGGCAGGGGGCAGGGGACAGGGGGCAGGGGGAAAGGCAGAGAGAGGCAGAGAGAGGCAGAGAGGCAGAGAGAGGCAGGTAGATCTCTGAGTTCAAGGCCAGCCTGGTTGGTCTATAGATGGAGTGCTAGGACAACCAGGGCTACATAGAGAAACCCTGTCTCAAAAAACTTTCAAAAAAAGTTAAAAAAAGAAAAGAGGAGCTCTTGACCCGCTCATTTGATTATCTGAGGAACAGATAATCATTAGGAGTGAGATGAGGGGAGCTGGCTTTTCTCCTTCAGAGCTGATTTTCTGTAACCTGATTGAGGGGCACCCCAGCCCAATAGGAAAACCCTACCTGTTTGCTGTGCATAGTCAGCGGGGCTTTCATAGGCTTGCAAAGCTTCTGCAGACCTAGCAACGGGGGCAGAAGGCCTGGAGGAGGTGCTGGGGATAGCACTCACCCAGGGGTAAGTTGCTTTCTAAGTCCCTGTCCATGCCCTTGTGTCTCGGAGACAAGCCTGTTGAAAGGAACAGACTCTTCTCTAGGGGTTTCCCCCTTTAGCAGTGATCTCGTTTCTGCACATGAGTTCTTGATGTGCTTTGCATTTCTGTGTGTCGTTGTGTTGCTGGTACTTTCAGGGTGGGTGGGCAGCGTTCAGTCCAAACCACAGGAGTATACAGAATTGTTTCTGTGGTCCTCACTTGGTTCCACTCTGTGGTCCCTCACTTGGTGTTGGAGGTAGTCCTCCCGGGAGAAGAGAAGTAATGATTTTCTTGGGGAGTCAGCAGTGGGCCAGACAGACCTGCAACTGTATCCTCCAAAAGTGTTGCCAGGACCAAATACCTGGCAAGAAGCCACTTTAGCTTTTATTTCTTATTTCAGCTCACAGTTTGAGGGGATACAGTGTATCAGAGTGGCGGAGGCAGGCCTATGGCAGGAGTTGCTTCTGCAGTCAGGAAGCAGAATCCAGTTTTGGTGGTCCTCTTGCTTTCTCCGCTTTCCTCATTTTGGTTTCCCAGTCTGTGGAGTGGCACCACTCCTGTAGGGTGGGTCTTCCCTCCTCAGTTACGCTTCTCTGAATATACCCTCACCCTCCTCAGTTACTCTTCTCTGAATATACCCTCACAGTCTGGCCCAGAGGCTATGTCTCCTAACTGATCTCAAGTCCAGCCAAATTGATAATGAGCATGCTACATTTTAAACACGAACTGTAAGTGTTTTGAACAAAATTTGCATAATCCAAATGAAGTGTTCCAAATTCTAATCAGAGATTTGGATGTGTATCTTAGTGCGCCACAGTCATTTCCTTGCTCACAGAGTGCAGTGTGATGCGGGTGCTGTCCGGGGTCTTTCGAAGGAGGGTATATTAGAGTGTGCAGTGTAGTGGGCCTCCGCCCTTTCGGGGAAGACTGGTGTTTGTAGGAGGAAGTTGCATGCAAGTAGTATTTGGAGTCAGGAGTAATTCATGGTAGGTTGTGTGCTGTCTTGGACACATACCATGCAGTGGTTATAATAAAACAAGCTCAGTGATAAATTGGTTGAGCTTTGTTTAAATCTACCAGTTTCTAAATTTATTTAACCAGGCTTCTCTCCTTAAAATATTTCTTTTACTTCCCAAAGGACAATGATGGGTAAATATTGGTGTAAATTCTGGCCGGAGGGACTGTAAGTGAAGCCTTAGTATCTGTGGGTGCAGACATTTTTTTCTTTTAAGCTTCTCTGAGGAGGCTGGGGAGATCACTGAACAGTTAAAGGCACTGGCTGCTCTAGCAGAGGACCCACGTTCAGGTCTCAGCACCATGTGACAGCAACAATCCCTTGTTAGCTGATTCCAGGGGATCTGGTGCCCGCTTCTTTTTTCTGGCTTCCAGATACAGCAGGCACACACAGGGTGCTCATACATACACTCCAGCAAAACACATACATTAAATAAATTAAAAAAAAAAAACCACACACACACTCATGAAAAAATAGTCCTTCAGTGGCAGAACTTTTTTCTGAGATAGGGCTTCTCTGTGTAGCCCTGGCTGTCCTAGAACTCACTCTGTAGACCAGACTGGCCTTGAACTCATAAATCCGCCTTCCTCTGCCTTGGTGCATGCCTTTAGTTCTAGCACCTGTGAGGCAGAGCAAACAGGTCTCTGAGTTGGAGACCAGCTTGGTTTACAGAGTGTGTTCTAAGACAGCCAGAGCTGTGTAAAATAGAGAGAGACCTTGTTTCAAACAAGCACTTAGTCCCCTTATGAACCTAGTGCCATGGTTTGAAAAGTATCATGGAAGGACTGAGCTGAGCCTATAGATCCCTCTGTCTTTGCCAAAGAAGACTTGAGAGAGCAAAATGGTCCCAGAAGCTGCATGGAAAGAGAACATACATTTTTAAAAAACTAAGACAACTTGTCTATGGGTGTGTTCAGCTGGACTCTTTTCTCCAGGAAACAGGCACATTTGGGGAAAAAAAAAGCATCGTGGAGGTGGGGGGGATCAGGGAGACAAGAAAAGAGGAAGGAAATGGGGCTTAAGCCGAGGACAGGCGAATGAGAGCCTGCTGCAGCCGGAGTAGGCTTGTCCCCCATAGTTCATGTTAGTGGCTTGGTCCTTACTGTGGTGGGAGGATCTCTCAGAGATGGAGCCTAGCAGGAGGGCTTTAGTCTTTTCAGGTGTGACTTTGCAAGGGCAAGGTGACTCTGCAGGCATTCTGGCTTCTTTGCAGTGGTCCTTTAATTCTTTTTCCCTCTTGCACACACTTGCCATGATGGGACTTGCTGTTAGGCCTAACTTGATACTCAAAAACATCAGGCAGGTAAACTTTTGTAAATAACATGCCATGGGCATTTCGTTATTTCTATTTATACAAAGAAAACTGGACTATTGTAGCTGCGCACCATGGGAAGGGGGCAGAGATAAAAACTCACATGGTGGTAGGGTACATGAAGATACTAGGAGTGCTCCTTCTTAAAATAACTGGTGCGGGTCTGAAGGCCCGCACAACTATCTGTTTCAGGATGACGTTTAGATATTTTATAGATTTCGGTCATAACACCAAACACCGAATAAACTGTTGTGTTTTGCTGATGTGCGTCCTGCCTCCGGATATTCTGAAGGGGTAGTAAGATTTTTGATAGAAGTCACTTTGTCAGAGCAGCTGTGCGGGGCAAACCTCCTGCAAACACCCACTCTTCCCTACCTACCACCCTCACTCACTTCAAGCCATGCGGATCGTGAAGCTGAGCATGGCCACTCTGAACGTGCTCTGTTACAGGATCAAAGTTTTCCTAGTGAAGAACATGTAGCTGCTTTGAGCAGAATCAAACAGGGACCCACTGTCCCCAAACCCTGAAGACTGCTGTCAGTGCCAGTGCGATTCGCCATGCCGTACTGGGTAGATGTCTGTTCTGCGAGAGCAGTTTCCCTAACTAATAGCTGCATCCAGTGAACCTCACTTGCTACATTTAGGATGGAGGCCTCACATGCTAGTACAACCCACCTTGCCCTCCAATCTCAGCAGCCAAGGTTTTTATTTCACCAAAGAAAATTGTTAGGTTTGGGGAGTTAGCTCAGTGGTAAAGAGCAGAAATTCTTGGTTGGGTCCTCAGCTTGGGGTGGCATTGAAGGTTAGGGGTAGGCATTGGACAAGACAAATTGACAAAGGAAAGAAAGAAAGAAAGAAAGAAAGGAAGGAAGGAAGGAAGGAAGGAAGGAAGAAAGAAAGAAAGAAAGAAAGAAAGAAAGAGAAAGATAGAAAGAAAGAAAGTCAGCTTGGGGTGGCATTGAAGGTTAGGGGTAGGTGTTGGACAAGACAAATTGACAAAAGAGAGAAATAAATAAAGAAAGAAAGAAAGGAAGGAAGGAAGAAAGATAGAAAGAAAGAAAGAAAGAGAAAGAGAGAAAGAAAGAAAGTCACTCTATCAACCTACAGAGCACCCAATTGTAGTGTTGAGTCCTTACAGCACCTGCAGGGGGATGACCCCTGAAGGATGTCCCATCTGTTCCTGTGGTGAGATAGTTTTTCAACATACGTAGTTCTGATCTTTAGGGAAGTACTTAGTAGATGATCTTGATGAAGAAAGGAGAAATGGAAATAGTTCATAATTGAAAATTTATTTCTCTGTTACTGGTTTTGAATATACAGTTAAAGATGATGCGCACAGCAAGGCTTCCCTTCCCTTGCTCACAGATGCCGACTTCACCTGGCGAAGCCCGAGGTGCTGCCACTGTCTCCTTTAATTTCTGTAGATTGACAGGTCCTTTCCACAGTGGTGATTAATATTTATAGCGATTCCCCTGGGGACACACAAAGTTCTGTGACTCATCAACAGTGATGGTTTATTCAGCCCAGCTCTCCAGACACATATTTAATACCTTATAATTGTTTGGAAATTGGGCATCAGTTTGTGGTCTTTTTCTTTGTGGTTCTGTTTGTTAAAATGCTTCCCATGCCCACTCTTTTAGTTAAGAAACGGTAGAAAGCTGTGGAGGGACCTGGTTCATCTGTTTGTAGGTTTTAAACTTGTGGCTGGAACAAGGACATGTTGGAAACGCCTAAGGTGACTGCCAACTTTGTCTAACCATGGAGTTAAACAGTACATTTTTGGGTGATGAATAATTAAAATGTGTACTGGAAAATAATTCTTTCGCCCACATGTTTTGCATTATAAACTAGGGCCTGGGCCATCGTCTGCTGTGTTGTCTGTGTGTGTACTTTCAGCAGGGTCTTGCTGAGTTGCTCAGCTGTGTTGCTGGTTTCAAACTCTTGGGTTCAAGTGCTCCTCTTGCTCAGCATCCCTAGTAGCTGGAAGCACAGGCGTACACCACCTACACCTCCGCATCCAGCCTTAGAGTTTCCTTCTCTAGTAATAGAAGTAGTGTGTTCACACACGAGCCACTCTGTAGTCTTGCTGCCACTGCCTCAGGCCACATGTCACCTGGGCTCATTGGGGGACACCTCTCCCTTGCTTTGAGCTTACTTACAACTTTTCAAATGGATGATAATAGCAGTATTTGTTTATCATAGAATGTAGGCATTTTAGCCCCTATCACAGTGACTTTATAGCACTATGTCTGTGTCCTGCTTTTAACTGTCACATGGTGTACCTAAACAGTGTAACCATCACTTATTGAGGGCACAGATTAGACACAGTCGTTTATATTTTGGCCTAGATTCTGATTCCAGCTGCCATAGCTCTATTACTTTGCTCAAATTACTCCACCTCTCTGAGCTGTGGCGTGGAGTACTTATATAAGTCAAAGTGACGTACCCTCGATAGAATGGCTTTGAAGAATTTCACTGTCTCACCCTCCTGGATACAGGAATCTACGGTCAAGTGTTGCCAGTATGGGATTCTTTCGAGCCCATCCTGTTCGGCAGATATAAATCTTCATTGTCTCTGTTAGCTGTCTGTTGCTGAACAACATTTCAGCCAGTGTTTTGGAGGCTTTCGTCCATCATCAGTGGTTCCATTGCTTTGGGTCTGTGGTGGCACAGCATGTCTTGGTGGGTTTAGCCCAACAAACTTCCATGCCTGGGATGGAAAACAGAGAACGAGACTATGGTCCCATAGTCATCATTGAGGACATATACCCAGTGGCCCAAACATTCCATTAGGCCTTACTGAAGAGTTAGCATCTTCTGATGGCCTAGCTGACTGGCCTTTTAGCCACAAGGGCCTTTGGGTGATATTCTAGATGAAAATTCAAAGCAGTCTGTTGTGTCTTCAATGTGTTCCTGTAGGCCAGTGAAGGAGGAAGGGGCTAGGAATTCAACATGGAATTTTCTTTTCCTTTCCTCCTTCTCCTCCTCTTCTTCCTCCTTCTTCTTCCCCTTCCTCTTCTTCTTCCTCCTCTTTTTCTTCCTTCTTCTCTTTTCCCCTCCTTTTACTTCTTTTCTTCCTCTTCCTTTTCTTCTTCTTCTTCTTCTTCTTCTTCTTCTTCTTCTTCTTCTTCTTCTTCTTCTTCTTCTTCTTCTTCTTCTTCTTCTTTCTCTTCCTCCTCCTCCTCCTCTTCCTCCTCCTCCATCTCCTCCTCCTCTCCCTCTTTTTCTCAGTCCTCCACTAATTTTTTGTTTTTCAAGTCAGTGTTACTCTGAGTTGCCTTGGCAGAATCTACTCGCTCTGTAGACCAGGCTGGCCTCAAACTCACAGAGATCCACCTGCCTCTGCCTTCCAAGTGCTGGGGTTAAAAATGTATACCACCACCACTCGACTGTTATTACAATTTAAACCCATAGCTGTCCACATAGATCAGAGGTTGGGGCCAAGGTAGGGCAGGTGAGTGTGAAAAGCAGCCAGAAAAGGAGAGTGGGAACTTCCTGTCTGGTACAGAAGTGTGGAGAGTGATTCCTCCCAGCGAGTGGCAAGGCTTTAGCACTTTGTTGCTCTGAGAGCTACAAGCAGTGTCAGCTCGAACTCCTAGGGTATAAATGGTCACACCACTATTTAATTTGTTGACTTCTAGGAGAAAATATGTATTCTGTGAATATCTTAAAGCACATGCAGGCCTTTTCCTTATTAACTAGGAGCACTCTCTGCAGCTGAGCGGGGTTACAACTGCAGTTTTCCAAAGGGAGCTTGGTTTCCTGAAAGCTATTCTTGGTGTGGCGGATAAGTGCAGCTGTTCATATCTCTTAATATTTTACTTTGAGTCATTGGGTGGGCGGAGCTGCCTAGTGTTCCAAAAGCAGCAGGAAGGCAGGTTGGGCTTGTGTATAATTGACTGAGAGATTTAGACAGACCCACATTAGGTAATTGAGAGGTTAAAAAAAAAAAAACAACCTATCATGTGCAAGATCTGGGCAAATGTCTTTGCATTGGCTTTCCCTCTATTTTGTTAGTGGAAGTGATATGTTTTAAAGCATGAGACCAGGTCTTTTGGGCTGGGCATGTAGCTTAGCTGGTGAAAGACTTGCCTAGCACGCGGGAGGCACTTCAGTCTCCAGTAGCACAGAAACCGGCCATGGTGGCTCATGCCTGTAGTCCAGACACTCAGAAGGCAGAGGCAGGAGGATCAGGAGTTCAAGGTCATCCTCAAACTATTTAATGAGAGCAAGGTGGGCACATGGGACCTAGTCATTAAAAAAAAAAGGTAGGGTTCGTTGAAAACACTGAAAAGAGTGAATCTAGAGATTAATATCACAGAAGAGCCCCGTGGCAGTGGACGACTCTATGATGAACAGGTATGTGGTGGAGAGCTGGGGGAGAATGAGAGTGGAGCAGCGTGTGGGCTCTGAATAGAGGAGGAGCTGAACACTCACCAGAGGCCGTGCTGAGGTCCTGCTGCTGTCGGGGGGCGGGGTGGGTGGGGAGCATGTCTGGGTCCATGGCCCATGTTACCACCAGAGGCCATGTTGACTCCCTGGTCCTGGCCTCCTAGGCCGTACCATTTTGATGTTGCAGGGCTGTGTATAGCTGGTCCAACCCCTGGACTGGGCAGTGTGGGAGAGCTGGCCCTGGTAGTGTGGCCACGGGAGCCCTGGCCATACTCCTTGCCTGCTGCGGCATTGGGTGAGCTAGCTGGGACAGTGCTGGAGAGCTCGCCCTGGTGGGGTGGGTGCAGTATCTACCCCATCTATGAACTGCTAGAGTGTGATAAAGGGGGAGGCCCTCCAGATCCAAAGCTGCAGGGCCTCCATGACACAGGACATCAACAGGAGATCTGAGAGGAGTCCTGGTGAGGATCCAGTACTGGTAGTGTAGCAGGAACCAGAGGCCTCAAACCAGACCAGTGACTCATTGTGGTGAAGATGTGTGGACAGAAGGGTGCACCTTGGAGTAAATGCATTGGGACCCACTGCAGCTTCCACAGCAAGGTGGTTTTTTTTTTTTAAATCTTTGTTTATTTAGTTTTTTTAAAAAGATTTATTTATTTTATGTATATGAGTATACTGTAGCTGTCTTTAAACACACCAGAAGAGGGCATCAGATCCCATTACCAGTGGTTGTGAGCCATCATGTGGTTGCTAGGAACTGAACTCAGGACCTCTGGAAGAGCAGTCAGTGCACTTAACCGCTGAGCCATCTCTCTAGCCCCTTAGTTTTTAGTTTTATTTCTTCTTTGCTTTTGAGGGAAGTGGGTGCAGAGATAGATGGTAGATATGGAGGGGTGGGGAGATGAGTGAGACAGGCGTGCATGATGTGACATTCCCAAAGAGTCCATAAAAAGTTAAAACAATCACAGAAGAGCCTGGGCTTTGTGGATGAGGCCATGAGTTTGTGTCCTAGCACCACACACCTAAGGATAAAGAGCATGCGTATTGCTGTGGACTGTTGTGACCTTGCTTTCATGGGTGATTGTAGATGTGGAAAAGGCCACTCCTCCCAAGTACTTAACAGAGTTTCATAATAATTTCCCCGAGTTCATTACAAGGTTGAATTTTTCTCTGTCCTGTATGTTCATCACTTGGGAAGAGAAGTATTTCTTCATGCAAACAGCTTTTGGCTAGGGTTGGCCTGTTCTCCTGTGTACTGAGGAGGCTATTGGAAGGCTTCCTGTTGTAAGATTCCAGCTGCCCAGGGCTGGCTTGGGAAATAATGCTTAATAAGTCTTAAAGTCTCTTCTAGGAAACAGCTCGGATCCCTGTGTGGGCTTCAGTGTTGCGTCTGAGTTATGACGATACAAACTGTCAGAGCAGTGGTTTCTGGTATGTGGTTTCCAGGGTTACTGTGTGATCTTCCAAGTAAGGGTTTAAAAACATTCATCTGTTTTTCCTGGGAGAAGTTTAAAACAGTCTATTAAAAATCATGTGATCTGAGTACTAAAAGCCTTAAATCAAAGCGGGATGATACAGGATCCCTATCCCTGCAGGGTGAAGAGGAGAGGGGCCTGGTCTCAGTTCTCTACTTCTGATCTCAAGATGTGAGCCAGTGCCTGGTAGGCTGGTAGGCAGGTGTAGGCAGGCGTAGGGTGGAGCTAGCTAAGCCCCTTGGTAGAATGGCTTGCTTTAATGCATTGGATGGTCCTGGGTCAGCTCTAGAGCACAGCCTGGAATGTGAATCACCTGGGAGTGTGGGCCTGAGAACCCCACTGTCTGCTGACTCCCAGCTCAGTATGTTTGCAATGTGAGCTTGGGCAAGATCCTGGCCTCTCTGTGCCCCAGTTTCCCTAAACTGTCAGATGATGGGAGTATTCAAAGGTGGTTGTGGTAATGAGATGAGGTACTGTCTCTAAGGCACTTACGACAGAACCTGATAAGAACTTATACTGGTGTAGACTGTTCTTACAACTTTGATATAAATTATTTGGTCAGACCAATTTGGTAGCCCATTCCTGTTCTCCATTACTGACCTCATTTGTCCTGGGTTCTAGCTGCAATTTTAAGTTCACCAGGCGAGGAAAGCAAGGACTCTTGGTGAAATCTGTGTGGCAGAATTCCTTGCTTCAGAGCCTCTGTCATTTGACAGCTGTGGCTTGCTGAAGGAATGAATGTGTGTGAAGAGCCCTTGGCCTGGGTTCGTGTCTGCTTTAGTGCTTTGAGACCACAGTCTTTGGTAACATACAGAGTTACTTTTAACCTTCATGTCCTCCAGGTTTGTTTGTGTTGTAGCATGAGATCACCTAGAAGTTACAGAGCTTATTTGGGTGGGTAAACTCGCATAATGCAGCCACTTGTGTGTGTGTGTGTGTGTTCTCCTCAGGCTGGCACAAAGAGGCAGAGGTGATAAGCATTTGTTATTTACAAAGTTCCTCAATGGCACTTACTTGGTGGTTTTCATGCCCCATAATAGGTTACCACAGCTCTTTCCTCCTTGATAAGGGAGGTGCATGCCTCAAGTGCACTTACACATGCACTCGCGTGCGCGCGTGTGCACACACACACACACACACCTGAGAGAGAGAAGGAGAAAGTGAGAATGTATGTGAATGTCTATATGTAGAGGTAGAGTTTGTTGTCATTTTTAGGAGCTCTGCATTTTATTTATTGATTGATAGATTGAGACAGGCTCTCTCACTGAGACTGTAGCTCACTAATTGGGCTAGATTGGTTGGCCAGGTAGCTCCAGGTATCTGCCTGGGTTTAAATCATGGCCTTGTGGCTCACTGTGGCTACAAATAAACTAAGAAGTGAGCCTCAGTCTTCTGTGAAACATGAGCTCTCAGCTTCCTCTTGTATCTAGGACAAGGATGTAAAACAGCTTGTTAAGATGCAGTACACTTAGGTGGCATTGTTGACCCTAATAGAATGCTTACTGTATTGTCTTGAGTGTAATGCATTTCTTTGGTCCATACTACTGCTATGCTACCCATCTTATTTATTAGGGAACCGATGTACAGAAAAGTTAAATTGAACACGTGGCATTAGACATAAAACTCAGACTTGAATCTAGGCTCTGAATGTCAGCTTCTAGTTTCCCTGATGCAGACGTTTTTTTTTTGACAATCTCTTATACTTCTGAAAAAAGCTTCTAAAAGCTACCTTTTCTGGTCTTTAAGGTCTTTGCATAGCATAGCACTTTACATATATTGGGTACATTGTCCTCTGTAGCCCTGCCCCTGGCCCCAGATGCAGACTGCACAGAGAAAGTTGACTCCTGTGAATGTCATTGGTGGAATGTTTATAGATTTTTCTGTTCCAGCGAGAGGCCTTGTGGTGTTCCCACAGACAGCCGGCAGCTGAGGAATCCTTGTAGAATATATGATAAATGGTGAAAGAGAGGCTTTCCAGACCCCTTGCTTCTTTGCTTATATTTGTTTAAGCCAAACTAACTTGGAGCTGCACTGTCGCTGCTGGATTTGATAGGAAGCAGCCGCTTGGAGTTGGGAGTGGTGATGGTTTGGGGGAGCTTGGGGAACTAGACTCCATCTAAACACAGCCCAGTGCTGGGAGGCTCAGAGCATCCTGAGAGGTTGTTCTGGTCTCCAAGGTCAGTGATACTAGAGTAGAGGTGGGTTACATCCTTTACGGTCAGGAGCTTCTCTTCCCTGCTGGTTGGCTACGGTCACATGGCGATTCTGGGTCTATGCGCTTGTCTGTATTGATCCCAGGCCGGTTTGACTTGGTAGCAGTGTGCTGATGATACCCTTGCAGCTGTCACAGTCAGCCACCTTCTGAGGGTAGCACACAGCGCTGATGTCAAACTGCTGATCCTGGATGTGCCAGAGTTCTTTTCCCTATGTGTCCGTGTCTCCCCAGCTTTAGGAAGTCGGGTTTTCTTGCTTTGCCAGTTGACTTCATAGCTGTGTGGCTGGATGAGAAGTTTTTCAAACTTGTCCTCATGTTGACCCAAAGGCTTGAAGATGTAGCCTTCTGTCAGGCAGGCAGATGCCTAATTATGAGTCACCGACAGGGCTGTACCAGTGACTTTGTTCACACACCGACAGCCTGTTTCTCTCACTAGCAGGACAGATAGTGAGGCTGTTAGGGGAGTGTCCTCACCTTTGAATTCCTCCCAGGAGTGTATGGGCCCTCTTTGCCTTGTCTCTCATGGTTGTTTTGTGTGTTTTTAGAAAATTGGATTTCTGAAAACAAGATCCTTTTCTGTAGGCAAGAAAGGGTCTTGAGAAGTTGAAATCTTGGAACTAGAAAAGGCCTTTTGGGGCTGGTGAGGCTGTCTGCAGTGAAGGATGCCTGCAGTTCTTCTGGTTGGTTCTTCAGGCATGTCAGGTGGCTCATAAACACTGGAACTCTTGCTCCCAGGGATCTGACACATTCCTCCGTGGGTATGTGCACATGTGTGCACACACACGCACACACAAAAAGAAGTTTTTTAAAAGGACTTTGTGGGTCCAGCTAGTGTGTATCTGTGTGTGCGTGTGCACGCGCCTGTGCTAAATAGAGTAAGTACCTTTGCGTTAAATCCCACCTGCTTTCTGCCCCGTGTTCCTTATGGCTTGGATGGAGATGGGGATCTTTCATATGCTGAAATGGGAAGCTCCCATTGGAAAGATTTGTTACTGTTTTCACCAAGAGGAACAGAATGACCTGAAACATGGATTTTTATCTTTTGGCCTTGGTTTCAGCATTTTAAAAAAAATTGAATTTTTTTTTTTTTTTTTGGTGTTGAGTGTGAGTGTGACTAGTTGCTCAAGAGTCTAGCCTTGAGAGTTTGCTTCCGGGCAGCAGTGGTGAGAGGTGTTGGATCACTCTGACCCCCACCCATGGGTTAAGCATTGATGGACTCATTGCAGACAGAAGGTTGGGAGATGGTAGAAATTGGGCCAGTGGGACATGTGTTGCCCCTGCTTCAGGCTGCCTCTATCTAGGTCAGCAGCATTCTACTGTGCTGTGACCTCCCCAGGACCCAGAACAATAGAGCAGGCCAACTTTGGCTTGAAACAGCCAAAATAAATCATCTTTTACGTTGTTTTTCCTGCTATTTTGTGATAGTGTAGAAAGCCAACTAAGAGGGATGGAGGGATGGGGGGCCTTTTGTCTCTCAGATGTTACCAGTTTTGATTGGCAGTACGCTTTCTTGTCCTTTCTTGTCTAGTGCAGTATAACTGGGATTTTGGAAGACGGTGCTTGCTTTTTCTAGTGCACTACTACTTTGACCTAATAAATGAGATCTGTTGTGACTCGGGCTGCTTGCTCACATCCTGCTAAGAACCTACCATGAAAATGCTGTTCAAAAGTTGCTGTCTCTGTCTAGGCTTAGTGGCCCAGCATTCAGGATGCAATTGCAAACAGAGCTCTGTGAGTTCGAGGCCAGTCTGGACTATACAGTGAGTTCCAGGCCAGCTGGGGTTAACATAGTCAGACCCTGTCTCAAAAAGAAAAAAAAAAAGAGTTGGTGTCAGGCAAGGCAGGGTAGCTCACAGCTGTAATGCTAACTCCATGGAGGCTGAAGCAGGACTGAAGAAATGAGTTGAGTTCAAGGACAGCCTGATGCACCCAAGAGTTAATAGACTCATGTATGTGACAGTGTAAAGCTTCCTTGCCGAAGGATGGACAGACAGACGGACTGAAAGGCCATCAATAAAGCCAGCCATCATTCAGGCTGTGGTCTATCCAGTTTGCAGCAGTCCCTTTTCTGTATGTCAGGATGCAAACCCCAGAGCAGTGGTTTCCAGCCTTCCTAAGGCTGCCACCCTTTAATACAGTTCCTCATGTTCTGGTGACCCCTAAGCATACAGTTATTTTTATTACTACTTCATAACTGTAATTTTGCTACTGTTATGAATCCCAATGAAAATGTCTGTGTTTTCTGGTGGTCTTAAGTGACCCCTGTGAAAGGGTCGTTCAACCCCCAGAGGGCTCATGACCCGTAGGTTGAGACCTCCTGCCCTAGAGGACTGGGGAGTTCATAGTACTTGGCACTTGCTTTTCCCAAAACTGTTCACAGGTCACTCACTGCCAGTTGAAAAATGTCATGCCTGGGTGTATAGCCCCAGACTCATTAACACAAGGCTCTTGGCTGCCTCTTTTTTTCTAACTATGGACTTGATGCAGTCTCTTGAAATCTCTGCCCCGAGGGTGCTTAATGCTGGCATCTTGCTCCATTGCCATTTTAACTGGTGTTGACTGAGTGGAAATGGAGACTAGTTCAGGTGAGTTCAAAAGATGGAGGACATTCGGAGGGGTCTGGAAAGGTTTTTTTTGGTGAGAAAGTCTGGTCTGGCTTTGAAGGACTGGAGTGGAGAGGAGTGCTCTGAAGGCAGAGACGGAAGAGGAAGTGTATATCTGCTCTGGGGACTGAGCAGGTGAGCCCTGGAGCTCGTCCACAGGACAGGCATTCTTGCCTTCCTCCCAGAGCCTCTGCTAGCCCCCAGCCTGTTTCTCGTGGTCTGTGGAGTAACTGTTTCTAACAAGTTCCCTGCTGATGTGGCTGCTTCTGGTCTGGGGGCTTCCCTTAGAAAAGCTGAGACTGGGGTAGGGTCAGTGCGTTCAACAGACAGCCTGGCTGCCCACGTGCAGGGTCACCGCACACGCGCTCCCTTGTTGTGCAAGCACTGACTCTCAGGAGTGGGCACTCCTGCATGGGTACCGGAAGCCAGGGATGACTTTTGATCAGGAGAGATGGCTGTTAGTTCCTTACAGAAGTAAGTGACTAGGAATGCTAGAAACTGAGGGGGAGAGGGCTGTGACTGTAATTGAGGTGGCTCCTCTCCAGAGTGCATGCTGGTGAGAACTGGGCGCCAGGAGGAACAGGGAAAGAGGAAGCCTGTCCCAGGTGGCCTAGCATTTCCTGGAGCTTGGAGCCTGGGGTTGGGGATCCTGTGGAGCAGAAGCTGTTCTCGGGGAAACATGTCAGTTTTTAAACCAAATTCAAGTCGTTTTCTTCCGAAGAAGTTATTGTCTACCCCGTGTTGTAGACAGAGCTCCCTGTAATTTTCTCCGCCTTTAAATTGTCCCCCTCTTCCCCTTTTTGTGAGACAGTCTCATTGTCTAGTCCTGTATTGGTCTGGAACTCACTATGTAGACCAGGCTTTCCCTGCCACTCTGCCTCTTAAATGCTGGGATTAAAGGCGTGTACCACCATGCCCGGCCTTTTAATTGCTTTGAGTGTCTAAGCTTTACAGGAGTCTGAACATTATAATCTCGTGTTTCCAACTTAATCTCCTGTTATCCTGAAGTTTAAATGGAAGGAGATACAAATACTTATCTAAAACCATCAGTCATTTCATGGTAATTCTCTAGGTCCTTACGCCTGAATAGTCTTACCTAACTCAAAATGAGCTACAATGGTTATAGCGTCAGCACTGTGCCTGGCTGGGACAAGGGGGCAGTGTGCTGCACAGTGCCCTGTCCCATTACCAGTTAGTAATCGTTTGGAATGCCTAGTCAGTCATAGATGATGCTACTTGGTTTCTTCCCTGTTCATACACAATTATTTAGAAAATTGGGAGCATAAGTATGAGACTGAGAACTAACACTTGGTGATAAAGTGTGTATTTAGCGTGTGTGAGGCCCCGTGTTCAGTCCCTGACATGGGTCATGTGAACTCCCTGTAAGTTATGGCGAGAGCATTGGCTTTTAGTTTGGTCTGCCCTGTGGCTCCAAGTCCTTGAGGAGCGGCAGTGGATTCTATTTAAGATTCTTCAGTAAGCTTGTCGGAGGGGTTAGGTGACAGATGCACTACTAACCAGGTTGTGACGGCATGACCTTCCTAGGAGGAAAGAGCCTGTCAGAAGCAAGGGAGAAGGGAGGGGTGAGGTTAGAGCTGATAGAAGGCGTGCTTGTCACAAAAGTCTCTTGGATCAGACTTCTGCAAGGAGAAGCCTAGAAATGCTCAGATGAGCTGCTCATCTCACCCTAGGGGAAAGGGGAAGTCACTCGCCTGTCCTTCGGAGAGAAGGAAGCACTTGGAGTTGTGACAGGTCAGCCTCTTGTGGCTGGCAGCAGCCAAGAAGCGGAAGATCACAGACCACAGAAAAGGCAGCAGGGAGAGGCTTGAGGCACAGCAGAGACCCCAGAGTGGTGCCAACAGCAGCATGCTGTCCTGTGGCAGAAGTCACAGCTGGAGCCTATAGGGAGGGGCAGGGCACAGGGGACCCACGAGGTCTGTGTGATAGCCCTGCCTCCACCTTTGGGGAACAAAGGAAGGGTTTCCATCTTAGATTTGACATCCTGATCCCGATCCTGCAAGACTTAGGGAACAATTGTTGCTGATCTTAGGACAGAGAACCCAGGCAGGCAGGTTCTCTGTTCCTCATTACAGACTCAGCTTCTTAGGCGTTTAAATGTTTTGTTAACAGGGCCCGTACAGTTGTAGCCTAGGCTAGCCTTAACCTCTTTTGAAATTTTTCACTTAATTTAATAATATGCTGCCCTTCTCCTCTCAGTCCCTGCCTCTGCCTCTGCCTCTCTTCTGCCTCCCCCTCCCCTGTGTGTGTGTGTCTGTGTGTGTGTGTGTGTGTAAGGCATGCACATATCCGGGGCACATGTGGAGTCCTGTTCACCTTTTCCAGGATCAAGCTCAGGTTGTAACAGTCACTTTTACCTGCTGAGCCATCTCGGCAGCCCAGGCTGTGGACTCTTGAGTCTGCTGACTTGCTGAGCATGGAGGAATCCCTACCTTTTGTCTACATTGGGCTGCTACTCACAGTGGGCATGATATGGGATCTCCCTTGCTCCCGGGGTTCCTGAGGTGTGTGGAGGGACTGGGAGCTGCTTTTGTAAGTGAGAGCTTCCTGGAAGATCTCATCTGTGCTTCTACTGTGACCTGCTTCTTCTGCTCGCTCTTTAAACAAGACAACAGTAGGCCTTGCTCTATCAAGATGACTCTGCCATGGTAAATTTGATGGCTTGCGATTCATCTTCTGGCTGTACCAGAGGCGTCTTAACCGACTGGCATGAAATGGCTACCCTGGGTTTCCTCTGGGCCATCTGCTATTGCGATTGAGAGCAAAATAAGTGTCTGGTTGTTTCTGGTTGTTGGAGCCAAGTGCTGAGAAACAGAACTCTAGGTCACGTTTGTATACTTTCTTATGTGCATCTCCAAAGTCGAGGTACTCGTTTTAAGTGTCATTTCTGAGGTGCAAAGCTGGCTGCTTGGCGACAGGTTTGATGGCCTATGAAATAGTTTTGAAAAGTCACTGGGTGGCTTTCCCACTTACTTTTTCTATGTGACGTGAAGTGAAGCAGAGGGGTAATATTCTGAAGCCATGGCTTCCAGTGTGAGCTCTCTCTGTCTCTTTCCCTCCCTCTCTCTCCCCACCCCCCTCTCTTCCCCCCTCTTCCCCCTCTCCCTCTCTTCCCTTTTCCTTTCTTTTCCCTTCTCCCCTCCCTTTTCCCCCTTCCCCCTCTCCTTTTGCAGTGTCCTGTAACGTCCTGTGGTGACTGGATTAGGAACTGTGTTTTGCAGTATGCGGGGTGTGGGCATAGATAGATTTGAATCTGAAATTATTGTTCTTTGTGCTGTCTGTACAGTATGGTTAAAGGATCAAGTTTTGGGTGTGTTAATCCTGATCATGAGGAGTGTGATTTGTCATGACTTCATTGAGGTATGACATCATGTGAGAATTTCTGGTGGCATTTTTGATGTGGCACATAGGTTGGGTCATGTGCTAGAACAAGCACATTTCCAGAAGTCTGTTCTTTCTTTGTGGTCGGCCAGTCTGCTCTTCCTGAGAGAATATTGTGGCAGTGGCTGTCAGCAAAAAGAGCTCTCCTTACTTCACCAAGCCTTGAGGCTGCGGAATCTGCTCTGGGAGCAAGCGAGCGCTGTGTGTAGTAGGTCTTGGGGTCACATGGATGGAATGTGCTTGGAAAGCCATGCGCTCATCCCTACTGATATCTAATTGCAGCATGCCTGCTCTGTCAGAGATGCCCAATATAGAACTAGTTATGACTTGCTCAGAGCGTCCAACTAGTTTGCAAGCAGGAAAGAAGAAATTCTGGGAAATTCACATAGAAACTTCCTGGTAGTTTGAGTGCATTCTTGAGTTATTTGAAGATGCAGAAGGCCAAGGGAAGGTTTTGTTATGTATGACAGACACACTGTAGTTGATCCCCAGATGGTAAAGTGTGTTGATAGTTTTCTCCTGAGAGTTGAAAGCTAAAGAGAAAGAACGACATGTCCTGGGGACTTGAACCCAGGCCTCTGACGTCTGAGATGTGTGCTCTGTTGCTAAGCTGCATCTGAGTCCCAGCTGCTTTCCAAAGGCTGGGATCAGCAATGTATTGCTTTTAGGATGGGGATATTGTAAACGGAGTGTTGGTGATTAAGGTACTCCTTGCACACTCTTGAAATGGGATGCGTGTGTATGACATCCACGAGGCAAAGGCATCAAAATATAATTTCTTCCCCACAAACATATAGTTGTATGAGGTGTTGTTTCTCTTTAATCCTAAGAAAACACTCACCCTGTGGAGGATAGAACTTTGATCTTCCTTCTGTCCCCATTTGCTGCTATTAGTCAGTGTGGACAGTGGGCCATCATTTCGCATGTAGACAGTCAGTGTGAACAGTGGGCCGTCATTTCATGTGTAGACGGTCAGTGCAGACAGTGGGCTGTCATTTCATGTGTAGGCGGTCAATGCGGACAGTAGGCCATCATTTCATGTGTAGACATCAGTGTGGACAGTGGGCCACCATTTCATGTGTAGATAGTCAGTGCGGACAGTGGGCCGTCATTTCATGTGTAGACATCAGTGTGGACAGTGGGCCACCATTTCATGTGTAGATAGTCAGTGTGGACAGTGGGCCACCATTTCCTGTGTAGATAGTCAGTGTGGACAGTGGGCCGTCATTTCATGTGTAGACATCAGTGTGGACAGTGGGCCACCATTTCCTGTGTAGATAGTCAGTGTGGACAGTGGGCCATCATTTCATGTGTAGACGGTCAGTGCAGGCAGTGGGCTGTCATTTCATGTGTCCCATGAAATGCTCAGTTTAGGAATCATCATGGCTTTGGCTCATAGGTGACTATTAAATGCCGATTATTTCCTTAACCTCTAGGTATGCAAACCACTTCCTCTTTTCACAATTTATCAATGAATAAAATTAAGTCCAGCTACTAGGAAGAACTGTACAAACTCCTTTTACAGGACAAACTTGTTTTCTGATGTTTGGAAGATTGAGGTTATGGGCTGGAGAGACAGCTCAGTAGTTAAGAACCTTTGTTCTTACAGGAGACTCAGATTCAATTCCCAGCAGTCACAACTGTGTCATTCCAGTTCCAGGGAGTCTGATTCCCTCTTCTAACCTTTGTCAGTACTGGGCACATAGCTGGTTCACAGATGTACATATGAGCAAAACACTCATCCACATAAGATAAATCTTTAAAAAAAAGAAAGAGGCGTGTGGTGGTGCATGCCTTTAATCCCAGCACTCGGGAGGCAGAAGCAGGAGGACTTCTGAGTTCGAGGCCAGCCTGGTCTACAGAATGAGCTCCAGGACAGCCAGGGCTACACAGAGAAACCCTGTCTCGAAAAACCAAAAATAAATAAACAAATAAAGAAAGAAAATTAAGGTTAGTCCGTTCGTGTTTACTGGCAAGACTTTGCTTCCTATTTTATCCTGTTCAAAGATGGACAGAGAGCTTCCTGGACTCAGAAGTGTAGAGCTTTGAAAGGGGATCGGAGGTAGGCTGTGGGGTAGACAAAGCTGGGGAGCCTGCAGGCCGCCTCCTGTCAGATAACTGCTGTGTGTTAGTGCCAGTAGGTGATACCAGGTGGTGTGAGTCTGCAACACTGCCATTCAAGTTGCATCCCCAGTGGCCTGGTCCTAAGGACGGAGGCCCCAAGGACTCAGGCAGGGGCCTGGAGGGTGGGAAGAGCTGCTGCTTCTCTTTCCACTTCCTCCTTCTTCGCTGAACCAGGATACTTCCCCTTCACCAGGAAGGATTCCAGGACACAGCAGTAGGGAAAAAAGTGGTAATATTTGAAGCCGGCTTTCATCATGTTCTCCTGAGTCCCAGCTTCATTCCTGGTATTCTAGTATTCGGTATCAGATTCAGCCATATTAGGGGGATGCTACAACAACAACAACAACAACAACAAAACAGGACTGAGCCTGGCAACGCACACTTGCACCGTGACTTGAAAGGCCAAGATTGGGTGGTCACCAGTTTCAAGTCAGACCAGCAGACATAGTTCACATCTTACTGTCTCTCTGTGTAGCCCTGGCTATCTTGGAACTTTGTAGACCAGGCTGGCCTCAAACTCAGAGGTCTGCCTGCTTCTGCCACCTGAGTGCTGGGATTGAAGGTATGAGCCACCACAGCCCACATCTTATTTGTCTCTCACTGTTGTCTTGACCTCTGTCATCTGCCTTCTGCTCTGATGCTGTCCCCACTAAGGTCACACCTCTGACCTCCTTGGACCCAGTGCTCTGCACACCTGCAGCTTGGCCTCAGTCCTCAGCTGGGGTTGGCTGTATTGTAAGTCACTCACTTGGTGTGGAGCAGGCTCTTCTCTGTCCAGAAGGGCTCGGGGTGCTGATCCTGGAGCCCAAGTAGTTTAATCTTTGGCTCACTAGTCTTACCTCCTCAGGCACGAGCCAAGATGGAAGCCGACTAGGATGTAATAGTCTTCCGGAGCTGAGAGAGTTATTTGAGGCTTCAGGGTCAGGTGTGGTAGCTTTCAGGGGAAATACTATTGAAGTTTTTTCTTTCCTTAAGTAGTACCTGAGAGACACTTAACTTGGCACAGAAGACTTCAGTGAGTAAAGACTGAAGTAAACAGGATTAAGAAGGAGTTTCGACACTGGAAACCTCCAGAGTTTTTACTTATTGGAGGGAGGGAGGGAGGAGCCAGAGCTTGGGAAGGTAAACAGGGACCAGTCAGTCTTTGGCCTGGGTGGAGTGAGGGAAGGGTGGGCCGGAGCAGAGCCAGTGGCAGGCTGGGAGTGAATGGCTGCTGAGGAATTTGGGGCTGTGTTCCCCAGGCAGTGGATGAACAGGACCCACGCTGCTCACCAGGAAGGCTAATCTTGTAGTAGCTGGGTAGGTGGGGATAGAATGAGGTAAATTTCCTTTTGGTCTCACCTCTAGGGTGTTTTGTCTGAAGGGCCTTCTTGTTCAAGTTCAGTGGGGCCTCCTCTTAGGACCAGTTCCCTCTTACTCCACCAGGGCCTCCTAGGCTCGTGACCAGCGACCACTGTGTGCTCGGCCTAGGGAGCCAGTCATTACAGCTTTGACTGTTGTGATAAGAGGCACACAGATAGTAGTAGAATGACCACATTTCCTTCCTGGCAACACAGCCTCGACCTTGGGATGGTGTGAAGCATAGGTCTTTGGGGAACTCCGAGGGCCGTGGTTTAGGAAGTACGTGGAGAGCGTGCCTTTGGTAGGATCTGAAGTCAAGTATAAGGCAAATTGAGAGAGTGAAATTTAGACCCAGCAGCTCCCTTCCATAAAACTTGATAATTCACATTAGACTTTACTGGCTGTTTAACACGCTTCTTTCCTTGTCTCCACGAACCTCTACGATCTCAAACCAGTGCCGCCTTCTTTGGTTTTAGAGCAGGCACCTGACAAGGGAAGTATCCAGGCATGAGAGTGCTAAAAGTACTCTGGCTCTGAGGAGCAGGTCCTGAGGAGCCACAGAGGGCAGACACGCCCACTTCACTTTTGGAAGTCTTGTTCTTCCCTCCTCTCTGTATACTTGGGAGTGTTCTTTATGTATAATTTGAGCAATGGCTAATAAATGCCCTGCATTATCCTGGCAGATGTTTTGGTAGGAATGAGAAAATGAGTCCTGAGGTACTTACTGTGAGTTGTAATTACCTGGGCAGTTCTTATGACATCAGGAAACCCAGGGGCTTTTCATGCTTGTTTGCTGTAGATATCTCTAAAACATCTGGACAGTCCCTCAAATGGGATGATCCCAGGCCCCGGTCGGTGTCTACGGACGCAGACCCGTGAGGCCGTGAGCTTCTGCAGGAGCGGGGACTGCTTCTCTCAGTTGATGACATTCTCACTGAACCAAGGACGCAAGTGACTGTAGGACGGTGACTGCCTTTCGGAGGGTGACTCCTCCTCTTAGAAGCTCTACTTGTTTGGGAGAAAGCCCAGGGACGAGCTATTTTTCCAAGAATTGTTTATCTTTTAGTTTTGTGGAAACGGACAGAACTGCCATCCTAAATTTAGCATGGTGTAATTTTCCAAGCAATATTCTGTGAATATGTTTTTATACAGTCGAGTGCCATGCATTTTAAGCGAGAGGTTTCGACATGCCTGATGAATACAGTGTTCCTTTTCTGACATAGGAGGGGATCTTGGTTGCTCGGGGCAAGCTCCTGCTTTCTCACAGTTTAGGCAGATAAACTGGTCCACATAGGGCCACATAGTTAGATGACAGAACTTGGCCCTTTTAGATTTCCTTTCCCATTAGAGAGACCTTTCCCTAAATACATTATAGGTTTAGTACCTGAAACACTGAGATGTCCTTGAGAACAGAGCTTTTACTGGCCCAGAAGACAGGATTCAAGGGACACGGGGGAGTCTTCGATCGTGCTGACCAGGGAGGCTTCCCTTCTTTGTTCTTGGATTTTACTATGTAGCTCAGGCTGGTCACTTCTGAGGCTCTGGAGTGCTGGGGTTATAGACATGCACTCCTAGCTCAAGTCAAAAGTTTTCCTTAGTGCTTCAGAAAGGTGTGTTATTTATGAATGGAGAGGTCTCTCTCTCTCTTTTTTTTTTTTTAAATCCTAATGTCTTAGTCAGGTTGGAGCTATAACAAAATACCACAGACTTGGTGGGGTGTGGCTTAAAAACAACAGTTTCAGGAGGTTGTACTTGGTTTGGGATGGGGCCTCTTATTTTCTGTGTAAGGACACTAATTCCATCATAGAGTCCCCACTCACAGAGTCATCCCACTAGGGAGAAGGGGGTAGGGCTTCACCATAGGCATTTTGTGGGAACATAGACCTTTGGTCCATAATACCGAGGAATGCTGTTTTTGTTTTGTTTTGTAAAGAGCTGTCTAGTCATGTGTGGTCTCATAGGCTTGTACCCACGTCACTTAGCAGGCAGAGGCAATGAGCTCCTGAGACTGAGGGCAGCCTGGGCCACGTGTCAAGGAGCCTGTCTCCACAATAACAGCACAAAGGTGGGCGATCTGGTGCAGAGGTGGTTCTTGGAGAGTCAATGTGGTTGTTATTGATAAATACTCCTCCAGACATGTAAACACATGGTTACACATATTTACAACTCCCTGGAGATGAGTAGGTGAGTGAGTCGTTTCCTAACTGCCTGTCCAGTTCTTTAAGCAGATACTTGGTTCGGCCTGTGTTGAGAGTGTGTGTGGAGCCCACCATTGCTGGCTAGTACTGAAGCCGTGGACCAACAGTTTTCTTCTGTCTTCTTTCAAAGATGCTTTTTTTTTTTTTTTATCAAATTGCATTAATTCTTTAATTTTCTTTTTGATAGCCCATTTTAGCAACTTGCATAGAGTGTTATAATGAATTCCTAAGTTCTCACAGATCTAAACATTTAAAGGACATGTGTCCAGAGATCTGCTTAATGTATGAATGAACACCACTCCAGATTGAAGGCCCCTGTAACTTCCCTTCTTTCTCTTTCTAGAAGGATCCATTATCTTAGATTTGGAATGTAGCATTGTCATGCATTTTTTTATACTTTTATCACACTTATATTTGTAAGAAATAAATATTTTAAAGCTTAATGGAAGTGATAGCATACTGTATATAAGAGAAAAGGCCATGTTTTGCAAATTGTCTCATTTCAATTTACTTCTGTGTCATTTTTAAATGTATGTATTCCATCCCATGGTTATTCTATAGTGTGTGTTTACCTGTGAGGTGTTTTAGATGGTTTCCAAATTTTCACTAAGGTTCATAGAAGTTCTGTGGGTATGTATGCTTGCACAAAGCTGCAGATAGCCACAGCTGAGTGTCTCTGGACTCAGCTACGCTATAGTCCTGCTCAGTTTTACTCCATTCATTTACATAGCCTGTCTGTAACCCCTTCAATGTGTGACGTCACTGATCAGTGTCTTCTCTTATACTTAAGATTAAATATCTGAATTTTTCACCAATTGTTACGTATAAGCTTATTGTCCTCACTTGAATATAGAATTTGCCTGAGAGCACCAGTAGTTATCTTTTCAAACATGTAGTGACCTTTCAGTTGTGTATGTGTGTGCATCTGTGTGTTGTGTTGCACTGTATGTATTTGTTTGTATGTGTAGGTATTGTGCATATGTGTGTATGCAGAGGCAGGGGAGGTCAAAGGGCAACAGTGGGTGTTTTCCTCAATGAAGTCTCACAGTGTGTGTGTGTTTAGTTATTTTATGCCTGTGCGTGTTTGGTTTGCATGTATGTGTGTGAACCACGTATGTACATGGTATCCATGGAGTTCAGAAGAGGCACCAGGTACTCTGGAACTGGAATTGTGAATTGTGTGAGTGCTGGGAACAGAAACTGGGTCCTCTGCAAGAACAGCAAGTGTGTTGTGGTAAATATTAAATGCCGGTTTTCCCCCACCTTTGATCATTTAGTTCTCAGATAAAAGACAAAACCTCTGTAGTTACGATATCCTTGTAGCACTAGATCTGGGCAGATATCAACCCTCTACTTCCCTATCAATAACCCTGAGATAGAACTTGCCATGTTCCATCTGGGCTGTTCTTACTCCAGCTGGCTAGCCCTCAGGACCATGGTCTCACGATTCACCTACTCCATGGTGTCTTCTCCTTTCTTTCCTTGGGGTCTCTGCCTCAGATCCCAAGCTGGGCTACTAAAGGCCCCCTACCTCTCTTCTGCCATCTTGGCCATCAGTATCTTTATTCAACCAATAGTTTTAAATTAAGGAACAAGTTTGTATAGCATCACTTAGTGATGGTCTCCTCCTTCCTGAGGCAACTAGACCTTGGAGGCTAGTAGTTAGCATCACAACACTCCCTGTGCTGGAATTGCAGCTGTGTAGGTTATTCTACCCTCTCTTATTATATTATAGAGATCAGAACTCAGGCCCTTGTACGCTTTTGTTGGGGGTATCTCCAGCCTCTGGTTCCTTTTTGGTTTGCATGTTTATAATGTAATGGAGTGACTCGGGTACAGAGTGACCTTTGACCTGTGACCCATGACCTCAGCCCTTGCTCACTTTTTACTCCCGTCTGCAGTTGAACTCCACTGACCTCAGCAAAACTGTGACTGTTACCAAGCACTTTACCTGCTTCTGCTTCTTCCGGTCCACGTTCTCAGTCTCCACGTCCACGCGTACTGTCTTGGATTTCATTATTCCTTGTCTGGTTTTCTGTGGTTTTAAAATCTCGCTTCAAAAATAATTTTTAAACTATCTTAGTTGTAGTTTCATGATCCACCCCCCCAGTTCATTTATAAAATTATATTTTGTGACATAATGTGTGTACGTATGACACAGAAATGACTCACAGTTGTTAAATATTAAAGAAAAGAGCAGACCAACATGGGTATTCCAGCATAATAGATACTTTTCCAACTTAAAAAAATTTCCCCCCTACATGAAGCGCTTTATATTTTGTGTTTGGGCATGCGCGTGTGTGAGTATATCCCCTCCACTGTCCGATGCTTCTCTGATCTGTGTTGGATGCCTCTCTGTGTGTTGTATTTCCAGAAGCAAAGTAGCTTAAACGGAAGCAAATAACCTGACTTGGTATGGAGCAGACCACCCAAAAGTCAATAAATACTGAAGGTGCCAACGACTGATGCCATAGAGCTTTCCTGTTCTTTTAAGTTCTTATGTGTTCTGGGAGTGTGTGCACCAAGCCACTGTTACCTGAGCCAGTTGGAGCCACTGGCTGGGCTGTTGCTATTCCATAAAAAGCCTTGGGGCACAGAGATCTAAGACAGGCCAGGTTGGGGGGGGCGGGGCAGTCCATCAAGCTGCTTGTTAGTGTCTAAGTCTCGTGACCTCAGATGTTGACTTGAGACTCCAGATGTTTCACGTAATTATGTCCTGTTCCTTCATGCATTGTTTGTTCTGTTGTAACTGGGGCAAAGTGGGAGGCTCAAGTCATCTAAGCTTGCTTCGTGTACTTCATAAGTATCCGAACTGATGACTGTCTTGTCACTCAGCCAAAGAAGCAGCTAGGGCCTTGAGCTGTGCTTATCATGCTGAGACGTGGAGTACCCCACTGTGGGAGCAGGTCACCACCAAAAGAGCCAAGCATGGAGTTAGGCCGAGTGGGCTTTCTGCAAGGCTACACTTCAGTCAGGAGCTCCTCTTGGGGAGGTTTAGTTGAGGTTTAGCTCTGTAGTTTGTAACCTCCTCACCTAGTCATCTGTCTGGTTTTCATCTGTGTGCAGCATATAAACCAGGCCTGGTGTGTAAGCCTTGGCAGCCTGCAGGCATTATGACCTTGCTGGGTGAGCGCCACACTGCCTTGCTCAGTTTTGGCTGTGATAGAGGGCTTTGTGTTTGCCGAGTGGACTCTGTTGCACAGTCTGCTTTCCAGTTAGCAGAACTCTGTTGATTAGTTCCTTCAGGAATGGATGGTGGACCCATGTCATCTAGATGTACAGACAGTGGTGATTTGGGTATCTTTTTGGCTGTCTTCCCACGTGAAGCCAGGCCTTACTCTGGCCTTGCATTTCTTCACTTTTTTGGAAAAAAAATAATAACTGTGTGTGAATGTGTGGGTACACTTACTGTGGTGCTGCGGTGGGTGCTGCAGAATAAATCCATGGGTTTTCCTCCACTGTGAAGTGGGTGTCAGGGGTCACTCTGCAGTGCTCTCCCTGCTGAGCCGTTTCTTGTTGACCACTGTTGGTGTAACAGACCTAGTTGTCCCACCTTGTTCGTTGCCTGCTGACTTTGGTTCATTGGTTTTTACTGCTGGTCACCGGTCTCCTGATCTAATGCTGTCAGTGTGGACACTAGGGCTGTGTAAGGAATAGTTGTTTTACGGACATTCCTTTGAAAACAGATGTGAGCATGTGCACATGTGCATGCGCGTGAGTGCAGGTATTCCCCTGCCGCAGCACACCTGTAGAGATGAGGTATCTTGATGCTTTAGATACCAGGCTAGATGGCCTTTGACCTGGGAGAGTCTCCTGTCTCCGTCTCCTGCCTCACCATAGGAACTGGGGATCTACAGTGCCCAGCTTTCCTTGGGTTCTGGATCCAAGCTCAAGTCCTTGAACAGTAATATATATTCATGTATTATCATATAGTACATTAATGTATTTATAGTATATATTGCATGGAAATATATAAACATAAATAACATATAATTCATTAATATAGTTATATAAAATATATAGATAGTAATACATTAATAGATTATATTTGTTACATTATATACACATATATCTTTTTAAAAAATTATTTATTTACTTATTTATTTAATGAATGAATGAATGAATGAATGAGTACACTGTAGCTGTCTTCAGACACACCAGAAGAAGGCATCTGATCCTGTTACAGATGGGTGTGGGCCAGGAATGGGTTGCTGAGAATTAAACTCAGGACCTCTGGAAGAGTAGCCAGTGCTATTAACCTCTTAACCACTGAGCCATCTCTCAACCCTACACATCTAACTTATTTGCCATAATCACCATGGCCTGTCATATTACTTGGGCCAGAGAATGCTCAGTGAGGTATTCTGATCTGATGTTTAACTTTCCCATACTAATTTATAGTCCTATAAGCAGTACATGAGAGAGCAGGCTACTCTGAAATTTCTTCCTAGTGCATACTTAAGTTTATGTATATATATAAAAAATATATGTATGTATATGTATGTATGTATATGTATATATATATGTATATGTGTGTGTATATATATGTATGTATGTGTATATATATATATATAATATAGTGCACACACACACATACACACACACACACATATATATGATCATCTTTAGCAAATGATTGTTTTTGGGGTGTAAAATCATAACACCAGCTGTGGTGGAGAGGTGGGCAGGGCACAGGTGAACCTATACTGCATGCCGGTAGAGGCTCTCAGTGTTTATGGGAAGCCGCGGACACTTGTTGGGTGGCCAAGTGAGCTGGTTTACATCACCTGTCCTTGCTGGTATTTGACTCTCAGTTCGGTTCCCCTTTTACATTTATATTCTCTCTCACAGGGCTCTTGCTTACGTTCACAGTGTCCACAAAGCCCTCCACTCTTCAGTCTATTTCATTCTTTGTGGGGTTTTAACTTGTCTGCTTTTTAGTTATAGATTATGAACTTGTGGAGTGTTGTTGGGAGCTGGACCAAAGGTGTTTTAAAATGTAGATGTTTTGTTTTCCATGATAAGGCAATATTATACAATAAACATCATTTGGAGTATGCTGTTGTGATTATTAAAAAAAAAAAAAAAGGGAGGGGGAGTTGGAGAGCTGGCTCCGCAGCTGGAGAGCACTGGTTAAGAGCACTGGCTGCTTTTCTAGAGGACCTGGGTTCAATTCCTAGAACCCGCCCGGCAGCTCAGAAGAGTCTGTAACTCCAGTTCTAAAGGATCAGACGTCCACTTCTGGGCCCTGTGGGTACCTGACTGCACATGGTAGAATGAAATACACGTAGGTCCATTTATATGCACACAATATAACATATATAACATACAAATCTTAAAAAAAAGAATAACTCCCCAGAATCTGGCAGTGAAGAAATAATGTCTCTTCTGGGAGATGAACTTACACTATCATTCGAAACTAAATTCTCGGGGTCTTAAGTACAGAATCACTAGAAAGGCTGGGCCTTTGCTCATAGAGACGGTACACCCCATTCAGCACTCTGTTAGCCAGAAATGCAGAGCCGGCGGTGGGCACACACCCTGTTGACTCGCCCTTACCTCTTAGGTTCCATAGCTCATAACATTCAATTTGTCTAGGAACCTCCTGGACAGAGAATTAACAATGGAGCAATCAGAGCTGGCGATAGCTCTCTGCTTGCGGTGTGTGCAGAAGCAGATCTCAAGTCACTTGTGTGCCCTTCCCTTCTCAGCGAGCTTCCCCAGGAACCCGGTGTGCCTCTTGCCTCTGTAGTTTGCTGTGATGTGAACAATGAGTGAATAAAACAAAAAAAAACAAACAAACAAACAAAAAAAAAACAAACAAGTCACAACACTGGCTACTTTTGTCCCCATGAAGCAGCTTCTGGCAGCTTCGGTTGACAGGGCTGTCGTGCTGTGAGACAGTCTGCACCCGCAGAATGGGGCTATCAAGCCCCTCCTGCTCCTGTTCTATGTTGGGAGCATGCAGAGACCTCCAAGAGCTTGATGCTTTGGGATTATGGGATAGGGGTGGACTTAGGCATAATTATTGGTGCAGGTTCTAAACTCAGTGTCATAGTTAACTCACCCAGTGGCTTTGGGATCACAGGGTTACGGTACTGTACACTTGCTAAGTTGGCTCAAACAGTGCTTTCGAGTATCAGCCATTGGCCAGATTGTAAGAAGGCCTAATGCTAACTATGCAGTTACTTAATTCTTATAGCATAATTTTAGTTCATACAGCTCAGACTGCAGAAGACTTTATAATTATCCCTACTTAGAAAATGTCTTCCTGGGCTCCTTACAGTCAGAGAAGGGTACTTATGAGAATACGCCTGGTGGAATCATATTCAACCTCGATAGCCTGAACCCAAGACAAAACCAGATGTGCTTGAAATAATGAAGTACATATTGATTACACGTGAAGGTGTATTGTCTACATGTATGTCTGTATGCCACATGCATGACTGGTGCTGATAGGGGCCGGAAGAGGGTTCCATATCCCCTGGGACTGGAGTTACAGATGGCAGTGAGCTGCAGAGTAGGCACTGGGAATTGAACTCGGGAGCTAGTGCGCTTAACTGCAGAGATACCCCTCCAGCCCAGTACATACCTTCCCGTCACGATGTTGAGTTCAGTTTTCCTTGGGGGACATGAACAAATGTCTGCTCACTCTGGACCAGCGGTTCTTAACCTTCCTAGTACTGCAACACTTTAAATACAGTCCCCCGTGTTGTGGTTGTGAGAGTCCACAACACCCTGGACTCAAATATCAAATAGTATGTAAACGCAAAGAGTGTTTTGTTTTGCACAAGTCCAGCATGCTGGGGTCTCCCATTACCAGAATGAGTGACACCCAAGTGAGCTTGCAGGCTTGATTTAAAGCACATTAGGGAATTCCAGGGTAGGTGACCTCTATGTTAATCTATCTGTTAATTCCATCTCTACCTCTACAGACATTCCATTACTGGGGTGTGGGGGGCTGGAAACTTGCTGGGGAGGTCTGGAGACTGTTGCTGAGGAAGTCTGGAAACTGCTGCTGACCCATTGTCCTTGCCTCGGGCCAGGTGTCAAGGCAGCTTCTGAGACCTGGATTTGCCTGGAATTGCCCAGTTCTTGGAGACAGAGATTTAGGCTTAGTCTCCTTAACTGCCTATCTGAAGCCTGTCATGGAATCAGCCTAGCCCTCTCAGTGGTGACACCCAGCCATAACGTTATTTTCATTACTATATAACTGTAATTTTGCTACTCTTATGAATCATAATGTAAGTATTTGGTATGCAGGATGTCTGATACGCAACCCCTGTAAAAGGGTCATGTAAAGTAAAAGATTATTAAGTTCTGTGTATATTAATTAATGCTGGAAATTAATATGACAGCAATTATTCCTTAACTAGCTTTTCCCCAAATAACACAGAGACCTTTTAATATTTCAAAGCCTTAGGACTCAGCTGGGCAGACTCTCAACTTACTCATCTCAGTTATCCCAACACCTAGCCTCATGCAGCCTAACCATGAGCAATGCCTTCCAGGCCCATAGTCACGTCCATCTCCTCTCATGTCTCCTGGCAAAAAGCTTGCCTCCTCCACCTTCCCAGGGTTCTTTTCTCCCTCCCAGGAAGTCCCACCTTCCACTTCCTGCCCAGCTAATTGACCATCAGATTTTTTTTATTAAAGCCAATTAAGAAATGCCGTGGGTAGGTGAAGAAGGACAGAGACACAATTTCACACCACACTGTGTACTCCAACAGGGTTCTACCCCAAAGGGTCGGATCCACAAGCTGAGAACTGCTGCTCTCCATAGAGCACTATCAACAGACGGAAGTAAGGATTCCACTCAAGTCCAGCTTGGCAAGCCAGTGAGTTTAGAGGACTTAGAGAGGCGTGGGTGGCCCCACAGCAGCTGCATCGCTGTCAGTGCAAGATGAACAACAGCTTCCCCATAACCACACAAGTGAGACGCACACAGTCGATTCATTATATCCCTGTGTGAGGTTGAGCCTCTCTAGATCTTGTGGTCCTTGGACCAGGTGGCCTGCAAGGAGGAGGGGGGTCAGTGCAGGAGGAAACTGAGTAGCTGAAATCTCAGTAAGGGTCTCATGTCCCTTCCTGTCATCTCTCTCTGTAAGGGACTTAGGGTCAGCTTCGTTGAGGGTCTCGGAGTAATTACAGATGCTGTGATTAATATGAAAATGGCTACCATGTGTCTGTGTCACTGTCCGTAGTTGTACTTGCCTTCTGAAAGTGCTCTGTAAAAGTATGTCATGTTCTTCATTCCCCATTCATCCCACCTGTCCACAGCTACCCATCTCTCCTGTTTCCTTGAGAGCTTGCTTCAAGAAAGTTCTCAGCTCTGATGCGGATTAAAATCCGCATTCCTTTGCCAGAAGGGACTAACCTTCTAGCAACTCTATTTTATGTTGCTTATTATTCAAAGCCAGTTTAAACATTTTTTTTATGAGTTATCTCAATTTAGTAAGACATCAATATGGAGTTTTTTTCTAATTTTGGTAGCAGCAGTTTTAGCATCCCCACACCTGGAAAGTATCTTTTTGTCCATTGCTCTCAAAGGATAGTTTTGCTAGATATAGAATTATGATCATTGTTTCTTTCATCTCTTGAAAATGCAGGCCCTCTGCAAGATCAGTATGTTTTTGGCCCCTGAGCCACTTCTCTAGCTTGGGACTCTCTTCTAGTTCTTTACTGACCCCAACTCCTCCAACTTTATATTTGATTGTTGAAGCCATATCATGGTGGCTGCTCTACAGTATTTTAGGCCTGATTTTCTTCCTGGTGGTGTGTACTGATTGGCTTTTCTCATCAGGCAATGACTTTCCTGGCTCTTCTGATGATTGGGTTTTCAGTTGTGCCCTGGTACAACTGCCTGGTAAGATACCCTGGGTGCTGGGCAGATCCTGAGTTACAGCAGGCAGTCACCTGCTCTATTTAGTACGCAGATCCTCATAATGGTGGCCTGTTTCTCCAGAGGTGGTTCAGTTTTGAGGGAGCATTTGTGGAAATCCTTGAGTCTGATGGATCAATTTCCCCTGGGGTCAGGTCTCATTGCTTCCTGCTGCTCTGGCTGTGAAGGTGGAGGGAATTTCCCTACACTGGACTATGAAGCTGTTTCTCAGTAGGGGAAGGTAGTTTCAGGTCTGTGGGGACTCAGGGACTTCCCTGCTTGTGGCAGGATCCCTTGCCTGGAGAGGCCTGGGGCGTTGAGAGTCATTGTGGAAGTGGTATGGGATCTGTCTAGTGACATCCCACAGTTTTCCTCCTATTTCTGGACAATGGACCGGAGTTCATTACATAGTACTTACAACAGCTCGCTCTGTCTGCCTGGTCCATTGAACACACCTTGTACCTGAGTTCTCAAGGTTTGTGGGGCTTCAGATCCATTGCTCTTTGGATGGTGTAGAATGTGTCTGGTGTTGTCAGGGGAGCTTGAGATTGATCTGGGCTAGCCTTAGACTGACCTTGGATTGGCGTCTGTTGCTAGGGTGGGATAGGAACCTTTAGGCCTTAGCACTTGGCAGACTTGCTGTGCCAGAAACAATTAGGGTTTATTTTCCTGTATTATTGTAATCATACGTACCTGTTTTCTAGGTAAGGCTTTTTTTTTTTAAAGATTTATTTATTTTTTTATTTTATGTATACTAGTTCACCGTAGTTATCTTCAAGACACACTAGAAGAGGGCATCAGATCCCATTACAGATGGCTGTGAGCCACTATGTGGTTGCTGGGAACTGAACTCAAGACCTCTGGAAGAGCAGTCAGTGCTCTTTACCACTGAGCCAGCTCTCCAGCCCTAGGTAAGGCATTTTGGAAGTCAGGTTAAATGATTAGACTTAGGAATTTTTGTTGGTACTTCAGCAGAAACCAGAGTTGGGTATTTATTTATTTAATTATATTTTAGCAAAAAATGGGAACTTTGGAACTATGCTTTTGACTTTTGGACATTTAACATACCAGGGAATTCACAGGGGAACCCTGTGTAAATAAGGAAGGAATCCAGTCTTAAATTATTGGTCGAGATGGAAGGCCTACTATGTGTGTGAAGCAAGTTTAGTCATTTTTGATAAAATCTAAAATAACGTAGCTTCTGCATGACCTTATGAAATCGTCCTTCTGGCACAAGAAGGTTCTACCACTGGCTGCCTTTGCCCTTCTCATTCTACTTCAAAGAATGTCCACACTGTAATTAAGATGGTGACGCTTCCCAAACAAACGACTCCTGTAACAGCATCACTTGGGGCTCTCCATCAGGCAGAATCCACACTCCACAGACCCCAGCTGCTTCTCAGGCCTGTGCCCTGTTCTACTGACTGCTGTGTCCAGTTCCTAGCAGTCTTTTCTTTTCTAAGAATAGATTCCTTATGGGATCTAATTTTTTATGAAGGCATACAAATTCAATTTTATATCAATATCTATGTAATTTCCTCAAAGCTAATACATGTTTATTGTAAATCTCCCCTTTTCTGAAGTTCTTTGGTTAAATTGGATGATTCTTTGTAATAGTCACGGTCCACTCATCTCCCAACTCAGTGTGGGAGGTGTTAGGACATGCCAGGCCCCTGCTAAGTGTTGGGTGGAGGTAGGGATGGATGTGAGGTGTGAATGCAAGGTGCTTCCATTATTCCTGTTGACTTTTTGAAAACTCTTTAAAGACCCAAAGAAGTTAAAATTAAAGACACTATTCACCTGGTATTGCTTGTTGGCATTCTAATAGGCCCAAGGAGTCTATGCTGATGCAGAATGTTAATCTCGCATTCCATGCTCTCAAACTCTGCGCACTTAAAGCAAAGGCAATGAGTTTATGCACATACAATATAAGTTTCTATAAGTTTTCTTTTTAATATGTTATTTATATGACTGGAAAGTTGGCTCAGTGGTTGGCTCACTTGCTACTCTTGTAAAGGATCCAGGGTCATTTCCCAGTACCAACATGGCAGTCCACAACATCTGAGTCTCTAGTCCCAGAGTGTCTCTAGTGCCCTCTTCTGACTCCGTGGGCATCAGGTAGCCTCATGGTACATGTGTATCCATGGAGGCCAGCACTCATACATATGAAATAGTAAACCTTGTTACAGAGCTTTATACAATGGATGATTGTATCCAGTTTGCCCTTGCTTTTGTTTGGCTTCTGAGACCACATGTTAAGCTGGTTGAGTGGACAGATTGAGCAGGTCTGTTTCTCCTCTTACCATGTGGGTGCTTTATACCCAGTAGGTTCCCCAGATTGCATACATCTCCATGTTTGTCCGAATTCTATCGTCAGACACCAAAGTATATGTGTGTATTGTCACAGTTTCAAAACCTCTAGTCTCATGTAGACTTTGGTAGCTTGTTCACATGTATTTTAGAATTATTCTAGTCTAAGCATCTACAGTTCACTCAAGCAGACTCCTCACCGCTCTCTTGTGTTACATCTTCCATTAAAACATGCTGATTTGTCTAGTCGCTGTGCTTCTAACATCCATTGGGCCACCTTGGAAGCCTCTGCCCTTCTTAGTGCTATTCAAGTGTGATTTTTTAGACCCTCGGCTACCTTCTCAGAGCACAGCCTTGCTTGCTATGGGTTAAGGGGTTTGCTTATCAACAAGGAAGTCTATCTATGAGGAGAGAAAAAAAAAACAGGCCTCCAAAACAGAGTGCTTAGGGGCCCAATTAACTTATATTCTGCCCAGATTCCATATGTAACATAAAGGTAGAAAGATTGTTGTGGGTGGTAGTGGAAGGCTAGAAAGGGGTGGCTTGGGGTAAGGGTAGAGAGGGGTGGCTTGGGGTGGCTCGGGGTAAGGGTAGAGAGGGGTGGCTCGGGGTGAGGAGAACAGAGCAGACCTCCACAGTGAAAGCTAGCATTCTGTATGCTAATACAAAATTAAAGTAATAAAAAATAATCCTTTGTCCTACTTTCTTGTCTCAATGGGTTCCTTTGACAATCAGTACAGGGGGTGTTGCCAGTGGGGCCCATGACCTCCCTTACCACCTTGTCTGTCCAGCAGAAATGTCACATTTCCAGGCCTCTCACAGGTTGAGCACTGTAGGAGAGGATGCTACATTAAGGAGGGAAGAAGTCACATGGCTTGGCTTTGAAGCTTGGAGAGGCCAGGTTGGATGGCTGGTGCCACTGCGGTTGACTAACGGTGCTTTTCATGGGAGTCCCCCTCCCCCCATTGCTGACATGAAGATGGAGGAGAGCTGGTAGAATTTTAAGAAGACCCACCCTTTCTTCCTCCCTCCCTCCCTCCCTCCCTCCCTCTCCTACCCCCTGGCATTGAGATGGGGTCTGTCTATCCCTGGCTAGCCTGGAACTTCCTATATAGACCAGGTTGAATGCTTAAAAGCCTGCCAGTTCTGAGTGGCTGGCATTAAAGGTGTGCTACCACCCTTGACTGGAGACATTTTTATATAAAATATCCAGCATAGTAGATCCTCATAATTAAGAGTTGTGAATCAATAATCATAGAGAGTCATGGAAAATTAGTAGGTGTGATTGATTGCATTAGGTAGTAAAAATTGTGGTGATTATAATGGTTGAAAATGTGTTACGTAAATAAAAGACAGGTCAAAAATCAAAGTTTAGAATCAAATTTTAGACAAAAAAATAGTTGGAATAGATACGAAGTACAGAATTTATACCAGAGTGTTTTGGTATGAATTATTTGTAATGTACTATTTTTCTCTGTGTATGGTTTGATATGAAGTAAGCTTGTTTAAAAATTGTCCCTGTTATGGCCTCTGTTTTGGGTCATGCCTTTGAATTCTATGTGCTTTTAGGTAATGAAGTTGTTTTTCTTATTTTAAAGATGACAGCTTATGTCATTTCACACTTACAAACACATGCCTTGCTTGCCTTGTCAGGCAGGGGACAGTGGTTTGGTGTGTACCACAGCAGAACCCGTGTCAGGGAGTGAAGGAAGAGGGCAGTCAGCACTGCTTAGTCAGTTACCAGAGAATCGGGCAGCCTGAAAACGGGCTTATTTTTAACTGTTATAGGTTTTGGTGTTTTTTGACTTTTTGTTTTGAACTCCATGCCTGGTTTTGCTTCCATCGGCCACCTCTGATTCTCTCCATTTGTGGCCCCTTCATGGCTGGCTTCTCTACATGGTCTCCCTTAAAAAGTTCAGTGTTTCACTTTGGTTTCCTTTCTGCAGGTGGTTGACAGTTAAACCCTCTGTTAAACCATGACCTCACCTGCGTCTTGCAGAATTGCTGTCCACCGTGCCATTATGAAATGGCTGATGTATAGTTGGTTTCTGTCTTTCCTTTCTATTTTCTTTCTCTGCTGTTCTGACAGGATACTGTAGTAACTCTTGATTCATTTTACTTCCCCACAAGGTGTCTTAGAAACTCTATCTTTATCCTCAAGTTGGCAAGGATGAAATGAAGATTGCCCAGGACATCATGTCTGCAGAGGTATATGGCGGGTGCTGGTGATGCTGGTGATGCTGGTGAGGGGCATAGGCTGATGGAGAACTCCCTCTGTCATTGGGCTGTGTTGTAGGCCAGGTTACTTTGCGATGAGGTCTGTCTAAAAGGCATGCTGGCTGTCCCAGTGTCTTCTCTGTGAATCTTGTGTTATACATCTTTTTATGGATAGAAAAGAGGCCCCGGATTTAATATTCCAGTTTATTTGAATCTTTGTCTCCATTGTCAGTCACCATTGACCTTTAGACCCAAAACCTGGTAAAGAATGTAGGAAAAGGTGCAGCCAGTGCCTTGCCTTGGTGTCTTCTCAGGTTTGCAAAGAACTTGCCGAGTGCTTGTTCTGACCTCTGGATTATGGGAGCAAGGGGAGCAATCACGAGTTACAGGAGCTAGAAGCCCAGTCAGAAATGTGTCAGGCCTGAGGGCTAGTGCACTGCGGGCATGCTTGTGCAACACAAGCTGCAGGTGCACTTGTGCCCTCGCTCCTGCAAGGTCTGTGTTGTGCTTATAGGCTGAGGTGACCCTGCCCTCAAGGAAGCCCTCACAGACCTCACTGTGTGACCGGCATCTCCACATTTTCTCTGTTCCCTTCCTTCTTCTGCTGGCTCTGGCCTCAGTGTGACTCTTGGAAAATGTTCCTTTCTTGCTGATATTGCTACTTTGTACCTCTTTTCTAGTTTTCATATAATCAAGGTATTTGTAATCTTCATTCTTCATATTCTTCATATTGTAATCTTCATATTCTTTTTATATGACATCGTAATAAACAAATCTGGAGGCTGAGTGTGGGCTGAGCAGTGTTTGTGCCGAGGCCGTATACGGTGGATCCTCTGCTAGCTGAACCCTGGGTTTCACCCACATTTTACTGTTTCTCATGATGCTCCTGGCCATGCCCACCTGTGCTCCCCCACCCCCGACTCCTTTGGGATTTTCTAGACAGGGTTTCTCTGTGTAGCCCTGACTGTCCTGGAACTCATTCTGTAGAGCAGGCTGCCCTGGAACTCTGAGATCTGCCTGCCTCTATCTCCTGAGTGCTGGGATTAAAGGTGTGCTCCATTGCCTAGCCATCTTGCTCTCCCTTTGACCTTACCTACTGGGGCATGATGAGGATCAGTGAAACTAACACGTGCAGGTCACTTGTCATCTACACTTGAGTGGCCCAGGGGGCACGCAAAATAAACGTCACATGGTTATTATACTCCAACCATTTGGGAGCAGTGTCTGACATAAATTTCTAGCTAATTGTGTTTCTTCATTGTGATGGTTAATCCTGATCATCAGTTTGACAGGTTTGAGATGTGCCCAGGAGGGCGTATCTGTGAGAGCATTCCAGAGAGGCTTGGCCGAGGGAAGAAGACTTGCTACGGAAGTGGGCAGCACTACACCATTGATGGGAGTGGAGAAATTTGTAAAAGCTGGGGTTGAGCATTGATGGCATATACCTTCAATCCAGCTCCTAGGAGACTGAGGTAGGAGGATACCTGTGAGTTCAAGGCCAACCAGGGCTACACAGGGAGTTCCAGGACAGCCAAGACTACATAGAGAGATCCCGTCTCAACACACTTTCACAAAAGGTAAATCTGTAAATAGCGAAAGCCTGGCCCTTGCCCCAGATCCCTGACCTCCTGAGTCAGTCTGAGGTGAAGCCAGTGCGTCTGAATGGCTGTCTCCCTTTCAGAAGCTAACTGCCTCCAGTTTGTTCTGTCTTTGATTTCTCTCCTGTGATAAAGTAGTTGATTAAATTATGTTGCCACTGAGATCAAGTTTCTACCCCCAGATCTTTTAAGGTAGGCCTGGACTTGAAAATCCAAATGCTTTTAGGCATTTGTGAGGCCATGGTTATCAGAAGTGTAATAGAGAACCAGCCCATGTGAGAGAGTCATATGAAAACTTTAATGAAAATAAGAACTAATGAGCAACTTTGTGGGACCCCCAGATTTCAAAGCCTATATTTAGTACTACTCTAGAGTGGCCACGTGAAGCTAATTTTCATCAAGCAGTCTTGCCATAATAAATGCTTGCGGCCTCTCAGCCATCTTTGTTTACAGTGAGCAAATAAAGGGGAGGAGGGAACGAATTGGCCCACGCCTTTGCCCCCCAAAACCTGACCGTGTCTCTTTACCGACAAACACATTGATCTTCAGGCAGACATGCAAAGACTTGAATGCTAGGCCCTGGCTGCCTTGCTCTGTTGCTCTTTGTTGGGTTGTTGCTTTTACACTCAGGAGTGCCTGTTCCTGCCATCCTGCTCCTCCAGAAATGATGCCAAAACCACAAACAGTTCTGACATGCCTGAGAAAGAACAGGCCTGAATTCCTGTTGGAGTTCCCCTAGAATGGGTGTGTGACATTGATTTGGTCACCCAGTGTGATGCCTTTGTTCCTTGGACAGTCAAGAGAAGATGTGCCAGGTGTTTTGGATTGGGCAAGCATATAACCTCATCACGGTCCTCTCTGGGACGCAGCCACCAGTGGAGCAAGCTTTTCAGCCTTCTCCACTGTAAGCCTTTATGCCTGTCACTTCCCCTGGCTGTATGATTTTGAGCAAGTTGGTGAGAATCTGTCTAATGGGTTGTGTGTGCATAATAACACCCAGAACTGTGTTAACTGAACTGATAACGCGCAGTGGAGCACCTTCCAGTGTAAGGGTCCTCCAGTGATGACTCATCTTGATCCTTGGGAACTGAATAGGATTCTGAGGGAAGACTTTGCAGAGGAGACTAAATTATGGATCCTGAGAACGAGGAGATGGTTCTGGATGGTCCAAGGCCAAACACAGTTCCAGTCGGTCTTAAGGAGTCCTAGAGCAGCAGTGAAAACAGAGGTCAAGAGGGGTGCAGTTTATGGCCATGGGGAATGTGGCCACCCTCTAGAAGCTGGAACCCTAGAACCTTCAGAAAACGTCCTTTGTGCACCTTGATTTTAGCCCTCTCAAAACCTTTGGCTTAACTCACTGGTTTTCCAATTGTCCAAACAGACTAATGAGCTCTGTGAATGGGATGATAATACATGTTGGTATAGATAGATAGATAGATAGATAGATAGATAAATAGATAGATAGATAGTGTGGCTACTATATTTGTGGTCATCAATACAGGTTATCTGTTTTATCTTTGTGTGTGTGTATCATGCATGTGTGCTCTTGCTGTTTTTACTAGAAGATCCTTTTTAACAAAGAACCTGTGGTCAGGTGCTGTCTGTACTCAGCACTGGTCACAGTCGATCCTTACCTCTGAGCAATGGGTATAATGCATGTGGATGGCACGTGGCTTAGGGGAGATTGGATGGTGCTGTTGAGTGTGGACTTTCTAGTGGGACTGCCAAAGGGTGTTTATAGCTAGTGGATTGCTTTGTAAGTGGTATGTTAGGTTTTAAGGTCAGGTATATGTTTTCTCCGTCAGGTATATGTATTTGTTTTGGGACATGTATTCCCCTATACATTCAGCTGATTTCTCTGTACTTCATCAGCTTGTCATTTCCCATCATTCCTTTGACTTCAGATACTGCTTATTCTGGGAATAAGAACTTAGTACAGAGATGACCCACATTGGTCAGGTTTAGGAAGTTAAGGTCTGAAACACTTTCCGCTCGCTGTCACCAGATACTGTTGGCCCATGAGCTGTTCCTAGCACTGTCTCTGATGGTGGCCTTCAGGCCTAGACCAGCTTAGAGCAGCTTAGGAGTGTGCTGGGGCTCATAAGGACGCTTACGCCATTTTCTTTTCTTAAAGCTTGCAAAATGAGCTATTTACTTACTTGTAGCCACAGTGTAAGGTGCTGCTGCTGGTGCTGTCAAATGGGAAAACTTGAAAGAACGTTTGAAGCCAGTTCATAGTCCTAGAAGAATTTTGTTTTACTTCCAAGTTACGTGGATTAACATCAGCATTATTTTCTTGGCAAGAATCTGGCATGAAGATATTGAGTTCTTAGAATCTGAACCTTGTTCTTCTATAAATAAATCATCGGTGACTTTAGATTCTGGGTTGAACGTGTACTTCCCTTGTTGGCAGATTTCTTGGCAGACCTTTGCATAATTGACAACCTCGTTTTTTAGGCCAAGGAATGCAAGCTTCTAGGTGCAATTTCTCCACTTAACAAAGGGTGCTGGAACCAATATAATTTCTAAAATTTATGTGTTTTACTGAGTATCCTAATTAGGGTTTCTATTGGTGTGATGAAACACTATGGATAAAACAATTTGAGGAGATAGGGTTATTTGGCTCACATTTCCATATCATTGTTCATCAGTAGAGGAAGTCAGGACAGGAACTCAAGCAGGCACCTGGAGGCAGGAGCTGATGCAGAAACCATGAAGGAGTACTGCTTACTGACTTGCTTACCATGGCTTACTCAACCTGCTTTTTCATAGAACCCAGGAGCATCAGCTGAGGGGTGGCACTACCCACAATAGGCTGGGTGTTCTTCCATCAGTCACTTACTAAGAAAATGCCCTACCAGCTTGCCTGCAGCACTATCTTACAGAGGCATTTCTTAATTGAGGTTTCTTCCTCTCTGGTGTCTAACTTGCATCAAGTTGACATAACCTAGCCGCACACTGAGAGCGCATGCATTGTTTGTTTACTTTCTTTTCAAGTTCAGGATGGTGGAACTTCGCTTATCCTACAGGGGCTCCAGGCGTTGAGAGTAGAAGTTGGAGTTTAGAGGTATGTGCCAGTTAGTTTTTTTCAACTTGACTCAACCTAGACCTCTAGGAAGAGGAAACCTCAATTAAGGAATTGCCTCCATTGTATTGGCCTGTGGACGTATCTCCGGTTCATTTCTTGATTGTTCACTGACAAGGGGGTACCTGGTCCACTGGAGGGAGTCCCACCTCTGGCAGGTGGTTCTGCGTTATGTGTGAAAGCATGCTGAGCAACCATGGACTGCAAGCCAGAAAGCAGCAATACTCCATGGCCTCTGCTTCAGTTGTGCCTCCAGGTTCTTACCCAGGGTTCTTGCCCTGAATTTTCTTCAAGATGAACTATAAACTTCTTCCTCAAGTCCGTTTTAGGTCAGTATTTTATCACAGCAACAGAAACTGTAACAGGGTATTTAGTCATTTCATGACTGGTGCCATACTTACAACTTCAGTATTTCTTGGAAAAGCCTATTCTGAGAGACGTTACATCAGCTTCAACCAGTGTCTAGCTTCGTAAGTTCCATGGCTTTAACTAGACGGCTCTGCTATAAAGAAACACTATTCTCAATAAAATCATCAAGGGCATGCCATGGCTGTTGTGCTGGAACCTGGAGCTTTCCAAACACTATTGTAAACCGAGGTATTTCTTGGCAGTTGTTAAGAACAAATGCCTATCAATAACTGATAATTGAGAGAAACATGAAAATTCCTGGACACATATATCTACCAAGATGAAGTCATGAAGGAGGAAACCTGAACAGACACAGTTAGCAGATAATCTGGACATATGCAGTTCTCACAGTTTAACTATCAAGAAATAGAAAACCTGTGAACAGATCAGTACTGAGTGTGTCTTAGTTGGGGTTCCATTGCTGTGAAGAGACACCATGACCAAGGCAACTCTTATAAAAGCAAACATTTACTTGGGGCTGGCTTACAGTTTCAGAGGTTCAGTCCATTATCATCGTGGTGGGAAGCATGGCAGCATCCAGGCAGACACGGTGCTGTAGAAGCCAAGGGTTTTACCTTGATCCAAAGGGAAATACCTCTTGATCCAAAGGTGTCCAGGAGGTGACTCTGCATCACACCAGCCAGACTTGAGCGTTTGAATGAGATCTCAGAGCCCCATCTCCACAAGGACACACTTCCTCGAACAAGGCTACACCTCCTCCAGTTAGTGCCACATCCCGCGGGCCAGGCCACCACAGATTGAGTCAATAATTAGAAATCATCCAGGAGCTCGGTGTGGTGACTCATTCCTGCAATTCCAGTATCATGAAGTTGATGCAGGAGGATCACCACGAGTTTTAGGCCAACTTGGGCTGTGAAAGTGAGATCTGTCTGTAAAATTACATGAATAATTGTTAAACCCTAGGGCCAGGCAGTTATTATATTGCGGATTTCTATAGACTATTATAAAAAACCATGAAGACCACGTTTTCAGTTATTCCAGAAAGTTCATGAGGAAGGAATTCTTTTAAATGTATTCCACATGATCAACATTACTCTAATATCAATACCAGGCCAGGACACAGGAACCAGTGGACTTTGATGGCCCGATGGGTAGAGGTGTCGGTGCATGGATCCTGATTCTTGGATCCTCAAAAGTGGCAGGAAAGAACTGACCCCCAGGAGTTGTACTGTGGCCTTGCATGCGCATCTGCATTCACACGTGTCTACATGAAGACAGAGATGATTAAAATGAGATTCAAGAAAAGAATAAAACTGTAGGATAATATCTTTGAACCTAGATACACAGACTTCAACGAAACACTACCAATCCCAGTCTGTAGCGCATTACAAAGATATAGACCATGATCAAGTAGAATTCATGACAAGCATACAAGGATGGTTCAGCACATGTAAATTAATGTGTATATTAAGTCAATAGAATGAAGAACAAAACCATATAATTCTTTGTATAGAAGAAGCACTTGATAAAAGTCGATATTTTTTCTTGGTAAAAATCAATGGCAAACATTCGATTATAGAAAGTATGTATAGTGTACTATGGATGCTAGGCGACAAGCTGTCACTGTACTCAGGAAATGCTGACTGAGGTCTAAGGTCAGAACAATTCAGAGCTGTTGACTGTGTCCACTTTACTGCTGGAAGCCTTGGAGTCCTCAGGCAAGCAAAAGCAGCAAGACATTCATCTTATGAAAGAGGAAGTTAAGTTGTCACACTTGGTAGGAGGTGTTTTGTATAGAAAACCTTAAAAGCACTGTCCACCATTTCAGAGAAAATACACAAATTAAGCAACAATGCTGGCTGAAACTCCAACACGTGATTCTCAGAAGTGCCGCCACCCACCTGCCAACAGTGAAGCGCTGGGGGTCTGCGTTTGCCTCTTCACTGGGCTGTCAGGATGTTGCTCCGGGAGGTGAAATGCTAGCTGAGATAGGGGTCCCAGCCTGTGCTTCTCCAGGTGTCAAACAGTGCAGGCCAAGGCCGAGGCTTTGGTTCTCAAACTCCTGGGCACCCAGGCAACACTGGGAACCCTGAAGAGTTGAGAATGGGCTGTGGGCCTAGGATGAGTCATGGGAGGATCATGGGAGGGTCATGGGAGGGTGAGTGTCCAGAGTTCAGGAGAGTTAGGCTTGGCTCTGAATGAGGAAGGCTTTCCCCAATGGCAGTCCTTGGTGAGAGAGACCGCCCTTGCTTGTCCAAACTGTTTGTTCATGGAGGAAAAGGATGCATAGGCTTACCCAGGGAGAACAGAGATTAAATACCTTCTGTAGCAAGGGATGTCTGGGAAGGGAAGCTCATTGGCTGGACATCCAGGGCCTATTCAGATACCTCATTAGCATGCTTTAGGCTCTATGCTACATGGCCAGTTGTGATCCTCTTAGTGGGGTGTCGCGGTCACGTGCTTCAGGATAGGAACCTGGCCGGGAGTAGATTCAAATACTTACCATTCTCAGTGATGAAACTGTCAGGGTTTTTAATCTGCGTGACCTGACCAGTTAGTTTTTCTGTCTAGTGACACGGTTCCGCTTGGCCACCAATCATGAGAAATAGAACCTAGGCAAAGGACCTGGGACTAATGTCAAACGTCTTGAAAGTTAGAGTGGGGTCAGGATGGGACTTTGGTGAATGTCTGAGATATCTGATCAGCCTAAGGGTCCCTTCCTCACCTCAAACAGAAAAAGGAAAGCTAAAACGTACTAGGTAATGGGAAAACAATCATGTGTGATTATTAATTATTAAAGGAATGCAGTTTGATGCGGTCACATGCTTATGTGATACAAACATGAACCCTGGCACTAGAAAGAGATCAACAGGAATGGAAAGGAGCCAGGAGCATTCTTACATGTTAAAAGGAGAAAAAAAAAAAACAAAACCCTCAATACTTAGCCTACTAAGGCATTATGTATGGGAGAGAGGTGCCAGATTATCTGTGCAAATATACCCTAAATTAATTTACTTTTCAAGTAACATGAAGAGTTTATTTAAAAATGTCATTCTAGAACATTTAGTTCTGTCCATACAACATACTGTCCTTGAATGAAGGAAGGACCTTTGCTCTTTTTGGGTTCGGTGTGGACATTAAGGTAACAGCACCAAGTACAGTAATGCAAATACCCAGAGTCAAAGGAACGCTTTTTAAAAAATGACTTATCTATTCGTATTTTATGTGCATTGCTGTTTTGCCTCCGATTATGTGTGGGTGGGTTGTAGGAGGCTCTGAAACTGGAGTTACAGACCGTTGTGAGCTGCCATGTGAGTGACTGGGAAGTGAACCCTGGTCCCTTGGAAGAACAGGCAGTGCTCCTAACCACCAAGCCATCTCTCCAGCCCTCAAAGGAGCATTTTTAGCAATTTAAATGCATTCACACAAATACGACTGGACTGACGGGTGTGTGGCTCTTCTTTGTTAGGGCTGGGGTGGGTTATGAGGGAGTCTCTCTGTTAGCCCAGTTTGTCTGTCTTTTCCCCATCTCCCAAGTGCTGGGGATACAGGCACGCGCCACCACGTCTGGCTCTGTGTTCTGACTGAGAACGTTTGCAAAATGAATAATGGAGTTGTTAAAAGTGGTGACGCACACCTTTAATCCCAGCACTTGGGAGGCAGAGGCAGGCGGATCTCTGTGACTTTGAGGCCAGCCTGGTCTACAGAGTGAGTTCCAGGACAGCCAGGGCTACACAGAGAAACCCTGTCTCGAAAAACAAAAAAACAAAAACAACAAAAAAAGTGAGGCTGCATTCCACCAATACTTAAAATAAGTGCTGGCATGAAATAGAAGACACATCCGTCCATCATCTCTGCATTACAGGAGGAGCCTTCTTCTTTCTCTCCCAATCATGAGGTGTTCCTCTGTGTTCAGTTGTCTGCACGTCACACTGTTGACTACATAGTAGGTTTTTTGTTTTTTGGGTTTTTTTTTTTTTTTTTTTTTTTTTTTGTGCTGTTGTTAGCAGATATTCCCCCAACTCATATGACAGGATGAGTCATGCCGAGAGTTTTCTCTTGCACGTCTGCAAATATCCACGTGCAAGAGTTTTATCTTGGAAACTTACCAGGACCTCTGGGTCGTAGGAGTTCATCCAATTTACTTGAAATGGCCAAACAGCAGACATAATCATGCCAAGTTGGGCAGTGAGGAATTTGTTTCCTCTCACGGCTTTGGCAGTTAGGTGACAGCTCTCCTGAGGTTTTGTTTTCCGTTTCCTGACCACTGATGGCGGAGCCTCTTCACACGGGCCGCCGCAGACCACTTTAATTCCTTTCACTTCCTTTTGTGAGATGCATGTTTTGCCCATTTTTTTAAAAAATAAAGTTCATGCTATAAAGTAGTTATTTCTACTTTGTGGCTGTGCGCTTAGTTTCAGCCGTCTCTAGCGTTTTTACCCTAGTCAGCATTAGTCAGCTTTCCCTTCGGAAGTGGTCGTGGCAGAACCCTGTGTGTGCTGAGCACGTGTGCTCCACCAAGCCGCGTGGCTCATAGCCCATACATGACCTGCCATGGAAAGTGGAGGCGGTGGGTCCTGTAGCTCTTCTGGAGAGTTGTTTACTATTAATATGCTTTGTAAGTGATGACTCAATCATAGTCTTTAAGATTATTATAAGTTACCTCTGTAGTGCTACTTTCAGTGAACATGTTTAATTTGAATTTTCTGGTTTCCTTGGTTGGCTTGGACTGGATTTCCCGCCTTCCGTCCCTCCCTCCCCCTCTCTCTCATTTTCTCTGTTGTTGAGGTGTAATGGTGATGGTGGTGATCAGTTCAAAGCACCCGGCTGGCCGCCCAGACCTTACTGACCTAGAGGAGTGCTGTCTGATGGGTGCTCCGGATTGTCTTGTGAACTTTGGGATACACTCTGATCTGATTGAGGAGAGAGGAATGTGCGGAAAGATGCACAGTGATCAGCTGCAGGAGGTGGGGAGGGGAGGGGAGGGACGGTGGCTTCTCCGTGCTGGGCTGTGGGAGGACAGGCTGTGGGAGGGCATGTGTCAGATGGAGGGCCTCAGGGGTGGGCTGTGGCTTTTTGAGTTCTTAGTGGAGCACCATTCTTGTTCTAACAGAAATGCAGCTTCGGTGGTCCTCAGCCTTCACCAGTGTGCCTTTCTTCCTAGGTCTGTCAGCTGCCCAGAGGAAGTTCGCTCACTCGCTCAGAGACTTCAAGTTCGAGTTCATCGGCGATGCTGAGACTGACGATGAACGGTGCATAGGTAAGGAATGCAGGGGGACCGCATTGCTTCCCTCTGCCTTGCCCAGCATGGACTCACGCCTTTCTCCTTACAGATGCCTCCTTACGGGAATTTTCTAACTTTCTGAAGAATCTGGAAGAGCAGAGAGAAATCATGGTGAGTAGCAGGGATGCACATTTATGGATTACCAGATTTCCACGAGGGGACAGTGTGGGCTGTGGAGCCGAGTCTGACAGAAGTTTTGATGTACTTAGTGCTTTGAGGGGGCGGAGTTTTCTGAGCTCTGATTTCTGGGTCCATGGTGGTTATGTGCTGAGTTCTTGGTCAAGGTTCTGGACCTCTCTGCTGAAGTTTCTGTCTTCATTATGCAGCCGAAGGCTGGGCGGCACTTGTGCTTTGTGTTAGCAAGAGCCTTTTGACTTACATGTATGTTACCCTAAAGCTGAAGGCAGGACTGAGAGAGCGGAAGGATGCTTTTTGAGCCATATGTCTGGATTTCTTGTCTTGTGAGGGTGGCCAGAGCTCAGGTCTGGATGTCCCTGAAGCTCCTCTCTACAGTGAGGTGAGGTGACCTGGCTCTAAGGAGAGCCACTTCTCCATTCAGTGTGCTCCGAGGGCCTGGCCCTTTGCTCCATACCTCGTGAACTCAGCAATGGAGTGTCAAGGGTTTCAGAGATCTTCTTCTTTCTTGTAAGTTTGTGTGTCTTTTCCAGTTACACAGACTCTTGGTCTGATTACCACTGGGTTTCCACATACTGTTTTCATTGATGCCTATGCTTTAAAATAATTAGAGCTTGCAGAAGACACTGAGTTCAGTACCCCGCACAAAACAGTGAAGTAAACTACTGTTCTTGATACTTCAGAGTGAACACTGCCTAGATTAGGTTGACGTGTGAGGGGGCTCAGATCCAACAGGGCTGGTGGTATTGAATGTGGTTTCTCATGCCTGTCCGTGGCTCTCAGCGGTTTACTTCAAGTCTTTGGATTGCATGTCGGTCTATAAAGGAGAGAGTTACCCCACCCTGTTTTATGAACGGAGAAACTGATCCACATGGTCTGCCCGAGATCACTTTGTGAAGTAGGGGATGGAGCCCTGAGCTTCTCCACTTACTGTGTAGCCAGCTTCCTGCATGCTTTGGATCTCCCAGGTGGTACCCAGCTGAGTGTCTGTCAGCTGTATTTACACTGGGACAGGATTCTAGGGGTAGAATTAATTTTGATTTTAAAAGTAACACAGCCATGTTTTCTAAAATCTCACAATTTGCACTGTGCCCTACATTCTGAGATATTTTCTAGATGTTAAGAATTGCATGGAGGGAGCTGAGAAGGTGTCTCATTTGGTAACGTGCCTGCCACACAAGCATAATGATTCAAGTTTGGCTTCCCCAACCCATGTAAGAAGGCTAGGGATGCGGCAGTGTGCACAGGGCCAGGGATGTGGCAGTGTGCACAGGGCTAGGGATGCGGCAGAGTGCACATGTAGCCTTGCACCAGAGAGGGAAGCCAGGGACATCCTGGGGCTTCCAGCTAGAGAGTCTGACTGAGGAGCCGAGCTCCAGGTTCAGTGAGGCTCTGTCTGAGGAGAAATGAAGGTGGAGAAAGGGAACAGAGGAAGACAGCTGCTGAGGAGGACAGCTGCTTGTTAACCTTTGGCCTTTCCACACATCTGTGTGTGTCTGCAGCAGGTGTGTACACATATGAACATGTACACATAACATACTTGGAATTTCATGGTGTGTATGTGAAGATAGCATGATCACATGGACTTTTCCCAGCATGCACTGACAGGCTCAACTAGTGTTTGTATAATGTTATAGTCACTAATTTCTTAGCTATTAGTGAAGACTAAATATGACATTAGATCACAGTTAGTGCCATGACATCACCTTTCTACACAGTGTGGAGACATGGGGGTGTGGGCTGGTAATGAAGCATCTTGGTTTATATTATATAAGGAGTGTGTGTGTGTGTGCAACTTCCTTTGGCGTTTAGTCATTCTTTTCTGGGATCCCAAGGATGTGGCCAATTGTCATTGATCTTTTATGTTCTTATTGGTTGAAATCTGAGGGCTTGGTAGCTATGGCTTGAGTATGTACGGCTCCCATAGACTCAGGTGTTTGAATGCTTGGTCCATAGGGAGTGGCACTGTTATAAGGTGTGGCCTTGCTGGAGGAAGTGTGTCACTGGAGAGTCAGGCTTTGAGGTCTGCTATGCTCAGGCTATGCCCAGTATGGCATACAGTCACTTCTGCTGACTGTGGATCAAGATGTAGAACTCTCAGCTCCAGTACCGGTCTGGCTGCACGATACCATGATGATGATGATCTAAACCTCTGAATGATAAGCTAGCCCCAGCTTAATGTTTAACTTCATAAGAGTAGCCGTGGCCATGATACGTCTTCTCACGAAGACACACTGCAGAGTGCCTGCAGTCACAGTTGACATGCTAGCAGGGAGTGGACACCCAGTGTGCCAGCAGATAGGAAAGGGCTACAGTTGAGAGCAGATGGGCGGGAGCTGTAGGTGAGCTGCGGCAGAGAGGTTCTGTGTGGAGGGCTGTCTCACGGAGAACTGTTGGCGGTCTTCCCCACAGAGTGGGGCTGGAGTTGGGACTTTTATGGAAAAACTATGTGACCACTTTCTGCCTTGATGGTCTGTTTCTGTATTCCTTGGAGTGAACTGATGAGATGAAGAAATTGAAATGTGGTCTTGAACTCCGATGGAGATTTCTCGGTCCCTAGAGATTCTGTTAGCTGGCTGTGATTTAATCTTCAGCTTTGGAGGCAGCTGACAGTGCTCTGACTGAGGCGAATGAGGGAATGAGGTTGGGTTCCTGGTGCAGGCAGATGCGAGAATAGGATTGTGTCTGCAGGGTCCTGCATGCCTTTTCGGGAGCCAGAACCAGGTGGATCTCTGAATTTGAGGCCAGCCTGCTTGACAGAGAGAGTTCTAAGACAGCCAGAGCTACACAGAGAAACCCTATCTTGGGTTAAAACAAAACAAAACAACCCAAAACAAACAAACAAACAAAAAAATCAACCACTCAACCCCCCCAAACAAAAACAAAACAAAACAAACAAACAAACAAACCTACCCCTCAAAAGTGATGCTTGAGAAGAGGGGTAGCTGCTGGAAGAAGCAGTGGGAGACAGCCACGGGCACCCCAGAACAAGAATATGGTGTTAAATTACATGACTCAGCACCCAGTGCCACATCTGATCCTGTTTCTCCTGTATTCCTAATTCTGCTGCTGTTTTGATTGGCAGCCTGGCATCGTGACATCTCATGTACAAATATATACATTTCAAGTACAAATACCTCAGCTCGTATCTCAGGAAGTTGCCACTTTAACAATAGCCACGGCATGCCTTTATTCTAGAAAGCAATTCAAAATCCGATTCGTTCCTTTCTGTGTCCCTCACAGTAGTAGCTGGTTTCTCAGAATCCTCATTCAAATTAATTTCATTTGATTATACATTTCTAAATAGCTTCAGATTTATAGTGCCGGGGCACAAGTGTGTACCACCACATACAGCCTACTGAGTGCCAAGGCTATAGGCAGGCACTACCCCATGCAGTGAACTGATTCTCTCCTGAGTCACCATAGGGCACTGCAATGGAATTAATAAAAGTTGAAAGGCCAGCGCAGTTTCACCACATTGGTGTTAAGTGGTCCTCTGTATACCCTTGCTAGTGATTACTTCTTGTGATGCACGGACATTGGATGGAATCATCATGGCTCCCTGAGTCTTTAAAACCTTCCCAAAGCTTATGAAGATATGATTGTGTCATTGGAGCGCACAAAGAACAGATACCCACCTCGAGGAACTTTGAGTGTGGTCCTGGGGAATAACTGGTAATTAGCAAGATAATCAGAATAGGCAAAGGTCTGAAGTATGGCTGGCTAGAGGGGGGCAGCAAGGCCAGAGGCTGCAGGAGGCAGGGAAGCTGTGCGGGGACAGGGAGTAGTTTAATCAGGAAGAGGAAGAAAATTAAAATCTGTGGAAGGAAAAAAAAACCCAATGCCTGTAGTATTAATTATTAAAAAGTAAATCCTGTTTTGGGGTTCACTACTGGCCTCAATGGTTTATGTTCCTGGAAGAAAGACACACACACACACACACACACACACACACACATAGCCTTTATATTTTATCATGCCTTGAACAACACAATAGCTGGGCCACTGCCTAACCTCTGCGTAGTTAACCTATCTCCTGCTGAATATCCCAAGTTACTAATTACTACTTCTATGTTCTGTTTTTGTTGCCCTGGACCCAGGTGGGCAGCTCTGAGCCGAGCTCTCCCGGTACTCCACATGGCGGCCATGCCTCTCTGTCCTGCACCATTCTCAGGCATGGCCATTCTCCCCTCTTCCACACTCTCCCTGCATGGAGGATCTGTCTGTCTCTGTCTGTCTCTGTCTCTGTCTCTGTCTCTGTCTCTGTCTCTGTCTCTGTCTCTGTCTCTGTCTCCGTCTCCTCCCCTCCCTTCCCCTCCCCTCCCTTCTCTCTTCCTCTCTCCTCTGGACCTGGGAAATTCTAAAATCCCTCCTCTGTCTCTCCTCCACAGCTATTGGCTGTTGACATCTTTATTTACCAATCAGAACCAACTGGGGGCAGGTTCCCAGAAGCTAAGTGCAGACCTTCCCACCCAATCAGTTTTGGGGGAACATATTGGCATTTGTAATACAAGCAGCTACAAATGCTAAATATTGTAGAAAGTTTTTCTTTTTCTTTTTCTTTTTCTTTTTCTTTTTCTTTTTCTTTTTCTTTTTCTTTTTCTTTTTCTTTTTCTTTTTCTCTTTTTCTTCTCTCTCTCTCTCTTCCTTCCTTTCTTCCTTTCTTTCTTTCTTTCTTTCTTTCTTTCTTTCTTTCTTTCTTTCTTTCTTTCTTTCTTTCTTTCTTTCTTTCCTGAATAAGTTTTTTTGTGGGACTTTAGGCTTTAGCAGGTAAAGTCATCTGTTTGGAAGTCGGCTACCAACTCCCTATCTGTTTAAGCTGTCAGCAGCATGTTCATATGCCTACTCCAGACCTAAGCAGGGCCACATGTCTTTAGTTTAGCAAATACCACTATGTGCTTGCTACATGCCCAGTGCTGGGTTGTGACAGTGTGACACAGTTCTGTCTCTTGAGTAGGTGGGTACCCACTAGGGGAAGTGGTCAAAAGCCTGTGTGCTCAGTAATTCTGCAGTACCAGAGGCAGTGGGGATCCTGGAGAGGTCAGTGCAGAGTCGGCCTACATCAGTTAGTCAGTTAAGCACAGATGAGCTGAAAGGCAGCGTCCTTCTTGAGAGGGAAACTGCTTCCATTTCAAGGAGAGTGAAGTGTGTGTTTGAGTGTCCCCTGCACTCCTCTGTTGCTATTAATACAGAGTTTATGGGTGTGGCTCAGTATAGAGGGTGCTCAGTGTGAAGATTCAGTCCCTGGCATCCAGCAAAACTATGAACTGAAATCTGTGACTCACTGGAAAAGGAAGCAGGCAGAGTACCAGTTTAGGAAACGAAGTCACTGTTTGCTTTCACACCCAAACATTTGGTCTTCTTGAGCGGATGCGCTCAGCGCTGTCAGTGCTGTGTTTTTCAGGACAGGGTTTTGAGGTGCGTAATTTTTTCTTGTAGTGTTTCTGACCCTGACTGTGGAAGTGAAGACACCTAAACTAGGGAGCTGAGCTGGACATAGTAAGAGGCCAGAACTGGCAGGGTTGCCTGTGTGCATGCTGTCTGAGGGGAGCTGCCAGCATTCCTGCGATGTTCTGTGTGGCCTGACAGGACATGCTGTGCTTATCCGAGGTGGGCAGCTGTCCAGGAGTCTAGGGACTTTTAAAATAGTGCGACAGCATTTATGAGCATCTCTAAAAAGCCCTGTGTACTGTATTTGCTTCTCTGAGTAAATCCTTTGGACAGACTGAGTTTTGTTTTCTTGCCAGCCTGTAAGTGAGGATTCAGTTTCTGAGCATCCTGGCAAACCAGAGTTGGGGTTTGGACCAGAGGGTTAGAAAAGATGCAGGAACAGTGCGTGGGGGAGACAGAAGGTGGAGCTTTCCAGGGGCGCCCAGAGGCACCTTAGACACAGGAGGTCTGGGCAGGGCAACCTGTCCACCTTTATGTATTACACACACACACACACACACACACACGTATTTTCTGAGTTCTGCTATAACCACTTTGGTGGTTGACACTTGGTTTTTATTCTAAACTATAACTTTTTTCTATAGAAATGTTTTATAATGTTACTGAAGTAATATTAAAGTAAACGAATGTTTTTTGCTCTTTGGTAGTGTTCCTTCTTCTGTGTGTTCCACAGCAGGTGTTCTTTGAGCATGGTGTCCAGGCCAGCATCACCATCTAGTGTGATGGTTGGTTTTCATTGTCACCCTGATAGGATTTGGAATTGCGCAGGAGACCCAACTTTAGGCTTGTCTGTGGGGGTGTTTCCAGAAAGGGTTAACTGAGTGGCAGTGTCCACCCCACGTGGGCAGCACTGTGCTATGGCTTGCTTCATTCCTGCTGTGTTCCTCCATGACTGATCGTACACTCTTTAACTGTGGGCTTCTCCGTGACTGACTATACAACTCTTGTTGAACGTTGCTTATGAATGTGAATTTACATCATAAATGGTATAAACCACTTGACGGTCTATGCTTTCTGTTTACAAGTCACGTGTATAATAACAAATGTGTAGTCAGTTCTCCTCCCCCAGAGAAAGTGACACATTTTTCTATGACTCTGTTGGCAGGAATACATACAGTGGGAAAAATCTAACAGTTCTTCATGAAGAGCTTACTTCATAAAGTTCTTACTTTGCTTTAAAAGCTGTCCATGACAGTGTGAGGCGTAGTGGGACATGCCTTTAATCCCAGCACTTGGGAGTTAGAGGCAGGTGGATGTCTATGGGTTAGAGGCCAACTTTAGGACAACCAAGGTTAGACAAACCCTGCCTCCGAAAACCTGATACAAAACTACACAAAACCAAAAGTTGCCCATTACTTATTTTACAAAGGTTTCCTTTTCTCTTTGAAAATGATGGTAATATTTTCATTTAATTCATCATCCTTTTGTTGTATAAGTTTAGTCAGGTATGCGTGCTATTGTAAATCTTGCTGTCAGGAATGTCCTGGTTGGGGATTCATATTTGCATATCTAGAATACTTAAGGAATTATATCCATGATAAACGTAACTCATAATCGTGGTATGAGTGTGACTGATATGGCCAGGAGACTTGAAACCCTTTTTGGGAGAAGCCGTCTTGTCCCATGAGTCAGTGTCCTCTCTGCCGACTCATTGTCATGTGTGACTCTCCCGTCTCATCAGATTGCACTTCCCCATTGGAACTCACGGTTCCTCTTATTTCCTATTCTTTGTTTCTAAGGAATTGGCTCACTTTGGATTGTGCGTGTGCCCACAGAGCCAAGAGCCACCAGAATCTTTACCAGCTCGTTCCTGCAATTGTCTAAACTACGGTGTTATTGGAACCAGCCGGATTGACTATCTCATGGCACATACTTCTCTATGACCTGGGGCCTCATGGATCATGCATGAGTTAGAAAGATGAGAGGAAATTGTAGCGCACTGAAGTGAGCAGTTGGTTCTACCTCACTAAGATGGGAACACTGCTCTGTTAGGAGACCTGCAGAGGAAGAAACATTCTGTCTTTTGGCTTCAGCTGTTTGTAACTGTCTTTTCCCTCACCTCTTCTTGGCCAGGGTGGGGGTTGGGTGGGATGGGGTGTGGGGGGATGAGGAGGGAGGGGCATAGACTGGAGATTGAATCGTGGCTTGGTGCTCCCTTTGGACACATTGTCTCAGCGGTCTGCACCAGCTCTTTCCCTCCAGCTTTGAGCATGAGGGAATGTGTGTAATCAGTACATCCATGGCTACAGTCGGCAGCTTGAGTAGATGCGAGTTTGGGTGTTTCTTCTTGCCTGTGTAAACAAGCGCAGGTTGTCAGGATTTCAGTTCAGTCCTTAAAAGATGGACTGGTTACAGAGGGAGTGGTCAATCTCTCTTTGCTTAGAAACCTTGTTTAGAGACCTTCTAGTTAAGTCAATGAACAATGCAGCTCCAGCAACCAGTGTCTCAAAAGTGGGTGCTACCACGTTGGGAGTAAATCCTGGATATTGAAGTGGGATACCCTCTAAAGGAGTGCTATGTTTCCAGTATTCCTGGAGGTACAGAGGGAGAAAGATGTGTGTGTGTGTGTGTGTGTGTGTGTGTGTGTGTGTGTAACAGATTTTGGTGACTAAGATGGAAGTTGATTCAGAAGTGTTTGGGCTCTGAAGAAGTTTTAGAAATATCTTAACACAAGTAGTTTATTTCTTTGTTCATACATGTATGTGATGAAAATAAACCAACTTTCAAGAAGCTCTTTGGAGAAACTGAAATATAAGTTCTAAGTTCACATTTAATAAAGCTTAATAATACTTTTCATTATAGTATAGGAGATCCTACAGTTTTTTCCCCCCGCTTTGTGGCATGCTATTGTCAATAAAGATGGTCTTATATTGGTGGTGGGGTTTGTTGGAAGTCAGAGGGATTACTAGCTGCCGTGATCCTGTGGAGAACTCTTGGGAGTTTTGCCAGTCACTCACTAGTCCTGTCCCTGATGCAGGGAGAGGGAGAATGATGCTCGCTGTTGCATTAGTGTAAAGGCCAGGCCCCTCCTTCCGTAGCCTGTAGCTAAGCACAGCCAGGGAAGGAGGCTCACGCCTGTGGACGGCCTTGCTCAGCTTTCTCAGAGTCACTTTGAGCATAGCATGTACCAACTCCCACTCCCTTCATTTCCTGGGGTCAGATCCTCATCTAACCCTCAGCCCTTTGCGAAGCCTTTCTGGGCTGGCTCCCCCTTCCCCTGATGTAGACCTTGGCTTTCGTAGCCTTTTTTTTTTTTTTTTTTTTTTTTTTTTTTTCTGTGTCTATGTATTGTTCTGACTAGCAGAAACAAACTTTTGTATCAGATTTGTTGGTGGGGCACAGCAGCAGGCAGAGACTCTTTGCTAGTGTTTGTGTTATCAACAGCAGCGGGACATTTTGTGTTTGTGTACACTGCTCTTTTCATCATCTAAGTTGTTAGGGCTTCAGTCTCTGGCAAGGCTTTTTTAATAGTAAATTTTTGAGTGGTTTTTCTTTTTTCTTTTATGTGTCTGTGTCTCCATGTGCATATGCCATACTTGTATGGATACCCATACAGGCCAGCAGGGGGCGCTGGATCCTCCAAAACTGGAGTTTCTGGAAGTTTGTGAGCCTCTGATGTAGATGTTGGGGATGAAAAACTTGTGTATTTTTTTTTTTATTATTTCATATGCAATGGTGTTTTGCCTACACATCTGTCTGTGTGAGCGTGTCGGATCCCCTGAAACTGGACTTACAATCAGTTGTGAGTTGCCAAGTGTGTGCTGGGAACTGAGCCAGGGAAGATCAGTTAGCGCTCTTAATGGCTGAGCTGTCTCTGCAGCAGCACATAGTTTTAAAAGCCTGTTCTTTCTGGGCTTGGCCATGTTCTAGCTCCTGAGGGTGCAGTGGGGATTGAGCTTCTTGTATAAGACAGGTGCTTAGCTTGTAGCCATCTAAGAGACCACATTAGCATGAGCCTTTCAGCCCAGGTGGTGGCCCCCTGCCAGTCACGGGAGGCCCCAGCCCCTTTTGTTGGTGATGAGAAGCTCATTTTGAAGAGGTTCTTTCTTTGATTTTTTTTCCCCCTTTTGAGTTTGTTGCCTTATTGAGTGCAGTATTTTAACTCCAACTCCGACTATAATAGCATCGATTGAAGGAACTATAATTTTCTTTTTTCTTACTTACAACTGGAAAGCCAGACTTTAACATTCTGTCTAATGATGCTTTTATAGCCTTCTGACAGACAAATTCATCACATATTTCTGTGGGTTTTGAGTTCCTTCTCACAGTGTTCTGCCCAAGTATTTATTTTGTTAAAAAGATAAAATGAGGGACCTTATTGCCACACATGCAGAGAGGAGAGAGGGCCAAGGTTAAACAAGGTTACTGGGCCCAGTGTCCTTGGTAGGCTAATGCCCTCCTGGGATGTCCAGCAGTTTTTGAGTTATGGTTCATATTAACTAAGTCTAAGTTAAAAATTGTTACCAGTAAAAGGCATTAGATTTTTTTTTTAAGATTTATTTATTTATTATATGTAAGTACACTGTAGCTGTCTTCAGACACTCCAGAAGAGGGCGCCAGATCTCGTTACGGATGGTTGTGAGCCACCATGTGGTTGCTGGGATTTGAACTCTGGACCTTCGGAAGAGCAGTCCGGTGCTCTTACCTACTGAGCCATCTCACCAGCCCCTGGCATTAGATTTTAAAATTACAATCAAACACTGCTTTTTCCTCTCTTGCAGAGTTCATCGTGGATTTGCTTTGTTCCTCTCCCTTTTAGCCAACTATTGCCTGATGTGCGTGCATGTGTGGGGTGTGTGCACGTGTGCGTGCACGCGAGTACACATGCAGCCTAAAGACTTTGTAGAGCACAGATGTGAGGAAGGGGACTCTTAAACTTTTATAATTCATAGACTTGACTTTTTTCTTTTCATTTCTTTTTCTTTTCTTTTGTTCTTGTAAATCCGAGCCTAAGTTATAGGCAGTATTCTGGAAATAAATCTAAAACTGAGGTTTTTAGAACTGTAGTTCGAACCTTCTTGATGTGTTGGTTTCAAGGTAATTGGAATTTAGGATTGAAATCGATGAACATTCTCAGTGGATCCTTCTTGTTCTTACTGGAATAACAATAGAAATGTGGTAGTTGGACTAATAACTATGAAACACTCATTGTTGGGATGGGGGCGATCTGTACTGTTCACGGGGTGGCTGTGGACTGAGCACTGGGCCTTCAGTACCCTTGTTTTCCCATCCTGATTCCAGATCTACACACCGTTGACCTCAGTCCTTAGGTCTAGCTGTTGCTATGAGCTCGTTACAATCCTCTGGCCAGTGGTGGTGCACACTTTTAATGCTGCCGGCCAGGAGCCAGAAACAGGGATCTCTGTGAGTTCCAGGCCAGCTTGGTTCACAAAGTGAGTTCTAGGACAGCCAGGGCTACACAGAGAAGGCCTGTCTCAAAAATATCGGCCAACCAAATAAACATAATACTCACTGGTTTTAGTGAATTTAGGTTAGTGATTTTGAGTTATTACTATACAACTAATGTGTTTTAATGTTTGTTTCTTTAACAGGGCTAAGAGTCAGTTTAAGCTGACCTTAAAAACCAAGGGCTGTACTGGGCTTTCTTGGCATCTGACCCTTCTCTGGATGCTGCCCTCTTCTCTTGCAGGTGTTAGGTATCAGTGTCATTCTTTCTTTTTGGCTGAGGATATTTGGATAACAAAACAAAATTATTTTCTGTGCTGAAAAGAGAGAATCAGTTAGGGCCGAGCCACAGTGAGCAGAGAGTGGCCTTCTGATCATCTTGGTGGCAGGGCACACCTTGCTCTGCTGAGATGAAGATGGCATGCTTTCTCAGTGGCAGAATTTTTTGATTCAATTCTTTTACCAGCTCAGCTCCTTAAGAAAAATAAGAGCACTTAACTGGCCATTTTAATCGTATGAGACTGGGATGTACATTGACAGGAAAAGCTACAGTCCTGGAGAGCAGCCAGCTACATGGAGAAAGGGTCACAGTGTTGGGAAATATAATGAATGTGTGAGGTGTATCTGGCAGGCCCACGCCAAGATGTCCCCCAGAGAAATGACGTCCTGTAACAGATCTGATAAAAAGGGGGAAGGGACGGGAGTGAGGCCCCGGAGAAAGGGAAGACACATGGGAGCAGAGCTATGAGGGCAGAGAAGAGGGGACAGAGGAGGGCAGAAAGGGGCAGAGAGAGACTACACGTGGAAACAGTGAACTGGAGTGGCAATCAGTTCTTACAAGGTGTGGGCCGCTGCGGGAATGGCGGCAGGTGATGATGTAAGCCTTGCTTAGGTCCCCGGAGGTATCTAGTGAAGTTGCTTGTAAGCTCCCACACAGCATGAGCGTGGATATGGAGGGTAATTAAATTATTTAATAATGAATTGGTTTAGCTGGGGAAAGTTGATGCAGCAGTATATATCTCACCGCGTGGCTGCACACAGGACAAAGCACTGGGAAGAGCGAGACCTACCAGTGGAAGGTAGAGGTAAGGGAGGGACGTGAAAATGAGCTAGTCCCATGATGCCTTGGGTTTGAAATATGCCATAGTGAGATCATTGACCTTGTACACCTGCTGCAGATTAATGTGTAAGAGCGGCGTCTGCTTTAGAAATATTTCACACAGTTCTTTAATAGAAATAGTTATCTACACTCCTGACACCTCAGACAGTAGGGCGTGAATTATCACGACACAGCTTCACAGCACAGCACAGAGAGCACCATGTAATGGCCACATCTGAGGGTTCACGTCCTTTTGGTATAAGGTACTCCACTTTCTAAAATCTTTCTCATGCTTTCAGAGGGTGTATCATCCCAAGCCACAGGGCCCTATTGACAGCATAGGTGACCAGGCCCTTAAAGACAGCCCTGAGGGGCTTTTCCACGTGTCTCCAAGGGTCTGCGGGGCCTGTTCCCTCCTTTTTTCTCATTTCTATCTCTGTGTCCGTTCCTTCCTCCCCCCACCCGTGTGTGTGTGTGTGTGTGTGTGTGTGTGTGTGAGCAAGAGCACTCTGTGCTTGGGTGCGTGGGTAGGATGCTGTGGGCCTGGAGGGTAAGCTTGGGTGTTCCTGTGGAACCACCGACTTTGCTTTGTTCTGTGACAGGGTGTCTCACTGGCCCAGAGATTGGTGATTTGGCCAGGCTGGCTGACTTGTGTGCACCAGCCAGGGTCCTCTTGTCTCCATCTTCACATCCTGGGATTGCAAACATGTGCCTTTATGCCACCCTGCCCCCTTTAAGATAAATGTAGGTTCTGGGGGATCATTATATTGTTCTTGTTTTGTAACCCAATCCAATTTGTGATCTCAAAGCACCCGAGAGTAGATTTGAGATTCGATAGGCACTGTTTGGGCTAGGATTCTTCAAACAGTTACTATTGATCAGAATAAGGCAAAGTGGGCAGAGAGATGGTTTTGCAGGTAAAGACACTTTAAATACAAGTTTGATCCTTGGGACCCACAGGAGATTCCGGGAAATTGTCCTCTGATGTCCACATGTGTGATGTGACATGCGCCCGCCTCCCCATAAGTTAGTACATGTAAAAAGGAAAATTTAATAACGAAAAGCACACTCCCTGGGCAGATTTATGGAATCTGTAAATGCCCTTAGTTGTAACAGTCCTTTTTTGGAAAAGTATTTTTCATTTTGGGAAAACTGTTTTGTCCAGATAGATAAATCCTTGGCCCCCTTTGAGAGTTCCCGTTTCAAGGAAAAATAAACAGTGTGTCCCAGCTCGGTGGTTCCTCCACTGCTGTCTGCAGCGTGGAAGCTGAGAAGTAGAGTTTGCCCTTTAGTGCAGTAAACTTGGAAGTGTCTGGAAGGTCATGGGAGAAAACAGTGAGAAGTCTCTTTTGCTCTGAGAATGCATTCCTTCAGAGGCCGCGGCCCCTTGGAATCCAGGATGCAGTCGTGAGTGCTGTGGGGGAATGGATGTCATTCCTTCTGTTTCTTCTATATTCAGCCTGGCTTTGCTAGCAGCTCCTCATCAGAAAGGCATGATTTGGTGTTTACCCCAGCCTGTCACGGTTTAACCTGGGCTGATCCGTTAAACAGTAGTTACCAACTAACACACTAACGTTGCCATAGAACGGCCTTTCTGTCCCTGCCCTAGTGTGGGGGTCTTTGGTAGAAGTCCTTCTGTCTTTGTGCTTACAGCCTCAGAACTCAGCCTTTGATCTCCAGGGTGGGAGGAACGGAGAGCTGATGCTGTGGTAGAATGGCATCCAGCCGGGTCTCTTGTCATGGCCAGTAACCTGGGTAGGTTACTTAATAGAAGTCACAGCAGTGGGGATTTGATTGGGCCAAGCAGGTGCTCTGCCATGGAGACATGTCCACAGCCATCTTTCAATTTTGATTCTGAGACTATTCAAGCTTCTTATAGCCACGCATCTAATGAGAAGAGATGTCACACCAGAGTCATAATGGAAACACCATCGGAAACTTTCATAGTCATTTTATTTTTTACCTTGTGTAGTGGTTTGACTATTCTTGGCACTATTAGGAGGTGCGGCCTTGTTGGAGGATGTATGTCACTCTGGGGATGGACTTTGAGGCTCCGATGCTTAGGCTTCTCCCAGTGAGGAAGAGAGCCTGCTCCCGAGTGCCTGAGGAAGCCAGTCCCCTTCTGTTGCCTATGGATCAAGATATAGAACTTTTGGCTCCTCCAGCACCATGTATGCCTGGATGCTGCCATGTTTCCTATCATGTTGATAATGGACTGAACCTCTGAAACTGTAAGCCTACCCTAGTTAAATGTTGCCTTTATAAGAGTTACCTTGGTCATAGCAATGAAACCCTAAGACATCTTATATTGTGAGTCTGCCTGAGTCTGGGGTTTGAGGTCTTTATCTTGTACAGTAATATGGAAAAACAGCTTGTGTTTTGGCTTTCCCGAGCTCAGGTAGAACCCCAGAACTGTGGATAAATTAGGATCTCAGGGTTCCTGGGATAACTTTCTGTAGAGAAGGACCTTGTACCGGGCGGGTTTCTGTGTCAACTTGACACAAGCTAGAGTCATCGGAGAGGAAGGAGCCTCAGTTGAGAAAATGCTTCCAAGAGATTTAAATCTCTTCTGGTAAAGACTTTGCTGGTGCCACAGGCTGCCGATGGACCACAGGCTGCCGATGGACCCTTCAGCATGTGGACCTTTGGAGGCTGTTAAGATCCAGACCGTAGTAGGAGTGCTCTTAGGTAGCTTTGCACATACAGAATCTCGGAACAGTTATAGATATTTTAATCTTTTCCACACTCAGTTCACATAGCTTGCAGATGTGTCTCCAATCTACCCACTTCTTTTTGTGTCTTCCTTTGTGTAAGCCACCATCCTGGCTTGCTCCTGGGGAAACCCCTGGGAGGGAAGAGTTTCTTCTTTTGGCTTCCCTGCCTCTAAGGCCTTTGCTTATGGCAGGGGATCTTTAAGAAGATGTAATCATTCTATCGGATCTCTGCTTAAAACACTCTGGTGGCTTCTCGCTCAGCCAGGGATGTTGTGACTGTCATGGTCTGGTCCCGTACGTCACTCAGCTCTTTCTGTTCCCTCAAGCGTCCTATGCCCCAGCTATACTCCCCTTTGACAGTACAGGCATAAGCCATCACTATGCCTTAATCCTGTGCCTCTGCTGGCTTCAGGCTGGAATCAGCTCCCCCTGACCCTCACATTCCTGACCCCTTCACACCTTTCAGCACTTAGCCTAGATGTCACTGCGTTGATGAGACTCAGGTGGCGCACGTGCCTCCTCATCTCCTTTGATGAAGTCCTCAACCACACTTGGCCCTACTTTTCTCTGCTTGAAGGCATCGTTATAATTTGCACTTGTTTCTCCATCACTAATCAGCAGATTTCACAAGGGCTGGGGGGCTGTTCTTTTGGGGGGACCTTATACCTTGGCCCAGTGCTCACACATAATAGTTTACTGAGCTGCGGGTTTGGTTAAGGTGGCTGTTTGGGATCCTGTGGTACCCATGTGGTACTGCAGTGTTCTATTGTTCATCCCTCTCCTTTGTGACTATAAGTATTTGCTAGGCTCTGTTAGACTGGCAGGCAGTCCCAGGCTTCCTTCTTTCTTGAGCATATTGGCCTCTATCAAGGATGTATTTCTTGTGTACGGGTTTATTCTGCAACAATAGCAGGCTAGCTAGATCTGGCCATAGAAGCTTTGAGATCGACACAGGTGTTATATATTATATTTCTATTAACTATTTTTATATTTATTCAATTTGTATATATGTTGGAGGGGCACATAGATGTGTGTGCTTAGAGGTCAGATAACCACCTGGGTGAGGGGGTTAATTCTCTCCTACTGTGAGGGTCTTGGGGAATCACACTCTGGTTGTCCGACTTGGTGGCTGGTGCCTTTTCTGGCTCAAGTATCTTAATTTATGGAGATTGTCTGTGGATTGGATCACCTTGAAAAACATTGAGAGATAAAGCTTTTGGTGTCTGTTTTCTGAGATACAACATAGTCTGTTCCAGGTCTTTCTAGGATGACCAGTTCTTTGTCTCTGTTCTCTTCTTCAGCGTGTGGTGGTCTCTGGGTTTTCATTATTGCAGGTCACATGGTGCTAAATGTAGAACATTCGGATTTAAAATTCAAAATGCCTAAGATGGATGCATTTGGAAGATGAAGCCATTCTTCCTGTGTGGATGGTTCTTCTCCTTTGTGTGTGTTATTGGAAGGATGAAGCCATTCTCCCTGTGTGGACGTTTCTTCTCCTTGTGTGTGTTGCCAGGGCTCTTTTGCAACTAAGTAGCAATTTTTCCAAGTGGGCGAATGGCATACAGGAGCCCTTGTGTTTGAGGGGACAGTTGCCTAGTTTGTATTCTTCACTTTGTACTATGGATGTCCACTTTAGAAGAAATCATTTTATAGTGGGTGAGCGCAGACAGCCTTGGCTTACATTAAGCGCTTGCCACACCCGCAGAGGGAGGAGAAGGAACTACATTTGATTTTGGATACATTCCTTTTAAATCATTCACCATTTCCCCCTTATTGTAAGCTTGGGTTTTCTTTTTTTTTTTTTTTTTTTTTTTTAGGGAGGGGTCTTTGTAAAAGGTGGATGACATCCTTGTGTAGCTTTGAGGGCCTTCTGTCATTGTGGGTATTTCTGAGTCTTGCCACTGGAGGCTGAGAGGGCCTCCTTCTGAGAGTTCAGTAGCATGCTCTTACTGAGTATGCCTCTCCTTAGGTAAATAATCCTTTTGTTTGCATTTTCAGCATTTTGTGGCTTTGAATGAAAACCCCCAAGTGAGTCACTGTAAGCCATGAATGAGACTGTGGCCAGATGTGTGTGTGTGCGCGCGCGCGCACACACACACACACACACACACACACACACACACACGCATGCTCTCGCGTGCATGTCCCTCCTCTTGGCTTCTCCCTGCACCCCATGTGTTGCCTGCCAGCAGGTCACTGCACTTGTTCTGACTGGAAGTTGCTGACAAGGAACTGTCAGTGGTGTAGTGCAGACTCCTTGTATTTGGGAGATTATCCACAGTTCTCAATTCTCAATACAGTTGAGGACCAGTGAAGGAATGTAATTGACTTTTAAATCTCTGAGGAGGAGGTGAAGACTGTCGCCCACAGAAGTGTTCTGTTGGTGGGTATGACAGAGCCCTTTGTTGTTTATGGATGGCTTCCTCAATGTTCTGTGGAGAGCTTCGGGGCCAGTTCCGTAGTTCTGTGCGCCCCCCCCCCCCCCAGCTGCCCCAGCTCCCTTCCCTGAAAATGTTTACAGATGTGTAGCTCTTTAGTACATGGGCAGCAGGGACTTACTTGTTGCATTGGTGGAATGAGGTAAAACGGCCAAGTGTGTTGTTGTTCATTTTGCTTCTGGGTGGAGTGCAAGATGAAAATGAGACACCGCTTTTTCCTAATGCTGTGTTCTTGTTATTCTTGTTCTCTAGGCATTAAGTGTGACTGAAACCCTGATTAAACCCTTGGAGAAATTCAGAAAAGAGCAGCTTGGAGCTGTAAAGGTTTGTGTCTAATTTGAGCACACTCATAAACAGAACATGCCCATGTCTCTACTGTTGCTGTACACTTTAGTCACCTTTGGCAGGGTCAAGCAGGGAGGTGCTGGGGTAGACATTGGTTGGTGTTTGAGATAGATACACTTTTCCCCCTCAGGGAGGGAAATTGAAAACAAAACAAAACACCTGGATGGGCAGTAAACATCTATCGAAACCTGGCCTTGGAGATTGCTCTGTTTTCCTCTCTAGATAGAAGTCTTTCTCGCTATAGAGTTGCAGCCATGTGCATAATTCTCTGTATTATAGGGAACTGTGGCGCTATGCCAGCCTTAATGTTATGGACACTCCTCCCACCCGAAGCCCTGGAACCTGGGATGAGACTATTGCTATTGGGACATATTTTCCCGACTCTAGCAAAGATTTATTAAGCTTCTATTATGTGCAACTATTTTTTGTAAGAGTGAGCTACAGCCTCACACTCAAGGATCTGAGATGTAGCCAGGATTTCTGGGAGTAATACAGCAAACAGCTATGCCACAGGGGAGCCTGGATATATTTAGCAACTTCAAAGGTTTGTGATCTTAGCCTTAAATTTAACCTAGGGAAATAATTTCCATCACCCCCCCCCCCCCCACCACACACACACTTCCTGGTCTTTCTGTCCCTCCCCTCCCCTCCCCTCCCCTCCCCTCCCCTCCCCTCCCCTCCCCTCCCCTCCCCTCCCCTCCCCTCCCCTCCCCTCCCCTCCCCTCCCCTCCCCTCCCCTCCCCTCCCCTCCCCTCCCCTCCCCTCCCCTCCCCTTGTATGTGAGGGACACAAAGCACAAACCGCCATTTGTGTGTTATCGACCACTGAGAGCAAAGAGACGAGCCAAATAAATTTTAAGTAGGGAAGAGAACACCCATGTTTGTTACTTTTTTCCACACAGCACTTGGGATGTGAACTTTTCCCCCTTTCTGTTTAAATTCACAGATAGAAAAATCCCTGGCCTTCCCCAGACAGCCAATGAGCTGCAGGTTCTGGATGCTTTCTTTCTTCTGCTGACCATCAGCAGAATCTTCTCTCGTTGCCTTCCCACACGCCCCAGGCTTCCTTTGTGTTCCATGTCTGTTTATCATAGCAGTCGACAGCCGCTTTCAGGGAGCGATTGCTGCACTGATGTAGTATAAGACACATGCTGTGCAGCGACCAAGTACTACCCCTATCCTGGCAGCAGGCTTTTGAAGGACTTGGCTACATTCTTGGTCAGTACTGTATGGGGAGTTGCTGTCCTGTCTGTTGATGACCCCTGGAAAAACCAGGTGGGACCCTGGAGAACTCCCCACCCTTAAATATAATAAACAGAAGTGGTCTCTTCTAACAGAGCCATGCACAAACAGCCATCCCTTACATTACGTTGTTAAATCTTTAAAGATCGCGCTTCATTTCATTACCCTCTGGAAGCCTCCGTAGATATTACTCTCCTCCTTGCCTTACCATAGATATCTAGAAAGGAGCTTACTTGGTTAATAATAGTTCTGTAAGAACCAGAGAGGAACTTGCAGTTTAGGGGGGTGCGTGCACACATGCGTGTGTCTGTGTGCTAGAGTGTGTGGCTGTGTGCATGCATCTGTGTGTCTCTGCTTCCTAGACACTCAGTTCGGTTTTGACAACCACACGCTTGTATTCCTTTAGTTGGTGTGCTCGCATGCTATGCTTTACAAAGACTTTAGTCTCTTAGTTTGAGGAGCTTCTTGAAAAAGCAGGCACAGAAGTGTTCTCCTGTGGAGATAACAGCAGAACATTTACAAGGTGCCGGCATCTGAGTCTCCAGGTGTCAGCATCCTGGCTTCTGGCCTGCTCTCCTCTCCTCTCCTCTTCCCGTGTGCTGACCTCATCCGCAGTGCCTGCCTCTCTGGGGCTTTTTGGTTTCATCTGTGCCTGCATTCTCTCGTTTCCAGAAGCTTAATTACACGTTTGCCTATGGTTTAAATGTAATCTATGGCGCTAGGCGGTTTCTGTAAATTGGACTTAAAAAAGCTTCCAAGGTACTCTGGATGGTTGTGCTCTGTCTTGATGTACCTGCCTTGACGCACGTCTGCCGGGTTCGGGCTTGTTTCTGTTTGGAAGGTTCTTCTGTGTTTTCTTGTAGGCTTGGTGGGATCAAACCCTGTGTGCGAGCCCACTGGCTTTGACAAGTTGGCAAGGCACTGGCTGCTCTGGGCTTGTAATGGTGCTGCTGGAAGTTTACTTCGAGGCCTGCTTCATCCCTTACCTCATTTTCACGCTGTTTCCTTTTTCTGGACAGTGTTGGCATTTATTTTGCAGTGCCCCCAGCACCTTGAAAGCCGTTGTTCATTAGAGGCATGCATATGAGTAAACTGTGCAAGTATAAGAATGTAAAATTGCTTTCTTTGACAGCTGACCAGCCAGGTAGCAGTGCAGACGTGGGTCTGTGTGAGTAGCAGCAGTGTGTAAGAGTCAAGCGGACACCCTAGACTGTACTGACTATTCCACCGACCTCGGGGAGCAATTGGAGTTTGATGGTATCCAGTAGACGCAAACATTTAAACACAAGGCTTGAAATAAATGTCATTTCATAGACTATCACTTCTCACTTCAGCCTGGGACAAAACTTGCAGTCACATTTTAAAAACATTTCTTTCCAGGAATATGTCTCACAGATAGACTTAATATAAACTAACTCGCCAAGGTTCTGTAAATAACTGCAGAGTGTGGGTGAAGCCAAACCTCTCCCGGTGGTTTGTCGTATCAAGTGCTTTGCTATAGCAGGGAGTGTTGCCATAGGTTAATCCTGTTACTTTCATTTTAGTTATAAAGCACCTACTTGTGCCTCAGAAGACATAGTGTGTGGCCGTGGGGCACACAGGGAATTAAAGCACTGGCTGGCCTTCAGCTCCGTGGGAGAACAGTAAGCACGCCCTGCAGAAAGTGGTGTGGGGAGCTGAGCAGAGATCTGGGATGCACCCCATCCAGCTTTGGAACACACTCAACCTTGTCAGGGACCCTGCTTCATGCCCTGTCAGAATCCTTTCAGTGCCTGGGTGAACTGCATTTTGGGTCCACTCTAGGCCTCTCTCCCTCAGTTGCCAGAATTACAGGGATCTGGAAATACCGCCCACTGGCCAGGTCTTGGGCCTGAAGTGTGTAGGTGCTATGGTGCATCCTACCTGTGGCACTGGCTAGGTGGCTCCACAGCAAGTGTTCACTTGTTGACAGTGGCTCTGGTCAGTGTTGGCACGCTTGTGCTGTGTGCGCATGCTCACTGGATCGTGCTGGATGTGGAGCACTGGATCGTGTAGGAGGAAGAGCTGAGTGTTTGTCTCTTTAGAGAGGCTAAGGGCACTAGGAGAGGGATTGTAGCTAGGGCGGGATCGCTCGTTGGGATGCTCCGTGTGAGCTGAGGGGGGTGGACACCCTTGGGTCTGGGTCCCACTGGCAGTAGGATGTTAGTGGACCCTGGAGGACGAAAGGGGATACAGGACTCTGCTTCCTGGGATGTTTGAAGAGTGACCTTGGTAATAGCTGCTTGCACTGGGTCCTTGTTCCCTGTGAGGAGTGCTCCTTCACCTTCTCACTCAAATACCGAGAGAAGAGTTAGAATTGCCTATGTAAATGGTTAAATTCTCTAGACTCCTCAAACATCGGATGTTAGTTAGTGTTTACATCTGAAAGGTTAACCTTTTTGTCTCTCAAGAAAAGTTGTAAAATGTAGATAACTATACAAAGATAGTCATGTTAAAGAAAATCTAATTAAAAAAAAAACCTCTCTTCCAAAACAAAATCTAAATTCTGGCGCAATGTACAGTTATGTTCATATTCCTTTGATTTCCTTCTTTTTTTATGGAAATGTAAAAGTCTTAGTAAGAAGTATAAAGATGGCCATGAACTGAGTGATTGATCTCTTCTCAATGTCCTCCCGATTTGCTGTTTACCCCGCTAACTGGGATGTTGTACATTGTTTTGAAATCTAGAAGATCTTTGGGCTTTGCTTAGATTGCCTTTGTTTTATTCCGAGACCTGATGGTGATCTCTGCAGCCCAGCTTCATTTCTTACGGGTGACTCAGCCCATCTGGAATTGATTTTGACACGGGTGGGGTTCTGTTTCTGTTTCCCAGTTAAATAGTTAACACCAATCCCACTGGTTAAGTGATGCATTTAAAAATGGGGTGCTCTCTGCCAGGCACCCTTGTATATGTTCTACTATTAATGCCCTTTAAGAGGTCTGTTGATTTGAGTTGTGGGTCTTAGGTTCATGAATTTCTCTTCCATTTATGTATTTATATTGCTTTTATTTTATCCCACAATGCTATTTTAAGTCATATCTCACTTTTTTCATGTGTGCAATTTTATAACATTATAACTTCTCATGAGTAATATTTAATCTTCAATTGGTTCAGTAATTTTATAAAAACATGTTGATATACTTTCAGCTGTTTGATGAAAATGAGAAGAGATGACACATGGGACAGGCTCGTTTCCCACGTGGAGACCAGCCCAGGTCTGTCACAGTCGCTTCTGGGGAGGGCTCTCTGGCTTGCCAATGCTTTTATCTTTCTTTAACCTGCTTCTTTTCCAGTGAGCCACACTTCATGGAGAGCCGAGGTTCTTTTGAGTTTATATGTCTGCTTCATAAGAAACATTTGCTCCTTGCCATTGGTTTAAACTCTAGGACTTTGCTGCCAGTTTTTATTATACCCTTTTGTATGTGCAGTGTAGGGAAGGGCAGGCTCCATTCTTTATTGGTTGCTCCCTAAGATCTATATAACTTTAATATAAGAAATGTGAACACAAAGAATATGCTACAACCACACACACAGAATAAACACGGAGGAATAATTGTGTGAGCCGAGATTCCAGGAGCAGACACAACAGCATCTGTGCAGTGCCAGCTCATGCCAGCTCGTGCCAGGTGGGAGCATTCCTGAGGCAGTACTCGGGCTGCCGGTGTAGTGTCCTGCAGGTGGGCAGCACACGAGTGGCCACATGTATCTAAGTCATAATGCAGTCTCCACGCTGGCCGCTTTTAAATGGTCGCTGCGATGGAGGCAGCTGTGTGGGGTGGACTGGACTTTGTGCTCTGAAAACAGTCAACGAGAAGCACCAGGGAAGCAGAGATATAGTGGCTAACTCTAACTGTAACGGATGTACACGCACAGAGATGCTGTGAACTCTAACTGTAATAGATGTACACACACAGAGATGCTGTGAACTCTAACTGTAATGGATGTATACACACAGAGATGCTGTGAACTCTAATTCCTGTGAGAAAAGGCTGTGGTAGTTAACTGTCGTTGACTTAGGAAACCTAGATAATACGGAAAGGGGTGAGCCTGTGACGCAGTGAGGAGCAGGGGGGACCGGGACGTCGATGGACATGTTTTTAATATCCAAGGGTGTAGTGTGTTCTCATGAGGCTAGAGTTTATCTAGCTGAGCAGCGGCTTCTGTCATCTCTGCACGCAGAAGCTGGGATACTTGTTTTCTCAGTGCCTTCTCAGCAGAAGCAAAGCAGACTCCAGTTTCGGGTGGTGCTGGAGAAGGGTGTGAGCTAAGCAAAGCAGCTGAGGCCAGTGTCTGTCAGTGTGGGTAGGGGGTCTGTTGGCCCGTTGTGGCTTCTGTTCAGTGCTCTATGCATCTGTGGCAGGGCTGGAGCGCTAGCAGTTCTGGGTGGAGCATTGCAGAGTCAGTCAAACTGGGCTCTGATGACTTCCCTCAGAGGTCTTAGGGTCGTTAGGATCAAAAACATGGCCAAACTTACTGACGTTAAAATGAGTTTCAACTTGTAGCAAAGTCCAGAAAAAAAGCTTTTATTTATTCATAACCCCCCTAGACCTCCCCCGCCCCCACCACCCCGCCACCGCTTTCCCACAAGACACGGTTTCTGTGTGTAGCCCTGGCTGTCCTGGAACTCACTGTATAGACCGGGCTGGCCTTGAACTCAGAGATCCACCTGTCTCTGCCTCCCAGAGCTGGGATTAAAGGTGTGCGCCACCACCACCCAGCTGAAAGTTTGTCTTTTACGCTCAGCCTTTTCTGTTTTTCTTCTTGTGAGAGAAGGTTGACATACCATTACCTCTCAACTCGAACGAATATGAAGAGTTGAATGTCGTTAAGGGTTGGGGAAAACCTCACGAGCGCACAGCACCGCAAGGGGAATGTCTTCCTGGTCCTGCGCTGAGTCAGAGAGTGGCGCTGTCTCAGAAGCTCCGCCATGATTTGTGCCCCTTGCTTTATTTTAGACATTTTTCATATTTTTATCCTCTGGTAAGTTAACTGTACATGTCATTTATGTGTATGATGTCTAATCACCATTGTCTGGTTTTCATTTGTAGGAAGAAAAAAAGAAGTTTGACAAAGAGACGGAAAAGAATTACAGTCTCATCGACAAGCACTTGACGCTGTCTGCCAGGAAGAAGGACTCACACTTGCAGGAGGTATTCCTGACAGGTTCTTGTGGATTTGCTTTCGAAATAAAAAAAAAAACACACAGTACACCCCTTTTAAAAATGTATTTTACCTGTGAGAACTTTTCACCTGAGATTGTGTAGGCACAGGAGAAAGCAGATGGCGCAGTGAATTCGGAGTAGGGTTCTGTGAAACGGGGCAGCGATGGAGGTCCTACAGTATTGATTGATGAGAGTGAATGTTAGGCTCTGAGGTTTTCACAGGAGCGATGTTAGTCAGTGTTGGAGGGAACACATACAGCTACTCATACAGGGCACAGTGGCGCACGCCTCTAGTCCCAGCACTCATGAGGCAGAGGCAGGCAGAGCTCTGTGAGTTCACCGCCAGCCTGGTCTACACAGTGGACCCCAGGACAGCCAGGGCTACACAGAAAAATGCTGTCTTGAAAACTTACAAACAAACAAACAAAAAAACCCAAACAAACAAAGCTCACACACTTTCCACACTCAGTAGACACAGCTAGGCCTGTTCTTGGCTTTCACATTGTCTTGATGAATCGGACTGTGTGAGCCTACACTCTGTCTCTTAGATGTGAGAACACCATTAGTCTCGGAGAGCCAGGGAGCGTCCTGTTGACAAGTGGATCTGTTCTACTGCTGTTAATAGATGGAGTTTGCTGCTGCTGCTGCTGCTTCTTCTTCTTCTTCTTCTTCTTCTTCTTCTTCTTCTTCTTCTTCTTCTTCTTCTTCTTCTTCTTCTTCTTCCTCTCCTTCCTCCCCTTCCTCCCCTTCCTCCTTCTCCTCTCCCTCCTCTTCCTCCCCCCTCCTCCTCCCCTTCCTCCCCTTCCTCCTCCTCCTCTTCCTCCTCTTCCTCTTCTTCTCCTTCTCCTTCTTCATCATCATCAGTATGTAAGCAGAAAGGAATTTGTATCTTATCTCAGCTTCCCCAGGTTTTTCTAAATTTTTTTTACTTTTTTCCTCCCTTTCCTAGGCTTGAGTAGTAACTTAGTTATTTATAATAGGCTTTTAAAAGATCTCTTTTACTTTTTAAAAATTACATATATATATGTGTGTGTATATATGTATGTATGTATATATGGGGGAATCTGTACACGTGAATGCTGGTGTACGTGGATATATGTACACATGACTGCCAGTGCCCACAGAGGCCAGAAGAGTGCTGGGTCCTCTGGAGCTGGAGTTCCTGTTGGTGGGAACCACCTGGCCAGGAGTGCTGGGAGCACGACTTACATAAGAACAGCATGCACTCCTTTTTTTCTGAAGAAATAGTTCTTTATCGTTGAGAACACACACACACTCACACACCATACAAATATGAAGTATGATCATATGCTCATATATACACTCTCCATTTCCCCTCAGTTACTGAAGACCTCAATATTCAATACTGAGTGTTTTATACCTTGAGCACTCAGCCACCTCTTTAGCCTAGAACCGAAGTTTTATTAGCAATAATGTGATGTGCCATATAGGATTATGACTTCCCAACAAATGCATAAAACTGCTTTCTGTCCGTTTGCTTGTTCTTAAACACAAACGAACCTGGGCATAATGTTCTACAGTGTATGTATTTGTTGACATAGCACCCAGAGGATAATAGTAGGAAATCAAGCTTGTATGCTTCTCTGACAGACTCCACGAGGGCACACATTGTTGTTTGACATCTACAAGTGATATTTTTTGTGTTTATTATACCTTTGATGTTTGGATGATATTTTATAGTTTATAAAGAGAAGATAGCTTTTGTATTGATTATGCCTCACTACAGTGCTCGAGGTGTAAGGCTCTCTGCCCTGTCCTTGCTGCAGTCACTGTAGGAAGCCACGCGTGGCTCTACCTGATGCTCCAGTCTGTTGCCTCAGCTTGTGGCACTCTCTGCAGGAAGCCCTGCAGCGGTCATGCCACCACCTCCACCCCAGTCTCTGCAGGAAGCCCTGCCGTGCATGCCCCCCCACCCCCATCTGTTCTGCAAGGGCAGCTGCTGACTTTTTGGTCTACTGCTGTTTTCGCCCCTCTTCTCCATTATCTCCATTCTCACTTTCAATTACTTCAGAGAGGATTTTTATGCCTCAAACTAATTTCCACCTCCACATCGCTCTAATTAGACATCTTGCTCTAAACGTTTCTCGTGTATAATGCAGGAGGCAGCCTCGGCCCCCACACTCCACCTCCTTCCACCAGCACGTGGCCCCTTCTCATTCCTCTTTGAAAGCCCTGGAGATGGTGACTTCAGAAGCCATAGGGCCATGCAATGTACACCTGCCCAGGATCTCACGTGTCATGCACTGTATACCTGCTCAGGACCCTGTGTGCCATGCACTGCACACCTGCCCAGGACTCTGTGTGCCATGCACTGCACACCTGCTCAGAGTAAGCCCATTTCTTTCTGGGGCTTGCACCCTTTACCACAGAGGCATACCCTAACCCCTGCCTACTATGTCCTAACTCAGATCCACATGTCTGTCTCCTTCAGATACCGGCTCAGATAGCTTCCACTCAGGTCCTGTGTGTTATGGTAATAATTAATTTCAATCGGGGTTTCTACCCTACTTTTGATCACTAAGTTCCCAGATAAAAGGCCTTCAACCTTTATATTTATCATAAACTTTTAAAGCACCAGAGCTGAGCATATACTACCCATCTATGCTATTTATTATGACTACTTCCCTGCCAGTAACCCTGCGATATGATTTGCCACGTCTGGCTGGGCAGCTCTTACTTTGATTGGTCAGTTCTCATGATCCCTTATCCTATAGTATCTTTTCTCCCCTGTGGTCCTCTCCTCAGACCCCAACCCCCGGAACCCACCTCTCCTGCCCAGCAGATAAAGGAGCACAGTTTCATAGCAGCACTTGGATGGCATAAGGATCTCCTAGTCCCTGGGGCAGCCAGGGCCAGTATTTAGCATTACAATGCATAACAGAGCAGAGCTCCTTCCAGCTCTCTGTCCACATGGCCTCCTTTTCTGGCTTATTGTTCTTACTCTTCCTAGGTAGTGTTACCTGGCTTCCTTCAGTGACCATATGCCCTCTGAAGGCTACAGTTCAGTCCCCTATTCATTCTTCCTAGAATAGTGCCCGTCAGAGCGAGAACCACAAACAGGATGTGTGCACAGTGAGGTATGGCTTTGGCAGTGTCATCCGTCTCAGCGATGATTGAACTGCAAGTCCTGAGCTTGAAGAGGCGCTGAAGACGGCGCTTCCAGTTTCATTTCTGTCTTGCTCTCTCTACTCTTCACAGTCATACAGACGCCCACTTGAAAACAGCTCTCTTGTTAATCGTGTAGACCTTAAAGAGAGCAGAGACTTCGAGAGGAGAAGGTTTGGTTCTGGGTGCTCATTGCCTTTGTGAGCTGTTGTGTGGCTGATCTTCAGTGAACTGACTTTTGCTCAAGAAGTTAATAAAGGTTTCTTCTGAGGATGACACTGGGCAGGGGCACAGAAAGACGCATAAGCCATTCTCCCCTCTTGTTGATACAAGGAGAGTAGGACTGTTGCAGCAGCGTGCCTGGTGTTGTTCCGAGGAGAGTAGGGCTGTTGCCGCGTGCCTGGTGTTGGTCATTTTTATATCTCTCCTCGAAGCTGCTGCTCCAGCCTTGTGGGTCTCAGACACAAGGACCTTCACCCCCACCCACCACCCATGTTCCTGAGTTCTAGACAGCCTCTGTACTACAACACATACTGGCTACGGGAGAAGATTCCATCCCTCTTGGTCTTTAGTGCTTATTTTCCCCCAGGAGGCAAAGGATACTATTTCAGTTTAAATATCACTAAAGAAATAATGTTTTAGTAACATTGCGTGAGACTAATCTCCTGTCTTCTGCATGTATAGAATTACAATTGGATTATAATACACAGTTGTTTATTAATTCTTTCATTCATTCAGCTTTTGCTTACCGTGTGTGCAAGTTCATTTTGTATTGTTATAAAACTCCCATGGATGGAGAGTTTATAAACAAAACAGATTTATTTAGCTCATAGTTCTGGAGAGCTGAGAGTATGACAGTGGCGTCTGCTTGGCTTTGATGGGGTCCTCACTGTGGTCATGTGCTTCATGTGACAGTGTTTATGTAAGAGATTCAGGGGAGGTACCAGGCTTCTTAACACAATGTAGTCTCATGGGAATTCGTCCACTTCCATGAGATCTTAATCCCTCCAACAGTAGTGTCTCCGTGTCCCTGGAACAGGCCTCATTTCTTGAAGATTCCATCACCCCCAAGAACGACGTGTCAGAGGCCAGGCCTTACAGGGCATATGTAGGCCATATCCCAATCGTAACATGGCGGGAAAAGTTAGTGCATCGTAGACTCGAATCGTTCTGTGCTCCTATGTACACTTGGAATTTGTGGCGCGCTCACTGTGGGCTCGGGAATCCGGGGAGGGAATCATAAAGTGGAGGGCCCAGCAGCTCTGGCTGCTCAGAACGTCCAGATGCAAGGAGCTCAGCATCATCTGAGGGCAAGTCATACGGAGGACACGTGAGGCACGACTCTCTGCTCTGCAGGTAGTGACGCCCCGTGAGCATCACGTGAGCCAGCCACTGCTTCCAACTCCACAGTGTAACTGCTCAGCGTGATTAAGGGTTTTGGCTTTGGGTTACACTGTTGGTAGGTGAATAATGAGACACAAAACGTCATGGTTTTTAGGTAGAAGCTCTTATTTTGCTAACTTGACATTTAAACTTTATGTTACTCAAAGACTTTTAATTAAGTACCAGACAAATACTAGACTTGTTTTTATAAACTTCTGAAAATGTGTTGGAAAATATTTATCTTCCAGTTTATTTTAGCCATTCGAATATTGCGCAGGCATTGGCTTAATGCTTTACCTGGCTGTGTAAGCCATTCCCCACCAGTCTCCAGACCTTCTTCGTGCCAACCCAAGCAGAAGCCCTGACCTGTGAAGCTGTGACTTCTCCTGGGCTCCCAGCCCTACCGTCCTTCCTTCTGTCATTCTGCTGGTCTGTCGTAGCTCCCGCATGTGTAGGAGTTTCTCTTTTTATGTCTGATGTGCATTGCCTTTCATCTGAGAGCCTAAGAGTCCATCCATGTGTGGCATGCCAGGATCTGAGAGCCTAAGAGTCCATCCATGTGTGGCATGCCAGGATCTGCTTCCTTTTTTTCTTTTATTTTTAAAAGCCACGATCTTGCTGTGTAGTCCAGGCTAGCCCTGGACATGTCCTCCTGCCATAGTTTCCCAAGTGCTGGTGTTATAGCTGTTCATGTTACCCAATATGATTTGTCCCCTTTTGTTATATTTCATTGTGTGTAGTGTGTGTGCACCTGTGTGTGGATGCCTGTGTGTGTGTGTGTGTGCAGGTGGTGTCGATGGGGCTTTTGACTGTCCCAGAAAGAAGTGTTTTCCTTAATCTTCAGTCTTTTGAGGGTCATCACGCTCTTCTCTAGAGTTTGGAAAGAAGACTTTTCTGTATGTCCTTGTAGCGGTGGCTCTGTCCTGCTGTGGCAGGAGGGTAACAATGAGTAAGACATGTGTTCTAACACAGGTTTATAAAAGCCCCGCACCACGGCCAGCACCAGGCCATCGACCTCCAGTTGGATAGTTCCCTGCCGTGGGGTCAACTAACAGTGCTTGTTTGAACACAGGCGGATCTCCAAGTGGAGCAGAACCGGCAGCACTTCTATGAGCTCTCGCTTGAATATGTGTGCAAGCTCCAGGAAATCCAAGAAAGAAAGAAGTTCGAGTTTGTGGAGCCCGTGAGTAGCAGGACACTCGTTGCTGTGGATCCTTGTGAAAACACTAAGGGAGACCTCACAGGTTGTCAAGGATGGACACAGCTAGGGAAAGTCTAGGGAAACATCTAAACCGTTGGGAGGCCCTGTTGGCACAGCTTCCTCCTCACCCCGGTAAGGGGCACATCCCCCCCCCCCCCCGCCATACGGTGACCCCTGTCCCCACTCTGTTACAGGCATGGAGATAGACCTTTATGTGGGTGCTAGGGAATTTGAACTCACAACTTGTTCATAATTTTCTGTACAGATCACCTATTTACAGTTATTTAATTTCTAGTGACTTTTTTGGAACTACTTTTATTTCAGTGGCGGGACAGACAGGGAGGAGGTTGGGTGCTCCGGATGGCAGTGCTCTGGATGGTGGTTTTGATGCAGGCTTTGCTTGCTTCCTTCCTTGCATGCTCTAACTAAAGCCCCTCTCCTTTGTCATAGATGCTGTCCTTCTTTCAGGGAATGTTCACTTTCTATCATCAAGGCCATGAGCTTTCCAAAGACTTCAATCACTACAAGATGGAACTACAAATCAACATTCAGAATGTAAGGAAAGGAAAGCCTTCTGGTATATAAAAGATGTTTGGGGTGCAGTTCTTTTTCTACTCTGGTCTCAAAATCTTATAAAACCAGGCTGGTATACTGAGAAAGTGGGGATGTGTTGCCATCTAGTGGTCAACTTTGGTGTAACACATCGCTGAAGCTGATGAGGCTCCAGGAATTCTGCCCTTTGGAGGTCCTTCCTTGGCTCTCTGGGGCAGATTCTTGGGGGTAAACTTGGTTGTGTTAACTCTGAGCTGTTGTGTAACAACCCGCTATCCTGACCTTCCACCTGGCGATCCTGACTGACCGTCAGTCATGGTTTTCATTCCCCAGACTGGCTTATGGAATTTCCCCGTCCCTACATTTTGGGCATGCTCTCTGATGTATCAGTGTCCACAGCTGCCAGTTTTCCTTGCTGTCCTTTGTTCAGCCTGATGATGAAAAATGACGTTTGGAGATTCCTACTATGATTGCTGATTGCTTTAGACTGAGATGGCTCAGTGGGTAAAGTGTTTGCCGTGTGACCCTGAGTTCCAATCCCAGGACCCATGCAAAGCCAATTGGCAAACTGTGCCATAATCTCAGGGGAGGAGAAGAGGACTCTCAGGGGCTCAGTTGGCCTGTGAGTGCAACACTAACAACCAGAAACATGCACACACCCTATATGCTTCATTCATATGTGCACTCAAAAAAGTTAAAGAAAAGGAAAAAAAATAGGTAAGAGTTGGTTTTTCCAGGTCAGACCTTTCTTAGGTGTCCTGGGAGAACAACGTTAGAGTGTGTTAGAAGCCCACTGTGACAACGTCTCACATAGCACATCTAGAACACGCAAGTGTGGGGGCCGTCTTTGTGCTATGGTTTAGACATTAGGGAGATAGAACTTAAAACAGATGTGCACATCTGTGTGTCCTGATGTATTCCAGTCCACCTCAACATCGTTCCGATGGTAGGGGCCTTACTTTTTCTGTACGTGTGGTTTACGTGCAGGCCAGAGGTTGCCCACTTCTGTCTCTCTCAGTTGCTTTCTGCCTGATCTTCTGAGACACAGTCTCTTATTGAATGGGAAGCTCACCAGCTGTGTGGGCTGGTTGGTTAGAGAGCTCCAGAGGCCAGTCTCACCTGTCCCACCATCCTGTGATCCCTGTCCCTGCAGTGTTACAGACACGGGGATAGACCTTTATGTAGGTGCTAGGGAATTCAAACTCACAGCTCTATATTTGCATGGCAGACAGCTCGCTGAGCCATTTCTTCAGCCCACTAGAAAGTTTAATGAAATGAGGTATTTTTCAGAGTAACTTGTAGGCTGTAAAACAACTTGTGAAGAGAGACTAGTTGAGAAGATTATAGACTGATCCCCATTCCCAACTGGTACATAATTATAGAATTAACTTTTTTTTTCTTAGACCAGGGGTTCTCTACTTTGCTAGTACAGTTCCTCACATAAAATTATTTCCATTGCTACTTCATAACTGTAATTGTGCTACTGTTATGAGTCCTAATGCAAATATCTGTGTTTTCTGATGGTCTTAGGCAACCCTGTGAAAGGGCCCTTTGACCCCTGGAGGGGTGGCCCACAGGCTGAGAACTGCTGTTCTAGACTTTATTTGTCAACTTCAGGGCTGACCAGATGAGAACCCCAGTTAGGCCTGATGTATGTATTATGGGACTAGTGTAAAATGAGAACAGAATCCCACATTAAAAACAATGAAGACGTCCTAGATGGGGGGTATTTATACTCAGTGTGGTGTTTCTTGCTTGTCATCCCAGTGGGAGGTGGAGGCAGGAGGATCTGTGGCAAAGAGGGACTCCAGTGGGACCGAGTCATGTCGAGCGAGGCATGAGATGCTGGTGAGCAAAACCCACAGAGGGGTTTACTATTTACTTAGAATGCCTTGGTAATACATGGTGAGCTGAGAGCTTGCACGGCTGACAGCAACACCCGTCCTTTATTGTGAGTAGAGTGGGCAAGGACCTTCTGGAGAGGAAACATTTTTTTCCTATATATTTTGGAATCCAGAGATATGTATTCATCAGGAATTGCCCCAAATCCTCACTCTGGAATGTGTCCCTATTTTAGCTACCTTATAAATATCCCTCAGTTTTATTCTGGTCTCTGAGGCTTCTTGAGTGCCACTCATTCGGAAGTTGTTCCTTTGCCCTCATTTTCAGGACCATGGGTGTGTGTGTGTGTGTGTGTGCGCGCCCTCACGTGTGCACACGTGTGTGTTGCACGCACCTCCCCCTGGCTGCTGCTGTAGAACACAAATGTGAGCCCCATGCTCCTGCCTTGCCTCTGCTTTCACCTTCCCCACTTTAGCCACGCGCCATAGGCTCTCCCTCGGAAGGACCGTCATTACTTCTTTTTTTTCGGCTATTCATCTTATTCTCTTGTGTTTTTTTTTTTTTTTAAATAAGGGCAGATACTGACTATATAAAGCCACACATTTCTGAAAGAAAATCCTGGTTATATTTTATTTTTTAATATCAACCACACTGAAATGATAAAACTGAATTTTAAGGTTAGATATCTTTATGGTATTATAGTTAATTTTGTCAGCTGTTTAGAATTTTATTACAGTAAAATAATTAAATTTAAAATGACTCTTATGCTCAGAAAGAGAGGTAATCTTTTTTTTTTTTTTTTTTTTTTAAGAGAGGTAATCTTATTTAAAAATGAAAGCAAGCTATTTCCAGCCCCATCTGGCTGTACCTTTTATATTGTAAGATTGGCTGGGCTTTCCCTAAGGGATTTGCTTTTTACCCATTTTTCTGTAATCTGGAGTAATAAATAGAAAGCAAGAAAGTACCAAGATGGCTTTTAGACAGAGTGTTTTTTCCCCAAAGGAAAGGAAATTGTATCAAAATTAAAGGATATTTTAGAAAGCTCACTTTGCACTTTTGTGACACCATCCTAGAAGTCCTGGCAGAGAAAGCAGGAGGGCTTTCAGGATTATCAGGAAGTCTCCAGATGATAGATGAAGTAGGTAAGAGTGTGGGGTCTCCTGTTTAACTATAGAAGAATAACAATGACTTCGTTTCCCTGTGCTCCTTATTGTGGTGAATGACTTCCTCCACCGTGAGCAGACAGCTGTCCTAACCTCTGTGACACCGGGGTGCAGAGAGGGCGCTTCCCTCTCTCAGACCCTCCAGAGGATGCTTGCTCACGGACCTGCTCTGCTTAGTTTCAGATTTCACAAGTTCTTAATTGGTAAGCCTGGGATGTGGCACTACTGGCAAACCTTGCCTTTGACTCCAGGAGTATGATGAGTCCAGGGATTCCCGTTTGCTGTGTTTTGGAGTTTTAAGGCCTGATCAGTGATTCTCCTGGATCTGCCAGCCCACTCTTTCTTTTCCTCCTCATCCTCCATATGTATAGAACTCTTGAGAAGATATGAGGTTTTAGTGAGGTCAGCCTGCCCTTCCATCTGTCCGCCCGCCTGCCTGCCTGCCAGTCTGTCTGTCTTGGGAACTGTACTTTTCTGGTTTTGTTTGTTTGTTTCTGTAAGGTGAAATCCTCTCATGCTGTCCCCTCTGCCTTCTTTTGTTCTGAGTGATGTCATGGCTGAGATGGATAAACCTTACTGAGTTAAGGTGGTCGACACTTGGAATCCCCCCCCCCCCACCAAGGCTTATTTGAGGGCGTCTTAGTTCTATTATGATGACCAAGGTAACTTATAAACTTATAGACAAAAGAGCTTATTTGGGTTCTTATTTGGGTTCCTGAAAGCTGGCGTCTCTGATGGCAGAACAGAAGTGGCAGGCATAGCAGCTGGAGCATAGCAGAGCTGAGGGTTTGTATCCTGAACTAGAAGCACAAAGCCAAGAGCACAGAGCTGAGAACTGTATCAGGCTTTGTAACCTCCAAGCCCTGGGACACACTTCATCAGGCAAGGCCACACCTCCTAATCCTCCCAAACACCTGGGTAGGGTCCCCCCCCCCCCTCCTTAGCCTTATCCAGACATTCTGATTAAAGGCATCTGAGTCCCATCTTGGAGCCTCAGTGGACTCTGGCTGTAAGGCAAGGCTTACCATAGGCTGGTTTCCATGACAGTGTTCTCAAACAAGAAGTGGGAAGCACACTCCCGTTGCCGTGCTCCCATTGCCGTGCTCCCATCCGTGTGCTCCCATTGCTGTGCTCCTGGCATCAGATGACACTGGCCAGCGTCTGCCATATTTTTTTTTTTTTGAGTGTTAAAGCACTGTGTGGTGTTTTACTGCCTGTCACAATTTAATTTATTATTATATTTGCAGTGCTGATTAAACCCACAGTCATCATGTGTGGCAAAGCCAACTGTATATCCTGAGCTATACCTCTAACCTCAGGTACCATTTGAAGTTATTTGATTCAGTTTATGACCAAATTCAGTGTTTAGTGTCCTTCTGATTAAAGCACATCTTCCAGGGTCCCTCGAGATTAGAACTGAGAATTGCTAGGTTGTAGGTAGTCTATTAATTGATGTTAGAAACCTGAAATTTCTACCCTAATTTATAATTAACATAAAGAAATACGGCATATTTTATAAATAACCCTGCTCATTCTAGTGCAAAGGCATGAGGAAGTGGGGCCCCCAGACAGCGTGAACACTGTGTGGAACTGTGGAGTTAGAACTGGGGTCTGGAGGTGGCGTGCAGAAAAGAGCTGGAGTGTGAGAGCCACATACTTCACTTGTGCAAATGTGTCGAGTGAATCTGAAAATACATTGATGGTAATAGGAGTTTGAGTTCCCAGTAGGAGTGGGAAAACCTGGGGAAAATGGATGGACTACAGCAAAACCTCAGGAACTGGAATAGAAGTCAACTTACTGGTATGCAGTCAGGTTTTTATAGTATAGCAATGGTGGCTCCATTGTATATGTGTATGCTAACCAGTGAGAGTGTAACTGTGTGCATAAGACTGTATGCGCAAGCGAGTGTATGTGACTGCCTCTGTGTGTGTGTGTGTGTGTGGCCCAAGTCTGCCTGCACAGAAGTCTGAGATGGAGCAGCGGCTGTGAGCACACTGTACCTGGTACAGAGTTAGATGCCTCCTTCCATGGAAAGCAGCAGGGCTCCCTCGGAGAAACGGTACATTCTGGGTGAGGGACGGGTAGAGTAGATCAGCCTGGGATTCCCCACTAGAAGCAGATGAGAAACTGCTCAGAGAATTAAAGGCATGAGCTCTGCTGGCTAGCTGGACACCTGTAGGACATTTAGGGCCGTAGCTCTAAGCAGCAGGAGATCGTGGGTGAAGCCACTGCACTAGATCTGTTGTACACATTTGTGGAGGAAGTGGGGTTTGGGAAGAATCTTACCGAAATGAGTAATGCCAATGTGAAATCAGTGGAAACAGACACAGACATGGGAGATGCCGCAGATGGGGACATGAAGGGAAACCAGACCTCTTTATAGTCCTGTGTGTGTGTGTGTGTGTGTGTGTGTGTATCAGTGTATGAATGAATGGATGTATTTACTTACTAGACAGGGTTTCTCTGTGCAGCAGTGTGTGTATGTGTACATGTATATGTATTTATAATAAACAAACAAACAAATAAATACAAATGAGTAGCCCTATATCTTTGTGTAGCCCTGGCTGTCCTGGAACTTTCTCTGTACACCAGGCTGGCTTCAAACTAAGAGATCTGAACTGCTGGGATTAAAGGAATTCACCACCTAGCCTTGCTCTGTATTTTCCTAAAGGGCATAAAAAAGTTTCTTTTTCTTTCTCTATTGGCTCTTATTTTCTGTTTAAATAAACCTCTGGAACTAGTTTTATGTTTTATAGTCCATGTTTCTTGGTCCCCCATCCCTCCTAGGAGGAAGGGTCCAGTGCACCAGTCTTTTGCTTTCTTCTGCCCTCAGGAACTATGGCGGTCCCTTTCATTGTAGGTAGGAGAAAGGAGAAATTTTAGTAATAATTTTCTGTCTGAGCCCCTTTGCAATTTCACAGCAGCAGCTTTTTGGTATCAAGACAATTATTTTTGAGGCTGGCTGCAAGGAATGCCCATAAGCTGGGTGGTGACTCACTGCGTGGCCTGCGGCTGCTCTGTCTCTTCAGCTTGCATGGTGTGTCCTGAGCATCCCTTAGCAGGTATTGGCAGCCCATGTCTCCTGAGTTTCCAAAATGTCACGAGCTGCTTTAGCTGCCTGGACGTTATCCGCCCATGAGACCTTCCTCCTCCTCGCCTCTCTCAGGGAAGAAATGTCATCTTCTAGTGGCATTACCACAGCCAGAAAAAAACCTGTTACTAACTTTGTTGTTGTTGTTAGCTTGGAAGGAGTGATTATTTTCAGGTCCTCAGTGTTCAGATTGCTGTTGTAGTAGTACTAGCTTGGGTCAGGTCGATCGTTGCGAACACCTTTTATTTTCCCCCGTAGATGGGTCTTTTATGGCTTATTTACTTTTTACATCTAAGGTTAACAAAATCAGGAAACAGGAGGCGGCACGGCCTCTCTGGTGCCATCAGCTTATCCTCTCAATTGACTGTTTTACACTTTGTTATCTTCGGATATAAATCTCAGTAAGGACACGCCCTGGAAAGAACAAACATTTTTTTGAGTTCTACAGATTTAATTTTAGTTCACAGAGACATCAAAGTATATGCACACACACACAAAAATCATAGATGTTGGAATCTGTATTTTTTCTTTTTTAGACACGGAATCGATTTGAGGGAACCAGATCAGAAGTGGAGGAACTTATGAATAAAATTAGACAAAATCCCAAGGACCAGAAGCGAGCCAGCCAGTTCACAGCAGAAGGCTACCTGTACGTCCAGGAAAAAAGTAAGATGGAAAAAAGTGTTGGATGGCCTGGATCTGAAGATTCGGGTGGTTGTGAGCCAAATGCAGGTTCTCAGCAAGAGTGGAAAGTGCTCTGAAGTGGGAGTGCTGAGCCATCTCCCCAGCCCCTGAAGGCACAGCGTGCACACATTCCTGCTTCTGCACTAGCACGGAGCTCCCAGCCGGCTGGGCTGCCACATGCTATCTAGTGATGTGCTCCAGGAGTTTGCTGCCTTTGTTTCTAAGGAAACTGAGGTTAGAGGTAACAACAGACAGGAGGGACTATGTTACCAGCACCTTTCTGCTCTTTCCTCTTCCTGTTCCTTATCAATCCCGGCCACTGCTATGTTATTAAGGAAGGTGATGATTCAGCAGTTGAGAGCACTTCTTGTCTTCTAGAAGGCCAGAGTTGAGTGCCCAGCACCCGCTCCTTGTAGCTCACAAGGGGAGTCTAATGCCTCTGGCTCCGTGAGCATCTTCATTCACATAGACACACCTAGACACATAATAAAAATCTTAAAAGATACTAGGAATACTGTGGATGGCTATAGAAAACAGTGCTACCTAACAGCATTTTACTTACAGAGTCTTTCGTGTTGGGTCACCTGTCCTTGTGTATCTTATAACAAAACACTTTTTATACAACCTGATGTTGTATAAAAAAGTGACTTATGTGGCTCATGTTTTTGATGGTTGGAAAGTGACCCATAGCTCCATCACATTGTGACAAAGAAGTGGGAGTCAGATAGCTGCATGTATAAGGGCTTCACTTTAGATAGCCCACTGTGGCCCGGGGAAGCTGCTTAGCTGGTAAAGTGCCTGCACTACAAACAAGCCTGAGGATCCGAGTTGAGATCCCCAGCACCCGTCAAGAAATTGAGGTGTCCCCACGAGTATCCCATGCTCGTGCTGTGCTGGTGTGGGGAAGAGGGCATCCTTGGTCCTCACTGGGTCGGCCAGTCCAGGCTCTGAGTTTAATGGAGACCTTGTCTTCAAAAGATAAGGTGGAACACTCAGGAGGCAGAGGCAGGTGGATCTCTGTGAGTTCAAGGCCAGCCTGGTCTACAGAGTGAGTTCCAGGGCAGCCAGGGCTACACAGGAAAACCGTGTCTTGAAAAACACCCTCCTCCCCCATCTCCATAAAAAAAAGGTAAGGTGGAAAGTAATCATGGGTAGTGTAAGACATCTATTGTCAGCCCTGGACTCATGTGTCCATGAACATGTGCGCACACACACACACCTCACACACATACACATATGTGCACACACTGTTGTCATGGGAACTAACCCATTGAGAACTCTGCTAATTCCTTGTTGGGGTGGTGCCCCATCACCCAGTCAGTCTCAGTGTGGTAGAGTTAGGATCGTGGTTCAGCCTGAGACTCTTCAGGATGTAGAATAATCATTGTACCGTTGCTTTGTCCAGGTACAGCTCAGAGGGCTTCTTAGTTGGGAAATTAAAGAAGCCAAAGCTCGTTCAAAGTTCTGAGTCGAATTCTTCTGTTTCCCTCCTTCTAGCCCTTAGCTTTGCTCAGGGCTGCACACTTTTCTTTCGTTGGTTACATTTGGCCGACTTAGCTGACTTCCACACTGACCAGCTGGGAAGTAGAGGATTGTGGGAGAAGTAGTGCTGTCTATGTGTTGAACCAAAGCTAAGTAGGCAGCAGGATGGTGTGCGCCCGCTGTTGAATCCGTAGTGCCTGAGGCGCTCTTGGGCGTTGTAGCACATACAGAGTATGTCACTTACTGGGATTATTACTATTGAGTGTGGATGTGGCTGAGCACCTGGGCTGGAGCATGTGTGGGGCCAGGGGACAGCTTTCAGGAGCTGCTTCTCTCTTTCCACTGTAGCATCTGGGGATTGAGCTCAGGTCACCAGGTTTGAGCTATAAGTAACTTACACGTTGAGTCACTTTGGGGTGTGTGTGTGTGTGTGTGTGTGTGTGTGTATGCATGCATGTGCGTGTGTGTCTCTGTGTACACATGTGTGCATGTGTATGTGTGTGTACACGTGTGTGTGCATGTGTATGCATGTGCGTGTGTGTGCATGTGTGTATGTGTGTACACGTGTGTGCATGTGTATGCATGTGTGTGTACACGTGTGTGCATGTGTATGCATGTGTGTGTACACTTGTGTGCATGTGTATGTATGTGCCTGTCTGTATGCATGTGTACGTGTGTGTGTGTCCTGACACAGAGTTTCTCATAGAGATCTGCCTGTTTCTGCCTCCTGTATGCTGAGGTTAGAGGTGTGGGTCCCCAAGCTTGGCTGAGCCCCTGCCCCTCTCTGCTTTCCCTGGCTGAGCAGGGCAGTTATATGTTCTCACTGTGTCTGCTTCTTCACGAGGAAAACCACAAAGATCTGTGCTTTGTTGAAGGGCCTGCTCCATTTGGGTCCAGTTGGGTCAAACACTACTGCATGTACCGGAAAACAGCCAAGAAATTCAACATGATTCCATTTGAGCACAGATCTGGGGGGAAACTGGTAAGTATTTGATAGGAGTTATTTTGTTTTATATGAGAAAAATACTTGCTGGGTCTGTCATTTTAGTAGTATCATATTTTGAGTTTCATATTTTCATATTGAGACATTTGGTTTCAAAATTAAAATCTTTGTTTTGTTTCTAAATCACCCTCCTCGGTCTTCACAGTTAGATTCTTTATAACAAAGAGGAGCAGAATTGGTCACTGTTTTAGGAGAGAAGAATAGTTTCTATGCTAGGCGTTTGTGACTCGTTGACCACCCCTGTTCACATAGAAGATCTGGCGTGTTTGCATGCTGTCCAGTCCCAGTCTGAAAACATTGCAAGGTGGAGCGACCTCTGAGTGAATCCCCTTTCATTCAGTTAGGCACGCAGAGTTTTCATAAAGTCATTCCCTGTGAGCTCAGTTAGGCACAGGAGTTTCCCTGTGAATGTGAGCTAGCTGCTCAGCCAATCAGATGAATAGCAGAGCCAAGCACGGCAGAAAGACCATGGAGCTGGCTGAGTGAGGAAGGCAGGCCTCTAGCTGTGACCAGTGAATAGCTGTGAGAGATTGCCAAAGGCGGGACAGTGGTGTCTGGGGTAGAGCCCTTCCCACTAGGAGTGAGCATAACTGGCCACACAGTTTAAGAAAGCCAGTCAGTTTGTTGCTTGCTGGGTAGTTAGGTGACATTTTGCTTAGGTGAATTCAGAAATAATCTGATTTCTGTCTATGTACCTTACACGTTGTCCAGAAACAAACAAAAAACCTTAAAGCAGGTTGTAAGAAGGGGCCTTAGTAGCAATGGATGTACGTAGAAAACAGCCACCCAGACGAGGCTGAGGCAAGGCTCTGTCTCTTGTAGAAGGAGGAGTTGTAGCATTGGCTTTGAGCCTGAGTTTGCTGTTGTAGTAAATTGGGGTTTTAGGGCAGTTCTCCTTAGTGATAGCTTCCATTTTCGGCTCCAGATGACCAAACTAAGCAGTGCAGGGTGTAGCTGTGATGTTCTGAACATTTATCTGGGATCTTTTAAAGTATTTTTTAACAGATCCCCATATTTCAGAAAATCCTAGGTGTGGACTTTGCTCTTTGCTGAGCCCCTGCATAGCTTCTGTCTTTACCCCAGTTCTCATGCTCTTAGGGAGGGTGACTCCCAGGTCCAGTGGTTCTGTGTTAGTGGATAAACTTGTGATCCCAGCAGTATAGTGAGGTTTCAGGTCAATCCTTACGGAGTTGTGTTTACAGGCTAGTAGTGGTCACACTGGTAATGGCACAGGATGTAATACAGTGTGACAGTAAAGTAGATTCTGGCTCTTTACAAACGAGCGTAGAACCTGGACGCTGCTGAAATCCTTCCTGCAGTCCTGGAGTTTTGAATATTGTGCTTATTTGCAGGGGGATGGAGAGGCTTTCTTTTTGAAAGAATGCACCAAAAGGCACATTGACTCCACTGACAGAAGGTTTTGCTTTGACATCGAAGCTGCTGACAGGTAAGGTAGTGGAATTAATTAGATATGATATTAAAATGAATTTGAAAGTACAGTTTTGAAAATGAGTTGCAAGAGTGATTTCTCTGAACTAGAAAAATGTTCCCTTGTTGTGTTTCCGGGCCATCTTTATTGTAAACTGTCGTTGGTCACTGTGTAGTTGTAGGGTCATAGCTTTGTCTTGGCTGAAGACTGGAATCATTCTAACCTGTGCTGTCACCTGGAGGAGAAACTTGGAGCATTTCACTGTTGCCACACTTCTGATTGACATCAGGAAGAGAGTAATGAAGGAGAGCGTGGGTGGTGTGTGGTGAAGTTAGAGATAGTGCTTGCCATAGCAGCGTGGAAATGGCAGTCTTGCGCACATTTGAGCGTATGTTCTCGTCATGAGGTTGGGGATCACAGGCAAACCCTTCCAGTGAGGTCACAGCCTTTTCTTACAAAATAACTTCGAAGCATTTAGTTTTCAGACAAAGGGGAGACAGAGCCTGGCAGTAATGTCTGTGTCCTCCAGGAGTGCCCAGTGCTGCCTGCGTGGCAGGCGCCTGCTGACCCTGCTTTGGCTGCAGGAGATTTTAGATAAAGCTGTTTGGTGTGTGTGTAGTAAGTTTTCTAATGGAGAGTATTAAGAACAAACTTTTTTTTTTTCCAGGTCAAATGTAATTGTTGCTGCTTTCTTTATGTGATCTGGCTAAGAATGGAGTTAGTACAGAGAGGGAAAGGCCCATGAGTAAATCCACTGAAGACTAGTTGTATAAAAATACGTGCCCTTAAGCACCCTGCCAAAGTTGGCGGTGCTGTGGCAAGGGCAAGTAGACAAGGAGCATTTGCCAAGATCGAGAGAGAAAGAGTGCGTTGTTTGAAAAGAGGCTAAGATCTAAGAACGTCACTACAAACTGCTCCTAAGACTCTGGTCTGCGCTACTCAGGGAGAGCCTGTGCCCATGCTACCTCCGACCCAGCTCTCTCTCTGTCCTTGTGAGCTTTATCTGCCTTAATCCTCACCACGCCTCCCAGGTCCGAAGCTGCAGCACCAAGGGGTTCAGGGAGGCTCTGGAGACCTTGCAGATGTGAAGGGTTGAGATTTGAACTTGTACATCTGCCCAGGAGGACAAGTCTTTTAAACTGCTGTGTCACAGGGCCCAGCAGACTTCTGTATAGTCGGGCTTCCGCTTAAATCATCGACACAGATGAATCGGAAGTCTGCTTTGCTGGATGGTGTGTTAAATGGAGTAATTCCTTTGAGAGCAGCTATCGCTAGTGCTCTCACGCACCATTTGAATGAGTTTTGTATTTCTGAAGCTCCTACTCTTGGAGACATTGATGATGCTGAATGCTTTTAGTCGGCCGTGATCTTTACATGATTGTAAGTTGTAGTCTTTCTCTCCTACTCAGAAAGATAGATAAGGGATTACTGCTAAGTCACCTTTATGTTTAATAAAGGATTAATTTTTTTTAATGATAAAGACTGGGTCCTGAACTTAGCCTCAAGAGGTAGGCTAGGCTAGCCCACAATCTCTCTTTCTCAGTCTCTACAGTGCTAGGATAATAGACTCATACCCTATACCTGGCTAGGATAATAACTTTAAAACAGACAAAGAACTAAAACAGAACTTACAAGAAACCTATTCTACTTTTTTTATATATAGCAAAAACTGCTCCTTTTTGAAATACAGCTGACCTTCACACATATAGAAAATCATTCTGAAAGACAGCTCTCTTACTGCTCTTTAAGTTGCTATTCTCTCCTGTGCCCACCTCAGTTCCTAATGTCTGTTCAGACCCAGAGCTCCTATTTGTCTTCCCTCCCTTTCTCCTCCCTCAGTAGAATCTCCTGTAACCCAGTCTGTCTCTGAGCTCCCATTTTCTTCTGCCTTTACTTCCTAAGTGCATGCTGGGGTTACAGGCTGTGCTGCTGTGCTAGGCTGTAAGCACATTTTTTACTGACAGGCCATCACTCCCAGCCTTCCTCACCTTGGTTGTTAGTGGGACTGTGGTCCTTACTGGCATTAGTCAGGGGTCTCTAGAGTAACAATTCATAGAATGAATAAATGAATTAATTAACCTGTCTGTCTGTCTGTCTGTCTTGTCTGTCTGTCTGTCCTATCTATCTATCTATCTATCTATCTATCTATCTATCTATCTATCTACTTAAAGTAAATGGAGGCCAGAGAGGACATTAAATCCTCTGAAACTGGAGTTGTAGATGGTTGTCTGCCACATGGATGCTGGAAATCCAACATGGGTCTTCTGAATCAGTAGCAAGTACTTTCAACAATGAGTCATTTCTACAGCCCCTATTTATTTGTGTTATGCTTCGAGTGTTTGTTTGGATATATGTCTGCGCACCATATACATGTTGTGTTTAAAAAGGCCAGAAGAGGGCATCAGATCCCCCGGAACTAGAGCTAAAAGTGTGTTGTGAACAGGAATCAAAACCGGGTCCTCTGTGAAAGCAGTTGCCGCTCATAACTGCAGAACCATCGTTCCAGCCCCCATGTATGCGTTTTGTGTTGTTGTTGTTGTTTTATTACTGCTGCCTAGGGACCTGCCTCATGCATGCATGGTTCTCTCATCTGTCATTTAGAAAGCTGTTATCTTACTATCAGTGAACCTTTTTATCCACCGCCCATTCCTTTCCTTCCACAAACAGCACAAACTCCTCAGAAAGCCATTATGTTGATGTCTCTCTCAGATGGCTTTCCCTATTGTTAGCCTGTCAGACCCTCAGCCTGCTGCCCCTGCAGGGGCTTTGTCTCTGTGGGCAGACCTGTTGTCCCCTGTGGTGCTTCAGGGGTCCATCTTGTGCTTTCCTCCCCTTAACCTTGTTCTCCAGCTCATTTCCCAGATCTGTAGAGTCCACTGGGCTTGGTGTTTACAGTTCCTTATGGCCTTGTCTAGCTCATAGTGTTAGGGATACATTTAGCAACACACACACACTATTAGTATTTAGTTACTGTATTTATATATTGGAGGTGGCCTGATGTGTTTTTCCTTCTGTAAATTTCAGTCTTTATCTGGGCCTCTTTCTGTATTCCTGCCTGGAGGGCTCCGAGGCATTTCATAGTTGAGGTCATTTGTTACTTCTTTTATATTTTTTCCTTCTTTTAGGAGTAGGTCTCCAAGACAGGGTTTCTCTGTGTAGCCCTGGCTGTCCTGGAACTCAGTCTGTAGACGAAGCTGGCCCCAGAGATTCTCCTGCCTCTGCCTCCTGAGTGCTGTTAAAGGCGTGGCCACCACGGCCTAGCAGAGTAGCCTTTTAAATTGTCAGTAGTTTTGGGTGCTGCTGTGTGTTCAGGGCTCAGTGCACTGTGGGGGGTATTGTGCCAGCAAGTCATTCTCAGAGTTCCTGCTTTTTTGTGTTGAGGGGAAAGTATATCTTGTTGACGGGACCCAGCATTTTATATACACACATGACTTCAGTCTTACACAAACACTGATGTATAAATGTTTTTAAAAGTTTTAGTTGCTTAAGCTGTGCCTTTTCCTAACTCTGGTTAATTTGGAAAATTGTTCGTAATCATAATGCATTTTTTTATGATTTCCTTGGGTCCTCAGAATGATTCCAGTTGTTATTTTTGGATTCTAGACGCCTATTGCTTTTGGCTTGATTTCTTCATTTCTCAGTTAGAAAGCATCTATCTGTATTTGCTGTTATTAGTATGTAGTGGTTTCTGGGAGAAGATCTTCTCACCCCAAACTGTGTTACCCTTGTGACGCAAACACTAGTGAGCTGGGGCTGGAGAGGTGGCTCAGCGGTTAAGAGCATGCACTGGTGTTGTGGGTGGGGTCTGGAGTTTGATTCCCAGCGCCCACATAAGGCGATTTGTAGCTGTCTATAACCTCTGCTCCAGGGGGTTTGGCTTCCTCTTCTGGCCTCTGTGGGCACCATACTTCTGTGTGCATCTCCCCACCCCAACAAAAACACATAATTTAAAAAATCTTAGAAAAAGCCCAGTGGCTTGGGTATGAGTGATGGACATACATTGAGATCTGTAACTCTGAAACCCCCAAGGTATTAATTAGAAGCTGATGTGCAGTGGGATCTGCTCTTGTTTTTTATCCCCCGGGTTTCTGGCCCAGAAGACCATGAGGAATTGCAAGTCATGCATTCTCCTTCTGTTAGATTTGTGACTCCCATGAGCTGGGGCTGTCTCCCTTAGTGTGACTTGGTACTTCGCTAACAGATGTCGTGCCTCGTGGAAGGTGGGCATGCACCAGATTTGTGCTGTATTAGCCAGCGTTGAATGCTCTTCAGGAGAGACAGCACTGAGACTCGATTGGGTCAGGGCCCATCAGGCAGCACCTTTGTCTCAGTGTGAGCCTAGGCTTGCTCACTGCTTACAGAGAGATATACTTAGCCCATTGAGAATAGGTTTCTGGAGCCGGGCGTGGTGGCACACACTTTTAATCCCAGCACTTGGGAGGCAGAGGCAGGCGGATTTCTGAGTTCAAGGCCAGCCTGGTCTACAGAGTGAGTTCCAGGACAGCCAGGGCTACACAGAGAAACCCTGTCTCGGGAAACCAAAAAAAAAAAAAAAAAAAAAAGAATAGGTTTCTGTATAGTTCCTGTTGAGGTCTTTTTTGAATAGCAATTTCATAGTCGATTGCATGCTCTTAATCTAAGTTTTGCCTTCTTTCCAAGTATCTGTTTTTGCTATTTTGCATTTTTATGTTAGAAGAAATGGCATTGCAGGTGAGACTTCGTGAACCTGGGCAAACATTTGGTCTTAGAAGAAGTCTCATTGAGAGTGAGACTTAGTGAGCCTGGGCAAACATTGGTCTTCTTAAATAGGAGTTAATAGCTTCTCCATATTTGTGGTATTTCTTTCGGATGAGGCTTGGTTAGATTTATTGCTTTTGGAAGGAGTCAGCATGACTTTAAACAGGGTTAATTTGTCTTTTGTTCTGTTGGGGAAGCCAAAGGCAGTCAGCCAGGGTTGATGCTAACTAATATTTTGTATATGGTTTTGCTTCCTTCTCAGCTTGGTTCACTTTTTCAGATTCCTCGGGCTCAGGATCCTTGCTCCCGTGTTTCCGATAGTGCTGCTCTTATGAATAGTTCTCAGAGGCTGCCCACACTTGCACACCAGTGTCCGATGGAGGGGCAGCTAGGCTATATCTTGAGGCTGGAATGTTGCATCCGTGTGTCCAGCTCTCCCTGTGCAATGCTGATGCTTAGACGTTTCACTCCTGAGAACCAAGGGGACCATGAGCAGCAGGGGCTGGATGGAGGCCACAGGCCAGTCTCACTGTGTTCTTTGCTAGACAGATATTTGTGCTGTCTTTTTTTTTTTCCCCCTCCTTCAATTCACAGAAAAGTTGCTTTGAATATTTTCTTTGGTAGAGGGAAGCATTTAAGATGCACATACGTACATGTGAATGGAATAGCACATATGTCCACACAAAACATTTGAATGGTAATTCAGAGGTGCATTTTTCATAGGGCCCCAAAATAGGAATCTCTTGGATGTTTGTAGTGGGCAAACAGGAGTGGTGTGTTCTCGTAGTGAGCAGTGGCGTCCACCCAGACTGGAGACGGAATGGCTGCTGGAGTGCTTGGAGCAAACCCTGAAAGCATAAGATAGCATCTGCATCGTGCACTTCCACGTGTGTACTTGTCTGGAACATACAAGTCTGTTTGGACAGACAGCAGAGCAGGGCTGCCCAGAAATGGGGCTGATGGAGACCTTTTCCTCACGCATGATCAGAAGGCCTTCAAATGGACTTCGGGATGAATTGAAACTATTCACTTACAGTGAATCAAGTTTACAGTGTGAATTGTGTCACAGTAAAACCTCAAGACAAGCAAAAACCAAACACACTAACAGCACAGCTGCAAGTAAAGAAAGTCCGCCGATGTCGTAAAGCACAGGCTTCCTCGGGGCAGTCACATTCAAACACCACGGGCTGACACGGGCTGACGCCACTCATCTTTGGTTGGAGAAATAGGTTTAATATAGTTGTTTGGTTCAGTGCAAGCCATGGTCTATCAGGACATATAACTTAAGACATTCACAGCACCACCCCTGCCTCAGCACTTTGTTCTGGAACTTGTAGGGATGCTTACCTTAGTGCTGTGTTGTGCTGGACCCATCCCTATCTCCTCGCATCAGCCTGTTAAATACTCTCCTGGGCTTTTCTGCCACAGCACATCCAGGTTCTTTGCCGCGATGCTGCCTGTTTTGTGTCCACCCACCTGTTGGTTCAGAGCTTGTACTGTGTGACTTTTCTGAGCATATGATCATCTGAGTCTTTTATCCCCGCAGTTTACCTGTTTATATTTTAGTGCCACCAGGCATAGTGCCCTGTGGTCCTGAAGCATTAGGTGGCGTGGAAAGCCTGTTCATCAGCAACTCAGGTCTTTATGTGTGTGTGCAGCTCTGTTCTTCAGACTGAAAGAGTTGGGCATGTTACTTCTAGACATTCATAGGATTGGTTTGCACAGTAGCAAGATTGCTTGTGTTGAACGCTGAGTGGAATAGTAGCTGTTAGCTCTATCTCACCCATACTGAGGGCGGCAATGAGGCGAGAGTCACCTAAAGTGATGAAAGCTGTGGACTTCCAGCACATCCCAGGTCGGAGCGCTTTCCAAGCTTAGCGTTGGCGTGCAGAGTCTAGCTGGCCAGTCTTGCGGCACAAAGTCACTCTTTTTCTTTTTCTTGTCATAATGAGGTTTGAACTCATAGCTTTGCAAATGCTTTGCCACTGAGCTTCTGAGCTACCAGCTGATGGTCTCCAGCCCTTTCTGAGCTACTAGTTGATGGTCTCCAGACCTTTTATGATACAGGATCTTGCCGAGTTGCTCAGGTTAGCCTCAGACTTCTCTGCCTGCCTCTCAAGTTCCTAGAATTATAGGTGCATACTATTACGTCCTGCTGAGAAATGATTTTTTAAAAAGATTTTTTATGTATTTTATGTATATAAGTACACTGTAGCTGTCTTCAGACACATCAGAAGAGGGCATCAGATAGATCTCCTTATAGATTGTTCTGAGCCACCATGTGGTTGCTGGGATTTGAACTCAGGACCTCTGGAAAAGCAGTCAGTGCTCTTAACTGCTGAGCCACCTCTCCAGTCCAAGAAATGATTTGTAAGTGGACTCTTTCTTTGCTCTCTGGGCTGGAGACTGGCTTTGGGCATGCTACACATGAGATATCTCATTGAGTGCCCCTCCAAGTCCTAAACTGAGTTTTGCAGAATAGATGATGGTTGGAAAGCCCAGAGAAATAAAAGTTCATGACAAAATCAGTCATAGCGGGTGCTCAAACAGGTCCATTTTAAATTCTCTCTAGCACTGCCAAATATACCAACTGCCCCCGAATGAGAACTGTTGCCTATAGTGTTTGAGGGTGGCATAGGGTTGGGAATGAGGGCTAGGGGTAAGAGTGGGTGGTAGTTGGGGGTTAGTGGATGCAGGAGGAAGAAGAAGAGGAGGAGGAAGAGGAGGAGGAGGAAGAAGAGGAGGAGGAGGAAGAGGAGGAGGAGGGAAGTCACTGCAGACATCTTCTGGGTAGAGGCCTGAAATGTATGAACTGGCATCCAGACATATAGTGTCATCTGTTCAATATACTGTTTAGTTACTACTGAGAATTTACTACATTTGATGAGACAGATGCCCATGAATGTTTGTAGAATTATATTGTTTCATGGAAATATATGTATGCAGTGTATATTTCCAGGACACAGTGCTCCAGTAGTTTAACTTGGCTATAGTACAAATAATGACTTAAAGGTGAATAGTGAGTCATATAAAAATTTATGTTCCTTTTTAGAAAGACAAAGACTAAGTATTTATTTAAAAAAAAAAACAAAATAAAACAAAACTTCTTAGTAGACTTGGTAAGGCACAGGCCAGGGAGATTTAAAAACATTTCTGAGGCCTCTGCTTTTCAGCGTAGAGAGTTTTAGGCTGAGAGTGATTTCGTAGGTAGTGGTACATCGATAGCCATATTTTATATTGATTCTCGCACTTAGATCTGGATTAGCATTAGTTTGGGGTTAGTCTTGAAATGTGTGTGGAAAGACAGTGCTCTGTGGGTCGGGCAATGCTTAGTTTCTGTGAGGAAAGCATTGACAACCAGGGTTTCATAGAGACAAGCTTTCAGTTTCTGTTCCCCAGGGGTAGACACCTGCACCAGAAGTGCTAAGTTTGGACACTGTGGCTATGAATTCTTTATCAAGTGTATGTGAAGCCTCCCTTTAAAAATAATTGGCAGACTTTTTCACTGTGAGATTTTTGTATACACCAAATTCAAAAAGAACTTTCCTATTTTTTTAAAGTGAAAAACCACTGTAATTAACGTATAACTTGTAGAGAGTTGGCAGGATCTGTGAATGGTAACAGGCTTCTTTATTTTTCTCATACAGATAACCAGTATTTCTGACACTGAACATTGGCGGAGACTTGAGTCAGATTTAACTCTTTTATTCCTTTCAGGAATGATTTGGCTGTGTGTGGGTAGAGGTGAGGGGTGAGGATGCAGATCCACACTATCACCCTTAGCAGGTCCGGGGGACCAGACCTCAGCTTAGCCAAGCGAGGAGTCACGGCTTTGACACAGAAAGGAATCTCGGGACCATCAAAATGAGGCAGAATAGTTGTCTTAAAAATAGAGATGTGTACAAAGAGGGAAAACACACCCAAGAACATGGCCTAGGCGTGGGATGGGAAGGAGCCACAGTTGATTGATAGGAATGTTACGGGGCTGAAGAGACGGTGCAGCAGTTAAGAGCACTGACTCCCCTTGTGGAGGACCTGGGTTCAGTTCTAGGATCTCCATGTCATAACCATCTATAGTACTAGCACTAGAGAATCTCATGTCCTCTTCTAACTTCTGGGGCACCTGGCATGCATGTAATGTATTACATATGCATAGGCAAATACTCACATAAAAGCCCATAAAATTAAAATATGTAGATGCGATAAATAGATGCTCAGGAAAAGAGTAAGATGTACCCATGGGTAGAGGTGGGCTGTGGAGGAAAAGTCGAGATTTAGTGTCTCTGCATTCCTATGGGTACCATTCACCCCACTGGCTCTCAAGTTACAGCTCGGAAAGTAGCTGAGGACCCTTTCTCCCCCAAATACGTGAAACTAGAAGGTGTCTCCTAGGGTTCCTTGGATGGAATTAAAATCTGGTAACATAAAACTAGGAGCCACTAGGGTTGCATAAAAGGTCTCTCGTGAGAGTTTTAGAGAATGGACGGGCTGTCAGCTGTCAAGGGAAGAAGGCCTCACTAGCCTCTTAACTGTGTGAGAATGCTTGCTTCTCAGCTGGTGGGAAGCTTCGGTTAAAATCTTTTCCTGTTTCAGTTTCCCTCTGTTTTCAATTCCTTGATCTTAAGGATTGTTGAGGGCAGATGATAGTTTTCTGTATCCACACTGATAGGGATATAGACCCTGTGTACTGGGGGAATCTGTAGCCTCAACTGGTCTGATTTCTTGTCTGATAAATGAGAGAGCCACCATTGGAATGGAGTCATCACTCAGGTCTCAGATCGCACACGTACTAGCACATGTCATGCAGAGAGTAACACCCAGAACAGCAGAGCCTCTCCCATGACATACCTTGAAGCCACATTACTAGCAAGTAGCCACGATCCAAGTAGATTAATTTGTGGATAGATCTTGGAGGACTGAGGACATGGTGCCTCAGTTGTCAGGCAGTGGACACAGAACACTTGCCTGAGAGAGTTGCTCAAGAGCCACTGGGTCTTGTAGGTAGCGGTCCCCATCTTAATGTGAGTTAGAATGTGCGACCTCACAGTCTGTAAAAAGAACATAGTCATAAAAGTACAGCTTTAAGAAAGAAAGCAGTGGTGGAATTAATGAAATACACAGTCATCAAGTGTATCAATGGTGTCAGTAAATAGTAAAGCAAACAGCAAAATAAGGTCATTGTTATCAAGAAACATGAAAGAAATGGAAGTTTCTGTTGTATCATGAAGTCCTTTCTCTTGTTTGATGGGAACCCCTGAACTTTAATGTTTCCAGGGGCACAGAGACCTTGTTATTGAGGGTGAGGCTGAGGCTGTGGAGACTCAGAAAGGAGAAGTGGCACTGTAGACCAGTGGTTCTCATCCTTCCTAATACTGCGACCCATTAATACAGTTCGTCATGTGGTGACCCCCAACCATAAGATGATTTCTTTGCTGCTTCATGACTGTAATTTTCTGCCGTTATGAATTGTAATGTAAATATCTGCTATGCAGGTTATCGGATCCTTGTGAAAAGATCATTCAACCCCCAAAGGGGTCTTGACCCACAGGCAGAGAGCCACTGCCATAGATAACACATTATTGAATTCTTTTACTCAGGGTGGGAAGGCCTTTATCCGAGGTGTTCATGGCAGGAGAGTATTTGGTCCTCTTTCCCAAGAATGTGACTGTTCTAACCCAGTACATTAAGGAAAGGGCAGTAGCTTAGCTTCCCCGCTGGGCTATTACAGAGGAAGAACAGACAAGCATTTAAGGTTTTTTTTTGGGGGGGGGGAGGTTGGGGGGGCAGGAGAGGGGAGGATCTTGAATTTTATTGTCCTTTCCCTAAAAGGCACTTGACTCTAATCAATGCAGTTTTTCTAGATGACACAAGTCATGAAGGCCTTTACATTTTTTAAGACAACAGACATTTATCGGATCTATTAGTCATATTCTCCCTTCTGCTTTTGTATAAGATGAATTTACACTTAGTTTTGGGAAAGCTGTCTCAGAGCCTTGTCTGTAGTCTTAGAACATTACTGTAAACTGTTAGAGTTGGAACATTTTGGCTGTTTCAGCTACAGTCTTTAAAAAAAAAAAATGAAGAATTCCCCAGGCTAAGTGTGGCAATAGCTTCTTTGGCATTTGGGTGTTCCTGTGCACACCGACTACTATACCAGTTCATTCAGACAGGAAGATTATGGTATTTAAAAAGACAGTGAACAAAAACCCCATACTGAAAAGGAACCGTTTTCCCATGTCAAGGGTCACTGGAGGCACCCAATGACATCTGACATCGGTCCAGAGCACTTTGTCAAGGAATTTTGAACAGCTTCTTTTAGAGGTGCCATCACGGGAGTTGAGAGTCCACTCCCGGGCTTCCACCATTGGGCCTTGTAACCATTTACCTCCTTTTGTAAAGGGGCAAAGCTCTGTTCTTAGAATAGCAGTGGGAAGTGTTGTATTGTTCTTTGGTAGTTCAAGTAACTGTCCTTTGCGGCATGGAAGACAGTGGTAGGCGCTAGAAGTGGCTGGTCACATCCACAGTCAGGAAGCATAGACCGTGGCGGGTGCTGCTCAGCCTGCATTCTCCTTGTAACATAGTCCAGGACTCCAGCCCCAGCAGTGGTGCTGCCCTTCGGTTCCCAAGGCAGCCCTTTACTGGCGTGCCCAGAGGCTCAGTTCTCAGGTGAATGTAGACCCATCAAATTGAGACTGCCTCTCACGCTAGGGCCTGCAGAGCCTGCGGTGGAGCATAACATATCCTAGTTTATTGCTATTGTCATTTGCATTGGTAGGGACTTAAGCAGAACCTGTCACACGCGTTACCACCACTGTTGCTACTTTTAGAGTAAGTGTGCGGGAAGAGGTTGAGGCGCTTCTGAAGTGCAGGCACTGGTTCCAGCTGTGTGCGCATGCCCACAGATTCCAATTCCAACTGTGCGTTCTACAGATAGCCATGATGGCCTGAAGGAAAGAATGATCTGTAGGCATAATTTTTCTCAAGCTACTTTAATAAGTGTTCAACTTCCTCTCTAGCTCACCACGCACCAGAGGAAGTGGAAAAGTGAGGTTGTTAGACTGTGGGCAAAGTGGACCTGTTTAGGAATAGTTCTTTGAGGGACGAGTCCAGTCTTCCTTGTCAGGATATCAGCATCTCACCCTCTAGCAAACACCGACATGAATCAGCAGCTGCAGGCCAGTCCACTCAGCAGACACCAACCTTGAGGGGCAGTTAAATCCAGAAGAAACCACAAGACTCACCAAGCAGCCAGGGTCAGTGGAAGTGGCAAGAAGCCCCAGGAAATCTCATGAGAAGTTCTTTGGCAACTTTTTCCATTATCGAGCCAGCACAAGCAAGGCTCAGCAGAGCAATGTAAGGCGAACCAATACATGCGTGTCATCAGTGAAAAATAGTGAGGCAGAGCAAAGCAAACCAACACTCGAGCTCCCACTGTCTGTGGGGTCATATTTATATTCCTTCTAAACACCACACATCCTTTCACATGTTTGCTTTAGCAAAACATCCTTTTACCTGTGTGCCCCAGCAAAACATCATTTGACATAACCGGCTTTCCAGAGAAATCAGAAGTTTCTATTTCAATGAAAGCCTGGACAGCTCGTTCCCTTGTTTCTGATTCATTTTCTCTTTTAGGAAATTCATTGTGTTGCTTTTGTGTTTAGCATGGCTCACTGTGATGCATGCTTAGAGCTTGGTATAGTGTGTGGTACCTGGTAGGCACGATTAATAAGAGATCAGTCATGTCCTCAGTTCAGCCAGTGAGTGAGCGTTTGCCCAGCAGTACAGTTGACTCCTAAGAACCCCAAGGCAGACCTTTGCTTCAGCCCTATTGCGTATCAGTGGCATCAACAGAGCTTCTTCATGAGTGTCTTTCCTTAATGAGTGTCTGCTGTGTGAACCTTGTTCAATTCGTGTTTTCTTATACTTGCTTTATCATCCTATATAGTCACTAAATTTAATTTTAGTCTTTTCTTTCCATAACTCAAGACTTTTGTCGTTTATAGAGAGTTGCTTCAGCAGGTAGAGAATTGCCGTTTGCTGTTGCTAGTGATTCATCTCTCTGTAAGAGATCCATGGAGCAAGAGGTTTCTTACCATTGAGTTGTTGACTATAACGCGTGGACGCCCTTCTGCAGTTTTCCTGATGAGGAGCGGGACTCATCTTTATGTGTGCCTGCTGCTCTCTGCCTGCCTTCCAATGTCTTTGCTTTCTTCTCTTTTTAAAAAATTGCTTCTGTAGTTCTGGCTTTTCCAGACTTGTCATACTTGAAATGGTGCACCGTGTAGCCCTCCGCAATGGACTTCTTTCACTGAGTAATAATGAACTTGCTGTCTTTTCGGGGTGTGCTGGTGTGTTTGTTTGATTGCTGAGAAGTACACGGGTACGGGTTCCTGCACCCCTCACCTACTGAAGGACATTTTGACGAGTCCCATTTGCCGAGGCTGTGAATAAATCTTGGATAGGTGGACACAGATCTTAATAACTCTGTACGGATTGAACTAAGAAATGCCTGGCTATGTCTGTCGGAAGCCAGAGAGCTGTCTGACATTCTCTGCATCATTCGATGTCATTGGCGTTGATGGGTGAGAGTTCCTTTGTTCCACATCCTCATCGACATTTGCTCTTCTTAGTACTTTCGGCTCTGACTCTTCCCGTCAGTGTGCTGTGATTATGTATTAACTGGCTTATCTTTGTTGGAAATTAGGGTGGGAAACATCATGTAGACATACAGAAAAGTATTATTCAGTCTTAAGAAGGAAGATTGGCGATGCGTGTTCCGACTGAGAGGAAACTTGCATTTAAAAGAGCTGGTTAGAAGCTATGAGTAGGATGTGGTTTCTTGTCTCATGGTTCTGAGATTATCCAGATTTGTAGAGATATAGTATATAGTAGGAATTGCCATAGGATGAGGAACAGTGAATAGGAAATAGTGTTTAGTGGTATAGAGAGGTTTACTTTTGCAACATCACAACATCTCTGGCCCGGCACAGAAAGGTTGTATGCACTTGTGGTCCCAACACTCAGGTGATGGGGACAGGAATAGATTGAATTCAAGACCAGCTTGAGCTACGTGGTAAGACACCCCTCCCCCAATATTCTGGAGGTGAATCATTGGGGTGGCTGTACAATAATGTGTTTTTTGTTTAAAAGTGGCCTAAATAGCAAATTTTACATATTATATTTTTTATTGTAGTTGAAAATGAATGAAACCTTTAATTTATGTAGTCAGACCTTTGGAAGCAGAGGAGAGGGTTTGTGCTGTCACTAGGTGACCTGTGTTTTCCTGGTGTTTTTCAGGCCTGGCATCCCCTTGACCGTGCAGGCGTTTTCAGAAGAAGAGAGGAAGCAGTGGTTGGAAGCTCTGGGTGGAAAAGAAGCTGTAAGAACACCGTGGCTGCAGCTCTGGTTCAGATCCGCTCAGCTCTCTCACTTCATCCCCACGTCATTTTTCTTTTAAGATGTTTGAGAACAGTTCCTTGCTGGAGCGGGTGTTTGAACGCATCTTGGAACTGTATTGGCACTCTTGTAGTTTATCTTGGTCAGCTGCAGCACACCCACACCGGGGCCATTATTCATTTCCAGTTCTGATTTTTTTTTCTTGACTTTGTCACTCTGATTGGCTTTGCTTTGAAAAAGTCAGCAAAACTCTCAACTTCTCCTATTTTACACAAGTGGGTTTTTTTTTTTTTTTTTTTGACAAGTGTATTGAATGCTTGCAGTGTGCTTTAGATTGTGGAGATGGGTCAGTCAGTGCACGGCAGTAGAAACTGCTGCCCATATCAGGCTGATATTTAACGGTGTATATACTGTAATGGTTTCTGCTTTGTAGTGTAGAATTGCTTTAGAGTGGCCTCTCTATTCATTTGCTTCAGGGAGTAGACTAAAGGTGATGACACAGGGCTGGAGGCACCTGAATTCTGACTGTTGGCACTTGGTTCCAGCACTGATTTCTCTTCTGTGTGCTGCTGGCCGTTCGGGCACAGAGGTTGGCAGATCACGTATGGGGTTAGGGACTTAGTAAAGGCAACTTGGGGAGGAACCCCAGATGCACTCTGAGTGTGCCGCGCAAAGTGCGCTGATTCTAAGTCAGCCGCCAGAGCAGGTAGCACCTGGCCTGCTTGGCCTCGGAAGGCTTAGGGGGGAGCATGATTGGCAGATGGAAGAGGGGTTTCTATACAGTCAGCAAGGAGGTTTCAGAATGGAGCTGTCTTAGAGCGTGTCACACGGTGCTGCTTTTGGCTGGTGGCTCAGCTGCAAGGGCATTGTCGAAAGCCCAGGGAACTGGAGGCTGGCTGGTAGACTGGGTGCCAGTCGTGAGGCGATGGCTGCCGAAAATGAAAACCCAGCTACTATGTTTTGAAGCTTGATGCTGTTTAAGAAGTGTATCCCTGGGTAAAATTATCCAGAATCAAATTTATAGGTTGTCGTATCTGAGCTGGAGTCAGACTCTGTCTATTTGATTCTATCCGGTTTTGGTGCTAAGGATAGACTCCATGATCACCAGTGCCCAGCAAGTACTCGCTCACTGGGCAGACCCGTTTCTCATTTAGCAGTGCTCAGTTCTTAGAAGTGTGACCAGGAGTTTTGATAGAGGCCCGGAAAGATGCTTCAGTGGCAGAGAGTACATACTGCTCTTGCAGAGGGCCACAGCACAGATCCCCGCACCCATGTTTGCCTGCTTATTATAACCACCTTGTAACTCCAGGTCCAGATGATCGAATACTTCTGGCTTCCACAGACACCTAAACTTAGATACATACATACATACATACATACATACATATACACGCACACACACAGATACATAATTATTTAAAAAAAAAACTAAAAAAATAGAAGTTTTAAAGCCAGGAATTGGACATTTCTTTCTTTCTCTCTTTCTTCCTTTCTTTCTTTCTTTCTTTCTTTCTTTCTTTCTTTCTTTCTTTCTCTCTCTCTTTCCTTCCTTCCCTCCCTTCCTTCCTCCCTTCCTTCCTTCCTTCCTTCCTTCCTTCCTTCCTTCCTTCCTTCCTTCCTTTCTCTCTCTCTCCCTTCCTTCCTTCCTTCCTTCCTTCCTTCCTTCCTTCCTTCCTTCCTTCCTTCCTTTCTTCCTTCCTTAGATCTATTTATTTATTTTATGTATGCAATTACACTGTAGCTGTACAGATGGTTGTGAGCCTTCATGTGGTTGTTGGGAATTAAATTTTAGGACCTCTGCTCGTTCTGGTCGGCCCTGCTCTCTCAGTCCCTGCTTGCTTCAGCCCAAAGATTTATTTATTATTATACATAAGTACACTGTAGCTCTCTTCAGAGATGCCCTCTTTAGACGCATTGAGCCATCTCACCAGCCCCTGAACATTTCTTTAATCCTGGCACTTGGGAGGCAGAGTTAGGATCTGAGTTCAAGACCAGCTTGGTTTGTATAGTTTTCCAGGATAGCCAGGGCTACACAGATAATTAATTTAATAGATAATTTAATTCTAATAATTAAAGAATTTTGATAGAGATCTAGTTCTGCTAATCCTTTAATCCCTTTTAATAACCCGGATGATCACCCCAGAGCCTTTAGAAATACTTTAGATAGTGATTTTGCATAGCAAAAATACCACCATGGTTGAGCCTTTGTAAGAAAAGTGAGCTTCTGGTTTGGCTTAGTCTTGAACTCATGATCTGCTTGACTTGCCCTGTAAAGAGCCGAGCCACTGACAGACAACAGAAGAATGTGGAGAGATGCTGATCAGCGATACATTTGCATAGGGACTGTGAGGCACAGCAGATTTTTTTTCCCTGTGCTGTGTGTCTTGCAAATAGTGAACCAGTTTGAGGAGCTGAATTACCGTGGTACTATCACAGGTGCATTCACTAAAACGGTGGGCGAGGATTATCCATTGCTTACATAAATACCAGGGCTAGAAACAGGAAGCAGCGGACTAGACATTGCTGGGAGTTTTGATAGAGGTTGGAATGGAGCAGTTTGTCAGCCTGTCTCTGTAAGGTGGAACTTTTCCCGTTTACATCGACTTGTGACAAGTTCCTTAGAGACTGCAGACTCTTTGATCTCAGTTTTGCCAGCTTGGCATGTCTCTGGAAGAGTAGAGTAGATTGAGAGTTATTTATTTTTGTATATGATAGCATGCCATTAGACCGTACAGCTCATCTGGCCTGTGTCCTCACACAGGTTCCCCATGGAGGATTTTCCCACACTATGTCTGACACTAGCTGGATGTCCCCAAGTTCAGTTCAACTCTGATACTGCTATCTGTGGTGTTGGTGGCAGATCTTACAAGTTGGGGGTGCAGACCTAGATGGCTCCCTCTGCTTCAGTCTTGGTAGCACAGTATGATGTGAATTTGAGATCCCATGACCCCTTCCTTGGCTGTAGTAGTTGGCTCTCAGCACTCAGGGGAAAAGTGTACTTGGTCGTGTCTTATAGAGCATGTTACAGCCTGAGCAGGCATAAGGAGCCATGCATAGGGTGGGTTGTAAAGTGAGCGTGTGTGTGTGTGTGTGTGTGTGTGTGTGTGTGAGAGGAGCTCCCGTGCCCTGTAGGAGTGCCACTGTCCTAGCATTTGATGCGTTCATCCAGGGAAACTGGGCAAATCCTGCTGACGCATAGGGATTGTAAACTTCTACCCCAGGTGGTCATTGGATGACCCTGCATGTCTTAATCCATCTGTCACTGTGGTGTAGCTAGTTCCATGCTACATAGGTTTCCATTTTCTAATTATTGTTCAAGTTAAGTTTAGAGCTGTCCCAGAGAGCTCCTGGATAGCAAAACATTTCTATCTGGAAATTCCAGGTGTAGGCACTCTATGCTGTAAAGCAGGGACAAAGACTATATTTATCTCTTATATGCTACATTGTCTAATGCTAAATTTACAAAAATGACAGTTTGTGTGTTTTTACTTGACTGACTCTGAGGTAATCTGCTGAGAGTGTTTTCTTTGTTTCTTTCTCTCTTTCACTAGCTGTTCCACACGTTTAACAGAGCCATTGTCCCAAGACCGGAAGGAGGTGAGTGTTCCTTTATCCTGTTTGTTACCAACCCCAAGCTGTTGCTGGTTCCATGTGCCCATGTGGTAGCCTCATTGTTTGTCCCCTTGAGCTTTACTGTAATTCTCCTGCAGTCTTGCTGTGTATGTCTACAGTCATGAGTGATGACGGGCAGCTTTTCAGTAGGCAGTGTAGCTTTCTGAGCTTCTAGAGTCTTTGCAAGGGGTGGTCCTTGGTCCTCTGCTTCTAGGCTTCCTCATCCTGCCATTTGTCATTCTAGAGCAAAGTAAGCAGATTCTCCAGACCATAGTGCAGAGTTGAGAATAGCAGGTTGCTCTCGCTCATGGTCCTACGAATGCCGTAGGCCTTCAGGCATTTTCAATGAGGCCGAGGAGAGGAGAGAGTTCTCTCGGCAAGTGTGAGAATTACTTCATATAGTTTAAAATAGCCATCCTTGGCCACAATGAGTAATAAAAAGCAAGAGTGGCCCCAGCCTGATGGTGAACCTCTGGTTGCTGGGAGTGAGCAACTTGTCATATAAGACAGTTCTGTGCAGGGCAGGCTTCGGGCAGTGAGGACTGAGAACTCCTTCATAAGCTCCTGGCTTTATTCTCTTGCTTGGACTGACTTTTGAGCACCTATGTTCTCCTGTTACACCTTGAAACCCTCTGGCCTTGCAGCTAGAGCGTGCGCTCGCTCTTCAGGACGCGTGCACTTGGGAAACAGCAGCAGCAGCAGGGAGGTGCTGAGCTGTTTACACACAGCACATGAAGGGTCTGCAAAGTCAAGGTTGTGCTTAGCAGAGCCACAGGAAATGCTGTCTTATGTACACATGGCTTCAAAACAGTTGCCATCACCTGGGTTCATTCTGGAATCAAAGACTAAAGATCTGCAGCCTGGCCCCGGATGCTGACAGACGTCCCGCAGTAGGGCGTGTCCTCACAGGCAGCTTCTCAGCTGTGCATTTCTCTTTCTTTACTTGACGTCATCTTTATCTTCAGTCTTCCATCCCTCACATTCCTCTCCCTCTTCCCGGTCTTCCCTTTTTTTTTTTTTTTTTTTTTGTCTCTGCTCTTTATCATGAAGATGTTGAATCTTGTCTCTTTTGGAGTTGGCTTTGCAAAGCAGGAGGAAACAACTTGCATTTTATATAATGTTAGCAATAGTGGGTTCTTGAAACTTTCGTTCAGTTTTCACCATTGAAATTCACTTTCAGCGTAGTGATGCATATTCCGAACCAAGTTTATACCCAAGGGCTGTAAATCCCCATGAAGCCAGCACCAATGCTACAGTCCCTTGGGCCCTGGAGCAGCGGCTGGAGATGCTGCTTTCTTTCATTGAGCTTTGAAGCAAAAACAAGATCTCTAAATATATGCCAGCCTGGCCACGAGCAAACATTTATATTAGAAAAAGCAGTTGTAGCACATGAATCATCTGTTTCAGTTCAAATTATGAAAATGATAATGTCATTAAAAAAGCTTGGTGAATTGTATAGATTATCAAAATTTTAACTTAAGCTTATTGCCCAGCATTTAACAAAAACCTCTCTTAAACATTTTGTTCCTGTGTTAGGCAGAAGCTCAGATGTTCACTGAAAGCCTTCTCGCAGATTTGTGGGTTTCCTTAGCTCAATACTCTTAGAGGTTTCGGCACAATTCAGACTAGTTTTTAGGTAGCTTCCCTTTGAGATTGCTATTATTTTCTTTTACTGTTTAAGATGATCCATACTGATTAACTTAAAATTTTATGTTGCACGTTGAATTATAAATTGATAATTGGCCATCTTGGTATGCATCGTGGAGGCTCTCCTATAAATACGTAACTTAAAAACCGTCTATTTCGGTTACATGGCAAAGATGTGGCTTTCAGCAGTTTTAAAACAGTGAAACAAAAGTGACATTACCTTAATTCTTCCCTTCTTTTTGTAAGGGAAAGAAATCCAGTGACTACCTGCCCTTGACGTCTTCTAACTGTTTGTTTAGGTGCACAGCTGGATAAGATGGGATTCACAATTCTCAGAAAATGCATCAGCGCTGTTGAAACCCGAGGTAACGGTCATGCTCTGCCCGCAGCTTTATTCATGGAGACCTGTAGGTATGGAACACCCGAGCCCGTCACAGCCCTCGGCTACGTGCTCCACCAGGAGCTTTACTGCAGAGCATGGTCAGTTACTCCTGCAATGAGGGCGCGAGTTCCTCGACGCTTTCCATGTAAATGGAAAACTGCACTGCAGTAACAAATGAAGTCATAGTTAAAATAGAATCACATCTGCTTGTAGCCCTAGCATCACAGAAAATACCACAGAGTGGATGGCCCAAGTGGAAATGTATCCTCACGGTTCAGGAGGTGGGAGGGCTGAGCACAGGAGGTGCCAGGGTTAGTTTTCTCTTAGCCTGGGCCCTCAGCTTGTAGATGGAATCCCCTTGTTGTACCTTTCCTGTGTGTATACATACATATCCCTTCTGTGTGCATACATGTCCCTTCTGTGTGCATACATGTCCCTTCTGTGTGCATACATGTCCCTTCTGTGTGCATACATGTCCTTTCTGTCTTTTTTGTGTATTTAGATTTTCTCTCTCTTTTTTTAAATAAGGATTCATGTCATGGTTGGGGCAGTGGAGTGGGTGTGTGTGCGTGCGCTTATGTGCACACACAACTTACTCTAATACCCTAACCATCTCCTTAAAGGCCCCCCTTTTTTTTAATGTTACGTTCTGAGGTTCTAAGGTTGAAAACTTTATGGGATACAATTCAGCTCATTCTTTGGAAGAATCAGCAGTTGGAGAACTAATTCTTAGCACATTTTGTTCAAGCGCCTTATTGCTGGTTTTCTTACTCTTGTGGAATGCCATTAAACATGATCTTTTCGGGCTGGGGTTAAGCTCCGTGGTAGAAGCTGGGGTGTGCCAAGCTCTGTGTTTGACCCTTAGCACACATACATATGCACATACATTCTTACTGAGGGAAAAATGTGAAGTTCACTGATCTTTTAAAATATACTATTTGTGTGAATTGTTTGCGGATTTTATACCTCTGCATCGTGTATTTGATCATATTCACCGCCACACTCCTAACTCCTCCCGGAGCCACACCTACCTCCTTCCAGCTTTATGTGCACAGCCCTTTCAGGTCATCTACTGAAGCCAGTCTGGCGGCCCCCATACTCACATGTGGGACGGTGCGGGATAGTGTCACGTCGACATGATACAAGCTACCGTCATCTCAGAGGAGGGGGCCTCAGTTCTGAAAATGCCTCCATAAGATGGGGCTGCAGGCAAGCCTGTCAGCCATGTTCTTAATTAGTGATTTCTGGGGGCGGGGGAGTCCAGCCCTTGGTGAGTGGTGCCACTCCTGGGCTGACCGTCCTAGGTGTTAGAAGAAAGCAGGCTGAGAAAGCCATGAGGGTTCATCTAGTGAACTCTGTCCCTCCATGGCCTCTGCATCAGCTCCTGCCTCCAGGTTCCTGTCCTGCTTGGTTTCCTGTTCTGTCTTACTTTTGTAATGGTGCTATGGACAAATGCCTAAGCCAATAAACCCTTTCCTTCCCAACTTGTTTGTGTTCACAGTGTTTGATCCCAGCAGCAGTGACAGACAGAAACTACTCAGTGCAGTGTGCTGGACCCACCAGGGGCCACACTGTAAAAGCAAACTGACTGTCCCTAGAGGCCATCAGCTGTCCACAGCTGCTCACATAGAGGTGGGGCTAGAAATTTACTGACATTAACTCCCCAGATGTTTTGAGTTTCAGTCTGCACAGTCGTGCTAATGGTAGACTTTAGATTTCTGCCGTGTTCCCTACTGCACCTTTGTCGTTCCCACCCTGGTCTTCGGTTTCTACTGACCTGATTTTTTTCTCTTCAGTTGCTGTAGTGAAACATTGAATGTTTGCTCGGCGGAGTCTTAATTGCAGTTGGTAGTCTTTCGGATCCTAGCTCTGTTTAACGCAGGGCTTTGAGGGTTGTTTTTTTTTTGTGTGTGTGTGTGTGCTCTGTGGATCATGAACTACTGCTTTTTAATTCGTATCCCACCTGCACCAAGATCAGAGAAATGTCAAAATTTTGCTGTAGCCATCAGCACACCAAGAAAAGGTAATATTTTATAGTAATATTATTTTAGATAAAAACATTATAGATCAGAAAGTGATACAAACACTAACATCTCTCCGACTGGGTGGGACTGTCTGGCAGGTATTCTGGGTTTGCTGCATCTCAGAATCAGTCAAACCACACTTATTTGCTCATAAAATTACACGGTGTATAGGCGTCAGATGCTTCATCCAGCCCCAGGGTGAGAAACTTATGTCTTATCCAGCACTTGTTGCCAACTTCTGCTGCACGTTCATCACAGTGAACCTCTAACACTGCCGATTCGGCCTCTGGTGCACAGGCCAACTTAATTGCTGATGGTGTGACCTGAGAAGTGGCTACTTCATAAGCTCGCCGCATGATTACGGTGCACTAATAAAGCATTGTCCTAGGAAAAGCATTGTGTGTGTTGGAGAAACAGGGTGCATGCGTACTACCTTTAGTATTGCTAGTGACCTGCTACTTGGGATCTTTTTTTCTTAACTTCCTTTCCTAAAAAACAGTCCAATTTAATCCTAGATAAAATGGAAATGTTCTGAAGAAGATAGCACAGTGCTTTTTTCCTTAGTAACAGATAACCTATCATGGTTTAGCCCTAGTGCCAGTCAGATGGAAGCCCGTCTGTTAACTAGGATTTATTGAGCAGTCTCAAGGTGTACAGAGCCTTGCTCTGGGCCTTTGGAATAGATAGTAAATGTTGGCTCCATATACCTGTAAACCAGTCATAGTAGACAGAGCAGAAAGATTTGTAAGCAATTGAATTATTCCAGGTGCTAGAATAAAAAAATGTAGCACACTTGCACAGATTAGGAGAACCTTGGTGCGTGGCAGACGATGGGTTGGAAGGCCTCAGTGCTAATGGAGGACTGGGGTTTAGGAATGGGCTTTCTTAGATCAAAAGGATGTGGATTATATCCTGACATTCAGAGAATTATCTAAGATGTAGACAGAATGTAGCTGGGGTGTTTAAACTTGATTGGGAAGGAAACACAGAGGGTCAGTCAGTACTGAAAGCTTGTACTTAATGCATTTCCATGCAACGGTGAAGGTGCAGGCTCAGTGCTAGGGGGCGCTAAAGAGCAAGCAGGCTTACAGAGGTTCTTATGAAAGGAAGTGGCTGGGATGTGTGCAGAAGCTTCAGAGGCCGGACTGCTCCCTAAGTAAGGGGACCAAGTTGGCAGAGGCTCACATAGTTCAGAGCCACCAAGTGACATCATTGGAGTTCTGTTGGTCACGAAGTGCTTGGAGACTCACTGGATTGCTGCAAGGACTTTGGGACATAAAGAGGACTAAAGCCACACAGACATTTGTGACACATCCTTGCTGCGTTTTGTGACTGTGGGTTCCAAGTGTGTTGGGGACCATTGTTGGTGTCTGCTTTAGGCAGTGAAACCTGAGAGGAGTAGAGCAGCTGCGGAGTTAGAGGAGGCTTTCAGGGCACAGGAACAGCAACCATGGTTTCTGTGTGAGTGATGTATGAAACCTATTCACTGGGTCCCAGGGGCTTTGGAGATTGTAAGAATCAGGTAGGGACTGGGACTCTGTCAAGCTGAGAGAATCAAACTGAGATGCCATGTAGATGAGCCCAGGGGAGTTGAGGAGCATCTGCCTAGTTCTTTTTCATCCATACCCTGTGCTTCGCTGTAGCCCCTCCCTTCTGTACTCTCTCACATCTACTTCCTGTAAGCCCATGGGGGGTAGCTCACTCACCCTCAATGACGAGGAGTGCCAGCGTTTTTGGGCCATTTTACACAAGCCTTCATTCCTTGCCTAGTTGGAGGGGAGCTTCCCTGTGCAGCGGTGGTGTTGACTCTTGGGGTGAAGCGCTACTGCTCTGCATGTGTTTCTGAGAGAGATGATGGCTTAGCATTCTCCTTTGTCCTCTAGAGCATCCTTATTCGTGGAGGCCTGGAGGGTCCAACCTCTATAAATAAGTAACCAAACAAATAAGTAAATCTTTTTGGCTCTCAGTTTTGAAGGTACCAGTCTGTCATCAGTTGATCTGGTAGCTTTGGACCTATGGTGAAGTAGCACAGCACACCTGGACTGCGTAGTGATGTAAAACCACTCAGCATGTGGCTAGAAAGCAAAGAAAACAAAGTGGAAGACTTCCACAGACCTCTTCCAGGCCTCAGTAGGGCTGGCCTAGGGACCTCCTGCTAAGCCTTGCTTCCTAGACGCCAGTCCTCCAATACGTGGACCTTGGAAGGCATTCTGCTTCTGGCCTCCCAAGGCTCTTGCTTGGCTCATACTTTTGAAATGCATTCCAAGAGTCCAAGGTTGGAACTCTCACAGCTTTGCTCAGAATTCAAGACTTAAAAACTACGTGGGGCCCCATGGCCAGGAGGCAAAAGAATGTCCCCAACTGTTGGTCTGAATTCTACAGGGGAAGAAGAATTGTCCAGGTTCCCGCTGCCTTGGGCTCTCAGAAGGAAGGGCTGTGGGCTCAGGGAATAAAGGTGCTGGTGTTTGAATGAATGTGCTGTGCGCCTGGGGTCTGAGTCAAGTGAGACTGGGCAGGCAGGGCAGGAGTATAGTGGAGAAGGCTTTCGAAGGAGTTGCCTTGCCTCTGAGTGACTGGAAGCAGTGAGGTCTAAGCTCCTGTGAGGTACAAAGCAATGCTTCTATAGTGTGACAGGAGTTTGTCTGTATGCTTTCATGCGCCTGGTTTGTGGAGAAGAGATGAACTAGCTTTAGGACACCCTGTGCTCTCTGCCATTTTCTCTTTTTTTTTTCCCTCTGTGTGTGTGTGTGTGTCTGTGTGTATGTGTCTCTGTGTGAGTGTGTGCTTATCCTGAGACATTTGTACTCCCCCCTCTGTTGCTCTGGTTTTGTTCATTATATCTCCCGTGTTTATTTTGTTCCTGAGAATCTACTGTTTCCTTGGAATGGGGAAATGTCTTCCTTATCCTTTGTATGCCTCTTGTTTCTGTCCACACACAGCGCCGTGCGTGTAGAAAGCATTCAGTAAGCGATTGCTTTGGCCTGGACATTGAAAAGATAGAACCAACATATCATATTGGCAAGTTGACAAATTACTGGTTATAAAATTATTGGAAGGGTTGGTTTTCTTTATGTGGCTAGAATGAATATTTCCATGTAGCATATATAGGAGTTTATGTTAGCATCTTTATGAATTATGGGTAATATAGAAGACAGAGAAAGATCATCTTGCATATGGAAGAGAGTGAAGTATTTTAGAGCGTGAAATATGCTTACATAATTTTCTCAAGTAAATAACTCCCCTTCCTAGGGAGGAAACATGCCCAGTACATTTGTTTTTCTTGATGGGCACACATAACACCTAATTTTGAGGTATATATACTATAATGCAAGCAAAACCAGTAATTTTTTTTTTTTTGCTTAAAAACATCTTAGTTGCTGTTTTTTAAATAGTCATTATGTTAAAACTAAATTTGTATGTCACTTTTGTTTATGAAGTTTCTCTTTAAAATCTTCCATATGTGTGTAATTTGAATATTCACTTTACTTTTCTAGAGCATGGCATTAAAATGTTGGTGTAGGCAAGCTGTCAGTTATCAAACTCAGCCTTGTAGCAAGCTGTGAATTCATGGGATAGAAAAGACATGACAGACCTTGATTTGTCACAGCTAAGTGATTCTCTTCCTTCGAACATTTTTGGAGAATTCTCCCGACATTGGCTTGGGCATTGTGCTGTTTCCATATAGTGCTCAGCTGATGTGGGGGCCCAGGACGAGTTTTTCCAGAAGATAATGTGTGGTTTTACTATTAATCTTTGGAGGTGTGTTTGGGTGTTAAGGTGCCCAGGTGAACTGGCAGCATTTGACCATGATTGCACAATAATCTCACACTGCCAAGGGCAAACCCCATGTGACATGTAGAAAATAAAGAACAGCTGTCCCCAGAAAACTTACACAAGCAAACGGCTTTCTCATTCGCCATCTCTGTTTTAATCAGCATGGGTGCGAGGTTGAGAGTGGGTGGGAGCAGAGGACAGTCTCATGTGGGAGGAGCTGCTGGAGAGCTAGAGGTGTCTGCAGAGCTGCAAATGCATCGCTGAAATTCTGCAGCCAGGCCTACCATGCCTGAGGGAGGGAGCTGGAGAGCTGTGAGATGCCTGCAGAACCACAGAGGCAAGGCTGAAATTGTGCAGCCGGGCCGAGGCAGGCCAGAGTAGTCATCGCCACAATTGACACCTTGCTCATCTTTAGAAAACTCACTTGGAGAAGCTGTTAGCTTTAAATAGAGGATTGGATTAAACTAATAAGAGTAAATGTTTGCTAAGTGGTGGACTGATCCATGTCCCTGCTAACCTCATGTCCCTGTAGTGGAAGGTTGATGTGTGGCTGTTAATTCTTTTCTTCTTCAGTGGCCCTTTTTTTTCAGTTAAGAATTCTTCAGCTTTCCTTCCTCCTTTGTTTATCTGTGGTTTTCTTCACATCCCTTAACCCTGGAGTCCATGCAGTAGGAGTGAACTTTGTCTAGTAATTACATGATATAGCTTTGGGTATATATGGGGCTGGATGTAGCACAGGGGCAAGAAACCAGCAATGGCTGATTTTCAAGTCGTGCTGGGAATGCGTTTAGACAGAAAACTTGAGAACTTGGTTGAGTTCTCTTGGTAAAATGTTTTGCTACAGGTTAGTGGTCTTGATTTTGTGTGTTGACACCAAAATCGGATCCGTTTGTGACGTTTTATCTTAATGCCTTTATTTTCCTAGAGCAGTGGCTAACCGTGGACTCTAGATCGGGGCCTCACTAGCATCTCAGCTTGAATGTTATCAGCACGCTCATGTTTTCATCTTCCTTTCACTGTCTGTGAAGGAGGCTGTGCCTGTGCCTCCTCTCTATCCTTGTTGTGGTAATGGTACAAGTTGAATGTCCCCTCACACCCCTGACACGGAGGTAAATTGAGCAATTGGTGCTACTGATCCTTGGGAAGTACCACCATTGATTCAAGGCTGTAGGCACACTGATGGACCTGTAATGAATACTTCTTTCTCCTCATGGCATCTTACAAAGGGGAACGGCTACCCTGAGTTCCTGGGACTCAGTCATCTTGTGTGTCTTTGCTAACATGCGGCAGAATTAACTGATTGGATTCTTACCCTTTCTGGTCCTTATTATGATGCGTTACCTTGAGCAGTAGGCTGTCTCGAGTACCAAAAGGGACAGAGGGCAAAGGAAGGAAGATGCTCGGAAGAACACTGTGGCTCTTGCATTGTCTTGGGCTCCCAGAAGGTTCACAGAAGGGGAGATGAGGGTGACATTTGTGCTGGTTGCCTGGAATTGATCATTACCTGGTGTTGTGGCTGCTTTGAAAACAGATGGCAGCTTCAAGGCAAGGCCGATGCTTTGGTCTGCGTGGGGAAGGAATGAAGCGAGGCTTCCAAAGAGCAGGAGCTAACTTTTGCCTTGTGCCCGAGGCTCTCTTCTAATTTATGTTAGTCGAAATTTTCCATTTCCACCGCTTACGCCCAAGTTGTGCATATTGTGATGACTGTATTTGGCTATCCCATGCATCTCAGCTTACTTTATACTTAGACGTTCCTGGCCACGTGTGTGACTGCTGTGCTTCAGTTATGTTATAGGAAAGCTACTGGAGGATTAGGATGAGGCTCAGTCCAATTCTGCATTCCTCTTATGAGTGATCCCATGCAGTTTCTTGAAGACTGGTAGAGGAAAAAAGACTCTTGAAGTAGGGACAACTGTCCACCCACATGTGAGCCTCAGTTGCAGTAGGGACAACTGTCCGTCTGCATGTGAGCCTCAGTTGCAGTAGAGACAATTGTCTGCATGTGAGCCTCAGTTGCAGTAGGGACAACTGTCCATCTGCATGTGAGCCTCAGTTGCAGTAGGGACAACTGTCCATCTGCATGTGAGCCTCAGTTGCAGTAGGGACAACTGTCCATCTGCATGTGAGCCTCAGTTGCAGTAGGGACAACTGTCCATCCGCATGTGAGCCTCAGTTGCAGTACGGACAACTGTCCATCCGCATGTGAGCCTCAGTTGCAGTAGGGACAACTGTCCATCCGCATGTGAGCCTCAGTTGCAGTAGGGACAACTGTCCATCCGCATGTGAACCTCAGTTGCAGTAGGGACAACTGTCCGTCTGCATGTGAGCATCCGTTTCTAGAATACTGCCTTTTGCTTGCTTCATTCACCCTCAGTTACCAAGAGCACCACCAAGAGTAACATATAACCGCCCCTTAGGGTAAGCGTGGGCTGTGATATGGGAGAAAACCCAAGACATTTAGGTTTCAAATCTTTTCTAATAGCAAGCAAACCCTTTTTTCCCTATAAAAGGAAGGGGACACTATTTCTAAGGCTATAGGCAGCCTACTGTATGCTACAGAGGGACATATGGGTTCAGAAGGTGCTGGGGCCAGGCTTTCCTGGCTGTGGTGGGTGGCTTGTGTGAGAAGATGCTCTGTGAACAGCTGAATGGGCCGGGACAGATCTTAGCTGCTGGGCTGGGTTGTGTGTGGCCTCCACAGGGTGGCATGAGATGTTGCCATGTTTGAATAGCAGTGTGTTGAAACTAGCCTGGAAGTTGGATTCATGAGGATCAGATAATAAAAGATGGCGGGCAGAATGGCTGTTAGGATCTCCGACATGATTTATACAGGAGGTGATAGTGATTTAAATGAGGATATGTACAGCATACAGATGCTTCAAGAATTGATTATAGAAGTGTTGTATGGTTGAGCAGTCATACTCCTGCTTGTATGGTCAGAGGAAGTGAAAGCCAGCAGGCCACATAGACCTGCATGTTATGTTCTCTGCAACATTATGTAGAGTAGCCAAGAAATGGGAGCAACCTAAGCATCCAGCTGATGACTGGATAAAGAAAGTGTAGTTTACATGTACATACGAAGAGCTGCTTAGCCACAACAAAAATGTGGTCTTGCCTTTCACCCCGACACCAAAGATTACTAGATGAATGGAAGTAAGCCCGGCACAGAAAGGCTGGTACCAGACTGCATCTCTGTGACCTCACTCATAGATGTTCTGAGGAAGTGGCTGTCACAGAAGTAGGGAGTAGAATAGTGGGTACCATAAGCTGGGGGTGGAGGCAGTGGCCAAGTTAGCATGACAGAAGTGCTGGTGTGCTGTGGTTGTGGAGCAGGGCGATTGCAGGAAGAAGTAGTGACGTCAGAGGCAACGGGTTAAACACTTTCACCATGAAGAACATTGCGGGATGGTTATATATAATGATGATGGGAATTCTCATTAAATATGTATATAGAAATATAATATTATGTGTGTGTGTGCTAGTATGTTGGAAATAGCAGGAAGGGATGGGCAAGAGGAGACACTTGACAGGAAAACAGACAGTTGGCCTGGTGGCCACAGGAAGGAAAGGAAGCCAACCATCCTCCCAAGCCCAGGTCTGTGATACGTTAGCCCAGGCTGAGGTTGGAGATGAGCCGAGGGTTTGTTTTTAGATTTTCTGAATCCAAGGTTCGTGTGATGTATGTGTAGGAACTCAGTTGGAGCTGAGGGGAGAGAAGGAGACCATCACAGAGGTGAAGAATGAAGGGTCAAGGAACCATGGCCACGGGCATAACGAGGTCACCATAGGATCTTTATGGGTCTGTGTTGCGGGGACAGTAGCAAGGACAAAAACAAAGGAACCGTAACTAATCAAAGGAAGGATGGCTCATAGCTAAGTGGTAGATCACTCACTCAGCACGCACAAGGCCCCTGGTTTAATCCACAGCATCTTCTGCCCTCCCCCAAAAAAGACCATTACAGAGAGATCGGTGGAGCACGGTAAGAAGGCATCCTCACGGGAGACCCTTGACCAACTTGGTCATTCCAGAAAACTTAGACAGAAAGCAAGCAACAGCATCTTCCTCCTCCTTGCAGGTGGGACTTGTCCTCATGGGTTTCTCACAGGAGCCCTATGTGATGGTACCCTCCCCCTGGAGGACTCAGGTGGTAGCATGGATGCGATTGATTGTGGAGACCAGAGGAGCTGCACACAGGGCCTCACACTCGAGTGAGCGGCTTAGGTCTGAACTCTTTACCACAGCGAGCTCAAGGAGATGGAAGCTCAACGGGCTCATCTTTGAAGAGCGCGTTAGAAGGTGTGGACACTGGGAAGGAAGAGCAGAGGGACGATGTGAGTCTGTCTGTGCTGGGTACAGACTGGAAGTGAGGACAGTACGCTCCTGACACTGCCTCAGTCTACACACACTGCATGGTCTACGCAGATGCTTGGGCAGCTGAGGAAAGATGAGCCTAGTGCCTGAGGAGTGGGATCTGCCTTAACCACTATGTAAATTTCAAGAGCGTTGAGTTGAGATATTTATAGACTACCACAGGTACTCCCAGTCTCCAGACAACTCAGGAGATTAAGCAAGTACATTATAGAATAGGCTTGGTTCTATTGGTGGTTCAGAGCAAGTTAGAGGAAGCCTGCCGCTGTCTCATAGCTCCCACTGGGGACACTGTGTGGCTCATTGCTTTTGTCAAGAATCGGACCATGAGGAGAGACTGATGGACCCACATGGTGAGTCATAGCTACGGCTGAGATCCAGGGACAGGCAGGGCTTAGACTTCTGCAGTTTGGACCCTAGGAGCTCTTCTGTGTTCTCCTGAAGCTTTGCTTTGGTCTCTGTCCAAGCATTTCCCCTGGATGGTTGTTCATGATATAGTGAGCCCTGGGGCTGTCCACCCTGAAACAGAGAGCTTTTCTCTGTTTTGTATGAACAGGAAGTAAGGGCAGCCATATTGGTGTGTAGTCCATTTGATCTGCATTCAAAGGTAGCTCTTAATAAACCAATTGCCTGCTGCGTTTGAGACTCAGATTAGAGGTGGTAAGCTTTGCTGTATGTGCAGAAATCCCAGTTTAGGTCTCATGTTTGCCTTGTGCCTTCTCCAGCTCGTGCAGGGTTGGGAAGTAGGCATGGGATGTTGGCTATGCGTGTGGGTCTTCGTTCCTGTTACAAGCCAGACTGCCTCTTTCCTGTGTGCAGTTACTTGTTGGTTTGGGTGGAGAATGTCAAGAAGGAATAGCATGTGCCAGTGAGGACCCCACATCACATATACAAAGATGGCACAAATTGGACTCAGTGGGCATGCGTGTGGGAAGTGGGTAAGGGGTGGAGAGCAGACCTGGGAGGTGTGGGGTGTGCATGACCCAGATGTTTTCCATGCATGTATAGAATTATCAAAGAACTAGTAAGTGTATTATAAAAATGAGAATGTAAAAATCAAGTTTGCAACTGACAGCAAGACCCCGAGGAAGGGAGATGGCAGAGATGCCACCCATGAATGTTAGTTGTTGGTAATGTTAGTTGTTAGTTGTTTTCCACGGGAACTGGGAAATCTGAACTCACAACCTTATGCTTACACCATAAGTTCGCTTACTGAACCATCTCCCCAACTCTTGTGTTTTCCTATATGCTAATTATCTGGTCAAAAACCAGAAAAAGTTGGAAATATTACAGGTGGACAGGAATTCTGTATTTTCTTACTCCATGTATTGCATTCATTCATTTACTTTGTTCCTTGGAATGTATGTGTAAGTCACAGGATAGCTTGTGAGTTATGCCTTATCGCCATGTGCATAAGGTCTGGTAACTGAAGTCAGGTTGTCGGGCTTCCTGGCTGTGTGCCTTTAACCACTGGACCATCCTACTGGCTGGGAGAGACACATTTTCCATGAGTCATTTCTATTAAATAAATGTTGATTCTCATCCTAGCATGTGCTATTATTTTATAAATGTGGGCCATGACCAGCATGTCTTTCATGTATAATGATATACCTAGCTACTTTGGAATTAGGTTTAAATTTTATAGCACAGTTAAAAACTAAACAAATGTTTGACTTTTCTCTTTGTTAGCGTCTGCTTGTTTGTTATATAATGTAAGGGAAAAAGGAGATGTACCGGTCGGCCGGCACAAAGTTGACTGGTCCTTTGAGGGGAAGTGAGGCTGATTATAGGAAAGAGAGAAAGAAAGCACAAGAGACAGCTATGGGAGGGCTGCAGGTCATTACCATGCCAGCCCCAAATGTATTTGTCATAGTCTTCTTATGCTGCAGTACCCTGGAAAGCAAAGCCACAGCTAACAGAAACAATTCTGGTGGAAATGTACACAAGACAGTTGTTCTCACCCAAAAAAGCCTTCCAAGGCCAATAGGATCTTCAGCCGTCAGCCTTGAGCCTCCCGTGCACCTCTTCTCATTGTTCCCTGCCTCAGCAGGCTGGGAAATCTGCCAACAGACCCTGACCTGCCTTGACTGTGCCTGGCAAGCAGACTTTCTCTCTCTCTTTCTCTACTTTAGAGAAATGGCAAATGCCGGTCAAGGAGATCTTCATCTTCCAAGTCTGGCTCTTTTCTCTAGCCTATCCATTTTTCCTGAAGATGACAAAGTCTTATTCTTTATTCCTGAGTAGAGCTCTGTATGCGAGCTTGATCCTGTAGACACCATTTTCGGGGCTTCTTTATTGAGTTCTTATACCTACCAGCCTTCCAACCTGTTCCTCTCTAAACCCTTCCAACCCCCAACACTAGGAATCGAAGCTTTTATCTGTAACGTGTTTTATTGATTCACTCCCGAGTCTCTCACACCCCTCTTTCCTATTCCCCCCTTCTCAGAGGATTGTGAATTCGCTGCCTCCTGTTCGTCATCGCTCACCCGTTTAGTGCACAGCCACTCCAGTCTTTGCTGGCTTCTGGGTGGTTCTGCCATCCACTTTCATGCATCTTTTCCTTGGTCCCAGGTAACCTTGCTTTGCCTCCCCTTCCCTTCTTCATCTGCATGAGCCAGTAGGTGCAGCCCGTGTTAGCAGCTTCACAATGTCCCCTGGAGCCAAGTGGACTCTGCCCGAGCAGCAGCTTCCCTTGAATGATGAGAAGAAACTGTAAACAGGCGGCACGAAGATGGGCATCCCTGTGTGGTAGTACGTGGCAGAGCAGACTGTGGGACGGGTCGTGCTCTGTGGGACATATTGGATTTCAGCACACCTGCTGTTCTCAGAGGCTGCAGCTCTAGGCCTCTGTGGAGGTCCAGCCCATGTTTACTTTATGTCTTTGATGAAGAGAAGGGAAATGTTTGTGTGTATAACCACTGTGGAAATGACAATTTTTAACTTAGAAAATTACTACTGTGCACTAGTGAGCATTTATATCCGGGAAAAATGAATGATAGTTTGTATACTTTAACATTTCTAGGTTAAATTTCTGTTTTGCCCTAATCCTTATAAGTTTGATTTAATTTCAAGACATACATATTTTGTGCCCATTGTTTGTATACAAGCTACCATGAAAATAAAACAGAAGACACAATTAAATGAGTATTTTTCTTGGTGAGCTATATACTGGGGAAGAGAAACCCGTGGGTAAAGTATAGGTCTGCATTTGTTTAAAGACTTAAGGTGCCACGCATTTGGGGGTTTACATTTTTTTAAGTTGAAAGGGAACGTGCAATACATAATTGTCTAGTATGGCTGGGTGTGGTGGCTCACACCTTTAATCCCAGCACTCGGGAGGCAGAGGCAGGCGGATTTCTGGGTTTGAGGCCAGCCAGCCAGGGTTATACACAGAAACCCTGCCTCGAAAACAAAACAAAACAAAACAAAACAAAACAAAACAAAACAAAACAAAACAATTGTCTAGTATGTGCTTCTCTGGATTGGCAAGGTGGAAACACTGATTTTAACACAGTGAAAATAGAGTTGAAGTTCTTCATTGAGAGAAGGAAATAAGGAATTGACCTGGAACCAGGCCAGCTCCTCAGCCTTGGTTTCAGGAATTGTGACTTAACCGTATGACTTGTTTAAAAATATATGAAACAACAAATTGGAAGGAATTAATTGTGAGCTATGTTAAAAATAAAAACAACAAAAAGCAAAAAAACAAAAAACAAAAAAAACAAAAACAAACCAAACACCAGGTAGAGTTCTGTGAGATGGTATGAGAAAATTGAGGTTTTTTTTCTGGATTAGGCTTGAATGAGAACTCATTTTGCTCTTTGCCTTGGGAAGCCGGAGTCCTACAGGGCACATGTTTAGTGAACAGTCATGGCACATGGGAAGGTTGGGAGCATGAGATGATCCGTGGTCTTGGCAGCTGAGATAACAGCCGCAGTGCAGCCAGGAAGCACTGTCTGAAGGCATGTATTTGCAGGTAACTGCCTGTAGTCTGAGTAAAACTCTTCAAGAGGTACAGTAGATAGATGGGGTGGGGCCCTGTTGTGGATGTGTAGGGTAGATGGGGGTGGGAGGACCTTACACAGACGTTTCTGCACCAGTAAAAAGGGTAAGGGTGTTGGTGGAATGGCTTCTGGCTGTGTTTCTTTACGAGGATATTGTAATGGTTAGCATGTGCTCTGTGTGCTGTGCACAGGAAGAGTCTTCTAGTATCCTCTGACCTGGTGAATGTAGACAGATAAGGAAGAACTCAAGGCTGACTTCAAAATTGTAACTTTAGGTGATTGGCATACTCTTTTGATTAAAAGAAAGAATTCTGGGGAAAAAAAGGCTGGTGAAGTTGTGCTAACTCACCTGTAGTTTGGCATATCAGTTTCATCTTCCACCATCTATGACTGGTATGTTGTTGTGAACAGGTATGTATGTCTTCCTGGATGAAAGGTGTACTGGTTGGTACGCAGCCTTTAGGAACAGATTAAGAAGAAACAGAAAATCCTATAAGACCCGATGTCTAATGTGCCATTTCCTATAAGACCTGATATCTACCATGCCATTTCCTATAAGACCCGATGTCTACCGTGCCATTTCCTATAAGACCCGATGTCTACCGTGCCATTTCCTGTGAGACCCGATGTCTACCGTGCCATTTCCTGTGAGACCCGATGTCTACCGTGCCATTTCCTGTGAGACCCGATGTCTACCGTGCCATTTCCTGTGAGACCCGATGTCTACCGTGCCATTTCCTGTGAGACCCGATGTCTACTGTGCCATTTCCTGTGAGACCCGATGTCTACTGTGCCATTTCCTGTGAGACCCGATGTCTACCGTGCCATTTCCTGTGAGACCCGATGTCTACCGTGCCATTCCCAGCCTGCCTTTGGACAGGTTTCATTTACATTTATTGGAAAGGAGGAAAGCCGCTGTTGAGGGCTGTGATTCTTCCTTGTACTTTTATTATGTGATAATTAACTCTAGCTCTCGCAGGTTGATGAATTTGAACCTGATTAATTATCCGATGGTAATTACAAGCTCAGAGTGATTAACATTGCTGAAGCAACATTCTTAACTTCATCTCTGTGTGTTTCTGCCACTTTTCATAAATGCTCCAGTTTTGTTTGAATGTGACTTGCCCTTGACTTCGCTGAGGTCAAACTACTTAAATCCTGGGGGGGTGGGGGGGCTTAAAATCCTTAGGATGTGCCCTTAGTGTGGGAAGGAACCGGGCTCAGTCCTTTACCCTTTTGTAGACTGGATGTTCTGATCTTGCTTCATGGAAGTTTCCTGTGTTCTTTTCTCCTTTGGATAGGGGTGTGCTGTCCTTTCCCCTCAGTTGTAGCTATTGCTCCTTCCGGAGGGATTCTCTGCTCCTGGGGTGAATTGTCACTGTTTTGGATAAGTGTGTCTAGACTGTGGGCTAGTTCTGACCTCCTGGTTCCAGTGTGACATTGAGAGAGAAGGGGTGTCAGTTGGGCTCAGGCTGTGACAGCACAGGATTATATATGGTGCAGGATTTATACACAGAAGTCATTTCCTCCATTCCCCTGAGAGCTAAAACTTTAGTAAGCCGTTCGCATGGTTTGTTTTGCACGTGTCCCCCTCGCCTATAGGTGGCAGTTGTCTTCTTATGTCTTCATGTGATCTGCTTAGTCACTGTCTGTTCCCAAAAACCTTTCTTCTAAGGGTTTAAGCCATGTATTTGAAGTTTATGCATCTTTTAAATAACTTCTGTCTAAACACGGGGATCCTGGAGAGAAGGCTTCATGGTTGGGAGCACTGGCTACTCTTCTAGAGGATCCGGGTTCGATTCCTAGAACCCACATGGAGGCTCTGCTGTAACCAGTCACAGAGAATGTGTTTGCCTCTTTGGGTATTGCGTGCACAAGTTGTATGCTTGTATGTGTAGGTAAAATACCCATATACATAAAAAATAAAAATAAAGGTAAAAAAGAATTAAGCACAGGTAGGAACTAGAAATTTAAAGTAGGAGTTTAACATGGAAATGGTTCTGTTTCAGAATTTGGTCTGCAACTGATAGCACCTCCTCCGCCTCCATCACCACATACACACTATTTGAGAAGCTACAAAAATAAATAAGAAAGAGCTGGGGATATGGTTTAGTGGTACAGCGCTTGCCTAGCATGCTTGAAGGCTTAATTCATCTCAATATTGCCAGGAAGAAGTAAAAAGGAAACGATTGCGTGGGATTGATGGCTCAGTGAGTTCAGAGCCTCCACACCCTTACCCACACAGAAGCCAAGCATGGCAACGTGCACTGTGACCACAGTGCCATGTGATACAGATGATTTGATTCCTGTTTCTGCCCAGCTAGTCTGTCCATAACAGTGAGCTATAGGATCAGAGAGAGACCCTGCCTCAGAAAATACTGAGATAGAGAAGCTGCTGAGGCCAAGACATCTTGATGTCAGCCTTTGGCTTCCATGCGTGCCTACACACACACACACACACACATACACACATGGATAAAGAGGACTGCATACTGCAAGAGAAAGAGAATACTGATTTTGACGGAGTGATGAAAGTTTGTGTGTATAGTGTGCTATGAGTTACAAACGTGTGTTCACACCATCTTCTTCCCATCCCAGTATAGCACAGGAAATGCTTTTCCTTGTTCCTAGACCACCCAGAAACTGGAAGTGTCCTGATGTGCTCATGTCTAGGTAGATCTGAACCCAGACCTTTGGACCCTGCATTAGTCTTGTTCCACCGCATGCAGGGAGGTTAAGAGTGTAGTCCCTGTGAGCAGAGCCCATGCATGACCTTTGGTGATTAGGTTTTTGTGTTCTGAAAAGCTAGGGATTAGAGACACTTCGTTGGCAGCCAGTATGTTCTTGTTAGCTTTCACATTTGTGGTGCAGAAAGCAAGCACACAGAAAGCTGTAACTCTCTGAGAGGAAAGAGACAAAGCCATATTTTGGAGCATCTTCTTTGTTAGGGAACATTCCAGACATAAAAAGTAATATTGCTATAGTGAGCTCCCAGCTCCCAGTTTTTAAGTCCTGGTTCAACAGTTGGGTGAGTTTTGGAATGCTTCATCTATCCCTTTCTTCCCCTCAAAGCAAATCTCTCAAGGAGCATTTAAGATGTGCCGATTTAAAACACGGACATTTTCTCACCTAACCTACTGTAGCTTCCTGATCACTTCCGAGTGTCACTTAACTGTGAGAGTCCACGTGAAGACATTTGTTCTATACATGTTGCACACATGAAGCTCTGCTGGAGAGTAACTTCTCTTTCCTTTGTCTTTTGTGTTCAAGGTTTTCAGGTTTCAACAGAGAGTGAACACATTAAGTTGAATTATTGATTCATTTCGATGGAGTTTATGGCAACTCTCTCTTTTAAACACACAGATCCAGTGCTGGTCTTCAGGAATCATCTAAACACTTTCTTCTGTGTACTTATCCACTTTCCAAGAAAAACCAAGCAAATAAATAAATAAATAAACAAAACCATGGAAGTGCACCTGTAGGCACCACATCAGGCTGTGTTTCAGCATGTTCTCATAGCTGTGGGCATCCTTATCCATGTGGAGTTCTGCTGCATGTGGCATTCATCTTTGGGTCACAGCTCACATGCGAAGCTAATATACCACTTTGACAATGAAAACACTTGTTTTTGTCAAATATTTTTATAGTCTGCAGGAATGCTGCTGTTGCGAGTTATCAGACATTTTTGGAATGCAACTGTTTGGTAGCTTTTGACACACAGTGGTCTTATAACCTGCTAACCCTATTTCTCTCTCTCAATAGGTATAAATGACCAAGGACTGTACAGAGTTGTGGGGGTGAGTTCAAAGGTCCAGAGACTTCTGAGTATGTTGATGGGTATGCCTCTTTAATCATTTTTCCATGCATTAACTGTTTATGCTCATTGACTTTGCAACTTAATATTTGATATATATGATGTACTTAGGAGTACATCTTCTCTTGTACCACTTACTTGGGTGGGTTGTGTCCTCAGTGAAGGCTGAGATTATCCACGTTCCTGGTACTTAATAAGCAATAGGACAGAAGAATGCATCTCATAGGTACATGCCTCTCACGGTAGAGTTGGAGTCAGGCCTCTGTGTGCTCTGCATGGTTTCCAGATTGCCTGTCCAGAATCCTGACAGTACTTTTGGTTAGACAAGATCACTGGGACTCACTCATTTTTAGTTTCGCAAACTGTCATCTGTCAGGGAGGGCCTGTGTCTCGGGGATTCGTTGTTTGCAGTTCTCACCAGGCTCTTCTCCAGAACCATGCTCCATCTGTGCTGATAACACAGCGTTCCTTGGCATCGCAGACTGGAGGACGCCAGGAGTGAATTCATTTCATTGCCCCAGACATTCTGTGAATGACACAGCGCTTTGCATTACCTGCTGCTGTCTGTGCCGTGCAACCTGTAAGATGCTGCAAATCTTTCCTGGCCTAGAGCAGGCTGCCCTTGAGGGATGGCCTGGCTATCAGACTAATCTGTCATTTTGGCCTTGCTATGTAAGAATTTGATATCTCACTCTTAATTAGTCAACACCAAGAATGCCCCCAGGTGAGCTGGGAACTCATTTGAATCTGTTTGTATGAGAAGCTCACTTTGGAAAGTGTAAACTAAGATGAACAAAACCAAGTGACAGGTTTTGGGTAGCGCTGCTTCTTGGGTGTTGTGTGAATCAAGAGTTTCATAAGCAAGCACGTTTCAAGCCACGGACCCCAGGAAAAGTTGCCCATTGTCACTTGCATGTTTTGCTAGAATATATTCACTTATGTGGCTGTTTCCATTTTCTGCCTCTCGTTTAACTTGGGTATGCAGTTCTGGCAGACATATTTTCCTTTTTACCATTAGTGGGCTCCAGATTAAAATAGTCAGGTTGCCAGTAGTCCGGGAGCAGCTGGAAGAATTTAATGGGAGTGCAGCATCTGCTTTTACTTAATTTTAAAATTAGAAACACTAACTTGGTGTTACAATGCTTAAGACTGGATAATGACGTTATTATCAGAATACATTTAAACAAAAAGGCACATTTTGGAGTCAATCGGTCAAAGCGACCCTGGCTTTATCTGATCACTACTTTGAGCACACTCAAGGAAACTTTGAACACAGATATTTCTGTGCTTACCACAAAGAGTTAAATTGTCTTGAAATTTGTTCTTAATCTCACAGAATTTTACATGTACAGCACCGTTTAGTTCCGATGGGAGTTCCTCTGCTCTTGGGAAAATCCCAAGGCAGTCTTCAACTCACAGAATATTTTAAAATTGCAAAGCCCTCAAAAGTTCATGACTTGGAAGGGTCTGGGAGATGGCTCAGTAGTGTTTGCAGTCTAAGCATAAAGATGTGAGTTTAGTTTCTAAGACCTACATAGAAGTTACACTGGTACACTTGTAACTCCAGTACTCGGTTGTGGGAAAGACAGGCTTGCTGGTCAGTAGGTCTAAACAGTGAGCCCAAGGTTCCATTAGAGACTCTCCTCTCTTCTCCTCCCCTCCCCTCCCCTCCCCTCCCCTCCCCTCCCCTCCCCTCCCCTCCCCTCTTCTCTTTCCTCCCTCCTTCCCTCCCTCCCTCCCTCCCTTTCTTTCTTTCCAAAAAAAAAAAAAAAAAAAAAAAAGCCACAGAGAAAGATGCTTAATATCGACCTCTGACCCCTGTATGTGCACGCATGTATAAGTTCATCTGCATGTAGGTGTCTGAGCACACACATACAAATAAGCATGTGCATAAACATAGACACCTAGAAAACTGTCTTTTTTCCTTTTTCAGAGAAGTCGAGACATAGGCATGTTAGGATGCCATTCCGTTGTTGGCAGGGAAAATGGTGTATTTTCAGTAACATTGAGCAAACAGAGGAAGTTAGAGAATTGGTGCAAAGATATCAATTTGTTATTTCCTTATTAAATAATTCATTTAAGAGGGCTCTGCAGTGTGGATTTCTTAATCTGTGGGTAACTGGTAATAGGAGTCAGATTGTCCGAAGTGTAGCCACAATGCCACTCTGAGTTAGTTACTAATGGAAACCTTAGCCTTTGACAAAATAGATGTCCTCACTGCTTGCTGGTCAAATTAGAGTTCTCTTAAGGTATTCCTTTCATTCTGATAAGGTATCCAGCATCCAATGATTCAGCATCACTTTAAAAAGCATTTTAGAGCTCCAGCAAAGCTGTGTACACATCTGCAGCTGTTCTCAGTGACTTTTCTGTTTACATTGTGTTAAGGTTACATCCTAAAAGGAGGCAGGGCATGAACCTGCCAAATGCTTAATTTCTTCTTAAAGCCAACCAGTGTCTTCTGGGGAATTCTCAAAAGTATTATGTTCGTTTCAGATTTGTAAATTTTTCAGAGCACATTTTACTGATAATGGAATTTTCTTCATGAACAATGAAAACTAATTGAATTTTTAAGCATCTTGGAAAAACCATTTTATGTTTTTAGAAGAGGGCTGTATTTACTTGAGACCTGTTTAGATATTACAGAAAAATGATTACCATTTTAACATCAAGTTTTATCATTTCTTTTTCAAATGTCTTAAGTGTTCTCTAGACACTCAGATGTAAAAGTTGGTAGTGATTCCCAAGGCTTGAATTCCGTTTCATATCTTGCATCTCTTGCTGCCTCCCTTCCTTCCTGTGATGTTTTCCCCTTTGCTGTTTAAGATTAAAATAATTAAGAACATTTCTCCGTTCTGTTCCCCTCTCCCTTTGCCCTAGGACCTCCTCAGCCCCTTTTCCTTCCTAATCCTCTCCTCAGGCTCGCTAACCTTCCTCTTCTGTCCACAGGAGATGTCAGGAGATATTTTCTTCTCCTTCAGGCCAGGTCCAGGAGAAGCCTGTGGACCAACACATGGTGTCATCTGTTTCTGCTCCCCTGAGCCTTGCACTCTCTGAGTGACCGCTCTCCTAGGGCGAAGCCACCTTCCTTCCTTGCCCCCCTACTGTCTGTAGTCAGGGAGAAGGTGTTCTTTCTTTCTCTCTTTTTAAAATATAAACACATAGCTGACTAGGAAGGCAAAGAGAAACAGCAGGGGGACATCTTGGTGAATAAGTGGCAGTTCTTAGTGGGGTAAGAGTGTGAAGATGAGTTACCACGGTGAGGGGTGGATAGGAACTGGTATGATGTAGAAGTGCCCGGTAGTCTTTCTTTTTCCCACATTAGAACAAAGCCTGAGCAGAGCAGGGGAAACCTGGAGAAACTGTGCTCTTAGCATGTCTGGTCTGCTGGACTTTGCTATTTATAATCCTGGTTTACAAAAGACTAGGTGGTTTTTATTGCCTTTTAGATACAGAACTGTAGAAAACAAAAATAACAGAATTTTAATTTAAAATGTTTTCTTGTTTACTTTGTTGGACAGTTCTGTTACATAGAGCAGAGGGAAGTGAGCTCAGCAACTGGAAATGATTCGAGGCGATAAAGCATATTTATAAAACACATGCACTCTCTGCTTCTTCAACTCTTCAAAGGAAAAAAAAAATGGCCCAAGTCTGTGGTGGCTAGGGCGCTGACTCCCTGTTAGCCAGGGTTTGCAGTGAGCATGGGGCACACACCTCAGCTTCAAGGCAGTGAGCAGTGGCCATGCAAGAAGGACTCAGTAAGAAAGGGCCGGCTCTTTGGTCGTGTGCTTGTCAGTTTAGATTTCTAACTAATGCATTATGCTGTTCTTTGGTCAGGGAAGAAACATAAGTCCCCTCCCTTGTGGAGGAACACATACCCTGAATGAACACTCTAAACATATTTTAGGTGTGAATCCTAAATAAACTAACAAATTCTACTTAGCTCACTGATTGGGAAGGACTGCCAGGGATGATTGAGCTATTTGAAAACAGCGAGCATTTAATAGATGATTAATTACATAGACATAGTCATTAACTTCTGAAGTGACAGCTGCTTTTGTTCTGTGAATTTAGAAGGATGACTTAGTTTTCCATAGAAAGAATATGAATCTCAAAATAAAGAATGATAGGTTAGTAGAAACTGGAAATAAAAGAGTTCCTCTAGAAGCCTCATGGATTTCAAAATGGTGATCTGCTTGTAACAAGTTTATTGAAAATGTTATCTGCTTTGTATGTTAAAGTGAGATTTTAAATAATTGATTTAATGAGAGGCAGAATATTCAGTTACCGAAGTAATTGGTTGGCAAAGTGTGAGAACAGAATTATTTAGTCCTAGTTATAAAGGATTGCATCTTTAATCAGGGTGCTTAATTTGATTTCTCAAATGTATCTGTGCCTTGCCTGACAGGCTCAATAACAAATGAGTTCTGTTGTAGGGACTGATCAAAATGGAGCCAACCCGTGTCAGTCACCATTGTAGTTCATTGCCTGTTGCAGTCAGCTGCGGTAATCAAATGCTGGCGGGCCTCCCATGTCTCCAGACCTTTGAGTAATTGACTTCATACATGTGGTGTTGTGGCGTAAACTAGCCATCACTTCCTGTTTGATCTTCAGAAAGTTTGAGTCCATCATGGAGCGGTTGTCCCTTTGTGGTCATGCCCATGCCTACAGCTCTTCAGACAGCGGGCCACAGCTGGGGTGGTAGTTCCAATTGGACAGCCTTTCCTTTTAGTGTTCCTCCTAAAAAGGAAGTACCAGCAGGGTACCATTTTCCCTGCAGAAACACGTCTCATGTGAGGAGGGGGACATCTGGAGACAGCTAGTTCTTTGTTTCTAGCTGAGGCATTGCTCTGGAGGGAGGGAGAAGGGGGTCTCTTCTGTACGTTGCCTATGGTCTCCTTCTCCCTGGATGAGTGTGGGAAGCCCATCAGATTTGTAGCAATGGCTACAAATGCCCTTCTTTATAACCTGTTTTCTACCTCTCCCTTCGGGAAGAGGACCATCATGGGTGTCCCTCCCTGTGATGGCCTGTCTATGGCAGCAACCTACTTTTAACAATTCATGTAAGTCTGCCCACGCCTTGATATGTTAGGATGCACACACCAGTTTAAAGGATCGTTTACAATGCTCAGATCTCTTTGGTTCAGATGAGGATCTGGAACTTGGGTGGATTTGGGACTCCCTTGCTTGGAGTGATTTATTGGTCCAAGCTGGTAGAACATTGAAGCTCAGCTTTGGAATACCCAGGTTGCCGGCCATGCTGGTATGCTGGGCATGCTGGCCCAGATGGAGAAGGGCAGCAGCATGCCCAGTGTTCTCCTTTACTGCGGTTCTGTTTGATTTCAACCCCTCCAGCCCTCCCTCTTCCATCTTTTTTTTTTTTCTGTTTGTTCTTATATACATCCAGTGCCCCCACATCCACTTAAGGGTTTTTGTTTGTTTGTTTTTTGTTTTTTGTTGTTTGTTTGTTTTGTTTTGTTTTGAGTCGGGGTTTCTCTGGAGTACAACTGGCTGTCTTAGAACTAGCTCTGTAGAACAGGCTGGCCTTGAACTCACAGAGATTTCCTTGCTTCTGGGATTAAAGGTGCAAGCCACTAACAGCCAGCTATATACCTTTCCTTTAGAACCCCAGCTATTTCTAAAAGAAACAAAGTATCAGAAACACAGATTTCCGACAAAGAAAGCTAGTTTTGTGGGTGGGTGAATGGCTTGTAAGGTTGAAGTGAAGGCTTATATAGATAATCCTCTCACTCACATGAATTGTAGACTTTGCTTTTTTACTTTTTATCTTAATTGGAACTATTTTTTTCCAATACAAGGAAGTAAAAATTGTACATGTTGATATAGTAACATGGTATATTATTAACACATTTACATTGTAGGACATTACAATGAGATTAAACCCTAAGTAGCCTTTTGAATCTCTGGTGTTGAGTTTCTCTTTGGGTTGATCATGTGTTAACCTGCAGAGAACTGCTGTAAGGAATACAAGTGCTAGAATGTGAGACCATACTGATTACTCCCTCTCCCATTGACTTGCTGCCATTCAACACCCCTTTGCCTTAATGGTGATAGTGTTTCTCACAAAATACTCAGGACATAGTGATAGTACCAGTGGAGACAAGCCCCACGCACTCGCCCTAAGCTGTTGCCGCTGAGTGTCAGCTTCGTTTCCCACGAGCTGTCCTGTTGAAATGCCATACTTTGTCTCATCCTTCCTCATCTTGTCTACATCTTAGATCCTTTTGTCTCTCCCGCAGGCTTTCTGCAGCCCTAGGGTTATCTATGAATAGAGCATAGCTTGTGCTTTCATTAAAAGATTGCATACAATACGTTTCTTGAGAAACTGTTGTTTGACCACTTAAAATTGGATGGTCAGGTTTTTAATTTTTTTTTCCCCTTGCTGTTCACCAGATGTGAAAATGTGCAATGAGCTGGACCTGGAGAATTCTGCAGATTGGGAAGTGAAGACAGTAACAAGTGCCTTGAAGCAGTATCTGAGGTGAGCTGTCACACCAGGCACCTGCCTGACAGAAGTGGCAGGAGTCATATTGACACTTACTGATACGAGAAGTCTACAAGGTGTCCAATAATGTTCCAGAAAATGAGACCAGCAGTGTCTTAGTCACTGTTTTGTTGCTGAAGAGACGCCACAGCCAAGGCAACTTATAAAGGAAGGCATTTAATTGGGGGCTTGCGTACAGAATGACAGAATTAGTCCATGGTCATTATGATGAGAGGCATGGTAGCAGGCAGACAGGCAGGCAGGCATGGCGCTGCAACAGTAGCTGAGAACTCACATCTGATCCATAAGTTGTAGGAGCGCACGCACGGAGGGAGAGGGAGAGGGAGAGTGGGGGAGGAGAGGGAGATGGGGAGAGTAGGGGAGAGAGAGAGAGAGGGTCTGAAATGGAGTTTTGAGCCCTCAGATTCCACCCTCAGTGATACAGTCTCTCTAATTAGTTCTCACCTATTAATCCTCCCCAACCAGCTCTATTCACGGGGGCCCAAATGTTCAAATATATGAGCCTATGGGGCTGTTATTCAGACTACCACAAGCACCCACTGTTAAATAAACTACAACAGAGGAGCCTTGGATCTTAAAGTAGATGCAGAACATTTCCATTATACACTACGTAGCAACAGTGAGGAAAGCTATTTATTAAATACATTGAATCTCTTATTTATGTTTTAAACTAAAGGGAAGACTGTTTTAATGTCACGATTTTGAATAGAAAAGTATATTATAAGACATAAAAGTTCTTGAAAAGTTTTCTTGATGAGGTTTTTAAGAATTTTTCAGGTGTGTTTATTACAGAAAAGAGCATAGGGCTGGAACGGGAAAGCGTTGTTGTTTCCTATCTTTGGTAAAGGAGCTTCCGAATGAAAGCTACGGTTTGCTGAAGAGCAACAACAGGGTGCAGCGATCACAACTGCGCTTCTCTGCCGTGGCTCTTTGAGGTTTAATATTTCCATGGCAGAAAGGGTGACAGGTGGCGTGACTGGCCAGTGCAGGGCAAATTTAGGCCACACAACAATTGTAGAGTGATTTTTCCCGTGTAATTACATTGGCTCCCATGAGTGCACGAGAATCCACGTTTTACTGTGTAGTTTTTACAGTGATGAAGCCTGTCATACAGTGAGACCCCGAAAGGGGAGCATGGCGACCCCTCGTGGCTCGCTGTGCCGCTCGGGCACACATGCCGCCTTCTTCATTTCAGCTTTTGCCCTGCCATTTTATTTTTGATACTAAAAAGATTTTTTTGCAGATATATTACTATACTAATACACACTTATATGAATAATCTATTTAAAACAGAAAGACTTGTAAAAAGAGTAACCAGAATGTACGTTTTCTCACCATCAACACCGGTACCGTGTTCCTCAGCCTGTGCTCACAGGGTTTAGATGATATTGATAATTCCTGTGGTTGCTGGTCTTTGAGTCTGATTTAAGGCATACAGTCCTCCCTGCCCCTTGCCAGTGGTGCTTCGTGGTGACTGTTTTTAAAATAGAGAGCTGTACATTTTCTGTGGTCTTTTTTACCCTCGTGGTGTTATAGAGCATGGCTTTTTATTTCCTGAAAAATGGTTACACCTATAACCTTTGTTAGGGTCAGATCAAGTCGTACTTAATCAACTTAGTTAAGAAGCCCGTCACAGCGGTGCCACTTTCTTCCTGTTGTCTCATGTCGCCTTGTCACCACTGCTGCTTGTATTCTGAGACTTACTAAAATTTGACATTGGGTTCGGGTATTCTTTACCAGCTTCTGAGCATTTTATCTAAATAAATTTCTCATTCCTAAACTACTGTGTTCATTATTGTTACCCTTAGTGGTTTCAGCAGCAAAAATAAAGCTAGACATGTCTTTGCAGTTCTAGCTTGCCCTGAGTCGTGACTGTGGTTTGGATGAGGGTTGGAATGGCTGAGCTCTGTGCAGTTTGGATCTAAGTTCCCTGGAGAGATAGGTGTTGTGTGAGTGCTGCTCATTGTGGTGTCCCCTCTTGTCCCTGAAGAATGCTGGCAGTGTTTGCACTAGAGGCGGTTGGCCATCTCCAGGATAATTGATGTTATCCGCATACTTCCTCTCATTTATTTATCTTAATTTTGTGTGTCTGGATGTTTTACCTCATGGATGCCTGTGTGCCCTGTGTATGCACTGTCTGTGGAGGCCGGGGGAAGGTATCTGTTCCCTTTGGAACCGGAGTTACAAAGGATTCTTACCTGTTCTGTGTGTGGGTCCTGGGAACGGATTCTGGGTCTTCTGGAAGAGCAGTTAGTAATCTTGACTTCTGAGGCGTCTCGGCAGCCCCTGCGTACTTTTTTTTTTTTTTATCACAGACAGTGGAGGTAGTCTCACATCTGTAGGTAGGGGTTAGAAGGGAGCTATTAATCCCTCCTTCTTTCTGTAAGGAATTATTTGATCCTGTATATAATCTAGGCGTTCTTCAGTAGTGCTGCAGTTGAGAATGCCTATGTTAGATGAGCAGAGGAAAGAGTGGGTGGGATAAGAGTAGAATGGCTGGTCTATTCCTCTCTGGCAGCTGGCCGTGGATCCATCAAACAATACATTGATACGTTATACCTAGTGCGATAACGAAACTGTCCAAATGACAGCTATTGATGGAAAACTCGAGAGTAAACAGTGACCTCTTGAGAGTAAGTTGTGCTTCCGCTCTAACCTCTCAGCTTTTCCCTCTTTGCTTTTCCCTCTTTGCTTTTCCCTCTTTGCTTTTCCCTTGGTGAGAGTTAACTTGGTAAAATCGGGGCTTCGTATTCACCTGCACACTTTGTGTTTGAACCTCGAGAGTCCCTGGACCTGGTTCCTTATCGATGCTGGCCTGGTAGCATTATTTTCCCCTTCTCTCGGTATATCACTTTATCCCACTGAATTTCACTTTAAATCAGCCACTGCATACAGAAAACCATTATGCAACACCGTTATTGTATAACTTGATCATAAATCCAAGCATTCTGCCTGTGTTGAGCGATTTTCCTAACATGTCAGAAAAAAGTGTTATGAGCTGGGAGAGATAGGTGGCAGCCTTTCCTACTGGGCTGTGCTTAGCAACTGTAGGTGCATCAGTTATGATTTAGGTGATATTCTTTTCTGATTGATGGTTCCCCCCTCCCCACCTCTATGTTTCTTATGGAATTGTGGCCAAAGCCAGTAGCCTTTTCTGGCCTGAGAGGCATTGCTATGTATGTGAGAAGGTAAGGATGTGAGGTCCAGAGCCAGCAGCTAGCCAGGGTCAGCGTCCCAGCTCTGTCACTCACAACACCAGCACATAGCTATGAACCACCCCATTTCTTTCCTCTCAGCCTTTGGCCTGTGATGCTCCCTGCACTTGCCAGCTTCTATGGGATGCAAGCGAAGCTAGAGGTGGAGGAGGGAGGGATGCAGCTGAGGTACCCAGCAGAAGCAGAAGCAGCAAAGCAAGCAGCCTGGCTATGTCACAGAACACAACAGAACCAGAGAGCAGTGAGGTGCCCTCCCCACGGTCCCTCCCTTGGTCTCCTGCTGACCTGGGCTGTGAGAGAGGCCTGGCTCCCAGCCCCTGCCTAGGCAGTCTGTGGTTTTAATGACCAGAGATGTGTTCCTTGTCACAGTTTCCCATTCTCGGGCAAAACTGAGCAGTTTGTGAGGTTTCTAGGGAAGTGATTTTTATCTGGAGGTCGCTTCTTTTAAGTGTGGAAGACGGGATGGATTCATAGGGAAGCAAACACCAGCTTGGGTAAATATTGCGATTTGCATCCTCCAACAGATCTGATGGGTGGCCCGGTGGGAGGCTGGGAGATGCAGCGACTCAGTGTAATAAGGTTTGCGTGGAGAACTTGTAATTGTTTTTAATTACTGCTTCCCTAACATTAATGGTATTTGTTTTTAAAGTTGCATTGCCAGCTAGACATGTGGCAGTGATGTAAGTAGAAGACACCGAGACACACGTTCAGTTTTATTGAGGAGGAAATGCCCTTCTCGGTGCTGCTATGGTGTTCGTTTTTCCTTTTCTTTCGACTTAGCACCCAGCCTTTTCTTCTGTGAAAATGGATGCTTTCCCTTCCTCTGCTGTTTCTGCTCCCTGGCCTGTGCTTGGAAACACAACCCCTGAAAACTGTCCTAATGGCTGTGATGTCACTGGCACATTTGTTTTTAGTTAGGAATAAGGGAAAGGAGGTGGGGTGGGGGGAGAGGGGCTGAGACAGCTAGTTCTCTGGGTTGTGACTTGTGGCTATTGGCTATTGGGAGGGACACTTTGTATCCCTGTGTATGCTGGGACCAAGCTGTGTGCAGGAAACATGTATACAAATATTTTTTGTATAGCTTTTTTTTTTAAAAAATAGATTTTTCTTCATGAATCTCAATGCATATTTTATCCTTTTATTAATAACAAACATTGAGGTAGTATATACCTTTTATAGCTTTTATGAAGTATAATTGATTCGAAGTGAGCTGCACCATTGGTAGTATAGATTTTTCATGGGCTTGGTGTCTTTATACTCCTACGAAACCATCACTGTAATCAATACTGAGCCTGTCCATCACCCTTCTAAATTTCCTGTGCTTCTTTGGTGTTCTTTCCTTCATCAATGGCTGCATCCATAGGGAACCTCTATCTGCTCTCCGTCTTTATAAGTTGAACTCTTCAGTGGCTACTTCAAAAACTTATTTTGACTTAGAATAGTTAGAATAATCGTTGTAGCAGGTTGAAATCCATTAATCTATTGATGTGTATTTGGGTGGTCTGTACCTCTTGGCTGCTGTACACAAAACTGCTTAAATGGCTGTGTGTAAATCTTTGAGACAAAGATTTTTCCTCTCTTTTGGGTGAATCCTAGTGGGCCAACACCTGGGCCACGTGGGAGGCATATGCTTAGCTGTTTGGAAAGCAATCAGCTTTGTGACCCACCAACAGTATCCATGACTCCTGCTCCTCGGCGACCTCTGAATGAAGTCACCTTTCTTACATTAGTCGCTCTTGTAAATGTGTGCTGGAGCCTTGTTCTTGAGTGCCCTCAGTGTCTAAAAGTTTCCTGGTGTATCAGCGGGTTTGTCACACTTGTACATTCGTTCCTAGGTGAAATGCCTGCCCGTGTCTTTTCTTATTTAAGAAAAAAGATTACCTTTTGTGAAGTTCTTCATACATCTTAGAAATAAGTCCCCTTTCCTATGTTCCAGTGTCAGTCTCCCTGCATGCACACGCGCACACATTCACGCTGACCAGAGGTCAACTTAAGGTGTCACTGCATTATGTTTTGAGACAGGTTGTTCCATTGAACATAGAGCTTATTGATCGTTTGGACAGCACTTGGTAGAAGGATCCTCGTGCCTCAGTCTCACAAACTGGATGATACCTGTGCAGCACTGCATTCAGCTTTGGATATGGCTGTTCTCGTCCCAAACACTTTACCCACTGAGACAGCTCCTCTGCCTCTCCACTTTTATTGAAATCAAAGAATGTACTGCCTTTGACTTGAACTTTTTTAAATTGAGAGAGATGTGTTTCATGGCCCAGAATATGGTTTCTCTTAGAGACCCAAATTTCCATTTACAGTGTCTGTAATATAGTCTGTGTTTGGGCAGATGGTCACTTAAGTAAAGGGAGTGCACTTAGGTGAGGGAGGTGGGGAGTTTTGCTCAAACATTGTTTCTTGGCCAGTTTCTTTTCTACTTGTCCTGTCAGCGATGAGGACAGAGAAGTTCCAATCTGGACCTGCAGTCGTGGGTTTGCCTGCTCCGTGCAGTCTTGTTAGAGTCTACTCATGTATTTCAGGCTCTGTTGCTTGTTCTGAGTGAGCACTGGGTTTGTTGTCAGTGAGGCAACCCCCTTTCAGCCCGGAGCAACCTTCCTTATTCCTGGCATTATTTGGTGTGTGTGTGTGTGTGTGTGTGTGTGTGTGTGTGTATGTGTGTATGTGTGTATGTGTGTATGTGTGTATGTGTATGTATGCATGCTTGTATGTTTGACTGTGTTTTAAACATTTCAAGATGAATTCTGAGCCCCAGGTTTATAGCCTTTCAAATGCTCACAGTCTCCTGCCCGAGCAGTTCTGCAGATCGACACTTGTTCTCTGGGGGCTATGCAGTTACCATCCCCAGCCTGGCAAAGATATATTAACATATTAGCAGGATTGATGAGAGCTCAGCATCATGCTACTGTTTGCATAATGCAGTTTGCAGAAAACTAAATGCTGTGTGTGTTCCTACACTGCCACCATTCTGATTCTGTCTCACTATTTCATAGCCACAGACTACAATGCTATCTTTTATTATCATCATCATCATCATCATTATTATTATTATTAATGTTTCCTCTTTATCAGTGATTCTCAACCTTCCTAATGTTACAACCCCTTAGTAACCTTCCTAATGCTTCAGCCCCTTAATACAGTTCCTCAAGTTGTGGTGACCCTCAGCCATAAACTTAATTGCATTGTTACTTTATAACTATAATTTTGCTGTGGTTATGAATCATAATGTAACTACATGATATCCAGCCCCAAGGGGGTTGGGGACCACTGGTCTGTATGTATGTATTTAGGTATGAAAATTAGAAAGTTATTTTAATAGGAATATCAAGAGAGAGACTTTGGTTTTGTTTCTTTAATACTTTGTGTGTATTCTTTGGATATCAGTATTTTAAAGATGCCTTTCAAAACTGTGCCTGGATTGCGTAGCTCACATGCAAAGCTAGGTGTCCATAAAGATGCTTTCCAAGATTAGATAGGAAACCTGGTGTGCATGGACCTGGTAAGAATTTGTGCTTGGTTAAGAGTTAACGGAGTCTAGGGGAAATAGCAGTTAGTAGAGCAGTCATTGTGGTTACCTGTCTTTTGGTATGTAAAGCTATCTGGCAGGGAGAGCTGGCATGTTAGCTCAGAAGTGCACAGGAGGTTCAATACACTGTGAATAAACGTAGAGGTGATGTCTGGCTTTGTTTGGTAATTAGACTGTGTTTTTTTTCCTTTTTTTTCCAGGAGTCTTCCAGAGCCTCTCATGACCTACGAGTTACACAGAGACTTCATTGTTCCAGCCAGTAAGTATTCTGTGGGTGTACAAAGACTCAGGGTTGTGGTTGATGGTGTGCACACATTAAATATTCCCACATGAAAACTTAATGGTTTTGCCATCTGTGTTCAAGGGAGAGATCATTTTAGAATTCACTTCCTCCTTATGAAAGTGAGCAAAAAGATTGGCTAACAGATCAACCATGGACCTCAGTGCATACCTGTTGCTTCTTCGCCCCCATAGATGTCAGGCCACAACAGATGGTGGGCTCTGAACTGGTTCTGTCCACATCACACACTCCTTACACTACAGATACATAGTACTGGCTTGAGCTCACTGCTGCAGAACAGGCCAGCGATTGGCTTACAGGAGGTTGGAGAGATGGTGGGTTTGGAGATGTTGTAGTCTGGAGATGGTTTCACATGCAGCCATTTATATGGACATTACAGACAGGATTAGGAGATAATGCCAGAAGCCCAGACTACCTGATAATGAGTTATATAGGATGCAGTTTGGAATGAAAAAGCCGGTAGCTGGTGAACTTTAACTTGAGGTTGGGTGTTTTCTGACTCGTACCCACTGGAGTGTGTGTCTGTGCCAGCACTGTGTACCTGCAGTGTGAGGGGAGAGTGGCCTGCTGCAGACAGGCTGGGTGTGTTCTCTCTCATGCAGCTCTGCTTTTATCCCTAGTGCATGCTGCTTAATCGTTCTTTTGAGGGATACTCATGCTAGGTAATTAAGAGGTAGGGAATTGAGGCTGAGACATATTAAGTAACTGCCAAATTACACAGACCCTTGTGGAAAGTTAGAACTCAACTCCACTAGGTAGATTTTGCAATATTGGTTTTCATAGGTGCCCCAACAGTGGGTGAAATTGTACCTCCACACACCGTGGACATTTTTCATAGATTATGCACTGGCAGTAGCTGAAATTGCACCCCACCCCCCCACCCCCCCCACCCCTGGATCTGTTTTACAGTTAAACTGTTGAAAAACTTACAGCAATCCCAATGGGTCCCATATCACTGTTGCTTGAACATGGCTCTGACTGTTACCTTCTTGTGAGGTCCCAGCTCCAGACTGTGTGAGATTCCTAATCTGTTTCAGAAAGAATCAGTGTGTTGACCACATAACACAACACACAGAAAGAAAGGCCAGAATACAGTTGTGTTCAAAATTATTCCAAAAAAAAAAAAAAAAAAAGAGAACTTCCACGAGCAAGGAAGTGGAAGGATTTCTGGCAAGAACACAAGCAAATGCTTAGTTGTTTTGATTTCTTCCCTGTGGCATTTTTGGCAAACAAAAGAAATTTTTGGCAAACAAAACAAATAGAAATTAAATTTAGTTGGAAGAGTTTCAGGCTGTTTGTCTTAGAGCCTGGAGAAAGCCAGGCTGTGCCAGGTTGCATCCAGAATTCTTGCATTCTGGAGAAAGAGCGATGATGGAATGAGGTTTTAAATCCCCACCAGTCAGTGTCATGAGAATGACTACCATGTGTGACTAACAGTGGAGTGTTCAGAATCCTGATGTCAAACGTCTGTTACCAGATGAGGAAGTTCCTACATAGCAGGAGGCAATGAAGCCCGAAATGTGGGCTTTGCTGCTCTAGTTAGCTGTGTTGCTAATTATCAGTAGATGCCATGGACTCTGTCACCTGCTGGGTCAGAACTCAGCGTTTTCCTCCTGACCTTGTGATCTTGCTGTCATAGCTTGCATCCTGATTTGAATTACGCTTCTACTGTAAAGGAATACTGTAGTTTCCATAGTTGCCCGCATGGACTTGTAGCTAAGTACGCTTGTAGTTGGAAGGGCCCACACTAACCTGCTTTAATGAAAGAAACCACATGTGTTTAATGGCTTTGATTACTTAGGGGTCCAGTGTGTCAGGGCAGTTTGATGTCTCATTTCCCTTTCTTATGAGTCCCTTCCTCTGTACTCCGTGCCTCTTGGGAAAGAGCTTGGGAGTGGTTCCTCTGAGATTGCATATGTCCTTGTTAGTATTGAATGCAGTTACAGAATTCAGATGGGTCTCATTCAAAATGAGCCTCCTTTTGAGTGTTGGTAAATTGGGATTGTGGTTAAACTATCATTTTCCATTGGTCACAACACAGCTTCCCTTGCTTTGTTCCGTGTCTGTGAGCTCAGTTGACAGCTAAAGTGACCCCACGCTGCCAGCCTTTGTTGTTGCGCAGGGTATGATTCTCCACTGTGTTTTGTTTCCCTCTCTTCTGTGGCATGAGAGTCCTCCTTCTCTCCTAACAGGAGACTTCTGGCCTCTGCCATTTTCTCTCATTGCTTTATTTTCTATCATCTTCTGTCAAGTACGTGAGTTTATAATACAAAGATAAGAATTTGGTTTTATATTTTCACTACAAAGTATGTATTTTTTTTCTTATTGTAAAAGAAAAACTGAGCTGTTAGTATGGGAACATGTGAGAGGCATTTTTCAATTTCAGAATTGAAAGCCTTAAACTATTAGCCACATTTATTTGGTTTACTAAATGAACCTATCCACAAGAAACTATACTATACTTTTGGGGGTAGAAGCATACAAGCCACAAATATCTTGACTTAGTCTGTGCAAGAATTGAAAGGATTGTGTCACCTGTGCAAAGCTGGTAGCATCTACCTGGAAGACTTCCTCTGTGAAGCCTATTGCCTTTCAGATTACGATGTAGTCCATTCTCTGTAGCCTACAGTCTCTACAGTGACTGTAGAGTCTCAGCGGTGAGCATGGACCCATCTTTCTGGGTTGGACTCACATTGGACTTAGCATGAGATAGACACCTTAATCCTGGTGCCTGGTGCTGGGTACTTAGAAACCTCCCAGCAGTTGCTCAAACGAGAATACTTGTATTTCTGGGTTGTGCCTGTGCTTTCTGTGGTCAGGATGCTTATGCAGCACCATGTCATTTCTGAGGAGAGACAACTAACTAACTTAGGAGTCAGGGCATGAAATTTGCCTAACCAGAGCCTTCCATTCCCTTCTGGTTGGGACATACACAAGGAAGGTTATGTGGGCATTACAGGGGTTGAACATGCAGTGTCTCCTGTTTCCTGTAGCTGGGTGTGTTCATTTTACAGTAGGTGAGACCACAGGAGAACCGTAGTACCTTTTGCATGGTGACTGAGACTGGTGTCTCCCAAAGGAACCACTCCTTCGTAACTTCCTTACATTACAATTGTATTGACATATATCACTTACATATTAAAATAATTTAACATCCTCTGCCTGTGTGTTTCTGTTAAGCTCTAGTAAACTTGCTTACACTCCAGCCTCTGTTGTTAGGATATTGTAAGTGAATAGACACAGAGGTGTGGTGATGCCCACGTGTCGTTTCCCAATTGATTTATTTCTCTATCACAGCAAACTCTCTAATAAAGTCTCTGGCACATAACAGGAATTTAGTGTATGGTTAGTTAAATACCATAGCTAAAAATGATGCATTTTAATCTTTTTCAGCTGATATCAATGAAAATACTGCAAGATGCATATAGTGTAAGTGATGGAAAAAATGTAATTTAGCAAAATTTTGGAGGTAGAAGGACTATGTTACATTATGGAAGTACCTATTAATGGAAGGATATAATGTCAAAACAGAGTAAGTTGAAAAGCTAAAAAAGCAGACACAGGAAAAGACAGGTATGTGCATGAGATACACACACACACACCCAGAGGAAGGCAGAGAGAGACAGAGAGACAGAGACAGACACACACACAGCTCTGAGCGAGATACCGACCTGGTGAACTGTCGTAGGCTCCTGGGAGAGGCGCTTGAGACGTGAGGGGAACCCTTCCTCTCTCAAACAGCTTTAAAATGTTGTTCGTGCTTAGACATGGAGAATACCATCACTAGAGGGCAGGAAACTTATCTCTTTGGCTTATATTTCTAAGTGTTGAATCCCAAAATAACAAACTTGAATTTCATTGTAGGAAGCTGCTTATTAGTTCCCCGGTAGGCTCCAAAGCTAGCGTTCTTCCATCACAAAGCCTCCAGAGTTCTAAATCTTTGATAATAAAATTGCTGTCTTTGACAGTCTTCATTTTGGTGGAGCCTATGACTACTTCTTCAGAGTTTCTGCTTTTATTTTGTTATTCAAAAATCAAGCTGGGCAGTGGTGGCGCACGCCTTTAATCCCAGCACTTGGGAGGCAGAGGCAGGTGGATTTCTGAGTTTGAGGCCAACCTGGGCTACAGAGTGAGTTCCATGACAGCCAGGGCTACAGAGAGAAACCCTGTCTCTAAAAAACAATAGCAGCAAAAAAAAAAAAAAAGAAAGAAAGAAAGAAAGAAAGAAAGAAAGAAAGAAAGCATTGGCTTGAGAGTATGTTCTTCTTACTAATAAATTTCAACATTATGCAGTCATCTTAGTTGACTTCTGTAGGTTTTTATATAAAGCCTCTGTAGTAAGCAGTCCTTTTGCTTCTACTATTTTGATGTTTGCTAGTTGAGGCCTTCTGTGGCCTGCAGGGCTAGCGAGTTCTTAGGTACACATTCTGGTCCCTCTTCACATACTGATAACCATGTGTTCAAACACATAACAAAGCCATGTGTTCTCCCTGGCTGGCATTCTCATTGTTGGCCCATATTATAGTCACCTGAGGACAACTCACTTGTCTCAGTTCCCTCAGAAGTGAGAATACCAGTGCTAGCCTTTCTTGCCCTGTGAATCTGGACCCTCCCAACACCATCCTGTAGGAACCCCTGCCTCTGTCCCTCCTTCCCTTTATGCCCCGCTTCCCCGTGGCACTTCCTTGCAGAGTCCTATGTGGTTTGTGTGCCTTCTCTTGGTTAGGTATTGCAAAACGCACACTTTGTCTTCTGTCAGCATTCGTTATCATACATCATCAAAAATAAGGCATGAGTTCAGAACTGCCCCTTCCTGAGGCACGTAAGTGATGTAACCTGAGCATCAATTTTGGGGGAGATTCACTTGAGCCTGTAGCTAGAAGGGTTGATATTGGACTTGTGTTTCCTGGTGGATTGCCAAAGACTGGCGAGTGTCATGTGAGCTGCAAGCTCACTAGAAAGGGTGTTTTTCAGGGGGCTGGCTACTGGAGCTGCCTGTGCTGTTAACACCAACCTGGGAAAGGCAGGCCTGGTGCATGCCTGAAGCTGTGTGAGAGGTACCTGAAAAGTAGAGGGACATTCTAACCGTAACAGTGGTGACAAAGATACTTTAATTTTCTCCAAAAGTTGCCCACAATGATTAAATTCATTATTTTTTCAGCTCCTAAACAAACTGTTATCAATCGTAGTTAAGGGCAGTCTGTTTGATTCTGAGTACCCATTGACCACTTTCTCTTTTCCTTCTTAAAAAAAGAGAGCGGCAGCCCGGAATCCCGAGTTAATGCCATCCACTTCTTGGTACACAAACTGCCAGAGAAGAATAAGGAGATGTTGGATATCTTGGTGAAGCATCTAACCAAGTGAGTGTTCCTTCCCTATCAGCTGTCCCTCAGTGCCGCCATCCGTGCTGCTGTTGTTCTTGGCACTGGGCCGTGTATCCCCAAGGGTGGTGAAGTAGAATGCCCTTAGATGCTATGTAAGCAGCTTACACCTTGGCCAGCAGCTCGGTGACAGGAGAGGGCACTGTTTATGTTTTGCCCGCACAGATTGTGGGAATAGGACTGTGAGTCTGTTAGCAGACTGGACTTGGTACCAAACACATCTAATGCTGAGACCGAATGCGCCCTTTAGGTTTGTTGAATCTCATGGTGGGTGCATCCATGCATTACAGTCCTGTATGTAAAAAACAACTCCCAAATCACTGTATCTGTACAATTTGAATGAAGAACCGTGTTTGGAACCTGTGTTTTCTCTAAATACAACCAAGTGGCATTTGAAAGTGCCAGTGGACACATAGTTGGACAAGATGAATGGTGGCTCTACTCTGTGAAGCTTATGGAGAAAAGAAACAGGTTATAGCAAATGTTAAAACGCTTTCAGCTAGGGAGCAGACAAGGTGTGTTAAGATGATAGAGAGCATGTGTTGGGCTGTGAGCCCTTAGATGGCCATCTCTTGTAGCGGGAAGTCCTGAGCTGAGTGAAGGGCTGATGGGCACTCCTGTCTGCTGTGCTCCTGGAGCTGCAGGACTGCAAGGAGGGAGCGAGGGTGTTCGAAGGAAAGGATCTAAGTGTTAGGAAGCTGCGTGGAGTCTAGCCGTCTGTAGTAGCAAGGGGATGGCCAGGTGAGGAAAGATGGGGTGTTCTTGGCTGCTTTTTTCTATGTGCATGTGATTTGTGGAGGAATACACACTTGTTGAAACGACAAGCAATATGACTTATGCTTGTGAAACGGACTATGATTAATTTAGGAGATTTCATTTTCATTTCCAATCATTGGCTCAAGACAGCTGCACAATTCTTTATATCTACATAATTCCACTTGTCTGTTTAATATTGAGCAAATACATGTAAGAAATGATGACAGGGACTGTTGAAAGAAAGGCTGCTTGAAAATGAGCTAACTAGCATGAGGTCTCTCCTTAGCGGGAACAACTTGGCAGAATTGTCCTTCACTCTGGCAAGGTCCGCAGCCATGTTAGCCTTCCATTCCTGTGACACACATCTGAGAGAGCTCACTGTCTTAGGGACTTCACTGTGAGGTCAGCTGATCTGTTGCTCAGGTGTGAAGTGAATAGGAATACCAGCATGGAAGGAGCCTGTGGCTGAGGAGACTGGTTACAGAAGGAGAAGGGAGGACTAGAGGGCAGGGAAGGGGGTGGTGGGAAGCCAGAGGGGACAAACCAGCCTGTGTGTGCTGGCTGCTGTTTGGTTCAGGGGTCACAGGCAGCCACTGAAGACCATTCATTTCTTCTGCTCTTTTGTACGTTATTGTTAAGGAAAATACAGATTATTGAATGCTCTATTATTATCGCCACCCAACTAAGACATTTTTTCCTTCTAAATCAATATTAGTGTGTCAAGTCACTCGAAGCAGAATCTAATGACGGTGGCGAATTTAGGGGTGGTGTTTGGACCAACTCTGATGAGACCACAGGAAGAAACTGTTGCTGCCATCATGGATTTGAAGTTTCAGAATATCGTTGTAGAAATCTTAATTGAAAATCACGAAAAGGTACCATCGTCCTTTCTTCCTTAATAGTATTTGTGAATGTGGCTCGTTAACTTAATACACAGCTTTGTTATTTGTCTGTATTTCTGTCTCGTCATCGCTGTGAATTTATTCCCCAGAAGTCGGCATTCAGTTGTCTTCTGACGGAGTTCTGTGCATGATTCTTACCCGGTCTCCTCCTCGCTTCGCTGAGGAAGCTTTGCCTCCAGATCCAATGAGTACACAGTGCAGGTGTGATTGTGCACAGGCTAACTTAATAACTAATTGAGCACTTTCATTCTTAGCCTTGGATTTCCTCAGTTTTATGTGTCAGTTGCATGTCTTATCCCCTTGGTCAAGGGAGGGCTTTTTAGCTCAGGGAAATAAAAAAGCGAATGGAAGTAACATGGACCTAGGACCTGCTGGTCACCCTTCTGTGGTGATAAATTACCTGGGAAGTCAACTTAGAAGGACCAGGGGCTTATTTTGGTTCATGACTTCAGTGGTTTCTAGGAAGCACGATTAGTGTTTGGGGCCCTGCCAAAGCATGGTAAATCATGGTGATGCTGTGTGGGAGTGGAGGCTGGAAAGAAAGAAACAGGAAGGCACATTTCTCTGTCATGAGGATTCACTCTCATGGGCCAGCATTGCTCGCCTAAAAGGCTGCATCCCCTTTGCCTCCCATTAGAGCGGCAGGGCTTCAGTCTGGAGCATGGGCAAAGATAGGCTTCAGGTTTTAGAGGATTTTGCACCCAGCTTCAGACCTGAGTGTGGCTGTGTCTGGTGTGTAGTCTGCCCCATGATGGTGTGTGTTGGGAATGCGGCCGACTGGTTGGGGTCCCTCAGGGCAGTGTGTGTGAGAGGGTGGGTTTGTGCCCAGTGCCCATTGCTCAGCACTTACATTCCTCAGGACTAAGTTTCTTCCTGTTAAGAAAAGCAAAGACAGGTGCTCAGGATTGAGCAAGGCAAATTTTACCCTTAACGACACATTAACAGTCTAACCAAAAAGCACTTTTGGTTGGGGCAAAGTTTTTATTAGCCCTTTTGGACCTCTCCTAGTTAAAAGTTTATAATTCTGCCCCTCTTCTTGTCCTAAGAATTTCAGCTTGTTACCTGTACTGCCAGATCTGGGCACTAGGGGAAGAATTTCTGGATTAAAGTCTTCTCTTAGGTGACTGTTGTGTTCAGTACTCTGCAACCCAGGCAAAATGTGTCTTTTAAAAATAGAGTCTTTCAAGGAGTCCTAGATGGCCCCCACTTCTGTCAGGTATAGTCCATGGCCTTGCTAGCTCCCTGTGGCTGCCTGTAATGCAGGGAATGTGAGGACCAGAAAGATACATGGTCATTCATATGTGTGCTAAAAACAATGTAAAGATTGTAATATATGCTAAGCCTGTAGCAGGTCCTGGGATGAAGCAGAGATACTGGCAGGCCTGGTTGGGAAGTAGGTGACAACCATGTCCGGGGCTGACTCCTGCAACTCTTCCCCGGCCTGCTGCACTTGTAGCGTGTTTTCCTAGGTGTTGACTGTCTCTCTGCTGGACCATTGAGCACAGTGGTACGTAATGTTTGTTTATGCTTACCCATTCCATCCACAGGGAGTGATTGCTGATGGATTAATGCATCTGGCTCACCCGGTGGGCCGTGGGGCAGTGGGAAAGACACAGCAGACAGACATTCCCTTAGAGCCAGCTGTGAGCACAGCTCTTCCTGGGTCCTTGTACTGGCTACTTGTTGGAGCAGTTTGGGCACATATAAATTTACATTTATTCTGACAAGTTAAACCTCATACCCGATCTGTCAATTATACTGCTAAGGTAAAGACAGTTTGTTTGTAGCAGTGAGTCTTACTTTTTTGGTAGCATCTAGTGGTGAACTTATGCCTTCATTTATGGTCCTATCACACTACCATTGAGCCTCAGCATGCACTGAGTCACCAGGGAAGATGGCTACTTTCACATTCAGAAAAATACATCATTAGACTACCATCTCCTGAATGTGACAGTAGCTCAACTATTCTATATGCAGTCTTAATTAGGGAACTCGAGTGCAGTTCATCCATGAGAACTGAGCTTAGGGTCTTGCTCTTGGGTAAGAGGGACTCCAAGCCCTGCTTCCAGGGAAATGACCACGTGGTGTTTTTACAGGAAAATGGTGATGGCTTCCTGCGTTGATCGGTTCATAGAGATTTCTGAATAGCCCTGGCGAGCCAGTCCTTGTGTCCAGGCAGAAGAGGGCAGCCGTGCACGCCACTCTTAGAGGTGCATTGTTTTAGAGCCAAGCCAAGTTTGTGGTTTTTCTCTGCCCTTCTGTGGCTGGACACAACCTAAATAGATGAAAAGTGCTGGGATTTCTTGTGCCTGTGTTTAGTTGAAACAGTTTCATCACTTCCCCAGCTCTCTGTCTTTCTTTCCAGCCTCTGCCAGCTCCCCTTCCAGTGTTATCTGGCCATACGGATAGGATCTGTGCTGTAGGCGTAGCTCTTGTGGCTTGGCTCTTCATGATCCGTTGGTCCCTTCCTTGTGTCCAGTTGTCGTTTTCTGTGGCAGTCTCCACATGCTGTAAAGAGAGGCTTCTTTGGTGAGGGTTTGGTCATCACACTTATCCAGGAAGGTGGAGAGAGGAGGGGGGCTGGCTCTGTAAGCAAGGCTTGAGGCTGAAGTGTGGAATAATGTGACTGAGCTGAGGGGCAGCTTGCTTTCATTTGCAGTTCCTTACTTCCTGGCTTCCTCTGACTTCCCTTGTGTATTTCAAAGTTTGTATTTTTTTTTTTTCCTGAGAAGTTAACAGGGCTGCATGGCCTACATGGGGCCTGCTTTAAGGAAGAATAAATCTGCTGACAAGGGTGTTTGTGAGAACTGTGTATGGATGTATGTGTCCATATTCGCCACATGCCTCCATTGGACTGGAAAGTAGTGAGGGACAGAGGGTTTTTTTTTTTTTTTTGATAGACATTTCAGAATAAGAAGCAAAGAGGAGAGCGAGGCCAGGAGGGGTTAAAAGGTTTGTGAGGGAGGAAAGCACGTGTGCAAGAGCGCTGTGAGTGAGGACAGCGCCTGCCCAGTGAGTACAGAGCGCCCAGCCCGGCCAGGAGGCGTGGCTGTGACTGAAGGGCTGCTTTATTCTCTTGGTGCTTATTTTCCTTCCCCAGGGGAATGTGAGTGCAGGAGCATCCCCAAAGCAGAGAGCCAGCGCCTTTCTATTGAAGCGGAAACTCTCCAGCTGCACCTCAGAGTGAGGGGGAGACGAAGTTCCTGTGTGTCGGAGGCCATGATGTCCCTGCCCTTTGCTGCTGCTGCTTATAAAATCCATATGTACTTGCTAGGAAACTCACTCCATATGTCTTGCTTTCTTTTGCACACTAAACATTAAGATGTTCTTTTAGACGGAATATTCCTGGGCCAAAAACATTATCAGGGTGGTGTGTGTTATTTTCCTTTTTTTTTTTTGCAAGACAGAAAATTGTTTTTCCATTGTAGAATATGTACTCTGTACCTCCCACAGATTTTCCAGCTGCGGTTATATCTGTGGCTTTGTGACTTTTATGTACTTGTTATACATTAATTCAGAGCACTGTTTGCCGAGTGCCTGTTGTGAGTTAGCTGTGTGTGATTTGGGGAAACTAAACATGAGAGTTCTGTTATGGGAAAGGAAAACTCGAGATAAGATACAGTGTGAGAAATGGAGAGCATGCTGAGGGCTCCATGGGAAGACTGTGTCAGCTTTGGTGTGTGTGGACGTGCATGCATGTGCGTGCATGCATGCGTGCGCTCACTGTGGAGTATCTCTGAGAAGCTAGTTTGGATGCCCTGTAGAATGGAGGTGTGCAGACCATACCCTAGGGTAGGAGGCGGTTACCCTGAGAAGATGGCACAAAGAAATGTGAGATGAGATTAGAAAGGGAGTCTGGCTGGGTGTGGACAGGGTGGGCGTGCCACTAGAGGCTCTCAGGACAGCACAGGGTTTCAGGTAAACTTGCTTCAGGCAGCTTAATTGACTAGGGTGTGCAACAGCAAGTAGAGGCATACATTCTCAGGAGGGAGGGCTCCAGTAGAGTAAGGGCATGGTCAAGAAGACAGGGCGTTCCAGGGTGAAAAGCCTCACTCAGCAGAACCTCCTGTCTATTCTATATGGCTCTCATAGGACCGTGGGAGAACTCAGTTCTGGGAGATCTGAGGGAAATTTACAAATAGGCAGAATAGTCCCCAGCATGAGATCAGCTTTTAGTTCATTAAAATGCAGTATTTGTGACTTCTGACAGTAATGTGATTGAGGTCTTTGTGTCTACAGACATTTAAAATACATGCTAAAACCATGAAGCTGGGCATTGTTGTGCATGTCTATAGGACAAAGACTGAGGCATATGGACACTAAGTTCCAGGTCACCCTGCTGAGGGAGTTTGAAAAGACTCATTTGGTGATAGAATATTTGTTTACCTAGCACAGCCTCTTGTGTACTGCATTCCTCCTAAACAAGAACATAACAACAAACAGCCCAACTGTGTGTGTATTCAGGAACACATGGTCACGTGCCTTCAGTGTATGTGATGATATCTACATAGGTACAGAATTTGTATGTATACTGCCCAGTGATAGATGAACTTGTTTATGGGGACACAGCCAGATGGCAGAGTTTGGGCTTGGACTGAGAGTGTTTGATGCCGGATGCTTTGTTTTGTGTTGTTGGAATACAAACACTGTCCTAGAGAAAAATGTCAAGACTTAGTATCGGTGATAAAAGAGGAGTCATAAGAGATCCTATGCTTGTGTGAGAGTTGCCGGAGAGTGTGATTAGGCATGCCAGTGGCTACCTGTGACAGGAGATGTGGGGAAGGGCAGGTGGCATGGGGTCCTGCAGGAGTAAGCTTCCTTCCTGTTGGGAGCAAGGGTGAGGGTCTGGGAGTGTGCAGGATAGGAGTGTCATGAGTCCTCTGGAAGGAGGGACCCAGAAGGGCCTGCAGTACCTGAGGGCTGAGCAGCTAGTCGGTGTTTCTTGTCCTTATGGGTGTAAGGATCCCTTTAGAGAGACAGCAGAGTCGGTGTAACGTTCTCAGGCATTTGTCTGTGTACATTGAACCCATAGTTATGCACTAAGGTCTACAGCATGACTGTCCATCCAAAGGCCCATGAAAATCCTAAAGAACTCTGAGACCATCAAAGAACACATTAATGCTGGCTTTCTTGGGATCTCTAATTTCACATTAAAGGATGGTGCCATATAACATAAGCGTCGAGCACCTCTCCACCAAATCATTTTGGAAGATTAGGACTATAATCCAGGTTCTGGCTGGCTTGTTGAATGTCTTATTTTGGCTTCTTGGTGTGATGGAATGGTTTGGGTTGACCTGAGCCTCACGTGATATTTCAGTTTGCTCAAGTATTTCATTGATTCTCGTAGAGACAGGAGGTCATTGAGTTTGTCTTAGGACCCACCTTTATACCTTGTAGTCTCTTTAGACCCCAGGGCACACAGAGACTATAAAACTTTACTCACATAAAACTTTTTGTTGATGGAGATTTTCTTGATAGCTTTTTCAAAGAAATCATGTTAGCATTTGGAATGAGGAGCCTTGTGCTACTAATTTGTTTTGGTTTTGGTCAGCTTGATCCAAACCTAGACTATACCTGGGACGATGGAGTTACAGCTGAGGATCTGTCTCCATCAGGCTGGCCAGCAGGTTCCTGGGTGGTTTCCGAGTCAAGCCTCTGCTTGTAGCCTTCCTTGGCTTCCCCCAATGATGGGTTGTAACCTGTGAGCCAAATAAAACCTTTCCTTCCGAGTTGGTTTGGTTTTGGTTTTGGTCAGTTTGGTCACAGCAACGGAAAGCAAGCTAGGACAGGTACATTTTTCTTGGTTAGAAATAAAGATCATTTGTGATGATCATGCTCTGTGCAGAGTGTCAATTTCTGTTTCCTTTCTGGAAGTTTCTTTCCTATGCTCTGTTTTTGTTTGTTTGTTTGTTTGTTTGTTTTGTTTTCTGGTTGGAAATATATAAGTCTCCTGTCAGCCAGCACCCTGCCCCCAATCATAAAGAACAAAGGAGGACAACTGGGAAGGATGCTAGGAGTCAGGCAATGGGGAGGATGCTAGGAGTCAGCCAATGGGAAACGGTGCTAGGAGTCAGCCAATGGGGAGGATGCTAGGAGTCAGGCAATGGGGAGGATGCTAGGTGTCAGGCAATGGGGAGGATGCTAGGAGTCAGCCAATGGGAAGGATGCTAGGAGTCAGGCAATGGGGAGGATGCTAGGAGTCAGGCAATGGGGAGGATGCTAGGAGTCAGGCAATGGGGAGGATGCTAGGAGTCAGGCAATGGGGAGGATGCTAGGAGTCAGGCAATAGGAAATGGTGCTAGGAGTCAGGCAATGGGAAGGATGCTAGGAGTCAGCCAATGGGGAGGATGCTAGGAGTCAGGCAATGGGGAGGATGCTAGGAGTCAGCCAATGGGAAGGATGCTAGGAGTCAGGCAATGGGGAGGATGCTAGGAGTCAGCCAATGGGGAGGATGCTAGGAGTCAGCCAATGGGAAGGATGCTAGGAGTCAGCCAATGGGGAGGATGCTAGGAATCAGGCAATGGGGAGGATGCTAGGAATCAGGCAATGGGGAAGATGCTAGGAGTCAGCCAATGGGAAGGATGCTAGGAGTCAGGCAATGGGGAGGATGCTAGGAATCAGGCAATGGGGAGGATGCTAGGAGTCAGGCAATGGGGAAGACGCTAGGGGTCAGCCAATGGGAAGGGTGCTAGGAATCAGCCAATGGGAAGGGTGCTAGGGGTCAGCAAATGGGAAGGATGCTAGGAATCAGTCAGCCAACCACTGATGGAAAGTACCATGGGGAGGGAGGGGAATACGTTCTCGAAGCATGCAGTCTCTTTTCCTTGTCGTTATGACCCAAATGATACCAAGTAACAACCTTTTAAGGAGCATTTGCATTGATCAGGTATATGGGTAATCTAGCGGTGACTCAGGGAGGCGGTGCTCACATTGGATATCAGTACTGTGGTGTTTTACTCGGAGTGCTTGCACATTCTCCCAATTAATATCTGTGGAGCTTTGCATACTGCAGATGACAGTTTCCCAGCAGCCATCAGTGGAATGTTAAACTGTGGACACATACAGAATACTCTCCAGATGGCCCCCTTGTCGTGAGGGTTTGTGTCTCTGGTGCTGGCTGTTCCATGCTTTGGGTTTACATTCAGTCATGACTTTTAAAAAGGCTCTCACAGCGCAGGAAACATTCCTTTCCAGGTGAGAGGGGAAACAGTGATGACAGGATTCCCAAGTTTGCACTGGGTAGCCGAGAGCCAGGGCCCAGAGAAAGGCTCCTGAGGATGTCTGCTCCCAGGGACCACTGTGGTAGTTTGAGAAGAGAAGATCTGGGGGCAGGGAGCATTCTGAAGTATGTGGGTACCCAGCATAGAGAAGGCACCAGAGGATGGGAGGGGTGTGATAAGGGAGGGTGAGTTCTCTGCTGGCTGAGAAAGCGCTCTAAGTACAAGGGAGGTGGACGGACGAATTTGCCAGGAGTGAGCTTTTGATTGAGTAAAGGAAGGCCAGGCGTCGGAGCTGAGTCCGGAACAGGGCTGAGGTAAAGATTGCTGACCTCGGAGGTCTCGCCCAGCCTGACATTCTCTGCAGAAGTGTCTGGAGTTTCGGAGGTGCAGAGACCTGTCCTCTGAAAAGTGAGGGTATGGAACCTGATCCTGCTCAACTCTTTCAGGGCGTTTGTATTCCCAGCACGTGGGAGGGAGTCGGGTGCTGTGTGGAGTGGGTGTGGGCAGGCAGGAGAGTAGACACTGCCAGGCCCTTCGCCGGGGTGTATGGGCTAGACGTCTGCCTCTGGAACCCGTGCTCTGTTCCTCTGTAAAACAAAGCTGCGTAGTCTTCAGAGGTTTCTCCTCAGCACCGCCCAAGACAAGGTTGGGAATAATAATTTCAAAACCCAAGTGGCAAATGATCTGGTGCCAGGCCTAGCTTGGCTTCTCGTCTGAAATTTCTCTGAAGTAGTTGATAGACCGTTTGTCATCAGGCGTGCTGAAAGTCAGTTCCTTGTGTGGGGCTCTGCTTCCCCGATTGTGAGGTGTTTCCTGTGACCTCTTCAGCCTCACTGCCAGCGCCCTCACCTGTCAGACAAAACCCAAAGGCCGTCCGTGAGTAACCAGGACAGGGTTAGCTAACACCTGCATCTCACGCTGAAAACTAAGTGCACAGTCAGGCTCATTCAAAAGTAGAAAGTGGCTGAGCCGACATTTGAACCTGGTTTTTGTTCTTTAAAGCCTATTCCTTAACTGATAAATATGTTTGAACAGTCACATTTTAAATAAAATGACTATATTAATTTGTGTCATTTTGAGAAAAACAAGAGGTCAGGTGGTTTTCAGAACAAGTGGGTCAGGCAGGGAAGGTGCCCCCTCCTGCTGCCTCTTCTGCCTCACTTCTCTTTCCCTGCCCGCCTCAAGTGTGCTGGATGCTCCTCACCTGGGACGCAGCTCCGCCCTGGTTTTCACCGCCTGCCTCACGTCCATATCAATGGCTTGGCTGTCGAAATGGCAGCTCCCGGCCTTTCCTAAGTGCACCCCTCTGTTAGGTATCTGATGTCACCATCTCAGCTACTGTTGTCTCAGCAGCTCCAAGGTAGATATTAGGTTGTCTGTATCTCACATTGGGGATTGGATTAAGAATTTGCTGAAGGTCATGTAGTTGTGGGAATTGCTAGGAATCCAACCTAAGACAGTGTAGTCTTGCAGTGACTCTCTGGAAGGCTCAATTGTTTAGTCGGTTGGATTATCATCCAAATAATGGATTATCATCCATTTTAAATAACAGATTTGAAATAGTTTTGGATCACACTTAATCACCTGTATGATGCCTGAAAATATGTTCAGAAATCTCAAGTTACAATAAACATTCTAAGTAGAACAAGATAAACATGAAATACTACTGCATTAAAATATAATGAAATGAGTTTTTAAATTTTTGAACTATAAGCTAGTCTTGAAAATAAATTATACAGTTTTCATGAAAAAAATTTGGAATAGTAAAAGGGTACATGAATGTATAGATCAAACAGCTCTTTCTCAGAATGCGTAGGACCAGAGCGTTTCAGGTTTCAGACCTTGTAATTTCCTGGATATTGAAATACTTTCATAGGCTTTACCAGTTCTCTAACTAACCTAATCTAATCTAAAGTACAAATAAAGAAATGCTTCAAACTAGAAAGTTTGAGTGTCAGGTAGATGTGTGTGTGTGTGTGTGTGTGTGTGTGTGTGTGAGAGAGAGAGAGAGAGAGAGAGAGAGAGAGAGAGAGAGAGAGAGACTTATCCTATTCAATTTTTCTGTTTGGGGATGCTCACAAGTCAAGTATACCACTGAAGTTCTCAGACATATTCTCCAGCAGAGTAGGACACGTGCAGAGGAAAATGCCCTCATATATTCCAAAGGGTCCCTGCTACCTCTGCATAGCCAAAACTCAGAGGAAATTTAGAACTCAGAGTCACTTCCTTTTCATTTATTTATTTATTTGCATCTGGGTCCTCCTACTTCTGCAGTGACTTACAGTACTTTGATTCTTATATTTCACTGCCCAAACCCTCTGAGACCTACTCACAATGGACACGAGCTTCGCCATCACTGTATGCAAGTTTTGGTCTCCTCTTTTCTGGCTCTGCTAGTCACCACCGGGCCACACATAGTATCTTTCAGTCGGTGGGCTCTGGGCAGAGTCCTAGTGTTTCCTCTTACCAACTTGGAATCAGGCTATAAAGAAACTAGGCTTGTTAGTGTGGCGTTGCTCTTGGGTACCCAGCCTGAAGGGTCCTCCATGGTAGATCTCAGATGGAGGCAGAATGGGAAGGCCAGGGGGAGGGGTTGTCCTCTGACTAGGGGTGCAAAGGCTGTCAGTGAAAACCTCTTTCCTTGACTCTTGATGCCCTCCAGGTCCTAATCAAGGCAATCTTGAATTCCTGTTGATTCTTCTTACTAAAATCAGTTTTTCACCTCCTTTGATTTGCCAGGGTTTTCATTACACATAGATCATCTATCAGATTGTGGAGAGAGTGTGAGACACCTACAATTTAGTTCATTCTCATAATCAGGCTCTTTTAATGGTTTTGATTAAACTCAGCAGTATTTATATGTTGCTATAGCTTTGAGTATCTCCTATGTGACATCAAGAGTATGGTCACATAGCTTTAAGTGGAAACTGGTCCTTTGGAGCATTCCAAACCTAGACCTCTTCCAAACCTGACCCTGAGCCCATGATTTTATGCCTGGAACCTAGGCGTGCTGTCTGTCTTTCAGGTCTTGTCTTTTTAACCAGCCTAACCTGTTACAGATGGATTGCCTCAAGCTTTTCTCTTCAGTTCTTATCTTCTCAGTCCAAGGTTGAAGCAGCACCATTTACCTCATCTCCCTTCCCCTCTCCCTGCCTACCCTCCCCGCCCTTCCCTGTCAAAGTAACTTATTCTCCTCTTGTAATTTTCTCTGAGGTTTGCTGCCTGTCTCTGCAAACCTAGGCCTAGTCTGGAAGCTTCTAGCATGGGTACAGTTTAATCTAGGCCTAGAATGTTTTCAGCCTCTGAGATTTACTGCAGAATATGCTCACCCTTTCTAGTTCTTTCTGAGCTCTGAGTAGCTGGTTCAACTCAGCTGTGCTGGTTCAAACTCGTCTCCAGGCTTATTGATTCAATCTGGCTTTTCTCTCAGCCTCTGACTGAATTGCTCAGCTTGACCTCAAACTAACTCTAGCTTTCTTTTCTAAATCTGCTCACTCTGTCTTTACCTGTGTCTAGCTTGTTCTCTCTTCAGTCTGTCTCTGTAAAACTCTCCCGGTGAAACTGCCTCCTTCTCTCTCTCCATGCTGCTCCATTCTCCTTCTCAATCTACTGCACTGCTCTCCACGGACTCTACTGTATTCCCAGACTGTACTCCCTTCTCCTGTACTGGCAGTCTCTCCCTTAAGTAGCTTCCCTTTCTCTTCTCATAAGAGTTGGGCATATCCTTTTCTGTCAAATCTTTCTCTGACTCATCACTTTGTCTGACACTCAACTAGACATCGCTTTCAAACATGGGGTCTTTCTTCTACAGACTTTACCTTCATTGTTTGGGATTACAGGTGAGTACTAAGGGCTTGCCTGTATTCCAGCCAGAGGGATTAAAGGTGTGTGTTAAGGATTGAGCCACACCCTAACTAGAAACAGGCTCAAATACTCTGTAACACTCCTGCCTCCCCCACCCCACCTCACCACTTCTCTGCTACTTCCCCAGCTCTTGCATAATCTCTTTCTTTTATGGGGATGGTTTCTCAGGATGTTGATCTCTGCTCTGAAGGCCTGTGCTGTCCCATAGTATTCTGCACCTCGCTGGCCTTCTGGTCTGGCCTTCCTCTGACCACTGAATATGGAAAGTCCATTTCTACACCTGACATCCTTTTACCTGTCTTCCTGAAGCTTTATTAGCTCAGTGGTGACTCTGAAAATGTCATGAAAGCTTTGGGTTCTATTTTCAGAAAATTGCCTGTGTACATTCAGGGATTGTGAATATTATTTCAAGAGTCTTAGGAAATCTCAGGATGGCAACCTAGGCCTGTAAGGAAACTGGGAACCTAAAAATCCATGAGTGGTATCAGTGTTCATGGAAGTTTCTATCAACGCTGCCTTTTTTTGTCTTCTGCTCTTATTTATCATTCTCTGGAACCTGACAGGAGGGATAGGAAAGCCACTCGTCTGATCCCTGTCTTCCTCACGAGGAACACCAGCCTCAGGAAATCTCTCATTGAAGTAATAAACCCTCAGATTAGCCACAGACGGTAAAAGCACAGTGAAACAGACAACAACCCAGAGGTCATTTTAGGTTTCAACTGAATGGGTGGGATAATGAAGAAATGCTGGCTCTGTCTTTTGGGGACATTGTGGTACCCAGCCTTCTGGGGATAAGGGGAAGCAGTAGCAATGGCCTTGGGCAGATGAAAAGTTCGCCTTGGAAGAGCTAGACAGACGGTCCAGTGGTTAAGAGCACTGGCTGCTTCCCAGAGGACCTGCGTTCAATCCCAGGATGCACCTGGTGGCTCACAGCCATTCTTAACCATGCTTCTTGAGGATCAGATGCCACTTTCTGGCCTTTATTAGCAACATGCACTCATATGGTGCACAGACATACACGTGGACAAAACATACAGACACACAAAAATGTAAATTAAAAGGTCACACTGGTCTCATTAGATTTTGTCTGTCTAAGTTCAGGGTGTCATTTGAAACCTTGTGGATTTTCTTTCCAGTGTTGTGTTTAATCTGGAACAACTGAGAGCTCAGCGTATGTTATTATCTTAGCTTATAACAGCCATTTTTAAAAATAATTTCTAAGTGTTGGCGATTGAATCCTCATGAACACTATATACACACGGTCACCGAACCACACCCTAATAGTGTTTGTAATGGCAAACACTACTGCCCTCAGTCAAAACTAAATGTTTTGACTAGTACATTCTTGCCAGACGGTGGCTAGCCTAAGATAGATGTTCTTTGCTCATGCACTTTAGGGGAACATGCCAGCCTGGGTCTCCTAGACATCTTTTAATCTTGCAGGTTCTGTTTCACTAAAAGTCAGAGTGAGCACGATTGCTGCGTGAAGCAGGCCGCCTGCCTCAGTCAGGCGCCTTCCCAGTAAAGGCTGGTGGCCTGCTTGCTCCCCATGTCAAGGTCTCAAAGAAAGAGCACACTCTTGTGATACTTGCTGGAAGTGCTCAGAGGTGCCCTCACAGATGAGTGTCTTAGGGCACACAAGCCATGGGCTTAGGTGATACAGCTCCGAGGAAGCCATTCTCAGGCTTTCTTATGCTGTCTCTTCCCCACAGGGGTCACAGGGCACAGTGGTGAAAGTGCAGCAGTGGATGCTATGTTCCCAAATAAATGCCAGACCCAGGACTGTGTTCATAGGTTGCTAGTGGGCATCTGGCATGGCATGTACCAAACTTCAGAGTCCTAGAAGGCCTTAAAGTAGCATCTGAATCGTTTTATGCAAGCAGCATGTACACGGTGGGCCACCCAGACACCACCTAGGGGATATTTTAGGTCAGTTTAAAAATGGCTCACCAGCCAGCAGAGTCGGGCCTACCCACATCTTTTTCCTTCAAACTGGATGTCAACTAATGGCTACAGCAGGAACCTCTGTGGCAGGGCTGAGGATGAGGTCCTGTTCCTTCATCTCGGATGCTGTCATCATCCTCTCTGGTAGGTGAAGTGTATGTCAGTTCTCAGCATAGAGATCCCGAGGCGGAGAGCCGGTCCCCCCAGGTTCCTTGGCTGCACATCGTGTGGGAGCTCTGAATTGCGCTTGGTAGGCATTCATAAGCATGCCAGGAAAAGTCGTTCACTTCTTGCTGCTCGGTTTTGACTTCACTGACAGGCATGGGAGTCTCGAAGCCTGTGCTCACATGCTGGCAGGCCGAGTCAGTCCCATGTCACCTGGTCTATGTTGCCAGGCTGACTTGGCACCGGATGAAAAGCCCCTCGGAAGCACTCCTGTGTCTACTTCTCAGTTGGCTGATTCTTTTGAGGGACTGTGGAGGCCAGAGATCAGTTTGGTTGTCTTTGTTTTTATTTTCACTCCCCAGTCTCCTAAGTGCTGCCTGGGGGTTCCAGGCTCTCAGGAGTAAGGTGCTGTCTTAGGTGCCCTGCCTTGTCTCTGTTCTCCATCGCTCAGCCTGACTGTGGGTGTGTCTGCATCATACTGACCCATCTAGATTTCTCCCCCCTCAGTTTGTCTTCCCAATTACTTTTTCGAAAATCTCTTGTAAAAAGATACAAAGCGTGCTCTGTAGCTCTTAGCAGGTGAGTGTGCTTGCGTAGTCTTTACGCTGCCCTCAGAAGGGTAGCGGGGTGGTGTATGTTGTGTGTTTGTAGGTAAGTGCAGAAGCTAAAGCTTGGAGAGCTGACATGACTTAGCCAAGGTCATACCGCATCCTCTGTTCCCTCACAGCCTGCCTCGTTCCAGAAGGATTTTAGACAGTTAAACCAGAAGTTAGGCAGTTCCTTGTGGTCTTCCTTTTTCCCAAGAAAAAAAAAGTCAACGTTTTTTTTTTTTTAAGTTTAAATGATACATAACATTTTGATCAATATTACAATGTAGACGGTGCTAGGTTTAAATTGCACAAAAGTGCATATGTCTGCCCCCTTTTGAAATGTGTGCGAGTCAGAAAGGAAATCCCTGTATTTGGTTTCCTAAAGCCATGAGCTTTCTATAGCTGCTAGAGCCAGAGCCAGACATGCCAGTGCCTGGTGGCACAGCCCCCACCCCGCCCCGGAGAATGTTCGAGTTAATCTTCACACAGCTCTGTGACGTTTGTCACCCATGGGCTTCAGACTGTAGATGGTGCCAGACCAAATCTCCAAAAAACGGTTGCATTAGTAGGTTAAGGGGAAGGTTTATACTGCTTTGTGAATGAGAACAATTCTGTATATGTTCACATAAAGAAGCAGTGTACACCAGAAACACACAGAATCTGGGCCACAACCTCCACTATATCATTCCCTGCATCTGCCTCCTCTTGTACTTTGTTGTGTAGTCAGTTCGGCTTCATCATATATCGAAAAGGGAACTTACTTACCTGGCGTTTCCTCTTTGCAGCCATCCCCTTCCTGACCCCAGCAGTAACTCAGCGAGGAGGCATTGCGGCTTGCTCTAACTCCAGCCGCTCAGTCTCTTTGGAATGCCAGTTCTGCTTAGGAGGGAATGTGGGGAAATGACCACTGAGGGGATTAGACATCATTTAGAGGTTTAATGACGGAATCAGGTCATATGTGCTTAATGTGCTAATAAGCACAAGTAAGCTGTGCCGTTTTGATGGATTGATGTGGAAGGATCCTCTCCTGGGGGTTGATTCTTGTATGTAACCGCTTTATTTTGCGGTTTCTGCTGGATTGTATCTCCAGGGCCACAGACACGTGCACTCTCTGACTTTTCTGGACGTCTGCATTCTTTCCTCCCACTTCCATGTTCCTTAAAGAAAACCCTTCTGTGTTGTGTTCTTCCATTCTTTCTATGTTCACTGCCTTCCCTCTTAGTATTCTTGGTGTGGGCTTCTCAAGTTCTTATGTTTTACATGTGTTGGAGAATTTAAGGGAAGGTAACAGGCAGACTTCATAAGGAGCCTACGGTGTTGGTGCTGCACTGGTGTGCCATTGAAGTCTAAATAGACCTTGCCCAGCAACTGTTGACATAAAGGAACTGACCCAGGAGATACTGAGACAGCCAACACAGACGGAGAGGGGACAGCAGTGAAGCTTTACGGCTTATAGGTTTCCACCTGTCACCAGATCTTTCCACTTAGGCATTTATACATACAGCTCACAAACATTTTTTTTTTAATGTAGTATTGCTTTTGATACGTGTGGTTGTGTTTTGCTGGCATATTTATCTGTGTACCACATCTGTGCTCAGTGCCCATGTAGGACAAAAGAGAGTGTCAGACACCCTGGGGGTGGAGTTACAGATGACTGTGAGCTACCATGTCAGGGCTAGAATCAAATGTGGGACCCTGGAAGACAAACAGCTCTTAATTGCGGAGCCATCTTTTTAGTCTTCCAAAAAGCATGTCCTAAGGTAGCAGAGTAAGAAACAGAGCCCAAACTCTAATAAAACAAAAACACATTAAGGGGAAAACAACAAGATTAAATTTAAAAAAAGATGAAGGACCAGGCTTAGAGACAGGTGGATGGACGTTACGTCCATGTGATTGCACACAGGTGTGCATACAGCTTGGGGACACTGAGGCAGGAAGATTGAGACTTCACAGACAGCCTCAACTTCAGAGTGAGACTTTGACTCATCTTCTCTTCCCAGTCTCCCATGGTCCATCTTGATTTTTGCCCTGTATAGAAAGGATAGGGATAAACAAGAAAAGTCATTAAAAATGTCATCAGAGCCATTGGAAAAGTGGGAACTTGGAACTGAGTCCCAAAGCTTTGTCCCTATCATGATACATTCCTCTACAGGTGGATAAACTGCTTTCCTGTGCCTGGAGGCTCCCTAGGTAAGGACTGAGGTATGCTAGGGCCATGCTCACCGTAGCCTGAGGAAGGGAACATGAATGCATACTGTGACCGGCTTGCAGAGAGGCCTGCCTGTGTTCTTGTCTGATCCATAAAGGAAAAGGACTGGATTGTTTGCTCTGTAGTTCACATGTTGAAACCCTAATCTCAAAATGTATTAGAGGATAGGACTTCACAGAGATAATGAAGGGTAGGTAAAGTGAAGGGCCTAATGAGAAAAAGAAGACACGGATCAATGGGCTTCAGATAGGGAAAAGAATTCATCAGTCAAAAGAGAATCTGCTTCAGGTAACTGGCTTTGAACATGTGGCCTCTTGGAGAGAGGAAAACAAGGATTCTACTGTTCAGGCCTTACTCTGTGGTGGTCTGTCACAGCAGCCTTGTCCAAACAAAGATGACACTCTTTCCAGGTGACAGAAAGACAAAACAAGTGTAGAGAAGATAGCGGACATAATACATGGGGTGGTGTGGAAGGAGATGTTGCCTGTGAGGCAGTTAGAGCAGCAACTGTTGACCAAGATACCCATTTATGGTGTTAGTATAATTGAAACCAACCAACCAGAGTGGGCGGTATGGGCGGTGTGGAGGTGCTCTGGTAGGAGGTAGGTGGGGCTGTGGGTTAAGAATCTATTTTAGAAAAAGTACTAGTCTGAAGAAGAGGAGAGAAACTTACTGACATTTACATTTAACTACATTTAACTAAGTAGTCAGGAAGACAGGAGTTCAGAAAAGAAATAGTTAAAGGGATGGTTTGTAAGGAAGCTTGCTAAAACTAAGAAAACAGAGAGACGCTCAAAGCAGCATTTCAGAGCATGTGAACAAATTAAAATGCAAGTGAATAGAGCAGACTAGAATCAAAGTTACAGAAGAAATGGCTGCCATGAACACATGCTCCTTCAGTTGTCAGGGAGACAACTGAAAGGACAAACCACGGATGTGAGAGGCAGGTACAGACATACGGAGGTAGACACAGTTCCAGTGGTAACTAACTTGTCTTCAAAGTCTGGAGATGGTCCCAAGTTTTACATCCCGAGTCAATCAGGATTATCCACAGCAAGCTTTAGATTTGAGGAGTAATGAAAAATGTATTGAGGGGAACCTATCTGGTTGTCTAGTTTTTTACCACAATGTTGATACATATTGAGGACCTAATTTTGGCTTTAAAAAGAAAAAAACACACCTAAACATCAAAACACAAAAATACCACTGCTGCTTCTGACCACAGTCCTCTGAATTTAGATAGTAAAAATGCTAATACTAACATTAGCAAAATAAATACTGCCCACCATATTGATCTAAAAGCTTATGTATGGTACATGAGATCCAAGTAGGAATTAAAAAAAAAACAAAACCCTGGAAGATATAAAGAAAACTAAAGATCATGAAAACAAGCATGATGAAACTTAGAGAAGACTAAGATGAATCTTAGAGCATTCGTAACAGGAAGCGCCTGCGTGTGTTACCCAGTGAGGGTCGCATGAGTGCCACCTCCCCCAGCACCAGTCAAGTAGGAATTGCTGATCCTTCTGAGGGAGAAAAAAAATGCACATACAAATGTGCCTTACACTCTGATTGAGCCATAGAGTAAACCCTGGGCTGTGTGAAGGGCTTTCAGAGAAACTCTGGCTGTTCACATAGAAGATAGATAGAAGCTGAGACTGAATGAAGCTAGGCAAGTCGTGTGAAAGATGCTCTGGGATTTCCCAGAGCAGCATCCTGTTCCCCAAACACTAGGCTTTGGCATTCTGTTCTTATTCTTGTTTCTTCTTGAAGCAAGGTTTCCATAGCCAAGCCTGGCCTGCAACTCACTCTGCCATTAGGGCTGATTTTGAACTCCTGATTCTCCCAACTCCACCTCTTCAGTCCTGGGATTGTAGGTGTGTGTTCTGCCATGCTTAGCTCGGGAAGAACAGAGCTAACAGTTATTGGTTTGTGCTTAGATGGGTTCTCAGGCGGCCTCTGAAGGGAAGCTCCCTGTTAGCAGCAGTAACACTGAAGCTCAGGAGAGAGATGAATATTATGTAGTGATATTAAGGAACATCTGCAAATAGCAGCAGTACAGTAAGCTTTTGAGTGCTCAATTTAAGTTTATTCCATCTGAATTGCAGTTACAAAATTTGTCTCCATATTTGGGAAAACATTGATGCACACTGCATTAATAAGTCAAAGGAGAATGTCTTTCACCAAATTCCTTGAAAACATTAGATAAAATTTACAAATTCCTAACAACACTTTGAAATAAATTGTGACTACTTAGTAAAACATTAATATGTATTTAGCTAACATTATATCATATTTTAAATTGTTAAAATGATACAACTCACAGACTGTATGAAGCTCAAGAAGAAGGAAAGCCAAAGTGTGAATGTTTCAGTCCTACTTAGCAGGGGGGGAAAAAAGAATACTGAAATATAGCTACTATTAAGTATTATTCTGGAAGTACAAGAAAATGGAAAGGTGGTAATTCTAACCTGGAACACAGAAGCTATTTATATTCACAGATGGAGGGGCAAGGGTGAGGAATATTACACACACACACACACACACATGCGCATGCATATATATATATATATATATATATATATATATATATATATATATACATATAATTTACTTATTTTATTTATGAGTACACTGTCGCTGTCTTCAGATACACCAGAAGAGGGCATTGGATCACATTACAGATGGTTGTGAGCCACCATGTGGTTGCTGGGAGTTGAAATTAGGACCTCTGGAAGAGCAATCAGTGCTCTTAACTGCTGAGCCATCTCTCCAGCCCCCCTTTTAATCAATCAATCAATTAATTAAATATGAGTACACTGTAGCTGTTTTCAGACACATGAGAAGAGAGCAACAGATCTATCTCATTACAGATGGTTGTGAGCCACCATGTAGTTGTTGAGAATTGAACTCAGGACCCCTATGGCTTTGTTTTCTAAGGGCAAGAATGCATGTCTGTGATGGGTTGGCATTGTCCAGCACCATTTATACGCTACATGAGCTTGGACGACTCATGCTATTACTTTCTGTTAGAATCCAAAAGTCTAATCTTAATGGAAATACAGAACAGAAGAACAGTGACTACAGGCTGGAAAGGATCTAGAGGGTGGAGTAGGCAGAACTTGGTCAAGCACACGAGTAGTTCCATCCCACAGGAATAGGTTTTGTTGTTTTGCACAGTAGGGTGCTATGGTTAGTAATTGTGAATCACATATATGGTGATTCTGAATGTCCTCAGAATAGAGGATTGCATGTGATGGGCATTCTTCTGTCTATTTATTCTTCTGCCATACGGAATGCAGACTTCCTCTTGAGTCTTTGGAGAAATACCATTCTTCACTGCCTTTTAATACAAAACTCATGTGTGTGGAGAAATATATTGGGGTCATTAAAAAAGAGTGAGGTAGATTTGTAAATATCAGGGACTGTGGTGTACAGAGTAGGCTGACCCTAGAGATCCTAGTTCTGGAAGGTCAGAGATGTGTATCTCAATGCTAACCAATAGACTATGGCAAGGGGGCAGCTATCTGTTGTATAAGGCTGCCTTAGCAGACTGGAGAGCAGCTCCTACTGGGCAGCAGAAGCAAGCAGCCATGTGTGAATTGCCAGTGAAGATGGCAGAGGATCTTGGCTTGCCTTCAGCACAGTCAGGGAAAAAAGTCTCAACGTCATGGCACACAGCAAATAACAGACCAAGTGCTTATAGGTCAGGAGACTCATCCACAGAACCACCTCTAGAGCCTGACCGACACTTTTACTCACAACCTGATGAACTAAGGGCCTTTGGAGCAGGGGATTCAGCTAATTTGTGCTATCCTCCTGACTCCTTGAAGCTGTAATGATCTATAGCTGTCTGATTGTATCCTAAGAATCAGGAAATACAATCTTGATGAATGTATTTGTAGGCAGTGAGATGATGATAAGTTGTTCAATCAAAAGTTAACACACGGAAGTGGAGGAACACTGTCCACCCACCTGCACCCTTCTCAGTTGGAAATAAGATGAAAATCCCATGCTTCTGCTGCTTCTAATCCACCCTGCTGTTCACAAACCCATGCATTACAGTGCATTGGCCTGACCTCGGTGGTCTTCCTACGGCAGATCTACCTCAGCCTTTGCCTTAATCATGCATTCCTTCTGTGTAAACTTCGCATGTGCCATAGGAGGCTTTCAGTCAGCATTCCCCTGGATAACTAAATAGCTCTGGACCAACTTGTGTATTATGATCTCGTGTATAGGAATGCCAGTATAGAAGTAGACATAGATGCAGGTTTACGTGTAGTAAACTTAGAATTTTTTTTCTTCAATTTACGTTATTAACAGTGGTTGCCTTATGGGGAAAAGAGTATTAGGGAGAAGCAAGGTTTAAGTGAATGAATTGTCTAATATTCTGGTATCAAAATCAGTAGTGCTGTTGAGATGGAGAAGTGGTGGTCCATTTGTAATTTTCTAGTATCTTACTAACCACCAGGGACTGAAATTTATTACAGGATAACAAATATTTTTTGTTTTTACATATGCCGGTTATCTGTCAACTCAAATCTTCTGGGTGGGAATAGAAATCCTGGAGAGACCAGGTCTCAAATGAACAGACTTAAGACTTAGTTGGTTCCCCTGAGCTTCTTATGTCTGTCAGTCCTTCTTTTCTGACTAAGGAAGTTCTTATGTGGCTGTTTTGTCCTTAGGTGACAACACTTGAAGTGTTAGTAAGAGAGAGTGTGTGTGACCTTCTTAGCACGTTTACTGTGAAGCTTTTTCATCTCGAGGTTAGTGTGGAGGTGGCTGCTTTGTTAGTAGCCATCATCTGCTTCTGTGTGTACAGTGTTGGATGAAGGATGGAAACACATGCATCTCATTGTGGCAAAGATGAACAGATTCTCCAGCCCTTCCCCTTCATCCTACAACTTCTTCCTGTGGCCAAAGATGGGCAGCTTCTCCATTCTTCTTAAGACACTTTTTGTGCTACACACACACACACACACACACACACACACACAAATACTCGGAGACTGCTAGGCTACAAGGGAGGCCGTTCTCTTTGGAAGAGGGAGGGAGAGTATGCTCCTGTGGAAGGGGTAGAGGGGATGGGGCGGGAGAAGAGGGGAGGGAGTCTTTTTCCTACAGTAAGCAGAAGGGACCTCATGTTTCAGTGACACTGCTTTGGAGATTCCTGGTTGACTTCCCAGGAAGTTCTCTTCCAAGGAAACACAGAACATTCTCTGTTACCTGTCACTTTTGTAGTATAAAACCTCAGGAAGTGGAAATACAGAAGTGGATCTGAGAAACCACATCCCATGTGGCTCTCTGCATAGGAAAAGCAGTTCCACGTTGCTGGGCACTGGGCAGTGCTTTCCACGTGGATGTGGGGTCTGGGCATGCATGGCAGGAGCTCTACTCTACCACTGGCTCCTGTCTGGTTCCTGCCCCTTTCTTTCCTGGCACAGGACCCTGGTAGAGACAGACATTTCTCCCTCCATGTTCCTCTCTGTGCATCCTCAGCCTGAGTATTTCACTGGTGGGTTGAAATGTTCTGGTGTTTTCTAGAACCACTCAAGCCGTGCTGGATGGTACCTGATAGATTTTCTTGGTTTACATATTTTGTTATAAACAGGAGTTGGTAAAACTTCTGGAAGGTTAGCCTTTGGGCTTTTGGTCAGAAACCTCCTCCTGTGTCTATGGCAGATGTACAGAATGAGTGTGAAGGAGGGAAATGAGGATGATTTGCCTGGAGTTCATGTGAATGAAATTGGGAGGAGGTAGAGCTACCCCCGGGGCAGGCACACACTGGTAGCTTGAGACCAGGCGAGAGGAGTGGGTGAGGAACCGTTATCCCATATGCTGAAGAAAGAGTCCTGTCACCTTTGTGAGATTGCAAGGCCACGAGAAGAGCTGCTTGCCAGATCAGGTAGCTTGGTGACAGTCACACATTTTCTCGCTCATGAGTTAAGTGTCTAGGCCATTTTGGAACACTAGCCACTCTTTCTTGTGAAATGCTTGGGGAGCAAAGCTTGCAGCTTCTGAATGAACCAGTAGGGAGGTTTCCTTCTCCTCAGATTTGGCTGGCACGTGTCTTCCTGTATCCCCAGCCCTTTAGCTCGGTCTTTGCTCTCTGGAGCTTAATGCAGGCCCATCCCCATCCCGTGAGGTTGTAGATTAGGGCCTGAGGATGGCTGTGGAGACCTGCTGGATTGCTTTTTCAGTTCCTGTAATCTCTGTAATCTCTGCCCCACTTTTTGGAGGCTGTTGCTTCTGGTTGTCATCTCACAGAAGGAGATGGAAGGGAGTCAACCCCTGGCCCAGATCTCGTTAGTAAGCTTGCTTAGATCAGCATCTTTCTCTTCTGACCGTGCTCCCCTGCAGTCACTTGCAGCCATCGAGGTGTGACATGCCCAAGCTCCTTCCTGGTTTCCTTGTCCACATGAACCCTTCTGCTGTCTTTATGAGGCTGCTTTTGAAGACATCTTGTTCATTTCTGCAGGCTCTTCCATTGCTGGTTGCTTGTTTCCACCCCACTAGAAAGCCCTTGGCCACACTTCTTACTGTGGTGATTGCTTTTGTCATTTGTTCCCGGGCATGTCCAGTCTGGTCTTTACAGTTGCGCAGTGCTGTTTTCTAGAGATGGTGTGGCACGTTGGCTGTGGAAGCAGAGAGAGCCCAGCTGGCTGTGATGCCCAACTCAAGAGACTGCAACGCAGAAGGTAGTGGTGTCCTCACCACATTGTTGTTATTGCTTGGGAAAAGAGCTGGTTTCCATCAAAAGCACATTAGCGTTTTCTTTCTAGCCAACTCACACATATTTTAAAAGGTTTAAGAATTTAATGTTTAGTTTGGAATATTGTCATTCAAGAGATGTTATCTGTATAATTCTTTACGATCTTCACTAATTTTTATGACTACGGGAAGAGGCCACCAGATGATAACAGTAAGATCACCTGGTATCTGGTCGGTTCCCATCACCCGTGCAGGGTCACACACAGATGGTTGTAGTCAGGGTGATTGGACATCTCCATAGGCAGTCTCACAGCAGTCATTAAAAAAAATAGAATTAAGTAAAAAGTAAAAACAAGGACAAATTCAGGAACTCTGACAGCATTGTCAGAGCAGTGCTGTCAGAGCAGAATTGTTAGCAGTATATCTATGTGTCTGTGTAATCTAGAATCAACACAGTGACTGGGCATTTCCTGGAAATGAAGACTGCATCCAGCCTCACTCCACACCTGCTGAATATGAATCCACCTTTGAGTAAGCCTTTGGGTAGTTGGTGTGCACGCACATGCTTGAGAGGCTCTGCTTTGGTAGGTGATGGATGCTCATGATGTCTTGCATAAGAAGACTTTGGTCCAGGACTCAGTCCATGACTGGGTTGTTCATAAGACTTGTCATGTCTCTTGATTGTCTTCAGTTTTTATGATTGGATTCAAACTTTGTATATGGTTCTCTTCTAAGTGTCTCATATCACAGTTCATTGAATAGTAGGAGTAACCAGGGAAACTGCATTGATCACTTGGCTAAGACATTGTATTGCTACTTTTCTTGCACCTAACAAAAGCAACTAAAAGAAGGCGGGTTTCCTTTAGCTGACACAGTCCAGCATGGTAGGGAAGGCAGGGCCCAGGGGCCTGAAAGCTGCTTACACTGCGGCCGTGGTCAGGGAGCAGAGCCATGAATGCTGGTATGTATTGCCTCAGTTTCTCTTTTGGTTCATCTCAGAACCCCGTGTTTAGTGTGCCTCTTCCCACGTGAGTTAACCCAATCTGCAAATTCCTTTACAGAAACACTCCAGGGTTTGTTGGGTAGAGCTTGTCACTTTGACAGTCTGGATTGACTGTCACAGTGGTGGTCTGGAAGACTGAAGTGTCCCTGAGCTCATCACTGGCACTGATGTCACAGTCACATAAGGCTTCCACTTAATCAGTGGCTTGTGAACTTAAAGGGTGGTATTCATAGAAATTAGGAGGGGCCGTTTAGGGAGGAGTTTTCTTACAGTTCCCTAGGTGGGAACCTGAGAGAAAGAAGGCAGAGCTCCCATAGAGCATGCCGGTCACTGGGAGTGGCACACCACCGAACTGGTAGTCTAGGGACTTTTACAGGAGGGAGGACAGAAACTGGGGTGTGGTGCAGGGGATGAACTGTCAGTCCACTTGTCCCAACCAGATTGTGTCCTGCTGCTGCCTCTCAGCTTTGGCTGTGTCCTTGTGTCTAGACTCTAGGCAGACCTGCTTATGTAGGGGGATAGAAGAATGAGAAAGAGAACTTCCTTTCTGACGTCCCAGGCCTCTGACCAGACCCAATATTGGCCTTTGGTGAGGACATTGCTGCTTAAAGAGCAAATTATGCTTTATTTATTTATTTATTTATGGATTCTTGAGACAGGGTTTCTCTGTGTAACCCTGGCTGTCATAGACTCCCTTTGTAGACCAGACTGGCCTTCACAGAGATCCATCTGCCTCTGCCTCCCAAGTGCTGGGATCAGAGGTGTGTGCCACCACACCTGGATACACTTTGTACTTTTAGATCGTTTCTGCTACCCTAAAACTGCCTGACCATTTCTGTGTCATTTGTAGTATCCAATTACTTATTATAGGAGAACAGACCACCCAAAATTCAATTTTCAACTAATTAGTCTTGTTTTCATGAGTAGATAAATAAGGGAAGGCAGAATTGATTTGCCTTGCTCCATAATACCTGAGCCTGAGGTAGGACGTTTTTAGCCTCTTGAAGGGCTGTTGGGGGCAGCCATCTGGAAGCTGCTATATCCACATCTGGTGCCTGGACTGGGTTCTCTCAGAGCCTTGGTTCCTGCCAATGCATGGTTTCTGCTTGTAGAATAGGCAGGCTACTTTCCAAATGTGGCTACCTTAGAACTCCAAGAAAATATTCTGGCCAACAAGGCAGAAACAGAGAGCCTAGAGGCTTTCAAAGTATAGCATTAAATATCTTATAGCTCATTTTAGCATGCACTTCTGTTTGAAGGTGTTCTGGGCCTGTGGAGATGTGGAGAGAAGAGCATTCATGTCCCCTACTAATGAAGATTATCAAAGAAATTGTCATATTGTAAAATTGTCACAGACGGTGAATGCTTAGACTATTTGCTGTCAATGTGTCTCCTTTCTCTTAGCAATTAGCAGTAATTTATTAGGAAACAACCCGAGACTATTCAAGGATCCTGTTTCTTAGCAAATGTTTCACTCGGGTCCCAGGATTAGTTGTCCCAAGTTTATTAGATAGGATTTAATTATGAGAAGATCTTAATGTGCCGGTCTCTGGAGATAAACTCCCAATGGCGACAGTGTCGATTCTGGAACTCTTACACTGCGATAGAGTAAGTTTATGTGACGCTGTCTGATAGGTTCTTAACCTTTCATACCAATGCGAACGCCAAGCACTCTACAGAACTCTGTCTGCTCGGTTCCTAGCCTTTCATACCAACACGGACACTAAGCTCTTTATTATGACAATGTCAACACTAATTTGGATGAAGGACTTTTGCTGTACTCTGCGTGTGGCTCTATGGTTATTTCACTCGACTGTTTTTACTCTTTCTAATTAAAGGAATGTGTTCAGCAGTGCATGAATACACCCATCAAATATGTTTGGGAACGTTTGTGTCAAAGCAAAGCCGGTCTTAGGCCTGGCCAGGGTGAGCTCCCTGGAGCAAAAGCTTCCCCTTTGCTCTTGAAGCATAAGGACTGCAATTGCAGGAGGGACAGAGCGTTCCCAACTGATGAGGGGTTCAGGTCCTAAGTCTTTTCTCCTTTAAAGGTACAGGAAGTAGGGAAAGATGGATTTTCTGTTACCTTTCAAGATGTATCACTTTAAGATGTATTGATATAATTAATACAGCTCACACTGGAGAAGAGGCTGGTATTTGGCTCTGGGATATGTGATTTCCCCTATAGACAGAGTTTGGTAGAAAGAATTGGAAAGGCAGGCTGTTAGGTTATCTTAAATAGGCATTTATGACTGTTCTTAAGTTTCAATAGTAATACATGGTCTATATATTTTAAGTTAAATCTTTCTCTGAAGTTTAGTTTTAGTTTTACATGCTAATGCAGATGCATGTAGCAAAGGCTATGCCTGATACGTGTAGCCAAGGACAGACTATTGAGAATCCCAGAAGCTGAGTTCCATTATGTAGCCACATAGAATGTATTGGTTGTTTTCCTCTCTAAAACCAGACAAGACCCCAGAGACTAGTCAGCAAAGCTTTAAAGGAACTGTCTAGGTGGGGCTTGTGGATATTTAGTTGCTTTTCCTATTGTTGTAATAAAATACCCTGACAAGACCAACTTAAGTGAGAGAAGCTTTATTTTAGCTAAAGTTACAGCCCATCGTGGTGGAGAGGGCTGGGGGGAGGGGGGATGGCAGGAGACCGAGGCTGCTGCCCCCATGGTCAGCAGACAAAGAATGTTAAATGCCTGTGTTCAGCCAGCTTTCTCCCAGACGGTGGAATGATGCCACCTACAGCAGTGGATCTCCCACTCGAGTTAACCTAGTATAGCTGAGATAATTTCATACAGGCAGGAGCAAGGCTAGCCTAATGGAGGTAAGCTTCACCATTATATCCAGAGGCTTTATCTCTCTGGTGACTTCAGAGCTTGTCAAGTTGATTTTAAATATTGTAAACATTTGACACTTTCAATATTGCAAACATTACCAATTTTGTAGCATATGAATTGTAATTTGAAAGAAAAGAGTGTTTTGGTAAAGAAGGAAACACGGTTGCCATACATTTTAGAAATAGTGGTTAGCTATAAAGGAATATCAACTGCCACACCAGCGTGACCTCTCAAAGTGCCATTGCACAGGGCCAGTGGCTCTTGTGTGGTTCTGCTTTAAGGAGTCCAGTCAGTGCTCACACGGACAAATGAGAGCTGGGATGGTCTCTTAAAGAGGCAGACTACTTGGAAGAGACCTTGCAATGTGCACTTGGAAGAGATTTCAGGTGATTGTGGTAAGGTTTTTTTCCTTTGTAATTAAAATCCACACATTACATTTTGGAGATTTAACTCATGCCTTTCTGTTTGCTACTAGAAAACTAGTTACCCAGCTTACCTGTGTTCCGAAAGATTTTGTTGACCTTGAAAATTCTGTGAGGCGACGCCAGCTACTTCCGGATTCATTTTCTGGGAGCAGAGCTTCCAAGTGAGATTCCTGTGACCAATGGGAAGCCTTAAAATCCTCAAAGCCGAACCTGACTGGTGTTTGTTTGTCAGCCTCCATTATCAAGTCTACTTGATTGTCTTAGAATAGACCCATAAGTAGTCCTGGGGTTGGGCTAGCTGGTCAGAGAGCTGGAAACTAGTTTTCAGTTTTACTTGTGGTGCACAGGAAGGATAAACCAAGAGCAAGCCATCAGTGTGTGCTTGGATTCCCTTAGAGTCACCTTAGTCCCACAGCCCCACAATGGTGTATTTTGGGAGGGAGAATGAATTTACTTGCTACTGTGTGCTGGAAATCTCGGCTTATGGGGAGACACCATTTGTAGCTAGCACACCACTGTGGAGGACATCAGATGGGTGGGACTTAGTAGCGCACGGTGGAATTCAGTAGCTGTGACTTGTATTCTGGACTCAGGAAATCTGGTCCAAGGTTGGTATAATGTCAGACATATTGCATGTGCTAAATAATTAAACCTGCTGCTGGAGCTGCCAGAAACATACAGGAATAACCAACAGTCCTTCCATACTGGAAAACACCGGACTCCTGCAGAAACATGTTTGTGAAGATGAAGGATTTTATCCTCTTTCAGATGCGATTTGAGTTGGGTGCTGATGCAAAATTTTCAGACAGTCCTTCACCTCTGGCACAAGTGATGGAGTCTATCCACATGTGGCTCCTGGTGGCTTGGCATGAAGACTTGGCAGAGCCGTGTCGGCTTCTGACTGAGTCCTATGGCAGAAGCACCAGCCTTAGTACATCTGAGGAGCCTGTGACTGCAAACAGCAGTGACAGTGACAGACCTCTGTTTGTGCTAGCACTTGTGCAAAGACCTGAGGAAGCGAGACCTGATAGGCTTTGTTTTATTGTTAAGATTTTTTTGGTCTGGATTTTTCTTATGCTGTGGAGTGTGAAGAAGTGTTTTACCCATAAAGAGGAAGTTTTGAGTAAATTTGATGTATCCTTAAAAAAAAAAAAAAGACATAAGGTAGAGTGCTAAATTAAGGAATAGAAAATAGTGGAGGCAAGTTAATGAAACCAGGGAGCCAAGCACCCAGAAAGAGACCTGGGACAGGGAAAGTGTGCAGCGCTTCGAGAAAGATGTTTTGGAAATGTACAGCAAAACAAGATGAGCAGTGCATTCTAGAATCAGAAAACAGCTCGGCGATTTAAAGCAAAGAGCTTTGCTTATTTCCTCCTTGAGACTCAAAAAGGATATAATTTAACATCATTCCTACACGTTGCAGAGAGAATCATAACAATTAGGTCTGTATGCGTGTTGACGGAAAAGTCTTTGCACTGATTCTAGTACACTGAGGTGGCTGTGTCTGACTTGATGCTAGCACACTGAGAGCCGAGGTGGACGTGTCTGACAGAAGCCGAGCATCACCCATGGGCTTATGCCCCCCAGGCCTGCCTTGCCTAAACATCGGGAAGTGATTTACATTTGAAACTTTAGTGTTAAGTTAGAGAAATGAAGACATAACAAACTGTTGCGAGTAGCTTTCTGCTACCCTGCCTTAGTTCTGGGAACGGGCGGTGCTACCAGCTCCTACCCAGCTTCCCTTTAATCCATGGATAAAGGAAGGCAAGTTCCTTTTCAACTTGACTTCTTGGCACAGTTGCTGGGCGATACGATCTGTGGCCTGGAAAAGCGTGCCCTTATCAATACTCTTAGCTCCATACCTCCTACCTGCCCTAACTTTAGCTGCTAAACTCCCCTGACCACCCACCTGTGGGAGCAGCCTGTGTGGCCAACTCTGTTTCGTGATCTCACATGGCTGGTCAACTTTTCTCCATTAGAAACCTATCAAACCCTGTCTCCTCCCTTGAGTCTCCCTTTTCCTCCAGGGACCTGGAAGTCCTGACTGTACCTTTTGCCCAGCAATTGACCCATGGCTTTCTTTACTGACAGATCAAGAACTAATTGGGGAATAGGACCTTAGTACCAAAACTGCTCCTACAACAAACAACTGTTTGAGTCTAAGTTTTGGGAGAGTCATGGAAGCAGTTTGTCTATACCCGTCCTTTTAGCGCCATATGTGTGCCTTTCTCTAGAACAGCAGACTAACTGCTCAGAGCACTAGCTCTGAGAATATCTGCGATGGTAGGAGATGGGCCCTGCCTTGTGAAGACAGTGCTTAAACAGAACCGTGTCCTCTGAATTTGAGTTTGTTATTTATGCATCATGTCACAAATGAAGGTTGGTACCATTTGTTCTGAGGCCTGTGAACCTAGTGCTGTACTGAAAGATGGATTTTGGCAAGTCTCCCAGTTCACTAACATCAGTTCCAAGCATCAAGCCCACAGCTTCCATAGCTGCTGAGGTCCTAGAGCCAAGACAGTGCTGTGTCTAATGAATACCTCAGCTTGGTAACTGTACTAATGTGGAGGGTGGTTCAGCTTTCTGGATGCCAGTCCCTCAAAGAACTTATTAAGACAGTGGTTGGTAGCTGGAATCTTTGAGCCATCTTATACATAAAAGGGATGGGGGCGTGGTCTAAGGAGTTGAGATGCCTGTCTAGTGCCATTTTTTTTTTTTTCTGAAATATTTTTTGGTGCTCTGATTTTTGCCGTCAGTCTTTCGTGTTGACTTCCCAAGTCAATATTTCTTTAGCTACACAAAAGAATGCCCTGGGAGCTTTAAAATGTAAATCAAAGCAAAACAAAACAACACAACTTGAAGCTGCATATTCTGGTATAAGCCCAGTCGTGCCTGTTGTATTCTGAAGACCAGCCAAGGTTTGGCCCCGGTTCCTGGTTCAGAGCTAAAGTTCTGAGAGGAACTCAGTTCAGTCTTCAGGAAATGGTGGAGTCACAGTTGTTTTGGCTCTGAGGTTCAGGCAGGCCCTGAACCTTTATCTCCTTCCCAATAGCCTTATCCAGACATCCCATCTTCAAATGCAGTAGAGGATGTGGCACAAGGATGGCTGCCACCTGCACCTTGCTGTCTGTGTGGGTTTACAGGAAGGCCTGCTTGGAAAGTTATCACCCTCCTCGTGCCAGTCCTCAGAGCCTAACTTCTCCATGGTTTATGGGTGCTTTGGATGTCCTGGCCCAGGATGTTGTATGTTGCTTGGTTTTCTCTTCTGGTAACATCCCAGAGGCATCTGCCTTGTTGGTAGAATTCAAGTGTAGATAAGTGTGGGGCTGCTATAAAGTGTGGTCATAGGGCAGTTCTCTCTGAGTGGGACTGGCTTCTCATCGTCTCTCCACCCAACTGTTCCGCTCCCCACTCGCCACTTGAACAGTAACAATGGCCACAGTGCAGCTGGGCCAGCCTCTGGCAGCAGAGAGTTTTTCAAGGCACATCGACAGTTTTCCTGTGCACTCCTGATTTTCTGGAAAGTCCCTGTTAGCAGATACAATAGCAGACAGGATTTTCATTAGCAAATGCTTATCCACAGCAATTTAACAATTTCTTATTCTGTTTATACATGAGGGGGCAGTGTGACACCATAAAGCAAACAAACTGTTACATTAGCTTATTTTTATTGGTGTATAGTAATTTTTAGGTGAAATTCCTAGGCTGTTCAGCTAAACCCCTTTCACTGTCAGGTTTTCCACCGTGGACACAAGTGTAAGGCACACTGTCACTCAGCACATAAGTCACGAGCTTGATTCTATCAGATGAGTATGCAGTAACTTTAGTGCTTTTTACTTGAGTTTACACTTATATTCTTTTAAAGCTGGGAGCTGGCTTCTTGTCTCCACCTGAGGAGCGTGTCGGTCGCCTGCGGTTGCAGCGTCTGTCAGGCCCATGGCTCCAGTGTTTTATTTCAGGGCTTCATTGAAGGCTGCAAGGCACTTGTGCTAGAAGGGAGCCTTCAACCTTAGGTCCGGGCGGCCAGGGAAGGCCTGTGAGAACTCACTGCAGTGCGGTCTGCCCCTCTTTATGGCACACATATTACTTTGTCCAAAGGAAAACAAATTGCCAAGCAAAGAAGCAGCACATTTTGATTAATGTTATTATATCTGATATATGAATGACATTGTAGATAAATCAAGGTGGTAATGTTCTGGGTTTCAGAAATGTAAGGGAAAATTATTAAGAGGGGTGGAAGGCATTAAATAAATTGATGAACTCTATAAAGCATTAAATAAGGAAATTATGAAGAATGTAAATAAGAATCGAGACAGGTAATTGCATAGCACAGGCTATTTTTTAATGTGTAAAAAATGTTTGCAAATGGATGTTTCTGTTTGTGTAGTTGGAAGAAAAGATCAAGTTCACTGTTTTAGCATAAGAACTTTGTGAACTTAAAGGGTACTTAGTGCTTTAATACTGCATCCTGGCTACCTTCTTTTGGGAATGAAAGGTTGTGGTTTTGTCTTCCTCATGAGAAAAACCATTGTACTTGTTTTCTTTCGGAAAAATCTTACTTGAAACACAATGAGTTGATAGTGTTTTAATTTTAATGAGATGCTTTATTTTGAATTTTTATGTTAATCTTTTCTGATGTCAAATTCAGAGGGTTGGGATTTGGCTCTGACCCATCACTAATGAACCCCAAGTCTAATGTGGCTGGGTTCTGCTTTACTCCAGCAGTGCACAGGTCTTACTCACGGACACCCATTGTCATGTTTCTTACTCAATGACAGATTTTTCGGACCTCGCCTGATACCGCATTGGCTGAGCCCACATGCCTGTCAGCATCACCCCCAAACGCTCCACCACGACAGTCCAAGAGACAAGGGCAGAGGACGAAGAGACCAGTGGCCGTGTACAACCTTTGTCTTGAGCTGGAGGAGGGTAAGATGCTGATTGGGCTTTCTGCTCGGTGGCATGGCGTGTTGACGGCATGACAGTCACACACCCTCTGGGCAGTGTGTTGTGCTTCAGTCTCAGTTCTAATTTCTCTGTCCCCTAAGATTGTAATGTTTTAGATTAGCACGGAGGGTGATGCTTTCTGGTCAGAGAGAAGAATGCAAGTTTCTGTTTTATGTTTGTTTTTGTTATGCACAGTTCTTTTTTTATTTTGAAGACAGCTTAAATTTCTTTTTTGGGAGACTTGTGTGACCTCCTGTGAGGTTACATAACCCAGAGACAAATGGAACTAAAATTAAAGCAGACCTTTGATGTGAGGAGCTAGCGGAGCCAACGCACTGCTAATGCGTCTGGATTAAAGGCACCGGTCGGTCACTGTGACTGTGGGGCTTTGGGAGTCTGCACCATACTGAACCCCGTGGGCTGAAGTTCTCTCAGTCATGGCAAAAGCCTGCAGTGGCAGACGGACCTGCCTTTGAAGTTGGGTTGCAGGAGCTGGGTTCAGTGGAACTGGGGCAGGTGGTGGTTCTCCCGTCCAACCAGGCTATCCCTGCCAGCTAGCTTTCAGCTCACAGCCATGGCTGAGCCCTGAGCCCCACAAAAGCCGATTGGTGATTTGTGGTCATGTGGTTTTGTGTAGAGTATAGGGTGATGTGGTGTCAAGCCAGTGTTTTTACATATGGCTCCTATCGTGACTCTCTCCTCCTGAGTCAGTTCTCCAGATTTAAGATGCTTCCTGAGTTATTTGTTTGTTTGTTTGTTTTTGTCTTCTTGCTTCAAGCCCTCAAATCTTTGTAATCCTTTTCCAACACCTGAGGCTGTATTGATTGGAAACAAATTACAATACCCACATCATAAACACAAAGAGAAAAGTATCTATTGGTTCATGTAAGCAACTGATGACTGACTTCAAGCGACTGGAGGGTATATTCAGAAAGACCCAGAATGCCCTGTTCATAAGACCAGGGGTATGAACTCCTCTTGTTTCTTTTTGAATTGCTCCATGTGCACATGTGACAGAAATACAGACAGATTGTGTTTTCCTGGAGAAATGTGCAAATCGTTAATATCATTTTCTAATATGAGAGAGAGAGAGAGAGAGAGAGAGAGAGAGACTGTGTGTGTGTGTGTGTGTGTGTGTTAGAGGTCAGGCATTGTGTAACCTATCTTTTGAGGAGTCTCTTCTTGAATTTGGAACTCACTGGCCTTCAACTCTGGGCAGCTCCTCATCTCTGCCCCAGTGTCATTCTGTCCTCAGGCTCAGCTTTTTATGTCAGTTCTGGGGATCCTCACTCCAGTCTTTGAGCTTTACAGAGGCCATCTCCCGAGCTCCCAGAAGTTCTCTTTAGACTTGCTTTCCATTTGTGATCCCAGCTGTGTTTTCTGCCCTTCTTCTCACTTTCATTCAATGTCAGCAGAGTTGCTAATAAGGAGTAAAACTGACTGGTTTGAGTTTCACCTTCTCTTATGTCTCACCTGTCCTGGTAGAAGTGTTAATAAACAGTGAAGCAAGCAAATGTCAGAAGGTAGGAGGAGAAGAAACACACACAACACAGAGAGCTACCCAATGGCCTTCAAGGAAAGCAGAACTGTCTGTTTGATAGTGGAGGTGATCAGAGTCAGGCATTCATCTGAAAATAGATCCACATTCTACTATTCTTCGGAATAAAATTATGTCTTAACAAGTCTACAGAGGTGCTACCTCTGTGCTAAGCTTCTAAATGATTATTAATGGCTGAGTAATGTCTGTTAACAGTGTTCACATCTTTGATAGAAAACTTACGGTGCCTAAGTTTTAGGTAATACATTTTTCCTCAGTGCCAGGCAAATGCTCTGCCAAGGAACCATAATCATCTCTGATGTTAGACTTCTTTGTTTTTCTGACTAATAAAATTACATTGAAAATATATGGTTCAGTATTGACTTTTTTTAAGTTATCAAAAAATTTATAATAGTTAAATGTCTCTTAAATATACATGATATTTTCTGAAGGTAAAAATAGTATACACTCGACCAGTTTTTAAAATCTATTTGGAAAATTAAACATGATAAAAGTAGAAAAAAAAACTCTTATGAAGTCCTCTATGAAAGGAAATTGTGACAAGTTTCTGATTAGAAAGAAACCATTCCATCTCTAAGGGAGAATATGCAGTGTAACTGTGGCTTCATAGAATGAGTTGGGTAGTGTTCCTTCTGTTTCTATTTTGAGGAATGGTTTGAAGAACACCTGTATTAGGTCTTCTTTGAAGGTCTGATAGAATTCTATACTAAACCCATCTGGTCCTGGGCTCTTTTTTTGGTTGGGAGACTTTTAATGACTTCTACCTCGTTAGGGGTTATAGGACTGTTTAGATGGTTTATCTGATTCTGAAAGTTGCTTTTATGAATGTGGGTGCCCTTTCATTTGTAGCATAGATATTCAGAATTGAGAGTTCTTGGTAGATTTTTTTTCCTCTGATGAGTATGAAGTGTCCTTCCTTATCCTTTTTGAGAACTTTAGGTTGAAAGTCGATTTTGTTCGATATTAAAATGGCTACTCCAGCTTGTTTCTTGGGAGCATTTGCTTGGAAAATTGTTTTCCAGCCCTTTACTCTGAGGTCATGTTTGTCTTTGACACTCTGGTACATTTCCTGTGTGCAACAAAATGCTGGGTCCTGTTTATGTATCCAGTCTGTTAGTCTATGTCTTTTTATTGGGAAATAGAGTCCATTGATATTAAGAGATATTAAGGAGTAGTGATTGTTGCTTCCTGTTATTTTTGATATTATTTTTATGTTTGTGTGGCTATCTTCTTTTGGATTTGTTGAAAGAAGATTTCTTTCTTGCTTTTTCTGGAATATAGTTTGCCTCCTTATGTTGGAGTTTTCCATCTGTTATCCTTTGTAGGACTGGATTTGTGGAAAGATATTGTGTAAATTTGGTTTTGTCATGGAATATCTTGGTTTTTCTATCTATGTTAATTGAGAGTTTTACTGGGTATATTAGCCTGTGTTGGCATTTGTGTTCTCTTAGGGTCTGTATGACAACTTCCCAGGATCTTCTAACTTTCATAGTCCCTGGTGAGAAGTCTGGTACAATTCTGATAGGTCTGCCTTTATATGTTACTTGACCTTTCCCCTTACTGCTTTTAATATTCTTTCTTTGTCTTGTGCATTTGCTATTTTGACTATTACGTGACAGGAAGAATTTCTTTTCTGGTCCAATCTATTTAGAGTTCTGTAGGCTTCTTATATATTTATGGGCATCTCTTTCTTGAGGTTAGGGAAGTTTTCTTCCATAATTTTATTGAAGATATTTATTGTCCCTTTAAGTTGGGAATCTTCATTCTTTTCTATATATATTATCCTTAGGTTTGGTCTTCTCGTTATATCCTGGATTTCCTGTATGTTTTGGGTTAGGAGCTTTTTGCATTTTGCATTTTCTTTGACTGTTGTGTCAATGTTTTCTATGGTATCTTCTGCCCTGAGATTCTCTCTTGTATCTCTTGTATTCTGTTGGTGATGCTTGCATCTGTGACTCGTGATCTCTTTCCTAGGTTTTCTATCTCCAGGGTTGTCTCCCTTTGTGATTTCTTTATTGTTTCTATTTCCATTTTTAGATCCTGGATGGTTTTGTTCAATTCCTCTACCTGTTTGGTTGTGTTTTCATGTAATTTTTAAAGGGATTTTTGTATTTCCTCTTTAAGGGCTTCTACCTGTTTACCTGTGTTCTCTTGTATTTCTTTAAGGGAGTTATTTATGCCCTTCTTAAAGTCCTTTATCATCATCATGAGATTTGATTTTAAATCTGAGTCTTCCTTTCCTGGTGTGTTGGAGTATCCAGGGCTCGCTGTGGTGGGAATACTGGTTTCTGATGATGCCAAGTAGCCTTGGGTTCTGTTGTTTATGTTCTTGGGCTTGCCTTTTGTCATCTGGTTATCTCTAGTGTTAGCTGGTTTTGCTGTCTCTGTCTGTGGCTTGTCCCTCCTACAAACCGGTGTGTCAGTACTTCCGGGAGTCTAGTTCTCTCAGGAAGGAATTTGGGTATGGAGACCTGTGGCACAGGGCCAGCTCCAGGGTGCAGACAGAAACTGGAAGGATCCTGTACCTGGCTGTTCCTTGGATCCTGTGTCCTGATGACTCTGTGCAGGTCCCTCTTGGGCCAGGAATTTGAGCAGGAGAGGTGGTCTTACCTGTGTTCGCACATGTGGCACAGGATCAGCTCCCAACACAGATGGAAATTGGAAGGATCAATGTTAGACATCTTTTTCTTCTAAATCATTTTTTATAACACAATTACATTTATTATTGTACTATATACACTATATATGTAAATTCACTTCAGTTTTTTTTCCTACATTTTTTATTAGATTTTTTCTTCATTTACATTTCCAATGCTATCCCAAAAGTCCCCTATACCCTCCCCCAGCCCTGCTCCCCTACCCACCCACTCCCACTTCTTGGTCCTGGCGTTCCCCTGTACTGGGGCATATAAAGTTTGCTAGACCAAGGGGCCTCTCTTCCCAATGATGGCTGACTAGGCCATCTTCTGCTACATATGCAACTAGAGACATGAGCTCTGGGGGTACTGATTAGTCCATATTGTTGTTCCACCAATAGGGTTGCAGACCCCTTCAGCTCTTGGGTGCTTTCTCTAGCTCCTATATTGGGGGCCCTGTGTTCCATCCTATAGATGACTGACTGTGAGCATTCACTTCTGTATTTGCCAGGCACTGGCAAAGCCTCACAGGAGACAGCTATATCAGGGTCCCTTCAGCAAAATCTTGCAATAGTGTCTGTGTTTGGTGACTGATTATGGGATGGACCCCAGGTGGGACAGTCTCTGGATGGTCCATCCTTTCTTCTTAGCTCTAAACTTTGTCCCTGCAACTCCTTCCATGGATATTTTATTCCGTATTCTAGGGATGGATGAAGTATCCATGTGTTGGTCTTCCTTCTTGATTTTCTTGTTTTGCAAATTGTATCTTGGGTATTCTAGGTTTCTGGGCTAATATCCACTTATCAGTGAGTGCATATCAAGTGACTTCTTTTGTGATTGGGTTACCTCACTCAGGATGATATCCTCCAGATACATCCATTTATCCAAGAATTTCATAAATCCATGTTTTTAATAGCTGAGTAGTACTCCATTGTGTAAATGTACCACGTTTTCTGTATCCATTCCTCTTTTGAGGGACATCTGGGTTCTTTCTAGCTTCTGGCTATTATAAATAGGGCTGCTATGAACATAGTGGAACATGTGTCCTTATTACCAGTTGGAACATGTTCTGGGTATATGCCCAGGAGAGGTATTGCTGGATCTAGCGTTAGTACTATGTCTAGTTTTCTGAGGAACCACCAGACTGATTTCCAGAGTGGTTGTATCAGCTTGCAATCCCACCAGCAATGGAGGAGTGTTGCTCTTTCTCCACATCCTTGCCAGCATCTGCTGTTACCTGAATTTTTGATCCTAGCCATTCTGACTGCTGTGAGGTGGAATCTCAAGGTTGTTTTGATTTGCATTTCCCTGATGATTAAGCATTTTTTCAAGTGCTTCTCAGCCCTTTGGTATTCCTCAGTTGAGAATTCTTTGTTTAGCTCTGTACCCCATTTTTAATGGGGTTATTTGAATTTCTGGAGTTCAGCTTCTTCTTCTTCTTCTTCTTCTTCCTCCTCGTCCTTCTCCTCCTCGTCCTTCTCGTCCGACTCGTCCTCCTCCTCCTCCTCCTCCTCCTCCTCTTTTTCTTCTTCTTCTTCTTCTTCTTCTTCTTCTTCTTCTTCTTCTTCTTCTTCTTCTTCTTCGTCTTCGTCTTCGTCTTCGTCTTCGTCTTCTTCTTCTTCTTCTTCTTCTTCTTCTTCTTCTTCTTCTTCTTCTTTTTTTTTTTTTTTTTTTTTTTTTTTTTTTTCGGGACAGGGTTTCTCTGTATAGTCCTCGCTGTCCTGGCTGGCCTCAAACTCAGGTGTGTGCCACCACGCCCGGCTGAGTTCAGCTTCTTGAGCTCTTTGTATATATTGGATATTAGTCCCCTATCAGATTTAGAATTGGTAAAAATTCTTTCCCAATCTGTTGGTGGTCTTTTTTTCTTATTGACAGTATCTTTTGCCCTACAGTAGCTTTGCAATTTTATGAGGTCCCATTTGTCGATTCTTGATCTTACAGCACAGGCCATTGCTGTTCTGTTTAGGAATTTTTCCCCTGTGCCCATATCTTCAAGGCTTTTCCCCACTTTCTCCTCTATAAATTTCTGTGTCTCTAGTTTTATGTGGATTTCTTTGATCCACTTAGACTTGAGCTTTGTACAAGGAGATAAGAATGGATCAATTCTCATTCTTCTACATGATAACCGCCAGTTGTACCAGCACCATTTGTTGAAAATACTGTCTTCTTTCCACTGGATGGTTTTAGCTCCCATAGATGTGTGGGTTCATTTCTGGGTCTTCAATTCTATTCCATTGATCTACATCTCTGTTGCTGTACCAGTACCATGCAGTTTTTATCACAATTGTTCTGTAGTACAGCTTGAGGTCAGGCATGGTGATTCCCTCAGAGGTTCTTTTATTGTTGAGAATAGTTTTTGCTATCCTAGGTTTTTTGTTATTCCAGATGAATTTGAAAATTGCCCTTTCTAACTCAGTGAAGAATTGAGTTGGAATTTTGATGGGGATTGCATTGAATCTGTAGATTGCTTTTGGCAGGATAGCCATTTTTACTATATTAACCCTGGTAATCCATGAGCATGGGAGATCTTTCCATCTTCTGAGATCTTCTTCAATTTCTTTCTTCAGAGACTTGAAGTTCTTGTCATACAATTCTTTCACTTCCTTAGTTAGAGTCACACCAAGGTATTTTATATTATTTGTGACTATTGTGAAGGGTGTTCTTTGCCTAATTTCTTTCTCATTCTGTTTATCCTTTGTGTAGAGAAAGGCCACTGATTTGTTTGAGTTAATTTTATATACAGCTACTGTGCTGAAGCTGTTTATCAGGTTTAGGAGTTCTCTGGTGGAATTTTTAGGGTCACTGATATATACTATCATATCATCTGCAAACAGTGATATTTTGACTTCTCCCTTTCCAATATGTAAGTACACTGTAGCTATCTTCAGACACACCAGAAGAGGGCATCAGATCTCATTATGGATGGTTGTGACCCACCATGTGGTTTCTAGGATTTGAACTGAGGACCTTCGAAAGAGCAGCCAGTGCTCTTAACTGCTGAGCCATCTCTCCAGCCCCAATATTAGACTTCTTAAATGTTACTTGAGTTTTCTGTCTCATGTTTATTATTTCATGATGTTTAATTACATGCTATTTTACTCTTTTCTACTTTATAACTTCGGTATTTCTTTTTGGTGACAACCTTAGCTTTTCTCTTTCTCTATTTATTTATTTGAGATAATTTTTGTTCATAAAATATATTATGGTTATGTTTTCTCTTAACTCCAACTCCTCTCAGATCCTCCCCAGATCCACCCAAGCCTCTTTAAAAAATTCCCAATACAAAACAAGATTATATAAAATGAATCAACCCAGAATAGTTAGGGTATGATTAAAGTGAAGAGACACCGTGACCACAGCAACTCTTATAAAGGCAAACATTTCATTGGGGCTGGCTTACAGTTTCAGAGATTCAGTCCATTATCATCACGGCGGGAAGCATGGCAGCGTGCAGGTAGGCATGGTGGAGAAGGAGCCAAGAGTTCTACATCTTTATCTAAAGACAGTCAGGAGGAGATTAGTCCACACCTGGAAGAGCTTGAGTACTAAAAGACCTCAAAGCTCACCCCTACGGTGATGTACTTCCTCCAAAAGGCCACACACACTCCAACGAGGCCACACCTCCTAATAAGGCCACTTCCCATGGGCCAAGGTTTCAAACACATGAGTCTGTGGGAGCCAAACCTATTCAAACCACCACAGGGACAAGCTAGGAAAAAAAAAAAGTCAAAAGAGTATACATTCACACACACCTGGAAAACCAGTAAACTAGAACTTGTAAGCACAGGATCTGTGTGTCTTCTTTTACAAAGCCCATATAAAGCATTGTAAGACAAAACCCTCCCAAACCACCATTGTCTGTGCTTTGTGTTGGCCGTCTACTCCTGGGCCCAGAACTCCTTTAGGAGGAAGCTTCTCTGATGAGCGCTGAGCAAGATCGTTTCTGGAAATAGCAGAATGCTGTGAGTCACTTTATTGCTATACTCTCTTAGCAGAGCAGTATTTACTTTTCAGCTGGGTACATGACCAAAAACAGTCTCAGGTCAACCTTGAATTTTTTGTTTGTTTGTTTTCAATTATCCATGTATCAGTGTTTTTTGCTTGAGTGTATATCTATGTAGCACATGTATGCAGTGCCCATGGAAGCCAGTAGAGAGCATTGGATCCCGTGGAACTGGAGGTACCACATAGGTCCTGGGGATTGAACCTGGATCCTCTGGAAGAGTAGCCAGTGCTCTTACCTGCTGAGCCATCTCTCCAGCCCCACTCCACCCGTCTCAAGGTTGTCGTAGTTAGGAAAACACCTGAGTTTGGTGATTGGGTGATTTTTATATTACCTTAAAGGTGAGATGGAAATACAAATCAATTAAAAAGGAATATTCAAATTTGAGTTTGTGAATATGAACGCTCTTGAGAACAGTAGAGAGGTGGGGGACACATATGTGAAAGGAGGCATGCAGGTCTTTCCCCTAGGCTTACTGTGTAAGCCTGTAACCTGTATATAAGGCACTTGAAAAGCACTTGATGTTATCGTTCACATGCCAAAAATTCAGAAATACCTGAATCATTTTTAATTGTGATTTCAGTGCTTTGAGAGTGCATCATGCCGTGTGGGCCATGTTGGGCTCGTGCTTTCAGTGATCCTTTTATCTTAGCTTTCAGAAGACTCACCGCAGTGGAGCCTGCGTGTCCAACTCACTTGTCTATTCTTGCTGCTGGAGCTGAGAGTGCCTTCGAAACTGTCTAGTTTTCAACTTCAGGGAGGTTCAGAACCCATTTAACAATATTCTTTAGCATTATCACAGTAGTCACTTCCTGTGTTTTAGCTGAGTCTGCTAGAGCATTTTAATGTGACAGTGTCCATGTTCTCCTTGCCTCATAGAGTAGGGTAAATCTGACTTCATACAATAGTTTCTGTTTAAAAAGTAGGTAGATTTTTTTTTCCTGCCAATATTTGAGGGGAAGATTAGAATGAGCGAGAGTACTTGTGCTTTGGCCATATGCTTTGTATCTGAATGAAGAGCCTTTGGTACATTAGCCTGTGTTGAGCCAGCCAGTCAGTCTTGAAGAATGCTTAGCTGGGTTGGACTTAGCATCCATGGGAAGGTCACTGTGAGGAATCTGCAGTGCCTAAGACAGTGTCTTAGGGTTTTACTGCTCTGAACAGATACCATGACCAAGGCAACTCCTTTTTTTAAAAAAAAAGAATTATTTATTTTATGTATGTGAGCACACTGTCATACCAGAAGAGGGCATCAGATTCCATTACAGATGGTTGTGAGCTACCGTGTGGTTGCTGGGAATTAAACTCAGGACCTCTGGAAAAGCAGTCAGTGCTGTTAACTGCTGAGCCATCTCTCCAGCCCCCGACCAACGCTTATAAGAACAACATTTAACTAGGGCTGGCTTACAGGTCCAGAGGTTCAGTCCATTATCACCAAGGTGGGAACATGGCAGCATCCAGGCAGGCATGGTGAAGAGGAGCTAAGAGTTCTGTATCTTCATCTAAAGGCTGCTAGCAGAGTACTGGCTTCCAGGCAGCTAGGATGAGGGTTGTAAAGCCACACCCACAGTGACACACCTACTCCAACAAGACCACACCCACTGCAGCAGCACCATACCTTCTAATGGTGCCACTCCCTTGTCTGAGCATATGTAAACCATCGCAGTCTCCAAGCACAGAGCCCCACCTTGAAGCAGCAGCACCTCCGTCTGCTTGGATATCATTCCCAGGATGAAAATTGACCACAGCAGTGTGGTGTTTTTATAGAGACCTACCCTGTGGGCACATTTATAGTGAAAGTCAGAAAAAGTTGTCGGAATCAGGAAGGCTATGAGCTTGGCTATAGAGTGATTTTGAGCTAGGTAATAAAAAGCAATTGAAAACAATTTTTGTCATATATGATTAAATGACATTCAGTTTAATTTTTTTATATTTTTATTAGGTATTTTCTTCATTTATATTTCAAATGCTATCCCAAAAGTCCCCCATACCCTCCCCCCTACCACTCCCCTACCCACCCACTCCCACTTCTTGGCCCAACATTCAGTTTATTTGAAAAGGAACTTAAAATTCTAGTTATTTCCTTAAAGATTGTTACTATCATGAGTGGAAGTGAGTATGGTTTGTAATTCTCTTAATTAAAGCAGCTATTAAGTTTTCTTAAATGCTCACCTATTATAGGACTACATACTGTTCACTTTCCTACAGCCTTTAGTAATGCCTTGAACATCAAAGCTGCATTAGTTTGACTGAGTCCGTTGTGCAGTAACAGAATCTGAGGTGGGTTTCTCCACACTTTTCTTCCTTTCCTTGCACTGTCTCTTGTTTTTATTTCCTCAGAATGAGTACTATGGTAACTGAAGCAGCCAAGACTGTGATAGGCTGTCTCTGCTCTGCCGTTCCTCTGAGTTCATATCCACGCTCCCTTTGTTATGAGGAGGGACTGCTGTATCCTCGTCAGTTCCCTCTTACATGGAGGGAAGTTTGTAAGCCTGCCTGAGATGAAAGTGACCTCTCCTGTTTTCCTTTCAGGGCAGGGAGAATGAAGAAGTAATGATTTGAAGAATGAGGAGAGGCTTACCATATGAGTTTTGACTGAGTTCTTCCTTCATACCAGCTCTAATTTTAAACGGAACTAGACATTTATGGGACTAGTTGTTATATGCATTTTTTCCTGAATATAATTAGATATTCTGTGCCCGTCTTCTGTGCATGATATAGCAGTTTACTTCTTTAGGCAAGTTAAAAATACAATTTAGAATCATCTGGAAGCCAATTGGCAGGATATAACATTCTCTACTGTTGCTCTGTCTTGGGCATCGTCGGGTTGGCACTTTTAACATTTGGATGACAAACGTGTTAACTGCAGCACATTTTGTTGAACGTGTGTTATTGTAGTCCTGCAGCGTGGCGGAGAGTGTGATGGGGAAACAGACAGAGAAGCAGAGGGGAATGAGCATACGCTGGGGAGGGAGAGGCAGCTAGAGGAAGGCCTGGTGCGTCCTGTGCTTCGGGGGAATGCATGTTTATCTGGATCAGCCTCTGGCTGCAGAGCGGGACAGAATGATCCTGGAGAGGTCCTTTCAGTCACCATTCAGTGCCACATGTCAGCAATGGACACTAAAAACGGTAATGGATATGAACTTAGCCAACTAAGGTAGATTGAGAGAATTTAATCTTGAGTGTGAGGCATGAGCAAGAAAAGAGAAGATGAGAAAGTAGTCTGCTAAATGTAGATTTTTTTCAGTGTAAACTCAGAGCCTTAAGTACAGTAGGGAAGTATTCTGTGATATCCCCAGTATATATAGATTTTTTTAAAATTATAAAATAGTGAACATTATTTGTTGAGGTCTTTTTCCTTCATTCCTAGCTTTTATGGCACTGGATGCTGGAATTGGAATTAATGTCACACTCCTCACAAAAGCCTTCTATAAAACCTCTGACATGCACACTGCTCACACATTCAAGCGGATTGGTTAGTCACAGTTATGGGATGTCTGCAGCTGAAGGAGATGGAGACAGTGTCTGGTTCTGTGCTTGGCAAACCCAACGGTTCCTTCTCAACAGTGTTCCCAGGAACAGGGCTCTCTTGGCAAGACGGTTCCTGTTCGGGAGAATGAGAAGAACACTAAGTGGTTGTCAGTGAAGGAGAGGAATTGTGACCAGGAGAGGCCATGGAAAGAAATACCAAGGTGTTATGTCTTCAAAGAGAAAAAGTAGTCCCCATACTCACAAACAAGAGGAAACTCACTTTTGCTGGATGCATTTCAAAGTTTTAATTAAAATATAACTGTACCATCCCTTCTCCTAAACCTTTTTTATACCCTCCCCACTCCACAAACTCATGAAACCTCCCACTTTTTAAGCATTATTATTATAATATATACATAAATGGATTAAGTGTGTTTCTAAGGATGAACACATGGTGTCAGATGAGCAGTCCTGGGACAAGTCTCTGGGAAGACTCATTATTATTTCTTAGCAGTTGTTAATCACTTACAGCTTTTCATGTAGGAGTGAGGCCCCACCAGATTTCTTCCACCTATATTGGCATGTCAGCTAGTACTGGAATTGGACAGAACTCAGTTTACTCTCTTTTACAACATGTCCACTTTGATCTGTAAGGCTCAACCCAGTGCAGGGAGATCACTATTGCACAAAGATGTCAGGGATGCCTGATTGGTCCTTGTGGCTTCCAAGAGAATGTCTGTATGAAGCCCGTTTCTATCAGGGAGTTATGACTATGCCTTCCCCAGAATGTTAACAGAGCACTTCCAACAGTGTGAGAAATAGAAACACCCAAAAACCATGGTGGGCCTGCGTCATCCCTTGCGTCCTGCAGCCGTTGGCTTTGCTTATGGACATATCTGATCGGCTTCACATCTAAGCAGCTTATGTGGGAGCAGGCCTCCATCTTGGGGTTGGAGATGGTTCTTCTTGACAGTTTTGTAATTGTTCAATCTGATATTGTAGCAGTGGGCTCTGGGTACCAACTTCCTGAGCATGGGGGCCTCTTACCACCCCTCAGAGCAGGCCATGATTCTTTGGTGTAGAATTACTGTGTTGTAATGCTGAATCTGAGACTAGGCCCAAAATGTGGCAGTCCACGTAGACCAATGATTTTTTTTTTTAACTCATTTTTACAGTGATAGGATCGATGGATTAGAAAAAGCAGCTAGAAGCTCCTGAGCTGGAATTGAATTGTGGCGAGAAGCCACCTCATGCAAGCAGCCGCCTCTGCATGGGCGGCTCCTCTGAAGCCTGCAGCGAGCTCAGCCCCCTAGCGCTAGTGACAAAGCAAAAGGCAACTTCTCCAACTTCCTGTGTAGCCTAGACTATGCCTCTGTGTGGGATGAACATTGTCCCTTTTCTTGGGAGAACAAAGGTGGGGGTGGGGGAGCATCTAACACCTTTAAAAACCACATAGCTGCACTGTGGTGAAAGTGAGGTCGTGGCAGGTAGCTAGCCTATGTAGAAGAGAGAGGCCCTCTAAAGCGCGTCTCCCCCGGAGCATGTTCTTTCTTCACTTCTAATAGCTTTTATTTTAATTTCTAGTTCTGAATCCAAGCAGCTGCCACTCTCTTTTTAGGCCTCTCTGAGAGTCTTGCAGCGTAGGAGGCAGTCGGGCTGTCTAAGAAACATCTTTTCAAACCAACCGCAGTATTGTTTATCCTGAATGAAATAGAATTTTTAAGGCTGTCAAGAGTGACTGATTTGAAGTGTTTTCTTTGATAGGCAGAAAGACGAGCAGATATCTTGAAGTGGAAGGTATTATGCCAATGTGGCCAATTCTGAGTTACTTAGGTTGAGCAACCGGTTGCTTCCTCATTCCCCACCCTCTCCCTGGCAGCTGTTGAGGAAAGAGGAGCGTCTGGGGTTGGCCTTAGCTGCGGTGGCACTTCTGGGTCTTGACTCCCTACTGTCTGTGAAGGAGTACAGTGTCACCTTTGGATGTTTACAGTTTTGTTTTTCTTTAAGCCTGTTCAAATGACTTTTGTTGCATTTTGGATCTATGAATGTTGTCTAAGCTGCATAGGTCTTTTTTATGTGTGAAATGTAATTGTGATCATGGTTTTATTTTTCATTTTTATTTTGTGATCATGATTTTATTTTTCTCTTTGGTTCATAATAGGAACCATAGTTATTTAATTCTATTTATTATCTTCTTTTATAAAAACCAAGATTTATAGACCCTTCTTAAACTTAAACATGTCTGTAGTTTGTGGAGGAATATGGCACAGAGTGAGGGAAAAGACTGTAATGGCTAATTATCAGACTGCTTGACAGATACTGCTAATTATCAGACACTTGCTAATTATCATAGTTCTTGACAGATTCTGCTCTTACCCCAGTACTTCCTGAGCTTAGGTATTCCTCACAACAGACTGCAGGTAGTATGTATCTCTCTGTGAAATAAAGAAATTGGGATGCAGAGGAGGTAAGTTAGCTCCTTTAGAGCCGACAGCTGTTGTCCACAAGGCCAGGACTACCAGGTGGTCTGGCTCTGGAACTTCATCACTGTGTGACTCGATGAACAGTAGCAGAGGCAAAGCCTCACGATAACAATAGAAATCTCTCCACCCCATCCCCACCCAACAGGATGACTATGGAAGAAAAGGAAGACACTATCCTTTGAAAGAAACATTGTTTAAATACACAATAATCATCGAAGTCTAGGAGTGTGTATATAAAACATGCAAACAGCTCTGTTAATAGATGTGTGTGTATAGAAGTCTAAGTTTTCCTTTGCGTTTTGTGCTTCCTGTGCTGGGTATCAGCTTAAGATTTTGAAGTAGGAGGACCAAAAGGCAGAGCCCTGGAGTGATGGTGGGGTGTCTCTGTAGGCTTGGCCAGCTCTCTCTGCTCAGCCATTTTCTCCTTCCCCCTTGCCCTTCACCACTCTTCACATTTCTCCTGCAGTTGGGGTTACTACTACTGGAGATCCTTGGGTAGCAGAGAGTTTTGTTGACTGGTAGACTTAAGTTTGTGTTTAAATGAACCTGGACTGAAGTCCCTGATTCCCCTTGATGCATTTTGTGGCTTCAGCAAATCCCCTCTGTGCCTTAAGAGTTTTGCAGTGTAACTATGATACAGTTTTTGCGAAGCACAATTGAGTTACAGTGCTGTAGTGGCTGCTCTAGAATTGTAGCTTCTGTTTTCCTTGTGCTCTAATGCATGAAATACATCTGTTGGTGTGCTTTCAAAGAAAGTGGTATTTGGTCTTTTGACTGATTTTCATCTATCAGGATACCTAGGATTGTTGATGGCTAAGTCCTTCGTGTGGTAATTGCTGGGAATTAACATTTGGTATGACAGAAAAGCCAGGAGCAGAGGTGAGCAGGAGGAGGGACAGGTGAAGAGCTGGGAGTCTTAGCAGCTTTGCTGTCACGCCTGTGCTTCTCAACCCGTGAGTCTTGACCCCTTGATGGAATTGAACATCAAGTAATCTGTATATAAGATACTTACGCCATCATTCATAAGAGTAGCAATTACAGTTGAGAAATAGCGATGAAATAATTTTATGGTTGGGTTGGGGGAGTCATCACAGCATGAGGTGTTAAAGGGTCATAGCATTAGGGAAGTTAAAAACCACTGGTCTACACTGTCTCAGTGGGCCTGGAGTTTGTGTTCTGTGCACAGTGCTCTCAGTTTCCTGAAGTGTCAAAGCGCTGTGCATCATGGGAGCCTATGTGAGGCTTCACTCCGGGCCTATTTCCCTTTGGTTTCCAAGGATAATGATACATGGCTGTTGCATGGATTGTAATCATAATGAGAAATGCTCCACTATGCAGGCTAGACGGTTTGTTGACTTCTCTTGACAGGACTAACCTTTCTTGCTTCTAGTTGAGTTGCTGCAGTCTTCCATTGATCTTTGCAAGTGGTAGGGATGGTGCCTTGAGCTAACTGTTAACTTCTGCTGTAGTTTGATAATGGGGTCCAGTTTGGTTGTTGTTATTTTTTGTTTGTTTGTTTTGTTTTGTTATGGGCTTGATTATAATATAGCTGATTCCCTCATCAGCGTTCCCCAGTGTGTTTATTTGACATGTTTTAGCTGCCCGATAGCTTTCTCAGGCAAGTATTGAGATTAACTTTTTCCTTTGTTTTTGAAGTTTTTTTAATCAAAATATTACATCACTTCCCCTCCCTCTCTTCCTTCCAGCCCCTCCCACATCTGTCTCATCCCCTGAGAGTAGGAATAAATACATGAATCAGTCCACAGCAGCCATTCTGCCTTTTCAGGCCTTGATACTTTAGTTTGCAGCTGGGGAGCTGACTTTCCTCTGACTCCGTTTGTTTTGAGGAGAGGTTCAGACCGTTAGGCAGTCCTGTTCTGTATTTTGGGGATCAGAGGGTGGGCGTCCCCTTTCCTAGAGGTGATTTTAGATCCAGAAATGGCATTGCCAGTTGGAATGAACACCCTCCCGTAACTGCTGTCACCAAGCCGCGTGCTGCTACGCTTTAGTAGAGTTTCCGTTTGACTTTCCGTATTTCTTGAGAAAGAACATGGAAAGAGCAGTGTGTAGTCTCCTGGGATAGGGTGTCTCTATGTGAAGTTGTGGTGTAACTAAGAAAGAGGTGAGAGGGATTGGGGTTGGGAGGGGCTGGAAGGACCTTGGGCCTTGCATGCTAAGCCTGTGCTGGGCTGGGGCCTGCATCCCCGGCTCCTACCCTGCTCTGACACCCTGCTCCTTGAGCGCCTGGGTCAAAAGCCTTCTGCTTTATCCTCTGAGTGTATGAGAGGACAGGTGTCAGCCGTCACATCAGGCTGGGCACACCCCTTCCACTGTCTCACAGTTAGCTTTGGTTCTGTCTTGGGCATCTGTCAGGGCTATTTTTTTTCCACACATCCTTCTTCTAACCCGAGATGTAAGGATAGTTTCCCGAATAAAGGAGTTTTCTGTCAATGTTCATGGGAATAAAGACTTTTGAAGTAAAGTTGGATTTGAGTTTTCTAGAAAAATAATTGATTCATTCACATTTAATAATGTGTATTATAAAACTGAGTTTTCCAACCAATTTTTAAAAATCGAAATGTCTACTTAAGGAATGGGATGTGTGTTTGCATGCACTTTTCCAGATAAGGGAAACTAATTTGTAAGGTAACACAGTTTTTCTGGTGTAGTTGTGTTTGTTTGTTTGTTTGTTTCTCTGTATAGCCCTGGCTGTCTGGGAACTCTCTCTGAAGGCCGAGCTGGCCTTGAACTCACAGAGATCTGACTGCCTCTGCCTCCTGAATGCTGGGAGTAAAGGCATGTGGCACTGCCCCCTGGCTGGTGTAGGGTTTGATAGAGGTGGAATAAACATCTGTCCTCAGAGTTCTGAAAGAGAATAATTTTAATTTCTGTCTTGCTTCTAACGGTTTCCTTGTTTAGATCTTGTGTGTTTGCCTCTCTTGACAACGCATCATAAGTGTCATAAAGACCGTATGCCGCAGTTCTCCGGCCATTTCAGTCTGACGAGCATATGGGTGGCTGTAAGAGGAGCACTAGCTTTTCTCTGGTTTGTAGGTGTTAATTGGATTTTGAATCTGCTGCGCTCCTTCCCAGCCTTGCTGCCTGCAGCTCTCTGCTGGGAACTGCTCTTTCCTGTGTGCCCTTGCTTCCAGGTAGAGGGACCCATGACGCTCTGATAGCCTGATTCTAGGATGAGCAGTGAGGGAACCTCCCGACTTTGTTGTACAACCAGGGAGTGAGCAACTTGGAAGAAAGCAGTGTGTGTGTGTGTGTGTGTGTGTGTGTGTGTGTGTGTGTGTGTGTGTGTGTGTAAGGGTAATAGACCCATGTCCCTTTCAAAGCAATCACAAGCTGCAGCAATCCAGTCTGGAGTCACATTCCTTTCTCAGAAGTGGAGTTGAGGAATGTCCCAGCATCCACAGACTTTACACCCCGTAATCTGAGACCAGCCAAGTGCTTTCAGGACCTGGGATTGAGAGTAAACTCTATGTGACTCAGCCTTACATGTCCAAATTACAGTGCAGAATTTCAAACTAGACTGGTTGAGGACAGCAGTTGCAAGGTGTCATTTCCTGTTTGTCACTAGTCTCCATGGGCTTTGTAGTGACTGCTTTGGGATGTGGCACTGCCTGGCTCACAGTACTTTACTTTATATGTCTTTTGCCCTCTGTCAGTCCTCAAACTGCATTGTTGCTCCCCATCCCACTGCTGTGTTGGCTGAAGTGTCCCATATGCACAGGTTTTACTCTGTGCGGGCACCTCCACTTTTGCTGCTGAGAATGGCATTTCTTTTTCTTTTTCTTTTTTTGGTTTTTTTCGAGACAGGGTTTCTCTGTATAGCCCTGGCTGTCCTGAAACTCACTTTGAAGACCATGCTGGCCTTGAACTCAGAAATCCGCCTGCCTCTGCCTCCCAAGTGCTGGGATTAAAGGTGTGCGCCACCACTGCCATGCTTGAGCATGGCATTTCTGTGTGAGGTATAAAGTATTCCTTCTGGGGAAGGGGAATGTGCAGTTTGCTGTGTTATAGTTTATGCCAGTCCATGTAGCAGCACATAGAAATCTACCAACCCAGATCTTACTTAAACAACCTAGAAGTTATGTCAAGACATGGAAATGCGTTCCTGCCAGTAGGCCTCACAGCTCTTCCCATCACCCTCTGTATGTCATGGGTAACATTTGAGAGGCCACTATGGTGTGGTAGCTGTTTGTGAGGGACTTTCGGAACCATAGGAAACGCCGGCTGGCATTATGGCAGGAGGTTGGTTCTGCCAAACCCAACCGGGGAAGTCACCTAGTTTGTACTGAAGCCAGTTTTTTTTTTTAATTTTTAATATTTTTATTACATATTTTCCTCAATTACATTTCCAATGCTATCCCAAAAGTCCCCCATAGCGCCCCCCACTTCCCTACCCACCCATTCCCATTCTTTTGGCCCTGGCATTCCCCTATATTGGGGCATATAAAGTTTGCAAGTCCAATGGGCCTCTCTTTCCATTGATGGCCGACTAGGTCATCTTTCGATACATATGCAGCTAGAGACAAGAGCTCCAGGGTTCTGGTTAGTACATCATGTTGTTCCAACAATAGGGTTGCAGATCCCTTTAGCTCCTTGGGTACTTTCTCTAGCTTCTCCATTGGGAGCCCTGTGATACATCCAATAGCTGACTGTGAACATCCACTCCTGTGTTTGCTAGGCCCTGGCATCGTCTCACAAGAGACAGCTGAAGCCAGTTTTAAAAGTAAAGTAGTTGATGTTGAGGTTTGAATCCATGTCTGTATGTTCAGAGGAAGTTACCAGATACCAGCTCATGTTTTTCCATTGATCTCTACTGTGATCTTCGAGACTGTTTTTCTCATCAAGCTTTATATATGAATAAGCAATGACAATAGTATTTGAGGGTAGGTTTTTACTTATACAGTAGCTTATATTCATATTTACACTATGTCAGTAATCCATGTTATGTGAGTGCATTAAGATAAAGGTGCCAACTCCGCTCCAGTGAATTCTTTGGGACTGTTCTTTGGCTATCAATACTTGGGAAGATTATCTGTTGGCATAAAATGCTCTTATTTCCTAATATTTTAAAACTATTGTTATTTGGGTTTTTTTTTTTTTACATTGTGCCTTACAAAGTTTAGTATTGTCATTGTGTTCTAAGTATTTCTTTGTTTGCTTTATAGCTTTCTTAGTAACTTTATTTAGTTTGCTGACATGGGAATTATAAAGTACAGCCTTTTGTTACAAAGTGTCCATTGTCTTGCAATTTTCATCTGCTATAAGAGGATAATTTACAATTTTTTCTTTTGTTATCTGTGGTGGTTGGAATGAGGACTGCCTCTGTAAGCTAAAAAGTTTGAATGTTTGATCCCTTCTTGGTAGAATTGTTTGGGAAGGATCACAAGTTCTCTTTTTTCCCTTCTCCCTAACCCTCCTCCCTCCCTCTGTCTTCCTCCCTCTCCCTCCCTCTCAATGTGCGAGCTTTCAGCTACTGCTCCAGTACCATGCATGCTTGCCTGCCAGCTGCCTTGCTCCTCTCCATGATGGCTAGGGACTCATCCTCTGAAACTAACCAATGAAGTGCTTTCTTTTATAAGTTGCCTTGGTCACAATAATAGAATAGAATGGTGACTAAGACAGTATTGAAGAGTTCCTGGCATTCCTTCAAAAATATTTTATATGATATTAAAGAGAATATTATCCTTTATTTGCTGCAATCTGTGTACGTGTATCTGTGGTGGGGTGGTGACACAAGGGTGTGAATGTATCCATGAGACCACTTTGGACCTGATTGCAGGTCTTTTTTTCTTCATGCTACATGATGGGGTCTGAGTGGAGCGTGTCAAAGCCTGTCACTTGTTGAGCTTTCGGGAGCTAATGGTTGGCTGGTTGAAGCCTCATCTGTGGTTTTATTTCTTTCTCTGACCTTGCTCTTTATCCCTGATAAGTGACCTTCATGTGCCTGCTGCCATTTCCTTTTAGGGGGTCCTGATTACCTAGTATATCTATCCTTTCTTACTGTGCTTTCAGTCTCGTCCTTTTCACTGTAAGCTTGTTTCTTTAAGTCAGCATATTGCTTGAGTTCAGAAATGCACTTGGAGAGTCGCTGTCTTTTAATTGACAAGTCTAATCCATTTTCATATAATTACCATTATGTAACAGTTTCTGTCATTGTATGTTTTCCATTTAATGCATTTGATACACTTTTCTTTTTTCTGCCTTTTTCTTTAAGGAAACAAGCCAGCTTCCACCGTTTCTGAGGGTAGGCTTCTGTCGTCTTGTTTCTAATGCAGGTGTCCTTATCTGAGTCATGGAACCTTACTTCCCTGTTGAGATCTTACACTGCCACTTGCTTCCACAGTCAGCAAGACAAATAGTCTCAGCTGCCTCTCATTCCCCCCCCCCCCCCCACACACACACACACACTTTGCTGGTCTTTCCTAGAACTTGCGTCTGGATTGTTTGGGTTACTCCCCCCGTTTCCTTTATTAATGGCAGAAGTAGACTTTACTAACGCTCTGTTGCTTCTCTTGATAAAACGTTGAAGCATTTTTCTATGAGAATAGCAGAATAGTACTTCCAGTGTCAGCCCTTTAGGGATTTTTAATGTCCGAAGATGTTTTTATTACAGCCTCACATTTTAAATGATAGAATTCTTTTTCCTTTGATTCTTTGAAGGCTTGCTGGATTCTGTTCTGATCTCAGTACTATTTTGAATTCTTGTGTTAGACTGACTTTTACATGATGTGTTCTTCATGTTTGCATAAGTTTTCTTCTTTGTATCTGATACACACACACACACACACACACATATATTGGGTTTTGATACACAGTTTCTATGTGTAACAGAGCCCTGGCTGTTATGGACTCACTTTGTAAACCAAGCTGGCCTCGAATTCATGGAGATCAGCCTGCCTCAGCCTCCCAAGTGCTAGGATTAAAGGTGTGCACCACCACATCCTGCATATTTGCCATTCTTGAATTATACAGTGGTGTCTTGCATCCATAGTTTCCCTTATTCTCCCATTTGCTGTCCTTACTGCTTTAAGTGCTTTAAGTATCTCTTCCTCCCAGTTTATTTCCTCTCCCAGGACCTAGATGTTGGTAGTTCTACCTGCTGTGTTGTCTGTATTGTGCATCTCTAAATTATTGACTTCTCGTCTTTTCTGGGCATTCTCACTGTAGTCACTCCTGCTTAGCTATGTCCCATTACCTACAAAATCAAGGGGAGGTTAGTTATTTTGGCTCATGGTTTCAGAAGGCCGGGCTCTTAGTTGATTGGCCCTGTCCACCTAGACAGATCATAATGGTGGAGGAAGCCTGCAGCAGAGGACAGCTACTGATATCACAGGGAGCCAGGAAGCAGGAAGTGGGTCAGAAGTCAGAGCTAGTCCCAGAAGTCCTGCCCCAGTTAGGACTGCTAATCTTCCAGCTAGGCTGTCTCTCCTAACATTCTCAGAACCTCCCCAGAATACTGCCACTAGGTGGACACCAAGTGTTCAAAACTCACCTGTGGGAGCATGTTCTATATTCAAAGCATAACACTATCTTAATTTCCCTTTTGTTCTTACAAGTTCAAGCTCGTAAGTCTTTGTGAAGGAAGGAGGGTGCCGTGAGTGTGCTCGCAAGCATGCACTAGATCCACGTCTCTCTTCCTTCTCCTTTGCGGTTTTTTCCCTCGCTGGAGCTGGTGATTCAACAGTTTCCCTATAGGTTTGCCTTAGAACCAAGCTTGGCTAGCACACAGCTAATGGAAAGGTGGATGTTCAAATCCAGTGCCTTGGGTGAGTGGATTTACTGCAAACTTTTTGTTTGAATGTAGTGTGGAGGGTTTCATACTGCGCTTCTGAGAAGCCACAGGATCTGAGCACTGTCAGGTCTGCTGGGCATGATGAGTCCTGGAACTGTTAGCTCCTGGCTTCTGCAGTCACTGACCCCTGAATATTTCCTTTCTGTCTCTGTTGCACAGAGACAATGGACGGGTAAACGTGTGTGTGTGTGTGTGTGTGTGTGTGTGTGTCTGTGTGTGTCTGTGTGTAGTACTATCTAATTAATGCTACTCAAATCAACCCCTTCAGCGCAGCGGCTGCAGAGTCCTTGCTACCCACCCCTATGTTCTGGGTTCCCGAATGAACACACACACACACACACACACACACACACACACACACACACACGTCTTGCCACTTACAAACCTCCACATGGCAGATGTACTTTCCAGTAATCCCAGCTCATCACTTACTACAGCCTATGTTCCACCTTGGCTGCCCCTGACCCAGACTTGCAGCCCTCCTGGGCCACAATCCCTGGCTCTTACATGTTGGCTGTCAGTCTGTCATGCACTTCTCAGCTGTGTCAGCTACTCCTCTCCTGGCATGGCAGCTCTCTTCCTCCTCCCCTCCTTCCTGAGGGGGTGGGGAATCATCCTAAAAGTCCCACCTCTATCTCCCTGCCCAGCTGTTGGCCACTGGCAACTTTATTTACCAATCAAAACCAACTGGGGGAGAGGGTAGGGACCCTCAGTGTCTTATATGTTCTTCTGCAGTTTTGGGGACCCAATTAGCATAATGCAAGCATTAAACCACACCCTCAACATTTGCATCTTCCTCTTTTTGTTGTTACTAGGCGTAAGTGGGAGAGAGGAAGATTTCCATATAAAATCTCTTGGCTAGAAAAATTCCTGGTTAGCTTTATAAGAAAAGTATAGCTGTGTCCTTGTGGCTAGAGTTACTTAGTTCTCAGCAAAAGTTTCTGATACTGGAGATTAGCCAGTTGACAGATGTCTCTGAGGTCCTTTTGACCTAACATGGGGCCCCACAGTGGCAGCCTACAGCTATCTGTGAACTAACCAGATGTGCCACTGTGAGGTTTGTGTAAATTAAATCCCAACAGTAAGTTACATATCTCCCTCCCTCCCTCCCTCCCTCCCTCCCTCCCTCCCTCCCTCCCTTCTGTTCTTACTTGGTTACTATTTAAGAATGAGGAACATGGAGGCACCCTGCTCCTGCAGAGAACCCGTTCCCAACAGTTGCAGAAACTGCAGAGGCTTTGTGGGATCTGTGTCGGGACCACATTCGAGGCTGAGTGAAGGAAGAGCTAAGAAGGGACTCTGGGAACAGTCTGGTTTCTGTACTATTAGGAAGGAGAGGAAGGCAGTGAAGGGTGCCGTCAGTGATGGAGTAGCACAGTGTAAGTCCTGCTCCTTCACACACGCAAGGGGGATGCTGCTGAGGTGCAGGGACCAGATGGTGAGTGGAGAGAACAGAGCGCTATCACTGGGACAGAAAGCAGGAGGAAGAGCCTACCAGAGTATTACAGTTAGCGTAAGTTACTGGCTGCGGTAGAACTTGGTCCAGTTTTCTGCCAGCCTCTGCTTTGTTGATTATGAAAGTAAAATATTGTTCACATGCTCAAGCAGATGATCAAATCACTCCTGGGGCTGTCTCTTGGTGTGCTGGATAGCTTTATGTCCACTTGACATAGGCTAAAGTCAGTAGAGCAGAGAAAATACCTCTATAAGATCAGGCTGTAGGCAAACCTGTAGGTAGAGTATTTTCTTAATTAGTGATTGACAGCAGGGAGGGCCCAGCCCATTGTGGGTGGTGCAGTCCCTGGGCTGGTGGTGCTAGGTTCTCTAAGAAAGCAGCCTGAGCAAGCCATGGGGAGCAAGCCAATAAGCAGCACTCTTCCTTGGCCTCTGCATCTTTTCCTGTCTCCGTTTTTCCTGCCTGCTTGAGATCCTGTTCTGGTTTTTCTAATGATGCATTTATGTGGAAGTAGAAGTCAAATAGACCATTTCTTCCCCTGGTTGCTTTGGTAATGGTGTTTCATCACAGAGGTAGTAACTTGCATAGCAAGTCTTCAGGACTCCAGCTCATTCCTCGGTCCCTCTACACCACCACCACCACCACCACCACCACCACCACCACCAACAACAACAACAACGAATCCTACTGACTAGTGAAATGCACCTGCCTCTGGCATACCTTCCTATCTCAGTTTTAGTGGAACTTTTCTTCTCCCTTCCTTGTCTTTACTGAGTTCTGCCGACTTGCAGTGCCTGAAAGTCTCCTGGATTCAATCTCACGATCATGTTGCTCTCTGCAATCCCTGCAGTGACATCTTTGCAGCTGTAGGTGAATTCAGATGCCCTAGTGTGGTCCCGTTTTTTGTTTTTTGTTTTTTGTTTTTTCTCTTTCTGCCGGGGGGGGGGGGGGGCACACTCTAGCCAAATCCAATGACTTAACAGCTCTGAAAGCTGCCAGGCTCTCACCTGTCTTTCAGCTCCGATGTTTCTCTTCAGAGCCTCCGAGTCTGGCAGTAATTTCTCCTTATTCTGTTGCATGTCTCCCACATGTCTTCCAGCCCTCCCACTGTCAGGTTTTAAAACTCGTTATTCTTGAGTCTCAGAGCTCCTTGAGAGAGTCCCATTATGCAAATGCCACCTTTTGCTCTGTTTATTATCAGCTGTCTCCCATGTTAAATGTGAGCACCTTTGGGCTGGGAACTGATTTTTTTTAATTAATTAATTTTTTATTAGATATTTTCTTTATATACATTTCAAATGCTATCCCGAAAGTTCCCTATACCCTCCCCTCTCCTGCTCCCCTACCCATCCACTCCCACTTGTTGGCCCTGGCATTCCCCTGTACTGGGGCATATAAAGTTTGCAATACCAAGGGGCCTTTCTTCCCAGTGATGACTGACTAGGCCATCTTCTTCTACATATGGAGCCAGAGATATGAGCTCTAGGGGTACTGGATAGTTCCTATTGTTCCACCTATAGGGTTGAGAACTCCTTCAGCTCCTTGGGTGCTTTCTCTAGCTTCTCCATTGGGGGCCCTGTGTTCCATCTTATAGATGACTGTGAGCATCCACTTCTGTATTTGCCAGGCACTGGCATAACCTCATACGAGACAGCTATAACAGGGTCCCTTCAGCAAAATCCGTGTCTGGGTTTGGTGGCTGATTATGGGATGGATCCCCGGGTGGGGTATTCTCTGGATGGTCCATCCTTTCTTCTTAGCTCCAAACTTTGTCTCTGTAACTCCTTTCATGGGTATTTTGTTCCCTATTCTAAGGAGGAATGAAGTATCCACCTATTTGTCTTCCCTCTTCTTGATTTTCTTGTGTTTTGCAAATTGTATCTTGGGTGTTCTATGTTTCTGGGCTAATATCCACTTATCAGTGAGTGCATATCTAATGACTTCTTTTGTGATTGGGTTACCTCACTAAGGATGATATCCTCCAGATACATCCATTTGTCCAAGAATTTCATAAATCCATTGTTTTTAACAGCTGAGTAGTACTCCATTGTGTAAATGTACCACATTTTCTGTATCCATTCTTCTGTTGAGGGGCATCTGAGTTCTTTTCAGCTTCTGGCTATTATAAATAAGGCTGCTATGAACATAGTGGAGCATGTGTCCTTATTACCAGGGAACTGTTATTTTAACTGTTAAGTTTTGTCCATGATGTGCCTGGTGAGTAGTCAGAAGGGCAGGAAATTGGAGATATTTGTGGTCGGGAAGGGATGCATGAGACGGAGCAACTTCTAGCCAGTCTTCTGAGAATACATTGAAAATTTTAGATCCCTTATTCTCTGCTGAGTCTTGGAAGCTCGTTTCGTGTCCATGATCTTCCTTGTAACAGAGAGCACATTGCATTTCCCCAAGTCTCTTGATTTTTGTCTGGCAACACACTGCTTGTAAAGAGTTACCAAGCCTGAGACATGGTTTCCACCCTCCAAACATCTATGATGGGAGTTGGGTGGCAGTCAAGGTTAGGCTGTGAAGCCATTGTGTGGCAGCAAAATACCAAACTGATGCTGCTTTCGTTGAGAAAGGAGAGTGTGCAAACTGGTGTTGGCAAGTGTTTGGTGGAGGTCAGGTTTAAGTTGGGTGTTCCTGTTGTCCTTGGTGACTGTTCAAAACAGAAATTTGTTAGTATCATTTTTGTTCTTTCTATTCACAGGACACTTGAGAGTGGAGGGTTGCCTTACTGAAAGAAGTGAGAGGTGAAAAGGATCAGAGCCAGGCTGGGGCTGGGACCCTGTGGTAGAGAGCTCGCATGGCATGTACGGGACCCAGGTTCAGCTCATAGCAAATGAACAATTAAGTTGTCTGCTCCTAGTTCTCAATTATAAATTAATCTTGTAAGAGGTAAAGCTCAGGCTTTAGAAATCACTGAACACACAAGCTTAGGTGAGAACTTGATAATGTACCTACTTGCAAACACAATGATCTGACTCCATCCCAGAGCACATATTGAAAGAACAATCTGGGCATGCTGGCATATGCTTGCAATTCCAGGACAGAGCAAGCATATAGACAGGTGGATCCCCTGGCTTCCTGGCCTTCCAGCATAGACTTTTTTGTGCAATTTCAAGCCTGTGAGAGACCCAGTCTCAAAGGGTCTCAAAGGCTTCTGAGAACACCTGCTGTGGGCCTCCATCTTCCACATACAAATATATTGACAGGCCACACTACTAGGAGAAATTGTGAACAGAATTTTGGGGCATGGCTATCAGCCTGACTATTGACGTACATGATGGTTGTGATTCAGGTTTTTCTTGTTTACAGTGATTTTTGCCCAGTAGACAGACTCATTCCTGGACAGGACGGGGAGAGGGATGTTACTGGCTGGAAACATGGAGCGAGGTGTCTTCATTTGATCAGTCTGCAAACATTCCTTTCCACCCCTGTTATTCTCACCTGAGGGCTCAGATTGCCACTGTTTGGCAGACAGGAAGACAGTTCTCTTAATAGAATGTGGTTCAGCTCGCTGAAAGACAGTTTGTGCTGTCAGTCTGCCTGGGGAAAGGATCAGAGGCAATGTAAATGAGCTTCTGTATCTGGTGGTAAAAACACCCCAGGCATGCTTTTAAAGTAAGACCTCTGCTCTCAGGCTCCTCAAACCTGCTTCTCACCCACCCCTGTTTCCCTGGTTAGAGGGAGTCAGGAGCAGGCTGGTCCCAGACCCTCCACAGCCACTTTTGCTGTGTTAGGCACTGCCCAGGTGACAATGAATGACACTGGAGGAATGGCAGTCTAGGTATCCTTGGCTTCTGGAAGCCAGGAAACCCAACTGCTTGTGTCCCTCTCACTGCTCTGCACCAGGAGATGCCTACCTGGGCTCTTGTAGCTGAGTTCACATTGGTAATTGTCCTGAAGGTCAGCTGTGCTAAGGATACTTAACTTTGCTGTAGACAGAGCCCTGTCGAGAAGCCAATTAATGGGCGAGGTGAGGAGTTTGGTGGACTTACAGTTTGGAGGGATACACACAGTCATCCTGGTGGCATGAAACACCAGGTGGTAGGAGCCCCTCTTAGGTTCAGGTTGGGGGGAGCCCACCTTAGATTCATTGTATCCCCCATCAGAAAGCAAAACCTCATGATCAGGCCCCAGCCATCTGTTTCTTCCAGCAAGGCCCCCCCTCTTAAAGGCTCCATAACAAACGTATCTGCAGGAGAAGGAACTTCACAAACAAGTCATAGAAACTCTCGCCTCCTCTTTCTGGTCTGTGTGTAGTCCAGGCGAGCTTGAACTCACTGTGTATGGAGCCCAGCTTGGATATCTACATGAATTCTCGGCCTCCAAGCGCCTGGAGTGCCGATGTAGCTGTGCAGCACCACACCAGCCAAGTCCCTCTCAGCTCTGTAGAGTGGTGGTAGCTCAGGACACAAATGTGTGCATGCTCGCTCACTCGCGTGCAGAAGAGAACTGGAGTTGAGCTTGCTAGGCACAGGAAGTGCCAGTCCTTCTTTCAAAGGGAACTCCATTCTAAAAAGAATTGAAGCTGTGTTCTGTTGGTTTTGGTTCGCTTGCCTCCAAGTTGGCCCTAATGTCCGGACTGAGTTTCTCCGGTTACATGTTTGTGCCGAAGGGCTATTGAAAAAGTGGCTTAGCTAAAAGAAAAAACAAGCAATATTCTAGGATTTGTGTGGAGGGCAGGACAAGACTTTGCAAGGAGGTGCAGCCCAGGGAGAGGACCTGCACAGTCCACTTTCTCTGCAGGGCTCTCTGATGGGTTCTCTCGGAGCTGTTTCCTTCAACTGGCCTTCTTGTTACACGATGCTACCAACTTCTGTAAACACACTGGAAATCCAATGTCTCCCCAGGCATCTCTGTCCAGTCAGTTATTTCTGATGCTTACTTAATGCCCTAATCTAGCTTTTCCTATCTCTTTCCTAAGACACACTCACTTAGCCTGAGTCGGGTCAGGAGTCAGTAAGATTTATTTTCGTCACTCACTTTTCAAGACTTAAATTCCAACAGCTAGCTTACTCAGGGCCCAGGATTTGTCTTGTGCTTCATTTTGGGAGGAATTGTTGTTTTTCTGAGATGGTTTTCTGAGAGTGAGTTTTCTTCCAACCTTGGCATTTATGTGTAAACTCTGCACCTCAAACCCAGGATGGGGTACTGTGTGTGGGTTCAGGACACTTGAGCTTTTGTTGGCTGGGGTTGTAGACCTCCATTTGCTGCTGTGGTAGCGTTGGGCAATTGCTATGGCCCATCACCAGGAAAATCAAGGCCATGTTAGTGCTGTTTCCCTAGAACTGCTTCCTCTGCAAGTCACCTGGGGAAGTCAATATTTAATAAGTTCTTTGGGCAGAAAGGGCAGCGCTCGGCCTGGTGCCATTCCAGTGTGTTTATAGACAAACCTGGAATCATCATGGAAGTGAGAAGGCCAGCTGAGGGAACAGCTCCTTTGGGAAGTTCTTTTGTGCATTTGCCATGTCCTACAGAAGCTGATAATGTGCACAATGGATAATAAACATAGTTTGTAAGATGGTATAAATCACACACCTCACTAAGGACCTGCGTCTTAGTTGTGGTTTGCATTCATCCCCTGCAGTTACTGCAGGACCCCGATCAGTGACATCTCTTTGGTGTTCACGGGCATGTGGGAACTCCTTCACATCTGGAATGTTGATAAGTTGGACCATTAGAAGTCATATCTAAGGTAGCTGCTTACGTCCCTTAACGTCCCTTTTCTTATGTACTCGGTGTGAAGGAATGCACAGGGACAGGCTCTGATGGCTGTGTGCTACTCTGGCCTGTCCTGACTTTGTTAGTGGCTTGGATCTGGCGTCTTTTTAGGCCGAGCATCCATTGTGGCTACATAAAAGGCACTTGTTTCCCATTCAGTCTGACTAGTTATTTTCTTTTCTTCACTCTTCATGGGGGGGGGGGGTATCATGTATGTGTTAGTCGGCTTTCTGTTACTACAATAAACACCTAGGATAAGCCAGTTTAAATGGAGAGAAGGTTTACATTGGTTCACAGTTTTAGAGTCTTAAATCATGACTTTGTTTTTAGGCTGGGGGGGGGGGGCAGCAATAGAGCACATGTGGTAGAGATAGTTGTTACCTCTTGGCTGCCAAGAAGGCAGGGAGAAGGGGTTAAGGTCCCCTTGCCCGCTTTAAGGACCAGGTAAACATTTCAGATGGTTGTACTTCTTAGGGTTTCTGCCTCTTTTCAGTAGTGCCATTAGCTGGGAACCAGGCTGATAACTGATGGGTCTTTGGAAACATTCAATATCCACACTATAACAGCTCTGAGTCTTTGTTTTGTTTTTTCAAACAACAAACAAACAAAAAAGCAAATCCACAGGTGCAAACCTTCCAAAGTGTCCACGCGCTCCCAGGCTGAGCTGGAAAGGTGATTTTGAAGTTAATGTGATTGAGTTCTTTCTTTCTTCTTGGTTGGTTTGAACACCAATGCCTTTTCCCTCTAGGTGACAGTCCCAGCCCTCTCAAGGAGGATCCCCCCAGCAGCAGTCAGGACTCTCTCTCCACCCCGTCTCCCACAACGTCAGCTGCCCATGGGCCTCCTGGACTAGACAGAAACCACCTAGCAGCAGACGGAGGGAACTGTGGAGATGCCGCCGCCACCACGTAAGTTGCTGTGCTCTGGAGTGGTGGTGGAGGAAGGAAAGACATCACGGTTTGGCCAGTAACCACCCAAGCCATTAAATCCCAGGACACAGCCTAACTGGCCAGCTGCCCAAGGGAGGTGGCAAGGCAAAATCTTTGTTGAACATGCCTTTGTGTTTCCTGGCTGGAAGGGGACGGGTGTGGCTTCCAGAGTTCAGGTTGTGGTAGTTTGGGGCCGTGAGAAGGAAGTGTCCTTCCCCCTCTCAGCAGAGCTCCCACTAGTTCTGCAAACACAGGATGGGGGTGCTCACACTTCCATGGGCTGTCTCTGAAGACTGACCTAGAGTTCAGGTAAGTGAGTCTTTGGTTGTTACTAGGTTCACATTCTGTTTGACATCATAGCTTCTTGCCTAATAGAGACTTGGTAACTGACTGATACCTCACTTCGCCTCCTTGTGTGTACATCATCAGCAAATGATACAAGCAGAAAACCTTGAGCTTGTTTGATTACATGGGGTTTTCTCTTACAGTGCTGATGGCACCTGAGGGATCATGGTAGGACAGGGGATACTGAACCTACAGAGAGCATCCGAGGGCTCTGAGGAGACAAAACAGATTTATTAGTCAATCAAATTACAACCAAAATATATTTATAATTCACCCAGAGAGCATTAAAAAATTTTAAACTAAAAATTGCTTAAAATAGATTATAGATAATGATGTCATCTGACCCTAGCTGAGCATTCTGGGGCTTTAAATGGATTGGAAAGCGTTCTTCACATTACTTGGCTTTTTATAGCCTCAGCTGGATTCATATGAAATCATTATGATCTTATTAAGTATTAAGAGAGGCTGGGAGGAATTTGGCATGCTGAAATTTTGGGATGACCTTTAGGTGTCAAAAAGCTGACCTGAAATCAGAGTGAAACTCCCAAGTTTGCATATTCATTTTCTAGAGGTGTGTGTGTGTGTGTGTGTGTATTTATGTGTATGTGTGTATGTGCATTGGTGTGTGCAAAGAATGTGCATGTACACCCCACCCAAGATTGTTTTAATTATCTGTGCTGAGGATTATGTATTGTGGCTTCAATCATGGCTACTGAAATATTTTTGTCACCTTTCTTGTGTATCAGCAATAAAAGTCCCTTTGGTGTTGCTGTGGTACCCAGCGTCTAGTCCTGGCTGCACTAGGGTTGAAGTTAGTCTGTGTGCTTCTTAGTGAAGTCCAGATCCCTAGCTCCTTCCGTGATTGCAGATCTAAGTCAGTGAAGTCAAGTTTAGTTAGCTATTGCTCTTCCATCGTGGTTCTGCAGGACAGTGACATTCTGAGGCATGGAACAGCCATTGCTCAACTCAACACATTCAGGCCCAACACGAGGACAGCATGAGATGTTTCCTTATAAATCAAAGGAAGAGTGAATTCCCCAGCTTCCTATTCATGCACATTTGAAAATGTCGCTCGAAGTACTCTGCCTTGCGAGCCGGTCTGGGGGTGGGGTTGGAGAGCAGAGGAAGCAAGCGGGGAAGGGTTGTGCTGTCATCGAAGTGCATCCCACTCAGGGTCTTGAGCTGCTTTTCTTCTTATGCTGTGCATTAGATAGATGTGGGTGAGAGTCCTTCCAGTGTATGTGTGAAAGGATTGCCTTGGGCTGGGGAGATCACTCAGTTGGTAAAATATTATTTTCTGTGTGAGCTTGAGGACCTGAGTTCAGTCCCCAGAACCCATATAAAAAAGCTAGGCGCTGCCTGCACAGACGGGAAGAAGGGAACGCAGGGCTTGCTGGCCAGGCAGCCAGGCGTAATCGTCCAGTGAGAGACTCAGCAGACAAGGAGGAACAACAATACCTAACTTGGTTTTCACAAGTGTACATGTAGGCATACCTGCATGTATTCTCTCTCACACACACACATGCACACACACACACAGAGGCACGAACACACACTTTACTGGCTTCTATCAGCTCAGATTATCTTTGCTATACAGATAAATGCTTCTTTTTTTTCTCTCTTTTTAAAAATAGGTATTTATTTCATTTACACTTCCAATGCTATCCCAAAAGTCCCCCCTACCCCCCCCCCCACTCCTCCACCCACCCACTCCCACTTCTTGGCCCTGGTGTTCCCCTGTACTGGGGCATATAAAGTTTGCACGAACAATGGGCCTCTCTTTCCACTGATGGCCGACTAGGCCATCTTCTGATTCATATGCAGCTAGAGACACGAGCTCCGGGGGGTACTGGGTAGTTCATATTGTTGTTCCACCTGTAGGGTTGCAGATCCCCTGAACTCCTTGGGTACTTTCTCTAGCTCAGTGAACACACTTCAGAACCACCATCTACTCCCAAACTGGGGTGTGGCTCAATGGTAGCATGTGCTAATCAGGCTCTGTTTATTTTAAGAAACATTTTTTTTAATGCCCACTCTCCTGGGCCCCATCCCATGACTATGATCCAGTGGGCCTTAGAAGAGGGTGGAAAGCTTGTGTTGCTAACGGACTCTAAGGTGATGCTTCGTGATCAGTTGCCTGGATCTCTGGGCCTCTTTTCTTGATTCCACCCTGGACTGATGGCGTTTTTCTTTTTTTAAATCCCAATTGTGCTATCACCAAAATGGTTGCCAGTATGTGGAATATGCTGTTCTAGCTGGGCTGCCTTGTCTGGCCTCCAGGAGAAGGAGGCACCTAGCCTTGCAGAGACTTGAGGTGCTAGGGTGTGTGTGTGGGGTGGGGGGATGCCTGGGAGGCCCTTACCTGATTGGAGGAGAAGAGGAGGGGAAAGGCTAGGGATTGTGGGAGAGCATGACTAGGAGAGGGGCATTGAGCTGGATGTAAACTAAATAAGTAAAAAAAGAAAAAATTAAATTAAAAAAGGAATAGCAAATTTAGTGAATGAAAGCTCTCTCTTTCTCTCTCCCTCTCTTTCACACACACACACACACACACACACACACACACACACACACACACACACTCGTTTGATTTTACCAAGGAAGGCTCAGGAGCCAGATACTGGGGTGAAAATCTGCTAGCTCAGAGAGGCAGAGAAAGCGCCCAGCTGATCTTTCTACACTCCTGACATCCCAGAAGGAAAAAGCAGCTCACGGACCCTCTTTTCTCTTTACCTTGTCTTTATGGTCATTCCTGTCGGACGGTACCTTCTCTGCCTCTTGACCTAGGGCTGACTTTAGCTCTTGGATTAAAAATTTGTGCTAGGGCTGAGCCACAACTCCACTCCTTGTTTACAATAAACAGAAGGTCTTGGGTTAAAGGTTTATGCTAGGGCTGAGCCACACCACAGCAAGGTTTTCCGTTCATAATCTTGGGGTTCACAGTGTGATGTCCCTCTGAGGAGTAAGATTAAGGTAAGTGGGCTCTTCCTGTTTTGTTAACATGTTTTTTGATTGACACAAATGGTTGCCTGTCATTATTGTGTGCAGTAGGTATTTCAGCATGTCTCTAACATGTATAAGGTCAGTTTAGATTATTCGTGTGCTCATCCCCTCATGCATCTGTGGTGCAGGGTTCCATATAGTCTGCACTGACTCCACTGACTCCTGAGATATGTAGCTGAACAGTTATCCTGCCGTACTACAGACAGAAGTTAGTCCTCTTGGGCATCTGCTCTCTTAACAGTCCTTAATCTTTGTCCCCTCCCCCAGCTTCTAGTCATGTTTTTGTGTGAAATCATCAATTTTTAGCATACTTGTATTAATGAGAGTATGCTGGTTTTGTTTGTTTGTTTGTTTGTTTTTAATGGTCCAGACCAGCATACTCCTTGGTCTCCCAAGGGCCTGCATGTATCTCCTGCACACTTAGATTTCCTGCTTTAGATAGATCTCTATATGTTTGCTCATAGCCCAACCTGTCTTCAGCATCTAGCTTAATCTTCACCTCCAGGGCGCAGAGTCTCACCATGCAGTCTTCTTTCTTGAACATCTGATTTATCATTAACACAGCAGTGCCTCTGGTTTGTCCTTTTGTTTACATTTACATTTATTTGGTGTGTGTGTGTGTGTGTGTGTGATATTTACTCTTTAATTTCCCTCACTGATAATTATTTCCCTATAAAAAGCTCCTTTGGAAGACCCCATTTCCAATCTGGATATCACCGCATAACTCTTACGCTATTAAGTCTGATTTCTTCTGTCCATCGTCCTTCCATCTGGAGAAAGGCGTCCATCGTCCTTCCATCTGGAGAAAGGCGAGAACCACTTCCTGAGGCTTTCCACGGCATTAGTCTGTGCTTCCTCTTTCTAGCATTTTTCTTTATATTTGTAAATTTGGTTCCCAGTGTCACTTCCTGTCTTTTGTTCTTACCTCCATTTCTACATACCAGATGTGCAGTACCAACTATAGTAGTGAAATGAGCTGATTCAAGCCAGATTAGAGTGTATGTAAACAGTGGTTTGTAGGAAACCACTGGAATGGGTTTACTGGTCCCAAGGAACAAGGCTAGTGAAGTCACAAAGGGGAGAGAGACAGAGGGGAAGGGGAAGAGAAATAGAGAAAAAAGAGGGGAAAAAGAGGGGAGAGACAGAGAGGAGGGGGAAGAGAAATGGGGAAAAAAAGAGGGGAGAGATGAAACGTATGGATTATCTAAAGAAGAGCCTCTGGGGGAAGGGCAGCCCAGCTCCTGGTCTGGGAAGTTCAGGGTTGCGGGCAGGATATGCCAGGTAGAGACTGAGGGATGCTGGGAGAACCTGGAGGCCAGGTCTGCTTTGGTATTTAAAATATGCACCTCAGCTGTTTGTGTAGGGTCTCAGTACCCACAAGTAGGCTCTTAGTAAGCTGATCAAGTTTCTTTTCAGTCAAAATTTCTATGGGGCCATTAAAGCAACACAAAGCCTTAAGAAGGTGGTGCTGCCTGGTTTTCAACTAGGATATTGACAGATTTTGAAGGTCCCTTCCAGAACTAATGCTTATCCCAGTTCCTGAAGAATGAAACCCAGCTGCATGTAGGTCAGGTAGTGTTTGCAACGCTATACAAAACCATCCTATCTCTGCAGCGTTATACAGAAATGCTGTATCCTCAGTTATACAGAAACACGGCATCCTCAGACTCTGAAAGGCAGGTTGACAGAGGAGCACCCACAGCAGCTGTGATTCTGACCTGTGCAGTGTGTAAATGCAGCTACAGCCTCTGGCAGGTAGGAAGCAATGCGGCAGAATGCGATTTCTTGGGCTTTTTCTGATGTGTATGACTGGTGAGTTATTATTCACTGACGTCAGTCCATCCAAAGCGATTACTTACCTGGACACTTGGTGAGGTGACAGACAGGTGACTTCATTGCCAGTGAAGAGTTGCTAGCCCAGGCTCCTCGGAGGACATGACATCATAGGTCAAGGTATTTCAAATGTCCCAAAGTCATTCTCCCCCATCCCCCAATAAAGTAATTTTCTCTCAACTGGTTTTCTTCTATTGTAATTGATGGAGCTGGGTCCTTGACAAGTAATTCTTTTAGGCTCCCTGCACAGAAGAAAAATTCTTTTAAGAAATACCAGGTATTGCTCTCTGCTTTCTCACTAGTTTGCTAATAAGAAGGCATGGCCTCATGGTCTGCTCTACTCCAGATGGCTGTGTCCCATGATGCCTCTTTTCTGCCTGGGTGTGTTGGCACCTATGGTTCCTCTCTCTCGCAGTCAGGGTTTCTGTTCCTGCACAAACATCAGGACCAAGAAGCAAATGGGGAGGAAAGGGTTTACTCAGCTTACACTTCCACATAGCTGTTCATCACCAAAGGAAGTCAGGACAGGAATTCACACAGGGCAGGAACTTGGAGGCAGGAGCTGATGCAGAGGCCATGGAGGAATGCTGCTTATTGGACTACTTCCCCTGGCTTGCTGCACTTGCTTTCTTATAGAACCCAGGACTACCAGCCCAGGGATGGCACCACCCACAATGGGCTTGGCCTTCTCCCTTTGATCACTAATTGAGAAAATGCCTTACAGCTGGATCTCACAGAGGCATTTCCTCAAGGGAGGCTCCTTTCTCTGTAATAATCCCAGCTTGTGTCAAGTTGACATGCAAAACCAGCCAGGATACTCTCACCTGGGGCATTTGCAGGTCCCCAGAGCAAAAATGCTTCCTGCGTGCCGAGACACTTGGTTTTGGCTGTTGGGAATAGTAATACATTCTCAAAATAATAGTACATGCTTTTAACTGTTGAGCTTTCTCTCCAGCACACCATTAAAACATAGTTTGATTCTTTGAGAGTTTTGTACCATGTATTTTGATCATACACACCCCTCCCCACTACCTCTTGCCAAATCCACTGTGCATTTACTACCCACCCAACAATTATGTCCTCCTTAAAACAACAAACAAGCAAAAAGCCATGCAGTCCACTTGTGGTGCTCATTTATTCTTAGGTATGTTGCCATGCACTGGACTGTGGTTGGTCTACCAGGGGCAGGATCCTTAAAGCAAAGCAAGTCTCCTTTTCCCAGCTGCTAAAGGTGCTGGCACTCCAGCTGAGGGTGGGATTTCATACTTACCTCTCGCTCCATGCTGGGGCATTGTCTTGGCTACATCTTGTGTCTTGCATCGCCATCGAGGAGAGCTCACCTGTTCATTTGCCCTGTTGCGTCCAGGAAGCACCATTTCTGTTTAGCCATCCTCTGTCTCTTGTTCTTAGAGTCTTTCCACTCTCTCCTCATGATGGTTCCTGAGCCTTGTGAGGGGGCAGTTGATTTGGGGTTTTATTAGGGCTGAGCCTTCTACCGTCTCCTGTTCTCTGTACCTTGACAGGGTTCAATCTGCCCTTTTTTATTCTTAATGGAATAATAAGCTTTCTTTAAATGAGGCAGACTGAGGTTCCTCAGGGGCGACTACTTGGCATTTCAAATCTCTTGAATAGTTTTATTGAAGATATGAAAATGCTCTTTAGATGTGACGTATGGCTTCATATACCACAGTTCATTGTACTAGGTGCACTGGAAGTTCAGAGAAAAGAGTCAGCTCTCAATGGGCTTCTGAAGAATTGGCACATACTGAGAAATGACAGAAGCCTTTGTCTTTCCCTCTGTCCTCTGCGTGCCTGACTTGACTGTCCACTCTGTCCTTATTCGTACTTTAGTTTGCTTGATTTCTCGCTTGCCCCGTTTTATGCGGTGCTGAAGATTCACCCCATTCACCTGGCACATTCCAAGAAAACTCTCTACTGCTGACTTACAGCCTCAGCCCCACCTTCATATACCCAGCCCTTCTTAGACCTGGACAGGCAAGTGTTCCTAGTTGGTACTGTAGTATTTTATCCTAAAGTTGTGGTTATTGTTTCAATAGAAAATAGATTTCTTTTTCACATTTCCATTAATGGTCACAGTTAAGCATTCATTGATTTGTTTTGGTTTGTTTTGGTTTGGTTTCTTTTTGCAAGAAGGGCAAGGATGTTACATAAGTTTAAAAAGATACTAGGCAAGGGTGGTAGCTCTCAAAGGCAATGAGTTGCCCATTTTAAGTGTCCAGCAGCTTTTTTGTCTAGTGAGGAGATCATTTTTTTTCTTTTAAATGTTGGTCCTGGTTATGAAAATCTGGTGCTGGCATGGTGAAGCCTGATCAGGTCACCCCACTGGGTGGATTCAGAGAGACAAGTGTGGAAGAGCAGGCAGGAGCATCTTTCTCTGCTCTGACCCTCCCTGCAGCCTTTATGTTTCTGCTTGCTCAGCTCTTTTCTGTACCTCCAGGAGCTCTGGGATCAGAAGACATTGAGCCTTTTTGCTTTGGTGCAGGCTGGTGGCTCAGGGCTGTGGAGGTTTCCTTAGCTACCCCCCTGGTACCCTTAGGAAGCCGGGGAGGATCACATTAAGTGGGCTCTGGGTTCTGAGTAGTTTTGTAAATCATTTCATCTGAATGCTTATATCAGTGCAGTGAGGTAAAGAGAGAGTAGGACACAAAACAATAAGGCTGGCGCGTGACTGGTCAGGGATGTGGGCACAGCCGACCCCTTCTGCCTCCTGTGCCTTAGGCTGTCTGTCTTCCCCATTTGCTTCACTCCAGAGTCTGACCTGTCTAGTTGCTTGTGGGACTCTCAGGCAGTTTGTGGGTGTCAGCCCTTTACCACCTAGATTGTGAAGACCCAGCTGTCAATGCCTGTGGTTGGCAGAGAGACCATTGCCACGGTAAGCCATGCGGCTGTGGAGTATGACTACCAGAGGGGCGACACCCTTGATCCATCTGGTAGGTGCACTTACTGTCTAGCACCTCGACTGAGAAGAGGCTGCCCTGAGTGAGCCACCATCCTGAGGAGGGCCAAGGGACTGGAAACTTGGATGAGTGAGAGAGAAGCACTGTAGCTCTTTTTTTTTTTTTTTTTTTAATGAGGAATGTGCAACTTGTCTCCCATTAGTTTTAGTGAAGCTCTTAAAGCTAATCACAGGGCCTATATATGTGGCTATCAACAAACCATAAATGTCTACACAGAGACCTTGGGGGCCATAACGTGTCCTGTATAGTTCCTTGCTCCGGTGGTTTTGATAACTCTATCCTCTGTGTGTGTGTGTGTGTGTGTGTGTGTGTGTGTGTTATGTCTAACTCACGTCTTTGTGCTGTGCTGTAACTGCACATTCTAAATCTTGGAAAGTTTGAGTTTTAAATCGTTGTGTTGAAAAATGGGGTAGCGTTTTTTTTTTGCTGCTTGAGACTCCCAAGAATGAGGAAGTCTTACAGTAAAGTCTAGCCTGACTTTGGTTTTCCTTTTGCTTTCATTGTTTCTCATTGCTAAAGATTTCTCTTGCTTTGATGCCATTGTTGTGATTTATTGTTACTTCCTGCCTCTGAGTTGGTGCACTGTGACTTCAGAGTAAATGGTGTAGGGGCCTCCTTAGCCATCTCTATCAGCGGGGATACAGCTTAGGAAAAGCATTGATTGCAGTCAGCCAGGCCTCGCTTTGCAACTCTTTCTTCTTCCAAAGGTCTTAGAAAAGATTATGTAAGTTATTCAAGCAAACTGAGCTTAGCAAGATTATCCATAAAAGGCAAAGGCAAACACCTGCCCCTCCTCCCTGGCAAGCTTTCAAGGCACCACAGTTAATAAGCCCAGTTGCTGCTCTCCTGGGCTTTGCAGGCAGCCACCTGCCTCGTTTTGCTAACCCTGAGAACCCAACAGGATCTTCTTAAACTTGGCCCCAACTGGCTGTTCTGTTGGTTACATAATCTGCCCACCAAGCAGCTCGGAGATGACCTCTGTAGCCTTGGAGCAGCCCTGGATCTTGCCCTTAGGTGGAGTTGTTCAGCAGTCCCAGAGGACCAAGCCTAGCCTCCTCCTCAAGCCTTTGATGTTTGGGAATCTCCGAGAAAAGTCACATGGTGTTACATGGCCAAGACCTGGGAACCCGAGACTCATCTACCAGTTATTTGGTGTCTAATGGGTGATGGCAGTTGTCACAGTCAGCTTGATGATGAGGCATTTTTCTGTGTCTATCCTGAGTGTGGTTGTATGTTCAGGCCTCCCGTTAGTTAGCTGCTATTTTCTACAAGGAATTGAGCTGGTGGAAGCAGTCTCGTCAGGGACCCTATTGGACTGCAGCCCTCAGATCTCTAACGGCCTGTAATTTTCTGAAAGGAAGTTTCAATTCCTTTCTGTTCTGCTAGCAAAGCTTGTTTGCCCTCCATACCTGACTCCACAGAAGTCATTTAGAAGGAAGGAAATGGAGTCATTCTCTAAGATTGGATCAAAGGTGTAGCCCTAAGATGATTCTCTTATGGTGAGACCAAGAGAGCTTGCTCTGGGAGTGAACCTGATGGGTCCATGTGAGGAGATAGTTGCGGCCTTTCTCGTTCAAGGGGGAGGTTCACGAGGGATGTCCAGCATCCTCCAGGTATGACTGTATTCCTTAAGCCTGCAGGCATGGATGCTTTCTGTGCTCTCTCCCCTTCTTTGCCTACATGTTCGTGCTGCAGGGTGAGCAAGTTACTGTTGTTTGCAGTTGACTTTAATTTGATTGTCCAGCACCCTCCTTCAGAAGGGCCTGTGGGAAAGAGCCTCAGAGAGCATTAGCTGCCCCATAGATTGCCCTAGGTGTTTATAGGTCGGATTCAGACCCTACCCAGGCACTCTAGGCTTTACTGGCTCTGTAAATAAAGTTGTATTGCAACACAGTCACACTTAGTCCTTTGTGATTTGTCTGTGGCGGCTCTTTCTTCACAAGGATGCCAGAGTTGAGTCAGGTAAGACTCTGGCTTTCAAGTCCCATTTTGGAAGAAGTCAAGTGGGAATCTCTGTGGTAAACCAGTGTTTTCTTGAAAGCCTGTTTCAGTACAGAGAGTTACCTACCACCACAGTGGCCGTGTCTGTTGGATGCTGGATATTTTCTCAGCATAACCTTTATACATCATTTCTTGCCATTGAACGAAGCAGAAGTTTTCATTCTGGGTTTTGGATATTTTAGTATGCATCTGTAATCCAGTATCTGTATGTGTCTTTCACAAGATTAAACTTTTATTCTGGATAGTTTAATATCTACAGAAAAGTTATAAAAATAGAACCAAATCCTCACTCCACTGACCTTCCCTTCTTACACAGACCGCTAATACCTTTGATAAAAGACGGAATTAGCATTTATCCTATACGCGCCTTGGCTTTCAGTGAGAACAGTGACAACATACAGTTGTTTCAGGAGTGTAGTCTGGACCGGAAATGTAGCAGCAAGTAGCAAGGGATCAGCTGCTTCCCTTACAGTGCTCCTCTCTGTACCTTCCACCTGGTACATCATTTAAACTACACTGGTCCAGCCTACTGACTGTCCTCTCTTCTTTTTCTGAGAGAGCCTGACTCAGGCACAGATCAATGTAATGTGCCCATGATACATAGCCTCTGGGACTATATACCCTTGCTCTTCCATCTTGTTCCTGTCATCCATTGCAAATAGAAAGGGGAGTGTGTTTAGAGGGGTAAAACCACACACAAACCCACGGTCAGCATGGCAGCACGAGCCTTGGCATTCAGGTCTGTCTGTGGAGCAAGTGCTGTCATGCATTTGGCATGTGTGTGATTACTATTCCGTGTAGCTGTCCTTACCGTTAGCCCAGGGTCTGCCTCCTGAGTCCTCTGAGCTCAGATCGCTGGCCCTTCCTTGTGGTCTTATTCCAGCCTCTCAGAACATGCTCTCCTCTGTCTCACCCAGACATGACCTTGAGCAAATCCCTGTCACCTCTCTGGGGTTGTCCTCCAGCATGTGTCATGGGATGTTAAGGTGATGGAGATTGAGCCAGCGAATGAGTTAACATAGACAAACTGGGCCTAGCACACACACCTCACAGGGCCTGGGTGTGAATGATGAGGAAGACATGGAAGAGGGCCCCTCATTCCCTTCCTCCAGGAAGCCTTCCTGATATTCAAGAGATGTTCAATGCTTCCCTCTCTGTCCCTGTGATAGATCTGAGCAGATTGCTCCATGGCACCAGTCATGGCTACCCTAACCCCAGCCCTGCCTGACCACTTCTGGAGAACAGGCAGTATTACACTCTCGGTGGTGTCTCCAGGGCAGCCCCTGATGGGTACTTCTTTGGCCATAAGTGGATAGGGTCTGTTTTGGACTCTTCCTAACAGATGCAAAAAAATACTCCTACCTACGCCATGGGTTCTGGCAACCTCATCTCTTCTCCTTGCTGGGAGCTCATTTGGAGTGAAACAGTTCGCTTGCTGTAGAGCCCCCTCCCCCCAACACTAAGGCATGACTGGCATTTATTTTACAAAGACATTTCTCATAATCTACACATCTACATTATTTCTATTAACATTTTCAAACACTTGGTTGGGACAGCTGTTCAGGACTTAGACTGTATATTTCCCATACAACGAGAGATTATTGCACTAATGTGTAAGCTTCTACTTAGAGGCCTTGCAAATGAGGTTGTGAGAATCACGCATTCCGGAGTAGACTTTCAGTTTGATTCTACTGACATGTAGTAAGCATCTGAGACTACAGGGCATAGTCTCTCCTAATAATTTTTGAGACACCATTTCTCTGCTGTGAGTTTTAAGTTGCTCTTGTTGTCCCCCATCCTGGAACTGGCCTTCCGTTGCCAGCAGTGCTCAAAGCTGACCCATCTGCTCTGCTGAAGAAATTCTGTGGCATTTTCTGGGGACCATTTCAACTGTAAAGGCTGCAGCCCCTTCTCGCCATTTGGGAATGCTTGTGCTCTTCTGATATGAGAACCTGTTAGCATGCCGGGAGTACAGCCTCCAGTGATGAGGTTGGTTGGGCCTGCAGTGCCAATTTGTTTCACGTTACAGAATTCAACTCTGGAAGTAGACACACTGATAGCTAGCACCATTTTGTGTGTTATTTGCCACTGGGAAAATCTCTAGGATCTTTGCCTGATGTGCATACCCGTTTCTCTAAAGCAAGAATATTTATTCTCCCTATACAAGACTCTGACTCTCTCTCTCTCTCTCTCTCTCTCTCTCTCTCTCTCTCTCTCTCTCTCTCTCTCTCTCTCTCTGTGTGTGTGTGTGTGTGTGTGTGCGTGCGCGTGTACTCGCGCGTGTGTGGTCTCCTCCTGCCCTTCCCTCACTCCACCACCATGTCCCACCTACTCATGGCAACTTTGGTCGCCCCAGGAATGGTGACATAGACATCCACAATGTGTGTTTTCAGGAATATGCTCCTGAGTTTGAAATCTCCATGTGTCTTTTAGTGAAACCCTTGTTTCTCCTCGTCGCTTTCCATGAGAAGGGAACTGTTCCCTTCATCGGAGGGTGATGGTATTTACTCTTTCTTCCTCCATAGGAGAAGCTGCAGGAAGTGTGTCAACTGCAAAGTCCTTCTCTATAATTTTCCCCGTTTTGGTAAATGTGGTGAAACCACAATGTTGCTTTCAAGAAACGTGTGGGACTTAGGTACTTGATGTAATAGACCACTCCCTAGGGTTAGTGGTCTGGGCTTGCCTAGCAGAGGAGGCAAGAATTAGCTATAGGAGTGGGAAGAGGGCAGCAAAGTTTCCAGATTTCAAGTTGACAGGACTTTTCATTTGATAGAGATAGAACACTCATCTGATGTTCAATTACTCTCACGTCACCAATCCTCTTCATTATTTAACCCAGAGACTCTTAGCCAGGTTCTCATGTGAACCCTGAACTACACAAAGGTGACTGGGATGGCCATTCCTAGAGTTCCCAGTGAGGGTGGCCATTCCTAGAGTTCCCAGTGAGGGTGGCCAATCCCAGAGTTCCTGGTGAGGGTGAGCATTCCTAGAGTTCCCGACGAGGGTGGCCATTTCTAGAGTTTCCCTGTGATAATATGGCTAAGAACCATGGAGGGTCTAAAGTTCTGTTGTGTTTGCATGCTGTTGAATTAGCCTGCCAGGTAGGTGTGTGGATCCTGGCAAAAGATGCAGGAGTCCCAGCCCAGAGCCCCTGACAGGCAGAACATTAGTACTTCTTGTCCCATGTCTGCAGGGGTAGAGCAGGGGCCAGGTCTTGCACGCGCCTGACTTGCCAGCAAAGAACGATGCTGCAACAGGATCCTTCTGCACACGTTTATTAGGAGAGCTTGATTGCAGAGGTGAAGTGACCCCAAGCCCAGAACTGGTGCTGCTTATATAGGCCTAGGAGAGGCGTGTCTCACACCCAGATTGGTTATGCATGGGTTATGCTTACCACCTCATTTGCATGTCTACATCTGATTGGTTAACTTGTCTCTCATCTGATTGGTTAATTCTCAAAGCCTCATCTTGGCAAAAAAAAAAAAAAAAACCTTTACTGCCTATGTATGCGTGGTGGCCAGCGTTAGCCAGCGCCACCCTGCAACGGCACATGTGGCTTCCCACAGCCAGGCAATAGCTGTGAAGTATTAGAGAGGACTCCGGGTCCTCGAGAAACAGGAGTCTTATTTGATGGATGAAACCGGCTCTTTGCTCCAGAGAGTCACAGTCTCTGCTGTCTCCAAGCCCATTTCCCCTACAGATATTCCCAAAAACCTAGTCCACAACCAAGGTGTCCAGATGATTGGATGTGCAGAGGCATAAAGAGGCCCAGGGAGAAGGATTTCCCACCAGATACATGGGCAGAACTGCACTAGATGAGAGCAGAGATGGCTACATTAGGTTCATAGGAGACTCAGGACCCAGGTGGGACACTGCTGTGCCTGCCATCCCAGAGAACCTGGTAGCTCTCCCTCAGAGTGTGTTAACTGCACAAAACAAAGTTTTATTATGACAGTTCCCACAATATATAAGATGTACTTCAGCCTTGTTTCCTGTCAGTACTTTCTCTCACCCTGTCTCCCTTCTTCTGTTCCTCCAACAGCCCCACAGTTTACTTTTCCCTCCCCCTTCAAGATGGTTTAAAGAAGTGGGTGGGAATAACAGAAATTCTCCTGGGAGATTTTTTTTTCTCCACTAATTTGGAGGGAAAGTAGGTAGGGCATTTGAAAGAATTAAGTATTAAAGTTGTAAGGCATATTACAATAAGCAAATTAACTAAAATCTGGGTGGTACATAATGAATACAATATCTATGGTTTTAGGAGGGTGGTTCTTTAAAAAGCTAGCCGATGAAGGTGAATTGTACCATGGGCCGCGCCTGGAGTCCTGTTTGTGAACTTGTGGAGTGGAGTGGTTTTATTTGCCTGTTTAATGCCTTATTCCACTCTTTCTGAGTGGATAGCGTTGCTGCTTCTCTTCTGCCATGCAGATCTCCTCTCATCAACGTTTCCCATTCTCCAAGAGCCTCAAGCTCTTTCCTGGACACTGTTTCCAGACTTGCATTTTGCAGTTATTTATGAGCCTAACAACCCACAGAAATCTGTGCCTGTGGAAGTTTAAATGAGAGCGGCCTGCATATATGTGAACAGTTTAGGAGGAAGAGCTGTTTGGGAAGGGCTAGGAGTTATGGCCTTGTTGCCGGAGGTGTGTCCCTGAAGGGTGGATTTGAGGTTTCCAAAGCCCACACCAGGTCCAGTCTCCTTCTCTGTGTGGGGCTCCAGTTTGCAGATCATGAGCTCTTAGCTTCTGCTCCAGCTTTATACCTGCCTGTTGCCATGCTTCCTGCCATCATGATCATGACTCACCGTCTGAAATGTTCAGTAAGCCCTCGATTAAATGCTTCCTTTTGTAATTCGCCTCAGTCATGGTGTCTCTTCACAGCAACAGAACAGCAACTGATGCAGTGTGCGTGTGTGTTGTGGGCCTGGAATAAGCCAAGAACACACATATAGAAATTTAAGTAAGAGTGCACTGGCTCAAATTGAAAGGCTCTCTTGGTAAACTAACTAGAGTGAGGTAGCATCGCTCAGTGATATTGAGCAAATACAGGAAGACAGAAAACGGCAGCCTTGAGAAACTGACCCTGAACAGAGATCACTCAGTGAGTTCCAGATTTGGGACAAGCTGCAACAAACAGTGCTAAGGGACAGGCTTGTACCTTCTGTGTCTGTTCTCCCAGTAGTTCTGTCACTTTCCAAAATGGAAGGGCTACTTTCTCTTTTACAAACACAGAGACAAAAGGAAAATACAAAGCTACAGATGTGGGGTTATGTAGATAATAGCTATGTGAGTTATGGCCTTCATCTTTACAGGGCCCATTCTCACAGCCATGCTGTTTGTCTTCACTGAAGCCGTCCTCCCCGTCCAGTGATGGATGGCCAGCCATCCTTTAATCCATTCACTCCCTATGTCTAGGCAGATGTGAGGGGTGTGGCACAGTGCCTCATCTTCAGCCACCACTACCACGATCTCCAGGCACCTTGAATAATTGCCATGAGATTAAATAGCAACTGTTGGGCTGACTGTGGCCTTAAATCCTCTGCGAGAGCCTTACTGTCCACCCTTCTCCCTTCCTGATTAGTAAGACACCATTAGAGATTCATTTTCTTGTAAAGAATTTAGTGTATTTTGTAGCTAGGTGGTCCAGGTCACTAAGATTTATGTTTTTTGGCTCAGAGTGAAGCAGGTGTTTGGACTTTCCAAGTGGCCAGATAGAAGTTTTGTAAATAAGTTCTTTTAAGAATACTATTTTTAGTGAAACAGTTATTAAGCACCTATCAGGGCAGTTGTGGAGCGTGTCTTGCATGGGGCGTCTGAAGTCCACTTGGTTTATGGCTTTTCCTGGGCTGCACAGATGCTGGGGCTGGGCTTTTATTCCTGGGATTCTACCTGGCAGGAAAGGAGAGTTCTGAGGAGCAGAGCATGGCCCAACCAGGAAGGAGGTGGCTGCCAGACAGCTGCGCTCTGGCGTGACTCACGCCTGGGACAAAGAGCTGGGAGACCATGCTAGCAGTATGGCATAGAGCAGAGAGGGCCCTTCTCCTGGTGAAGGGGGAAGTGTTGACAAAGGGGCAGCCTGGAAGCTAGGTTGAAGGGAAATGAGCACCGAGCTCAGAATGTGGAGGAAAGCTGCTCACCGAAGCAGGTTTAAGCTGAGGGCGGTGATGATGATGAAGAGCACTGTCAAGGTGAACATGTGTGTGGTGGAAACAGCCGAGTTAAAGGGGCTCTGTGTCTGTCTGTCTGTCTGTCTGTCTGTGTGTGTGTGTGTGTGTGTGTGTGTGTGTATGTGTGTGTGTGTGTGTGGTTTGTGTGTGGGAAAGAGGTGGTTAGTGACCCAGTACTTCCTGAGCAAGTGCAAGGCTCTGGGTTTCAACCCAGCATCATGAGGAAAACAAGAAGATAGAAGTAAATGTACTTTCCGTATGCTGGCTAGCAGTTGATGTGAGAGGGACTAGCCTACTGTGTGCTGTGCTACCACTGGGCAAGTGGTCCTGGGTTGTATAAAAAAGCAAGGTGAGTTAGCTGTGGCAAGCAAGCCAGTAAGCAGCATTCTCCCCTGCTTGAGTTCCTGCCCTGGTGGACCTTGGTAACAAACCCTTCCCTCCCCAAGCTGCTTTCTATCAGTGGTGTTCATCATAGCAGTTAAAGGCAAACTCTGGGATAAGCCCTTCCAAGGCTCCGAGAGTTCACTCACCTCTTAATATTTTTTTGAGATTTTTTAAATTTTTGTTTTTTATATGGATGGGTGTCTGGCCTGCTCGTGTATCTGTGTACTCCCTGTGTGCCTAGGGAAGCTAGAGAGGAGCATCGGCCCCTTGGGACGTGAGTGACAGACAACTGTGAGCCACTTTGCAGGTACTGGGAATTGTATTAAGATTCCCTGGAGATCAGCCAAGCCTCTTAACCACGGAACCATTTCTTTACATTTTAAATTCTAAGGAATGACCGAATCTTCTAAGGAAAAATGTCTGTAGTTCATTGACATGTCCTTTAGACTCCAGTCTTTTGTTCTTCCTGCAGGACTCTTGATGGTCTGTAGCAAAGTTTTCTGAATTCCCACATGTAAATGGCCTTGAAGTGCTATGTGCTGGTCTCTGTCAGCCGCAGGCCACGTGCTCAGTGTTTAAGCTTGTGTGACTTTCTCTCTGAGGAGGAGAAATGGGTCAAGGCGGCTGCCCCTCACACTTAGGAGACTGTGAACTCAACATGGATCCCATAGAAACAAGTTCTGAGTTTTCTCTTGGGTTGCTCATAGGCGGTGCTGTTCTCACTCAAAGCTGTGCAGCAGCAGTGTGACGTCATGGTGTGTACTCTGTGCTCCTCCTAAGTATGTTAGATTCGGTCAGTCTCAGTTTACGGTGTTTGCAGCTCTGATAGGTTCATCCAAGCTAATCCTGTTCTCAGTCAAGGCTCACCTGCTTCTGAGAAACCATGGCATTATTTGGGGGGATTAGGTTTTTGTTTTTGTTTGTTTGTTTGTTTTTTTTAGATTTATTTATTATTATTAAGCATACTGTTGCTGTCTTCAGACTCACCAGAAGAGGATGTCAGATCTCATTATGGGTGGTCGTGAGCCACCATGTGGGTGCTGGGATTTGAACTCAGAACCTCCGGGAGAGCAATCAGTGCTCGTACCCACTGAGCCATCTCACCAGCCCGGGATTAGCTTTTCTAGCTAGTGAACTGATTGCTTCTGGTAGCTTCCTATTGCTATGATAAAACACCACAACAATAAGGCAACTTTGGGAAGCAAGGGTTTTACTTCATCTTTCAGATGTAGCCCAGAAGGGAAGTCAGGGCAGGAACTCAAAGCAGGAAGATGGTCAGGAAAAGTTGACAGAAAACAGCCAAAGCCTGATAATGGTGGTAGTTTAGACAAGGTCAACTGCTCCACAAACATGGAGAAGTTCAGTAAAGCGTCCCTAGTTTGAGATGAAGCTGTTTCTGAAGTGGCTCAGGGTGCAGTCCTGGGAAGGTACAGAGAACTCTACCCCAGTGGATTGGAGAAGCATGGGAGTTGGTGTTCTGACCACCTGGCCTTGGACCATTGTGTAATTGTTGTTATAAGTGTTCATGGTATTAATCCTGTCTTTTAAATGTATCCTTAGGCCAAGCCAGACCCGGCCATCCATGGTGCAGTGGCTAAATATGCAGTCTCCAACCACACCAAGCTCCAACCCAGCTGGAACACCTCCTTCACCCAGAATGTCACCGTTCCCCCTCTCTCCTGCTGCCTCCATTGTAGACAAGCTGCCTGAGTGGTATGTGCTTAGGGAGGTGACGTGGAACGAGGTGGTGGCACACACAAGGGCTGTGACCTCCCTCTTAGGAAATGCTTGCCCTGGATCCCTTGGCAGTGACAGCCAAGTTTGTATCAGGGCTGTGCCTCATCTCAGAAGCAAATACACCTGGGTATTGTTGGTTTTATATATGCCCTACACTCCTCTTCCGGTATATTTGAAATCATCTAGGTAAATTTTAATACCTAATAATGTAGATGCTGTGTAAACCTTTGCTGTACTGTATTGTTCAGGAAAGTCATGAGAAGAATGCCTGAGTGCACTGCACAATGCAGATGACTTCTTTTTTTTAATACTTTGAATTGGTGGCTGGTTGAGTCTCTAGATGTGGAACCTCTTGGCAGTGACAGTGGAGGTCCTTGAGAACAATTTGTAGTGGAAGAGCCTTGTGGGAACCTACTCTCCCTTTCTGATCCTTATCCATTTATGAAATTAGCTATGTGGGAAGAGCTTTTTATATGCAAATGTAAAGCACATTTTTCACTGAAAAGGGAGGCGGAGTAGATGCTGGCCATGGTAACTTCCATAGACATCTTATGACCAGTTTGTTGGAGACAGAGAAGCAAGTCAGTCACCCTGGACCTTGGCTGACATTTTTCTTACCATCAGGGACTTCCTTGTCTTCAGGAAGATGTGATCTTTCTTTCTTCCTTGGCTCAGACCTAGCCAAGTATGGTTTCTGTCTTAGTCAGGGTTTCTATTCCTCTACAAACATCATGACCAAGAAGCAAGCTGGGGGAGGAAAGGGTTTATTCAGCCTATACTTCCACATTGCTGTTCATCACCAAAGGAAGTCAGGACAGGAACTCACACAGGGCAGGAACTTAGACAAAGGAGTGGATACAGAAGCCATGGAGGGATGCTGCTTACTGCCTTGCTTCCCTTAGCTTGCTCAGCTTGTTTTCTTATAGAACCCAAGACTACCAGTCCAGGGATGGTACCACCTACTTCCCTCCTTGATTACTAATTGAGAAAATGCCTTATAGCTAGATCTCATGGAGGCATTTCCTCAAGGGAGGCTCCTTTCTCTGTGATAACTCCAGCTTGTGTCAAGTTGACACACGAAACCAGCCAGGACAGCTTCTATCATTCCCGATTGTTGCACCTCTCTCGGGAAGGCTCGGAACATGTTCTCACTATTTAGGAAAAGCTGGGCCTTGTGTGCCTTTCAGGGGCGCAGAAAGGTCTAAAGACAAAGAAGGCATGGCTGTTCCTTCCAGAGTGCCGTGGGAACTGCAGGTGTCATATGTGGGCTCCCCGGGAAACTCCCTCCCCTCCCTTTGCAAATGCACAGCTGAAGTGCTCACAAGTAAATATGCCTTGTGTATCCCACAATGCTGAGCAGTGGGAAATGACAGCCCACCTGGCAGTGAGGGAAATCTGGTGAAGGGGCAGCCTCCCCAGGAAGGCTCCCTAAGGAAAAGTTTGCTTCGGAAACCCGTCATTTCCTTGAAAGCCAAGTTCTGGGAGGGCCTGATGTTCATGTCCATCATTTTCTCTTCAGAAGGTGTTGCCCCACTGTCCACATGTAAATGAGACTGGGAAATGGGGAGGGGGTCTGTGAAGCTTCTGGCATTTAGCGCTTACTTCAAGCCTTCTGTGTTCTCTCTGCAGCGTTATCAATCGAAAGGCTCGGGCTGTGTACCCATGTGAAGCAGAACACAGCTCGGAATTGTCATTTGAAATAGGAGCCATTTTTGAGGATGGTAAGTACTGTCATGAGCTCTGTGGTGGGGGACATCATGTCTTGCCTGCACATAGAGTGCCAGCCACTGGCTGTGGCCCAGTTTTGACACCAGCTTGTATAGATGGCTGACTCGTCTGTAGAGCTGAACTCCAGGAGCTGTGTGCTGGTGGAAACAGTGTTTCTTCTTTCTTCTTGGCTGTCCCCATCCCTTCATGCAGGGCTTCATTCGGGTCATTTCTGATGGTGGCACCGAGCCGGTAGCACTTGAAGACAGTGCTTCTGATGTGCATCCTTCTGATGTATGTCCTTGGTTCTCCCTGACTTCCATCATCCCTCACCAAGCTCTTAAATGCTTCATGTTATCAGCAAAGTGTAGAATTCAGAAAGCTCTGACTTCCCTCTCTGGCACCATCCCTGTGCTTTGCAGTTTTCTGCCAACTGGAACAGTGTGCGAATCTTTATAGAGTTTGCATTTTAAATAAGGGTGTGGATTATAGTTGAATGTTTAATATTCATACACAGACATTTAGGAGCTATGCCTGTTTTAATATTTCACAAATTTCTCCTCTGGTTCAGTGAATATATTTTCCTCTCTTGCTCTTGATTTCTTCCCTCCCTAGTCACACTCATTATGAAATTCATGGGTTGCTGTGGAAACGGTGATGTTGAGTGTGGGTGGAGCTCCCCAAAAGAGTTCCTAGGAAGCAGGGGAAACCTTGGATGCCGGAATGGAATGGCTGATTAGCCAGAACTTTTGGCTTCTGTGGAACATATCGCCACAGTGCATGTGGTAGTCAGGCGCACAGGGTTTGCTGAGGGTTGTTATACAGCAAGCAAATTGTTTCATTTCAGATAGACTCTGTATGCGGTGTGTGCTCCTAGAGCCAGATAAGATCAGACAAAATAGCAGCAGCAACCCTCACACAAGATTGGGCTTTGCGAAGAAATTTTGGTGTTGGAGTGGAAGCAAGATTCTCCAACATATCACCATGACATATGCACATACAGTTGTATCGGAAGGCTGTGGTCATACAGCCACCCTGTCGTGTGTTGGAACAGCACATGTTGGGAGGGACATTATAGCACTGAAATTGTAATGAATTCTTATATTGTGTGACTTACATGTGTGATTCCTTGCATTGTACTGTCTGAGACAGCTACCTCCATCGATGATTCGTAAGGAAGCCCTAGACTGTGGATAAGATGCAGCTGGCTAAGCCCATCCCACAGTGGTTACACAGTCAGACCGTAAGTGGGTGTTCAGGTTGCTTTAAATGTTATCAAGACCAAAGTGTTACCGTGTTTGGTAAATTTTCTCAGCTGGTGACTTGACTCTTTCACTGGTGTCCTTGTCAGTGAGAAGTGGCCCCAGTTCCAGGCTACACATAACTCTAACAAAGGAGATGTCTCCTCTGTATTTCTTTTATGAGAAAAACTTTTCTAAAACTTACTTCTGAGTTTAACTGCCTTTACATGCCTTTGGTCAAAACTGGGTCAAATGTTCACTGTCCAGTTGTCACTGGGAGGACTTAGGTCAATGAGAACCATGCTGGGTATACACGGGCACATAGCCATGCATGACACCTGTGTCTTCCTAAACCAACTCTGGATAAAAGGCAAAAGATAGGCCAGAAGATAGCCAACCCAGGAGGCCCAAGTTCTCCACTGCCAAAGTCCTTTGATGACTTTTAGGAATCATCCTTTAAAGAGTCATAAAGTATGTGTATACTCATACATAGGTAGACAGACAGACAGACAGACAGACACACACACACAGACTCATGCACAGGTTTATAGTGCCTTGCCCTTTGACTTTCTCTGGAAGCTGTAAGTGCTCTGTGCATCAGGTTTTTCATCCTAGTCTGCAAGGATGTATTAGTGCTATATAGGGGACTTCTGAAGCCTGAGCCTTGATTACTGTTGGTACCTGGGAGACATGCTCCTCACGGTATGCTGTAGATATGGTTGCATATAGCCAGGTTATATATCCCTTGAGCATGATGCACTGTAGTGCGGGTGGCCAGCTCTGTCTAGCATGTTGGCTGGAACACCCAGGGCTTCTCAATAGTTCCTCAGTCGCTTCCCCGAGACTGTGTATTCCAAAACCACCTGCTTGGTGTGCTGATTCTCTCTCCCCCAGGGTGTGGAGGTCTCATCTTCTTCGAGTCCTGAGTCTTACAGGTGCCTCCCCAAGTCTCTCATTGTGGCACCCATGAGTTCAGTGGGAAGTTTTCAGACTGCCACTCCCTAGGGACAGGCCTTAAAGAGCACAGTAAATTGGAGTGTCAATGCAGGGTGCATTCTTTCCTTACTGTACACACTTTTATCTTCAGTGCAGAGTTTATCTCCCAACTTGTGAAAAACAGATATTAGTCAGAATGTTACTAGAGCCCTTCCTCAAATGGGGTCTTCCCTTCTGACAGCCAACATGAAATGAAATAGTTGGCAGGTCATAGGGCCTGTGGAGCCAGGCAGTGCTCCAGGGAGCCACTATTTGCAGCTCAGTCTGCAGGCGTGTCTCCAAGGAACACTTTTGCTGTAGACCACCGACACTTAACATCCCTGAGACCCAAGGCTGTTTTCTTGTGCTCATGCAATAGCTTGGAATCTTCTAGCAAGAACAGGGATCCTACAGTGTAATTCATTTTTATAATGTAGGCAAGGACAAACCAGTTTATGGCAGTCAGTGGCCTGAAATGACCCCAGGCCTTCACTGTTCCTAGTTAGGGCTTTGGAATAATCACAAACAGGAATCTCAGACAAGCCAATGGAAGGGAAAGGGACCTTTAGTACATTAGTGTGCCAGTCTGTGACGCCTCGCTTGCTTGCCTCCTTCCCCTCCCCTTCCCCTTCCCCTCCCCTTCCCCTTCCCCTTCCTTTTCCCTTCCCCTTCCCTTTCCCTTCCCTTTTCCTTCCCCTTCCCTTTCCTTTCCCCTTTCCTTTCCTTTCCTTTCCTTTCCTTTCCTTTCCTTTCCTTTCCTTTCCTTTCCTTTCCTTTCCTTTCCTTTCCTTTCCTTTCCTTTCCTTTCCTTTCCTTTCCTTTCCTTTTTCCTTTCCCCTTCTTTCCTTTCCCTTCCCCCTTCCCTTCCCCCTTCCTTTCCCTTCCCCCTTTCCTTTCCCTTCCCCCTTTCCTTTCCCTTCCCCCTTTCCTTCCCCCTTCCCTTCCCTTCCTTCTTTTTAAAAAAGAATTATTATTTATTTTATGTATGTGATTACACTGTAGCTGTCTTCATGAACACCAGAAGAAGGCATCAGATCTCATTACAGATGGTTGTGAGCCACCATGTGGTTGCTGGGAATTGAACTCAGGACCTCTGGCAGAGTAGTCAGTGCTCTTAACCACTGAGCCATCTCCAGCCTGCTCTTTCTCTTCTTACTATCAAGCCATGGAATTGGGCTACGAATTCCAGTTCTTGGCTAAAGATGTGGTTCTATAGTTCTGGGGGCTGCTGCCATGCACTACCACAAGGTCTGTGCTGTGTGTTCTCCTCTGAAAGCTGGAGGAAATCTGCCCCCTTTCTCTGAGGCTTAGGAATCCCAGAAATACATTCTGTTGGTAGATCTGCTAGTCAGGTATGAAGTGTGGGCTCTTCTATGTCTGGGTCTGCTCACAGGACATAGGACTTATGCACACAGGGTTTTCAGGAGGCCAGAGTCCCCATGTGGTCCGGAGTATTGGTTGGTTTCCATGTGTAGTGCCAATATTGCTACTGTTTGTTGCAATAGCTATGGACCAGATTAATTCTTAAAATCCTCTAGGGATTGAACACTAAAGGGTTCGAGTAGAATAATTCTTGAGATGCTTTTTGGCATCCTCTGGGAGGTTGATGGTGTGGGGATATCACCACCCATCAGGGCCTTCCAGATGTATTCTGAACGTTGGAATCTCAGAAGGCTGTCTAGTGTCTAGTGTCTAGTCATGTGCACTACATGAGCACATGCAGTGTGATGCTGGCTATCTCAGAAATAAGCAAGTTGACATACAGACTTGTGGGACCAAGTTGTTTTCATTAAGGGTTGGGAAGGAGACTGAGAAATCAGATGCTTCTGGTCTCTCTGGGTAGGGAAAGGTGTCAGGTGGGAGACGGAATGAAATCCTCAAGACACATCTTGCATGGGGCCTGTGTTGCGCTTTCAGAGCTGAAGCCGAGCTCTCTGTGTTCTCTTGTACCGAAGCCATTTGTCATGGATGGAGAGTTTACACTCTGTGTAGAAAGCAGAGGCCCAACACTCGATTCTGCTGTGCTTGGAAGCATGGAACATAGCACTTCACACCATTCCAGCGCTGGAGAGGGGAGCAAGGGGGAACTAATCGTTGGTGAGACTGTAGAGAAACGGGGGCCCTAGGGAAAGGGATGGGATAGCTCTAGAGGATAATACTGTGGCTACTCAGAAAGTGAGTAATGAAGTCATGTGAGACCCAGCAGTCTGGTCTAAGCATACACTCAGAGGAGGAGAGGCAGGGGTTCTAGTCTCTGCATTCCCTCATTGATTGCAGCAGCAGCAGCACTCAAAAATAGCCCAAAGATGGAAACAACCACATGTCCATCAGCAGTAAGTGGACTGACAAAATGTGGTATGAACTTAGATAGGAGTGTAAGCAAGCCATCTCCAGAACAACTGAGCAGTGGTTGTGACTGGACCTGAGGATCTACTAAGTGAAATAGGCCAGCACCAACAGGACAAATAGACGATCCCATTATAGGAAACAGGCAGATCCTTAGATAGGCAGCTCGAGGTCACCAAGAAACTTCCATACAGAAGATTGCCCATAGTGAGTGACAGGAGATAGAGCCACTGTGTCTCCTGCCTCCAAAATGGAAGCACAGCTGCCTTCAGCCAGCTCTTTCTGTCTGTCCGAGCAGCTGCAGTGTGGGCCCTGACAATGCAGGCCTTGCCCTGAGGTGGGAAAGGCATAAGAAAATGAACAGATATCTCTGAAGGCATCAGAGATGAGCCTCAGTGAGCTGTAGGGCTTCAGCCTGAGTTTATGCTCTCCCAAGACACCGTATCCTGCAGGGGCCACATCCTGGGGCATGGCTTTGCAATTGGTCCAGTCCAGTAACATTGGTTACCATGGCCACTACAATGTATGGATGGAACCTTTAAGAATAGGGCTCTTAGTAACAAGGTCAGGGTCAAGGTCACTGTGGGGATGAAGAAATCCAATTGCCTTGGGTCACCATGAAAGCACACCTTAAATCATTTATTGTACAAGTGATTATGTGTGAGACACTGGGCTAGGTGCCAGGGAGCACAAGTTCTTTTATGTATGTTCTGCACTTTGAGTTGTAGTCTCACGCTGGCCTCTTAGGTACTCATGGAATGTGGAGGCAGCATGAGGTCCCTCACCTGGTCCTTATGGGGGCAAAGCCAATAACCGAAGTGTGAGTCTGTGCTGCCCAGGCATGGTTGGAGCATCGAACACTTAGGACCTAGCGAGCAACCAAGTAGAAACCTTAAAACTTCGTGGCAGGTGGAAGACAGTTATCAGAAGGCACGGTGATAGAGAGCAGAATTCACAGTACTTCTCTCAACGGGGAAAACAAATGGTTGCCTCATTGAGAAGAACAGTCAGAATGAACCATCAGTGTACTCCAAACATGAGCGGGTCAAGAAATGCTCAGGCACAGTTGGCAGTCAGAAAGCTAGGCGCACGCGGAAGGAAACACTGCTTCACCAGAGGTGTACGTGTGCGCCTGCGCTCAGTTTCTAGTACAAAATGATTCCTTTTGGTTATGATCCCAAGCTGCGTTTCACAGCAGGTTCTGGGTTCTTCTGTAGATAAACACAATCCCCCATCCCCAGGTGTGTGGCTACTACCCCTGGCCATAATTTGTGTTTCAGCTAGGGTCCCTTAAATGCTTTGGTATTTGATATCAAGATGCCAGTTTGCTAGCTTGAGCCCCGCATCCTTTGCTGTCCAGTCTGGGCCTTGTCATGCGACTATGACGAGTATGTGTTAATAGCTATAGTTGCTCAGGTAGTAGGTAAGGCCCAGGCCTGCCTTCAGGAACTCCCTAACCAGTGTGGGAGTGGGATCAGTGTGCCTGATTCCAGTAGTGGTTGATGGGTTGAAGCAGACCTCCCTCAAGAGGAAGCCATTGTCCTGACTGAAGCAGAAGAGTTACGCAGGGAAGAAGTGGAAGGGCATTCTAGGCCGCAAGTAAAGTGCTGCGTGCACAGAGGCCTCCAGCGGACTCAGGCGCACTGGTTGATAGTGTAGGGAGGGGCTGCTGGAATGGTAGGAGAGGCCCTGTGCACTGGGCCAATCAACTTGGTTTGAACTTGAAGGAGGGGGGAAAGGCGTGTTCTGCTCTGTTTCCTAGAGAGTTTTTTGAGCAGCAACTCACTATACAGTGAACTAGAAGGGGCAAGATTGGAAACAGGAACTAGATAAGGAGGTTTTTGAGGGCCAGAACTAGACAGAACCTTGGTGGCAGCTTTGGTGTGTAGTGCCCTAGAAGTAACTGCTCCATGAAGCCTACCAGGAACCCTGTAGCATGGTGAGTGTCGGGGGTAAGCACTGGGAGCAGGTTTGTAAATGTGGTCTCTTCTTTTTCAGTTCAGACCTCAAGGGAACCCGGATGGCTGGAAGGGACCCTGAACGGCAAGCGAGGGCTGATTCCACAGAATTATGTCAAGCTGCTGTAGCTCCTGGCCCTGGGGGTTCCTACTGATCGTGGCACCCCAAGCAGCAGCCTGGAAATGGCACCCAAACACCACGGTCACGCTTAGGATCTGCGGTTCACCATGGGTACTCCAGGGTGGGGAGGGGATGGAACAGCCACCTAGGACTGTGCAGATGTGGGCGTAAGCAGAGCGTGACTGGCATTGCTGGAGTCAGTTCTCATCTAGCAGGCACTGGGCATTGTGATGTTTAATTCTCCCACCTGTGGAACAGAGAGAGGGCAGACCTCACTGTCCACACACCTGCTGTCGGGTTTTCAGGGGGGCTGTGCGACTCTTGAAAGTCCCAACCTGGAGGGAAGCAGAGAGAAACTTCTTCAAGCTTGTGCCTTCCTTCCTACCTGCCTCTCCTCCCCCTCCCCACCCCATCCCCGGGCCTGCTCACCTGTGTGCTTCAACAGCCTTTTCCAGGTTCTCACCTGAGTGCTGTTTGTCTTTTGTCACCTTGTTGCCACAAGGCCCCTCTGTAAATGAAATAAAATGTAATTTACTATTTGGTGTGTCTGGCCTAATATGGAGAGTGAATCACCGCAGTGATGCTTCACGGTTTGACAGTCATGGTCAGCAGACCATGATGTCCTTAGAACCTTGTGATTTGCAGCAGGAAAGACGGTGGGCCTTTCTGAGATGAAATCCCAGCATTGGAGTGAAGCAGCAGGGACCTTTCCCACAAGAGGCCGTGGGATGGGAACCAGTCTGTGGTAGCGAATGGGTGAGCTACAGTCACGCTGATGGCCAGCCCTCCTGACTGGCTTCTTTGGGCAGATCTCTCTCATACCACCGAGTATGGCTTTGTCTTCCAGGCTCAGCGTTACCTTTGCCCATCTTGATGAAGCTGGGCTTTGGGACGGGTAGGCTGACAGCCATCCCAACATGAGATGCTTTCTCTTCCCCAGTCTCTTCAGCTCGAAGCGCAACTCCAGGCCCAGGCGTGGCCCAGTCTTGTGGGGAAGAAAGCTCGGTATTTGCGGCCTTTGGACTATGAAGGGAGTACTTTATCAGAGCAGAAGCTGCTGGAGTTGGGGTGTTGACATCTAACCCATATGAGGTTTCTCCCAAGGAATGATCAAAAGAAGGATGTTGTCTTGCCTCCCCTGACTGACTCTGGAGCCTGCTGCTTTGTTGGTTAACATCTATGGAGTCACCACATGGGGCTCTTGTGTAAGGGCATCAAGTTTGAAGTTGCTAAGTTTGGATCTGGAATGTCCCCCAAGGCCCCTGTGTTAAAGGTCTTGCTCCAGCTTATGTCACTGTTTGAAGAGGGTTGAAAGTTTAAAAAGGGACCCTTGTAGGTTTTGGGTCATTGGGTTGTACCTATCAGAGGGCTTATAGGACACTGGTTTCTTCTTTTCTCTTTTGCGTCTGTTGTTTGGTGAACAGCTTATCCTACCATAGGCTTCTTGTCACGTTCTGCCCCAGGTCTGAAGCCCACCCATTATGAAATGCCATCTCCAGGACTATGAGTCAAATAAATCTTCACAAGTTGATCCCTGGGTGTTTTGTTAAAGTCACAGGAGGCTGGATAGCAGGAGTTGCATGAGGATGAGAGGAACGTGTTTTTTTAGAAATATGTATTCTGCAAAAGTAAGGACCATTTCTTTACATCAAGTTAAAATACCAAACCATAGGTCTCAGGGGAAGAGTGGAGACCAAGGAAGAACCCAGGGCTGCATTGGAGCAGCTCTCTTGTGGCCTGAGTGGCCAGTCTGGCCCTGGAGGAAGGTGCCCTGTGTTGTAAACTGTCATTTCCTGGTGTGACTCAGTGAAATGCTGGTAGGGAAGGTGTGTATCCAGGCAGGTCTAGTGGCTCAGCGCCTAGACTATGGGCATGCATTGCTTCTCACTGCTATGATTAAAGCGGACACTAGACACAACTCAGGTTCTGTTTGCTGGCTTGAGGAAGATTCCCCTTGCTCAGAGTGTTGCACGCCTTCCTCTGTACCTTAGCATTTGATGGTGTACATCACTACAGCCTGCCTGTCCCCATGCTTTTGACCTGGCTTCCTAAAAGGAAAACCAAAGTATGAGGTTGAAGTGTGTGACCGGGCTGCTGGTCCCTTGGTTAGGATTGCTTGCACTTAGTTGTCAGTGTCTTCTGTGTGCCATGGGATACGTGTCGCTGAATAAATTCGTCTTCCACGGCTCCAAGAGCTGGCAGACCTGGGTTTATCTAGAGGAAAGCAGGGGAGTGGCCGAGGAAAGTCAAGGCTGTTTCTAACAGAGTATGGCCCAGGAGCCATTGGACTCACCATCACCACAAGGCAGAGCAGAGAGCTTATCCCTGGACAGGGTCCAAAATGTACACAGTAAAGGGAGCAGGGGTGTTTGGTTACAACTGGAGACCAGTCGGGTGTTTTGCAAAATGGGTGTGGCTAATCCTGGGAACATCTCCAGGATGCTTCTGGCATGTGTGCTTCACTCAGGACTTGACACCAGCTGCATCTCTCACCTCCACCAGCACCAGCCACATTACTGGCACGAGAGCTTCAGCTTTAGCTGGTACAGATGCCCTGCAGGAGTCTTTTTTTGCTTGGGTGAAATCAATGGGAACCTCAGTGACTATGCACTGCATCTGAGTGCATAGCAGGTGAGACTGTAGTGAATGGAGATGAGGAGGAGGTAGTCTCTGGGGCCTTGCGGCTCTTAGCCACTGACATGGCTTGGATCTTACTGGTCTGTCAAGGTCCCTTGTGTTAGAGGTTGGTCCCCAGCTACGGGCACTGGTGGAAAGTGAAGGACCCTTTGACAAGTGGCACTTCCTCAGCCCAAGCGAGCACTGAAGGACAGGATCCTGTCATCTCTCTTTGCATCCTGGATGGCATGGGGTAAGCAGCTTTGCTTTACATCATGCCTTCTGCAGTGATGTCACCCTGTTTCAGTGGCTTCCAAACCAGAGTTGGCCAGCCACAGACTGAGACCTCGGAACCTGTGAGCTTAATCTTTTAAATGTTGATCGTATTAACTCTGTCAACGGGGACAGCACTAATACGCATGCTCCTCACTGCCATCTCATCTTCAGAGGCCATTGGTGGCCTCTGCTCTTCAGCCATGACTGTGACCTCTAACCCTTCCCAAGGTCTCTTTGCCTCTGCAGTCCCAGCTTGACCCCATTTCCCACCCACCTCATGCTCAATGCATTCTCATCCTTGATTTCTCTCTTAAGTCAGAGCCAGGCTTTGTCTACTCCTCCTGACTCTTCAGCCACATAGCCTTTTGCACTCCTGTCCGAGGATGCTACTGCAGGGGCATCCTCAGCTTTCCTCTCCATCCCCAGCAAGTGTCATATCAGATGACCGTCAATTACTTTTCCTTGGCTTTCTGAGCAGTAATTTACTGCTGCCACATTTGGGCAATGTAGCTCATTTTCCCAGTGGCAAGTGTGTGGCTAAAAGTGTCTCAGTCCACCTGCTGGAAGAATATGCTTGAATTTTTCTATCTATCTAAAGACAAGCTGAGCTGCTGACCATCCGACAGGAGACCTGCATATTGAACTTGGATAGTGGATATGTATGGGATGAAGCGGACAGCTCAGGGCTACACACTGGTGCCTGGATCTCTTCCTTGGAGGGTCAGTTGCCGTGACGATGCTGCAGAGTGCAGTGGGAACAGCTTGCCCAGACCCACCCAGGGCTGGCTTGTGAGGGCATGAATAACACTCCTTAAAGCCACAGAAATAGGATTGATTGAACTGGATGAAAGCCGGACATGGGTCTTAGTGACACACATTCTGCAGTGTCTGAATGACTAAGCGTTCTAGTGACAGTCTTTGCTGGAACCATGTGTGGGGATGTGGAAGGCAAGGCAACCTTGGAAAGGAAACGGTGGGATGAAGAGCGAGGCGCAACAGGCTGCTTCAACTGCTCCAAGAGTTCTGTTCTGCCATACGAGGCATCGGATCTAAGATGGCTCCCGGAACACCAGTGAGACAGCAAAAAGGAATCAAGGCCAGGGCGGTGCCCGCTTCCCCCATCTTCATGGAAGTCCTCACAGGTGATGATGCTCCTTTGCTCCTTCTGAGTTACCTCATCAGACAGGGTTTTCTTTGGAGAATGGTGACGATGTGGTGAGATGTGATTGGCTGAGGATGTAGGGGCTTGGGATTGGCTCAAGCACTGTATTTAAGCTTATGCACTCATTGGGCAATGAACTCAGATCTACACCCTGATGCTGGTCTCCAGAGTCAGATTTCCCGGGATTCAACATGTGATTTCATCCCCTCTCATCCCCCCATCCTTGATCCTGCTCCCATAATTATGTTCAACAATCCTCCCAGCTGGACTGTGGGCTTGAGCTGGAACTCAGTCAGTGGGACAGGAACAAGTCTGAAGGACTAAGAGGCGTGGGAAGCATTAGCTCTTTCCATAATGTTTCATAGCTTGTGCAGGATGGTGAGAGGTGACAGGTCACCTAGATAGCAAAGCTATCATCGACCAATAGCTGCAGGCTGAGCACAGATGCATGGACCAGCCCAGCTCAGGTAAGTCTTGTCCTAACCAGCAGTCTCCTGGAGCCTGTTCACAGACTGGAGAGAGACTGAAGAAATGGTGGACTGGTCTGTCCTGCTACAATTCTGCCATGTGTTTCACTTGGCTGGTGCCAAACGTCAGGGTCCTAGCTTAATACTCTTCTACTTAATGCTGTTTGGGAAATTCTATTTCCAGTGAAGCAGCTGCTCTAAGAACTAGGTAGCTTGGGCTCAAAGTCTCAGGCACACACCTGTAATCATCTTAATTTGCAAACACTTGCATTACTTATCAAAAGGCAAGCTATTGTGTGTGTGTGTGTGAGAGAGAAAACATCTCCTCTCTGCTGTAGAGGCACTCAACATACACAAGCAGTAAGCCCCTTACTCTAACTGTGCCGCATGGCTCGGTTTTTAATGCATGACAGTCAGTAGTAGCTAGCTGCCCTGGAAGTTCTCACCTAGCGATTCATAACGGGAACTTGAATTTGTTAGGCCTGAGAATTGCTTTGTGAAATTCTTCAAAGGCACTCAACTCAATTAAGTCTCCTTAGTTCTGAAGGCTTGCCTGCTTTTCTAGGAGTTTGTGCCTAGGCTTGCACATCAACATGGCTTTTGTTTCAAAATGGAGACTAGGAAAAGCTTTGCTCCTTAACAGATCAGGTTTCTTCAAGTTTTACATACAGATTTGTTTTCACCTACAGATGTTTTGTTCAGCTCAAGTGATTGTATACATGGGTGCACACACAGAATACAGCTCCTCCCCTGGGCTATGGTCAGTGGCCACACTATGTGTTCCAGATTTTATCTGTTGTGCGACGTTGAATTTATCTACCGCACAGGCGTCTCTTTCTGAAAGCCAGTCAGCATCAAATGACATGCTGCCTGAATTTATCTGGGAGGAAATGTATCCTGTTTTAAAAGGATCTGGTAATTGCATTTTTGTGGGCCCGTGTTCATGAGAGTCAGGGGAACAGGACCATAAAGAGTGGGTGGCCATCAGGGTTTGCAGGTACCTGGAGGAGAAAGCAAGAGCACGCAGAGGAAGAACCTCTGAATTCAGCTGGCATGGTGGCCCACTTAATTTAGTCTCAAAGTCTTGTGGGAGTGGAGACGCGTGGGGGCGTGCTGCCATGGGCGCACACGGCTACACGACAACCAGCAGTATAGCTCTGTTATGGAAGAGTTTAATGAACTGAACATCATGATGACAAAGACAAGGTTGACCATGTGGCAGCAAACAGCTTTCTCTCCTCAGACAAAACTCAGGAGGTTCCAGTGTTGGCTGCAGGCAGAAATGCACGGGATCAGAATGTGGGAAGGCAGAAAGCCCCCGGTGTACCGCTAGGCATCCGCTAGGCATCCGAATGAACCAGTTCCAGGACAACAGGTGATTAAAGTAAAGGATTTATTGTAATCTGCTTACAGTCCTTTGCAAAGACAGACATGTTTTTGCATAAAGATATAAATTGCTTCATTTTAAACTAATTTAGTGTTTTTAATTATATGAAGAAGTTTTGGTGAATTATGAATTGTACCAAACCAAGATTTTTTTAAGAGCAATATGGTACAAAAATAAGAGCAGACAGACAGTTTGGCCTGGGACAGGCATTCAACAGTGAATTTAGAGAATATGGCTTTGCTGTTTAGTTAAGCTGAGTTACCTGGAGACACATGAGGAGCCAGTAACTTCATTAATACAAAAAGCTAATGCAGACCTTCTCCACCTCAATCCTGGCTAAGATGGAATTCCAGTTTCTTAGAGTTAACTCAGCTCCTTTCCCCCAGAAACACCTCGTCTGCATGCTGTGTGTGTTCATGGCCTTCAAAGTGTGGTTTTCATATTGCTGTGCATGTAAGCTGACTGTGTTTAAAGACCTATAAATTAAATCCTCAAGATTGCAAATGATGTAAGAAAGCCCCCTCCCTCTGAGTTCAGCGTCCCTGGGTCTCCCCTTGCAGAAGGCAGGCGTCTTTTGAAAGACAAGGTAATGTTGCCTGCGTGGTGAACCCTGTGGGAAACTGCTGACCCCACGGGGGCTTTGTCCCAGCCTTCTGCTTCACCTTTTAGGTTTTGGGAATTCATGATCACTGAGTACTGATGAGAGTCATCATCATGTTTGAAAGATTAATTTGGCCTCTATTCAAAGATCATTTAGTGCAATCATACTGAAGTTCCCCAGAGATACACATGTCTGTGATTTGGGGCAAGGAAAAAGCCATAAATTGCATCAGTATTGGACAGATTAATGAATTAAAATTTTAGTGCCACTGTCTTGCTTATGTGATTCATAGTGTTTTTGTGGTTTTTTTCCTCCAAAACTGTTTATGTATAAAATTTTCATTTTTAAAACCTACCTTTAAAAAATCTAAAAACCTTCTAAGTGATCTGTGGGTCTCCATTCTGACTGACTCATGCTTAGATGGATTGCCCCAGTACCTCCTGCCATGACTGCTGTTCCTGTGACCAGCTCCAGGAGTGAAGGACCCTGTCCAAGGCCAGAGGTGACTTTCTGATCTTTGACAGATGTGGAGGGTGCATGGAATTATTTTTCCCCCAGAGGAGAAAATCCGATTTTCTGGAATGGGAGAATTGTGCTCTCTGAGCTATGTTTCCAGTCTCCCCTTCCAAGAGCAGGGTCTGCTTCTTGTAGCCAAGGGGGAAGGGCAGAACTCTCAGGACCTTGGTCCAATGGCCCTGTCACCTGTCAGGAGCTGCAGACACTGCAGCAGCATCCCGGATGGAAGCAGGAAGAAGCAGAAGCCAGAACTACCCCACGCAGGAGACCAAGAACAAAACAAATAGTACTGAAAAAGTAGAAAGGCTTAGAGACAACCAAAGAGGTTTAAGTGTGGTTATTTACAACAGAGACTGTAAAATGGTAAATTAGATATGAAGCTAAAAAAAGGCACAGCTTTCCCTTTCTTAAATACACTGTAAACGGTTCAGTACGCATGCAGAGCATCTCACTTACAAAAAAAAGTTACCTTGTTTAGACAAAGATAGTACTTAAATAGTCTCCAGCAAAATAGAATTCTTTCAAAAATACTTTCCCATTCATCCTATTAACCATTAAAGATTTTTTTTGTGTGTGTGTGTGTCTCATTTACAAAAGTTCCTTATACCTTATTTCAGGTCCTTCACGATTTATACATACAGTAATGTACAGCACAGCAAAAGACTGCAAAAAATTATCTGTAAAGCCAACACAATAGATACTAGAAATTGAAACCAAGGCATTTAACATCTTATCCATTCTAATTAAATAATAAATGGACACTAACGAGTGTGTATGCCAGCGATGCAGAAAAACGTGCCTGGAAGGCCACAGTTCCACGCCACGTGTTCTGTTATTACATACCAGGAATCTGTATGTATTTTTGTGTATGTTTTTGTGTGTTTTTAAATAACAAAAGAATATTAATGCCCCATATTGACTAGACATTTTATGTGCAAACCAAGGGTAAGCTTTAAAAAGTTCTCTAGTCCTTTGAACCCTTTGAAAACAAGCGAGAGATACCAGAAACCACATGGCATAGTTAAAACTTCCATCTGTTAAAATATCAAAATCAGAGTTATTGACTAGATATGGCTTTTCATCCAGAGGAACGGGAACATGTTTTCTAAGTACTGGGAGTGGAGAGGGAAGAGTCCTTTAGTCAGCTCAGGCTTGCCCGATCCAGGTCTCCTGGCTTTCCCGACTCCACACCCTCGATGGGATTTTAAACTTGAGAAACTGCCGACCAATTGTCAATCCGCCGTCACATGTGAAAAATGTGATTTCTTGGGTCCTTCGTAGGTGTAGAACAACGTGGGGAAACTTAAGGCAAAGTTCTTCCTGGCCGGCATCTTCCATCACTTCCTGTGAAAGTAAAGGGGCTTGGCATTCCCGGATTCCACCTTTGGCAGCTGGTCGCTGATGATCTCCACCAGCATGGCAGGAAACTCCACCTTCAGAGCCTGGGATTCTCGGAAGGTATAGAAGCAGAATTCTAGCAGGTCATTCACCAACTGCAACACACAGACACAGTGGGTATGACACAGGGCCTCATCGCCAGTTCCCCGACTCCTCCATAGCCTAACCTGATGCGATGCTCAGGAAGTGAGCATTGGCATAGTCTAGTGTCACAGTCTAATCACATTATCTGGGGAGAACCAACAAGTACGTTCTTGTCATGTGCCATCTAGTATCTTCATGCTAAACAAATTCAGCCAAGGGTTACAACTGTCTAGCATGAAATGGATATCCAAGGCACATGGGACAGAAATAAAGTTAAGAGTGCCCAGGTAAGTGGCCCCTCAGCCAGGTCTCATTTGCAAGCTTGTGAACTGGTTGAGTGTGGAATAAGTACGTATGTGTGCAGGCAGCAGGCCCACGCATGCAGAAACCCCGGAGGGTTAGAAACAGAAGAGGTAGTCTCGCTGGAGGTACGATGTCTCCGTGGCTGGTCACTGGGTCTGAGGCAGCCACCACTTTCACAGGGCTCTTCCCTGAGCCGAAAAAAGGCTGAGGCTCCCTAGCTACACTCCAGTTCTGGCTGATTTTGAAAAATAAAAGCCTCGTGTTACAGGTTATCTGTCTAGTGTGTTGTTCCTACCCCAGGATACTCCTTTCTGGGCCTCAACCACTCCCAGTTAGGTAAGTTAAAAAAACACACCAAATGTATTACAGCACTAATCTGTTAAAGAACTTAAGTAGAGTGAAGAAACACGTGTGGAGAGGCAGCATCAGACAGAAGGTGGATTCCAGGACTTCACGGCAGATCCTCTCACACAGCTCAGTTGGAAGGGGACGGAGAGCTTGATGAGCACTCAGGTTTGCTAGCACTTTATTAACTTAGCAAATGCTGCGTTATTGGACAATACAAGCTGGGAGAAAGCATATGAAACATACAACGGCACAACTGCTCAAAAACTCCCTGAGGCTTGGGTCATCCATTTATCACTAGGAAATAAATACGATCAAAGTGAAACTAAACGTAAGGCCAAAGTCAGAGATATGGCAACAAAAGAACTGCCTTCGAAAGGACCCAACAGTGACGCCCAGCACTAGCTAGCTGTCTTCCCCACAAAAGGGTCAAGTATCCGTGAGAACATGAAGCTTTGAAAGGTTCAGGGGTCTGGGAGGACAGCACAGAAAGAGAAAGAGGATATTCCTTCACTGGACCCTCACTGGAGCAGAGGCAGTCCCTTCTCTATACTGTGTGCATGTTGGGGACTGTCCCAGCAAACTCTATTAGGATGATACTGATAATCCCTGCAACTCAAACTTCACTATTCTGATGGACCTGGTGGTAACTAACCAAAATTCCTCCCAGTGATTTTGCTTTGGAAAATGAATTTACCCCACTCACCGTAAGCCAGGTACAGGCATCAGCCATCTTAAAATGAGGTCTACTCTGAATATAGTCTGCTTTCATGGTCATAAGCCAATGTATGGAATCATCTGAGGCCCTAAACCTGGCTAAGCAAAGTGACCCAGGTCTTCCTGGGTGTTGTGACACAGGAATGGATGGCACTGTCCTCAAGAACAACTTTATCTTTGAGGCCAGGGGTGTGGAACCCAGTACAGGACTTTATTCAGTGCCAGGAATGAAGGCAGATGCCAGTGTGGCTTCTGTTGCCACTCCCTCCCCACCATGGCTCCCTCTGTCCTTGATGGGGCTTTGTGCTTCTCCTTGGGTCCAGCTCTTGCCCCGCAAGCAAAACAAAGAAACTACTACTGTCAAAGTACAAGTCTCACTGAAATGGCAAGCCCACAAAGCAGGAACTAGAAAGGGTTAAACATTATCAATACAGTAATCCATTAAACTAGAATGAATGAAAACAGACTAACTAAAAGGTGGGTGAATGGACTAGAAACAAGAAGATAATGACTACAGGAAGCTCACTTTGCAAGTAAAGACACAGACTGAAGATGTCAGAAGAGGCGTTTCCAAAAAACGCACTAAAGACCCAGAGCAGCCAAACAGCAGGAAGTTGTAATAAAATATTCCATCTAAGCCAAAGGGAGAAAAAAAAAGAGAGATCCCAAAGTACATCCATAACTGATTTTTTATAAGAGGTTTTAAAAAAATACAATGGGAAAAATCCTTGCTCTACTAAATGCTGCTGGGAAGGCTGGAGATCCATGGCAGAGGATAGAAACTTGATCCTATCTCTCCCATGAACAAAAGTCCAGTCAAGGTGGATGAGAAGCCCACATGGAACACATAAAGCCCTGCAGCTTCAGAAGACAGCCGGGAGGAAAGAGTACAAGACACGGCTGCAGACAGCGACTTTCTCTTTAGGAATCCAAGCAGAGAAATAAAAGCAAACACCAACACCGGTGAGTAAGGATGACCTCAAACCACTCTCAGTACAGAGAAACACCTACAGAATGAAGAATCAGACTATAACATGGAGGCAATATTAATGTGTTATCCACCTGAGGCTTAATATCCAGAGTACTTAAAAAAAAAATCCAAACAAGCAAAACAAAACAAAACAAAACAAACAAACAAAAAAAAAAACCAAAACCCTCAAAACTGATGGAATAGCAGAACAAGTGACCCAATTAAAACCTGTTCATGGTCTATATGGATACATCTCAAAAAAGTGGCCAAAAATATATAGAAAAACAAATAAATGAAAAAGTAAAACAAAACAAAAAGACAACTTACACTCATTAGCCACCAGGGGTGTACAAGTCCCTACCACACTGAAATCAGCTCACCAAGCATAGAATGGCTACCGTGAAAAACTGCTGACAAAAAGCAGAAAATCCATGTGCCATTAAGGGAAGTTTAAATTAGCACATACATTATGAAGATAAACATGGCCACTCTTTTTAGAAAAGGAGTTTATTATATGATCCAGTTAACTTACAGGAAGTAAAAATCACCACATTAGAGAGAGAACACCATGTTTATTGTGATGCTGTTGACAGTGGCTGATGGGATCAACCTGTGTGCCCGTCAGCATGTGATGTGTGAGGGATTAAAACAGTATGGTGGCTACACTCAGGAGGCAGTGCTTCTCAGCCTACGGACAAGGAGAGCCCTATCTTTAGTAAAAGCAATGGAACTGGATGGTACATCAGTGAAATGAGCTGGATGTAAAGGACAGACATTCTGTCATTTAAATTGAAAAGGTTTGAACTGTAAATAGAGTATTGATTGCTAGATGCTGGAGAAGGGGGCGGGTACAGTACAGTTGATCAGCATTTGTACAGAAATACCCTACAAAGCATAAGACAAGGATGAGAAAAAGACACTCGAGAGGGAAGCTGAGAAATGGAATGTTTGAAAAAAACCTTGCATATTAGAAAAAAATGGGATGATGTATTTAAAGTCTTAAAAGAAAAAAGCTGCTAACTAGAATATTACACTCAGCAAAACTACTATTAAGAAATAGACAGAATTTTTTTTTCAACACACAAAACACTGAGGCAATCTGTCACCATCAGAACACTTGCGGGGCCTACACTAGGAGCTAAAGGTTGATAACCACCATCTTTGAGGAATATGAAAACTCAGGGCTACACCATACAGCAAACACACAGAGAGACAAGTGTAGTCAGGGTTGTTTATGTAAGAAACCAGGAGAATAAGCAGCTAAGGACAGACAGAGGTACATTAAGACATGGGAGAAACAGACACAACCACAGCTGCACACCTTCAGTTAGCAACAATAATCTAGAATGTAAATGATTGATGTTCTCCAACTAACATATATATCGATTGAGTGAGTTTGTCTCAGGGTACTAGACGCAAAGAAGAAATGGACTTCATTGGTAAGTAGGTACTCAGATCAGAAGTAAAGGAATTGGAAAAGATGGAACATAAAATAGAGAACAGAAGTCAGATAGGTAGGTAGATAGATAGATAGATAGATAGATAGATAGATAGATAGATAGATAGATAGATACAACCAGGCAGATACAACTTTAGATTTTTCTAAATGCTAAAGGAAGAATCTGGGGAGATGGCTCGGTGGGTAAGAACACTTGCCTAGCAAGCATGAAGGCATGAGTTCAAACCACTGCTTAAAAACTTGTGTGTGGCTACATGCATTTTTGTAACCCCAGAGCTGTCAGAGGTGGAGATAGTAGGATTATTGTGGCTTGCTGGCTCTGGCCTACCTCTAGATTCAGTCAGAGACCCTGTGTAAAGTGGGAAAGGCTACAGGTAATAATAGAACAGGACACCTGATGTACTCCTTTGGCTTCTGCATGGGTTGTTGTGATAAATTAATGAAAGAGAGATCAACTTAGTTTTAGGAGATAACATTTATACAAATACCAACACTCAAACTAGAACACATAATTTTATAAAGCCAACATTATTTAATAATAAATGTGGGGTACAACCTAATGATAGTAAGATTTGGGGGGACCTCAAACCTAACCTTAATTATTAGACTGTCCAAATTTAAAATAAAAAAAAAAAGCCCTTTCAGTTAAACTATCTTTTAGGCCACCAAGATGTCTCCAGAACTTTCCTACAACAGCTGTAGAACACACGCTCTCAGCAGCATGTGCACAGGACACTGTCTAGTCCAGACCATTCTAGGCTGCAAAAGTCTCAGTGAATTAAAAACAAAATATAGCATGTATCTTTTTACCATGATGTTATAAAAATAAAAAGTGATGGTCAGAACTTTAAAAGATATTCATGTGTACTAAACATTATTCTGAATGACCAATAACCAGTCAAAGGAGAGATGTTAAAATTTCTTGATATGAACAAAAATGGAAATATAATGTGAGATATAATAGAGGCAACACAAAGAGGCCGATGTCTAGTGGTGAGTATCTGTGTTAAAGACATAAATATCTGAAGTAACCTAGTGATACAACTGAAGAAAAAAATATGAGAACCAAGCTCAAGTCAGGAGAAGGAAAGAAATAACAAAGATGGGTGTAAAAAGAAGGAAAGCAGAGGCTTTATAAATGAATAAAAGACTTGGCATGCGGGTGCATGGCGGCCATCCCAGCCCCTGTGAGAATGGGAGGGAGCATGGGGAGTTCACAGCCAGGATTACATAACAACTGACAAACTAGGTAGACAAGCCATGTTAAAAAAAGAAAAGAAAGACCTAATTCAGACATGAAAAATAAAAACATACACCACAGAAATGGAACCGAAATCTTTTCCTTCAAGATCAGGAACAAGACAAGTCCACTCTCAGTGGTCCCGGTCAACAGAGTAGCATCCTACTCAATGCATGGTATCTTGATGAATTCACTGTGAGAATGGAGGTAAGTGTACCCAGGGAGGAAAGGAGGGAATACACTCGCCCCTGTTTGGAGACTTGTTTATAAATATATAAATAATGCTACGGACCACACACAGTTGCTGGAGCTAATGACCACACAAAGTCTACAGGACACAAAGTTGGCACACAAAAGCCAGAGATTGTTCTGTGCATGCAAAGGAAATTGTCAAAGAAGAAACCAAGAATGTAGTCAAGTCACAGTAACAGAAACAGACAAACCTATGAATGACTCCTGAAATGTAATGAATGATGTCTAGAAGTAAAATTCTGATGAATAACATTGAAGTGGACACAGAACATTGGAGATAAATCCTATGTTCTCAGATTGTAAAAATTTAACCACTAAAATACCCTTTCTCCCCAAAGCATTCTCCATTGTCAGTGCTACTACTATTCAAGTATCAATGGCAGCCTGCACAAAACAGGAAAAATGAAAACAATCCTGAAAAATATATAGAAATACAAAAGACGCGGCATAACTGCCCTAATTAAAATGATTAGAGACATTACCTGACTTCAGCACATAGTTAAAGAGTTAAAGAGTTTGGCTACTATAGCCAAACACCATCCTGGCTAAAAATAGTCACACAGACCAATTGAACAAAGCACTGGACAAAATCTAAGACCATATATCTACATCACGTGGTTTATGACAGACGTTCCTCAAGGATTGGATATAGAACCACCACTGGTCCAGCTATCTCCATCTTAGGAAGATATATACAAATGAAGAGCATGGAGAGACATTTGCTGTAGCATCTTTGCTGTAGGCAACATCTGGAATCAACCTAGGTGTCTTCAGATAAAGAAAGTACAACGCAGGGGATGGAAAGACAGGATAAGTTGCTTGCTCTGCAAGTGTGAGGACCAGGTTCCATCTCTAGAACTCACATCAAAGCAAAGCATGGTAGTGCATGCTTGCAATCCTTCAGATGGAGCCTTAGCTCACTGACCAGCTAGGCTGGATCCTGCCTCAAATGAAAAAAAATCAAAGTGAACAGTGTTCACACTGTATCACATGAAAACACACACACACACATAATGTTGTACATGTCTACAATGAAATAATGTTTAACCATTAAAAATGAACTTGTTTGCCTCAATGTAAATGGAACTAGAAAAGGCATTAGGGGACATAAAAGTCATGGCTTTCATTTACATGCGGAAGCTAAAGTTGATTTCACGGAAATAGAATAGAATAATGCTATCTGAGCTTGGAAAGGTACGGAGGAGGTACAGAGACAGGATAGGAGGATAGTTAGACAGTATAGCAGACATGCTAGAGAGAAGGAGCAACGTGTCTATAGTAGGAGGTAGGAAATGGGTGGAGAAATGATGCCTATTCAAACAGCTAGTGAAAGGATTCTGAATATGCTAGCACGATGGAGTGATGTATGTCTGCTAGACAAACATGCAAGTTACCTTGCTCTGACCATTACTGCTGATATTCATGCATATTAGACACAGGCACTATGACCATGTGTCAAATAAAAATAAAAATGTATTGAAAGATTTATACTACACAGGTAAATTCTGGACAACACAAGCCATGCCTCTCCCATTTCTAAAGTAGGGGTATTGGCTGCACCCAGAGCTGGGGACCCATATTGGGCACACACTGTCCTCTTCCCACAGCTTCTGGGTCTACTCTACAGAGAGAAGATTAGGTGTTGTGCCTGCTGAGAAGGACAGTGAATAGGAAGTAGTGGTGTTGCTTAGGAAGGCTGAGCAGAAAACCCTCTCAGCTGACCATGGCAGGGACCCAAGGCAGGAGAGCCAAAGTGTCTGGGCATCAGTGGGAAAGCATTTATAGGGGCTCAGCACTAGCAGAAAAGTTTAGCTGACCACCGACTTCAGAAACAGGCTGCCCAGTGGGGCCAGAACAGAGCAAAGAGTCACGTTTGCTCACAGGTGCATGAATGCTGCTGTGTATGTGCAGAGAGATACAGAGCCAGGTCTGCCAATTTCAAAGTGTGAGGCTGCAAACAGTGGTGACATACATGCCTGTGAGCCTGCTGAGGCCTTCTTACTACCTCTGTCCCTATCATACCACTTGCATAAATGTGTCTGCAAGCACTGCAAGAGCATAGTCTAGAGATGCCTCACGGGTGACCTGAGGACCGGTGTCCCCGACACTACTCACTAACTATGCATGCCTACTCAGATAGCCTTTCCACCCACCTCTGTTTTGGTTCCACAGATTGGAACCTGGGGCCTCTTGTTTATACTTCAGCTGCAGAGAGGGACAGGAGCTTTGTGAGAACTGTGGGCCTGGCACCTCAGGCCAGCTTGTGGGATAGGTTAGGCAGTGGCAGGCTACACAGGGAGGGGGATCAGCATCAACCGCTCTCTCTGTAGTCGATGCCCCTGCTGTGGTGCTGAGTGTGGATATATGGCACACCCTGCACTGTGAGGCTGCTCTTGGTGAGGCCGGTCTCATTTATGGTACTAGAAGCAGCCACCCCAGTCTCAGGCTCAGAGAACTTGGGCCACTTGCTTGCTTCTGACTTCAGCTTCTACCTGGCCCTCAACAACCCTGGCCTGCCATAACTAGTGGTTCAGTGGCCTTGAGGGTGGCACCCACAGGTTCTAGGCCTTAGGAGGTAGTCAACCAGTCTGAGTGGGACTGCAAAGCAGGGACAATAACTATTTAAAAAAAAACAGTTACCAAACTGAGGAGCTGAGGAAGTCGAGGCCCTCATAGATGGGGTCAAGGCCACAGGAGGTTCACATGTTGAACAGCCAGGTCATACCAAATGCTTCCCAGTCAGCATGCACAAACTCCCCCTAGCTTAGTAACTCCCATGATCATCCTCACTTAACAGCTCTAATTTCTACAGTGCTGACCTCAGTACCTGAGACCAGCCTCGTTCCTTCCCGGAGACTCCTATTCAGTGTGTGTTTACTATACATTACTTGATATCATGCACACTCCCTGACAAGGGGTTTGAGACCTCTGGCTCCTTGGTGTTGCTGGGGGGCTGGCACAGGAGCCACAGTGACTCAGTAGAGAGTAGGAAAAAGGCACAGAGTTCAGCAGCCTCATCATCAGAGCCTGCCATGAGCTACCAGAAACACTGATCTTGCCAGATCTGTGCCTTCCTTCCAGTCCTCTGAAAGCATGCTGGGCCTCTGGGACACCCCTGAGGTCTCAGAAGATGTTGTGTGGAAGGAAGAATCTGTGCACAAGTCCCTGACTCCTAAGAGTGTGGAGTTCTTGCTGGTGATGGTAATCATGGCCCTCATTTCTCCCTCTTCCCTGGAGAAGCTGATGGGAGACAATGTGGAGAGGCAGCAGATCAAGGACTGGGCCATTTGTTTTTAGGGAAGGCTGTTTTGTTGCTGATGGCAGACAAAGCAATGCTGTTACCCCTCACTGTGGCTCCTGCATCCGACCCCAGACCCCAGCCACCCTAAAGAGCCAGGGGTCTCCAGCTCCCTTGGGAGTCCGTGGCAGGCTGGGGGCATTCCCTGTGCTCTGCTCTTCCATAAGCCACAGCTTCTTCAAAGCCTGTGGGGAAGGCTATATAACTGCCTCGGTGGTCTAGGAGCTGAAGAGAGATAGCCTGGCTGAAGATGCCCCTGTGCTACTAAGATCACTCTCATTTCTCAAATGTTATCAGCTGATGAACAGTCAGCCTTTGCCTGAGCACTGGAAGTTGGAAGCATTACTTTCAAAGAGCAAAGTTTAGCTATCTGGATATATGGGTTCAGTGATGGGGAAGTAGATGTTCTCAACTGTGCAGAGCCTTGGGTTTCATTCCCAGCACCAAACCAGACTCAACCAACTTTAATGATGTTAGGACAAAAGACACAGAATCAGCTTTAAAAATACCAACCGGTTTACTGGCCACAAATGACTAGTTACTATTTAGTCTAAGTGTTCCAGAAATAGACTTGTCAACACTGGAAAGTGCTCCACCAAGATTATGTAAAGCACTTGGCCTTCATACAAAATCAAACAGGTTTATTCTTGGATCTGATTCCCAAAACACAGGCAACAACTATGAAAAGTGAACTGTGCTACATCAAAACTAAATGCCAGGCATCAAAGACACCACCCAGAAAGTCACAAGGCACCCTACAGAATGGGACAGAATGCGTTAGAGTTGTGTATCCAGCAAGTGGCTAATGCCTAGAACATAGTAATGAAACTCCAGTCACTGAATAACAGCCAAAGTGATCTTTAAGTTGGGCCAAGAACCAAAGAATCATTCTCTGAAGTCAAAATGCTCTTAAGTACAGGAAGAGCTGTTCAACACTACTAGCAGGTGTAGAGATTAAAGCCAAAGTACATTTAGATTCACACCAAGTAAGATGTCTGCTATCCCAAAGTGGGAGGAGAAACAACTTTTTATAATGGTACAGAGAAACCAGAACCTTTGTGCATAAGGAAGACAGTGTGAAAACGTTAAAGAGAACTCTAGCATCAACTACAGGTCTCCATACAGAGTGAAAGTAATGGGCTGGAGAGATGTCTCAGCTGTTAAAGGCTAGGCCAAAAATATAAGAATAAAAGCAATAAAGAAGTACAGGGGGTGCTTACAGCAGTGTTATTCATCCTAGCTGAGAGTTGGAGATAGTCCAAAAGTCCACAGGAAATAAATGGATGAGAAAATGACATATGTGTGCATGCACATGTGCACACACACATGCACAGACACACACGCACACAACCATTCAGCTTTAAAGAAGAATGAGACTCTGATACATGTCATGGCATGCATGAACCTCAAAAACATATAAAAGCCAAAATAAGAAAAGACACTGTATAATTTTTCTTATGTGACAAACACAGAAGAGTGAAATTCCTAAGCCAGAAGGCAGGATTATGTTTGCTTGGGTGAACAGAGGGGAGAATGGGATGTTTCTGTCTGGGGATATGTATAGTGGGGATGACTGTGTAATCATATGAAGGCACTTACTAGCACTGAATTAATGCCATTTAAAATGATATGTAGAAATACTTGCATTCTGCCAAAATAAATGACTTGAAAAAGCAAAACAATGAATGAATGGATAATGGAAATATATCCAGCTATTAAGAAAAAAATGATGAAATATTTTTCATCATTTTCCAGATAAATGGATGGAGTTGGATACACTCACCCTGAGTGAGGTAACCAGACACAGAAATACACACACTGCATGTTTTCTCCTTTGTTTTAGATATGTGTGATTCATTTAGAATAACCACAGAGGTTAGATAAGGGGCATTCTTCCAAGGAAGGGGAAATAGACCATGATGTTGTAAGGGGGCAGGAGGGAAAGTAGACCAGAAGGATTCAATTAGGATTAATTCGGTAAAGGAGGGAATTTGAGGAGGGGTAGTTACCATTGATGGCCTTTAAAAAGGCCATATGAAAAACTACTACTATAGAAGCTTCCCAAAACATATACATATCTGAAGGAAATTTAAATGGAGTTGCCGTTTAATAGGGAAGGCAATGCAGCAACTATACAAGGCAACCTCCTCCCAGTACCAGGAATAGGTTACGTCTTGTTGAGTGATTGGCCAAAGGAGTTCCCTGGACTGAACCACAAACACGGCAGGCTATTGCTGAGGCTACTGGGTGCCCTTCACAACCCAATCGTAAGGCCCTATTGCTGAAGACACCATTTATGTCACCAACCATGGAGACACCGAGCTGCTAACCAACTACAAGCTTCCCTTGCACTGGCTCACTCTCACTCTCACGGCATTGAAAGCTTCTCTGCGCGTTACCAGCATCACCTAGTAATCAGTAATCACCAACATCACCTAGCTGTGAGCCTTGATACCTACATCAGAGACCTGCCTGCATGGGATACTGGTGCAATCTTGGCACAGATACTATAGGAGTAACCAGACACTGTTAAAATTGGATTTAAGCCCACTCATGAGAGAAAACTCATACCTGATACTGATAAAATGGCCAAGAACTTGAGACTAGATTGGTCATGGGCCCTAAAGGAAAACTACTTTATTCTGCTAAAGGAACATAGCAAAATGACTCATGGTGACATGTTATATACTCATGTCCTCATCAGATAATATTCTTCCTTTAGTAGATGGCCATTAACACAGAGACCCAAAATTGGGCAATGTACAGAGAGTAAGAAACTCTTGGAGCACTCAGCTCTGAATGGATCTTCATCAAACTCCTCTTCTTGAGGCCTATGTGAAAGAGGAGGCAGAAAGATTGTAAGAGCCAGAGGGGATGGACGACTCCAAGGAAACAGTGTCTTCCAGATACAACAGGGCTGATACAGTATGACCTCACAGAGACTGCGACAGCGTGCACAGTGCCTGCTTATGTTCAAGCCAGCTGAATCCCCCATATGAAAGAGAAGAATGGTCTGAAGTCCCCCCCCCTTCCCCCAAGAAGCTTTTACAAATTGATACCCGCTGGGAGAGGGAAAATCAGCTTTCTCCAATGGAGTGACCCTGGGTTTATCAACCACACTCTAGGGCAGGCTCCATACTTAGAAGCAGTTGACCAACACAAAATGGGTGTGTGTGTGTGCATGCACGTGTGTGCGTGAGCGCTTTGTTTTGTTTTGTTAATTTTTGTCTTTTTTTTTCCCCCAGAAGGTGTTTCCGAGAAAGAGAAAGAACATGAAGTTTGATGGGTAGGAAGGTGGAGAAGAGGAGTTAGAATACAATCAAAAGTATGAGAAAAAAAGCTAAACCCACTACCCAACCAATCAGCCAACCAACCAAACACCTCCTCAAACCAAGAACCATGCTCCACAACCACGGCCTTCCCCACAGTGCAGGCGAATGGGAGGACGTGTCCTGTGCACAGGTGACATTATGCGGCCTTGTGGCTCTGCTCTTTGTGGCTGATTCCACCCCAGCAAAATGAGAAGGCTAAAAAGAATGTCTCCCATGACAACTCCATGGAAGTTGGTATGTTTCTATTCCCAAAGCAAATCCAACTGTAAGCAAGGTTATACAACCACTCTAACCATGGATTCCTATCAGAAAACCCAGGCTCCAGAGAGCCACTGCCCTGGGAATTCTAGACAGGCTCCTTTCCAGGCTGAGTTCTGGAGAGTCTTGAAGGCTCCTAAGGTCTGACCAAGAGCCTAGAGGTACTTCTGGGACAAACGTTTGCATACTTAATATATCAGATAGGTGCAAATGAGGCATGTAGGGACAAATGCTTGCTCCCCATCTTATGTGAACTCTGCCCACTCCTAACTCTGCTAGTCAGGAGACCCCTATGAGGTGGGCCAAAACCAGTGCTGTAGATCAGGATAAGACCCTGTGCACTAAGACTAGCAAGAACCATTGCCTGGTGCCAGGGCAGGTCTGTTCTGCCCAGGCCCTAGGGGTTCCCGTTCCCTGCCCAGGAACAGATTGGCCACTAGGGTGAGACACAAGTGCCTCCCAGCATCTCTCCAAACCCAAGGACATTTCTGTAAGCTCTCTGTGCTGGGCCCATCTATTTGCACTTAAATTTTTATAAGAAGTCATCTCTCTCTGGCCAGTGGCAAACACTAATGACTCCAACCTTGGTGCTGTGATGGGCAAGAGGGCCTCACTTTCCCCTTGCTTTTCTGGTCCTTAAATTTATTTAATTTCCATCCTGTTTAAGTTTCCTCATGTTTCAAGCCTTGTTCTAGCCCATGGCTCCGCCTTCTCGTGAATAAGGCCTATTGTACACGAGAAAAACACAAAGAAAAATGACATAATGGAAAAGAAGAAAGTGGAGCTTAAAGATAAAGGGATAATTAGAGCATTGCTGAACAAAGAGATCTAATGAGAGGCTTGTGCTCGGGACGCATTGGCATGTTACTGTATATAGAAGGATGAACTTTGCCGAATTCTGTTTTCAATATTTCCTAGATCTTTCCTGCAGTTGTATACTACACTGAGCGAACTGAAAATCTCAACCACCTCATGCTTGCATGTTATCAACTTTAACATTAGGTAGGATTTTAGGCAATTAGATCTTTACTTCAGCCTCTTATTAAAGGAGAATCTAAGGCAGTAAGGAGCAGGGCCCATTGGCCAGGGGCAGCTGTCAGCAGACCACTGGAGAACAAGATAGTCTGCTCTATTCACTTAACAGAGGCCAGAGACCCAGGGTCTACGGGCATAGTTTGGCTTAATATGCCTATATTTTAATCCTCCTTTCATGTGTGTGTTTTTAATACTTCCAAAATTTTGGGGAAAAGATCAAGACAGTAATGTCTTGAAAGCACAAAAAGAGCTGCCCTTGAACCCCCAGCACCCATGGAAAAGGCTAAGCATGGCCGTGTTTGTCTCTAATTCCAGTAAGCTACCATGTCTCAAAAAATAAGGCAGAGAAAATTGACATCCAATGCCAACCTCTGATCTCTGTGCCTTCACATACACAGGCACACCCATGTATACACCCATACAAACATGTCTGAACACAACACACATACAAACAATACACATACAAACATCCATTCCCCACACACAAGTGCACACAAGTGGCTCTGATAGCGGTATCCTAACCTCCTCTGCCTATGCTTGTCTCCATCTGCACACTGCACTGCATGGTGCAAATTGTTTGCCACACTCCTCTCCTGAGCAGCATGACCTGGCACAGATGGCAAGACTCTTGGGGCCCAGCGCAGCATGAGACCACAGGCCTCTCACTGCAGGTGTGTACAGAGAATTTCAAGGTAGCAGCTGCCAAGCATTCCACAGAGGGCGGGGCCTTCTGGAGTGGTCTGTGTGCATTGGCTCTGATGATGGTGACTTGACAGAGGGCCAGACTGAAACCTGACCAGCCACAGACAATGGACCTCATGAGGTGGGAAGCTGGGCTTGCTAGTCTAGGTGACATCTTTTTTAGGCACCGTTTTCTACGTCCATGCTTTGTGCACAAACCCATGAAAATGTATCTGACGACCCCAGCACCTTTCATTTCTCTTGAAAAGGATTAAAGAAAAATATTCTGGGTAAATATTACCATTATTTTCTCTTTATAAAGAAAAGAATTAAGACAGGGAGTGATGAAACAGTGGGCTTACTCCTCACATCAGATGACTTTGGGTAGATTTAATAAGACAGGCAGAAAGGCATCACAGAAAACCTGGTGCTGTGTGGTCATTATTATATTGTAACCAGAGAGATCTGGCTTGCATAAGGAGAGGGGATTTATGGACACAGGTGTCAAACAATGAGATACTTTCCCCAGATCTCTCTTAGCCAGATTTCCGTTTAGGTTGAGAGGGGTTGGGTGACTGCTGATGTCAGATCTACGGTCAGGCCCTCTTTGGGTCCTGCCTCCCAGGTTTAGGCTCTGTCCAGAAAGCTGATGCACAAGTGTTAGACTCAGGTGGGAATAGAACATTCTTTTGTCCTAAACAAGGTGTGACACAGTGTTTCCCAATGCCTACAGGATGCTCCCAAAACCTGTGCACGTGGAGGCAGGAGAATTATGAGTTCAGGGTTAGTCTAGGAGATAAAAGACTGGGTTTTAATATAAACAAAGGAAAATGTCCTGTGTACTGAGAGTGAGGCAGGAGAGTGGGCAACTTAAAAACCACCCCCTTTAATAAACTGGATTTAGAAAAAACTTGAACTTTTTCCAGCTAAGGAATACACACAGAAAGCTACAGCTATGTTAAAATGCAGGCGAGAAGGACAATTTTGATATGCAAACAAAACAAAATATGGAATTGAGAAAATATTTGTTAACTACATATCAGATGCAGGACTACGTAGATTTTCTACAAGTCAACAATATCCTAAACAAACCACAACAAAAACTGCTGAAAGAGGGGGCCTCTAGAAACCAAGAACAGTCAGTCATGCTGAGAAAGTGACAGGTGAGGTCAGGTCTGGGATTGTGTCACATGACACAAGATCAGCTCTGGTTGCTGCAGTTGCCTCTGGTGCAAAGTGGTGTCATTCATGCACACAACCATACACACATGCACACATATACGATATGGAGCCTTTACTGATGCACATCCACATGGCAGTCAAGGTATAGCACGAGTCGTATATTTGGGAGTCATTTGCAAGAGAGTTGTTTTCTAAGCCACTGTGACTTCTTAGCCACCAAACATAATTTATGTGTGTCGTAGAACACATTCAAAATGCCCAATTATAAACATCCCATCAGATGCCAGAAGGACACATTCTGTTTGTATTTAGTAAGGCAATTGTCTTGCTGTCCTCAGTGACACTTCGGACTTGTTTCAGAGTTAACTCTTATCCCCATTTGCTCTGTGGCTCTTGATACCGTCACTGTGTAAAACTCAGGGGAGGGAAATAAGTTGATTCAAACTGCTCTCCACAGCCCCTCATGGTAGCCATAGCTACTGGTCATTTTTTCTTAAAACTGTGCTAGCTGTACTTCTTAGCCTCCGCCCCCATGGCCATCACCTGCACAGTACGCACACACTCCGCCTCATCTCACTCTTTGTTGGCTATTTCTCAGTGGTACTTCTCTTTGTTCCCTCCTTCCTTTAGTCTTTTAGCTACTATTTGTTCAGTGGGTTCAGCTCCACGCTCTCTTCCTGTTGTTTACCCACCTGCATCGGGGACCACTTTGTGGTACCACCTCTCAAGTCTATATCAGCAGCTTGCCTTTATCCACTCAGGGGACATTTCTTCTGGAAGTTTCTCACAGCTCAAATCTAAAACAAACTGGTTGCCTTTCCTTGAGAATCTATCCCTTGCCACTCTACTGCACTAAACGCCCTGTGTTACCAAGCAGCTGCTTCCTTTCCTATCAGACCTCTCTCGCCTTGCCCGACTGGTCCCTTAGCCTCACATCCTTTGTAGCCATCTGTGTCACCACCTGGACATGTCATGGTCTGGAACCCTTGCTCCCAGCCCACCCTCTCTCACCTGTACCTCAGCTTCTGCTTCCCAATGGCACTAGTCCCCATCTCACCCCCTTAAGTATTTGTAGAAAAGTTCTCCCTGGTCTAGCTCTGTGGCCAGTAGCCTCATACCGCACACTACTTGTGTATTTAAAGAATATTGTGTATTCAGTGCTAGTGGCACCGAATGACTTCATTTTAAACTTCACTTAATTTTCATAAGTTTAAATGTCAACTGCCACACATGGCAAAGGTGACTGTTGACAGAGCAGCTGCTCTCCGCCTGGCTCATCATTTCTCTCTGCCTCCTTCCAGTGGTGCTCAGATATATAAAGAAGGGAGACACAGTCAAAGCCACCAGCTGATGTGACCTGTAGAGCACTGGTGAAGGAACACCCCATCAGGGCACCCTACAAAACTCACCAAGGATTTGCTCCTTCAGCGACCAACATCTGACATCACCAATCCTTAGACCACAGGCTGTTTACAGGACACTCAGTCATCTCCTCCATATTTAGCTATCATACATTCTGACTCACTGGGACCATTTAAGTAGTGTGTGTGCATGTGCGTGTGTGTGTGTGTGTGTGTGTGTGTGTGTGTGTGTGTGTCAGAGGCCAGAGAGAGCACTGGATTCTCTTGAGCTGGAGTTACAGTCAATGTGATCTGCCTAATTTGGGAGCTGGAAACTGAACTCAGATCTTCTAAAACAGCAAGCTTTGTTAATCCCTGAGCCATCTCTCTGGCCCCTATTTATTGTATTATTTATTTTTTTGGAAAACATCTTGAGGCAGGTCACTATGTAGCCCATGATGGCCTCAACGTGTCCCATACCTCAGGCTGGTCTGGAACGTATGATCTTCCCACCTCAGACTGCTAGGACTGGGGCCATAGGCCTGCGCCACCATATCTGGCACTAAATATACTTGATTCTTTTTTTTTTCAATCATACCTACATATCTCAGAAGGTAACAATCACCATCAGTACAGCCCACCCATGGAAGTCTTGGACCACACTACACACTTAAAATCAGAAACTTATAAATGCAAATGCCAACCCCTATCTACCAGGGAAATGCAAAAGGGGCCAGTATAAATGACTGGGCATTATTCTTTGGCCGCACCACCTAGCCAGACAGCAGTACCATTTCTAGCCTTGGTGTGGGATCTTCACTGGTAAGGTGGTCCTGAGCGTACTCTCTGGCCTGCTTGTTCCCTGATTCCTGGGGAGATAAGGTCTTGCTTGTTCAGCTGACTGCTATAAACAACTTTATTTAGCTTCTTTCTTAGTCATAGTCTCCCCAAAGAAGGTATCAGGCTGACGCTGCTAACAATTACACGAAACACTTGCACGGCTTTGGGGCTTGCTCCCTCACAGCTGCCTGTGTTGCTGGCAACCTGGGTGCTTTAATCGTGGAATCAAATCATCCCAGTGTCAGTAGGGCAACAGGAAAAGAGAAAAAGAAATGTTTACTCAGTTACTCCGCATGCCATTCATTACTCAAAATCCTTTGAGAGTATGGTAGCGTGTCCATTTTAGGAGTGATGACGTTGATCCCAAAGCATGAAAGAGACATGTGCATGTGAACGGCTTACTGATGGAGGCCGCAGGCCATGTTTGGTCCATCCCTGGTACTCACGTTTCTGTTAGCAGGCTCCCATTTGGGCCTCACAACTTTTTCTGGTGGGAAACTGACCAGAAGAATTACGACACACTCAAAGTGAGGGTGAGCATGCGCAGTCGCTGTGGGCAGAGTCACACTCCTGGCATGCACACCTTGGCATGTGGTAAAATATGCTTAAAGTGAGTTTTTCTCCATCTCAAAACCACCAATGGAATCACAGAGGAAATGGCCAGCACTGCAGCCTGCATGCAGTGACATTTATAATGGGAATCTGAAGATCTGTTAGTGACCATTGACACTGGGCCATGGAAACATAACGACCTCATGGTGGTGCCTCTCAGTATATTGCTGGGTTTCCACCCTCAGAGCCAGCCTTGAGGGAAAGAAACCAGGCTCCCAGATTGGCTAGACAAAAACCACCTCTGCATTCACCAGGACAGCACAGACACCAATCACTCAGTAAGAACATGCTTAGTGCCTTCGCATCAGTCACAGGAACATGCCTGCCCAGCTAAAAAGCAGTCCCATCTAGGTGTGATGGTCATACACACAAGCATTTGCCTAGGAAACTGTGAGGCAGTACAAAGCTTAGATGTAGCTCTCCTTCCTATGGGGTGTTTTAATGAACAACCAGATAGACAGCCTTCAGTGTGTGTCACTGTGCCTTGTGAAACTGATGGGTTCCAGAGGATGATGGGGGAAGGTCCAAAGGAGCCTGGGGAGCAACATGGCTGTTCCCAGGTTTCCCCAGTCAGCCCATCCTGCAATGGGTGCTGTCACCAGCCTGGACTCATCATGACAGCCGTGTCAGGGACACCTACAGTGATCCTAGGAGGTTCCAGCTGCCACCTGCTGCCCAGAAACTTTAGACAAAGTTTCTGCCAAGCACAGTTGGCTCCAACATCTTCTCTATGAGACTGATATCAATTTGGAAGGGTTGCTGATGAGGCTGTGCCTACCCTGACCTCCAGGTGTCACCGGGTTCCCCTTGCACACAGCCATGCCCTTTCAGACAGAAAACTTTCTTCTAGCAGGTATGTGAGCTCCCCAAGGATGGGGGTCTTGCTCACTCTTGCCCCTTGGGTCCTGGTACACAGCAGCTGAATCTCGTCAACAGGGGAATAACTACGTGAGCACGCATGCAAGAGCCTGCCAGTCCCTACAGTGGGTATGATATGCTTCAGCACCCGACACTGTCTGCCTCTACAGATGCTAAGCTGATTAGGTTAGTTCCCCTGGTACTGTTATTACTAGGTGTGGTCACATTTTTGTGACGTTTGTGTACCAAAATAAAACTGTAGCTCTTACAATACTTAATAGAAAAGGGCAATTTTGCCTCAAGAGATAGTGTTCACAATCTTTTGTATTTTCTAAATACCACAGACCATACCACAGCCGCTCCTTAACTTCTGAGAATGCATAGAAATGAACAATAAATTCATTAGACACATACTTCTTATATCACAGGAGATGTCTTACCTTTCTTAGTAATAATTTAAAAATGAATGTCCATTTTCTCTAACAGAATAAAAACCTACCTAGTTTTTACATCCCATACCCAAACATCAGCAATGCAGAACACACCCTACTTCCTGGGGTCTTCCCACAGCTGTGCTCCTTGAAACATCGTTTTGGGGAAAGATTGATGTTCAGAGGGGTTCTGAGTCATAAAAGCTGTTGGCCAAGCACTCAACTGTCAGTGTGTGTTTTGGAGAATGTTCTTTTCTCCCACCTTGGCACAGTTCTGCCCACACATATGTGTACCATGTGGAAGAAATCCATGTGTCCCGGGAACTGTGGATATGTGTCCTAGGAACTGTGGAGATGTGGTTCGGGAGCTGTGGGCATGTGTGTGTGTCTGTCCTGGGAGCTGTGGACATGTGTGTGTGTGTGTGTGTGTGTGTCCTGGGAGCTGTGGGCATGTGTGTGTGTCCTGGGAGCTGTGGGCATGTGTGTGTGTCCTGTGAGCTGTGGGCATGTGTGTGTGTCCTGGGAGCTGTGGGCATGTGAGTGTGTCCTGGGAGCTGTGGGCATGTGTGTGTCCTGGGAGCTGTGGGCATGTGAGTGTGTCCTGGGAGCTGTGGGCATGTGTGTGTGTCCTGGGAGCTGTGGGCATGTGTGTGTCCTGGGAGCTGTGGACATGTGTCCTGGGAGCCAGCAAACAATGTGAGCTTTGGAAGCACAATTTCCATGTATATGTAATCAATTCTTACTTGTTTGAGAATCAAGAAAAATGTTCTCTTTTCCACTAAGTGACCAGAACTAGGCTGGAAGGACAGAGCCAGTATGTGGTGTAGCAATTAGTTCCTTTGAGGAAAACACCACAATGTTGATTCAAGGATTTACTCAAATGAAAACACCGTGGGTATTTCCCAGGCCTAATAAACATGAAGGCTAGAAAAGGTCCTCTAGAATTCCCATGCACTTCCCAGGGTTCCCCTGGAATTCCCATGCACTTCCCAGGGTTCATGTTCAGGGAAAACCAAACTGAAACATAAAAATGTGTTTCTATAACAGCAGATACAAGGAAGGACAGGGTTGTGGAAGGAAGACAAGATCGGTCTGTGGCCTTGGCTGATCTGAGGGCTTCCAGATAGAGCACCAAAAACATGAGTGGTAAAGCCAGCAACAGCCCCTGAATTCCTCTGCTGGACATGCCACCCAATGGCATCCCTGTGGCAGGGTCCCGCTGCCAGGAAGAGGTGCAGAGGCTTTCTGAGGTAGGGCCTAGTGGGACGTCTGTAGCTCTCTGGAGGTATGTATGCATTCAAAGCCTATTGATCATGGGAGCCAAGTCTCTTTCTTTCTGGGGCTCCCTAAAATCTCAGAGGTTTTTACTTGGCTACAACTCCCTGCCATGATGTGCTGCCACAGTACTGGCTGAAGCAGCAAGCCAATCAGTCAAGGATGGGGTGTCCCTGAAATGGCAAGCAAAATAACTGCTTTCTTTTTACAAGTTGATGATCTCAAACATCTGCCATAGTAACAGAAGCCAGAGTACTTGCTACACTTAAAAAAAACCTTCTCAGCTGGGAAGATGACTGGAGGGTAAAAGAGCTTGTTGTGCAAATGTGAGGACCTGAGCTTGGACCCCTGGAGCCATAGAAACACTGGGTACATGGTGTGAGCTAGAGTTTGTAATCCCAGAGTTCCTCCAGGGAGATGAGAGGCAGAGACTTCCATCTCTGAAAGCTCTGCGGCTACTCACCTAGTATGGCATGGTAGAGAATAAAAGCTCCTGTCTCCAGCAAGGCAGTAGGTGAAGGCCCACCCGGAGGGTGTCCTCTGACTGCACACACTCACAGTCAGTGCACACGCTGCACAGCAAGTGCACACACTCGCTGCACAGCATAAGCAAATGCACACACTGCAAAGCAAGTGTATATTCACAGAAAACTTTTTCAAAAGTCATTTTCCCCAAGAGAATGTAATGAAGAGCCACAGACCAAAAAAATTAAAATAATAATAATAATAATGTGTGTAGCTACTCTATTTAAAGGCTTTTAAAAACATAACAGTTAATAAGTAATACAACTTAAAGAAAAATGGGGGAAAAGATGAGAATGGATACCACATCGAACAAGTGTACAAAAAGATGTCTAACCCCATCAATCATTGGGAAAATGCAAACTGAAAAGCATAGTGACTCCCAGCATGCAGCAAAGAAAAACACTCAAACTAAAATAACTAGCCATGCCAAGTGCCGTTAGCTAGGGTGTGGGGCATTCTGCACTCTCAGGTGCATCACATGGGGATGTAAAACGCTAATGATTTTGGAAGATGTTCTGGCGTTTCTTATAAAAACAAAAATAAATGTGCAGTGTCCACCAGGTATTCCACTGCCTGGTATTGCCCCAAGAAAACAGAAAGCATCTGTCTTTCCACAAAGACTGGGGCAGGGTTGTTTGGATTTACAGGAATTACTCCAAAGTAGGAACATGTCAAGTGTCCACCAACAGGTGGATTCCATGAATGAATCACTGCCTGTTCACTCAGTGGTGTATCATGCAGAGACCCTGACAAAACAGCACTCCGGAGCTTCTGAACGCATGAACAGCATGGGTGGGTCTCAGCAGCCATGTCTAGTGAAGGAGGCTCACGACAATGTCTCTACACGACACACTTCCATGTGACGCTGGAATACTCAAGCCTGCCAACAGGAAGCCAAAGAGAACACCTAGCCAGGAGAGAGCAGAAGATCACCTCAGGCTGTGGGAAAGCATCCATAGCTGGATATGGTACTAGCTTGGTTGCTGTGCTAGTGCCCTGGATGTATGGCTGTTTCAAGACTTAAACTATGTATTTTAATGTGCTCAGCTTATTGTGCATCAACTATATCTAAATAATAGAACACCGTGACACTAAATTATGTCGAATCAGCCTGGATGACACAGGAAGTCCCCAGATACAGTAGACAACAGAGGCGATACATTGGACACCCTGCTCTATCTGTCTCTTACTTATTCCCTTAAAGCAGAGTCTCTCATGAACCTAGAGCTGGGCTGGCAGTTAATACGCTCCAACAAGCTTCCTGCCTATGAGGATAGCCATACCCGCTATTAGGTGGGCACTGGGGATGTGAACTCAGTTCTTCATGCTTGCTTAGAAAACACTCTTACTTATTGACCCACGTCTCCAGGTCCACCTACTAAATTTGATAGTGCTCTTTGCCTTTGCACAATGAACAGAATTCACTGAGAATGAACTATAAGATTGAACAGTTATCTCTAATAAGAAGGGATTTCAATGAGATCAGTGGGGAAGATACAGCTAACCTCTTGCAGATAATAAGCTGAAATAACACTGAACACGGGAGAGTTGTTCTAACCCCAATGTGTTGTTTTTCAGGGTAAGGCATGGGCCTTGCCAACCATCACCTTACATTTCTAAGATGTTTCCAATCACACTATAATGCCACATCTACTCATCTCTGAGCTCACCTGAAGAGGAGCTTGCCTTTTGTTATTGGGAAAGTTCAGAGAAAGCAGCAATCCCCATACTAGAAAATGATCTGAGTTCCTGGGCCAACAGCCCAGAGGAAAGAACACTGCAGGGCCAGAAACTGACTTCTGCTTCTACAGGACTATTGCTATAATCTTGGCCGCTGACTCTGTCAACATTTTCCTTCTCAGAGTAGAGAAATCTATCATTCAAACCCTACAAGCCAAACCTGGACAATGAATTCTCCAAACGAAAGTGTGGAAAATGTCTCAAATATGAAGAATCCATTGAGCAGGGCTGTCTAGAGCATTCTTTGAGCAAGAGCTGGAAATGCTGCCGGAAAAGCGACACAAGGAACGGAGAGCTGCCTGCTTAGTATTCTGTAAAAGCTGCTAACCAACACTTCAGCTAGATCTTTGATTGATGAAACTAGAAACAAGCCCAGAATCTACTTTCTGTATTTACCCAGAACATGAGAGATGCCTCCTATGAAGACTAATGAATATAGGATTCAACGTTTGGCAAAGACTGAGATGATCCAAGCTGGCTCTGGACCACTAATAATGTTTTTGAAAGATTGGGTTGTTAGATTAATAGTTGTGGAAGATGGACACTATTTATGCAATGTTAAAGCAAACATTTTTATGAACCAAACATTTCCTAAATTGCAAACAAAAATGTGAAACTCTATCTGACACCTGTAGCAAATCTGAGAGCCTTCCCTGGTCCAGGGCACAGAGCCATCCCCTCTCTGTACACAGGCTCTCTCCCAAGGCTAGACAAAGAAAGGGCACTGTAACTGGTTTTTAACCCTTGCCGTCTCCCTCTGCATGGATGCTTCCATTCTTTCCACACCCATGGGAAGCCAGTTGTCCAGCTTTGTTGTGTCAAGTCTTGTGTGTGTGTTTGTGTGTGTGCGCGAGTGCACACATGTGCATGTGCACGTGCATGTGTGTGCATGTGGAAGTGTGTATATGCTTATGTATGTGTTTGTGTGTGTGTGTGCACATGCCTGTGGGCATGTACATGTGGGTGCTTGTTGTATATGTGTGAACACATACATATGTAGTCACTGCACGCTGACTTCGTGGAGATCAAGGGCTCTACTTACATCATGCATGGAGTCTAGAAGCTTTGTCAGTTGGTAGAACCTCTGCCAACTCTGTCCAGAACTGTTGGGACACTTGGTGACCATTTTCCTCAGTTCTTTGATGTAATTTGTCCTCATCTCCTCAAACGCAGCCTGGCTCTTGAGGCCATCTTTTGGAACTGTGTTAAGGAAGACAAACATAAATCCATATGTGAAGAACACAGCTTTATCATCTTTGCAGTTCCATAGCCTCAAATATTTTAAACTCACATACTGATTATGAGGCTGGACTACGTCTTAGTTAATTGTAATTATGAATAGATATGGTAAACATTCTCTCTCTCTCTCTCTCTCTCTCTCTCTCTCTCTCTCACACACACACACACACACACACATGCACAGAGAATGGTAACTACTAGACATGAGTTATTACTTCACATATGTTAGCTCCTTTTGTTCTGGCACCAATATTATTGCATATCTCTCTATTATCCTTTATAGGTGAGGAAACTGGAGTGTAAGTAGATTCATTACTATGGAGTGTAAAATAAACCCACTTTCAGCATCTACCTTCTAGACACCATATTCCACATGGCACATGGACCGTCCTCAGAGTGTCTTCTGAATCCTAGCTTACCTTAGCTCAGGGGCAGGAGAATACCTTTCAGTATAACGAGACAATCTAAGCTGAGGATGGTCATGGATGGCAGCATTTTCAAATTCAGGTTTAATTGCTGACACCATGGGGAATTGGCCACGTACCACGTACCAATGCTGAATACATAGTTTCTATGACTGCCCAGGATCCCCTGACTATGCAGGCATCACATAGAAGCATGTATTGGTCTGCCCGTATGCAGGGCCAGCATCAACAGTCTGGGCTCCAATGAGAGCTAATGTTCACTTCTAACTTTGATGAAGTAAAAAATGAAAGATCATATTTCTTGTTTGTTTATTTGTTTGTTTTGTTTCATTTTTAAGTGGGTAGGTTTTATATTGAAACAAAATGTTCACTTACAAAGACTATTTAAGGAGCTGAGTATGTAGCTCAGTGGCTTGTCTAATGTGCACAACACCCTGGGTTCCCTAGCCAGACCGCACCCCACAGGGAAAACTTTGGGGTTCACAGCATTGTGTGGACATGGCTCCCATGCCCAACTCCATGCTCTGTTGACAGGAGCCACCTGGCAGGACAGATTACAGAGGGTGAAAAGAGAGTCATCAGTGGCATTGCCATTAAAGATACCTCTTTGAAATTCAGCTTCCTGCTTGTTTTCCAGTGTGGTGGATAAGTGGCAATACATAGACTTTAAAACTATGAACAGTACCATTACCTAGAACTGAGGTTTTCAGAGTAAAGACCTCATGAAGATACGTCCTGTGATATTAACACTGTGAGCTTCTAATATAAGAACTCTTATGCTCTTATTGCTTTGTTAAAGCTCCCCTATTTTGTAGATGGCATAAATGGTGATGCCTTGGATCATTAGCACTTTAAAGTAATTACAAAAGAGTTCTTTGTGTAGCTTGTTTAGCCCCAGGAAGCCAGGTATACCACTGTCTTCAAATTAATCTTGTTTCCACAAATAAGGAGGTGAATGAATCATGTGACAAATCAGCCTCCATCATGATGCTCCATCACCTATGAGTGAAACTACTAAGGCTGTTAATGTATCGGTCCCTTACATCTGTTTCTATAGGAAAGCAAATCCCAAGGCTTGCTAAATCACAGGTATGACTTTAAATGTCTGACTTTAATGTTAAAAGTTAAATGGCACCATTATATGAGAAACTGTTTTTTTTTAAAGGTTTATTTATTTTATGTCTGAATGTTATTCCCTGCACGTATGTATGCATGTCTATTTGTGCCTGGTGCCCACAGAGGTCAAAAGAAGGCATGAGATCCCCAGAATCAGAGTTTCCAATGGTTGTGATCCACTACATGGATGCTGGGAGCTAAATCTGAGTCTTCTGAATGAACACTTGCTCTTAATTGCTCAGCCATTTTTTAAAGAATGGTAGTTTTTGGAAACGTAATTGAGGAAAATACGTAATAAAAATATTTTAAAAAATCTTCTGCCTTAATATAAATTTTATTTTTGTTTTTAGATGGTCAACATGCCCTTACTTTTTAATCTCAACTTGAGCTGTACAAAGAATTTTGGTCTCTTTGGGAACTGGTTAGAGTGTAGAAGTGGGGATTGCTTGTACACCAACTTGAGACTAATTTAATAAAAGGGCACACATTATAAACAAATAAAGTAAACGTTTTTCCACTGGAAAAATATATTTTCTTCTTAAAAGTTTTAAAAAACTAAAGAAAGATGGTAATAACTGGTAAGTTACCAGTGACCCTAAATCCACGAACTACCAGCATTTTAACTTGAATCTTTCAGACGAAGCTGAAAGCTTGCCAAGACCCAGCAATGCTTCCCATACCAAAGCCATTCAACCCAAGTCTTTTTCAACGAATACTTATGTGATGGTGCTCTCTGTACACGAAAAATATCATCTCCCACCCAAGGACAGTGTGCTGCTCAGTGTGGTGATACTATTTGCGTATATCAACTAGATTAACCAAAGGTCACCATATTTCTGGTGCATTCTGGTAGCTGCATTGTCAAAGAATCAAGGTCATATCATCTCATGTTGAAATACTAACACTTACATTTTCTTGCTATAAATAAATATACTGAGGTATATCATAATATTAACACTTACATTCTCTAGCTGTAAATATATATTGAGGTATAGCATCTCAATTTCTCAGCCAACTTTTTTTTTTTTAGAAGATGAAACAAATCAACAACTAAAGGGAACTTAAGCAAATCCTTGAATTTTGGATGTCTGCCCAGAATTTCTGAATTTACTTATTAAGTGCAGCAGGCCTGTTGGAACAGTTCCAGAGCCTACATGTTGGAGAGGAGCAGAGAGTCGTAAGGTTGAAGCGAGTCTGCTCTCCTCTCTAAGCAAAGGATGTAAGATTCTTGTACTATCGTTGCTAAGTCGTCAGAGGCTGGACATCCATTATGAAACGTAACACGCCTAGGAGCTGGCTTCATGAAGTCCATCCGGGAGGAGCAACTCGAGCTGCCCAAAGCCCGCAACTTCTGTGATGCCACACTCCTCGGGCACTCCTGCCTTTTAATTTTGCTTTTTCAGAATTGAAAGTACTAAGTCAGAAGCTAATACATTCATGCAGGTAGTTTAAAAATGACATCAGAGGCTGTTAGAGGCTGAAGGGGTAAATGGATATAAACAGAATAAGGCCCGAGCTAAGCCTAAGTAGTCAAATTTGCAGAGTTAGAGATGGACATTAGCAAAACCATTTCCCTTAAAGTCTGCCTTCCATCTGATGGTTTAAGGGAATATTTTTCCTAAACAAGAATAGCATGTAGCATGGTTTCCCCGTGGAATAAAGTCATGTCTACTAAATTGAAGGATAATGCTTTACAGAGTTACATTGTGGGGCGGACAAATTAGGATTGTGAGGAAGGGCTGGCTTCTTCCCACTCATCCTGCGCAAGAGATGGGCTGGGTGCAATGACCAAGGAATGGCTGGTCTGTGGTAACCTGGGAGGCCTGCACCCTGCCCTGGTTATCAGATTCACTGAAAATAAAGCAAGAGGCTAAGAGTACCTTCCAAAATAAACACAGCTGCAGAGTGGCCCCTCCTGCTAGGTTTGCCCCATGCTCGGGAGCCCACTATCCTGCCCCATCCTCACCAGCCTCCTGCTTCCTGTCATGTACCTCAGCAGCAGCCAGTGAGTGGCTCTCCAGGAAAGCAGGCAGGCATTGCCTTTGGAGAAGCTGAAGCCCTGAGTCCCAGGCTTCTGCTAATGCCTAGGACTCAAGCAAAACTGACAAATACAATGTTCCTTTGGTCTGCTTTCAAATGGGTCTCTTACACTCAAAGTGGGTGCTTGGGTGTTAAATTAGACAACGCATGGAAGACACGCTAAACTGTGAGGCTCTGCATTCATGAGGCCACACTGTCATCCACAGATCTCTACTCTGGTCTCCTGGTTCAGGCTAGCTTCTCAGAACTAGCTGGGAACTTCACCTCTGTGTGTCTGCTCTACTCTGAGCTACCCAGTTCTCCTAGCTGCTGTCCTTAGGATGATGCTCTCTCATCCACAGTCCTTTAGGAAGCCCAAGTGAGGCTGGGTGTGGACCACACCCCTTCCTCTTCATAAGCATCATCCTATTCTCTTTCCTCTCTGCTACTCATCACGACCCCTTGCTGTCTCTTGATATCCAGAACCTCTCAGTGTCCTCAGAGACTGATACACTCACCTCAGCGTTTGCTTCCCTATAACTGTCCCACGCCATCATCCCGGGTCTCCTCTTTATCCCTGGTGAGCTTCTTCAGATTCTTTCTTCTCTATTTGAAAGCTCTCACATGGCTGTTTGAGAACCAAGCACCCAATACTTTTGCCAAGGCATTTTTGTCAGTCAGAGGGATTGGTCTCTTTCCTGTCCCTCCCTCTGTTCCCTGTATTTTCCCCTCAAACTTGATCAGAGAGAGCCCAGGAAAGTTTCCCATGTGACCGATGGGTCAACTCCGGTTCTCTTCACTGTTTTTGAACTTTCTCTGTCCAAGCCACTCCATTAGTCATATTCATCCTGGGACGACCTCCTGGCCACACTCAGTTCCTGACCTCTGTGACACCCTGTTGCTTTCCCTTGTGCCATGGCTGTGGCTTTAACAAGAGTCCATTTGCTCTTTATGCAGGCCATGGCCTGGGACCTGACTGTGCCCCTGCAGGCCTGTGTTTACACACATTCCCTAGCTGGGGGTGCCCTTTTGGAACTTCTTGAAAACTTGAGGAGGTGGGCCTAACCAGAGGAAGTAAGTCAATGGGGGTTGGCACCCTTCCTGTCCTTTCCTCTGTTTTCTGTCTGCTACAAAAAACCTCCCCGTCATACGTTGTTGTTACCCTGAACACATGGGGCCAACAAACATTGACTGGGATGTTTGACACAGTGAGCCAAAGCCAACCTTTCCTCAAGTTGTGACTGTCAGATACTTGGTCATAGAGGGCCAGTGATCTTCTGTGAGATTGTAGAATCTAGAATGACTGTCTAAAAAGGACCAGAAGAAACAAAGAATCAAGAGACAACATGCCACTGCAGAAGGGAAGAAAATTCAGAGTCCCTTACCTAGACAAAGGACTACAGAAAGCTAGTGGCCATAGAGAGAGGGGGACAGCCAGCCTCTTCCAAGGATGAGCCCCTGAGTGGTTATCCAATACCAAGTAGCCAGCCCCTAAACCATATATACACAAACAACAAACATGCACTCACCAGGTTTTATTTATGTATTTGTGTGTCTATATGCATATGTAACAATAATAATTAAAGAAAAAGAGGCCATCAGTCTGAAAGGGAAACTGGGGTGAAGGGAGAAAACATGGGAGGGTCTGGAGGGATGAAAGAGAAGGAAGGACATAAAGCAATTATATTTTAATTAAAATTTACTATGTAAAACTAAAGTTAATGTAAAATGTGGATAATGAATTTGTCTCTGATTTGCAATAATTGGTTTATGCTCAATTTTAGTCCTTTTTTATTCATATTACATTCCAATCACAGCCCCCTCCCTTCTTCCCTCCCAGTCCTGCCTTTGCAAATCCCTCCCCCATTAATGCCTCCCCTTTTCCTCCTCAGAGGAAGGGAAGCCTCCCTTGGGAACCACCCCACCCTGGGACAGCTGTCCCAGCAGGACTAAGCACCTCCTCGATTTTAGTCTTAATTTTAGTCTATAGTTTTGTTCTAATAAAGTCAGATATTATAAAAAATTTTAACATGAACAGCAATTCTATTTACCATTTGAGTATCAACTAGGAATAGTAATAAATAATTATTTATGTTTCAAACCTGACTACTGATTTTCAGTCTCAAAATTTCTCCATCCTCTGGACACAGAGTTGGTATAAAAGAATTTACCGTCCACAAAGTCCTCTTAAAGCTTGCCCTCACTACGGCATTCTGACAAGTGGCATCTCCTCCGTTGGTCATTGTCTCCTGGTTTATCCTTGACTTCATTATGTCTGGTTTATTTTGATCTATTTTCCTCTTCCATCTGGGCAGTTACTGAGACCAACTCTGCCACCGTGCTGAATGGACATCCTTGCTCTGCTCATTCTGTGACTGTCGCTGTGTCTCACGGGATCTGCCACTCGCCTGCTGTTCCTCCATCTTTCCCTTCAATTCAGTTGCCCGATGGTAAGTTTTCAGAGCTGCAAACACAGCACTGACCCTGTCACCCTCTGCTCAGAAATCTTTGATAGGCTTTAGACTTTTCCATGGGGCCTTGACTAATCTGGTGCAATCGACATTCCTCCTTTATTTTCCCTGACTCCCAGTGCAACAGGATCAGATGCATCTTGGAAATGTACTGAATGCATGAATGAAATATTTAAAATGAACATTAATGATTAAGCATCTTAAGGCCTCATTCCCACCCTATACACGTTCACTCACACTGCCAAAAGGAATGACACAAAGAGACAATGCATGTGCTCCCCTTGGATCCGGTCTGGAACCCTTCAGAGCCCCTGCGTTCCAGCTAGGTTATATGCTATCCCTTCATCTATAGAACAGAAGTGTCCTTCTCTTGAGCCACCAGCAGACCTCCTCACCTCTAATCTTAGTAAATCACCATGTGTCTCAATGTATTCAAGTTATCTTTGAACTTGTCTTGCAGGATACGACAAGCTCCCCACAGACTAAGACCAAGTGATTGTACCACATATGCACAACCTGACACTTAACAAATGCTTAGTGGTTGGGTGAGGGTAGGTAGGCATGAAGGGCTTCACTGTTTAATACAACCAGTTTTATCATCAGCAAGGAATTTAGTTCATGCAAGGCCAAAAACCCTCCTTTCATCTCTTCCACATATGCATGCATTTCTTTCTTTTTTTTTAAATTTTTAATATTTTTATTACATATTTTCCTCAATTACATTTCCAATGCTATCCCAAAAGTCCCCCATAGCGCCCCCACTTCCCTACCCACCCATTCCCATTCTTTTGGCCCTGGCATTCCCCTATATTGGGGCATATAAAGTTTGCAAGTCCAATGGGCCTCTCTTTCCAGTGATGGCCGACTAGGCCATCTTTCGATACATATGCAGCTAGAGACAAGAGCTCCGGGGTTCTGGTTAGTACATCATGTTGTTCCAACAATAGGGTTGCAGATCCCTTTAGCTCCTTGGGTACTTTCTCTAGCTTCTCCATTGGGAGCCCTGTGATACATCCAATAGCTGACTGTGAGCATCCACTCCTGTGTTTGCTAGGCCCCGGCATCGTCTCACAAGAGACAGCTATATTTGGGTCCTTTCAGCAAAATCTTGCTAGTGTATGCATTTCTTTTCAGAGGGTGGGTACTAAGTACCTGAGCATCATAAATGGCCACTCTCATGCAGGGAAGATGATCTGACAATGTAGGAAGAGTGCCAGAGTGGGTATCAACGTACCTGTGCTCAGTAGCAGCAAAACCTTCATTATGGAGTACTCCTCAAAGGTCAGCTGAAGTCGCACGAACTGAAGGCTGATCTGCCGCATCCCCTGGCACAGCTCATACATGGCAGACTGATGCATCTTCTCTCTGCAAAGGAAGAGCAGCCACATACATCTGAGAAGATGGGTCACCATCACGTCCAGCCTGGCAGCCTGGGCAGCTCACCAAGAGCCCTGAGCCAGTTCCCCCTGTGACTTCAACATGAAGCAGATGTGCAATTTAGAGACAAGTCAGATGCCTCTCTGAGTAACTATAAGTCAATGGTTTCTAAAGCCCTACGAGCTCCCTGTGAGAACATGGTGATGCTGTGATGAGATCACCCACAAACCAGAGCAGCTGTGGTGATGTGGGGTGAAGCTCAAGCCTTGCTGGTTGCCGGTGTGACAGACTGACTGGAAAGGACTGGGTTGGCTGCAGTGAACAGAAGGTGGTCACCACTAAGCTTATTTCTACATGGCCTCTCCTACAGAGGTCCTGGAGTAGGTCTGGTACTGACCTCACCAATATACTTGATACAGGGAATTAAAGGCAAACTAGAAAGGTAAGAACAAGAAGTAGAATTGGCTCTAATCAAGATAAGACAGCAATGTTTATAACATATACAAAAATGTTTCCATTCACACAGCCAACCCATCCCTTCATTCCACCACCCAAATGTTTCCATATAAATTCATACATACAACGAAGAGGTCTTTCTTTTCTCTTTCCTTGAGGGATAAACAAGGCATCATATTGTTTTTAGATGTTTTTTTCAGGAAAAAAAGTGCCTTTTGGGAGGCTTTGCAAACATAGCAAGAGATGACTGGTGAAACACGAAAAGAGTTGCCAAGCCAAAGGGACAGAATGGGCCACAAGGCTGGTGCATTTCAGGTGTATCAAGACAGGTGAGCACCTGTGCTCTAGTCCCCTCCCAGGATGCATCCTGAGCTCTGCTCAGGTGCCAAGCCTCTTCTAAGAGGTGAGGAACCATGAGGGAAATGGGGCAAACTTGGCTATGGATAGTAATAGAATCTTCCTTCTCCTGTCATAAGCTAGAAGCTATGTTAAGACAATATCTACATGCACACGCACACATGCATGCATATAGTAACAGTAGAAGTTTGTAGATCTACTACCAAGAATTAAGCAATAAAAAAGGCTAAGACCTTTTAAATACTTGCTTTTGACTTTTAAACAGTTTCATTATGACACAGTTGAGGCCTAGTCTCTTCCTGCTGGGTCTGACCTGGCTCTTTCTCATCTAAGATAGGAACAACAAGCTTGATGGACTAACCTTTGTTCTCAAATGTGTGTGTTAAGTGTGCGTGTGTAAAATGACACACTCCTGTATTGTCATGCTGAGATTTGACACTAGAGATGATATTCCTCAGTAACTAATTTCCACTCAACATGTAAGTGTGAAAGGTGTCTATTTTAGTAGTGGAAACACTAAGTGAAGTCACTCTAGCTGCTTCAAGCTTTGTGAATAACATCACAACTTATAACAATTTTCTAAAACAACATGTGCATGTGCAAGAGCATGCACGTGTGTGTGTGTATGTGTACATGAGTGCAGTGGCTGTGGAAGCCAGAGGGTGTCCTATCTCTTAGAGATGGGCTATAGATAGGCGTGAGCTGCCTGATGTAGGTGCTGGGGAACCAAACCCGGCTGTTCTGCAGGAGCAGTGCAGGTTGTTAACCACTGAGCTCTCTTTCCAGCCCCTCTTATAATGTTTAATGGTTGGAGGACACATGGATTCTTAGCTTTCTATTGCTGTTACAAAGGACAATCAGAGAGCACCTTTGTGTGCTTCCACAAGACAGAGCTTGGGACAGAACTACTCATCTACCAGCATCGCTTCCTACCAGTGTGGCCCAGGAGAGCCCTTCCATTCCACACCTTCCCAATTACCTGGTCCCAAATATTTTGCCATTTGATGAGCGCATGTTCAAGGGTAACTTTTATTATGCTTTTATTTCCCTTCCAGTGTCACCAATAGCTCAATGTGTTTTTTCGAATGTTTACTGACCATTTCTTCTTTGATGATTTGTCTCTTCATGTTCTTACCCATGCCATTTCATTTATAATCCTTCTATCATTACATCACACTTTCAAAAATAATAACAAGCAGCATTATTAGTCAGGTTCATGGAGCTCAGATTGGCCTCAAACTTGTTATGATGCTGGGGATGTGCTTGAAGTTTTGATCCTCCTGCCTCTACCAGAAGGGTTACAGCAGTAGGATTACAGGCACTCGCCACCACACCTCCTTTATATAGTGCTCAGGGTCGAAAGTAGGCAAGCATTCTGCCAGCTAAGCTACACTGACAACTGCATGGTCCTCCTGGGTTCAAGCAATCCTCCTGCCTCAATGTCCAAATAAGTAGAGTGGCAGGCATCTGCCAAGCTTCCCCACCCTTTTGTTCTTTTTTTTTTTAATATTTTTTTATTATGTATTTTCCTCAATTACATTTCCAATGCTATCCCAAAAGTCCCCCATACCCCACCCCCACTTCCCTACCCACCATTCCCATTCTTTTGGCCCTGGCATTCCCCTGTATTGGGGCATATAAAGTTTGCAAGTCCAATGGGCCTCTCTTTCCAGTGATGGCCGACTAGGTCATCTTTCGATACATATGCAGCTAGAGACAAGAGCTCCGGGGTACTGGTTAGTTCATCATGTTGTTCCCCCTATAGGGTTGCATATCCCTTTAACTCCTTGGGTACTTTCTCTAGCTTCTCCATTGGGAGCCCTGTGATCCATCCAATAGCTGACTGTGAGCATCCACTTCTGTGTTTGCTAGGCCCCGGCATAGTCTCACAAGAGACAGCTATATCTGGGTCCTTTCAGCAAAATCTTGCTAGTGTATGCAATGGTGTCAGCGTTTGGAAGCTGATTATGGGATGGATCCCTGGATATGGCAGTCTCTAGATGGTCCATCCTTTCATCACAGCTCCAAACTTTGTCTGTGTAACTCCTTCCATGGGTGTTTTGTTCCCAATTCTAAGAAGGGGCATAGTGTCCACACTTTGGTCTTCATTCTTCTTGAGTTTCATGCATTTAGCAAATTGTATCTTGTATCTTGGGTATCCTAAGTTTTGGGCTAATATCCACTTATCAGTGAGTATATATTGTGTGAGTTTCTTTGTGATTGTGTTACCTCACTCAAGATGATGCCCTCCAGGTCCATCCATTTGGCTAGGAATTTCATAAATTCATTCTTTTTAATAGCTGGGTAGTACTCCATTGTGTAAATGTACCATAATTTCTGTATCCATTCCTCTGTTGAGGGACATCTGGGTTCTTTCCAGCTTCTGGCTATTATAAATAAGGCTGCTATGAACATAGTGGAGCATGTGTCCTTCTTACCGGTTGGGACATCTTCTGGATATATGCCCAGGAGAGGTATTGCTGGATCCTCCGGTAGTACTATGTCCAATTCTTCTTTAACTTGTTTGCATTATTTTCATTCCGCCTTCTCCCCTCCCCCACCCCTGATCTTTTTCCTCTCTCCCTCTCTTGTCAGGACTTGCTTGATGTCTTTTCTCCAGCTTTGTTTTATTCTGTTGGTTTAAAATTCACCACATGTATTTAACCATCAAAAAGCCAAATTAAAAAAAAAACTGAGAATCTCCGAGTTTTGTCATTATCCATTCCCAAGTATTTGCCACTTGAATAGCTCAGTTTAATCTGCTTCCATTTATTGTGATGACAGCAGGCTTGGACTTTTCCACTACCACACTGGCTCCCTCGCCCTCTGTTCTCTCTCTGCTCTCTGCTTTCCTTCCTTTAACTGGATCAATCCGGCCTTCCTCTCTGTGTCTGTCTCTCTACTGCATTTAGAAAATGCACATGCTTTCTTTCACACTTCTAATGGTTATTTTTGAATGAAGAACTTGCATAGTTAAAAGCCTAGAGTTAATTAGAAGATTTCTTCCAGAAACAGGAAACTGTTGACACTACATCATCTTTCTTCTACCGCTTCCCGGTCTCCACGATAATGGTCTTCAGGCTTGGATCCATCCTGCTTTCCAGTCACAGTCAAAACCATTTTGTTCCTCTTAGATTCACAGGTGTGTTTCTCAATATCACCTTACTGCCTTCTGCAGCACCGAGGGTGGATCCCAGTCCTTACACCTCCAGGCAAGCCCTTCACCAAGTGGCTCCAGGCTGGCCCCACCAGTAGGGCCAGGTGTATAGCAGGGTCTTTGCACATCAACACTTCCTGTTCACTATGCCTCACTTCTGCATTCCATTTCGTACTTATTAAGGAGCATGTTTTAGTGATTCTTTTAGCTGAAGTCCTCGTCTCAACTCATCTCAATGTGTCAAAACCTGACTACTTGGATGCTTTCCAAAGCTCCAGATTTCTAGCTTGACAAGTAATTTCTCCCAGAACTTTAAGTCTACTATTCCATGAAGCCTGGGCCTCCTTCCTGCCTTTGGGAAGAGCCCCATATAGTCTTGAATTTTCTTTGGTAGCATTATGTTTTTCTCCTTAACCCATGCCTGCACCTTCACTGTGATGTGCCTAGGGACTGACTGGTTTGTACTTCTTCTGTTGGAGGCACAGTGCTGCTGCTGATGTGTAGGCATCTGTTCAATTCTGCCATGACCTTTGCTAAGGCCTCTTCACACAGCATCCTTGCTCCAGCCCCATCGTTGACCTCTTAGTGGGATGTTAGCCCTTCTCATCACCTCTAAGTTAACTCCTCTTTTTTCACACCTTTTTCTTACTCTCTTCTTTCTAGATGATTTTTTCCAACTAAATATTTTTCTTTGTCTATTAAACTCACACATTAATATCTATAGTTTATTCATTGTTTATTATTTTTGAGAATTTCATGCACAAGTACTGTATATCATTTCCAGCCTCTCTGTCCCCCTCCAACTACCCATTGTGTACCCCGAATCACTGTCAAATTTATGACCTCTTTTTAAAAATTAATCTTATAATTAAATCAATAATAATTAATTTCTTTAATTTTCTTGTTACTTATACTAAGCTCATTTCATGTTGCTGTGTATAGTTCTTGAATTTTGGTGGCAGTATTTGTTGTGTCAAGGAGCAAAGATGTGCTATTGTTATTCTTGTTACTTGTACTATGAAGTCCATATCATATTGCTTGTGCCTTAGAGCTTGGATTTCAGTGGTGGTTTTCACCATGTCAAGGAGTGAAGATGTCCTCCTCTTTAATTCTTTCAGAAACATCTGTGACTTCCCATAAGGCATTTCTTCTCTTATGGTTATAATGCCACCAGACATTTCAACGTGCTTCTCTTTATAGTTTCTTTCAGATTTTCAAGCTCGTTTTTAGGATGTCAGGATGCACATTTGGCACACGCTTCGGCATTCTTTGTCTTCCCCGTGAACTTGTATGGCACTGGCTTGTAGAAGGAGCTCTATGGGAAGTCCTGACAGTGAGAACTGCTATTGAGTGCTAAGTGCCTTGCTACTTCTGGACCAGTTTTATTGCTAATTCCTTAGCTTCAGTGCTTTTGCTAGGACACATGTAGTTAAATTTGGATTCCACTTGATGTGGTGGAGGCCTGTTTCCTTATTTCATGCTGCTTCATTTCCATGTCCCTGGGCTAGTCAAAGAGTTGCTGAGTTTTATTGTTCTTGGTAGCTAAGTCATGGGGCTCTATCCCAGGCCCCAACCCAGCTGGAATCACAGCATTTTTTTCCTGTTTGTGTTCTAATATGCACCCCTAAAGCAGATGTCTGCACCCCCTCTTCTGTTGGCTAATTGGAGATTAAGCTCAAAGTTAAACAGATCTGCCCCCTCACCCTAGTGTCTCTGTGGAAGAAGTATGGTGACCAGAAAACCTCAGCTGATGTTCCTCACTTCTATCCATTTTGCTTTTGGAAACTTGGCCTCTTATTGGCCTAAGCTCACTGGCCAACGACTCTCTTGGATCTGTCTTCCTCCTTTCCCCAGGCCCTGGGCTTCTATGTGTGCACCACCATAGCTGGCTTTTCATGTGGGTTCTGGGGATTGGCTACATGTCCACGTGTTTACAAGGAAAGCTTGTAACTAAGGAGGCTATATCTCCAGTTCTGCTTGCTTCTCCTTTTGAGGTTGCCTATGCATTTAAGAGGGTCTTTTTTTGTTTTGTTTTGTTTTTGTGCAAAAATTTCTGTGTTTATGAGGGAGAAATGGCCCAGTTCATTTACACCATTTGATTGTTTATGAGATTCTTAAACAGAGGATCCATGTGTACCAAAGCATTTTAAAAGTTGAAAGTAAAAATGAATCTAAGTAACAGCTAAGGATCAACTTTCACTTAGTATGTAGTTCATGACTGAAGAAGAAAGAAAAGAGAGAAGAAATAGGAAGTGTATAAAGCAAGGAAGCGAAGGCATACACATCTTCATATGATGCTGTCAGGAAGCTGACGGGCTACTGGTAACTTATGATTCTTAAGTGGCTTCCAAATAAAATATGACATTTATGAAGATTTCAAATAGTGGGGAGAGGGGGTATTCAGGAGACTAATAAGTGTGTTCATGGTGTTTGATACAAATATGAACTTGACATTGACTTCTGAAAGTGTCCTTATATGTAGAATGGTGTGTGTGTGTGTGTGTGTGTGTGTGAGAGAGAGAGAGAGAGAGAGAGAGAGAGAGAGGCAGACAGACAGACAGACAGAGACAGAGAGGCAGACACAGAGAGACTTTACATTGCTGTGGAGGTTAGAGGACAACTTAGCATGACATCCTGAGGAGGAAGGTACCTTGTGTGTTTGAGACAAGGTCTCTCACTAGCTGGCTTCCTGAGTAGACTAAGCCTGGCTGACTAACCCCAGGGATCCTATCACTACCTCTCTAGCATGAGGATCATAAGCCACCATTGCACCTCACTATTTAATGGGAGTTCTGGGATTCAACCTCAGGTTCTGGTGTTTATGGGACAAGCACTTTACCGACTGGGTAGCTCCCCAAACCAGTCACACTTTTGCTGGCCTGCCCTTCCTTTTCCACAGGGGAGCAAGCACTTTTGGCTTTGCATGGAGTTGCCACACAGATCCAGAGGCTCACAGTCCTGTGACTTCTGAGACCCAGGCTTTGCACTAGCAACACTCAAATGCCTCCACTCATTCGAATCTTGTATAGATATAGGAAAGAACTATGCAGAAGTTCCCAATGCATAAAGTACCGTGTGAAGGTTAGTTCTTTAAAAATATAATTGCAATAGAGAAAATATTTCTAGAGAAGTCAGCACTCATTTTGGTTGAAGCAAGCCAAGAAAGCATCAAATCCTTGAAATGAATTTTCAAGGAAAAGAACCATTTTATTATTATCACTTCTATATATAGGCCAGTACACCAGGGGAAGAGGAGAGACAAGGCAGATGTTCACAAGGTAGAAGTGACTTGCTTAGTGCTGAACATGAGAAGTAAACACCTTCATGTCAAAGTGTTTCTGTTACTAAGACGTGTTAGCACAATATCCACTCACAGAGCAAAGGTTGGAGAGATGCAACCCTGTCTGGAAGCACCTGAGAGGGCTCGTGTGTGTGTGTGTGTGTGTGTGTGTGTGTGTGTGTGTGTGTGTGTGTGTGTGCGTGTGTGGCAATACACCTAAGGAAAGTAGTTTTTGTCACGTGGGTATGAACTGAGCCCATTAACTCTTTGTTTATGGGCCTTGCACAGCCTTGCAGCCCACATGGCTGTGTTTAGGGACAGTTCCTGCGTACAAGAGTTGAGCTACTTCTTGCCAACTCTCATTAACTTGTAAGGAATTATCAGCCTGTTTATGAGGAATGTTGTGAGGATGTGAGGAAGCCACTATCCAAACTCTGATGTTCTACTTTCTCGGGCACTTTGGCCCACATGAAGACCTTTCAGGTCTGTCCTCTGTCATCCAACGGCACAGAGATCTCCAGCAGGAAACTGATTTTGTAACCAATGAGTCCATTGTTTATCCTTTATTCTGCATTATGTATGCACTTGTGTGCTTCCAGATCCCTTTGCAAAAGAGGAAGATGCTGCACTAAGTATAGCTTAAAATCCATGGAAGTAGGCTGGCCATCTTACAAACATGCTTAAGTTCACCACAGTATTTTGCACAATTAGCTTTCATGTGCAGAAAAGTACTTCAAAAGAAGTAGAAGCAAGGATAATATTTTGGCATGATACTGGTATTAAAATTTCTGCCTGTGCAGAAAGATTCTATTATATGATTTTATTCATATAATGATTGCATCTTGTTTTGAACAAAACGATCAGGTATCATCAAGTGAGATTGTACTTGACTACTTTGGGAAAGAAAAGGAACTCTGTATCCTGCCTTTAAAATCCAAGAGTAAATGCACAGCTCCAAGGCAGCCTTGAACTGAAATAGAGACTGAAATAGATCGGGCAAGGAAGTGGAGTTACAGATGACTGTGAGCTGACTGCTGTAGGTGCTGGGAATCACACTTGGGGTCATAACTGAGCCATCTGTCCAGCCCAGCATGAATAGATCTTTATGTTGTACATCAAGTCAAATAAGTCTGTCTGTCACCAATGACAAACACTGTATGGTTTCACCTCTGTGGGGTTCTCTGAGTAGTCAAGTAGAGTAGGGACTTGGTGACTATAAGAGACACAGCTTCAGCTTCATTCGATGTGAAATTTCCCTTGATTCGCTGCACAGCTATGCGATTGTATGTCACTCCCCTGAGCTGCACACCTGAACGAAGGGTCAAGACAGCAAGTCTCTTACATACTTGTTGGGGGGGGGGAGGTGACTGTTTTCAAATCATCATCTTACTATATACGCTGACAGAGATTACGAAAACTAAAATTGTGTTTAATCACTTAGCTTCTGCCAAGGCTTGTGGGTTATTGTTTCTCCTTTCACATGACACAGACATCTCTTCTCCATTTCCACAGCTTGCTCTGTCTTGCTGTCTTGTCAGTCCTCTGTGTCACTGTCTGTGTGTTTTACTGCAAGCCATACTCGAGGCTTTTAGAAAGCAGGAGACGTAAAAGTTCTTTAATAAACCATGGTTACAAAAGGTCACCTGGAAACTGTCCCCAGGGTCCTATTTGTTATAGTCCTGATGCCTTATGGGGAAGACAAAGATGGGCTCCATGTCTCATTTATGTCCTCCATAAGCTTCCATTTAATTGGCATAACCTTGTCTCACTGGCTGATGCTCTCAATGCCTAAGGAAAATAGTTTGGCAGCTCTGCCACCTGTGGGGCCCCAGGAAAAGACTGATGGTGCTGTTTATTCCAGATTCTTTGGCAACTGCGCACCAACCTCTTTTCTCACTTACACACCTCTGAGGTGTGTAAGACAGCACTTTGGGAAGTATTGCAAAAAGACTACTAAAATAATCCGCAGTCAACCCTGCAATAGACCCGAGGGACCGCCCGCACTGTGTTATCTGCCCTTCTCAAGACAGGGCATATATCATTCCATGATTGGTTTTCATAGGGCACATGAAATGTTCAAAATGATGTGAGGTGAGTGGCAAATAAATATCTCACAGTGATGGGTACAGGTGAATCTAAGCTTCCAGCAGCCGAGCCGTTGCACCAAGGTGAATGCCCTTGAGTTTCTGGACTCGCGGAGCAGTTCCGTCATTAAGGACATTTGGTTTTCTAGTAGCCAGCTAAAACTTCAATACATTGCTTCTAGGACCTTGTGCAGTGTGTCATCATGAGGCAGCACGGGTCTGGTAACAGTGAGTCAAGTAAGTTGAGATCACAGGAGATCGGGGCACTACACACTACATCATCAGGTTAGGATAAATCGAACATTCTGTTCTGTGGACAGTGTAACAGATGGCTTCTGACTCGTGCTTATCATTAAAAAAAAAATCCACAAAATCTCCAGCATTTAGAAACTGTCCCTTCCTCCAAACCTTAACTAGAATAAAAATTACCTCAATTTGAATCTTTAAATTATTCAAATTTACTGTTTCTCCTCCCAATGATGGTCACACATTTTTTGCTAGCTATGCTCCTGATTTGCTCTTTGTAGGATGTAGAGTATCTGTAGTGGAGAGCTCAGCCGTCAGGTCCTGCGATCAGCATGAGAATTGTGTCTGCTCTTATTTTCCTAGACTGGTGCCTTGGAGAGAGACTGGCAGCCCAGGGTCTCTGGGACATCTATTTATTCTCCAAACATCACACAGTGCATTCAGTACTAGTTAGTAACCAACCTGATGTTCTCTTTGTCACCTAAAATGATGCACCCCCCTGTAAAGAAATGCACTTTCATAAAGCCATCGTTGGACCTCAATTTCTGCTGACTTCAGTGAATGATAATTGAAAACAGTATGTGACAAAAACTGAGAAGGGGCCTGGTGACAGTCATGGAAATGTAGGGAGAAAGAGCATTTGGGTTTTTTTCCCATGAATATTATACATGACATTTAAAAACATTCATTCATGATGAAACATAAAAATTACTTAATATAGAGAACAGGGTGATAGCCCCGACAGGTGAAATACTTTAGCATGTAAACATGGGGAGCTAAGCTTGAACCCCCAGACCACATGCTAAAAAATTAAAACAACAAAAAAGACACCAGGTGTGGTGGCATTCGCTCATAATCTCAGTGTTGGGAAGGCAAACACAGGCAAGTGCTTGGCGCTTGCTGACCAGACTCCCTCAGCAAAGTAGAACAAGAGGCCCTCATCTCAAAAAACAAGGAGGACAGCTCCTAAGGAATGATGGCAAACTGATTTTTTTAAAAGATTTTATTTTTATATTTTGAGCATTGATGTTTTGCCTGCATGCATGTCTGTGTGGTGGTGTGAGATCCTGGAGCTATGGACAGGTGTGAGCTGCCATGTGGGTGCTGGGAATTAAACTGAGGTCCTCTGGAAAGGAAGAGCAGCCAGTGTTCTTTACCACTGAGCCATCTCTCCAGCTCCCCATCTTTTTGATTCTTGATTTGAAAGGGAAATTTATAAAATCCTCACTCTACTCATAAACTTATTCCAAGACACTTCTTAGACGGTTAAGTGGAAGCAACTGTTACTTTAAGGTTTAAACTGTGGTCTGCCGGGCCCAAAGCTGAGTTCTAAAACACAGAACAGAGGCCTAGCGCCAGGGAATGTTCAATAAATGCTTACTAGCTTAAGACTCGTTACCCCAAACTGCTATCTAGTTGGGCTGCTGTGTACACAGCTGCACATTCCCGATCCAACCAAAGTGCATCAAAAATATCAGAAACACTTATGCCTGAAGTGACCATGTAGAAATGTTTTTTCTCGTCATTATTTTGTGGGCAATATGGTAGGACAGTCATTTCACTACCATCCCAATGGTTTTAGCCAGAAAGTGTCTAAAGGGTGTCTGAAGGGTGAGGGAGGGGGTGTGTCATTTGCACCTGTAGATCTGGTATCCATGGGCATCCTTTAGCGATCAACACTCTGACACGAAGGGACAACAAGAAACATAGAAAAGAGATTAAAAAAACATCCTTCCCGACTAGCAGAAGTTAATTTTTCAACAACAATGTCTTGATTGTAGGCTGTAGACATCAACAGAAGACAAGAAGACTCAGAGGTGAGTCTTCCTTTATGCATACACATTGAGGATATAAAAAAAGCCATTTAGTTTTAATGAGTGACTCTAGTTCCTTACTCGTAAGAGGGAAGCAGAAAAGGCTAGGGTTTTCCCCAATCCCTATGGAAATTGTAGAATTCAAACAAAGCTAATTACCAACTTATGAATGTCATTGTCTACTTAGGTAAGACCTGGGGACAAACACTTGTCCCTCACTGCAGCCCAGATCTATATCCCCAGACCCTGATGGTGTCAGCTTTCCTAAAGCAAAGACCACGTGATCCTAACATCCAGGGCCTGGGGCTGTGAGGAAGGACTTCCGTTCTAGTGAGCCTGCAGTGCAGCCATCTTCCTGGCAGCCTTGCAGAGTGTCAAGGACATTATCTAAGCCTGGTGGGTGTAGATGCTGGGGCAGGAAAAGCTACAGGGCAACTCTGCTTGTATTTTACAGCTTTCCTTTCCTGGGAAAGTCTCACTAGTTGAAGAAAATATATGCTAAGAGCCAAGCTCTGTTACCAGAGACACTATTGCATCTGGTAATGAAACTGGGTCCTCAGTGTCAGTTTTGGGATGCCATAATTCCAGACGAAGGCGGCCTCCTTTTGTTTCAATTATTCTATAAAAGCCAGTGCATTGTCTGCTTGAGCAGGAAAAAAAAAGAATGTTCAACTCAATTAATTTATTAGACATTGGTCATGTGTCCCCTCTTATTACTGATTCTGAACATCTGTCACAGAGTAGATTTTGTTCAGGACATTATGAACAACTGCATCATTCATTACTGGGGAAAAGAAGTGTGACACTACTCAAACACTACACCAGGCATGACCTCCATTTCCCATAAGACATGCATATTGCATGATGCCACACACATGGGGCCTGGCCTCGATGTTTATTTGGTATTTCTGTTTATATAAAAATCACTACTAAAGGTGGCCAGGAAATATGGACCTGGTATTTTCTAATCTTCCCCTTTCTGCTGATAGTCAGAGTCAAGGGGTGTGTTGTTGCTCTTTAATGGCAAATGATTTGTTGAGGCTTTGGTGCCCGTTGCCTGAAAGCAATGCTTGAAGATCGGGATTTCCAATGTGTCAGTTCCCTGTGTCTCAGGCAGGTCTCAGGCTCAGTTCACAGGGCAGCCTGACTAAAAAGAGGGCTGATTACAACCAAAGGTTCTTCACTGTAAGTTCCACACAAAGCATTGGTTGTGCATGGAGGCTGCCATCAAGTGTCAAGGACATTACCTAAGCCTGCTTGTGATGTGACCTGCTCCCAAATCCTGTGTTCCAAGTTCCTTACCAGTGTGATTAGATAAAGAGGTGGATCTTTTCCTGGGTGGTTAAATCATAACATTAGGGTCTGGACTAATTATTAATCTCTTTGCATTTGCTATAATCAAATACCAGATGAGAAATACCTTGCGGTAAAAAGGGTTGATTTGGGCTTACGAGTAAGAAGGCATATAGACTATGACATCAGGGAAGGTCTGTGGAAGGGTTATGAGAACTGTGGCTAATCACACTGCATTTCCAGTCAGGAAGCAGAGAGAGAGGAAATGGAGAGAGGCTATATCCATCTTCCTACCAGGCCCCAACTCAAGGTCCCCTCGCTGGGACCAAGTGTGCAAGCCCACATGGGACAGTTCACATTCAAACTGCAATAAGGTCTTTATCAAATTGACAGGGGCAACATTTTTGGGGGGGGGGGAAGAGGCATAACATCTCTTCTCCTGAGAAGCACTGCTGTTTGGAAGCAACCACGGAGTGCCATTTGGAGCAAAAAAGAAGCCCCTCACCAGACACCAAACCCGCTGGCTGGCAGCTTGATTCTGAACGTCTCAATTTCCAGAACAGTGAGAAACACATTTTCTTCCTTATAAATTACTTAGTCTTTGGAATTTTGTTATAGTAGCACAGACAGACTGATGTAAACAATGACAGAAAAACTAATAAAGCAGAGTCGCCCTGTGGGGTTATGTTGGGAATAGGAAGGACTGTGACTGGTAGTGTTCTGAGAACAAATTTTCCATTTAGGAATACCATCTCACCTTAGAATATGCTGTTTCCATTGGAGCCAAGCAGCCACTTTGCCCCAGAAGTTCCCTTCTGTCCAGAAAACCTATGAGTTCTTTGTCTTTCTTATTTTGAAAGTTAAGATAAAGGTCTGTAATTTTTTTATCTAATAGATGCAGATCTGGTGGTTTCATTTGTGCCACAAGAGACATGGTGTGGCTGCAAGACCGAAGGATGGGAAGACAAAGTGTGAGGTGCAAAGATGGGAAAGGAGGAAATGGGGTGAGAGTGGGACGTGGTGTCCTCTGTATGGAGGGGACAGCCAGTAGAGTCACAATGATCATGTTCCCTTTCTATTCCTGAGTATCCATCTGTGAAACGTTGTCACCTGTCATCTAGCATCATCATGCTAGTCCTCCCTCGGGCACCCATGTCTCATTTGTCCTGTAATCCATCAACCATCCTGTAGAACAGTAGGGGACAGACTACATTATTTACTCTTCTGTTTTTGTATTTTGTATTTTTTGGGGGCGGGCATAATCACGTGGCTTTGAATGCTGTAGATATTCTGCATATTTACTGCTGACTTGGGAAGTTGATAATCAGTGCTCATACATTTTTGAGTTCTTTTTTGAGTAGTGTATGATGCCTCTGCATTATGAGAGTATATGTGTGGGTACATGTATGTCCCAGAATAGGTGTGCATTTATAGTCAGAAGAAACCCTCGGGTCTCAGTTCTTGCCTTCCAGCCAGTTTTGAGACAGGGTCTCTGTGCACTGGCTACATAGCCAGACTAGAGGACTCTCCTGTTGCCATCCCCCATCCAGTTGTCCACATGGCAGCTTTTCAGATGTGTACTACTTACTGCACCCAGATTTAAGTGGGCTCTGGGAACCCCAACCCATGTCCTCATGCTTGAATGGCAACCATGTTACCCACTGAGACATCTTCTCAGCAGCAGCCATAACGTTTAGTGAAGTAATAAAGAGATTAAATTTTACATCCAGGGAAGTGAATAGAATAGTCACTTATGTTGTCATTTAGACAATTATGCTTCAACCCAAAACAACCAATCACAGCAGACTGAACGTGAGATACAGATGATACACACAAATCAACTACTTTTCATATAAGCCAGACTAAAGGAAAGACTTAAAATACAAAATAAAACAAAGACAAAAAAATCACTCTCCTAATGTTTTGGGAGAAAATGGTTATTTTAATAGAATGATTATATAATATTATTTATAAGAAGACAGTGGTTTGTTATCTTTATTCTATTTTTGTGGTGTTGGGGATTGAACCCAGGGCTTTATGCATGCTAGGTCAGCACTCTAATGCTGAGTTATATCCATACCCCTGTGGTTATTTTTAAATAAATTAATATATTAATAGTTCTAAAATTCTGTTTGGGCAATTATCAATAGATAAAAACTTCTATAAAGGAAAGGCTCTTGCACTTCTCAGTGATTTTGAGAATATAAAGGGGTTTCATGGATCAGCAGTGACCTGCTGGTGGCTTAGTTCCTGATATAGATTAGAAATAAGCCTTATGTCTCTAGTTGCATATGTAGCAGAGGATGGCATAGTTGGCCATCAATGGGAGGAGATGCCCTGGTCTTGCGAAGATCATGTGCCCCAGTATAGGGGAATGCCAGGGCCAGGCAGCAGGCGTGGGTGGGTTGGAGAGCAGGGCAGGGGGAGGGTATAGGGGACTTTCGGGATAGCATTTGAAATGTAAATGAAGAAAATATCTAATAAAATTTGTTTTTTTTTTTTTTAAAAAGAAATGAGCCTTAGCAAAATAAGCCATTCACTTGACCACAGCAAAGCTGTTAGCAAGACTGAGCCTTTAAGAGCTCTTTAGTACTACTGTGGTATCAGATGGGAAATACAACTGATTGAAATGTGGAACTAAACTTATTCTAAGAAGATTCAGTGGTGCTATCTATACCCTGGTGTGTTTCCACTTGCTTTAGATGGTAACTTATGAGAGATGATGTGTGATTGGGTAGCAAGGGCTCCATGTTATAAAGCACAGGAAACATTATGATGTCTCAAAGGCTTACACTATAGCCTGAAAGGGAGCAGTCTTCACTTAGCCAAAGAAGCTGAGCTCTAGACGGAGGGAATCTTGGGTCTTCCTCATTAAACAAAGAGGGAAAACAACACCATCATTACAGAGGTGAGAGGATTAAGAACAAAGGTGTACTTGAGCCCCTCTGAGGCCCCACACACCTCATGATTACTTTGCCCCCCAGGGTCCACAGTGATAGAGAGATATCACAACTTAACAAGTCAAAGGGAGGGAGTTCATCAGCTGCCCAATCCCCCTGATGCCAATGGAGTACTGACATCCTCTGTCCAGGGGCAGAGCAGCACAGAGATGCTGGCCACATCTGGGGTGTGCTGTCCCCTCAGCAACGGATGGCATCTGTCTTGCTTGTTTCCTCTATTATATACTTACTTTTGATCAGGAAACTTCTGGTTTCTTTGGAAAGTCAGTTATGTCAAATGATGCTTTGCTAAAGCAGACACAGGGGAGGATGTTAAGTGATAAAAGCTTCTTTGATAACACACGTGTATTGGTTCGCCTTACATTGCGTAGCTGAGCCCCATTTGTCATGACTCTTATAGAGAGAAATGCACCAAAAAACTTCTGGTGGTGTACTGGAAGTTTCTTACCGATTTCAAGAATTTGGGCTGATTAGCAGAATGCTGTCAGCTGATTACAGACTCAGATGGTATTTGGTAAGACAGACTCACATGGTAAGTCAAGACTCTTGGGAGGACATGTGATGTTTAGAGGGAATATAAGTAGGATTAAATAGATTGTGGTGGTGGTGGGGACTGCATAACTAGCTTTGCAAGTCTTCATTAGCTGATCTTCACTTCAGTGAAAGAGGTGTGATAAAGAACTTCTCCTCTGTCCCCGCACACCCTGCCTGTCCCTCCTGCTGACTTGTGCTTAGGCTGAGGCCTGCCTGTTTCTGCTAGGTAGTGCCACTGTTGCTGATTCATGTTTGCTATCCCAACACTCCCAAACTGGGCTGCTGGTATACTTGTAAGGTGTTTGAGAATGGCTGGCGCTGCCAATGCTGAATCCTATGGACTGAACTGCTGGTTTCCTGACAATGCAGACTAGATTTGCTCCAAAGAACAATTTCTAAACAATTCCTAATAACCTTCCTTTTCCACTACCTCTGGTGGGTAGTGGGCTAAAAAGGAGATTAAAGCATTTAAGAACCCATATTAAAAGTAGGTTTTGAAAAAAAAATCAAAGCTTACATACTTTTTCAAAAAATTATTTGTGTGTGTGTGTGCATGTGCATGCACATCCACATTGTATACCTTGTGGTTGTTAGAGGGCAACTTTTCTGAGCTGGCTCTTACTTCCTTCCTAGTAGGGTCTGAGAATCAGACTCAACTGTCCAGGCTGAGTATAAGTGCCTGTACCTGCTGAGCCATCTTGCTGGTCCTCTGTTTCTTTTAAGAAAGAGTCCAATGCTAGAATCCAAGGAAACAATTCCCTCTTCCAAGCTCTTCTACATATGGTCCACTTAATAAAATGAGCTTGGGTGTACGGGACCACAGACAACCAAATTCATCTTTCCTGCATGGCGCAATGAAAAGGGATAAAGCCACATGATCCCTGTTCCACTCTAGACTTGTCTAAAGCCAAGAGCTGAGGAAGTTCTTTGTGCGCCAGGTGATAGGCACACCTGCTCACCTCTGTCAAGGCTTGGCCATACCATCAAAATGATCATCTCTGCACTTTGCAACCTGTCACCTATGTAGGTGAAAAAGCCTGGAGTCCTCTTTAGTTAATGAGTTGAGTTTTAAAAATGAATAAATATTGCAGTAGTAGGAATTGAATCAGAACTTTGCATGCCAGGCAAGTGCTCTACCATGGAGGAAAACCCCAAACTCTTGTAATCTTTAGTTTGAAATAGTCTCACAAGTTGTCCAGTATGGCTTACACTTGCCTTAAACTTGCCTCAGTCTCTAGAGCAGTTGGGATGAAATGCATAAGTCACCATGCCCAGCTTTTTAAGGAGCATCTTTGTCTATGGAGACATTGAAGTAGCACAGGGCATACTTCAACTCTCACGGTGTCTTCTGAGCCCAGCACACAAGCTGGCTTTCTCATGTGGAACAGAAGTGAAATGAAGGAGCCCCAAACTAACCACACACATGCTGGTCACCCCAACAGTGCAGCACTCCTGCACACTCTGCAATACAAGGTCACGCTGGGAATTGGATGGTGCAAGTCCCTATTTCATCAAATTACTCTACTGTCTTTAGACAGGGGACTATATGAAATTAAACCGAAAAGAACAGACGTTACACTTCATCTCAGCCCAAGGCCCTGAAGCCATCAGCTTTAACTGACATATTCCTTGCCACCTGACCCAACCCTGCAATAGAATTGCTGCAGAGAAAATAATTTTTGTCTATAAAAATTTCAGTGAAGACACTTAGTGATTTTATTTATATGGAAGAGTGCTTTGAGCGGAAGGGAACAAAGCCCTGTGAGCACGCTAACTGAGGAAAGCAATATGCTAATATCCAAGGCACAGCGCTTTACGGATAATGTAGGATCTTAAATTGTTGTTGACTTTTATTCAGCGTGGAAACAGGCTCCCTGTACTTAGGCAGCATGCCGCACAGCCGTGTTTCTGAGATCACTGCCACTGTCTAGGATCCCAGGACAGCTACGGGCAACTACTCTCAATCCCATATTCATCTTGCCTTCATTTCCTCCTCTCCTCCAAATCACCCAGCTTCATTAACTCTTCAGGAAATTTCTCAAGTGCTCTACAAGAGACATCATGTAAAAATGCCTAACAGATGGGAGTACTATTGAAGTAAAATTTAGATAAACTCTGCAGGAATGACTCCATTCAAAAGTTCAGAGCCTTTGAAAGGACCCAAAAGCACAAGAGGGCAAGCTCCACTGGACTCTCTCTCCTGAGTCTCACACTGCTGGAATGACTATCAGCAAACCAAAATGACTTACCAAGTGCCAAGGATGTATACAGCATTTCGTTAAGACACTGGGGCTGATTGTTTAAAAGCATACTTTCTGGAATAGTCGGGGTACAGAGAGTACAAAAATCACCAAAAGGCTGACATAGAAATGAACCTGTTTTAAAGAGGTCTGGTGGGATGTAGCTCAGTGGTAGAGCATCTACCACTACTACTACAGTGGTAGAGTGGTAGCTCAACCTCCAGAAAAAACATGTTTTGTTTGTTTGTTTGTTTAGTTTTTGACAGGGTTTCTCTCTGTAGCATAGGCTGGTGTTTGAACTCTTGATCTTTCTGCCTCTGCCTCCTGATGTGTGGCACCATGTCCAGTTCTAACTGATTCTTATCACTATGATCGGTTGAGAAAGGGAAAGGGAAATGATTTTTTAAAATAAGGGTGACTGGGGAAATAAGAGTGATGGAGGAAATGTCTTGCTTAGAGAATTGATCCTGCCTTTCATCTGTCCTCATATACTCAATTGTGACTTGAATGTGAGCTACCCCTACAGGCTCACATAGTTGAACACTTGGTCCACAGCTGGTAGCAGTGTTTAGAAAGTGTGTGGCCATTAAAACACAGAGCTTTGCTGGAGGAAGTCAGTCACTGGGGGCAAACCTCGAGGATTTGCAGCCTGGCCCAAACTCTTGTTTACATTCTCCTGGCTGAGTATGGATACAAAGTAACCAGCTAAGACTCTGAGGCTGTCACCATGTTTCCCCTGCCATCATGGACTCTACTCCTCTGGAACTATAAGCCAAAATAAACCATTTCAACCTTAAGTAGCTTAAGGAAGAAAGTAACTAAGACACACCCCTACACCACTGCTTCCTGTTTGCAGACGTTCCCTTATCTGTCCTCCCTTAGACCCTCCCTTCAGGTATAACCCCGTTCTAGTTTATTTATGTGGCAAAGATTAATCTCATTTCAAAGTGCAATGTCTGTTCTCTGCAGTCAGCCACCGACCACTTTCTACTGATGGACAGTGTTCTTCTTGAGAGTCTCAAATTCAGCTATCTTTGGGAGCCAGGTATCTCTGAGTGAAAAGGACTTGTGGATAGCAGACACTGGGCGAACTACCATGTACCACCTGAGGAGGGACATCACTGCCCACCATAATCAGGCCACTTGCTCTTCAGCTGCAGCATAGCTGAGATTTTCACAGGTACTATAAAAAGGGGAGAGCAGGCTCCCCACTCTACTCAGAAGTTAAAGAAAAAAAATAAACAGAGAGACAAGTGTAAGTTTTTTTAACATTATGAAGAGGCAGTGAGTGTGTGTGCATGCATGTGTGTGCATGCATGTGTGTGCATGTTAAGATAGACATGGACAAAAAGAAGAAGGAAGAAAGGAAGATTACATACTGTAAACCATAAGAAATCCTCACTAGAAAGGAGAAAGGGCTTGGGCAGGGGGAGGAACTTACAAGGAACTAGTACTGAGGAAACTGGTTGAGATTTACCCCACCTTTAGGCCCCTCTCATCAGGACTGCCATTCTCTGTCACCGGATGTGACACATACTGCAGTGGCTTGGTATCTTGGTGTTTTGGGGCAAGGGTTTTGTCACCCTGACTCCAGCTACCCCAAGGATGCCCTGACTTCCAGCCTATGCATAGAAACACTTTTGGGACACAACGACACTCTATCAGTCAGGCCTCCTGAAATTCCAGAGTGTTGGGTACAAGGTACCCACAGGCATTGTTTGTTGAGAGGATGGCTGGGAGAACCATCACTGAGGGCAATGGAAAGTGCTGACATAGTGACTCAGCAACCAAGAGCATGAAAGGTTTTGAGGTGTGATGAAAACATGGCATAAAATAACCAATCACTGAGCTGTCTGCTCTAATGGTGCATGACATCACAGGCAACATAGTACTTGGAAGATGTGGGTTGACCTCACTTCTGGTACACCAGCTGAGATAGCCTTTCTTCCTTGGAGATCCACTCAAAGTCCCAAGAAGAGGCCAGAGAGCTAGCACTGAATCCTACCCCTCCCTTCTCCCCAACAGTCTTGGGACCATAGTTACACAACTTTCAGATGACAAACATTATTATTAGAGAGAGATTATATATGCCTTCAATAGACTTCTCATTTTGAAATACTGGTCAGGGCTTAAGAGAAATTGACTAAAGCACCTAATCTTAATTTCTGGGGTGTGATGGGGGGTGGGGTGGGGAAAGAATGCAAGAAAAAAAAGGAAAAAAATCTTTCATTACAAGCATAAGTGGAAGTTTTAATATATGTGTTGAACTGATAAAGAAATTTGAATAGTTGCAGTGATTTTTTTTTGCAATACGTAGTACATTGTTTCAAGGTAAAATTGAATAATTAATCATTTAATACTTATCTGAAAAGTTTTGAATTTATAATAAGAAAAGTTCTTTGCTAAAATATTAACTCATATTTTCACTTCAGTATTTAATGAAAAAAATTGCAAAGAATGTTTCCTTTATTATTCCCCATTTCCTGCCTCTCCTCCAGCTCAATATTGCTAATGTGTAGCTGAAGGATAAGATCATCAGACATCCTCAGACTCATTTCAAAGGCCAACACAAAGTTTTGTTCCTCTGTGAACAGCGATAGTCCTGTTCATAGGCACACCACAGCATCATATTACCCTCCCCCTCCATAGCCTTCATTCTTGTAACCAGAAATATGAATCCCAAAACCCTTCTCAGATAATTACTAGCCTGGTGGGTTAATTTGTTCAATAACTAATGTATCTGGCAAATATTTACAGAGCTTAGGCTCAATGCTAGATGCTAAACATTAAAAAAAAAAAAAAGACTGCCAGAGTCTGAAGACAAAAGTAAGAATTAATTAAACTGTCAAAAATCATGTGTTTTCCTGCTGACTTTCATGTGTTCAAAAGGAGTCTTCTTGGGTACTTTGCTGAACATTTTGTCTTTTGATGTTATGTATGTTTTAAAATTAATACTTGACTTTAAAAGCAAAGGACACAAGAGGAAACACACGAGTTAACTTCATGTGTGAACCATAAAATACTACTCAGAGCTGGGCATGTGGTGCAGTTCTAGATGCTTTGCCTAGTGTGCATGAAGTCCTGAATCCTTTGCATAAACTGGTGGAATGTCTGTAGACATACAGCACTCAGGATGCTGTATGGCAAAGGCAATAGGATCAGGAGTTCAAGGTCATGGAAGGCTCACAGTGAGGTTAAGGTTAGCCTGGGCTACATGAACCCTATCTCAAAATAACAAACAAACAAACCCCACAAACAAATGAAAACAAAACAAAAAGCAAAATACTTTATAATTTTGAAAAGTAGAAATAAAGAGACTGTTTAACAGTTGGGAGTAAGGAATCACTTAGATTTTATATCTAAAGTAGGTGAAGGACCAGAGCCAAAGAGCAACATGATGATTAACTTAAACTAACAATGGGGAAAGACCCTGAGCTGACATTTCTCCAAAGAAAATATATCAGTGGCCTTTTGAGATTGCCCAATATTACTAGTCCCCAGAGACATGCAATGCCCAACTATAAGGAGTGGTTGTAAAGGATGAATATTCAAAGGAAAAAGTATTGGCATGAATATGGAGAAATTGGAACCTGTTTTCAGCTGGAAGGTTGTAAAAATGTTGCAACTTCTGTGTACACCATTTGGAATTTCTCAGAAAGTGCAATGGAGAATTAGCATATGCCTGGAGGGTCTACTACAGGTATGCATCCGTCCGCATTGAAAACAATGTGGGGATGTGAATGAGAAATGTCCCCCAGAGGCTCATCGGTTTTGCTATTTGGTCACTAGTTGCTGTCACTGTTTGGGAAGTTAGACGGCCATGCCTTGCTGAAGGAAGTATGTCAGGAGGGGAGGGATTTGAGGTTTTATAGCCTTACCTACCTAACCTCCTGCTTCTTAACCCATCTGTTGTCTGCATTTAGATGACATGTCAGGCAGCTTCTTTCTCTTCACACCAGGCCTTTCCTGACATGTTGACTCTTGTCCCTCTGGAATCCCAAGCCAAAAATGAACTTTTTCTTCGAGTGCTGTTGTCTGGAGGTTTGATCCCAGCCACAGTAAAATACCTAATACTGCTGTCCGAGAGGTATTTGCACACCCACTGTACTAAAAGGTGGCCAGGCAGCCACATGCAGACACACTCAGCTTTCTGGTTTTTTTACAGCTGTGCTCTATGAATGCAAGGCAAACACCTACTCAGTGAATACCGAGCCATTTCCCAAGGGGCACCTAAAGGTGAGGACCCACTGTGCCTCTGGGCACTCTGTTTCTTGGCTGATCTCTAGGTAATCTTGTTCGGCGTGTATTTCTGATCAGATGCATTATTTAATACACACTGCTGAATCAACACAGAACTCACAGCAACAGCAAGATAGCTCACGGCTGTGTGATGAGGCTTTTCCTCTCGACGTGGCACCATTCCAGCCTTGTTGAGCTCAGAGGCACTGGGCTGCACAGCAGCACTGAGCGCTCTGCCTATTTTGAACAGGGACATTACCAAGAAAAGCATAAAAGTGCAGACAATGTAGCAAAGACAAGAAATCATATAAGAGGCTTGGGCACAGTCTCAAAAAGGCAGAGCACAGCCTGCTTTGCTCCCTGCTGCAATGTGCCCTCGATAGTGACATTTATTTTGCATTCTACATGTGCCATAATGATGGATAAGTTACTGTGTGCATTTGTAGTGAGATCAAAACCAGATGTAACCACCAACAGTCACATTCTCAGGGAGAGAATATATAAATAATGAGGACGAACTACATATAATTAAGGGAATACTGCTCAGCCATGAAAAGGAATGCAAACTGAAGACATGCTTCGGGGTAGGTAAACATGGACAATATTATGTTTAATGAAAATAAGCCAGGCACGAAAGGACAAATACTGCCTGATTGCATTCTGACACGGTGTCTAGAATACAGGTAAGTTCATAGACTGCAGGTGCTAGAATTGGGGCGGGGTTGATGAAGAATTATTTCTCCAAGTATTTGGAGTGTCAGCACGAGAGGGGGTGAAAAGGACTGGAGGGGGACTCTATAAAATAATGATGGCTATAAAATAGCTCAGATGTCAGAGTATTCACATTCACACTTTATGAAAACGTGATACACATACTTAGGAAGATTAGGCAGATCACATTGATCTTCTGTTCAAACAGAAATCAAATGCACAGAACCTTCCGGTGGCACCCGAAGGTTCTGATACTTGCTGTTTAGCAATACCAGCTGATTATTGAGGAAAACCAGGCAACTTTAAAATGTGCATGCCAGTTCTTTGGCTTTATTTTTTGATGAAAATTTATACCATGATAGCATTATTCTGAGCCCTTGCCAGAGTGGAGTTGTCTCAAGACCCTGTGATGGTTTTACACTTTCCTTGGAAGAAAATGACTGTGGCAGTAAACCATATGAGCTGGGGTTCCTGGCAGATGACCACATGGGTTATTGTGGTATCCTGGCATGATGTTCCTTTCCTTCACCATCCGCCCATTTGTCATTTGATACCCTCATTCTAGAAGCCTCCATATTCACGTCTCTAGACAGAGCCATCTGTTAGAGGGTGGCTGGAGTTGTAATCATAATTCCGGTGCTCCCTTTTAAATATTTTTTGACCCAACAATTACAAAGAGGCATTGCGGAATATAAACATACAAGAAATGTGCTAATGTGAAATGCAAACACTAATAAAATGTAAACTCAAAATAGGAAAGCATTCATAGCCAAAGAGAAGAATCTACTAAAATTTGTTCAGTCTTTTAAAACACATCATAAAACAAGAAATGTTTCACTGCAGAATAAGGTTCTGGCTTCTTTTATGATCGAAAGGAAGGGTAATTATGATTGTCAGGAAAACACATTGAGCAGCTGTGTACAGTTAACAAAAGACCCATTCTGTGATGCGCTCGGAAACGGCACTTTAAATATTCACATTTCCTAGAAATGAGCTTCATTCCAACTGGAGCAGATACGAAAGAGATCGCTTTCTATTAATCATGGCATTGGACCAGGCGAGTTTTCGGCGCCAACTGGATCCTCTCTCTCTTGGGACAGTTCCCACATACATGATGTAACAGTTACATATACTGATTTATTATTGATAGACTTGTGTATGTTAAAGCATTGTAATGACTGATTTTTAACTTTTCAAAATTCAATATAATTTAAACTCTTAAAAATGCTCGTTTCAGTAGATTCTTTCACACTTGTACATCTGGCTTAGAGATAATTTTTAAAAACAGCATAACAAATAATTCTGCAGTTTGTTTTATGAGGGCTAATTAATAGGTACTTACTCATTAAAAACTAGGTCTGGTGCAAAATAGAGAAATTGGCTGTTCGTATGTTTGTACGATCTCCAACTCAAGGCAAACGATGATAGACACATCCAAGAATACTGGATGAGGGTAATTTGGTCCTCAAGAGGCAAGTTTTTAAATCCTAGAGAACAGAACAATTAATCACCGAAAGACACTTAGCATGTGAGTACATTCCAGGAAGAAGTCGGCTTTCACTACCTTTCTCTAACAGACTCAAATCAATTCCACAGACATCTATGGGGCTGTGCACCTCGCTCTGCACAGACTTCATTTTAAATTCACACTAAATACTTGGTGCGGAGGGGTTGAGGGAGGGGGGAGCTGCTGGGACAAATGACACTGAAGAGTCCATTGAGGTTCTGCAAGCTGGAAGACATTGCAGTCACCTGCAACACTTGCTTCATCCCACACAATCAACAGCACCGGCTTAAGGGGGGGGGAGGGTTAACTGTCATCATCTGCATGTCTGTAATGCAGGACCACTTTAGTCTTTTTGACTCTGTGGTCCACGTTGCCTGGGATACCAGCTGTTGACAGTGTTCGGCCGCAGGGTGGGCATCCATGGTCGACCCCACTGTGCTTTTCTCATTCCTTATTTCCAGCAGTGTCATGCTATTCTCTGGGATGAAGCCCCCATATTTTTCCTTTAGGCTGCAGGTTGACCACAGGTAACTCATGGGCCAGGGCAATGTGAAAACATTTCTCCATGATGTTTCTGTAGGCTAACAGGATCTCATTAACAAAATCCTGCCTGACAGAAAATAAACACCAGTAGAGAGTTCGAGAGTGCTTTGTGGGAGCTAAGGGCAGGGAAGGATTCTGTTTGCCTGTGACATATGTGCAAGTGTATGCATGTGCATGTACAGGTATAGGTGCCGCCATGTGGGTGCAGTATGGAGAAGTCATATGTGGGCGTGGCTTGTCTATCATTGTCTACTTTATCTTTTGAGGCAGGGTCTTTCTCCGAACGTGGAGCTAGGCTGTCTGGCCAGAATCCAGGGATCCTTCTGTCTCTGTCTCTCTCCAGTGGTGGGGTTACAGGCCTGCCACTTCTCTGAGATGGGGACCATATGTAATGTAATTGTCGGTTCTGAGGATCCAAACTCAGTTTGTGTGAAGGTACTTTCCCCACCATCTCTTGAGTCCCAAGCAGGATTTATTTATTTATTAAGCAGAAGAGTTTATTAGAGTGTCTTATCTAACCCCTGCCAGGCTTCAATTAAACCTAGGTGCTGTCCTGCCAAGAGCCAGCTCAATGTGACTTTACTAACAGAATGTATTTTACCTATTACTACTTGGGGACAAAGTAATCCCTTTCTTTGGCAAACACCATCCGTGTGTCTGCCTTAAGAACAACGGAAGTATAAACCTGCATTCTTGGAAGGAAAGAAATGAACCACCACTTCTGCCACCACTCTGCTGCCATGAGTCTTTGGTACTCATGCCAGGATGCTATGCAAAGTGGACACCGGGGCCCGCCATCAGGCGGAGCCTGAGCAGCCCTCGGTCCTACCTGGAAGTACCTTGGCCCACTTCACGACTTGGATCATCTGCTTGCCCGCCAGGCGGTTGAGCGTGGAGAGCAGGCTCTCGGCGGTGTCTGGCTTGGAATTGTCGTAGCCTGCATACACGATCTCAGGCTCAATGTTCTCCAGGATCATGGACGGGGACGGCGTGAGTGCACGTGTGATCGAGGCGAGCTGCGGGACCAGTGCAGAGTTCACTGATGGCTCCTTGGTAGGAGCAATGTATGTGGTCCCCTCTTCTGGGCTCTGGGGTGGTGGCGGTGGGGGCTGCTGTGGCTGCTCCTCGTGAAGGCCTTTTAACTTCCCCAGCTTCTTTGACTTTCGAGCTGTCAAATGCAAAAATCAGAAAGGATAAGGGCAAACGCACATATCATTTTGAACACATTGCATGGGTACAACTGACTTCCACACGCCACTGAGTTGCAATCAAGGAAGGCTCTCTCCTAAGAAACTCCTGTACAAAAGGATTACTTTCAAAATAGTTTAAGGTAAATGGCCAAGCTCCCAAGTCAGTACTATGTGAAACAGGCTACCCCTGCTTTTTGCTTTTGATATATGGCACAGGTCTCCCCTTCTACCCAAAGAACCCTGCAGACATTTGCAGAATGACTTGAACCTCTTCCTGTTCTCAAAACAGAGAGGAGAGTTCACAGAAAAGGACACTAAATTGTATTGCCGATACAAATGGGGCCCACAACAAAAATAAAAATAGAAGAAATAAATGGAATGCTTAATACCAAGCAGGTTCTAAATGGCTTGCACAAAAAACCCCAATTTAACAATTATTTTGGGAAGTGATTATTATGATTCTCATTTTAGAATAGCACTTCTGAGTTTGTCCAATCACAGGAAATGGTGTTTGGAGGGACAGCAATTGCTTCAAATGCTAACATCTTGGGATCTGGCAGAGGCGAATGCAAAGGTAACTAGGTAGCAAAAGAAAGCTCAGAAGAACCAAGCTGAGCTGATGGCTGTGCTAATTACTAATTTTACAATTATAACACTTTCAATTCATTTAGAACTTCTACATGAACCAGAGATAGCTTCTCCTTAATCAGAACATGCATCCCAGCTTTCCCGGACCCTGAACACAGAACAGGCCTGTGCCACACTAGTAAACATGATGTATGGATAATCATTTACATTTACAGTTATAGCTACTAATATTTATCTTGTTCACCACAGAAAAAATGACAATTCAGCTAAAAGTGAAGCCATCATCCAAGAACAGGCTTATCACATCTGTTACATGGCCTTTAACTGATGAGACTGGGATAACAGAAGACCAAGAGAGCAGGGTCTATGTCGATGTCTGTGGCCCATGTTACCACCAAAGGCTGTAAGACGTTCATAGTCTGGGCTGCTGTCTGTGGCCCTGTTGATGTCTGTGGACTGAGCTAAGTTCACCGTGCCCCTCACCAGCTATGGCATCCAGGTGAGCCGGCTCTGTCCCTCACCTGGACAGTGCAGGAAGCTGGCCCTGGTAGCATGGGGACAGGAGAGCTGGCCTTGATGGCATGCGCCTGGGAGAACTGACCCCCACCCCTTGCCTGGGAAGCATGAGAAAGTTGGCAGGCTGACCAATTCAGCTACCACTCAGGCTCAGATCCAGGCTTTGAGTTGATCCCACCCCAACATCCACCTCATCTATGAACTGCTGGCGTGTGTGAAGGGGATGGCTCTACAGATCCAAACCTGCAGGATCTCCATGACACAGGGCAACAACAGGATATCAGCGAGGAGTCTGGTGAGAATCCAGTATTGATGGTATAACAGAAGCCAGAAGCCTTGAACCAGACCAACAATCCATTGCAATGAGCATTTATAAGCAAAGACGCGTAGACAAAAGCATACACTGTGAGACACACCATGACACGCTGCAGCTTCCACGGTGAGATGTTTTTACATTTTTAATTTTAATTTTTAAAAATGTCTTGTTTTCTTTTGGGAGGAGGTTGCAAGGGCTGAGGGTGGATACGAAGGGACTGGGAGATGAGTGGGACTGGGGTGCACAGTGTTAAAGTCGCAAGTCGTCATTTATTAACAGACTCCGACTGTTGGTAGAGGATCCGAGGCAGGAGATTCTGACTCCGACTTTCAGCACCATTTGAATGAGGACTGGTCTCTTATCCACATGCTGCTGACCCAGTAGTGGAGGTAATCAGGATGCTTCAAGGTGATGTGTGAATGAAAACACACAAGAATGTATCAGAAAAGTGACTGGCCAACCAGATCCATAGAAAAACTGAACAGCTAAATAATCGCAAATGCCAGGTCCTTCAGAGCAGTCACTGGTCCTTTGGGAGATCAGGTTCCTAAGGCTTCTGAGACATAGAAACTTTTCTGAGCTTCAGGTTGCTTACTTGAAACACGGTGGGGAGGGCTCTGTGAGAGGTCCGATTCAAAAGATAAGGGAGAGAACATGTAGTGTGGCCCACATCACGTAGATCTCTGGCTTCCATACATATGTGCACTGATGTGTGCACATACCTGTGCACGTGTGCACAAATATTCTAGACACTGTGTGGTACTACACATCTACAGTCTCAGAATTTCAGAGGTGGTGGCAAGAGAACCAGTTTTAATACAAGGCCAGTCTGGGCATCAGAGTAATTTCAAGGCTAAGCTGGACAGTAGGGAGATACTGTCTCCAACAGTAGAAAACAAAACCAGGAATGAGCTCATTAAGGTTTGCTTGTGGTTCCTAAGATGAGACTCTGATGGATGCTGGGCAGATTCTGACTGACAGAAACAGTGATGGCTGATGCTTTCATGTCTTATTAAAACAATATTTGCTTGAAAATTAAGTGTCAAGTGTACAGTTGTTTAATATCCAGGTCTATTTTGTTGTGTTGATTTCTCCTGTCTGATTTCAGATCAGTGTCATGAGTGAGTATCATAGAATAGTGACTGTCTTCTCCAGTCTGTCACCCGTAGCATGAGTACACAGGTTTCAGCACTGCATCTAGCATTTCACTGAACTTCATGTAGTGCTTTGTAAACACACCAGGATGCTTGGCACTGAGAGATAGTCCATATTTGCCAACAGTTTTAGGCTATTTATGTCCTCGGGGTGTGGATTCTTCAGCCACATGCATGCATGTGTGCAGCATCTCTCTGAAAGCCCAGGGAACGTGGGGAAGATATCTTACATTCTTACGATATCATCCTGTGTACCATGCTGATAACAAGTGAACTCTTGACAAATATTTATTGAATATTCTTGTTTCATTTTAAACATTAATTTCACAGTGTATCAACACATGAAGCCTCAGTTTATGTCTCTGTACAAAATGTAGACAAACTTCTGAGATTTTTAGATAAAATTTTTGAGTCACTAATTATTCCTAAGAAAAATTTCTACTGTGTAATGATCCGTTTGTGAACTTACTACACTTAAAAATCAAAATAATGAGTTACAGTTATTGAGCATCCAGTGTCTGGACACAGTTCAGCAGACTTGTATATTTCCAGAAATCCAGTGTTCACCAGGCCCCACCTGGGACTATTATTATTGCTGACATTTTTTTTTTCAGGTGAAAAAGTTGAGGTGCTGAAGGAGGCTTCCAGAGCTAGCAAAGCACAGAGAGAACATTTGCGTCCAGCCATGACCCCGACTCTCACTTCCGTGCTGCGTGGTCTCTCTTCTAATCCTCCTCTTTATCATCTTATTATCATTTTTAATGCTTTAGGAGGGGCACCAGCTTCAAATCCAAGTAGGTAATTAAGATGTCTGCTAATTACATAGGGACAGCTTTAGCTAAAGAACCTCAGTGAGCATGATTCTCCTATTCAAAGTGAACCTGGCTATTTGCATAGGGTTCCTTCTTAAATTCTGTAGAATTAGCAGTCAGTGGGCTTGGGAACTCAGAGTCACAGGTGGTCAGAGCCACACTCCTCCTGCCAGCAACAGCAACGCACTCATTCTCTCTTTCTCCCTCCCTCCCCCTCCCCCGTGTGTTTCATACACATGGATGTAAATGTCTCTCACCCCCACTCAGGTTCACTTGAAAGAGGAATTTCATTTATCCATATTGGATTTTACAAAATGCAGTGCGTGCTCAGGGGTTGCTCTCCGGTACCAAGGCCTTACTGGTAATATCTTAGCACCTTCTATCTCCTGGCTCAGCTAGCAATCAGAACTCCATAGATTCTTTCCACGAGATCTGGCAATGGGAGGTCCTGCTTCCGTCCTTGACCAATAATCAGAACATCAAACTGGAAGCACCTTTGTGGTACTCCACAAAGACTGGGACTACTTCCCGGTGTGACATGATATCCTCTTTGGTTTATTCAACCTCTGAAGGATACGAGAACCCTGAGTACCCTTCAGACAGAAGCCTAGGTTGCCTCAGTGATGGCTCCTGAGAAGAGAATCCATTCTTTTCTACCATCACCTCCAGTGAGGTGCTGGCATACACAGATTCTCCAAGTACCTTATCACTTCTGCTTTCTTCCGTGATAGAAATTGGGATCTCTTGAAAATTAAGGGCTTGACAGAAGATATTAGAGATGCTGTCTGTATAGGATTATTATTATTATCATCATCATTATTATTATTGCCATTGTTGTTGTTACAATTGGTTCATAGGCCAAGTGTAATTGTATCCCACAGGGCAGTAGCAGTACTTCTACTCCTTGAATATTGATTTCAGCCAAACAAACGTGATTATGCTTTTGGTGCAAGACTTCATTTTCTTTTAGTCACAAGGGGAGGAATGCAAAGTCAGGGAGAATGACGCACTTCTCAGTCACATCATCAAAAGAAGAAATGTCCCCTTTTTACAGATGACAGTAATTGGTTCTACAGCAAAACCATCCTAATGTGTACTAATAAGGCAAAAAAGAATCTGAATGTTCATAAGGGAATGCACACTAATTGGATGGAGGTGAGGGGCTGAGGGTAGGTTGCCTTCGTGAATAAATAATTAGCTTTTCCATGGAAAATGAAGAAGTGGCATTTCTTAATTGTTTATAAATACTCCTGCAATGGTTAAGAATGTTGAAGATGGCATTAAAAAGAATCTGTACGTATTTTCAGATCCTTCTACATAATTAACAAAGTGCTACAAGATATTGATTTTACAGGACACGTGCTATGGCAAAGGCACACTCAACTTCTGACTAATTTGTAAGAAACGCTGAATTAATGCATCTCCCACTACAGTTTCAGGTGTGTAAAGCTACCCATAGATAACATTACTGGCATAATCAATACTATTTTATTGCTATTGTCATATTTACTAATTACTTAGCAAATAACTAATACTTACTCACTGCATAAGAAGTACTATTTTCCAAGCAATCAATTGTTTATGGCAAAATCTTAGCCCTGACAAGAGAGAACTATTTTGAGAAAGCTGAGTTGGAAAATTGATTAAGTTTATACAAACTGCTTGGGTTGAGTTTTGGGTAAAGGTACCAAAACATATTTGAAGAAAAAGACAATGGCAGACAGCTGTTTTATCTCTGCACAGGGTTAACCCTTCCTGTTCCATCTGTTCAATTGTCGCCGAGCCTCCATTGGCTTGTGATTTGGAAGTGGACTAGGCCACATTCCTGCAGGAGATACATTGCTTATCAGTAGAGTAGAGTCCTTCAGAGCAGAAGTCAGAGCAAGTGGCGAGGCTGGAAGGAGCGAAAGGCAGTAAGCACGGGGCTTTAGAGTGCACACAACAAGGTTCTGGATCATTGCTTCCCTCTAGGAGGTGCCTACATGCTATCCCCTGGTCTGGACATTACCATTTTGATGGTATTTTATTTCCTTGCTACACCTTTTTTCTCATTCTTTTTTATTTTTAATATTAGTCAGAATCAGGAATATGCATAAACACAAATACGTGCATGGGGAAGGCTCCATCTTGGACTTGGGGTTTTAAAGGAGAGCTGATGTGTCTTTAGTGCAGCCAGGTTGAGGACTGTACTAGGAAGAGCCATGAAATACAGAGGAATACCCTCCTGTGCTCTCCTGCATGCAATGGGGAGATAGCCAGGACTGTCTTCGGCTGAAACTTTGGCTCTCTTTTTGAACAGGGTGGGGGGAGGGACAGTTTTGACAGCAGGATGGAACCTGCCCTCTAATTCTCAAGTTGCTTATGACACTTTGGACCAATGTCTGTGGAGGGTGTGGTGATTTTCTGGTCCAGGTGACAATTCCTGATAGTCACCTGTGTTGAACAACCTTGGGACACCATCTGAAAAGTCTCCAGGACAACACTGAAAGTCTCCAGGAATCCATGTGTCGGAGAGGAGAGGAGGCAGGGCCGTATCCATGTGCTCTGAGGAGGGCTGAGGAGAAGCCTAGAGGTTTACTTTCATCTGTGTGCCTCCCTGCCACTCCCAATCAGTACTTTGAAAACTTTAAGGGACGTTTTTAACCATGATGACCACCTATTTTCTCTTTTCACTGAGGATTAGGTAAGATCCAAAGGCTTTAAAAGACCAAAGAAGGGATTTAGCCCAGACAACAGAACCTCCTCTGAGCATCCTGGAATGTGTTATGGACAGTCTAGAATTTGCTGCCAGCAAGAACATACAATGTTGCTTTCTAAACACACTGAGGTCCTGGCGGCAGGCGTCCTGTTACTCAAGTGCGGCTCAGCTGTAAGGTAGAAACCAGTGATGGAATGAGTTTTGGAGATTTGGAACCCTGTTGTGGAAGTCAGGAAAACCCTCTGATGTACATTCCAGTCTTACAACGATGTTAAAGGAGCTGGCTGCTGGGTTCAAATTTGTCTGAAACACAGAAATAAGCTGCTTACGATCACGAGTGTGATAAGACATCATCTGAGTGATATCATTTAAAAAGACACCAAAAGGGCAAATAACTGCGACTTTAGAATGCTTGAAAGAATTTTCAGTGTTATGAAGACAAACCCTGACTACTTCCCTCCAACCCCATCTCTTGCCTGACACATTAAAAGAGTGGTCTGCACATTTCAAGGCACAATGCTGTTGACTCATCTTCATAAAATACTGTCTTCCCTTTTCCTAATCCTAACAGTACATGCATGAGTTGGGAGGTGATAAAGAGTAACCGAGGAGCAAGGCAAGTTCGCCTTTAATCTCCACCCAGAACCCAGGAGGTAGGTGCTGTGCTCCCATTGTTTAGAGGGTAAAGTGATTGGTAGAAGGACTGAACACAGCATACTAACATCCTGCTGTATAGATGGAAGGATGTGACTGGTAAAGACCTGGAACTTCCAGACTGCCTCTGCAGCAGACATCTGACCCCAGGGCTCAGAGCTCTGCTGTCTACAAGGTCACAATTGGTTCGCATTAATGACAGATGAATGTGTTAATTAGAAGGCCTGTGGCCACCCCAACCAGTTCAGTGCCTGTTTTCTAATCCCTAGGGAATCGCCCCCCACCCCCCCAACCACACACTGGGGTTGCTGAGATGGGCAATGCTCCTGATTATGTCACCCTCAATGCAATTGGAAGAGAGCTCTACAAAGGTAGGAAGCAAATCTGCTAGTTTAAGGTCTCAAATTCATCAGAGGAGGAATCCACGCTTCGCTAAGAATCAAAGCCCAAAAGCAACACTGCACTACATCACTGGGTTCTTTGAACACACATTTTAAAATCAAATTAACAATAGTATTCAGAAAATATAAACATCGATCTCCACAAATCCTATTCCCAAGGGATCACTATGTAGAGGACATGCTTGCAAAATCTTTTAGTAGTCTTATAATACTAATCTAAGAGGAGAAAAACTATGTGTGGGTGGAATATACCTATAATCTTAACAATTGAGAGACTGATGCAGGAGGATGGCCAGCTTGGGCTACAAAGTGTGTTCAGGGCTAGCTGGGACTACATAGTGAGTTCAAGGCAAACCTTGGCTACAGAGTAAGATTTTCAAAAAGCAGAAGCACAAACAATTATAATAGTAACTTAGAAACACTAGCACCCTACTAGCCATGGCCATTCAGAAAAAGACTCCGTCTTCAAAGGGCAAATTCTTTAGCAGCTGCAGCAGTTGCCTTCTTGGCACACACATGAGCACAGGATTTATTACATGGAGCAGATCTCATTGGTATGCCAGGTAAATAGTCTAATTAAGAATGGTTTATGAAGAAGCAGTACTATTGTGACAAAGTTGCAGAGGTGAACAGGGTATGAGAATGAGGCAGGACGCAGTGACCTGGAAACGACTGCAGTGCTCAGCTTAATGGGCTGTGCCATGGGCTTTGCCCTCACAAGTCCTCAGGATCCCAGGTGAGCTCAGGCTGGGCAGGATGAAGCAGAAGTGAGACGGGACTAGGTAGAAAGTCTAGTATGGCTTTGTCCAAAACTGCTCACACACACGGGCAGCAAACTTGGTGAGACCTACTTTACGTAAATAAAATATGTGACGCATTTGTAGTTCAGTGGCAGAAAGTATGTTTACTATGTAGGAGACCCTGGATTCCAGAAGGTTTCGCTGACAGAGGAGAAAGAGTGCTACACAGCAAGTGGCATGATCTTTATAAAGGGTTCAGTGCAGGTTCCTTAGGTAAGTCACAGGATCATTGCTAACCCAGTGCATGGGCGTTTCTTGCATCTCACTTGCAAATTCTCCTCTCATGTTCTTCTGAGCCCCAACTGCTACTTTACCTCAGTCATCTCCATGTTTCTTGAATAGCATCCAGGGGCTTTAAATCGTGGCACACACCAGAAAATTCTGAGGTGCTCAAGAAAGCTGTCTAACTCCAACCTATTCAGATTTTTGAAAAAAAGACTGCATGGTTTATATGAATAAGAAATGAAAGCTAGGAGCTGGAACGATAGCTCGGTGGCTAAGGGCACTTGCTGCTACTGCAAAGGACTCCCCTGTAGTTCCCAGAATCTGCATTGTAGACTACAACGATCTATAATTCCAGCCACAGTGGACCCGATGCCTTCTTCTGAACGCTATATGTGTATGTATATATACATACATATGGGTAAAGCATACACACACAAAATGAAAATAAATCTTAAAAGGTAAGAGAAATTAAAATTATCAATGGAGGAGAACATACACAAACTGAAAGTTTTATTTCCAATGTTCATTTTCTTGAAAAAAGTTCTTCTTAGTTTGGCCTTATTTCGGTAAAACAATTACTCATAACTTTATCCCTGCAATTCAAATTATTTTTTTTCAAGAACAATTATTTGGAAGCATGTTTTACAGAAAAACAAAACAAAACTAAACAAAAAATCAGCACATGGCTAGAAGTTCCCAGGGTGCCACTCAAGTTAGGGGGAGGATGAAACATATCATCATATTATAAGTAATCTTTTACATTATTTACAGGAAAAGTAAACTGAGCAAGTTTCACTGGATTATTTTGTGATCAAATCAGGCATGACTATTATTGACTAATATTAATAAATACATATAAACAATATTAATAATATTAGCAATATTAACACCACTACTACTACTATTATTATAAAAATAATTTAAACCATTCAAGAGAAATAGGACTGGAAAGGCCAGGTAACCTAACAGAAATTATCAATGAATAAAAAACATCATGACTGGAACTACGTAGAGAATAGAATCTGTTCCTGAGTTGTTGCTCAGCCGAAGAAGCCAGCTAGCATGTGAAAATCTTCTCAGGACACACTAACTCTAGTATGCCAGAGGACCAGGGAGGCACATAGTGAGGAGTTCCCAGGGTGCCACTCACGCTAGGGGGAGGATTAAGCAGGCCCGAGAAAAGGATAAACCAGTGTCAAGGTTTACAGCTTCTAAAATAAGTACGATTCCACATTTCAGTCCTATGACATTATCAGAATAAGTCTAAATTGAGAATTAATAGTAGTCAATGATGCATATAGTTGAAAAAAAAGGTTATTTTTCTAGATTGGGTTCTCTTCAGGATACTGGTAGACTTGGTCTGAACACTCCCAGATTGAGTGGAGCTGGACCAAACTGGCCTGTTTTGAAGCATTGAAATGGCAACCTGCAGTGACTCCTGGGCTCAGGGGTCAGTCCGGCAGATCTGGAGAGGGGAGAGGCGAGCAGCTGGGAGAAGCACCAGGCCCACACAGGCCTGCCCTGCCCAGCTGTTTATAAGGCTCACTTCTATTCTGTCCTTTGGTCTTCTGCCACAGTGTAAATTCCAGAGCACTGGAGACTCTCTCGAAACCAGTTCAAGAACAAAAGCTCCTTTAAGACACTACTCCTTCTGTCTTCATTTCAAAAGTATTCTTCACATTAAAGCCATTTAGCCAAAACAGACAAATAAACAGTAACCTCTTTCCCTTCAACAAAACAAACAAACAAACAAACAAACAAACAAACAAAAACATAGGAAACCCAGAACAACAGAAAAACAAGGTGCGGAGAAAGTTCTTTCAGAGCCAGATACTCAAACACAGGAGATGGTGTCCCAGGCACTGAGGGAGTAGGTGGCTGCGGGAGTGGGTGATTGAAGCTGTGAAGCTGAGCTGCCCAGAGGACTTCCAGAAGGAAAAGTAGGTCTCTCTGAAAGCATTTGTTGGAGGATCTCAGTTCACTTTTGAAACAGTGTAAGCAATTCATTTAAAAACTCTAAAGTCCTTTCAGTAAACAATTAAAGTGATGTTGCATTCACAGTAAGGGAAAACCCAGACTTTGTGTTTTTTTTTTTTTTCCCCAGCAGCTCGCCTCCACCCTTCTTCCCTCATGTTTGCTTCTGTTCCCAAGCAAGGCTTCCCTTCACATCAAAGCCGGCTGGAACTTAGTGATTGCCACACATGTAACTTATCTGAAAATGTATCGGTGGATTCCAGGGCTGCCACTGTCAGTGTCTGAAGAAGGCCTTTCTGGTGTGACAGGATGGACTGTCACCCCACGGTTGGAAGGACCTTGAAGGTTACTAAGTGTCAGGTCTTCATTGATGACTTGGATAAAGAGCAGTTTCATGTTACAGTTTTCAAATGAATTCAGGTTACACTGGGCGAAACACTAGTGTTAATCCTCAATATAATCTTTAACCTCCATATTAAAATGGGGATATTAGAAAAACCTGTAACTTTCTCTTAGAGAATTCCTAGTCTTTAATGTCTGCCTCTTGGACCCACAGTTAGTGTTAGAAATCCCACTAAGCACAATGTCCCTTCACATGGAGATAAAGACCATGTGACCATGCCCATATCAACGATGGACTCTTTCCTCTTCGTCTCTCAGTTCTGACACAAGACTTTGTTTAGGCATTTTGCTGTGTGGAATACGGTCCTCGGTGATTAAGTGCTTGCTGAAAACTATAGGAAAGACAGGGCAGGCAAACAAATGAATCAATGTTTTCCTCTGTGTCTCGAACCAGGTAGATTTCTTCACCTGATCTCTGCAGTCCTGTTCCTAACAAAACTTTTTCAGAGGAACAAAGCAGGGCTGTTTGGTTTCATCTTCAGCCCCAGAGTAGGCTTGTCTCCCTGGAAAACAACTTTCAGCCAAGGCTCAACCCAGCCTTCTGAACAAAAACAGGCCAGTGTCCTCCACAAAGGCAATGGATGGAAAAACCAAGTGCCTGGCAGGGTTGGGGTAAGGGGCTGATTATCCAAACAGAATCCCACACTGTAAGATACAGTTTCTCCAGAATTACAGCAGGAGGATGCTGAAGTTGGAGGCTAATGAGCTCCAGGACTCTTGGACAGATGGTCGTTAGGTCATCAGCATTTCTATGAGACCAAAATGTCCCTTGCGTATGTATATAGGATCCCAGTGCTCTGATAACAAGATACCTATGAACAGGCCTTGATATACCACCCAGTAACTGACACATATCATTCTCTGATTTATATTTCAAGAAGATGTCTAATACCTACAACCAAAATACTATGCATTATAGCCAATACTTGAGTAAGGAAAACAGATGCAATGTTCTCTGTGAGTCAGAGCCAGTCAACTATTAAGACACAAATATTCCATCTTTCCAAGTACCAAACAGCATTTGACAGACGGATCTCATATCCCTACAAATGCCCTCATGGTATTACCTCTGGAAGTTACTAGTTTACATTATTTAAATTACAACTGCTTTGTAGAATAGCCACTCAAATGATTCATTCTCTGTATTATCAGCTATATATAGTTAGCTCACTGGCTCTCTCTCTCTCCCCCACCCCTTCCCTCTCCTTCTCCCTCTCTCTCCCTTCTAGGTTCCTGTGCTTAGAATAAAAACAAAGTTTAATTTTGTATCCACAGGGAGCCACTACAAAAGAATTCTTATGCATACACAGAGGTGACATTAACCAAAGATTGAGAAAATGACAAATTCTGGGAAAACACCATAGGGTACTCTATTTAGGTACTTGGGGCAGGAGGAGATAAACATCACAGTGCTTTCTGTTCTTCATCCACAACTACATTTTAATTTATTTTCTTCCAAGACATGTTGGTTAAGAGCCCTTCTTGGGCTTCATAAAGGCAACAGTGTCTAACCAGAAGCTCCTGGTGACTGATGGAAGAGCCTGGAGACCCTGGAAACAGAGATGACCTCCCAACCTGTCCAACTCTGGCCCCAGGTCATCATTGGGAAGACCCAGGGGTGAATTCTCCATGCAGTCTTGGGCTTCCCAAGGTCCACATATCAGAAGTGGAGTTTGGGGGCTTCCCATTCTTAAATCTGCACTTGGCCATTTACTGTTTTCTTACAAGTGAAACTGAGAACTACCAAACTAGACAGGTTGAAAAAAAACAGAGGGAACGAGAGAGAGAGAGAGGGAGGGGAGAGAGAGAGAGAGAGAGAGAGAGAGAGAGAGAGAGAGAGAGAGAGAGAGAGAGAGAGAGAGAGAGAGAGAGAAGGTGAGAGGAAAGAGAAGGTGGGAAGGAGGAAGAAAAGAAAGGAGGAACATTTAACAATTTAACACTTTGGTCTCCTCCATTCCACTGTCATCCAGACTGGATAATTCATGGCTATAGGGACAATTCTGTGTCACAGAATGTTCAGCATCAGACTTAGTTCTTTACCCACGAGATGCCAGTACCACCCCAGCCACCAGCTGTGACAACTAGAAAGGTTCCAGGCCATCCAATGTCCATTCTGGAAGAAAAGCACCCGTGGTGGAGAGCCAGTGATCTACACTAAGAATGTCCTTACAACTAGAAGAGAGAGCGGTCAGAAGAGGAAATCCCAGGACCACATAGACAGCAAGCAGGTGAAGACTGACAGGAGAAGGTAATTCCTCTCCCATCCATAGCTTTCTAACTCAGGTGTCCTACACTGGAAACTGAACTGTACAAAAAATCCTCAGTTTCAAAATCTAGGGTTTTTCACACAAAATCTAGCAGTGCTAGCTTGTTTTCTTCATGACAACAAATACCCAGAGTTAAGAAGTAGCCACTTACTCCACTAGGGGCTGGATGAGCTGTGCTTCATAGACAGGTGAGCTTTTACCAACTTCCCTAGAGAAGCCAGGAGTGTTGCAAATAGCAGAAGAACCTATTGTTACATGGAACGTACTATTTTTTCAGTGATCCAGCTTGTTATGTGGGACACAGACACACAAAAAAAGGACTAACAAAATCTGCAAGCCACCTGGGTACACACACAGCCCCTGGAAAGAGTCTCTGAGTTTACAGTAATTATATCATCAAGTTTACAACTGGCAAGCCAGTCAAGTGGCCACCACACCCAAAGGGTGTGTGCATGGTCCGACAAGTGCATATCCTGTACGTGGTCACCCTCATAAAAAACCTGAGTAATGGTGAATTTCAACATTCAGCCTCACATTAAATTTCAGTTGAGCTTTATGCAATAGGCCTCTTTACCAGCCATCTATTAAAGAGATTATTTGTTCCTGTGAAGGAACAGGGCCTCCCCACTCTTTCCTCCAGATGTGTGGTAGCTCTTTTCCCCAGGATCAACTTCCTGTTGCCACTGACTGGGGGTAACAGATCCACACCCCTGAATTTATAGATGATTAAAAGATTTCTCATCTTCCAAAGGAGCACGTCCTATCCTACCCCAAGACTGACTGCCCTGGGTCTGGCCAGCCTCAGTGTATGACTACAAATGGCCCCCTCATGAAGATATGGCAAGGTCACATCATCCTGTGTGCAGTCTCACACTCTTGTATGATCCCTACCCACAGGTTTTGGTGGAGATTTCTAAGTGGCCCTCAAGCCTAGGCAGATGTGTGTGCCCATTACTACTCTACTCTTGGTTGGCCACTGAGTCTCAGGCTGAGGACTTCTCTTAGTTTTGAATCCTGCAAATACAGGTGATCTTTCCCAGCTGAACCCTGCTCTTCCCCAGTTGGGGCCTGGATGACAACTGCATGGCGTAGGGAGTCATCTGCCCCACCTAGCTCCTCAGCGCACCATTGGCTACTCCTGTAGCTTGCTTTTCTTTGACCTTTTTTGCTGTTTTTGTCTTTGAGGCAGGAGTTCATGATGTAGCCCTGGCTGGCCTGCAACTACTACATAGAGCAGGCTGGCCTTGGCCTAGCATTGCCCACTGGCCTCAGCCTGTGCTGGCGTTACAGGGCCTGTGCTGGAGTTACAGCCACCCTGCCTGACCTTCTCTTGTCTTTATTTTTCACATTTACTTTATTTGCGGGGAGAGGTTTAACTTACCTGCTTTCATTTTAAGTTATCCACCATAACTTTTCTCTTTGAACTTAATGTTTAACCAAAACCTGTCAGACCAGGCTGGAATTCCCAGTTTAGCAGCACCAACTGTCTTAAATGCTGTTCCTCCATGTGGGTGACAGAAACTATAGCAAATAAGCAATATGGTGATGGCCAACATCACCCGAAACTCCTCGTTTAGGAAGAAGAATGTGAATTCACTTCTGAGGTGTATTACCACTGAAGACATTTCCAGATTATTCTAACATGACTAGTAGGCCCAGACACAGACTTTTTGGAAAGAGTAATTTCCTCTAGAGCAGTGATTCTCAGCCTTCCTAATGCTGCAACCCTTTAATAATACAGTTCCTGATGCTGTGGTGACCCCAACCATATATTTATCTTCATTGCTACTTCATAGCTGTAATTTTGGCACTGTTATGAACCATAATGTAAATATTTGTGTTTTCCAGTGGTCTTAGGTGTCCTATGAAAGGGTTGATAAACCCCCAAAGGGGTCACAACATACAGGTTCAAAACTGTAAAGGGAAAGAAAATATTTTCATCACAGAACACTGATAAAGGAGTACTTTTGGGATCTGTTATAGAATTAGTTTATATTATCATTATTATTATATCATATTTTATATATTTATATGGTGTGTAGTATATTTATATCAGTTATATTAGTTATATTATTATTAGTTAAATAATTAATTAATAATTTAACTAATTGGTCTGCTCACTCACACAGTAGCATTTATTATTAAGCACATACTGCACCAAAGTGCTTTAGAACTAAAGAGAAGCGAGCACAGATGTGAAGGACCAGAATCAGGAAAGCACCCCGAAGTCAACATAGAGACATGTTTTAGTGGGAAATGGCTATGAAAAACTGTGTGGAGCAGAATAATCATCTCTGTTATGGTTTGAATATGGAATGTCCTCACAGGCTCATGTTTTAAATGCTTGTTCCCCAGTGGGTGGCACGGTCTTGGGAGGCTAAGGAGCTTTTAGCAGGTAGGACCTGGCTAGCAGAAGATCACTACTTTCTTTGAAGACTGCACCAGGCTCCTGGTTCCTGCTGTAGTCTCTCTGAGTCCTGAACTGCAGTGTTCTGAGCAGCTCTGGATCACCCTATGTTGCCATAAACTGTGAGCTCTGTGCTGTGCTTTCCCTACCATAATGGGCCAAAACTCCTTGTAAGCATGAGTAAATATATCGTTCCTCCTTATCCCACCAAGGGTTTCACTTGCAGCAGCACAGAAGGAACTAATATGGTACTTGAAGACACTTCCCCCTGACCCCCAGAACCCAAGAAGCACACATGGCAACTGAACCGATCACAGGCCAAAAAGTGTAGACAGCTCTTAGGAATTGGGGAAGGCAAACAAGTGGATTCTCTTCTCCAGACTCTTCAGTGGAACCTAGCTGCTGATGCACAGACAAGCTCAGTAAGAGCCATTTTAGGCTTCTAATGGGTATATTTATAAAACAAAATAAATTCTTGCCCAATTTTATTTAAACCAGTAAACTGGTTATTGTTAATCTTGTTACTGTTAATATTATGGCAATAGAAGTAAATATACATAGGCATCCAGATACCTTACTCTTGGCCTGCTTATGCATCTGGTACAAATGAAAGGCCCATGCTGGAACTGACAGAGATGACTCTATCCCTCAAGCCATCCATATTACCTTAGCAGAAACAGCTGCTGACAGTGGAGAAGAAAACACAAGTGCTGGAGAAGGTCCTGCCTGTGTGGAAGGTCCAGAGGGCTGGTGACAGGATTAGGGTCATCCTCAAAGGTGACTCCGAGCCCCACAGAGGAAGGGTGGGGACAGGGTGTTTTAGGGATAAAAACAAACCAGCAATGTGCTCAGTCTGGGAAATCCATTCATTTTAAATCTGAATCCAGATTTTAATGAATCTTCATTTAATGAATCTTCAGATTTCATTAAAAGAAAAGTAAATCAAATAATTGGAGGAAAAATTGCAAAGTAAATCTTCGAGTCAGTCAACAAGCAGAGGCTCGTTTTACATTTCCTTTTGTTTTGGATCTTGTTTTTAGCTCCAGAGTATTTTAGACAAGTATCTTAGCCACAGAAGGATTTTCTCCTGCTTTGCTTATAAACTCGCTGTAAGCGAACTGTTCTGTGAACCATAACATTTGAAAAAGCATCATGACTGAAGGAATGACCCTCCAGAGACTGCCCCACATGGGGATCCATCCCATAAATAACCACCAAACCCAAACACTATTGCAGATGCCAACAAGAGACTGCTGACAGGAGCCTGATATAGCTATCTCCTGAGAGGCTCTGCCAGTGCCTGGAAAATACAAAAGTGGATGCTCACAGTCATCCATTGGACAGAGCATGGAGTCCCCAATGAAGGAGCTAGAGAAATACCCAGGGAGCTGAAGGGGTCTGTAGCTCTATAGGAGGAACAACAATATGAACTAACCGGTACCCCCAGAGCTCCTTGGGACTAAACTACCAAGCAAAGAAAACACATGGTGGAACTTGTGGCTCTAGCTGCAAATGTAGCAGAGGATGGCCTAGTCCATGGGAGGATAGATCTTTGGTCTTGGGAAGGTTCTATGCCACAGTATAGGGGAATGCCAGGGCCAAGAAGAGTGAATGGGTGGGTTGGGGAGCAGAGCCAAGGGGGGAGGAGATAGGGGATTTTCGGAGAGGAAAATAGGAAAGGGGATAACATTTGAAATGTAAATAGAGAAAATATCTAATTAAAAAACAAGAAAGAAAGAAAGAAAGAAAGAAAGAAAGAAAGAAAGAAAGAAAGAAAGAAAGAAAGAACAACAACAAAAGAAAAAGCGTCATGAGGTGACTCAGCCATCTCTGCCTAGGACTGATGGAAAAGTGGATCAAGGGGTCACTTCCTGGAGAACAAACAGCACAGAGACTTATGTAGGTACCGAGGACTGCACTAGCAGAACAGCTATTCCTTTGTATCCTACTGTGACAGGCAGGGCAAGGGTAGGGATGGGGTCATCTCTATGCCTGTGGCTTTCTTGCCTCTTGTGGTATAGATGCTTCCATGTGTCCAGGAGTTAGGGTGAGGGCAGATAGGCAATGAGGCAGTTCAAGGCAGCACCGCCATGCTGGGCCCTTATCACCTTGTAGACTACAGACTCAATCAGGGCCTTTCTCTCCCATAGCTTTTTTGTTTTCAAATCTACATTTTAGAATTACGAGCTGTTTGTTTGTTTATTTGTTTGTTTGTTTGTTTGGAGGGTGTGTGTGTGTGTGTGTGTGTGTGTGTGTGTGTGTGTGTGTCAGACGACAGCTATGTGGAGACACTGCTTTCATGAAGGTCTTGAGGATGGAATTAGGCTTAGGCCAAGAGGCCTGGGCCATCTTGAGGGCCCTCTCCTGTACCTTCCCTCACCTTGTCTCCCTCCTCAGGCTGACTTGCTAAGGTCGCTCTTTCCATGTTCCTTTTCTGAGGATTCGAAGCCCACCTTCATCGCTGAAAATGAGCAACCAATGCATGTTTGTAGCATTTAGGTGAAAAGTTTAGCAGACCCATAAAGATCTCATTTACCGGGGCACAACACTGTCTAGCATGTCTGCTAACATGTCTCTTTGGAAGACTGCATTAGAGTGGCAAGGAAAACATGAATATATTGATGTAAAATATTATGTCCAGGGACTTTTCCAAGTGCCCATCATTGTCATCAGCAGACCTTTCTGCTAGAGCCTCTTTTATTAGCTCTGCTAGTTCAGCCTTTAAGGAACTCTGTGTCTAGTGGTAAATTGTTCCTTTTCAATCATCAAAGCAAGCGCTCAGCAAACATTGTGCCCACTCCATCCTTACTCCCCCAGACATCACAATGAATACAATACGTTACAATGAACGATTTCCACTGTTATTAATGTGCATTGACTTTGCATTTTAGTGGGGGTGCAGCTTTATGTGCGTACAGTGATCGCACATAACCCCTCTTCCCACCCTGCCTCCTTCCTCAATGTCTAGCAGCCATTATTCTTCTTTCCTCGTGAGAATGTGTGATGTCTGTCTTCCTGTGTCTGCCTTACCTCACTTAACTATAAGGCCTTTCAGCTTCGCCATTTGGTTGCAAATGGAAAGATTTTATTCTGCTTTATGGTCGAAGGATATTCCATTGTGTACATGGACCACCCTTTCTTTGTTCATTCTTGTGTTGATGAGCAGCCAAGCTGCCTCCATAGCTTAGATATTCAGAGCAGCTCTTCAGTAATCACTACCTTGCAGGTATCTCTTTGGTATGCTGACTTCATTTAATTTGGATAGGTACCATTGGGTGAAAGTGAGATCTCCTGGACATATGGCAGAAATATCTATCTATCTATCTATCTATCTATCTATCTATCTATCTATCTATCTATCTATCTATCACCTATTTATATATCAATTACCTAGTTATCATTAATCTAACATCTACCTACCTATGTATATCTACCTAACCTATGTATCTATCTATGTATCTATCTATGCATCATCTATATGTCTGTCTGTCTGTCTGTCTGTCTGTCTGTCTTGGGAGATTCTAATTTCAGTTCTTTGAGGAACCTTCATAATGTTCATTATAGTGGTCGTACAAATTTATATTCCCATCAGCAGTGTTTAAAAGATCATATCTTTGCCAGAATTTTTAAATAGCCCATTTACTAGGATACTAGTTGTGGATTTGGTCTAATTGCACGAGAATCCATCATAAGATGCTGAGGTTCCCTGCCCCCCGTTGGTTTTGATTGGTAAATAAAATTGTTGGCAGCCCATGACTGGGCAGGGAGACAGAGGCAGGACTTTAGTATTCATGGGCAAGGGGACCACTGAAAGAGGAAGGAGGAGGTATAACTGCCATGGAAAGGAGTAAGGTCCAGGCCTGAGAAGTGCAGGAGAGATCATATCGGTCATGTAAGAACTGGGGAAGAGTAGCGTCCCCTCCTCCCCCACCCCACATTTGGTCTATGGCAGCAAAGATGGAATATAGATTTTAGTAAGTAATAACTCAGGCATATTGGAGGGTAGAGTGTGTTAGTCGCAAGGAGGTTTGGAAGTGGCCTAGCCATCGAGCTGATTAAGGCATATTAAAATATAATGCTGTGTGTGTTTGTGTGTGTGTAGTGTGTGTTTCATTCAGGAACTCAGAACATTGGGATGAACAGTAAGGAATGCATGCCACCACTGCCACCAGGTCGATTAGAGCAGAGCTTCATGGGTTTCAGTCACACTAGTTACCACACGTTGGTTCTGATCTGCATTCTCATCCTGGCTAATGGTGCTCAGTGCTTTTCCATATATTTGTTGCTTCCTTGAACTGCTTCTTTTGAGGTATCTGTTCAAAGGGCTTTCCCTTCCGAAAATTAGATCACTTGTTTTTCTGTTGTTGTTAAATTGTTTGAGCTCTAGATAGCAACCCTCTGTCGGATGAACAGTTGGCAAATACCTTCTGCTTTATGTGGGTTGACCTATTTGTGATGGAGAAGCTTACACTTTGCCTTTTAGTAACATCTTTTTAAAATCATTTATTTATTTTATGTATATGAGTACACTGTATACATGCCAGAAGAGGGAATCAGATCCCATTACAGCTGAGTGTGAGCCACCATGTGGTTGTTGGGAATTTTACTCAGGATCTCTGGAAGAGCAGCCAGTGGTCTTAACCGCTGAGCCATCTCTCCAGCCCCTTTTAGTAATACCTTAATTTCAATGAGCTGCTGCACTGATAAGAACATTTTCCTGTACATATATAATGTTAGGGATGTCCCTGCACACTTACTTGTCACTTTTCTCTTGTCACCACCCCCATATTAGTTTCATTTGTTCTTCTGCAGTCTGCCACTATTTTCAAGACATATACACACACAATTTCATCCACCTATACAAAATCTAGGTTCCACAAATGAGAGCAAGCATGTGGTAATGGTCTTTATAGACTGATTAAATGTGCTTAATATGCTTATGTCAGCTGCATACACTGTCTTGCAAATTCTACAACTGTAGGAATGTTCCATTGTGTGTAAACTAACATACCATTCCTTATCTGTTCCTCCACTGATGGGCAGCCCAGCTTACATGAAAAGTGCAGCTATATACAACAATGTGCAGGGTCCTCTGGCATGCTGACTTAGAATATTTTCCATAAATATCTAGGAGTGATTGTAGCTGAACCCTGTGGTTGTAGCTGAGCCCTATGGTAGGCTGCCTTTAGCTTTTTCAGGGACCTCTCTGATGCTTTCCAGAGTGGTTGAGTTCCTTCACATTTCCAACAGTCTATTGTATAAAGACTCCCTTTTGTCTATACTCTGGATAGCACTTGTTTTCTTTTTTTTTTTAAGATTTATTTATTTATTATATGTAAGTACACTGTAGCTGTCTTCAGACACTCCAGAAGAGGGCGCCAGATCTTGTTACAGATGGTTGTGAGCCACCATGTGGTTGCTGGGATTTGAACTCTGGACCTTTGGAAGAGCAGTCGGGTGCTCTTACCCACTGAGCCATCTCACCAGCCCAGCACTTGTTTTCTTAATGACTGCCATTTTGATGGGGCTGAGAGAAAATCTCACACTCTTTCTCAGATGGCCAATGATACTGCACATTTTTGTGTTAGCTGATCATTTGTACTACACATTTTGAGATATGTCTGTTAATTTCATTAGCTCACTTACTAACCGCAGTTTGGCTTGTTATTTCATATATTAATCTTATGCCATATGCACAGTTAGCAAACTATTTTTCTTATTCTGTGGGCTGTGTCTTTACTTGACTGTCTTCTTTGATGGTCATAAGCTCTTTAACTTCATGGGATCCCATTTGTCCTGGTTGACATCATTTCCTAAGTGGTCAGAGTCCCTTTAAGAAAGTTCTCGTCTATGCTTGTATCTTGTGGGGTTTTTTTTTTCACCTTGTTCTTTCAACTTAGGTCTTATATTAAAGCCTTTGATACATCTGGCTATGCTATGTGACAGGGTGAGTGATCTGGAACTAGTTGCAGTGTTCTACATGGCACTATCCATTTTTTTTTTTGATATTTGTTGAAGAAGTTGTCTTTTTTCCTATGTATATTTTTGGTGTCTTTGCCGAAACTCAGGTGGATGGATCCCTTGCTTGGGTGTCTGCTCTTGTATTGATATCATGACATTTTGGTGACAGAGACTCTGTAGGATAGATAGCTTTTAGGCACAGCAAGACCTCGACCACGGTTCTTCTTGCTCAGGATTGCTTTGGTTGCCTTTAAATTTGTTTGCTTCTTCGTGAATGTTGAGACCATTGTACATATTTTTCTGTCTTGGTGAAGAAAGGTATTGGAAGTTCAAAGAGAATGGCGCTGGATCTGCAGATTGCTTTTAGTAGTATATCCACTTCCCAATGGTCATTACTCTAATCCAATGTCCTTTTCAATGTATTCATCCAGTGTTTTAAAGTTTTCATTGCAGGGGCCTTTAGTTCTTTGGTTAGGTTTATTCCAAGGTATTTTCTTCTCAAGGCAACTACGAATAAAATTATTTTCCTGATTCCTTTCTCAGCATGTTCTGTATTGGTCCACATGGCCACTGACTTTCCTCTGTTCAGTCTGCATCCCCTGCTTAAAGGGCTCATCAGTTCTAGGGGTGCTGAGGTGAAATCTCTAAGGTCACATATTCTGCATCACACCACCTGCAAATAAGGATACTCTGACTTCTTCCTTTCCCATTATTTATAAAATAAAATAAACCCATTTTATTTTACTCTGTTATTTCTCTAGTTAAGATCAAGCACTACATTGCATAAGAGTAAAGAAAGCTGACACCCTTGTCAGGTTAGATTTTCACAGAAATGACTTGAGTTTTTCCCATATAGCGCAAGGTTGACTGTGGGTCCATCATTATCAGTGTGCTGCATTTTTCTAGTTTCTTCAGAGCTGGTACACATGTAATGATACTGAGGTCTGTTAATGGCCTGCTCTGCATCTGTTGAGATGACTATGTGATTTTGGTCCTGAGTCTTATTCATTTTGAATGTTGCACTATCCCCGAATCTCTAAAAGGGAGCCCACTTGATCATGGTGGATGATATTTTTGTTGTGCTCTTAAGTTCATGTTCCACATACTTCTTATAAGTTTTATATCTATAGCCATCAGTCAGACTGAAGCACAGTTTCTTTAGTATGTGCACCTGTGTGTGCGCGCGCGAGCTGTGTGTGCATGTGTGTGTATGTGTTCCCTTGTGTGTTTGGGATAGGGTCGTACTGGATGCATGGAGAGAGTAGGTAGCATTCATTCGCTTCCCACCTTCTGGAACTGTTGGGGAAGTATTGCTGTTATCTCTTTAGAGGTCAGGTACGACTGAGCAGTGAATCCGTTTGGCCTAAGCACTTGCACTTGGGAGATTATTTTATTATTTTATTTTATTAGTTTTTAATTTGCTGATTCCATCTCATTGCTTGTTATCAATCTGCTTAAGCTATTTTCTTCATGCCAGACTTTGTCAGGTCCTATCAATCTAAAAATTCATCCATATCTCTCAGACTTTCCAATTTAGCAGAATATACATTTTAAAGTATATCCTGATGGTTTTCCTGAATTTTCTTGATATCTTTTATCATGTATCTGGCTTAGTTAGGCTATCTATTGCTGTGATAAGACACCATGACATAAAAGCCAGTTGGAAGGGAAAGGGTTTATTTGGCTTATTCTTCATGTCAAAGTCCATCACTGAAGAATTCAGGACAGGAACTCAAGGAGGGCAGGAACCGGGAGGCAGAAGCTGATGCAGAGGCCATGGAGGGTGCTGCTTACTGGCTTGCTCCTGGGTGGTTCAGCCTGCTTTCATTTAGGACCTAGAACTCAGGACCACCAGTCCAGAGTGGGCAGCACCCACAATGGGCTGGGGGCCCTCCCCATCAATCACTGATTGAGGAAATGCTTTACAGGTTTGTCTGCAGCCTAGGACCTATGGAGGCATTTTCTTAATTGAAGTTCCATCCTCTCAGATGCCTTTAACTTGTATCAGGTTAACATAAAACTATCCAGTAAAGTCTCTATAAGCAAGCAAGCAAGCAAGCAAGCAAGCAAGCAAGCAAGCAAACAAAAAACTTTATTATGAAATCTTATTTTAAGGTTTATCATAAAAAGTTACAAATTAAAAACCCAAATGCTAAAACTAACTAGATCTAAAGACAGTACAACTCAGGACCCACCCCACCCCCTACTGTTAGAGAAGCCATCAGAACCGAAGCTGTGGATCAGCCTGGATCTTATACTTTCACTAATGACTATATTTTTATATTTTCATGCTCTTAACGGATGAGCTATCTCTACATCACTGCTTCTTGTTTTTTTTTAAATTATCTATCTTGAACATTTTTAACTCCAAAATGAGGCCACCATTGATTTTTTTCCATGAAGTATAAAAACTATTAATTTTGTCAAGTGCTTATTATAAATGGATACCCTTTTGCCTTTAAATGTATGGATAAATTAAAGATAAGCAGATAAAAATTAGAGTATTGGAAAATTTCTGTAATTTAATGATGACCATAATGAGATGACTGCTATTGTTAAGAACCTCAACTGAAACATGTCTGCTACACCCTGATGCTACCTCATAGTTCTCTTGAAAATCTTGGATCAAGTTCTTCCTGTCCCATGTGGTCATGCTTTCTACTGAAGAGCCCTGTAAGAGACCAGAGGCTTGGGTAAGGAACAAGAGGAAAGCTACAGTAGTCATTTCTGTCTGTCAGTGCACCAGGAGACCAGCACCATGAAAGCCCTGCTGGGCAATGGCCTTCACTGCTCAGTACCTTCTCTTGGCGACTTTGAGCACAGGCCTCAGGAGAGGAGCAGAGGGGAGGCATGAGCTAGGAAGGTGCAGTGGACTTCACGAATACAGGCAACAGGGTGGGAGGAAAGGACCAATGGGTGGGAAGCAAAACAAGAGTCCAAGAGAGCAAAGGCTGCTGTGTGTTCAGTGAGGTGCAATGCTTCACAGACTGGGTGCAAGCACAGCTGTTCTCATAGCAGAACTGCTGAGTGCAGTCACAGTTGGTCTCATAGCAGAACTGCTGAGTGCAGTCACAATTTGTCTCATAGCAGAACTGCTCCGTCTGAGAGCCGTCAAAGCGTGGTGCTGTGAACAACACCAAGGACCTCTCCACTGTTCGGGCAGAGCCAGAAAACACGTGCTTTGTTGTTTTTAACAAAATCTCAAACATTTGGTTTTGCCAATAAGGACTTGGGCCAGATGCTGGGGTGGAAGCCTGCTAGCTCAGAGAGACAGAGAAAGCACCCAGCTGACCTTCCTCCTCAGCTGACTCCCCTAAAGGCAAAGATCAGCCCTCCTTCATCTCAAAAGCCCTTCCAACTGAATGTCCCTCCCTTTCCCTTCCTGTGCGTCTCTTATCCATCCTCCTGACGTCCTCTCACTCTCTGTTTTGTTCCTATGTTCACTTCCTGTCATGGTTGCTTTTCCTGCCTCTTGACCTATTTGACTTTATTTAATCATGTTTGCAATAAGCAGAAAGCTCTTGGATTAAAGGTATGTATTAAGGCTAAACCTCACCACAACTGGAAACAGGTTTTTTTCCAGTAAATAACACAGTCTCAGGGTTCACAATAGTGATCAAATATCCTTCCATAGTATGTGTTCCTGAAACAGCAGCACATATGTAAAAAATGTACCCCCCCACCAGCCACAAGATACCTCTCCCCTCTGTCTGTGTCCAGTGTCTGTGTCCCCTCCTTCAGTCATAAAACAACCTTTCCTTCTGTGTCCAGTGTCTATGTAGCCCCCCATCAGCTATACTCCGTTCTTTTGTCTTCTATTTCAATCTCATGGGCTTCCCCAGAAGGATGTGATGGTTTTAGGCATCCATGATTGGCTAAAAATTGTGAACGCCTTGCTTTCTTTAAAGTGTTCATATCACTAACAACAGGGAGAGAACGAACAGCAATGGAGCCATGAGCCCACTTTATAACATTCCCTCCTGTCCCTCCATAGAAGCTCTAATCCCAGAATAAAGAAGATGTAATCCCAGAATTAAAAAGATGTAATCCCAGAATAAAGAAGTCGAAATAATTTAGATGATCCTTATTAGTTTTTTTCATATTAGTTATGTTCTTACAGAAAACAGTTAATGGTGTTCTGAACAGCCACACTCATAATTCTATTGTGCAAATAATACTGTAGTGTGAGTCTGATTTTGTGCATTTCCTCAGCCTCTTTCTTTCTTTATTCCTCCCTCCTTCCCTACTTCCAAGGCAGAGGTGACTTTGGAATATGGTCAGGAGCACCCGGAAAAACTGACTCCAAAGTAACTTGGACCTTTCTTCCCGAGTCACCATAATTAGGAAAATGTTTTCCAAGTAGTGTGTGGTGCCTGGGCAATCGCCTTAGCCTGAGCAGGCATTAAACAGCCCAGAGGGCACAGATTATGAAACTGGCACACATCTGAAAAGGACTCAACTTACTCCACATTTTAAATTATACAACTTGCTCCACATTAAAGGTTAAATGTCCCACTATCTTTTTGTAACACAAGAAAACCACTTGTTTTCTGTCTCTAACTGAAACTAAAAGCAAGACTTGGGATAAAATTATGAAGAAAAAGGAGGCAGGAGAGGAAGAAGAGGAGAAGATGGAGAAGGAGGAGGGTGGGAAGAAGGAGGAGGAAGGGGAAGAGGAGGAGGAGGGAAGGGGAGGGGAAAGGGAGGAAGAAGAAGGAGGGGCAGGAGGAGAAGGAGAAGGAGAAGGAGAAGGAGAAGGAGAGGGAGAGGGAGAGGGAGAGGGAGAGGGAGAGGGAGAGGGAGAAGGAGAAGGAGAAGGAGAAGAAGAAGAAGAAGAAGAAGAAGAAGAAGAAGAAGAAGAAGAAGAAGAAGAAGAAGAAGAAGAAGAAGAAGAAGAAGAAGGGGAAGGAGGAGAAGGAGGAGAAGGAGGAGGAGGAGAAGAAGAAGAAGAGGAGGAGGAGAAGGAGGGGGAGGAGGAGGAAGAGGAGGAGTCTTCGAAACAGCAGTCAGTCATTTAGTCAACCTGGGTCTGTGGGGTACTAGTGTGTCACTGGGGATAAAGGAATTAACAATAAACAGAAGAAAAATAATATCATGTGTATAAACAATACATACACACAAAGGATCCTTTGGTGGAACTTAAAAGTAAGTACTAGACATTTCAGCTGTGCCCCTGAGGGGTTGCTGTTCCTGCTGCTAAGCCACGGGGTCTCAGTGCCCCCCCCCCCCCCCCCCGAATGAGAAGCCCTGAGCTGGAGGCTTGGTCTCAGCTACGGTGTACTGGGGATCTGTAAGAGGTGGGTTGGAATCTGGGACTCCAGCTCCTTCCTCTCATGGTTTTACCTCGAGCTACTGCCATGACCTACCGCCTCACCTCTCCTCAAGAATATAATCATAGCCTGAAAACTGTACAACTATGTGCTCCCAAAACCTTTCATCTTTATAAACTCATTGTCTCAGTAATTTGTTACAGTACTGGAAAGCTGTTGAGTGACTTCCTTTGCATTGTAAATTTACTCACTTAGTCCTTGCCGCAACCCAGCGGGTGGTGTGCTGGTCAGCACGCACTGAAGCTAAGGATGCTGGGCACAAGCTAGGGTGACTTCTTGCCTGCAGCTGTGAGACCAGGGGTGGCAGAGCAGAGGCTTCTTTTTGTCCATTCCTCTCATCACCGAGGACATTCTTTCTGAGCTCTTTGTAAGGTGTACCCTGACAGTCTCTTCACCATCCTCCCTGGCCAACATCTTCCTCCTCTTGACTCCCAGAGTTTGTCTGTTTACTCCCAACTAGCCAGCCAGTAGACTCATTCACCAAGGCAAAAGGAGAATGAAGTCTACCCCATTACATTTTTCTAATAGCTGGTTTCTTTTATATATGGAATGAACACACAGTACAGGTTCTGATGTGACATAAATTCAAAGGTGCCCAGGATATGTGGTAGCAATCAGGCCTCCTTCCAGCACAGCCTGTTGTTTTTCTAGAATAAACATACAATCCATAGTATGGAAGTACCCCATTTTGCAACCTTGATTTGTTTTTGCTGAACAACAACTGTGGAGATAAGCCTGTATTAGCACACATAAACCTCACCGGGTTTTCATTAATATTGGAAGAGTGTTCTGCAATTTAATCCATCCAAAATGGATGCATATTTATCATATTATATTTTATTCACCTATCTTTTTCTGTTATGTTTAATTTTGTATATCTTTACGATTATTTTTATTTACTTTTAATTTTAAAAATAAACACGATTATGCAAAATCTTTCATGTAAATAAAAGCATCATATGCCAGTTTATGCTCCACCTAGGATGCAAGAGATTGTCGCTGAGTTTGCCTTGATTTTTCCATTCTCAGCAAAGTTGTAAAAACATCTCATTTTGCTAATTTGTAAAATAATCACATTTTAAGTCTCTCTCGTTTTATTATTTTTTTTTTATCAGATTTAGGACCTTTTCATGACTACCATGACCGAGCAGCCCCTGCTTCACTGGTGAGCATGCCTGCCATGTCCCTCCTCTTCACGTGAGCAGGTTCTTTATCTGCAAGGAGTGCCGACCCTCGCCTGTCAGTGTCTTGGTCTCTGCTATTAGCGCTGTGTCTGATGTGTAAGGTGTGCTGATCTTCTCAGACTTTTCATGGTGAACCCTCTGGTTTTATCCTATACTTGGAAAATCTCTATCTAGAGAATTTATTCTAATGTCTGTAGTAGTTTAGATTCAATATTTTTGTTTTAGGTGGTTATGTACTTGACAAAACGCTTCTTTAAGTCAATAAAAACTTAAAAAAACCAAATCAGTCCTTGCACAGCTGATGTGAAATGCCAGCCTCGTCGCACGGTGTGTGATATCTGCTCCTGCACTTCTTGTGGTCCCATCTGAGGAGCCCTCGGACCACGCGGTGCGCTGCAGGCCTCTTGCCTGATGGTATCTGTGTGATATATTTTACTGTCTAGTAGGGCTGGTTCCCTACATTATTTGTCCTTTTCAAAGTCTTCTTGCTGTTTTTTTTCCCCCTGGGGTTGGGGGGGGGGACTTAAAAACACCAGTAGAGGCTTGTCTTACAGCTGTGCACCTGATAGTCACCGGGAGTGGCCCTGGACCTCCTGGGAGCCTGGCTTGCCATCTGTGAGCAGTGTACTCTTCCCGTTGGCTCTTCTTTGGTAAACACCTCTCATTTCTTACTGTATTTTTCCCTCGTATGTTACTCTTGGAATTCAGAATATATTCCTTTATGCCATATGCTATCATCTAAGGACAGAGATAGTAATCACCAGCTATAATTTTATGTACAAAGTAATCAGTTTTTTGTTTAGGTTTTGGCTTAAGATCCAATTTTTGAATCATTGCAAACTACAGCCATCCCCTTTTAATTCTAGCTAGGAAATAGTCCCCTGAGAAAACAAGTCACCATGAAAACGAAGCCTTGCTTTTATGGATCTTTAGGAATTTGCTCCCCGTTAGCCCTACCTCCCCTTTGGTGGTACATGGCTCCACCGGTGTTGTAATGTATATCAGCTAAGCACACAGCACTTACCTCCTAAGTTCATGCCAGCTTGGAGGCATTTCTGGAGCCTGCAGGCAGGACAGTTCTTTCTCCGAATCTTATCAATAATGCAGTCATTTCTTCCAGCACACAGATAGTTGTGTTGTCCTGATTTAATAATAATAAAAAAATTGTTAGAACAATAACTACCAGACTAGAATAAAATACTGGCAATTATAATCAGAACAGGATCTTTTCCCCGTCTCTTACTTTGATATTTCTTCTCCTGCATAGTAGAGGCACACAGGGTTCATGCACAACATTGGCAACTTAAGACCAGTTAGACTCTAGCTTAGTTATGACGAATGACACTGTATTATGTCAAACATATTCCTTCAAAGGGAGAGGAGCCACATCCTCCCGCCATTTGATTTTGTGGTGTGGTGTGCATTTCTTCAAACATCATGACTGCACTGATCCAAACCAAGGCCAGACTGCAGCCTTAGGTTGCAAAGCCAGCTCACCAATGACACATAATTTTACCACAAGGACTTTCAAGTTCACAGTAGGCAATGTTGGTCTTTCATTCTCCAGCCAACCTTGAACTAAGCACAAATCAAAACTGGACACAGCAAGTCTTATAGAGTGACACCTACTGGCAGAGCGTAGAATTGCAGCCTAGCTCTACTCATTGGTTAAAATTTTTTTTTTTCCTTCTGAATATCCAGGAGCTACCAGATACTTCTTGAAGCAATAATGGGAGTAGTATAAGGAGCCAGGCTGACAAAATTCTCTACTTGTGCTAACTTTCATTCAACCAGGGGAAGAAGAGACAACTGATGAGGCTGTCAGATATAATGGATGGCACTGAGACAGTTGTGCTGGGGAAAAAAAAAAAACGGAAAGAACAGGTTTCTCCCGTGGATGGACCATACCAGGAAGCCCTCACAGCAAAGGTGATTTTTAAATAAAAATGTAAAGATTCCTCAGTGTACCTATGGGGCCACCCTGGCAGAGGAAAAGGTAAACATTGTACAAAATGGGCGTCAGTACCGGGCGGGTTTCAGGAGGAACATGGGCACAGAGGCGGGGTGGAAGGGAAAGCAAAATGAAAGTGGGGTCCAGGGCTAACACAAGCCTGTTTGGGGGGCCTTAGAGGCCACAGGTAGGCTTTGGACGATATTTTGGGTGACATGAGAAGGTCCTGGACTTGAGACCTTGAAGCAGGACCACTCTAGTTGTTGGATAGAAAACTGACCTCAGTGGATTAAGGACAAAGGACAGGGACCTGTGCTGCTAGGGTGCATACAGTACTGCATTCAAGGGAAGGATGAACAGGGCTTGGGTCAGTGTGATGAGGTCAGATCCTAGAGGAACTCTGGAGATAGATCTGCTAAGTGTTTTGGTGAGTTGAAGATCCTGGGCTAACCAATAGAACAATCAACCACTTTTTAAAAAATTTTTTTTATTATTATTTTTTTTTAATTTTTAATATTTTTATTACATATTTTCCTCAATTACATTTCCAATGCTATCCCAAAAGTCCCCCATAGCGCCCCCCACTTCCCTACCCACCCATTCCCATTCTTTTGGCCCTGGCATTCCCCTATATTGGGGCATATAAAGTTTGCAAGTCCAATGGGCCTCTCTTTCCATTGATGGCCGACTAGGCCATCTTTCGATACATATGCAGCTAGAGACAAGAGCTCCGGGGTTCTGGTTAGTACATCATGTTGTTCCAACAATAGGGTTGCAGATCCCTTTAGCTCCTTGGGTACTTTCTCTAGCTTCTCCATTGGGAGCCCTGTGATACATCCAATAGCTGACTGTGAACATCCACTCCTGTGTTTGCTAGGCCCGGGCATCGTCTCACAAGAGACAGCTATATTTGGGTCCTTTCAGCAAAATCTTGCTAGTGTATGCAATGGTGTCAGCGTTAAGAAGCTGATTATGGGATGGATCCCTGGATACTGCAGTCTCTAAATGGTCCATCCTTTCATCACAGCTACGAACTTTGTCTCTGTAACTCCTTCCCTGGGTGTTTTGTTCCCAATTCTAAGAAGGTGCACAGTGTCCACACTTTGGTCTTCATTCTTCTTGAGTTTCATGCTTTTAGCAAATTGTATCTTATATCTTGGGTATCCTAAGTTTTGGGCTAATATCCACTTATCAGTGAATACATATTGTGTGAGTTCTTTTGTGATTGTGTTACTTCACTCAAGATGATGCCCTCCAGGTCCATCCATTTGGCTAGGAATTTCATAAATTCATTCTTTTTAATAGCTGAGTAGTACTCCATTGTGTAAATGTACCATAATTTCTGTATCCATTCCTCTGTTGAGGGACATCTGGGTTCTTTCCAGCTTCTGGCTATTATAAATAGGGCTGCTATGAACATAGTGGAGCATGTGTCCTTTTTACCGGTTGGGACATCTTCTGGATATATGCCCAGGAGAGGTATTGCTGGATCCTCCGGTAGTACTATGTCCAGTTTTCTGAGGAACCGCCAGACTGATTTCCAGAGTGGTTGTATAAGCTTGCAATCCCACCAACAATGGAGGAGTGTTCCTCTTTCTCCACATCCTCGCCAGCATCTGCTGTCACCTGAATTTTTGATCTTAGCCATTCTGACTGGTGTGAGGTGGAATCTCAGGGTTGTTTTGATTTGCATTTCCCTGATGATTAAGGATGTTGAACATTTTTTCAGGTGCTTCTCTGCCATTCGGTATTCCTCAGGTGAGAATTCTTTGTTCAGTTCTGAGCCCCATTTTTTAATGGGGTTATTTGACTTTCTGGAGTCCACCTTCTTGAGTTCTTTATATATATTGGATATTAGTCCCTTATCTGATTTAGGATAGGTGAAGATCCTTTCCCAATCTGTTGGTGGTTTTTTTGTCTTATTGATGGTGTCTTTAGCCTTGCAGAAGCTTTGTAGTTTCATGAGGTCCCACTTGTCAATTCTCGATCTTACAGCACAAGCCATTACTGTTCTATTCAGGAATTTTTCCCCTGTGCCCATATCTTCAAGGCTTTTCCCCACTTTCTCCTCTATAAGTTTCAGTGTCTCTGGTTTTATGTGAAGTTCCTTGATCCACTTAGACTTGACCTTAGTACAAGGAGATAGGAATGGATCGATTCGCATTCTTCTACATGTTAACAACCAGTTGTGCCAGCACCATTTGTTGAAAATGCTGTCTTTCTTCCACTGGATGTTTTTAGCTCCCTTGTCGAAGATCAAGTGACCATAGGTGTGTGGGTTCATTTCTGGGTCTTCAATTCTATTCCATTGGTCTATTTGTCTGTCACTATACCAGTACCATGCAGTTTTTATCACAATTGCTCTGTAGTAGAGCTTTAGGTCCGGCATGGTGATTCCACCAGAGGTTCTTTTATCCTTGAGAAGAGTTTTTGCTATCCTAGGTTTTTTGTTATTCCAGATGAATTTGCAGATTGCACTTTCTAATTCGTTGAAGAATTGATTTGGAATTTTGATGGGGATTGCATTGAATCTGTAGATTGCTTTTGGCAAGATAGCCATTTTTACAATGTTGATCCTGCCAATCCATGAGCATGGGAGATCTTTCCATCTTCTGAGATCTTCTATAATTTCTTTCTTCAGAGACTTGAAGTTTTTATTATACAGATCTTTCACTTCCTTAGTTAGAGTCACGCCAAGATATTTTATATTATTTGTGACTATTGAGAAGGGTGTTGTTTCCCTAATTTCTTTCTCAGCCTGTTTATTCTTTGTGTAGAGAAAGGCCATTGATTTGTTTGAGTTAATTTTATATCCAGCTACTTCACCGAAGCTGTTTATCAGGCTTAGGAGTTCTCTGGTGGAATTTTTAGGGTCACTTATATATACTATCATATCATCTGCAAAAAGTGATATTTTGACTTCATCTTTTCCAATTTGTATCCCTTTGATCTCCTTTTGTTGTCGAATTGCTCTGGCTAGGACTTCAAGTACAATGTTGAATAGGTATGGAGAAAGTGGACAGCCTTGTCTAGTCCCTGATTTTAGAGGGATTGCTTCAAGCTTCTCACCATTTACTTTGATGTTGGCTACTGGTTTGCTGTAGATTGCTTTTATCATGTTTAGGTATGGGCCTTGAATTCCTGATCTTTCCAAGACTTTTATCATGAATGGGTGTTGGATCTTGTCAAATGCTTTTTCCGCATCTAACGAGATGACCATGTGGTTTTTGTCTTTGAGTTTGTTTATATACTGGATTACGTTGATGGATTTCCGTATATTGAACCATCCCTGCATCCCTGGGATGAAACCTACTTGGTCAGGATGGATGATTGTTTTGATGTGTTCTTGGATTCGGTTAGCAAGAACTTTATTGAGGATTTTTGCATCAATATTCATAAGGGATATTGGTCTGAAGTTTTCTATCTTTGTTGGGTCTTTTTGTGGTTTAGGTATCAGAGTAATTGTGGCTTCATAGAATGAGTTGGGTAGAGTACCTTCTGTTTCTATTTTGTGGAATAGTTTGTGAAGAACTGGGATTAGATCTTCTTTGAAGGTCTGATAGAACTCTGCACTAAACCCATCTGGTCCTGGGCTTTTTTTAGTTGGGAGACTATTAATGACTGCTTCTATTTCTTTGGGGGATATAGGGCTGTTTAGATCATTAACCTGATCTTGATTCAACTTTGGTACCTGGTATCTGTCTAGGAACTTCTCCATTTCATCCAGGTTCTCCAGTTTTGTTGAGTATAGCCTTTGGTAGAAGGATCTGATGGTGTTTTGGATGTCTTCAGGATCTGTTGTTATGTCTCCTTTTTCATTTCTGATTTTGTTAATTAGGATGCTTTCCCTGTGCCCTCTAGTGAGTCTGGCTAAGGGTTTATCTATCTTGTTGATTTTCTCAAAGAACCAGCTCCTTGATTGGTTGATTCTTTGAATAGTTTTTCTTGTTTCCACTTGGTTGATTTCGCCCCTGAGTTTGATTATTTCCTGCCGTCTACTCCTCTTGGGTGAATTTGCTTCCTTTTGTTCTAGTGCTTTTAGGTATGTTGTCAAGCTGCTAATGTGTGCTCTCTCTAGTTTCCTTTTGGAGGCACTCAGAGCTATGAGTTTTCCTCTTAGAAATGCTTTCATTGCGTCCCATAAGTTTGGGTATGTTGTGGCTTCATTTTCATTGAACTCTAAAAAGTCCTTAATTTCTTTCTTTATTCCTTCCTTGACCAAGGTATCATTGAGAAGAGTGTTGTTCAGTTTCCACGTGAAGGTTGGCTTTCTATTATTTATTTTGTTATTGAAGATCAGCCTTAGTCCATGGTGATCTGATAGGATGCATGGGACAATTTCAATATTTTTGTATCTGTTGAGGCCTGTTTTGTGACCAATTATGTGGTCAATTTTGGAGAAGGTACCATGAGGTGCTGAGAAGAAGGTATATCCTTTTGTTTTAGGATAGAATGTTCTGTAGATATCTGCCAGATCCATTTGATTCATAATTTCTGTTAGTTTCTCTGTGTCCCTGTTTAGTTTCTGTTTCCATGATCTGTCCATTGTTGAAAGTGGTGTGTTGAAGTCTCCCACTGTTATTGTATGAGGTGCAATGTGTGCTTTGAGATTTACTAAAGTTTCTTTAATGAATGTGACTGCCTTTGTATTTGGAGCATAGATATTCAGGATTGATAGTTCCTCTTGGAGGATTTTACCTTTGATGAGTATGAAGTGTCCCTCCCTGTCTTTTTTAATGACTTTGGGTTGGAAGTCAATCTTATCAGATATTAGAATGGCTACTCCAGCTTGTTTCTTCATACCATTTGCTTGGAAAATTGTTTTCCAGCCTTTCATTCTGAGGTAGTGTCTATCTTTTTCTCTGAGATGAGTTTCCTGTAAGCAGCAAAATGTTGGGCCTTGTTTGTGTAGCCAGTTTGTTAGTCTATGTCTTTTTATCGGGGAGTTGAGTCCATTGATATTAAGAGATATTAAGGAAAAGTAATTGTTGTTTCCTGTTATTTTTGTTGTTAAAGTTGGCATTCTGTTCTTGTGGCTGTCTTCTTTTAGGTTTGTTGAGGGATTACCTTCTTGTTGTTTCTAGGGCGTGGTTCCTGTCCTTGTATTGGTTTTTTTCTGTTATTATCCTTTGAAGGGCTGGATTCGTGGAGAGATAATGTGTGAATTTGGTTTTGTCGTGGAATACTTTGGTTTCTCCATCTATGTTAATTGAGAGTTTGGCTGGGTATAGTAGCCTGGGCTGGAATTTGTGTTCTTTTAGTGTCTGTATAACATCCGTCCAGGATCTTCTGGCTTTCATAGTCTCTGGTGAAAAATCTGGTGTAATTCTGATAGGCTTGCCTTTATATGTTACTTGGCCTTTTTCTCTTACTGCTTTTAGTATTCTATCTTTATTTAGAGCATTTGTTGTTCTGATTATTATGTGTCGGGAGGTATTTCTTTTCTGGTCCAGTCTATTTGGAGTTCTGTAGGCTTCTTGTATGTTCATGGGCATCTCTTTCTTTAGATTTGGGAAGTTTTCTTCTATAATTTTGTTGAAGATGTTTGCTGGTCCTTTGAGTTGAAAATCTTCATTCTCATCCACTCCTATTATCCGTAGGTTTGGTCTTCTCATTGTGTCCTGTATTTCTTGGATGTTTTGAGTTAGGATCTTTTTGCATTTTACATTTTCCTTGATTGTTGTGCCGATGTTCTCTATGGAATCTTCTGCACCTGAGATTCTCTCTTCCATCTCTTGTATTCTGTTGCTGATGCTGATATCTATGGTTCCAGATTTCTTTCCTAGGGTTTCTATCTCCAGTGTTGCCTCATTTTGGGTTTTCTTTATTGTGTCTACTTCCCTTTTTAGGTCTAGTATGGTTTTGTTCATTTCCATCATCTGTTTGGATGTGTTTTCCTGTTTTTCATTAAGGACTTCTACCTGTTTGATTATGTTATCCTGTTTTTCTTTAAGGATTTGTAACTCTTTAGCAGTGTTCTCCTGCAATTCTTTAACGGATTTTTGTGCTTCCTCTTTACTGTCTTCTACCTGTTTACCAGTGTTCCTTTGTATTTCTTTAAGTGTGTTATTAAAGTCCTTCTTGAAGTCCTCTACCATCATCATGAGATATGCTTTTAGATCCGTGTCTAGCTTTTCCGGTGTGTTGGGGTGCCCTGGACTGGGCGAAGTGGGAGTGCTGGGTTCTGATGATGGTGAGTGGTCTTGGTTTCTGTTAGTAAGATTATTACGTTTACCTTTCGCCATCTGGTAATCTCTGGGGTTAGTTGTTGTCGTTGTCACTGTTTAAAGATTGGAGCAGAAGCTGTGTTCCACTCACCAGCAGTCTCAAAATCCTGTGGCGGGGTCGTGGGTAGCTGGCGGTACCCCGGTGCTGGTCCAGCCGGAAGAGGCCTGTGGTCCTACTCAGGCCAGTTTTCTGCTTCCCTAACTAATGCAGTCTCTGGTCCCGCGCGCAATTGGATTGGAGCAGAAGCTGTGTTCCACTCTCCAGAAGTCTTAAGATCCTGTGGCGGGTGTTGTGGGTAGCTGGCGAGTGTCAGCCGACCCTGCGCCCTAGCTACCCCGGTGCTTTTCTGACCGGAAGAGGCTTGTGGCCCTACGTAGGCCGGATTTCTGCCTCCCCAACCAAAGCAGTCTCAGTTCCCGCGTGATTGGACTGGAGCAGAAGCTGTGTTCCACACACCAGCAGTCTCAAAATCCTGTGTCGGGGGTCGTGGGTAGCTGGCGGGTGTCAGCCGACCCTGCGCTCTAGCTACCTAGGTGCTTTTCTCCAATCAACCACTTTTAATCACAATTGAAGTCGGACGACTTCAAAAAAGAATGTTGGCAGTTAGTCATCCAGGCATGGTGTGAGGAATGGGTTATCAGCTCAGGCTGCTATTGTAAGTCATGAGATAGGGTGAGGTCATATGGTAGGTGAGCACAGACTGCAGAGAGGGGGTCTGAGGGCGACTCCTAAAGACAATTGGATAGCAGACAGTCTCACTTAACCCCGTAACAGTGAACTGGTTAGGTTAGAGTCCTCCCCTCAGCACACCACTATCATGTCCCCTTGGTTGATAATTTCTAATTATAATATATATATATATATATATATATATATATATATATGTGTGTGTGTGTGTGTGTGTGGTGTGTGTGTGTGTGTGTGTGTATATACATATAAAATAAATATAATTTCTAAGTATAATAACTATCCAGCAAAATAACCCATATCCCTTAATATAATACATCACATAAAACAATTTAACTTGGAGTGCCATCTCTATAACAATTTGGTAAATCTTAATAACAATAATAAAATAATAGTAATGGAATAGGAAAATCCTACAAAACAAGAAATTAAATCCTACCATCATTATAACCTAAGAGTTATTTTATTTTTAGGCTGGAGGATTTTAATGAACATACTTAGTATACAAAGTCTAGACGGTAGGCAGTAACAAGCAATTCATATAATAAAGAAGTTTCTTCTTTTAAAATAAAAGCCCAGATCTCTACTATTGTAGAAGTCTATAGAAGCCTTAGGACAAGCGTACCATGCAGGCCAGGCAGTTGCTTCAGCTGTTGTTTTCCAAAGGAAACACAAGCTGGAGCTGGTAATGTGGCAAAGCACAGAATCACAATTCAGAAAGCCTGGTGGTATTGGCCTTCCTCAAGGCCAGAGGGCTTTCTAAAGAGCAGTTGGCAATATAATCTGCTGGTCGTCTAATGGCATGTGGAAAGTGCTCTTTGGAAATAATAAACAATGGAGCGTTTTTGAGTAAAGCACTCTCATTTTACTGGGAAGAACTTCCATTGGTAACTGGCATTATGTGCCTTTTACATCGGATGAGACTGAATGCCCAGCTGCAGGTTTCATCTGTAACTCACAATGAATTAAGTCAACTATAAACTTTAAAGAAATAACAAAATGTAATCTTAATTTATTTCAATTTACCAAGGATTTATGGGGGCCACCTATTGTGCAAAGGCAACAAGACTTGCATAAGGCACTGGTCTCAAGGGCTGTCAATTCCTTTTCATTTCTATAGATGATAATAAGTGTAAGAAAGCCCCACTGGCATATAAGAGTGAGCAAGGAATGTCTCTATCTCTCACAGACAAGGAAGATTTCTCTGTTGTTTTTAGAATGAGTGGTTTTCAAAGGCCAGGATGAATATATGATCAGCATGCTTTAAAGATACAAGATCCTATAACAGCTGCAGGATGCTCTCCTTCCAGGCGTCTCTGTCTGCCACAGACCGGACAGAATTGCAGGAGACCACTGTAGACATCTTCTAATAGATTCCAGACAATTCTCTTCCATACTTTGTAGTTGTACAAACATTAAAGATTTATAAAATCTAATTACAATTTTTAAAAAAATGTATGTGAGTTTTGCCTGCATGTCTTTCTGTGCACCACCTGCATACATGGTGCCTGGGGAGGCCAGAAGAGGGTACTGGAGCCTCCATTACTGAAATTACTATTGTTTGTGAACCATCATGTGGGTGTTAGGAATCGAACCTTGGTCCTTTGGAGAGTCAGTCAGGACTCTTAACCACTGAGCTGTCTCTCTAGCTCACACTTTAGAAATCTGGGTTGCACTTAACACAAATGTGTGATTTGTGTTTCATCCTTTAGTTCCTGTTACATTGACAAGAAGTAGGGAGGGAGGGAGGGAGGGAGGGAGGGAGAGAGAGAAAGAGAGAGAGAGAGAGAGAGAGAGAGAGAGAGAGAGAGAGAGAGAGAGAGAGAGAGAGAGAGGAGAGCTGGATTTCTGAAAATACTGTGCTCTCCTTGTGTTAAGATAGCAAGGCCAGAAGAAGTCACCTCTTAGGTTATGTGGGATAAATAATTTTATACATAAATATTAACATAAGTAGACAAACAGAATCCTGACCAAGGAGCAGTGGCCAGGAATGACAACTAAGGGACTACTCAGCAGTCATTCAGCAGGTCCTGGGGTGCCTCTGCAGATTTCTGCTTATAGAATGTCATGCTTCAGGAAGATTAATCTTAAGGTTATGTGACAGGTTAGGAGAGTGCAAGTGGGGCCATTGTTACAGGTTCCCATCAAAGTTCAGAGATGCCTATATGGAAACTAGTAGCTGTATACTAGGCAGCAGATAGGGACATAGGAATAATTTTGGGTTAAAATGAAAGCCAAATAACTAAGAAAAAAATAAACATGATTTCTCTCTGAGTTACGTATCAACTGTGAGGGTAGTTCTACATTTAAGCAATGACATGCCAGCTTTTAGCAGATAAGCCTCCTGCAGATACTTTTGAACTTTCTAAGAATGAGGTGGGGTGGAGAATTTAAAGGTGCCTAGGAGTGACCAAATGCAGGGAAGACACTGGAGGGAAATTGACTACTAAAAAGAGAACCCTCTAAGCAAGGCTTTGTGGTTGACCAGCCTCACCCCACCCAGCGTTGTGACTCATGTAGTATAAGATGTCTAGAAACAAACAAAGCAAAAAAAAAAAAAAAAACCAACAACAAAACCAAACCAGGCTTTGGGACTGTTGTAAAAGATGGAGATGGAAGGAGAAAGAACTGGAAAGGTAAGTAGGAGGCTCCAGAAGTGTACATAAGACATGAAAGCACACAGGGGAGTGTGGTGAAAGGCTGGATGGACTGAGGGACAGGTGTCTCAGAGGCTGCTCACCTGAGGAGAACAGAGCTTGAATTCCACAAAGTTAAGGAGATTCAAAGACTTCTGACTTTAGTTTGAAATCTCAAAGGTTCAGGCCTTACAAGGGAATACCATACCTCACAATTAGGGCAAAATAGATGCCCCCCACCAAAAGGCTCTCAAAGTTCAATGTGATCTGCCATTGATTTAGTTCACTAGTAGATTAGAATCCATGATCTCTTAGAGAAATGTAGCAAAACCCAGAATCTTCAGAATAACCAGATTGCAATAACATTGGAAACAAACAAATAGAAAAAATGAGCCAAAGTCGATAGAAAAAAAATAAGTCAGTAGAAAGTGCTTTATAAATAACCTAAGGGATGGGATTAGAAGCACCTGGAAGATACTGTATATTAAAAAAAAAGACTGTACAAAGTAAAGAAATGAGAGGTAACAACATTAATAATATCTAAACTAAGAAATCGGCTGTGAAAAAATGTAATATCAAATGTCCAGCCAAGCCTTAATATTTTATTAAATAAAGCAATCCAGATTCTGCTTTTGTCTTAAATAAATGGTAAAATTCTACGTATATCAAAGAATTGTTATAAAATAAAATTAAAATTAAACTCTATATGGTTTATCATGAGTTTAAAAAAGGGAACAAGAGCTAAGTGATGTAGAACCAGTAAGCAATGAAGACAGATAAAGGAGCAAAACCAGATGGAAATTTAGAAACTGAAATGTGTAGCATTTAAGAGTTATTGTTTAGAATTATCAAGATACTGGATGTTCAGCAAGAACGCATCAATGAAAGAAGTAAATATAACCAAAGTTGTTCAAACTGAAACACAAGACAAAAATAATTTTAAAATAAATGAGGAAACTTTGGTAATATGTGAGATAGCACAAACTACTTAGCATGTGTAACTACAGTTCCAGAACAAGAGAAAGGATAGAGCAGAGAAATATATGTGAAGGTGTTCAAATTTAGTTTTCTAATGTCAAAAGATAGAGACAAAGTAGGACACAGCCAAATGCCAGAAACATAAATATAAAGATAAAATTCGTAAAAACATCTGGATGTGGTGGGGAGACTGCATCACACAAAACAAGCAAGGCTGAGCAACAACAGCTTTTGATCAAAGCAACTGGGCTGGAGCTCCTGGTAACTGAGGGCTGCTGGGAGAGAGGGCTTGTTTTCCTTAGTTGTGGCCTCTGGGAAGTTGAACACACTGCACTGATGGCCACATGCCCAAGGGTAGAGAGCCGGCATGAGCCAGGTTAGCAGCCAATGAGAGCATAAAGGTGAGCTGTTTAATTTGGGTGGAGGGTAGACCTGGAAGGAGGAGGAGGGTCAATATAATCAAACTACAATGTATGAAACGCTCAAAATTAATACAATTATGGATTAAAAACAATTGAGGCTAGAAAGACACTGTGGTGTATCTTTAAAGACTATCGCTCTTGAATTTTAAAATTAGTTCTCCAAATCAAGGAGAAATGAATATTTCCCCCTTTGGATAAGCAAGAGCTAAGGCAATTTGTCACTGGCAGAATTGCACTGTAAAAAAATAAAAAACAAAGCTCTTCATGTTTAAGAAAATTAATGCTTATTGCAAATTTGGGCACACAGGAAAAGTAAGAATTGAAAATATTAAGTACATGGGAAAATTGTTAGAAAATAAAACACATTATGAGACCTTCAAAATACACATATACAAAACACCTGTCAATATGGCATGAAGAATGGGAAGGGATATTAAAACTTCCACTGCTGTAAGTTTTGAATGTTATATTTGAAATGGTATAGATGAATTCTCTGTAATTTATGGTAATAAAAAATATGTCTTTTATATAATCTTTAGCAATGGTTCTTAAACTATGATGTCTATTTTATAAACATCACCTAAGAAGTCATTAGAAATGTATATTCACTGTTCCTTTTTCAAATCTCTGAGTTGGAGAGTTGAAATCTGTGTTTCATGTAACCAAAAGTCTGATGCACATTGAGAAGCAAATCTATATAATATACGGTACAACACTATAATAACAAATCTAGTTTAAGAGACATTAGAGGTATAAAAGAGAATACTAAAACAATTAATTCAAAGAAGGACAAAGGAAAAATAGGTGAACAATTAACAATTTATATGAGAAGCAAAAAAAAGTCAAAGATATAAAGCAAGAATAAATTACATTAAATGTAAATGGTCTAAAGTCAACGATGGTAGACTAGTTTTAAAAGCAAGTTGCAGTATGTGCTAAGGTGTATTTTAAACATAAAAACATGGAGAGATTACAAATTAAATGTGGAAAAATAAAATACAATACAAAGAGTAAGCATAAGAAAGCTGATGTGTTGGGCTGGAGAGATGGCTCAGCGGTTAAAAGCACTGGCTGCTCTCCCAGAGGTCCTGAGTTCAATTCCCAGCAACTACATGGTGGCTCACAACCATCTTTAATGGGATCTGACGCCCTCTTCTGGTGTGTCTGAAGACAGCGACAGTGTGATCATAAATTAAAAAAAAAAAAAAAAAAAAGGCCGGGAGTGGTAGCTCATGCCTTTAATCCCAGCACTTGGGAGGCAGAGGCAGGTGGATTTCTGAGTTTGAGGCCAGCCTGGTCTACAAAGTGAGCTCCAGGACAGCCAGGGCTACACAGAGAAACACTGTCTCGAAAAACCAAAAACCAAAAACCATCAACAACAACAACAACAAAAAAAGAAAGCTGATGTGACTACATTAATATCAGAGAAGGAGAACTTTAAAACTTTAAAGAGTACTGCTAGAGATACAGAATATGATTTTATACTGATCAAACCGGAATTATAATAACCCCAAATACATAGAAGATATATATATATACATATATATATATATATATATATATATATATACACACACATACATACACACATATGTTTTCAAATAAAAACTGAAAGCAAAAAGATATACACATAATTGAAAATATAGAAAAGTTTCAGTAACCAGGAAAGCAGCTACTATACTATGTAGATAGCTGGAACATAGGATTTGAACACTATTATTACACACTTTCACCTATCCCCATTTTGGTCACCCAACTGCACAGTATTTTGTTTCAAGCACATGTAGGAAAATCTGAGGTAGAATTGTGAAAAGGCTGAAGTTATGCAGATAATATAAAGCCATTTATAAATGAAACACATGCAAAAACTAAGAGACCTATGCCATTGAAAAGAAGGCAACACATTTATGAGTAATGTATGTGTCAAAGAAGAAATATACTGTAGACAGCTGACTATTCTAAATTCAGTAATAATGGACACATAACATAAACTTGTGGAACCCAACTGAAGCAGCACTTAGTGACAGCATTTTCAGTTTTATATGCTTATATTAGAAAAGTATAAAATTAAAGATCTAAGAGTCTACCTTTAGAAACTATAAGAGAAGAGAAACTAAACCTCAAGTAAATAATTCATGAAATAATCAAGGACAAGAAAGAGACAAGCAAGCTCATGTAGAGGAACATGTCAGGCCACTGCAAGGGACACCACAGAGCACCTTAGAAAATTCAGCCCAGCCACTGTTCAGGTCCAGTGCAGTGATCCTATTCCACCACAAGGGGGCCAGAGAGTGGTGGTAAAAGCAGGAAACACATGGGGTGGGTGGTGGGTGAGTGGAGTGGGGGTCCTTAGTGGTGCATAAAGGAAGGGAAAAATACTATTACTGATTTTTTTCTTGCCAAATTGATTTTAATGACACCAAGAGGTATTTATTCACACAGTAAATTTTTTTTTTAAAATTATTATTAAGAGTAACCAGTATGTAAAATTCTCTTGTTCTTTGAGGGAGATCTAAAGATCAGTGGGTTATTTCAATAAATAATGTAACGCATGATTCCCAACTAAGTTTAAAATCCTACCACCATTCCATTGGTATCAACACACTAATAAACCTGCATGGTCAAGAATACCTACGATTACAAGACAGATAATTTACAAGTTTATAGGAGAATGTAGATGCCCTGTAGTTTTCTAGTAGATACTAATCAACAACATTTCAAAACATACACGTTTTTAAAAATCCACAAAACAGAGGGAAAAAAAATCATCTCATATATGTATGATTTGACTACTCCAAAATGTTCTCTTATATACTTTTGTACAAAACATATAGCAGAGCACTCTGGAAAAATGGCCCATGTGCTAAATGAAGAACCTAGAGGCATATAAGCAACACACTGCTTGGGAATCAGATGATGCATACATGTTGGAAGAATTAATCAGTGTACAAGTAGTGCATTATTAAGTTAATATGTGCACACAGCATATGCAACTTTTTGTGGATTTAGTCTAATGCTACTTAGGTTGATTGGGTCCCCCAAATTGCAGGAGCATCCTCATGTCCACACATAAGATGCTGAGGGTCCCTGTCCCTGGTTGGTTTTGATTGGTCTTATTGCCAGTGGCCAATGGCTGGGCAGTGAGACAGAAGTGGAACTTTTAGGATTCCTGAGCAAGGGACAGAGGGAGGAGGAGGAGGAGGAAGAGAGCTGCCATGCCAGGAGAGGAGTAGCTACCATGCCTGAGAAGTGCAGGACAGCCATCCAGCCAACATGTAAGAGCCAGGGAAGAGTGGCCTCAGCCCTCCCATCTAGACTGGGTCTAGGGCAGCAAAGATGGAATATAGATTTTAGTAAGTAATAACTCGGGAATATTGGTGGGGAGGTGTTAGCCAATGGAGCTTGAGAAGTGGCTCAACCATTGAGTTGTTAAGGCATATTAAATATAAGGCTGTGGTGTGTGTGTGTGTGTGTGTGTGTGTGTGTGTGTGTCTTTCATTCAGAAACCCAGAACACTGGGACGGGTAGCCTGGATGGGCTGCCACCACTGGGATGATTTGAGTAGTAATACTTGGATTTAGCAACAATAACTTGCAGGCTAATGCAGTATACTGTGCAGGCACAGAACTATAGTAACGAATGCTCACCCAGGACTCCTAAGTAACTGGCTTACAAAGGATACACAGAATGGAATATGGTTTGGCTCCATTTCCAGTGTTCTGCTGAACTCCCCTCCACACTATAACCATTAGGGAAATGAGCTCTAAGGAAGTATGGAGGCTCATCCTAGCCTTTGGGGGGCAGAGACATAAAGTTCAGAAATCCAAGCCCACTCTCTCTCTTTTATATGGCAAATCTGAGGTCAGCCTAGGCAATATGAAACCGCCAACCAACACATGGTTGGAGTCATGGTTCCTGCTGCATATGTAGTAGAGAATGGCCTAATCGGCCATCAATAGGAGGAGAGGCCCTTGGTCCTGTGAAGGCTAAATGCCCCAGTATAGGGGAATGCCAGGGCCAGGAAGCAGGAGTGGGTGGGTTGGTGAGTAGGGGGAGGAGGGAAGGGATAGGGGGAGGGGGTTTTTGGAGAGGAAACTAGGAAAGGGGATAACATTTGAAATGTAAATAAAGAAAATATCTAATAAAAAATCTGCCTAAGAAAGGAAGGAAGGAAGGAAGGAAGGAAGGAAGGAAGGAAGGAAGGAAAGAGGGAGGAAGAAAGGATGGAAGGAAGGAAGGAGAGTGGGAGCAAGGGAGGAAGGAAGGAAGGAGCAAGGGACTAAGGAAGGAACAAGGAAGGAAGGAAGGAAGGAAGGGAGGGAGGGAGGGAGGGAGGAAGGGAGGGAGGAAGGAAGGAACAAGGGAGGAAGGAAGGAAGCCAGAAAGGCAGGAGTATCTTTCAGAGGCTGTTGATTTGGGCCCAACCTTCTTGCCCCACAGAGGCTGTATTCTTCCTCAGTGAGGCTGGTCAGTCTGTGATGCCAGCAGTTGTGGTAGGCTTGGGAGGAAAGGCAGCCAGTCTAGGTTCCAGAAGGCTTCCAAGGTGAGGGCCAGTGTGGATGGAGTATCCAGATGCTGGGATCGGCAAGCACGGGTAGCACAAGCTAAAAAAGTGACTGGAAACCCAGAACTTGAGTACTCAGAAAAGAAACCAAAGGAAATTAACCAAGCTGAGCTTTAGAAAAAACAAAATACAAGCTATTATTTTTTTCTGCATTGTTTCAAATTGTAAAATTGTTTTGTTTTTAATTGTAGGATAATTTAGGCAGTGCTTAAAAGGAAACATTGTTTCCAAAATTATAGAAAGCAACAAAAGTTATCTTTGCCACCCTCTTCCCCCCCCCCCACAAAATTAAGACCAACTTTGTGCTATTCTTGACCCAGAGCCAAATGAGAGAGAAAAAAGAAAAATATTGAGGGATACAGGGTCTTAGAGTAACATAAGAACAGGGCAGGCAGAGGCTGGAAGGCCATGGGGAGGAGAGCAGGAAGGGATTGGCTTTGCATCCAAAGCCTGTGGGCTCAGAGGCGGACTCAGCCACAGCGGAATGAAAATCCTCACTCAGAATGCTTTATGTTTCAGTCTTGGTCTCCTAAACTATAAAATGGAAACATCACAGCCAAAACGGTAAATGGCAATATGGGCTCAAGCAAGGAGGCTTCAACAATGCTGCCCTAGAGGCAATACAGTGGTACAGGTGTGGCTTCTATGTCAGATGTGAATCAGTACATGGCAGAGAGGGGCGAGCCTCTGTCTACATTCAGTGTTCTGACCTGGGAATATCTGAATGATTAGTAATCTAACGCTCCCTGAATTAAAAAAAAAGCTAGCCTGAGATGGATACCCTTCTGGCATGCAGGCCCACACTGCTCTCAGGGGCAAGGCGCCAGCCAGAGACTAAAAGAGCCCCATCTGAGACTGTGGGCCCCAGACAGGCTCTTGTCAGGTCCAGACAGGAAGGGCGTCATACAGAGTAGGGTTGGGACAGACAATGCCCAAGATAACCCCTGCCTGGCACCACAATGTACAGGTGTGTTATAGCACTCCTGAGACCACTCCTGTGATGACCCCAGACAGTCAGAGACCCCAGCCATCACTAAGAGGAGCAAGTATGTGGTGGAGAAATGGAAATGAAAGAGAAATAGAAGGATGTGGACACAGTGAAAACATGCAGAACTGGAGACTTGAGGGTAGTGAGGTAGCTGATGTGAGTAGGTGCTGATGACCTGGGACTGTGGGATCCTGGCCTGTGCTGCTGCTGGGTCCACACTTGGGTCTGTAGCCCTGCAGCAGCAGAGGACTGTTACCACCAACAGCCAGATGGACATCCTTGGTCTGGGTCTGGGGACATTGCTATCAGAACTGGCCCCACCCCTAACCTGGGGATCAAGGAAGATCTGGCCCTGGGGCATGAGAGCAGCAAGCTGACCCCACCCTGGTCAGCTGTAGTATTTGGGAGAGCCCCTCTGCCCCGCATTGCTGGCGTTTCGGGTAGAGCTGGATGATATTATAGCATAGGAAAGTGGCACAGCACCATGCAGTGGTGTGATGAGTGAGAGATACCCTCCTCCCCTTCACCCCTCACCACCTGCAGCAGGCAGAAGACCTGGGACCCTGGAGTCCTAAGAGCAGGAGAGCTGGCCCAGCCCCTCACCTGCTGCAGCACTGGGGGAGTGGGCCCTGCGGCTTGTCTGGGCAGCACAGTAGAGCTGATCCTGGGGGGATGGGTAGGGGGCGGGCCAGCCCTGAGGGCTTGAGTGAGGGAACACTGGCTTTGCCTATTGTCTGTTAGGTGCTGTCTTCAAGGGAGAGATCCCTGTTATGGATTTGGCTTATTGCTTACATTATGTTAATTGGGTTCCCAAATTATGTGAGAATTCACATGTCTGGGTGTGAGATGCTGATGGTCCCTGCCCCAGCAGGTCCTCATTGGTAAATAAGGTTGGCTGGGCTGGGAGACAGAGGTGGGACTTCAGATGTCCCGGGCAAGGGAGACACAGGAAGGATGGGGTTTTAGAGTCTCCATGACAGGGAAGCTAAGGCCAAGCCTAAGAGTTGCAGGAGAGAAAGCATACAAGCACGTAAGAATCAGGCAAGATTCCCCCACTGGGTCCGGGGTAGCAGAGAGGAAATACAGATTTTAGTAATTAATAATTCAGGAATATTGGAGCAGAGGTGTTAGCAACATGGGAGTGTTTGGCAGTGGCCCAGCCATTGAGCTGCTTAGGGCATATTAGATTTAAAGTTGCGTGTGTGCCTTTCATTCATGAATCCAAAGCGTTTGGATGGGTAGCGAGAAGCTCTCGTGCCCGTCCACTTGGGAGTTTAGAGCGGATTAACTTATTACCACTTCAGATCCCTCTTCTTCCTTCCCCTTTGCCACTAGCGGCAGCTGGGGGAGTTGGTCCTCCCCTCACCTGCTTTGGCACTCAGGATAGCAGGTCCTGCACTTTGCCTGGGCAGCATGGTAGGGCTGGCCAGGTGAGGGGTGTGCTGGGTGTGTGTGTGTGTTGCCAGTGAGCCCACCAGCTCAGATACCTCTCAGGTCCAGGGCTTTGAGTTGGCCCACCCCAACATCTACCCCATCTACCAGCTGCTGCAGTGTATGAAGGAGTCAATCCTACTGATCCAAAGCTGCAGGGTCTCCATGACACAGGGCATCAACAGGAGATCTGAGAGGAGTCCCATGAGGATCCAGTACTGATGGAGTAGCAGGAGCCAGAGGCCTCAAACCAGACCAAGGAGTCATTGCAATGAAATTTTGCAAGCAAAGAAATGTGGACAAAAGGTATACTGGGGGCACACAGTGACACATTAGAGCTTCTACAATGAGATTTTTTTTTTCTCTGTCAGGGGGTAGTTGCAAGGGTGGAAAGCGGGTACAAGTGGAGAGGGTGATGAGTGGGGTTGGGGAACTTAATGTGAAATTCAGAAAGAACCAATAAAAGTTTTGTTCAAAATGCATCAACAAGAGGCGTAAAATCTGGCCTAAAGACTCAAAAAAATGAAATTAATTTAAATAGTAGTAGTATTGACACTCATCCTGGGTTTTGATTAGTTCACTTTAAAAACAAAGGTAAAGTGAGAAAACTCAAATAATAACTGTCAGCTCTTAATTAAATATAAGTGAGCAGAACACATCTCCAGCCATGATTCAACTCCAACTGCAGTCAACAAATTGTGTGTGTGTGTGTGTGTGTATTCATATGCATGTGCATGCACACGCCCAAGTGATCTAACCCAGGGGCCTTACGCCATCTAGTCAAATACTCTTCTAGTGAGCCATGGCAAAGATTCTCAAGGCAAGGTTGAAGGAGTCAACACGCAGCCCATCCATCATCTCCAAGATTTTACATTGTAGAGGGTCAGGAGCGTGGAGAAGATGCAATAAGTCATATGGAATTGATATAATGTTTGTTACTTTAAGATACAGCTATACAAGGGGTGGGGGAGAAGGAGGCCTTTATGAAGAGGGGACCAGTCAGGAATGGGGTGGGGTACAGTGTGAGTATTAGTAAAGTACAATGGATGGCATATATGAAAATGTCATAATGGGATCTACTATGTGCATGTTAATTAACAAAGGAAAGGAAGGAACCCTCTGAGTCAAGTCCTAGAGAATGTTTAGAATTTGAAACACTGAGAGGACAGATGTACAGATGTACAGCCACTCAGCAACCCGAACAAAGATTCTGCTCCAAGAGAGGCAGGGGCATAGTTGATGCGGGGAGACAAGGGTCAGGCAGGCTGGAGCTCTGGCAGAAGGAGGCACTGAACAGCAATCTGCATGGTGAGCCTGCCAAAGCTTGGACGATGAAGCCCCTTCTGCTCTGGGATCTGGAGGGCCTTCCAAGGCCCGCATGTGGAAGGCTTGGTTCCTCAGCTCATACCATTCCTAGGAGGTGGTAAAACTGCTAAGAGGCGGAGCCTAGTGAGAGGAAGTTAGGTCACTGTGGAATTGAATTCAAAGTGGGATATTAGAACCCCAGTCTCTTCCTCTCTCCTTTCCCTCCCCCTCTCCCCTTCTGTCCCCTCCCTGCCCCCTTCTTATAACCATCAGGTATAAGGATTCCTCCAATATGCTTCCCATACTATGACACACTCCTTTGCCACAGGCACAAAACAAAGCACAGGTTGAAATCTCTCTACACACGAGTCCAAAATAAACCTTTCCTCTTTTATACCAATTTATCTTGGGTGCTTGGTCACAGGAATGGAAAGCAGACCGACATCCTCTCCTGGATCTCACGCCTGCTCACTCGTGAAACTCTTTGCTGAATGTCTCCAAAGCTGGCACCACTAATGCCCACAAACCAGAATGTGTCCTTATCTGGTAGAAATCCCTCTTCAAACTTTGGAGCCCCATTTATAGCTCTTCTTTCTATTTTAAAGCTACAGGTGGTTGTGTGGGGACCTTTAGAATCAGCTCCTTCTTTGGCACTGTTTTCTGTCTTTGATTGGTACCTCATGTCCCTGAGATTGTGTTGGGTCCTATCATTTCTGTCGGTACTTTCTCCCCTGAATTCGGCTTCTTTGCGGGTCAGCTTCTAAGTTACAGAGATGTGTGAAGCTTTGATCTACACACTGACTTCAGAGAAATTATTTTGCATCTACTGCTTGCTGATTTGCTACACGAACTACAGAAGGTTACCTAATGACTTATCCCAGATTAGACCAGCACGGAGATGCCACCCAGTGGGAGATACACAGAAGGGTTTTATGAATGGCGTTATAGTTATATTACTGTCACCGTTCCAGCTATTATCTTTTAAAATTACTCATATTTTAAATTTACTTTAAAAGTTTTTTTTTATAATTTATTTTGTTCGTATGATTTCCCTCTCCCTAAGATTCTCCCCCCCCACTCATGCAACTTCATGTTTTTTACTCTTTCATTAAAAAGAAAAAGAAATCAAGAAAGGGAAAAAAAAAAGAAACTCCACCATCAACCCAACAAACCAGCCAAACAAACAAGCAAAAACATTTAAAAATGAAGAGTGTTTTGTGTTGAGCAACGACTCCTGAGTATGGGCTGCCCTGAAATATGGTTGTAGACCCAGAGTCACCCCTTTGGAGAAAACTGCTGTCCCCTTTTCCAGCAGATGCTATTTGCAAATAGCTTCTTGGTTAGGAGTGGAACTTTGTGTGCGCACTTCCCCTTCTCTGTGCTGGGGTTTTAGCTGACTTGACCTTGTGTAGGTCTGTGCATGACATCATAGTTTCTGTCAGTTCATATGGGTTCAGTCCTACAGTGTCCTCTCCAATATTCTCATCCCAGATATTAACATCTAATGGTGTTTACTACCAGGACTATGCTTGGGACCAGACAATCTGGTTCTATGGTGGAACATTTCTGTATGAAATTGTCTTAAGCTTCAAACAACAACAATCACAACAACAGCAGCAACGACAGCAGCAACAACAGCCACACAGCTCAGCTGGCCATGATGGCACAAGCATCTAATCCTAGCACTTAAGAAGCAAAGGCAGGCAGATCTCTTTCAAAAGCAAACAAACAACTTAAACATGTGCTTTGTGTTTTGCAGACCTTGATATACTGAAAACCAAACAAAAGGAGAAAGAACTTCTGGGGTGGAAATGACTGTGAGGAGTATGCTCTTCTGTTGGTGTCTGACTGGCTCAGGAGATCTTTTAGTTCCAGACCCTGGGACAAGTGGCTGAGGTGCTTATTTTACATACCAAAGCAGACCTGGCCTCCAGGTTCTCTCAGCATCCCTCAGTCTCTACCTGATATACCTTGTCCGCAGCCCCAAACTTTCCAGCCCAGGGGCTGGACTGCCCCTCCCCAGAGGCTCTTCCCTATATAATCCAGACATTTTGGTTCCTTTCCCTCTCTCTTCCCATGGCTACTTCCATGGCCCCACTCCTTGGGAATTACCCAAGAGCAGCTTTCCAAAAAACCTTCATTAAATATAATCTAATTTAGTTTGAGTTGGTTCATTTTACCAGCAGAGAAATAATTTATCCCAAGTGCCAAAACCTGGGAGCCCAGCCTCTGGGCAGGAAAGTTCAGGGTTGGGGGTAGGGTATGCCAGGTAGGGACTGGAAGATGCTGGGAGAACCTGGAGCCCAGGTCTGCCCTGTCCATGTGCTGCCTGCCTCGCTGTTCCTCAATAAGGATGGCATCTAAGGAGGATGGTACACTTTAGTAAGAGAGAACACTAATGTGCTCAGGAGAAATCAGACAAAAAGCCCCAGGGTCTAGCAGCTCCAATGCCAACGTCAACAGGTTCTAACATCTCTTGGAATCTTTGTGGAAGGATTCATGGAGCAGGGGAGACCTGGACTAGAACCTGTGAACAGACACTTAGCCAAGCAGGGGCATTGCATGCATTTGGGAAATTCCACTTTCTACTTAGAGCTTACTGCTGGAAGGGAAAGCATATTAAAGAGTGAGTGGTCCTGCAACCCCAAAGTGCTGGAACCTCACCCTGAGCCCCAGAGATGGAGACAGTTGTGACACACCTTTCATGGTTCCTTCTGGCAGGAGGAAGCCACACAGTGTCGTATCTCAGGCCTTTAGGACTTTTGCTCATTCTGCTTTGATAAGGAGATTTGAGAAAGATATTTGGCTTGCTCGCCTCAGTCCATATTCTTCCCTCTGAGGAGAAAATTCTGTCAGAGAGTAAGTAGGTCCACAGCCTCCTGGGTTCTGGGGAGGCCTGCCCTGACCGAGTGGAGCCCATGCCTGTGTCCTGTTCCCAGGCTCGGGTTGCAGATTCCTTTTGCACTCACCACAAAGCCATAGCCTTCAAACTCCCCCCCCCACCCCCGCTTGAAAAAGGCTGATATTTTATCTTCCACAAGCCACTCCTTTGTTTTTCAATCTGCCCAGAGTCTGGGCTACATCACGTGTCACTTACGAGGTCTCTTAGAGATTAAGAGACCAACCAAAACCAGAGTCCCCAGCAGAAGAGGGACAGAGAACCCAGGGTCCTCTGCTGCGATGCATAGTCTAGTCCTCTGCTCACACTCCCTTTATTTTGGTGTTGGCTTCCCAGTTCCTCATATGTGAAGTTCATTAAAGGCAGGGGACCTACAGACTTGGCCCACGGTGATGACAATGCAAACATTAGGATAACAAACCTCTTCCCAGCTGAGGCGTGTTTTAACCCCTCCTGTTGTCATTTGGGTTGTCCTTTTAAGAAACAACAAGCTTGTCAACTTTCTCCAGCCACCTTGCTTTCCTTTATGTTAGTTTTAATGTTTACCGTGTTGTGTGAAACAAGTAGAATTTTATACTTTTTATACCTTAAGGCTACAAAGGAGATTCACTAAAAAGATAGCGAGTTACAAGGTGGTTTAACACTTAAGATATTATTCAACTAGATGATCTTGCTTAATAATTTGCTATCTATCCAATGTCACTAAGTCTGAGGGTTGGGCTGATGCTGTTCTTCAATAAAACTTGGGAATCTAAAGTGGAGGCATGGCCCCAGCCGCATTAGGAATGCCTCTCCACTTAACCACCCTTGGGGACTTGGAATGACCTGACCTCATGTGTAACATTTCTTGTTTTCAATACAAGAATTCACTTTCAACATCAGAAAGGCAATTTCACTAAGTCCTTTTTAAAATTAACTTTCTGCTTAAATCTCATCTTCATTTTTAAAAGTTCATTTGTTGTCTTGCTTGAGGGATTTTTTTTTTTTCCTCAGCTGACAACTGCCCAGCAACAGTAGCCCATGTTTGCAGTCACTATTTTGGGCTACATCACGTGTCACTTACATAACCTTGTTTAACTGCTATTGCACTGGTTCAAACAACCTGGGAAAGAGATTAAGGCAGTCCCGGTCCCAGCAAATCCCCGCATTGCAGACTCTGGTGTGCAATTTCCCATCCCCCATGCCGGCTCAGACTGTGGTGAGATGGAGTGCGGCAAGAACTGGTTATTCATTCCTAGAGCCAACTAAAACACAGGATAATTAACTTCCTCTGCTCAGTTAAAACCAGTCTGGCCTGCCCACGATAAGCCAATGGACAATGATCCCCTGAGTTTTGAGAGTGAACTCGGATTAACACGCTTTAAAAGGCCTGGGGAGAGACTCCAGCATAGGTTGTCTCTGCCACCTTGACAGAGAATCTCAAAGTTAGGGTTCAGGAGCCTAACTTTAAGTTGGAAGTCAGACTGGATTTATGGTTCAGGAATTTGTTATGATGAAGAGTAAGCATCAAATTCTGGCATAAACACTCTTCTTAGAGTGAAAGGTGTTAGTTTTTCACTAAAAATACATGCACTTGTATATATGTCTCTGTGTGTGTGTGTGTTTGCTAACTATGCTGACTTATATTTTAAACATCTTTTCAGAAAAGATAATAAAAGTAAATATATGGAGAAATCAAAATGCTGGAAGATTTTAAACTAAAGAAACACTTGTCATGACAAAGAGTAGATGAAGTGAATTCCCAACAAGGAGATGATGATGATAATGATATATGTATAGTATAATTTTCCCAAGAACGTATTACATCCTATTCACATCCCATACTAGGACTTTTACATTTTTGGGCTTCACTATACAACAACATCTGTTGTGGAGACAAACTATTAAGTTACTCGGGGCAGATAACTAACATTTGTTAAATTCTCATTATGTGGTAGCTGATTTACAAATTATATAATTTAGTCCTTATTTTCAATTGCTGTAAGGGAGCCTATGAGATCAGAGCAATTGTCTCTATTTTGCCAAGCCAGACTCAACCATGTAGCTGGGCTATCTGGGATTCATGCTTGGAGCTATGTTACATATAGTATAGATTCTTCTTTGAATCCATTTATATTAGAAATATTCTCAAGGGGCTGGAGAGATGGCTCAGCACTGATTGATCTTCCAGAGGTCCTGAGTTCAAATCCTAGCAATCACATGGTGGCTCACAACCATCTGTAATGGGATCTGATGCCCTCTTCTGGAATGTCTGATATAAAATAATAAATCTTAACAAAAAAAAAAAATCCTCAAGATCCTTAGGCCTGAAGGACAAAATGGCACTAAAACAGAATCTGTCATGAAAGGTGTGTTTAGGATGCCTACACAAAAGCATCATTAAGCACCATGATGCTGAGAACTCAGGTATACTGCAGTTCTAGTGGTACAATACCAAAGACCGATAAACTTACACACTGCCGAGCATACCAGGTTCTGCCTGATCTGTAAGAACTTCAGTATCCCAGACTTTGAAGGACACAGGAGCACACCCATTTGTGCTAGTTTCTCTACAGTTGGCTTTTTGACCAGTCATCTAACTCACGATGGTCTTGAAAGCAGAAAGGAGGGCATAGTGAGAGAAGGGCCCTTATTCAGCCACCTTAGCCTTCAGACAACCTTTGAAAGCTTTTCTTTGTTTGTTTTGCAATCTTCATTTACCTCCTTGGGAATCACCAATGAGCCAATCACAGATGAGGGGTTGATATTGGTAACAAAAAGACAACTATTTTATAGACATCCACCAGCACTCTAAATATTTCAGTAAAACAAAACAAACAAACAACCAAAAGAAAAAAAAAACCATACCAAACCAAACCAAAAAAAAAAAATACTGACAAAAATAAACCAAACCAAACCAAACCAAAAACCCTGTGAAACCAGTTGCCATGAAGTCCTTTGCATGTACACACTAAATTGACCAGTTTGGAGTATATGAAGTATGAAATCCAAGAGGCTACATGATGGAAAATGTCTCCCTTTTTTTGCCCTAACCTCCTGGATCTACATCATAGCAACCACTATTATCAATTTCATTGTATCCTACTAAGACCCCTTTTAAAAGGACATATGCTTGTAAAGTCACAATAAGTATGCTTAGGTTGTGAAATGAGGCATTACGAATTTAGTATATCTTCTTGTTCTTCTACTAATCCAACAAACCATTACTGGCTGCCTATCACATGACAGTTCCTATGCCCAGTTCTCAGTGGAGAGGTGTGGAGGAGGGGAAACCTTGCCTGTGGGGCATCGGGAGGCAGGGCAGGATGCTGTGGGGCATCGGGAGGCAGAGCAGGATGCTGTGGGGCATTGGGAGGCAGGGCAGAATGGTGGCTGCTAAACAGATTATACCTGGGCAAGAACAGCACTGCACTAAATGGTATGGGGACATAGGCAGGAAGGAGCTATCTTTGCCACAGACGTCAGGAAGGGTCACAGAAGGAAAAGAACATTAGATTTGTACCTTGAAGGATGTTTTCTGGGTATAAAGGGAACCAGGAGTTTGCTAACAAGAGACACAATTTATTTTAAACCAAGTCATCATGAAGTTTGGGATGGGGAAGCTGAGAATCACAGAAACTAAGAGATACATGTAAGGCCATGAGGACACACTGTGCTATGGGGTCTGGAGGGGAGCAATTGCCACACAGAAACTACCGAGATCTACTTCTTGGGTTACAAGTTCACTTTGACAATTGATTACCACATTCTCTGGGGCAGTATTAAAGAGTCTAGTTCAATTCATCAAATGTAATTCACAATTAACTGATCGGTGTTACCTTGAGTCTACAGCGGTGGCTCTTAACCTTCCTAACCATGTGACCCTTTAAGACAGCTCCTCATGTTGTGGTGACCCTGAACCATAAAGTTACTTTTGCTGCTACTTCATAATTGTAATTTTGCCACTATTAAAAATCATAATTTAAATATCTGTGTTTTCCTGTGGTCTTAGGTGACCCCAAAGGGGTCATGACCCACAGGCTGAGAACCACTGCTCTAAATCCATCTTCCTGTATCTTACTTGCCTTGATATCCACTTATCATTCAAGAGATGAAGCTGTCTTGTACCATTTCCTTCTGGTCCTCTATGAAAATGTTCCCCCTTTTTCTAAGTTTATCACTGCATGGCGTTGACGTCAGCCTTGGTCCCACTGTCTCATGAAGCGGATGCTTTGGCTGCTGGGGCTATGACTGCCTCCTCCTATCCAGCTTGCTGAAGTCAAGAGCAGAAATCTTCTGATTTCATTTCTTAACATGCCAACTATTCCCAAATACAAACGTGGGTGTTTCTACCTATATCTGTGTGAATCCAAAACCTTGTGCCTATCAAGAAAAATCTTTAGAAGGTGGAATCTGCATACGCTAGAGACTTCAATATGCTTATGCCAACATGCGAGGTCGGCAAACTCTGATGACACTGTGTGCCTCTCCACTGCTTGAACCCAAAAGCCCAGAGAGTCAATTTTTAAGGAACAAGGGTTTACTTTGTCTCATAGTTTAGAGGGTTCCAGTCCATGGCCACGTGGACTGCAGCATTGGCTTATGGGAGCACAGGACATCCCTGCAGGAATATAAGGTAAACAACATAGTTTAGAGGGTTCCAGTCCATGGCCACGTGGACTGCAGCATTGGCTTATGGGAGCACAGGGCATCCCTGCAGGATACAAGGTGAACAACCGTTCACATCATAGTAGCCAGAACCCGAGAGATACAGAAGGAGCTGGGATTTCAAAATTCTCTCAGGAGCCATGCCTATGATTTCTACCATCTCCCAATATCTCTAAGCCAAGGACTAAGCTTTTATTAACATACAGATGCCAGGATACTTCAGATTTGAACTCTATGAGAGAGAACGAAAGGAAGAAGACTATGGGATCCTGCCTACCTCTCGGTTCTGTAAAACAAGACCAATGTCTAGGAGATGGGCAAGGTGAGGGCCTAGGCTATATGTATGTGCTGTAACCATGGAAATAGGAGAGCTAAGGCAATGGAAATTAAGAGGACTTGCATATATTGAGCATAAACTGTGGTGCTCAGGCTTTTAGCCTGGGAAAGTTACACCAATCATATTCAATGTTAGTGTAGTTTTGTTGAGGGGTTACAGTATTCTCTCCTGAATGACATCCTTGGGGCTTTACCTGGCCTATGGTAATGGTAGAATTCAAACCCAGGTGTGACAAAAGTGCAGTCTCCCTTGGAAGTATCTCACAAGCAACAGTGCTCTTCACAGGAGTGGGCTGGAGACACCTTTGATCTTACTTCCATTATATAAAATCGCAAATGTGACTATTTGACCAACCTGCTTGAAATAAAGAAATTTTCACCTAGAAAAAGAACTTAATTTTTCTCTACTTGGGTCAAGAGAGGACCCTCACTTAACTCACAATGCAGTTAAGGGCTTGGGGTGAGACACAGCAGGTGACACCTAGACAGTTGACTAGCCCACTTAACCTTATATTTTCTCATCTGTAAAGCTAGTATCACTAAACGCACTTCATAAGGGCTTGTAAAGATTAAGAGGTACTGTGTATTTAAAATGTCTAGTTCCACATCTGAAGCACAGCAAGTGTTCCATGAACCAGCTGTTCTAGCAGCCACAGCCCCGGAAATGGGAAGTGCCTCCGTGCAGGGTGGGAATCTCCCCCAAGGAAAAGGCTGCCTGAGCTTTTGTGCCACCCTCTGTAGTGAGACACATTGTCTGTTTCCCTGTGGTGGCATGCAGCCAGACTTGCCTACTCCTTACCTTGGGCCTCGAGTCCAGATTTAGGGTGGCCCTCTGAATAATTGAGTCACTTTTCCAGGAATTATGCATGTAGTTCAGTTTGATTCTGGGAGTGAGCGTTGGTGCTCATCCCCATGTTCTATGACCAGTTCTTAAAGATGTCCATGTTCTATGACCAGTTCTGAATGATGTCCATGTTCTATGACCAGTTCTTAAAGATGTCCATGTTCTATGACCAGTTCTGAATGATGTCCATGTTCTATGACCAGTTCTGAATGATGTCCATGTTCTATGACCAGTTCTGAATGATGTCCATGTTCTATGACCAGTTCTGAATGATGCCCATGTTCTATGACCAATTCCAGATGATGCCCATGTTCTATGACCAGTTCCAGATGATGCCCATGTTCTATGACCAGTTCTGAATGATGCCCTAAATCTTACAGGAAAAATTCCCAGCAGCAGCTTGGTTTCCCTACAGCAAAGCTAAGATCCATGTGCTGAAGTCTATACGCTGGTCTATATGCTGGCCACCTCTTTTTCCTCAAGACCTTCATAAGGTCCTGCTCAACCCAGCAGTAGTTTCTCGTGGGCGGGTTTCTTGTGGCCCTGCTGCTCACACCCCAGGTGTTGGTCTGCTTATGAGTCCTGTTGACCTGTGTTTTAGGCCTTTCCAGTGTGTCTCTTTATTACCTTCATCTACAAAGAACTATTTCCCGTTTTGAAATTATTGTCTCTACTTCTCTCCCAGGCCAAAACCCAAACAAAACAAAACACCCCCCAAAACCAAAAAAAAACCCCAACCCCCCCAAAACCAAAAACAAAATACAAAACAAAAACCAAAAGGAAAAACACTAATAGTTTAGTTTTTTTGCCATTATATGTGTTTCTACCTCAAAAAGCTAAAGAACATGCAAATGATATTTCTGTGATTGCCTATCAGCATGGCGCTCATTTGTTAAGAGAGACTTGTTTAGGGACTTATGTTGGAGGCTAACAGCTTGGGTGCTTATCCTGGCTCTGATAGCCTGCTCATTTCTTTACCCTTCTGTTTGCCCTGATTCCTGGTCCCATACAACTTCAGGTCCTACGGTCAGAAGAAGTTTGTCTCGGGTTGGATCCTTCATGAGTTCCTGCTTCTCATATTCCATCTCATGGAAATGGACCCACCCCAAGCAAGGTGTAATGGTGGAGCAGATTCTCCCCCCTTCCTACCAGCGTCCTTAGACAGAGTCCTAGAGAAGACAAGTTAGCTTTGTCGGTGAGCAGACCCTCTATCCTCTCCTTCTCTTCCCTCTTTGCTGCACTTTTCAATGATCATTAAACCTCCTTAAACCACAGCAAGTGCAAAACTTCAACAGGTTGACTGTGTGTCTGGACTGACATCCCCACCCCTGGCCCTCTGCTCTGTCATGTCCACGGACATATCATCCTCCCCTAAACCACAGCACAAGATTGCTCTGTGCTTCTTCACCTCAGGATCTTTGTCCTATTTGCCCTAAAATTGGTTGAAAGTATAGTACTACAGCACAAGGATGAAAGAAACCCAAATATCTCAGGTCTGAATTAACAATAATTTCTATCCTTAAGCACCAATAAACTATTATTCTGTCAGACATTTTAATATATAAATGCCTGTATACTACTTGCTAGATTGTCCTAGCCCAGTGGCAACCTGTTTTCTCTCTCATCTGTAAAATGGAGGTATGCAAGGACCAATGCTGTTTCTGGCCCTCTAATCGCTTTGCTTCTGTCCCAAGAACAGACAAGCTCTTTCAGACAGACATAAAATCGCCCGGGCAATTGCTAGGCACTACATAGGATACTAGAGTTGTGCTCTGTGTTCTCTATAAATACCCCTGGTAACCAAAGAGCCCCAGCAAACTGCTGGAGATCCACAAGTGCTGCCCTTATCCCAGGAGAGTCTCAGAATTGCAAATCTGTTAAGAGAATCCATAAACAGTCACTGTGGCCTTTGATGAGAAAGGCAGTCAAAGATAAGACCAATTACTTATTTGACAATTCTTCCAAGGAATGTTCTCCAGTATATAAAAACAAAATGGAGAAGCACAGGATTGTGTATGTGTGCACATATCTATTCATGCATACATTTTAAATAGCTCTAACTGCTATGAAAGCTAAATGTTGACAACAGTACAGGCTCAAAACGGAGCTAGAATTTATGGTCACGAATTCCTGATAAGATGACACTGTAATGCAGAAGCAGGAGGCTTGCTCCAGGACTGCTTACAATTCTAAGGAAGCTGCCTGTGTATTTATTTTTACCATGCGATCACGAAACAATAAACACCAGAAAAGGTTCAGCACTGACATGTTTAAAGGCAGAAAAATCAGAGATTATCATACTTGATAAGTTGTGATTCCTCTGGAAGAATATTAAAGAAAAGACTGTTTAACACCTCAGATTGAATTATGTCAAATAGTATGACTTGTGAAGAAGGATGGAGATAAACAAAAACACAGCTTGTGGGCCCAAAATAGCCCAGTTATTGAGTTCTGCTCTCAACTGTCTAAGCAAGGTGGACGGCAAGCATCAGAAGCCCTCTGTGCAGACCTAACTGGACAGATCTGATCATTTTCTGATGGGCTTTGTGATAAGCTATTTCTCTGCCAGTGAAATGAGCCAATTCAAGGCAGATTAGAATCTCTCCCCTCACCCCCCTCCCCGAGATAGGGTTTCTCTGTGTAGTCCTGGCTGTCCTGGCAGTGGTGGCACACACCTTTAATCCCAGCACTTGGGAGGCAGAGGCAAGCAGATTTCTGAGTTCGAGGCCAGCCTGGTCTACAAAGTGAGTTCCAGATTAGAATATCCAGAATTATTGGGAAGCTGCTTTCAGGCAGGCGAGTTCACTGGCCCCAAGGAAGGAGGCCAGGGAATTCACTGTTGGGAGAAGTGGGAGGGAGAGAAAGAGAGAAGAGAAAGAACAAAATGTCTGGATTGTAAAGGAAGGAGTCTCCATGTATATATGGAAGGGCAGCCCAACCCCTGGGCTGGAAAGTTCAGGGTTGGGGGCAAAGTATGCCAGGTAAGAACTGAGGGATGCTGGGAGAACCAGGAGGCCAGGTCTGCTTTGATATGTAAAATATACAACCCAGTCCCTTGTCCCGGTGTCCAAAACCAAACATTTTGTTTTATCATATAGCACAATAGCCAACCATAAGTTCATAGAATTAAGTACCAGCTATTCTAGCCATTATTAGCCAGTAGATTCTTCTTTCCCTTCTGGTGATGAAGGTCAGACACTTTCCTATCCTTTCTGCATAAGCCTGAGACATTCAGTCTGGTTCTATAGAAATCAAAATTTCATAAACCTCCCCTGACTTGGATAGAACGATCTCTCTCTGAAATACCCCTAAAAGTTAAGGGACCCAGCTACCATCACATGCTGAAGTACGTGTGCAGTGCTGAGTTTGTGCCACATTATTTTAGATAAGTTTTACCAGAATACCAAGGACTGTTAAAACAAGTTCTTACTAGAAATTATAATGTCCTTCCTCATATGAAGTTTGCATGTCATTTCTTCTGGTCTGTGACAGGACATCTTTAAACTAGAGACACTGCCTCATGTACCCACAAAGCTTCTGGTGCCTGGGACCCGTCTCCCAGAGACCTTTGCACTTAAAAGTCAGGGAAGAGCTATCCCCAGAGCTCTGTGGTTCTCTTGCTTAGCATTAGGCTTCTCCACAGACAGAATGCCCTGCCTCTTCTGAACTGAAGCTCCACTTCTGGAGGCCACTGCCCTCCAGTGACCTCGCAGTGCCTGCCAGTCGGCCATAGCAGCAGGCTTTATTGTTTTCAAGCCTTGCCTCAGCAAAGTTATCAGCCATATAAAAGTTGGTAGCATCACATAGCATGGGATCTGGAGAAAGTTTGGGAAGACACAGATATCTAAAAGAGAATGGATCCTTTGAAAAGAAAAAAAAAATTAAAAGTACATTTTGGAGATTTTGGGTTGTCTGTAGTAAGAAGAAAAATAGGCTCTCATTTCATCAACATTTAATCTTATGATCCGTTTTTGATGAGAAAATTATTTTCTAGTTGTACAGCTGTGGCCTGTAAGCGTGTACTAGGTGGCACACGTCATGCTGACCATGTACAAAGGTACTCAGGAAAATTCCTTGCTTGCAAGTTCACAAAACTATGAGTAACTGACAGGAATACTCTGCGCCTTTGAGTGCTACAAAGAGTGCTAAGAAATCACAGCAAAGAAAGAATGTGGGATGCGGAGTGGTTAGAGATAGATGCTCAGAGAGGTCTCAGGAAGAGGCTGCCTTTCAGTGGGCTGTGAAGGAGAAACTTACTATGTATATGTGGAAGGTAGAAGTAGACACTTGGGGTCTGAATGTAAAATGGCCTCTGTGGGCTGAAGTGTTAGAATCATTTCTCCCCAGTGGCCACCCTGCCTGGGACGGTGGGACCTTTAGCAGTTGGAGCCTTGCTAGAGGAAGTGGGTCACTGCAAGGCCAGTCTCGAGTTGTTTTTATAACCTATCCCTACTTCTCACTCTGCTTCTCACTACGGAGGCAAGTGACTGTCTCATGGGCTGCAGCCTGTCCTAAGTCCAAGAAGGTCTATATCATCCAAGTAAACCACTCCTTCTTGTTGCTTGCCAGCTATTTGGTCACAACAAGAGGAAAACTAACTATTAAGTAGGCAAATGTCCCTGCCTTTCCTTAGGTAGACACTGTTGTAGGCAAGGTCATGGCTGCCCTAGCAGACAACATGGGCATCTTCTGTACAAACTATACACACATGGAAAAATTTAAAGTTATGGAGTCCATCTTAAACCTAGTGTAACAAAAAATATTTTAAAAATCCAAGGCAATTCAAATTACAAACCTAGAATGCATTAGCTAAGGCCTGCAGGACGTGAGCCAGGTGAGGCTTGGCCTCCTGGAAGGAAGGGCTCCGTGCACACACTGGAGGCTCAACTGTGACCCAGGCAGGTCTCTGCCCCCACTTTAATATCTGCATCATTCCGAGTGGAATATGCTTCTCTGGAAATGAAAGTGTTGCATTTGCACAGAGCCTTTTCCAAAGATGGGGACTTCACATACAACCAACATTTAACTCAGCACTTTAGAATTTTAAGAAGACATGACATTAGAGACCTTCATTCTCTCTAAAAACACACCAAATTATTTAAATAGAATTCTGATTAAAGTTGAAATAAAAATTTCTCAAATAGGGTGTGCAAGATTCTTAGAATGTTTGCAAATAAGGTCCTTATTACTTGATTCGATTCTGTTCTATAAAGCCAAATCATGCAGATCCCACGAAGCTACAGTCACAGTGGCTGCCTGTGGAATGGAATACTTTTCAACTTAGAAGCCTCTTTATTCTTGAATCTGAAAAAGGTAAAGACAAACGGTATGATGTTTCTTGAAATCGGAATACTTCATAATACTTTGAATTATTGAAGAGAAACTTTTTTTTTATTAAAGTAAATGAGCTTTTTCATTCCCTGCTTGTTTTGAAGTTTAGAAAATTTTATAATTTTAGAGCTAGAGAGAAAATCATTTCTAAGCTAGGGGCTTACCCTGGCCACAGAGCTAATGGAACGAGCTAGCCTTTAAAATACAAGACCAAGGTTTGAAGAGACGTCTGTTCACTGGCTCTGCTTCTTCTGGGCCAATTCCTTATCTGCAGTTATACAAATACAAGCTCTAGCTGAGTGTGGACATCTGTCTGCAGTATCAGTCCGGGCTGAGACTGAAGTTAGAGGACTCCAAGTTTGAGGCCAATCTGGAACACATAGCAAGACCTTGTCTCAAAACAAATGAATAAGCTCACTACATTAATTCGAAGGAAAAACAACAAAGAATGGGACTTAACAGAACAGATATTGGAAGACTTTAGCTACTACCAGTGACTATGCAATTGAACCTTGAGGATAATGCTTAACGACACAGTGCTTGCCCCAGAAACCTGGAGGCCTTGGTGTTAGTCACCAATAAGCAAGCCCTAGACACACACAAAAGATATGCTGGTCAGAGGTCCGTTATATTGGCTAGGTGTTTATTATTTTTGTTTGTGTTCAAGAAAAATTAAATACTACATAGAGAAAATTAGAATAATGCTATATGCTATAGTCACGCTTCCAGACTCCACAACTTGAGTTGCACTCTGGTGTTTTTAATCACACAGTTCTGGGAGAAGAACCTAGGTATTTATAAACACTACGAAAATGTTTACCGAGCTACTCCATCACCATTTAAAATTAAATAGGGCAGAATTCAGGTTTTCAAACTGTGGATGAGGTTGTAGTGGCTGCACGTGGCTCTGTGATCATTTCCTCTTCAGGACAGAAAACTCCCCAAATACCTAACTGTAAAGTAGCAAGCTGAGCCCAGGAGTCGCAGTGAGAAGGGCAGAGCCAGACAGTTGTCAGTGATTGAGTTCAGGAGCTAGTGAAAGGGCCATGCTATGGGAGGTTGCAGGACCTGGCTCAAGGAACAGGAGCTGTTGCAGCTGCCACCTGGAGCCTGCCAATCCCCTGCACACTGGGGTGCAGCCTCACCAATTGCCAGAATTTCCACAGCTTTGGGAGAGGCTGGCTGTCTAGGCTGTATCTGAAATCTCCTTGCTTTTAAACACCGGCAACTCATTTAAGCATATTAGAAAAAAAAATCCAAGCCAAACAAAACATCTCTGCAAGCTGGATTTCAAGCCAGAGGAATCAGATTAAGGACCTTGAAAGGACAAGCACAGCCAGAATGGGGCTTCTGTGCATGGAAGCTGGGCAGTGGCAGGGGAGCAAGGGGGACACATTTGCTATGGAAGAGGAAGTAGAAACAGGACCTCACAGGAATCTGCCCTCTGCTTCGCCAGGACTGGCGTTCTTGTTTTTAAGCTTCAGAGCTCAGAACAAAGCCAGGATCTTGGTGTTAGATAACAGAAAGTTCATGCAGGGCATGCAAAGGGACGGGGAGAATCTAGAACGTAGGCATGTCTCCGATCTGCCCTACCCTGTCCTTGGGATCTGCTGCTATGTGCAGCTGGTGTTTCATGGAGATCAGGAAAAACATTCAGAGCAATTCTCCGTTCTCTGGAAAACCATTCCAGTTCACTAAACTGTAAATGTTTCTAACTGCCCTTGAGGCATTTCCCATGAACCCCTGTGTGCCAGTGGTGACTGCTGGGCAAGCTGACAGGAGTCACCCAGGGTCTTCCTGATGCTGTGAATAAACAGTGTGGAGCGAGCTGAGGTGATGTATTAACCTGAAGCCGGCAAGGCAGTGTGTGCACAGAGATCTGTGTTTGTAACCGCAGGACTAAAGCAGCCATGGACTCTGGCTTCCTTTGATACACCCTGGAAAGTAACTGCACCAGCCATGAGAACTCTAGAGCAAAGCAACTTCCTACTGTTCCCTGTACTTAACAGAGGTACAATTAACCTTCAAGGACCTAGATTTGAGTAAGGTTCAAATTGTAAATATTTTAGACTTTGTGGGACAACATTTTTATTAGGGTTCTTCAACTATTGTACTATTACAGCCACACTGACGATGTGTTAATAAGTGAGCATGGCTGATGGAGAGATGGCTCAGTGGGTAAGACCACTGGCTACTCTTCCAGAGAACCCAGGTTCGAGTTCCAGCACACACAACCATTTGTTACTTCAGTTCCAGGGTATCTGACATCTTCTTCTGGCTTCTCTGGACCCCAGGGATATATGCAGTACACAGAAATACATGCAGGAAAAACACCAATACACGTAAATTAAAAATTTTAAAATAAATAAGCATGGCTCTGCTCCAGTGAAACGGAAATGTGAATATTCATCTCTACTTTAATATAAATATAAACATTCATTTCTATATTCTATTCAATTAATTTCTAGGTGGGCTATATCTGTCCCTAAATCTACAGTAATGTCCAATAATCTACAGTAATGTCCAATAATCTACAGTAATGTTCAATCAGTCTCCTGGCTATTAGTTATTTCACTTAATAATGACCACAGTTAATTATCATCTCCTTTTTGTCTCTGAAAACATAGAGGCTTTGAGATGTTAACTCATGAGCTTAAGTGAACACAGCCAGTAAGCAAGAGGCAAGATCTGAACTTATATGTACCTGCTCTGAGGGCTATGTATGCAGCGTGGCTCTTCAACCTGGCTATCAGTGCCTTCTTGGATTTCAACATACCTGGATCCCCACAAATCTACTAAATAGGAACCACTGGTCATGGCATTTAGGAATCTGTATTCTAAAAAACCGCAAACCAGCTCACAAGTATTTCTGGAGAAGGATTGAGCCCAGCAATGAGACCAGTTTTGTGGAACCAACTATTATCAGATACAGATGGTCCTACTACAAATAACTCATTTTGAATGCAGATCAACCTGCATTTGAGTAATATTTTGAAATGTTACTCAGTTGGGGTCCACAATAACAGGGAAATTCTTCAAGGGAATCAGGCCCACAAGAAGCTAAGTCCCTTTTCACGGTCAGAGTTTTATTATCAATGCCAGATTTTCTGGAAACCAATGTCCTAGAGCCAAAGTTGAACTAAAACTGGCCACCTGAATGACACCCAACCCAAAATGTGGTAATACTGCTAGGAAAAGTAACATAAATAATGTAAAATACACAAGTAATATTTTTAATCCAATTCATCAAAAATGTACTAACTTATTTTGTGGCACAGCATTTATTTAGTGCCTGTCTGCAGTTTGCTCCCAGAGGTCAGAATTCTTCCTCCTGGCTCTGGGGTATAGCAGAGTCTTTGGAGGAAAAGCTTGGTATATGAAGCTCTTGTGATTCCCTTCATAAGATCTAGCAATGGAGTTCTATGGAAGGCAGTCTGCATAGGGGGTGTGCTTCCATCTCTGAACAGAGACAGCAAGCCCCTGGGACAATGTGGGAGCTATCTCTCAGGTTGTTTGATGGGATGCTTACTCAGGTAATAATTGTGTTACCTTGTTTTAATTTTCTAGTGGGTTCCATATAAATTCAACCTACATGTACAAAAACATACTGACCAACACTGAATCCTCACTTCTTAAGACCCTAAAAGTCCAGCATCTGTCTGCAAGGTTTAAATCTGTAACTTGCCACTAGGAACAAAACCAACAGAAAGTATCTCAGTTATCACTATGTCTTTGATACATGGAAAGAGAAATATATTTTAGAGATGAGAACATATATAAAATGAGTAAAAATAAATAAAAATATAAAAAAACATTCCCCAAAACAAAAAAAAATCCCAGAGAAGCAAACCCAAAATTACACTTTAGGAGTGAGATCCAAAGAGGAGATACATATTTAAAAAATTCAATGCATTACAGTTGAAGGGCTCATCATACAAGTGAGAAAAGGTCCAGAATAACAGGAAACACTAGTGTCTAAGAGATTTTAAAGGCTCTAGGACAGATCAACAGTTCTGTCACCAGCAACAGAATTTCAAACATTTGCCCAATGGTTATTATTATTGTTTTTGTTTGGTTAACATTTTTGTATATCTCTTCCACTTTAGGTTCTCATTTAAATTTTAAAATTATTTTACATGTGTGAGTGAATTGCTTGCATAAATTTATGTACACCACATATATTCCTGGTGCCTGATCCTCTGGAAAAGGATTTATGGCAGCTGAGAGCCACCATGTAGGTGCTGGAAATCAAATCCAGTTCCTCTGGAACAGCCATCAGTACTTTTAGCTGTTACAAGCCATCTCCAGTCTCCAGTCCCCAGTCCCTGTCATTCCCTGTCATTCCCTGTCATTCCCTGTCATTCCCTGTCAAATATGTATGTATATATGTGTATATATATATATATATATATATATGTATGTATATATATATTTGAACATAGCAGTTTTATGACTCTCCATTCCAGCTAAAGAACTCGATACTTATCAGTTGGTTTCCAGTTTGTGTGGAACCATCGCTATAATTTAGTTTTAAAATATTTCATTCTTTCCAAAGGATCTCTGCTGCCCATGAGCAGTCATTGTCTGTCCCCACCAGTAGTTGGCCAGCTGCTAATATGTTTTTTTATCTCTTTAGATTGGCCTTTTTTGGATATCTCATATAGATGGAAGCATACTATTATTTTGCTATTGGTGTTTTCCACTTAGCACAATGCTTTTAATGTCAGTCTATGTTGTAGCATATACAATGGTCAGTTATTGAATACATAATGGACTACATTAAGTGGATATAACACACACACACACACACACACGATTACCAGTTGATCAATATTAGGTTGTTTTTATGTTTTTCTTAGATTTTAAATGCTCATATGGAAATCAGTAAATACATTTTTTACATAATAAGTATTTTAATTTTTTCTCACATAAATTCTTAACAATAGACACAGTTATATTTATTTTGAAGAAAGTAAAAACAACCTGTTTTTAAAGCGTGCTATATACCATTTTACATTTATAACAGTAGGGAATGATGTTCTCGGCCCCATGTATCTTATTGATTGGCTTGTAAATAATTAGTACTATAGCCATTGTAGTGGTATATAATTATGACTCACTAAGGATTTAACTTGAAGTTCTTCATTGATTAGTGATGAACATTGAATATTGTCACTATCAACTTATGATATTGAACATGTGTCTATCAGGTATTTATTTCTCCATGTTTCAAAAGGTTGCTTCTTGTCTTATCATTGGGTTTGAGAGATTCTTTACATGTTCTGGAATCAAGTTCCCAATCAGCTTCTTCAATACTTTCTGAGAATGTGGAGGACTCCTGCAACCACAAGGGTGGCTGGTCACTAAAGGCTAAGGAGAGATTGAACTATTTGTGATTCTAGAGGCTATGATGCAGTATTTCCATGTGGAGGCAGGTATGCAAGAGACAAGGAAACATGTTCTCATGGAAGCCAAATAGGAGCGGCAAGCAAGACAAAGTCACAGACTGTGGGGGAGACTGTGTTTCCCTGGATCCTTACCATCATACACTGAAGGGATAAAATTTGCAATGAGGATGTACAGACAGACAGAATGAGGATGTATGGACAGAGAGGTTGTGGGGCAAGGCCAATTTTCTGATGTGATTTTTGTGGAAAATGTGATTATGCCTGCATGTTAGATGAACTTAAAAGAAGGGCTCCAGGATGATGCTACACATACACCTTTAAGCTGCCTTCTACCTCCTAAGACACTGTTAGATAAAGGCTGAAGGCGTGAGGATGTGATCTCTGAGCTTCGTTGTTAACTGAGATTTCCTCCTAACATTTACTTCAGCTACCTTTGTAAGTCTCAAACAAGATTCCCAAGGTCATATGGCCTAAAGATATGAAACAGTCACATACCTCTTAGGGTTACTTTTTCCTAGACCGTGGCACCCAGTCTAATTACTCGTAAGTCATAAAATATTATAAATCAAAAGTGAAATTGAATATGGAAAGTGAAAGAGGAAATGACAGAAGATAAGGCAAGTTTCTCAAAACAAGTGAGTGAAAGTTTATTTTACTTAGTGGAACTAAAAATAAATGCGACCTTTAATAAATGCAAGATTTAAATAAAAGGTAAAACACTTAATTAGATTGTATAAAAGTGCCACACTAGTCTAGTATAGAAGAACTAGGATGCCTCTGCCTAAGATCTGTGCAGACTTCTCGTGTAAAACGAGTTAATATAAAGAGCTATGAGTCACACACAGTGATGAGTCAGCGAGTGTGAGCTTTATTATTATGGAAGAACAAAAACACTGATAACAATACAACTTTCATTCGCTTTTTAATCTATAGAATCTCATCCTATATTGCCTTAAAATTAAATGAAACATCATTGGGATTCCAACATTACCTTATGAGGAGACATAAATGCAGCCTAAAAAAGTCAGAAGACATCATGGAAAATGATAAGTTTCTGTTCTTTGCAATTATGGGAAGCGTAGAAATTATGAACAATGAAAATTCTCTTTCAAGAAGGTTGTGTGCTGTGTACTCAAAGTCTGTTGATTTGAAGAATGAGAGAAAAGCCTACCTCCCTACAATGCGTGCCTGAAAGTAATTCACCTTGGTTATTGAATATTGCTAAAAAGGAGAGGGAGAAATTCCTAGTTCTTCCAAAGCAGCCCCAGTCTTACAATTCCTGGAAATGTCAGGAGGTGATAAGAAGAGAGGCAGTGCGCCTCATGATGCCTTCACAGGTTTACAAATGGTGGAATGGCTGGGACGTCCCAGTGCACCATGTTGATGTGTTAGAGACGGTGTCATTTAGAAAATTAACAAAACAGGAAGGAAACATGCTTTGAAATACAAGTTACACATTGATCAATATGTCTTTCTCTCTTTCTGCAGAGCACACTACAGCCTGCTCCCTAACAGGGTCCCAGAGCAGGACCTGGGAAGGGAGACGCTCTTTCCTGAGAAGTGCAATGCACTTGTCAGCCCCTCCCAGGCTCGTGTGGTTACCACAGCACTTTAGAGCACACACTGTAGTCCTGGGAATCTCATGGAATAGACTGGATGTAATAAGGTCTACCTACATACAGGTATGCACCAGAGAAAAATATCAGGAATAATAATTTGGGAAATTGAGTAGTGGAACAAATAATGTGAATGAGCAATTTTAAAAAGATCCTCATGGGAGAGAATATTAGAAGGGTGACAGAGGATAAGTAGGAGGAGAAAGGTATTCTTCTCAGAGCTCCACGTTTTGAAGTTACATCTATTTCCTCTGCTTGACTCTGCCACATCAGTCAACAACAGAGAGAGACTCACTAAGCTGTCAATATTCCTATATCCTATTCTGACCTCTGTTCAGTCTTCCTCCTCTATCTCCAAGGTAAGCCAAGGTTCCTGCTCCCACAACTCAGCTTAGGGTCTGTGAGGTGTCGCTCTCCTCACCCTCGTTAAGCACATCCACGGAATGTCAATGCCGTTTCCACATGTTTCAATTTCCAAGGACACCAGACTCAGGCTCAGCCACAGAATGCATATCATACAAATCCATGTATTCCCCACAGTGCCCTGGCGGCTGTCAGCAGATATTTGGTGGCTGATTAAGGTGGAAGGTGACTTGAGAGCAGATAAAGTCAGACTTTATTGATAAGCTCTTATTAAATTTAAGTATAAAGAAGCAAGCAGCGGTGGGACACCTGTGGCCTCAGTGCGGTTAGCTTAAGACAGGGAAGGGTCTGCAGAGTGATGGAGGATAAGGCCCTAAATAGAAGGCAGCATCAAGGAGGAGGCAGAGGAGATATTTGAATGCAGAGCGAGTGAGTAAGACTTGGAGACTGCTATTCCGTGAGGAGCAAATGAGGGAGATGACTCACAAACCGGAGCAAAGTCAGGAACCCCAGCACCTGAAGTGTAGGGTTATCGTTACCAATAATGTGAGAGCTGCAAAGAACCACTGAGATTTCAGGCGGTTTGGAAATTCTGCTTTCATCTATTTACGTGGGAGGCTTCTGAGAAACAGCCCAGAAGTATGCTATTGGCAAATGAACCCATGAAACATACAAACAGGCGCTAGAGAGATGAGGAGGTGGATCAGGGAGATAGTCCTATTGACTGAGTGCACCTATGGGACTCACGGAGAAGGGAAATTAAGCTAAGAGTCAGGACTGGCAAGGGAGGTGGGAAGAATGCAGACACAATCTCAGAACAAGCAGGCTACCAGCTTAGAGAAAAATAAATAGGAGCAACACACATATTTTCAAAATAAGGGAAAACAAATATGTAAAGGTTTTTATATAGAAAGAAGATCTGTGTTATCAGTCAACATGAAATGTTCCACATCTTAGGACAAAGCATAATTTTGCCTCCATCTTCTCTTGAGCTTTCTATGTATACAGCTTAAAGCAGACATGGAAAAGGTGTTTGACACGTCAGTGTGCGAAATGTTCCTCTCTAGTCATGAACAGTCAGTCAGCAGGACACTATACCAACAGTGGAAATGAGGCTGCCCCTAATTCTGTGGTAGAGTTAGTATTTATATCTCATAGCTGGAGATTATTTATTTTATTTTCCTTTTTGAATTTCAGAGATGGGAAGATGTTTGGACTTGGGAGTAGACCAGCTAGACTCAGAATCTCAGTTCTGCCATTTGTTTAGAAACTCAACCTCCTGGAAGTAGTGACTTGAATATCCTCATTAAGACAAAAGCAAACAAAAATAAAAAAAAATAAAAAAAACAAAAAATAGAGGCTGGGGAGATGGCTCATGGATTAGAAATGGTTACTGATATTCTAGAGGACCTGAGTTTGGTTATCAGCACCCACTTCGGGCAGCTAACAACTACTTAAAGTTCTAGTTCTAATGGATCTTACACTCTCTTCTGGTTTCCACAGGCATCTGCACACAGGTGATACACATTTGCACAAACATAAACACAAAAACAAAATTAAAATAATCATTTAAAACAAAACTGGCAATAGGGCTGGGGTTTAGCTCAGAATAGAGATTTGCCTAGGATGCATGAAAGTTTAAGTTTTACCACCAGCACTGCAAAAACAGTGAAAGCAAAAAAAAAAAAAAGGAAGTATTCATGCTTACGAGGCCTGACTTACAGAACTGTTCTGATGAACGTTGGTATTACATGGGAGGAAGACTAATGTAGGTGCCTCTTAGGAAAGCAACAACCAGAGAGATTCCTGGAGTGATTTCAGCAACCCATTCCCACTGTATTCAAGAATTTCTGCCGTCACCAGGCCAGCCCCTGTGAGAGCAGAGCCTTCAGTTTTGCTGAGGTAGGGGAGGGTCGTGAAGATGATGTGTGGATGAGTCACCCAGTTCCCTTTTCTCCCACAGGCTTTCTTGCCGACCTCAAATCCAGGAACCGCCTGGCACAGCACCCTAGAGTCCTGCTTCCGGATCTATGTGGTCCTCAGTGGACATCAGCAGACTGTGGGAGTTTGACCATCTGATGGGCATTTTCATGAATGACAGAGAAAACAAGTCTCTAAAATGCCGTGTTTATAGAAGAGTTCACATACCTGTGTGCTAGCAAATGGGAGTTCATGTTTGCCAATAAAACGTCATTATAGAACAACATAAAATCATGTCTCAAAAGATAGAAGTATATAGATTCTCTGGTCTGCACAGTTTTGTTTACAAAAGCACGTATATAATGATAGTATGATTTCTGTAGGAGTTTACTTTTTTTTTTTTCGGCTGAAATGGATACACATGTTCATTTAGCAACACCATTGCCATCATCCAATGAATTACAGGTAATTTCTGAATATTGTAACTTGACTAATTTTGAAATAATTAAAGAAATCCAACATCTATACTAGTTAACAAGTTTATTCAGTTCCAAATATTGTCACTAAAACCAACTACACATACCCAGCTCCAACAATTCCACTCAGCTAACAAGAACAAATGCAAGGGAAGAGTGAACAACATCAGACTCAGCTAGACTACAGTCCTGACTACAGTCTGCGCTTAGCCTTAAACTGAAGCCGAACACCTGAGACTCTGCCATGGAACTCACTGGACGATTTCTCTACTTCTGACAAAGACCTTATTACTGACTCAGAAGTCTATTTAAGAACAGATGTCCTTAGCTGTCTACATCTATAACATAAAATATGTTAACATTTAGATAAAATATAAGATTTAATTGTTTTATAAAGATATATCTAGCTAGAAAATAAGTCCTAGTGAAATTCCTTATTGAAGGTTTTATATGGATTAATAATACCACTTTAGATTTACCAAAAGCTTACTTACAGCAGGCATTCTCTTTAGTCCTGAGCCTTTTACTGAGCTGAGATAAAATTTACTGTATATTTTACTATGCCTAGACAAACACACAAATATCCCAAGCTAAAAATCAGAATATCTCTGCTTTACTATTTCAGCTGACCAATGCTACTATAAATTATAATTACCTTAAATTTTAGTTTTGCCTTTCTTTAATCTCAGGCAACAGCACTCTTACACCTTCCATTCAACATAAAGCTTAAAACAATCCCTGCTGTTCCATCAGCAGCTCACGTAGTCTACTACAGAAAGTCCACCATTTATAATGGGCTCGTATTTCAGACTGCAGAGAATAGCTGTTCCTGAACGATCACACGTGAGTCGGGAGCTTTAGTAGAACCCTAGGCCAGTAAAAGATTCACGGATCCACGTACAAAGTCTCAAGCACTGCTTCGGAATGCAAATACCTGCGTACACCATGAAGTCAGATCACCAGAGGCCGAGTCATCGGAAGGTAGGAATCTTAAATGAGTAAAGAATATATGCAGATTACCTATTTTATGAAAGAGGTGTGACAAGCATTTCCATAGAGATATGGACGAGTGTGTGTTTATCTGCTTTGAGAAACAACTGGGAGTACAATACCTGTGTATTTTGTTTAGAGTAGGTGTGTGTGTGTGTGTGTGTGTGTGTGTGTGTGTATGTATACACTCACACACATATATGTGTATATATATACATATATACACACACACACATATATATATATGTGGTTAGGGTTAGAGGTTAGGGTTAGGGTTTGTTTAGAGAAGGTATATGATATATATGATATACCTACTCTTTCTCTCTCTATATATCTATATATATCTATCTATATATCTTCCACTCCCAACAGGAATGTACAACAGAACTGGCTAACCTATAATATGCTTGCTAATATTTATCAATGATTGCTATGAATTTTGGAGGTGAAAAAGAGCATTTTTTTGTGGTTTTGATGTTCAAAGCTCTAATGATGCTGAATAACTATCTTTTTGCTAGTTCATCACAGACCTCTTCAGGTACATGCTTGTTCACCTTTGGCTATTTTTTTGGCTAATATTTTATATTTTGATAATTTTCAACTAACAAAACAGTTGGTGTAAAGCAGAGCTCTGGTATTCTCCTCACGCTGCTTCTTTACTGTTAATAAACTCCAAGCCCTTGCTCAACTGCCACTGACTGATGAGACAATGCTATAACTCACAGGTTTTATTAACTAAGTTCTTGGAGGCATATTGTAACCAGTCTACCACATCCTTTTTCATTTTCTTAATGGCATTTTGATGAACAGAATTTAAAATTTTGATGAAGTCTAATCATTCTTACATTCAAATTTTGATACACAGTCAAATACAAGGTAACTTTAAAATGTCAGAAGAGGGACTAGACTATGAAAACCTATCCTTTTGAAGCAGCTTAATCAACAGATTAAGCTTGAGTAGTAGTTTAGGCAACCTTGCAAAGGCAGGTAAGAAAGAGAAGGGAATGGTCCCAACTTCTACACAATGCCAACAAAGATGTTGGGAGTCACACAGGCGGTTAACGGTAGCAGGGAGAGAGCCAAGGACTGCCATGAGCATTTGGTCAGGGCTCCATGAAACTTGCACTGTAAAAGGGAATATGCAGGCTAATAAGATGTCCTTCTGGCTCTAGAAAAATTAGAGCACAGCAGAAGAGATAGCAGATGCAGATTACAGATGTGGTAGCTGTTGGATGCCCCAGGTCTAAAGAAATAAGTGCTACCTGGACTCTGGTTCTCCTGATAAAGGGATGAGATATAAAAACAGAACTGACCCTCTCATACCACAGCAGCCTGAGGATACTCCATAAGAACCCAGGCCACCCAGTTCTAAAGCCCAGCCACACAAAGCAAAGAGATACCAATGACGGCTTTCAATGTAGCCCATTTAAATAGGCAGAAGAAATTGTAATTTTGGGGCTTGGTGATGACTCTGAGCCGAGCATAGATGCACATCTCTATAATTGTAGTTTTGGAGAACAGAGACAGGTAGAACCAGAGGCCTTGCTAGCTACTGCTTGTCCAGTGAGAGCCCCCTGTCTCAAGACAATAACACAGAGAGGGATAGAAAAAGGCACCCAAAAGCCCACCCTGGCTTCTACATGGGTGTGAACCAGTGTTTGAACCAACATACTCCCATACTTGCAATGCATATCCAAAACATGGTTTTGCATAAACTGCTTAGGATTTAAAGAAGCATTGTGGGTTGTGGCAGACATTATTGCAGCCTGCCTTCCATACCCCCCCCCCCAAGACCTTTCCCACAGAATTCGGCCTTAATTCTCTTCCACCCCATCCCACACAGCCAATGTACTTCAAGGGTGCTATGTCCAATCTCAGTTCCAGGCACGGGTTCAGCAAGGACAAATGTCAGTGACTGCTCATAGGTAGCCATTTAGCTAGCATTACTAGGGTTTCCAAGAAAACAGGGACTGTCTCCTGCTCTGCCCAAATAAAGGAGAGAAGTATGGAGCTCTAGTTTTGAGACCTGCCCATAGGGCCAGCCCAGACTGACAAGCAGAAGAGGCTGGAAGCAAGGGGACTTTCATGCTGAGATCTTCTCGGCTTGGCAGTCCTCATTCCTTCCTCCTTCTCAATAGGCTGGGAGTTAAGTGTGGATGAACAGTTTGTATTATCAAAGTCAGCTTGCATTGTATTTCTAAAAATGGTTAATCAACTGTACCACTAAGGTATCCAAAATAATAAAATGTCCTAGTTAATCCTGTTTCTTTGCCTCGGCTTCACATAAACTTGGGTACTCACAACCATGCAGTGGGAGGAAGCAGCAATACGTGTTCAGTCCCTTGTAACGAGCGAGCGAGCGCAGATGTAAATATGACTTAGTCTCAGTGCTAACTTCAACAGGCCATTTATTTCCAGTGTCATGCTACAGTTGAGCAATATCTAAAGATGGAAGAGTTAAGTGTCCAGCACATTCTTAAAGTTTAAGTGTAGTTCACTGAAAGTCATCTCCTGAACAGATAAAGTCTACAGTGTGTAGACTAAAGACACAGTGGCCGGTTGGCAGACCCTGCCTTTCATCCCAGTCTGACTTTTCATGGAGATTTCACCATGTGCTGACTATTTCAATTCCCACAACAGTCTCTTACCAGTTTTATGCTCCAAACTGACACCTGGAAAGACATATTTGAAGGGGGACATAACCATCAAATGAACATAGGGGCCTGCATTCTAGGTCTAGATTAAAAAAAAGAGTATATATATATATTTTTTTTTTGGTTTTTCGAGACAGGGTTTCTCTGTGTAGCCCTGGCTGTCCTGGCACTCACTTTGTAGACCAGGCTGGCCTCGAACTCAGAAATCCGCCTGCCTCTGCCTCCCGAGTGCTGGGATTAAAGGCGTGCGCCACCACGCCCGGCAAGAGTACATTTTTTTAAACCCTGTGTTTATTTATTTTTATGTGTATGTCCATGAATGTGGCATCAGTGTATGTGGAGGTCAGAGGACAATCTGTGGGAGCTGCCTCTCTCCTTCCACCTTGTAGGTTCTGGGCACGGAACTCAGGCGGTCAGACTGGGTAGAAAATACATTTACCTGCTACGCAGTCTCATAGGCCTGATTTAAAAAAGCAAAGGAAGAAGGCTAATTATAGTTTCACACAAGTTTTTAAGACATTTTAAATTGAGTACTTTCTCCCTAAAAAGCAAATTTGTCATAACTACTGACAAATTCTTTCATAATCAACATGAATGCAAGAGTAATCCTACATAAAAGTTTTTGAATAAATGGCCCATGTCACCACATAGTGTCATGGTTGCCCACCGCTCACAAGCAATCTTCTGAAAAAGCAATTTCTAGTGTAACTTCTGTCTCATTCAGCTAAGAACCCTAGAACAAAGCCTTCAGTCCATGGGTACCTCATATTGGTGTGCTCAGCTTGGCTGCACCAGACATCAGATGCTTCAGTGCTACACCACTAGAAACTTTTAAAACATACAAGATCTGCTAACATGATTATTCTGTGAGGATAATAGCATTAGACTCCATATATGCTGCTTAAGGTGTGATGTTATCAAAATGGTCCTAAGACCTCAGTATGTCAGCAAAGTGCAGGAAAAATCACAAGAGAGACGTCAATGATCCAGTGACACGAAGATCGCAGAGCTTGAAGGTTCTTTCTTTGAACACACATTTATGTAAAATATGAATAAAGTGGTATCAGGGGCCTTTTCAATGAGTAATGTTGTAACAATGATGGTATTTTAGAATTTTAAGTTATAATTATATTTAAAAGAAACCTGTCTCTTAGATATTCTTATTAAAGATTCGTGGACCTTGGGATTTTCTTTCAAATAATCATATGAGGCAGGGGAAGGAAATGCCCACAAACAGGGAAAGGAGAATTCATTTACCGAGTCTGTGTGCTTTCCAAACTCCCTACAATAAACTTAAACGACCAGTTTTGAAAATAGAATAATTAAAAGCAGAAGGGTCTGTGAGACTGATTGTCTTCAAGCATTTGTGATATAACTCCACTGCTGTGATTCTGACTCTGTTTTTCCTTCACACCCACGTATTAACGTTATCATTCACATCTGCAGACTATACCCACTCCAGGGAGACAGTTCACTGACTTTTTTTTTTTTTTTTTGGCACGTTTATGCAGCTGTACAACCATGAGAAGAGTGATTTGGTTTTGAACTGAGAGGAGATTGGGCCCTTGCTGACACAGGAGTGTTCGCTTTGTTGTGGAACAAGTCAGACTTAAACAGTGGGTTGAGTAACGGTACAACTACTTCAAAACCAGGCCTACTTTCCTCTTCTGGGAACACTGATAATCCTAAAACCGAATCACCACTGAGATTCTGTGAGTCAAGCTCTCTTCTTCTGTTCCACCATCTTGCTAACGCATCCCTCCATTGCCAAGTCATGATGATGAAATCCCTGTTCAGTGTGTACCTTGGCAGATAGCTAGGCAACCTGGAGCGCTGAGGCAGTCCCTCATTGTCCCCAAGACCCAGCAGGGCAGCCCTGTCCCCCCTCAAGCGCCTCCCCCCTCCCCGAGACTTCGGAGTTGAACAGAGAAGCAGAGAACTAAGAGGTAACACCCACAAAGTGTTTATGTCTTTCCACATAGAATTTAATATCTATGAAGTGTTTTCACATAGAAATATAACGAAAATTCTTGGTGTTACTTATAACCACGAACTCAAAAATAAAAAAATGTTAGAATTTATAGAGCAAGTGGATTTTCTGCTTGGGGAAAGTACTCACCATGATGTCTGTGTGGTTTTATGAACATCTTAGTCCATTGAGTTTATGTACCATGGCATTCCAGTGATTTTATAAGCTGGAGGAATGCCCAAAGACATGGGAAGTTTTGGCCACTTAATATTATTATTATTATTATTATTATTTTATAGTTGAAAAGAAAGTTTTTTGTTTTCTGTTTTTCCATTAATTAATTCGCTTTGCACCCTGATTCCAGTCCCCTCTCCTTCCATTCCCCCCCACACACATGCCCTCTCCCCTCCTCCACCACTTCTCAGAAGAGAAGGGGGAGGCCCGCCCTGGGTACCAACCCACCCTGGCAAATCAAGTCATTTCAGAACTAGGCACATCCTCTCCCGCTGAGGCTAGACAAGGTTGCCCAGTTAGGGAAACAGGACCAACAGGCAGGCAGCAGAAGAGTCAGAGATAGCCTGGCTCCAGTTATTGGGAGACCTGAATGAAGGCCAAGCTGTGCATTGGTCACTTTTTATAGAGAAGTCAAATCATTTACATTTAAAAATGAAGTTACAGATTAGACCACATGGTATGAGGCTGAACAGTTAGTAGTAGATGAAGGATAGCTGTGTGGACATCTTTATCAAGAAGGAAGTAAAATTATTTCTTAATCAATTTCCAAAACTGCTAGTGTCATTCATTTGAATAGCCTTGTATCAAGATGATACTAGCTTAAATACCAGCTTAGCAATTTATCCTATGTTTATACAAAACTGCAGCAGGAAGAAGAATTTAGAAACCTCCTGAGCCTCCTAAGTAAGATGTTACGATGTCACTTCTCTACCAGTCCAGAAAAAAAAAAAAAAAAAAACCAATGCTATCCTGACTTGTCATTTCTTCTACTACTATATTTTTATTTAATATTAGCAACTCTATTTGCAAATATATGTATTTACCAGCATCCCATCTCAGTATCCACAGCAGCCTGCTGCAGCAGGAAATCACAGGAGGAAATGACACTCATTTATCTTTGCTATTTGTTTCTGAAAGCGTTAAAAAAATGGTTTTCCTAAGTCGAGTTTTACTACTGGATAGATCTGGTGAGTCGAAGTGACTTATATTTCTTAAATAAGCCACCTGTAAGAAAGTTTGAGTAAATCAACCATCAACCAAAAAGACCCCAGGAACAACAACAACAAAATGCCATTTTGCCAGACAAAGGAAAGAAAGGTCAGAAAAATGCACCAGAAATGGATTTGAAGTCAGGATCAGAATGAGAAGAGTGATTTAAAAATAGTAATAGATATAAACTGTGTGAAAAGACTGCCATTATGTGTTGAATTACAGTGCACTGCTGGGACCCAATTCAGCAGATCAGAAGTTCCCATTTTCTCCTACTGTTAACATTTAAAATACTATATTCTCTAAGATCCAATACAAGACAGACATTGAAGCAAGTACCTAGCCCCTGTACATGATGTCGAGGCGATCTGGTATCCGGGTTGATGATTCTCGCTGGTTTCACTCTATTGTGAGTAAAGAACTAGGTACCATGTTTTTGTAAGAATAGACACTGAATAAGTCAGAGTCTCTGCTTCTCTCCATGCAGTGGGAAGAAGTACAGATGTGACAGAGCTTGTTAACATCACTGATGAGGCTAGCTCAGGCAGGAGCCATGGACACAGGGTGCTAGGAATCCAACCTGGGTCCTCTGGAAAAGCTTCCAGTGGTCCTAACCATTGAACTATCTATCCAGCCCTCTTGAAAGTTTTCATGTTTGTTTTGTTTTGTTGATGTTGTTGGTTTTTTTTTTTTTTTGGTATATTGGTAAGATGGAAAAAATATCATGTGTGAATGTGCTGTGAGAGATTTCCACTGTTTCAAAGAATGGAGTGCTTTCAAAGTTTTTATGGACAAATCTATTTTTCTCACTCCATAATCAAACTTTTGGTGCTGCAGAGCTTCTGCCACACACAGGCCTGTGGCTGTCCCCTCGCTCCAGGATTGTGTGGAGGGGCCTGGTTTGGCGGGAAGGCACAGCATGCGTAAGCTGTGAGGCAAACAGTATAAATGTCCTGGCAGCCATGTCACAGAGGAAGCAGGGAGTGGAATCGCACGATGCAAGAGAGCAAAGTTAAGTCATGAGTCTTCACACAACAGAATCTTCCAACCCTTTTACTAAAGTCAAGGATATTTTCCATCTATTCATACAAAACTCTAACATACAGTGTGCACTTCATGATTAAGTTGCATCTCAAGATTAGGTGCATTTCAAGGATCCTGAAGTCATCTCTAACTATCGTCTGCCATCCTGTGTGATTCACACAGGGTGGGGATTGAATGTCCTACCAAACACACCCTCAAATAGCCAGAACACATATGCTTCTTAGGAGGAAATAGCTAGATTAGGGGTGGGTCTCATTGCTGGGAGATGTGAAACTCTCACTCACTCAGAAATCTTAGTATGAAACTCATAAAGTATACTAAATATAAAAGAGTGGTATGAGTGTAAACACCACACACACATACACACACACACACACACATACACACACACACATACACACACACACACACACACACACACACACACACACACACACACACACAAATACACACAGCCTCTGTGAAGGTCTTTGTCTACTAGGCTGTCAGTTTTCTGGGGGAAAGGTCTACTCTGCTTGTGTGTGTGTGTATGTGTGTGTGTGTGTGTGTGATTTTTGTTTCCATGGGCCTTAAAGTTTATCAACAAGGAAAACACAATAGCAGAATCTAGGTATCATGGATTTTACCTAAAGGATGGGTATTTCTGTCTCCTTGACCCATTTTTGGCTATGTTTTATCAAAAGCATTTCCTTGTATGAGCACCGTGGAAGCTTGTTATTTAAAAGCTGCTTGGCTGGTGCAGGTTCAGCGTCCCTCCTGTAGGCAGGGAAGCACATACCTCTACTGTGGAGTAAAGGCAAGGAGTTGTCAGGATTGAAAGACTGCAGGATGCAAGAGAGCAACGTTAAGTCATGAAGCTTCACACAACTGAGTCTTCCAACCCTTTTACTAAAGTCAAAAATGTTCCGTGTTCTCCGTGAGACTGGAGATGTAGAGCAAGAGTGACCAACACGATCCCAAAGAAACCTGAGCCATTAACTGGTTCAAGTGGGATATTTTCAAACTACTTGAGCTTATTTTCCATTTAAATAAAATATGATGGTATTTGTTCAATTTTGAAGAAGGTGGTTTCATGGTAATAAATATTATCTCCTTAACTGTTATTAAAAAAGCAAGTAAAAATGGGTTTACATTTTTGAAACTTTATTAATCTACTATTGTGTGTGTATAGGATAGGTGTGTATAGGCCATAATGGATGTGTGCAGAGGTCAACTGGCAGAAGTTGATTTTCTCCTTCATTTCTCCACATTGAAGGCAAGCTCCCCTACCTGCCTAGACAGAGGTTTTTTTGTTAATTCCAAACTGTAGTCAACTGTCTAGAAGATTATTTCTGGATGGATTTTCAGCACCAAGGTAATTTGCTTTCTGGGTTCTATCTGATTTCAGACTTTGGATGTTTCAGAGTGCTTTCAGGACTTCCATAAACACTGAGGAATGACATACACCGTATGCAGTTTATTTATACAAATTCATTTTGATCAGTATGGATTTTTACAGAATGGGCTTTAAGTGGGACACACAAATTAGCTCCTGCTAAGGGCTGAAAAAAAAAAAAAGCATGAAATAACCCAGTCAGATGAAGGAACTTTGAAGCTACTTCAGTTTCTTACGTCAGCAGAGAGTCTTTGGAACTCACCAAAAGCAGCTCATCCGTTGGCTTCTACTGGGGCAGAATGACTTCAGAAGCGCCTTACTACAACAAGGACTGAGCAGAGAGCAGTTCCCTGTGCTTAGGCTGTGCACAGGTGTCACTGGGCACAGAGCCACTGGCAGGTTGTTTGAGGAACAGTTGTGACATAAGAGAAAGGGTTTACTGTGGTAAATTCTGATTAACATGGACCAATAGAGTGAGCCCCTGTACAAGTGATATGGACATTAACTTGCAACAAATCAAGACATCTTAAAAGATGGTGCCTGAGTTCTCACGTGGGGCTCTGTTGGGCTGCTTTGGGTTGAAAGCTGGTCTGTAACCATCCTCAGTCAACACTGTCCCTTTGGATTAATTTGCATCCTGCCTTCTGAAGGGTGAGCAATGGTGGCAGGGCTATGTTCCAGTTCTGTTTATTTTTCTAAAAAAAGTCACCAGGAGCTTTGTTCTTCCCCTTTGAATGTGACTGTGGGCAGGAGATATCGCTCGTGCTTAAAAGCTCACTTCTCTTATAGAGGAATAAAGTTCAGTTTCCATTACCTAGGCCCCACAACTCACAACAGCTCTGAGTCCAACTCCTTGGGATCCTACAACCTCTTCCGACCTCCACAAACACCTGCATCCACGTGCAGTTTCTCTGCCTCTCTGTCTCCCTCTCCCTTCCCTCTCTCTCTCCCCACATCCTGCTTTCTGTCTCTCACACATGGAGATACATACTTTAAAAAAAAAGAATCTTTAAAATGTGTTTGCCCAAGGTAGATTGGTGGCAATTTAAAATCTGTAACCAAGGGGCACTGTCTCTTTCCACTGTTCTTAAACATGCTCAAGTTTGTGTCACTTTGTCAGCTTTTAAACTTTTGTGATTTTTCAAGTCCTCTTCAGGCTGAGCCTCAGCTATGTCACTGTCAGCTGTGAGGCCTCACCTGAGTCATTTGCCTGTGTGTGGGGGTGGTACAGCTACATGTACAGAGTCCAGTGACATGACTGCATGGAGAGAACCGGATGTAACTGGTCACAGCATGCTTCTTCCCGAGCACGAGCTCCAGAGCTCACACCTGTGCTGGACAGGCCTCTCTTGCACCTTCCTACTAAGGTCATAGTCTACCCTGTCTGGACAGCTTTCCTGAGCGGGGTGCAAAATGAGGACTCCCTTTTCTTTTTTTCCCTTTCTTCTTTTTCTTTTCTTTGAGACAGGGTTTCTCTGTGTAGCCCTGGCTGTCCTGGAACTCACTCTGTAGACCAGGCTGGCCTCGAACTCAAAAACCCGCCTGCCTCTGCCTCCCGAGTGCTGGGAATAAAGGCGTGTGTCATGATTGCCTGGTGAGGACTCCCTTTTCTTAGCAGGGCTTCCCCTTCTCTGTCTGATCACATAATCCTCCACAAAGTTACCGGTTCGATTTTCTGGAATGCTTCTCCATGCAAATGAGGTACTTGAAACCTCAGCCAATGAAAGTTCACCCTAAGTAGAGCCCCTTCAAATGCTCCAGGGTTCATGTATACAGCCCTTGATTTACCCCCAAATAAAGTGTATGTGTAGGAGATGTTTTCTAAGCACTGAAATCTTCAGAGGAGATCACCCCGTCCCCTTTACCTCCTCCACCTCCGAACCTCCTAACCCCCACCTCCCTTGTCCCACACCCCTGACACCCCCACACCTCCCCTATCCCCCATGCCGCCCATTCACTGAAGGACTGGGATCCTGCTGACCCACCTTTCCAGACTTCAATTTACCCTTCCCCATCCTGTGTGCATCAGGGTGTGGATGCCCCAAGGGCAGAAGTCTGCCAGGGGAGTCTAGCTACTGAACACTTGGTCTGGGAGCGGTAATATTACTATGTCAGGTCATCAGAACTGTTGGAAGAGCCAGAACTCTATACACTTCAGTCTCCTTTCTGTTGCTGTGACAAACATACCAACAAAGGGTTTGCTCAGCTTACAGTTCCAACTTCAGTCCACCATCTCAGGGAAGCCAAAGCAGGAACATTAGCAGTTAGTTGCTTGGTATCCACAGTCAAGAGCCAAGAGAGAATCAACACACTCTTGCCTGCTTATTTGTTAGCTTCCTCTGTTCTTGTGGAGCCTAGGACTCAACCCATGCAACAGTACTGTCCACACTGGGCATGTCTTCCCTCATTAATTAACAGTGAAGACAATCTTTCATAGATACACTCTCAGGCCAACATAATCTAGTTAATTCTCAGTCCAACTCTCTTCCGAGGTGATTCTAGCTTCCATTAAATGAACAGTCAAGCTAAGCTGCACTAAATGCATGTGTGTTTATGTACTCTTGTGTATGTGACTTTAGTATTTGAGGTCATCACCAGGTGTTCTTGATCTCATGCTTATCTTTGAGTCGGGGTCTCTCATTGTATGTGGAACTCACTGATTTGGAGAGACTTTTTGGCCAGCAAGACCCAGGGGTCATCTTGTTTCTTCCCTACACTCAGTATTGGTTTTACGAGTGAGTGCCACCAACCTGAATCAGCTCTTTAACATGGGGATTAATTCTGATCCTTATGCCTGAATTACAAATCTTCCACTGATTGAGCCATCTCCTTAGCCCTGCCTCATTTTCAAAATCAATGACTGCATTTTCTTCTCTTGAAAAGAAAATAAAAATTAAAGTTAGTTCCATTTAAGGCCCTCATTAGCAGAATTTTGGTAAAATTTTGTTTCAAGTTAGAATTTGAATTACTCCTTTTAGAAAAATAATAGGGTAGGACTTTTGAACTGTGCCCACACCTAATATCATGTGGTGAATCTCATCTACAAAATAGTATTAGAGCTTTTAATGTCATCCATCACTGTATTTGATAATAAAAGAGAGCTATTTGAACAATTGGAAAAGCTGCTGGCTCTAGGTCTACAATTCTCCTTCATTCTTTCTTCTCACCAGGGATCAGATCTACCCCTTGCAGGTTTCAAATATACCTTTTATATTTAGTGTTTACGGGGCAGGGCTGGGTGGAGTTAGACTCTGACATACAAAACTATTGTTCCATAACACATTTATAGATCATCCCATTGCATAACCACGTAGAAAGGTATAGCATGCACTAGGTCCGTCCTGACAGAGAGTGGCAGCACTGACAACTGATTATTTACTTGGTGTCTCTACAGGTCAGGTACTTAAGATGTATGATCTCCGGGCTCTCAAACACCATGAGAACCAGGTATTACTTTTACAGTTAGAATCAAGAAGATGTTTGGTACTACGCCCAGGATGTAATGTATGCACTCATGTATGTGATACCTGAGTCAGCCATGTATTACATAGTGATATAAAGTAAGAAAGAAATATATGCAAAAAGAGCTGCTCATACATATCCTTCACCATAGACATGGAGAGAAATGGTTATTATTCTAGTTAACTTCCTCCTTAAAAACTAAGTTACTGGAGGGGATAGGATGTGATGGGGGGTTGATTTCCTCAAAATGCATTGTATGCACATATGAAATTTCTAGTTAATAAAACATTACAATACTGCCTAACCTTTACTCAAAGTGCCCAGGGGGTGGGGGGAGGGGCACAATGTCCACTTCAAGCTTGGCTCGTGGTTGTATTTAATAATTATTAACTATGACAAATACCATGAACAATGGCACCAGGATTCCAGCATGGCTTGCTGAGGTTATGAATCTGACTACAGTGGGGTAAGTTTAAAAGGAAGATGAGATATTATCATTAGTCTCAGTTACAATTAAAGTAAAGTAAACGCAGTTGTCAAACACTAAGCTTTAACAGACTGAGTCTAGAAATAGTGTTTTAAAAGGAAATTGGGTAAGAGAAAGCCAATTGTCTATTTTACATCTGAGAGGATTATTTTATTATGTGATCTTAAGAGTATCGTATGCATATTAGAGAATATTCACTCTATAGTTTGAGTAACACAGGGCAAGTTATTGCACAGGCCTCCTTTCCTTAGATTTTTGAAGTAGCTATTCACTCAGTGACAGGTGACTATGTGTAATATATTATTGAAAGAATATAGTTGATGACTCCTCCTCAGATGATATGAAAGCTAGAAGAAGCTTCCTGTGAGCCTACACCAGTGTTGCGATGTGTCCCTTAGGGGACAGTGCTCTGCCAACTGCAGCAGGTCTTCCCCTCTGCATAAGGACATTTCCATTCTTCTCAAGGAAACAGAAAAGTCCAGATCACATAAATACTCGGAAGAACAGGGTCCTAAATGTGATTACTGGTGGAATGACTACGCATGAGCTTACTATGCCTAAAAATGATTACTAATGCTTTAGTTTAAAATCTTAAATGTAGTTTAATAACCCCTAAGTTATTTAAGAGGTGTTGGAGAGGTGGCTCAGACAGTAAATGTTCTAGCTGTGTAAACAGGATGTCTCAGGTTGGATTCTCTAGCTCCCAAACCCACATAAGCCAGATTCAGGGTTATGCATCTCTAATCCCAGTACTCCACAGTGAGATGCCAGGCAGAGGCAGGAGAATCACTCTGAAGCTCATGGGCCAGCTAGTCTGGAGTACTCAATGTGCTGGCAGATACAAGAAAGGCGCTGCATGAACAAGGATGAAGGCAAGAACCTAGGCACACATGCACTCATGGGCATTCACCCACACAAATAAACAAGTATGTTTTTTAAAAAAATAATTTAAGAGTCAAGGATTAAATGCATGTGTTTAGTGAACTTAGGCACCCATGGTATCTGAGGTCACTCCCCCACCCCAGCAAAGATATGCAAAGAAACTGTAGTCAGATATGTTAAAAGTCTATTTAAGTTAAAGAAATTTAAAGGGAAGATTGTTTGAAGGATTAACCAGGCCAGTTTTAAATGGTATTTCTTTTTTTTTTAAGATTTATTTATTATTATATATAAGTACACTGTAGCTGTCTTCAGACGCACCAGAAGAGGGCATCAGATCTCATTATGGGTGGTTGTGAGCCACATCATGTGGTTGCTGGGATTTGAACTCAGGACCTTAAGAAGAGCAGTCGGGTGCTCTTACCCATTGAGCCATCTCACGAGCCCCTTAAATGGTATTTCTTAATTGAACCTCTTTTAAAGATTTATTTATTTATTTTATGTAAATGAGTGCTCTATCTGTATGTACACCTGCATGCCAGAAAAGGGCTTCAAATCCCAGCATAGATGGTTGTGAGCTTCTATGTGGTTGTTGGGAGTTGAACTCAAGACCTCTAGAAGAACAGACAGTGCTCATAACTGCTGGACCATCTCTTTAGCCCCTTGAACTTCTTTTAAAATCAGGCATTGTGTTAATGTTGACCAACATTCTTTGTTATTATTCTTCCTTCTTAAAGTCTCATTTTAAACATATTAGATAATACAAAAGAAACATGTGAAGAAACATTTATCTGTGGTCCTTTTTATGTATGCCTTTTTACTAGAGCTGTCCCAGCTGACTTCCTTTTCGCCAAATAATTTTTAAAATGCAGTAATTCTCTGAATTGTTTTATGTGTTCAAAGTTCAACAGAGGTTAATTTTTCCTACTAAAATGACTTTCTAGATTTGCATCTCTTCCTTGTGGGTCACTACCATGAATTACAAGTCAGCCCAAGGAAAAACAGAGTAAATCAGTGTCTGAATGCACGAGTGTTCTGTTTGTTGAACTGAGCTCCGTAGTGAGAAATTTTATTGTAAAAAAAGTAAAAGAACTATTTTAAAGAGAAAATAAATATTTAAGGGTTCCATTTGGTTTCTGCAGTAGTCCTACCATTTCATAAATATTTATCAAAATATAGCTGACCATTGCTGGCTGTGGTGGTGCCCGCCTTTAATCTCAGTGCTCAGTAGGCAAAGACAGGCTCTGCGTCTGAGGCCAGTCTCCCCTACAGACAAGAGTTCTAGGACAGCCAGGGCTGCATAGGGTAACCCTGTCTCAAAAAACAAATTATGCAGTAATTAAATAAAAGTATGCCAATTAAAAAGTATGCGGATTGCTGAGAAGGCAGTCACGTGCTTATATGAGGTCTTCCTGCCTTTTAACCAATAGGAACAAAGTACAGAGCGCACATGGGGCCAAGTCAGAAGGGCTGGATGAAGGACTGACTACACCCCGGTTCTCTACACCATAGGCAGCGTGGTCCACGGCTTCCATCACCAGTAACTGCTGTGTCTCACGCAGCTCCAGCCCTGTGGCTTCTCTGCCTTTCTCTGTCTTCTCAGCATCCAGTGCTGCCTTGATTACCTGCGTTCTGACCCTGTCTTTCTTATATCTGAGTGAGTTCTGAGCTACCTTAGTTCTGACTACAGCTCAATTCTCTCAGATTATGGTGAAATTAGAAAGAGGTCAGTTATCTCAATACTTCCAAGGTGCAACATAAATATATTGAATTTTAAGTATCATTAATTGTTAATTACATAAATGAAACTCTTTAAATAAATCCTAATCAGATGTGTCACAAGAACATTTAATTAAAAAAAAACAGAAAGAGAAGGTTATTAGAAGGATTTTCTAGTCTATTATTTAGTAGTGACATTTCTATAAATATTTCAAGTTTTTTTCCCTTAGGATTGTTTTTGTTGAGATTTTTATTTAGGATTTCGATGACACACTATTACTACCTCCCAACCCTACTCATTTTCAGCTCACACAGGAACATCAGTATCAAATTGTGAAGTCTCTTTAACTGGAGAAATGCTATGTTAGGGCCACATTAGAAAAATATTCTGCGCTTGGGAGAGATGGCACAATGGGTAAAGCACTTGGTGTGCATGGTGAGGACTTTACTTCAAATCCCTAGAACCCAAGCAAACACCACGTGCAGTAGCACCGGCTGCCATCTCAGTGCTGGTTGGGGAGACAAGCTGAGGAATGAAGGCGGACACCCAAGCTTGTTCTCTGGTTGGGCCTGTGTCACAGCACATGTATATCCACACACACACACACACACACACAGAGAGAGAGAAACACATGAAACAAAACACTCAACCAAGACTGATTCTGTACTGACTTGCCAACTAAGTTGTCAGAGTGGAATGGTAGAATTCAGTGTATTTTATAAATCTTGGCACAGTTAATGAAAGATAAAAATGAAATTAGAATTATGATCTAGAAAGAACAGAAAATTGTCTTTGCTTTCTTTTCTTAATTTTTTACTCGTTCAAGACAAATATTTAACATGTACCTCAATTACCTATTGTATAAATATTTTCTACTTTATTGATGACTGGTGCATACTGATCAAGCTCTGAAGAATGGGAAATGATTTTTTAATAGGAAGGTTTATAAAATGATCTTTTATTGTTTCTCAAGTAACTTAAACATATGTGTACCCAATTGTTTTTTTATCTTCCTCAGTCTGACACAGGCAGGGCAGATGCTTTTAAGATTTATTTCCTTTTGTTTATAGAAGAGGAAGCAGACGGTCATTATTTGCTTAGCCTCCGAGTGGGGAGTGCTGTTCTGTGCACCTCTCCATAAAAACACTGCTGGAATCTATTCTGTTGACGCCTTTATTATACTGCAGCGTGGGGGTGGGGTGGGCGGGAGGTGGATCATAGCAAGGATTCAAATGGCTGAGTGAAATCTAAATACTTTTCACTACAGTATTTGTAAGTGGTTGCTATAAGCGCTTGCATCTGTAAACTCAAGTCCTGGTTCTTCCTGCAAAGGGAGGCATTGAGAGGAGAGACAAGGGGAGGTACATGCCTGTCTTCCTACCACTTGGAAGCAGAGGCTACTTAGTGAGGCTCTGACACATCGGCCCCCATATAAAACCAAAGTAAAAGGAAACACAAGAGGAAGGAAGATACGTTAGTGTCCCCACCCTTTCTACAAACTCTAGTTTTGGATCTATTGAAACAAATAAGTAAAATTATGAGTTTATAACAAACTTCTCAAAGTTTCAATCTACATCCACTCTGTTGAGTGTTTTTGACATGTTAGTATACTATTCTCTGATTATATTCTCTTCGTTACCTTGCAGTATTTTCTGATTTTACTGTTAGGAAAGTAAACAAAACATCTGCATTAGAAATGTCTTGCATTGTGAAATGTCAGTGCTTTAGGAAGTTAAACACTGAACACATTCAAGACTTTTTAGAGGTCTGAGATGGGCTCTTAGACCTGTCTTTTGCTGAGTGAATGTTCTTTGTGATCTGAGACATTCGAGTTTGCTGTCATTAATAACATGACATGTTCTCAAAGGCGAGGTTTTTGTAGCATAGTGTCATATTCCATAAATTCCATTTATTAAAGGGCTCCACACAAGACCGTTCTGGGACACACAGAACTCAGTGGCAGCTGAGCTTCACTGCTCTGTGTTGGTCTGCTCTGGCTTGTGATGTGTATTTGTTCTATGGTAATGAAAACTTAGGAAGAAAAGGGGAAAGAGGGTTATAGACACATCTATGGCTATTTTCATGATAACTGTAAGTGGATTTGAAGTCTTCTTTTGTTCTTGCCTCAAATTATTAGAAAATGTTTTTCCAGTGACTGTTTCTTTCTAGAGCAGCCCCCTCTTTCCTGGCAAAGGAGTCAGGAAGGTCACTGGATGAAACAAGGAGTAATATAAAAGAAATATTTAGTATACATGTAATCTGTGTATTTTTTTGAGAGTAAAAATTTGGGGAACTTGAATGGTCAATATTTTTTCTTATTTTCTACAATTTCCCCCTTTCCAATCATAAACAGCATCATATTGTAGCCCCCTTGGGTATACTAAAGTTACCATTTAGGAGTGGTGATAGTAGGAATAAGAGCAGCAGCAGCCCGCACCCCCAGCATCGCTATCCTAGCTGGCCTGCCTCTTTCATGCTGAGGTCCCAATATCTTTAAGAGATTTTTGTATTTTCCACATAACTTTCTATCCTCTCTTCTGGGCAGCCATGGTGGCTACTGATTTTCTGTTATTCAAGCGCATTGATTGCCAACTACCTAATAACAAGCCATGCTGTTTATTTTTAAATGCTCAAGAAAAATCAGCAAGAAAAGATTTCTCCTCCCCCTTCTCCTCCTCCTTCTCTTCCTTCTCCTTTTCCTTCTTCTACAGCTCCATCTCTTTGCTTTTCTCTTTCTGGACAGCTTCATCCTTTTTGGACAATGCCTTTTCAATAATCCCAATAGTTCTAAACTCTACTCCTCTGCCTGATGCTTAACTGCTAGTCTCTCCAAATCTCTGTCATTCTCTAGGACTACCCAGTACTAACTCCTGCCAGTTCTTCCATCTTATGCCTGAGTTAGGCTGCCCACTCAGCTGGGCCAATTCCATCTACAGGAAGGTACTTTTTACTTCACATTATACACGATCCCTTTCCCATTGTCTCCTCCTCTTCTAGGCAACATCCTCCAGTAGAACTCACTTACACAGGAAGAAAACCCAGCAAAGCCATCATGTTGGATTTTCCCCTACTGTAAGTACCTCTGTACCAAGTTGCTGTATTTAAGAGAAAGGTAGAGATTTCTCATTCCAATATTCAGGCTTGAGTCTTAGGGTCTTTGGAAAATAATATGGATTATGCTTACCCCCATGTAGCTCCAGATGAATGAGGCTCAGTTGTAATTTATTTATTAGGCTCTGTGCAAGTACTGGGGGATTACCCCTAATCTCTAACCCTAGGCTGGCTACTTCCCCAAATTCTTGCTGTTTGAATCTTTCTGGGTTACTTTGCTCCAGAAGTCTGGTGTCCTGGGGAGGCATTTCATTGGGACACATGATGATGTTGACCCCCAGCCCGGTGACTCAAACTCCACTTCTCTCTATTCTCCCCAGTAATAATTGGCTTTTGTCAGTTTTAAATTGGGCAGTAATGTGTGTACTACAAAGGCTGGTGCATGTGGGAAACTGCTCTTGGGGCAACCAGATCTTGGGGTACAAAATTTCGCATATGAATACAAGAAGTACCAGTCTATTCCCAACAGGCCTTTCTTTAATCTGCTCCTCTACCTCTTGGGTATGGGCCTACTTTAGTCAAGCAGGCTTTCATGGAACTGGAGGAGCTTTCGTGGGTGTCCTGGGAGGTGTTTACAGGCTTCCATTCCACCTTCTCCCCTCCAATTTCACTCACTCATCAACCCCCGCCTCCCCATCCTTCCAGGCTTCTGTCTGGCATTGGCTTTCAGGAAATTCAGCAATTTTCATTTTTCAGGACTTAATTATTTTCAAGATTATTAAATTATGCAGACTGCATGATGCTAATTATACCTTGAGTGCATGTCAAGAGAGGAGGCTAGGCTCTTGACTGAGGTGTGGCTGTGAGCTAGTATGCATGAAGCAGACATCTAGCAGCTAAAGAGTGAATCTCACTTGAAGACCTTCTCCCAGTGCTTCCTTATACCTTCTCACAGGCTACATATAATTTCTAGCACACATAGGAAATGAAAGATAGAAACATAAAAATTTCAAAGAAGACTTCAGATTAATATCAAGATGTTGCAGAGGTACTTCAAGATGTGTCAGGTTACCTGGGCTATCTGGGGTTCAGAGCCCAGCTTTGGCCCTTCCTTATTTCTACTTGGGTAACCTCTGATAAGTAGTTAAGGCTATATGTGCCTCAGTGGACTGCTTTTGAACACAAGGATAGCCAGTTCTGCTCATTGCATGGTGATTATCATAGAATTAAAATGATAAAATATAATAAACTTCTTGTCATCATGAGCATGAAATAATCATTCAGTAAATATTTAGTATTTATAAGAATTGAAGGCTAAGAGCATCAGGAATTATTCAAAATTAGATGATGTCTTCCCTGTCACATTGCTTTGAGAGTTCAGATCCAAAGACATTCCCTTCTTGAACTCATGATTCAACTCATGATTCATGATTCTTGAACTTTATTGATTCAAGAAGACTGGGAGTTGAGGGTATAACTTAAGTTATAGAGTTGCTTGCTTGTGTGAGGACCTGGATTTGATCCCTTGTGGTGTTTCTCTCCCCTGCCCCTGCCAAATATAACCAGCCAACCAACCAAAAAAAAAAAAAAAAAAAAAAAAAGCCCTCACATATCAATCAAACATTCAATCACTAGCAATGGAAATACTGTCGTTAAAATTCCAGGTTACCACACAGATGGAAAAAGTAGGCACATATGAGCCAAAGTTTCTCATGAAAATGTTCTCATCAATTTCTTCAACTAGAATCTAAAACCATGGCAGGTTAGGTGACTCTGTCTTTCCATTGTTCATGTGAACACCATGGCAGGTCATGTGACCAGGCATCACTGTTGTTCATGGGAAGGCTCTAAGCAAAGTCTAAGGGCCACTTCTGCCTTAAATGCCTTGGGCACATCTCTCCAACACCTCCATCCCGGGCTCTGTACTTGTCTTTATCACACCAATTCCACTCTTTCCTGTTTTTTCTTTCACTTGTTTTAAATTTCATTTAACTCATGGAAATCTGAGAGCTATTCAGTGTTTTGGGGGAGAACACGAGTTATAAGTGAACATATTAACATAAACAGTAACTTGTAAAATTACTTTCTGTTCTCTTGATTGATATTTCTCGAACTTGCTTCATGAAGTGCACCTTGATTTAAAAAATTTAAGCTATAAGGGACTTTCATCAGATAATGCAATTTTTGTTTTTTTTTTTTTTGGCTCCTGCATCTAGATGTCAAATCATTTTTTTAATACATTGTTGCAAGGTATTTTCCATTCCAGGAAATAAATGGTCTGCAGACATACATGAAGAACACATATACTAGCTATCAGATAGTTATCATATCAACACCTGTTGGGTGTTGCTTATGCAGTGTTAACAAATCCTTCTCAAGTCACGCTTGTTTGGGACTCTGGGCTGAGTAAAGGCCAGCAAGAATCAGAGATCATGGATAAAGAGAAAACAAGGCCCGGACTGAAAGTGCACAGACTCAATAATGCCTGAAGCTGGAGAAGGCCCCACTCGGTCAGACATCCAGCCTTTTCTGCACACATCATGAAGGAGGGTGAGAGACAAATCATTTACATGTACGCATGTCCTGTCCTCAGAAGCTCTATCCTCTGTTTCTCTAGGTGCCCCTGTCTCCCTCTATCCTCTGTTTCTGTAAGTGCCCCTGTCTCTCGTCTCTGGGTAATTGCATCTGCTGTCATGGAAGATGATTCGAGCACCTTCACTCTCAAGCTTGGTTTCTTCCCAAGCCCCAGAGACATGCCCCCATTTCCTGTTAGACATTCCTGAGTGATTCTACACACATTGCAAACTCATCCTAAATCAAGTCTCATTCTAGTCCCTTTGTGCTATTCTTTTGTGGTTACACAGCCATCTCTCAGCCTTTCCATGTATTATAGAAGCATCTAATGTCATGTTTCTCTTACCCACCCCCACAATACTGTAAGTTCCCTTAAGATAGGGCCCATTGTCTATTTTCTTATATTTCCTTGACAGTTTTCCAAATATGTCCTAAAAATGCAGAATACAATACCTGGGGTTGGGAGGGAATAGATCAATGCTTGCTGAACAAACGACCTTTCCTCTCTTATCCTCAAGAGACACCCACTCAGTATCCTGCCTCAGAAAGGCCATCAGGAATGGAATCTCGGGAAATCACTATAGAGTTTGGTTTTTCCTCTCCAGTCAGAGCTGCTAATGATAGTCTAAGATGCTGTTGTTGTCTGTCCCTCCTGTCATCCCTAATCCTATTCTAGGTCATCTCTTGTCTAAATTATGAAAGTAGCCTCCAGTCACCATGTTAGTAAGTGTACCTCATTACAGCCAGGCCCTAAGTGAGACACTGAGAATAAAACACCCAGAGCTTCAATTTTTCTTAAGGGTGAATTCAGGCACCTCTTTGCAGTCCTCGACTGGTACCCAATCTGTGTCTTTATACTCATTTTCATAACTTCACACCTTGAACTTTACACAGTGGCAACAGAAAATTGTTTCTGATGCCCTTTGCACTGTGCCTGAGCTCCACTCAGCATTGTCAAAGATTATAGCATAATCTTTCTATAGCCAGTTTGGGGTCAATTATTTGAGAAGCCTTCCCTCACCTCCTAGGTAGCCTAAATGTCATGGCTATAGTGTGTTTCCATAGCAACCAACATTTGCCATTAACATTAAAGTGAGAAGCTGTGGTTAGAATGTGAAATGTCCCCCATAGGCCCCAGTATGAATGCTAGTTCCCCAGAACAGGGTGGGGCTCAGCTGGAGGAAGCGGGTCACTTTGGGGTGTGCTTTGAGATATATTACCCCAATCTCATTTTTTGTCCCCTCTCTGCTTACTGAATGCAGTGTGACCAGAAATCTCAGCTCTTGAGTTATGGCTTTGTAGACATGATGTGCTATATCTGCTCAAACTGTAAGCTACATGAACCCCCACCCACTTCAGCTCCCCATTGTCATGTATTTGATCACAGTAACACTAGGAGATATAGGCGTTCATAATAATACTACAGTAAATAGAACAAGCTTCCATGATCCTTACTTCCAGATAAAACAAACAAAGACTATAGTCAACTCAATCTTTCAACTGTTTGATGGGAAAGCTTACAGCCAGTCCTGGTGACCACTAGATGATAATGGACATGGATACCCATTAGCCTTACACAATGATGGGAACACTAGGTGCTGATCTTATATTACTAAATGAAGACATATGGTGGATTTTAAATTATTTCCTTAATTTATCATTGCCTTAATTTTATATTGCCAGCTGCCAGGGAATATATGTGAATTACTTAATGCCTTCTGGACTGGCTTATGTCTCCTCAGTTGGAGAGTCTCTATTTTGTGGCACAGTGGTTGACGCTATCCTCCAAACAGAACACACACTTGCTCCATTCCATTCTGGCTTGCCCTCATCTCTTGAGAGTGCACACAAAGCACAGAGATAACCTAACATATTGCATGAAACACATTTTTTCTGGACTCATGCAGTTCTCTCATTAATCTGAAAGAAGCTAAGCTAAATCATAGTCAGAAAATTAGTCATTTATCACCTATAATATTTCCTTAAAAGTACTTTCCCTATAGGATAATGAGCCAATAAATCTAAAGATATATACATGAAAGGAAAGCGGCACAGCTTCATAGGTTTGGCTACTTTGTGGAGTCTTTTTCTTCCACCCTTAGTCTACCCTTTCAACTCCCTAACACTCTGGAGAGCAAAAAGGATGGAGGGGAAAGGGGGCAACATTATTGTTAGACTACTTCCTGCTGGCTAGGGGCTTATTCCTTGGGGAAAGTTTGATCTTAGCCATCAGGATATCCAATTTCTTCTTGTTGATTCTTCTTTGAGTATGAGGTTAACAAACTCAAAACAACTGCAACCAACCAAAAACCCACCACCAGCAACCTGGCCTCTAAGGACCCTAGCATTTATGCACCCTCTGAAGAGTCCCCAGAATTCCAAATGTCACACACTTGCAGAAATCATCTACAGTTAGAAAAAATCACACCTCTGCTAGAACAAAATGCAAATCATAGTCAGCTACTGTGAACAATCTGAAACAATTCAATATTCCACACTTGGGAGTAAAGTGAAAACATATTCCCATAATATTTCTGCGCTTTTAAAGAAACAAAAATTCTCACTACAGGTTTGGTTGTATTAATATTTGAAAAAAATAAACATAAACCTGAAATGAAATCTTTAAGGCTATTTCGCTTTAAGAAATAGACTTTTAAGTCTCTTCCTTCAAGAGAAACAGATTGGGACCTGACTTAGTTTATCTAAGTTGGTAACCTTTCATCCTACCAGATCTGCTTATAAAAATATCAATCTAGTTGACCTTTTTAAACAATGAACTCGCCTCCACTTTATAGTCTTGTACCTATATGGTGATGTATGAAACATGTGTCTCCCACACACTGTTTACCTGTTAGGAATTGTCTTAATCTGATCCTTTGTCTTAATTTGGCTCCCAAAAGCCCAGCTGACTTTGATTGGTAATGAAGAATTGCTGTACAGCCAATGGCTCGGCAGGAAGACAGAGGCAGGACCTTTAGATTACTTGAGCACGGGACTGAGGGAGAGAGGAAGAAGAGGAGAATCACAGTGACTCAGAGACAGAGGGATCAGATTTAAGAGCTGCAGAAGAGAAACCATCCAGCAATGTAGGTGGGAAGGGAATGCAGCCCTATGGGGGAGGGGGGCTCCCCAGAATGTAACAGGGCAGCAAAGATAAAAATATAGATTTAGAAGGTGTTAAGCCAGGAATACTGGAGGGGAGTGTATGCTAGCTTCGGGGAGATTTAAAAGTGCCTAGCCATTGAGCTAGTCATGGCATAGCAAAAGTAGTTGGCCAGTGTGCCTTTCATTTGTGAATCCAGAGCTTTTGGGCTGGTGCAACTCGAGGTGTGACCTGTTGGGAATATCAAGTGGTTTAACTAAATTTACCACTACATGCATTTACTGCGTATTGGCAGAGAAATTAGGTTTTAAAACAGTGTGTGGAACTTAATCAGCTCTGCTCATTGAGGAATCCCCACGGAAAACACATGGACGAGAGGAAGTTGCAGCATTTCACTGGTGGAGCAGGATTGAGGGACTAAAAACCCAGAGCAGGGTTATTACTTTTACATTGGAATTCTGGGGCTAGTTCCATTTCGAATTTAGTGACTTGGGACAGCCATTTTACCTTGATGGATCAATGTCACAAAGGGAATCCCTGTGTTTATTCAAATATCCATATGGTGGCTAGTTATACCTATAGCCTTGTTAGGCTCTCGAGGAGGGATGTCCTGCCTCTAAAGAATTCTTGTTTGTGATGATCAATGTTGTCTTAACTGTGTGACACCCAAAGGTACCTCCAGATCAGCATCGTCAGAGAGGCTCAGGGCAGGGACCTGCACAGATTGGCAACACAAAATCCCATCCAAGGACTCTCCCCAGACCCCAAGACCCCCAGATTTCCCCAGATGTCCCTTGAGAACTGTGAGTCTAGGATGATTTACCATCTAAAGAGGCTTCCATAAGCTGGCATGGAGCTCAGAGTGTGGTGTGGCATGCTGTTTATTCTGGTGAAATGTTCCCTAATCATTCCTTGGGATTGTGATGGGCCCTTTAGCATAGCTTTAATTGGCTCTCCTCTTCTCTGATTCCTCTACCTACTACTGCTGCCTCAAATTCTCCACTACTGTAGTCTAAAATGGGGCTTAAGGATATCAAAGAATCAGAAGCATATTTATATTTACAAGTTACATTATGTGTACTCACAGTCACACACATTAAGGGCACCAAGTAGGTTCTTTTTGATGCTTTAAATACCCCTTTAATATCCAAGTTGGCATGAATGAACAAAACGGGAGGCTGGAATTTTCACGACAATTGCAAAGAACAAATTATAAGAGTTTGCTAGGATCTGGGCTTGGAGTGGAGAGAGTGCAAGGGGGAAACAATAAACAAATGCAAAATTCACAAATGTAAACACAAAGAAGGCTTTGAATATTTGTATTTTAAATACACACTTGTTAGAATATTAAAAGCCAAATTCCAAATTTAATATGGAATGAAATCTACTAATGCAAATCTTAGGGCTCTGGGTATTACTCAGTGGTACAGCATTTGCCTAGCAATACATGACTCTCCCTAGATATTAACACACACTCATACACACACACACACACACACACACACACACACACACACACACACAGCTCACCATACCAAAAATCTTAAAAGACACTTAACAAACTTTGTCATCTCTCTAATTGATCTCTAATTGATCTACTTTCTAACAAACAAAATCAAGATACCAGTATTTGGGGGCTTTCCCACATTTATTTATACTGTAGTTACAAAAATAATTCTTTGTGTATTTTCACAGAGACTACTTAATACAAACTAAGCAAGATTCCCTAAAAAAATTTCTTTTTCCCCACAGAAAAGGGCAGATTCTGAAAACAACACAGGTATAGGCTCTCACATGGAGCTGGCCCAGGCGTGAGTTAAGACCTCTATGGCACTGGCAGAATTGAGGCCTCCATGGCTGGCACTCAATGCTGCTCTTCTCCACAAAGCTTTGTTTTGATGTCACTTGCTTCAATTACTAATTAGTAAGCAGAGGAAGAGGAGGCCTTAGGGTTAAAGGTGCCAAGAATAATTAGGAAGATGCCAGAAATCAATTTACCTATTTATCTTATACTGAGCCAATCATGTGACTGGGGCAAGTAAACTAGATTGATCCCTTTATGATTGTGAAAAAAAATGTATTATTTTCCATTTTCTGAAAATCAACATCTGGTAACAGACTCAGCCTTTCCTTAGGGAAATGTCCCTTTTCTGACTCTGGGACTGGGAGCCCAGGTTGTCTGGCTCAGCAAAATGCACATTGTGACTAGAGTCAAGTGGAGCCATGTTCAATCCGAGGCAGCTCCTTGGGGATCTTGATAGGATCTACCAGGGACAAGTCACCTGCTTTAAATGGAGGCCTGGTACTCCTGTCTCTAGCTTATGAGAGAACAGGCAGGCAATAGTCAGAAGAAAACCAAGTAGCCCAGGGAATTCTAACAGCCTGGCTAAAGACCATGGCTTCCACAAAATGAAGTCTGTGTGAGGACTTTCCAGCATGGGGGCCAATGAATTTCCTTTGGGCTCTAGCCAGTTTGAGAAGAATTGTCTGTCATTTGTAATCAGAATCTATACACTGAGAAAGAATGACTAAAGCCTATTACTAATTCTATGCAGTGCTCTCGGACTATGGGATAATTAAGACGGTAAATCAGGTTGGGGTGTGGCTCGATGTACAACACTTGCCTACATGCACAAGACCCCGAGTTCCATCACAGAACTGTGCAAAATAATTAGTATCAATCAAATAATGTAAAGTCAACCTAGGAGCCAAGTAACCTTACACCGTGGAGCTAACACTATGGCTGTCATCTCTGGCAAAAGGTGAGCCACGGCTGCTGCTTCTTCAAGTTCCCAAGGCACCCATTCATCTCTCCACACATCTCCCTGAGAATTAAACGTTACAGGGTCTTCACTCGAAACTCCGTAAAAACATAAATGTCAATGACAAAATCACTCTTCCAGTTAAGAGTGAGAATGTTCCATATTCAGACAGTTTTCAACATTAATAAAACCATCTGGCCTGAGTCTGAAGTTAATTATCTGCTTGCCAGTGAGGGGAGAGGGAAGAATAAGCAACCGTTTCAACTTGAGACGGACCTGCTTCCCTGGATGGAAGCCAAGGCTAGCCCACACATACTCGTTCAACCCAGCCAAACTTTTCATTTATAGTATTCACATGAATACCTTTGGAGGGACTTGGAAGGGCGAAGGGAGCGGGATGGGGGTGTGGAACCTAGAGTTTGAATAGCTGCTGAGGAAATATTCTGAACAGCACATAATTTAAATCAGAGACGGCATCCCTATATGAACGTTTTAATTTGCACAGATGCAGAAGAAATACTGAGAAGAAGAGAGCAGATGAAGTCTGTGTGTCTACTGAAAAAGTGCTATTCTAGAACATGCAAATTGAATGCACACTGACATGGAATTCTTTTTCCACATCTCATGGAAAACTGAACTGCAGCAAGAGACAACTGCAGCGTTGTAGACAAACTGGTTCTGCTCATGACTTCAATGGCTCCCAGTAAATGCTGTTCCATGGGAAAAAAAATCTCTGGTAGTTTTTAAGATAAGGTATCATGACTATTCATTACTGACAGATTACATCAAAAACATTTTGCGAGAATTTTCAAGTAGCAATGCAATGTGGACTGTGCAAGCAAAGGACACTCCAAGAGGAATTCGTAGAGGGAACATCCACGTGAACATTTACCTTCCACGGCTCTTTTGAAGAAGACTTTGCAGCTGCCGCAGGTCACTACCCCATAGTGACATCCAGAAGCCTCATCTCCACACACCAAGCAGATCTTGGAAGGTCTTGAGGATCCAGTAGAAACACTTCGTAAAGTAGAGCTGGGGAAAGAAATCAAGGTTTCAATAATGTCACTGTAATATCACATCTCCTGCCCTGGTCAGTGCATTCCAAATCGTCAACAGTCTTGGCCCCTTGAGTTTCATTCAGTTCACATGCTGAATCAGGAAAATGAAGGTAAAGACATGTCGACCACTGAAGTGATACCAAGTGGTAGGCATATAGGCTGGGGAGGCAGCTCAGTTGGTAAGGCACTCGCTGGACATTCAAGAAGCCTGGTGTTCAGATCTCCAGAACTCACATTAATGTAGAGCCTACCTGCAATCCCAGCACTCAGCAGCAGAGAAAGGCATGTTCAGAGCAACCTGGGCATGTACAAAACGGTAAGCTTTGGGTTCAGCAAGAAACGCTGCCAAGGAAAATGTGTGTGTGTATGTGTGTGTGTGTGTGTGTACATATACATATGCATACACACATATACGTGATGGAGAGTGATAGAGGAAGCCATGTGACACCAACTTGTGTCTTCCACATGAATGAGCACACATATGTGCACACACACACACACACACACTTATCTACACGTATGTGAACATGCATACACATATGAACACATAAGAAAAGAACAGTGTACAGTCAAATCAATTCTCAATACTGGGAGGTGAGAGGAGAAAAATCATCTGTGAACACATTCCTATTTTTGAGAGTATTTCAGACTCTATACCCATAGGATTTTAATAACATGTGTGCCTACACATAGGTTATACAGGGACAACACCAATAGTCATGCCAAAGGGAATGGGGGTGAATATCACCAGGCCTTAAACCTACACAGGATTGTTAGGGGGGCTGAGAGCAGGCGCAATTCTTCTTCCGGGAAGAGCTCACCAACACCAAATGATTATCCTTGACACCAAGCATGGAAGTACCATTATACAGACAGGGCCAGTTACATCTAGTAATATATGTATATAATATGTAATATATGTATGTAACAACAATTAATGAACAGAGAAACAATGAATTTAAGCAAGGAGAGGTAAGAAGGTTTGGAGGGGGGAAAGAGACAGGGTAATAATGTAATTATAATCTCAAAAATAAAAGAAAATTATTTAATATATTTATAAAACCCAAACTAAACTTTGGCTGATCGATTTTTTTTTGATAGATGTGTGGCATTTTTGGTTTTGGTATTGATGGTATTGTTTCAAATAAGTAGCAAAATGAATAATGATAACATGTTGAATATACATGTTACAGCAGGAATTGGGGGGGCTTTAAGTAATAATTTGCTTGTAATCTGTTTAAGAGGAACCTTCTCTAGATATTTTATACATTATTGGGTTAGTTGATGGTATATTCCAAACAAAATGCCTTCCACTCCCACGAGGAGCAGCAGCTAAGTTACAGCTTAGGTAGGTATGCACCGAGTAGGTAGAGATGCGCATTTTCTTTCATTGACGGTATGTTTTTACTGAATATTTGTCAATAAGTCCTCTGCAAAGTATCGAAGAAATAAATAGAAAATACTAGTTTCTGCCCCAAAGCTAGTGTGGACACAAATTGTCAGTGTTTGTGTTGCTACAGGGTAAGATGGTGTTTCATTGTGGACTCAACCCTCCCTTCTGGGGAGGGCAGGCAGGAATGTGGGAGTCAGGGAAACATTTACTCAAATACAACAGCTGAGTTGACTTGTGAAGCATGATAATAAAGGAGGGAATGGATGCAGAGTGTGCGGTGGCTAAGAAGGGTGCACACTGGGCATGCTCAGAAGACTGGGTAGGGATGCTCCCAAAATCAGCTCTCACATACTCTGACTTGGTGTGAAAACAGCAGACATGGAAAAAACCCTCAAAGTAAACACACAAAGTGGCCACGAAGCTCATGTCATCGTCATGGTCCTCTGCTTTTCAAATTTTCTAAAGCCTGGTAAAATCATGTTAACATACATTTGTCTTAAAACACTTTTCAATGTGTGAACAACCTTCTCGCCCAACAGCTAACGGAGCAACCATCCATCTGCTTGGTCCACCATAGCGTGACTGCCTTTCTAGAAAATGCCTTCTTAAACCAAAGGCTGAAACAGAGTTCTCCAAAGCTATTTCTCCTCTTGAGAAAAGTGCTCTTTATAACTTTTATTAGTGCCCTCTGACTTCTTTATGACATTCAAAACATTCCATTTCAGCACCAGCAACTCTGCAACATATTGGCTGGGAAAACTCAATCCATGCCCAAGCTGACTCACAGGGCACTTCAGAGAAAAGTCACAACTGTAAATATTTAGAATATAATGTAAAAGCATCATTAAAATGTAATTGCGTTCTCACAATGACAAGCAGATGCAGGTTTCGTCTGGTTTGGTTTTGTGGTGTTGGGGATTGAATTTGGCTTTGCACGTCTAAGGCAAAGGCTGGTCCACTGAGCCCATATGCAAGATTTTATTCAACATTTTTGTGGGTCCTGATCTTTTACTGGTCTCTTAGATTGAAACCCTTCTTTACTAAGGCCACACTTCCTCTTGGTGTGATCTTATCTAGTTTTTTACCCTTGTCCACTTTATTTTCAGTGGATAGTAATAATCATATATATATATACATATACATATATATATACACATATATACATATATATGTATATATATACACACATATACATACATATATATACATATATAAAATATGTATAATGTATTATACATGATAGATAATGTATATATGTATATACATAAGATTATTTTTAGTCCATTTCCATATATATACACATATACACACACACAGACACACACACACAGACACAGAACACACAAACACACACAGACACAGACACACACAGACACAGACACACACAGACACACACAGACACACAGACACACACACGGTTGCTCCCCACATGCCCTGTAGTATAAGCACTGCAATATACTATGATAATAGATCTGCTAACTGTGCTGGCTACTGAGTGGCTAAGGAGTATATAGGATGAAAGCACTGGACAGAAGAGCCATTCATGTCCCATGTTGGATGGAGCAGATTGGCCTGAAACTTCCTCATGGTACTCTGAATAGTGTATAATTTAAAACCTATGGATTTTTTGAAACTTTCCATTTAATTTTTCAGACTCTAGGTAATATACAGCAAAGAAAACCAGAAGTGCCTAGGGATTATTGCTTCCTTCTACCAATCAAACTTGTGGTTACCAAGTAGGCTTTATACTCCCCCCCCCCTTATTCTCATTGTAGTATTCCCATGCTCAGTGATACTGCGTCACCCCTGCTTCATGCCACCATAGATAAAATCCGGGGAAGGTCACTGAAGTTCTTCCTATGACTAACCTTCTCATGACTTTCTCTGTAACATCTCTGGTCAAGCATGCTAACAGCCCTGCAAGGGCTCTGGATGACCATTTACACAACGGGGCAATTTCTTCTCCCCTCCTATTCTTTAAAGCCCCTGCCTCACATTTGCACAGGGCCTGTCCTCGCAGTAGGCTACTCCATTTCTCTTAGCTTCTTGGCATTACCAGAACACCTCTGACTCTGCAGTCATCACATTGCCCTTGCATTAGTAACCTAAGCACTCATGCTAATTCCTCTAGGGCAAAAGCCTTATCTACAGATCTCTGTGTTTCCTAGCCACTGACCTGGGTTGGCATTGTTTACCGAATGAATAAAATCACTCTCATAATCTCATTATAGGAGAACATAAATTTACAGAGGGCAGTTTTACAGAAGGTAAATTAATGAGGCCAAGGTTATAGGTTCAGTTCTCATGTGGTTGATTTAGCTTTCGAAATTGAGAGAGAGAGAGAGAGAGAGAGAGAGAGAGAGAGAGAGAGAGAGAGAGAGAGAGAGAGAATATGTTACCCAAATGCAAACAAATTAAAACAAACAAGCAAGCAAACAAAGGAGATGGGGGGATAAGGGGAGTTGAGGGGGACAGGGACTCAGATTATTCTCCAAAGCAGCTCCTTCTCGTTTCCCCATTATTTAGGGAGCATATTTACGAGTGCTTTGTAGCACATTATCTTTTATGGAGTTATTGTTGGTGATAAGCAAGTCATAAATTTTGGGGGGTATAATTCTTCCTGAGACACAATTTGTAATTGAAGAACAAAGGCCCAATGTAAAACCTGAACTGTGTGAACCAAATTATAGCTGGTTACCGGATAACAGAAAATTCAAAACCATAAGTGCTTTGGAAAATAAAATTTAACACACAGTGGTGACTAATAGTCATCACTAGTTACACACTACAGTCTACATCACTAATAGACATCAATAGTTAAGTAGTTTCTGAGAGATTGCTGGAGAAAGAAAAATGAAGAAAAGTACACACACACACACACACACACACACACACACACACACACAGGGACTCAAAAGCCAAAGCACTAGCATCCAAAAATAGTGAACTTCACTCAAGGAAGAGTGAGTTCCTTCAATACAAGATGAAGCAGTTAAAATCTGGGCAGGCATTTCACAATTGGCTACAAATATGTCACAGACAATGAAGAGACCCTGCTATAGGAATGTGCCATGTTACAGTTTAAGTGCAGTGGTAGAGAACAGTCTACAGTGTGTAGACTGTAAGCAATTTAAGTACAAACGCCCAGTGAACTGAAAGGACCAAAGACCACTGGACAAGGCAAACATGAGATGTATGTTCCCCAGGGAGGGCTGACATGAACAGCAAGCTCTGGGGCTCTCTCCCAGCGCAGCAATGGGATGTGCCTGCCCAGAGGGAGGCACAATAAGAGCATCTTAGTTTCATTATTTGGTGCTCTAATAAAGAACATGATGAAAGCAATCTAAGGACCAAAGGGTTGCTGTGACTCACAGTTCTAAGTCTGTCACTGCTGGGAGGTCAAGGTGGGAGGAACCTGAAGCAAGTCACATGATATTCATATTCCAGAGCAGACAGCGAGGAATCGATGCATTGATGCTGGTGCTTAGCTTGTAGCCCCAGTCCAAGATCCAGCCTATGAAATGATGCCACCTGTTTTCCAGGTGGGCCTACCTCTCACTTAACACAATCAAGATACCCTCACAGATGTTTTTCAGATGTTCTTCTCCCAGGTGACTCTAGGCTGTATCCAAGTGACAATTCAAACTGACCATCACAAAATGTAAAATAAGCTCCAGAGGTCAGAATATTGTTCAGAAAAACCCCAACCCAACATTTCTGATTAAACAGGGAAAGAAATTCAAGGGCCAATTCTAAAGACAAAAATATCAGAGTTAGAGATGAGGAGGATTGTAAGTTCAAAAGAAATCCTCAGCTACATCTGTACAGCCTGTGTGGGCTACATGATCCTCAGTCTCAAAGTTCAGAGAAACAGGGAGAGAAAAGGAAGAAGGGAGAGAAGGAAGGAAGGGAAGGGAAAGAGGGAGAAAGGGGGTGGGAGGGAGAGAGGGCGAGGCAGGAAGAAGGGAAGATAACATCATTTTGCAGTGGAAAGGGTGAATAGATGGTATGCTCAAGCCAGCCAAAGCCACAGAGACAGACAGCAGCACAGTAGTCTGTCCACCGGGAAGCAGCTATGGCTGGCACAGCCGACATTGGCAACACTTTTTATGTGTATGTATATGCATAATGTGACTATCAGCTATACTGAATCAATGATAGTACACATCTTTTCTAGTAAGGAGTTTCCAGAGATAAGAAAATTGATTACAGAATTAAATACATAGCCATATATGGAATCTCTAAGAATTCCTAACACCAAATTATCTACAAAATGAGGCTGTGAGTGTACGTATGACGATCAATGGTTTCTAATACAACAACTAAATATAGATACTAAACTGCAACATGCTGCCTATGTTTGCAGTCGCTGACATGTGCCCATTTATACACATGGTATATACAGAATTCCCTGTAGGAAGCCACAGACTCATCACCACCTCCGTGGTCACATCTTCACTACAAAGAATGTTTTATTGAAATTACAACTGGATTCTTGTTTGGATACTTCTGGGTTTTTTTGAGACAAGTTTAACTGTGTAGCTCTGGATGGCCTGGAACTTGCTATGTAGAACAGGTGGTCCTTAACTCACAGCGATCCATCTGTCACTGCCTTCTTTCTCCTTGAGTATTTGTAAATGACTTTTTAAAAAAAATTACTGTTATATAATGTTCATATGCATGCATGCTTGCACGTGTGTGTGTGTGTTCCAATGCGTTTTGCATTTGCTGCATTTAAAACAAATGTTAACATAAATGTGTGTCCTCATGGACTTTGGAAGCAGAGCAATTCTTCTTTCGTTAATACATTTATTCAGTGACTCAAAGCCTCAGCTTTTCCTTGATTTCTGGATGATGCTGTTTCTTTCTTTTTTCTTCTTTTTCTTTTTTATTAGATATTTTCTTTATTTACATTTCAAATGCTATCCCCTTTCCTAGTTTCCCCTCCAAAAATCCCCTCTCCCCCTTTCTCCCTGTCCCCCTCTCCCCTTGCTCCCCAACCCACCCACTCCCACTTCCTGGCCCTGGCCTTCCCCTATACTGTGGCATAGAACCTTCACGGGACCAAGGGCCTCTCCTCTTATTGATGACCAACTAGGCCATCCTCTGATACATATGCAGCTAGAGCCATGAGTCCCTCAGTGTGTTTTCTTTGATTGGAGGTTTAGTCCCAGGGAGCTCTGGGGCACTGGTTAGTTCATATTGTTGTTCCTCCTATAGGGCTGCAAACCCCTTCAGCTCCTTGGGTAATTTCTCTAGCTTCTTCATTGAAGACCCATGATCTGTCCAATGGATGACTGTTATCATCTACTTCTGTATTTGCCAGGCACTGGCAGAGCCTCTCAGGAGACAGCTATATCAGGCTTCTGTCAGCAAAATTTTGTTGGCATTTGTAATAGTGTCTGAGTTTGGTGGTTGTTTATGGGATGGATCCCCATGTGGGGCAGTGTCTGGATAGTTATTCCTTCAGTCTCTGCTCCAAACTTTGTTTCTGTAACTACTTCCATGGGTATTTTGTTCTGCCTTCTAAGAAAGATCTAAGTATCCACACATTGGTTTTCCTTCTTCTTGAGTTTCATGTGTTTTGCAAATTGTAGGTTGCGTATTCTGAGCTTCTGGGCTAATATCCACTTCTCAGTGAGTGTGTATCATGTGTGTTCTTTTGTGATTGGGTTACCTCACTTAGGATGATATCCTCCATATCCATTCATTTGCCTAAGAATTTCATAAATTCATTGTTTTTAATAGCTGAGTAGTACTCCATTGTGTAAATGTACTACATTTTCTGTATCCATTCCTCTGTTGAGGGACATCTGGGTTCTTTCAACCTTCTGGCTATATAAATAAGTCTGCTGTGAACATAGTGGAACTTGTGTCCTTATTACATGTTGGATCATCTTATGGTTATATGCCCAGGAGTAGTATTGCTGTATCTTCTGGTAGTACTATGTCCAATTTTCTGAGGAAGAGCCAAACTGATTTTCAGAGTGGTTGTACCAGCTTGCTGTCCCACCACCAATGGAGGAGTGTTCTTCTTTCTCCCCATCTTTGCCAGCATCTGCTGTCAGCTGAGTTTTTGATCTTAGCTATTCTGACCGGTGTGAGGTGGAATCTCAGGGTTGTTTTGATTTGCATTTCCCTGATGATTAAGGATGTTGAACATTTTTTTAGGTGCTTCTCAGCCATTCGGTATTCCTCAGTTGAGAATTCTTTTTTAGCTCCGTACTCCATTTTAAAATAGGGTTATTTGGTTTTCTGGAGTCCAACATCTTGAGTTCTTTATATATATTGGATATTGGCCCCTGATGAGATTTAGTATTGGTAAAGATATTTTCCCAATCTGTTTGTTGCCGTTTTGTCTTATTGACAGTGCCCTTTGACTTACAGAAGCTTTGCAATTTTATGAGGTCCCATTTGTTGATTCTCGATCTTACAGCACAGGCCATTGGTTCAGGAATGTTCCCCTTGTGCCCATATCTTCGAGGATCTTCCAAACTTTCTCCTCTATAAGTTTCAGTGTCTCTAGTTTTATATGGAGTTCTGTGATCCACTTAGACTTGAGCTTTGTACAGGAGATAAGAATGGACCAATTTGCATTCTTCTACAGGCTAACTGACAGTTGAGCCAGCACCATTTGTTGAAAGTGCTGTCTTTTTTTCCACTGGATTGTTTTAGTTCCTTTGCCAAAGATCAAGTGACCATAAGTGTGTGGTTTCATTTCTGGGTCTTCAATTCTATTATATTGATTCACCATTCTGACACTGTACCAGTACCATGCATTTTTTTGTTTTTTAAAATCACAGTTGCTCTGTAGTACAGCTTGAGGTCAGGGATGGTGATTCCACCAGAGGTTCTTTTATTGTGAGAATAGTTTTTGTCATCCTAGGTTTTTTTGTTATTTCAGATGAATTTGCAAATTGTTCTTTTTAACTCTGTGAAGAATTGAGTTGGAATTTTGATGGGGATTGCATTGAATCTGTAGATTGCTTTTGGCAAGATAGCCATTTTGATATATTAATCCTGCCAATCCATGAACATGGGAGATCTTTCTAGCTTCTGAGATCTTTGATTTCTTCCTTCAGAGACTTGAAGTTCTTATCATACAGATCTTTCACTTCCTTAGTTAGAGTCACACCAAGGTATTTTATATTGTGGCTATTATGAAGGATGTTGTTTCCCTAATTTCTTTCTTAGCCTGTCTATCCTTTGTGTAGAGAAAGACCACTGAATTATTTGAGTTAATTTTATATCCAGCTACTGCACTGAAGTTGTTTATCAGATTTAGGAGTTCTCTGGTGGAATTTTTAGGGTCACTTATATATACTATCATATCACTGCAAATAGTGATATTTTGACTTCATCCTTTCCAATTTGTATCCCTCTGATCTCCTTTTGTTGTCTAATTGCTCTTGCTACGACTTTGAGTACTATATTTAACAGCTAGGGTGAGAATGGACAGACAGCCTTCTCTAATCCCTGATTTTAGTGGGATTTCTTCAAGCTTCTCTCCATTTAGTTTGATATTGGCTACTGGTTTGCTGTATATTGCTTTTATTATGTTTAGGTATGGGGCTTGAATTCCTGATCTTTCCAAGACTTTTATCATGAATGGGTGTTGGATTTTGTCAAATGCTTTCTCAGCATCTAATGAGATGATTATGTGGCTTTTGTCTTTGAGCTTGTTTATATAGTTGATTACATTGATGGATTTCCATATATTGTACCATTTCTGAATCCCTGGCATGAAGCCTACTTGATCACGATGGATGATCGTTTTGATGTGTTCTTGGATTAGGTTTGCGAGAATTTTGTTGAGTACTTTTGCATAGATATTCATAAAGGAAATTGGTCTGAAGTTCTCTTTTTTTGTTGGGTCTTTGTGTGGTTTAGGTATCAGAGTAATTATGGGTTCATAGAACAAATTGGGTAGAGTACCTTCTGCTTATTTTGTGGAATAGTTTGAGGAGTACTGGAATTAAGTCTTCCTTGAAGGTCTGATAGAACTCTGCACTAAACCCATCTGGTCGTTTGCTTCTTTTTTGATTGGGAGACTATTAATGACTGTTTCTATTTCTTTAGGGTATATGGGATTGTTTAGATCTTTAATCTGGTCCTGATTTAACTTTGGTACCTGTTGTCTGTCTAGAAAATTGCACATTTCATCCAGGTTTTCCTAGGATCTGATGATTTTTTGGATTTCCTCAATTCTGTTGTTATATCTCCCTTTTAATTTGTGATTTTGTTAATTAGGATACTGTCCCTGTGCCCTCTAGTTAGTCTGGCTAAGGGTTCATCTATTTGTTGATTTTCTCCAAGAACCAGCTCCTCGTTTGGTTGATTCTTTGAATAGTTCTTCTTGTTTCCACTTGGTTGATTTCAGCCCTGAGTTTGATTATTTCCTGCCCTCTGCTCCTCTTTGGTGAATTTGCTTCCTTTTGTTCTAAAGCTTCTAGGTGTGCTGTCAAGTTGCTAGTATATGCTCTCTCCAGTTTCTTTCTGGAGGCACTCAGAGCTATGAGTTTTCCTCTTAGGAATGCTTTCATTGTATCCCATAAATTTGGGTATGTTGTGGCTTCATTTTCATTATACTCTAAAAAGTCTCTAATTTCTTTATTTCTTCCTTGACTGAGTTATCATTGAGTAGAGGGTTGTTTATCTTCCACGTGTATGTGGGCTTTCTACTATTTATGTTGTTATTGAAGATCAGCCTTAGTCTTTGGTGATATGATAGGGTACACGGGATTATTTCAATATTTTTGTATCTGTTGAGGCCTGTTTTGTGACTGATTATATGGTCAATTTTGGAGAAGGTACCATGAGGTGCTGAAAGAAAGTCATATCCTTTTGTTTTAGGATAAAATGTTCTATAGATATCTGTTAAATTCATTTGTTTCATAACTTCTGTTAGTTTCACTGTGTCTCTGTTTAGTTTCTGTTTCCAGGATCTGTCCATTGATGAGAGTGGAGTGTTGACATCTCCCACAATTATTGTATGAGGTGTAATGTGTGCTTTGAGCTTTACTAAAGTTTCTTTAATGAATGTGGCTGCCCTTGCATTTGGAGCATAGATATTCAGGATTGAGAGTTCATCCTGGTAGATTTTACCTTTAATGAATGAGTATGAAGTGCCCCTCCTTGTCTTTTGTGATAACTTTAGTTTGAAAGTTGAATTTTTCGATATTAGAATGGCTACTCCAGCTAGTTTCTTCAGACCATTTGCTTGGTAAACTGTTTTTGAGCCTTTTACTCTGAGGTAGTATCTGTCTTTGTCCCTAAAGTGAGTTTCCTCTATGCAGTAAAATGTTGGGTCCTGTTTGTGTAGCCAGTCTCTTAGTCTATGTCTTTTTATTGGGGAATTGAGTCCATTGATATTAAGAGATATTAAGGAAAAGTCATTGTTGCTTCCTTTTTTGTTATTGTTGGAGTTGGGATTCTGTTCTTGTGGGTATCTTATTTTAGGGTTGTTGAAAGATTACTTTCTTGCTTTTTTAGGGCCTCATTTCCCTTCTTGTGTTGGAGTTTTCCCTTTATTATCCTTTGAAGGGCTGGATTCATGGAAAGATATTGTGTAAACTTGTTTTTGTTATTGAATAGTTTGGTTTCTCCATCTATGGTAATTGAGAGTTTTGCTGGGTATAGTAACCTGGATTGGTATTTGTGTTCTCTTAGGGTCTGTATATCATCTGTCCAGGATCTTCTGGCTTTCATAGTCTCTGGTGAAAAGTCTGGTGTAATTCTGATAGGCCTGCCTTTATATGTTACTTGACCTTTTTCCCTTACTGCTTTTAACATTCTATCTTTGTTTAGTGCATTTGGTGTTTTGATTAGTATGTGTTGGGAAGAATTTCTTTTCTGGTCCAGTCTATTTGGAGTTCTGTAGCCTTCTTTCTTAAGGTTAGGGAAGTTTTCTTCTATAATTTTGTTGAAGATATTTAGTGGCCCTTTAAGTTGAAAATCTTCATTCTCATCTATACCTATTATCCTTAGGTTTGGTCTTCTCATTGTGTCCTCGATTCCCTGGATGATTTGAGTTAGGATCTTTTTGCATTTTGCATTTTCTTTGATTGTTGTGCCCATGTTTTCTATGGAATCTTCTGCACCCAAGATTTTCTCTTCCATCTCTTGTATTCTGTTGGTGATGCTTGCATTCACAGCTCCTGATTTCTTTCCTAGGATTTCTCTCTCCAGAGTTATCTCCCTTTGTGACTTCTTTATTGTTTCTACTTCAAATTTTAGGTCCTGCATGGTTTTGTTCAATTCCTTCACCTGTTTGGTTGTGTTTTCTTGTAATTCTTTAAGGGATTTTGTGCTTCGTCTTTAAGGACTTCTACCTGTTTAGCTGTGTTCACCTGTATTTCTTTAAGGGAGTTATTAATGTCCTTCTTAAAATCTTCTACCTGTATCATGAGATATGATTTTAAATATGAATCTTGCTTTTTCAGTGTGTTGTGGTATCCAGGACTCACTGTGGTGGGAGTTCTGGGTTCTGATGATGCCAAGTAATCTTGGTTTCTGTTGGTAAGATTCTTAAGTTTGCCTTTCACCATTTGGTAATTTCTGGTGTTAGATGTTCTAGCTGTCTCTGGCTGGAACTTGTTTCTTCTGTTAGTCTAAGCCCATGTCATCACACCTGGGATACCAGCTCTCTTCTGGCTAGATCAGTGTATAGAGGGCTGTGGAACAGCCCTACCTCCTGGCTGCCGATGCAGGTCTGTAGGACCCTGTCCCAGAAGCTCTGTTACCTGTGCTCTACTGAGCAGACCTGCCTTAGAGAGACACCTGAGTCCTAGGGTCAGAGAACTTTCTCATGTTGTTTCTTTAGGGCTGACATCAGTTCCCAGCTCCCCAGTTCAGTTCTCATGATGCTCTGTGATGTGGGTCTGTCTGCTAATTTCGCCCTCAGTCACCTCCCTGACACTCAGCTTTTCCACACAAGATAAAGGAATATGTATGTATATATATATTCTTCACAAGGTAGGGCTTATTCTGCAACCTACGACATTCTTAATGACAATGTTGTAGTACTTTGCTGACATGACATAACCAAGTTAAACATCCCTAGCAATACTTATTTTCATGGGTTCCTTCTTCCATGCTCAACTTTCTGAATAAAAATGAGGTACCATTGAATAAGGAAATGTTTGGAAAATGTTTTCTCAGGTAACCCCATATTTTCTTTTTTTTAAATTTTTAATATTTTTTATTACATATTTTCCTCAATTACATTTCCAATGCTATCCCAAAAGTCCTCAATAGCACCCCCCCACTTCCCTACCCATCCATTCCCATTCTTTTGGCCCTGGCATTCCCCTATATTGAGGCATATAAAGTTTGCAAGTCCAATGGGCCTCTCTTTCCATTGATGGCCGACTAGGCCATCTTTCCATACATATGCAGCTAGAGACAAGAGCTCCGGGGCACTGGTTAGTTCATCATGTTGTTCCAACTATAGGGTTGCAGATCCCTTTAGCTCCTTGGGTACTTTCTCTAGCTTCTCCATTGGGAGCCCTGTGATACATCCAATAGCTGACTGTGAGCATCCACTCCTGTGTTTGCTAGGCCCCTGCATAGTCTCACAAGAGACAGCTATATTTGGGTCCTTTCAGCAAAATCTTGCTAGTGTAAGCAATGGTGTCCGCGTTTAGAAGCTGATTATGGGATGGATCCCTGGATACGGCAGTCTCTAGATGGTCCATCCTTTCATCACAGCTCCAAACTTTGTCTCTGTAACTCCTTCCATGGGTGTTTTGTTCCCAATTCTAAGAAGGGGCACAGTGTCCACATTTTGGTCTTCATTCTTCTTGAGTTTCATGCATTTAGCAAATTGTATCTTATATCTTGGGTATCCTAAGTTTTGGGCTAATATCCACTTATCAGTGAATACATATTGTGTGAGTTCCTTTGTGATTGTGTTACCTCACTCAAGATGATGCCCTCCAGGTCCATCCATTTGGCTAGGAATTTCATAAATTCATTCTTTTTAATAGCTGAGTAGTACTCCATTGTGTAAATGTACCATAATTTCTGTATCCATTCCTCTGTTGAGGGACATCTGGGTTCTTTCCAGCTTCTGGCTATTATAAATAGGGCTGCTATGAACATAGTGGAGCATGTGTCCTTCTTACTGGTTGGGACATCTTCTGGATATATGCCCAGGAGAGGTATTGCTGGATCCTCCGGTAGTACTATGTCCAATTTTCTGAGGAACCGCCAGACTGATTTCCAGAGTGGTTGTACAAGCTTGCAATCCCACCAACAATGGAGGAGTGTTCCTCTTTCTCCACATCCTCGCCAGCATCTGCTGTCACCTGAATTTTTGATCTTAGCCATTCTGACTGGTGTGAGGTGGAATCTCAGGGATGTTTTGATTTGCATTTCCCTGATGATTAAGGATGTTGAACATTTTTTCAGGTGCTTCTCTGCCGTTTGGTATTCTTCAGGTGAGAATTCTTTGTTCAGTTCTGAGCCCCATTTTTTAATGGGGTTATTTGACTTTCTGGAGTCCACCTTCTTGAGTTCTTTATATATATTGGATATTAGTCCCTTATCTGATTTAGGATAGGTAAAGATCCTTTCCCAATCTGTTGGTGGTTTTTTTGTCTTATTGATGGTGTCTTTTGCCTTTTCTTAGGCGTAATTGTATAATTGTGAAATAACATAATTGATTTCATATCAGTTTAACATTCTGAAATGATATTTCAATAAATAAGTCCACTAGAAAAAAATCACCCTCTTTGACACATTTTCTTGCAATAGATAAAGCATATGTCCATTATGAAAACTCAACAGTGGATGTATCTAGTCACCAAAGGTTTGTTTGATGGCTATCTATATTATACCCAGATATAAAACAGAGCATTGCTACCTCTGCTCTGCTTAAGCCCAGGTGTAAACGGAATATTGCTCTCTTTGCTCTGCTTCAAGGAAAGGGAACTTTTCAGTGGTTTGTACTGATGGGCATCACTAAAACGAATGGCTTTATCATCAATGCACAGTCCCTTTCAGGAGACAGACTGGCTTGGTGTGAAACTCTGAAGACAGCACATCACACACACACACACACACACACACACACACACACACACACACACGAGAGAGAGAGAGAGAGAGAGAGAGAGAGAGAGAGAGAGAGAGAGAGAAAGAGAGAGAGGTGGGGGGAGGGAGAGGGAGAGGGAGAGGAAATGACCACACATAACTAGACACATCAATATCTCTTGACATGTGATTTGTGTTTTTAATTAGCTACCTCCTCACAAAAAAATGGCAGAGGCTTTAGGCAGGAGCACCAAGGCAGGAGGACTCAAGTTCAAGAGCCTGAGCCTGCAGAGTGATTCAGTCACGATTCAAACCCAGCCCCAGGAGTGAGGAAATGAACCAGCATGTTCCCTTGTGCTCATTCTTAACTTCCACATGACACTGCTTTTGAAGTTCCCCCTTTCAAGCTGAGTTTATGGGACTACATTGTGTGAAGTGGGTCCTTCCTTACTGTTCTCAACCCTCGAAGTCCAGAAGTCCTGTTGTTCAGCTGAACATATTTCTGACTTCTGGTATTAGCAACACAGCCACCATGATCTGCAGGAAAAACATCCCTGATGGTTATGTGTGGGTGACAGGCATAGTGAGCACAACTCAAAGTAGTGCTCCCTTCTCCAGAGAGGAGCCTGAGTTTCTCTTTTAACAAAGTTCTCCATCAATTTTGCCTTCTTTTGAACTTGCTTATGATGTTCTCATTACTTTTATGTGAGTTGTTATTTTTATAATGGATGTCATGTTTCTGTTTTTAAATGAAAATTGTAGCTTAAATGATTTTAATAAATCAAACAGTGCGTTCATTTCCTTGCTGGGCACTGACGAAACTGTAAACACATCCTGGATATTTTCTGTGCCTTTGTTTTTCCCAGGGTTTGAAGTTAGGGACTGTTTCTTTGATTTCTTTTTTTCCAAAAGTATTTGGAGCCCAAGGTTTCATAAAGGCCATTCTTTGGCTTCTAGAACTTTCTGCTCACATGGAATTCAATACAGACACTGGGGCAGTACTGCCTCTTGGGGGCAACACCCTGCCTATATAAAATATGTATTCATTTCCTTAGCTACATCTTTTGTAGGCATCATTTACTCATCCAGTATCTTTAGGAAAAACAGAGAAAAACGTCTTTTCCACAATCTGCTTCTTTTCATCTTTTGTCACCATTGCGGGAAAACAACAAAAATCAAAACCAAAACAAACAAAAAAACCAAAACCAACCAACCAACCAACCAACCAACCAACCAACCAACCAACCAAAACTTACGACTATTACTATAGGTGTGGGAATACTGGTATTTTCTGGAACAGATTTTAAACTTTTATAAGCATATCTTTAATAAAAATTAAAGGGACCATATAGCCAGTTTCTAGTAGTTGGTGTGTAAGGAAGAGAGTGACAGGGTTTGCCTTTTCCTAGCTAGTTCACTTGTACCTCTGGCCCCACCTCATTCATCTTGCCACCCAAGTGTCCTCCAAGTCTGGTTCCAGCAATGAGCAGTGTGCAGGCATGAGATAAGGGCTTCATCTCTCTTTTAATTCATTGAAATTCCTAAGCACACATCAGGCACCATCTGGGTCAGAGACAGGAATCAGCTAACAATGCCTGCTAAGATGCCGGTACCTGAAAAATCCCTCTAACACTGGGGAACTAGCAGGAGAAGGGATGCAGGAGAAGGGATGCAATACAGGTTGAGTAGCTCTTATCTGAAGTGACCAAAAAAAGGTTAAGGTTTAGGAATTTCAGAAACATTTGCATATGCATAATGAGACACCTTAAAGTTGGGATTCAGGTCTAAACATGAAATTCATCTGTTTCATGAGTTCCTTATACATACAGTCTGACTGTAATTTTATAGTGTTTTAACTAATTTTGTGCACAGAGCAAAGCTGGCTGCTGTGAAATTCCCCTCTCTAGGCATGCATTGGCACCCAGAAGGTTTCAGGCTTGGAGCAGTTCAGATTTAGGATTTTTTGAATTAAGGATGCTCAACCTGCATATACAGTAAGTGTTTTACTGTTTTTATGTGACTTTCCTCACACTTACAGACGTGCATCCAAGCTTGTTTAAAATAGCCTTTCCTCCAAGCAAGAAAAACCAAAATAAATGTTCTAAATTCAGACCACTCAATGAAACTTCCATTTCTTATAAGTGAGGTAGGAATCATGGGGAATAAGGAAAAATGTTCCTAAGTGGGTTGAGTCAGGATCAAAATACACACTTTTACTGCTTAACTGTGCTGTATGTGTGTGTGTGTGTGTTTATGCATGTGTGTGTGTACTGGTGTGCATGCATAGGTGTAAAATACTTTTGGAACCTATTTAAGAAAATACTGTAGTTTTGTTTGCTTTTAGTAAGGTATGCTAGCCTTCCCCCCATACCACCACCAAATAGGTGTGTGCCAATGGTATTTTAAATAATCAATTAGTTTTTCCAGAGCTATTAAAATTTACAGCACTCGGGAGGCAGGCAGGCAGATTTCTGAGTTCGAGGCCAGCCTGGTCTACATAGTGAGTGTCAGGACAGCCAGGGCTATACAGAGAAACCCTGTCTCAAAAAACAAAAACAAAAACAAAAAAACAAAAACAAAAACAAAAAACCAAAACAAAACAAAAAAAATTTAAACATAAAAAAAGAAGAGTGGTCACCCTCACTGAAATAGCTTGCCTTTTGTCTAATTTTTTTTAGAAAGCAATTAAAGACCCCTCCCAATGTTAGGCATTTGTCCTTGGACCAGATCTGAAGGAAGATGAGACGGGTCTGAGACAAGGCCATGGAGATCAAAGCCCACATGACACTGTGCTCCGAAGTAAGAACCCCACCAGGGTTTGTGGAACAAGGAAAAGGTTTCCATGCACTGGTGGTCAGTGACTAAAGTCACAGAATAGGTGAGGACGTTCAAGGCAAGAGTGATGGAGGGGTTTAGATCTCTCTCACTTTAAACATGTCTTCCTGCCATGCGTTACTGTCCCCAAGAGGAAAAGGTCTGAGAGGGTTCTGCTCCACAGGCAGAGCATTTGCCTTGTATGCCCAAGATCCTCGGCTTATCTCCAGCACAATAAACAAATAAATATATAAATAAAAAACTGGAGGTCACAATCCCACTTGCCACAAAGTTGACAAAACATTGATGATAAAGGGTGGTGGTAGAAACGTCTGGAAACCCCAGGGTTCCATTTCAATGACACAATATTAAGACTTCTAGCTGTTCTAACTTGATTTCAAGGACAGTGTCCATGTCCTATACTAAATGTACCATGAACATCTGCAATGAAAACTGTGACATCTACAGTATTATCTTTCTTCTAATATTTATTCTTTAAGGGAGATATTACAATAAAATGCCTTCAAATACAAGGACTTGACATAGGAATATATCTATGAAAAATTTACCATGGGCTAGGAAATATAGCCACAAATGTATTTCTTATATACAGCATTTATTTTTTTTTTGTATAAGCAGTAGCATAATATACAAGTATCAGGATAGCATCTTGGATTTAAAAAATGGACCCAAAATGGTACCATAATTTTTAAAGAAGCACAAGGATGTCAGGCTGTCTTCTGAGAACAATTTACCACAGGACCACAGTACAGTGCAAGAAGCACTAGCTGAGTCTGGAGCCTGGGGCTGGGGCAGCCAAGGGAGAAGTATGCAGACAGGGGAGAGTGGATGTGAGGAGACTGATGTGACATCAGGAGACAGGCTAGAGCCAATGAGCACAGAGATCTCAGGGTATGAATAAGGAAGGCCAGGCCAGCCATAAGCCCTGAGGCCCCACAGTTGATCCAGTACAGGTCTGGGCAGCTGGTACAGGGTAGAGTGCAGCTGCCAGCAGATGCAGGAAACAGCTTCAAGGGCAGATGAACTGAGGTGGTAGAAGCGAGCTGCATATTGAGAGTCCTAGAGTGCAGGCCTCACCACACTCAGCAAGAGACAGGTCATTGTGACCAATAGGAACAGAAAGGCACCCAATGGGGAAAGACAGCCAACGCAAGTGACAAGCAGACAGGAGAAAAAGAAATGTTAGCAAAAAAAAAATTTAGTCACAAGTAGCAAAACTCTCTGAGTATCGTGGGCATTTTAGAGAACGTGCCACCGTTAAGAACATATGGGATTTGAAGACATGGACAGCAAATAATTTATCCGAGACTTAGAAAGGTGGATTATGTTTGGGCTTAGTTGGAAAATTTACCTTCAGATGGAATGCATTTAGAGAAAGAGTCAGCAAAATAAGGCACAGATAACTTGAGGTGGGGTGGGGGATCAGTGGAGGCGAGTTACATATGTAAGTACGCTGCTCTTCCTCTAGGCAGAGAACCATCTTGCTAATTGAGAGAACCTTAGCCACCTTACACGGGAAGCTCATAGGGCTGCAAAGGGCTCATGACCTTAAAGCACATTCAGGTTGATTTACTTTTCTAACAAATACAAGCCAAAAAGTATAGGTAGAAGACAGGTTCCTGTCTTCAAAGCTCTCCACTGTATACAGAGATTAGAAGGAAATAATTTGATGAAGTCTAGAAATTAAGCGGAAGAGTTTTGCTTGCATGTTTTCAAAAATTATAAATCCCAAGATTGAAGATGGGTTTATGGGAAACACAACTTTCTATTAAGAAGAAAGAGCTAATTTTGTAATATAAAGCATATGGAAATCTGAAAATATAATAGAGACAGTTATTACCACCTGATGCTATCAGACAACTACCAAGGAAAAATAATCTGGAGTTTTCAACAATTCAAAGACATCAAGTAAATCTAAATGAAACTTGAAATCAAAAGGAGGGCTCTTGCTCAGGAAAGTCACCATACTTGAGTTACTCACAAGTCCCTCTTTTCCTTCAACATCAGCAGTAAAGACACTACACTACACATAGCGCTTGCTGAACCCAAATCTCTTACTAAGGATATCATGAACATTTTAATATGTTTCATCTCAAAACAGTTCCAGGCACAGGCAGGAGGAAGCATGCCCAGTGCAGTCACAGTCACAGTCACAGTCACAGACACAGACACAGTCACAGTCACAGTCACAGTCACAGGCACAGGCACAGGCACAGGCACAGACACAGGCACAGGCACAGTCACAGGCACAGGCACAGGCACAGGCACAGGCACAGGCACAGTCACAGGCACAGGCACAGGCACAGGCACAGGCACAGGCACAGGCACAGGCACAGGCACAGGCACAGGCACAGGCACAGGCACAGGCACAGGCACACAGGCACAGGCAGGGGGAAGTGTACTCAGTGCAGGCACAGGCACACCTCTGGGCCAGGTGTGATTTTGTCATCCATGTCCAACTTCATACTGGAATTCTGCGTGCAAGGAACGGTAATTGCAGGCTCCTACTGACTAGCTTTCATTTACTGGTTTTCCTGAAAGGCCTGCATTCTTCTATGCTGGGTCACAGCTTTTACCATTTAGTAGAGGAAGAAATTTACCAAAAAAATATGAATGAAAGATCAAAGACAGGAGAACTTTTATTCAAAGGTTATATGGAGCTAAAAAATTAGTAGAAGAATTAAACGATGATCGTATAGTAACACAGAGACAGGGATTTCTCCTCTGTAAAGATACAGTTCCAAAATCTAGATAAAAGACTATTATCCCATAACAAAAGCTGCATAATGGAGCTTGTCCAGGGATCAGGGCGATATGAAAGCAGATGGGTGTAGCTAACTCCCCTTCCCCACAGGTAGTGGTGACTCTTCCCAGGGAGCCAATGTCCAGGTTTCAGAAGTGTGCCCACACAACAGTCCACTCACGAGACATACAATGGAAGACCACAGTTCCACCATTTTGCCCTCATGCTATGCTAGAACATGAATAGACCAGGGATGATTCTGTTTCTCACTCTGCTCTAATCCAAGTGCCAGATTATCATGCTTGGGTAGTTTAGACAGCTAGAAAATCTGTGTCTTTAGTGGCTTAACAGTATGAATTTCTTTTGTTTGTGAGAGGCAAATTTCTAATCAAAAACAGGAATAGAAATCTGCATGATCATTTTTTCTGACCTACTCTCTAGAACATACACACAGATAAACTCATATGCACATACACACACTTACACATACACACACTCACACACTCACACACACACACACACACACACACACACACAAGATACCAGATAATTAGTTACAACTTGACCATCAAATATGTTCTTAGTACTTTTATTTTTGGTACCTGATTGTCAAATATCCTATAGATCAAAACTGTCTCATAAATTGAAGTTGAAATTTCATCTCACAAAAGTTGAATTCTGTTCTTTTGTAATACTAATATAGCAAATACCCAGAGAGGACATTAGGAGACTATAAAACAACATGAATCACTGCCACACAGAAAATCACCTCCTCTCACAGCATCATGGCCATGGTCCTCACAGACATATGAAGTTGTGTGTAATTTTCAATATTATGGTAAGCTCTTCAAATTTCTAATGAAGTCATCTGCATCAACATTACATATGCTTTTTATTTTTTTTAAAAAAATCTGCATTATGAAGCTGAGGCAAATAACAGAAAGTAAAAGCTTTACAAAGGATGCCCAAATATAAACCCCTCCAGCAGGCTATTCCCATCAGTGCCTCCCCAGCTCAGCACTCACCCCAGAAACCTTGTTCAGTTGGCGACTGCAGGAATAATGGTCACCATCATCAAGTCAACAAAAATCCACAAAGGCCACTCCAGGCAAGGAGTGAGTGGGGCTCTTTGTTTTCAGGATGACTCAGCCTAAGTATGGGTGACATTTTACCTTTGGAGGAGCCAAGGTGCAGTCTCTAAGAGGAAGGAAATGTGTTTGTAGATTCCAAGATGGAACTCTATGCTACTAATACCAGGTGATTCAGGACAGCGTGGTATGTGTATTTGTGTGTGCGTGTGTGTGTGTGTGTGTGTGTGTGTGTGTGTATGCATATGTGTGTGTGTATGTGTGTGTTTGCATGTGTGAGTATGTGTGCACATGTTTGTGAATCAGTGTGTGCATGAGTGTGTGTGATGTATGCACACGATGGGCCCATACATTTGAAAACCAGAGTCAAAAATCAGGTATTTCCTCTGTTGTTCTTTGCCTTATTCTCCTTAGACAGTCTCTAGGTGAACAGGAAGCTCATTACGTTCCTTTGGCTAGGCTAGCCAGGGAGCTCCCAGAATCTGTCTGTCTCCTTCCCACAGTGCTGGGGTTACTGGAATACACAGCCATGCCCATTTTTTAAAAATAATATGGCTGTTAAGGATTCAAGCTTAGGTCCTAATGCCTGCAGAGCACTAGCTCTTACTGACTGACCTATCTTCTCAGCCCTCCACTAAGGAAATACTTTAAAAGTAAAAATTTAAAGGAAACACATCCTTAAAGTGGGTGACACCTTCCCACAGGCTGGGGAACTGAACCGAATACAGAAGAGCAAGCGAGGGAACACATCTGTCTCTTTCCTTCCTGACTGCAGATGCGACTTGATGAGCTTTCTCATTCTCTTGCTGTTATGCGTTCCCTGCCACCATGGGCTGTCCCCTCAGGCTGAGAGCTGAGGTTAAACCCATGCTTGTTGAAGTGGCTTTGGCCATGAATTCTTTTTTTATTCTCAGCAATGAAAAGAGTAAGAGATACATACCCCCTTTATGTTCTAGCTTTGAAACCATTGAAACTTGAGTTCAAATACTGTCAAAAGAAAAATAAAGATTTAGACTGCTTTCTTGATTTGTGGAATAGGTGATTTCCATGCTAACAAGTTGGTGACAAATTTTTGGAAATTTGTTCCCCTAAGGAAAAATGGCATATGACTGAACAGAACAAAGCTTTGTGGCAAGCAGAGCCCTAGATAAGCAGCATCTTCAATTGCATGTCTTCCAGCTACTGAGAGAGCCCCACAACTACCAGGAATATGCCGCTTACGTCTGCAAGGCTAATGCCGGGGAAGAGGAATCTCAAGGATCAGAAGTTCACAGCTATCCTCAACATATCACAGTTTGGAGCAGCCTGGGATACATGAGACCCTGCTATTTTTTTAAAGGGCAAAATTCTTTGCAAATTCAACGTGTACATTGTGCTCTATCGGCTAAGACTGAAGGAGTGTGATGGAGCATCATTTACCAAAATGACTGTGGGAGAATCTGCAAATTTATGATCTTGACCATTCTGCCCATTGACTGGGTGTCCTTAGTCAAATTATGTGACCTCTCTGTACCTCAGTTCTATTCCTAATAATATTAGGAGGTAGGATTTAGATGACCTCTGAGGGATTTCTCATGAAAGATGATAGATTTCTGTGCCAATCAACACATGGAGACGCTCCGTTTGAGATTCCCATCACAGGTGACACACAGACCAGGCTTTCCCACACATGGGCTTTCTTTCAAACCATACGTTTATAATGTGTTCCTAATATTTAATTCTCTTCTAGTTTTAACCTTAAATATTTTGTAATTTCACTAGTTGCTGAGTAAAATGCTTATATTAGCTTTGAAAACATTTTATGCCAGACTTAGGGAAGAAAAAAACAAGAGACTAAAAATTCATGGTTAGCCATTCAAAAATAAAATATAAGCAAACTTAGGTCTCAAGTCTTCAAGTTCATAGTTCAATCAGAAAGTGTATCTTGTTCACGCAAGACCTGGGTTTGAATCCCAGGCCTGATATGACGGCTCAGCATTTTTTTTTTCTAGGATCCAGATGTTCAAGTGGTGTACAACACTCACATGCACACAAATTAATAATAAGATGCATCTTTAAAGAAATAAATGTGTGTGATAATAAACTCACCTATCGACACAGAGGGTACCAAGTGTCCTTGATGCCGAGGGAGGGCATTACCCTGCTGAAATGAAGTGTTTTCTGCATTCCTATTTGTATCCCACAAAGCAGTCATTTAGACGGTTTCTGGTCTGTTCAGTGCAGGAAACCATAACCCTCATCGCAGCAGATAAGGCTAGCCTGTAACTGAATTTCACTGGGTTCTCATGGGAGAAGTAAAAATATCTAGTTTTCAATAACTTTCTGAAGAAATTTTAAAGTATAATGTACCCTCACTTTTTTCCTGAAGTGCACTTTTTGCTAACTACCATCAGTTAATGGAATCTTATTTCCCTTGAGAAATAAAAATTGCTTGTTGTGTAGTTTTTCAGTTTATAAACATAGTTACCTGGAAGGAGTAACTGGGAAGCATCTATGAGCAATATGAAGAGGAATGCCAAGTGCAACAGAAAAATACCCAGACTACACAGGAAGAACAAGGGTGGGGTAGGTCAGCCAGAATCACATCCCTTAGCATCCCAAGAAGTAAAAGTTCTGTTTACAGCATACATCCCTCCCTGGGGGACAACCAACACATGATGCTTTCTTTTGCAAGCTCATATAAAGATAAAAGGAACAGATTAATATGTATATTGATTTCTCCAGTGTGTTAATTTTCAAGACAGGTTCTTATGTGTCCCAGGCTAGTTCTGAACTTGCTATATGTAGAGAAAGATGACCTTGAGTTTCTAATATTCCTGTCTTTACACCTTTAGTGCAGAGGTTACAGATATGAGCTACCCCAACTGCTTTATGAGGTGTTAAGATGGAACCTTATGCTTACTGCATGCTAGCAAGCACTTGAGCGACCTCCTCAGGCATATGCTAATGTAAACAAATGGTATATGTGCTGTGTGGATATGTGTGCATATGTGTGTGCCAAGTGTGCTTGCCACTGCATGCAAGTGTGGTGATCACATGCTGAAGTTTGGTGTCTTTCTCAATTGGGTTTTCTCTGTCTCTCTCTCTCATTCCAACGCTTTCCATTTTCTTTCTACACTGGTTGGATTTGCCTATCTTACCCTGTTATCTGCCCATCCCCCAGCTCCAGTGTTACAGACACTTTTACATGGGTCCTAGGGACCCGAATCCAGGTTCTCCTGCTTACTCCTAAGCATCGTACCCCTAAGCAGTCTCCCTAGGCCCTCCATGTTATGTTAGCGCTGTTAGTTCGTTTGGGAAAGCAATATTGCTTAGCTGGAGCTAGCATTGGACAGAAAGCAGCCTTAAATCTTGGCTATGGCTATGACTTGGGATGGAGGTCAGGTATGTGCAGCAGCATGTGTGAGGGCTTCCCTCAGCATCTGTCATGGCCTTCATTTCTTTTCTGATACTCCAGTGTTTTTGGTCTTCCAGCTTTCCAATTTCAAGCTGTTGCAGACTTTACATCACCTTTGTTTTTTCTTAAGTCCCCTTGTTTTAGTAATGGCCTTCACCAGAGAAGAGGTGGAGCAGGGTACAAGTTGATTAGCTTCATGGGGCTGGGAGGGAGGTGCTGAGGGATGAGAAAACACATTCTAATCTCCCCCAAAGATGATATGTGCACTCACATACAACTTCTGAGATGAATGATCCATAGCTGACTACAAGGAAAACTTCAATTCATTCGAACACCATTGAGAACATACTACGGTACTGTGTTACCAGTACAACGGTTTACCATATATACAACGAAGCCAGAATGAGTAGTCTATGTCTATTTGCAGAATTTCAGGCATTAGTCAAGATTAAAAAAAAATTCAATTGCCAGGTATTTAGATTCTCATTATATATTTTTAAAAGTTAAAAAATAATCAATGTTTTCTGGGCTATTCCCCACTGCACCTGGTCATCCTAAGGTTTGGCTTTTGCTATGAGTTTATGCCTTTCACCTTATAGGAATATCTGGCTCAAAATTAACTTATCTGAATTTTTATTTTCAACATTTATCAGACATTTCAATTCATTCCAGCAAACGTTTAATAACAAACTTTCCATTGTCCATAAGGATATGGTAGGGTAGCCTGAAAATGGTAGGACATACCTAGTTATGCCAAAGAACTCATAAAGAGACACACACACACAGATAAACCCAGAACAATCCATGGAAGTTTGTGTGTGCTTACATGCAGGGACAATGGGATAGAAATAAAGGACAAAGAATTGACTCACTTGAAAGGCAGTGATAACCTGAGACTGGCCTTGAAGACATCAGATGTTAACACTAGAAGGTTTTCTTCCTTCCTTCCTTCCTTCCTTCCTTCCTTCCTTCCTTCCTTCCTTCCTTCCTTCCTTCCTTCCTCCCTCCCTCCCTCCCTCCCTCCCTCCCTCCTTTCTCCCTCCCTCCATTCTTCCTTTCTCCCTCCCTCCCTCCCTCCCTCCCTCCCTCCCTCCCTCCCTCCCTCCCTCCCTCCCTCCCTCCCTCCCTCCTTTCTCTCTCCCTTTCCTTTCCTTTCCTTTCCTTTCCTTTCCTTTCCTTTCCTTTCCTTTCCTTTCCTTTCCTTTCCTTTCCTTTCCTTTCCTTTCCTTTCCTTTCCTTTCCTTCCTTCTGTCTTCTTTATTAGGTATTTTTTTCATTTACATTTCAAATGCTATCCTGAAATTCCCCTATACCCTCCCCCTGTCCTGCTCCCCAACCCACCCACTCCTGCTTCCTGGACCTTACATTCCCCTGTAGTGGGGCATATAATCTTCGCAAGACCAAGGGCCTCTCCTCTGCTATATATGCAACTAGAGACACAGCTCTGGGGGTGGGGGTAGTGGTTAGTTCATATTGTTGTTCCTCCTATAGGGTTGCAAACCCCTTTAGCTCCTTGGGTACTTTCTCTAGCTCCTTCATTAGGGGCCCTGTGTTCCATCCAATAGATGACTGTGAGCATCCACTTCTGTATTTTCCAGGAACTGGCAGAGCCTCATAAGAGAGAGCTACATCAAGGTCCTGTCAGCAAAATCTTTCTGGCATATGCAATAGTGTCTGGGCTTGGTGGTTGTATATGGGATGGATCCCCAGGTGATGCAGTCTCTGGATGGTCCTTCCTTCAAGCTCTGTTCTGAACTTTGTCTCTGTAACTCCTTCCATGGGTATTTTGTTCCTCATTCTAAGAAGGAGTGAAGTATCCACACTTTGGTCTTCCTTCTTTTTGAGTTTCATGTGTTTTGCAAATTTTATGTTGGGTATTCTAAGTTTCTGGTCTAATATCCACTTATCAGTGAGTGCATATCATGTGTGTTCTTTTGTGATTGGGTTACCTCACTCAGAACGATATCCTCCAGATCCATCCATTTGCCTAAGAATTTCATAATTTTTTCCTTAATTTTTTTGATTGTCTGTTTACTACATGGCAAGCTTAAATAGTAGTTAAAAATAAAGCCAATTTATGCATTAGGATCATTAAAAGGAAATCTGTTTAGGATAAATACCATAGGCAAGCTTAAGGCCGTAGTAGGCTTAAAAGCAAAAAAGTTGAACAGGTCATACTTTCAGCAAATACCCATGGAGCCAGTTGTACTAGTAAAATCAAGGACCACGGCTCTCTGGGAAGATGTAACAACAAGCAGACAAGTGACACACGGAATCTGTTTTTACACCTGCACACATTCACACCAGCCAAGGAGACCGCTGGTATTGCCTATAACTGGCCTGTCAAGTGCACTCTAAAATAATGCCAAGTGTTGTGTGTGACAAATGCAGGCAAGAAGAACTAACAATCAGAACCACAGGAGGAGAGAAAAAAGGCCATAGGAAGTGACCTAAGAAGGATGAGGCAGACACAGGATGGATATAGCCCTAACTGGAAGAGCAGGACTGAGAGACCGGGAAGGAGACAGGACTGTGCTGGGAAATGGGCAGGAAAAATAACAAGGCAATGAGAGATGAAGTTAGAATGGAAAAAAAGTGGAGGAGAAAAATATCGTAAACCTCAAGCAAATGCTATTTTATATCATCTGTGCAGTACAAATCCGAATATATGCCACCTTAAAGTAAAATGGCTAATTTTAAGGGCAGGAAGCAGCATCATAAGGAAAGTGAAAATGAAAAACAGTAAGTAAAGGATAAAGTAAAACAAAACTAGCAGGATCTCTCAGGAGCAGTATTACATAAGGCAACATTAGCTGTTGGATCGGAATGGAAGGGACAGGTCAGGTACCAGTGCCAGCTCCACACACTGGTCAACCTCACCTCTACAACAACCACAGTGCCAAGTTTTCAAATAAGACACTGGCTTAAAATCCTCAGAAGTTACAGCATTCCCCTGGAGTGCCAATGAATATTTTCTAAGGACCCACAGTAACAGAAATGCAGGTACCAATGCCAGCAGCTCTCTGTGGACTCCCCACTGAGCGAAGGCAGAGCACATGGAATCCTGAGTGACTGGGGCACTGAAGAGGAATTACCACATCCAGCCTAACTGCCCTTCCCCCTTGCTATACCAGCACACCATCAAAGCTTTTTTAACTCTACAGGCAAAAGGCATATCTAAATTTTCTCTCCACTTTTTGGGGTCTCCACATTTTATGCAATTCATACAATAAAAACCAGTCCTCTATAATTCAATTCTTGGTTAATTTATGAGTTTTGCTTACACAATAACTTAGTTCATTAGTTTATAATGGATTCCATCAGTCTCTGGAAAATCATGATTTGACATTGAGCAATAGTTGGATAGAAATTCAAAAGAAATGCGGAGGGAGATAAGCTAGCTGATAAATCTTTTGCTGTGCAAGCCTGAGAATCTGAGTTCAAATCCCCAGAGACCATGTAAAGCCCAAGATGGTAGCATGGACATGTCTGTAGTCCTAGTGTTTGCACCATGGGAATCAGATACAAGCAAACCCACGGAAGCTTGTGGGCCAGGACCCTGGCACTGCTGTGGGTACAAGCAATCTTGTTGCAAGCACCGTGGACAGCGAGGACTGAGGTAAGGTTGTCCTCTGACCTCCACATGGCACCATGGCATGTTTACACTCACAGATCATATAAACACAGAACTAAAAATATAATAAAACCCATGAAGTTATTTTTAAAAATCACAAAGAAATTCAAAGGATTATTAACTTTCATAAGGGAGGAGTTGGCTGAGGTGGGGAGGTTGCTCACCACCCATGTGAGTGACTGCCCGTGTGAGTGACCTCTGCGCTATTTCCAAGGGTTTCCATTCTTATGACCATCTTACCAGGAAGTACTTCCTGGCCTTCCATTGGACATCATCAAGTGTAAAAGCAAGGCTGCAGTGAATTGTGGAATGACAGAGCAGGGAGGGGTGACACATTCATGAATCACTGGGAAGGGCAGACCAGACACACCTCTACCGTTAACTTCCCATGTACACATATAGCCTTATACACCTATCAATTCCTTTAGACTAAAGGGCTGGCTTTCTAATCTTTAGGGCTGCAATAAATTAATATTAACACTCAATACATGTGCTGCTGGTGTGCATGGCTCTGAGTGAGCCTCAGGAGGAAAGGATAAACTGTTCAGTTAGAAGTGGGGTAGAGTCCAGTGTGAGCAGACCCCACATTCAGAAATACCCATTGCTTTCACTCTCATCCATAAGAATCCTTCAGTAAGACCCATTGCCTTTACTCTCATCCGTACGAATCCATCTTCCCTTCCTCCCGTTTTTTCCCTCTTTTTCTTTTAACATTTATTTTTGTGTGTCCATGTGAATCCACATGTATGGAGGTGCCTTCAGACTTCAGAACAGGTTGCTGGATGCCCTGGAGTCACAGTTGGCTGCGGGCTGCTATGTAGGTGCTGGGAACCTAGTCCTCTAAAAGGTACAGGTGTACTTGAGCTATATCTCCAAGCTTGCTTTCCTCTCTTAAGTAAGGTACATGCATACATGCACTCAGGCTATTCTCAGAATTTACAACACCAACTCTAGCCTACTTACCTGTGGGAAGGTGAAACGTTCTATGACTCTATTACACTGATATACAGTACTCTAGCAAGCCTCCCACTGGGCTGTGGTACTGAAAACCCTAGGCCCTTTGACCTCTGAGGAGACAGGAAGGACATCCACATGGATGGACCTTAAAGGTGTTGAGGGTCTAAGGGCTCTAAATGTATTATCTAATCTGATCCTGAGCACAGTTCCTCTTCCTGTAATCACTGTTCCCATTTGATAGATGAGCAACTCAGACGCAGAAACTCCAGCTCCTCCTAGCAGCTGGGCAGGGACTAGCAGGGGCTAGAAGCTTGGTTTGGTGGGTCTTGGAAGCCCATTCTCTGCATCCTCTCTGGAGGCCTTAATAAGGGACTTGTATGTTGAACTTCAGGCTCCTAGTGTGAATGAAAGAAGAGCCTTGAGACTTCTTCTGCAGAAGCTTTCTAGATTATAGCGCACTGAAGAGGCAACTGAAGGCCAGCCAGGGCCTAGATAGTGTGTTTTTTTGAGTACAGCACCTTAGAGTACTTGGTAATCCTGTAAACTAGAATGTCTGATGTAAGAAAACAAGCTCTCCATGGTACACACCACAAGCACTTCACCACCCCTCCAGAGGGGGATGTGATAAAAGGACATCTCTCCCCTGGCCAGGTCTATGTTTTCTTCAAATGCTAAGGCTTTCTTGTGTAGATTTCTCTTAGGGTTCTATTTAATATATGCGATACAGCAGAGTACCTACATTTTTAATAGACTTTATTCACATAGTCCGTTTATTTAAAGGAAAATTTGATGGTATATTTTAAAAGGAGAAGATCTTATGTATTGTTGATTTTGCGAGTAGCTCATTAACTGGAAGTGTTGGGGAGACAGGCTACCAGGCTAAGGAGAGATGCCTGGGAAAATGTGAATGATTGGCAGCGGCAGGATGGCAAGCCCAAATGTAGGGCACCCGAAATTACACAAGGAATCTGCCATCACTGAAAACAAGGAGATTTGCTAAAAGTTGGTATTCCATTTTGCAAAAGCACCTGAACATACTCATTTCCCTCCCAGCTCAGTCAGTGACAGAGACATGCCCATATTTCCTGAACAAACTTAATAGCCAACCACAGATCAGATCAACCAGGATAAGCAAAATCATGCCATGTCAACCATGAAGCTTTCCCACCAGTAACAGAAGCAGGCTTTAGACCTGACAGGGAATGCAGGGTTAATGAGATCTAAATGCAATACAAGAAGCATTTTAATAAACTTGAGCTCTTCTTTTACAGACCTCAAAATAAGCGCACGAATTAAAATTAAACTCAATAACAGCAAAGATCTTAAAACATAATTCTGCCTGTTATGCCTTCACAATCGTGCACAAAAGGTGCCTCCATTCTTCCTGAATGGGGTGTCGTCATTGCCTCTAGACTCTACTGATGGAGCCCATTCTCATTCTGGGCCTCTCTTTTCTGTTCATGGTGTTAGAATACTAATTTCCAGTGATTTCAATGGAAGCCCCACATTACACAACTCTCTCTTTATTTAAACAAAAACTAAAGATAAAGAGGAATCCTATGCCAGTGCCTGACAAATACAGAAGTGGATGCTCACAGTCATCTATAAGATGGAACACAGGGCCCCCAATGGAGAAGCTAGAGAAAGCACGCAAGGAGCTGAAGGGGTCCGCAACCCTATAGGTGGAACAACAATATGAACTAACCAGTACCCCCAGAGCTCGTATCTCTAGCTGTATATATAGCAGAAGATGGCCTCATCGGCCATCACTGGGGAGAGAGGCCCCTTGGTATTGCAAACTTTATATGCCCCAGTACAGGGGAATGCCAGGGCCAAGAAGCAGGAATGGGTGGGTAAGGGAGCAGGGTGTGGGGGAGGGTATAGGGAACTTTCAGGATAGCATTTGAAATGTATATAAAGAAAATATCTAATTAAAAAAGATTTAAAAGGAGAGAAAAAAAAAGGAGGAATACAGGACCGCTCACCCTGACATTCCATCAGCTAGCAGAGAATTCCCAGCTAGGCATGGCAACCATTTGGTTTTTTTCTTCTCATGCTTTTGAATTCTGATCAGAGCAGTTACTACTGTTTCTAACTTTGTACCCTCTTTTGCCAGCATTCCCAAGCCCCTTATTAAAGCCTTGGGGACGTTTCCTATCTGATGTGCTGCCAGCCACTGTCCTTTTGAGCACAATGTGCTCAGGTGATTAGCCTGATGTGTGTCATTCAGCGAGCTGTCTCACAATCGCCCTGATCACCATTGAGCAAGATGGAATTGCTGCCTTGCCCGTGGCTTTTAGATTTATATAATTAACCAAAATTATCTTGATGTTTAAAACACAATGTCGGCCTACTCGTTTATTTTTGGAAGAACACTTTAGCAAATACAATGTGTGGGCTGATGTGGAATTGACACCCTGGACTGTCAAAGTTTCCCTATAAAATTACTATACCTTAAAAAAAAAGGGAAGAAAACCGCTTCAAATTCTATGATAGCAAACAATTAAAATAAGACTATTTGATAAAAGAATCAGGGACTGTATTATTTTCATCTTCACTCACTATGAGATTTGTCCCAGGCATGCAATATTTCACACACCTCCTTCAGGGTGTAATATAAATGGTCATCAATGGGAAACCCTAGAAAAGTATAAACTTGCCTGCAGTTACATACCTCAACCTGAACAATATTATACACACAGAATAACATGTACAAAAAGTGTCATTCAGAAGTTCTTGGTGTTCGATAAAGAAAAAAAATTAAGTACCAACTGAATTCTAAACATTGCAATAATAAATCCTCGGAGGAGGAGCTGGAAGTTTTATTATTAAAAATATTCCTAACATATGTGTGGTTCATTATGGCAAACAATGGGCACACACTGGCGACAATCTTCATAAAGGAAACAGAGAACCAGAAAGACTTCCATACAATCAGTTCCATACAAAGTAGCCTGTAAAGAACACAGAGAAAAGAGGCTGGTTCTTATCATGCACAGCTATAGTGAGTTCCATAAACACCACTGTACAGGGCATGTGAATCCCAGAGCTTGCTGACTCATGTTTTCAATAATTTGAAACTGACTCCAGTGATCTGAGCTCATTGTCTTTCTAGGTAAGATGGTGACGATAGTATTCACCCTCCCAAGGATCTAGTAATACATAAATGCAGAACACAGCCGGCATAAGGCAGGAGCTCAAAGCTCACTCACGTCTCATTCCATCAATATTAATCCAGCCTGCCTGCATGCAGCCGTTGTTGTTCGCACTGGGCCGACAAATTGGACAGCCTGCCCACAAAGAGCTGTTATCCTGGTAGAAATAAGAGTATGGCTTGTGGCACAAATGCCAAAGAGTGTCCCCTAGGCTGCCTTGTCCTCACCCCTGCATTGAGCACACAGCTACTGGGCGCCAGCCAGTTACTCTGAGGCTATTGAAAACATGAGAGACTTGAGTCCTGGCCAGCTGCTTTGCTGTTCGGTTGTCTGTTGCTCCCTTCTTTCTTTTTATACTGTGTCCTGCAGTCTTTACCATGTATGGTTTACAAGAGTTTAATTCACTTTGTGTAAATGACAGGAGTTCAGCTGGGGAGGAGGCTGGGAGCACAGGAGGTCTGGCATGGGGGAACGGTCAGTCAGCCATCCCAAGTCAGAGCACGGGTCTCCTCCAAGTTGTTTGATGCCTTCTGCTCAATACACTGGGCTTCCAGGTCAGCCTTCTGGTGTGAATAAATAATTTTTAGTGCTGAATGACGGTTTAGAGGGGGAAGAAAAACAGAACCAACCAACCAAACAAACAAAAACAAAACAAACAAACAAACAAAAAAACCTGCACCCATTTGAAATAGGTTCTTAGCGAAGCATGTATCTCAGCAGCAGAGCTAGGCTTAGCATGTCCAAAGCAAGTTCGCACACAGGACAGAGCAATGAGAGCGAGCTGGAAGGAGCTAACAAGGAGAGAGTTAGCCAGGCAGTGGCAGCGCACGCCTTTAATCCCAGCACTCGGGAGGCAGAGGCAGGTGGATTTCTGTGTTCGAGGCCAGCCTGGTCTACAGAGTGAGTTCCAGGACAGCCAGGGCTACACTGAGAAACCCCGTCTCAAACACACACACACACACACACACACACACACACACACACACACACACACCACAACAAAAAACAAACAAACAAAAAAACCAAGGCGAGAGAGAGCTGGAAGGAGCTAACAAGGCGGAGGGATCTTCTGAGACAGAAGGACGGGTGAGACATAGTTCTTGTCTAGATCTTGGTTTTAGCAAGTAAGCCCTACAAGATTGTGCTTCTGATAATCAAAGATATTTAAATATGAATTGGGTGTGCAATTAATTGGTAGTTTTAATGTATTGCTGGTAATACATAATGTGGTAAAAATATGCATTTTATTAGAAGGAAAAGCCATGATCATTAGGTGTATAATTTGGGGACTGCAGAGGTAGCTCCTGAGTTAAGAGCACTCGGTGCTTATCCAGAGAACCTGAGTTCCCAGCACCCATATCAGTTGGCTCATAACCACCTGAACCAGCTCCGGCCCTCTTCTGGTGTCTGCAGGCTACTTCACTCATGCGCATGTACCCACACCCCATGCACAGAGACATAAACATGCACAATGTCAAATATCTTCCAAAAGTTCTGTGTTAGAAACAATGTGTATAATTTTAACCTTTGCAGGTCAAAAACTAAAGATGCTCTAGATGACAGGGAGTAATTGCTAGATCTTAATGATGAGTGCATTATACATTTTTCTTGATATTTCACATATTTGATATTTTTGTAAGAGAAAATGAACTATAACATATATAAGTTCATAATCTAATTATAAAATTGAATATCAAAATGACTCATTAGTAAGCATAAAGAACATGCTGTTTTAGTCATTCAGGCTGCTATAAGAAATTATCTCAGACTAAGTAGTTAAAAAAGAAAACCATACATTCGCCAGTAAGACTTACTTGTAACCAACAGAACACAGGGAGAATGAAGTGACTTCTGTTTGCCACCAAAAAATAAAATGTGCAAGAACGTAATTTCTGGGCTCTTCTTCTTTACAACTTGCTGTTTTGTCAATAGGCATTGCCCTGTGACCGGGCACTACCCTCAGTATATAGGAAAACTGAAAACTGAGCCCTGGGCTCCAAACCAAAACCCGCCACTGTCAGTGACCAGGAGAGCATGGCTGGAGACATGTTTTTCCTGGTGTATGCAGAGCTCTGCAGCCTGTTTGGACCCTGCACTAATTTGCTAAGGCTGCTAAAATTAGGTCTGCAAACTCGCTCATGTCATAGGTGGGTTTTTCAGAGTTCCAAGGTCAGGATATGGGTACAGTAAGTTTGGGGCGGTTGGTCTCTTGCAGATGGATGGCCATCTCTTCTCCATATATTCACATGGCCTCTCCTCTGTGCACAGAGTATGTGTGTCTGTGTTTGCACCTCCTTGTCTTCCAGCAACAACAGTCATATTGGGTAAGGGCTCATTGCTAGGGGTTCATTTCAGCTTAAGACAGCATTGCCTCACACAGTGGCATGGCCCTGGGAATTAGAACTTCAGCATATGAGTCTGAGGGATGGGAAAGGACACAATTCAGCTTCTAGGAAATCCTAAAGAACAGGGCCAGGCTCCTCAGGCACAGAAAGATGAGAACATGTTTTGAGCCACTGAGATTTTGGGGCAATTTACTATGGAGCCATAAATGACCAACTTAGCAGCCAAAATACTTATCACCATTTACCATCTGGGCCCAGTAAAAACAACTTAATAAAACCCCTCATATATATTTAAAACAGGCCCAAATCTTGTCCCATGGGCTTGAGGATATGTATATATAAAATGGTCACTATTCTCTGAATGCAAATACTTGCCTAGCAACTGCCATGTGTGAACCTACTACATATCCATCTCAAAAATAGTAGCTCTACATGTCAAACACTTCCCCCTGAGTTCTGCTGACCACTGCTTTTTGGGATTATTCTATGCTTCCCTTGTCCAAATGCAGTATTTTGTGTGCTTTGAGATTCATCCATTTAAAGAGGTGTTGGCCATTGTTCCTGTCCTGTATTTGCAAAACATTTTCATTTTTCACAATCACTGACTGGAATGATGAGCAACTCAATGTGTTTTTTTTTTTTTTTTAAATCTCACGATTTTCTGCTTCCTTCTATTTACCACTGAGCACACTCCTGCCTTCTGCACTGTCCACTTATGCATTACATCAAGTAAATTAGTAAATTTTATCTCAAAAACAATGCATGTATCTACTTTATTCTATATGCAGTTAAAATAAACAATCCATACTATTTAAGCACCTGGAGCTATAATTTTTCCATTTTGAATGTATTTACCCTTTATGAATTGTACCTACAGCTAGACTATACTTAGAGTTGTTTTCTCCTAACTAGTCTAAGAATGTCTGAAACTTTTAAAAATTTTTATATATGAGTGCCTGCGTGTATGTATGTGAACCATGTGTATGCTTGGTGCCAGGGGAAGCCAGAACTAAAGTTCTAAGTGGCTGTGAGCTACCATACTTCCAGGTTCAGTACTGGAAACTGAACCTGGGCCTTGCAAGAGCCATATGTACTCTTAACCTCTGAGCTACCTCTCCAGTTCCCTACAAAAGTCTTTACCACTTAAACATTTATGGTAAAAATTGTTAGTTTGTTTTATATATATATATATATATATATATATATATATATATATATATATATATATAACTTACATATATATATATATATATATATATATATATATATATATATAACTTACAGAAAACATTCTAATTTAATCTTCTAATGTGATATTTTCCAAACATATAACTATGCATAAATGTTAGGAGATGAAAATAAAACATCTTTTAGAAGAGTGCTTTATACAACATTTAAAATATATGTTTGTTGATATTGCTTTGGGGATTCATATCTCTTCCTCTTACAATTAATATTTCAGAATCCTAGTGAACATGGAACAGTGGAGTCTGATTCTTGTGTGTAAGGCTTAGCTCCCACTCAGTTCTGACCACTATTTACACACAGCAGGGACAGCCAGCTTGCCATTTCTCCTTTGATCTTTCATTTCAGTTACTTCAAGTTCATACCTCTTAAATAATTTTACCAGTGAGCAAGCATTACAGATTCACTAGCTCTTAGCTTCACTTTTATATAGAGTAATACATGTTTAAATTTTGGACCTGTCTTAGTTTTCTGTAATATATTTTCAATCACATTTAGCACTTAAGTGTTTGAAAGTGACACTTTTCAAATCTGTCACTTTCTTATGGTCTTTCCTGCACACCATGGCCAGGCCCTTTGGGTACAGCTTACAGGCTGTATGTCATAGATGAGCTCAGTCACTTCATGCACATTGATTCAGCTGCCTTCCCAGTACTCTAAGAAGTATGTTATGTGTCTCTGATTCACCTCTCAGAATCCTGCAAGTGAAATTAGCCTGTCAGGTTTTAATACTCATTATACACAAATACTTGTTACTTTATATGATGTCACTTTAAGAAGCAAAATACAAAACTTCATATTAAATATTGCTAAAGTCATCATTGCTATATACATGCTCTGGCTGATAGCTTGGTGTTTTTGTGGGACTCTGAGGAATGGGAACAGGTGTATCTCTCATTTTGGCCTGCTGTTGAGACTCTTTTCCTCCTATTGGGTTACCTTGTACATTCTCAATATGAAGGCTTCGGCCTTGTCTTAAAGTGTCTTGTTTTGTCCTGTTTGGACGTTGTCTCTTGGAGGCCTGTTCCTAAAGAGGACACAGAAGGTAGTAGATCTGGGAGAGAAGGAGGTCAGGGGGAGCTGAGAGGAGTGAAGGGAGGGGAAACTGTGGTTAGGATATGTTGCATGAGAGCAGAATCTATTTTCAATAAAAGACATTATTACTATAATCAGCAACATATCATAAAAAGGAATTAAAAGTAAAACTTTAATGCATTATACCATACTTGTTGGATGTATAGTTGAAATGCATAGGATATAACTAAAAAAAAAAAATACCCGGTTCTCCTTGCTGCCATATGATCAAGGTTCCTGGTCAAGGTATAAGGTATGACTAAGACCATAAAAAGTTAATGCAGGGTGCAGGCCAGGGAATAAGGCTTCTTGGGCTGTGGCTTCAAGGAGAGTGAGAGATAAGGGTAACAGGAAATTTTAATAAAGCCTTTAAAAAGTAAAACAGCTGACATTTAGACAGTGTCCCAACTACAACTGTCAAAGTTCTCTCAACAGCTCAGGGCTGTTACCAGGAACTGGGCAACCTACCAGTAGCAATTATTCTATGATAGGTTAAAGTCTAAATAACCTTTGACAGACAACCTCTTAGATGGTGTCATTTTGTATACTTTTCAAAACCTGCAAAGCATGCTTCCTTCAGGGAACTGGGGCTATGTTGGGGGCGGAGAAGCAGACTCCACACTGAGCACAGAGGATGAAAACATATAATGATCCAGGTCCAGAGCCTTTGAACAAAAGTGGGGCTTGAGGCAAGGATAGCCTTCGGTTGGTTTGTTTAAAAAAGATTGACTTATAGTTACAATAAGAAAAGGGCATACCTGTGTAACAACTACAAACTGATATTCACTCATATATAATACCAGAACACTAGCCATAGGTCAAATCAACTAAGCATAAACACTTCTCGCAGAGAGCTGTGTCCGTGGGCAGCACTTTGCTGAGATGCTCAGGGATTCGAGTCTGTGCTGGCAGTGTTGAGGCCTGGCACTGTGATTAATCAGAGGAAAGGACATCATATCAGGTGCTTTACCTAGAGCAGGTGATCATTCTAGAACAGGCAGAGAGCAACTGCTGTGGTACATCAGGGCCTTGCAGGTAGTTGATCTCTGTGCAAACTCACTGCTAGCTTCAAGTTTCCTAACAAGCACAGCTAAATACTCCCATTTTAAGCTACTTTCCTACAATCACAACGGTACCTTAGTCCTGCACTTTTAGTAGGATTCCCAACATTATGTATTACTGTTACCTATCTGTATAAGTAAAAGGGATATTTAATTTGAATTGTCAATTTGACTGGATTAAGAAATACTGAGGCCACTAGAAAAGTTCCCCTTGGGCATGTCTGAGTAGACATTTCCAGACTGACTTAGGTGGGAGGGGATCAGCTCCAAATGTAAGTGGCACAAAGCCAAAGGCTAAGTAAGTGTGGAAGAAGCCAGCTCAGCCCCAGTATCCCCAGTTTTCTGCCTTGTGATGTAATAAATGTGAACAGGTAGCCTCTTGCCTCTGTGACCCTGGTTGGTCCAGCTGGGATGCTGGTCCACAACAATGACCTTGGTTCCCAAGGACTGTGAGCCATGTGAGCCGCAATACACTCTTCCTTCCCCAAACTGATTTTTGTTAGATATTTGGGAGAAGGGGAGCTAATGTGAAAGACACATGCTTATTGCTATGATTTACAGTGTGGCACTTAAACTGTCCGGAAATATTTTACTTATACCGTCCATATTTTCAAAGAATAATCTTTCAACTCATTTTCTATTGTGATTTAAGACAGGTACGGGTACCTCAGCTTGAGGTGGTACAGACTTCAAGGTATTATTATGATCCTTGTATTTTTATTCTAGCTCAAAGAGCTCATTGATATTTAAAAAATGTATTGCTTAACACCATTAACCAAATTATGACAAAAGAAGTATTCTCATACTAGTGGTAAATATGAAAATTTAGAACACTAATTTCATGTATGCACAAAAATAAAAATTAGGGAAGAGGAGAAGAGCTTACAATTTTGTCTCCATTCAGACATTCCTTAAATCAAGGTTTTTCTTTAAAAGAAAATACTTTCAAAGATCATTTTGCTACCCTTTGGAACTCAGTGTTTAGAAGTACTGAAAGGCAAGAGTAAGAATAAATGCTATTTTGGGTAAGTCCACAAATGCACACACAGCCCAGGTTGAGACCCTGACTTCTCATAACCAGTCTCCAGGGCTTGAGCGCCTTCCACCCACGTGCCAGATACTGATGTTTCTGGCCTGTGTGCCGCTTTATCTCCTCTCCCCACCACCGAGGCGAGCTTATCTTGTGACCTAGGTTGGCTATCATATTGAGACACACGTGCACGAACACATGCACACGTGCCTACACTGCCAGTCTTCCCAAGTAAACAGCTTCTGCACTGTGCTCCACACTAGGCTCAGAGCAATGGAATCAAGTGACTGCAGATCAAAAGTCCAGAAACTGTAAGCTAAACAAACCGCTCCTCCCATAAACTGCTTCACTGCAGGTATCTTTGAATAATTAAAAAAAAAAAAAAAAGGTGACTAATGCAGTAATCATGACAGTAATCAGACACAGGATGACCTTGAGAAGGTCACTTGGGGTCTTTCCTCCTCCTCACACCAATGACAGAAATGAGCTTTTATTCAATAGCATCTATAATTTTAAAGATTGTTTTAAAGGAAGAAAGGGATTAGTTCCCAATGCCAATTCCCTTACTATGCTCCGGTATGATTTAAGATGGCCCCGGATTTCTGGGAATTGACCCCCAAAGCTACCTTTGCCACTGTTCCTCAAGATCAATATTGTAGATTGGAAAATCCAGAAACCATATCTTCTTCTGTCCTATTATACTTAGCCATAGAAAAGAATGCCATCGAATTGGCATTACTTGTTTCTTCTCCTCATTCTGAGACACTCTGTCTTTCAGGATCACAGAATCATGGAAGTGAAATGACTCCGTTTGGAAGGAAAATGGTTGCTTTTTACGGATTTGCCATCTTCATGATTCTGACCAAGCAGGGATGCACACAGACAGTCGTCACAGGGGGACAGCTGAGAAAGCTCCCTCCTGTACCAGACAGAAGGGTACACTAGCTGCTAGACTCATTTTAACATAGAAACCACTGGGTAGGTGAATGATGCTGAGGTAGGTGTCCCCTACTAAAATACTCTAAGCCTTCAAGGTGTGTCCAGTATTTCAACATTGTGACACAATGTTCTATAGAGTTCACGCTCCAGAGCCACAGAGTCAGGTTAGAAAAACAAATCATAAAATCTCAACATTTTAAATGAATGTGTGATTTTGTGTTTTTCCATATTTATAGCTATCTCGGCTTTCCTGTAAGCTATGATCTGTAGGTTAGATATGCTTATAAGACATAACTTTACAATACTGCAAATTTGTGTTTAAAATACCACATATGTGATATTTCATTGAAACTGAAATGCAATGGCCACTTCTGAGCATAATAATCCCAGCATATAGTAATAAAGACTTTTTTGTTCTGTTTTCCTGGAGACACGCCTTCTCTGTGTAGCCTTGGCTTTCCTGGATCTCACTCTATAGACCAGGCTAAACTGGAACTCAGAGACCCACCTGCTTCTGCCTCCCACTGTGGGATTAAAGGGCTAGGACTTTTGAAATTGTTTTACAATGTAGCCAAACAGTAGGCAATACCATTCTGTGTATTTAGACAAGCAACCCTACAAGCTATCCACTAGCCATACACAGATAGTAAGATCTAGACCTCGGTCACTGAGTTGCATAGCCATATTCAGGTATCTGAAACATACATGTTGCTAGCAGCTTTCATGTTAAAAGACACAGAATGAACATGTGGATTGATGGAGAGTGCTACTAGACAGTGCTGTGAGACAGTCATAATAAAATATTTTGAAAATTAATGAATCAATGAATGTTTGCCTTAGCTTATGATCAAAAGTCCACTAAAGCATATATTTCCATATAAAACTTGAATAACACTCATTCCTCATCACAGCCTTCCATTGCCTCATATCTGTAGCCTCTATGGTCTTTAATCAGTTCATTTCTTCATGCAAAACAAGCAAGAGAGAGAATCCACACAAGTTTGGAAAGTGTCTATATTTTGTAATTTAAAATGTCATAAAATATAGAAGTAATGTAGAATAATCCATAGCATCCAAACAGACCACAGAACTCTTGAAATTATATCTACACATTTTAAAGCCACACACTACACATGGCTAAGATGAAAAAGGTAGGCAACATTGGGGGTTGTCGAGGAGATGATGGAAGAGGAAGTCATAGTTGGTGAGACAACAGCTGTTTCTTCTAACATTCCACATACATGCGCCCCAGAATCCAACGACATTCAGTCCCAAAGGTATCAACGATACGATGTGGATAGAAGGACTTGTAGTAGAAATTCACTCAAGGAAGCAGCTTATCATCAAGGAATGATAAATAGCCTCAGGTTTAGACAATGGGTATTATGTCATAAAAACTTATGTATAACAAAATCAAATATTTAAAACACATTGTTAAGTGTAAGAACATAATACTGTATGGTCTTATTCACCTGAAGTTCTAGGGTACTCCAACTACATATGTAACCCACAAAGCTAAACAAACCTTACAGGGATGGGATAAGGGACTTTATTGAGTTGATTGGAGGGTGTTGGCTTTAACCAAATAAAGGAAAGACATACATTAAGAACAAATTAACTGCTATTTAGTTCCCTTTTATTTAAAAGGCACAGCTAACTTTAAAATTATTAAAGGGAAATTACTCTGTAGTTTGACAATATGATTGAATGATTGATGTGCAGACAACAGAGTACCATCAGAGTGCTCTCTGCAGGGAGCACCTCCTTTTGAGTCTGTCTGTGCTCTTTCGCTGTCAGTGCCTGGATGCCCAGAGTCCTAAGCGCACAGTCTACTTAGCATCCAGCAGAGGGGCACAAACACTTGTGCATCCACTGTCTTCCGTAACACAAAGCTTTCCTCTGTCTGCGTCACTGCTAATGAGCACACGATATATAGCTTGCTTTCTATATTATTTTCCATACCCTGTACTTATTTTTTTTTAATTTTATTATTTATTTTTTACCCTGTACTTCTTGAGTGGTTGATGAATTGATAATAAAAATTGTCCTAATTTGCAAACTAATGGAAATATCAGCAAAGTACTTTAGCCTTTCCAGGATGCCAGAAAGTTCCACTGAAAAGGGTAAGGAAGAGGTTAGGCCATGGTTCATCTTAGTTATGCTCATTTGAGCTTCATTTTTTTTCTATTTTTTATTTACTTATCTATGTGTTAGTGTGTATGGATGTGAGTGAGTGTGTGTATGAATGTGTGTGGGAGTTCCTATGGACCTATGCGAACATGTGGGGTCCAGAGGGACAACCTGGGTGGCAGTTAGCTCAGTTTTTGGGAACTGAATCGGGAGCTCATTATTCTTACTAGCTACTGACAGGTTCCAGAATCTGCCTGTCTCTACCTCTCCAATGCTGAGGTTACGATTCTATGCCGCTGCACACAGGCTGGGGGCTTGAACTCAGGTCTTCAGGTTTGCATGGGAAGAATTTTACCAAATGAGCTCTTTTGCTTGAGACCATCTATCCTTTAGGATCCAAGAAGAAATTGAAATGTCTCTCCTCCATTGCCTTCTGTATAGAGAGAGCAGTCTTTTATAGTCAGGGACAAAATGAAGGCACACCAGTACAAGAAGCCTTTTAGAGTCAGAGGACGGGAATTTCCCATCAGGTTGTGACCTGAGAGGGCTCAGCGATGCTCCATTTTCTGGCCCTGTCCACATGGGACACACAGTACCATACTTGAGGACTGAACACAGTCCTCAACTGTGTTTTGAACATCCAAAATTTTAAAATTGCAGGTTTGGGTAAACCTTTCAAACGGTTTTCTGCAGTTCACATGAAGTTCCTCTTTTTCTGGGCAAGATGGTGCAAGGTTTTGTTCCAATGATCCAGGAGGTGGGCACAGGAAGATCATGAGATGAAGCTAGCATGGGCTGCTCCTGGAGAGGACACTGTCCCGACTGAGCATAACTAAAGGAGGGTGAAGGTTTTGTGGGAAGTTTTGGAACTTAGAAATGGAAAAACCTTCCTTTTGGTCACACAGGTGAGCATCCCCAAGGAGCACGAGCTCTCATCGTGGCAGTGTGTCCGGCTCCAGCTGTTTCTACTGCATGCAGCACTCAGCTGCTCTCCCAGTTCTTAGGAAGAGGCTCCTAGGAGCAAGGGCACCATAGGAAGGACTCTGCAGCTAGACTTGAGAAAGACAAAAGTTGATTCTACTTTAAAAATGAAACAGGGCATGATCACCGTCTGGCCAGCAATGCCTGATACTGAGCTGTTTCGTGTTTGTCTGCAGAAAACTTTATAGTTCATGGACTTGTTTCCATGAATTGGATTTTCCCCTTTCACACCGAATGGTGTTCTATGCAACCTTACCCACATTTTCAACAAAGCTATAAGAATAGATCAAATCGTTATCCAGCAAAGAAACAAGAAGTAACATCCTATTTGAGGTTCAACATACTTTCTGCTTGCACAGTACTATGCATGCCTTAGCTCTTTTAAGCACCCTTGGAAGCAGATGTCTTGTTATATTCCTTTATGGAGCTGACCCCAAGCTTTCTACATACTGAGGATGATCCTGTCTCTGCCTGCTTGGGTGCTGGCATTATAGGCATGTGCTTCCATGGCTGGCTTATAAAGAACTGGGGAGAGAGCCCCAGGCTTGTCTGTGCTAAACAAATCCTCTCTCCATTGAGCAGCTCCATATGGATTTTATCTTTTCCAGCTGCGTGATTTTCTTAAGCATGTAAGTCCAACTATTGTTCCTGTATCTGAGTATGTCTGCTAAGTCCTTTCTTCCAACTTTGCCTAAAGATCAAAATACTAAAAATATAAACTGTATGTTTTTTTCTGGCTTAGTAAATCATAACTTCATCTTTATAACTGATTCTGAGATAAGATGGATACAAAGCATTGAAGTTTCTGTGCAAATGCAATACCTTTGTGGATTGTCACAAAGGTTCAGGTTTTTAACAAATGCCATTGAGACAGAGCCACTACTGTGGAGGAAGCAGAGCCATGTTCCTAGGGAATAGGGAGACCAAAGACTGGAGTGGCAAGAGACAGCAGCAGCAGTGTGTCCTCAGAGAGGTGGTCCAGAAGAGCACTGTATTCTGGAAGTCTGTGCCTGGGGAAGGAGTGTATAAACCCAAGCTCTGCTTCAAAGAGGAAAAAGGCATCTACTGAATATGCTCCAAAAGAAAGGGAACTTAATACCTTTGATGGACCAATCAGAGAGGGCTGGAGACAGGTGTGGGCCAGGAGGAAGCCACAAAGGTTAACAGGCTGGGGGGACTCCCAACAGGGTGCTTCTAGACTGCTGCTTCTGTGGGTTGGGGATATAGTGCCCTTCATGCTACTAAAGAATCCTGAATAAAGTTGTCATTGATTGTGTTAATTAGAAGAACTGGGAGAGATGTAAAGTCCACGCCAGGTGTCACAGCGACTGTGTCTGGCACCATCTGATAACTGGAGAAAAGAGGCTAGTCTATATTTTCTAGAAAAGAACAAATGTAAACATAAACAAATATAAATATATACAAGCACATTGGAAAAATGAAGTTTGAAAATTGTGCTTTTAATTCTGTGGGGAAATAGTCCTAAAAAATTAAAATATGTCTAAATGAATACTAGAAATACACAGGAAAGTCGGATCTGAATTAGACTAGTTGCCACTAAAATCCACTGGCGCACAAAGATGATATAGATATTATACAAGACTGACCGATCAACAGAGAAAAACTGATTTATCATACTCTTGCCACCAGAAAAGGGGAGAGCATCACCTTTTAACTACTGTGTGCTGGGAAAGCAATATCTAGTCAGAACAATCGTGATGTCAGCCTGTTAAAGCATTAAGCTTACAAACAAGGTCATTTAACAGTTACATATTGACAGCTTATCCCATAGTTTTGTCCTTAAGTCTGAAATGTAGTAGGTGATAACTATGGGCCTGACAGAAGGATGCGGGTTTTTATGAACAAGAATAGATTTGAAACTTTCCTATTATGTTTTCAATTTATGACCTTCAAACAGGAATAGGGATTGTCCAGGTTTACACTGGCATAAGTTGAAAGGCTGTCTATGAGCCTAAGTCATTGGACTCCTCTTTTAATCCCTTAACACAGCAACTCTAGGGCTCAAAGAATGTGGCAAATGAGCATCTGATGACAATACCTCCTTTGGCTATGGCTCATCTCCCACAAGTTGGGAGGCCAGCTCCAATGTAGCAGTTTTAGAAGGTTGTAAAACCTTTAGGAGAGCGAGTCTCCTGGATGTTTGCTAATCAATGCTACTGCCCTCAAAGGGATTAAAAACGTTCTTGTGTGACTGGTTAGTTCTAGGCAAACAGCTCTTCTGATGAGCAAGCAGACCCTGAGTGGCTCTCTGAGTGGATCACATGGCAAGCTATTTGTTTTACCATTTGCCCTTCCCTCTCACCAAGAACCCATTCCTCACATGCTTGCATCAGAGCCTACCCCATTGGCCTATCTCATTTTGAGCCTTCAAAACTTTGAGAATTTTGTTGTGGCAACAGGTAATGGACTAATACAATACTTTGTTTATCATTGGTATTAATATATACACTGGGGGTAGGAATAAACGTGCAACAATTTCTCTCTCTCCAGGGAGCTTGCACAAGAAAGAATGATAAAATGAATCATAAGTCTTCAAAATACTAATTTTGTCCATTCATATAACCAAATAATATGTGCTGATAAACATATGGACACAGAAGAATGGCATTGGGGATGGGGGGAGGGGACGATCAGGAGGCGGGACAGGGGGGATTATGAGAGTTAATCTTCACTGTCAACAAGACAGGATTTAGAATCACCATAGAAACACACCTTTTGGTCTTTCAATGAGCCGTTTCTGGAAAGGTTTAGCTGAGGTTGGACACCCACGCTGAATGTGGGGGGACACTACCCATGAGCTGGGGTTCTAACATGAATAAACAGAAAGCAAGCTAACCCCAACACTCGCCTCTGCCTGCTTTCTGCCAGTCCCTCTATGTATGCCTCACTTCTCCAGCTTTGATGGACTGTGCTCTGAAAGCCTGCTCCATGGAAGCCCTCACTCCCTTGAGCTGCTAAGGTCATGCCTTGGGTCCCAGCAATGAGAACAGAAGCTAATGCAGACAGAGGAGAAAGGGGTCAAAGAGAACAAAGTACACATGCAACTGCCTTAATGGGATCCTCTACTCAGTTTGCAAATTTAAAAAATATTTAAAAAAAGCATGATACTAAGAATAAATAATGTAAAAATGGCATATAGAAAAGTACCTTTTTATTCTACTTGTGAAACTCTAGGGCTTTATAGGCTCAAATGACACCACATGAGCCACCTTAGTATTTTAATTCTACACTGAGCTTGGGTCTTTAAGTGTCAACAGATCTTTGACCCAGCTATCTGAAACTAGGTACACTTTTGCTTCCTTCTGAGACTCCATATTTCTCAGTCTTGTTGCTGGGACACCTTGTCGCTCCATCTGGTTGCTTGAGGGCTTCCATTCATGCTTGTGGTGGTCTGATCCACTCTATTCTTACAGCTTTGCAGCTTATATCTCTACACCAATTCTCTCCTCAGATGACTGAATCCACTGCCTACCCCCAACATCTACTTAAAATCTACTAATGTCTAAAATGTCTAACAGGCACCCCAAAGTTAATACTCCACAAACTTATGCCCCTTCCTGCAGACCCACAGGAATGCCTTTGGATAATTAGGTTAGTATGTTCTGCTACTCAAGAGCGAGCCTTGGAGGCATCAGCTCCCTCACACCACATGGGCAAATCTAGCCAAGCTTACATTCACAAGCAGATGTGACATGTCTCACCATGATAATCTCAACCACCACTGTCCAAGTGGTCACTAGGTGAATGGCTGTAATGGTGCCCTTAGAGGTTTCTGTGCCTTGGTCCTTGTCCCACAGAACCTCACAGTAGCTGCAATAATCTTGCCATATATGATTCACACATGGCTCATTTGGAATATTTGAAACATTAGAACAATTTAGTTCATACTAATGGCCCACATCATAAAACTCTATTATCTCCCTGCTCCTTAGACTACCCATGCACTTAAGCAGGTCTGCTGGCCTCCTGATCACTCTGCAGTGTGTGAAGAGACCTGTCTACAACAGTAGAATTTGATACCTAATGCTCATTCTGCTTGGATGGCTCTTCCCATGGATATTGCAAGCACACTGGGAACTGGGCCCACCTTTTCTCTTTGTGTTCCATCTAATAGCCTCTTCCTCCACACAGTCCTGCCATGATATGCGGTCTCATCACAGGCCCACAATGGGACCCACTGACGGGAGACCAAACCCTCCAAATCTGTGAACCAGAAGAAACATTTCTTGCTTATAAGACTATTATCTCCAATATTGTGTTACAATAATCAAAAACATGTTGTATTCATGCCTTCTTGACCTATTTGTGAAGGTTGCTCAATTGTCGGCTTCTCAACTGACTAACCAACCACTCTGGGAGTCCTCCACTCTCCCTTTAATAGCAGTATCTTGAGTGAGCACATATGCACAAACCTCCACAAACATGCACCTATCATACACAACAGATACAGTTCAACATGTACATACCACATGCATATGTTCCAACATATACCCACAGCTCACATAGGCTCCATCATGCATACACACATAAACATAGATACATTTCAGTATGTATACATACCATTCATGCACATACATAAACACACATATACATACTGGCATGTGCCCCCCACCCCCACATATAAAATATTCTCCCTCAAGTCTGCAATGCCTATTTCCTATTTCTACCTCATTTTTGGTATTAAAAATTAAAATTACTTCCTTTAATGCATGTCTTACTGTTTTATTTGTCCCACAGTGGTGTGGTGAAGATTGCTTGTATTAGAAGGCAACTCTTAAAATTTTCAGGAATTTTGCAAATTGCTCATTAATGTGATGCTATCACTAAAAATGATTAAGTTTCCAATTAACTATGAGAACAAAAGGCACTGCACATATAAAACACATAATTTCCTAATTATTTCTCCACTGTGTTGTGTTGGTAACATTGTGAACGTTACTTCGCTAGTATGAGGGGCATGGAGTTAAACTCTTCCCAACTTTGTATTTGGGAACATCACCTCTATAGCTTAAGATGGGATGTGGTGGGAATATTTACACCATGGAAATGAGCAAACAGGAGAAAGAGGGCTTTCTGTTCCTACAGAGTCAGCTGTCCAACAGCAGAAACCGTTTCCAGCATCGGCAAGACTCGCCTCTGCTGCCTCCCCGAGTACAGTATAGCGATCAGCATTGCACCCCCACCAACGTTCTTATACGATGAAAAATGAAGCTCTCCAAAAGTCACTTGGAGAAGTCTAATGAAAAGGAGCTGCAAAAATGGAGACTATTCTCATTTCATAAAACACATGGTTTCATGCAATACTCTCCCTATTAAATTATGGCACGCTAATTCAAATAAATGTCTCATAAAATGATGATTCAACTCAGCTACAGCTGGCATCTATCCAAACACATAATCAAACACTCTAAGTTGATACTTTCTTCCCTCAGACTTCTGTTTAGTTTTACAGTTCAGCAAATTTGCAAAAGGCTTTGTGTGTGTGTGTGTGTGTGTGTTGGAAAGCATGTCTTTAGCTACAGATCAGTTGCACAATTAAATATTGCTGTTGATAAAAATGTTTTTTTCTTATTTTGATAACATTTCACCTTTTAACTACGAGAAGCTATAAACAGAGACAACAAATGCAACACTACCCCACAACAGATAAAATCAATACCTTCTAAAAGCAAGATATAGCAAGTGGTCTTCTTAATTACTGTTAAATGACCCAGGATGGTTTTTATTACCAGATAAATGGAATAAGCAATACACACTAAAATGAGATAAAACATGATGTTTAATTTACTCAAGATATGAAACATTTCAGAATGTAGCAAGTCTGTGGGCTATGATCCAATGACATTCATCTTTGAGCACAAAGCGGATTTCTTGAAATCTTTCAAAACACACAGAGGGAGACACATTAAGTGTACACACACTCACACATATACAAAGGGAGGTAGAGAGGGAGGAAGAGAGAGGGGGGAGGGAGATGGGGCAGGGAGTGGGAGAGAAGGGGGAGGTCTTTTCAAGGATTTAAATTGATTTGCTTATAAATTTAAACCTGTTTCACTCTTCAAATATTGATGTATGAAAGTACTTTTAAATTAGCCACTAAGTTCTCTATGTGAAAACGTTTACCTGGTTTATGTCAGTAAGATTTTGTTAAAGTCCTTCTCAGTCTTTTATATGATTGCAAAATACTTCATTAACATTTCAGAAAAGCTAAGGCGGCTAAGAAAACATCGTACACTTAGAAAAAGTACTCATAGCAAATGCTGAAGTCTGAGGGATGTGGAAGATGTTACTGGCTGGTGTTTCAAAAGGAAGAGACTGAATGTCACTAACTTCTCCAGGCTACACAGGTGTAAGGGAGAATTCACCCCAGAGTTTGGCTGAGCCCTCCATCTGTTCTTTCCAGCAAACATCTGAACTCTAAATGGTTTTCATTGTCATGTTTCAAACATCATTGGTTTGGCAGTTTGTTCTGCTCTTGCCTACTATAGCTTGGCTTTCCCCTTGCTGTATATCACATGATGTACCTTAGGTGCATTCTCTCACTAAGTTTCACAGTAAAAACTCAGACCCACGCACCGCAAATCTTACAGTGAGCCTTTCTTGCAAACTTGGGTTTTCCAGGTTTACAACAGCAGCTAAGACCACTGTAGTAAGTATTATCTCCCTAGGAGAAAGGCAGGTAACAGGAGTGTCTCCTTTGCAAAAGCCAGGAGTATTCCAAGTTCTCTTTGAAAGGAAAGATGTATTGTAAAAAGATATATTTATTTTATTAATTGTGTGTATGTGTATATATGTCTCTCTCTCTCTCTCTCTCTCTCTCTCTCTATATATATATATATATATATATATATATATATACACACATTCACATGTTTGGACAGGTCCCCTCTCAGGTTAGACAAGAGCGTCAGATCCCCGCTTAGGCTGAGGTTTTGGGAGTTGTAAGCCACATGATGTGGGTGCTGGGAACTGAACTCCATCCTCTGTAAGAACAGAAAGTGCTTTAACTTCTGAGTCAATTCCCAGGCTCTGAGAAGGTCGATTTTATAGTCAAAGCGTGTGTGGTGCTGTAATTCCAAGCCTGGCCAAGAATTCACAAAGTGTCTCAGAGTAACTAAGAATGGATGTCAAGCTGGGGAGGGAGCGCCTTTAATCCCAGCACTCGGGAGGCAGAGGCAGGTGGATCTCTGTGAGTTCGAGGCCAACTTGGTCTACAAAGTGAATTCCAGGATAGATAAGGCTACACAGAGAAACCCTATCTAAAGAAAGGAAGGAAGAAAGACAGGAAGGGAGGGAGGGATAGATACACTTTGAAGAAACAATACAAGGACTGTAAGCAGAGGGGAGATCTTCAAGAGTAAGACCACCACATGGTTTGAGGTAGTTATGGATGAAGAGTGACAAGGGAGACTGGGCACTCAGCTTTCCACAAGTCACCAGAAATCAACAATTTTCAAGGTAAGGACATGTTTTTAGGGCAGTAATCACTTGGCCACTGCTCTGTTCTGTGAAAAACCCCACCACTTTGCTAGACAGTGCTTAAGATACAAAAAGTGTTTGCACTTAATAACTTTCTTCAGTATCAATTACAGGAGAGTTTTTATAAAATTACTCTGTATATAATTTTATGGCTGTTTTACCACTAAGTGGGCTATGTAGAATACAATTTTATTTCCTATTTCTACTTTACAACTTATACAGCAATGAAAATTAAACACTTAAAGTCTTTACTTAATATGGCATTTTAATAAAATACTATGAAAGCACAGGCTTGTCCATATTTAAATATGTTAATAACAATCACTCACAAAGTTTTATAATGTGTTAGATGCCACAATTCCTTTTAAATACTCAATATCTACATTTGTTCTGAGTTGGAAACTAATATCTAACTTTTAACAGTCCAGCAGAGTTTATGGGCAGGGATTTTAAGTCTTCCTGTTACAACTCACTCATTACAGTAATCGTTATAAATTCAATATCTTTGTATTACATCAAAATAAACTATCATAATTTAATCATATCCTCACATCAAAGGAAGATCTAAGGTAATTCCATAGGTGCTTTTAACATAGCAGACACTATGAGAGTTTCACACCACAAAATGAAACTCTATGAAATCCACATGAAATGAAAATCCCCATGTTGAAGACAACTCTGCAAACATTATACAATAAATGACAACTATGGACTTTTCATGTGCACTCTTGATTATCTATAATCCAGGCAAATAGAAGTTTTAAATAACCAGTGTTTTGACAGTATCAAAGTTGCTATGAGAATTTATTTTTAAAGCCAGCTTTTGCAGTATGTCATGGGCCCAGAATAGTTTGGGCCAGCATGCCACCTCCTCCCACATGGAGGGCGCACTGCTCAGTCACTCTGATCTGCCAATTAGACACAACTTCCATCAGGCTCTTCCCAGGACTGACTGGACCCAGCCTTGGTTACTCATTAATTCCATAGCAAACCACAGCCCTCTCGATGGCTTGAAGCTGTCACCATCCCATATCCACCTGTCATGCAAAGTGATCTGTGGTGTCACCTGGCAAGTTGTCCACCATGGCAAGTAGCTCTCTTAGTATCCCTGACCAGTAAACTCCTAAATAGAACTTGAAGCAGATAAAAATAAACAGTTCTGGAAATCTCTGAGCCCCCAGTTTCTACCCACTAATGAGTAAGTTGCTTCTCAGGATACTCTTGGTAAGGGTGCTTCATAGTTACATATTATAAAATTAGGATTTTATAGTTTTAGAGTTTTGATCACATAAACCATCTTATATAAACAAAGGAACCTAACTATGAACAGCGTAATAAAATCATTTTGCTTAGCTGACATAGTATGTCCTAGTCTAAGAATTTCAGTATCCTATTAGAAAACTAACATACAAGAAAATCTTTAAGAATTTGAGCGCCCCCCAAGAATAACTGTCATTTACATAGTTATTGCACATACTTCAGTCTGCATTCTATGACAAAATCTCTCATGTTCAGGAATAGTGACAAAACATGCCTTCTATAATGCTGAAAATAACATAGATGAAACATATTTTTAAGAGCTTTTACTCTTTTAAGGTTGTTACACATTAATAAACATCTGACTTTTAACAATCCCACAGAGTTCAGGGTTGGCTTCTAAGGCTTCCTGTCCGTAAGAAGGTGTGACGGTTTTAAGTATCTAAGCACCAGATGTTGGTACATTCAGAGTCATAAAAAAAAAAAAACCAATAGTGGACATAAAAGGATGGAGATCTGAGCAGATGTGGTAAAAAAAATTGGCTTCTATACGCTTACCAACTGTCAGCCATACAGTCAAAAAGTTAATAAAGAAATTTCAGAATTAAACTGTACCATAGACCAAAATGGACTTAACTGACATCTACAGAATGTTTCATTCAACAGATAAAGAATACACATTCTATAATAGCCCATAGGATTCTCTGTGAAATATATTACATTTAGGCAAGAAAACAAGTCTTTAAAAAATAAAAAATAGAAATAATTTCTTGTACCTTATCAGGTTGTAGAATAAAATAGAGATTCAATACCATAGAAGCTAGAGAAACCGCATACACAAACATGGATACTGATCAATTTTTTTTTAAAACAGGGTTTCTCTATGTAGCCCTGGCTGTCCTGGAACTCACTCTGTAGACCAGGCTGGCCTCGAACTCAGAAATCCACCTGCCTCTGCCTCCCAAGTGCTAGGATTAAAGGGGTGCACCACCACTGCTCAGCTGATCAAAACATTATTGAATGGTCATAAGGTCATTAAATAAATTAGGAGGGAATTTAAAAATTTTTAAGAATTAAATGAACACTAAAGAAAGACCAGAATCTTTAGGATACAGTAAGGTGATTTTAGGAGGAAATGTTTTAGCTGTAAATGCTTACATAAAACCAAACAAAAAGGGAAAAAGTGAAACCGAAGAAATGACTCAGAAATATCTTAAATCAACAACATAAAGATGTATCAAGATCTTAGGAAAAGAAGGCCTCAAGCCCCAAACCAATAGACAAAAAGAAATTAATAAAATAGAAACTAAAAGAACAATACAAAGAATCCATGGAATAAAGGGTTAGTTCTTTAAAATGATATGATTGAAAAGTTCTGAGCCACGATAACTGAAAAAATGTAAAAAAGACTCAATAATTAATAAAATTAGAGGTAAAAAGTATTATTTCCTAAAAAGGATAATTTAGGAAAATTTGTAATGAAAAATATGGCAAGTCTGGAAAAAATGCATACATTTCTAGATAAATATGACCTTCAAGAATTAACAAAGAAAAGTTCAAGACTAGATAGGTTCACTGTTGAATTTTACCAGATGTTTAAAGAAGGTTGTTTAACAAATTATTCCAGAAAATAGGAAAGGAAGAAATACCACCAAACAGACTTTATGAAATGTATTATCCTGATACCAAAGCAAGGTAAGGATACAACAATAAAGAAAACCATCAGCTGACTTCCTTGTTGACCACAGATACACAATAACATCTTTGTAAACTAAGTCAAACAACACATGAGAAAGGTCACGCACCACGATCCGGTTGCTTTTATTCCAGGGATATACAGGTGATTCAACATACACAAGTCAATACATGTGACGATGCATATAGATAGACTCCAACAGAGGCTGTCTGAGCAGCAGAGGAAAGGCCTCTTTATTAATTTCAACATCATTTCCTGATAAAAGCCCAGGTGACACAAGCATCAAAAGAATATACATTAACACAATAAAAGTTATAGCTGACAGAACTGTAGTCAATGCAATAAGAAAAGCAGGAATGAGAGAAGAGGTCCTCTTCCCTTCTTACTCACGATGATGCTTGATGTCTTAGAGGGATAAGGCAGGGAAAGAAAAGGGATAAAGATAGAAAAGGCAAGGGAAAATTAGCCCTATTTTGAGACAATGTAATCCTATACACAGAAGCAAAAGACTTGGAAAATCAACTACAAAAGTCTTAGATATAATAAATACTTTGGGTAAAGGTAACAGGATACAATTTCAACATACACAAATCAGGAACGTTTCCACATATATTAATGAACTTGCTCAGAAATAAATCAGGGGAAAAGCAACAAGTTTAACCTTAAACATAAAACTAATCCAGGAAGCAAAAAAACTTTTATCACAAGATCTTTACAATATGAAGAGATATTTGAAGAAGAAGAAGAAGAAGAAGAAGAAGAAGAAGAAGAAGAAGAAGAAGAAGAAGAAGAAGAAGATGAAGACGAAGAAGACGAAGAAGACGAAGAAGACGAAGAAGAAGAAGAAGAAGAAGAAGAAGAAGAAGAAGAAGAAGAAGAAGAAGAAGAAGAAGAAGAAGAAGAAGAAGAAGAACCTACTATGTTCATGGCTCAATGGGCTAATCTTGTAGAACTGTTATATTACCAAAAGAGCAGATACAGATTCAATGCAATACATATCAAAATATCAGCAACATTCTATATACAACTAGGAAAAAATCCTAATATTCATTCAGAAGCAAAGAATAACCCTGAACAGCCAAAGGAATCATAAAATGAGGAGAGTATGGGGGCATCAAAATACTTGGTTCCAAACTATACTACAAAGCCATAGTAACAAGAACAGTATGGCAGTCACTACAAACATGTAGACCAATAGAATGGAATAAAGGATATGGAAGTAAGCACACAGAACTACAGCCACCTAAATTTTAACAAGAGTGCCAAAACATACTTTGGAGAAGAGAACCTCTTCAATATACAGTGCTAGGAAACTTGAAGCACCAGAAGGTGGATGAGATTGGATCCTCATTTCTCACTTTACAAAAATCAGTCCAAAGGAATCTAAGATCTTAATGTAAGACCTAAAAACTTAAAGTTATTAGAGAAAGACATAGGGAAAATATTTCAAGATATTGTGAGCTATATTTATTGTTTTTTGTTGCTATGATAAAACACCATAGTTAAAGGCCTCTCTCTTATGGAAGAAAAGTTTGTTTTGGCTTCCAGTTCCACAGAACTGCCCATCCATGTTTAATGCAGCACTGTTGACAGTAGCCAAGAGTCAGCTTGTATAGATGCCCACTAACAGGCAACAAGATAAATAAAATGTGGTGATACACACAATGGAGCTTTTATTCACCCAGGAGAAGACTCAGACTATGACATCTGCAGGGCCTAGATGGGAGATTATCACGGTAAGCAAATTAAACCAGACTCAAAAGACAAATACCACATGGTGCCTCAGATCCGACTCTTCACTACAAGAAAAGCTGCTTGACAGTATTACCTACGTGCTTTCTTCTGTGATGGACTGTACCTTTAAACTATGAACCAAAATATTACCTCAAATATTGTTCAAACTATGAACTAAATAAACTCTTCTGTAAATTGTTTTGATAGGCATTTTGTCACATAACCAAGTGTGTGTTTCTCTCTCTCTCTCTCTGTCTCTCTCTCTCTCTCTCTCTCTCTCATGTGTGTTTGTGTGTGTGTGTGTGTGCGCGCGCACAGCACATCTTCTTTATCCATCTATCCATTCATAGACAACTATTTATTTCTCTACCTTGTATATTGTAAGCACTGTGACAAGCTCAGTGGCCTTAGAGAGTGCAATGACAATTATCTAGGCCTAGAGCAGTGGCAATGGTTCTCATCCTGTGGAAAACACAGATGTTTACATTACAATTCAAACAGTAGCAAAATTACAATTACGATGTAACAATGAAAGTAATCTCATGGTTGGGGTTACCACAGCATGAAGAACTGTATTAGAGAGTCGCAAACGTCCTAATCCTGTGACCCTTTAATATAGTAATTTTGCTGCTGTTATGAATCATTATGTAAATATCTATATTTTCCAATGGTTTTTTGGACCCCAAAGGGGTCACAACCCACAGGTTGAGAACCACAGGCCTAGAGGATTGGGAAGATGTATGTATGAAGGTTGAAGATGCCTTGTTTACTTCCTGTCCTCCTCCCTCCCTCCCTCCCTCCCTCCCTCCCTCCCTCCCTCCCTCCCTCCCTCCCTCCCTCCCTCCCTCCCTCCCTCCTTCGCTTTCTCTACACTTTATGTTTATCTGCCTCAAATCAGAGGCAACTTGCAGATTGAGGCAGGACAAAGAACTTCGAGACACTGCACAAATCTGAATGCTACCCCTGACAGTGGGATTTTTTTTTCATGTGTGTAATTATCATCTGTCACATGTGCTACCTCTGCTCACTGAATCATATCAATCATTGTCATCACAGGTGATCATGAAAAATACATTTGATCGGCAACTTATCATTCAACTGCAATAGAACTTCAAAGCACAAAGTTACTGGAACCAGAATGAGGCACAAATCTCATAGGTTTTGTGATAAAACTGTTTTTTTTTTTCAGAGTGTTTATGTGAGGTTTCAAGTTGTCATGGGTAGGCATCCACCATGAGATGATGGCTATACACAGTGTCAGCTGATCCAGGCAAGTGGCCTACTGTTACCCAAGAGTGTAAGTTGTCACTCACTAAACTCCGGAGCTACCCAACATTCTTCCTTCTTTCTTCCTTTTCCTTTCTCCCCTACCTTCTCTTCTCCCCTTTCCTGTCCTCCCTGCCTTCCTTAAAGGAGTTTATTGTTGGATTTTGAGACATAGTTTCACTATGTAGTCCTGGCTAACCTGGAACTTGCTATGTAGATTAGGCTGATTTCCTGCTTCCGACTCCCAAGTGCTGGGATTAAAGGTATGTGCCACCATGCCCAGACATTTTCCATCCTCTTTCCTTCTTTCAAAATCACCAATGTACTCCTACCCCTGCTCTCTTTCAAATGCATTGCCTCTTTTGAAAAATTTTTATGTTTCTGTTGTTGGTGGTGGTGGTGGTTGTGGTGGCGGCGGCAGTGGCAGTAGTGGACATGTGTATGTGTGTGTGTGCATGTATGTATGTGTGTGTGTTCCTAACTATATAAATATGACTTGCTCAGTTCATATAATGTTACTTGTATATACAATGCTTTCAGGGCTGACCATTTGGTATTAGAAATCCAATTGGGGTGCTCTTCCCTGGAGAAGACAATGGCTGAGGGATTCTGATAAAAACCTACTTGTATGACAAAGACTTTAACAGCACAGACTGTATAAGGACTCACAGAGATGACCCTGCCTGCTTCTCAGACTAGACAGATAGCTCAGAAATTAAGACAGCAAGCCGTTCTTGCAGAAGATCTGAGTTCAGTTACCAGCACCCATGGCTCACCTCCATTTGTCACTCTACCTCCAGGGAAATCTGTTCTGGTCTCCTAATGTATCTGCACACATATACACACAGAGAAACACATATACATACACACATGAACACACACAGACACACATATACACACACACATGTACACACACAGAGACACATATACACACAGAGAAACACATATACACACACACATGTACACATAGAGAAACACATATACATACACACATATACACACAGAGAAACACATATACACACACATGTACACACACAGACACACATATACATACACACATGTACACACACAGAGACACATATACACACAGAGAAACACATATACACACACATGTACACACAGAGAAACACATATACATACACACATGTACACACAGACACACATATACACACAGAGAAACGCATATACATACACACATGTACACACAGACACACATATACACACAGAGAAACACATATACATACACACATGTACACACACAGACACATACAAAGATACACACAAAGACATACACAGGTGCACACACACATACATATACACACAGAGAAACACATATACATACACACATGTACACACACAGACACACATACACACACACAGATACATACAAAGATACACACAAAGACATACACAGGTGCACACACACATACATATACACACAGAGAAACACATATACATACACACATGTACACACACAGACACACATACACACACACAGATACATACAAAGATACACACAAAGACATACACAGGTGCACACACACATACATATATACACAGAGATAAATACAAATAATTAAAAGTAATAATAAGTAAAGATTATAACATGTGTTTTCCAGGCTAATACAAAAAGAAGAAGAAATGGAAGAAAAGCTCACAATATGAGCTGCACTGAAGATCCATTTACAGAGCACGAGCCTCAAATGCTTCTTCACTAGTGCACCATGTATGTGCACGTGCCACGTGCTACTTCATTGTTCAGTTCTCTCTATGTAGAGATTACTAAATTAAAGTAGGGAAAATATGAGGTGTCTTAAGACATTAATCTTCTACAATCAGTGCACCTCAATGGGAACATGAATATAAATGCCTCACTTCCTCAATTTTAAGTTATGATTAATGGACAATGAATCTCAACTTACTTGGAAAAAGAAACCTGCATTGTGGGATCCTAGTGACTGAAAGAAACCTCTGATTTTCCTTTGAAACAAGAATTATTTTCATTTTAAATTATGTATATGTACGCGTTCCTATGTGCAAGTAGATACACAAGAATATAGGTGCCCGTGGCGGGAAGGAGGTACTAAAGCCCCTAGAGCTGGCACTACTGGCTGCTAAGCCATGAACCACCCAATGCTGTGCTGGGAACCAGTCTCCGTTCCTCTGCGAGAACAGTTCACATTCCTCACCTGTGAGCCATCTTTTCAGCTCCCAAGCATTTCATTCTTTTAACTTTCTAGAAACAGGGAAAAAGCAACAGTTGAAAAGTGAAACTCTGTGGTTACTTAGCAGAGGACACGTGGATCTTGACATATGGCGCCAGCATTGTCCAGTTTGAACCTCAAAAACAAAACGATACTTACCCCGTGTGTGGACATGCCTTGGAAGTCTTTAAAATCCCTTGGAATTGTGGGACCTAGGGAAAATGACTGCAGCAACAATGTGTCTGCAGTCTGCAGGAGCAGGGGCTGGAATGCACTTTCCCCATAGTCTGAAACAGACTGATAGCATCAGGTGTCAGAGCTCTCAATGTCTGTCTGCAGCCTTCCTCGCCTTCTCTCCAGCCCCCATGAGTCTTTAACATGCTCAGAGATAATTCTTCCCAGTAGCAGGGGTAAGCTAAGACCTTGGCCTGTTTTGTCTGTTACTGTCTATAGACAGACACGGGTCCATCTACACAGAGGCTTCAGGGGGATGGCAACAGTGGACACCGTGGCACTGGCAAACTGGAATGAACCTGTTGCTCTCGTCACTTGGTGCAGACCCAGTGTACTGACCTTTGTTCTATTCTGTGTCCTTTATACTCATCCTCATGCAGACTCCTGACTGCTGGCCATGAATCTACATTAGTGACAAAGTGTTTCTCCATCCCTTACCCAGGAAGCCTCTTTCTTCTGGGGGGTGGGAGAGAATCTGGGTCCCATCAGTTGTCCTTTCTTGCCTTGACACTGTGCCCCAGTTTGCCTTTTCCAGAGGCAAGACCCAGAAGCTCTGGGTATCGATTTCAACTCTGGATTCTTGCCAGGGCTCTGCCATTTGGAGCCAAGGCTACATTTGCCTTAAAACTGTATGAGGGCAGGAAACAGGAGGCAGCAGCTGGCTGGAAACAACGACTCCTGCTTCTGTCTTTGCCTGCAGCCACACAAATCCACACGAGGTACCAGGCACTAAGGGCTGAACCCAACTTTTTGGGTTCATGCTTTTTCTATGAACCCAAATCATAGCAAAAGCATCATTAAGGCAGAGCTGCCCTTGAGTCTCAATTCATCAAGGGGAACAGCACACTACAGAAGGCTTCCCTCTACCTACACGACAGACAGGAGCTGGTATAAACAACCAAAGAACTGATCTCACAGACAATAAACCATAGAGTACAATTCTAGGTCAAGATGCTAAGGTTCTAAATGAACTGTCACTTAGAATATGTGATATTTATCATGTAAGTGTGTGACAGCTCTTTGGTAAGAGCATGCTGTCAGGTTGTCTTGCAGCATCCCTCACCCCCCTTTTAAAGCATACCACAAATCTCACCCAAAGACAAACTTGCCTGACCACATTTCTCCTTAAAGGATGCCTGACAGTATTTCAGAACCTTCCCTTGGTATACAGCTGTCTCCAGTCACATTCCTGATAGATTCTTGGTGTTAATTTTTTTTTTATTTTATTTTATCCTCTTTAACCCTCTCCATTTTGTAGAAAATTTGAATATCAGGATGTAAAACAGAGTATAAAATGATGTTTTGTGTAATAAAGGCCAGAGACCGAAATTGCAAGCACTCTCAAGCCTGGTAGGTGGCCACCGAGATGAAGAAAGTGGTTCTAGGTGGTCAGGGCTTGCAGTGAGTTGAGGAACCCCGCTCAGTCCCCTTGGCATCCATGCAGGGCTGGCACAATCCTCCTGTCTTAGGAACTAATAAATGTATTTAAAATCCATTTTGTGAACCCAAATCATAGCAAAAGCATCATTAAGGCAGAGCTGCCCTTGAGTCTCAATTCATCAAGGGGAACAGCACACTACAGAAGGCTTCCCTCTACCTACATGACAGACAGGAGCTGGTATAAACAACCAAATAAATGATCTCACAGACAATAAACCATAGAGTTTTTTGCTTTAGTCTTTTCTTTAGTCTGCTTCTCCATGGATGTAATACAGTTTCAGTCTTAAATATACACATATATACATGGATATATGCACATATGCATATATGTACCTATATAATGTTATATGTGAACACTTCATTTTCAGCAGATTCTCATTCTCTCTCTCTCTCTTTCTCTCTCTCTTGTTTTCTTTTTTGTCTTTTTTTTTTTTTTTTTGGTTTTCTTCAAAACAGTGTTTGTGTAGCCCTGGCTGTTCTGGAACTCACTCTGTAGACCAGGCTATCCTCAAACTCACAGAGACCCACCTTCCTCTGTCTTCGGAGTGCAAGGCTGGGATTAAAGGAGTGCCCTACCACTGCCTGGTTAGCATTTACATTTCTTTATTTTTTTCATGGATGGAATGTGATCAATTTTCTTCTTCTTTTTTTATTAGATATTTTCTTTATTTACATTTCAAATGTTATCCCCTTTCCTAGTTTCCCCTCTGAAAAAGCCCTATTCCCTCTCCCCTTCCCCTGCTCCCCAGCCCACCCACTCCCATTCCCAGTCCTGGCCTTCCCCTATACTGGGGCATAGAACCTTCACAGGATCTAGGGCCTCTCCTCCCTTTGATGACCGACTAGGCCATCATCAGCTACATATACAGCTTGAGCCACATGTCCCACCATGTGTTTTCTTTGATTGGTGGTTTAGGTCCAAGGAGCTCTGGGGGTACTGGTTAGTTCATATTGATGTTCCTCCTATGGGGCTTCAGACCCCTTCAGCTCCTTGGGTACTTTCTCTAGCTCCTTCATTGGGGACCTTGTGAGCATACACTTCTATATTTGCTAGGCATTGCCAAAGGCCCTCAGGAGACAGTTATATCAGGCTCCTATCAGCAGGCTCTTGTTGGCATCTGCCTAGTGTCTGGGTTTGGTGGTTGTTTATGGGATGGATCTCCAAGTGGCGCAGTCTCTGGATGGTTGTTCCTTCAGACTCTGCTCTGAACTTTGTCTCTGTAACTCCTTCCATGGGTATTTTGTTCCCCCTTCTAAGAAGGATTCTGAGCTTCTGGGCTAATATCCACTTATCAGTGAGTGCATATCATGTGTGTCTTTTGTGATTGGGTTACCTCACTCACGATGATATCCTCCAGATTCATCCATTTGTCTAAGAATTTCATAAATTCATTGTTTATAATAGCTGAGTAATACTCCATTGTGTAAATGTACCACATTTTCTGAATCCATTCCTCTGTTGAGGGACATGTGGGTTCTTTCCAGCTTCTGGTAACTGCTAATTCTGTATGGAAATTCTATGATGGAACACCCTCAGCTTCCAAATGATTTAAGAAACAGTTAGGTTTTCTTTCATTTGTACTGGGTACAGTGACTTTTTCCATTTGTTCTAAAGCTCACATCTATATCCTTATTGGTGCCAACTTCATTAGTAAGGGAATTATCTATTAAATGCTATTTTTTTCATAGGAAAGACAAAAAGGCTACCCCCGTTTTCTTAACACTTATGATACAGTATATTATCCATATTAGATTTATATGGAGTGTGTCATGCAACCCCTGCAAGAGCTCTCTGCACCCTCTGTGCTCAAGGAAGCAAATGGAAACAGGCTAAGGAGGTTTAGCTAACTTTGGCAAAGTAATGGAGGCCAGAGATGTGAATTCCAACAGATTCCAGGGCAAAGACCCACCCAGTTAAGCCTACTGTATGATTCTGGCATGAATCATAATCTGTTAGCTGTGAAAAAGTTTCATTTTACCTATTTATTTGGATGGTGGTTCTTTTCCTGTTCTTTGCTTGCTACATGATCACCTCTTGGCTAGTTCTTCTGGCCCAGGAAGAATCAGAATGAGAAGCCTTCAGGAAATACTGATTTGAGTGCGGCTGTGAATTTCTAAGGTTAATCTCCCATCATCTAGCAGCTACTTTAGTGTTAATGTCAGTAGAAAAAAGTTAATATACCTCTTAGCACCTAGCCATGCTTTCTGTCTTCATAAAACTCACCAAATATTAGCTAATTAATCCTAATGAAAGCTTTCAATATCTGTAAGGTCAAATTCACTCTCAACAGGCATTTATAAGCAGACAAGCTGTGTTTTCCTAATTGATGAGGCCTCTGGCTCACTCTCATTATGAATCATTGCTTTTGATTCCCAAGGCCTACCCCAAATCCTGAGGGAATAGCAGGCTGAGGTTCACCATCACTGGGCAGCCCAGGGTTTGCCAGAGCTTTCCCCTGCTGCCCTGTTGCCCTCTGAAAGCAGGGAGCAGGAACAACCTGATACACCAATATATACTCATTCTATACATGTCAATACTATATTTTCCTTTTTTCTAACATCTACAGACAACACCCAAGGAATAAATCAATTTTTAAACTTTAACATGTAGGTAAGCATTAAACACTCATGTGAAACACACATTGCTGTTTTCCTGTTTGACTTTATATTAAAATTTTACATATAGCCAGGGGTGGTGGTACCTATCTATAATTCCAGCAGTAACAAGGGTAACCAGGAGAATTCCAAGTTTGAGGCCATCCTGGGATACATAGGGAGTGCAAGGCTATCCCAGACTACTTAGTGAGACAATAACTCAAATAAATAAGTCTATCTACATGACATACATCTACAGTCCAAAACTGTTCAGCAGATCTAATATTAATGTTTATTTATACTCTCTTGGCACATGTGTGTATATGTGTGTGTGAAAAGTAGGACTTTCTAATATTTTAAACATTCTCTTTATAAGAATTTAAAAAAAAGAAGCAGGTGTGTTACAAGCAAATCTAAAGTGAACACACAAAACAATTGTCCCAAGCATGAACACAGATGGCCATGACAATGGTGTGGGGAAATCCCCCCAGGAACACCCTGGCCCACACAGTAAGGGAGAAGCAGTGCTGTGGGAGGCCTGTACTCCAGCCACCAAAGCAAGCCAGCTAGGAACATACAAATGAGACAGGGTTCCAGGATGGCAACATGATGGAAACACAAGATTTCAAACTAATAACTCAATCCTATTTCACTGCATACTTCTTTAAACTTTCCATGACTCCTCGGAAAAATAATCAATCAATCATCAATCAATATTCTTATTTTAGAAAGGGAAGCAATGAATATTGTTAGTGAAAATGGAGTTATGAATAAAGAGACCATGTTGTCTATATGTTCTCATGTCCTGGCAAGTGGATGAGAATATGAGGATAAAATACCCTCACAGAGACTTGAGCTATCCCCCACAAAATGCCATGTTTGAGCTGCTGAAGAGTGGGTGCCACCCTCCACTCCCATGTCCCCACCTGTGTACTCGAGTCATTGTTCTTCAAAGCTCCATCTCATATACAGTGAAGGATGACTTTCTACTTTGCACATATTTTTAAAAAAATATGCATATTTGTACATGAACATGCATATAAGCACATCTTTCTGATCGACTATCTTGCTGGTCAGCATCTTCCATGCTTAGTAAAAGCACTTTGATTTTCAAACTACGCAATTAAGGCCTAGCTAAAGGACAATGGTTCACATACCACTATGTAGCTAGATATGATCATGTGACTAAATTCTAGCCAAGGAGATACATGAATGTTCTCAGGAAACTTCTGGACAACCATTTAAAATCTGGTGACTGGAAAAATGGAAGGTTGGAAGGACTATGATCCCAAGGGCTCTGCACAACCAGCATGGCTGCCCCAGGCATCTACTCTGTAGATTTTTTTTTACAGAAGAGAATATTTATTTAAACCACTAATTTTTTTTTTTTTTTTGGTCTGTGTTGCTGCAACCAATACTAGGTGCTACAAAGTCAGAAAAAGCAAGGCAGTGTTGCTGTAGTAGCTGTTTCGAAGTAAACCAAAGTAAATAAAAGAATAGGAAACGTGCGTGCCCGGCTCTGGACCAGTGCTAGTCCCACAATCAAAATGCTGGGGCTGAGTTATTGGGCTAGTTCTAGGAAGCCTGGACAACTAGATTCCTTTGCATCCAGATTTGAAAAATTAAAAAAGGATTAAAAGCCATGCTTTCCCTCCAATTTTATATTACATATTTTAAAACTCAAATTTACTTTCCATTGAAATGAAGGACTGCGGGGTTTGAAAAAAGAAGAGAAGAGAAGAGGGGAGGGGAGGGGAGGAGAGGGGAGGGGAGGGGAGGAGAGGAGAGGAGAGGAGAGGAGAGGAGAGGAGAGGAGAGGAGAGGAGAGGAGAGGAGAGGAGAGGAGAGGAGAGGAGAGGAGAGGAGAGGAGAGGAAACTGTGAATGTGAAACAATGGAAAATACACACTGGAGCAGGGTGATGTGTAACAACCGGAAGTTAAGAAGGGCCACAGTTGACCTATGTGCAAAGATCATACACACCTTCAGGAAAAATATGAGGAATACCAAAAGCATGTGTAGAGAAAATGAGAGATTTGCTTAGAGAAAGCAAAAGAGCACCTCCAAGTTAGCTTGAAGCACCCTCTAAGGTTAGTGGCAGAGTCAACATGAATGGAACAGTGCCTACAACAGAAAACTGGACACGGCTGGGACCATGTTTTTAGATGAAAATGAGGAGCTGCTGATCATGGCCTAAGTGAAGAGACAGACCTGTCGCAATCAAACAGGTTATTTAAAAGCATTCTCGACTTGATATATTCACTTGCTAAAAGTCTCAAAGCAAAGTATTGTGATTGGGCAGCTTAATCTTCTCTCTGTCTCTGTCTCTCTCACACACACACAGACACACACACACACACACACACACACACCCGCACACGCTCCTCTAGAGCTGAAGGTGCTGCCATGGTTCCTCTTGACTCATGGCAGTCAGTCTCCTGGCTTTGGTGCTCTCTCCTGGCAACCCCTGGCCTCCTTGGCCTCTGCTGTAGCCTCCTTCATGGGCATGTGGCCATCTTCTGATATGGGTATCTACCTCTTTATTTTTTCCTTTTAATCAAGGCATCTATTTTACTGAACTAGTGGTCTATTATACTCCACCAGCTTAACTAATTCCACCAGCAGCAAGCCTCTTTCCAAATAAGGTCACATTCTGAGGCACCATTAGTGGGTTAGCAGTCCACATTCGAATGGTTTATGTGCTAATTCTGCCCGTCTAGCAGACAGGGATTCTACTGTCGCTGTATAAAATTTGAGTGTATCCACCAACTGCAGTGCTTTGACGCAGAATTTCAGTATCAATGAGACATGTTAATTTACAGAGTATTGGATCTCAGAGAAACCCATCAACCAATGTTTAACTGGATAAAAAGCTTTTAGTGGTGATAACTAGAGAAAATTGGTGGGCATGTGCAAGAGGGCGATATCTCAACACCACCGGAGAGGTCTTGCACACAGAGAAACTGCTATCCAGCCTGCGTACGGTAGCCGCCACTTAAATACCCACGGGCAGTATCCTCGCCGACATCTCACTGGTTAGTTTGCTTCAGACTGGGAAAAATGTAAAGATGATATGATAACTGTTTGCATATTCATTACTGTACAAAGTGAGAATAGCTCTGAAAGCCTTTTCTACTTACCACACAGTTATACTTCACAGAAGATTCTAGTCAGTTTTCAAAGTCTATTTTACAAAGTATTTTAGTCACACCTAAAATGCCATTAAAAACTCATGACCAGAAATACTACTTCTAAGCACTTACCTCAAGGAAACAGCTTAGATTACTGCATATTAGTGCTGTGTACGAGAGAACCATAACATTGGGTTGCTTGTCCATAGGGCTACCTCCTAGTCCCATGCCACACTCTGGTATCTGTGCAAATCACCTGGGGTGGTGTGAGATGCTATAGTGGAGAAGTTCAATGTCTTCATCTATAGCCTGGCAGAGCAGGGTCTCTTGTATAGAGGAGACATGGAGTATGAAATGTCTCCCATGTCCTACTTTGTGGATTAAGTATCATAGATGATTTGCCTCATGTGTATTCTGCTATTTAGTTTTGTCCTTCCTGGTTTTTGCAAAACGTTTCTAATGAAGAATCTATAGTTCTCTGGCTGGTGAACTGGATTGTAGTAAAGTGGGTCAACTGAAAAGTAGAGACATTCGGCAGAAACTATCGTCTAAGAAAGGATTCATTTTTATTTTTAATTATGTGTCTGCGTTTGTATGTGCGTGTGAGTGCAGTGCTCATGGAGGGCAGCAGAGGGCATCTGGGCCTCTAGAACTACAGTTACACCAGATCTGGGTATCTATCTCTTTATTTTTGTGGATCGCCAGATGTGGGTGCTAGAAAGCACTCCAACCTCTTAATTGCTGAGCCATCTCTACAGCTCTGAAAAACAGTAATTTTCTTTAGGATTTCACTTTGTTTCAAATATATTTAAAAAATAAGATTTACTCCTGGTTAAATTTAAACAAATTTTTTGTATGTTTTGTTAAAGCATTGAATTTAGTATGAAAAACGTTTTTTTTTTGTATCAAATATTTAGGTTTGACTATTGTTGCCTACCATAAATTGAAAGAAACATAAATGTTAAAAAAAATGATCTTTTGGGTGAGCAGAAATACTTGGTGCATTTCCAAAATTTGGCCAACATTTCAGGAAGGGCCAATAAGTATTCTGAATAATCCTTACAATGCAACAATTTTCTTCTACAAATGAAAATTCACTTTCTGGTTTTGTTTTTGTGTTAGGGGGAAGGGAGGGCTAGGAGGGCTAAGTTCTCCCTTGGAAAAGAGGCACTGCATGGTGGTCAAGTGTTTACAAGACAGGATCCCAAATTGTATCTTGGCTTTCTCATCAGCTTTGCAATTTTATACAAAGTTTTCTAAAATTTACATAACTCCTTTTCCCCCTGTGAATATGAAGAATAACCTTAATTCTGTACTATGAGGATGAAACTCTGTGTAGAGTCCACAGGTGTGGAGTGGAACCATCTCATAGTTCCTCTGTGACTATCACGGAGGTCACACTCACAGGGACAGCTTCACAGGGAGAGATGGTAAAACCACCATGCAACTTACAAAACTCTCCCCTACTTTATGTAGGGTAACTTGGTTTTTTACATGATATGAAAGTGTGTCTCCATATTTTCAGTTGTTAATTCTGTACCAGCAGACAGGTACACGCTGGCAGGATATTGGCATTGTCATTTCTGTGACCCATCACCAGCCTTTTATGTGTAAATACTTGTTCTTCCACACCTGCTCAGACACTTGGAGGTTAGACAGCCCTAGATGCCTAGGGGTAATCTTGAATTGTATCAGAGATGGTCTTGCTGCTGATTGGTTGTAATAAAGACTAGATGGCAAAAGCTGGGCAGGAAGTGGAGAGTGAAACTTCCAGGCAGAGAGAATGGCTCAAAAAGAACCCAGACACTGGAGCAGACACAGAGGGAACAGACACCTATTGCAATTCAGCAGAGAAAGGTATAGAACTAGCCATAGAGGCTATCCATGTAGGCTAGTTACTCAGGTTATGTTTAGAGTAGGTGGGAGACTGCGCAAGTCAAAGGCCTAAGCTTTAAACTATATTAAAAGCCCCCATGTCCTTATTTATACACTGGCAGATCTCAGAATGTCCTGCTATTATAACTTTAGAAAGTCCAGTGTTTTCTGTAGTGGGTTTTTGTTTGTTTGTTTGTTTTGTTGTTGGGGTTTTTTTTGTTTTGTTTTTGTTTTTGTTTGTTTTTTGAGACAGGGTTTCTCTGTGTAGCCCTGGCTGTCCTGGAACTCACTTTGTAGACCAGGCTGGCCTTGAACTCAGAAATCTGCCTGCCTCTGCCTCCCAAGTGCTGGGATTAAAGGCATGTGCCACCATTGCCTGGCAGTTTTCTGTAGTGTTAATGATTTACTTTTAAGAAAAATATACTTGGGGCTGGAGAGATGGCTCAGTGGTTAAGAGCACTGACTGTTCTTCCAGTGGTCCTGAGTTCAATTCCCAGCAACCACATGGTAGCTCACAACCATCTGTAATGGGATCTGATGTCCTCGTCTGGTGAATCTGAAGACAGCAACAGTGTACTCACATAAATAAATAAATAAATAAATAAATAAATAAATAAATAAATATTTAAAAAGAAAAAAGAAAAATATACTTGACTGTAAGCTTGTTAATCTTCATGGGGGTGTATTATTCAAGTCCTGACTATAGAAGAAATAAAGGTGAAATGCAAATTAAGCAATCCAGTGTTCCACAAATTACAACTAGCAGCCATGCAAGCAGTTATTTCTAAATGAAGACAGAAAAGTTAAGAGCAAAACACGGCTGACTTTTAAAAATGCTATTTTCAGAAACAATACAAATTTTGAGATGATACATACTTTGTTGGTGGGATAAAAGTTTCCTGTGATTTATCCAGGACTGGTCTAATAAACTGAAAATCAGGGATCAAAACTCACTTGTTTCAAGGGGGTGGCAGCTAAAACGCAGGAGGAAAGTCAGCAGGGTAAGATATGGCAGTCCAGCTGGAGTCAGCCACAGTACTAACACAAAGGAGCACCAAGGTTTAGTGGCAAATGCAGTGGCCTGAAGCTAGGCCCCTTGTGAAGGAGGCAGCTGCTCTAGAAAGGGAGGAAGCCAATGCAGTGATGAACGCCAGCGAGTCGGCCCCTTAGCTTTCCTAACCTCAAGCACTGGAGATAACTTAAGAATGAATAGACCAGTTTAATTAAAGTTAAAAAAAGAAGCCAAACAAAACCTGCCCCAGGGCCAACAGCAGCATCATAGATGCCAGCTTGGAACTCGTGGCATGAGTTTTCCAAACAGTTTACATTTTCAATATCATCCCTTTTGAAGTATTTGAAATACTTTAAAATATTTTAGTTGAAAAATTCATGTGAAATGCATACATACATATATACATACACACATATATTTTAATATATCCATTTATATTTAGGAAGTAGCTAAAAACTAGGAAAAAAATACCCAATAGTTGTAACTGAGTTATTTTCGGCCTCGCCTTTTCACGATGTAGCAAAAGCCAACAGGCTGGTGAGAGGGGTTCTGTGTCTTCCATGTGTTCTGCAGTCATAGAATCATGTAATGGACTCACAACGAAGCCTCTGCCCTGCCCACTTACTTGTCTTTATCTGTCTTTAATCGTGTACTCAGCCTGAGGGTTATTGCAGGGAGGTGGTAGGAGGGTGCAGGATGATGAAGATAGTTAAGCTGGCTAGTTCTACGTCAACTCGACAAAAAGTCATCTGAGTTGAGGGAGCCTTAGTTGAGATAATGCCTTCATAAGGCAAGCCTGCAGGGCATTTTCCTAATTAGTTATTGATGGAGGAGAGCCCAGCTCATTGTGGGTGGTGCCACCTCTAGGTTGCTGGTCCTACAGTCTCTTAGAAAGCAGACTGAGCAAGCCATGGAGAACAAGTCAGTAAGCAGCGCCCCCTTCATGTCCTCTGCATTAGTTCCTGCCTCCAGGTTTCTGCCTTATTTGAGTTCATCTCCTGACTTCCTTTGATGAACTATGACATGGAAGTATAAGGCAAATAAACCCTTTACTCTCTAAGCTGCTTTGGTCATGGTGCTTTGTGACAGCAATAGTGACCCTAGGACAACCGTCTTGACTCTAGTAAAATGGACGTTAACTGGGAGACTGAATAACAGCTGCAAGCTGTTATATCTGACAGACTGAGGTCTTTAGTGAAGGGTCACTGTTGCCTGCCTGATCCTTAATGCTTAGGCTATTGAGAGGTGGTTAAAGACACTGGTGGTTGCTAGACTGCACAACAGTTCAAAGCAGTACTGTAATGAACAAGACACTAGCTCACTGGGGTCAACAGGTCAAAGCACGAAGAGTAGCCAGAGCCACCACCAGGAAAAGTCAGTGACTGTCAACGCTGTATCTCAGGATGATACTGGAATGCCAAAGGACATTACAAACATTTGATAAGAATTACTTTAAGAACTGTTCTTTTATATTACATGAGATGACACTCTATTGTACCTTACAACCCGGAATCCCACCCTGTATATTTCCCCTAATGTGTTAAACATTCCAGTTATCTAGAAAACTGGAGTTGACCAATCAGACTCCCTAATGGTGGGCATAAGAGGGTTTGTTTTAAATCAGAGTGTAACTGTAGAAAACAAACATTTGGCTGTTTGTTTGTTTGTTTTTGTTGTTGTTGAAGGTTTTAACTGTAATGTATCGTCAACAGTGAATGGACTGGATTTTAATACTGGTACTGTCAACACAGGAAAAACATGCTGTGGACCTCCCTAGCATCCAGGAAGGCAGCTGTTAACCTTCATCCAGAGCACCCAAGGGACTGCAGCAACATGGATGACAAGGCTTCGGTCCTGACCCCATGAGCTAGCACTGATCAGTAATTGCTGCTGCTGAGAGTGTAGCCCGAGCACATGTGTAGCTCTGTGTTTCTGTCACTGAGGAGAAAGGAATAGACGTGCTGCTTCCCTGCTGTATTCGGCCATGCTTGCACAGCTCTGCTAAGAAATTTCCAAAAACTTGAAACAATGATGAGCTATTAAAAACTTTAGGCCAGGTAGGTGTCTTTTTATGTGCATTACTAAGTACGCATTAGCTAACACACACTTTTGTTCTTTCATTAATATATTTTAACATCATAGACTGAGATCTTGAGTCAATTAAATATTAAGGTGAGGGAGACCTGCCTCATTAAGAATGTCATTTTAAACAACTCCCAAGACCCGGCTTTTAGCAGACCAAAGAAGGACAAAGATCTCCAATCATACCAAAGAAAACATGTGACTGATATAAAGAGCCATCAGGAGTCCAAAGACTGAAGAGGAGCAGGAGGAGGAGCCAGAGGCATTTTCAAAGAGAGAATCACAGTCAGGGGAGACAAAGGAGGAGAAAGGCTTAGGAGGAAATCTATGTTGTTTCCCAATGTTACAGCTACCTCAAATGCCATCTAGCAAGAGGCTGAACATTTCAAAGTGCAGAGGCGCCTTGATCGGGCTCTGTGCACACATTGTGAGGTATCAACTGGCGCAGAACACAGCAGCTCTGCAATACACCTGTACTTCCTATCTGATGTGGCTTGGCTTGCTGATCCATAATAAGCCCCACAGGAGCGCCTAGCTGAGCTCTCTCCATAATCCCTCCCCACAGTTCTGAACCTGCCATGGGGATTTCTGTTAAACAGCTATTAGCAGTGACTAAAACTTCTAATCCCCCCATTTTGCCTTTATTAGCACATACAATTATCAGGCTATTTCATTAGGGCACTGTGGAAAAACTATCTTCATTCTGAACAACCCTTTTAAAAACAGCGCTGGAATTTTTACAGAAATATCAATTCAGTCATTTTGTCTGTATTTTACTGGACATTACTTTAGCTATCAGCATAACTGGTATCTCTTACAGAGTGTGAGAAACTTCAGAGGGCCTGGAATGGATCCATTACTAAGGCAACTACTTAGAATAGAAAACAAGCTTTCTTTAGTTCATTAGAGACAAGGGCAGATATTTTAGCTCATTCCTGGAAAGAAAAATAGAATCTGTTTTGAGGATTAATATAGTAGTTGCATATGGAATGGGTACAACATTCATACAACATGGGTAATTACTAAACCTAATATCATGACACCTTTGCCCAAACTTAGTAAAGACAACCAAATTACCTGTCCTGAATGCTGAAAACCACAGGGCAAAGAGATACACACCTATCAATGACTCCTGCAGACTTTGTGTGCACGCACACGGCCTATTATGGGTAGTTTCTGAGACAACCCCCTTCTCCAGGTCTCTTTCTAACTCTTGTGATCTTGTCTCAAATTCAACTATTCAAACTCTCAGTTTCAGTGCCATTAGGAGAAAGCCTACTAAGGAAGGAATTTTAGCCTTTACTTGGTTGGGCCTCAGCTCTGGCTCCCTGTGTCTCATTGGTCCAGGGACCAAGAAAAGAGGGAGGAGTTAACTCTACTTACTTATGAATCTATTACAGCTTTCACCAGGAAAGAGATTGCAAAAAAAGTTTACTGATGTTACTAAAAATACTCTTAAAGTATTCCTTATATGACTTAACTAAACTGTTAGAATTGTATTTAACACCATGAAATCCTGAAATTACAAGTAACGGTGAGGCCACTAACTCGTGGATTGCATACAGCGCAGAGGCAGGCTGGCTGTTACACGCCAGAGCTGCAGAGTGGAGTAGCAGGACTGCTGCACACACTGTACTGTGATCAACCGCATGTGTGGCTCAACCTCGGTAATGAGTAGATGAGACAACATACCTTAATCATTTGGCGTGGCACTCATCAGCCCTCGCAGGCGCTGGCGTTCAGCCCATGCCGGCAGGGATTAGAGGCCACATCTGTTCACTCTGAAATCCATGCGGTCTACTCCCCGGCTTCTCTGTTTTCAGGCTGAGGTCAACGCCACTGCTGTCACTTAACATGCTTGTCATTATTAATAAGAGATTTTTAGGAGTTCTAAAAGCTCCATGGCTTGATGAACAGGACAAGAATAGTAGCCACGGTCAAGATTTCTGCAGGATTTGAATGTCATGGAATGAAGAAACGCTATGAAGACCTCTGAGCTACCTATGGCTACCAGACCACTTGGGGTTCCACTGACTGATGTGATACCAAAGACAGAGGCGAGGCAGTTTTCAGATGCACAAAATTGAAGGCAGAGAAAATATGGTATTTCTAAAGCATGCATCAATGAAGGATGCCTTTTTATTTTTAATTGTTCTTTCCCAAACTTTTAAACTTTACATCCAATGGAATAATCTCAATTTGCTATGCTTTGTTCTCTTCTTTCAAATACTGTAACTGGCTAGATTCCAGATAGAATACTTATCCTCAAATGCCTTCCAACGAGGCCTGCCAGATTCTGTGGCTCAGAAGTAATTTAAAAGTAGAAATGTGTAGCAAATGAGACCTAATGGAAAACACTGGATGCTTCATATTCAAAAGGTCACTTCTTTTGTTTTCTGGGAGCAACGGGCAATGTACATATGAATGTGTATCTTAACACACAAAGACACCCCCCCATACACACAAGACAGAAAATGATAATTCAATCTCCATGTCTTTTTCTCTCAATCATTGTACATAACAATTGGCAATAGTAAGTATTTGGATATATGCATATACATGCATGCACAGGCACCCATCCATACACACACACACACAACTGTGCCTTTCAAAAAAGAAAGGAAAATGTACACTGTACTTCAATGACCAACCAGACTCACTGAGCAAAGATGGAGGGATAAAATGAAATTAGCACAATCTTTGTTTTATGCAGTTAATGGTAGGATGATGCTTACTTTTAACTGCTTGGACTTCTTTCTTAAATAAGGCTTAATTCTAAATATAATGAGTTAACTCGCAATAAGAAATAGCCATGTAGAAAGCTGCCCATCATCAAGGCTCAAACAAAAGCCAGTCAAGGGGACGACTATATAGGCACGGATTAGTGTTGCCCATGGATTTCACCCCTCTCCTTCTCTGGGATTTGTTCAATGCTTTCAAACATCCAGGGAATGATGACTAAAGGCCAGGGACCTTGCTACCTACTACATATACAACAAAGCATGATGGATCCAGTTCTCTCTTCCCAGAGCTGAGAATCCAGCAGGGGAAGACAAAACACAAGGACTCACAAACATGACTGAACTCTGGGACGATGTGTGGAGAAAGGTGGAGAGTAAGACCAATAAGATATTTGTCAAGCCATCTGAGAGACATGAGCTTCCCTACACAAGGGGACGAAACAGGATGCTCCTGGCAGGGGAAGATGTGAGGGCCATGAAGGAAAGTCAGGGCATCTGAAAGGCAAATCCGATGAGAGAAGGCAGAGAAGTTACCTCAGAGGAGACAATGAAGCACTGACGGAGTTCAACCTAAGGGTAATGGCTACTATGGAAAGCTCTTAAACTATGAGATCATTAGAGCCAGGCAGGAATTACAGACAACATTTCCTGGGAAGAGGAAGGCAGGATGACCAGATGGAAGGAGCAAGAGAGAGAGAGAGAGAGAGAGAGAGAGAGAGAGAGAGAGAGAGAGAGAGAGAGAGAGAGAGAAGATGCTGACCTGGCAATAACACTAACACTGGACAAAGGCTTTAGCCAAAGGCCACTTGCTTGGCACATAGGCTATGATTGGTTTTATGACTGAGGGAGAATTCAATGTCAAGAAAATTGAATTCAGGAGTGGACAGTGAGTCTTCAAAGGCTGGGAAGACCTGGAGGCACAGAATCTAGTTTTGGATGAACTAAGATTGAATTGCCTTTCATGCAATAGGATAATGTGTTTAGAGTTTAGAAAGTTACATGTTAAAGATGGGATCTGGTAAATTTTGAGCTTTAAGACCTATAGAATCCAACATGATGGCCACAGTACAGTTGCCTAGGGGACTCAAAGAGGGGATGCATAGAAGATGGGTGTGCTATGTAAAAGACAGTTGTAAAGCTGGAGAGAGAGCTTAGCGAGAAGAACACAGGTGCTTCTGCAGAAGACTCAAGATCAGTGCCCAGTACCCATATCAGGAGGCTCATAGCAACTTGTAACCAAAATCCCAGGGTTTTGATGCCAATTCTGGTCTCCATGGGCATCTATATGCATGTGGTGCACATACAAACAAGTAGGCACTTAAAAATGAAAATGTAACCATTTAATGGGAACTTTCAAAGATGGCATGAAAAAGGACTGTAATCATTCACTGATGTGTAAGCTGATGTCATTCCCAGATGATATTTAGATAAACCAAAAAGTCTGGTGAGAAATTCACTTCTTCTACTCATTAGTTAATCTTATAATATGGCTCCTATTGGCTGTACAGTTATACCTTAAGTTCACATTGTGCCTTACCTATATAGGCAATGGTGACACAGAGAGTGACAGAGGTGTGTGGAGAAGAGGGAAGAGTAGCAGTGTGTTTGGTCTCTGACAAAACTGCAGGCTCACAATGAATTGGTGTGATGAGCTTCTGGAAACATCAAGGAAGAGGGTGGCCAGTCGTAGGGTAGGGTCATGTGTCCATACCAGAAAAGCAAAGTACTGGCTCTCGGCAGCCTGGTAGAATGTGTGAGAGCATCAAACTGACAGGAAGTGAAGTAAGAACAAGATCACAAAGATTTTAAGCGAGAGCACAGAAGGAGAGATGGGTTCCCTCCCTCCAAATTATCAAATTATATTTATATTACTGTGATGGAATAGTCTTACAGATTTTATATATTGAATTACAAATTGCTACTTCTTTGACTTACACTTTTTCTTACAATTATTTATTTACATGTGCATGCATGCAGTATGCATGCCAGAGCTTATGTGTAGAGGCCAGAAGACAGCGTGCAGGAACGAGTTCTCTCCTTATACTGTGTAGGCTCTGGGATTAAACACAGGTCATCAGAAGTAGTGGCAAGTGTTTGCACCTCCTGAGCGATCTCGATGGCCCGCCTCTATTTAACACCATGGGTCTTACCTTCCCTAGCCTCTGCTTCTCACCACTATCTTTGAAATATCCCCTCAGCATGACAGGGGTCCTTGGTAGATGTCACAGCTGAAAGCAAGTGATCAGCAGTGCTTCTTCATAGCACATCTCTCTTCACCCCAGTATTTATATGCGATTTCTATTGGGTCATGACTGCCATAACAAATTGCTGACTTAGAAGATTCTTAATGTTTCCCAAATCCTAAAATTATTTATGTTATGAATTTTCCCATAACTCTCTAATCTGTCCTCAGAAAAATCAAAGCTCCCACGATTGCCACGATATACCAGATCCTCTACAGAGCAAACATATGTGCATTGTTTTGTAGAGAAGTCCTGGAGCCTTCTTGTTTACTGAATGTCATCTGTGTGTGCAGTGAGGACACAGCAGAGAATGCCAGAGTCCTTGCCCTTTTTGAGCTGATGCCTGTAGCACAAGCAGAGACACCACCTTTTGTATTCTATAGTCAACCGCCACCTTTAGCAGCAGTGACTTTCATGGCCTACAACTGCCAATCACTTCCTCACTAACTGCTCAGACAAGCATTTCTTGTGATAGAGCAAACTCCTGCTGTAGTCCCAAGCAAGAACAATGTTACACATCTGGGTGGTGGTGGTGGAGGAGGGAGCAAGGTAACCAAACCATAGGATATGCTGAACTACACAGACTCCAAGACTTCTTCAGGATTATACATTCTTTGAACACAAATAAACCCCTCCTTTATACCATTCCCACTCCTGGTCTCTGGCATTCTTCTCTCCCTCTCTACTTCCCTTGGGAGAATTTCAGACAGAATGGAACATGAGGCCACATCTTAGAACAGTCGGTCCCCAAGCCACACTCTGTCTGGATAGACCTACCTCACTGTTGGATCTAGATTGCAGTCCCGAAGAGCTAGTAATGCCATAACCCTTATGCTACAACATGCCCTGTAGCCTGAGAGCAGCACCCCTATGGGGGTACTTTATATCATGTGAATCATGTCCAGTCTAGTGGAACACTCTCATAAAGGCAAGAATTTTACCTTGCCTTAAATAATCTAACACCCAGAAAAAGACTGGGCGTATAATGGCGTTCAGAAAACACTCACTGCCTGCAATGAAGCTTCCTAGATGCCGGAAACGTACACAAGCACATACCCAAACTTTTCCTTTGAAAAATCATAGAAAAATCTCACCTTCCCAGTCATCTTGTATAGTCTGAAATGAAGCACCGAGACCCTCCCAGACTTACCAGTTTGAATCCTAATTTTTGTGCTTAGTAGTAAGTGCATATATGCCATCATGGAGCTGATGAGGTTAGTTGGTTCTGTTGTCTGTACAGCAGAGAGCTCCCTAAATGCTCTGCTAAGTGTCGGTGCTGCTTGTAAAGATTTTAGCAGACCTTCCTACCACCTTCAGTACGTTTGTTCTCATGACTAATCCCAAGGAAACTGACATATGTTCCCCGGCCTTATCAGAAGGTGCATTTTGTGACGTCTGTTTTTAACTGCAGGGAAGACTTTCCACCCTTCTCTCTGACTTTTCAACCACTTACGTATCTTAAGGTTACCTTCAATGTTATTCTATTTTTTTTCATTGCAAAGTATTATTACCGAGCCCAGAAAACACATCTAGAAAGGAAGCAGAATCACTCCAGTCCTTCACTCATGTGTTTCTCAGACGTAGAAGCAACTTCAAAAGATCCATGGAGGATCAGCTGTCACCTAGGCCTAGCATGGATGCCATTGTGGTTTCAGACTACGACCATTTTGGTGCTGAGACTTCCAATACATACTATACAGAGGAAGCCTTCACCTTCTGGTTACCACAGACATTCTGTCTCACAAGCATCCTGTCCCTCCAGTTAATGACCATCACTTGTGTCTGCAGCTTCTGCTTTCATTCTCTCTCTTACACTGTGTGAGATGAAGCACCTGTCTATAGACTTGCTCTTGACTAAGCCTATTGGAAATGCTACCAAAGTCAGCTAGAGGCCTAGCTTTGAAGAACTGAAAACAGTCCTCACAGAACGAAGGGCTTATGACAACTGCCTGTCATCTTCAGGGTCGAGCCATGAGGGAGGGCTCCACAGAAAGGGATCACAAATGCCTACAAAGATACCCCGTTGTCTGAGAGTGAAGCACACAGTTTTGTGAGACGCATCTCTCTCCCACAAAGGCTTTGTGCTGTGGGGGAAAACGACTTCATAATAGCCACTTTCCTTAGCGTTTATAACACATTTAATTTTTTGTTGTTGATTTTAATGTATGGTAAGCAATATCCTTGTTAATTTCTTGGCTTCCGTTTGCCACTAGACAATTTTTCATTATTTGCTAAATTTGTTGATTCCCCAGAAAAGTGTACAAGAAAAGGCTTATGGTCTATACTGTTGCTATCAAATAACACTCCAGTCTACTGCTCCCAAGGCAGTGTTAGGAGGCTGAGGGAAAACGTTTGAAGGAAGAATAAAAGATAAACACAAAAATGAGGAAATATGCAAACAGGGGTCCTATTATACAAATGGCAAAATAAACCAAACAGCCCCCAAATTACAACACACTTTTACTTCTTGAAAGACAAGTGTCTCCTCATGAACGAAAACAAGAAGCACTTACTTGTTGCTTAAATGTGAGTGTGTATGGCACCCGCTGTTTAATTCTGATTTCCTCCAGAGGCAGGTAATCAAGCATTGACCCCATTTTACAGACGGGAATATTGAAGGACAGAGACTGGAATGCCTTAGTCGAGGCACCTGATGACAAGGTTTGGAGAAGGATCTGTTGGCCTCAACAGTTAATTCCATGCCTGCCGACATTAGAAGTCAATGCGCTCTTGGCTTTCTGTTGCTGAAAACTGAAATGCCATAGGCGTTTCAGGTATTGAGATTGGAACTGATGAGTACCGTTTTTAACTGGTGTATGTTCTGACAGTAAAGGCCAACTTCCTGTGTTCTACTTGTCAAATAATTAGCACTAATAACATGGGAGGAATGAGTCCAAAGACTTAAAGGTATCTCGAACAAGCTGCTTTGCCTTTAATTTCTTAAATCAGTTTCCGAATCACACTGTAGCTCAGGTCACACTGTTTTCACCCAGAGGTTTCCTTCAAGTGCTGCTTTTCCAAGTCCCTACGCAGGAATACAGACACCACAGAGGCAAGCTGACCGCCCTGCTTCTGAGAGCCTCCAATCATCTCCAACTCAGCACAAGTGCCCACTAGCAATCTACCAATGTTCATGCCTTGTTTCTTTTATCTTGAGATACGGAAGCTATTATGCACATCTCTGAATACCCAAGTAGCTTTGCCATAGGTTGTGTTCAACTGTTACTATTGATTCCAAAGTGCAAAACCTTCTACCAGGCCCTAGTGTTTATAACTCAATTTTTTTTTAACGCTAACACTTAACCATTTAAACACTCAAGCCAATCATTTACCTTAAGGTCAGCTTTGTACTCTGGTCAAGGATAGTAGGCATTTTGACTCTGTCTTTGCTAGTCTCTATTTTGGGAGAGGAACATTTATCACTTTAGTCACCCTTAGAGGGTTCATGGCGTCTTTATTCTGTGACAGGCTAGTAGAAAGACCCCACCCAGACACCGCTATCCCCACAGCTTCATGGAAGAGACCCTGGTGAGGCTAGTCCCACACCTAAAACAGAGAGCAAGACAAATGTTCTCTTGTTCTCTTTCCAAACTAGTCCCCTCTCAGGACTGTGAACAGGCAGTCATCAAATGCAAAAAGGTGAATAAGAACAAGTAAATAATCTGATAGATGAACTGAGAGACTAGGTCTCTGCAGCCATAAAAGTGTGATGCTTGCCTATCTAAATGGAGACCTTTGATTACCATCGATGACAGTGCTGTCAAGAGAGGCATGCTTAGAACCCAGCCTCCTACCATAGACATCCACAGTACCATGGACCACAGTACAGGGCTACAAATGTGTGATCCAAAATGAAAGAATTTTAAACCTTCACTCTTAAATAACCAGTAAAAAAAATGAGCTTTTTGAATTCCCATCTTGCAAAAGGAAGAGAGCTAAGAAACCAGATCTTGTCCTGTATAAACATCTATAACATAAATAACCAGGTTGTTTTTTCTGAAACATCATTATTTTATCCACTTTGTGACAACGAAACATTTGAAAACATTTCCCAGGCACTCTTCTCAGGCTTCAGGAGTCATGTTGAGATACGGTGACTTGTGGGATGGAATGTACATCTATACTTGGGGGTCACTAAGAGCTTTTGTTTCCTCTTTTCTTTGTTAATTAAAATCACAAATCTTAAACTCTCCATGCAGCAATGGCAATCTATATCTTCTTCATTTAGCTGACATGATGCTTGCTACTTCTGAAATCCTACTTACCCAAAGGGTTGTGGGTGGTGCTGTAAATCGCCATGGGTTGCCACTCTGATGGGATCATACCACCACTGCAACGAATTACCGAAACTGTACAGCAGCCTTGAGGAAAGGCATGCAACTGTACCTGTAGCCCAGCAACCTCTCCTGATCATATTTTTTAAAGTCAACCACACTCAAGATTAAATAGCAATAGGCTCCCTCTACAAACAAAACCCTGCAGAAAGAAAACTGCATTGGTTTCTGCACTTGGATGTGTAAAACTGTCCACATGTGTGCACCTGTGTATGCAGAGGCCTGAGATCAGCATTTAAACCGTCCTAAATCACTCTCCTTATCTATCTATCTATCTATCTATCTATCTATCTATCTATCTATCTATCTACTAGCAACAGGCTCTCTCATTGAAAGCAGAGCTCACTGATTCAGTTAGACTAGCTGGCCCGCAGGCCTAGGTGTCCTTCAGACTCTACTATACTGGCACTTCAAGCACTCAGCACCATGCAAGATTTTTCACATGGGGGCTAAATATCCCAACACCTCATCTTGCAGAGCAAGCATTTTGCCAAACAACCCATATCCCCATCTCAGAAACTATACATTTTGAAACATGCAAGTCATATTTTAAAACAAGTCTTGGAAATGTTAGATACTCATGTTCTTTTGATTTGTTTAAATACAGATATAAATAATTGGAAGGCTGAACTCACAAAGCAAGCCTCTAAAAATATTTTCATGTAATGTGATTTTTAAAATGTAAAGCAGATACCAAGCAACTTGATAAATTACATAAGATCGGAAATCAGACAACGGATGAATAAATGTTAACACTTGAGGCAACAAAGCTCGCCATCATTTTTTAAAACTGCTGAAAAGTATTAGTACAGATACAAAAGGCAAAAATACAAGACAGATATGTTAGGGTAAAATATTAGCTTTTGCAAAAGAAAAGGAATCTTATTTTTATGCACAACTGAGTAGAGGTAACAGACTATTCTAGCTTACACTGAATACAGATAACACATTTTAGGATTCACTTCAAACTTATTAAAAAGTGCACAATTCTGATAAAAACCACATAGCTATACATAATTCTACAACCTCAAAATATAATAAGCAACTGAAGTAACACTATATTTTTATAATATAATTCATTTCTATTTTTAAAAATATGGATCTGTGAAAATCTATGTTGAACTTAGTTTCTCAAAATCACCATTAAAAACGTGACTAAGAATCGCAGAGCGTTTATGTGCAACCCAAGCTTGTTATGAACACACATCTGATCCATATATGTAGATAGAGATGTGTATATTTTTTTCTGACATACTTAGGAGAAACATTTGTGCTATACAATAAATGCAAGCAGTTACAAGAAGAAAACATGTACAAAATTAAGCCATTTTTATTTTCAAAACATACACAGGTGCAGAAAAGTGGAAGTGAAATCTGGAGTTTCTAAGTCTCAAGTATTTTACAATGTGGAAAATAAATTTTAGGACATGTGCATATTTTTCCTGTGATTAAATGCCTACATATAAAGACTATCTTTGCTACTCAAAACTAAAGCCCTCTCTATAGGCAAGTCATATCATAGGATCTAATACCCTGTTCATACTGACCTGGCATAGTTTATCAAAACTTTATTGTTTAACACAGCAACCCATGTACTGTAAACGAGAAACCATATCCTAGTGATGCTTCTTTGAATACTCAAAGAGTTCTTAATGGCATCTTTGCTTAAAAAATAAATACCTCCACTATGATCCCTTAAAAAATGGAATGAGTCAGGACCAAAGTGGAGCTCAGTGGCAGAAGACTTGAATAGCACACATGAGGCTCTTAGTTAGAGTCACTATTGATGCACCAAAACACAGACACCAAGCAGCTTGGGGAGGAAAGGGTTTATTTGGCTTACACTTCCACAGCACTGTTTACACATAAGTCAGGACAGAAACAGAACAGGGACCTAGAGCTGATGCAGAGGTTATGGGGTGGGTGCTACTTACTGGCTTCAGCCTGCATTTAATAGAACTCAGAACCACCAGCTCAAGGCTATCACTCCTCACAATGAGCTGGGCCTGTCCTTATCAATCACTAACTAAGAAAATGCCCTATAGGCTTGCCTCCAGCCCAATTTATGGAGATATTTTCTTAATTGGGGCTCCCTCCTCTCAGACAGCTCTAGCTTATAGCAAGTTGCCATAAAGCTAGTCAACTCAGAAGGCCCCAGTGTGATGTCCTACACCAAAAATTGACACAAGTTGGAAATTCATTATGTAAACCATAGGTCCTATGGCATGAATTGTCCAGACATGCCAAAATAATATTTTCAACTCGCACAACCTTGTAAACACCTGCTCATTTTAAAAGGGGAATTACTGGGTGCGAGAAAGAAGAAATACATTTTCTAAGAATTGCATACACATTCTAGCGGTTTGTAGAAAAACAAAACAGCGGACTTGGCTATCTTTCTAAATATTCAAAACCAGCAAGACCCTGACTACAGCGCACAATTGATTACAGTTGACAATTATAGTGAAATATAAATTGTTTTCACTGCCATTGGTGGACAAAGGTAAGGACAAACAAATTTCATGTAATCATTTCTATGAGAAATACAAAACTTCTCCATATCCACTTGTGAATGTTCATGACTCACAGTAACTGGGAAATTTCTCATTTTTGAGGTATAAAATTAAACAGTTATGTCACAGCCAGGAAACCATGAACAGAAAGCAGAAGCATTGCCGTATGGATTAACAGTGGAATTAGGAAAGGTGATCTGAAGAGTTTATGCCAAATTTGAGCCATCGTTTTACCTCTGTCGCATGACTGATGTCACCAAATTGTCAGTGAAAGGAAGAGAACAATGAAATCAAGCAGAATTACCCAACTGCTTAACCCTCCCTGCACCCTCCTCCCTGAGCCCCCGCCCCCTGAGTCCCACCCCTATGCCCCTACCCCCAGGCACTCTACATACTTTTAAGCCCTGCCTCTATCCTTATATGTGTGTGTGTGCACTGCACGCAATATGGAAGGTAGAAGACAATAATTGGTGTTGCTACCTTTAAGTTTATCCCCCCTCCCCTTTTTCCCTCCCTCTCTCCCTTTATCTTCCTACCTACCTACCATCCTACCTTCCTATGTATGTCTCTATCTATCTTTCTATCTATCTATCTATCTATCTATCTATCTATCTATCTATCTATTATTTGAGATATGTTTGCTTGATTATTTGCTTATTTATTTATTTATTTATTTGAGGCAGGCTCCCACAGTGGCCTAGAACTCATCTCTAGGGTAGACTGCCATCCAGGAAGCCCCAGTTATCTTCCCTTGAATCTGTGGTCTTTGTCCTGACCCTCTCTTCCGTCCCTAACGCCTTTCCTTACTTCCTCTATTCCTCTGCAGGTCCATGGCTGGTTAACTTTAATCCAGGCATAATGCTGAAGTGAAAGCTTCCCTGAATCTCTCAGGCTGTGCTACCTCTGTTCCTCTGGACACCTGAGGACAAGGAGGACACACCTACCACCCTACACATTCAGCATGTGGTGCCTTCCTCCCATAGAGGAAGGGCAGGGCTGAGTGCTGATTTCCTTAGCACACCATTGGCAAACAAGTACCCTGGAACTGAGAGCCAGTGTGGAAGGCACTGGGCACTAGGACACTGGCAAGCTGCCTCTTAACAGAGCCCCAAATAATGACTAGAACAAGGAACAAACTTAGCATCCAGGGGTTTCTTATCAGAAAAAAAAAAGCCAGGTTTTGGGTTTGGAAGTCATATTCTGGCCCAGCTACCTGACCTTCACCAAATTCCTTAACTTTTTCAAGCCTGTTATTTTCTTGTTTTCAAAATGGAAACGGGGCTGGGGCCTATCACCCTGGCTTTCTAAGCATACACTGAGCCATGTGCAGGGTTTAGATCAGGTACTGACTTGACCATCCTGGTATTGATTGTGTTCCATAGCAATCAATCTTGAATAAGTCACACATTTATCAATCTGAACTTCAGAGACATAACAGACTCTTAGCAAGTTTAGGAGCATGAAAAGGACCAGATTCAAAAGACATTTTATATTATATATATAACAGAGGAAACCATTGTAACAAGGTATGAGCTCGGTAAATTTGCAAAAATTCATTCAAAGCACCAAAAAGTAATTTAATGGACTTACCACACTCATGAAAACTGAAATCAGCTGTGTGTACAAATGAGTTGTTTTTGTTTTTTTGAGACAGGGTTTCTCTGTATAACCCTGGCTGTCCTGGAACTCACTCTGTAGACCAGGCTGGACTGGAACTTAGAAATCCACCTGCCTCTGCCTCCCAAGGGCTGGGATCAAAAGCGTGTGTCACCACTACCCGACTTACAAAAGATTTTTAAATTCTATTAAACATATGTGGGCGTCTTCACACACATATATCATAACTTTTGAAGAAAACTCTATGGATATGCCAACAGTCACTTCTCTGTTTAAACTTATACAATAGTGTAGGCCATTCAGAGGGAGGAAAGGGAGTTTTGAATAGCCCCACCCACAAACATGGTACACCAATAGCAGACTCACTACAAGTAGGAATGCTTAGAGCTTAGAACGAAGCTATCTTCCATAAATTCAAAGCTGTTCAACAGATCCCTGGGATCTGTATATAACTGTGACATTATTTCACAATTAAAAGGCTGCTTCTTCAAGTAGCCTTATGTTATGGCACACATCCCAAGGACAGATTGATTTACAAAAATTCTGTCCATAGCTTATGTGTGTGTATGTAAAAACAGTCTTGTTACCAAAACAAAGTTACACTTTCCAACAATTCTCTAATGCAAGAAATCCAACGTTATTTCTGACCTAGCATGTCTTGAGGGAAAATTCCGAAGCAAATCCCGTTGTCTCTGACTGAGGGGCCCTTCCCACGTAGGCTAAGATGCCCAAAGAAAAGCACAGAAGCAAGACTGGGTGTGTATATATGTGCAGGTGCAGTGGGCTGCTTTGAAGAGAATGCTGCTGTATAACAGGTTCCGCACACAAATGGATTGGGGTCGGGGTGGGGGTCAGAATTTTAAATTACTCTTTAGTGCAATTTGTATGTTTGGGTAAAACATGCACTCATGGATACTCTAGAATCCTTAATCCCATAGTAGGAGAGAGAGAGAGAGAGACAGAGACAGAGACAGAGACAGAGACAGAGACAGAGATCCAAGACTAATCTGGAACATGCAGAGGCAAACCCTAAACACTTCAGTGAAAAAAAATGAGCTTTTTCTTTTATTTTAGTATGAATCAAGAATGGTTCTTTTTTTAAAAAATATTTTTTATTACATATTTTCCTCAATTACATTTCCAATGCTATCCCAAAAGTCCCCCATACCCTCCCCCCACTTCCCTACCCACCCATTCCCATTTTTTTGGCCCTGGCATTCCCCTGTACTGGGGCATATAAAGTTTGCACGACCAATGGGCCTCTCTTTCCATTGATGGCCGACTAGGCCATCTTTTGATACATATGCAGCTAGAGTCAAGACTTCCGGGGTTCTGGTTAGTTCATAATGTTGTTCCACCTATAGGGTTGCAGATCCCTTTAGCTCCTTGGGTACTTTCTCTAGCTCCTCCATTGGGAGCCCTGTGATCCATCCACTAGCTGACTGTGAGCATCCAAAATCTTCATTTGTAAACTTTTAAAATATGAATCCTTTCATTTCTATATTAGGAGCATCATCATAATCGGAGACAAGCCCATGGACTCTACTGAAAAGGTGCCCATGGGTTGAATATCCCAGGCCTCTCCTTCCTCTGAAGAGGATTTAATCCTTTATCCAACTTACAGTTTCTGATGCAGGAGACTATTAACCTGAAGCTAGACCATAAGCACCCATAAAACAGGCGTCTTCCCATAACTTACAACTTCAGTTAGGCAAATAAAAATTTCTGCTCTCTCCTAAGCTTGCAGGTGTGCTCTCAGGAGAAACTAAGCGAACCTCTGGACTCTGTGACACTAAGTACCAGGAGGCCTCCACCCAAAGTCCTTCTTTTACTTAACATTAACCACTTCTGTGAAATTACTATGTCTCTATTCTACTGACCTTTTTCTATTTAAAAATTATGATTGCTTTCAAGTATAATTTAATTATGATCACAAATTTAATTCTGATTTATGATGAAAATACTGAACTATGGTGTTTAAAACACAAGAACCCACTTAAAGCCAGACCTGAGAGCATAGATCTGTAATTCCAGGATGCTTTGAGAAAATCTCTATAAGCTCCCATTCCTGTAACCACACTCAATACTTGATAAAAATGTTCACTTCACCTACTTTGCATATATATATAAAGCTAACACTATGAACATTTATAATCTGTATAACATTTTTATGGTGGTCTATACCACATGGTTCTTCAGATATTTCTGATAGAAGATAGAATTTAGCACCCACAGTGGGCAAGGCAACATCCACTCGGGTCCTACTTAGGATCTGTGACAGCTCTAAAACAAAGGAATTCTAGTGAACTCTGGCTCTATCAGTCCAAATAAGCAGACATTTCAAAGACAATTACAGTGTAAACAAACGAATAACACATTTTATATGTGCCCGCATGAATTAGTCTCACTGTGTCTTTTTTGCTCTGATGAGTTTGGAGATTTTTATTTCCCCAGAACAGAATGTATGGTAGAATCAATGAGAATCAGGAAAGAAAAGAAAAGAAAAGAAAAGAAAAGAAAAGAAAAGAAAAGAAAAGAAAAGAACAGGAAAGAACAGGAAAGGAAAGGAAAGGAAAGAAGAGAGAAAAGAAATAAGAAAAGGAAAAAGAAAAAAGAAAAGAAAACAAAAGTCAGAACCCATCTCTTCATTTCGCTTATGTTGGCATCCCTAGCTCCTTTGAGAAACATGGAAGCCCTGTCACATAGCCATACACAGTGTTACTGATAATCTAGAGGCTTAGCCAAACCTTCTTTTAAAAAATTGATAAGCCTTATAAGGATGGTGATACTATAGACAGAAGAGCTCAACCCACCCACTAGGCTGTCCTCAATAATTTACCAGAGGCTGCAAGCAGGTGAGCATAGCAATGAGAAAATCAGGAGGGTGGGTGTGGATGAGACCCTGGGCAATGTGGCACAGGATGGAAGGGTCAAGTTCTTATCTAAGCAATAAGTAATGGCAAAGAAACGGAAAAGAGATTCTTAGTAGTAGTGGCTGAGAACAAGCTCAGTTTGCGAAGTCTGTTCTTACAGGGAAAAACAAAACATACAGAAAGCTTAGCCTAAGCCATTTAGTAAATTCTTGGTGATACAAAGGGATTTTTCACCTTTTTTACGTTAAACCTTGCTATCATTTTACTTATTTAGCATGAAGCATGTTCAAGAGCAATTTAGGAAAATTAAATGAATTAATTATAATAAGCACAATTTATTTACATAGGCATGAATACATAAAAATGCTATACAATATACTACATTTTGCCTTATGTTTTCTTCTTTAAACCCAAACTACAAAATACAATTTGACTGAAACTGGATGAGTGTAACACAGCCGGAGTCTATAGCCTGTGAGCGCTGTAAGATTCACATGCTGTATGCACTTATGAGGTAGGCTCTTTGGTGGTCTACTCTGCTCTGCGTGTTAACAACTCTTACTGCAAAGTAATGAGCGGGAAGGAAAGGCAAGCAATACCATGCCATCACAAAGCGGGGTGGCTTCAGCAGTATACACACCATGGCAATGTGCCTGTTTCTGTTAAAGAAACTTAAAAATATTCTATAAGCATATGGCACATTAAAGGGATTAATCATTTCTGTTTAGAAATTTTAAGAATGTGGTTAAGTTATATACAGAACCAAGCTTTCAAATCACCATTTGAAACATATGTGTGTTTGTGTGTGTGTGTGTGTGTGTGTGTGTGTGTGAGAGAGAGAGAGAGAGAGAGAGAGAGAGAGAGAGAGAGAGAGAGAGAGGTGCTAAGGATTTCACTCAGAGATTCACATATGCTAGGTAGGCATTTACTACTGACCTACACCCTCAGCCCTTCAAACATGATTGCTTACATTCTGGAATTTTCTAATTCACATAGTAATTAAGGAGTCAAATTAAACTCAGCACTGCATGCCAGGTTTAAGAGCTTTCTATAAGTTTTCATCTTAATTATACAATGTTAAAGGCAATTATTATATTTCATATTTTCTGACAAGAAATGATAATAATGAATTATTTAATGAATTTAAAGCCAGGAATGAATTATTTAATGAATTTAAAGTCCATCTGGGCTTGCACAACAACGGGTGTGTACCCGACCGTGGCTGTCACCTTACAAATGGCATCCTCAGCTACTGCCAAGATTCATTGTAATATCAACACCTTGAAGTGTAGTCTGGTTTTTTCTCTCTTCCACCAAACTGTCAGCACTTTGAAGGTAGAAAACACAGTAAAATGCTATGTATCGGTGGCTTCAGTCAGCAAAGCACACAGCATCCACACGTCATGTCTCCTAGTACCACTGCAGCTGTGTTTATTGGAGAAGTGTACTCTAAGATAAATGTGTGATGTGAAGTCTGAGATTCTCCCTGGGTTAGTGATGCATGAGACCATGTCCATGAGATTTTAGTGGGTCAACACGTTGTGCACACAAACTTGCTTTCTCATGAAACAATTGGATAATTACTATATTCCACATCAACACACAGAAAGATAGACATGCAGCTTTTATTATAGTATTTTTAAAAGAAATCATGTGTTCGTTAATCACAGGGGAAGTATTCTGAGAAGCTCATCCTTAGGGGATTTCCTTGTCATGCAAACATGGGTGTACATGCATAAAAACAGAGACAGCTGAGACACCACTATGTGATATCATCTTATGGGACTGTCTCCACCCATATAATCAAGCATATTGACAGAAAGGCTGTCATGTAGTGTGTGGATATATATATATATATATATATATATATATGCCATAATAAATCTCTGAGGAACATAAACGATGAAGTGTTTATTTACCAATGACCTTGCAGCAGAAGTTAAGTGTTTAAGAAAAATGCAAAATGAATCAGTAATAAATTAAAAATGAAGATAAGCGATCTCATAGCACCTATGCATAGAGCTTGCTCATGTGCGTACACACACACACACACACACACACTCACACACACTCACACACACATACTCACACACACTCACACACACACACTCACACATACACACTCACACACACACACACACTCACACACACACACACACTCTCACACAGTCACACAGTCACACACACACACACACACACACACACACACACACACACACACTCCTGAATATTTGTTGGGATACCCCAGCAACTAATATATGAATAGAAGTCTCCACACCGGGGACTCTTTTCTTCTGTAACAAGATGAGCTCACTGACAATGGAACAGTTTGCATTGTGAACGACCTTGGCTGTGGGGGATTGACAGTTCTGGATAAGAAAGACAATAATGAGAGAACCACATCAAGCCTCATGCTGTTGGCTAGTGTCCTTGGAGACCTCAGATTGTCCTGTAGAGGACACCTCAAACACATGTAATTAAGGGAGAATCATGGGCTCTGATTTTAATCTTGGCTTTGACATCTTATCATCTGATCCTTAGACAAGCTAAATCTCCTTGGTCCACCATCTCTTCAACTGTTCAATTGGATTTAATGTCCCTGGTCCCAGGACCATGGTAGAAGAAGATAGCATGCTCATTAACTATTGAGCTCGTTCCCATTCTGTTCTGATGACTTTTTAGTCTGTTAGACTTTTACCTCTAAAGCTTGCTGAGGTCTGGTTGCCAATATTCTATATATACAAAATGGGAGCATATACAATCCAACTAAAATTTGACCTATGGAGGAGGTCAACTGTTAAGAGTATTCATTGCTCTTCCAGAGGACCTTGGTTCAGTTCCCAGCATATAACATGGTGTCTTATAAGGATATGTAACTACAGTTCCAAATTATTCAATGCCCCATTTTCTGACTTCCTCAGGCACTGTATATGTGTGGTGCACAGACACACATTCAGGCAACACATACACACAAAATAAAAATAAATCTTTAAAAAAAACATTTAAATGTGGATTTCCTTAAAAACATAGGAAGTGTTTTGTGTCCCATGGCTAGAGGCTGTCAACACTGATCCCTTTTATGAAAGTGTGACCTTCTACTCCCATGTTGGGAGGCTCAATAATGACCTTTCATTGATAGAACTGCACATATTGATGCTGGGGTTCAATTACTTCAAATTTACAGAGTTGTAGACATCATGTATGGAATCTGTAGCAGTAAAGAAAACAGGCATGGTTCTGCATGCTATGGGCTGGTCACCAAGGAGCTAATGACAAGAGACCATTAAGCCTAACTAGTAGTGATGAGCTGGCCAAAGTTCTTCTGTTAAATATATACAAAGAATATCAATCACATACAAGAAAGCCTGACTTGGCAGAGGGGTAGGAGAAGATGGGGAAGGATGTCTTTAAAAAGGGCATCTTGGTGGTAGGTCCAAGACTATTCCCGTATCTGACATCTTTCTACATTCTAGTCTTCAGCTTCCTCCATAGTCTGTAGCTGCTCACATCAGTGGAATATGACGCAGAAAAGCCCCTGTTTTGAGTCAGATGACCCATTGGTAAGTATCATTTATACAGATGACACAATTGCTCCATCACCCTGAGCTGTACCCTGTTGCTCACAATAAGGGAGCAACGAGAAAGAATGACACAGCTCCTGGTGACTACAGGAAGCTAGTCAATGGTACCAATTTAAATTTTCTATTCTTCTCACTCTCTTCCCCTTTCTGCTGTTGGTTCTCTGAAGAGGCATTTATCTCAAGGCAAAGTCCTAACTTCCAAGGAGTCTGAAGTCTGACACATCCCAACTCACCTCCCAGCCATTTTTTCCAGGCAATTGATCACATAACAGACTTTCTGTACTTGGATATGTATCAAAGTCATTAGGAGGAGATTTCTAAAGAAAACTCCAGCCTTGACCATCTTAACTGAAATCTAGATTCTTCACATATTCCTGAATCAAGTGTCACCTCTAAGTAGAACCTCAGAACCATCTTCCAAAACTGTTCAGTCTAGATACCAGCGAGGAAATGAATTGTGCAGAAGAGAGAGAAAATGCCACACACCTTACAGTTGAAACAAAATGCCTAACAAAGCTTATTCAGTATGCATTTTAATTCGAACACACAGCCTTAGAATTAACCTTAAATCTGACTTTTAGTCTTGTGACTTTAGAGGAATGTGACCATTTAGCAATTGCCTATCGATTCCACTTTATTCATCTGCCAATAACATGTGTGAGCTACATGAGGTTGGCATAGAGAGTAAACTTTGATAAAGCACCGAATGTGGTCAGGGTGTCCTTCTTTATCTTGGGTTCTTGATTCATAATAGTGAATAAATCAAGAAGTTTCCCCATACACGTGTCGCTCATTATTTTACTCTACTACTGCAACCAAACACAAAATCAGAAGCAACCAAGTCAGGCTTCAGCATCACAATGAAGCATGATGGGCTTTTGGAACTTCTCCTTATATCTCGAAAGAGCGGGAAGCCGAGACTGGACAGGTAATGGAGCCAGACAGTAAGACCTGTCCACCCCAAGTGTCCCACTGCCTCCGATGTGACTCCAGCTTATACAGGTCTCATAGCACCCCAAAACATATCATTACACTTTGGTTTTCTGGAAATGAAGTACAAACTTTCTCTCAGACTTTACATGTCTAGAATATTGTTTGGGGAGGACTGAAACTCATAATTTTAGAAAAAGATTAGTGAATATGGAAACTAAGTGTAAAAGAAATATTGAGGTGAAATTAATCCTCTTTGCTTCCACGAATGGTAATGTTTGGAGCTATATTGGAATCAACATGTTCCTATAGTCACTCAGTGAAAAGAGTAAGGATACTGGCCACACTGAGGCTAAAGAGTGAAAGAATTTACATTAGATGTCTCATTTATATTCTCATCTGGGATCCTTCCTGCAGCCCATTGGTACCTATCCATTCAGGAGTGAGGAGATGAGTAGGGTTAGAGAGAGAGAGAGAGAGAGAGAGAGAGAGAGAGAGAGAGAGAGAGAGAGAGAGAGAGAGAGAGAGAATACATGTGTCTAAGTACATTACATAGAAATCAGTAAGACTGACAGTTATCAAAATATTGTGACAGAGTAACATACTGTTTTATTAGTATATTAAGCAACAAGATCTAGATGTAATTAGTTAATTCTGTAAGTTTAAAGTAGTGATGGGCTTTAAAGCTTTGAGAATTTCCACGTGTGTAATGTGACATGAAAACAAAAGGCAGAGTGTTGAGTTTGTCAGTTCTCCTCTGGTTTGTTGCCCACAGCCATCATTAAAGAAATGACACATTTCAGTTAGATATTAATGAAAATGAAAGTGTAATAGTTTCTTTACCCAAGTTCATGAACTCAGAGGAATTTTAGGCTCTGCCCCTATTGGGAGCCTAGCCAACTCTCTCAACCAAGTTCAACAGTTTCTGTATGACAAAAACTGTCCTTAATGACAAACTAAACACTAAACAAAGTAATACCAGAAAGTTCCATTTACCAAGTTCAATATTTCTGTTCTCAAAATTCTACCCAATCTTTATGTAAATCACTGAAATGATCTGAAGAAAGACCGGAGTTTTAAAACCCTATCTGCTGAAAACAGAATGCTGGGCAAATTAATTTTGCCTTTTGCATCAAAGAAAATAACATTGTTGGATCTCACCCACAAGGCTGGGAAAGGTATAAAATGGTTATAATTTTCCACCCCCTTTCCAAATCCCCTCATTGTGCCTTTCACTCTGTAAATTCTGTGACTTCATTGCTTGGTTCACAGCTTCAGTATAACCTGATGTCTAATACACTATGATTACCCATGCATGGAGACCTCAATGCAACCCCAGGGTATTCCTGTGGCAGATACACAGCCCACAGTCTCTGAACCCAAACAAAGAAATCATGGTTCTGCCAGCTGCTAGGCAAGAGTTTTTAGAGGTGAGTACCTGTGTGTTACAAGGCACAAAGTTCTGCTGTTTCTATGGCCTTCCAGAGAAGAACCAGAAGGAATGAGTTTGTGCACCCCAAAGTCTCCTTCCTTTTGGTTGTAGTTGAGAGTAAGCATTGCTCATTTTAATTCATTATAATATTAAGATCTCTCCCTGGTGTTCTTCCTGTCTGCTGTCTTCGTACAGGCCACCTCTGCAAATGCAGGAGTTCTGACATATGACTGCCTGCGGTGGCAAGCCTTCCAACAGGAGTATGCATGAGTCTTCCCAATAATTGTCCTTGTTTTTTTGTTTCTGGAGACACAGTGCTTCCCAGACTTGCTGTCAGTATTGACCCATTCCTTACTCCTTGGGAAGAACCCATTGGGGTTGGTTATAGTTTGACAAGTGTCAGTCTACTTAGTGATGACAACCAGATATGATCCTTGCTACCTGAAAGCTCCCCGAATGGGCATAGGATGCTGTCTTGTGTAATGTATATATGAGCATGTTCTAATTCTTTGCCATCTCCAGATTTCTCATGCAGCAGTGTTACCTGCATGCCCAGTCTCCACAGGGCATTCCAAGGGCAGGTTGAGTCAGAATTTGCCAATTATGTGAGCAAACAATTAGGAACTACCATGCACTTCCAAGGCTTTTCACAGCCTTTTATTTCAGAACATTAAGATACTGTAGAAGGCATGCTGGAACTAAAATTATTGGCTCTAGAATTTATTAATTTCAAGGCGACACGGTCTAAATTGATATATATATATTTTTAACAAAACCAATTTCTTTTTGTATTGACTCAGCAGTTCACAAGCATCTCCATTCTGGAAGCACAAATAAAACTCCCACCTTTCACTTGCAGTCCCTCCCTGGGGGAGGGTGGCAGGAAGATGTTTTATTTCTTCTTTGTCTCAAGAGAAGACTAAGTACACTCGATCTCAAATATCAAAAGTTAAAATGACAAAGAAAATCCTAACTACATGATAATTTAAAATGGATTTTCTGGGGCTGGAGAGATGGCTCAGCGGTTAAGAGCACCGACTGCTCTTCCAAAGGTCCTGAGTTCAAATCCCAGCAACCACATGGTGGCTCACAACCATCCGTAACAAAATCTGATGCCATCTTCTGGAGTGTCTGAAGACAGCTACAGTGTACTTACATATAATTAATAAATAAATAAAAAAAATAAAATGGATTTTCTAGAACATTCTAACACTGAAATGTCCTGCTATCAATTATGCTTAAGTTTTATCCATAAAAATCAACCCTGAATTACAATGGTCATGTGACTTCAATAATTCGAATCTCTTAAAAAGCTCCTTCACTATGGTGTCCCCCCCCCCATGGTATGCTAACTCCATTTCCTCACTTAGAAATAAAGAAAAAAATATCACACAGAAGGAAACATGTATATTATTCTAGGAACTCAAAACAGTATTTTGTCATTTCCAGGGTTACTCGTTCAGACATGCCTTCAAAAAGGATTCCAGTTCTTCTGTATCTGAGTCACTACTCTAAACTAATCAATCTATACAATACAATGGACTTGTTACAAGACTATGTGTTTTTGCTATAGTTAACAACAGTGCACAAACATGAGTGGTTGGTTTCAAAGAAAGGAATTGCTTCAACCCATACAGAAACCTAGGCATCTATGTAAAATTTCAGTATATGTTTATTTTTCTGTCATATTATAATTACAATATAATTTTAAATAAAAGATTCCCTGGCACCATAATTTCAGAGAAAAACTGTGGGTAGAGCTGGTTCAACAGAGTGCTTGCTTAGCAGAGGCAAGAGCCTAAGTTGATTTTCAGCACTGCATACACTGGACATGGTGGTGCACACCCGGAATCCTAGCACATAGGAGGCAGAGCCAGAAAGATCTGGAGTTCCAGACCATCATGGACACAGAGTCTGAGACAAGCTTAGGATACAAGAGACCCTGTCTCAAAATATTTAATAATTTAAAATTATTCTCAATAAACTGCAATTTGCCGATTAAAATTCAGATGGGGTTTAATATGAAAAATGTTAACGTGCCAAGAGGATTCCAGTTAAGCAATCATGTATAAACATAGATATTAGCCTGAAATGTAAGACAGGCTGCTGAAGTGAATGATGAGACCATCAGCTTGGGTTTTCAGTTCATTAGCTTAACCACAATCCCAGCCTAATATCCATAAAGTCACCAAGGCAAGTATCATATGCCTCCTAAGTTTACAGAACTACACACGTTCTTGTTACTCCCAGCAGGAAAGATTTATGGTCAGCACTGCTATATCACACCAAGAGAAAATCTGAAGACTGTTTGAGGAGAAAATTAACTGCTTAAAGAACATTTTAAAAAAAAATCTGGGTTTCTCAGATTCAATGTAAATGTCTTTAAAAAAGAATGGCGGTTCTTAAAAAAATAGGAAAGAATAGTGTACAAATCACCATGTGCTTCTTCCATGCCCTTCATCCCCATATGTGTCAAGGCAGAGCGCTCCTCCCTGTTTCAGAGCACTCCTCCCTGTTTCAGAGCGCTCCTCCCTGTTGCAGAGCGCTCCTCCCTGTTGCAGAGCGCTCCTCCCTGTTGCAGAGCGCTCCTCCCTGTTGCAGAGCGCTCCTCCCTGTTGCAGAGCACTCCTCCCTGTTGCAGAGCGCTCCTCCCTGTTGCAGAGTGCTCCTCCCTGTTGTGTTCCCTCCACTGCTCACCTGAGGTTCACACATGTATTCCTGGCACCTCTTCAGTTCTCCTATTTCTCTGTTCTGCCAATCAATCACAGAGTCTCAAGCCAACTCTCCCTTGGTGTGCTAGCCTGCAAGGGTGGTGAACCACGCTCTGTCCTCACCATGACTGTCAGCTGTCCCCTCTCCTCTCCTGTCTGCCAGGCTTTCTCAGATGCCACAGTCCTGCACACCCTGACAAGTCTTGCTCCACAGTTAAGATTAGCTAGGTCTCTTCTTTCTGAGCTTCAGAGCATTCCTGACTTTCATTTGTAGCCCCTCCTCTGGGTCGTGTGGTAGGAAGATGCCTGGGAACAATGGTACTCTTCCTTAGATGTGATGGGTTTTAACACTAAGAAACGGAGTACAATCCAATTCCTCACTCATCAAAGAAGGAGAAAGAAAACTGTGATTTTTAGCTGGCCCACCCCACCCTGCTATAGTTAGCACACGTCATTATTAGCAGCCGTAGTAGCCAACCCTAGTACATTTTATCATAAACAAAAACAACATGTTACATTTACATATGCAGTCTTTCTGCAACTCCGGAACACCGAGCACACGGGGAGCTGGTACTTTGCAACAGTAGACACAGAGGCCTTGCATTCTACATGAGGGCGAGGGGAAGGCACAGGATGAGAAGTGGCATGGAGCCTGGCCCCAGAGAGCAAAAGGTAAGGAAGAGAAACTATTGAGTATCAGACAAAACACAAATAAGGGAATCCCTGGAAGTGATGATCTTTAACCACGAGGCTCCTGCCCTGCTGTGTGGGGCTGGACAGGGTCACATGGGAACAGATCTGGTCTATTCTGACCTTCAGAGCCTTCTCTGGCCCTCACCAACAATGTCCTTTTGGCACTGCTGCCTATGTTACACTCAGCTACTTTCTGACACTCCCCACTTTGTTGCCATTGACAACACTAGGTTAATATATAGTCTGTGCTTTAGATTCCTTGGGAAGCAGTGGGGCTGGTAACATTTGGCAGTTTCCTGTCGGCAGGGGAAGATTTATATACTTTAATCTAGTATATAAAAAATAGCCCTAAATGGATCCCAAGGGCAAGTACCTAAACTGCAATTCCTCCCAGCATTGCACAAATGACTTGGTTTAAAAATGTTTGATATAAATGAATAAAATAGATAGCTTACTGGGTAAAGTGCATATTGCACAAACATGAAGACCTGAGCTTAGATCCTCAGTATCCACAAAAAAAGGCTGAGCATCTGTGTAGATAGGCAGTTAGCACCAAGGCCATCAGGTTAGTGAAACAATGAGTTGTATGTTCAGTGACAGACTCTGCCTCAAAAAATAAGGTGAACGGCAATAGAGGAAGACACTCTTTGTTAGTCTCTGGCCTCCATGAATACATGTGTACACACAATTGTTTGTATCCACACATACACATATACCACTATCACAAAAATAAATGCCCTGGAAAAAGACCAATGGGGCCATTCCAGTTGGTCTGCCTGGGACCGCCTGTTGAGGTGAGTGATGCGTGGTGCCCTGAGCCTCATTGTCCAACTCTGGGCTTGCTCTCTTCAGTCTGGAGGTACTTCTTGAGACCCCAAGAGCATCCTGCTTGCCAATGGAAACATTCAAGGGTTCCAAAATTAACCAGTTCAGAACCCTGCCCAACTAATCCCATCTCCGTCAGATCTGCCCACCATCCCACTGGGGCACAGCCTGCAGAGTAGGGTCTGCCAGAAGTACAGTAAGAAGAGTCTACCCTGGCCTCCACAGTCTGACCCACAGTTCTACCCACCTTCCCTGAAAAGTCCTGCTGCCATCAGGACCATCCAGCTAACACCAGGGAAAAACAGATGCTTAAAGAACAGTGTAAGGACAAAATCAAGATCCAGAACAATATGGCACACCCAGAGTCCAGTTATCCTGATACAACAAACCCTGGATGTCCTAATGAAACTGAAGCATAAGAAGAGGATCTTAAATTCAATCTTATAAAGATGATAGAAGCCTTTAAAGAGGACATGAATAAATCCTTTAAGAAAATACAGGAAAATACATTCAAACAGGTTGAGGTATTAAAAGAAGAAGAAAATAAATTAAAGGAAATGCAGGAAAATAAAACAAAAGAAAGAAAATGAATAAAAATTATCAAGGCCTGAATAGGGAAATAGAAGCAATAACGAAAACACAAACTGAGGCAACCCTGGGGTTGGAAAACCTAGGAAAGAGAACAGGAACTATAGACATAAGTATCACCAACAGAATAAGGAGATGGAGGAAGAATCTCAGATGTAGAAGAGACGATAGAAGAAATTGATATATCAGTCAAAGAAAATGCAAAATCTAAAACATTCATGGCACAAAACATCCAGGAAATTTGGGACACCATGAAAAGACCAAACCTAAGAATTATAGGAATAGAAGAAGAGGATTCCTAGCTCAAAGGCCCAGAAAACATCTTCAACAAAATCAAAGAAGAAAATTTCCCTAACCTAAAAAAAGAGATGGCTATAAAGGTCCAAGAAGGTTAGAGAACACCAAACAGATTAGAACAGAAAAGAAAATCCTCCTGGCACATAATAATCAAAACACTAAATATATAGAACAAAGAAAGAATTTTAAAATAAGCAAGGGAAAATGACCAAGTAACATATAAAGACAGACCTATCAGGATCACACCTTATTTCTCATCTGAAACTCTAAAAGCTAGAAGGGCCTGGGCAGGGGTCTTGCAGACCCCAAGAGACCACAGATGTAGGCCCAGACTAGTATACCCAGCAAAACTTTCAATCACCATACCTAGAGAAACCAAGATATTTCATGACAAAAACAAACTTAAACAATACCTTTCCATTAATCCAGCACTACAGAGGATATACTAGAAGGAAAACTCCAATCCAATGAGGCTAACTATACTAAAAAAAAACACCACAAAAAATAAATAATTCCACATCATTAATGCCAATAGAGAAGAAACAACCCACCCCCCCAAACACACACACTCAATGACCACCATCATCAAAATAACAGGAAGTAACAATCATTGGTCATTAATATCTGTTAACATCAATAGACTCCATTCTCCAGTAAAAAAGACACAAGATAACAGAGTAGATTGCTAAACAGGATCCATCATTTTGATGTATACAAGGAACACATCTTAGCAACAAAGATAATCATTATCTCAACATAAAGGGCTAGAACAAAGTTTCCCAAGCAAATGGACCCAACAAACAAGCTGGAGTAGCCATCCTAATATCTAATAAAATAGACTTTTAGCCAAAAGTAATCAAAAGAGACAAGGAAGGACACTTCATACTCATTGAAGGAAAAATCCACCAAGAGGAAATCTCAATTCTGAACATCTATGTCCCAGATGCAAGGGAAGCCACATTTGTAAAAGAAATGTTACTAAAGCTTAAGTCACACATGGAACCCCACACATTAATAGTGGGAGACCTTAACACCCCACTCTCACCAGTGGATATGTCACTGAGATAAAAATTAAACAGAGAAATAATGAAACTAACACAAGTTATGATTCAAATGGACTTAACAGATATCTATAGAACATTTCACTCAAACAGAAAAGAAAATACCTTCTCAGCACCTCATAGAATCTTCTCCAAAACTGATCCTATTATCAGTCACAAAGCAAGCCTTAACAGATACAAAAAGATTGAAATAACCCCATGCATTTTATTTGATCACCATGGGTTAAATCTGGACTTTAATGGCAACAGAAACCACAGAAAGCCTACATATTCATGGAAACTGAGCAACTCTCTACTCAATGATCACTATGTCAGGGAAGAAAGAAATTAAAGACATTTTAGAATTCAATGATAATGAGGGCTTCACAAACCCAAACTTATGGGCCACAATGAAAACAGTGCTAAGAGGAAAGCTCATAGCACCAAGTGCCTTCATAAAGAAATTGGAGAGTTCTCATACTAACGAATTAAAAGTTCATCTGAAGGCTCTAGAAAATAAAACAGAGGGAAACACACTCAGGAGGAGTAGATGGCAGGAAATAAACCCAGGGCTGAAATCAATCAATTAGAGAGAAAGAGAACAATACAAAGAATCAATGAAATCAAGAGCTGGTCCTTTGAGAAAAATCAACAACATAGATAAACCTTTAGCCAAACCAACTAAATGGCAGAGAGACAATACCCAAATTAACAAAATCACAAATAAAAAGGAAGATATAACAATGGACACTGAGGAAATTCAAAGAATCACTATGTCTTACTTCAGAAGCCTATCTTCCACAAAATTGGAAAATCTAAATGAAATGGATCATTTTCTAGATAGATACCAACTACCAAAGCTAAATCATGACCAGGTAAACTATCTGAATAGTCCTATAAACCCCAAGGAAATAGAAGTAGCCATTAAAAAAAGTCTTCCAACCACAAAAAAGAAAAAAAAAACCCCTCTGGGCCAAAGAGTTTTAGTGCAGAATTCTATCAGAGAATAGACGATCCAATGCCAATACTCCTCAAACTATTCCAGAATAAAATAACAGAAGGAACACTGCCAAACATATTCTATGAAGTTACGGTCATCTTGATACCCAAACCACACAAAGACACTACAATTTCCCTTATGAGCGTTGATTTAAAAATACTCAATAAAATACCCACACCCAAAATCCAAGAACACATCAAAGACGTCATCCACCATGACCAAGTAGGCTTCATCCTATAGATGTAGGGGTGGTTCAATATACGAAAATCCATCAGCATAATCCACTATATAAAAAACCTGAAAAAAAAACATACAATCTTCTCATTAGATGCTAAAAGATTTTGACAAAATCCAACACCCCTTCATGATAAAAGTTTTAGAGAGAGCAGGGATATAAGGTGCATACCAGAACACAAAGGCAATATACAGTAAGCCAGCAGCCAATGATAAGAGGTGCAGAGACTCACAGCAAAACATTAGATGGAGCTTAGGGAGCCTTACAGAAGAGTTGGGAGAAGGATTAAAGGACCTAGAGAGGACAGGGATTCCACAGGAAGACCAACAGAGTCAATTAACCTGGACACGTGGCAGCTCCCAGAACCTGAATTGAGACCCCTTGTACCTATGTAGCAGATGAGCAATCAGGGTCACCCACAACCCTGAGCCTGTTGCTTGTCTGCCTGTGGATCCCAGGCCCCTAAATGGACTGCCTAGTTTGGCCTCAGTGGGCGAGGATGCACCGACTCCTACAGCGATTTGATATTCAGGAGTGGATGGTGGGCGTGGATGGGAGGGTTGGGGGTGAGGTGTAAATGGTGAGGCGACACCCAGAGAGGGGCTTTCCATTTTCTTTGGAGAAGGGGAAGGTGGAATTGGGGGCAGACTTTTGTGAGGGGGCACTGGGAGAAGAGAAAGGGCTGATGTTGGGTGATTAAAATGAATAAATAAAAATATTAAAAAAAATTTAAGAAAAAGAAGAAGGAGAAAAAAGATAAATGGATATAATGAAGGAATCCTCAGAAAGTCTGGTCTATATGTAGTTAAAACATGAACAAGAAATTAAACAACTGTACACTGATATGTATAAGCCACCTTTTAATATGCCCTTTTTTCAAAAAAATTAAATTTATTTTATGTATATGAATACACTGTAGCTGTCTTCAGATACACAAAAAGAGGGCATCATGCCTGGGTTTTCCCATTTCAGGATGGGCTTTGGGAAGCACCTATATTGGCTGAAAATTTGAGAATGTGAACATTCCATTCATTAGTCTGATCAAGCTCTTAATTAATATTTAGACTGTAGTTCAAAATGTGAAAAATTTTTTGTTCAATCCATATTTGTCTTGCACATTATAAATATATTTTTATTTTTTAGTAATGTAGGGGATGGGGAGGGAGATAATAATGCCCTTGGCGTGATTCATGAAAGCAGTTGTGACAACCTCCAATCAGTTTACTTCATTTCAAACCTATTTCCAATCACAAGGAAAGATTTCTTTAAGACACACTTGTACATTTCACCTGTGGATGTTTTAACGTCATCCTCAGTATGTCCCCAAATTTGCTGGTATTGAAAGGACAAAACATTATACTGGTAGGTTTTTCTACTAATTATTTTTTGAAGCGTTATTTTCCCAACACAAAAGAGCTTTTATTCTCAGTATAACAAAAATTGAAATCTTATGTGTATTCAATAGTAAATAGACAAATTTTATTTTCTATTTCCACTTGAAGAGTTACATTTCGTATAAAGTTTACAAATAACAGTTTTTATTTTGATTTTTCTCAGTATAAAAATATAATGCCTTGATGGCATATTATGATGTAATGCTAACTGCTTGTAGGATAGTTGATTGTCAGTATTGAATCCTAATCTCTAGCTGCAGTCTTGTAGATATGGACGAATGCCACAAAGCATGTGTTTCCTATTTTGTTGCATTGTACACTGCAACTAATAAGCCAAGGAATCGACATATATTAGGTGTGTGTACTGTTTCTAAAAACCACAAACTAAGAATGATAAATTATCAATATAGTTTAGTATTTGCTAATTTTACTACACTCTTTTGTTATGTATATGTAGGGAAGTCATAGGGATTATAAATTCAATTTGAGTAAAGTTTAAAACCATATATTTTATGATAAAGGGCCTTTAACTTAAGATGGCCAAAGCACTGATATTATATATTTGCTGTAAAGAGAATTATAAGAGTTTTATTTTTCTGATATTAAAAGTAACTTAATATAGACTTGTTTCCATTAAAAAAAAAAAGAGGGCATCAGATCCCATTACAGATGGTTGAGAGCCACCATATGGTTGCTTAGAATTGAACTCAGGACCTCTGGAAGAGCAGTCAATGGTCTTAATCACTGAGCCATCTCTCTAGCTCCTCAATATGCTTAATAATTCACACTGCTCACCTCACATTTTATGACACTTGTCCACAGAAACTTGAATGCCCCAAAGAATGACCTTACCCACAACAGTGATGTCATTTTGAAGGATGAAAAATTAGAGGTGTTTTGTTTGTATTTTTGTTTGTTTTTAATTAAGGGACAAAACAGTGTGACCTGAAGACTGGCATTAAGTAGTTCTTGAACACCTAGACTGTAACCATCAATTCACTTCTTCCAAATCCATCTCATCTGCTCATTTAAAAGCACACACCACCATGTTGTAGCAGGCAGTCTATTTCCACTCTCAGGTCATTAGTTAAGTTCATATCTAGAGTTGCTTATGTGTCCCTTTGGAGATGTATTAACAGAAGTCACTAGACAACAACATTTGCCCTGAGATTATGGGTACCCATACTGTCTGTCACTAGTTCTCCACGACCTACAGTGAGTGTGGGTCAGCTGATGGTACTGACGAGCGGAACAGGCTCAGTGGTTCAGAGGCGGTAACTTACTAGGTCAGTAACAGCATGTTTCATAGCATCCAAGATGCTGCTGCCAGCCCATCCCAGAAACACCCTTTGAAGTGTTTTTCTAACAGTGCTGATGGATAGTAAGATTTGTCCCTGGGAGACAGACAGACAGTGACAAGTGCAGGACAACTGGCTGGAGTCTGCCATGCCATCTGACTACAGAACAAAGCTGAGTCCTTGTCCCTGAGAACAGAGTCTGGTACCTTGGGCCTAAGAGCTCTATGCCTGACCAACTGAAACAAGCTAAGGAAGGCACTCAGGCTCAGGGAACAGCACAGAAGTGAGCTTCTCTTTGTATGATCTTTATTTTTCTAGATTGACATTTAGAAAAAACTTACTGTAAACCAGTTTAAAAAAAAGAGACTAAGTTATGTCAGGGTAGCTGTCTGATTTGACTTTGTTAGGGTCCCCCTACCCCCAAATCTAATCCTGAACATGTGTGATTAAAAGAAACCTATAATTAGCCTTCCTCCATGATTCACTTTTTTTCAAACCCTGCCTCTAATTCAAAGAAACACATAGGTCAAGTTTTAGATAAAGTCACACGGAACGCTGTCAAAATCAAGAGGTTTACAGAGTTTCTCCAACTCTAAACTTGGTGAGAAATTAAAATGGCCATGAAGTAAGGGGAATAGAAATCCAGATATATGGAGGAAACCAAAGGTTCACCTAAAAACTGACTGGCTTTTAAAACAAAGGCGTGTCCTTAAGACTGTGCTTCGGAAGTTAGTGACACCATTGCTTCCATTACTTCCATTGCTTCCACTGCAGACCCTTCAGATGCCTTACCTAACCGCTCAGAGCTGCAGGGAGGTACTTGCTATGGCCTGTATCTGGAATCTGTTCTACACACCCACATGTTAAATGCCTTGTCCCCATCTCCTCCTTAAGCGGAGCTGGTGGACATTTAAGAGGTGGTGGCTGTAAGGAGTCTTTGTTTCTGATGGGTCTGTGCTTGTGTAGGCCTCGGGACTCTCCTCTTTGCTCTTTCTCATTAGTTCATGGTAAAGAGCTTTCTCTGTCACACCCTCCAACCTTGATGGCATCACAGACCCAGAGGCAATGGCATCTGCCAGTTATGGACTGAAATCTCTAAACCATGAAGTCTTTCTTCTTGTCTAAAATAGGTTTTGAAATTCAAATATAAGTACACTATTTTCCCATCTCCTTTCTCCCTCCAATCCTTCCTACGAACTCCCTTGCTCTCAAATTCATAATCCCTATTTATTTAATTGTTTTGTACTACAGTACACACACACACACTCTCGAAGTCACACACACACACACACACACACAACATTCTTATCTAACACTCAATACTTTCTTATTTTTAAGATAACTATCTTAGATATTTTGTTACAATAACAGAGAACTAACACAATATTTAAAAATGCTAGGAATTTAGGAGACATGCCAAGTTAGACATTTTTCTTAAAATGGTGCTAAATTGAAGACAGTTTAATCCTTATAAACCTGGGAGGTGGGCACTATGATAAAGACATTGCAAAACCATAAAGTTGATGAAACTGTGGATGCAGAAAGTTGGAAGGTCACTGGTAAACTCCACAAACCAGCAAATGGCCAAGCTAAATAGGCAAAGGACTGGAGGGAGAGCTGCAGCTCTTCAACAACAACAAAAAAATGATTTCTATGTATTTTATTTTCTTTCAACAAACACTGGCACTGTTGCACACAAACTACAGTTGGTCTCTTTCTCAGCAGAAAGATAATACTTTGTTGTGTATTAAAATTAAATTAATTAAAATTAAATCAATTAATTAAATTAAAATAAAAATAATACTTTGTTAATGTATTAAAAAGATCATGGCCACCAAAATATACCACCATGCTTTGGCAAGTGTGTTCTTTCAGCCATCATGTACTGGGATGGAAATGTATTCTCTCACAAAATACAACATTAGATGCCTTCCCCACTCTCTGAAAACTGTTAGCCATAAAACAAAGTATAAGGATGTCTGAAATTCTAGAAGTCTCCTTGTCACTTACTAGCAATAGCTGATATTCTAGATGTGAGTATGATTCGGTTTTAAAATAGAGGATATTTTCTTTTCTTGATACAACGAACTCATCTTTTCTCCAAACAAAAGACCTGGTCTAGACTACAAGTCCTCAGACTCAATCAATAGCTTTTGGGGAGATAGAATCTGTAATCACAGCATTCCCTGAAGAGAACAGATGCATAAAAGTATCAGGGATGTATTCTTAACATAGGCAAACACATTCCCGAGGTGTGGGACGAGCATGCCCATTGGTAGCAAAATGCCAGGAGCCTGTAAGCAGCCTCACTCATAGCAACTTGTACTCAGTTCCCTCAAGCATGGCTTTTGTCAAGTGGAGGCCTCAAGCCTCTGAGAGGGCGAATGCTAATGTCTTTGCTCTTCATAGTCACTCCTTCACCAATGGAGACACAGATCAATGACAAGAAAAATCACTAAGTTTCTGTTGTCACAAGGACAAGCCAGTCTTCCATCTACCTCTGACCCAGCTCCCTATAGTTTAACCACTTTAAAGAACTTCCCATCTTACTTACTTTTTAAAAAGCCAGAAGTATATCACTAGAGGAGTATAGAATACTTGAAATTAAGATTTTTAAATTATATCTGATCTCTCTCTCTCTCTCTCTCTCTCTCTCTCTCTCTCTCACACACACACACACACACACACACACACACACACACACACACACACACGAGGGGAGGGGGGAGCTATAAACAGTAGGATTAAGTGCTACTTCCTACTGCACAGGGTGAAGGTGTGCTTTGGCTGCTCTGCCTGAATTTCTGCTGGAAGCCTATCTTGGCTCTTTCTTTTTCTTCCTCTTATGTTAAAAACCTCAGAGTTTCTCAAAGCCCAGCTCAAACTTGCCTTCTTAGGCAGTGTCCTGCACTCACCACTGCAAACCTGCTGTCTGCCCTGTCTGCCAGGCACCACACACCACTGCTGTGCAACTGGGGATTCCCTGCCTGGAAGACTGTGTTTGCCCCCACAATATCTTAAAAATGGAACAAACTGTGTTTTACTTAGCTCCTGTCACATACATTCCATGAATTGACATCAAATGACAATGGCCCCAGAAGCAAAGGATTCTAAAACAGTGGGAACTAATAATAAGGGTTGAATATTCTGAAATTAAAAAAAAAGACATAAGTTAAAAATGTTCCACACTTTGACTTTTTGCCATGGTTTGGATTTGATTATTAGTATTTGATTATTAGTAAAGCCTGTAATAAACTTTCTAAAATTCCAAACAAAATCCGAAACTGGAAACATTTCTGGTACCAACCAGGTTGGAACAAGAACACTGAAAGCAGTATTAGAGAACTTTATATTATCTACCATGGAAATTTCTATACATATCATTCATTTCAATTCCTCAATTGACACAAAATAATCATGAATTCATGGGGTATAGTATAGTACAGGATCATACCAATATTCTTGGATATAAATTAAATAATTGCAACATGAAAATGTCATATTCTTATCTTTTACAAATTCTGGTTTACCAAAAAAAGGCAAAAAGTATGTTTGTAGTCTTCATGTAGAATATCTAGAAAGCATCGCTGTCTCATAGATGAGCAGGCTGGGCCTGGATTAGTTTCCTATCTGTAAGGTCACCATTCTGTAAAATCCAAATTGAAGGAAAGATAGTGGTTTTATCCATTGTGTTGACAACTATTAAACACGAAGTTTCTACACTTATACTCTGAAGTGAGAGACATTAGCCACTTGATGCTCGAAACAACCCTCTTGGGTCCTCATATCTTAGTCCAAGAAAGCTAATTTGTATGAAGAATTGGAGGTCTGAGTAGCAATGCAAGTTTTAAAGTTATTCTCAATTAATCTAAAGAAAACACTGCTGGAGTTGAAAACGCACGGTTGTCTGAAGGAAAGTGGTCCTACTGATTGGCAAAGCATCTCCTGAGAATATCAACTGCCCGTGATTTCTTGGACTCCACCATATACCTTAAAAAGACTGGCATGAAATCAATCTGGTTATAGATGTTCACACTCTCTATGCATAAATCTATCTGAAAACTGGAAATATCTTTCCTCACACTCTAGAGATACGGCATGTTAATAAGAAAATAAAGACTAGTGAGTGAAATAAAGAAAATATGTTTGAGGTCTACTGGGGAAAATAATGGTAATACCAGTGAAGTAGGCAAGAAATTGTTCATAGCTTTCTTTTTCAAAAATAATCACAATGCACATTTAATTTCTATTGAGGCTTAGACATTTTCTCTGCACACACACACACAATCAGTAAAACAGCAGAATGTTTATCTTTTGACAAGAGGATCTTGTCATTCATTTTCTGCTTCCTGACAACTTCTACTTCCATAGTAAGCTGTCCTTTGAAAGCACACAAAACTTCCAAGCTTTCTCCCAAATTGAAAAAGAGAAAAAGTTTCAAGTTTCAAGAGTTATGCCCCTAGAGGAGGAAGGCAGCCACACCCACAACTGTGTCCACTTTTCAATTCAGCTGCAAGGGCACAGGAGAAGGGAGCCCGCAGGCTCAAGATAGATGATAAGGCACATGGGAAATAATCTAAAACCAGGAGTATTCTAGAACACTGGAGTAAGGGCACCTCTCCGAAATGGCTAAACCACAAGCCAATCAGAATCCACTGTCAAGAGAACACAGAGTTAGCAGGTCTCCGGATCCCACTCAGCTTCCCGGGCGTCACGGGAGGCTCTCCCTCTTGTGAGAATGTTCCATCGCACCCCACCCAACGTTAGGAGTGTGCCCAGACAAGCAGAGGGCTGTCTGGGGGATTTTGGTTTTGTTGTCCCCAGTGACAACTGTTTCCCTCTCTTAGGATGAGCACAAACTCTTCAAGGTAGAAGGAGAAAGTAAATAAAGGGAAGAGATGCAACTCTTGAGCTCCTGCCAGCTTACAGTCTTAAAACAAAAACAAAACAAAGAGAATCTGCAGCGCAGCTTGGCAGGCGGCCATATTTACAGTAAGCTCGCTAGTGTTTTCCCCAACAGAAGAACAAAGGGCTCCATGTGGAGCAGCCTTGCTTGCTTCCAAGCCTGCCCAGGAAGGAATGTGGTCCCCAAGCAAGGGACCCCTTCTCTCTCCCAGCTACACTTGTAGCTTACCCATTAAATAACCACTTATTTCACCCAGACAAACCCAGCCTGTTAACTTTCTTTATTCTTTGGAATTTCAGATGCTCCTACCTATATCCCCAGCTTCCAAGAACTGAAGCAAGACCCCTGAGATGGGCAGGGGTGGATTTTCATGGTCAGATTTAAGGTGCACCTTGCCATTATGTAGTTAGAAAAAATTTAACAGTAAATAGACTGAATAGCATCAAGAACATTGTAGTGTGGCCTAAGTTTTAATATAGTATATCCAAGGTTAGTTCTAGAATTAAAACGTATGTTAGAGTTTTATGAGGAACATTAAAATCAACAATTACAAGTGTTGTTTTCCATGCTATACTTATTTGGGAAATGTGCTGAAATAAAATGAGTATTAGGTATACCCGTGTTTATGATTCTTTATACATACTTGAGAGTAAAACATTTAAAATGACGATTTGTGATTAGCTTAGTGTTCTCATTGGTTGTAGTGGGAGGGGAGAGATAAAAGATATTATAGAGACTAGTCCATCATTAAAACCACAAGGAGACAAAAATACAGACAGACTGAAGGTTTACTTGGAGCAGGAAGAAGATGACAACATTGTAGGTAGAAATCTGGGAAGGTCACGATGGAGAGTGAGTCTGGGGTTCATACTTGCAAGGTATCAAGTTATGAGCAAGTCTGGGGACTTGGGGAAAAGAGGAAACTAAGGAATTAAGTAAGCATGTTCAACTGCTGTGAGCTTTGCCCAAAGAGCAGGGACTGCAGAGAGAGCTTTATTTAAAAATAGACTCTGCTTACATACTGAGACAAGGAGCTGGCTGAGTGACAGAGCACTGGCAGCTGGCATGAATGGCCTAGGCCGGGCCAGTGGAATGAGGGGAGAGGGGGCCTCGAGCTCATGTCCTGTCATCACTGCAGGATACTGAACCTGAACCTCAAGAGTGGACACGCCACAGGCAGAGGGCTGCAGCAAAGGTTTGGTTCTATTTAACACATGATCTTTTGTTTCCTGGTGACAGATGGTGTCCAAAAGTTCTATTAAACAACAGACAGAGGGCCTTCCAAAGCTCTAGACACAGTAGGACAGAGCTACACGATAGCCTTAGTGTTGTTCAAGGCCACCCAGAAGTGGACAACAGATATGCCAGCTATAGGGAGAAGGGAACAGTGTGCCCAAATGGGAATTTGAGTACCTCAAACGCTTCACTCTATATAACTGATGACTCTGCCAGAGCGGTAGACAGAGGAAGAACACTGAAGTAAAGTTGGAATATTCAATTTTTCTGCAACTTAGTTCAAAGAATTGAAAGACAACAGTAAGAAAACACTCATACCCATCAGACCAGAAAAAAACCGTTTAATCATTAATAGCACTCTTGGCCAGGATAAGAGGGCTGCATACACTCCTGCTGGGATATAAACTGCCCATGAATGCCGCATCAACTACCAGATAGTAAGAGTGCTCACCCTGGTCTGGCCATCTCATTGCCAGGACTGTACGCTTGAGAAATAGTTCCTTTGCATGGGGAACACATGAAAGGATCTGCTGCATCATGACTTCGAATGTGCTATTCCACAATGGTGACAGTGAACCATAAACAACTTAAAAAAATCTGAGCAAAGCCAACATGATACAAAGCAGCACACAATATGATATATTCTATGAATTTTCAAAGCTGAGTCTGGCAAACTTACAAGTCTAGCAGTCAGGAGGCTGAGGCAGGAAATTGAGCAGTTTGAGGCCAGTTGGACTGCACAGAGACATACAGAAGACGATGGTGGAAAGTGATGAGGCATCTAATGAGACAGGATTTAGAATCCAAGTTTATCTCATATGCAATTATTTGGAAATTGAATAAGGAGTTCAAAGATAGGCTCCCCAGAAACTGAAATTAACTCTTCAGAAGCTACAAACATGTCGTCTAAAGCATACATGCCTTTCTTCAGATCATTTTTATTTAATGATTCCATCTTGGGATGCCAACAAGGTGCTTTTGTAGTTTGTTTTTCTATGACAGCAATCCTCAAATCAAGGTGGCCAGACTGAGAGGGGAGGAGCCAAACCAACAGGCTCAAGTGGGTCACTTCCCCACTTCCTTGGCCTGCCATGTCCCCTTCCCCTATCCTCCCACCCACCCCACTGCTGAGCCTGAGGTCCCAGAGGCACACCAAGGCCTCTGGGGATCTGCTAAGCTGAATGTTCAAAGAGCCTGAAAACCATTCTGGTAACAGCCTGGCTTCTATTCAGAAACAAGAGTTGGCACGAGATAACAGATTTATTTTGAAAGTAGAGGGGAAAAAAGTTATATTTTGAGTATTCTGTATCATCTGCTAAAGAAGCAACTGCCATTTCCTAACGACACCAGAGACAAAGGCAAGGAGCAGAAGCAACGAAGGCCAACGCTGTAATTAGAAAATATCTTTTCACATTGAAGGCTAACAAGGAGGAGGTAAACCCTGGGGCCTTGCACCCCATACGATGTTTCTTTCAGGATGAAGATGTCATAATAACGAGGCATCTATTTGTACCTAATTTGGGAAATGAAAATTGAGGTCTATATGAAAATGGACTTAAACAATTACAATGTTATTCAAAAAGGCATAAAGAAGGAAAGTATCTCCCTAAAATCCAGTAATTTGGCTTAGTACTAAGTACCGGCAGTATACTAAGTACTGGCATTACTATCGCCATGCAAATGTATATAGTTATATAAACCTTTACACATTTATAATATTATTGTGGTGTTACAAGCTTTACCAAAATTGGGTGTTCAAAGAAACATGAGGATAGCAATAACATTTGCAGAAAGTGATTTAAGCTCTCCTGGTGCTGTACAACGAATGAGAGTGAGTGAGGGCTGCCAGTGACTCAGATGCCACCAGTGTCTCTAAAATCCAGACTGATTCTAAATAATAAATAGCTTTGATAATTTGCTAGGATTTCTAAGTTGTTTCCAAACTATCTTTTTGAATTCTTGCTACACCAAACTGGTACATTAGCAGGGTATACTCAGGAACATTTATTTCACCATTAGTTTAAATGCAAGAGGGCAGGGCTGGGGAGAGAGCTCTATGGTAAAATGCTTGCCTTCCAAGGGTGGGGACCTAAGTCTCATACCCAGAATTCATGTAAAATAAGGCCGGCATGGGGTCATGGTGGCACACACTTTAATACCAGTGGTAGGATAACAGGCAGAAATGGTTTGATCCCTGGGCCTCACTGGCCATCCAGCATAGCCTATCTGGAGAACTCTAGGCCATTGAAAAACTGTTTCAAAAACCAGGTAGACATATTTTGAAGAACAACAATTAAGGTTGCCTTCTGGCTTCAACAGGCACAGGCACACACAAACATAAACACTTTCACAGTCTACTGTCCTATGTGATACGTGCTGCCAGACTCATGATGCTGAGGATCTCTGTATAGTATAAGATGTTTCAAACATTAAAAAATGCAATCAAAACACTCCTGTAAACAAGGTATAGGATGTTGACAATTATGGTTAAGACCACCGTTTACCACGCCACCCATGACCACCACAGCTCATGCACTCTCGTTAGTGTTCTGAACAGAAGCACCAAGGACTTTCCTTCAAGACCACTAAACATATTTATGAACTGCTATTAGCCTTTGCACAAGTGTAAATTAGAGGTTCTGCTCTAACCAATAACCTCTCAAATACCCTTTTCCCTTTGACCTTTGAACATAGATTCATGCAAGTTTCTCTAATTAGAATTTTTTCCTTCAGGACTTTACCGAAGACTGCCACCTACCTAGATCTCATAACATTTCATAAAAATCTGAAGAGACTATTCCCTGTACTGAACAACTAACATATACACAATAAGCACAAGCCAATTCACAGGGTAGAGAGAGCAGCATGAGATGAAGAACATGTGTCCCCAGGATTCTAGACTGACAGCCACCTCCCTTCCATACACGTCTTTAAGACACGAATTGAGTGAAAGGAACCAGTCTCCAAGTTACAAAGCACAGAAGTCAGAGCAATCCATCCTATGTTCTCTAAATGAGTTAGTTATTATTTATTCATCCATTTGGCATTCAACATTTATTCTGTCTCCTCAAAGTGCCAGCCCCTGAGCTGGGTGCTAAGGATAAAAACTAAGACAACATTGCAAGCACTTAATAAACATTGAAAATCAGCCACACCCTCCAACAGCTGCTCCATTTCTGTGTTAGCACTTAATCTTCCCACCAGTCCCTACCTCACCCAAGGCATAGAGAAATCAGACTATGATTTTCCGTGGCTTTTCCAAAATCGCAAAGCTCTCAGCAAGGCTACATCAGCATCATTCCACCCAGTTCCAAAGCCACCTAAGCACAATGCCTCCACATAGCACAGTCAGTGCGGAGTCCATGCAAGTTACACATACATACTCTCTGTGTGCATTCGTTATGTATCCACATCACATAACATCAATCTATATAATTTGCATGATGTTACATAGTAAATGGGACATTTTCAGTATTAAAATTGATAATAGCTCCTCTTTAAAAATTCTAGATGAATAATGCTAATCAATTCAGTACTAAGTTTTATTTGTATCAATTATTTGTAGGCTTTCAACTTCCCACTGTTGATTGATGGATAGGCAGGAAGTAACTTTACAGAAGGAAATAAGACCTTGGAAATAAAGTGGGATTATGGGTTAAGCAATGAGAGGGCACTGCAATTTCTTTCCCAAACTGAAGAAAAGCAGCTGCCTTGCAAACACCCTTAAGAACTAGATACGGTAGGACTGTAGAGATGACTCATTGGTTAAGAGCCCTAGCTCATCTTCCAGAGAACCTGGGTTTTATTCTCAGCGCCCACATGGTGGCTCAAACCATAACTCTCGTCCCAGGGATCCAAATGTTCTTCCAGGCATCTACAGATAGACATTCAGACAAAGCATCCATACACATTAAACAAACAAACAAACAAATATGGCTCTGGTCCCAACTTCATCCCAGAAAGTATTTTCAAAGGCAATGCACATCCTAACATTGAGGATCTAGAGCAGGAGGATTCCAGTTAAAGGGCAGCATGGAGCACAAAGTGGGTATGTGACAGCTTGGGAGAAACAGTGAATTCAGGGCCAGCCTGGGCCTCATAGGCAAATATTTTCTCAACAACATAAGAGCTTAAAATATAGCTCAGTGGTTGAGTACATGCCTAGCAAATGGGAGGGAGACCCTATGCAGCAGAGAATAAATTATATCTATGTACATATATGTACTTAATTTACATGAGAGATGAAGACAATCTACAAATTAAAAAATAAGCAAAACAAACATTCAGAATAATTTGAAAATTGACAAATGTTTTAGGTCCTCACAACTTGGTATTTTAATGTCTGACATGTAGGACAGATATTAAAATATGTACATGTACTGCATGCTTCTTTCTGATATAATGAAAGGTAAATGTCATAACAATTAAAACAATTTTGATGAGGTTTTCTAGCCTTTTCCTACCTGAGCAAAAATGACAAAGCACTAGGAGCCAAGGAGCAGGGGAGACCCCTGCACTGACAGGTGTGACAGGTGTGTTGCCTGGTAAAGCAAGACAGCTTAGTCATGGTTTATGCTTTCTGCATCGCAACCCATAGCACTGGAGATGCTCAGTGAATCTTTTGGAATGATGGTGTACCTTTGCCTTTGATTAATAGCCACAAGTCTTCTGACACAAAGCATGGCACCTCTGCTTCAATTCTATGAAGTTATAAATGTTAAAAACCATTTGCTTGACTAGGGATTTACTGTGCCAAAAGTAAAGTAGCATTACCCAAGTGCTAGGTCACCAGGATTACCCCAGACACTGTAGTTACAGCCTCACATCAGAAGGTCTGTAATAAGCATCCTTTAAAGTTAAATGGCAGCAATTAAAAACTACATACTTAGTAAGATAACTTGAGTGATTTTGATGGTCTGTAAAAATCAGGATTCATGGGCAACTTCTTAGGAGGCAAAACAATGCATTGTATGTAACTACACTTGAAATCTATCTTTCTATATATTCAAAATATAATTTAAGCCATTTATAATAAGCAACTCATATTTTCCATCACCAAAGTACTTAATGATATTTTCAATGTACAAACTATATTTTCAGTGCACCGATAAGAAATAAGATTTTTCATTCCAACATAGAATACAAGGTAAAAATGTCATTCCTTACTGTTATATGTGTTTCATACATAATACTTCATATTTATATCAAAGCATGCTGAATTTTATTTGTGTGGAATATAATAATTGTATAGTGCTATGTTTGTCTTTTTGGTGGCAGAATTTTGCTGAGAGAGAAATAAAAACATACCATATGGAACAATTAACAGAATAAAAGCTCCTTTCCCCCAAACCTATGTACGTGAAACCCACTAATGTTAAGTATATCAACACCACCTGGTCCTGAACTTAATGCTTGTGTCTAGATTCAGTACACATTCTAAGCAAACAAGAGGCTATATTTGCTAAATTTAATTCCCAGTTGAATACAACAGGTTTTTCTTGTTCTGTTTGATGAAAACTACAGGTGCTTTTCCTGTGCCCCTGCCATTGTGTAACTGAAATGTTCTATTTCTCCCCCTCATAAGATACATCATAAATGCAGAGATGGAAATTATGTGAGTAGAATACTTCCTTGTATTCTGACATGTTTCACTTCATGAGAAGCACATCAGTAAGAAGGCTTGCTGGGAAACACTGTTCTAGAATAGGAGACTAAAGCCTAACAAAGAGTGCTTTACCCCAGCTGAGTGTAAAACTGGCATCCCTCTACTCATGGAAGGAAGTCACTGGGTGTCACTTTCCTACAAACACAAAGAAGGGCCATGCTCTTCCATGCCTGTTATACCCAAGTGATCCATCTTCCCTCCAGAGATCATGAGCCACTGGGATTTCTCAGTTGCTCATATTCAAGCATGACAGGGGTTCTGAAAGCTACAAAGCCAAATGCAGAGACCCTGCTGGAAGACAGCAGCAATGAGAGCACCAAAGCAGGAGCTAAAGACACCACCACCCCAATCAAAGAGCAACTGCAGAGGAGCATGAACTGACCCCACCACCACCAGAAGATGAATAAATAAGATGTATCAGATTAACTAAGCTGCTTAGTGATCTCATTTTTACCAGAAAAATTATCTGCCAGAAAAAAACTCCAAGGTCAACTTTGGCAAAAATTAAAAAATAATGAAAAGCATTCATCCCTAAGGCAGAGTGGGGTGGTTTCAGTTTGAAGCAATGCACTGTATATTTTATTAGCTATAACTCACTTAATTATTCATTACACCTTTTCTGATATTCCATACAGAAACCTCACATCGCTCCGATTTCTATCTGAATCCTGTTTTAAAATGTCCTTTCTTATTGGAGGGCCTTAAAAGCCTAAAGCTCTCTATCTAGCACTTTCTACTGAATGCTAATATATATTAAAATCAGACTCGGAAGAAAAAAACAGCCAGAGAGGGAGTGAAAGAAGAAAGAGACCTACAGACATGTCAAAACCCTGAGAAGGCACCCCTTAGTGCTTGTCTGCTTTCCAGACACCCTCTGCTGCCCAGGACATACTGCAGCCCCCAAGGCTGCAGAAGGCATGCTGGGACATTGTCCCTAACCCACTCACCATCATTTGAGAGGTTCGGTTGCTAACTTCTAAAACTTCAGCACTCCCCCTGATTTCCAGTAGATAGGTGTACCCAAAAGGTGCCCTAATGGAAGGGAGCCCAGGATGGAAAATCTTAGGCAGTTCTTCACTGGAATGCTGATGTCCGCACAGGCTGCCTGCCAACGATTGTGTTCTGAATGCCTCATCCCTAGCACCCAGGCCACAGTGATATTAACAACATTACCAGAGAACCTTGGGTGTTAGCTGCTCTTATTCATGTGAACCCCAAACTTTTCCTCCTTATGTCTACAGCTCCGAATATTAAGATACCAAGCATAATCCAACTATTACCAAAATCACTGCGGCCACTTCCTGGGGCAGCCATGGGTTTTCTCACAGGGAGATATTCTTGATGAATTTTATTCCTCCACTTTTCATGTAAAAGGCCAGTGATGGTGATAGTGATGGTTCACAAAAATGACTCCAGCCTCTGTGCTTGGCAGGCTTCCTGTGTAGGGCTGTCTGAAAGCAGCCAGAACGGCATTCATGCCAGTGAACTAAACCAAGAAATGTTTCACTTGGAGAGATCAGTCTGTCAGTTCCCTTCTTAGAGAAAGGAAGTGCCCCTTATATGACATGAAGGAAGCCATTTGGGAGATGGCTTAATGGATAAACTGTGTGCTACACACGCATGAGGCCTTGAATTTAGATCTCTAGCACCCACTGAAAATCTTGGCATGATGACAAATGTCTCTAACCCCAGCCCTGGGAGGGAGGGAGAAAAGGAGATAAGGAAGGAGAGAGAGGAGGAAGAGATATGTTAGGTAGTCTCGGCAAACAAGCTCCAGGGTCTGTAGAGAGAATATCTTGTGTCTGTATGGACGGCCTATGGCTTAGGCAGGAACTAGGAGGTGGGACCTCTGGGAGGCAGAAAGAATTCTGGGATAGTACAAGGCCTGGAAAGGACATATGGTTCCTGAGCACAAGTAACCAGTCATGTGACAAAATGTAGATCAGAATAAATAGGTTAACTTAAGTTATGAGCTAATCAGAGAAGATCCTAGCTATATGGCCAAGGTATTTGTAAATATTTGAGTTTATGTATTATTTCTGGGAGCATGGAGATGGGAGGAAGAAGCAGACCCAACTTCTACAAGATTCAGTGAAAGACCTTGTCTGAAAAGATAAGTTAGAAAACTCAACTGAAGAAGACATCCAACCAACATTGACTTCAACCCTCAACAAGCACACCTTCACATATGTATACACACACACACACACACACACACAGAGACACACACACACAGACACACACACACAGAGGGAGAGGGAAAGGGAGAGGGAGAGGGGGAGGGGAGGGGGAGGGAGAGGGAGAGGAGGGAGAGGGAGAGGGAAAGGAGGGAGAGGGAGAGGAGGGAGGGGGAGGGAGAGGGAGAGGAGGGAGGGGGAGGGAGAGGGAGAGGAGGGAGGGGGAGGGAGAGGGAGAGGAGGGAGAGGGAGAGGGAAAGGGAGAGGGAGAGGGGGAGGGGAGGGGGAGGGAGAGGGAGAGGAGGGAGAGGGAGAGGGAAAGGAGGGAGAGGGAGAGGAGGGAGGGGGAGGGAGAGGGAGAGGGAGAGGAGGGAGGGGGAGGGAGAGGAGGGAGGGGGAGGGAGAGGGAGAGGAGGGAGAGGGAGAGGGAAAGGAGGGAGAGGGAGAGGAGAGAGAGGGGGAGGGAGAGGGAGAGGGAGAGGGAGAGGGAGAGGGAGAGGGAGAGGGAGAGGGAGAGGGAGAGGGAGAGGGAGAGGGAGAGGGAGAGGGAGAGGGAGAGGAGGACATGGTAAAGCCATTTGCTAAGTATAACCAAGTAAGACACTAGAGATCCAGGGAGAGACCCTACGTTCCTCTAACTTGGGGGCTGTAGAATTTCTCCCATTTCTGGTAGTGAGCCTAGCCTTTAATGGCTGAGCCATCTCTCCAGCCCTAGAATTTCTATTGTATTACAAATCTCTATCACTCCGAAATTTCTTGAGGTCAGTTTTCAAAGAACAGATATAGAATGCTGACTCTATTTATCTCTCCTTTTCCCCAATAGCAAAGTATTTGCTTCCTCCTAAGTCAATGATATTTTTTTTATAAATGTATTTCTCTCATCTGTGTCACTTTCCTGGGCCCCTGGCAGTGCAAGATTTGGCACGCAGGTGACAAGAGGGGAGTCTTTCTGCACACCCAATCTAGATTCCCTCCCTTTCCCTTACTAAGGCAGCTCCCATTTTATGTACAATAGCATTTTTCCTGTTAAGAAACTATATCTCCCAACCTCCTTTGCAACGATGGATGGTCAGCATCCTAGAGTTTTATCTCATCAGTCAGAACTGGTAAGATAGAAACAGAAGTTATTATTGGAGTGTCTAAGGGGGCTCTGTAAACAAACACTCATCTTTCTTTCATGTAGAAAGCTTAAAGTAGTTGTCACACACAAACGGCATCATTTCTCATTATCATTTGCCTTGGCTGTCATCATAAACTTGAAAAAGAAGAAAGACAATTGCAATTATGGTAATATTTTTGGTGGCAATGTTCAGCCCAGATCCTGTCAGAAGCTTATGAGACGCAATCTACTGAGACTGCTAAGAGTGATGGGGCAAGTGACCTGAGAGGTGACAACAATATACAATATACTGTACTGTACACAATACTGCAAAAACATAGTCACTTCAACCCATCAAACTGTGTTCAACCCATCAGGCTATCCCTGAGAACATAAGACCTGATTTGCAGGTCTTTATTATGAAGTTTAAAGCAAGTGGTATCTTACAAGTGGTATAAACATCTTAAGCAACTGAGAACCCACTTGCTATCCAATAGTTGTGTCCCAAATTACAACCAGAATGTGAAGACATCAATGAAAATCCCTCCTACAATGCACTTCACACAGCCATCCTCCAAGTCCAGAGATTACCCTACAGCCAGACACATTCCCCTAGTGTCTTGCTTCCTTTGGAAATTCTAATGTTAATGTCAGAAAAATGCCTAGAGAGTAACTTTCATGCCAGGGTTGTTTTCTTTACCTCCTCTCCGGATAATAGGCAAGTAAAGAGACACACACTGTTTTAGGAAAACAAAGAGGTGTCAAGAGACTGCATCAACCTTAGATGCAGCCATGCTCTGGAATTTTAAATTACCAAAAAAAAAAAAAAAAAGGTATTCTTTAAGAACTATTCTTACCTCACCTCATACAATGTAAAACAACCATCATGGACACAAATCCCATGGCTTAACCAGATAGAAGATGGAAACATGCTTAGTTAAGCACTGTACTGACATGCAGAATGCGAATCAGCTCACTTCACGAAATTGTTTATCACTATCTGGCTCACTATCTGGCTCAAATACTCCTAAAATGGCCATAAGTGAGAAAAACCGTACAGATGACTGGCAAGGGGCTTGCAGAACACCCTGTGGAGAAGTCCAACTTCTCTGGCTCCTCAGAGCAGCTGGCCTTACTTAGGGAACATGCCTGACATACATAAACTAAGAAGAACACGAAGGGACAGCAGCATTCTACACATGGGCTTTGCGGGACAAGGCAGCAATGCTGGCTTACAAGAGGAAGACCTGTCTGGCTTACAGATAATACCTAAATATCGGAGAATGTCAGGGGCTTTGAAAGGGGGGGGGTGCAGTAGGTAGGTTGGCTCTGTGTATGTTTGTGGGTGTGTGTTCATGTAGATATGTGCACAAGTGTATGTGGAGGTCGGAAGTCAATATATTTTATTGCTATCTGTCTTGGGTTTTCTTGAGATAATATCTTTCCCTGAGTCTGAAGCTCACCACTTTTTTGACTAGGCTGGCTAATTACCTCTCCATCACTGGGATTACAGGTGCATGCCTCCTGTGTTGAGCTTTTTCCATGGGTACTGGGGACTGGAAATAAACTTTTGACTCTTGTGTGACACACATTTTACCAACTAAGCTGAGCCATTTCCCCAGCCATATGGTCAGATCTTTGAGACATATTTTAGGTTTAAATTGGCTTGATTTTTAAAGTCAAAATTGAGAACATTTACAGTGGTCAATGTTGTCATTGCAAACACGTTGAGTTTAGTCACTAGTTAGTGCCATCACTTTCATTAAGCCTCACTTCTGTCACCAGAACATTCCAATGTGACCTTTATTGAGAAGTAAAACAAAACCTCCTGATACGCTTCCTGATCTTCCCATTCCTAAATCAATCTAACTATAGAAGAAATGGGATAAGGGAATGGAAGGAGGAGAAAAGAATTTGTCAATGAAATCTGAAAGATCAAAATATGAGTTGGTGGTTCTTGCTTGATTTCCCTCCCTCCCTTCTGCCTACTTCCTTCTTACCCTCCCTCCCTCCGTCCCTCCCTCCCTCTCTCCCTCCCTCCCTCCCTCCCTCCCTCCTCCCCTCTCTCCCTTCCTCTCTTTTCTTTGTGACAGACGTTATCCTATCATCTTATCCATGTAGCCAGAGTGAGCGTAGTAATTCCCAAGTGCTGGAATTACAGACTTGAACCATCACACCTCACTTGTGTTGCTCTTCTCCAGTTCATTTGCATGGGAAAAAATCTTGGGGTGAAATTCTATCATTCTCAGACAAAAGCCTGCCAAAATGGGATTTCAGGTTGGGCCCCAATGTCAGACTGTGTTAGAATTGTATTATTCAGGGGAGGAAGTAGAAGGGAAGGTAAGCAGGTATTTATGGGGATGAGGGAGAAGTGATGTATGTGAACACCAGTGTTGGAATCTCCTACAAAGAGAACAGGCAGGATGGCTGAGGGACGCAGGACACTGGGAAGAAGGCAACAAGCTCCTATTCAGATTGCTGCTGTTAGCTGGATGTCATGTGACCCCCCCAACTGAGTGTGCTATATATCAGCTTACTGGGAACCAAAGGGCATACTACAGTTAGCTTGCTGCATAAAAATAAACTCTTAATCTTAAATATATAAGAAACCACTACAATGTCAGGAACAACAACCTTGAGCTAAGATTTTGACAGTACAGGGGAAAAATACATGCTTACTAATAAAAGTAAAAAATTATGCCTGCTCATAATGTGGCTTTAAGAGTGAAGTCAGGAATTTATTTTATCTGGTACACCACAGTAATTTGCTATAAAGCTTTATGAAACAGCTAAAGTAATGTTACAGCCAGAAACCAATTGTTGCTAAAATGCATTCGGTTAAAATGGAAAATATAGGGAAATAAAACACTGTAATTGTCTCTCAACCCACATTGTATATTATGTTGCTAAATTACATACTATTATATTTTCTACATTTTAATATGCTTTCCCATAGAGGAATTGATAACATAAGGAAATGATTCTCTGCTTTTATTTCTGAAGACCTAAATATTATCCCACATGTATTTATAAACCAAACAGGGTCTCAGTCTCTTATTAGATCCCAAGGCTTATAAAGACTGGTTCAGGAAGCCACAGCTGTACCAATGCGCACAAAGGGAACAAAAATGGCCTTCTCTCCTATTTCTTACTTGTTTCACAACTAGAAGCCATATATTTAAAGAGAGCTATAATATTGTGTAAGGGGGAAAATCAAGGCTTTCTTAATTTTGGAAGATCCTTTCATAGCATATTGCATATGTTTTGCAAACATTGTCTTTGGCCTTGATAGCATTTTTGTTCAACCTTGTACAACTTCTGGGTAGTTTGGCTCCCTAAAGAGATGAAAGAATTCCCATGGCCTGGATCCGCATTAGCAGGGTGTTGACTAGACACATATTAGTAGGTAATATGCATAGCATCTAAAGAAAGGTCAGCTTCTCCTTCACTAGAGACTTTGCATATAATTGTATGTAATAAACCACATAATTAACAGAGCACTAAAAGTCTTTATGGATATAGGAAATGTATGTATGTAAAAAGGACAAATAATTTTCTAAATGCAAAACAAGCATTTACCATCAATATGTGAGATTCTTAAAAAGTTGAGAAAGAAAATGACCTACCAGTTGTACAATATTCACTCCTTTCCTTTTTGTAGTGAAATACAAACACCTGATAAGAAACCATGTGAGGGAAGAAGGGTTAATCTCGGGTGACAGTTTGTGTGGTTAGGCAGGCATGGCGGCAGGCAGCCCTGAGCAGCAGGAGAGGGAGGGGGCTTGTCATACTGTATCCTTAGTCATGAGGTAGAGGAGAGACAGGAAGTGGGCCCTGGAGATAAAAACTCAAGACCCCCTCTAAGAGTCACTTCCTTCAGCAAGACTTCACCTTGTAAAAGCTCCAAACCTCTTCAAATGATACCACCTTTTGGGCACCAAGAGCCTGTGGGTGATACTTCACATTTAAACCCTAACTTGCACTTATATACACATCTTCCAAAGTATATTTAAGATGGTCTGACAGAACAATAAAACATATTTACACATACTAACAGAAACTTGCTTTAGAAGGTATAAGTTGGAAAAGACATTTTTAAATAGACCATTTTGTGACTTTTTAAAGGTAATAATACCAGTTTAGGTGTTCTATTAATGGTCTGAACTAGAAGATAAGAAAGATGTTGGAGAGCCAATCAGACCCAAAAGGTAGCTAGTGGTGACTGGGCCATCTGCACAGTCTTAAGTTAGCTCCCTATAATCAACACACACACAGTCTCACTCTTGCTTGCTGGTGTGGAGGTTATCTTGGGCCAGCGAGAAGATATGACAAGACTGCTCCCTTCACAGCTGTGAGGCAACATGGGATAGTGAAAGAGAGACCAGGCTATCCATTTCAAGGGTGAATCCCAAGTAATCTAAGGATTTCCCACTAGGCCTAGCACTCAAAGGTCCCATCATTGCTAACAACACTACCATCCTGGAGAGGTTGGCCTTTTGGGGAACAACCCAAACCATGGCAGCCACATTGGAGACTTTCCTCACATTTTCCTAATGCCCTACACTTTCTGGGATCAGAGACATGTGTTCCTGCTTACCCAGGATCTAGCCCAGAATAGACTTCTTACTCTAGAAGTGTGTACCCCACAAAGATGGAAGAATGGGCTGCCTAGATGGGGTGGGAAGGCTAAGGAAAACAACAGCCAAGCTATGAACATGGTTCTTTCAAATTGATCTCAAATAAGAGCTGACTCATCTAAAACATATGGCCAATGTTGGGGGGTATTTTATAAGATTGTAACAGAAGCTACCCTCTGCGACATGTCCAATCTATGTAGTACAGTTTGGTTACTTCCTATCTTTCTTGAAATGATGTATAGCTGTCTTGCAATTTCAACACAAATGCCACCGTGTCCACAGCTTCTTCTGGAGGTGATCTACAATCTCTCAAGTTTATACCCATCACCCATCTTTGCACAGGTGGAGACTAAGCTGGTATGTGAGTTTACTGTAAGTGTATCATCTCCATAACTGTAATAAATGTTAACATTATTTTTGTGTATATATTAAATCTGAAAAGAGTATCAATTAAGATATAAAGTCAGATTCCCTAGCAACTTATAAATTAATTTCTCTGTTTTACTTTTGCCTCATACTTTCCTCTGATAAATTAGGAACAGAAATGAAATAATGTGACATAAAAACCAATATTCTCAGCATAAAAAATAAGAAAATTCAAAGTACAATCATTTCTCAAATACTTATAAGAACCTTGTAGCTTCATTATCTTTAGTCCTAAACGATGGAGCATACCAACAACACTTGGTAGATACATAGGCCTAGTTCTGCTGGATAGTGAGTTGGATTCAAAATGTCTTACACCCCAGGCCTCTGTATCCTACCAGAGAGATATTCACTTACATATGCTGCTCTGCTCAGTCACAAGGGAATGGAAGCAGTCTAGACACCCATCCATGAGTGAAGAAGGATGAGAAGAGCTACATAAATATAACAGAATTTCATATAGCTGGAAAGAGACTCATGACATTTCTAAGGAAATGGATGGGATTAAAAAGCATCATATTCAGCAAGGTGACCAAGGCCCAGAAAGTCTTTCACATGTGATCCTAGATCACAGTGTCTAAAGTATAAATATGGTGGATGGTGATCTGAGAGCGTGATGTCTAAAATGTGTGCATGTACGTTGGGTAGAGGTGGGTGTACACTATGAGACTAGGAAGGAGATTTCAAGAGAGGAAGGCAATGTCAAAGGAGGTGAGCAACAGGCCAGTAAGCTTGTGTGTGTGTGTGGGGGGGGGGTTAGGGTAGTGTGGTGAAGAGCAAGAGGGAAAGATGAGAGGAAGAGAATTAAAGAGAATTAACAAAAATAATGTTCATTTTAAACATTAAGATAACAATGTTTAAGGACAAAACATGTTTTTAAAAATAGCTTTTTTTTTTTAAGGGTAGGGTTCTGGTAGGTCGGATGGTACTGTCTTTGTCTTGAATGCATCAAACCCTGGATTTGATTCCAGCACACTCCTGCAATCCTAGCATCAGGGAGATAAATGCCAAAGGATGGGGAATTCAGGGCCATCCTCAGCTATATACGGAGTGTAAGGTTGGCATGGGCTAAATGCGACTGTCTCAAACAAAATCAGCAGAGGAAGTCTTGAGAGTCTGCAGGTGGCTCTGACACATAGCCCAGAAAGATGAGCTACAATGGGCTTAGATGCCTTGGAACTGGGTAGGCAGTGTGAATGAGTGAACAGACAGTCACAGAAACTGTGACAAACTGAACAAGACACACCCCTCCTGAAGCAGCAGTGTGCCCAGCTCTGGTTCCCTGGGGATAAAGGGATGCAAACCTGGTGCTTCAATTTTATTCACAAAAAAGCAAATCTGTGACTGTTGATTTTTGGACTGTTCAAATTGGGAACAAAACACCCATGGAAGGAGTTACAGAGACAAAGTTTGGAGCTGTGACGAAAGGATGGACCATCTAGAGACTGCCATATCCAGGGATCCATCCCATAATCAGCTTCCAAACACTGACACCATTGCATACACTAGCAAGATTTTGCTGAAAGGACCCAGATATAGCTGTCTCTTGTGAGACAATGCCGGGGCCAAACACAGAAGTGGATGCTCACAGTCAGCTATTGGATGGATCACAGGGCCCCCAATGGAGGAGCTAGGGAAAGTACTCAAGGAGCTAAAGGGATCTGCAACCCTATAGGTGGAACAACAATATGAACTAACCAGTACCCTAGAGCTCTTGACTCTAGCTGCATATGTATCAAAAGATGGCCTAGTCGGCCATCACTGGAAAGAGAGGCCCATTGGACTTGCAAACTTTATATGCCCCAGTACAGGGGAACGCCAGGGCCAAAAAGTGGGAGTGGGTGGGTGGGAGGGTATGGGGGACTTTTTGGGATAGCATTGGAAATGTAAATGAGGAAAATACCTAATAAAAAACATAAAAAAGAAAAACATATTAAAATCATATATGTATACCTAACATAAAATGAAATCAAAACATAAAAAGTTAAGATAACCTCAGTCATCCTGTTTTAAATTTATAAGAGAAAATTAAAAAAAAAATATGTCAACAATCCTACTGAGGTCTTAATAGTTGGTTTGTAATCTATGACTTATAAAACCAACAGTATTAACTATTTTGATTCAATCCATACATGCGGGGTGGTATAATATTTAAGAAAACTTGAACATGTGTCTCGGTGTGTATGTGTGTACAAGGAGGGCAATCTCATGGTTTCTTCAGAGAGTTCACAGTAAAGTAAATATGAAGGTACTTGTCTGGATTCGAAATTGGCATTAATTTTAAGACATATTTTTAAAGCATAAGAGTTGAAAGAACGTTCCACATGGGCTAAGTATTGCCCTCTTCCTGTTGGGCATATTTGGTGGGCAGGCAGGGTAGCAGTGAGCTATGCCCCCAAGGAATCCTCACTCGGAACGTTTTGGAAACTTGGCACCAGTTAAAGGTCCCAGTCAAGTGAGGAGCATAGCAACAGGGAGTGGTAGCCTCACAACTGTGGCACTGATAAGCCCAGCCTTCACGGATCTGTTTCTTCAAAGAAAAGACTGCAGCAAATGGCATGAAGAAAGTGGACAGACCCAGGGATGAGAGAGGACACTGAGCTCCTGGGAGAATCGAGCTCATACACAAAGAATCTGCCTCTCTGGGAGTGTTGGTGCTCACTGTGTGTCCTACTGAAGCACGCTCAGTTAAACATTCCAAAACTCTGACAGAGAGCCAGTGTTTAGGTTGAGGTATATGAGCCCCAGACAAGAAGGCAATGTAAGAGTATGATAGGAACACAAGGTTGACCAGATAACTCTGGTGGTGGCATCTTTTGCTGTAATTTTTCTTTCATCCCAGGGAGTGAATTGATGGTGTGTCACGGTGCATGGCCCAGGACTTAAATACACTAACTGTACTCTCTGTGTACTCGTAAGCAGGTGGATACCGTGGTGACTTAGGCACACTTACCTGTGTCTGCCACAATCCCAGGGAGCTTAAAATAAATTACAATTTACTCATTCATTAAGAAAAGGTTTGGTCCAGTACAATCTATTTACGAAGACAGGAATATAATTTGTTTTAGACAAATTTCAAAGGTCTACAACAAAACAGTCTCGAATTTTAAGCAACTTCTCCACCCTGTGGAACAATCCCAATGCCAAAGTTATACTGAACATATCATATGCAATATTTAACGACACATCATATCAATTAAAGCAGTGCAGAAAATAAATCACATATATAAACAGATATGGAAACTTCATATGTTAGCACTTAGAAGTAATAAAACTTAAAATGGTTATGCTTTCCCTGGGGTAAAATTTCATTTTATTCATTAAAAGTTCAAGGCAATTTGGAAAAATTTATATGCAACCATTCCATGTATATCAGATTAATATTGGCTTTGCATAACCAACTATCTCCCACTAAAGTAACTGAAGCTTAACTTGAAATATTTTAATTGGAAAAAAAAACCCTTATTTTCCTTCCACAGTCAACTTAGTTGAAGAGAACAATTTCATTAAACTGTGACAAACATATACAAATTTTATACCATGATTTGGTACTTTTTTTTCAGCTGAAATGATAATACAGGGACAAAAATGCATGAGTCCCTAGAAATGAGCTCCAATAAAGTTATCTCCTTAGAAAATACCATCGGCACTGAAAGACACTTTAAATTCATAGAAAGATTATGCAACTGCCCATCTTAATGCATTCCATAAAGTAAAATGCATTCTTGATTAGCTGGAAATGTAATATACTCTAATAAACATTGAATAATTCTAAAGCAATTTTCAATCTTTTGCCCAACTTTTCCTTATAAACGAAGTACATCACAAGCAAGAGTGTGGCTTTCTTCAGTCCTGACTCTTATATCTAAAAGACAGCTCATTCTGAAGAAGCCAGTCTCTTCCTTTCACTCTCTAAAAGAAAATCTGAGAGTCCTCTTTAGGATAGATTCCAAGATACTATGGATGAACTTTTACAAAGGTTCTCTGCAAATTCTGGTATCAAAGTGTGCCACATGGTCTGTGTTTAGAGTTTGAGCTTAGCTACTGTGACACCTCATGGGTTATATGGACCTTGTTATTGGCAGCTGCTTTCACTTACTTTCTTCCTCCTACCCAGGACATCACGATGGGGTTTGTGTGCCTTGTGATTTGCTTCTATCTATGGTCCACTGTCCTGACAACCAGGTTGAACATGGTATCCCTGGAGCAGGGCAGCCTCATTGGCTTGTAGACCTTAGTGAGCCTTGACTTTCAATGGGATCTTATTCCAGACAGCCCTGTGTGGGAAAAGCAGGAAAGCTTCTGGAGTTGGAGGGTCCTGGGTATGTTTGGTTTACTTTGTGGCCTTGAGTAAGTCACCAGATCTCCACACAGGGAGAAAGCATATAGAATATTCCACCTCTCATGTTGGAATCCCACAAACATGCACTATTGCTACCGAAAAGAAAAGCAACCTGTGGTGTCACGTGATATTTTTTCTTTTGTTTTTGCTTTCCAGTTCTGTGAAAGAGATGAGAGTTTGATTGGGATTACACTTTAATCTGTAAACTACTTTAGGTAGACTGGTCATTTTGATAGTATTAATTATATCAATCTATGAGCAAGGGGTGCCTTTCCATTTTCTAGTGTCTTCCCTAGTCTCTTCAGAGATGTAAATTTCTCACTGTAGAGCTCTTTCACCTTCTTTATTGAGCTTATTTCTTGCAAGTTTCCTCGAGACTGCTTTGAATGTAGCCTCATTATTGAATGCACTGTGTCTATGATCTTTTTCTTTTCATGTTTGTGGTTGGAGCATTGAAAGGTTACTGATTTTTTTTTTAAAGTTGATTTTGTATCTTGCTGCTTTGATGAATTTATTGGTCATTTCTATAAGTTTCCTGGTGAAATTTTAGGCATCTCTTATGTGTAATAATTATATCAAAACAAGCAGAGATCATTTGACTTCTTCTTTGCCTATTTGCACCCCCTTAATTTTCTTATCTTATTGAATTGCTCTAGCTAGTGCTTTAAACACTATGAAAAAGGAGTACGGGTAGTGGATATCCCTGTCTAGCTCTTGTTCTAAAAGGGCTGTTTCTAGGTTTTACATTTAGGGTTCTGGTGGCTGTGGGTTTATCATATCATTATACTTTATATTGTGTTGAAGTATGTTCTCTCCAGTTCTACTCTCTCTAGGACTTTTATCTTGTGGGCATGTTGGATTATGTCAAAGACTTTTTGTGCATCAGTTGGGATTGTGTGATTTTTGTCTTTAAGACCATTGGTATTATTTCTTACATTTATTGATGTACGTATGTTGAACTATCTCTGCATTTTCAGGATAAAGCCTACTTGATCATGGCATATGGTTTTTAATATATACTATATTTAACTTGCAAATTATTGATGATATTTATTTATATATACTTATTGCCAAATAGGATCATAGTCACTGGAGATTAGAATTTTGGGCAAAGAATTTTAGTGTAGGTATTAACTCATAATGCTATAAAATTAATTTCTAACAGATATGAGATGGAGTATTTTTACTTTATTCATGTTTGGCAAATAAAAATGAACATTAAAATTTATGGGTAGACATTCTTTTTGTCATAAAATCCTCATATATGTGTGTATATATATGTATATATATTTGTATATATGTATATATATGTGTGTATATATGTATATATATGTATATATATGTGTATATATATGTATATATGTATATATTCAGTTCTGTGATCTGAAGTATGGTGTTGTATGTGTTTCTATGAAATAATCTTGAAAGTGTACACTACCACTTACTTCATACATAGCCTGAGATAAGAACCCAAGGAGTAAATAACTAACCTAGCTTCATCAATAACTGAATGAGACTTGACTGTTCAACATGTGTCCAAAAAATAAAGAAAATAGAAATTATGCTTAGGATGGAGTTTAAGTTCCTGACTGATTTGTTTGAAAACACTAGCTGAATGTTTCCTCTGTGAGAGACGTAAGTCAGTAAACACAGCATGTCTGCTAAGGATGCTCTTCTTGTAGGGAGACACGCGATGCCTAGTGACAAAAACACACAGGGTGACAAGCTAGGCATGTGTACATACATACAAGGGGAAGGACGTCAGAGAGGTGTGTGAAGGGTTGTGTGCTGATCCACAGCCTGAGAAAGACGTAAAGCAATCATGAGAGTCAGGGTGCAAACATTCTAGAAGAGTGGTTCTCAACCTGGGGGTCAGACCCAGGATGGGGGTGTCTCATGATCCTTTTAGAGTGGCTGACAAAGACTATTGTAAAACATAGCATTTTCTTTACACTTCATAACAGTAGCAAATTTAGTTCTGAAGCAGAAAATAAACTTTATTGTTGGGAGTCAGCACAACACGAGGAACTATTTTAAAGGGTCGCAGTATTAGAAAGGTTGGGAACCACTTTTGTAGAACAGACTAAGCGTATTCTTATGATAGCTCAGTCATGATTCTGTCAAGCATTTTGGTCTATGGATGTTTCTTACCACTCTGGCAAGCCCATACTTGCCACCTATCAATGCAGTCTCCTGGCTTTTGCGTAGCAGCTTCAGAATGCCGCCTGTGCTTTAAACAGTGCAGGAGCACTTTGCTCTCAGAGACAGTAGACCTTATAAGTATGGTCTCCATTTCTGTATGAGCTTCATGATTAGATTAAAACAGCAAGACAACAATAATCTAAATACAGTCATGATTTGATATATTATCATTTAATTTTTACATATCCAACACTTTTACTGAAACTATATAAAATATTGAGATGTTATATAGATATCACCTTAAAAGCATATATATATGTGTAATCATATAAAGCATACACTTTATATAATCATATAAAGCATACATTGCATATTCTATATAAAATTAATAATAACATCTTTTAAAAACAATAGCTCCTAACAAAGCAAATATCTTCATTGTGACAAGTTTTAATCTTGGGAATAGTTATGTATATTGGATTTTTAGGGAAGAATTCAGAACAAATACAACTTTCTCATGACCTGTAAAATCATAACTACTAAGGTTAATGTAATAATTCACACCTTTTTTTGCAAGCCTGTCAGTTTGAAAGAGAGTTCATCATCTTTGACTGTTTTCTCTCTCTCTCTCTCTCTCTCTCTCTCTCTCTCTCACACACACACACACACACACACACACACACACACACAAGGAATCAGCAGAAGAGATCATATTGGATAGATACATATGTTAGGCATTTTCCAAGGATTTTGTTTCTACAAGTTTACTCTATGTAAGCCTGGAGATAATGAGCCAGGTGCAAGAGTGGGGATACATCAAGTAAACATGTATATAGCTGGAATGTCCACTTTCCTACATCCCAACTTAGCAGAAACTTTTTAATTCATTAAGGTAATATGCTAAACCAAGACATTTCTCAGCTTTCCTTGGCAATAGAAGGGTTCATGCCATGCAACTGAGGCCTATGGAGTGTAAAAAAAGCTTACTAAGGACTCCCATTAAGGTTCCATTTCTTAAAAACGCTGTCTTATTTTGGTTTATATTTATGAGATAAATACCACGAAAGGGTTTATATCAGATTATAGCTGTAATCAATTTCAGAGCAGACACTCAAGGCAGAACCTAGAGGTCAGAACCGATCAGAGGCCAGGAAGGAATTCTGCTGACTGACGTGCTCAGCCAGCTTCCTTCTACAACTCAGGACTGCCTGCCAAGGTCTAGCCCCACCTATGGCAGGCAGGCCCTCTTCTTCAGTCTTTAACCAAGAAAATATAAGCACAAGCTGGCCCACAGTCCAACCTGGTGAGACAATTTTCTTAACTGAAGCTACCTCTTCTCAAATGAGTATGGCTTGTGTCAAGTTGACACAGACCTAGACAGCACAACTGACCCCTTGTCAAGATAGGAAAAGAAGAAATAATCCATCCAACCAAAACAAACAAACAAACATCAAAAAAATCAGGAAACTCATAGGAATTTGTACACATTTCTCAATACTAATCATAAATATAAATTATCTCAACTCAAGAAGAATAAGATTCAGATTGCTTGCTTGTATTTAAAAAGTTGGCCCAACTACCTGTTGTCTCCTAGAAACATTTCAATGGCGAAGGCACACATTATAAATGCTAAGGACACACATGACAGCTCCAGAATGGAAGCAAACATACAAAGCAAATGGAAGCTGAAAACAAGATGGTGTAGCTACTCTGATATCTAGTAGAGGAGATTTTAAAGCAAATTAGTCAGAAGAGAGAAAGGTGTATTAATAAGGAGAACAATTCATCCAGAAAATATAACAGCTGTCAAAATGTAAGCACTAAGAACTGAGGCTCCCAACTTCATAAAACAAAAATCCATAGATGTGAAGAGTATGAGAGGACCTGACCATAAACCATATGAGTCCACTGGAAACTAAAACAGACTTAAAAGTCATTCTGCCCCCACCAAATATTCAAACCTCATTATTAAGGATGGGAAGACGCAAAGAAATGTACGCAAGGACTGTATCTGCATGTCTCCTGGGTTAGGAGGCAGGCTTTCTTTTTGTGTAGTAAGAGCAATATGAAACTTTTCCTCTATAAAATTGTGTGTTTTGTACATATGTGTATGGTATATTGTAATATATGTAATATAAACATATATGTATCTTTTAGTCACATGCTGCCAATAGTGTACTTAAAATTATTTTTAATTTATCCAATAAAAGTGCTTTTTAAATAGTTTAATTCAAAAAATTGACACCATTCAAAAAGTGTTCAGAGTAAAATCCATCATTTCTCTTTCATATGTCCATAAATCTAGAACTGCATATTTTAGGAAAGTGTAGTAACTTGAGATCCAAATCATATATCCCATGCTGAAAACGGGCAAAAGTTCTCTATTCAAGGACTCCCTCATTTCCCATGCTTTCTTATGATCCACTCTTTCCACTTACTGGATAAAAACATCTTTATTACAGATTAAAAACCTCCTGGCTTCAAATCTTCCATACGAAAGGGAGGAGGCCACACCCATGGGAAACAGAAGTGTAGAGAGATGTTTTATTTTCTATGGACAGGGGAGGTGGTGGTAAATATCTACTTTTAGCAGATTGCAGGGCCCACTCCTTACATAATATTATTTAAGCTTATTTCTGAATATTCTGTAAATTTTTCTCTGTTTAAGGAGAAACACTTTTCCATGGCGCTGCATATCAAGTAAAAAAAATAAAGCTATAAAATTAAGATAAACTTTTTTAATGCACTAGTGATTATAGTAATTTGTACATTTAAATGTTCTAGATAATATGGGATGGAAGATGAACACTAGTGTACATATTACAATATTAAAGGTATATAATCACTTTTGACTACTTCCTCTGATAACCAGAAGGTTTAAGAACAACTGAGCTCAGCTTATAAAATGTATATTTCAACCAGAATGTATTCATTGATTATACTCTTTATCTTTCAAACAAGATTGATTTTTTTTTAAGTTAAGTTTCTCAATCAAGATACATGGAACTCTGCTTCGCAAAGAAGAATCAGAAAACATTTAAAAGACTTAACTATCTCAACACTTAATAGGCAAAATTGTGATGCTGGTAAAAGACTTACTTCAAGGCTCCCAAAGTCCTTCTTGCTCCATTATGCTGCTGTGGTGTTTGGCTTGTTTGGGTACAGAATGACCTGGGAGTGAACGCAAATGTGTATGCACTAGACCTGTAAGCTGAGCACTCCATGCTGTGTGTCATTAGTCTGACGCCAGTGCGGTGCCTCGCTCATTTCAAGTAAACGTTTTCTAACACTTATGATCCACCATCCTGTCTAGAAATTCAAATTCATACTAATACACATGGATCCTGATGAATTTTTAAAAGGAAAAATGATAAAATGATATTCAAATAATATTGACGCACAAGAAAACAATAAAGTGGCAAAGTGTACTTAGGGGCGTGCTTGGAGCAGGCATGAAAGGCTACAGGATGGTTTTTATTTTCATCCACAATTTATTTGTAATATTTGCTTGCAAGAATGTTACCTGAAGGATAAAATCATAATCAAATTTACCTGACTTAAAGAAACCAGAAATAAACGCATATACTTAGCCAAATCTTCTAAGCTCATACACTTAAATGCATGTGGGAAATCTGACATTTCAAAACTCATGTACTGAATTTTTAGTGAATTATAATCATACCGAGTCACTGAGCAGTTACATTTCAAGTAGCACATAGTCCTGATGATTCATTTCAAGTTAAGTGGTATACTGTGTTGTTTTTTAAAATCATCTCTCATTCATAGAGCTACCTCCAAATCCAGAACAGATGTATTTTACTTAAAGACAATGCAGTGGCTAGAAATATCAGTGCAATTTGACGTGCAATCCGACTTTGTACATGAAGGTACCCTTTCTCTTGGGAACAAGAGCACTAGAAGTCATCATTCCAAGCTGGGGAGAAGTCTCACAGGCTCGCACAGCCCTTGCTGTGTAAGCATAGACAATAGTTCTGGTTCCCAGAACCCACATAGACACCAGCCAAGGCAAGAAGGCTTCATGGTATCTCAGCGCTCAGAACATAGCAGTGGGGTTCCCAGAACAAGCCAGCCAGCGACATTAAAAAATTGCCTGTCTTCAGCTTCAAGCAAAAGCCTGTACCTTAACACCTTACCCTCTAACGTTCCATATGCATGTGTCCTCAGGGCTATGCCCCCATGCTAACATGTATACACAAATGCATGGATACTTCGCTCACACACAAATAACACATACACCCAAAAAGAAAAACAATAGTAGTTGCCTTTCTCCATTCAACTTTCAGGAGAAACAGCTTGCAGATCTTTTCCCATCATACATGCTCATTGTGCACATGTGCACATGCATGTGAAGCCACTTCCTCTTCTTCTACATATATTCCTAAGCTGAACTAGGAAGGGGGAGTAGACTTGACCCAGGTCTGCATACCATCAGAACCCTGTCACTCTGTGTTACAGTATACACTCAAGAAAAAATAAGGATTCACCTTGGACAACATTAAGTTTCACAGTATTTCATAAAACAAAATACTGACAAGCTCGGGAAGTAGTTACATCCAAGCATCCAAGTTTGGGCCTATACTGACCAACTCAAGAACTAGTTTAAAAACCCTAGTTGCCCAAGTTTTACCTACACTATTTCGTAACATGGTTACACTGAGTTTTACCTATACTGATAGGAACTGGTCTGTTCTCATCCATGTTAAAAACTTTATACTGATGAACTCTGAGAGACATTTGGCAGTTCAAGGTACTTAACAGGGGCAAGTCTCTAGAGGAGGTCTCTGAAGACCCATAGCATACTCACAGTGCAAGCAGAGTCCAGCACTGTGTGTCAGACAGACTCTGGGCCCCACAGCAGTTATTATAGGTAGCCTCTGCACTCTGAACTGAGACTTCTAAAGTTGTGGATGCTGGCTTTAGTAGATTAGAGTAAACTGGAGATATAGTTCATCCTTCCTGGGGTGTACCTCCCAAGGAAGAATGGTTAAGCAATCAGTGATATCAATAATGATACTATGATGTACAGACTTCTTGAATAGACCATGAAGAGTTAGTAATAAAAATATAAAAGGGAAATTTGAAGTCACAGAGTTTGGAATATCTTCTTATAGAAGAAATGATTAAACTCTGAAGGCACAAGGCTGAAAGGAAAATTATATAGACATGGGACAAGGCTGTTGCCATGGGGACAAATTAGGGAAAACCACCCTTAGTGAGTATATATTATATATGATGTTGGGGGAATTTGAGTATCGCTGGAACTAAGTTGTGGGCCAGATGAGAGCCATATTAAAGACGCTTGGACATATAACCCAAAAGACAATGGATAAACACCACAAAGTTTAACTAAAGATCCTTCAGAGAATAATTTCAAACTATTTGTAAATACTTAACTTCTTTTTAAAACTAATGTACAAAGTAAGAGATATCTGAAGCATTTTCATTCACAATCTGTTGACTGCCCTCTTCCATCTTCTCCATCCTCCAACTCTCTTGTACCCTTTGAGGCCCAATAGTCTCCTTTCTGTGTCTATGTCCCACATGAAATATCCAACACTCTATGAAATTCTCAAAAAAAAAAAAACCTTTAAAAATGGGGGAAGGGGGAGATAAAAATGTAGTCTAGAAACTAAAATCTGGCAGTTGACAGGTTGAAGGAGATATGAATTTAGGTTGCATATTTATTACATGTACATAGTTTAAGAAAATAAGGTAAAATTTAAAGTATATGTTTAAATTAAATAACAGTAATCATTGGTCTATAGTTAACATTTATCTAAATACTATGTACTACACTAAGGTTATGTGAGCATTAATCTCTTTTTGTAATTCATTTTTAAAGATACATTTATTTATTTATTTATTTATTTATTTATTTATTTATTTAATGTACATGAGTACAGTGTCGCTCTCTTCAGACACACCAGAAGAAGGCATTAGATCTCATTACAGAGGGTTGTGAGCCACCATGTGGTTGCTGGGAATTGAACTCAGAACAACACCTCCAGAAGAACAGTCAGTGTTCTTAACCACTGAGCCTTCTGTCCAGCCCGAGCATTAATCTCTTAATCTTGACAAGAAACTGAGAAATTAAATAGGTTGTAACAACTGGGGAAACTGAGGCCTAGAGAATTTAACATTCTCAATGCCATAGTGCTCGCAGTTCTTTAGAGCTGCAATCCAAATACTAGCCATGCAACTTACTTTTATCATTTCCAATTTCATTTATTTCTCCATATCACATTTGTATTTTTCATTTTTTCTTTGATTCTTCTCCTATATATTGCATCCTGATCATAGGTTCCCCTCTGTCCACTTCTCCCAATCTCCCCACCTGTGTTTTCCCTGCCCTCCAGATCCATTCTGCCATCTGCTGTAAAACAAACAAACAAACAAACAAACAAGCTAACTAACTAACTAACTAACTAACTAACTAACTAACAAAGAGCAGGCCTCTCAAGGATGTTCACCACACCTGGACTGATGAGATAAGACTATGCACACTCACATCAAGGCTGGACAAGGCAGCCCAGTAGGAGGAAAAGGTACCAATCACAAGCAAAAGGGACGGCCTCTACTCCCACTGTTGGGCATCCCATAAGAACACCAAGCTACACAATTATAAGGAATAGGCAGTGTGGTTCAACCCATATAGGACCCTTGTTTGCTGCTTCAGTCTCTGTGAGTCCCCATGAACCTTGCTTAATTGATTCTGTGGGCCATGATCTCCTCCTTTCCTGGATGATTCTGGCTCCTACAATCCTTCCTTCTCCTGGCTCTGCCTAGTGTTTGACTGTGGGTTTCTACCTCTGCTCTGCTCAGTTGCTGGATGAACCCTTCTGATGACAACCGAGTGGATGATGCCCTCTGATGACAATTGGCCTAGGCACTGATCTATGAGTATAACAGAATGTCATTAGGAATCACTGAGTTGACTTTCTGGGTTGTCCTGTTTCTGGATTTTGGCTGTTCGGGCAGTGCAGACATGGGTTCCACTTGTGGCCTAGGTCTCAAATTGGACCAATCATTGGTTGGCCACTCTCATAAGTTCTGGGCACCATAACTCCAGCACATCTTGCAGGCAAGACAGATTGTAGGTTGAAGGTTTTGTGGCTGGGTTGACGTTCCAGTCTCCCTGCTAAGAGCCTTGTTTACAAGGCTACAAAAATGGCCAGTTTGGGCGCTGTATCCCCCATTACTAGGATACTTCACTAGAGCTTCTCTCAGAGATTCCAGAGAGTTTAAGCAGTGCAATTTCAATTGCAGCCACAGCCCAGTACTCAAATCCATAGATCTTGTAGGAGAATGGCATCCATGACACAGGAGAAATATGATCCACTAACAAGGACAGAAATCTCCATTACATACAGAGGCCATTTGATGATATTTTGTTCAACTGACGAAAATCTAAATCAGATCAGTTTATGTCCATAAGCAGCTTACTATGTCATAAAAGTGTATCTCCTTTAACGTAGTTTTCCATATTAAAATAATTTAATCATGCCTCCCAAACATATAATTAGTTTTGATTTGAGTGGTTTACTTTTGTGAAATTTTATTGATCCATTCATTAAACAGCTTATTCTTCAGATAAAACAGTATTAAAATTTACATAAATTACCAGTGACAGACAGGATTTCACTAGACTTCCTAGTATGCCAAAGAGCTTTCTTTAGACTTCTAGAATATGATTTGCAAGCATATGCACATAATGAATCTAAATGAATGTAAATCACTCAAATCTATCAGAGGTCCCACTTCATTAGGAATACATCCTCCTAAGGAATTAGTTCAACATCCCGTTTTTACATCAGTTAGCAGCTCCTTTGACTATTTTAGTCTCCCTGTAGTACTGTAACATGCCACACACATTTCTATAAAAAGTCAACATCCTCATGTCATTACTATTTACTATTCTGATGACATTCCACCTTGACTTCGAACACTAACACTGATTTTCTAACTATGTACTTTCAGGTTCACAGGCATGGAATCCCAGGGACCTGCCAAGAGACCTTCAGCTGAAACTGGCCTGCCTTAAAAGTAGCAATTTGTAGACTAAATTTGCAAAGCCACAGCAAGCAATCGTCCCTCTTCCAGTTAGCATCCCCAGACCATCTCTTCCATATGTCCAAATCAGTACCCTGCTAGAAGAGAAAAAGTTTCTTCGTTAACTTGTTAACTCTCATGTTGATTTGATCTTGCAGGGACTTAAAATGTGCTTGAAGTTTTAATTTCTCTACATTGATTTCTAATTTGAAGTTTGTGTATGTGTGTGTGTGTGTGTGTGTGTGTGTGTGTGTATGCATGTGTGACATGTAGCTGTGCTGGCCTGTATAGGTGCCAGAGGTTGATGTTGGTTGTTTTTCTTATGTTTTTGAGACAGTTCTCTTCATCGAACCAGGAGTTCACCCTTTTGGCTAGGCTAGCTAGCCTGAGAGTGCCTAGCATCTTCCTGTCTCTACTTGTCTAGTGCCACCATACCCAGCTTTTACATGGGTGCTGAGCAGTTGAATTTAGGTTCTCATACTTGCAAACTGCAAGCAGTTTACCCACTGAGATACCTGACATCTCAAGGTTTGATTTAAAAGCAGAAAGGAGAAGAAAGGGCTCTGACACATCACAGAAAGGCCAAACCTAGCTTTACCAACCCAGCATGACTGGATATGATCAAGACACATTGCATGAACATCTCAGGCCTCCCCCTTTGCTCTAGTATGTCTAGGTAGGTCTTACTTAGATCTGCAACTTCAAGATGTTATTCGGAGATTCCCAGTTTCTTTTCTCACCTACCTCATATTACTATCCTGGAGGGCAGGGATTCTGCTGTATTTTTTAATACTCCACAGCTTCAAATTCAGTGACATAAACTCACTGAAATAATGAAATTGGCTGCAGAAATTTTAAAACTCAAAGAAGACTATTTGGGTTTCTGAAGTATACCGGAGAGTGTATTTTCCTTATAAACAAGCATGTCTGTGACCCACAGGCAACCATATTGTTGATTAAAAACAATGATCTGTAAAATACAGGAAACTCGAAAGGCAAACAAAGAAGAAACCCTCCAAAATACCAGCATGCAGAGGAATAAATTAATATTAATACATTTTATAAATTAATATAATGGCTTACTTAATATATAAATCCATTTTATGTGACACCTATGAATACATATGAGTCTATCTCAAGATGATGCTGTCCATGTTCTATACTCTGTCACTCTGTGCTAGGAGATGACAGTTTCTCCTGCTGAGAAGCACTTACTATAGCTATAGCGATAGGCCAAGTCTCACAAGGGAGCTCCCCAGTTTGCTGCAGTTTCCCAGTCTTGCTAATATCACCCTAGCCCTCTGTCAATGTTTGTCTATACTTCCCCCTTTTCCTTTAGGAGGGCTTCCTAGAAGTGGGGATATTGGGTCAAAGGGTAACAAAACAAGTCTTTTTGTTTTAAAAAAAATATACATTGCCACACTGCTTTCCAGAAAAGATATCCCAGTTTATGCTGTCACTGCAAGCATATGTGGAGTTCTCATTTAGAAAAATATAATGTATTTTGAAATGCTGTCAATATGGAAAAGCAAGCAATAGAGCTTTGCTGTCTTGCTTTGGACTTCATTTTTCAACGAGATAAGTCATCTTGGCATGTGCTTATTAGCCATTCCTGTTTCTCCTTTCTCTATAAAAATGCTTAGTGTTTTTTCTTTCGTGAACTTGTTGTGAAATACTGAAGGGCTGATCAGAAGCAGTGAGCCACCATCTTTAAGGGTGAGCACACACTTCTGCCTTCATGAGTCGCCATCTTTAATGGTGGGCACACACTTCTACCTTCCTCTACTACATTTACACCTCATCATCTCTCAGTCTTCTTTTTCAACCTAAAATTTCATCATTTCTCATGTCCCATTTCTCAGATTACAGTAAGCATATCTTAAACGTCTATTTCAAAGAACTAGGTACCCTAAAAGCATCCCTAGTTACCAGAAAGTCAATTTTCAGATTAGTATTAAAAAACCCAAGACTATAATAAAATGTTCAAAAATCAAAGGTGTGCTGCTAAGTTAGAATATATTCTTTATGTTTAAATTTCATGCAAGAATATTTGCTTGGATAGTCCTTTTAATTTTAGTAAGTTTATAATAAATGGGCCCAAGGAAAATAGTAAATTTAGTTTCAAATTCATTTTAACCACTAATTGTTTTTAGATGTTTCAATAAAATATCACAACTCCTCTGTACTAAAATTCGGCATAAATATCAAGGAGTTTGAAATTTTCCCTGTAATTGTGTGAGCAGGATATTAGGAGTCTAAATAACATAATGTTACAAGTTCCTTTTGGTCATTATTTTTATTAGATATTTACTTTATTTACATTTCAAATGTTATCCCCTTTCCTAGTTTCTCCTGAAATCCACTATCCCCTCCCCCCTCCCCCTGCTCCCCAACCCACCCACTCTCATTTCCAGTCCTGGCATTTCCCTATACTGGGGCATAGAACCTTCACAGGACCAAGGGCCTCTCTCCCACTGATGATCGACCTGGCCATCCTCGGCTACATATACAGCTAGAGCCACAAGTTCCACCATGTGTTTTCTTTGATTAGTGGTTTAGGTCCAAAGAGCTCTGGGGGACCTGGTTAGTTCATATTTGTTGTTCCTCCTATGGGGCTTCAGACCCCTTCAGCTCCCTGGGTACTTTCTCTAGCTCCTTCATTGGGGACCTTGTGCTCCGTCCTGTTGGTCATTTCTTGTTAAGAATCGACATAAATCCCAGTAACTACCATGATGCATGATGTTTTCTATAAAACCCATTGAACACATGCCACATAAGTAAATCCTTTAAAGAGCAAGATATTTAAATTTTGATGTTTGAATTGCCAAATTCAAAATCATATCTAAACTTTCAGAAAATATGCTACTAATCTCATAGATGTAAATTGCATCTTGTTACAAAATGCATGTTATAATCAAATATTGCCTGGTCTTCTGGATCATCATATCCATCAAGGACGAGTGAGAGATCCACCCTCTTCCAAGTCAGGTTACCGAGCTTCTAGTGAGCGAGACAGTGTGCAGAATAGCTAATAAACCTCTGGATACAAATCTGTCTATAGAAGGAAAAAAACCAAAAGAAGCCCCTGAGAGACTATGTCATCTTTCAAAAACTATAAATCCAAGTTCTGTTATGCCCATGGTTCAAAGCAAACTCCTGTTTCATTGGGCAATAACAGTAGTTCATGGTTTCAAATTTATAGAGACTTAATTTGGGCAACAGTTAACACTACTTTCTAGTTTAACTATAGAAGCTTAAATCAAAGTTTAAGATGCAAAAATAAGGCCATCCGTACTAACTGGAGTCATTTAACCTGTCTGCTCTGCTGAGACCCTTTTCACTCTAAGACAAAGAAAGCAACAGGGTCTTTCAAATGGTGCAGTTTTTCCTTAATAGCAATAAGTGAACTTGAACAGACCTGAACCTAGGCATCAGATCACAAGGGGAGATAAATGATCATTCCAAGTGATGAGCCCTTGCAGATGGACACCCAGCTTTCCTCCTTACCAAACATTTAAGGTGGTACTGATATTTCTAGCTATGACTTCTTCTTGCTGCCTTTTGGGAGAAAAGTCAAACAGGAATGTAGATGCAAGAACACGTAACAAAAAAGCCTATGGAGGTGTTTTGCTTAGCTTTAGAAGATGCTAACATTTTATGAAATTAATTCCAGGTAAATTTTCAAGCATAAAAATTTTAAAAATGATAGCTAAGTTGCTATATTCCTATTCTTCCCTATACCTCCTTCCCTGGGGAAGTTAATCCTAGTAATATCTTTGTTTCATTCTGTTTTATTTCCATTGCATGCACACATATAAATAATAAATAGAAATTTGCTATGTGCTTTTTGAATTCCACATAAGTGGCTTCACATATTATATAAACCCAGCTAGTTCCTTTTGTGCTTCTTTGCTGTTGATACCATGCTATTGAAATCCATCCTCAAACTTTTGGCTCGGGGTGGTCTTCTTCTTGTTATCTTCAGCCAGTATCTCCTCACAGGACATTTATATAGACTACCATTTGCATATCAAGAACAAATTCTCAGATGAACTACAAGTTCATAACCTTTATTTTACTACCACACATTCTCTTTTCAGTACCTTTATAATGGTGCAGGCACATACCAAAACTAAGAAACAGAGGGCCCTCTCATCTTCCCTTCCTACTCCCACCCCACATAAAGAACAAGATGCCCTCACAACAAGGTAAGAAGCCATGACACTGTAAACTTACTACTGCCCATTTTATCCAGAAAGACCGTGTATGCAGGAGGTAAGGTCTGAAGAGTTTGTTAGAACTGAGCTGCAATTCTCCACACTGCCATATCTACTAACTGGGCAATCCTGGACAAGCTACTCAACCTCTCATGTGCCTTATCTTCAGCCACAAAAAAAGCTCATCAGATCCTCCTAGAGTCTCCAAAGAGACCAATGAATGCAAAGCTCAGCCCAGATTGGTTAGCATGATGGGAAAGGTCGAGCAGAGCTGACTGTTTCTGCCTGTGGGTACCACATCTTCCAGCACAGCTATCTGGGATAACTTCTCTCACTACAGGGAGCAGCAAAAACAGAGTATGCCTTTCTCATCAATAGGAAGCCAATGAATCTGTCTTCTGTGGAATCACTTATTTTTTTAAGGATTGAGCACCTTCCTTAACATGAATCCCAAACTGGTTAGATTTCAAACGCTTCAAACCCTATTAGACTATATAAAGTGGAAAAGGGATCAATTTGGGATTCTAACTAGATTTTTGAGTAAGTGTTCAGAATGGGGAATTCAGACTTAGCATTTCAATGATTTAATGCAGCGTTTATCGGTGATTTAAACTGAAGAGAGAACATGAGAGCCGTGGAGAAAGACAGTAAAATATTCTCCATCCCTTCTTGGGAATGAGATGATTTGCATGAGAGCTTTGTAAAGATAATGTCCACTAAATCAGCAACCCAACTGCCAGCACCTCCAAATTTATGTGGATGATTTCCTTCCTTCCATTCATTCTCTCTCTCTCTCTCTCTCTCTCTCTCTCTCTCTCTCTCTCTCTCTCTCTGTGTGTGTGTGTGTGTGTGTGTGTGGAGAGAGAGAGAGAGAGAGAGAGAGAGAGAGAGAGAGAGAGAGAGAGAGATCCATGTATTCATATGGATGTGTGCCCATTTGTGTGTCCACAGGCACATGAGAAATCCGAAGTCTTCTTCATCTGCTCTTCAGCCCGAAGCTCACTGACTCAGCTAGAGAAGCTGGCCATTAACCCTAGAGACCCTGCATCTTCTCTCTAGTGCTGGAACTAAAGAGAAGCACCAGTGTAGGGGCCTTTTCACACAGGCCTTAGCGATCCTAACTCAGGTTAACACCCTTGGTGTCAAGCACTTCACTGATTGAGGGAACTCTCCAGCCCCATGTGTGTCATTTCCTCTGTGTCTGGATGAGCCTTCCTTCTCTGGTCCAGTGGCATCACTGTCATCATTTGGCAAAAGACTGTTGAATGCCTCGATGTCCTTAGAGGGACAGAGAGATTGAGTGCACAACTCATCTACATCACTGCTGTTTTCCTGTCTATATGGGCTTGCTTTTATTTATCAAAGAAGCTTAAAAGTATAATCTCAATCTGCCCTGAATGACTGTGGTCATCAAAACTTGAAGTTCCTTCTATTTCATACTCCCACATCAGCAAAATATTGTCACAAATATTTGAACCTTAAGCCAAATAAGAAATAAGTGCAACTTCAAACTCTATCCCATGTAGCATTTCCTGGCAGCTCTAAAGAGCTAGGTGGCAGTCACTCTCTGTAAGTCACAGCATGTGACTGCTTTCTGTTCTCAGACCCTTAAATATGACAGGGAATTATCCCCAGTGCTATAAAAGTTCTTTAAGGAACGGTAATAGCTATGCGTCATTTCCTATGGTAACCATATTTTCAAGAAATAATTTTATTTCTGGAAATTTCTGGAAAAATAAATTATATAGGGAGGGATTTGGGATTGGGGCAAGGCATAAAAAGCACAAACTGTAAGCAAATACAAAGCAACAGTATGAAGAAAAATCAAATAAAAGATTAAAGGCCATAGCCCAGCAGATCATATTTACAAATATATATATATATATAATGTAAAAATTGCCCAGTGAGCATCCCAAATGCACAGAAATCTGAAATGTTCTTAAAGTTTTTGAGCAATTAATTTGACCTCACGTAGAAAATTGCATGCTGTGAAACTTAAATTTTATTTAGGCCTGGCCCCATCTCCAAATTATCTCATTATGTAATATATATATTGCAACATCTGGAAAAGTCCACAATCTCAAACACACCTGTTCCAAGCTTTGTTTTTTTCAGGATGAGGTTTCATATAGCCCCGGCTGGACTTAAACTTCCTATATAACTGAGGCTGATCTTCAACTACTGACCCTCCTGCCTTCATTTCTGACTGCTTGGGTAACAGGCCTGCAACATCCCTCCTGTTTCATGTGGTGCTGGGCAATCAAACCCAGGACTTCCTAATGCTAAGCAAGCATTCTACCACCTGAGCTACATCAACCTGCAATGATTTAAACAGATCAACAAATAGTGAACGAACCTCGTGAGGAGGGACTGGGCATGGTGTAACACATTGGCAAGCCCAGTACTTGGGATGCAAAGCGGTGAGTGGGGTGGGTTTCCAGTTAGAGGAAGACTGGGCTACAGAAGATAAAGGACACCCTGAGCTACATAGTGAAACCCTAATTCCAAACAATAACAAAAGAGGACAAAAAAGAAAGAAAGAATTATGAAAAGGTATAAACAGCAATTTTATAAGTGAAATTCCAGCGTGATAAACATATACAAATATATCTGACCTACTAATATAATAAAATTCATATTTAAACTCCAAGACAAACATGTTGTCCTACATATTGACAGTGAAAACTGCCAGCAAGGACATGTGTTATCAGTGCCTTGCACATGCTGCTGAGACGGTCCGTGGATCATACACTGGGGGAACTGTGCAAAGTTCCCAAATTCAGGATATATGTGTTTCTCTAGCATCCTGGAATTCTGTTTCTAATGATGTATCCCCCAAGGAGGTCTCACTCGTGTGCATAAGGAGCCACTTACTGAACTGATCTTCACGGTACTATGTATGAGCAATAAAACTGGAAACAACATAAACGTCCATTAGCAGAGAGAGCAAGAGAGATAAGCAATAAAATACCATCGCGTAATTAAATTAGAGTGAGCTAGTGGAAATGTACCATTACACACAGAGCTCAAAAACTGTGAAATACTTTGTGATCATACTATTGCATTCTACAATTAGTAAATGTGTATATGCACCTACATGTACAGGACAAAATATAGGCAGAGAATATGCATCACATTCCAGAAATGTTCCCTCAGCAAAGGCAGAGAGGTAGGCAAAGATGGAGAAGGACCAGAGAGCCAGCTTCGTCGGGAGCATTCTGCCTCTGAGAGAAAGAGCTGTCCCATTTGACAGACTAACTTCTAGTAACTCTGACTGGAAAATGTGTCACTTTAGTAATTCCATTTAAAAATAATAAGGTAAGAAAAACTAAGGCATCATTTGAAAAGCTCTAACCCCTGTATCTAGTTGACTTGGTGCCTTCATAATTCAACAGGTTCAGCTTCTTAGTGGACAACTGCAGCCTGCCTTGGTTGTCACTGACTTTGAATGATGCCATTCTGAATCTTATGCCACTTTTGGGACACATTTGTAGAAACTAATCTCAATAGGCCAAGTTAAATATAAATACCTTAAGGGTTTCTTTTTTTTTTTTTTGAAAAGCAAGTTATATGTACTGCTGATAAAAATGAGAATTTTGGAAAGGAGATTAGTGTATTTCTCTTTTAATTTTTCTTATGAAAAAAGTCTACTATGAAAATTATCCTTAGCAATAACAGATAATCAAATTATAAGTATATAGTATATGTTATATATAAATATACAATATATTAAGCATATCACTTCTATAATTATCACAGGTACTAACAGCTGCTGCAGTCAGGGATCCCACAGCCTAGAAGAGACCAGAGACAGGAGAGTGCCAGCAAGAGACAGAGAGACATTCCAGGCAGACGCGTGCAAGCTTCCTACAGGCAGCCTTCCAGAGCTGCTCTGGGGAGCCAGGCAACCCTACCTCAAGCCAAAGCCAAACTCAAAAGGGCCCACCTGAATCCAGTCCAGCAAACCCTACTTCTCTGAAAATGGTGGTGCCATCAGGAAGCAAAACAAAAACAAACAAACAAACAAACAAACAAACAAACTCCGAAAGGACCCTACTCTTACATGGGAGAGTTTGTTGTGTTCTCATATGGAATCAGTCCGGTGTTGTCTGAGGAAGTTGTTTTTCTGCAGAAATGATACATTTTCATTACAAAAGTTTTGGTAAATATGAAAAAGAAAAATCAGGAAGGTGCCAACTCTATTATTCAAAGATAAGTACCTTGGATTTGAGGTATTTCCTCCCATTAGGAAAAGAAGTACCCACCCTTGTTCTAACTTGGGGTAAAATACGCAGGCACACACACACACACACACACACACACACACATGCAAACTCTGCATAGAGCTGCATATAACATTAAATAGAAAACTACTTTTTAATGATTGTCCATATATTTTCTTTCATAGAGATGGCTGTGTTTATTCCATGAGTGGTAAAATCTGGCTCAGTACCCAGAGATAGAATATTTTAGTAAGGCCTAGTAGTATAAAACTTGTGATCTTGGCACTCAGGAGGTTAGGGCAAGGAAATTGCAAACTGGAGGCCAGCCTGGGGCATATAGTGAATTCCAGATTAGCCTGGGCAATAGAGTGATACTTTGTCTAAAAATCAATAATAAAAGATTAATTTACTGAGATTTAGTTCAATCCCAATTTGTGGAGTGAAAATGTTGCTTAAATGAAGTGTGTTTGTCCTTGCATGGGATGATTATGAACCAGTCCTAGGAGCAAGGTCTTCTAGATACATGAAGATAATAAATACACTCAACTGTATGGGGCTTGGTATACACCTCCTGAGCGTGTCATATTTGCCTACCTCTAGAACACTTGTCTGGAATTGTATATCACTGTCTCCATTTGACAGACGAAAAGACAAAGTTACAGGAAGTTTAAGTAACAGGCCCAAGGTCACAGAGCTGGTGAATTGCAACACTGAGATTCAAACCAGGACATCTGGCTGGAGGGTCCATGCTCTGGGATCACTACATGACCCCTGTGGTGACACATGTGACACATGTAGTCCACATGGTCACTCGACAGTGATGGTCTTAATGCACAATCCACCAACTGACTCTCCTGACAACCTGATAGATTTAAAATGACATCAGATGGTTGCTTCCACTACTATTTCTGTGTTTTCTGCCACGATAGTATAGAATCATCCTGACACACTGACTCCTCTGTGTGTTCTGCTCCTATCTCTGCCTATTTTTCTTACCCTCTCTAGTAGCTTTGTTCTCATGAATTCATAGTAACTCTTGGCATAAAGACATTTTCCATCTTTTGTCTTCACTCAGGCACACGGGGTTTTGAATTTTTAGAGATTCGAGTGGCTCAGTTTGAATGTGTGCACTGCCTTCATGGCCCCATTCAGCAGGCATGCATACACATATGTGTGCACATGCACGTGCACATGCATGTGAGTGTTTGTGCATGTGTTTATGGACTGAGGTTCTCTTTGAGTCACAGGAAATGATCTATGGATGGGGTAGCAATTTGTTTCCAGCACAGTAGAACTGTAAAGACGTAATACTTAAGGTGGTTTGACATATCATATCTTTATGAAGTTTTAATACCACTCAGCAACATAGGCTGACTTATTACCATAACATTTTTCAGCCTCAGAAAAAAATATCTAATCTAAGACTCTTCTGTTCTGGGTACAGCCTCATCAAAAGAGTCTCAGACCGAAGCTTCTTCGTGCCTTTCATAACGCACAGTTAAGGCTCCCTTGGACCATCCCTCCACTGTGGTTATAGTGCCCCATGTAGTAATAATTCCTCAGCAGGATTTTTATAGAAAATACAAAGCTCTGTTTCCTTTTTTATTATTGTTATTTTTCTGTTGTCAAAAAAATAGCTATAACTACAGATTTTGAAGTCATGTGCTTTCTAGCTTTTACATTAGAATAGTACTGCATACTGAGTGCTTGTAGCGATGTGAGAGACAGAGGGACTTCTGATGTCTTCATTGACTTGTTAGCTCAGATTCTCCTCTACCCAGACACAGGTCTCTACAGTCAAAATACCATTGAGAGGACATGAACAGTGTGATCCGTATGCCACATAACTTCTTAATAATCCTTAGACTGAGGTTTCTTAATGGCCCACAAAGTTCTTGCTGTACCAACACCACTGTCCTTTGTTTTCTTAAGTCATAGCCAAGGTAGGGATTAATTAAAACCTTCATGGTCCAACACAGGGCAAGCCCATCTTACCTAAGCCATAGTCCATCATAAGCAATTCACACTGGCTCCTATTTCCATGCCAAATATTGATTTTTGTGAATGTCACAAATCCAAGAAGCTGACGGAGCTGTTTGTTGCCTACACATATGTGCCCACACAGTGCTTATAAATCACAGATGCAGAGTATGTGATATGTGTGACTATTAATCTTCTTCTGTATCAATTAAAAAAGAGTTGAGGATTCTCTAAGCTACCTTCATAATACTCTGGTTTTTGAATTCAAAGAATACAGTTCTCAATTGCTCCACAAGTTCACAAAACACTAGAAGGATTCCCTCTCTACATAATGTTAGTTTTGTGGTTGAGTTTATTAAAACTGCACTGATGATCCTTCGCAAGGTAGATTCTTTTAGTTATGCCCCCACATGAGTGATGATTTAGCCACTGCTCTTCTCAATTCTTCCTACTCCACTTAAACTCTAAAGAACTTCGGAAGATCTGTGGTTCATGTTCCCCATATGCCAACACATTACAGACATCATCACAGAACAACTTCACATGAGCCACAGCGATAAAAAGTATTATTATCACTATCTCTTAGATACAAAAATTCATTTCTGGGTTAAGTAGTATGCTCTGGGTCATGTGGCAAACAAGGGCAAATATACCAGACTTAGATTTTCTATCCCCAACAATTCTGCTGTGCATTTTTTTTTCTTACATGGTCTTCAGTTTACCAAAGTTATCCTGACTCTTGATTTTTATCTTTTCTAAAGAATGCTTTCTTTCTGTCAAAATCTGCAAGTCCTATGAACTTTCTCTTTTCCAGACACATCTCTGGTCTATTCACTAACTAGATTGCCACGGTGTACACACATGTAAATACATGATGTGGCACCACTGGGCTGCAAAGATCTCTAAGTTCATGCTCAGCTCTAAATGTTCTACTGGTAGTTCACCACTGTGGTCCTCTTCTTGTAATGTAGTTATATTTGAAGATGGATCAAGGGGGCTCAATATTAACCCAAAGTCCATAGAGTGCTTAATGAATTGTCTGGTGGAAGGGTGGTATTTGAATCTTCAAAAGCCATATGCAAGGTTCCACTGTGTACATATTTTGTGATGGTAGGCAGGTGTCCACATGGTCTATATCCATGTGTATTCATGAGGCCAGTTTAATGAGCCTCTTAGAATTGCTAAGTATGCATGCATCTTGAGGGTGGATCTCTAGTATACTTTCCTTAGAAGAGATTCTGGTTACTACGATACTATATTCTTTTCACGAGTAATGTATTCTTTGAAAGATTATCAAATCTTTTTTCTCTCCACAAAAATAAAAAAAACAAAACAAAAAACAACAACAACAAAAAAAACTATTTGGCTTTGGCCCTTTCTGATCATCAACTTTTTTTTCTATACAAGATGACACTATTCCTAGAAACTGCATTTTTAAATCAAAACTTTATTGATGGTGGTGCTTAGAGAAGCAAGCAACAAGGCTAACCTTTCTATTTAAATAAGTTATTGTATCTCTCTGTGATACATGTGCGCATAAGTGTATGCAGGTAAACTCCCCATCCCCCCAGGTGGTATTGTGTGTGAGTGTGTGCATGTGTGTGTGTGTGACTGTGACTGTGCTTGTACATGTGTGTGTGAATATTTGTGACTAGAAGTTGACTCTGAGTATCTTTCTCAGGGTTTTCTTAGGGTTATAGGCGTGCCCCATCATTCAGGTTTATATGGGGACTGAACTCCCAGGTCCTCATGTTTGCATAGTGATGGCACGAAGCCATCTCTGCCCTGAATGCACTAGAACTTAATGACTACTGTAAGATATTAAGAGGGTAAAAACTTACTTGGACTATGGGGCCTTTAGGAGGTGACTAAGTTTAAATAAGGTCATCAAGGTGGAGTTCCCATGATTGAATCCTGATGGTTTTATAAGACGAGGGAGAGAGACCAGAAGATAAGAGTATATATGCACATACACACCCTTTTTCTTTCTTGTATTGCCCTGATCTGCCTTTAGAAGCAAGAAGGCCACCAACAGATGCATCAGCCCTACTTTGTTCCTCCAGCCCATGAGTCAAGATAAAATTTTGTGCTTCATAAGTCTGTGGGGTTATATTATAATACAAGATCAATACCTCAGGAATGATGGATAACTATTTGACAATTTTTTTCCACATTAACCAGAATTAACTTTTTGGTTGTTGCTGTTTCCTCAGACTCTTTAGAGAATCATCTCCCTGTGTTTTCAGTCCATGTAGCTGGGTACAGTTAATCAGCCACTACCTGCAAACATACTCGGATACACATGGGCATTACTTCTTTCCAAAGTTGCACATGTGAGCCCAGTCAGCCCAATCAGAGTCTGTCAAGGGAGGAACTGATCCTTGTACTAGAATCAATAAGTAACAAAATTTTCAGGTCAGAGTGCTTCTGGCTAGCTCTCCTGACCTAATGTGAAGATAACAGGTAAATCTATGCCTGTACCTTCTCATACCTGGAATCTAGTCTTTGTAAGATTTATCCTTGATTTTTTTCCATTTTTTAAGCCTTGATATTCCATTCTAACTTAAGAGATGGATTCCTGTGCTGCCTGCAAATAAAGAGTTTTAATCACAGTACATTACCTTATGATCATGGTATTATATTAATAATGAAGTTGGTATTTCACCGCTAAGTGGCCCATGTCCAGGTTTTTATTACTTGATATCTCTAGAATAAGATCTACCACAGTCTACTTTGCTCCAGGGAGTCAAGTGCGCCTGAATCAGTGCTCCTAAAAAATAAGGAACCTCTCATTCCTTCCTCTGACTGCCACCCTGGACTATTCTCTAACTGCATGTGTTTAACAAGTGTTTGTCAAATGGAACACAACAGAACCTGTAAATGGCACTGTATCTACTAGAAACTATGGGACAGGAGAGTCCCACATGAGTGGCTTCTTCCATGACCCCAGAACACCTTGATGTCTTTTGTTGTGTGTTAAATTTTATCAATGCAATGCATGCCAGATTTTTAATGTTATTTATTAACTATGATTTATTCTATGTGGGTAGAATTTATCTTTTGGCTTTTTTTAAAGGTTGTTGTACAACCACTGTCATCATCAGTCTCCAGAATTCTCTTTGAATATATACTGCTGTTTATGACAGATTCCATAATAGGTTTAATAAATAGAGTTGGTTTTTCCTACAGTTGTTTACAGGTGGTTGTCCATTCTTCTTTTGTAAATATCTGTGTTTTCTGTCTTTAAATGGTCTTTGTTTCTCTTCTTGGGTAAACCCTAGAAAAGGGCACCATCATAAGACAAGCAAATGAAACACTGTGCAATCACAACATACTGTCTAAGAATAGGAGATGAGGAAACCTTTATCATTGTGCTTAATATGGCATCTTGGAATAACTCAGGTCTTGCATGTTCAGTATCGGCTCTACCTCAATAGACTGCACCAAAGAACAGGCAACTCTCTACTCTCTTCATTTGTCTCAATATTTTTTGTATCTTGTTTCATGTCTACCTTCCTTAAAACCTTCAGATTATTAGAATCTGCTTATTCCTGCTGGAATACAATTGTCAATAATTACCTATTTTTTAAAAGCACATTTTATCAGTGTTATGAAAATACAGAAGCTGGCTCCTGTTCACAGTGAGACTTCTATTTTTCATTTCAACCAATCTTAGGTACTGGCAACAAATTCAATCTTTAGAAAAATGCACAGTTCAGGCAATTAATGCTTTTGTGAAAATCCTTAGTCTTTAAAATGCACATTAACTCCAAAATGGTATATCCCTGTGATGGGCATTGAAGTACCACCCATGGATCTAAGGGACACCGAAATACTACATGAGGAGAAGTTGGTTGCATTATGTGTCACGGTGAATGATTGCTGGGTTTCTAACTCCTCCATCCACTACCCTAGGCATCTGTCAATCTTATCCCCCCCCCCCCCAAAACAGTACTCGAGATGGGGGAAAGTGTTATTTTCACCCGAATCATAGCAACCAAGTCCAAAATACAGGGCATATGTCAGCCAAATTATCATATTTCTTCCACATATAGAAAACTCCAAATCTATCCTAAAGTGTTAAGGGACAACTCATATACAATAACCTCCATTAGATCTGAAAATGACAAAGGAATAGAGAAAAAAATCTTTGTGTCCTATAACTAGTAAATTCTATCATCACACCTCAAAGTTTTGGAGAATGAATGTCATTGAATGTAAGATCCATTCAGATGAAATGTGAAGATCCAGGTAGCATAAACTGGAGAATGCCTGCCCCATATCATCTTTATATTTTCATATGGTGTACATCACCACCACCACCACCACCACCAATAACAACCACCACCACCACCACCATCACTACCACCACCACCACCACCAACAACAACAACCATAACAACCACCACAACAGTGGGGTTTCATGTAGCCCATGCTGTCATTGAACTGGCTACAAAGAAGCATCATGTCTTTGAGCTTTGGATGCTCCAGCCTCCACTTTCTGAATGCTGGGATTCCAGGCACGAGCTACCATACTTGGTTTGTGCAATGACAGTGATTGAAACCATGGCTTTGTGCACTTGTTGGGCAAGAGCTGCCAAGTTAAAGCCCTACTCCAGCCCCATTTTTTAAAGTTACTACAAACTTCACCACATGATGGAATAAAATAATCACATTTCCACTTTAGGAAAGAGGATCTTAATCCAACCAAATGTCAGTGATAGGTTTTCCCCTTGATGTCTTGGTATGCTTATCAGAATTCCATATGCCACCAATTCAAGTGTGTATCTGGTTTTATCTAACTGGTAGTTCATTATTCCTGTTTCAATTTTCCAGTATTACTTTTCTGGTGGCCTAATGAAAAGTGTTATATTTTAGTACTGACACTGAATTTTACCTTCATTCAATAAGAAAATTATTTAGCTAGACCGGTGGTTTGAATAAGAATAGCCCCCAAAGACTCATATATTTCAACACCAGGGAATGGAACTGTTTGAAAAGATTAGAAGGATTAGGAGGTATGGTCTTATTAGAGGAATTATGCCACTGGGAATGAACTTTGATGTTTCAGAAGACACACCAGGCTCACTGTCTTCTTTCTGCCTGTGGATCAGGATGTAGCTCTCAGATTTGCTCCAGTGCTGTGTGCTACCATGCTCCCTGATCACATAATAATGGATTAATCCTCTGAAGCTGTAAGCAAGGTCTCAATTAAATGTGTTCTTTTATAAGAGTTGCTCTGGCCATGGTGTCTCTTCTCAGCAATAGAACACTGCCTAAGACAGCCTGTTTTATATTAATTCCACAATTTTGCTTGCAAGTTGCTATTGTTCCTGTATCATGTTTTTTTTTTTTTGTTGTTGTTGGTGGTGGTTTTTTTTTGCAATGTTTCTCTTTCCAATTATCTGTGGAAAATTATTTTTATGTTGACAATAACCACCATAGTTTAATGTTACCATAGAAATAGGTAGGTTAGAGGGCAGGTAAAATGGCACTCAATCATTTATTTCTTTAAACGACCAGTAAGCTTCTACTCCTTATCTAAAACCTGGCCACTGGAGCTCATATTCAGCCTGAATTAGCCAGATAGCCACCTCTCCACTGTGTTCTACCTCCATAGCTAGTCCCTAGTTCCCTTACCAGATTAGCCTTTCTACTCTTTCATGCCACATGGTGAAACTCATGTCTCTAGGTGCATATGTAGCAGAGGATGGCCTAGTCAGTCATCAATGGGAGGAGAGGCCTTTGGTCTTGTGAAGGTTCTATGTCCCAGTATAGGAGAATGCCAGGGCCAGGAAGCAGGAGTGGGTGGGTGGGTTGGGGAGCAGGGGGAGGTGGAGGGGATAGGGGATTTTCAGAGACGAAACTAGGAAAGGGGATAACATTTGAAATGTAAATAAAGAAAATATCAAATAAAAAAATTAAACAATGTAAAAAATAAATCCATGGTGACTTGTGTAACATTAAAACTGTGTCAGCCAGTCTTATGTGACACCCAAGGGAAAGAGTTTAAAATAGAGGAGCAATTTGTTGTGATTCAGGTTCTTAAGATTTCAACCATCATACTAGGAAGGGCTTGGTGAAGAAAAGCTGTTGGAGTGATGGAGGTCAAAGCAGAGACAATGAAATCAAAGGGGGTCAAGGACAGGTGACACCCTTAAGAATATGCCTCCATGACCTACTTCTTCTAGCTTGTTCCACCTCCCAAAGTCTTCAGAACTCCCCCATATAGTGCCAATAGTATGTCCAAAGCCCTCAACATGTGAGTTTACAGGGGACATATCATATTCAAACTCTAATAAGGCCCAATACTTCATTCCAGCAGTCACAGATTTCTATAATCTAAGTTCTCCAAATACCATTAATCGCCTCCAAACAGGCTCTGTCTGTGCTATCTGCTCAGTCAGACTGTGCTATTGCTTATCCTTGAATACCCTCCCCACTCACCGCCAAATACCAATCTTCAAATGTCAACTGGATCTCACCTCCCATATAAAGAAAGCTTCCTTGACTTTGCAGCCCACACAGAACTCTTCCTTTTCCAATCTTTGGTAACACTTCCTATCAGTGGCACACAACCAAAAACATAATTAGGGAACAGGAAAAGGCTATGCACACTCATTAGAGCCTTCTTCTCCAACTAGACAGGGATGGTAAGATACACTTGGTTCATTCACATTATGAACACACTGTTTGGTACTAAATAATTTGCAGATAGCCTAACATTTCACCTACCCACTGACAATGCAGGACTTTCCATTTGGTATGTGGACATGCTCAGTATGTGTGTGTGTGTGTGTGTGTGTGTGTGTGTGTGTGTGTAGATGTGCATGTGTGTGGAGGTGCACATGTGTGTACACACATGTGTCTGTAGTGGTACGCATGTGCCATTCATTGACAATATAGAATTTTTAAATAGCTATTTTTCTTAGTCTAAGTATTCTATCAAAGCTCTAACATTAAAATACATGGATTACTCTTCCGGCCAGACCAGCACCGGGGTAGCTAGAGCGCAGGGTCGGCTGACACCTGCCAGCTACCCACGACCCCCGCCACAGGATTTTGAGACTGCTGGTGAGTGGAACACAGCTTCTGCTCCAGTCCAATCACGCGGGACCTGAGACTGCTTTGGATGAGGAGGCAGAAATCCGGCCTCAGTAGGGCCACAAGCCTCTCCGGTCAGAAAAGCACCAGGATAGCTAGGGCGCAGAGTCGGCTGACACTCGCCAGCTACCCACAACACCCACCACAGGATCTTAAGACTTCTGGTGAGTGGAACACAGCTTCTGCTCCAATACAATTGCGCGCGGGACCTGAGACTGCATTAGTTAGGGAAGCAGAAAACCGGCATGAGTAGGACCACAGGCCTCTTCCGGCCGGACCAGCACCGGAATAGCTAGAGCGCAGGGTCGGCTGACACCCACCAGCTACCCACGACCCCGCCACAGGATTTTTGAGACTGCTGGTGAGTGGAACACAGCTTCTGCTCCAATCTTTAAACAGTGACAACGACAACAACTAACCCCAGAGATTACCAGATGGCGAAAGGTAAACGTAATAATCTTACTAACAGAAACCAAGACAACTCACCATCAACATAACCCAGCACTCCCACTTCGCCCAGTCCAGGGCACCCCAACACACCGGAAAAGCTAGACACGGATCTAAAAGCATATCTCATGATGATGGTAGAGGACTTCAAGAAGGACTTTAATAACACACTTAAAGAAATTCAAAGGAACACTGGTAAACAGGTAGAAGACAGTAAAGAGGAAGCACAAAAATCCCTTAAAGAATTGCAGGAGAACACTGCTAAAGAGTTACAAATCCTTAAAGAAAAACAGGATAACATAATCAAACAGGTAGAAGTCCTTACAGAAAAACAGGAAAACACATCCAAACAGATGATGGAATTGAACAAAACCATACTAGACCTAAAAAGGGAAGTAGACACAATAAAGAAAACCCAAAATGAGGCAACACTGGAGATAGAAACCTTAGGAAAGAAATCTGGAACCATACATACCAGCATCAGCAACAGAATACAAGAGATGGAAGAGAGAATCTCAGGTGCAGAAGATTCCATAGAGAACATCGGCACAACAATCAAGGAAAATGTAAAATGCAAAAAGATCCTAACTCAAAACATCCAAGAAATACAGGACACAATGAGAAGACCAAACCTACGGATAATAGGAGTGGATGAGAATGAAGATTTTCAACTCAAAGGACCAGCAAACATCTTCAACAAAATTATAGAAGAAAACTTCCCAAATCTAAAGAAAGAGATGCCCATGAACATACAAGAAGCCTACAGAACTCCAAATAGACTGGACCAGAAAAGAAATACCTCCCGACACATAATAATCAGAACAACAAATGCTCTAAATAAAGACAGAATACTAAAAGCAGTAAGAGAAAAAGGCCAAGTAACATATAAAGGCAAGCCTATCAGAATTACACCAGATTTCTCACCAGAGACTATGAAAGCCAGAAGATCCTGGACGGATGTTATAAGGACACTAAAAGAACACAAACTCCAGCCCAGGCTACTATACCCAGCCAAACTCTCAATTAACATAGATGGAGAAACCAAAGTATTCCACAACAAAACCAAATTCACACATTATCTCTCCACGAATCCAGCCCTTCAAAGGATAATAACAGAAAAAAACCAATACAAGGACAGGAACCACGCCCTAGAAACAACAAGAAGGTAATCCCTCAACAAACCTAAAAGAAGACAGCCACAAGAACAGAATGCCAACTTTAACAACAAAAATAACAGGAAACAACAATTACTTTTCCTTAATATCTCTTAATATCAATGGACTCAACTCCCCGATAAAAAGACATAGACTAACAAACTGGCTACACAAACAAGACCCAACATTTTGCTGCTTACAGGAAACTCAACTCAGAGAAAAAGATAGACACTACCTCAGAATGAAAGGCTGGAAAACAATTTTCCAAGCAAATGGTATGAAGAAACAAGCTGGAGTAGCCATTCTAATATCTGATAAGATTGACTTCCAACCCAAAGTCAATAAAAAAGACAGGGAGGGACACTTCATACTCATCAAAGGTAAAATCCTCCAAGAGGAACTATCAATCCTGAATATCTATGCTCCAAATACAAAGGCAGCCACATTCATTAAAGAAACTTTAGTAAATCTCAAAGCACACATTGCACCTCATACAATAATAGTGGGAGACTTCAACACACCACTTTCACCAATGGACAGATCATGGAAACAGAATCTAAACAGGGACACAGTGAAACTAACAGAAATTATGAATCAAATGGATCTGGCAGATATCTACAGAACATTCTATCCTAAAACAAAAGGATATACCTTCTTTTCAGCACCTCATGGTACCTTCTCCAAAACTGACCACATAATTGGTCACAAAACAGGCCTCAACAGATACAAAAATATTGAAATTGTCCCATGCATCCTATCAGATCACCATGGACTAAGGCTGATCTTCAATAACAAAATAAATAATAGAAAGCCAACCTTCACGTGGAAACTGAACAACACTCTTCTCAATGATACCTTGGTCAAGGAAGGAATAAAGAAAGAAATTAAGGACTTTTTAAGAGTTCAATGAAAATGAAGCCACAACATACCCAAACTTATGGGACGCAATGAAAGCATTTCTAAGAGGAAAACTCATAGCTCTGAGTGCCTCCAAAAGGAAACTAGAGAGAGCACACATTAGCAGCTTGACAACATACCTAAAAGCACTAGAACAAAAGGAAGCAAATTCACCCAAGAGGAGTAGACGGCAGGAAATAATCAAACTCAGGGGCGAAATCAACCAAGTGGAAACAAGAAGAACTATTCAAAGAATCAACCAATCAAGGAGCTGGTTCTTTGAGAAAATCAACAAGATAGATAAACCCTTAGCCAGACTCACTAGAGGGCACAGGGAAAGCATCCTAATTAACAAAATCAGAAATGAAAAAGGAGACATAACAACAGATCCTGAAGACATCCAAAACACCATCAGATCCTTCTACCAAAGGCCATACTCAACAAAACTGGAGAACCTGGATGAAATGGAGAAGTTCCTAGACAGATACCAGGTACCAAAGTTGAATCAAGATCAGGTTAATGATCTAAACAGCCCTATATCCCCCAAAGAAATAGAAGCAGTCATTAATAGTCTCCCAACTAAAAAAAGCCCAGGACCAGATGGGTTTAGTGCAGAGTTCTATCAGACCTTCAAAGAAGATCTAATCCCAGTTCTTCACAAACTATTCCACAAAATAGAAACAGACGGTACTCTACCCAACTCATTCAATGAAGCCACAATTACTCTGATACCTAAACCACAAAAAGACCCAACAAAGATAGAGAACTTCACACCAATATCCCTTATGAATATTGATGCAAAAATCCTCAATAAAGTTCTTGCTAACCGAATCCAAGAACACATCAAAACAATCATCCATCCTGACCAAGTAGGTTTCATCCCAGGGATGCAGGGATGGTTCAATATACGGAAATCCATCAACGTAATCCAGTATATAAACAAACTCAAAGACAAAAACCACATGGTCATCTCCTTAGATTCGGAAAAAGCATTTGACAAGATCCAACACCCATTCATGATAAAAGTCTTGGAAAGATCAGGAATTCAAGGCCCATACCTAAACATGATAAAAGCAATCTACAGCAAACCAGTAGCCAACATCAAAGTAAATGGTGAGAAGCTTGAAGCAATCCCTCTAAAATCAGGGACTAGACAAGGCTATCCACTTTCTCCATACCTATTCAACATTGTACTGGAAGTCCTAGCCAGAGCAATTCGACAACAAAAGGAGATCAAAGGGATACAAATTGGAAAAGATGAAGTCAAAATATCACTTTTTGCAGATGATATGATAGTATATATAAGTGACCCTAAAAATTCCACCAGAGAACTCCTAAGCCTGATAAACAGCTTCGGTGAAGTAGCTGGATATAAAATTAACTCAAACAAATCAATGGCCTTTCTCTACACAAAGAATAAACAGGCTGAGAAAGAAATTAGGGAAACAACACCCTTCTCAATAGTCACAAATAATATAAAATATCTTGGCGTGACTCTAACTAAGGAAGTGAAAGATCTGTATAATAAAAACTTCAAGTCTCTGAAGAAAGAAATTATAGAAGATCTCAGAAGATGGAAAGATCTCCCATGCTCATGGATTGGCAAGATCAACATTGTAAAAATGGCTATCTTGCCAAAAGCAATCTACAGATTCAATGCAATCCCCATCAAAATTCCAAATCAATTCTTCAACGAATTAGAAAGTGCAATCTGCAAATTCATCTGGAATAACAAAAAACCTAGGATAGCAAAAACTCTTCTCAAGGATAAAAGAACCTCTGGTGGAATCACCATGCCGGACCTAAAGCTTTACTACAGAGCAATTGTAACAAAAACTGCATGGTACTGGTATAGTGACAGACAAATAGACCAATGGAATAGAATTGAAGACCCAGAAATGAACCCACACACCTACGGTCACTTGATCTTCGACAAGGGAGCTAAAAACATCCAGTGGAAGAAAGAGAGCATTTTCAACAAATGGTGCTGGCACAACTGGTTGTTAACATGTAGAAGAATGCGAATCGATCCATTCCTATCTCCTTGTACTAAGGTCAAGTCTAAGTGGATCAAGGAACTTCACATAAAACCAGAGACACTGAAACTGATAGAGGAGAAAGTGGGGAAAAGCCTTGAAGTTATGGGCACAGGGGAAAAATTCTTGAATAGAACAGTAATGGCTTGTGCTGTAAGATCGAGAATTGACAAGTGGGACCTCATGAAACTGCAAAGCTTCTGCAAGGCTAAAGACACCATCAATAAGACAAAAAAAAAAAGCCACCAACAGATTGGGAAAGGATCTTCACCTATCCTAAATCAGATAAGGGACTAATATCCAATATATATAAAGAACTCAAGAAGGTGGACTCCAGAGAGTCAAATAACCCCATTAAAAAATGGGGCTCAGAACTGAACAAAGAATTCTCACCTGAGGAATACCGAATGGCAGAGAAGCACCTGAAAAAATGTTCAACATCCTTAATCATCAGGGAAATGCAAATCAAAACAACCCTGAGATTCCACCTCACACCAGTCAGAATGGCTAAGATCAAAAATTCAGGTGACAGCAGATGCTGGCGAGGATGTGGAGAAAGAGGAGCACTCCTCCATTGTTGGTGGAATTGCAAGCTTGTACAACCACTCTGGAAATCAGTCTGGTGCTTCCTCAGAAAATTGGACATAGTACTACTGGAGGATCCAGCAATACCTCTCCTGGGAATATATCCAGAAGATGTCCCAACCGGTAAAAAGGACACATGCTCCACTATGTTCATAGCAGCCCTATTTATAATAGCCAGAAGCTGGAAAGAACCCAGATGTCCCTCAACAGAGGAATGGATACATAAATTATGGTACATTTACACAATGGAGTACTACTCAGCTATTAAAAAGAATGAATTTATGAAATTCCTAGCCAAATGGATGGACCTGGAGGGCATCATCTTGAGTGAAGTAACACAATCACAAAAGAACTCACACAATATGTATTCACTGATAAGTGGATATTAGCCCAAAACTTAGGATACCCAAGATATAAGATACAATTTACTAAACGCATGAAACTCAAGAAGAATGAATACCAAAGTGTGGACACTGTGCCCCTTCTTAGAATTGGGAACAAAACACCCAGGAAAGGAGTTACAGAGACAAAGTTCGTAGCTGTGATGAAAGGATGGACCATTTAGAGACTGCCGTATCCAGGGATCCTTCCCATAAGCAGCTTCTAAACGCTGACACCATTGCATACACTAGCAAGATTTTGCTGAAAGTACCCAAATATAGCTGTCTCTTGTGAGACGATGCCGGGGCCTAGCAAACACAGGAGTGGATGTTCACAGTCAGCTATTGTATGTATCACAGGGCTCCCAATGGAGAAGCTAGAGAAAGTACCCAAGGAGCTAAAGGGATCTGCAACCCTATTGTCGGAACAACATGATGTACTAACCAGAACCCTGGAGCTCTTGTCTCTAGCTGCATATGTATCGAAAGATGGCCTAGTCGGCCATCATTGGAAAGAGAGGCCCATTGGACTTGCAAACTTTATATGCCCCAATATAGGGGAATGCCAGGGCCAAAAGAATGGGAATGGGTGGGTAGGGAAGTGGGGGGCGCTATGGGGGACTTTTGGGATAGGATTGGAAATGTAACTGAGGAAAATATGTAATAAAAATATTAAAAATTAAAAAAAAAGAAATGAAAAAAAAATACATGGATTAGGCAGATAACGTGGCTCAACAGGGAAGGATGGCTATCCACTGAACCAACAACCTGAGTTCAATCCCTAGGACTCACATGAAGGAAGAAGAGAACAGACTCATGAAGATCATCCCTTGCTCTCTACATGTGTGCTTGGGAACATGCACACTGCTCAAGCATACACAAAATTAAAATGTAATAAAACAGTTCACAACACAGATAACAAAACTCAAGAAAGAAAAGACAAGGAGAAAAAAGCAGAAAAAGAAAGTAACCTAATAAAAATGGGTCCAAGTATGAATAGGCTTGATAGATGGGCACATGCATGATAAAACATGACCAGGTAAGCAGTATCATTTACATGTCAGGTATTGTCAGTTTAGGCTACAATAAGACATCAATTAAGACATAATAAGAATACAGTTATTATAATGTCAGAAGTCAAAAGTCTTTCACTTTCCCAAGTGTTGGCAAGGATGTAGTGGACTAAAAGCTTTATGCACTGCTGGTTGGAATATAAAATGTTAAAACCACTTTGAAAACAATTTGATCACTTATAAAAATTAAAGTTGCACATACCTTCTAATCTAGCCAATCTGCTTTAGGATACTAAAGAAAAACAAAAACATACATCTACATAAGGATTTGCATATCAGCATTTAAACCATCTTTTATGTGTAGCAGATTAAACCAGCAAGAACTGAAATTCTCAGAGACATCTAAATAGAAAAACAGAATGTGGTTCAGCCATAAATGGAATATTAGTCAGTAATAAAAATAAGTGAATACTGATACACGGAATAGCATGCTTGGATTTCAAGCACGTTGTAAGTGAATCCAGCCAGATCCAAAAGGCTACTCGAGTCATTATCCCATTTATCTGCTAATCTAGGAGACTATAAACCAAGTGACAGAATAGTGGTACAGATATCTCAGGGTAGCCAACAACTGTATGAGTGGACTTGAGGCCCATGCAGTAGAAAGGGATACATGTGTGGTACTGTAAATTTGACCAAGAAGCCAGGGATGAAAAGGTCATAGACCCAAGATGATAGCTTATTACTGTAATTTTTCTAAATAGAAAAATATATCTCCTAACTGGATACTAAGTATTTATCCCCCTCCCCACAGGTAAATGTAGTTCACATCACTAAAGAAGCTTACTTTTGCATCAGACAAAGGCTAGAGATTCACAACTGATGGGAATACAGAGAATAAGGAGCCACGGCGTACTCACTCCTAGTTGGCACCTCTCCAACACAAGCCCTTTCTCTAAGGCTCAGAGAACACTGCAGAAGAAGGGGTAGAAAGGCAGTAAGAGACAACACCAGGATACCCACTGTGAGAGACATGACAAGGTCTCTGCATCCACGAAATCTCAACAATATGGTTGTGTGAACAAGGTCTGCACAATGACCACACCTGTCACTTGTCAATACAAGTCAGGTTTTACTGCAAGAAGCGCCAATTCCCTAATAAGGAATCCAGTCCAAACTGGTCAACTCTAAACACAGGACAACACTAAATGGACTTGGTATATAGTTTATGTGTGGTGCACGGCGCACACGCGTGTGTGTGTGTGTGTGAGAGAGAGAGAGAGAGAGAGAGAGAGAGAGAGAGAGAGAGAGAGAGAGAGAGAACACGTGTGTATGCATGCTTAATGGTGATAGTTATCAAAGAGATTATGAAGTTGAAGGGGTTGGAGATGGGAGAAGTTGGAATGAGAGAGGAAGGACTGGAAATGTTGCAAATACAATGTATTCATATAAGAAATTCCAGAATAAATCCAAGGTGCACATGAGGGTCACTAAGGCTTGGGAATGAGGGAGGGGGTTAGTGAAAGGGGACCACAGGAGGGGACTTGGGGGGGGGGGTTAGGCAAATGCTATGCATCTTGATTAGTTGCTGGTAAATAATTGCACGTCCAGAAAAACATACAGAATGTCATAGCCAAAGAATAATTTTTCTGTTTGATTTTTTTTAAGGAACCTTCCAAGGGCATATGTTACCAATTAGCTCAGAAAACGTAATTACAAATTACTCTTTTGTATGAAACGAGAAAAACAAAACCACATTCTCAATTATTCTATGAACATCTCTAAAATGTGCTGATAGATGCTACAATTTTTTTAAGCTAACGTATAGAATTTACAGTGTCATTTGACAATAATTTCACAACTATATAAACATCACCGCTATTTACCTAGTGATTCTGTACACATACCCACCTCAAGTCTGTCTGCTAGGGAGCTCAGTCCCTCACTCTACCTCCACCAAGTGCTCTGGACACAGTTGGGTCCTGCTGACCCCAAGGCTTACATTCTAGGCACAGCCCTAGTTAGACAGAATGTAATGAGTCTTCTCCCATGGTGTGCACCTGGAGGACACTGGGTTGCCCCTTAGAATAAAATGGCTGGGAGGGGGACACTGTGGGTGATGACATCTGAACTGAACCTTAGTGAACAGAAAGAAACAAAAATCTGGAGGCAGAGAAATTTTAGTAGAGGCCCTATAAACAGCAGATGGAGTTAGACCCTTGGAGTCACAGAGAGTTCAGGGCAGGCAAGAGACAAGAAAGAAACCGAGAAATTCAACAGTTTGGGTCTAAGAAACTAAGACCCTCAATTTTTGTACTTTATTTTCCTTTTAATGAGAAGCCAGAAGAAGATTTATCTTGGTCACACAACTGACTTACATCTTTAAAACCTCCACCAGGCTACCTGTTTCTTCTCTTTCAACCATCAGTGTTGTTTCCCATTTACCTTAGTTGGGTGGCATTGGGCTAAGCATGTATCCTCTCTCTGTTTCTGTATTTGTAAAATAGGTCCTATCTGCAAGTTAAGCATTTGGTGGCCGAGGCCTACTACAGGCTACTTCCTGCCCTCACCTTCCCTTACCATCTGCTCTCCTGTCCACTCTCCTCCCACCTTTTTAATCCCAGACAGCCCCATTGCCTTTTTCAGTCGACCTTGCAGAATCACACCCCAAGTCTGCTCTGACTGCTTCTTTGTATTATTATCTCTCCCCTCCCCCATTCGTTTGACCTTTGTCACCCAAACAGATGTCTGGAGGACATTAGCATCTCATATTTCTTCTCTACATTGCTTCTCCTTTGATCACGACCTGACTCCCAATTCCACCACTCTAAGGAGTTCCTCCTCAAAACGCCTGGCAAACTCCTGTCCCCAGCTCATTTTTCAGGACCTGTAGACCTGATTTCTAGTCTGTGGCGCCATTATCTCCTCCCATCAGGACCTGTAGACCTGATTGCTAGTCTATGGCGCCAATATCTCCTCCTGACAGAGAAGTATAAGGCAACAGAGAGACAGAGGACGGGATTCTACCACAGCTTGTAACTAACTACCATGTATGGTCATGGAAAACACATGTAATTTCTCTGGACATTGACCTTGGGATCTATAGCCATGATGGGTTGGGTTTATAATCTTAAAAAACTCTTCTCCTTGCTTCCAAGGTTAACAACAATTCTTAGCTTTGGCATTCATGTATCAATTCTGTGCTATTCTAAATAATTTCCATCTCCCTTATTATGATATGGTGCTCATATTAGGGGTTCATTTCAAGTTCCTAGCCGAATGCATCCATCATGACATTCACAGTAGATACTTCTCCAAAGAGGCCTTCACACAGTCTGTTCAACACCCATATAAGCCATCCACAATCAGAAGAAATGCTAGTATTAAAAAAACTCAAGTAATAAAGTATTTTAGTCAATGTTCTACTGCTGTGAAGAGACACCATCTAATTGGAGCTTGCTTACAGTTTCAGAGGTTTAGTCCATTATCAGCATAGCAAGAAGCATGGTGGCAGGCAGGCAGGCAGGCAGACATGGTGCTGGAGAGGTAGTTGAGAGTTAAGACTTCTGGATCCTCTGAGAGCAAGGAGAGAGAGGGAGAGGGAGAGAGAGAGAGAGAGAGAGAGAGAGAGAGAGAGAGAGAGAGAGAGAGAGAGAGAGAGAGAGCGAGCGCCACTGGGCCTGGCTTGAGCATTTGAAACCATAAAGCTCACCCAGAGGGACTCCCTTCCTCCAGTAAAGCCACACCTCCTAATAGCTCCATTCCCTGGTCACAAAGCATTCAGTCTTTGAGCATATGGGGCCATTCTTATTCAAACAACCACACCGAGGCACCATCACTTCTCTAAGCCAGTTCTTCTAGATTGACCATTTCTGTTTTTTTTTTTTTAAATGTGTATATGTACAAATGAATATCATGTGGCTGAGTGTGAGTGGTGGCCAGAAGAGAGTATTAGATATTTTCAAGGTCAAGTTACAAGTGGTTGTGAGCCTTGAAATGTGGGTTTCTGAAAACAGAACTCGGGTCTCCTGGCAGGGCAGCAAGCACTCTTAATTAACCACTGAGCTATCTCTCCAGCCCCTGAACTTTTCCGTTTCTCTTCATTGTGCACGATATTCATGACATACTCATAGCATTTTTTTTGCTGTATGTTTAGACACTATATTCTTCCTTTTTTTTTTAACAATTTGTTCCTCAAGTCAACGACAAAATAGGACTACTATTCCTAGTGGAAGGAAGTGATGGCTATCCATGGTAGTCTAGAATGGAGCTCTGATACCCAATATGGATGAGGAGTCCAAGCAGAAAGAGATGTGCATCTCTGTATGAGGTGTCATACAAGGTAATGGCATTTAAGCAAGGGAGACAGGACCCAGGTGTCAGTGTCTGTATCCATGTGTCTGTGTGTCCTTGTGTGTATGTGTTTGTGTGTGTGTGTGTGTGTGTGTGTACTTATGTTCCAGAATGTGGAGTAGAGCTACAATCAGAGAAAGAACATCTTCAGGGTGGTGTACTCCTCAGTGAGATAGTTAATTCCAAGATCAGAACAAGAAAGTGCAAGATGGACTGAAAGCAAGACAACAAAAATGCTCAAAGAATGATGGACTTATGGCAAAGGGATATAGAGACCGGCTATAATGGGCTCCTCTGTGTTTTCAGTACCAGTCTGAACTATCGAACAGGCTAGAATCTATGGCATCAATTAAGAAGCAATGATGCCATGCAAATTTTTTAAAGTGAGTAATCAGAGTTTGAGAAAGAATGAAATGTTTTGATGCCTTTGAAGGACTTTTAATTTTTTTAATAGAAGACCTAATTTTTAAAGAATAGTCATCACTTTACCAGGGAAAGCCTGGAAGATAGAACCTAAAGTTGAGAGTCCTAAGTGTACAGTAGGCAGGAGAGTCAGAACCACAGGCTCTTCACAGACACAGCCCCAAGGGTGCAGGCTTACTTCTGCATCCCCAGGATCTAACTAACCACAATAAAACTACCAAGGAAAACACTGGTGGCCACAGGGACAGGCAGGGCCTCTGTGCAAAAAAAAAAAAAAAAAAAAAATACTCTACTAAAGCAAACCTAGACAAATGGGCTTAAAATGCTTTCACTTGGCTAAGAAAAATTCATCCAAGTAAAGAGAAAAACCCTATAGAATGTGAAGGAAAGTTTCCTGACTACATTTCTGAAAGGTTTAAAGGTTTCCAGACCACATAAGGCAATATAAAACTTTTAAAAGATAGCAAAAATGATATACTTATAATCTGAAAAATAAAAGAAAAAACTAACCAATAGATCCAAGAAAATATTTCGTAAAAGAGGAGATTAGATAGCCAAGAGGTATGCGAAAAATATTAAACAACACTAGAAAAATACACATTTAAATCACCATGTAAGAATAACTATTATCAAAAGCTATGGGCAAGGATGTATGAAATTGCACCCTTGAATTTTATAGCCATTACAGAAAGGACTACTGGGTTTTCTTAAAAACAAAACAAAACAATATCAACAATGAAAAAAAAACCAAACCAAGCAAAACCTAAAAAAACAGACAAACACAAACAGCTGCTGGCATAGGATCCAGCAACCCCAATCCTGGATACACACAAAGAGAACAAGCCCAGTATGTTGAAGAGTCATCTCCACTCCTGTGTTCATTTGAGCCCTGTGCATGACAGACAAGAAAAGGCAGCAGCTTAAGTGTTCATCAACTCAATAGACAGGTAGATGAATAATATAGTATGTATACACAATGTAAAGGCTTCAGCTACAAAAAGCAGCATACTGTCAGTCATTGGGACAACATAAATGGAGCTGGAGATATTTGGTTGAGTAAAGAAAGATAGGCTCTGAAAGGCCACTATCAAATGAGCTCACTCATATGTGGAATCTAAGTGCAATTGTCATGGATGTTGAGAATAGACTATTGGCTCCCAGAGGCTGGAGAGTGTAGGATGGGAAAGAGGTGGGTCATCAGGTTCTGCCTTAAAGATTCATATCTGAGAAGATGTTCCTGTGTGCTGTTGACATAGGGTGCTTGGCTATCCATTTTGACTGTGTACCGTACATACTAGAAAGAAAGGGAGAAGAAACTTAGGTGTTTTGCCTTTAAAAAGGTGATAAATATTCTGCATATAGATATGGCTTATTCTAATTTCTCAACAGACATGATTCAAATCACATACCTACAAAATCAATAAATACAATTTTTAAAGGTCATATAACTTAGAAAAGACTGGGTCACTATCCCAGACCAAGAGAGAAGAAGAGATATGACCAGTTATCATAGCACTAAGTTCTGAACTAGGTCATTTTCTTGAAAGAGTCATCATTGGGACATCTGGTAAAAACATAATGAGGTCTGCAGGTAAATGCTGGCAATTTGTAAGTAACCATTTCTCGGTTTTGATGGTAGTAGTGCGAGTTGTACAGAGACAGTTCTTATTTTCAGGTGTTCTTTTTGATAGACTTCTTGGGCAAATTTTTATAATTCTGAAATATTTTTTTTTTATACAAGATTCAATTTTGGAGCACAGAAGGTAAAATACGTACTGTGCACGTAAGTGCTGCAGCTCTGAAGAGAAAGGTATCCTGGCAGTCAGGAGCCATCTTATACACCAAAGTCATTCCATACAACAAACCTCACCCAAGAGATTTATTGGAAAAGACACAAGAGGGTGGCTGCCTTGGCTGTTACAGTTTCTTGTGAGAGAGGAGAGAACTTTCCAGGGTGGCCTGATCTTGGGGCAAGCCCAGGGATTGGTAGGATTTTGATCTAAGTGTTTGATAGGATTCTCTTGCCTTGTCTTGTTTTTTTTCCCCCCTCTGGAGGGCAGAACTTGGCTGTTTGCCTTTGGAGGGGCTGGAAACAGCCATTAAGGCCTTTAAGAGTAGTCTGGAGGCGGGACCTGGCCAGTACCTCGAGGGGCTTACAATGGTGCAAGCATTAGGGATCGAATTTGATCCAAAGAACTCATGTTAAAAATAAAAAAGCTTGGCACAGTGGCACTGACTTGTAATCTTAGGACCTAGGACGTGGAGGGAGTTGATCCCTGAGGCTTGCTGCCCTGTGAATCTACTGTAAGATGTGAAGCTTTGAGCACTAAGAGACTGTCTGTAAAAACACAGTGGATGGTGCGTGAGGAATGGCATTCTTGGTTGACCTCTGGTGTCCACATACACAGACATTCTGTTGTATAACATTGTCCTCAGAGTTAGAAACAGTCCGTCCTGCAGAAATCTCCTTTAAGCAGGATGGTTAACGACTCAAAATAGCTTCAGGAAGTTTCTGAAACTGACCATATTTACTAGGCCCTGCCCTGTCAGGGTAAGCAACAAAAGCTGAAAGTCCCCATCAGGTGAAGCAAAGTTGAGTTGTACAGAAGACCCCAAGACCAGACCAGTTGCCTGGAAGAAGAAAAGACCAGCTAAGCTACATGGAATACAGTTAGACCAATCACAGCACCCTCAGTGACCCTCTTCAAACAGACGAGCTGCCCTCAGGCTGTGCTAACGCTCCAGGTTCCCAGCTTCATGAGCCATCTCACCCATCCTGGAATGGGCTTTGGTGATGAATCTATTTTCGAGTCGTTTCTGCTTCTGAAATTCAGTTGAAAAAAATTCATGGCTCAGAAAGTTAGACTTTGGTGGTATCTGATCTGTTGTTGGTTCCCTATCTGGGGGTGAGTACACACGTGTTATATCTCTCCAGAAAATGTTTTTCCACACAGCATATGCACATACACAAAATAATTTTGTAATATTTCAAACCTGCCCTCTTTTTTCCATTATGGTGACCATCTTGCTCCAGAGAGGCAAGTCCCCACTCTTCAACAGGGCTGTGATTACTTCTTTAAAGTCTTCCATGCTCCTACACAACTAAGGTCAGCCCACATTCACTGCAGTGCACCCTACTTCGCTGTGCCTGCCCCAGCATTTAGAACACTTTTCCTTACATACCACATTGGGCAATAACTCCTTACTCTAACTCTCAAGTTCAACTCCATTCTGGTTCCAAATAACCTGTGTCTGGCTTCTGCTCCCCACCCACTCACTCCTCCTTCCCAGCAGCACAGCTAGATCTGCTCAGCTCCAGAATTCCCCACATGGGTAAGTATCCACTTCTTACAAATTTTCTAAGAATAAGTGAAAAATACTTACTCTGACGGTCTCCTTCAACTCTCCATTTCCCGGGTTAGGCCACACCATCTCCCTCAGCCCGAATACCCAGCCAACTCTGCCCCTTACAACTATCTTTCACTCTATCTCATACTGCAATTTTGTAGAGATTTCTCTCAATAATAACTAAGACATGAGGTGAAGCCACTCAGCACTGTGATCCTTCTCAATGGTTAAGTCATGGCCAAGCTTACAAATCAAGACTGTGGCTATCTGAGCCTCGTTACCCCAGGCATTGACTTTTTCGTAGTTCCATTCATTGTCTACTTAGCCCATATCCTTCCTTGAATAGAGTCTTTTCTTTCTACAACTAAATACATACCCTCTCAACTTAGAAATCTGGGCTTTGGCCATACCATGAACAGTCCTAAATCTGGCTGTTTCTAGTACTTATTTCTAGTCACTTAAGTAACAAATGTTGATTTGGAATTACATGCTAACTTCACAAAGAACAAAATAAAATTCGTAAACCTAAAGTGAAGCCTACAACTTACAAGCTTCAAACCAGAAGCCCTCAGGTTTAGAATAAAGATATGTCTCTTGAGAACACTGTCTACTGACTGCACTGTTCTTCTCAAAAATTTCCTTGGTTTCCATTAATAAGTTTTGGATCAGTTCATCCAAGTTAATATGCATATTTAAGCATTATCAAGAAGCATAATTTTTTTCTATACTTGAGTTTAGAAAGTAAAAGAAAAAGGATACAATATTTAGTAGCAGCAAGATTGAACTTTTTTTTTTTTTTTTTTTTTTTTTTGCCAGATGAGCAATGGGAAACAAAAAGCAACATCTGAAAGCCAGAAAGGGTATTATTTAGGATGCAAAATATAAAGGCATCAAAACACTGAGGGAAGCTTAATGTTGCCCTGGAATTATGGCAGAGATATAACATCTGTCCTTACTTTGTCATGTAAGGACAGGCGAGGCTGGGCACACCCAGAATTTCAATACAGCAAAAGACTTCAAATCTAGAAGTGATAAATCTCCAGGCCCTGGTTCCAATGGATCACAAGGTTGAAAACTACCTTAAGGTGAAATTGCTTAACTACTCTAACTGTAGCTATGGATTTTAGTTCAATATTCATATCTAAGCATGACACACTTAATAGAGCATGTTTAAGTGTGAAACGGCGGATGTGCTGGGATTTAAATCTGAGACATTTGTAATGTGAGAAGCAAGACTTAACAGAAATATATTGTCACAGTGCTTTGTACATGATAGAACACTTGTTTTGTTTTATATTGGTTTGTTTTCCCAGTAAAATGATCAACAGACTCTCCAGAAGCAACATATATAAATGAAAGTAACTGCACTTTCAGGAGAAGCAAGTCTCATTTGAAAGTCACCTCAACAACAGTTTTTTAAAAACTCGCCAAGAGAAATTGTAGATATGTTAGCCATCTTCAAAGTCAAAACAGTATGTGACATAGTGATATGTTAGCCATGTTCAAAGTCAAAACAGTATGAGACATATAGATATGTTAGCCATGTTCAAAGTCAAAACACCATGAGACAAATAAGGGACAGCATGCTGCATGTTTTCAGTCCCAAGGTCCCAGGCAAGGCTGCATACGTTTCCAGTAGTGGCCACCGCTGTTCACACACACAGCACGCCTCCACCAAATCCTCTCTGTTTCTGTAGTTCTCAGCATGTAGTTTCTTACATCTCTGCAGCTTATCTGGAAAGTTTACTCATAGGGAAAAACTTGGCACAAACTTCTTGAATTCTGAGGCTTTTATGTCATCCGACAAAGTAAATTTAAATTAAAAAAAAAAAAGCCAAGGATGATTGACAAAAGCAATGACCTGACGTGTACTGAAAATTTCTCTTCTGTTATGAAGAAAACTACAGAGTATGGTAAGTACTTAATCGCTTGTATTGGAAACCACAAGTCTATGCCCTTTGAAACAGTGGACTTTATATTCAAAAGTCTAAGTCAATGTTAGCACTGCATTATGAGACTATCAAAGTGACTATGGTTATCGCCATAAACAGCCAGTGTTGTGTCAACAGAATGACCGGCGTGAGCCAGGAATAATGCAAATAAAAAGAACAAGGAATTCATAGCAGGTGTTGAGTTTTATAAAAGGAAATATTGGATTAAAAAACAGGACCCAAAAAAGTCTCAACTTTTCAATGAAAGGTCACCCCCACCTATGCTCACTCTGACATGGCAAAGATTTTTTTCACCCAGATAAGGATATAGTTAGAGAGATGTGTGTGTAAAACAAAACTATTAGAGATCAGATTGACATTGTATCAAGAGAAACCCTTCTGAGACTCTAAAGGAAGTCTCTATCCTGTTACTGCGCAGACTCCACAGAGAATCATGTTTAACTCCTTCACTTTCAAACAAAGACACTGAGGCCTGGAGAGATGGTGACTCACCGGGGGTCACAGCTTTGTTTGCACTGAGGCTGACAGGAAACTCTAACCCACATGACACACCAGGTCCAGTGTCCACCTGAGGGCTTTACATTTCGCTTTGTCATAATTTACTTTACAACTTGGAACTCAACCCCTTCCCTGGGAATGATTAACAAAGCAATGACTTTAGTCAGTGCTCCCTCAGAATGCCCACACAGGGAAGACAACCCGCACATCATGGCTAGTCCTCTTTTCTGTCAGCCTAAAGAAAGAATCTAGTCATTTTTCTTACTTGAATAAGATACTCTTTCCAGACAGTACTCAGTAGACTGATACAAACTGCATCGCCTTTCAAGTTTCAAAACTTGTGGAGAACAGTGGGGCAGACCAGCGATGATCAGCTTCTATGTTAGCAGCACCTCCGTTCTTATGATTAACAAGTAGGAGCAGGGAAGCCTGGTGGTGCCTGCTTCCTCAGCATCTGTGAGGGAGGCTGAAATCAGTGAGCCTAAAGGCTTGGTTAGATAGCATACAGATCTCAAAACAAAAATGTACCAAAGATTCAAAAGAATAATTAAATTAAAACCCTTGTTTATGTAAATTATAACAAAATTAAATTATAAGCAGAAATGGCTATTTAACTCATGGAAAACTATTAAATACTAATATAAACATAAGTTTGTGAAAAATAACTTTATTTCTCCAAATGATAAACTTTGGTGAAGAAGTTGGCCATTTTTTTCATGGCAAGTCTATTGTCTTCTTTTTATATGAGAGCCAGATTTTCATATCAACTCCTGCATCAACATAGACTAATGATTTGTTCCATGAATGTGAAAAGACAAAGTATAACCTCACATGAATTTCTTAGAAACAGGAAGGATGCTTTCCTGGTGTGTTAGGATCCTTGCAGCATGATTCTTTGGGATCTCGGCAAAACCGTCCGGTTTTGACTGAGTGCTGTCATGGCAATGATGGATGCTGAATAGTTACAGTGCAGACTGAACCAGGCCCAAGCCACTCACACATCATTACGTGAATACCCATTGCTCCATCCTGCACTCCTGATGTATGAATTCATGAACCTCCTTGGGAAGGTCTTGGAAATCCCCTATCCTACTCTGAAATTTTTAAAATATGTTTTCCTGAGAGGAGGGATAAGAACCAGAGGCAATGTACATGGCTTTGATTTATCACAAGCATCGATTCTTTAATTTACCCAACATTCCTTGAGATGGGATATTATCATCATAAGTGAAAAAAATGGAAAAATCAGACTTTGTCTAAAAAGAGACAAAGAAAGAGACGAGTGATGAAACATGCATAAAATTATTATGTTGTGTATACCAAAATCTAGAAAACAGCCTATGTACCCATTGATACTTGAGCAAAACAAACAGGGTGACCTTCACCAGAGAAAGTTGTAAAGACTTCTCAATCTACAGGACAGCAAGCAACACTAGATATTTTCCAATGAGATGTGAAAGGCCTAATCTCAATTGACGCAAAGCCAGCAAAGGCACAAGCAGAGAGGATTCCCGTTTGCTGTATTTACAGGAGGAAGCAAACACTTGGAATGTGCATAATAACAGGCTGAGTGCTGATACCCGTGATATATATGCCTAAGGATATGGGTTCCCGGGTAATCAGGAGGGGACTGAGACTCAATGGTGGAATATGGCATTCTGTGCCATGAACAACTGTTAAGAATGTCTTCTTTATGGAACATTTACTTCTATAAAAGTAAGGAGAGAAAGGTTTGAGCCACTGATAAGGAGAAGAACCCTTAAACCAAAAGTTTTTTGCTTTGTGTTTGAAAAAGAAAACAGTAAAAGATATAAGACTGTAGATATGTCCTATAGTCTGTTAATAAAATGGATATATTTTTCACAAAATAAAGGTTTAAGGAAATGAAGGGAAATACCCATATGTCCTTAGATTCCAAAGGAATAAACTGTAGTCAGAAAAGTTATAGTTTATATATTCTACAAAAGGCCCACTTATCACATCCATGTAATAAAACCAGAATTGAAGCAAAGTCCAATGCAAGTACTCATTGCATAAATAAGAACCACCCTTTACACTCACATCTAAAACCTCTTCCTTGTTTTTCTAAACATAGCTAACACAGTCTCTACATCAAGGAAAGCCAGGACATATTTTACAGTAAACAGAGTATATGTGCTTGTAGATCTCATAAACTATAAATGAATCAATTCATAACTCTGGTGACATATTTCATTTCCAACATAAAAAAGTAAGATTGTCCACTAAGTGCTTTTAGATGGCTAAGTCTGTAAAGGTCTTCACAGCTAAGGAAATAATTTATTTGAACAGGAAACCACAACTTTCATCTAATTAGCCTTACCAACCCCCCACCCCCACCCCCAACACGGCTTTCCTTTAAAATAGTGACAGAAGGAAGCATGTAGGTAACAGCTTTGTGGTTCTGTTCTATTTTTCACAACTATTGAAGTAGTTACTAAAGAATTTAACATAAAAAGGAGACTAAGGCCATGAGGAAGTAATTCAATACAGTCTCTGTGAACTAGCAAACAGAAAAGGGGGGGGGATGAACACTAGCCTGCTAACATAAATATAGGAACTGATAGTACAAAATAAACATTTTCCAAGCACCTAAAAGAGACAACAGGGAGATGCCTATGTGTGTGTTTCTTCAAAGTCAACACAAACATCTTCTAGAAGATCTTAAGAATATTTTGTCCCTCTACTTCAAAAAATAGTGCTATATCAATAATCCAAGGAAGAGCACAAAATGACCAACCTTAAACAAAAGTTAAACAGTGATACTTTGAAATGTCTCTCAATTTCTCCATCACAAAGATAAAGACAGGCTATACCAATTTACAAAGCCATGATTTTCAGAGATGGGGCAGGGAGGGGCAGTAAGAAAGGGGATAGGAGAGAAAGGATTACAAAACAAATCAACTTACCTTGACACGTTTTCTGGAATGTACTCTAGGACTGGATACCCATCACTTCTCCTAGATGACAGGTCACCGTGTGGTTTCCATGACTCCACTAATGTATTGACAGGTGGAAAGGAACTCAAGTGTTGGAAAGATTGGTCTCTAGATGACCGTGATAAAGATATTGTACCTTGAGCACCAATCCGGTAGTGAAAGGACTGTCCACCTGAATTCACACCAATGATGGCAGATGATGGGATGCTGGTTTCAGGGTAATAGCTCCCATCATCTGGTTCTTGCTTAATCCCCCCCGGGAATGCACTGCCTTCACAGCTACCATCAAAGCCGGGCACAGGTGGTCCTAAGATTCCTGATAGGGAATAATAGTCTTTATCATCCATAAAAGAAAAGTACGAGCCATCCATGAATGGAAATGGGTTGACTGTGGGGTTCCCTTTAAAAGAGGCGCCTGAACATGAGTGCTTGCTTGACTCTTGCTTTATTGGTACAGAGAACGGAGAACTGGGGTTGATTTTGTTGTTTCCTCCTAGGCAGGAACTGCTGAAAGCCCCATCTGGTTCTGGTTTTATGTACTGGACAATGTTGAGCTGACCAGTCACACCATTGGAAATGGCCTTCTCGACCTCCTCTGTCTTAGGGAAAGGAACGTCGTGAGCACCTTTCTCGTGGGTGTCTGGACTGGGAACCATATCCTGGATGGCACCGGCTCCAGCCGAAGCGCCTGAAGTGGTATAGCTGAAGGCATTGCTGATGGGGCTGCCGATGGACCCCACTGTGCTGGCTGTCGGGCTGGAGAGTGTAGATCTATTGTTGGTGTTGGAAGGGCTGGAAACAGAGCACCTTGAATTGTTAAGATTTGCCGGGCTGGACACAGAGGAGCGTAGAGGGACGTTGTTTGGACTGGATACTGGAGATTTTACACTGCAGTGACTTGGAGGGCTGGAAATTGGGGATTTCATGCTGCTTAATGGACTTGAAAGAGGAGAGCCCACGTTGCTCGCATGTGCGGGGCTGTGTGACCTTGAGCCTCTATTTTCAACACTGGGGGAGCATGTCAGTGAGGTTCCTTGAGTGATGGGACTGTGCACTGGGAAACTGCCAAAGCTAGCTGTGGAGGAGGACATGGAGTTGATGCCCACGGGGCTGCATACTGAAGACGGCATGTTCAGCGGGCTGCAAACAGAGGGGCTCTTCTCATGACAGATGATTGGGCTCTTAACGATGGCACGCAAGGCCCCACCATTCATGGAGGCCCCAGAGTCAGGCATGAATGACCTTAAAGGCCTGCTTATAGCACTCAGTGTGGAGGACCTGTGACCATTCTCTTTGTAAAACTTCACCAGCTGCTCCATGTTTTGATAAATCTTTGCCGGGCTCAGGCTTCCTTGTTGGTTTTGCTGATCGTAAGTGTACTCGGCATCTCTCACAGAATCCATGTATAAACCCATGGACTCAGCCACCGTGGCTGAAAGTTCCTTGGATTCCAGCTCAGTTTTAATATCTGATGGCAAAATCCCAGACCGACTATTGTCTTGCTGAAGACAAGGGAGTAATTCGTGTTTTTCTTTGCTGCTTCCTTGAGTACTGTTGTTCGGAGTAGCACCGGAAACGCAGCTGACATTGACAATCTCCATGTAGCTGTTCTCATTGGTCCTCTCTGCAGGTCCAAGAGAAGAACGCTCCAAGGTCTGAGACACTTGACTCCAGCGCCTTTCCATATCTAGGCCTTCAGGGAGACTGTGGTAGCCTTTGGTTTCCATAGCTAACAAACAGATTTATATTCAATTGTTAGAGTCAGTAACAACAGTATTACGCTAAGGCAGTCTAAAATTGTACCTATTGAGCTACAATTTATATTCGACTTAAGATAAACAATATCTTTAGCTACATTAAAATATACCTTCTTGGGTACTGACATAATATATCACCCAAACAGAATATCACTTCTAACTTCTTTAGAATCCAGAAGAACCAAGTGCAATTTTGTGTCTCAATAAAACCCACTATAATAGAGCCTTGACAGTTTGTAAAGAACATTTACAAATGGTAACATTCTTGAATATTAAATAATGTTCAGTATAACCCTAGGGATTGATATGGTAGTCCAAGGAGAATATAGGTGACTAGACAAAGCCAAAAGCATGGCGGCAAAATAACAATAACAAAAACCAAATAAATAAATAAATGGATAGATAGATAGATAGTTGGATGGATGGATAGATAGGTAGGTAGGTAGGTAGGTAGATAGATAGATAGATAGATAGATAGATAGATAGATAGATAGATAGATAAAACTAACTTGGGCAGCCTTTTCTTGGGTTCCACTTCTATGCAAGAGTGTGGGTTTCTTCCTTGCTCAAAGCTTTCACCCATAATAGAGCTCTGTTATACACGAAAACAAAACAAACTAACAACCAACTTTATGATCCAAAGTCTTGGGAAACTTTGGATCATATGAAAGCTGCCTTCCACACCACCAAATACATGGCCTTATTATAAATGATAGGAAAATGCAATTAACGTTGTGTTTCCAAATATGTGCTTCCCAAAGGAATAGTCATAGGAAAAGTCACTGAACAGCTGTTTTTAAGAATGTTAGACTTTCTTAATTTTATATATTTTAATATATATACATATAATTTCTTATATTAATGATGTGAATTTAATTAGTGTAATGTCACTTCTGTAAAGTATGAGTATATATAGTCTGACTTGGAGGATGGATCAGAGCTCTTGCCAGGCAGGTCAGCAGCATTTGCCTCTTTCTTGTCAGGAAACAATTTTAACAAGCTCCCTGGCCTAGCAACACCTCTGTTTGAGTAGTCCAACATTTTACTATCAACCACGAATGGAGGAAGCTGATGAAGGGCTCCCTGATCATTTAAGCATTGACTCAGAAATGTGTCCTTAGCACTTGCTACATGAATCTGTAGTAAAACAAACCCCCTAAAACCAATAAGACAACAAGTGAAAAAAACAAAATAACAACCAAAAAAAAAAAAAAACCAAAAAACCAAAAAAACCCAACCAGGCCTAATTTCCATTTTCAAGGAGCCCATGGGAATGCTGTCAATATACATTCATTTCCATCTGCTCTAATTGATAAATTTAGCTCATGAACAGATACAATAGACTATGTACACATAATTATTGTATGCTATATAATTCAACACACTATTACAAGCCTTTCTGATATATTATTTAACCTTACAAACCAACCTATACACAAAAGCAAAAATCTGTGAAGAAACAATGTAAGCGAGAGACTGCTGCACTGACCACACAGCTATGTGCAAGAGCTGGAATTTGACCTCAGCTCTCTCTGTTTACCAGCGTTTCTCAACCTGGGTCTTAAGGACACGTGCAGGCAGATAATTTTGTTTATTGAGGAGGCTGCGCTATGTACTGGAATATGTTAAGTAGGATCTACCCTAAAAAAAAAAAAAAAAAAAACTCTGCAGATTACCAAATGTCCCTATAAACCAAAATCATCCCTGGACAACTGCTCTAAAGAAAACAGATCACTGTAGAAAAATATTTGACAAAAATTAATTCAGTCCAGAAAAATCTTATCTGTACTTCTTAGTATTAAAAATCACACCTGCGTATATTTTCAAATCTATATGTCCTGCCAAGTTTATAGTTCTTGATCTATGAAGCCTACTACAGGCCTCCTAGCCTTTCTCTGCTTTACCTCCAGCCCCTTCTCCCCAACCCTCTGCTTATATAAAAAAAAAAGGACCAGGAAGTCTTTTACTACAGAATTTAAATTAACATTGCAAAACAATATAAGTACTTAACGAAATAATTGGTACTACATATCACAAGCCTCTATAATGAAATGTAAGGCACAAATTGCCAGAGTATCACAATTGCCCCTGACTTCTCGGTATTCTACAGTAGATTTTAAATTATGAGTAGTTAGAAACTATCAGATTTACCACTGTGTCCCAGATGGACAGTAAAATGCAAATAAAATGTTTAACTACTATACTATAATCGATACTCCATTTGTGAACCTTAAAAACCTACCAATTATGTAGTATGCTTTCACTTAAAGAACATTATTCTATTAATTCTTAATCAAAAATCAATTTCTAAAAAGTAGAAAATAAATCAAATCAGAAAGATTGAGGTAGTAATCTGGTAATTTCAGCCAAGAAAGGTAAATATGGACAAAAAAAACAGTAAAAGTTGAAACACACACACACACACCCACGCACAGGCACATGTGCGTGTCTGCACACACACACATACATGAACTAGGACCAAAATCATTGTTAATAGTGGATATTCTTTACTCTTCTGAAGACTCATTTAGTCAGAGCAATATATTTGAAGATACAGTGAATATTTTTACATGCTGCTGCTTGATTGTACAGAGACTATTCTGTTCTTTCCCTTCCAAAGATTGATGTATACAGCTAAGATATATGTGTTTCTGGTTCAAATCTATTAACCTTCACAAGAACTATGTGTGCTCAGAAGAGAAGTCGTGTATACGAATCCTACTCTACATCACCAAACTCATATGCCTCTCCTGTACCATGAGCTCCCCAAAGGCCTTCAAGGGAAGTGGCCCTTTTGTTTCCTCATTAGAAGGCTTCCACAGGAACCTCCTCCAACTCTCCCAGCTGTAGCCTCCAACCTCCCCTCCATCCTAAGCAACAGGGCTGTCCACCCTGAGTCTGAAGGGGATCCTCACGTAGACCCTTCTCCAGATCTTCACCAGCCCAACTCTCTTCTGGGATAGCTGAACACTGCTTTCTATGAGGTCTCACCATGAAAAATCTGGATTTCAAAAGCCCTGGAAGATTTTAAAATGGAGAAAGTAGTGTGCTTTTAATCCAGCACCCCCTAAAATAATTTATCTCTGTACACGTTGTTGTTGAGAGGACCTACTAATTTCCCGAGGGGGCTCTTGTCACTATTGTCTAAATGAGCCATATGCCAGGTCTATAAACCTCCTTAAAGCTCACAGTAGAATCCTTCCTGGAAGCAGTGGGCACCAGCCACAGTTTCTCTACAGGGAAGCAGCTTATCAGCTAACATCAGACGGCTGATATCAACTTCTGAAGTCCTGGTTCTCCAAACCCTGGACTCCCAAAACATTCTCCTAAAGGCAACTGCATTTCACAGAATTATTGACAGGAATATGGTGAAGAATTTGCCAGACGCTTTGCTAGAATCTAAATTGGCTTTGTTCAAGGTATCTTCATCTGTCCCCTCACCTACCTCTCAAAGGAAACAGAGACGGTTGGCAACCAACCCAGAAGGGTGGGCAACAACTGGCACGTGAACGATTTCCCTGTAAACACTGTTTTTAAGATCAGATGCTTTAAAAATAGGATTACTGAAATATTTTATGGTGAGTTCTCCTCGGTTATTATTTTAGTATTTTTTTAATAAACAAATGAGTTAGGTTAGAAATTTATTTCCTGTGTTGTCCAGGAAACTGGGGCTGGCATTTTAGAATTGACATAATGACCATGGCTTTGAAGAGTACTTCAGTCAACCTGAACTTAACAATGAATACTAAAAATACAGCTTGATGAGTATGATCCTCATAAAACTTTATCCTGAGGGTAAAGGGAAAGGTTTCTGTTATCTAAGTATAAAAGAAAGCAGGGAGTTCCATGAGTGCCTAGCTTAGGGAAAAACAGGCCTCTAAGCTTCTCAGAAACACTGTAGCAGAGACGCTTGGGCCATTGGGAACCTTTATTTTCGTGCAAAAGAAACACAAAAATAACCACATAGATAAGGGAAAGCACCAACAGGCTTTATATGTATGTGTGTGTGTACACATGCATGTGCTCATGTTTACATGTATGTGTGCAAAGGACTCACTAATATCCTGAGGGGCACTTGCCACTATTGTCCTAAATGAGCCATGTGCTAGGTCTACAAATCTCTCTAAAGCTTAGAATTATATATATATATATATAAATAATTAAATACTATTATATATTATGTATAATATATTTCCTTAAATACTATTAGCACAAAGGAAACACAGTTTAAAACTTTGTTTCATAGTCTGTTAAATTGCCCTATTCCATAAGAAAGTAGTTTCTATTTTCCCCAGGAATTATTAAAGATTCTTGGGAATTTGTATCTTTTCTGAAAACTTTCACTTTTAATGCTCCTCAAAACATATCTGCATCTTCCCCCTTCTCCCCAGCTATGTTACTGTCCTGGAGTGGTACAGTAGAGACCCACCCTTGAGGGCTGCATTAGAAGGCAGATAACTTCAGTAAACTAGTTTGAGTTGCTCTGCTCTTCAGGACTGCTACCTTCCCCTCTTATAGATGAAGGATAAACCTGCCAAGGTCACCTAAGAGAGTGGGAGAACCAGTTAGAGCCAAGCACACATGAGTTCTGCTCACTGGCTTGACCCAATGAGCCGCATCAGAGCTCTCTCTCTCTCTCTCTCTCTCTCTCTCTCTCTCTCTCTCTCTCTCTCTCTCTCTTTCTCTCCCCCCCCACCCCCACCCTCCGCCCTGTCTCTCTCTCTTCCTTTAAGGAAAAAGCTTTCCATAAAAGAAAAAGCTTTGCTTTAGCTTCAGTCTCTCCTAAACTTCCGAAAGTATTTCATGACACACATGGTAGGTAGCATGCCATGATGTCAAACATGGAATTAAAGCTCCAAGGGAGGACTACACAGATGGAGAATGCTGTTATCATTACTATGTAAATATCACCAATAACAGTACCTACAGAGTGAAGACCCGCGATGTTAAGATGCAGCTTGGTGTCTTTAAAACTCAGCGGCCTTAATAACTCTTCTGCTAGCAAAAGTTTTCCGAACTATGATATGATAAATAAATAAAGCAGATGGTATGATGAAGCATTATGATTTAAACCTCGTCTTTTAAAAATTCAGCAGGAAAAGCCATGTATCTAAAACCCATCTGGAAAAGGATGCCACCCAAAGTAGCTTCATCCCTTGTCTGTCCCTGTCTTAAGAATCCCCTAGAGTTTCCCCAAATATAAAGGAACTGGGAAAGCAAGATTTTCCAGACCTCGTTCATACAAGATCTATGGTGATCTAGCTCCTTCAACTGCCCTTATCGGCTACACCTCCCACTCAGACTGGGGAGCTTCCTCAATTGATAGATGAAAGAAACATTATTCAAACGTCCTTTAAAATTTGCAAGAGCCAAACGATCTGAAATTCATTTTTGGGGAAAGGGGAGGGTGGTAGACCGCCCACTGCCAAAGGCGGTTAAAAGCCGCTCTTTAGAGGGCATTTATCCAAAGTGGCCAAACTTTCCCAAAATAGTCCTCAGCCAGCCGGGGGTGGGGGGTGGGGAGGGTGTGGGGGATGAAAAACCAAAACAAAACAACAAGCACACAGAACCATACTGATTGTGCCTCCGGATTACGCAGCGGCTTCTCCCTGCAAAGTGCAAGCCACCCTTGCCACGGTCGCACACCGGGCTGGACCAGAGACGCCCCACTGCGCACCCCTACACACCTGCCTTGGCCAGGGTCGTCCTCTCGCCGTCTACCTGTTGCAGTGCTTGCCACCTCCACGACACCCCTGCTGCGGAGCCCCCCCTACATCCAACCACATCCAGGCCAGCGAGTGCCGCTCTCCCTGCAGCGGGAGAGCCCGAGACAGCAGCGCTGGCGCCCAGGTGACTTGCACACACAGGCTTCCTCTGAGCAGCCTGAAGTTGGCTCTCTTCTCCCGGGCCCAATGACACCCCGGGTGCGCAGGAGCTGAGGGGAGGGGTCAGGGGCAGGGCCGGGGCGGGCCAAGAGGAGGGGGCGGGCGAAAGTCCCGAGGGGGGAGTGGAAAGCCGGCCCTTTTAAACCGGGTCACATGTCCAGAAAGTTCAGGTCGCTGTCCCGCCCGCTGGAGCCATTTCTATTGGCCAAGAGGGAAACAAGGCTCCACGCTGTGTGGGCCAGGCGCGCTTCTCATTGGGCAACAGGGGCTGTCAGTCACCAGGCGGGCGACATGACTGATACAAAGTTGCTGCGACACAGCCTGGACTCCGCAGCTTCCTTAAAGCCGCAGAGGCGGCGAGTTCTCCTGGTTCCCGGAGGTGGCCACGACCGGGCAACCCCTGCACAAGCTACCCTTTAGCCCACTCTGCTCCTTCGCCCCAAACTTCTTACCTACACAACTGTCGGCCCCCCACCCCCTGGCGACCACAGCAATCTGGAGAGAAGGGGAAAGCATGGTGACGCTAGAGCAGCCTAGCTGGTGAGCCCTAGCTCTCTCCACCTGCAGCGCCAGGTGAGCCGCAGCGGTGCACACCCGCGTCTCCCACAGCGTCCTCAGGCCTAGGACTGCTCGGGTGGGCGTCCCCGGGACCCCTGAAGCTCGGCTCCCGGCCCCCTCTCGTTCTCAGAGTTACCTTCCCGCCGAGCAGCCTTAATCTCCGCTGTCGGAGAGCCAGAGGATCTCGTTCCCACTCGATTTCAGTTTCCTTGTTTTAACCACGCAGGAAAAGCGGGTGCTTTCAGTGCAGCCAAACCCCTTTAAACACAGCCTTCCTTCCACCCCACCCCCTGCCAAAAAAAAAAAAAAAAAAAAAAAGTGCCAGGGTCAAGAGCTGAGGCGCCTGATAATTTTGTTACTGTACGTATACTACTTTAGTCCTGGGTTTTTTCCACTAGTTCAATATGCAAGAAAGCTTACTATCGAGGATATTCACTTTATAATGTGTGAAAGGGGTGCACATATTTGGGGCAGGTATACTGGATGAGGGGAGACCCTAAAACTATTTTTAAGGATCGTTTGTCTGCGCGAAGAAATTTCGACCCCTTTCCTTCGCCCAAACCCTGATTTCCCTCCCGTCCATCCAAACACTGCACTTGCTAAGCCGAAAGATGGACTCCTTAACTTTAATTTCTAAGGACTTTTAGACTGGTTTGAGGCTAGTCTTTGGACTTCCCTGCTGGCTGGCAGTCAGCTCCAGTGACATACACACCTAAATCTGGCCCCCTGGCCCTTGGCGACCCGCAGGCCGCCGGTGGCAGCTGTGCAGCTTCAGGCTCTCCCTCACTCCCCAGGAGCTGAAGCCCCAGAAGGAGGAGGGCATCTTGTGCCCAAAGGCCCCTCCTTTCCTTACAGTTAGTTAAGCCTCAGGATCCCGGATCCCAAGCCCAAGGAGACTGGAAGTCTCAGTCACTCCAGCAGGACACTCCCCAGAGGCAAAAGAAACTGCAGCGGAGCCGGCAAGCTGGTTGGGACTCCGGTGCCCAACAGTCCCCGGCGTAGAGCTGGCCCTGGAGCCCTTACACACATGAATCCCCCGCCGAGTGTCCCAACTTTCCCGGGAGGGTAGCTGTCACGCGCGCTGGGAGAGCACTCTCAGCATCTATCACACCCGGGGCCGCGCGCGGGTGGCGAGCTGGAGCTAGGGGAGTTCCGGACCCGGCGGCCCGGGCTCGCCAAGCAGCAGTGGCTGCAACTCAGCCAGTGTGGGTATTCATTATTAAAGAAATGGACCCGGCTCTTTTTACTAAGTTTTTACCTCCTTTAGGGAGAGCTGGTTTTGCCCTGGATCGAAGCTCCTTGCAAAATCTAGGTTAGAACGGCGCGGAGCAGCCTCCGCGCGCTTGCCAGCCTCCCAGCACCCTTGTCCCGGGCCGGCCTGGCGGGCACCTGGTCTACTGCCCGCAGCCCACCTCCTTGAGCCTACCCGCTTCCCCTCTGCACTGGCCCTGGCACCCCGGGACCTCCCTTGCGTTCCTCGGCCCCCTCCCACCACTGTCGGTGCAAAGTGACAGTCGCTGCACTCACCTTTTCTAGGACATGGTAGGGAGGCTGGGGCGGGGGAGGGGGCCAGCGAGACTCCCGCCGCCTCCGCCGCTGCCGCCGCCAACAGCAAGTCCAATACCGGCTGATCGGCAATCAGGATGGAGAGGATAGCAATCTTGGCAGTCGCCCTACTGACGGTGGGTACAGTAATAGAGCGACTGTGCAGATACCCTCTTGGAGGCGGCGAGCCAGAAAGCTGGCGAGCTGGCGGCACTAAATTGCGCCGAGGGGGCTGCGAGCACCCGCCGGTCCCCAGAAGTGGCGGCCGGGCTTGGGGCCGGCGGGTCTCCCGGGCTGCTGGTTCGCCCGGCAGTGACTGTGGAGGTCCCGGGAGCCCGCCAGTCCAGCGGTAAGCTCCCGCGCCTGCAGCGGGGAAGCGGGGCTCTCCGCGCCCCCTCCCAGGGCTGGGGTGGCCGGTGACAGCTCAGGCAACAGAGCGTCTTGTGTGTGTGTGTGTGTGTGTGTGTGTGTGTGTGTGTGTGTGTGTGTTTGTGGGGGCAGCCGCAGGGGGAGCCCTCGGCGCCGTGGCCCCCTCCTCGGTCACACCCTCACTAGCAGTATGAGGCTGTCCAGAGGTCCTGCCACCCGCTGGTGGGAGACAGGGGTGCTGGTGGCGGTCGTCGGAACCCCAGCCTCTGACAGCAAGAAGGCCAAGGGAAAACGGAACCCCAGTGCACGCACCCTGAATGCTTCTCTTCGCCGGTCCCCAAAGTCCGCCCTGACCTGGCGTCTGGCTTCAGGTGCAGGTGCCACCGGATAGGGAGCAGAGGACTGGAAGACCAAGAGTGGGCCAGGAGGGAAAAGTTTCTTTCCTGCTCCTCCACTGCCCACCCAGTGAGACAGCTCTTGGGTCGCTGCCCTACCCCCACCGTGGGGGGGGGGGTGCACCAGGCGGGCCGGGGTGTCTGCGCACCAGGGCGCGTGGGAAGCGACCGCTAGCGACCCCGCGCTTCCATAGCGGCCGCCCGGAGCGCTGCGGGCCCAGAAAGGGGAGAGCGGCTGCAACCCTCCCCCGTCGCGCGCCCCCGCGCCTCCCCGCGCGCCCCCGCGCCCTCGCGCCCGCCCGGGCAGACACCTACGCAGATGCGAAAGTGAAAGGCGGGCTCCCTGGCCGGGCGGCGCGGCGCGCGGGCACGCGGCGGTGGGAGGAGGACTGAGCCTGAGCTGTGATCCTAGGGTCTACTTGTCCCCCACGTCCTTCTCCCTCTCCAGCCCTTGCCAAATCCTAGCCTCTCACCCCAAGGCACTCAGGTCACCCCAGCCCAGTGAATGTATGTGCGCGCGCCCGTTTTCACGCTCACTCGCGGGTGTGCGAGATATCCTCTGCTCAAGACTCTTCCAATGCACCGTTATGCACACCCCTAGTTGGAAGTCTGCGGGGAGGGGAGGGGAAGACTGGTGTCACTAGTAGTACACGCACCTGCTTGCTTGCTTGCTTTTTTAGGAATGAGTTAAAGAAATCCAGGAATTGACCTCACAACCCTCTTTTCTGGTATGACCCTCTTTCCATGGTTTTCTAAGCCCCCCTCTCTCCTCCCTCTTCCCAATTCCTTCCTATACAGCATTGAAAGTTGCTGGTCGCCATTCAAAACGGAACTGTCCTGTTAAAATAATCCCTGCCTTTCTCCAACCCCATTCCCACAGTCCCACATCAGCTTAGCTGCTCCACCACCCACAGAGTTGACACTTCTCAGTTCTTCGGTGGCTCAACATGGCTTTTTGACATGGGGCAAAACAGTTTTCTTTTCTTCTGCTTTTTATTGGTAAAAAATGTTTTCTAGGTTAACTTTTGTGAAGGTATGTCTTAGGTGAGGTGAAGAAAATGTTTTAAATAATTTATAATAAAATTTAACCTTATATTCAGCTAACTTTAAAAAGGACAATGGATTGATAGTGATGGACTGGTTAAATGAACCGAAAGATGGATATATATATATATATATATATATATATATATATATATATATATGGCATGTGTATGTAGTATAATAATGGAAGAATCAAATTGCCAGTACAAAAGTTTTCTCCAACTTCCTTGTATGTTTGAAATTTTTTTCATAGTAAAACATTAGATGAAGAGCCACCATTTATTGTAACTGAGATAATGTAAATTCCTTTTCCGAGATTGACATGTTAGGCTTGGATGACTACCTTCCCATTTAGAGTAAATTTAACACAAGAATTCTTTCCCCACAGATTCCTACCACTATGTTAATCAATGCTTTTAAATACAGATGATGTGATAAAAGTATGGTATAAAATGGAGTTATTATAGCTGCAACATTTCAGAAATTTAGGAGATTTTCCCCCTATGTTTTTACTTGACCATGTTACAAATTTTTATCTGTTCCGCCTTTAGGGTTGTTTGACATTAACATCTAAGATTTAATACATATATGTATATTCTTTTGAAACCCTTTTGGGCCAAGATAGAGGGGCCATGTATGTCAGTTTCTTTTATTCCTGGGGAGAGATTTAGAAGATCTTGCAATTATCCATAGGCAAAGTTTTAGGTTTTTCTATTTTTAAATCCTTATCTGAGTATTAAGTTTCCCTTGCATAATCTTGCTTTGCGGGCATTCTGAGAAGACAGCAGCTCAATGCCACACCTCCTTGTAAAGGACGGTGGGAAGGTGGTATTGCTTTTGTAGGACTAGCCCACCAGTGCCCTATCTGAAGGACCCCCATGAGAAGGAGAGAACACTTAGGGGCAGAGTCATTTACATGCCCACCAGGAACGAGTTCTGTCAGCTTCAGTATGTGTCTAGCAATGCTATTGCTTTGGAAAAGGTATCTTCTAACTAACTTTGTTCTTCTCAACCTTTTAGATAAGCATATTTGTTCTTTGCAAAAGGATGAGAATTTCAATTTCTTTTGAAAAAGAGATTAAAAATTAAGACATGAACAACCACAGGGAACTATCACTGTCTTCTCTATAGCTGCCAAATGTCCTAAAGCCTCAAGCAGCCACAGACTTCTCTCTCCCTTTAGATGATGAGAGAACATTCACAGGCTGAACCTAGGACGCCTCCCTCCCCCATCCCATTAGTGTCAAACTCCCTGAGGTTTGCCACAGTAAAGTGCACGACTCAGCTTTTGCAATTTACATGTGTGACATCACATCCTCTATTATGTAACTTCAGAAACAAAGCCTAATATCTAAGTTTGTGTTGGAAAAAAACTCCTTCCTAGCTCTGTTTTAACTTGAGCAGAGCCACCCCTCAAGTCCCTGTTTCCAACCCCATTTCTTCAACAGCTGAAAATGAGCAGGATTTATAAATTGTAAAAGTTTCTCTCACCCCAAATTGAACATCTCTTTCTTCTTATATCTTTGTTTGATGACAAGAAAGTTAAGCACATATAGTTTATTTGTATTAATTAGTTTCTTTTTAAGATAAAGGATAAAGCATTTAGTTATAATTAACTTTGTTAAAAAGCCTAGCCATGCTAGGGTTGTTTATTTACTTATTGTTTGTTTGTTTGTTTAAGCTTTCTCCCTCCCCTGTCTCTTATCAGCTGTTGCAAAGGGTTGAGGAAGATTGGGAGAGCTAGAGAGAGATGGGGGCGGCGTCAGAGAGACAAGATGAATAGGACAATGATATCAGATCCAGCTTCTTTGTTTATTGCAAAACACACATGTTACAGTTTATAAACACTGCAAGCAAGGAAGAAATTGCAGACTGGAAGATAAATTCAGAACATATTAGAGATTTTGCTGATATCCAAAATTGCCCAAACTCAATTTTCTACACTATTTGGAATATTTGCTTCAGCTTTCATTATTCACTAATTTGAATAATTAATGTGGGATTTGTTTACAGATTGATTTATCTGTCTACCTTTATTCCATTTTCAGGCAGTTTAAATGGAAAATTGACAAACTTCCTCCATTTCTATGGCCAGATTTTGAGATGGAGAGCACCAAACAGCACACACATCATGATTAGTATGCCATATTATTAGAAGCAAATCAGATTTCATTTGACTCACACTGAGGATCTAAATTTAGGAATAATGTACAGTAGTTTAAAGGGGGAGGAACTTAGAACAGTATAGTTTAATAAAAATAAGGATATTTTCATTTTCTCCTCTTTTTTCATATATTCTTGGTGCAGTGGAGAAAATGCATCACCTTTAAATAACTGTGCTAATCTTACATAAATAACTGCAAGGTTGTGTGCTCATTAGGGTACCAGGAAGTTTTGTGGTATAATGCTCAGTATAAGAGCATGTGCACTCACACACACACACACACACACACACACACACACACACACGGGCGCGCGCATGCACATGCAGATACACACACATGCGCATACATATACACACATACACATTCATACACAAATACACACTACACACCACACACATTGAACACGCATACCACAACTTACATAGCATACATACACATACACACATGCACATATATATTGCACATATACAGATATGCACTCAAATGTGCACATAAAAACACATGCACATAGATATATACCCACAGACAAGCACTACATACATATACACCACACACACATATACACACACTATATATACCACATACACATACCATATACACACATACCATAGAGAGTACACAGTTACACACACACACACACACACACACACACATGCACACACACCTCACATACACACTACAAACATTCAGCTCCCCCATCCCCCAACCCCCACCTACACACACTGAAACACATCGGGCAAGAGTGTGAAGCCTCTGTCTTTGTCTCTGAGATGAAACCCCGTTTAGAATCTCTCACCAGGCCGGCACAGGAGCAGTTTGCTCTTCAGTAGTCAGTGCTATATTTTTAGCAGCATTTTAACAGCTGTCAGTAACAACTAAGACAACATTTTGATCAACAATCTTTTTTTATTCTACCAAAGACGATTGCAAAAATAGTGCTTCAATATTTAACTGTTTAGCCATTAACAAGAAATAATGTCTTATGATAGGAAATGCTACATACACATAGAGACAGGTGTAAGGTAACCGAAGAAAATGAGGCCTAATAGATTTTTTTTTTCCATTTTGGGTTTTCTGAGGCCAGTATACGCATTATAAAGGTAACCATTCCTGAAGGTGTGGTCCATGTCAGGAAGAGAAACAGCATAATACAGCGGTGCTGGATTGTTGTCACACATTGTCCCATGTTTGCAAATGGGTGGAGCCTAGTTATGGGGGCAGAGAACGGGACTAGAATCTTTCCCTGACAGAGTTTAGAAAGGGAAGGCATCATATGTCAGATAGATGACCCTGCAAACAGCAGACACAAAAAGTAAGACACCTCATGACAGATGTCATCATTATCCGTATTTGTGTATCTGTGTAACCGTGTGTATGTGGTTCAGGGATAACGTGTTACAGGGAATGTATTACAGAGCAAATGAACCATATCTCCTATGTGTGTCATGTGCAGCTTCCCCAAACTGAGTGATTTTGGCTACAAGAGAAATAGAGGTATTTGTATTTTCCTTCAGAAGCCTTTGGAGTCATCTTACTTAGAGATCACCTGCTCAGGTCAAGTGCTTAATCACAGTTGTGAGTTTCTCCCAAAGCAGGCAGCTAAGTGTTTCAACTTCATTTAGGTGGCAGGGTGGAGAAGCTGTGCATTCTTACATCAAATAGCATTTTTATTGCATGACTTTGTTAACCAATCCTGTTGGGGTTTCATTACTTCTTTTAATAGGCAGTATTTTAAATTATATGACAGACTTTGTTTCTCTTTCTTTTCAATTTTTATTATTTCATTTATTCACATTCCTGTCATTGCTCCCCCTCTTTGTTCCTCCTCCCACAATCCCTCATCCCATTCCTCCTCCCCCTTGGCTCCAGAAGGGTGCTCTCCCTTCAACAAGCCTCCTCCATCCCTGGGGCCTCAATTCTCTCAAGGATTAAATGCATCTTCCCCCACTAAGGCCTGACCAGGCAGACCTCTGATACATTTGTGCTAGGGGCCTAGGACTGGCCCATGCATGCTCCTGGTTTAGGCACAGTCTCTGGGATTTCCCTGGAGAGACTGCTGGTCTTCCTATGGGGTCAACTCTCCCCTTCAGCTTCTCCAATCTTTCACCTAATTCAACCATAAGGGTCCCTGACTTCAGTCCAATGGTTGGGTATAAGTATCTGCTTCTGTCTCAGTCAGCTGGTGGTTGAGCTTCTCAGGGGACAGCCATGCCAGGCTCCCATCTGTAAGCACATCATAGCATCAGTAATAGTGTCAGGCCTTGATGCCCTCCCATGAGATGGATCTCATGTTGGGCTTGTCATTAGTCTGCCTTTCTTCAGACTTTTCTCCATTTTTGTCTCTGCAGTTCTTTTAGACAGGAACAGTTCTCAGTCAGAACTTCTAACTGTGGGTTAGTAACCTAGCCTTTATGCTGAGACCCTGATTGGAAGTTTGAGTTCCCTCTTCCCAATGTTGGGCATTTTGGCTAAGGTCACCCTCTTTGAGTCCTTAGAGTCTCTCACCTCCTGGGTCTCTTGTACTTTCTAGAGGACTCCCCACCCACCTACCCTACTCCCATGCTGCTTATCTCCATTCATTCACTTGACCCCCTGGGGCTTCTCTCCTGCCACCCCCCCCACCATACCTGATCCTGTTCCTCCCTTCCCTCCCCTTCCCCTCTCCCAATCAGGCCTCCTGGGATCATTTCCTTCCCCTTTCTAAGTGGAATTGAAACATCCTCACTTGGGCCTTTCTACTTGTTATACTTCTTACAGTATGTGGGTTGTATTCTAGGTATTTTGAACTTTTTGGCTAATATCCACTAATCAGTGGTACTTATCTTTTTGTTCTGAGTTACCACACTCAGGATGATATTTTCTAGTTCCACCCATTTGCCAGCAAAATTCATGAGCCATTGGTGTTCTCTTCAGGAAGTTTCCCCTGTGCCAATGAGTTTAAAGTTCTTTCCCACTTTCTCTTCTATTAGAGTCAGTGTATATGATTGAATGTTGAGGTCCTCTATCCATTTGGAATTGAGCTTTGTACAGACCGCTAGTTAGACCAGCACCATTTATTGAAGATGCTTTCTTTTTTTCCACTGTATATTTTTGGCTTCTGTGTCAAAGATCATAGGTGTGTGGGTTTACTTCTGTGTCTTCAGTTCTATTCCATTGATTGACCTCTCTGTTTCTGTAACAATACCATATATTTTTGTTGTTGTTTTTATTTTATTTTATTTTATTTTATTTTATTTTATTTTATTTTATTTTATTTTTATCACTATAGCTTTGCAGTATAGCTTGAGGTCAAAGAGAGTTATTCCCTTGGAAGTATTTTTATTGTTGAGAATTGTTTTGGCTATCCTGGGTTATTTGTTTTTCCATATGAGGTTGATTATTGCTCTTTTTATGTCTGTGAAGAAGTGAGTTGGAATTTTGATGGGGATTGCGTTGAATCTGTAGATTGCTTTTGGTAAGATGGCCATTGTCACTGTGTTAATCCTATCAATCAATGAACATGGGAGATCTTTCCATCTTCTGAGGTCTTTGATTTCTTTTTTCAGGGATTTGTAGTTCTTGTTGTACAGATCTTTCAGTTGCTTGGGAAGAGTTACACCATATATTCTATACTATTTGTAGCTATTTGTGATGGGTGTTGTTCCCCTAATTACTTTCTCAGCCTGTTTATCATTTGTGTAAAGAAAGGCTACTGATTTAATTTTATACCTTCCCCCTTTATTGAAGTTGTTTCTTAAGTTGTATGAGTTTTCTTATGGAATTTTGGGGTGCTTTCATATATAGTATCATATCATTTGCAAATAGTGATACTCTGACTTCTTCCTTTTCAATTTTATTCCCTTGATATCCTTTTGCTGTCTAATTGCTCTGGCTAGAACGTTGAGTGCTATATTGAAGAGAATGGGCAACCTTGTCTTGTCCTGGATTTTAGTGGAATTGTTTCTAGTTTCTCTCCATTTAAGTTGATATTGGCTGTTGGTTTGCTATATATTGCTTTTACTATGTTTAGGTATGTGCCATGAGTTCCTGATCACTCCAAGACATTTAATGTGAAGGGTGGGGTGTTGCATTTTGTCAAAAGCTTTTTCAGCATCTAATGAGATGATCATGTGGCTTTTTCTCTTGAGTTTGTTTATATAATGTTTTACCTTGATGACTTTTTGTATACTCCACCATCTCAGTATCCCTGGGATGAAGCCTACTTGATAATGGTGAATGAAGGTTTTGATGTGTTCTTGGATTCGGTTTGCAAGAATTTTATAGAATATTTTTGCATTGATATTCATAAGTGAGATTATCTTTCTTTTTTGGGTCTTTGTGTAGTTAGGTATTTGTTCCTTCATAGCATGATTAGGTAGTGTTCCTTCTGTTTCTATTTTGTGGAATAGTTTGAGGAGTATTGGTATTAGCTCTTCTTTGAAGGTATGGCAGAGTTCTGCACTAAACCCATCTGGTCCTGAACTTTTTTTGATTGGGAGGTTTTTGATGGCTATTTCTGTTTCCTTAGGGGTTATGGGACTGTTTAGATAGTTTACATGATCTTGATTTAACTTTGGTACATGGTATCTGTCTAGAAAACCATCCATTTCATCTACACTTTTCCAGTTTTGTAGAATATAGGCTCCTGTATTAGGTTGTGATGATTTTTTGAATTTCCTCAGTTTCTGTTGTTATCTCTCCCTTTTCATTTCTGATTTTTTCATTTCAAATTTTTTACAGGTAGATCTCTTTAGGTGATTCTAGGTGATCTCTTTAGTGTTTTATTTCAGAGTATTATGTGGTTTTATAAATATTCATGTTTAAAATGAAAACATGAAATTTTATGACAGATATAAATGTATATGTATATTTCATATGCCATGTTAATATTTAAATCACAATCTATCTTCAAGTACTTAGTGCTAATAATACATTGTCCCTACTATCTTTTTAAATAAAGTAGGAATTTTAAAAGAGGCTATTTTAAAAATGTGTACAGTGCTTGTTTACACGTATGCATGTATGTATGTATGTATGTATGTATGTATGTATGTATGTATGTGTAATTTATATCTCTGGTACCTGTAATGACTAGAAGAGGGCATCTGATCCCCATGAAACTGGACTTAGAATTGTGAGCCATATGTGGGCGTTGTGAAACTAACCTGGGTCCTTTGCAGAACCACTATGTATTCATAACTGCTGAGACATCTCTCCAGCCCATTTGGCATGATTTTGCTTTTAAATTAGCTATTTTTAATCTATTTTAAACTATATTTTTATTGTACAGTTCAAATAATTGTTATCTTTCTGACTGTGTATGAAGATGGGTCCATTTCTTGAGGTAGAGTTTAATTGACGTTTCTTCTTCTGTTTTCATTAGATTCTATTTAAATTTGATGAAACCTCTGTAGCCATAACTACTCATCCTTCCTCCCTCCCTCCCTCCCTCCCTCCCTCCCTCCCTGCCTGCCTGCTTTCTTTCTTTCTTTCTTTCTTCCTTCCTTCCTTCCTTCCTTCCTTCCTTCCTTTCTTTCTTTCTTTCTTTCTTTCTTTCTTTCTTTCTTTCTCTCTTTCTCTCTTTCTTTCTTTCTCTCTTTCTTAATTTAGTAAGGTATTATTTTGGGGTAAAATTTACTATATGCTTGGGCCAAGGTTTGGCACTATTTGGAGGTGTGGCCTTTTTGTACCCTCATCCTAGCTTCCTGGAAACCAGTCTTCCACTAGCAGCCTACAGATGAAGATGTAGAACTCTCAACTCTATCTGCACCTGGATGCTGCCATGCTCCCACCTTGATACTGGACAGAATCTCTGAACCTGTAAGGCAGCCCCAATTAAATGTTGCCTTGGTCATGGTGTCAATTCACAGCAGTAAAACCCTAACACAGTCATCATTTTTACCTTTTGTGAACAAATAGGTTTGGTGGCATTAAGAATATCCACATTCTTATGAGATCATCACCTCTCTCCCACTGCAGAATTTGTTTATTTTATAGGATAGAACATCATTAGTTTTTAATCAGTTAATGTATAAGGGATTTCCTTTATTCTGGGGAGTGGCAAACTTTCTGCTTACTTCTGTAATAATTGTATTCCCTTGTTAAGAATGGTAAGAGATGCTGGCGATTGTTCAGTGGTTAGCTACCTTGGCAACTTATGCAGAGGACTAGGATTCATTTACCAACATCCACACCCTGGTTCCCAACTCTCTCAACTCCAGCTCAAGGGGATCAGTGTCCTCCTGAGGTTACAGCACTCAGATGGTGCAAGACACATATCAACAAAACACTCCAACTTAAAATATAACAATAAATCTTAAGACAAAATAAATCAAAAAAGATTTTCATTCAAGATAGATGAATTACTAGGTTTTTAGAAATAGAATAATTAAAGAGCTTCAGCAGAAGGAACATGAAGCTACATTTTCATGTGTTAATTCACTGACCTGGAGAGCTAAACTAAAAAGAAAGGAAACTCCATGTGCTACTTACCGGAAGACTTTGCAGTGTTCTATGCTCCGCAAGGTAGAAAAGAAGCATTGTGAGGAGCCTCTGAAAAGAAGATCATGTGGACAAAGGACATTTTCTCTCCTGGCAGATGGTGGCATCCCAGAAACACTAACCACAACAGCATGATATAATTATAAATGTTATGAATGGGTTGCAAAGATGGCTATTAGTGCATAGTCATGAAAACTGGAGCAGGGTCTCTATCCATATGATGACATGCACATCCAGAGACTCTCAAATACCTGTAACTCTAGCTCCAAGGGATCCAACACCCTTTTCTGGCCTCATTATGCACTTGCACACATGTGTTTATATATAATCATGCAAACACATGCACACACATAAATAAAACAAAAATCTTTAAACAATATTATTAAATTAATTAACTATAAATATTATTAAGCACAATGCATTTTATACATTTTTATAAATATTCCATAAAATATTCTAAGTATACAGAACCTACCTTACCACCTTCAATGCAGTTACTATCTTCACATCAGCTGGGATAATATATTTACTATAGATTGCTAAGGGAATAGGAAGCTGTTCACAGGAGTGTTACATGTCTACTTATTAGAGGTCACTGTTGAAGAGAGATGTTTAGTCTTTCACTAGCCACATGGTAAGCTTGTGGAGCAAGTTGATTTAATTAGTGATTGTTTCTTTAAGTAAGAAAATATTCCCAATATAATACATTTTTGGATAATAATCTTTGAAAGATAGTAAGAACTTCAGCTGTGTGAGATAAATGAATTTGAAATGCACATAATACTATTCTGTAAAAAGCCAAGAAAGAAAAGCCTTCACCCCTATATAGCCATCATAGGGAAAGAGCTAGTGTGCTGACTTTCCTGTGCATGTTAGCATAGGTGAGAATGTATGGGATGTCACAAGTCCCTCAGTGCACCTGTCACAATGGCACAACACAAGGTTAGATCCAGGTAAATTTGTTCTCAGTTGGTCAGAAAGAAGATTCCTGACGCCTGGCTTCTAGCCAGTGTGCGTGCATCCTGATGGACTGGAATCTGTACCTGGCTGGCCGGTGCTGCCATACACACACACACACACACACACACACACACACACACACACACACACACACACACACACAGACAGTCTAGATTGCTTAATGTTGAGATGGCCTTTGAAAGAAGTTATGAACTTGTTATTCTAAAGGAAATTGGAAATAGGATTTTAAAAATATTTTTATTAGGTATTTTCCTCATTTACATTTCCAATGCTATCCCAAAAGTGCCCCATACCTTTCCCCCCACTCCCCTACCCACCCACTCCCACTTTTTGGCCCTGGCGTTCCCCTGTACTGGGGCATATAAAGTTTGCACGTCCAATGGGCCTCTCTTTCCAGTGATGGCCGACTAGGCCATCTTTTGATACATATGCAGATAGAGTCAAGAGCTCCGGGGTACTGGTTAGTTCATAATGTTGTTCCACCTATAGGGTTGCAGATCCATTTAGCTCCTTGGGTACTTTCTCTAGCTCCTCCATTGGGGGCCCTGTGATCCATCCAATATCTGACTGTGAGCATCCACTTCTGTGTTTGCTAGGCCCCGGCATAGTCTTACAAGAGATAGCTATATCAGGGTCCTTTCAGCAAAATCTTGCTAGTGTATGCAATGGTGTCAGCGTTTGGAGGCTGATTATGGGATGGATCCCTGTATATGGCAGTCTCTACTGATCTGGGGTAGTCAGGGCTCTACAAGTAATGTGACAGGAGGAAGCTATCAGCTTCCTGATTCATTTTTAAATAATTATTTTCAGAGGAAAAGTAATTTGAAGGGGGAAATGCCCCCAACATGATAAATAAATGAATTACTACTTATTTTTATAGGACATTGGATATTTGAACGTAGATATATGTCCTTTCACATTTAGTTTTTAAAAGTCACCACACCTTGAGTCACAGAATAGGGGGTCATATAAAGGAAAAATTCCAACTCTGAAGAGAGCATCATGGCAGCCATTTGCCTCACGAATGACAAGAAGAGAAAGCTGGAATCCAAGAAGGGGCCAGGCTAGATCCAGTCAGGGACTATGTCTTCCTGTCTTATCAATTCCATTGTAACAAGACCCACTTCCAGCAATTAGGTCCCATCTCCTGATCTTTATCAACCACTGGTGATATTCACCAATGGATCAGGCATCTGATGATATCAAAGACTTCAGAACCCAATAACTTAGCGATATTTCATCACCTTGCACCTGATCCCTGAGCCCCACATCCATAGCTATATACATAGGTGTATATAGCTGATTTTATATTCAAGCCATAGCAGAGGTGAAGGCTGAAAACCTTGGGTATAGGATACAGCCTGGGTTTAGATATCACTCCCAAACACTGTATGACTGCAGGTAAATTGTTAAGCTCCATGCTTTAGTTTCATCACCTGTAAAATGAGGAAACATACCTTACTTACTTCATAGATTTGGGGTGGAGATTGGCCATTTATGCAGCAGATGAAGTGCATCAAATAATGCATGTCCGCCTCAATATCTTCACATGTGTTCACTTCTAAACAACGTGTTCCTAACCATTCCTCTTCCACATTCTTTCTTTTTCCTTCTTTTCTTTTCTTTTTTGTAGATATGGTCTCCCCACCCCATCCTGCTCCCATCCCCACCCCTCTTCCATCCACTTTCCTCCTTCCATCTACATCTGATGTCTATTTTGTTTCCCCTTCTGAGAAAGATTCAAGCACCCTCCCTTGGGACCTCCTTGTTAATTAGATTCTTTGTATCTGTTGATTATAGCATGGTTACTCTGTACCTTATAGCTAATATCCACTTATCACTGAGTATATACCATGCACATCCTTTTGGGTTGGGTTACCTCACTCAGGATGATATTGTCTAGTTCTGTCCATTTGCCTGCAAAATTCATCATGTCCTTGTTTATAATGGCTGAGTAGTATTCCATTGTGTGGATATATCACATTTTCTTTATCCATTCTTCAGTTGAGAGACATTTCAGTTGTTTCTAGTTCGTGACTATTAAAAATAAAGCTGCTATAAACATAGTTGAGCAAATGTTCTTGTGGAAGGTTGGAACATGTTTTGAGTATATGCTCAGGAGTAGTATAGCTTGGACTTGAAGTAGAACTATTCCCAGCTTTCTGAAAAAAATGTCAAGTTGATTTCTAGAGTGGTTGTGCAAGTTTACACTCTCCCAGCAGTGGAGAAGTGTTACCCTTGCTTCATAACCTTGCTAGTATGTGCTGTCCTTTGAATTTTTGATCTTAGCCATTCTGATGGGTGTAAGGTAGAATCTCAGAGTTGTTTTGATTTGCATTTCCCTGATGACTAAGTACTTTGAACACTTAATTTTTTGGTGGGGGATCAAATAATTTACTGTTATGAATCCAACAAAACTGCCTTTTATCTGAAAATTGGTACCATGTACAATCCTGTAATATTTTATTTCATAAAATTATGATACAAATTGTGCATTTTGTGGGTATGATATAAAAATTCAACTCAATATATAATAATCAAATAAGAAAAATTAGTATTTTCATATCATTCAATGTTTATTATTTTTGTGCTATGGAAAACCATAAAACTCCTAACTTCAAAATACTTATCAGATATGTATTAAATTGTTTTGAACTATTGGCACACTACTGCTTTTTCTAAAGAAGAAAAACTATCCTTAATTCCTCCTGTTCTGTTTTGGTACGTGTCTAGCCCTGTTGTGTTTTGGTACCTCGTGCCTAGCCCTATTGTGTTTTGGTACCTCGTGCCTAGCCCTGTTGTGTTTTGGTACCTTGTGCCTAGCTCCCTTTTCACTATACTTCCTAGCTTCTAGTACTCACCCAGATCACAGTCTCTACTTTTCAGAAAACAACTTTAAAATTTTAGTATACAAAGAAAATATTCAGTATTTGTCTTTCTAGGCCTGAATTATTTCAGTAAACATAATGTCTTACAGTTCTATCCATGTTTCCAGAAGTGACAGGATTTCATTATTCATGACTGAATAGTTTGAAAATTACATGTAATATTGGCCATATTCACTGTCTCCACTCATCCCCTTGATAGACAGAGCTCAGCTTTACACACCTCTGTGAACAGTGCCTGGAGGAGTTTCTTTGAATATATAGTTAGTTAGTACTAGGATTAGTGATATATGTATATATATGAAACTATAAATGATATACCAGAAATAACATCTACTATTTTGCTATTTTTCTTTCTCTCTTTCCTCTCTCTCTCCCTCCCTCCTCCCTCCTTCTTCTCCCTGTCTCTCTCTGTCTCTCTCTATATATCCCTGTCTCTCTCTCTGTCTCCCTCTCTGTCTCTCTCTCTCTCTGTCTGTCTCTGTCTGTCTGTCTGTCTGTCTGTCTCTCTCCTCTGTGTTTGCCCACAGGTGCCTGTCCATCTGCATACCATGGAATATGTGTAGAGGTCATGGTGGCAAAAATCTTTCACTACTGAAACATTGAAGCATATTATCACCCCTACATATCTATTTTCTATTTGTCTTAATACTATTTTCACCTCATCTTTTTTATTGCATCTTTTGGGGATTCTGAACCAGTTATTTTCTAGTGCCCTACTTTTTAAAAATTAATCATCCCATTCATTTACATCTCAAATGATATCCCACTTCCTGGTTACCCCTCCACAAACCCTCCATCCCACATTAGCCCTTTCCCTGCTCCTCTTTGCCTCTATGAGGGTGCTCTTCCTCCCACCCACCCTCTCCTGGCCCACTGCTCCGGCATCCTCACTAACTGGGGCATCAAACCTCCACAGGACCAAGGGCCTCTCCTCTTATTGATGTCACACAAGACCATCCTCTGCTACATATATATCTGGAGCCATGGATCCCTCCATGTACTCTCCTTGGTTGGTGGTGCAGTCCCTGGGAGCACTGGGTGGTCTGGCCATCTGGCATTGTTTTTCCTGTGGGGTTGCAATCCCCTTCTCCCCTTCAGTCCTTCTGCCAGCTCACCTATCAGGGTCCTCATGCTCAGTCTGAGGGTTGGCTCCAAGCATACACATTTGCATTGGTCAGTTACTGGCAGAACCTTACAGGGAATAGCCACACCAGGTTCCTGTCAGCAAGCGCCTTTTGGCAACAGTGTTGGACTTGGTGTCTGCAGACATGATGGATCCCTAGGTAGTGCAGTCCCTAGATAGCCCTTCCCTCAGTCTCTGCTCCATCTTTTGTCTCTGTTTTTTCTTTGGACAAGGATATTTCTGGGTTAAAAGTTTTGAGATGGGTGGGTAGTCCCATCACTTGACCAGGGTCCATGCCTATCTACTGAAGGTGGTGTCTACAGGTTCTATCTCCCCTTCACTAAAGTTAACCCTGTTGAGTCTTGGAAGCGTCTCGTTTTTCCTGGTGTCTAGGACCCTCTAGTGGCTACCCCAAGTTCCTCATCCCCCACTGCTAAATATTTTTATCCGATTTCCTGACCCTCTGGACCTTTCTCTGGTTCCCTCCAGTACCTGATGTTGCCCTGCTTATCTCTTTATGTGCTTCTTGGCCATTCATGATTCCTCTGTTGAGGATTCTCTGTCTATCTAGGTACCCCACCTTTAATTGGTTTATTAGGATTATTAGTGTCTAACTATTTGAATTCTTTATATATTTTGGATATTAGCTCTCTGTCCTATGTAGGGTTAGTGAAGATCTTTTCCCAACCTGTAGCTTGATGTTTTGTCCTGATGATGGTGTCCTTTGATTTACAGAAGCGTTTCAGTTTCATGAGGTTCTGTTCATTTGTTCTTGACTTTAGTGCTTGAGTAGTTGTTTGTCCTCTGTGTGGTTCTTATCTTGAGGATCTGCCTATCTGGCTTCCTCCGCTAAGGTCTATGCATACCCATTTCCCATGCCAAGCCAGTCATTGAAAAGTGTGTTATTTTAGTGGTATAATGTCACTCTACCTTAACCCTACACCTTATAACCCAATGTTTACAGGCATAAACTTGACCTCAACATTTAAGCCATTGTAGGATTCTTAATCCATTAAAAGTAAGCTATCTTAGATGGTGTGAAACAGACAATGCTGTGGGCGCACACACACACACACACACACACACACACACACACACATTATTTCTTTGTTGTTGTTGTTGTTTTGTTTTTGTTTGAGGCACTGAGGACGACCACATATCTCAATCTCTCTCTTGATTTTAGGTATGATACAGGTGCAGATTCTGCTGTATTAACAGGAGAAATAGATTTGACCTCAGGCCTGGCTATGAGTCTCCCTGGGTTATTATTGTCCAAACTATCTTTTCTCTTATCATATATTCTAGGTTGGAAGCATCAGCACATAGAAGGAAACTACTCCCAAGTCATATTTTGGTAGAAAGCTACCATTGCCAATTACATGGGACTGTGAGAGAGGCAAGAAATAACTCTTTATTTTGTCTACTCCAAGAGATTTGGGGCAAAATATGTTATTGTGTTGCCATAGTTTAGATAGTATAAAGGAGGATTAATTAGACAAGATAAATAAGGTTATACTGGATCATATGTAGTACATTTCAGTGTAATTATATTGCAAACAACATTACCAAACAAATTTGACATTTTCAGTGTATTGTGAAGAAAGGATATGGATCATAGAATCATCTAGAATCAGATTAAGATTCTGTCCCCAGCCTTTATAAACTTTGGCTTCAAAATATTTTAACTCTGGAATCAAAATAAAATGTTTCTTTTAATACTCTTACTGGGTAAGTAAATTAAAACCTCACAGGTAATGTTCCTTAGCTTCCACCCCTTCCAATGTTGTGATATGCCTAATCTGGTATAGAATATCAGCAAGTCCACCTCCTAAACTGCTTTCTAAAAATTTGACTTTGTAAGAGCACTGTATTAAATCTTGACAAAATGGTAGCAATTTAGTCCACACAAAGCTCTCATTTTCATAATATGTGCCCAAATGAAAAAAATCATTATAAAACTTTTTATGTTGAAAATAGTAGAGTAGAGAACAATTTTCCCTTTATTTAGTGCATTATTCAGAAAGTTTCTAAGTTAGAAAGCTTATGCTACGCACCAAAGCACAATCTTGAAAATATTGTATTTAATTAAAATGGGAATTTCTGAAATGATTACAATAGCATTTATCTTTCAAAACCACACATAAAATTTTTTGACCCATGAAATATTTATGAGTTAATTTTCCTTTTCCCATCTCAATTTAGCAATCAGAAAAATAGTTTCCATTTCAAAATACTGAGGGTGGGCCACTAGTAAGCTGTGCACTAGCCAGCTTAAAGATACTCCAGTCCCATACATATATGGTCACTTGTACACATGGGACAAGCACAGGCTTCAAAGGCATAAATAAAAGGCTTGCCACTTGCTAGCTAACACTTAAACAAATTGTTAAGAGTTCATGACAACTATTGGTGGCTTTTCTTAAGTGGAAAAAAATCAGGTTGATATATTACCTACTATGTTAATATAAAATTCAAGTGGCTGAAAATAATTACAGTTGCCACACAAATAACATAGTAAGTCCACAGATATTCATTTAGCGCCTATAGTTCTTGATCCTACATTAATCAGTGTGTACCTGCAAGCTACTCTTTGTGACCAAGTAAACTCCCTGTGGCCCAGCTTCTTGTTTTCCCTCCAATTGTGCAGCAGACATTTGTGAGCATCAGTCGAGTCACATCACACTCCTTCTGTCCCCTGTCTTTCAGATCATCACTCACCATTGCTTTGTTTTTTCTTCTAATCGTCTTAACCTGTAATACCCTCAAGACAATCCCAAAACCCCAATAACCTCTCCCAACCCTTTCTCTCACAAACATGATGTTACATTTTACGTACCAATGTCATCTAGGGCAACACGAAACACCATATAAAGTTAGAAATACGTTAGAGAGGGAAAAAAATCCCACATTTATCGCTAAAGTACAATGTATGAGGCCATTTTTATGCAGCCCGTTTGAGGCTGCTATGCCATCCAACTCAGCTGGCTTTTCCTCCAGTGTTGGAACGGATTGCTGTTTTCTCCGTTAAATACCTGATGAAGCAGTTGGCTTGCATTTCAGGGCCATGTTGTACAAAAAAAAATGTAACTTAAAACACTTGAATCACACTAGGATAGTAAGATGCTCATACCATGAGAGCAATTCAGGAACTGAGACCAAGGAGAGGAACATGAGATTCCGATCTCCCTTCTCACACTCTCCTGGGGCATATGCTCTAGCGGGACGTGGGACAGATGCACCCACACTATTTACATTCTTCCTTTCTTTTTCTTCCTGGCACAGTAAGTGGAACTGAGTATGGGTGTGAACTTTACATGTGCTGAGGAGATGTGTCATTTCCAAGCATAACGTTTCCTCAGAAGGGCAGCACAAGTGAATGGGAGCTTAGGGCCTCAGCATCCATGTTTGTTGTAGCAGGAATCCCCTTTGATTAATGGAGCGGATGTCTCAGTGGCTGAGAACATATGACAATGGGAGGAGTGGAGGGTTAAGAGAACTGATTTATTAAACAGACATGCTTCTCAACGCTAGCTCTGTGCATTTTGTTTCTGTTCTAGGGAGACAGTTAAGATGAGCAGTATTTAGCAGCATCTTAGCTTCTTTCTCTCGTTATTGTGAAATAACAAGTGACAAGAGCATCATGAAGAGGAATGAGGGTTGATGTCTGCTCACAGTTTCAGGGTACACCATCCAGAATGGCAGGGAAGTAACAGCAGTTGGAATGGAAAGCAGCTGCTCACACTGTATTCTTGGGAAAGAAACAGACAGAAATGACACTCATTTGGCCTCCCTTTATATTTAGTCTAGAAACCAAGCCCATGGGATGATGCCATGTACACTCAAGATAGGTGTTCTCCATCCTTAATAAAATCTTTCTGGAAATACTCCTGTGGACAGAGGTGCTTCCATGGTGCTGCTAAACCCATCAAACTGACAATCAGGTTAACCGTCAAAGCAACATTCATGGTTTCAACTCCCTAGATGCCTGTAGAAAATGCCTTAAAGGTGTGGTGGCTGAATGCCACTGGGCACTGCCAGATAACCAGAATCTTTGGGAGGGGGACAAAATTACCCTTGTTTGACAGATGCTTCTTTCTGTAATGAAATATGAAGGCCTGGAGACTTGGAAGAGTATTTTTTTATGGAAGAAAACATGGGTAGGGTTGAGGTAAGGCTTGATGCTATGCCAAAGGCCTTTGGAAGTCCTTAGTCATGGGTTGTTGAAAACTTTTATACAACAATTGGCTCTAAAATTTCATGTAAATTATTTTTTATTATCTAACCCTCCTTCTATTTCCTAAACCTTCAAGAAAGTCTTTCAAAAAACACTAGCACCATGTGTGAACAGCTAATCTGTGATCTTCAAGCAATAGAATGAGTCCCCATGTGGGCTGGTATATCTTGGAACAGGGGCCACATAGACAGTTTGCTCAATTCAAAGGAAACAGTTTCCGGAACCTGTTCCTACCAATAAGGACTGCACTGAAAAGCCCATGGATTTCCACTGTGTATGAGTCATGGGGTTAAATAATGCCCATGTTAGCTCCTTGGAGTTGGAAGGCCTCCCAGTTGAAGTTTGGGATAGCAAGAGTCACTGTAGAAGTACATGAAATAGTGCTTTTCTACCCAATCTTCCACCATGTGGGTGGAAACTTAGGGACTGTAGAAACAGAGATGACCACCTACCATCATTTGCACTGTGTAGGGTCAGCCTGCTACACAAAGACCCCAGTTACTCATCCCTCTCATCCTCTCAGTGGCGTTGCCATTGTCCTGTCACACAATATCCTTGAAGTTTTCCTAGGAACACTCTAGACAGGTTTATTTCTCTTTTCCTATGGCTTCCTCACCACCCAAAAGGTTGCTAACCACCTTTGGCCCTATGTTGAACCTATCAGATATCCACTGTCTGCAGAGAACAGTATGTTCTTTATTCCTTCCATTTTACCATCCCAAATTTTTCTTTCTTATGAAAAAGCTCTCTGTATTTTTATATCTTCAGATTTTTATTTGGTATATTCTATTCTACTTGAAGATATCAACCCCCAAATACTGCTTCTTACAGTGAGCCCAGCTGTGAGCTTAGAGGAATTTATCTGTACCTTTTAGAATGGCATTTATCATGTTCTTTCTGTTTTATTAGCTGCTTGTCCACATGGCATCTTTTACTCCTAAACTCAGGCATCTTGAAAATTGGAACTCTGTCTTAGTCCTTGGTTCATGGCAGCTGTTAAGTAATTGATTTCAATTGCTTTTATTTCCTTAAAAAGAATTTAAGGTGGCTTAAAAGGATACAAAATAATAGCTAATGGCTTAAATTGGAAGAAATAAAAAACAGAGAAATATTACAGAAATATAAGAATAATGTACTACCTACCAATGCCTGTTGAAATATGAAATGCATTTCTCTCATGTAAGTCTTGTTGATCCACCTTGCACCCCTGTGCAGGGTGAAGCCAATGTTCTCCTTCCCTCTGCCCTTGTTTCATCATTGCACCAAATCTGGCCACGCTTTTGATGTGGTCCATTAGATGCTGTCATCTTCGTGCATGGCCTTATCTTCCTGACATAGTGACAATTCCGGGCATGGGCCCTTGATGCCAATCCAAACAAAACAAAATCTTTCTTGTCAGTTTTCTGAGCTGAAGTAAGAAGTTTTTGTGCCATGCATAATAAGCCAGGAAGCTGCAGAATCACCTCAGGTAGAGACGGCAGACTTTCGAGAGCCATGATGGCAAACTGCACAGGAAGCAAAGACAAGAGGCAGAGAGAATCCCCATGGCTTGTGATCCCTGGTTCTTGTTTCTGAGGCACTTCTCCCAAAGCCACTCATCCTTCTGAAGTATAATTACCAAAGCCGTTTTCGATTCTTATTGAATGAGGTTTGGAATCCTGGAGTCTGGTTGCTTTGCTCCTAAACTCTCAGAATTATCTTCTCTCAGATGCCAGGATCAGTCATACATCTATGATTTTCTTAGTTACTTTCTTACCTCAAATGACCTTTCGCTTTCTCTCTTTGCAATACCTATACTAGCCTTTCTCCAGGGTCTAGTTCAAGATATGCCTCCTGCATTAAAACCCTTCTTGATTGATCTTTTCCTTCTCCGAACTGTTGTGGCCCTTGCCCTTATCTTTCCAGCATTTCCCACACTGTTGAAATGGATTGATTCCCTCCTTGGTTTGTTCTCATTTCTGTTTTCTGGGTAAGAAAATGGATCCTCCCCTTCTCGATCCTCCTCCCCCTCCCTCCTCCCCTTCCCTCCTCCCCCCTCCCTCCTCCTCCTCCTCTCTTCTTCTGTTTATTTACTTACAAGGACTCTTTAAGAAACCATATCTTCTCTGTTTAAAGCACTTTTATTTGTTTGGCTATGATGGCTTGGGGCAAGCAGTGAAGGAGTACTGATATATATATATATATATATATATAGAGAAGATGGACAAGCAGGGTTAAGCAGCTCAATGGAGCACGGAGATTTTGTGATCCTTTTCCTGTTCCCATATCCTTCTAGGGGGAGAGAAGAAAACAAAAACCTATTGAATGCCTAGGGAGCATCCATGAAATAAATTACTGAACAAAGGGATAGCATTTGGGTCTATATAGTCTAAGGGAAAGACAGAGGCCACACACTGCATGCAGTCATTGTAGAGACAGGGAGAGCCCCAAACTCCTCTACTTGCAGGAGGCATGGGAAAGGTTTTGAGATCTACTTGGGTTGGAGGTTTAGGCTAAGGAGCAGGAGGGATCAGTGAATCTCTAGGTAACAAGTCCTTTTTAGCTTTCCACTGTGTGTGTCTACACACATTGGTGCCTGTGCCCATGAGTGTGTGAATAAGCTTGAGGTCACCATTAGGCACCATTCATTCTTCAGATGCTTTCAGCCTTGTTTCAGTGAAGTCTCTCATTTTGGCCTGTCCTTGTCAAGTGTGTTAGGCTGGCTAGCCAACAGGCTCCAGGGTTCTCCCTGGCTTTGTCTCCCAGGGTTAGGATTAAGAATTCTAGAGATAATTAAAAAAAAAAAAAGAATTCTAGAGATAGAATTTAAACTTGAATGTGTGTGTTTGTGTTGCAAACCCTTTACACATTCCAGCCCTAAAGTCACTCTTCTAATTCTCCTGTCTGCACTTTCAGGTGTCTCTCCTGTACTAATGTTGGCAGTATCTCTAACAACTTTACTTAAATTGGGCAGTTCAGAGAGACTGTGGGGGAGGGGAAGGGGCATGGCGGTGAGGGAAAGAAAGGGACCTTCTTATTCTTCTCCACAACCTTTCAAACTCTTCTGCTGGCCGGCATATTTCCAGAATTTCCCGACTTCATTTGTTTCATTCAACCAACTATCCTTTTACTAACATGGTTCTCTTTCGAGGGATGCAGGGTCTCTTCGCATATGTGAGTGAGTCTCAGCCCACTGATGATGTTGATGCAATTGTATCTTGGTTGCCATCCCACTCTTGCTACCCACAAAGCTTGCTTTTTCTCATATTCTAGCAGGTCCTTTAGCTCTTCTGAGAAACCTGTTCTGACTCACAATTTGCAGTTAGGTTTTAACAGATACAACTACACAAATATGTTTATGTACGGATGTGTATTTTATACTACAATATTTGCATGTTAAATTTATATGTGCCATATGACATTGACTATTGCTCTCTTGTTGACTTTATGGTGGCCAATCTGCTCTTAAGTAACTTGAGGACCAAAGCTATGACTTGACCTTCTTATATAGTGGGTGATTATTTCTTACTAGATGTGTAACAAGGTTCTTAGATAATTATGTTCACAAAGGTCAGAGGCCTTGGTTAGTTTTTTATTCTTCCCCAGGGCCAGAACATTGCCTGGAAAATAACAGATCCTCCATGAATATTTATTGAATGCATGAATAAATATGTCTGCCAACTTCCATTACTCCCAGTAGTGAGGGATAATATTTTTTTCTTTGTTCTTGCCATGTAATGTTTAGGAGCTTTTCATAACTCTCTTAAATCTAATAACTGTACTTCCTCAGTTGCATATTTCAGCCATTCTGTTTATTTCAAATTCTCCTTGCTTCTTCAGCTTGACATCAGTCATTCATAAAGCTCCACACTCATTTTAAGTCACATTTGGAGCATATTCAGCTTAGCTGAACGGAAAGTGAAAATGGAGAGCAGTGCATATGCATAGCCTCAGCTCTGCCCTTCCACATCAACTGGGGTATTGTGATACTGAAAAGTGAGGCGTGGATGGTAAAGGGTTAAAGGAATCTCTCCAGAGACATGAGATACATGAATGGTCATGGGTTAAAGGAATCTCTCCAGGTACATGTGATTTTCATTAATGGAAATGCTTAAAACCACAGAGGTATGAATATGCCCCAAATTAGGAAGATTCCCACATATACTGGGGAAAATGATTGTGATAAGCCAAGATCCTTTGAAAAAGGACAAAAGGAAGAAGGACTTGCTTTTTTCAGGTTATCAAGACTTACTGTAAAACCTTATTAATAAATTCAAGGAGTTGGTAGTACACAGACAGACAAACCAAACAAACACTAAACAAAATAAAACAGCTACAAAAAGGCACTCATGATAAATTAGTGTAGCACTTATGTTCTGTAACAAAAGATACTGGAACAATTAGCTGGTGTATTGAAAAGTATGCCTACTATGTCACAAACAAAAATAAAATAGATTTCAGGTAGATTAATAACTCAAATTAAAAGGCCAAAATTATAATTTTCAAGGAAAGTACAGAATATTTTCAAAGCTTGGAGTAGGAAGAAATTTTTCTAAATGACACAGAAAGTGCAGATATGATAGGAAGCAAAGATGGGTACATTTGACAGTATTAACATGTAAAGTTTATTTATAAAAAGGATACCAGAAAGAAAGTTCAACAGCAAGTCACAAACTGGTTTCAAATATTCTTAGACAAATGTTTATATCTGACAATGGTATCAGAAGTATATATTTTAAATTAAATAAGCCAAATGGTCAAGAATTCAATGGAAAGAATGAGAAATGATTTGAATAGGAAATTCATAGAAAAATGAAAATAAATTGTTACTATTTTCAACTCTAAAAGTACTTAGAGAACTATAGCATCTAATACAATTGAGATTGCTTACTGCAATTCTTATTTTATTTATATGTGCTTACAAATACACATAGATTTAAATTCTGCATTTACCAACAAGTAACATATACAAAGAATCTAACAAAATTTGTAACCATAAAAATTGAGACAAAGCCAAGTTATGAATATCAGGATAATAGGTAACTAACTCTTGGTATTTCTCCCAGTTCAGCTGATATAAACTAATTAGAGGTGTATGAACTAAAATGAACCTGAAATATTATCTATCCAAAGGAAAGTACAAAAGACAACTGTAAAATTTATATTATGACACAAAGCTTTTATATTACTCAAGCACATTTGCTGTCTGGCATAACTGAGTTTCTGCTCTGAGTTTCTCCCCAAGTGGCTCTGAGACATTAGCGTGTTGAATGCTCAAAGAGTAAGTACTCTGGGAAGAAGTTTTGTGGAGGGGAAGTAGAGGCAGGAGGATGGGAGGAGATTGCACAGCCATCGGAAGTTCTTCTGGAAGGTTCTGACACTGAAATTGGCCATCTGAATGATGTGAGTTATGGTAAGGTCCCGTCTCTCCACCCAACAACTGACCATGCCACTGACGAGAGAGAAAGGAAGATCTGGGGGAGAAACCGTTCTACGGTCTTTTACATAGTTTCAAGCAATAGTCATGCCGCCACTCGCTTGTCCTTCTGAAAATAAGTCACGTTATAGTTTCCTATCTCCTTTATATTAGAAATGACCAAGCAATTTGCTTTGGTGAGTGGACCTCATAAATGATACATTTAACTTCTAGGTAAAAGCTTTTCACCATCCAAGTGTCTTTTCCCCTGCCATAGTGACCTGTGGCATTGTGGATGGTGGAGACCCTCCTAGCTGCATCTCTGAATGAAGGTATTGTGGACCAGTGTCCCCAGCACCCTGCTTACTGGTGAGGTATGATTAAAAAAGCAAACACCTGGTTGTTCACTGCTAACACTGATTCATTGTCACAGAGTGCAATGGTGGCCTTTGACAGATGCCATCTTTCAGTTCCCTATCTCATCTTTACCACCTTTTGTCTTTCTTCTTATTTATTGCCCAATTATTGTACTTAATGGTCTTTCCTGTCTTGTTCAAGCTGGGGATTTCCCACAGAGTGTTCTGTAAAGAACCAGTCTCGTGGGCTGTTTTGGGGATCATGGTTTTTATAGTTTTAAGGTAGGAAATCACACACAGCATCACTCTCTCAGTGGTTTATAATTACTCATTAGCATATTAAATTTCCTAAGCAGTCTTTCCATAAAAAGTTCTGTTTTAATTAATTTTCATTTTTATTTCAGAAACTCATTGGTCTATGGAACCCTAAAAATAACATCCATTAACATCTGACAAAGGAACACATTTTTGGAAACTATGCCCTTAGCAATTTTCCTCTTTCCATTGCAAATTAAACTCATCCACTGGGTCTACTGAAGAGAATAGAATTGGGGCTTATTCACAGTGGGTTCAAGAACTAAAAGTCTTTCTATAAACAAAGCAAGTCAATAGAATTGAGTTGTAAAAAAACTATTCAGTTGGATTTAAAAAATCAATCTATACTGATATGAGATAAACAGAAGAGCAAAGTATGTGTGGAATAGTAGCTCTTGCATGAGATAAGGCTGGGAATGTGTTTTCAAAAATTATATGTAGATAAATAAATGTAAAAAATTAAAATTAGTTCATATTGGCTGCCAAATGGATGGGTATAGATAGAGCTTACAGTTAATAAGGATATAATTGGACAGTTGATAACTATATTTTATATATTAGATTCCAGTAGAAAGAATTTATTGTCACAAAACACTCAATAGTATGTGTGTGTGTGTGTGTGTGTTTGTGTGTGTGTAGGCCAAAGGTCAGTGTTGGGCATTGTCTTCAGTCACTCCTTACTTTATTCCCATGTCTTTCTCTGAACCTGGACACAACAGATTCACAGATAAGTCATAGGGATCCCCTGCTTCCATGAACCCAGCACTGGAATTCCAGTCATCCTCCTGCATCTGACTTTTAGCTTGGTGTTAAAACTCCCAACATGCTAATGCTTCTTTGAATGAGCCATTTGCCTCTCCCTTCACTTTTGATATTCGTCAGGTCTCTTACTGAAGTAGATGCTACAAGAACTTAAATCCTAAGTATACAGAATTAGAGAGATTGCCATCATTTGTATTCCCATTGTGACGTCAGAAAAAAAGACAACAAACCCAGAACTTAGCAGTTTTGCAGTCAAGCAAGGACCTCAAATTGCCTGCCTGCCTGCTTTATAACTGCTGCAAATTATAGCATGATTTGCTGGATGAAAAATAATGTCCTACTCAGAATGTGGCATGGAAGACTACTGCCTGGGCCTTTATAAGATTGCTTCTCCCAGGATTTAGATAAGAGCTTACTTCTATTAAATGGAAATTTCATAATTTAATAAATTAGAGTGTTTGGCATCCTAAGTGAATAGAGCAGAACATTGAAAAATCTCCCCCTCCTTTCTCCCTCCCTTCCTTCCTTCCTTCCTTCCTTCCTTCCTTCCTTCCTTCCTTCCTTCCTTCCTTCCTTCCTTCCTTTTTCCTCCCCCCTCCCTCCCTCCTTCCCTCCCTCCCGCCTTCCCTCCCCCTCTCTTTCTTTCTTTCTTTCTTTCTTTCTTTCTTTCTTTCTTTCTTTCTTCTTCTTTCTCTCTCTCTTTCTTTCTCTCTTGTGTGCTCAAAATGAAGGGAGATCTATTTTGGTTGACAAGAAGAAAAGACAAAATGTTGAAGGGAAATACAAAACTATCAGGTTCCTGCCTCTAATACAATGAGTTAGAGTTAGGAATTAAATTTGTAATGTAATGTATTAGGGACTTGGAATCCAGATATTTTGGGAGTAGATAGATCAGCAAAAACACATATTACTTTAGACCCAATCTATTATTTATTATTTCAATTTGTAAAAAATGCATCCAATGCATCTTTGTGATGAAGAGTTTAAAGTCATTGTGATGGTTTAGTTGGCTTATCAGTTACATACAGGAATCTGTATATTTTATGTTTGCTTGACATTACATTTTTAAGAGATTGCCATGTCATGAAAATAAGTTCATTTTAAAGAATAAAAATCACACTGACCTCATACATATATTAATTACTTTTATGTTGTTGTCCTAGTTTTTATATCTGTTGCTATGGACAAATACCCATCAAAAAGCAAGATAGTATAGAAAGAGTTTATTAAATTTACAGTTCCAAGTCATAGTCCATCAACTTGGGAAATCGAGGCAGGAACTCAAGCAGCTAACCATGTCACATTTACAGTCAAGGGCAGAGAGAATCAACACATCCCTGCTTACTTGTTTGTGTCCTGGCCTATACTGTTCAGGACTCAGTGCCTAGGGAATGGTGCTGCCCACTGAGGACTGGGTCTTCCCACATCAATTAGCAATCAAACCATTCCCCCACAGACATGCTCACAGGTCTCATAGATCTAGATAATTCTTTAGAATTCTCTTCCCAGGTCAGTATATGCTGTGTGAAGTTGATAACTAAAACTAACTCAGAATAATATTCTGGCAACTAGAAATTTAAATAACACTCTTAAGATTTGAAGTTAGACTATATATATATATATACATACATATTATATACATATATACATATATAATTTATAAATAAATATATGTACACACACACACATATATATGTATACACACACACACACACACACACACACATATATATATATATATATATATATATATATATATATGAATTTTTCTCAGGCTAGGTATGGTTGCACAGGCCTATCACCTTGGCACTTGAAAGGCTGAGCAAAAACAAAACCAACAACAGCAAACAAGTTTCTACTGAATCCAAAGTATGATTTGAAGTAATTAGTTTCTCTGATAGATGATTTTGTGTTTATATTACTTACCATGACGAAGCCCTCATTTCCTCTTCCTTCAAATTGTCCCCAATCTCTTTCTACTCTCTACTTGTAAAATTTTGTTTTTCTGTTTTGAGACACTCTCCCTGCCTCCCTCTGTAGCTCAGGATGCCCTCGACTTGTTCAAACTAGGTATTGGCAGACATACTTTCAGAGAGCTTTTGGTTTCCTAAGTTAGAGTTCCAATATGAAAAAAAAACCAAAAAAAAAAAAAAAAAAAAAACCAACCAACCAACCAAACAAACAAACAAAAAACCAAGAAAGTGCTGGGCTGAGTTCTAGTTTCAAATAAGGATACTTAGAAAGCTCTGTTGCTGATGATGGGACTTTCCCACCTAAAAGTCATGTATTTGAAAAGTATTACTTTGAAATCAGTTCCTGGCTTTTTACTTAAAATATATTGTATTTAAGTAGATAAAAAGTAAACTGTCTATTAGAAGTTGAATTATAGATACCTCCTTTCATAAATTATACATCTTAGGTCTGAATTTTGTTTTCTGTTTGATTTCTGTTGTTCTTTGTTATCTAATATGACATATCTGATATGGTGGAACTACTTTCAAGTAAAGTAAACGGAACTAAACTCTAGCTATTTAGTGGACACTAAGCTTATTGCTCTCTTTATTAAGCATGAAAGCTGCACTGGAGAAATGACTCAGCACTTAAAAATACTAGCTTTTCCAGGGAACCTCGGTTCAGCTTCAGTTAAGTCCTTTTGCAAGCTTAAAGTGACAGTTTGTCACTCACAAATCATAATTCAGCAGCCAGTTTGCCAAATTTCATTTATTAAATTAGGTGGTATTTAATTAGTAAGACAACTAGATGGAGAAGTAAGACACCAATCATAGCCCTGGCAAATAGCTAATCTCCTTTTCTCTAAGTTTATAGCTCAGGGTTCTTCAAAGAAATGAAATAAATGTCTCCACAACTGTTCAAGTCTGAGCACTTAGGAAATCTGTTGAATTTAGCACCATTAGATCTAAATGTGAATGCAAAAAGCAGGAGTCTGAAACAACCAAAGTCAACACCTCTGCAGGGTGAGATTTCAACACTGACAAGTATCTAAGGCAAGCGTCTTAGAAAAGTGTGCTGTTCATATTTGTGGAGAGTTAAAGCAAGACTGTATCCCCAGGCATTCAGTAAGCATGAGTGGGGTACATCACCACTTCAACAAGACCGTTAGGCGCAAACAAGACGAGCACAGCCGTGTGTCGTGGAGATAGCTTATTAAAATCGATTTCCAGTTTTATCGTGTTCATCACAGAAATGTGTATGAAGAAGCTTTAGATACTTAATCTGAACAAATGACTTATCTCAGGGCCTGTAAGGAAACACTGGTTCCAACCAGTATTTAGGCCGAACTACAAATATAGAAATCGGGGACTCATTTCTCTACATATGAAAGTGTTTTAGAAATGATTTCTACATGAGGATAGAGGGATGCTTCAACTGTTAAGAGCACTGGCTGCCCATCCAGAGGACCTAGGGATTGTATTCCAAGCACCCACAAGGCATTTGGCAACTGTCTGTAAGTGAAGTTCCAGGGGATCTGACTCCCTATTCTGTCTCTCTTGGGCACTGCATGTGATGCCCAGACATACATGCATGCAAAACACACAAACCCTTTTTTAAGGTCCTCATTTGGATCTGTGGATGTGGATTAGTGGATGTGGATTAGTGTTGGAACCTCATCTAGCATGGGAAAGGCCTTGGGTCTGATCCTTGATTACTTATATCTACATCTGTCTCCAATTATATACATTATCCTTGGTGTCCTTGTGGAGATTTCTAGAACCCAATTTTTAACACATCAAACATCATTGCTGTTTTCTTGGCATTGCCTTCTTGTAGCACATAGCAACCTCACAGGGTGTATTAGTTCCATGCCTCATTGCTGTGACAAAATGCCCCATAAAGTAACTTAAGCAAGGAAGTAAGGTTTCAACTGGAGGGTATCGTCCATCATCACAGGGAGGGGGTGACACAGAAACTGGAGGAAGCTAGTCACACTTCATCTCGTCAGAAGCCAAGAGTGATGGATGCTAGCCTTCAGCTCCCTTTTTCCTTTTGTTGTGTGGTCTCTCCACCTAACTTAAGCAGATCTAGAAGATCCCTCACAGACGTATCCAGAGCCTGGTCTCCTCAGGGATTCTAGGTTCTATCTAGTGAACAACTAAAAATAATAATTATACAAGTTGTGGAGACAAACTTGATTCCAGAAATCTAAGGAACAGAATCAGAAATATGTCGTATTTCTCCCCAATGTTTAAACAGTATTATATTATAAAATAGAGCTAATATAACTAATGCATTTAGTTATTCTGTCTTACCTTATTAATTAAGATAAACTCAGGATGGGACTTATTGAATTCATAATAAGTTCACAAGCCTTGAATGCATTTTCAGTGAAGTCAAGCATTGTGTTACTTACGTATATTAGCTGTGAGTATATATCATACACTCTTGAGTCTATGCTCTTGGCAAAGTCAGTTTGCAGATCTCATCAAGAGGGGAGTCTAGTTCTGAACTGCTTTATCTTGGTATGCCTTTTTATTTGTTTTGATCAGTAATGTGGCAGAAGTGTGTGTGCGAGTACTAAGCACAGCACTTTAGAGTCTTTGGAAGTGTTTCACTTTCATATAACAACCTCAGTCAAGAACAAAAAAAGTCACTGACCGTGCAATTAGTGGGTAAAACCAAAAATACCAGAGCCAAGCTATCCAAGTCTTCTGAGGACCCCACATATGACAGGATGTGTGGTCAAGGTTATTTGATTTAGCATGAAGCTGATTTGACACTGAGCACAGACTCATGAAAGGGCCCAGCTAGACTGGAAAACATGTCCAGCTGAGTTTAGTCAGCAATATTATGAGCCAAATAACTAATTAGCTTATACAAAAGTATTGTAATTTTATCTGCTTCAATGTCCTCAATTCATGCAATGGTAATTAACATAAGTGTCAAGAAATTCAGCACCCTAAGACACAGACATTGTAAGCCACATCTGTACAAGAGCTGCCATCTTTTAACCATTTTGCTGAACATATTGCAGGGCTGTGCGTGAATCAAATTGATAGTCACTAGCTTTTGGTAACTTATAAAATGAATCACAGTATAAAGCATGTTTATATTTCTTTGGTGAACTATGCCAAAAGCAGGCTCATGATCAATTGGTTCCCATGTTCCACATACTGAACAATGTACAATTGAAATGTAAAGAAAGCCAAGACACACATACTCACTAAAGGTCCAATGGTAACGCAGTTTTGTGCTATTAACTTTGCACATGCTAGTTCAGATGCTCAGTAATTATCTTGTACATCTGGGCATTTCAGATCAGTTGATGATCATGATATCAGAATGAGATGTCATTAACCAGAAGTAAGGGGATCGAGACAGTAATAAAATATCTCTTATCAGTAAAAAAGCTCAGGAAAGAATGGCTTCCTAGATGAAAATTTTCAATCATTCAAAACAGCTGGTGAAGAAGTAGTTCTTTCAAGCTCCATTCATGAGTCTACTGTTACCTGAATACCAGAGTATAGTAACTACAGAGCAAGAGTCACTCCTGGAATACAAGGATGGTACAATGTAAACAAATCAAAGGATGCCATAAGCTTCATTTTCATGACAAAGGACAAAAAAATCCACGATGATGACCTTGATAGTTGCAGAAAAGCAGGATGTGCCTGCAAGCATAGAATGCAAGGCATGGAGCCATGGACCTGTATTCCAAACATCTGGAGGCTAGGACTAGAAGATAAGGAGTCTGAGGCTTTCACAGTTTGTAGAATAAAACCTTGTTTCAAAAGACTGAGGAAGGTGTGCAAACAAAAGAAAAGAAAAGCACTCCAGCCGAGCAAGATGCCCAAAGGAAAGAAGGCCAAAGGGAAGAAGGTGGCCCCAGTCCCTGCCCTTATCAAGAAACAGGAGGCCAAAAAGGTGGTCAATCCTTTGTTTGAGAAAAGACCCAGGAACGTCAGCATTGAGCAGGACATCAAGCCCAAAAGAGATCTAACATGCTTCCCTAAATTGCCCGGCTATACCAGGCTGCAGCGGCAAAGAGCCATCCTCTATAAACGGCTCAAAGTACCTCCTGCCATTATCCAGTTCATCCAGGCCCTGGACAGGCAAACAGCTACTCAGGTGCTTAAGCTTGCCCACAAGTACAGTCCGGAGAAGAAGCAAAGGCTACTGGCCCATGCTGAGAAGAAAGCTGCTGGCAAAGGGAACGTCCCAACTAAGAGACCACCTATCCTCTGAGCAGGAGTCAATACACTCACCACCTTGATGGAGAACAAGAAGGCTCAGCTGGTGGTGATTGCCCATGATAGATCCGCGTAGATCCCATTGAGCTGGTGGTTTTCCTGCCTGCCCTGTGTTGAAAGATGGGGGTGCCTTACTGCATCATCAAGGGAAAGGCCAGGCTGGGGCACCTGGTCCACAGGAAGACATGGACCACTGTTGCCTTCACACAGGTTAACTTGGAAGACAAGGGTGCTCTGGCTAAGCTGGTGGAAGCTATTAGGACCAATTATAATGACAGATATGACAAGATTTGTCGCCACTGGGGAGGCAATGTCCTGGATCCTAAGTCTGTGGCTCGCATTGCCAAGCTGGAAAAGGCAAAGGCTAAAGAACTCGCCACTAAATTGGGTTAAATGTACACTAAGTTTTCTGTACATAAATGTAATTACAAAATTAAAAAAAAGAAAAGAAATAATAAGTCTAGTGTTTAAATGTAACCATGGAGGATGCTGAACAAACACATCTGTCTTGCATCAAAGGAGCTGTGCATCAAGCTCAAACTACCTGATCTTAAAATGTATTACAAAACTATAACCATCAAAACAGCATGATGTTGGCATAAAAAGGCAGAAGCCAGTGAAACGAAATAGAGGTCAGAAATTGGCCCACACATTTATTGCCAATGGAATTAGGACAAAGATGTCACGAACGTTTGATAAGAAAAGATAATTTATTTACAAAATGATCTTAGGAAACAGAATATCCACATGGAAAATATAATTAGAATCTTATGACACATCATAGACAATTAGCAACTAGAAATGTACTAAAGCTTAAATTCTAAGTCCTAAAGCTGTGAAAGTATTTGAAGACAACATAGAAGAAAAAACTTCCTGGCATGAATGTGGGAAAAAATTTTTTTGGTCTGACACTAAAAATTCAAGCCGGAAAAGCATGCTCAGATAAATGGCATCGAAGTCTGTTAAAACCTGTAGGAAAGAAAAGAATGCCCCATGTTGACAAGAAGCAAAACAAGACTGAAGAAAGCATTTACTAAACATACAATGGGTAGGGGCTTGCTCTTGCAGTATGTATGAACTCAACATCAAGGAAACAACTCAATTAAAAATGGGCAAATGACCCAAACAGCCATCTGTTCACTAAACAAATGAAATATGTGTGTGTGTGTGTGTGTGTGTGTGTGTGTGTGTGTGTGTGTGTGAGAGAGAGAGAGAGAGAGAGAGAGAGTTCAACATGACTTAACTGGAAAACTACCTGTACTTTTAAGAATGTCAATTATCAAAAAAGTCAGAAAATACCAGTAGTTGATAGAAATGTGTGAAATCTTCTGCATGTTTGGATCCAGATTATCTGTTTATCTCTCTCTCTCTCTCTCTCTCTCTCTCTCTCTCTAATCTACCTATCATCTATCTTTTTTTGAGATAAATTCTTGATAATACATCCCAGGCTGGACTCAAACATATGAGGCTTGAGCCTCCCCAGTATTGGGATTATAGCCACCACTCTTGGTTGTAATACCTATTGATTAGTTCAGCTACATGATGGTTTAAATAAGAATGCGTCCCCAACCCAGTCTCTATATTGGAACAGGTAAGGACTGGCACTATTTGAAAGAATTAGGAAATGTAGCCTTGCTGAGATAGACGTGGTCTTGTTGGAGGAAGTATGTCATTGGGTCGGCCAGGGTGGGGGGATAGGATGGGGCGGGGGGGGGCAGGGGGGGTGCAGGGGAGCAGCTGGCAAGAAGGACATGTCTTTCAAGCTTCAGATGCAAAAGCTAGACCCAGTAGCTTTTTCTTCCTGCCACCTGTGAATCTGGATGAAGAACTCTCAGTTCCTTCTCCAACATCATGTCTGAGTTCATGCAGCCATGCTTTTAGCCATGCTGATAATGGTCTAAACCTTTAAAACAGTAAACGAGCCCCAATAAAATGTGTGTTTTTTAATATAAGAGTTTCTATGGTCTTGGTGTTTCTTCACAGCAATAGGATGCAGACAAACACAAGTTATTATGACAGATAATATAGTTGTTCCTCAAACATTAAACATAGAACCACCATGTGATCAAGCATCCCCAATCCTGAGGATACATTCAAAAGAAATGAAATTCTTATCTTGAAGGGATATATGCCTGGGGTCATGAGAGTGGGAGATCTGGGGCTGCCCCTCACCAGCTTCAGCACTCTGGAGAGATAGCTCTGTGCTTCACTTGGGCAGAAGTAGATCTAACCCTAGTGGCAGAAGGAACAGGTGAGCCAGCCAGAAGTGTAAGCAAAGCTTGCCATTCTCCTCATTTTCTTTGAGGTGGTATGGACAAGGGAGAGATGCCCTACCTCCTCAACCCCTCCCTTCCTGTGGCAGGAGGGACAGCTGGACCTGAGAAATGGAGAACTGGCCCCTGGCCAGCTGCAGCATTGGCAGCTCACTCTGGTTGTATGGATGCAGGAGTGCTGGCTGGCTAAACTCAGCTACCACCCAGATCCAGATTCAGGGTTTTGAGTTAGCCCACCCCAACATCTACTCCATCAAACCAGACCCATGACTCATTGCAATGAACATTTACAAGTAAAGATGTTTGGAACAAAGAGTATGCCATGTGACACACTGAAGCTTCTACAATGAGATGGTTTGGTTTGTGTGTTTGCTTGTTTGTTTTGTTTGTGTTTTATTTGTTTGTTTTTTGTTTTATTTTTGTTTTTTATTTTCTTTTTGGAGGAGGTTGCAAGGGTAGAGGGCTGATACGAAGAGATGAAAATATGAGGGATTGTCCTGCATAATGTGAAATTCACAAAGAATCAATAAAATGTTTTTTTTAAGATTTATTTATTATTATATATAAGTACAATGTAGCTGACTTCAGACACACCAGCAGAGGGCATCAGATCTCATTATGGGTGGTTGTGAGCCACCATGTGGTTGCTGGGATTTGAACTCATGACCTTTAGAAGAGCAAGTCAGTGCTCTTACCCACTGAGCCATCTCGCCAGCCCCAATAAAATGTTTTTTAAAGGGATATCTGCACACCTGTGCAATTCCAGTAAGTTCATGAAAGCTAATATATGGAACCAATTGAAGTCTCCATCAACAGGTACACTGATCAGAAAAAAAAAATAGTAGAAAGGGTATAGCTCAGTAGATAGAGTGGCTGGTTGATACACAAAGAGCCCTGGGTTACATCCCAAGAACTACATAGGACTCAGTATTGCATTCCTGTAACACAGAACTTGGAAGAGAGAGACAAGAGAATCAGGAGTTCAAGGTCATTCTTGTCTATACAGTAAGTTCAAGGCTAAACTAGATTACACAAGAGCCTGCTTTTTGTTTGTTTTGTTTTTAAGAAAGAAAGAAAGAAAGAAAGAAAGGAAGGAAGGAAGGAAGGAAGGAAGGAAGGAAGAAAGAAAGAAAGAAAGAAAGAAAGAAAGAAAGAAAGAAAGAAAGAAAGAGAAAGAAAGGACAAGCAGATACACAACAGAATACTATTCAGCATTTAAAAAGGATGTCAATTATTTTTACAACATGGGTGAACCTGGGTGGGTGAATCACAATGAGAGAAACAAGTCATGAATGAGAAGAAACACTGTTCGATCCCACTTGGGAATTCAGAAAAGTTGAAGAGTTAAACTCATGGAAGCAGAGATCAAAATGGCCACTGACTGGGGCTGAAGAGTCGGGGAACCCTGGAGAGATGTTGTTCAAATATAAACATTTCAGTTATGCTGTGCTGTTTGCCTCTTCCTGTGGAGCTTTGACTGAATAGGATATCCTGTTCACCCCAGTTAAAATTCCAGAGACAGACCAATGTTCCCACACACATCTACCTTGATGAGCCATGGGATTTATCAGATGAGCAGAAGCATGGGTGACTTGCCAGAGCGTGGGTGGCCCTACAACCACTGCGTCACCAAAATGTTTCATCTCAGCTTGGTGACAACTTTCTCAGCTAAGTAGATGGAGTTCTTCCTTCAATCTTCCCCTACACAGGTAGGGCAGAATCACATACAGTTTTGAGGGAGAAGACAAATCTCAGATGAGGTCCTCCCTGCCCCTCCTTCTCTGAGGGAAGGTCACCTGGTTCTAACTGGATCATCAGTTGTGAGAAATAACAACTGATCTGAGTAGCATGGTAATGGCTGTTATGTTGGAAGAGTATTCTATAGTACACAGAAAGAATACATTGATGAGACCAACTGTATAATATGTTGACTATAGTTAATAGTAATGAACAGTAAACTTGGAAGTTATTAAATGAATGGATTTCAAGTACTTTCAACAACAACGAAAATGCATGTTATAATTAGTTCAATTTAGCCATCCCACAACTTACATATCCATTGACACAGCACTTTATATACTATAAATATATGTAATTTCTATTTGTCAATTAAAACAGGTAATATGCAGGGCCTGGATAAATGGGTCAGCAGTTAAAAGTACTGGCTGTTTGGACCAGGACTGGCTTCCTAGCACCCAACTTCCTGTAATTCCTCTTCCTGGGAATCAAATGCCCTCTTCTGGATAAGCCGTTATATACAAAAAGCAAAAATAAATCAATCTTTTTAAAAAAAGGCAATATGTGATTTTTCTTTATCTCAAACCATCAATATTGTTATAATTTGTTTAGGTGACTACATTCAATGACCAAATTTATCATAAGTCACAGAACAGATAAATCATTGATTTTTAGAGTTGGAACTGCAGAGTTCACATTATAGAGCTTGTAATAGACAAAAATGAAACACGAAGGTACATAAGGCATCCTCTTCCGTCCCTCGATGTGCCACATATATCGTGTTTGCTTAGTAAAATGAGATATTTGATATAGACAACTTTGCATTAGAGGACACATAAAAGCATTTTCAAGGGATGTGAGAAGAAAGAAGGACTTGCAGATCACATAGGAAAAGGATTCTGAGAGGTAACCTGGGGAAAGAGAGACGGAATATGTTACTGAGCAAAAGAAGCCAAATGAAAGGGGCTGAGGAAAGGGGCTTTTAGAAGCATCTTGAATTTCTGCATAAACCTCTCCAATATATCCAGGAGCTAGAATAGTACACATGAAGGGAGTAGGGGAGGGTCAGATGGAAGAATGCAGTTAACCACCTCTAGGAGCTCTCACAGACGAAACTGATGCTAGGATTTCAGTTACCTGGGCTGAAGATCCCCTTTGTCTCTTTGTGCTGGGGACAAAAACAAATATAAGTACAAGGATGTGTGTGGGACGTCAGTACTCATGTAAAGAGCTAGGTGTGACAGTCTTACTTAAGAATGGCCCCCGTAGGCTCATAGATTTGAATGCTTGGACACCAGGGTGTGGCACTATTTGAAAAGATTAAGAGGTGTGTGGCCTTGTTAGAGGAAGTGTATCCTTCTGCCTTTGGATTCTGATGTAGAACTCTCAGCTGCCATGTCTACCTGTGCTCTGCCATGCTTCCAGCTATGAGGGTAACGGGCTCAACCTCTGAAGCTGTAAGCAAACCGTAGTTAAATGCTTGCCTTTATGAGAATCACCATGGTCATGGTGTCTCCTCACCATCATAGAACCCTAACTAAGACACTAGGCATTGGGACACACGTTTAAATCCAGGGAGACTAAGAGAAGGAGGAGGTTCCCCAGGGCTCAATGTCCAGCCAGCAAAGCCTAGTCAGTGAACGTTGGCTCCCAGCTAGTGCCTCTGTCTCAGAAAATGAGGCAGGAAGCTACTGAAAAATGACATCCAAAGCTGACTTATGACCTCTGCATGGGTGTACGAAAACACACACACACACACACACATACATACATACATACATACACATGCACATACACATACACACACACACATATATATACACAAACACACATACAAACACAAACACACACACATATACACAAAGACACACACAGACACACACAGGCACAGACACAGACACAGACAGACATACAGACAGACATAAAGACACACACACACTGGATTCCCCTTTTCTTTCGTTCTCTGGCTGTGAAAGCTACCCTTGCTTCACAGCTTTTACACTTGGTGATAACTTGTTTCATTCTAAATTCTCTAACTCAGAATTTTTGATAAGCCACTTAGAACCTGATTTATGTATATCTCCATGCTATATAGAGAACAGATTTGCCAAAAAGAAAAATGAATGGCACAAATAAGATCATAAAATCAGCACTTGAAATGCTTGAAAGAGTAGCTTTCAAAGACCCTAAATTATACCAGAACACAATTCAACCAACTGTCCTCATAAATATATTAAAATCATGACTGATCATCTAGAAGGATGGCCCTGTATATTTTTCCTAATATTTCAGAAAGAGAGTTGGAAGGCATTTCCTTTTCAATGTGTGAATTATTACATGGGTTAGGAAAATTGGCTACTAATACATTAGGCTGATTAGATGAATTAGTAAATTAACCAAAGCTGTTGTATGTAAGTCCTTTGATATGGGAATTTTTAATCGACTCCTTGAGGGTATGTATTAAAAGTGGTAAGATGGGTACTTGGCTGCTTATATAAATGTATACTTTTTAAAAAAAGCTAACATTAAAACTAAAACCATCCACACTGGTTGTGACGGACATGCATGGAGCATTGAAGTTCTGGTTGGAGCTCAAGCTATGTGATGTCTCCAGCTGTCTGGCTCCCCCTACTCTACATACCCCCAATGCCATCCGTCATAATAGTGGATCTTGATTGGCAGCTATTGCTGCTTCATACATTCTGCTTTAAGACTCATTTTCCCTCATCCTTTGCCTCTCTCCTAGTGCTTTCTTATCTAATGTTTACTTCTTCACTTCCCTCTTAGTGCACTGACTCTATCAATGTTCCGTGGGCCATCGAGTGGAGAAAGGGAATCTGAGGGAATTGAGCTGTTGGAGCTGTATTTAAATCCTCAGGCTCTCGTTCATAACAACTAAAGACAGTTATTGATCAGAGTCCATGTTTATACTCTGAAGGTGACATCTACCTTGCATAGTTGTGGGAATTCTAGCTTCTATAGCCTGTCATAAGTAGCTAACAAATTATTTTCTCTGTTTTCCCTTTTTACTGAAACCAAGCTTTAACTCTGAGTCTCTGGGTATTATTCTAACAGTTTGGCTTCAGTGTGGCTTATGTTTGTCTGTGTGGTGTCTGAGTGTAAGTGTAACTTTTCTCCCCCTCCCCCTCCCCTCCCCTCCCCCTCCCCCTCCCCTCCCCCTCTCCCTCTCCCTTCTCCCTCTCCCTCTCCCTCTCCCTCTCCCTCTCCCTCTCCCTCTCCCTCTCCCTCTCCCTCTCCCTCTCCCTCTCCCTCTCCCTCTCCCTCTCCCTCTCCTCCCTCTCTGTGCATGTGTGCATGTATATGATTGAATGCATGTGTGTACATATGTGGATGTCAGAGATCAACACTAGGTATTTTTCTCTGTCATTCTCTACTTGTTTTTTTATTAATTAAATGTGTTCTTAGACATTTTCATACATGTCCACAATGTATACTGTCCATTCTTCTCACTTCTACAGTTCCCACCTCAATACTATTCTGTCCACCCAATTTCTCTTTTACACTCCTGTGTACACACACATACACATACACACACACACACACACACACACACACACACACACACAGACATTTATATATGATTTTTTTTTAATGATTCACTGAGTTTAATCAAGGCAGTCTGTGTGACAACTTTGGAGCTCCTTTTTTGATCTTTATATTGGCCCAGGTAGAGACTCCATTGCTGTTGTTTAACTAAACTGACACAGTATCAAGCTGTTTCCTAAATATCTGTGCCTAGAACCCAAAGATGTTCATAGCCCCTCAATCAGAGAAGCCACCCCTTTCAGTAAACAATAATAAATACAGAGTCACAGCTTTTTACGATGCTGAGAATAAGTGATAGCTGTGGGTTCAGCCCTAAACCCTCCTCCCTCCCCCCACCCTCCGGTTAACTCAGGGTCTGTCACTGGAGCTAACTGACTGGTGGACTGGCTGGCCAATGAGCATCCTGCCATCCTTCTCTCTCAGACTTCCCAGTGCTAGGGTTCCAGGTACACTCCACCACGCCAAGGCATTTCTGTAGGTGCTGGAATGTGTTTGATTGGTATCATATCAACTAAACCAGCAGCTTGAGACCTGGTCTCCCTCAACTTCTTCCTGTTGATTTTGGTTTTATTTAATAAACTCTTCTTTGAATGAGAGATGTATCCTTTACTTCCAGAGAGTATTAAACAATGAGTCTCTCTTTGGATCCTCATCATAAGAATTTTAGTAGTTAGGAGGTCTTCATGCCACTTCCTCTGGGGCATTTGCTCTTAATCCTTGAGAATGCTGAGCTTGGATGACAATCTTCATCTTCCTTCTAGCATCTGCTGGCATCTTCAGTGACTTTGTGATCAATACTCATGAGACATCTAATGGCCTGTCCTCAAGCTAAAATCTGCTTGTATTCTGCTTTACTAATCCCGTTTACCAGGACACATTTGGAGACATTTGAATCACTTGGAACTGTCCTTCTGGAAATTTGAATTTAGAATTGGTTCTGCCCATAGCCTTGTAATCATTCTCTTCTCAACTTTCATTTCCACAAACCTGTTCTGCCTCACCCCACATCCCCAACTCTTATTCTTTCTAATCTTTCAGTCTATTAAAGATCCCCACTTCATCTCTGCTTTAACCAGCCATTCCTCTGTCCATCCATTCAACCACATGGCACATACCAAGTGTCTTTTGTGCGTCCCCCAACAGTCAGTTCTTTTTGAAATTCCCATCAATACTTTTCTTTCCTTTGTTGTCACCAGTCTAATGGCTGTTGTATTTACTTGCTCCCCAGTTCTCAGCCTTTAGGCTTTCCTTATACCTAGAGAATACCCTGGAGCTACCCATGCCTGAACTGGGCCTTCAGTGTAAATCTAATTACTAATCCAGGCCTCTTCCTCTGAACTTCCCTCTGCCTTTAAACTTACTTGCTGTCCACTTTCCACTCTCTACACCAAGCCATCAAGTAGGAACTCTGGATAACCTTCACTGTTCCTCCTGTCAGGAAACAGGCTACATGCTGTGAGATCTGAAGGTGTCCCCTAACATTCATAGATTGAAATTTAATTGCCTGTATGAAAGTAAACATGAAGACAAGATCTTTAAAATGCAACCAAGCTACAAAGACAAAGTTTCCTTGAGTGGAATGAGTGGCCCTATATAGGGGCTGAAAGGAACTAGCGGGCTTCATTCTGTCCAGTCTTCCATCACATAAGCCTAGCAATAAATTATTGTGTTGGAAGTTGGAAACAAATATCACTAGATAGTGACTCTGATGGTACTTTAATCTTAATCATCTCAGCTTCCAGAACTTTGGGGAATAATTTTTTTATCATTAAGTTACCCAGTCTCAGGTATATTGTTTTGGCATTACTGTTCAACTAAAATAATATAGAAGGTAGACATTTTTTCCATAAGTATCTTCTTAAGTGTTCTGGTTCCATATCTTCTGATTTCCATCTTGAGTCTTAGATAATGTGCTCCTTCAGGCTTTCATTTACCCTTTTCAATAAACCCTTACTCTTTGCCAACAAATGTCGTAAAAAGCTTTTGTCTTTACCAGGCCTACTACTCAAACATCCATACCATTTTCATTAACTTTAGATAATCTCTTTTGAAAGATTTATTATTATTATTGTTATTATTATTATTATTAATTATGTATATGTCCACATGTTTGTATGTGAATTTGTATATACCAGTGCATTCATTTACTGAAGGAGGCCAAAGATGTTGCATCCGCTGGAGCTAGAAATACAAACAGCTGTTTGTGAGCTATCTGATGTGGGTACTGGGAATAGAACTCAGGTCTCCTGGAAGAACAACAGGCATTTTAACCACTGAGCCTTCTCTCTCGTCCCGACATTCAGTAATCTTAAGGAAGATATTTTCACCCACTGTCTCTACTAGCTAGCTTCTCCTTCCATGGTACATAGCTGGAAACTCTCCCGTATGTAACAAAACTCCCAGAGTTCCTGATTGTCAGTCTCCAGTGGTAGGCTTCTTGGTACTGGAGATTATCGGTGCCCTTTGTATTTATTCTTACTAAGACTATCATTCATCTAGAATTTAACCAATACCACTGAATTCCTGGGCTTACCCCGTACTTCCCCCGTCATGATCCCCCAGGTCCTCAGTTCTATTTGTACTTGTTATCTGACATCTGACTCTAACTCCAGCTCCCTGCTGGAACATACCATTGCCATCTGACGACAGAATCACATTTCCAACATATCTTTGGGACAGGCCTCAGTGCCTTCTGTAGTTGACTGCACTCTAACCCTCCGGGGCTGGATAACAGTTCTGGTGTCCAGGTTGCATCTTCTCTAACCTGCTCTATAATTTGGAGTCTTCAAGTCTTTGTTTTCTTGGTTCTTCTGAAAATTTCTCTCCTGATGCTTTTATGTTCTTCCAAATACTTTTAAGTGTCCTGTAAAATCTTTTCTTTCTCCTCTTCTCACTTTATACCCTTCTCTTGGCAGAACTTATTCACTCCATTGGCTTAAACACCAAGTCTACATTGCCAACTGCCAAATTTATAATTCCAGTTTTGAATCTTTCCCAAATTTTACATATAATACGAACTGCCCACTGGATTTTTGTTTGGACCCCCACAGTCCACACATTTAGAAGCAAGTCTATCTTTTATGCCCTCTGACTTATATCTTTTATGCTCTCTACCTTAAATAATGTTGCCTTTAAGTCGCAGCCACTGGGACAGGATGTGGTCTCGAGTCCTCACTTGTATATATGTTTATACTGATTGCTCCTGATTGGCTCTTGAATTTTCTCTTGGTCAAACTTTTCCAGCAATACTGCTCCTGGACACCTCTGATAGTAATTGTCTCTTTAATGTTATTTCTCAAACCAATTCGGATTTCATCTTCTATCAGAGAACCTTGTTTGTGCTACCCCTTAGCTTTGAAGTCTTTGCAGGATTATTCTGCCTATAGAGTCAAATATCAACTTGTTAATGTGGTCCACGAGTTTCTTCAGATTCTGATTGCATCTTAGTTTTTGTCTTACTAGACTCCATTTTGTGGCTCTTCCATCTCCTGGAACTCACAGTGTTTCATTAGAGCTTTGCATCTGAGGGCCAGGCGAGAGCACTAACTGGTAAACCACAGGAGGAGGACTTCATGGCACAGGAGGAGGACTTCATGGCACAGGTCATTGACCCTGGCTACCTAGTGGCTACAACTCAGCGACATGGTGGAAACCAAGGACAACTGATGTTCTTTAGCCTGGCTGAGTCATGGAAGAAAATCAAAATGATTTGGCGGATCAGTGGTGAATATGCCTCACACTGGTGGCTAGTGTACAGCTTTGTAAAAGGAATGAGTGAACTATTACAGAAGAGGCAGTTGCCCCAGCAGTGCCAGAACAGTGGAGCAGCCTCAGGTTCCTCAGTAGCTTTGAATATTGTATTTTGAGAATATTGACAATATACCTTCAGATTTGGTTAGGACACAGTGTTGTTTAACCAAACATTTCCACCAGTAACATTTACCATCTATAACTCTTATGGACATTATACATTTTTAGAGAGTAACTACTATCCAAAGAAGACTAATAGTGGAATGAACATCATTTAATGTATGTTCTCCACAGTGCTTTTAAATACTATTCAGCATGACTTCATGATGTGGCCAGACGCCAAGGCCATTACTCTAAATTTGTTCAGTTAACAGTTTTTTTGAGATCAGAGATTCTCTGAAAAATGCAGTCACACTTTGTAAGTAGAAAGAGCATTGGAGTGTGCACAGTCAAACTCTAGACTCTTTCCTGACAGAATAGTTGATAAGACACTGTAGCTAAGATTTTTTTTTCACCTTAAAAATTGTGGGTTTTAAATGGATTGAGATCCCAGTCTTCTTGAAATTTTTGTACTCATATCCAGGATTTGTTGCAAAATGATGGTTTCTAGGGGATGGTATAGTTAACAGGATAATAGCATGGCAATCAATGGTTAGTTTGAATTTCTAAGTGAGCTATTGTAAATTAAATTGATTTGGTATTAGAAGGAAATCCAAGGGAAAGGTCTATCTAAAGCCATAGGAAGTTCACTTTATTGCTGTCTCTATGGTCAGACCAAAGCACATTGATTATCAGTCCATTTGCAAAGGCTGCTCCTCCCTCTCCAGCATTCTCTCCATATCACATACCTATCATGCTGCTAAGTGGTTCACTGCTGAGAGCAGCAAAGGCTTGTAATCTTAAAAGTGTCACTTCTCAGGGTTCTACTCTAGTCTCAGGTTAGCTAGTCACTTATTGTCAGAAATATTGGGATAGCCTACTAAGGACATTTAGGGAATATGGAAAAAGGGCTGGATTAAAAATAAATGTGTGCGTTTCTCAGTATAGCATAGATGACTTTGTCCATGCCAAAATTTACTTATTTTCTCACCATTCTAACCAGCACCAGTAACTGTAGCCTCCTTCCTTCCTTTTCCTTCCTTCCTTCATCCCCCTCTCTCTTGCTCTCTCTGTTTTTCTTTCTTTCTTTCTTTCTTTCTTTCTTTCTTTCTTTCTTTCTTTCTTTCTTTCTTTCTTTCTTTCTTTCTTTCTTTCTTTCTTTCTTTCTTTCTTTCTTTCTTTCTTCTTTCTTCAGATCCTATGATGATTCAAAGCCATCATTGTTCCAGAAATTAACACCAGTTGATTCAGCAGTTTACACTTACTCAATGCAACTTTTCTGTGATGGTTCTGCTAATAGAGGGGATTTGGCAAAGGCACCTGCAATCTAGAACCTCAGACCCAATTTGTCATTTGCTCCATGTGCCACATTGGTCACACTTCTTAATCTTGCTCATTCTGATTTGTTAGTTATGAAATGAAAATAATTCAGCAGTTTATTTATTGAAAATTTGCTGTATGTTAGGTATTCTCATAAGACTGGGGACATGGGTTGTAAACAAAATAAATCCACACTTAGGGAGGTTTCATTCAAGTAGAGGAAACAAGCCAAAGACACACCAGGTGAAATTGTTACTGAGCTCTGGCTGCTCCTCAGTGCTTGTAATCTGTATCAGATACATTCAGCTGAGACACATAGAGTATGGTGTCAGGCGCAGTGTATTGCTAATAATGTGAGGCACTCTCAGAGATGAGAGTTGGCTATGGTCAAAACAGACCCTTATAAAGGAAAACTCTCTTGTGGGAGTTGGCTATAGCCAGAAAGATCTTGTGCAAGCCTATTGGGTTAGGAAATCTTTTCTACCATTTTCCAAAAGTGTAGAATAGGATTTCCTAAGGTAGGATTTTCTGCCCAGGTGATTGACATACCTATCTGGATTAACTCTTTTTTTTTTTTTTTCTTTTTTTTTTTTTATTATTATTTTTATTACATATTTTCCTCAATTACATTTCCAATACTATCCCAAAAGTCCCCCATAGCGCCCCCCACTTCCCTACCCACCCATTCCCATTCTTTTGGCCCTGGCATTCCCCTATATTGGGGCATATAAAGTTTGCAAGTCCAATGGGCCTCTCTTTCCATTGATGGCTGACTAGGCCATCTTTCGATACATATGCAGCTAGAGACAAGAGCTCCAGGGTTCTGGTTAGTACATCATGTTGTTCCAACAATAGGGTTGCAGATCCCTTTAGCTCCTTGGGTACTTTCTCTAGCTTCTCCATTGGGAGCCCTGTGATACATCCAATAGCTGACTGTGAACATCCACTCCTGTGTTTGCTAGGCCCCGGCATCGTCTCACAAGAGACAGCTATATTTGGGTCCTTTCAGCAAGATCTTACTAGTGTATGCAATGGTGTCAGCGTTTAGAAGCTGATTATGGGACAGATCCCTGGATACAGCAGTCTCTAAATGGTCCATCCTTTCATCACAGCTACGAACTTTGTCTCTGTAACTCCTTCCCTGGGTGTTTTGTTCCCAATTCTAAGAAGGTGCACAATGTCCACACTTTGGTCTTCATTCTTCTTGAGTTTCATGCGTTTATCAAATTGTATCTTATATCTTGGGTATCCTAAGTTTTGGGCTAATATCCACTTATCAATGAATACATATTGTGTGAGATCTTTTGTGATTGTGTTACTTCACTCAAGATGATGCCCTCCAGGTCCATCCATTTGGCTAGGAATTTCATAAATTCATTCTTTTTAATAGTTGAGTAGTACTCCATTGTGTAAATGTACCATAATTTCTGTATCCATTCCTCTGTTGAGGGACATCTGGGTTCTTTCCAGCTTCTGGCTATTATAAATAGGGCTGCTATGAACATAGTGGAGCATGTGTCCTTTTTACCGGTTGGGACATCTTCTGGATATATGCCCAGGAGAGGTATTGCTGGATCCTCCGGTAGTACTATGTCCAATTTTCTGAGGAACCGCCAGACTGATTTCCAGAGTGGTTGTACAAGCTTGCAATCCCACCAACAATGGAGGAGTGTTCCACTATCTCCACATCCTCGCCAGCATCTGCTGTCACCTGAATTTTTGATCTTAGCCATTCTGACTGGTGTGAGGTGGAATCTCAGGGTTGTTTTGATTTGCATTTCCCTGATGATTAAGGATGTTGAACATTTTTTCAGGTGCTTCTCTGCCATTCGGTATTCCTCAGGTGAGAATTCTTTGTTCAGTTCTGAGCCCCATTTTTTAATGGGGTTATTTGACTTTCTGGAGTCCACCTTCTTGAGTTCTTTATATATATTGGATATTAGTCCCTTATCTGATTTAGGATAGGTGAAGATCCTTTCCCAATCTGTTGGTGGTTTTTTTGTCTTATTGATGGTGTCTTTAGCCTTGCAGAAGCTTTGTAGTTTCATGAGGTCCCACTTGTCAATTCTCGATCTTACAGCACAAGCCATTACTGTTCGATTCAGGAATTTTTCCCCTGTGCCCATATCTTCAAGGCTTTTCCCCACTTTCTCCTCTATAAGTTTCAGTGTCTCCGGTTTTATGTGAAGTTCCTTGATCCACTTAGACTTGACCTTAGTACAAGGAGATAGGAATGGATCGATTCGCATTCTTCTACATGTTAACAACCAGTTGTGCCAGCACCATTTGTTGAAAATGCTGTCTTTCTTCCACTGGATGTTTTTAGCTCCCTTGTCGAAGATCAAGTGACCATAGGTGTGTGGATTCATTTCTGGGTCTTCAATTCTATTCCATTGGTCTATTTGTCTGTCACTATACCAGTACCATGCAGTTTTTATCACAATTGCTCTGTAGTAGAGCTTTAGGTCCGGCATGGTGATTCCACCAGAGGTTCTTTTATCCTTGAGGAGAGTTTTTGCTATCCTAGGTTTTTTGTTATTCCAGATGAATTTGCAGATTGCACTTTCTAATTCGTTGAAGAATTGATTTGGAATTTTGATGGGGATTGCATTGAATCTGTAGATTGCTTTTGGCAAGATAGCCATTTTTACAATGTTGATCCTGCCAATCCATGAGCATGGGAGATCTTTCCATCTTCTGAGATCTTCTATAATTTCTTTCTTCAGAGACTTGAAGTTTTTATTATACAGATCTTTCACTTCCTTAGTTAGAGTCACGCCAAGATATTTTATATTATTTGTGACTATTGAGAAGGGTGTTGTTTCCCTAATTTCTTTCTCAGCCTGTTTATTCTTTGTGTAGAGAAAGGCCATTGATTTGTTTGAGTTAATTTTATATCCAGCTACTTCACCGAAGCTGTTTATCAGGCTTAGGAGTTCTCTGGTGGAATTTTTAGGGTCACTTATATATACTATCATATCATCTGCAAAAAGTGATATTTTGACTTCATCTTTTCCAATTTGTATCCCTTTGATCTCCTTTTGTTGTCGAATTGCTCTGGCTAGGACTTCAAGTACAATGTTGAATAGGTATGGAGAAAGTGGACAGCCTTGTCTAGTCCCTGATTTTAGAGGGATTGCTTCAAGCTTCTGACCATTTACTTTGATGTTGGCTACTGGTTTGCTGTAGATTGCTTTTATCATGTTTAGGTATGGGCCTTGAATTCCTGATCTTTCCAAGACTTTTATCATGAATGGGTGTTGGATCTTGTCAAATGCTTTTTCCGCATCTAACGAGATGACCATGTGGTTTTTGTCTTTGAGTTTGTTTATATACTGGATTACGTTGATGGATTTCCATATATTGAACCATCCCTGCATCCCTGGGATGAAACCTACTTGGTCAGGATGGATGATTGTTTTGATATGTTCTTGGATTCGGTTAGCAAGAACTTTATTGAGGATTTTTGCATCAACATTCATAAGGGATATTGGTCTGAAGTTTTCTATCTTTGTTGGGTCTTTTTGTGGTTTAGGTATCAGAGTAATTGTGGCTTCATAGAATGAGTTGGGTAGAGTACCTTCTGTTTCTATTTTGTGGAATAGTTTGTGAAGAACTGGGATTAGATCTTCTTTGAAGGTCTGATAGAACTCTGCACTAAACCCATCTGGTCCTGGGCTTTTTTTAGTTGGGAGACTATTAATGACTGCTTCTATTTCTTTGGGGGATATAGGGCTGTTTAGATCATTAACCTGATCTTGATTCAGCTTTGGTACCTGGTATCTGTCTAGGAACTTCTCCATTTCATCCAGGTTCTCCAGTTTTGTTGAGTATAGCCTTTGGTAGAAGGATCTGATGGTGTTTTGGATGTCTTCAGGATCTGTTGTTATGTCTCCTTTTTCATTTCTGATTTTGTTAATTAGGATGCTTTCCCTGTGCCCTCTAGTGAGTCTGGCTAAGGGTTTATCTATCTTGTTGATTTTCTCAAAGAACCAGCTCCTTGATTGGTTGATTCTTTGAATAGTTTTTCTTGTTTCCACTTGGTTGATTTCACCCCTGAGTTTGATTATTTCCTGCCGTCTACTCCTCTTGGGTGAATTTGCTTCCTTTTGTTCTAGTGCTTTTAGGTGTGTTGTCAAGCTGCTAATGTGTGCTCTCTCTAGTTTCCTTTTGGAGGCACTCAGAGCTATGAGTTTTCCTCTTAAAAATGCCTTCATTGCGTCCCATAAGTTTGGGTACGTTGTGGCTTCATTTTCATTGAACTCTAAAAAGTCCTTAATTTCTTTCTTTATTCCTTCCTTGACCAAGGTATCATTGAGAAGAGTGTTGTTCAGTTTCCACGTGAAGGTTGGCTTTCTATTATTTATTTTGTTATTGAAGATCAGCCTTAGTCCATGGTGATCTGATAGGATGCATGGGACAATTTCAATATTTTTATATCTGTTGAGGCCTGTTTTGTGACCAATTATGTGGTCAATTTTGGAGAAGGTACCATGAGGTGCTGAGAAGAAGGTATATCCTTTTGTTTTAGGATAGAATGTTCTGTAGATATCTGCCAGATCCATTTGATTCATAATTTCTGTTAGTTTCACTGTGTCCCTGTTTAGTTTCTGTTTCCATGATCTGTCCTTTGGTGAAAGTGGTGTGTTGAAGTCTCCCACTATTATTGTATGAGGTGCAATGTGTGCTTTGAGCTTTACTAAAGTTTCTTTAATGAATGTGGCTGCCTTTGTATTTGGAGCATAGATATTCAGGATTGATAGTTCCTCTTGGAGGATTTTACCTTTGATGAGTATGAAGTGTCCCTCCCTGTCTTTTTTAATGACTTTGGGTTGGAAGTCAATCTTATCAGATATTAGAATGGCTATTCCAGCTTGTTTCTTCATGCCATTTGCTTGGAAAATTGTTTTCCAGCCTTTCATTCTGAGGTAGTGTCTATCCTTTTCTCTGAGATGAGTTTCCTGTAAGCAGCAAAATGTTGGGTCTTGTTTGTGTAGCCAGTTTGTTAGTCTATGTCTTTTTATCGGGGAGTTGAGTCCATTGATATTAAGAGATATTAAGGAAAAGTAATTGTTGTTTCCTGTTATTTTTGATGTTAAAGTTGGCATTTTGTTCTTGTGGCTGTCTTCTTTTAAGTTTGTTGAGGGATTACCTTCTTGTTGTTTCTAGGGCGTGGTTCCTGTCCTTGTATTGGTTTTTTTCTGTTATTATCCTTTGAAGGGCTGGATTCGTGGAGAGATAATGTGTGAATTTGGTTTTGTCGTGGAATACTTTGGTTTCTCCATCTATGTTAATTGAGAGTTTGGCTGGGTATAGTAGCCTGGGCTGGAATTTGTGTTCTTTTAGTGTCTGTATAACATCCGTCCAGGATCTTCTGGCTTTCATAGTCTCTGGTGAAAAGTCTGGTGTAATTCTGATAGGCTTGCCTTTATATGTTACTTGGCCTTTTTCTCTTACTGCTTTTAGTATTCTATCTTTATTTAGAGCATTTGTTGCTCTGATTATTATGTGTCGGGAGGTATTTCTTTTCTGGTCCAGTCTATTTGGAGTTCTGTAGGCTTCTTGTATGTTCATGGGCATCTCTTTCTTTAGATTTGGGAAGTTTTCTTCTATAATTTTGTTGAAGATGTTTGCTGGTCCTTTGAGTTGAAAATCTTCATTCTCATCCACTCCTATTATCCGTAGGTTTGGTCTTCTCATTATGTCCTGTATTTCTTGGATGTTTTGAGTTAGGATCTTTTTGCATTTTACATTTTCCTTGATTGTTGTGCCGATGTTCTCTATGGAATCTTCTGCACCTGAGATTCTCTCTTCCATCTCTTGTATTCTGTTGCTGATGCTCGTATCTATGGTTCCAGATTTCTTTCCTAGGGTTTCTATCTCCAGTGTTGCCTCATTTTGGGTTTTCTTTATTGTGTCTACTTCCCTTTTTAGGTCTAGTATGGTTTTGTTCATTTCCATCATCTGTTTGGATGTGTTTTCCTGTTTTTCTGTAAGGACTTCTACCTGTTTGATTATGTTATCATGTTTTTCTTTAAGGATTTGTAACTCTTTAGCAGTGTTCTCCTGCAATTCTTTAAGGGATTTTTGTGCTTCCTCTTTATTGTCTTCTGCCTTTTTATCAGTGTTCTCCTGCATTTCTTTAAGTGTGTTATTAAAGTCCTTCTTGAAGTCCTCTATCATCATCAGGAGATATGCTTTTAAATCCGTGTCTAGCTTTTCCGGTGTGTTGGGGTGCCCTGGACTGGGCGAAGTGGGGGTGCTGGTTTCTGATGATGGTGAGTGGTCTTGGTTCCTGTTAGTAAGATTATTACGTTTACCTTTCGCCATCTGGTAATCTCTGGGGTTAGTTGTTATCGTTGTCACTATTTAAAGATTGGAGCAGAAGCTGTGTTCCACTCACCAGCAGTCTCTAAATCCTGCGGCGGGGGTCGTGGGTAGCTGATGGTACCCCGGTGCTGGTCCAGCCGGAAGAGGCCTGTGGTCCTACTCAGGCCGTTTTTCTGCTTCCCTAACTAATGCAGTCTCTGGTCCCGCGTGCAATTGGATTGGAGCAGAAGCTGTGTTCCACTCACCAGAAGTCTTAAGATCCTGTGGTGGGTGTTGTGGGTAGCTGGTGAGTGTCAGCTGACCCTGCGCCCCAGCTGCCCAGGTGCTTTTCTGACCGGAAGAGGGTTGTGGCCCTATGTAGGCCGGATTTCTCTCTCCCCAACCAGAGCAGTCTCAGGTCCCGCGTGATTGGATTGGAGCAGAAGCTGTGTTCCACTCACCAGCAGTCCCAAAATCCTGCGGCGGGGGTCTTGGTTAGCTGGCGGGTGTCAGGCCACCCTGCGCTCCCGCTACCCTGGCGCTGATCCGGCCAGGTGAGGCCTGTAGCCCTACTCAGGCCGGTTACTGCTTCCCTAACTAATGCAGTCTCAGGTCCCGTGCAATTGGATTGGAGCAGAAGCTGTGTTCCACTCACCAGCAGTCCCAAAATCCTGCGGCGGGGGTCGTGGGTAGCTGGCGGGTGTCAGGCAACCCTGCGCTCCCGCTACCCTGGCGCTGATCCGGCCGGGTGAGGCCTGTGGCCCTACTCAGGCCGGTTTCTGCTTCCCTAACTAATGCAGTCTCAGGTCCCGCGCAATTGGATTGGAGCAGAAGCTTTGTTCCACTCACCAGCAGTCCCAAAATCCTGCGGCGGGGGTCGTGGGTAGCTGGCGGGTGTCAGGCAACCCTGCGCTCCCGCTACCCTGGCGCTGATCCAGCCGGATGAGGCCTGTGGTCCTACTCAGGCCGGTTTCTGTTTCCCTAACTAATGCAGTCTCAGGTCCTGTGCAATTGGATTGGAGCAGAAGCTGTGCTCCACTCACCAGAAGTCTTAAGATCCTGTGGCGGGTGTTGTGGGTAGCTGGCGAGTGTCCCTGGATTAACTCTTAAGGTAAGAGACAAGAACCCTATCTTTATTCTTTGCCAGAAACCCTTGGTTAGAGACCAATGCTATATTCTCTTAGGCCGTTAGTTTAGAATGGCATGTTTCTACCCAGAGCCAAAGATACCACTCATATCCTATGCATTTTTTTTTTAATCCTCATGGAGACAGGGGGATGGGAAGGAGGTGTGGGATGTGGAACATTCAGAGGGTGGACAGGGTGGGGGAAATAAAATCTGGAGTGTAAAAAATTAAATAAATAAAAGATTTTTTAAAAAGTTAGTTTTATCTCTCTCTCTCTCTCTCTCTCTCTCTCTCTCTCTCTCTCTCTCTGTGTGTGTGAATGTATGCCCTGCATGTATGTATGTGTGTGTCTGAAAAGGCCAAAGCGGGGTGCCAGATCTCCCAGAGCTGGAGTTAGAGGATGTTGTGAGCCATTTCAGCATGGTCTTTTGGAAGAGCAGGAAGAGGTCTGGACTGCTAAGCCTTTTTTTTTCCCTAGCGCAATAACAAATTATTAGAGTCCTGAGGTTTCTGTTCTTGCATTTATAAGCTGAGGACTGAGAAGGAAGAAATCCATCCTCAAAGATCTTCAACCCTGCTTATGTCTGAGTAGCACTTACCCTTATCAAGCTTAGTGCTGTGGAGATGATCAAGGCAGAGACATGGGAGCTAAGGCTGGGGCTTGTTTGGGTGATATTTTATTAGGGGTAATCAAGGAAGTGCCCGAGTTTATGACATTTGAGTAAACATGTGAAGGGAGAAAGTTCTAAGATATCAGAAGACAACATGTTACAAGAGAAAGAAAAGGCCCAGCTGAAGCGAGAGGGAGCATAGACATCATTTCCTTTCTCACCAGCATTGGAGTAAGCAACAAGGACCAAATGAAGTAACAGGCAATTTGTGTGTGTTTACTGTTGACTCTAGTTCTGCTTCGTATTTTTATGGCTCATTGTTGTAAAACAAGCTATTGTATATCTTATTAAAACCGAGAAAGTCAATGGGGAAGAACTTACAGGGCAACCAGGACTGGCTACAACTCCAAGGCTCACCAATCAAAACACTTCCATCTACTTTCAAGGAAACTTTACCTTACAGAAGATGAATGTGCAAAGGCAATCTGCCAGAGACAAGAACACAGGGCCAGGTTCAGGTTGATGCTGGTTGCCCTGAATCTCCTTGAAGCTCTGAGGATTTTGAGATTTCAGTGATTGTCTGTTTTTTGTTTAGGAGATGTTCACAGTTCCACAGGGTTGGCCTCCTTCCCCTCTCCCTCTTTCCTTCTCCTGTGTCTTGTTTTTCCTGCACCTCTGCATGCTAGGTTTGTGATGTCTTACACCATCTCAAATACTAGTGGTTGAAAAAGAAGAACCTGTAGTGTTCACAGAATGTAGCTGAGAACACAGTTCTTAATGTGAAGCACAAACATGTAACCAGCACGGCAGTAATATTTTATAATTCTCTCAGATAAACTGGTAGGAGGAGAGAACTTCCTACAGCTGACTCCTAATGTTGGAGAATCTCTGCTTCAAGTAACAAAGATGTTCACCCATCTCTTTTTCATTTGTTTGTATAGATGCATGCAACAAATATTCAGAATCGTTTCTGCAATGAAGCAGCTCATAGGTAACCAACTTTGGAAACCGAAAAGGGAAATGGGAGGAATCTGTTTATAAAATAAATAGGAGAATTACTTTATATAGAAGCCAGGTCCCATCTATAAACTCAGGGATGGTTAGGTATATGGCTATTATGTGTTTTAAATATCACTGGTAATTATAAACACATTTTCCTGGACACTAACTCATATCATGATCTGAAAAGCAGAACTTTTTTGTAACTCTTGTGGATGACAGGCTCGATGTTATTTGTTTCACTTCTTTATTTGGAATTGTTAGTCCCACATTTGTAATGTCTTCTGATCTTCTGTTCTATTTGTTACTGTAGTGCCATGGTCTTATCATACCTGGGAAAAAAAAGAGAAGCTCGGCCCTATAGAAAAACAGTGGGATTTTAATTGATGAATCAGTTCAGAGGGAATGTTGTGAGTGACAAATGGATATCAGGTAGCGTTGCTTTGCAGGAGGCCTGGAGCCCTGGGAATGTCTGAGGGCTGAGAAAGTGTTCCCATTCAGAATGTTTGTTATATTTCAATACAGAAATGTGAGTTTCTCTGGTTAGAAGGAGCTGTGGCAGGAATGAGGGAAATGACATGGATTAAGCAGAGTTAGAGTTGAAGACAGATGCCTTCCCAGGCAGATCTGGGCTTGAAGGATGATCAATAGTTAATGGGACTGTTCTGGTTACTATAATAACGTGTCAAGATGCCCCCAAACTTAGTAGATTTAAAGAAAACCAATCTTACAGCATCATGGATTAAGAACATGTCTGGCACTCCACGTGAGGAGAATCAAAGGTTTGGAATGACTGTGTGGATGGAGACTAGAGTCCTCAGCAGGCTATTTCATTAGACTCTGACGCCTGACCATACCAATTTGAAGGTTGGAGTAGTAACTGGAGTGTGTGTGTACAGCCACTCCAAGCTTCCTTAACAGAGAATGGCCTCCCAGTAGTTGGATTTTTTACATGGAAGCCAGAGCTCCAAAGGAGTTTCGGAGAACAAACAGAGAGCACACTGTAGACTGTGAAGCCTAGCCTCAGAAGTCGCTCTCCCTTCTACCATGTTTTGTCTGTTGAAGTTGTTACAGTGTCATCTGATTCAAGTAGAAAGAGGTTAAATGTCACTTTCTGGGACAGTAGCACAGTCACATAAAAGAAGAGCCTGGGGTATGATGAGTATTAGTATACTTTTCTTTGAAACATAAAATTTGTCATCACAATACTGGAAATGACCTAGGGATTTAGATAGCTAGAAAAGAAGTGGGAATAAAAATCTGTAACTTAGTTGTGGTAAGCTTATTTAACACAAGATCATATAGCAATGAAAATAGCTTAGAAGTACTGGGTGTCACTGAAAGTGCAAGTTGCTAAATCCTCATTGTACATGTCTACTTTATAAACTTCGAACTCATTAAGCATCATATATGTGAAACAGAATGCATATCTTGGGGGTAGTAGTGTTCTTTGGAGAAAGTGGGTGATGAGATGAAGAAATAGACCTAGACACCATATGTTCCTTGACTTTATGGAGTTTAGCTCTAAGAGGTGAATGGTCCATGAGGGCTCAGCCTGCTCTATTCACTCAGTGTGATTTTATGAATGTTGACTGAGTGATCTTACCCTTCAACAGATGGAAATTGAGAGGCAACATTAAACACTGATGCAACAAGTGGATGAAGAATACAGTTGTGGTTCCTTCAGTGACAAAAGTTCTCTAAGAGGACATTGGTCATGAGAGTATATGGCTCAGAAATGGAGGTTGGGTTTCTGCAAGGAAAACGTATCTTAGGATGGAGCTAAAGGATGCAGAGACAGAGAAGCACATGTGCAAAGCAGGCTTCAAAGACAGGAAGGGCCTAATCTTTTCTGAGCTATTGAATGAATATGGAACTCACACTGTTGTGAGTAGCTAGTGATGAGTCTTGACAGGAACAGAAGGCTTAGATCACAAAAGGCATCATGAATTGTTTGTACTCATTGAGATTCTTGGTTGCAAGGGCTAAAGGTGTGTCTCAATGCACTCTGATGAAAAATCGATTTGCATAATACATTTGTAGCACTATAGAGGGTCAGATGATAGTTGTGGGGCTAACTCACAGAGACAGCTGAACTCAAGTGTTTCATCTTGGTTCAGCTTGTGCATCTGTCTTCTTTCTACAGATATCTCTGCTTCTAGGAGTCACAACATACAACATGACCACTGACCTCCTCATTTGATGTCTTCAAATCCAGGGGAAGAGACCTGTGAGTTATGATTAGAGTAGAAACCCAGCTGTCCTGTGGGCCACAGTGATGAAAGGAAGCAACAGCAGCATTACAAGATACTCATCTCTGAATTTGGACTAGTACTAGCTCCTCAAAGTAGTAATTTGTACTAGTTACTCTTCTCATTGCTATGAAGAACCTGACAAAACCATCTCATGGAAGGAATGTTTATCTTGGGTCACATCTCCAGGCTATAATCTATCATGGCAGGGACAACACAGCAATGGGAGCCTGGGGCAGCTGGTTCCATTGCATCTGCAGTCAGGGAGCCAAGAACTGTAGCCTATGGGATGGTGAACTCATGTCTAGAGTGATGTTTTTGACCTCAGTTAACATGATCATTTCAGCGAGGAAGCTGTCTTAAATTGTCCTTAGTGTACACAGTCTTTAGTCATCAAGCTCAGGAACTCTGTTTGCCATTTTAGATCACTGTATCACTAGTCCCCCCCCCCCCCCAGTCAAATAAAAGATAGAATTCACTCTTTCAATTTCCCAGGTCAAACCTCAGCCTATTTGATTCCTGCTTAATGTCCATGACCCACTTGAGGACTCCTTAAAACATATGCTGTCTTTTTTGTTTTACTTTCTACATGATGGGTGGGGGGCTTCTTTTAGAAAGAGTAAAGAATTACATGTTCAAAATTAAACATAGGAATTATTATTTATTTTTATTGGGGAAAAAAGGAATGAAAGCTGCAGATCTCACAAATGTTAGAAATTCCATAAAATTACTGGAGTGGTTTTATCATTTGACTGTTCAATATATTTCAGTATTGTTTCTAGGTTACATAGTTATTGATGATCTTTTTGTAAGCCAAAGATTATGTAATATTTTCTGTAGAAAGATTAGAAAGACAACCAACTCACTCTCTGCTCCAACTTGGTGGACTGACATTTGAAAAATATTAATAATTTAGAAAAGTTGGATGTAGCATCAAAACTCATTATTGGTAATGTCATGTAAATTGTTCTCAATTTTTTCATAAATAAAATGCTTTAGACCTACTGTAAGATAGGACTAAAAGCTTGTATTATATAAATCTAGGCACTCTGGTGAAATTTTTTTCTATAATTCCAAGACAAAAAGAAACAGAATATGATATATTGTAATGTAGTATTGTAGTTATAAAGTGATTGGTGCATTGTTAAATACATTCCTGACAGAATATTCTGATTCAATAAAAACTGGATCCTCTACTTTCAGTCTGATATATCTCATAGAGGACATTTTTATGCAGTTTATTCTAGTTCCATGAATTCCAGAAAAAAATTCTCTTCTACTTTCAATCACCTTTGTAACCTTGGCATGATATGTCCAGTGGACCTGAATCTTCATGTAAGTTGGCACTAGGGCAAAACAGTATGTTTTTTTTCTTGGATATTTTATTTTTTACATTTCAAATGGTATCCTCTTTCCCTATCCCATATCCCCTATCCCATCTTCCCTCGCCCCTGCTTCTATAAGGGTGCTCACCCACACACCCACCCACTACCAACTCCCTGCCCTGGCATTCCCCTAAACTGGGGCATAGAGCCTTGTCGGGACCAAAGGCCTCCCCTCCCATTGACGTCCAACAAGACCATTCTCTGCTACATATGTGGCTGGAGCCATGGGTTCCTCCATGTGTACTCTTTGGTTGGTGGTTTAGTCCCTAAAGCCATTTTTCTCCTCCTCCTCCTCCTCTCCTCCACCCACTTCCTTTTCCTTCTCCTATGTTGACCTTGAACTCATGGCAATAATTCTGTTTCACCTTCTCAAGTGCTTAAGTTATGGGTGTGATCTCTCATAACCAACTTAAAGTATTTGCATGTAGATAAAGACGACAATGATGTAACGACACAAGGAAGTGACTGAAAAACTGTGTAAGTGTACTCTCTCTAAACCCAAAACAAATTTTCTCTAGCTCATATTTTCTCTAGTAAGGTGTCTGGAGTGCCCACTGCCATGGTAGAGCACAAGAAAGAATGTAGAGGGAAGAGACTGGGATCCTCTTAAAATCTGATCAAAACTGCTGTAATAAAGATATTTTCACCTAGAGGCCTTTCAATATGCTGATGGGCTTTTGGAAGGTCACTGGCTTATGGGAGTGCCATTTTAATTTTATTAATTGATTAGTTAATAATCAATTAATTTCATTAATTGATTAATATGCAGATGGGGCTGATTCCAAAATGTAGGTCACTGGAGGTGTGCTTTTGAAGCGGTATCTTGTCCCAGACCCTTTGTTTCTATCTCTCTGATTCTTGGCTGCCATAAAATGAGCAGCATCCCTCTCCATCCTTTTCTCCCATGCCATTAGTGCATGGGTCTAGAAACAACAGAGTCAACTGTCAGCAAATAGGAACCAACATACAGCTTTTCTACTTTAAAGCATTCCTCTTAGGAATTTTGTCACAACAAGAAAACCACATGATGATGGGAAGGTTTTCCCAGGGCCTTTCTGAGACTTTGGCATGGGCCCCTGCAAGTATCATTAGCTCATGGTAAACTCATTTCTTCCTACAGCTCTAGTTTTAGATTGTAGCTCTTTTTTTCCTCAGACTTGCAGTAACTTCCTAATGGATTTCTCTGAATCAAGTCTACCCTTTTAACCAGGTTGCATAATTGGCAGAATATTTTCTAAATCACTTTTACTATGACCTCCTCTGCTTAAAGCCATAGGATATCTACAGAATTAAGTTGGGCTCCATCGTCTGATGTTCTAGATCTCTACCCTCTAATTTTTTAACTCTTACTTTTTAATGCTTTTAAAATTTTAGCTCCCTAGGGCCAATAAATACAATCTAAATAATCACTGGGGTGCTATTTGGTTACAGAAATTGCTTCTAAGAGTTAATATGTTATTTTAAACATTATAACCACTATGAATGACTTACCCATGAAAGAATGGAAGGTTGCAAATAACATAGATATGGGGTTTAACTTTGTGCTACAGCACATGCGTAGCAGACCCAGGTCTTGGATTGCAGCAACACAATGATTCAAACAGCTGGGATGGGACTGTCATTGTCTCAGTCCATTACCCTGCTTGTTCTGCAGTACTAGATATCTATAGCTTAGTCCTTGCATGGAAGCTGCTAAAAGTTGCTTTTTAATCCCATCCTATGAATGAGGCTATTGCAATTCTATCTTCAACTAGGATCCCTTCTCCCCACTTAGCACCTATTATGGTGGATATCTTTGGAGGCTCATGTAGTTTTCACTTACATCTACTTTCTGTCTCTACCTCTAACTCTATCATGGTTGCACACTCTGTAGAGGAAGAGAAAATAACTGATGTGGGTTTGTATCTCTGTAGAAAGATAGCCAGTAAGGCTTTTTACACAATTTAATACATAAAAATTCATAATTCTAGTGTGAATATATAGGGTCCCAAAGAAAGGGCAGAAAGAGGGGAAAATAGGTTGCGTATAATTATAAGCTGCATACCCAGAAGAAGAGGGAAATGGTACCCTTCTTTTCTTCCCCTTCTTTTTATATTGTACTATCAATACAAGGAGTGCTGCCACTGGAATTTGGTTTTAAGTTGTTTGTTTGCTCATATTTTTCAAAGCCTACATTAATATGGGTTCTCAAGTGCTTCAACTTCCCTTCTAGCTTGCTGATCAAACATAGGGGAGAAAGATGGTTAATAGGACAATGGGGGATGTGGACCTGTTTAGAAGTAGTTCTTTGGGGGAGATTCCAAACATGAGTACATGAATCAGTAGCAGTGACTCAATGCAGAAGAAACCACAAGACTCTGCTGAATTGGCACAAGTCTTTGAGAGCAGCAAGAAACAGCCGGAATACCACAAGAAGTTCTTTGTTGCTTTTCTCTCTGTGAAGTCACAACAAGTGAAGAACAGTGAAGACCAGCAAAGCTTTGCAAGGCAAACCAATGCAAGAGCATCAATCACTGTCTGTTGGGTTATACTTTTCCAAACACCATACATCCTCTCAAGTGTCTGCCTCAGCAAAATATCCTCTCATAAGACAGCTTCCAGGAAAGTACCACATGACACAGTTAAGTCTCCAAAGAAACCAGAAATTTCCACTTCAGCTTTTCTTTAATGTGCAAATGTGGGTTGACAAGACTTGGAAACAGTACAAGGCACTAGAGCCACTTAGCATTGACTGACACAGTGATGCTTTCCCCAAAGCAGCACTCTTAGGTGGACTGACACCCCAGCAACCTTTACATCCATGACAGAGGACAGGAGAGCTGACTTCCTAGAGGTTAGAACACGTTATTGGAGAATTTGAACTTGCTGGAATCATCCTGAAACTTTTCCTTTAGTAAAGCTTGATGTCTAGCTCTGTGTAAACTTCCAGTCTTACGTATTGTTGGAGTCTAGTTTTGGTTAGAAGTTATAAATTTAATTTTGTAGTTTTACTTCATGATTTCAGATTTTTATTGTATACTACTGACATGTATACATATATATGTAAATGGACATACCATATATATATATGGTATCTATCTATCTGTCTGTCTGTCTACCTACCTATCTATCTATGAAGACAGCATGACTAATGAACACTCATTCCCTTGTAAAACTTTGAAACTTGAAGTCACTTGGTCAATCTTATTTTGCATCTCAAGCATAAACTTTCATCTCAATCCTGGGTAATTCTGAAGCGATTTTTCCAAATGTCATTATTTCATTCTTTATTTCTTTGAAAAATGTGTTTAAGTTTTTGACAAAAGAAACTTTGTGAAGGGAAAATTTAGAAATAATACTTTTAATATGACAATTGAAAAAATTATGACATTTGATTTGTATTTTAACTTTAGAAAAACGTTATGAAAAGTGTCTCTTCAGTATAAAAATTCCAAATGTGGAAATCCTGTGTAAGACTGGAGGAAGAGGAAATTAATATTGTTCATTTTGTTCAAACTTTAGGAACTAGGTGGCAAGAATAAGTGAAATACCGAACTAGTTTGCATGCCCACTAGATTTACCACCAAAAATCATTTTCGACTATGTTTACCTAACTCATGTGTTTGTATTCTATATTCTGTTAATTGGATTGCTCTCTTCTTCACCCCCAACTCTCTCTCTTTCTCTGTCTCTCTGTCTCTGTCTGTCTGTTTCTCTCTCTCCTGTGTGTGTGTGTGTGTGTGGTCCTGGGTTCCTGTGGCTTTACGATGCTGTGTAGATACCCTAACCTGAGCAACACTCCCTGCCTAACAAATAATCTTACGACACATTTTCACAATTAATTTGGCTCTACAATGGTTGTTATTCCCAAGTGAGTAGTTTTGCATGGCTTTGGCTAAAATTAGGACAATATAGTCCTGCGAAACAGAGAAGAGTGTGTTAGTAGTCAAAGGGGCCTTTCCTCACTGTTAGTCTTTTTGCTGTGACAAGGACGCCTATTTATTTTGATCCATAGTAAAGAACTGGAGGGCAGGGCCAATGAGGACAGTAAAGCACAGCTATCTTCAAAGATTCTCACAAAGCCTGGAATGAAACTTGCCAGTTCCTTCTTCCTAGGTAATGCCATCTGAATAAGAGGTTAGAAAATGCTTTGAGACCATAAGTGGTTTTTAATTTACACATTCATGTTATAAAAATTGCAACTGTAAAACTAATTAGAAAAAAAAAGTGAGCCTCTTTCCCTAGAATCACTTAAATTCCTGATTTTGAACCCCCTAATATGCACTGGGCTGCATCTGTTCTCCCTCCCTGAACCAAAAATCACAAATGGCTTTATTTTATTATTCATCTCTCTATTTATTGGGTTATGATTGTGATGGGCATTGGTACTATGGTATCATACATACTATGCAACATTATCATTGAGCTATGACCTCAGCAAATGATCATTTAGAGACAGGACTTATTTTTTTTAAATTTTATTTTAATTAGGTATTTTCTTCATTTACATTTCCAATGCTATCCCAAAAGTCCCCCATACCCTCTCCCCTGCCCCCCACTCCTCCATCCACCCACTCCCACTTCTTGGCCCTGGCGTTTCCCTGTACTGAGGTAGATAAAGTTTGCAAGACCAATGGGCCTCTCTTCCCACTGATGGCCGACTAGGCCATCTTCTGATATATATGCTGCTAGAGACATGAGCTCTGGGGGACACTGAGTAGTTTATATTGTTGTTCCACCTATAGGGTTGCAGACCCTTTTAGCTCCTTGGGTACTTTCTTTAGCTCCTCCATTGGGGGCCCTGTGAATCATCCAATAGCTGACTTCTTTTAAAGAGGTGACTACTGTTAAATAAGGTCACAGGGTGGGGCCCTTATCCAGAATGACTAATGCCATTATAGAAGGAGGAACCAGAAAATCCCAGACAGTAAAGTCAACCATGTATCCCTAAGTTCATTAAGTACACTGTCATTTTAGTTGGCATTTGGGTTGATTTTAAGCTTGGTATACAACATAAGAAGTCAATTTTATCACTTCAAATTGTTTACTGACTATGAAGGAAAATATATGAGTAGCTTTTGGCTTTTAGCTATGTTAAATCCTAACAAATATCAGGATTCTAAACACGTAGACATTTCTAGCTATCTATTATCTATCTATCTATATGTCTAGCTATCTATTTCTAGCTAGACATATCTAGCTAGCTATTATGCTTTGGGAATAAGAAATAAAACATTTCAAATGATTACTTCTTACTTGATCTAATTATTATATAATTATGTAATAGTAAAAACCTTTCTCTTTGTTTGAGAATGACTGATAGCAAAGATAAATAGTGTTTATGTTTCTTTCATTGATCATTGTGGTAGTACGATTTGATTTTCGAGAGTTAGATTATTGGACACATGTCTTTTGTTAGTTATTTCTGGTGACATTCTCTAGGTGTAACTATGCTTTCTCAAATGACAGGAGTTCAGAGTGAATCTGGATGTATATAATCCCATTATGCAGGTATACCACATTCTCCCTATTCATTTTATTGTAATGGACATTCAGGCTTAGTCTGTCTACTGGCCTCAGTGAGCAATGGTACAAGAAAAGGACAGGGAGCGTGTTCCTTTGATACAGTAATTTCATTGCCTTGGACATATACCCAATAGTGGGGTATCTGGACCCTACAATGGTTCCATGTGCAGTTTTTAATAGGAACGTACAAACTGTTCTCTGGACCAGGTATATTATCGTACATTTTTTTCTTTTAAATTTTGGAAGGGTTGACACAGGATATCTACATATTAATATCAATAATAAAATTATGCTAGAGTAAAAGTTACAATTCTGTTGTATACTTTGCCTAATTTACTTTCCCAGGTATTTTGAAATAGTCATCAGAAATATTAAAAGGAGTTTATCAAATTGTTATAAAGACTGACATCAGAGGTTAGAAAATATTTTGAGATCATAAGTGGTTTTTAATTTACACAGTCATGTTATAAAATGTGTAAAATGTAATAAATGTGTTCCTGGCTATCCTGGAATTCATTAGGTAGTTCCTGTTGTGAGTCCTCACACTCATAGAGATCCACTTGCCTCTGCCTCCCAAGTGCTGGGATTAAAGTTGTGTGCCATCATACACAGAAAAATATACACTTCTTGCGATAAAGTACGAATGCCCCCTTTCCTCCACATCCTTTTGCTGCTTCCTAGGATTTCTTATCTCTTTATTTTTTGATACTAGCCACTCTTCACTAGAATGTGGTACTATCTCACTGTGATTTGCATTTGTCTTTCCCTGGATGTTAAGGATTCTGTCCATTTGTTGGCTATTTGTGCCTTTTCACTTAATGAATATCTGTTCAGATTATTAGCTCATGATTATCAAATAAGGTATATTTTATGGGATGAAGTCATTTTAGTTCATTATGTGTTCTGGATTTTGTCCTTTTTTTTTTCAAATATATAGTTTGCAAATGTTTCATTCCATTTTGAAGGCTGTCTATGGATTGCATTCTTTCATATTACAAATCACTTGTTATAGTACTTTTGTTGCAGAGTCATTTGTTATAGAATCAGTTCTTACAGTATCATTTATTTATTTTTTGTATGCTTGGCACCTGTGCACTTTGTACCAAATCTAAATACCACTCTCTAGACCTATGTTCTAAGGCATTTCCCTGTCTTTTTCTAGTAGTATTATAGTAGGAGATCTTACAGTTAAGTCATCAATCCATTGTGATTTAGTATTTGTACAAGTTGAAAGATTTCCAAAGCTCCAGTATCCTTTGGCATATGGTTGTCCAGTCCCTAAATATTATTTACAGAAGATGTCTCCTACTTCTCACTGTTGTGCTTGGTCCTCTGTGATAAGCTTGATAGGTGCACCCACATAAACATAGCACTATTCCTGAGAGCTTTCTTCTTTCACATTGCCTGTGCCTTGAATTGTGCTGATGTCATGGTATTTTGATTTTAGAGTGTTGTATATTTTAATAAGTCTGATATTTTGTTTTGTTTCTTTTTACTTAGGCTTGCTTTGGCTACCTAGAACTTTTTGTGGTTCCACATATGCTTTGACATTGATTTTTCTAAATCTATGAACAAGGACATTAGTATTTTTCTGTAGATTGCTTTGGATATTTTAACAATCTTAATTATTTCCATTCATGAATGTGGGATAGCCTCTCTTTTGTATCCTCTTCCAATTTCTTTCATCAATATTTTGTCATTTTCATTATAAAACACCTCTTTGGTTACATTTACTACAAGGTATTTAATTATCATAGCTATTCTCAATGAGATTGCTTGGTTTAGTTTCTTTTCAGACATTTCTCTATTAGCATACAGAAATACTATTGATTTTTGTATGTTGATTTTGTGTGCTAAAATTATGAGCTGTATTAGTTGTAGAGGTTGAGTTGGAGGTGTCTTTGAGGCTTTTTGTGTTTGAGATAATCTCCTCAGCACAAAAGGCACTTGTCATCCCCCTAACTACCTTAGATGTCATTATGGGTCAGAGGGAAAATGTCCACACATACTCATGCATTTGAACACTTAGTCCCTAGCCATTGATAATGCCTAGGGACGTTGTAGAGGTTATAGCAGGGGGACTATGATGTGGAAGTATCACTGGGCCTTGAAGGTTATAGCCTAGTTCTGCTTTTGGCTCGGGCCCTTTTCCTGAATACGAAGAAGCTGTAATCATTTGCCACAAGGCCTTCCAACCATGATAGACTGGTTCCTTTAAACTGTGAACCTAAATATTTCTTTCCTTAAATTGCGTCCTGTCAGGTTTTGGTCATAAGAACAAAAAATGTAACTGGTATAGATGTCCCTTATTTCTTTCTCTTGAATACTTTTTTGGACTCTCAGTATTATGTTGAATAAAAGTGGTAAAATTGGGAATTTTCATCTTGTTCATGATCTTAGAAGAAAAGTCCTGGTTTCCCCCCACTGAATATGATTATAGCTATGTGTTTGTTATGGATGGTCTTCATTATGCTGAAGTCATGTGCTGGGATATTTTGTAATGGTGGAATGTTGAGTTTCATTAAACTTCTTTTCTACATCTATTGAAATGATAGTAAGATTTTGTGCTTGCTTCGTTTACTCTGATATGTCACATTTATTGATTTGTTTATGCTTAATTAATCTTGCATCCTGGGATAATCCACTTGATCACAGAAAACACTCTTTTTAATGTGCCATTGGATTTAGCTTTCTATTATTTTGTTGAGGATTTTCACATCAATGTTCATCAATGAAGTTGACCTGTGTATTTGTTTTCTTTCTTGATATTAAGAAGGAAGGAACTCACATGAGATCAGAGAATATATGGTCCTGTGGATGATGATTCAGGAGTACTATGCATCATTAGAGATGATTATGGACAACTTCACACATACAAACTACCAGTGTTGACCTGTAAAGAAATAGAAAACCTAGACACACTCAAAACACACAATGGAATTGAACATCAATAAATTCTTCAATCATAGCAAAGTCCTAGGACCTGATGGCTACATTGTAGAATTCTAGCAGATATTTACGAAAGCAAGAGGAGCAAGTACTAAAATATTTAAACAATTGAAGAGGACTCTATTAATCTTACTACACGTATTTATTTACCTATTTGTTTATTTCATAAGCTCTTTCTACACACTCTTGACTTGGTATTATCTTCATAAAAATTCATTGAAATCTGCTACTTCCTATGACTCTTTGGTGGGAAAAAATTTTAAAGTTGATCTATTATATTCGTTTTTTCTATACTGTGAATCACACATATTTTCAGAGATAGTAAATGTTGATCTCCCAACGGTCCTCTCATTTTTAAGAAGTCAGGTAGATTGAGGTAGTAATTTGACTCCAGAAGAAGCAAAGGAATTCTGTTATGGCTGTGTCTGTGAACTCCTTGTTTCCTTTCTCAATCCAACAAATACAGTGGTATTCAGCTATGAAATATTTAATAATATCAGCATGCCATAAATAGTGAAGCACTTTTAAGGAAGAATGTGTTATATGGCTCAGATTTGAAACCAGTAATTGTATTGTTCTGTATTAGAGAAAATCCCACCATCCTCAACTTCCTATGTGAACAAATGCCCATTACTCTACAGTTTTGGTGTGAAGTCATACTGCCTTTGAAGCAATCATGGGCTGACAAGCAGTTGAAAAAGGAAATGGTGGGGCTATGCATGTGTTGTACAGCACGGTGCAAGCATGTCTGCTTGTCCTAGGCTGAAGCAGCTGTAGATAGTTTAGCTGCTGTTATTACAACATGGGGCTGCTTTTCGACAGAGCAAGGTCAATGGCGCATGACCGCCCACTTAAGGTGTTACATGTCGGTCATTTTGATGGGAAAGATTCACCCTCTGGCTCCTGTGTGTTTGAATCAGTCTCCTCTGGCCCTGGAAGCTTCTACCTGCAAGGAACAGTAACCACAGTAGTGTATGCTTCCACAAGTCTGTTGCATGAATCAGGTCAAAGGCAATTTGGAGGTATAAAAATGTAGCAGCTGGCCTCAAAACGAAGGGGAAGTGCTCATTTATAATTTTCCAGGAAGTGCTAATCCTAATATTTCAATGATGTGCATGCCAGGTAACCTTTAAAATATCAATGAGGTCAATGATATGTTCTTTGGTAATCATGTAGCTCATTTCTACAGTGTACACTTTAAAATTATGGAGTCAATGGAGCGGAAAGATTGTTATCATTTAAGTAGAATTACAATTGCAGTTCAGAATTCAGAGAATGAAAGTAGAAACTAACTTGGCACACATGTTCAGCTTTACCAGATAGAGATTTAAAATGGTCAAGAGGATGAGTTTAAATAAACTTTCACACAAATTCAGTTGCCAATGAGTGTTCCAAAGATGGGTATTTAGATTTTTTTTGGCTAAATTATTCTATCTGTCTCTGTACCTTATTAGCTGTTCCAGCTATATGGTATATAGCATGTATATATTATGTTATTTTTGCCTGGGGAAACCATGTCATTTCCAGAATCATAGGCTAGATGATATCAATTCAATAGTTAAAAGCTACAGAGCACAATTTCTATTATAGATATAAATGTGTAGGTTACTTACTATAAAGCTTCCTGGATAATTCTGGTTATGACATACCAAAATATTTTTTTCATTTGCATAGCAAGCTAGAATGAATGGAAGAGCTCTGGCACGGCGAGGAGTAGGTCCCCAAGCTCACTTCCCTTTTCTCCACAAGCCTGAAGGCCAAGATCATTGATCTTTACTCCTTATCTATTCATGGCCACACAGACTGATTTATTTCAAGCTGATTTCATAGCTCATCTCATTAGTTCATTAACTGACCCTAGCACTCATCTCTTACCATCAATCACCATAGCTTAGAGTAGAGGGGACTTATAAGAATCATTGGAATGGCCATTCAATTCACAGATGTGGCAATGAAGGACAGCAGCAGTATCATGATGGTCTAGTTAGTGCTACTTCAGCAAGCTACAACCTTAGGCATCCCTCACTCACTTGTAGCCTCCATGGCTTCACCTACAGAACAGGAAGACTTATTGCTCCATTGATTTACTGAATTTCAGGATGAAAGATAATGAACATGAGTTACCCCTCTAGCACAATAATGACACACAATTGACTGCTAATTTACTAAGTAACTTGTTTGTAGAGCAAGATGTAGAGCCTTAAAAAGTATCATTACATAACTCCCAAGTTTGAGCTGATTAACCATTGGGCTATCTCTGAGACCTAAGAACATTTCGACCCCTTACATCTAAGTACTTGAGTGTTTGCATGTTTCCATGCAACCAGTAGTCATTTGTAGTAAGTCTGTTGGAAAAGAGCTTCTTTTCAGTCAATATTAAAAAACAAATAAAAACAATGATGACAACGACAACAACAACAACAAAAACCAATGAATATTCCTAGAACACTTTTCATGCCCAAGCACGTTCTGAGAGCAGAAGCTATGAGTGATAAAGAAATTGCGAGGCCAAGTTTTCCATTATGACCTATATATGGAGAAGGAAATCTACTCAATGCTAAAGCTGGAAAAGAGACGTGGTTCTGAGAACTTCTGTGCCTGGCTCTCCCTGTGCTTTCCCAGGTGTCTCACTGCTGTGGATTGCACCAGTTGAAGTGAATGGGCTTTTGGTTTGGATCTCCTGGTCATGTATGATTCGGAAGAAGGGGTAAGAAACAAACCAGGTGGAGAAGGCAGTTCAGAGGTGTCACAAGGCAGTCACAGGAACAAACTGCAATTCTGGAGGCTTCTCCAGATGTTTCCCAGCTACCCAGGATAATTTTAATTTGCTAAGGGAGCAGTGTGATCCGAGGCCTCTGGAAAATGGCAAAACGTCACCTCTCAGCATCACACTGCTTTCAGCACAGAGGTTTTGTAGTCTTTGATAAGGTGAGGGAGTGTTTTACTAAGCATTGTTTAGCTCTAAATGAAATCCTAAAAATGGTAAGGTTATATGAAAAAAACAGTACAATCCAGTTTAACCATTGCTATGACAATCTATATAGATTAAGATTCCTGAGCTGTGAAAGGAAGATGCACTTCCTGTCTGGACTGTGGTGCTGGTCTTCTGTCCATGATGGAGCAGCTGCAATGACCTAGGGGGTCCATCCTTTGTTTCTATTGTTTTAAAAGTTTCTTTATTGCTATAAGAGGAATTTGTAAAGCTGACTTGGCACACTGTCAATAATATTTTTTGAAGATAACAATTAAGGACTTTAAAGCATGACATAAGATTAGGAGATTCTACAGTGTTAGTTATATTTCCTAGTAATAGCACGATGAAACAAGTCAACTATGGAGAGACAGAACTCTAGGGCTAGCTGGAATTTCAGAAATTATTATCCTATCATTTTCATTTTGAGAGAAATCTAGGTGCAGAGATGAAGTGACTTGCCTCAGCTGACATATTGATTAGTAATAAAGCTAGAAAACAAACCATTAAAAAAAACTTTCACTGATTTTTAATTTACTGGATGTCTATTAGTTATGAGTTGAGGCTTTTCTCCAGGGCTCCACGTTATAGTGACACAGAAGTGTAAGATGCTACAGTAAACTGCTCTTGTAGTGGCTGTGAGACCTGGAAGGGGCTTCCTTAAACAGTGGTTCTGTGTGGAGGGGAGGGCAGTGGCTGGCCAGCATTGTCTGTTTTAAAACCTGTGATCACAGGTTCACTCTGAACCTACTCACTGAAAGTGCCTTTCTGCACTAATGCTTTATGTTTCTATAAATCTCCTTTCCAGTCAGTCTTCTAAGAGGCTCCACCCAGCAGTTGCCCAAAACAGGTGCAGAAACCACAGCTAAACATTAGACAGAACTTGGGAAGTTTTGTAGAAGAGTTAGGGCAAAGATTGAGGGTCCAGGAGGGAGTAGAAGCTCGGCATGAAGACCAGCAGAGTCAGCTAACCTGCACCCTTAAAGCTCCCAGAGGGTGAGCCACCAACGAAAGAGCATACATGGGCTGGACCTAGGCCCCTCCCCACACATATGTAGCAGATGTTCAGCTCAGTCTTCTTGGGTCCTCCAACAAGTAGAACCTGTCACCTGCCTGAGAATCCTGTTCCCCTAACTGTGCTGCCTTATATGGCTTCAATGGGAAAGGATGTGCCTAGTTCTGCAGTGACTTAATGTGCCAAGGTAGGTTGGTACCCAGGGGAGCCTCCCCCTTCTCAGAGGAGAAAGGGAAAAGGGAATGGGAGGTGCTGTGTGAAGGGGAGGGGGCTAGGAAGAGAGGGGATCAAGTATAAAGTAAATACATAAATACATAAATAACTTTTCAAAAGAAACACATTTAAATATCAGAGAATTTATAACCCCTACTTGCTGTGTGTGTGTTTCTGAGTGTGTGTATACACACAAAGTATCTTACCATTGAGCTACATACATCTGTAGCTACAGAGAAGCTGAAAGACCATCAATTAAAATTAGTGTTAGGATAGGATTATATGCTTAAGAAAACATACGTTGAATTATATCAAAATCAATACTAAATTAAGGATCAAAGCTGATCTCATGCAATCTGGCTCCAAATACTTATAGCAGTGCTACATCTACTCCAGTAGTGACTCATGTGACAGGCCTAAAACCTGGAAGCATTCCCGAGACGAAAAGTTCAGGAAACTTCGTCTCCTGGAACTGTGGCATCGCATATAATGAATGCTCCAAACTTGTCCTTGTGAATGGATCTGTGTGCTTTCTTTCGGTGTTGTTTTATTATAGGTGCCTCCAAGCAATGACTTCCCAAATACCTAAGCAAAATCGAACTTTGTTTCCTGGGCCTTCACCAATGGCCTGAGTTGACCCTGGGCTTGGAATTCAGTAGGAATATTGCCTATTCAGTGACATTCAGAATTGCATCTAGTATTGTAAGAGAGATAGTGAAAGAAATCAGGCATTACTAACTACTACATAGAGTTAGAAATCTCAGGGCAAGCTTAGCAAAGTAAGTTTAGAATTCTTATTATAGTTATGTATGGCAGACTACATTACTTATTAGTAGAAAGTTCCCCCACACAATCACTCCCATATACAGGAATTTACAATGGCTTAGGAAGTAGATCAGGCTGTGGTTTAAGGAGGAACTAGAGTTTTGCATTATTCATGAGGTTAGCTAGAGCAGAACTCCCTAATTAGAACCATGACATGGGCATGAAAGCCCTTGCCTCCGGAGTGTAAAGACCTCACACCTGGCTTCTAAGACTATAGCTGACCTTAGATAGAGCTGACTTTGTCTCAGTTGTTTTATTGCCCAGTTATTGTCAGTCTTTATGTTTGCATTCCTCTGTTTTGTGTAAGAGTCATTAAGCGTCCAGTAATCTCATTATACCTTGGCTGATGTGTCACCTAACTTCCCTATTTTCTTCTGTATTAAAACTTTGATGCTTACTTTGAGAAAATTACATTCAGATGCACACTTCCTTGTGTCTGTGTCTGTTTGTCACTCTTCTCGCCTACTCCCTGCCCACCTGTAACTGGAACCCTGATCTCTCCTGCGGATTGAGGGGGGCCGACTGAGGCCAGTCCGCCGCATAGCAGGAATTTATATGGGCCTTATTTCTTTTGAATGACACTTTTTGATCTTGAAAAAATCAATTTCTTTCCATTTATGAAAATTATAACTAGCTCTTCCTTAACTTTTTGTTTTAAACTTACTTTAGTAGAATAATGTATGTAAAACAAATATCGCAAAATGATCTTAACTTGTTGATTTTGTAGTCCATTAAAATATTCTGCTGGACTTTGTGTGTGTACTCATATGCACAGCAGTCAACCCTGCAGTGGATGAAGAGAGTGCTGTGGGCAAGTCTCATCTTTTTAAAGGCAGAGCTGAAGCACAGTTCTCTGTGGTCACCCCATAGCAACTGCTTCTTCTGAACCTGCTGGCAATTCTTCCACCACGTTCATATGCTAAGTGTGTAAAGATGTGTCTTCTATTCATGAGTCCCTACCCTTGCAGAGATTTACCATCCTCTGTGGTAGTGTTACTCTTCTGGAATGGAGAAAAACAAATGTCTGTTATTTATGTATACTCACTGTTTCTGTTTCTCTCCCCTCCACTTTATTATTGATAATTTAGTTTCAGTAAGCTCTCAAGGAGTGATACTTAATTTGTCTTCAGTCCTTGTCACTTTCCTTGCCTCAGCCTCACTTCTGATTTATTTATTTATTTATTAGATATGTTTCTTTATTTACATTTCAAATGTTATCCCCTTTCCTAGTTCCCCCTCTGAAAATCCCCTATCCCCTCCCCCATTCCCCCTGCTCCCCAACCCACCCACTCCTGCTTCCTGGCCCTGGCTTTCCCCTATACTGGGGCATAGAACCTTCACAGGACCAAGGGCCTCTCCTCCCATTGATGACGGACTAGGCCATCCTTTGCTAAATATGCAGCTAGAGCTATGAGTCCCACCATGTGTTTTCTTTGATTGGTGGTTTAGTCCCTGGGGCTCTGGGGGTACTGGTTAGTTCATATTGTTGTTCCTCCTATGCGACTTCCAACCCCTTCATTGGCCTTACTTCTTATGCTATGTTCTACAGAGAATTCTACTTACATTACAGTTCAGACTTACACACTGGATTCTCTGGGACACTGTGTCCTTGTTTGTTTTGCTTATTTACTTGTACTGACTATAATAATTCATTTACTATTTGCTTTTGTCTCAGTATTTTGCTTCAGGTACTATCTTTAAACTTTTTTTTTTTAAACTAGAGGGTAATCACAAACAAGATAGTAGATACACTATATACAGTGTATTATATCACATATGTCATATATAAATATAACATCAGATGTGGGAGGAGCGGGGAGGCTCACACCTGGACAAATGTTGTACTACATTTACAGGTTATCAGATGCTTATTTTACAAAAATAAGAATTAAAAATTATGAAATAAAATTCAATGATTCTCTTTTGTCCATAAGGGATATAAAGATGCTTCTTTCAGAGACATTCTTGTAATCTGTTATCACCTGGACAAGAGATGTCCCTGTGTGTTCAAGGCTTAGTTCTCAGGATGCTATTATTAGGAAGTAGCAGAGTCTTTTTGAAGTGGGGCCTGGTCATTGGGATAGCACCCTAAGGGGGTTTCCGGCTCTTGTCTGTTCCTTCTCCTTGCCTGGTTCCCTGGTTTGTGGTGCAAGCTGTTTTTCTCCCCATACACCTCTACCATTACCCAAGTAATAACACTAAACAGGTTCCAAATGAACTAAACAAACATTTTTTTTTTAATAGTTACCAATCTAGGCATTTTGTTATAGCAACTCAAAGCTAAGTGAGCAAAAAAGACATATCACTCCTACCTATGGTCACTAATTGTCAGAAGGTCACGATGCCTGGGCTCACTGAGTCCCCTCTTTGCTGTCATTGTTTATTATTCTTACATAGAATATTAATTGTATAATATTAACAGACCAATATTGCTCCGTTTAACTGAGCAATAATGGCTTAAGGATATTTCCATCATTGCAACAAAGCCATCTAGAATACTGGTGTCATGGGAGGCTTTGGGAATTGTATTTTTCAGGTGTTAAAATAATTTTTTAAATCCATTTTTTCCCAGTCTCAACTCCCGGAATGATGACTCTGAGACTAATTAGTTATTACAAAATGCCTAGGCCCTAAGCTTTGGCTCATCCTCTGACTGGCTTATAACTTATTATAACTTATTTAACCCATTCAAACTCTTCTGTGTCTACCATTTGGATATTTACCTCTCCTTCAGTCTAGGTGCCTCGCTCTCTGCTCATCTCCTTGTGAGTTCATCTGCCTGCTAGTTTATGTCTGTCTCCTCCTGCTGTCTTTCGAATCGCCCCCCATGGCTCCTTTTATTCTTGTGCTATTTCCCAGAATCCTCGTTCTTCCTGCCAGTGTCTCAGATCCTATTTCCTGCCTCACCTCACTAACTATCAGCCTTTTTTATTGACAGGTGGGGCTTATAAGAGATTCTCTCTACATTCAGGAATTGAGTTTTTATGATCGATGCTTCTAATGTGTTAATTGGTCAACAGAATTAAGCATTTTTGATGAATAATTCATTTACTTTGGGAGATGTGAGCTAACTAATAAGTACATTTAGGCATATAACTAATAATTAAAACTGTGTTTCTTTACCAAATAAGATTTAAAAATTCTAAAAATATAATTAAGCTCCTTACTGCCTTGAGTACTATCAGTGTTCCTCACAGTGACTCCACCTTGCTCTCCCTTCTCTGACTTACATTAAATATTGTTACTTTTGAACCCATTGACCATTGCCATTTCTTTCTTTTCTGATCCTAACCTGGCTTAGCTGCATCTGCTCCTATTCCAATGACTCGCAAAGTGAAGAGAATAGTAGTTAATTTCCACATTTCCTGAGAGTGAAATGTCTGTCAGTCAATTCAGTTAGTTCCTAGAAGCAGGAAAGTCCTCATCACCATGGAATTCTCAGTTTAAAGGGAGCTTTGACTTGCTAGATGTCCTTGGGAAAGAGTATCCGAAGGAGAAGGCAGGAGTACTAATGAAGCCCAGATGAGTTTCCTAGTGTTCTGGACTTGCAGGTCCAGTGTAAAATATATGACTGACAAGGACTTAAGAGCTTGCTCTTCCAAACAAAGCCCCACTTTGTGTGTTGACATCACTGAGCAAAAGTATGCCAGCTGAAGTGCCAAGCAAAGCAAGATTAAGCCCTGGTTGACGTTGCTTTGATAAATATGATTAGGTATTTCCCAAGATTCAGGTGCTAATAGAGTCATTGCTAAAAGATTTAGAAATTCCTATTACCTGAGATGACTTGCCTTTGTTTTAAAAGTTGCTTTCATGTGATGTTTGTATATTGCACACATGACTGTCCTTTAGAACACATCAGTTGTCTCTTGTGGTTAACTTGACTCTTCCTATTATTGTCTCTTTATTTATTGAGTTTTACTTATAGCCATATGTCTGTGGGAATGGAGGGAAGACTTACATTCAAGTTTTGATGAAAGGAAGAATCATTTCATTTAAATGAACTACACAACAACCCAAGGCCCTGATTTTTGGCTGGAATATTTTCTTTCAACTTTATCCAGGCAAGGACTACAGAGGACTATCACCATTACTTTAAAATAGGTGACTAACACTATGTGTATTTCCAGGTTGGGAGGTTATTTCCTCTTGCTCTTCTTCCCATGCATGTAGAGGAAGGAGGAGGGGGGAGAGTCATCCTCCTGCAAGTTCACAGGAAATGTCACATTCCTGTCTGCTTCTGGTGAAAGTGGAGTCAGGAATCCAGGCTGATGGGTTTCTCTTCTCTAGAAGTGTGTGTGTTCTATAGTTTCTACACACACACACACACACACACACACACACACACACACACTCACATATGACTTCAGTCTGGTTTTTACTGAAGAGTAAAAACTAAGAATGGGGAAAGCTAAAGTAGAAAACCTGAGTCCCCACTAAGCAGGAGCCACTGAACATCCGTAAGCATAGAGTGTTTTCCTCATAGAGCAGTAATGACAGTAACCCTTGTCAGACTTACTGTGTAATACGCATGTGCATATGGAAAGGTTATTTAAAGCCATGATTATTAAATGTGATATTTTCTTTTACTTGCCAGGAGTGGCAACCAACATAACTGATGACTTCAGAGCTTTTTATAAAATAGCACCAGGTAACAAAGGAAGACTTACCTTAATTTATAGGGATATTTATTTTGATTTATAACATTAACAGCACTAGGGAGGGTGAAGAAACCCCATTGGATGAAAAATCATGCACAGAAGAATTTCTGAAGTGAGAGATTTAAAAAAAAATGTCCCTGAGGGAGTAATTGCAGAGGGCAGGAGGAGTGATCTGCAGAAAATACCTGAATATGTAAGCTTCCACAGCACCCATGTGTTTAATCTTAGGGCACATGCAAGCAAGTTCAGCTTTCAGCCTTGCTCCCACTTTGTTACAGTGTGACCCTTAAAGCAGCACTTCTCAACTGTGGGCTATGACCCCATTGAGAGTCAAAGAGCTTTACACAGAAGTTGCCTACAACCATCAGAAAACACCAATATTTATATTAAGACTCAGAACAGTAGCAAAATTAAAATTATAAATTAGCAACTAAAAATAATTTTATGATGGGGTGGGGGTTACCACATCATGAGGAACTGTATTAAAGGATCTCAGCATTAAGAAGGTTGAGAATCACTGACAGAGCATCTCAGCACGAATCTACAGCAAATTTATAGTTTAGATCTTCTTTTATCATTAAATTGACAGTATGGAGTGAACCCAGTTACATCTAACACTGAGACAGAGTCATTTATGTGAATGTTCTCATCTCTGAAGGCCAATATATGTGTCTATGCTTGGGATGGAACACACTATACTTGATGCTCTAGTGATAATATGACAGTGGCATCTCCTGAGACATCCATCACTTTTGGTGTTCAGTCATATCCACAGCCATTCAGCTTAGCTTTCTGTATTTAGTGTAAGACCTAATGTGGGCATGCAGGCATGTATAAATGGCTATAATCAGAGTCTACCAGAATACAGCCTACAGATTTCATTATCATGTCTTATTTTTCTTAGATAAATCCAAGTACTACTACAGAAATAGGTCACCAGTGTTTCTTTAGAGCTCAGCTCTGAATGTTCAATGTTACTGTGGGTGCCTCTTTATGACTCCATGGGAGCTGACTGATGTTGTGTTTGAATGTAAACATATACTTGGCAGCTAGAGGATATGTTTTCTTAACTGAGACTTCTCGGTTATATATTATGTAAATATCTAAGGCTTGGGACATGGCAAAATTATTGTGTATTTTCATTTTAAAGACTAATTTACTTTTATTTTATGAATGTGAGGCTTTTGCTTATATGTATGTATGTGCTCCATGTGTATATGGTATCCATATAAACCAGAAGAGGGCATTGAATTCCTTGAATTTGGAGTTACAGACGATTGTGAACTGCCATGTATAGTCTGAAACTAGAATCCAGTATCTCTGGAAGAGCAGCCTTAACTACTGAGACATTTCTAAAATTATGTTCCTATTACTCATTTGTTGCTACTTTTTTCTGTTGCTGTAATAAAATACCACGAGGAATGCAACTTTAAAAAGAAAAGATTATTTTAGTTTGTAGTTCTAGAAGAATTGAGTCCATAATAGTAGAGAAAGCATGGCAGCTGGAATGTGGAGGAAAAAATTCCCTAGACAATTGCTTCCTAGAAGCAAACAACTGCTCTCACTCTAAAAGGGAAAGGCTTAGCTGGGTGAGGTCTTATCCTTAGGGCACCTCTCTGTAGTTCCAGGGCAGAGCAGGAAGTTTCTCTTTAATGGCACTGATCTCCTTGACAACTGAGCCTCTTCTTTTTTTTTTTATATATATTTTTTATTACATCTTTTCCTCAATTACATTTCCAATGCTAGCCCAAAAGTCCCCCATACCCTCCCCTATACTTCCCTACCCACCCATTCCCATTTTTTTGGCCCTGGCGTTCCCCTGTACTGGGGCATATAAAGTTTGCATGTCCAATGGGCCTCTCTTTCCAGTGATGGCCGACTAGGCCATTTTTTGATACATATGCAGCTAGAGTCAAGAGCTCTGGGGTACTGGTTAGTTCACAATGTTGTTCCACCCATAGGGTTGCAGATCCCTTCAGCTCCTTGGGTACTTTCTCCAGCTCCTCCATTGGGGGCCCTGTGATCCATTCACTAGCTGACTGTGAGCATCCACTTCTGTGTTTGCCAGGCCCCAGCATAGTCTCACTAGAGACAGCTATATCTCGGTCCTTTCAGCAAAATCTTGCTAGTTAATGCAATGGTGTCAGCGTTTGGATGCTGAACATGGGATGGATCTCTGGATATGGCAGTCTCTAGATGGTCCATCCTTTCGTCACAGCTCCAAACTTTGTCTCTGTAACTCCTTCCATGGGTGTTCTGTTCCCAATTCTAAGGAGGGGCATGGTGTCCACACTTCAGTCTTCATTCTTCTTGAGTTTCATGTGTTTAGCAAACTGTACCTTATATCTTGGGTATCCTAAGTTTTGGGCTAATATCCACTTATCAGTGAGTACATATTGTGTGAGTTCCTTTGTGATTGTGTTACCTCATTAAGGATGATGCCCTCCAGGTCCATCCATTTGGCTAGGAATTTCATAAATTCATTCTTTTTAATAGCTGAGTAGTACTCCATTGTGTAAATGTACCACATTTTCTGTATCCATTCCTCTGTTGAGGGGCATCTGGGTTCTTTCCAGCTTCTGGCTATTATAAATAAGGCTGCTTTGAACATAGTGGAGCATGTGTCCTTCTTACCGGTTGGGACATCTTCTGGATATATGCCCAGGAGAGGTATTGCTGGATCCTCCAGTAGTACTATGTCCAATTTTCTGAGGAACCGTCAGACTGATTTCCAGAGTGGTTGTACAAGCTTGCAATCCCACCAACAATGGAGGAGTGTTCCTCTTCTTTAGCACATGGCACTTGCTTTGTCTCAGTCATCCTGGCACTCATTTCCTTTCTGAACTGTACATTTTTTTCATGTCTTTCTGCCTTACTTGTTGCTTTTTTGCCATTGCAGATTTACAAAAGAGTTCTCAGTAACCTTCAATCTGGAGGTGATTCCCAAGGAAGACTGAGGCCATTTGGAAAGGCTCAAGTGAGATTGTGGAAGCATGGAGACATTGTGGTGGAACAGAGCACTCAGTGATAACATAGGTAAAAAGGCAAAGAGATGATCTTTTTCACACAGTGAATTACAGAGTCTATAGAGATGAGCCATGGAGACACAGGTCCAGTCTGACCCTGCTAGGAGGCCCAAACTGTAAGGAATCATGTAGTTGCTTTAAAAAAATTGGTGGCTTCTGCCAGCCAAAAAGGAAACCTGTAAGGAACAGGATTTTTTCACCTTTGATGATATCTGAAAGGACCAGGAGGCTAACATCAGTGAAGGGCCAAAGATGAAAGGAAGATGGTAGCTCAGAACAGGAAGGCAGAATCAAAGTACCCTCTGCCCTTATAATCCCCAACTAAGAATGGTTATCAAAGCACAACTCAGTTTTAGAAATATTTGGACTGGAAGACTGCAAATATATCCTTGTTCATCTGCTTGGGAGGATATCATTATGAGTCAGGAGAATGAGCAACTGAGCTGGAATCCACCCAGGAGACATGGATTCTAGTGGTGCTTTCATTGTCAGGGAACTGTGTGACCCCAATATGTACACTGATCACCTTGTCTGCCACAGATTATTGTAAAACTAGGTTAGAATTCAAGTTTACATTTTAAAGCTTTGTAGTTCAATTAGTAGGAAAGTCAGCTTGAAATATCTAACAGACCAAACAAAATGTAGATGCTCAGAAAAAATGCCCATTTTTATTTTAACCCACACTATGATATTTAACTTAAAGTGTTTCAATGATACACTTTAAGTGGCTCTAGTTCTGCCAGGAGCAATCTAGGAGAAGCTAAAAAACTAAAAGGTGATCTTCCTGAGATGGTTCAGCCATGGACTGTCAAAGTTAATGACAGGATGGTGCCTTTAGGCAAAGCTGAGGAGAGTTTCATTTTAGGAAAGATTCCTGCCCTTAATATGCTTTTTCTTTTATCATTAAACATATATAACAATCACTAGGATCTACACCAAGAATTAAGAAATCATTTATCTTATAGTGATGCTATATAGGCAAATGATTTCTTAATTCTTCATGAACACCCTATAAGAATTCCTAAAATTGTATTAGTAATTATGAAGCACTTTTATAATAGTACTGCAATTAAGTCCTCTCTGATAATCAAAATGGTAATGAGAACTCTGCCAGTTTTCAAGTGTCATGAATTAATTGCTTCTGAGGTAGCAAGCAGGCATCAACAACTCAGAACATGTTCCAAGAGGTTGTAAAATGTTGCAGTAATTTCCAACCCCAATAATCCCATATAAAAAACACACAATCTAGTTATTATATCTCTAATTGGTAAGCCTAGGTTGGGTAGAAGTAGCACTATATTAATGTATTCCCCAGCTATAAGACTCTTTGATACTTTTAGTTTGCCCTGGTCATGTGGTTCTCTGCTCCATCTTGAATTCTTCCTACCCATCTTCTATCCTCTTTCCTTCCCTTCTCATTCTCTTATCTCTACCTGCCCCTCTGCCCAATCATAGGCTCTAGCCCTTATTGACCAATAAATGGAGAGAAGGTTCACAGGAGATCACCCGAATATGGGATTGACTGCTCATCAGGGACTACTCTTCTTGAGGAAACAGAATTAACATCAGAATATAAGCAGCACCAGGATCACCCACAACATTTTCCCCCTTTTGTCCAGTTAAAAAGGCTCTTTCTCTAAGATATAAATTAAGCACACCATAACAATAGTGTAAATTATAAAGTGTGATATACATTTAAATTCTAGTCTGTCATATTTGTCAAGTTCGATAAAGTACTTGGCCATCTATCCTAACTTAAAGAGTTTATAATTCTGTGTCTGAATTATGTTGATTTTAACTTTTATTACCTTTGAAATACATCCTTTCAAATTTGGAACATTTTAATGTTTTTTAATGTTAAACAACTTAAGTTCAATTGTGATACTATAACTATTCTTGAATTCTGCCAGAGATCTGAGAAGAATTATATATTACCTGAATATGTAGAAAGTACAAAAACACAGCTTCCAAGACTATACAATTTATAGAGACAGCTAACTGCCTGGACAGTCTCCTGATTACTTACAGCATTGGAGCATCTGTCTCCAGCCTTCTATCTCAGAACCATCTGATGGACCTTAAGAGAAGAAGGAGTTCTGAAGGACTAGCTCACCCTGTCTTGGTAGAGTTTAGCAATTAACTATCCTACATCTGTTTGTACTCGTTTGGACAGTATTTTTGTCTATAAATGAATTAGGGCTATTCTTGCCCAGTAGCTATCTTGTCATGGTTGAAGAAACTCCATCTGAAGGTAATATCTTCCTTGAAGTCAAATGGAGATACTAACAGGAGCACCATGACTTGTAGTCTTAGTAATGAAATAGTAAAAGTGTCATATTCTGTGGATCTCTGATACTTTTGAAGTCTATCTATCTATCTATCTATCTATCTATCTATCTATCTATCTATCTATCTATCTATCTGTCATAACTAAATTGTCAAACATTGATTATTCTTAACTATTTACTATTTGAATAATCTTGAAAACACTTATTGTAATTGAGTAAATTAGTATCAAATATGACCACGAGTCTCACTATCTATTAACTTGTATTACTTAATAATCCTAAACAGCTTGTAATAGCTGCTACTATAAGGACTGGGCCTAAGTCTTCGTATTCTTAAATGATTTACATAGGCATAATGCCTATCTAAGAGTGACAATATTAATTTTAAACTTTACACTACTATACAAAATTTTATACCAATGAAAATCTTAAACCTTATTAATATACAAATTCTGTATCAATGTAAGAAATTATAACTTCATTGCATCAAACAAAGATTTCTATCAATGTAAGATTATGGCTGTAGAATACTTTGCTGAAGAGTAAATTTAATATTCTACCCCTATTTGTCTATTTCTTTAATTTCTATAATTCTACTATATACCTCCATTTCTTTTCTACCTCTATACTTCATCTAAGAAAGAAGGAAAGAGAAGAGGAAAGAAAAGGTAGAAATCTCTGAGTCTAAGCTCTCCAGTTTTCTCCTTGTCCAAGACTGCTATATTTGTAAATTATCTCTTAAATGACAACATATTTATAATTTATAAAATAACCAGAACCATCTACCCCAACCTAAGAAATTGGGATGATGATCTTTTTTTGTTTGTTTCTAGCTGAATTGGGGCAAAGAATTCCCTTCTGAGAGACCAGAGAGAAATAGAAAAATTGGCTTTGTTAATGGAAGGCTAGCTGGCATTATTTGTTGTCTAGTCTCTATGTGTTGAGAAAGTTTATGGCTTAGCTGAAGTCTTAATTGTAACAGTCTGAAAGGCTGGGTGGGCAAGATAGTTGTTCTGAAAATGCCTTGGAATTAAGTCTTTAGAGGATACATCTTTGACGTAGTTGAGGTAGAATAGAGCAAGGAGGTGGAATAGAAGCTCCCAGAATCTTAATATCTCTGAATGTGAATCTAAAGAGCTGTCTTTCTTTAGAGGTTAGTATGATCACATAACTACAATGTAAATTTCTATTTATGTCATCTTAAAGTATGGTATGTAATAATAAGTCATGAGAATTTTGTATCTAATAAGAGCTATTGGCTGTATATAAACATTTAAGTCTCAGCCAGTTCCAGAGTTGTCTCTGTGTACAGTTCTTTAGGGAGTCCCTGTTTGTCATGTCTTGTTTTTATCAACTTAGAAGGAACCCATAGCTTTTCTTTTCCTGTGGAAAAATAGGCATAGCCTCTCTCCCAGTGTAACACATTTTTGTTTTTTATTTTGATGTGAGAACATCTTCATAATAAACAGGGTGGTTTAATTTAGTATTTTTTTTATAATCTAATGTCTTTTAGTAGTTATAGTTTCCTGTTCATTAGCATTAAAAAATTCAGTTAATAAAGTCATCTAACTCTGGGGTCTTTGTTGTCTCTTTTGTCTGGTAAGTATCTCTTTTACAGTATGATTAGATCTCTCCACAATTGTTTGCTCTGTAGGATTATGTGATATGTCTTTAATATGTTTGATGTTATAATATGTAAAAAATTGTTTTATCTTATTAGAGACATATGTTGGACCATCGTCCATTTTAATTTGTAAGGGTATTCCCATAATGGCCATAACTTTTAACAAATGTGTAATTATTGAATCAGCCATTTTTTGAAGTTAAGGAAGTTGTCCATTGAAATCTTAAATATGTGTCTATAGTATGATGTATATGTTTTAGTTTACTTAAGGGTTACTTCTTGTAGGTAATGGAGTTTGGCTATATAATGAGCAAGTAGGACATTGTCTCATAATTTTCTGATTGTTGTCAAGTGATAGAGAATTTTTTTTCTTTAAACCTTTGTTGTTAACATGATTTTTAATGGAATTTTGTCTCTAGTACACTTTCTACTAATAGCTGATTGATTTTGTTATTACTTTATGTCAGAGGGCCTATCAGACCTGTATGGCATCTTATATGTGTTATATATAGTGGATAACTTTTATCTCTGATCATTTGCTGTAGCTGAATAAATAGTGAAGTCAATTTAAAATCATCTTGAATAAGTTTAGCAGTCTCTATGTGTAAAACAACTCTTTCTGTATATTGAAAGTCAGTTACTATATTAAGAGACTCTTGAAAATCTGCTAACACCATAAGAATTGTATATTATTTAGATTTTTGAACTGGATTATAGGAACCCTCAGCCACCTTATTTATGTCTTTTGATTTATATCTTGTCTTTCTTGATTTATTAGTATCATTGTAAAATGTAGGGGCTCTAGAAATTGGAGTTCTTTCTATTATATGAAGGAGAATATAATTAGTTTTTTTATGAACTGAAGTAATTTATTTTTAGGGTATTTGTTGTTAATTTCTCCCTAGAAATTACTGTATGTTCTTTGTTAATGTTTATCTTGTGCCCATAATGAGATAATCTCTGTATTAGTAAAAGGTTTCACAATTTTAGCTGGATCCATTTCAGCTAATTTTCAAAGTCTCATTTTTCTTTTCAGTATCAATTCAGAAATCTTTCTTATGTAGGTTTTTAATTTTTAGTCTGTTTAAGCATTAAAATATCTATTTTAAGATATAATCTTCTCTCTGTATAAGAATTCCTATGGGAAATGAGTAGAAGGCAAGATAACTAAGATATAGGACTTCTTTGGATCAATAGTATTGAGATGTGTATCTTGTAATTTCTTTTTTTATCAGAGCTAACAATTTTTCAGACTTGGCTGATAATTTTCTTATGCTATTTAAATCTTTATCACCTTATAAGGTTTGAAATTGTTTAGCTCTTGAGTAGACAAGTCAGTTGTAGGCCATAGCCAGTTTATAGCTCCTAGTAGCTTCTGAAAATCATTAAGTGTCTTTAATTGGTTTCTTTAGATTTGTACTTTTTGTGGCCTAAACTTCTGTAGACTTATTCTACAAAATTAACTGAATCTTTTTTTAAATGTATTTTTAAGGGATAGTTTGTCATCTCCAGCAAGTCAAAGGTTTTTGTTTGTTTGTTTGTTTGTTTGCTTTACTTTATCAAATATTCTTTTTAGGATAGTTATATCTGCATCAGCCATTAGGATATCATCTATATAGTGATAAATAATGGAATGAAGAAATTGCTTATGAATCATCTCTAATGGCTGTTGTACAAAATATTGAAACAAGGTAGGGTTATTTAACATTTCTACTGGAGAGCTCCATCTTGTATCCCAGGTCTCTCAGAGTCCAGTTTGTGCAGGAGAGTGTGCAGACTGCAGAAGCAACAGAGCTTCTTGAACAGGGTCCCTTCTGGCCTTTATCTTCAGCCAGGAGAGGAAGCTGAGCTTCAGACCTTGGTGCAACTTCCCTGCAAGAGGAGAGCATGCCTGCAGAGAGTGCTCTGACCACTGGGACTCAGGAGAGAGTTGGACTCCCAGGAGTCCTGACAGAGGTGAACAGAATCACAGGAGGATCAAGCTCCAGCCAGAGACAGCCTGAATATCTAACACCAGAGATTACCAGATGGTGAAAGGTAAAAGTAAGAATCTTACTAACAGAAACCAAGACAACTCAGCATCATCAGAACTCAGTACTCTCACCAGAGCAAGTCCTGGATACCCCAACACACCCAAAAAACAAGATTCAGATTTAAAATCATATCTCATGATGGTGGTAGAGGATTTTAAGAAGGGCATTAATAAGTCACTTAAAGAGATATAGGAGAACATTGCTAAACAGGTAGAAGTCCTTAAAAAGGAAACATAAAAAATCCATTAAAGAATTACAGGAAAACATAAACAAACAGGTGATGGTATTGAACAAAACCATCCAAGACCTAAAAAGGGAAGTAAAAACAATAAAGAAAACCCAAAGGGAGACAACTCTGGAGATAGAAATCCTAGGAAAGAATTCAGGAACCATAGATACAAGCATCAACAACAGAACATAAGAGATGGAAGAGAGAATCTCAGGTGCAGAAGACTCCAAAGAAAACATGGACACAACAATCAAAAAGAAATGCAAAATGCAAAAAAATCCTAACTCAAAATATCCAGGAAATCCAGGACACAATGAGAAGACCAAACCTAAGGATAATAGGTATAGATGAGAATGAAGATTTTCAACTTAAAGGGCCACTAAATATCTTCAACAAAATTATAGAAGAAAACTTCCCTAACCTAAAGAAAGAGATGCCCATGAACATACAAGAAGCCTACAGAACTCCAAATAGACTGGACCAGAAAAGAAATTCCTCCCGACACATAATAATCAGAACAACAAATGCACTAAATAAAGATAGAATATTAAAAGCAGTAAGGGAAAAAGGTCAACAAACATATAAAGGCAGAACTATTAGAATTACACCAGACTTCTCACCAGAGACTATGAAAGCCAGAAGATCCTGGACAGATAACATACAGACCCTAGGAGAACATAAATGCCAATCCAGGCTATTATACCCAGCAAAACTCTCAACTACCATAGATAGAGAAACCAAAGTATTCCACAATAAAACCAAATTCATACAATATCTTTCCATGAATCCAGCCCTTCAAAGGATAATAAAGGGAAAACTCCAACACAAGGAGGGAAACTATGCCCTAGAAAAAGCAAGAAAGTAATCTTCCAACAACCCTAAAATAAGAACCACAAGAACAGAATCCCAAATCTAACAACAAAAACAACAGGAAGCAACAATGACTTTTCATTAATATCTCTTAATATCAATGGACTCAATTCCCCAATAAAAAGACATAGACTAAGAGACTGGCTAGACAAACAGGACCCAACATTTTGCTGCATACAGAAAACCCACCTAGGGGACAAAGACAGATACTACCTCAGAGTAAAAGGCTAGAAAACAAATTTCCAAGCAAATGGTCCCAAGAAGCCACCAGGAGTAGCCATTCTAACATCAAATACAAATTCCAACCCATAGGTATCAAAAAAGAAAAGGAGGGGCACTTCATACTCACCAAAGGTAAAATCTTCCAAGATGAACTCTCAATTCTGAATATCTATGCTTCAATTGCAAGGGCATCGACATTCATTAAGGAAACTTTGTTAAAACTCAAGCACACATAGCACCTCACACAATAATAGTGGGAGACTTCAACACCCCACTCTCACCAATGGACAGATCCTGGAAACAGAAACTAAACAGAGACAAAGTGAAACAAAAAGAAGTTATGAAAACAATGGATTTAACTCATATCTATAGAAGATTTCATCCTAAAACAAAAGGATATACCTTCTTCTTAGCACCTTGTCCAAACTTGACCATATAGTTGACCATAAAATTGACCATAAAACAGGCCACAACAGCTACAAAATATTGAAATTATCCCATGTATCCTAGCAGATTACCACGGACTAAGGCTGATCTTCAATAACAGCATAAATAATGGAAAGCCAACATTCATGTGGAAACTGAACAGCACTCTACTCAATGATACCTTGGTGAAGAATGAAATAAAGAAATAAATTAAAGACTTTTTAGACTTTAATGAAAATGAAGCCACAACATACCCAAACACAATGAAGGCAGTCCTAAGAGGAAAACTCATAGCCCTGAGTGGCTTCCAAAAGAAACTATAGAGAGCACAAACTAGCAGCCTGACAGCACACCTAGAAGCTGGAGAACTAAAGAAGCAAATTCACCCAAGAGGAGTAGACAGCAGGAAATAACCAAACTCAGGGCTGAAATCAACCAAGTGAAAACCAAAAGAACTATTCAAATCAACCAAACCAGGATCTGGATCTTTGAGAAAAACAACAAGATAGATAAACCCTTAGCCAGACTAACTAAAGGGCACAGGGACAGTATTCTAATTAACAAAATCAGAAATGAAAAAGGAGACATAACAACATATCCTGAGGAAATAAAAAAAAATCATCAGATCCTATGACAAAAGGCTACATGCAACAAAACTGGAAGACACTGATGAAATGGACAATTTTATAGACAGATACCAGGTACCAAAGTTAAATCAGGATCAGATTAACGATGTAAATAGTCCCATTTCCCCTAAAGAAATAGAAGCAGTCATTAATAGTCTCCCAACCAAAAAAAAAAAAAAAAAAAAAAGCCCAGGACCAGATGGGTTTATTGCAGAGTTTTATCAGACCTCCAAAGAAGACCTAAACCCAAATCTCCTCAACTATTCCACAAAATAGAAAAAGAGGGTACTCTACCCAATTCATTCTATGAATCCACAATTACTCTGATACCTAGACCACATAAAGACCCAACAAAGAAATAGAACTTCAGACCAATTTCCCTTATGAATATCAATGCAAAAATACTCAATAAAATTCTTGCTAAATGAATCCAAGAACACATCAAAACAATCATTCATTATGACCAAGTAGGCTTCATCCCAGGGATGCAGGGATGGTTTAATATATGAAAATCCATCAATGTAATCTATTATATGAACAAACTCAAAGACAAAAAACACATGATCATCTCGTTAGATGCTGAGAAAGCATTTGACAAAATCCAACACCCATTCATGATAAAAGTCTTGGAAAGATCAGGAATTCAAGGCCCATACCTAAACATAATAAAAGCAATCTATAGCAAACCAGTAGCCTACATCAAACTAAATGGAGAGAAACTTGAAGCAATCCCACTAAAATCAGGGACTAGACAAGGCTGCCCACGTTCTCTCTACCAATACAATATAGTACTTGAAGTCCTAGCTAGAGCAATTAGACAACAAAAGGAGATAAAGGGGATAAATATTGGAAAGGAAGAAGTAAAAATATCACTATTTGCAGATCATATCATAGTATGTATAAGGGACCCTAAAAATTCCACCAGAGAATTTCTAAACCTGATAAACAGCTTCAGTGAAGTAGCTGGATATAAAATTAACTCAAACAAATCAATGGCTCTTCTCTACACAAAGGATAAACATGCTGAGAAAGAAATTAGGGAAAGAACACTCTTCACAATAGTCACAAAAAATATAAAATACCTTGGTCTGACTCTAACTAAAGGAATTGAACGATCTGTACAATAAGAACATCAAGTCTCTGAAGAAAGAAATCGAAGATTTCAGAAGACGGAAAGATCTTCAATGCTCATGGATTGGCAGGATTAATATAGTCAAAATGGCTGCCTTGTCAAAAGCAATCTACAGATTCAATGCAATCCCCATCAAAATTCCAACTCAATTCTTCACAGAGTTAGAAAGGGCAATTTGCAAATTCATATGCAATAATAAAAAAACCTAAGATATCAGAAATTATTCTCAACAATAAAAGAACCTCTGCTGGAATCACCTTGCCTGACCTTAAGCTGTACTACAGTGCAATTGTGAAAAAAATTGCATGGTACTAATACAGAGACAGTCAGGTAGCTCAATGGAATAGAATTGAAGACCCAGAAATGAATCCACACACCTCTGGTCATTTGATCTTTGACAAGGGAGCTAAAACCATCCAGTGGAAAAAAGACAGCCTTTTCAACAAATGGTGGTGGCTCAACTAGTGGTTATCATGTAGAAGAATGCATATTGTTCCATTCTTATCTCCTTGTACTAAGGTCAAATCTATGTTGATCAAGGAACTCCTCATAAAACCAGAGACTCTGAAACTTATAGAGGAGAAAGTGGGGAAAAGCCTCAAAGATATGGGCACAGGGGAAAAATTCCTGAACAGAACAGCAATGGCTTGTGCTGTAAGATCCAGAATTGACAAATGTGACCTCATAAAATTGCAAAGCTTTTGTAAGGCAAAAGACACAGTCATTAAGACACAAAGGCCAACAACAGATTGGGAAAGGATCTTTACCAATCCTAAATCAGATAGGGGACTAATATCCAATATATACAATGAACTCAAGAAGCCAGCCTCCAGTATTCAAATAACCCCAGTAAAAAATGGGGCACAGAGTTAAACAAATAATTCTCAACTAAGGAATGTCTGAGTAGCACCTGAAAAAATGTTAAACATTCTTAATCATCAGGGAAATACAAATCAAAACAACCCTGAGATTTCATCTCATACCAGTCAGAATGGCTAAGTTAAAAATTCAGGTGACAGAACATGCTGGTAAGAATGTGGAGAAAGAGGGACAGTCCTCCATTGTTGATGGGATTGCAAGCTTATACAACCCCTCTGGAAATCAATCTGGCGGTTCCTCAGAAAATTGGACATAGTACTACCAGAGGATCCAGTAATACTACTCCTGGGCATATACCTATTGGTCTTCTCATTGTGTCCTGGATTTCCTGGATGTTTTGAGTTAGGATCTTTTTTCATTTTTCATTTTCTTTGATTGTTTTGTCCACGTTCTCTACGGAATCTTCTGTACCTGAGATTCTCTCTTCCATCTCTTGTGTTCTTTTGCCCATGCTCACATCTATGGTTCCTGAATTCTTTCTTAGGATTTCTATCTCCAGAGTTGTCTCCCTTTGGGTTTTCTTTATTGTTTCCTCTTCCATTTTTAGATCTTAGATCATTTTGTTCAATTCCATCACCTGTTTGGTTGTTTTCCTGTAATTCTTTAAGGGATTTTTGTGTTTTCTCCTTAATGACTTCTACCTGTTTAGCAGTGTTTTCCTGTACTTCTTTAAGGAGTTCTACCTGTTTAGCAGTGTTCTGTATTTTTTAAAGTGAGTTATTTATGCCTTTCTTAAAATCCTCTATCAGTCTCATGAGATATGATTTTAAATCCAAGTCTTGCTTTTTGGGTGTTTTGGGGTATCCAGGACTTGCTGTGGTGGGCAAACTGGGTTCTGATGATGGCAAGTGGCCTTGGTTTCTGTTAGTAAGATTCTCGTGTTTGCCTTTCGCCATCTGGTAATCTCTGGTGTTAGAAGTTCTAGTTGTCTCTCACTGGAGTTTGTTCCTCCTGTGATTCTGTTAGCCTCTGTCAGCACTCCTGGGAGTCCAACTCCCTCCTGAGACCCAGTGGTCGCAGTGCTCTCTGCAGGCAAGCTTTCTTCTTGAAGGAAAGGTGCACAGAAGTCTGGATCTCAGATCCACCTCCTGAGTCCCGATGTCAGAACCCTCCCTGGAGGTAGACTCTCCTTGGTGAGGAATGTGCCCAGGGTTCTGGGTCTCAGCTACACCTCCTGGCTGAGGATGGAGGCCGGAAGGGACCCTGTCCAAAAAGCTCTGTTGCTTCTGCCACCCATGTGCTCTCCTGTGTAGACCTGTCTCAGTGATCCCAAGATCCTGGTTGTGTTAGGGCCTGCAGAGTTCACGCCCAAGATGGTGCAGTGCTGGTGCTGACCGGAAGGAACCCCGTGTGCTGGTTTCCATTGTCCCTGTCCCTGTCCCTGCTGGCACAAGACCCTCTGGGTTTCTTGGAACAGATGTTGCGTTCCACTCACCAGTGATCTCAAGGTCCTGGGTGTGCTAGGGCGACTGAGTTGTGGAGAGTCCTCTGGGGACCTTAGGACCCTCTGCTGAGTTCATGCCCAAGATGATGATTTTCATTTTTAATTGGGAAACTTCTATTAAATTTTGGTACTGAGAAAGTAAATCTTTTCTTATTATGTTCATGTAGAGGAATTGTGAAAAAAAACAATGTTTTTGATCAATCACTACTATCTGCCATTCCTTAGGCAGCAGAGACAGCAATGGGATTCTAGGATGTAGAGAAACTATTGGTTGATTAATCTTACTAAGTTTTCTGAGATCTGGCAGCATCTTCCATTTGTCTGATTTTTCTAAGTAACAAATACTCGAAAATTTTAAGTGCTGGCTGACTCTTCTGTATGTTGAGCTTCTAGTTGTTTCTAGAGCCTGCACTTCTTTTATTTTAATATAGTTTATTAATATTCTTAGCTTTGGCCTTTGATCTTTTATAGAAGATTGTCAAAATATAGTTTTTTGGCTCCTTCTTATGTTTTTTGATTTGTTGGTAGAGTTTATCTCAACCTTGTTATCTGGTCTTATAATGTCTGTTTCCAGAGCAGTAGTGTTTAATTGGCCCGAGGATGAGAATTCTCTGTTTGGCACTGGGGCCTGCAACAGGGCCCCCTCCCCTTGGGGGATTTTTGGTAAAATATTGTCCCATTTGTCTGTTGTTGTTCTATATTTTCTAGTCTAATGTCAGCCTTTGTCACATCTTTTACATATTCTAGAAGGCATAGGATTCTAGATTATTATTAATTTGGTTTCCTCTGTAGTTTATTTTGGAATGACCCTGTTATCATAATTAAGGCATTTGGAAGTTTGAATCTTCTCAAGGCCTCTAGTAGCAGCTTCTCCTATTAAGTTCATATCAGGCAAACGAGGTCTAACATCAACTGTATACCTAATCTCATCTATTGATGTTGACCTTGTCCTCAAGGGTCTGATTAGTTCATTGTATTGAGCATTCACATTTTCAAAAGCTAAAGACTCGTTTGGTGCCTTTCTTGTTGATGGATCCAATATACTCCTTTTTAACAGTGAAAGTCAATCTTTGTAAAATGTCAGAGAATTTTCCCTTTGGACCTTGGAGGACTTGAGAAAATGGGGTAAGTCTTTCTCCTGATTCTGTGACTTTGTCTCAGGCATTTAAACTTATCAAATGATACAATGTTAAGGTTTCTTTATCATATATAGTCTGTACTTCTATCTCAGCAAAACAACCTTCACCAAGTAGCTGTTCTTTAGAAGTATCTCTATCCCTGCCTCTATTTTGTCATATCATCTCCTTAACCTCTTCTCTCTACCATGAGAACCATTGTAAATATGATCCAGGTTTTAATATTGTTGTCATATTCTTCCAGTCTTGGGGATTATTTTATTTTTAATAGCCTAAGAAGTCAGAATTTGTTTTACAAATGACAAATGTTTTCTAAAACTAGTGGCACTTGCCTTTTATCAGTTTTAACACATCCCAAGATTATCATTTGAATTCTAGATTACCCTGTGAATGATCATTGTCTGGTGGTCTTTGTTGTATTCTAACTGGATAAATGAAAGTTTGTTATTTTAAGAACCTTCACTTGGCTTTCAAAAAATTTTATCTTTTGCCTCTACCTGAGTATTTTTCTAAATTGGTATTTTAAGTTCCTCCATTAAGGTCTGTGTCCATGTTTCATCTTTCTCTTTTTGTTATTTCCTCTGTTCCATAAGTTCTTATATTTTCTGTTCAAGATTGTCTTTCTACATTTTATTTTTTCCTTTATATTATAATTCTGATATTTTGTCATTTTATTTTGATTAATTTTAAAAGGTTCTCCTCCAAGTCTTGTTTCTAATCCTCATTATTTCTTCTCTGTTACTCAGTCTGATCTGAGAGCTGTTGTATCCTTTGTTCAAGCATCTTGTTAAGCTCTTGTCTCAAACTTGTATTATCCTCTCTCTGTTACTTATCATGATATATAAATTCTTGTACCTTTAGTTCTAGCATTTATTCTAGGCAATGTTGTCAAGTCTTAAATTTTTCTTTCTGTTGTTCATACTGTTCTGTAAATTCTTGTATCTTCTATTCTAGTCCCTGTTTCCATAATTTAAATTTTTCTTTATGTTGTAATTCTGGTATTGTAGCATCTACCTTATTCTGATTTACTAACTTTAGTAAAGTATCTTCTAGACTCTGATTTTAAATTTTATTGCTATCTCTTTGTTGTTCAGTCTGATCTATGAAATTTTGTATTTTTTGTTCTAACATCTGTTTTAGCTCCTGTCTCAAACCTTCATTTTCCTTTCTCTGTTGTTTGTCTTGACCTATAAATTCCTGTACCTTTAGTTCTAGTGTTTCCTCTAGGCTGTGTTGTCAAGTCTAAAGTTTATCTCTTTGTTGCTCAGTCTAATCTATGAATTTTGGTATCTTTTGTTCTAACAACTTTTCCAGCTTCTGTCTCCAACCTTCATTTTTCTCTCTGTCACTTATCATGACCTATAAAATCCCTTACCTTTAGTTTTAGTGTTTCTTCTAATCTTTTTTTTTCTATCTTGGACCCTGTCTTTTGAGAAGACATAATAAACCAAGATACTTAATATTGTAATAATGATAACTGGCAAGGTGTCAATTTCCTTTGAATCCATCCCTGTTGAACTGTTCAAAATATCATCCCATAATACCCAAAGGATATTTATTGTGTTTTTCATACTTTCATCTTATTATCTGATCTGGAGCTTCTTGTACCTTTGTCTCCCTTTGTAGTAACATCAGAATTCAAATAGCATCATGACAATCCACAACAGTAAAACCATTAACCAAAGGTCATAAAAATGGAACTAAAAACTTATTATAGGTGCAAGAACAGAAGATTAAATGTTGAATGGGTTTATGTATACAAAATTTCTCTAATAACTTAGTCACAAAAGTTATTGATTTCATTCTCTATGAACCTGTGGAGCTAGTGACAGATGATGAATGTTTAGCCAGATAATTAGAAACTTATTAGAAATTAGAAATTATGGTTAAATCACTTTCCTTTTTAAAAATTAGATATTTTCTTTATTTACATTTCAAATGCTATGCCGAAAGTTCCCTATACCCTCCCTCCATCATGCTTCCCTACCCACTTTCTCCCATTTCTTAGCCCTGGCATTCCCCTGTACTGGGGCATATAAAGTTTTCAAGACCTAGGGGCCTCTCTTCCCAATGATGGCTGACTTGGCCCATCTTCTGCTACATATGCAGCTAGAGACATGAACTCTGAGAGTACTGGTTAGTTCATATTGTTGTTTCACCTATATGGTTGCAGACCCCTTCAGCTCCTTGGGTACTTTCTCTAGCTCCTCCATTGGAGGCCCTGTGTTCCATCCTATAGATGGCTGTGAGCATCCACTTCTGTATTTGCCTGGTGTGAGGTGAAATCTCAGGGTTGTTTTGATTTGCATTTCCCTGATGATTAAAGATGTTGAACATTTTTTTTTTCAGGTGCTTCTTAGCCATTCGGTATTCCTCAGGTTAGAATTCTTTGTTTAGCACTGTACCCCATTTTTAATGGGGTTATTTGAATTTCTCAAGTCCTACTTCTTGAGGTCTTTGTATATATTGGATATACTCTATATCAGATTTAGGATTGTTAAAAATACTTTCCCAATCTATTGGTGGCCATTTTGTCTTATTGACCTTACAGAAGCTTTGCAATGTTATGAGGTCCCATTTGTCAATTCTGGATCTTACAGCACAAGCCATTGCTGTTCTGTTTAGAAAATTTCCCCCTGTATCTTCGAGGCTTTCCCCCACTTTCTCCTCTATAAATTTCAGTGTCTCAGGTTTTATGTGGAGGTCTCTGATCCACTTAATTTTGAGCTTTGTACAAGAAGATAAGAATGGATCAATTTGCATTCTTCTACATGATACCTGCCAGTTGTGCCAGTACCATTTTTGAAAATGTCTTTTTTCCAATGGATGGTTTTAGCTCCCTTGTCAAAGATCAAGTGACCAGAGGTATGTGGATTCATTTCTGGGTCTTCAATTCTATTCCACTGAGCTATCTGTCTGTCGCTGTACCAGTACCATGAAGTTTTTATCACAATTGCTCTGTAATACCGCTTGAGGTCAGGCATAGTGATTCCACCAGAGGTTCTTTTATCCTTGAGAAGAGTTTTTGCTATCCTAGATTTTTTGTTATTCCAGATTAATTTTCAAATTGCCCTTTCTAACTCAGTGAAGAATTGAGTTGGAATTTTGATGGGGATTGCATTGAATCTACAGATTGCTTTTAGTGGGATAGCCATTTTGACTATATTAATCCTGCCAATCCATGAGCATGGGAGATCTTTCCATCTTCTGAGATCTTCTTCAATTTCTTTCTTCAGAGACTTGATGTTCTTATTATACAGATATTTCAATTCCATAGTTAGAGTTACACCAAGGTATTTTATATTAATTGTGACTATTGTGAAGAGTGTTGTTTCCCTAATTTCTTTCTCAGAACATTTATCCTTTGTGTAAGGAAAGGCCATTGATTTGTTTGAGTTAATTTTATATCCAGCTATTTCACTGAAGCTATTTATCAGGTTTAAGAGTTGTCTGGTGGGATTTTCAGGGCCACTTATATATACTATCATATCATCTACAAATAGTGATATTTTGACTTCTTCCTTTCCAATTTTTATCCCCTTGATCTCCTTTAGTTGTCAAATTGATCTGGCTAGGACTTCAAGTACTATATTGAATAGGTAGGGAGAAATTGGGCAGCCTTGTCTAGCACCTGATTTTAGTGGGATTGCTTCAAGTTTCTCTCCATTTAGTTTGATGTTGGCTACTGGTTTGCTGTATATTGCTTTTATTTTGTTTAGGTATGGGCCTTGAATTCCTGATCTTTTCAAGACTTTTATCATGAATGGGTGTTGGATTTTGTCAAATGCTTTCTCAGCATCTAACGAGATGATCATGTGTTTTTTGTCTTTGAGTTTGTTTATATAGTAGATTACATTGATGGATTTCCATATATTAAACCAACCCTGCATCCCTGGGATGAAGCCTACTTGGTCATAATGAATGATTGTTTTGATGTGTTCTTGGATTCATTTAGCAAGAATTTTATTGAGTATTTTTGCATTGATATCAATAAGGGAAATTGGTCTGTAGTTCCATTTCTTTGTTGGGTCTTTATGTGGTTTAGGTATCAGAGTAATTGTGGATTCATAGAATGAATTGGGTAGAGTACCCTCTGTTTCAATTTTGTGGAATAGTTTGAGGAGAGTTGGAATTAGGTCTTCTTTGAAGGTCTGATAGAACTCTGCAGTAAACCCATCTGGTCCTGGGCTTTCTTTGTTTGGGGACTATTAATGACTGCTTCTATTTCTTCAGGGGAAATGGGACTATTTCGATAATTATTTTGATCCTGATTTAACTTTGGTACCTGGTATCTGTCTATAAAATTGTCCATTTCATCAAGGTTTTCCAGTTTTGTTGCGTATAGCCTTTTGTCATAGGATCTGATGATGTTTTGGATTTCCTCAGGATATGTTGTTATGTCTCCTTTTTCATTTCTGATTTTGTTAATTAGAATACTGTCCCTGTGCCCTTTAGTTAGTCTGGCTAAGGGTTTATCTATCTTGTTGATTTTCTCAAAGATCCAGATCTTGGTTTGGTTGATTTGAACAGTTGTTTTGGTTTTCACTTGGTTGATTTCAGCCCTGAATTTGGTTATTTCCTGCTGTCTACTCCTCTTGGATGAATTTGGTTCCTTTAATACTAAACCTTCTAGGTGTGCTGTGAGGCTTCTAGTGTATGGTCTCTATAGTTTCTTTTCAGAGGCACTCAGGGCTATGAGTTTTCCTCTTAGGTCTGCCTTCATTTTGTCCCATAAGTTTGAGTATGTTGTGGCTTCATTTTCATTAAACTCTAAAAAGTCTTTAATTTATTTCTTTATTTTATCCTTGACCAAGTTATCATTGAGTAGAGTGTTGTTCAGTTTCCAAGTGAATGTTGGCTTTCCATTATTTATGGTGTTATTGAAGATCAGCCTTAGTCCTTGGTGATCTGATAGGATGCATGTGGTAATTTCAATATTTTTGTATCTGTTGAGGCCTGTTTGGTGACCGATTATATGGTCAATTTTGGAGGAGATACCATGTGCTGCTGAGAAGAAGGTATATCCTTTTGTTTTAGGATAAAATGTTCAATAGATACCTATTAAATCCATTTGTTTCTTAACTTCTGTTAGTGTGTATGAGTCTCTGTTTAGTTTCTGTTTCCAGGATCTGTCCATTGATGAGAGTAGGGTGTTGAAGTTTCCCACTATTATTGTGTGAGGTGCAATGTGTGCTTTGATCTTTACTAAAGTTTCTTTAATGAATGTGGCTGCCCTTGCATTTGGAGCATAGATATTCAGAACTGAGAGTTCATCTTGGTAGATTTTACCTTTGATGTGTATGAAGTATCCCTCCTTGTCCTGTTTGAAAACTTTGGGTTGGAAGTCAATTTTATTCTATATTAGAATGGCTACTCCAGCTTGTTTCTTCAGATCATTTGCTTGGAAAATTGTTTTCCAGCCTTTCACTTTGAGGTAATATCTGTCTTTGTCACTGAGGTGGGTTTCCTGTAAGCAGAAAAATGTTGAGTCCTGTTTGTGCACTCAGTCTATTAGTCTATGTCTTTTTATTGAGGAACTGAGTCCATTGATATTAAGGGAAATTAAAGAAAAGTAATTGCTGCTGCTTCCTGATACTTTTCGTGTTAAATTTGGGATTCTGTTCTTTTTGCTGTCTTCTTTTAGGCTTGTTAAAGGATTACTTTCTTGCTTTTTCTAGGGTGTAATTTCTGTCCCTGTGTTGGTGTTTTCCCTCTATTATCCTTTGAAGGGCTGGATTCATGGAAAGATATGTGTGAATTTGGTTTTGTCTTGGAATAATTTGGTTTCTTCATCTATTGTAATTGAGAGTTTTGCTGGTTATAGTAGCCTGAATTGGCATTTGTGTTCTCTTAGGGTCTGTATAACATCTTTCCAGGATCTTCTGGTTTTCATTGTCTCTGGTGAGAAGTCTGGTGTAATTCTAATAGGTCTGCCTTTATATATTTGTTGACCTTTTTCCATTACTGCTTTTTTTAAAAATATATTTTATTACGTATTTTCCTCAATTACATTTCCAATGCTATCCCAAAAGTCCCCCATACCCTCCCCCCTCTCCCCCATTTCTCTACCCACCCATTCCCATTTTTTTTTTTTTTTTGGCCCTGGAGTTCCCCTGTACTGGGGCATATAAAGTTTGTGTGTCCAATGGGCCTCTCTTTCCAGTGATGGCCGACTAGGCCATCTTTTGATACATATGCAGCTAGAGTCAAGAGCTCCGGGGTACTGGTTAGTTCATAATGTTGTACCACCTATAGGGTTGCAGGTCCCTTTAGCTCCTTGGGTATTTTCTCCATTGGGAGCCCTGTGATCCATCCACTAGCTGACTGTGAGCATCCACTTCTGTGTTTGCTAGGCCCCGGCATAGTCTCACAAGAGACAGCTATATCAGGGTCCTTTCAGAAAAATCTTGCTAGTGTATGCAATGGTGTCAGCGTTTGGAAGCTGATTATGGGATGGATCCCTGGGTATGGCAGTCTCTAGATGGTGCATCCTTTCGTCACAGCTCCAATCTTTGTTTCTGTAACTCCTTCCATGGATGTTTTGTTCCCAATTCTAAGAAGGGGTACAGTGACCCCACTTTGGTCTTCATTCTTCTTGAGTTTCATGTGCTTAGCAGATGGTATTATATATCTTGGGTATCCTAAGTTTTGGGCTAATATCCACTTATCAGTGAGTACATATTGGATGAGGTCCTTTGTGATTGTGTTACCTCACTCAGGATGATGCCCTCCAGGTCCGACCATTTGCCTAGGAATTTCATAAATTCATTCTTTTTAATAGCTGAGTAGTACTCCATTGTGTAAATGTATCACTTTTTCTGTATCCATTCCTCTGTTGAAGGGCATCTGGGTTCTTTCCAGCTTCTGGCTATTATAAATGAGGCTGCTATGAACATACTGGAGCATGTGTCCTTCTTACCGGTTGGAACATCTTCTGGATATATGCCCAGGAGAGGTATTGCTGGATCCTCCGGTAGTACTATGTCCAATTTTCTAAGGAACCACCAGACTGATTTCCAGAGAGGTTGTACAAGCTTGCAATCCCACCAACAATGGAGGAGTGTTCCTCTTTCTCCACATCCTTGCCAGCATCTGCTGTCACCTAAATTTTTGATCTTAGCCATTCTGACTGGTGTGAGGTACAATCTCAGGGTTGTTTTGATTTGCATTTCCCTAATGATTAAGGATGTTGAACATTTTTTCAGGTGTTTCTCAGCCATTCGGTATTCCTCGGGTGAGAATTCTTTGTTCAGTTCTGAGCCCCATTTTTTAATGGGGTTATTTGATTTTTCTGGAGTCCACCTTCTTGAGTTCTTTATATATATTGGATATTAGTCCCCTATCTGATTTAGGATAGGTAAAGATCCTTTCCCAATCTGTTGGTGGTCTTTTTGTCTTATTGATGGTGTCTTTTGCCTTGCAGAAGCTTTGCAGTTTCATGAGGTCCCATTTATCAATTCTTGATCTTACTGTGCAAGCCATTGCTGTTTTGTTCAGGAATTTTTCCTCTGTGCCCATATCTTCAAGGCTTTTCCCCACTTTCTCCTCTACAAGTTTCAGTGTCTCTGGTTTTATGTGAAGTTCCTTGATCCACTTAGATTTGACCTTAGTACAAGGAGATAGGAATGGATCGATTTGCATACTTCTACATGTTAACAACCAGTTGTGCCAGCACCATTTGTTGAAAATGCTGTCTTTCTTCCACTGGATGGTTTTAGCTCCCTCGTCGAAGATCAAGTGACCATAGCTGTGTGGGTTCATTTCTGGGTCTTCGATTCTATTCATTGGTCTACTTGTCTGTCACTGTACCAGTACCATGCAGTTTTTATCACAATTGCTCTGTATTAAAGCTTTAGGTCAGGCATGGTGATTCCACCAGAGGTTCTTTTATCCTTGAGAAGAGTTTTTGCTATCCTAGGTTTTTTGTTATTCCAGATGAATTTGCAGATTGCTCTTTCTAATTCATTGAAGAATTGATTTGGAATTTTGATGGGGATTGCATTGAATCTGTAGATTGCTTTTGGCAAGATAGCCATCTTTACAATGTTGATCCTGCCAATCCATGAGCATGGGAGATCTTTCCATCTTCTGAGATCTTCTTAAATTTCTTTCTTCAGAGACTGGAAGTTTTTATCACACAGATCTTTCACTTCCTTAGTTAGATTCACGCCAAGATATTTTATATTATTTGTGACTATTGAGAAGGGTGTTGTTTCCCTAATTTCTTTCTCAGCCTGTTTATTCTTTGTGTAGAGAAAGGCCATTGCCTTGTTTGAATTAATTTTATATCAAGCTACTTCACCGAAGCTGTTTATCAGGTTTAGGAGTTCTCTGGTGGATTTTTTAGGGTCACTTATATATACTATCATATCATCTTCAAAAAGTGATATTTTGACTTCATCTTTTCCAATTTGTATCCTCTTGATCTCCTTTTGTTGTCGAATTGTTCTGGCTAAGACTTCAAGTACAATGTTGAATAGGTATGGAGAAAGTGGACAGCCTTGTCTAGTCCCTGATTTTAGTGGGATTGCTTCAAGCTTCTCACCATTTACTTTGATGTTGGCTACTGGTTTCTTGTAGATTGCTTTTATCATGTTTAGGTATGAGCCTTAGATTCCTGATCTTTCCAAGACTTTTATCATGAATGGGTGTTGGATCTTGTCAAATGCTTTTTCTGCATCTAACGAGATGATCATGTGGTTTTTGTCTTTGAGTTTGTTTATATACTGTATTACGTTGATGGATTTCCGTATATTGAACCATCCCTGCATCCCTGGGATGAAACCTACTTGGTCAGGATGGATGATTGTTTTGATATGTTCTTGGATTCGGTTAGCAAGAACTTTATTGAGGATTTTTGCATCAACATTCATAAGGGATATTGGTCTGAAGTTTTCTATCTTTGTTGGGTCTTTTTGTGGTTTAGGTATCAGAGTAATTGTGGCTTCATAGAATGAGTTGGGTAGAGTTCCTTCTACTTCAATTTTGTGGAATAGTTTGTGCAGAACTGGAATTAGATCTTTTTTGAAGGTCTGATAGAACTCTGCACTAAACCCATCTGGTCCTGAGCTTTTTTTTGACTCGGAGACTATTAATGACTGCTTCTATTTCTTTATGGGATATGGGACTGTTTAGATCATTAACTTGGTCCTGATTTAACTTTGGTACCTGTTATCTGTCTAGAAATTTGTCCATTTCGTACAGGTTTTCCAGTTTTGTTGATTATAGCCTTTTGTCATAGGATCTGATGATGTTTTGGATTTCTTCAGGATCTGTTGTTATGTCTCCCTTTTCATTTCTGATTTTGTTAATTAGGATGTTGTCCCTGTGCCCTCTAGTGAGTCTAGCTAAGGGTTTATCTATCTTGTTGATTTTCTCAAAGAACCAACTCCGCGTTTGGTTAATTCTTTGAATAGTTCTTCTTGTTTCCACTTGGTTGATTTCACCCCTGAGTTTGATTATTTCCTGCTGTCTACTCCTCTTGGGTGAATTTTCTTCTTTTTTTTCTAGAGCTTTTATATGTGTTGTCAAGCTGCTAGTGTGTGCTTTCTCAAATTTCTTTTTGTAGGCACTCAGAGCTATGAGTTTCCCTCTTAGAAATGCTTTCATTGTGTCCCATAGGTTTGGGTATGTTGTGGCTTCATTTTCATTAAACTCTAAAAAGTCTTTAATTTCTTTCTTTATTCCTTCCTTGACCAAGGTATCATTGAGAAGAGTGTTGTTCAGTTTCCATGCGAATGTTGGCTTTCCATTATTTATGTTGTTATTGAAGATCATTCTTAGTCCATGGTGGTCTGATAGGATGCATGGGACAATTTCAATATTTTTGTATCTGTTGAGGCCTGTTTTGTGACCAATTATATGGTCAATTTTGTAGAAAGTCCCGTGAGGTGCTGAGAAGAAGGTATATCCTTTTGTTTTAGGATAAAATGTTCTGTAGATATCTGTTAAGTCCATTTGTCTTATAACTTCTGTTAGTTTCACTGTGTCCCTGTTTAGTTTCTGTTTCCACGATCTGTCCATTGATGAAAGTGGTGTGTTGAAGTCTCCCACTATTATTCTGTGAGGTGCAATGTGTGCTTTGAGCTTTACTAAAGTGTCTTTAATGAATGTGGCTGCCCTTGCATTTGGAGCATAGATATTCAGAATTGAGAGTTCCTCTTGGAGGATTTTACCTTTGATGAGTATGAAGTGTCCCTCCTTGTCTTTTTTGATAACTTTGGGTTGGAAGTCGATTTTATTCGATATTAGAATGGCTACTCCAGCTTGTTTCTTCAGGCCATTTGCTTGGAAAATTGTTTTCCAGCCTTTTACTCTGAGGTAGTGTCTGTCTTTTTCCCTGAGATGGGTTTCCTGTAAGCAGCAGAATGTTGGGTCCTGTTTGTGTAGCCAATCTGTTAGTCTATGTCTTTTTATTGGGGAATTGAGTCCATTGATATTAAGAGATATTAAGGAAAAGTAATTGTTGCTTCCTTTTATTTTTGTTGTTAGAGTTGGCATTCTGTTCTTGTGGCTGTCTTCTTTTTGGTTTGTTGAGGGATTACTTTCTTGCTTTTTCTAGGGCGTAATTTCCTTCCTTGTATTGGTCTTTTTCTGTTATCATCCTTTGAAGGGCTGGATTCGTGGAAAGATAATGTGTGAATTTGGTTTTGTCGTGGAATACTTTGGTTTCTCCATCTATGGTAATTGAGAGTTTGGCCGATTATAGTAGCCTGGGCTGGCATTTATGTTCACTTAGTGTCTGTAGAACATCTGTCCAGGCTCTTCTGGCTTTCATATTCTCTGGTGAAAAGTCTGGTGTAATTCTGATAGGCGTGCCTTTATATGTTACTTGACCTTTCTCCCTTGCTGCTTTTAATATTCTATCTTTATTTAGTGCATTTGTTGTTCTGATTATTATGTGTTGGGAGGAATTTCTTTTCTGGTCCAGTCTGTTTGCAGTTCTGTAGGCTTCTTGTATGTTCATGGGCATCTCTTTTTTCTTTCTTTTTTTTTAATTAGGTAATTTCCTCAATTACATTTCCAATGCTATCCAAAAGTCCCCAATACACTCCCCCCACCCAGTCCCCCACCCACCCACCCCCACCCCTTGGCCCTGGCATTCCCCTGTACTGGAGCATATAAAGTTGGCAAGTCCAATGGGCCTCTCTTTCTAGTGATGGCCTACTAGGCCACCTTTTGATACAAATGCAGCTAGAGTCAAGAGCTCTGGGGTACTGGTTAGTTCATAATGTTCCACCTACAGGGTTGCAAATCTGTATAGCTCCTTGGGTACTTTCTCTAGCTCCTCCATTGGGGGCCCTGTGATCCATCCAATAGCTGACTGTGAGATCCACTTCTGTGTTTGCTAGGCCCCGGCATTGTCTCACAAGAGACAGCTATATCTGGGTCCTTTCAGCGAAATCTTGCTAGTTTATGCAATAGTGTCAGTGTTTGGAAGCTGATTATGGGATGGATCCCTGGATATGGCAGTCTTTAGATGGTCCATCCTTTCTTCATAGCTCCAAACTTTATCTCTGTAACTCTTTCCATGGGTGTTTTGTTCCCAATTCCAAGAAGGGGCATAGTGTCCACACTTTGGTCTTCGTTTTCTTGAGTTTCATGCGTTTTAACAAGTTGTATCTTATATCTTGGGTATCCTAAGTTTTTGGGCTAACATCCACTTATCAGTGAGTACATATTGTGTGAGTTCCTTTTTGAATATGTTACCTCACTCAGAATGATGCCCTCCAGATCCATCCATTTGCCTAGGAATTTCATAAATTCATTCTTTTTAATAGCTGAGTAGTACTCCATTGTGTAAATGTACCACATTTTCTGTTATCCATTCCTCTGTTGAGGGGCATCTGGGTTCTTTCCAGCTTCTGGCTATTATAAATAAGGTTGCTATGAACATAGTGGAGCATGTGTCCTTCTTACTGGTTGGAACATCTTCTGGATATATGCCCAGGAGAGGTATGGCTGGATCCTCTGGTAGTATTATGTCCAATTTTCTGAGGAACCGCCAAACTGATTTCCAGAGTGGTTATACCAGTTTGCAATCCCACCAACAATGAAGGAGTGTTCCTCTTTATCCACATCCTCGCCAGCATCTGCTGTCACCTGAATTTTTTATCTTAGCCATTCTGACTGGTGTGAGGTAGAATCTCAGGGATGTTTTGATTTGCATTTCCCTGATTATTAAGGATGTTGAACATTTTTTCAGGTGCTTCTCTGCCATTCAGTATTCCTCAGGTGAGAATTCTTTGTTCAGTTCTGAGCCCCATTTTTTAATGGAGTTATTTGATTTTCTGGAGTCCACCTTCTTGAGTTCCTTATATATATTGGATATTAGTCCCCTGTCTGATTTAGGATAGGTAAAGATCCTTTCCCAATCTGTTGGTGGTCTTTTTGTCTTATTGATGGTGTCTTTTGCCTTGCAGAAGCTTTGCAACTTTATGAGGTCCCATTTATCGATTCTCGATCTTACAGCGCAAGCCTTTGCTGTTCTATTCAGGAATTTTTCCCCTGTACCCATATCTTCGAGGCTTTTCCCTACTTTCTCCTCTATAAGTTTCAGTGTCTCTGGTTTTATGTGGAGTTCCTTAATCCACTTAGATTTGACCTTGGTACAAGGAGATAGGAATGGATCAATTCGCATTCTTCTACATGATAACCGCCAGTGTGCCAGCACCATTTGTTGAAAATGCTGTCTTTTTTCCACTGGATGGTTTTTGCTCCCTTGTCAAAGATCAAGTGACCATAGGTATGTGGGTTGATCTCAGGGTCTTCAATTCTGTTCCATTGGTCTACTTGTCTGTCGTTATACCAGTACCATGCAGTTTTTATCACAATTGCTCTGTAGTACAGCTTTAGGTCAGGCATGGTGATTCCTCCAGAGGTTCTTTTATTCTTGAGAATAGTTTTTGCGATCCTAGGTTTTTTGTTGTTCCAGATGAATTTGCAGATTGCCCTTTCCAATTCGTTGAAGAATTGAGTTGGAATTTTGATGGAGATTGCATTGAATCTGTAGATTGCTTTTGGCAAGATAGCCATTTTTACAATGTTGATCCTGCCAATCCATGAGCATGGAAGGTTTTTCCATCTTCTGAGATCTTCTTTAATTTCTTTCTTCAGGGACTTGAAGTTCTTGTCATACAGATCTTTCACTTCCTTAGTTAGAGTCACGCCAAGGTATTTTATATTGTTTGTGACTATTGAGAAGGGTGTTGTTTCCCTAATTTCCTTCTCTGCTTGTTTATCCTTTGTGTACAGAAAGGCCATTGACTTGCTTGAGTTAATTTTATATCCAGCTACTTCACCGAAGCTATTTATCAGGCTTAGGAGTTCTCTGGTGGAATTTTTAGGGTCACTTATGTATACTATCATATCATCTGCAAAAAGCGATATTTTGACTTCTTTTCCGATTTGTATCCCCTTGATCTCCTTTTCTTGTCTAATTGCTCTGGCTAGGACTTCAAGTAAAATGTTGAATAGGTAGGGAAGGAGTGGGCAGCCTTGTCTAGTCCCTGATTTTAGCGGGATTGCTTCCAGCTTCTCACCATTTACTTTGATGTTGGCTACTGGTTTGCTGTATATTGCTTTTGTCATGGTTAGGTATGGGCCTTGAATTCCTGATCTTTCCAAGACTTTTATCATGAATGGGTGTTGGATTTTGTCAAATGCTTTTTCAGCATCTAACGAGATGATCATGTGGTTTTTGTCTTTGAGTTTGTTTATATAATGGACTACATTGATGGATTTTCGTATATTGAACCATCCTTGCATCCCTGGGATGAATCCTACTTGGTCAGGATGGATGATTCTTTTGATGTGTTCTTGAATTCCACTAGCGAGAACTTTATTGAGGATTTTTGCATCAATATTCATAAGGGAAATTGGTCTGAAGTTCTCTATTTTTGTTGGGTCTTTATGTGGTTTAGGTATCAGAGTAATTGTGGCTTCATAGAATGAGTTGGGTAGAGTACCTTCTGATTGTATTTTGTGGAATAGTTTGTGAAGAACTGGGATTAGTTCTTCTTTGAAGGTTTGATAGAACTCTGCACTAAACCCATCTGGTCCTGGGCTTTTCTTAGTTGGGAGACTATTAATGACTGCTTCTATTTCTTTAGGGGATATGGGACTGTTTAGATCATTAACCTGATCTTGATTTAACTTTGGTACCTGGTATCTGTCTAGAAACTTGTCCATTTCATCCAGGATCTCCAGTTTTGTTGAGTATAGCCTTTTGTAGAATGATCTGATGGTGTTTTGGATTTCTTCAGGGTCTGTTGTTATGTCTCCTTTTTCATTTCTGATTTTGTTAATTAGAATGCCTTCCCTGTGCCCTCTAGTGAGTCTGGCTAAGGGTTTATCTATCTTGTTGATTTTCTCAAAGAACCAGCTCCACGATTGGTTGATTCTTTGAATTGTTCTTCTTGTTTCCACTTGGTTGATTTCACCCCTGAGTTTGATTATTTCTTGCCGTCTACTCCTCTTGGGTGAATTTGCTTCCTTTCGTTCTAGAGCTTTTAGGTGTGTTGTCAAGCTGCTAATGTGTGCTCTCTCTAGTTTCTTTTTGGGGGCACTCAGAGCTATGAGTTTTCCTCTTAGAAATGCTTTCAGTGTGTCCCATAAGTTTGGGTATGTTGTGGCTTCATTTTCATTAAACTCCAGAAAGTCCTTAATTTCTTTCTTTATTCCTTCCTTGACCAAGGTATCATTGAGAAGTGTGTTGTTTAGTTTCCACGTGTGTGTTGGCTTTCTATTATTTATTTTGTTATTGAAGATCAGTCTTAGTCCATGGTGATCTGATAGGGTGCATGGGACAATTTCAATATTTTTGTATATGTTGAGGCTTGTTTTGTGACCAATTATGTGGTCAATTTTGGAGAAGGTCCCGTGAGGTGCTGAGAAGAAGGTATAGCCTTTTGTTTTAGGATAAAATGTTCTGTAGATATCTGTCAGATCCATTTGTTTCATAACCTCTGTTAGTTTCACTGTGTCCCTGTTTAGTTTCTGTTTCCATGATCTGTCCATTGATGAAAGTGGTGTGTTGAAGTCTCCCACTATTATTGTGTGAGGTGCAATGTGTGTTTTGAGCTTTACTAAAGTATCTTTAATGAATGAGGCTGCCCTTGTATTTGGGGCATAGATATTCAGGATTGATAGTTCCTCTTGGAGGATTTTCCCTTTGATGAGAATGAAGTGCTCTTCCTTGTCTTTTTTGATGACTTTGGGTTGGAAGTCAATCTTATCAGATATTATAATGGCTACTCCAGCTTGTTTCTTCCTACCATTTGCTTGGAAAATTGTTTTCCAGCCTTTCATTCTGAGGTAGTGTCTATCTTTTTCTCTGAGATGAGTTTCCTGCAAGCAGCAAAATGTTGGGTCCTGTTTCTGTAGCCAGCCTGTTAGTCTATGTCTTTTTATTGGGGAGTTGAGTCCATTGATATTACGAGATATTAGGGAGAAGTAATTGTTGCTTCCTTTTATTTTTGTTGTTAGAGTTGGTGTTCTGTTTTTGTGGCTGTCTTCTTTTAGGTTTGTTGAGGGATTACCTTCTTGCTTTTTCTAGGACGTGGTTTCCGTCCTTGTATTGGTTTTTTTCTGTTATTATCCTTTGAAGTGCTGGATTCGTGGAAAGATAATGTGTGAATTTGGTTTTATCGTGGAATACTTTGGTTTCTCCATCTATGTTAATTGAGAGTTTGGCTGGGTATAGTAGCCTGGGCTGGAGTTTGTGTTCTTTTAGTGTCTGTATAACATCCTTCCAGGATCTTCTGGCTTTCATAGTCTCTGGTGAGAAATCTGGTGTAATTCTGATAGGCTTGCCTTTATATGTTACTTGACCTTTTCCCCTTACTGCTTTTAGTATTCTATCTTTATTTAGTGCATTTGTTGTTCTGATTATTATGTGTCGGAAGTAATTTCTTTTCTGGTCCAGTCTATTTGGAGTTCTGTAAGCTTCTTGTATGTTCATGGGCATCTCTTTCTTTAGGTTTGGGAAGTTTTCTTCTATAATTTTGTTGAATATATTTGCTGGTCCTTTGAGTTGAAAATCTTCATTCTCATCTACTCTTATTATCCGTAGATTTGGTCTTCTCATTTTGTCCTGGATTTCCTGGATATTTTGAGTTAGGATCTTTTTGGATTTTGTATTTTCTTTGATTGTCGTGCCGATGTTCTCTATGGAGTCTTCTGCACCTGTGATTCTCTCTTCCATCTCTTGTATTCTGTTGCTGATGCTCGTATCTATGGTTCCAGATTTCTTTCCTAGTGTTTCTATCTTCAGTGTTGCCTCAATTTGGGTTTTCTTCATTGTTTCTACTTCCTTTTTTAGGTCTTGGATGGTTTTATTCAATTCCATCACCTGTTTGGTCTGGTTTTCCTGCAATTCTTTAATGGATTTTTGTGCTTCCTCTTTAATGTCTTCTACCTGTTTAGCAGTGTTCTCCTGCGATTCTTTAAGGGATTTTTGTACTTCCTCTTTAATGTCTTCTACCTGTTTAGCAGCGTTCTCCTGCAATTCTTTAAGGGATTTTTGTGCTTCCTCTTTAATGTCTTCTACCTGTTTACCAGTGTTCCTTTGTATTTCTTTAAGTGTGTTATTAAATTCCTTCTTGATGTCCTCTACCATCATCGTGAGATATGCTTTTAGAACCGGGTCTAGCTTTTCCGGTGTGTTGGGGTGCCCTGGACTGGGCGAAGTGGGAGTGCTGGGTTCTGATGATGGTGAGTGGTCTTGGTTTCTGTTAGTAAGATTCTTACGTTTACCTTTCGCCATCTGGTAATCTCTGGGATTAGTTGTTATTGTTGTCACTGTTTAAAGATTGTAGCAGACTCTGTGTTCCACTCACCAGAAGTCTCAAAATCCTGTGGCGGGTGTCGTGGGTAGCTGGCAGGTGTCAGCAGAACCTGTGCTCTAGCTACCCTGGTGCTGTTCAGAACGGAAGAGGCTTGTGGCCCTTCTCAGGCCGGATTTCTGCCTCCCTAACCAAAGCAGTCTCCGGTCCTGCGTGATTGGACTGGAGCAGAAGCTGTGTTCCACTCACCAGATGTCTCAAGATCCTGTGGCGGGTGTAGTGGGTAGCTGTCGGGTGTCAGCCGACCCTGTGCTCTAGCTACCCAGGTGCTGGTCAGACCGGAAGAGGCTTGTGGCCCTACTCAGGCTGGTTTTCTGCTTCCCTAACTAATGCAGTCTCAGGTCCTGCACGCAATTGGATTGGAGCAGAAGCTGTGTTCCACTCACCAGAAGTCTTAAGATCCTGTGGCGGGTGTTGTGGGTAGCTGGCGAGTGTCAGCAGACCCTGCGCCCTAGCTACTCCGGTGCTTGTGGCCCTACTCAGGCCGGATTTCTGCCTCCCCAACCAAAGCAGTCTCCGGTCCTGCGTGATTGGACTGGAGCAGAAGCTGTGTTCCACTCACCAGAAGTCTCAAAATCCTGTGGCGGGTGTCGTGGGTAACTGGCGGGTGTCAGCTGACCCTGCGCTCTAGCTACCCAGGTGCTGGTCAGACCCGAAGAGGGCATCTCTTTCTTTAGGTTAGGGAAGTTTTCTTCTATAATTTTATTGAAGATATTTACTGGCCCTTTAAGTTGAAAATCTTCATTCTCATCTACTCCTGTTATTCTTATGTTTGGTCCTTCTCATCTAGGACACAATGTGTTCCTGGATGTTTTGAGTTAGGATCGTTTTGCATTTTCATTTTCTTTGATTGTTGTTTCCATGTTCTGTATTGAATCTTCTGCACCTGAGATTCTCTCTTCCATCTCTTGTATTCTGTTGCTGATGGTTCCTGATTTGTTTCCTAGATTTCTATCTCCAGAGTTGTCTCACTTTGGGTTTTCTTTATTGTTTCTAACTCCCTTTTTAGGTCTTAGATGTTTTTTGTTCAATTCCTTTACCTGTTTGGTTTTGTTTTCCTGTAATTCTTTAAGGGATTTTTGTGTTTCCTCTTTAAAGACTTCTACCTGTTTAGCAGTGTTCTCCTGTATTTCTTTTTTTTTTTTTTGATTTTTAATATTTTTTTTGCAAGTTACCTTTTTATTTTTATTTTTTTGATTTTTAATATTTTTATTACATATTTTCCTCAATTACATTTCCAATGCTATCCCAAAAGTCCCCCATAGCGCCCCCCACTTCCCTACCCACCCATTCCCATTCTTTTGGCCCTGGCATTCCCCTATATTGGGGCATATAAAGTTTGCAAGTCCAATGGGCCTCTCTTTCCAATGATGGCCGACTAGGCCATCTTTCGATACATATGCAGCTAGAGACAAGAGCTCCAGGGTTCTGGTTAGTACATCATGTTGTTCCGACAATAGGGTTGCAGATCCCTTTAGCTCCTTGGGTACTTTCTCTAGCTTCTCCATTGGGAGCCCTGTGATACATACAATAGCTGACTGTGAACATCCACTCCTGTGTTTGCTAGGCCCCGGCATCGTCTCACAAGAGACAGCTATATTTGGGTCCTTTCAGCAAAATCTTGCTAGTGTATGCAATGGTGTCAGCATTTAGAAGCTGATTATGGGACGGATCCCTGGATACAGCAGTCTCTAAATGGTCCATCCTTTCATCACAGCTACGAACTTTGTCTCTGTAACTCCTTCCCTGGGTGTTTTGTTCCCAATTCTAAGAAGGTGCACAGTGTCCACACTTTGGTCTTCATTCTTCTTGAGTTTCATGCGTTTAGCAAATTGTATCTTATATCTTGGGTATCCTAAGTTTTGGGCTAATATCCACTTATCAATGAATACATATTGTATGAGTTCTTTTGTGATTGTGTTACTTCACTCAAGATGATGCCCTCCAGGTCCCTCCATTTGGCTAGGAATTTCATAAATTCATTCTTTTTAATAGCTGAGTAGTACTCCATTGTGTAAATGTACCATAATTTCTGTATCCATTCCTCTGTTGAGGGACATCTGGGTTCTTTCCAGCTTCTGGCTATTATAAATAGGGATGCTATGAACATAGTGGAGCATGTGTCCTTTTTACCCGTTGGGACATCTTCTGGATATATGCCCAGGAGAGGTATTGCTGGATACTCTGGTAGTACTATTTCCAATTGTCTGAGGAACCGCCAGACTGATTTCCAGAGTGGTTGTACAAGCTTGCAATCCCACCAACAATGGAGGAGTGTTCCTCTTTCTCCACATCCTCGCCAGCATCTGCTGTCACCTGAATTTTTGATCTTAGCCATTCTGACTGGTGTGAGGTGGAATCTCAGGGTTGTTTTGATTTGCATTTCCCTGATGATTAAGGATGTTGAACATTTTTTCAGGTGTTTCTCTGCCATTCGGTATTCCTCAGGTGAGAATTCTTTGTTCAGTTCTGAGCCCCATTTTTTAATGGGGTTATTTGACTTTCTGGAGTCCACCTTCTTGAGTTCTTTATATATATTGGATATTAGTCCCTTATCTGATTTAGGATAGGTGAAGATCCTTTCCCAATCTGTTGGTGTTTTTTTTTGTCTTATTGATGGTGTCTTTAGCCTTGCAGAAGCTTTGTAGTTTCATGAGGTCCTACTTGTCAATTCTCGATCTTACAGCATAAGCCATTACTGTTCTATTCAGGAATTTTCCCCCTGTGCCCATATCTTCAAGGCTTTTCCCCACTTTCTCCTCTATAAGTTTCAGTGTCTCTGGTTTTATGTGAATTTCCTTGATCCACTTAGACTTGACCTTAGTACAAGGAGATAGGAATGGATCGATTCGCATTCTTCTACATGTTAACAACCAGTTGTGCCAGCACCATTTGTTGAAAATGCTGTCTTTCTTCCACTGGATGTTTTTAGCTCCCTTGTCGAAGATCAAGTGACCGTAGGTGTGTGGGTTCATTTCTGGGTCTTCAATTCTATTCCATTGGTCTATTTGTCTGTCACTATACCAGTACCATGCAGTTTTTATCACAATTGCTCTGTAGTAGAGCTTTAGGTCCGGCATGGTGATTCCACCAGAGGTTCTTTTATCCTTGAGAAGAGTTTTTGCTATCCTAGGTTTTTTGTTATTCCAGATGAATTTGCAGATTGCACTTTCTAATTCGTTGAAGAATTGATTTGGAATTTTGATGGGGATTGCATTGAATCTGTAGATTGCTTTTGGCAAGATAGCCATTTTTACAATGTTAATCCTGCCAATCCATGAGCATGGGAGATCTTTCCATCTTCTGAGATCTTCTATAATTTCTTTCTTCAGAGACTTGAAGTTTTTATTATACAGATCTTTCACTTCCTTAGTTAGATTCACGCCAAGATATTTTATATCATTTGTGACTATTGAGAAGGGTGTTGTTTCCCTAATTTCTTTCTCAGCCTGTTTATTCTTTGTGTAGAGAAAGGCCATTGATTTGTTTGAGTTAATTTTATATCCAGCTACTTCACCGAAGCTGTTTATCAGGCTTAGGAGTTCTCTGGTAGAATTTTTAGGGTCACTTATATATACTATCATATCATCTGCAAAAAGTGATATTTTGACTTCATCTTTTCCAATTTGTATCCCTTTGATCTCCTTTTGTTGTCGAATTGCTCTGACTAGGACTTCAAGTACAATGTTGAATAGGTATGGAGAAAGTGGACAGCCTTGTCTAGTCCCTGATTTTAGAGGGATTGCTTCAAGCTTCTGACCATTTACTTTGATGTTGGCTACTGGTTTGCTGTAGATAGCTTTTATCATGTTTAGGTATGGGCCTTGAATTCCTGATCTTTCCAAGACTTTTATCATGAATGGGTGTTGGATCTTGTCAAATGCTTTTTCCGCATCTAACGAGATGACCATGTGGTTTTTGTCTTTGAGTTTGTTTATATACTGTATTACCTTGATGGATTTCCGTATATTGAACCATCCCTGCATCCCTGGGATGAAACCTACTTGGTCAGGATGGATGATTGTTTTGATGTGTTCTTGGATTCGGTTAGCAAGAACTTTATTGTGGATTTTTGAATCAATATTCATAAGGGATATTGGTCTGAAGTTTTCTATCTTTGTTGGGTCTTTTTGTGGTTTAGGTATCAGAGTAATTGTGGCTTCATAGAATGAGTTGGGTAGAGTACCTTCTGTTTCTATTTTGTGGAATAGTTTGTGAAGAACTGGGATTAGATCTTCTTTGAAGGTCTGATAGAACTCTGCACTAAACCCATCTGGTCCTGGGCTTTTTTTAGTTGGGAGACTATTAATGACTGCTTCTATTTCTTTGGGGGTATAGGGCTGTTTAGATCATTAACCTGATCTTGATTCAACTTTGGTACCTGGTATCTGTCTAGGAACTTCTCCATTTCATCCAGGTTCTCCAGTTTTGTTGAGTATAGCCTTTGGTAGAAGGATCTGATGGTGTTTTGGATGTCTTCAGGATCTGTTGTTATGTCTTCTTTTTCATTTCTGATTTTGTTAATTAGGATGCTTTCCCTGTGCCCTCTAGTGAGTCTGGCTAAGGGTTTTTCTATATTGTTTATTTTCTCAAAGAACCAGCTCCACGATTGGTTGATTCTTTGAATAGTTTTTCTTGTTTCCACTTGGTTGATTTCACCCCTGAGTTTGATTATTTCCTGCCGTCTACTCCTCTTGGGTGAATTTGCTTCCTTTTGTTCTAGTGCTTTTAGGTGTGTTGTCAAGCTGCTAATGTGTGCTCTCTCTAGTTTCCTTTTGGAGGCACTCAGAGCTATGAGTTTTCCTCTTAGAAATGCTTTCATTGCGTCCCATAAGTTTGGGTATGTTGTGGCTTCATTTTCATTGAACTCTAAAAAGTCCTTAATTTCTTTCTTTATTCCTTCCTTGACCAAGGTATCATTGAGAAGAGTGTTGTTCAGTTTCCACGTGAAGGTTGGCTTTCTATTATTTATTTTGTTATTGAAGATCAGCCTTAGTCCATGGTGATCTGATAGGATGCATGGGACAATTTCAATATTTTTGTATCTGTTGAGGCCTGTTTTGTGACCAATTATGTGGTCAATTTTGGAGAAGGTACCATGAGGTGCTGAGAAGAAGGTATATCCTTTTGTTTTAGGATAGAATGTTCTGTAGATATCTGCCAGATCCATTTGATTCATAATTTCTCTTAGTTTCTCTGTGTCCCTGTTTAGTTTCTGTTTCCATGATCTGTCCATTGGTGAAAGTGGTGTGTTGAAGTCTCCCACTATTATTGTATGAGGTGCAATGTGTGCTTTGAGATTTACTAAAGTTTCTTTAATGAATGTGGCTGCCTTTGTATTTGGAGCATAGATATTCAGGATTGATAGTTCCTCTTGGAGGATTTTACCTTTGAATAGTATGAAGTGTCCCTCCCTGTCTTTTTTAATGACTTTGGGTTGGAAGTCAATCTTATCAGATATTAGAATGGCTACTCCAGCTTGTTTCTTCATGCCATTTGCTTGGAAAATTGTTTTCCAGCCTTTCATTCTGAGGTAGTGTCTATCCTTTTCTCTGAGAGGAGTTTCCTGTAAGCAGCAAAATGTTGGGTCTTGTTTGTGTAGCCAGTTTGTTAGTCTATGTCTTTTTATCGGGGAGTTGAGTCCATTGATATTAAGAGATATTAAGGAAAAGTAATTGTTGTTTCCTGTTATTTTTGTTGTTAAAGATGGCATTTTGTTCTTGTGGCTGTCTTCTTTTAGGTTTGTTGAGGGATTACCTTCTTGTTGTTTCTAGGGCGTGGTTCCTGTCCTTGTATTGGTTTTTTTCTGTTATTATCCTTTGAAGGGCTGGATTCGTGGAGAGATAATGTGTGAATTTGGTTTTGTCGTGGAATACTTTGGTTTCTCCATCTATGTTAATTGAGAGTTTGGCTGGTTATAGTAGCCTGGGCTGGAATTTGTGTTCTTTTAGTGTCTGTATAACATCCGTCCAGGATCTTCTGGCTTTCATAGTCTCTGGTGAAAAATCTGGTGTAATTCTGATAGGCTTGCCTTTATATGTTACTTGGCCTTTTTCTCTTACTGCTTTTAGTATTATATCTTTATTTAGAGCATTTGTTGTTCTGATTATTATGTGTCGGGAGGTATTTCTTTTCTGGTCCAGTCTATTTGGAGTTCTGTAGGCTTCTTGTATGTTCATGGGCATCTCTTTCTTTAGATTTGGGAAGTTTTCTTCTATAATTTTGTTGAAGATGTTTGCTGGTCCTTTGAGTTGAAAATCTTCATTCTCATCCACTCCTATTATCCGTAGGTTTGGTCTTCTCATTGTGTCCTGTATTTCTTGGATGTTTTGAGTTAGGATCTTTTTGCATTTTACATTTTCCTTGATTGTTGTGCCGATGTTCTCTATGGAATCTTCTGCACCTGAGATTCTCTCTTCCATCTCTTGTATTCTGTTGCTGATGCTCGTATCTATGGTTCCAGATTTCTTTCCTAGGGTTTCTATCTCCAGTGTTGCCTCATTTTGGGTTTTCTTTATTGTGTCTATTTCCCTTTTTAGGTCTAGTATGGTTTTGTTCATTTCCATCATCTGTTTGGATGTGTTTTCCTGTTTTTCATTAAGGACTTCTACCTGTTTGATTAGGTTATCCTGTTTTTCTTTAAGGATTTGTAACTCTTTAGCAGTGTTCTCCTGCAATTCTTTAAGGGATTTTTGTGTTTCCTCTTTATTGTCTTCTACCTGTTTACCAGTGTTCCTTTGTATTTCTTTAAGTGTGTTATTAAAGTCCTTCTTGAAGTCCTCTACCATCATCAGGAGATATGCTTTTAGATCCGTGTCTAGCTTTTCTGGTGTGTTGGGGTGCCCTGGACTGGGCGACGTGGGAGTGCTGGATTCTGATGATGGTGAGTGGTCTTGGTTTCTGTTGGTAAGATTATTCCGTTTACCTTTCGCCATCTGGTAATCTCTGGGGTTAGTTGTTGTCGTTGTCACTGTTTAAAGATTGGAGCAGAAGCTGTGTTCCACTCACCAGCAGTCTCAAAATCCTGTGGCGGGGGTCGTGGGTAGCTGGCAGTACCCCGGTGCTGGTCCAGCCGGAAGAGGCCTGTGGTCCTACTCAGGCCGGTTTTCTGCTTCCCTAACTAATGCAGTCTCTGGTCCCGCGTGCAATTGCATTGGAGCAGAAGCTGTGTTCCACTCACCAGAAGTCTTAAGATCCTGTGGCGGGTGTTGTGGGTAGCTGGCGAGTGTCAGCTGACCCTGCGCCCCAGCTGCCCCGGTGCTTTTCTGACCGGAAGAGGCTTGTGGCCCTATGTATGCCGGATTTCTCTCTCCCCAACCAGAGCAGTCTCAGGTCCCGCGTGATTGTACTGGAGCAGAAGCTGTGTTCCACTCACCAGCAGTCCCAAAATCCTGCGGCGGGGGTCGTGGGTAGCTGGCAGGTGTCAGGCAACTCTGCGCTCCAGCTACCCCGGCGCTGATCCGGCCGGATGAGGCCTGTGGCCCTACTCAGGCCGGTTTCTGCTTCCCTAACTAATGCAGTCTCAGGTCCCACGCGCAATTGGATTGGAGCAGAAGCTGTGCTCCACTCACCAGAAGTCTTAAGATCCTGTGGTGGGTGTTGTGGGTAGCTGGCGAGTGTCAGCTGACCCTGCGCCCCAGCTGCCCCGGTGCTTTTCTGACTGGAAGAGGCTTGTGCTCTCCTGTATTTCTTTAAGTGAGTTATTAATGCCCTTAAAGTCCTTAAAGTCTTAAAGTCCTCTACCAGCATCATGAGATAAGATTTTAAATATGAATCTTTCTTTTCACATGTGTTGGGGTATCCAGGACTGGCTGAGGTGGGAGTGCTAGGTTCTGATGTTGGTGAGTGGTCTTGGTTTCTGTTAGTAAGATTTTTACTTTTGCCTTTCACCATCTGGTAATCTCTGGTATTAGTTGTTATAGTTGTCTCTGGCTGGAGCTTGTTCCTCCTGTGATTCTGTTAGCCTCTGTCAGCAGTTCTGGGAGTCCAGCTCTCTCCTGGTTCTCAGTGGTCAAAGTACTCTCTGCAGGAAAGGTGCAATGAGGTCTGGCATTCAGACCTGCCTCCTGGCTGTAGATGAAGGCCCGAAACAGGGCCTGTCCCAGAAGATATGTTGCCTCTCCAGTCTGAGTGCTCACTTGCACAGACTGGTCTCTGAGGGACTGGGGACATAAGATAGCTCCCTCACCTGATCTGGAGGTCAGAGCCCTCCGAGGTGTTCCCCTTCCTCTGGTGGGGAAGGTGCCTAGCTGTCTGCAGCCCAAAATGAGTTCTGTCACAAAAGTGTTGCTTCTGCCTGTCCCAGAGGCTGTGTCACTTCTGCAGTCCTCTTGCTCACCCTCCGCAGTCCTCAGAGCTGATCTGCACAGACTCTAAAATCACATTTCAATATGTTCCCTTTTCTTCCTGTGACTTCTCCTAGCAGGCTGGAGTTTAGAGCAGTGAAATTCCTGTGGAGAGAGAACAAAGGCTACTTTACTTGATAGTCTGCTGTTTTCTGATGAGGTGCTAAACAGTTTCTTGCTTCAAAGGAACTAAGGCAGGTCAGCTATAGTAGCAAAGTGACTTAGACTTAAGATAGGTAAATGGTTTATTATTAAATAGCAACCCTAAATATCTTGTTTCTGCACTCATATCCATTGGCTTACCTTTAAAAGAGAACCATAAAGAAAGAAGGACAGCTAGGGCATGGCCCCCATCAGGTGTCTATGTTAAACACAGTCCTTTGTGCCAAGTGGAGATAGTCTGAGTTAGGCAAAATTTCAAAATTCAATATACATATTTTATGTTATTAAAGAATTACACATAATTACAAAGGTTCTAGGTGAAAATCTGAATAGGAAACTTCAGTTCAAAGAAACTGTTGAAGGCTTCTAAGTGCTTCCTGTATGCATTGTTACACAGTATTTCCAGACTTTGGTTTCAATATTATTTATGAAAGATAGAAGAAGGACTGAATGAAAGAAGGAAAGAAGAATAAGTATTAAATTTCTCCAAAGATTCAGATTCAATAGGACACACACATGCAAACATGCATAAGAATACATACACATACATATATACACATAAACACATGCATAAATACATATACACACATAATGCACACATATGAACATACACATGCACACATGTATGCACATATAATACACATGCACATAGGCATATTCACATACACATATATACACACATATAATAGCCATGCTTATAGGCATACACACATACACATGTATACAATACATAAATATATACATAGTATATACACACACACACACACACAAGATTTACTATGGAATCTTGCAGGTGATTATGGAGACCAGAGGACCACTGGTGTGTTGTCTGCAAGCTGGAGTACCAGGAAAACAGGGAGTATAGTTAGTTTGGGTAGATGCCCTGTGTGTCAGGGCAGCCAAACTCAAGATAGCAGAATGTAGAGATCTGTTACCTGAAAGCCAGCAAAATGGATATCTGTTTCAGAGAGCAAAATCTTGCATTTTCCATCTTTCTAGTCTCATATCTCTTTCTATTCTCTTATTCTATTCTTATTTCTATTCTCAGATATCTTTCTATTCTCATATTTCATATTTATATTGAGAGTCTACCTCAACAGTTTAATGACATCACTTGCATTTCTGAGGATGGATCTTTACACAGTTTCTAACTCAAGTGCTGGACTTGAGAGCAACTACATGAACTTACAGGAAGGAAAGCATGAAGAAGAGATGGAGTGAGGAGAGCAAAAAAGAAGGGAGAAAAGAAAAATGAAGATTGGAAGAACAAAGAAAAAAAAAGAAAATAATGAAGAAGAAAGCAAAATGAAAAGCTCAATATTTCACTTTGGTGAAAGAACATAGAGATGTTAGTGTTTCACCATTAGTACCCACATGACCCCAGCAAGCAATTACACATTACTATTTTAACAGTCCTTCCTAACTCTATAGTATTTCAACACTGATAATATAACTCATATGGTTGGGACAGAGGTTGTCAGTTAGAAAACAGTCTGTGTTGATGTTTGAGGTACCACCAAAGTCTGTGAGGATGTCCCTGCCTGGTCTGGGCAGTTGCCTGAGGCCATGTTAATGTCTGAGCACTATGCTGAGTTAGTCCCACCCCTCACCTGGGCACTACAGGAGAGCTGATGCCATTGATGAGGGCGTAGGAGAGCTGGGAGCTGACTAACTTAGCTACTACCCAGGTCCAGATCCAGGGCCTTGGCTTGGCCTACTCCAATATATACCTTACCCATGAGCCATTAGAGTACATGAAGAGGCTAGTCCTGTAGAACCAAAGGTGTAGGAACTTCATGACACTGGGCAACAACAGAATATCTGAGAGGAGTACCAGTGAAGATCCAGAATGTATGGTATCACAGAAGCCAGAGATCTTGAACCAGACCAATGACTCATTGCAATGAACATTTGTAAGTGAACTGTTTGGACAAGAGGGATATACTGCTTGATACAAAGTGCCACTCTATAGCTTCCACGATTAAATGTTTATTTTTATTTATTTTTTATTTTCATTAAAGAGAAGGTTACAAGGGTGGATATGGAAAGACTGGGAAATAGGTGGAATTGGGGTACATGATGTGAACTTCACCAGGAATCAGTAAAAAATAGTAAAAGAACAGCAGCATTGTTAGAATAAAGTCACCTATGACTTGTCTTTTTTCTTGTTTCAGTTTCTGAAAAATATCTGCTGTTAATTTGGGGCAAGGACACACACACACACACACACACACACACACACACACTGCCAGTTAAAACTTCCCTGACACTTGGAACCAGGAGGGGAAAGTCTTGAGGGTTCACCTTATCTTCTCTCTGTGCTACCTGGGCTCTGCCCAATCAACTGAGGAAGATCAATCCATCTCTGCCACAGATAAGAGCATACCTTTCCTCTAGGGGATGAACAAATGGGAAGACTCAGTAATATCCTTAGAGATATGTGTGTGTGATTAATAAGGACTCCACTACATTCATATTCTCTTACATTTCTGTTGCTTGCCTCCCCCTTTACCTCCCTCTGTCCCCCTCCTTCCCTCTTTCTTCTTCCTTCCCCCCTTCCCTCTTGCCATCCTTCCCTCCTTCCTTCAGTCCCTCTCTTAAGGATGGGGGCTTTTATCAACTTCTTTTAGCTCTAGGACCCCATCTAGAGTTCACATCTGTGAATGCTACCTCAGTCTGTATGAGTTCATCTATGCATTGATCCTGATGATTTCGAGTGCCGTGTTTCCTTGTGTCTTTCATCTTTTCTGTCCTTACACTTGTCTCTCCTCTTCTTTAAAGTTCCTTGAGCCCTAGGTGTAGGGAAGACTTAAGGATAAATACCTTTTAGGGCTGATAGTTTCTGTCTGTGGGCCTATGCATTTATTTTTATCCACGGCATGAGGAAGCTTCACTGATAATGGTTGAGCAAGGCACTGAACTACAAATATAGCAGGATGTTGTTAGTAGTCATTTTATGGTCACATTCCTTTAGCTGAACAGTAATATTTGGTTTTCTCCAAGGTCCTTGGGCTATCTAGTTTCAGGTTCTTGGTCACCCAAGGTGTGTTGGATATGTTCCATCTCAAGGAGGATGCCTTAAGTCCAATCAAATAGTGATTGGTCACTCCCAGAAGTTTTGTGCCACTGTTGCAGTGGTATATTTTGTAGGCAGTTCATCATGGTCAATCAAAGCATTTGCAGTTGGGTTGGTATTTACTTTTCTCCTTTGGTAGTGAGTATAGTACCTTTCAGTACCATAAACACCACTCTGTAGTGGTACAGGCTCTAGATAGTCACCAGCTCAATGTCTCTATATTCAACGAGTTATGTATATATTGTCTTAAGCAATAGTGTCTTATAATCAGTTTGTGATGAGCAATCAATAGCTTTTGTAATTGCTTGGGTTGCTTAGAGGTACCCATGGGACCAATTTAGCCAAGATCTTTATTAGATGTAACACATTCTCAGTATTGAAAGATTCATTTGGTGACAGATGTTCAGTTGGGGCTCTGTTTCCCCAGTTATTTCTTAAATATATATATATATATGTATATATATATATATATATATACATATATATATATTCAAGAATCTCTCTCTCTCTCTCTCTATATATATATATATATATATATATGTGTGTGTGTGTGTGTGTGTGTGTGTGTGTAAGTAAGCTTCTAGTGTATTAGATTTCCATATGATCTCTCAGTTATCTGTTAGCTTTGACTGCTCTTTCCATATTCCCTCTCACTTCCCGTTTTGTCCTTCTATTTCAGTCCCCTGACCCTGTCCATCCATAAGTTTCCATTCTATTTCTGCTTTCTAGGGAAATACATCCCTTTCCCTAGCCATTTACACTCTACCTAGCCTCTGTATTTATGTAGATTGTTCCCTCGTATTCATTAACTTAACAGCTAATATTCATAAAATCTTGCCATATTTTATGACTGTTAATTTATAATCCCAGGAATGACCCAAGTATGATGGCCTCTGGGCAAGCACTCTCCATTGAACCATTCTCTATCTCTGAATTTTTTTATATTTTAAGTTTCTACTTCTCTTTCTTTAAACCTGACACATCCTTTTCTTCCATTCTTCTGGAGTATTAGTTCCTTCTTTATCATTTCATGTACTGCTTCTTGTCTTATAAACAAATGTCTAAATATCTTCCTTTGCTCTGACACCAGCATTGTACTCTTGAATTTCTAACCACTTCTCGTAATAGTCTAACATGCAGTCAGAGTAATATGAAGTGAAAGCTTTGTTACCTATGAGAAAAGTTCACTGAGAAGTCACCAGTAGCTTTGAAGACATCCACTTTTGGGAATTTGCTTTGTTGCATTATACAAAGAGAAAGCTGATATTTCATTTAGTGAATAATGATCCATAGTTCTGAATGATAGTGTATTAGTCATCTGTTGCTATAATGAACTACTGGAAACAGTGAACTTTTAAAAGAGAAAAGGTTCATTTCACTTATAGTTCTTCACTGGATCAGTTCTAGTGAGAACCTCATGGTGAATGGCAGAGGGTAGGAGCCAGAGTGAATAATCACATCTCAAACTAAGAAGAAAAGATGGAAATGGTCAGTTGTTAGAAAACAATATGGAAAACATTTTAAGAACTTCTTAAAACAATGGAGTACCATAATAGGCAGGCAAAGAATTCCTAAATTGGACATAAAAATCTGTAATCATCAAATATTAACATGCTTATTCACTAAAAGTTAACCTAAAGAGTGAAAATTATTAAATTATAGATTACAACATAAAATCATGAGAACACCGCAGAACATAGCCATGTTTTATTCTAGACTTTTTTTGCTGTGACAAACTGTGAAGATGTTGAGGGAGGAAGTATTTATTTTGGTTCAGACATCCAGGCTTTCTGTTCTCACTTTCCTTGGCCCTATTGTTGTAGGCCCTGAGGTTCCTCATTTGATAGCTGACAGGAAACAGGAGAAAGGAAGGGCCAGGGCAAGATAAAGACCTGCCTGCATTGGCCTACTTCTCTCTGTCAGGCCCTGCCTTCCAAAGTTTCTAGCACCTTCCAAAATAGCTCCATCAGCTGGGGACCTAGACTTGAACCCAAGGGCCTTTGGGACACATCTCATATTCATACAGAACACGTCCATAGGACCAAGACTAAAGGTAAGCCTTTATAAGATGCATCTTACACACCCAGTTGCTGCTCACTGTGTCTCATGTTGATCATTGTGTACTCTAATTACCTTCTTCCTTTCCCCATTGCTCAATGTTAGTCATCCTTCTAAAGGCTGTGTGCATATTTCCCCTGTATGTCTTTATACTTCCATAGGACATTTGCCTCAAATAACATTGTTATATTAGTGGCCCAGCCAGAAGGTGATAGCACACTCAACTGGGCCAATGAAGGACAGTCGTCAGAGGGATTCAGAGGGATTGTTTTCAGATATGTAATATAGAACACAAAGAATAAATGCTTTGATATTCCCCTACCACCCTGTATCTTAAAAGTGAGAAGAGGTACTCAAAAGAATGGATGTAGTGAGAGGATCTGCCTAGAAAGAAGCCAGGATTTGTGGTCCAGGCAGTCTTCCATCCAGAAGGCCTGGCAAAGAGGATGTCAAGGCAACACACCGTGGCCTCACACTCCTGTCTTGTGATGCTTCTCATTGACAAAGGTAGGCTACAATTAAGAAAGCAGGTAAGCCAGGGTCGCTTAGCTGCCAGGGTAAGAGTCCAGGAGAAAGGTAGAACATGCCAGGGGGTTGCCACCTCCCTCACATACTTGGTACCAATGCTTTTCTGTGTGTTCTATCTTTGTGTTAAATTCACTTGTATCTCAATATATCCTCACATTGATTGCTTCTCCCTATAGCTTTCCTGAACTTATTATGAACTCAGTATTTTACTAATATTCATTTTTTCCTTTCTTCCTAGAGAAATATTGATTGGAGATGCTCTCTGTTCTTGTCAGTCATGCTTCAGTTAAGGCGCTTAGGTGAATATCACAGAAGTCATCTCTATAGTTTAAAGCTGAACATGAAGTTTGTTGGAGGGTTATGTTCCAAAGTCTGATAACCAGAGGCTCAGTCTTCTTGCAGCCAGGAAGCAGTGCCACCTTCTTAGAGGTCTGAATGCAGAGTCTAGGCTCTGAAGTTTTCAGGGACCATTAGGAGCAGGACCACTGTCGTAGCCGCTTTCCAAGGCTCACTGTCTATTGTCTTTGCCAGCACTGATTCAGCACTATATCACATTCCTCATAGACTGCATCTACTTTAAAACTCATGGCCTACAGGAATCCATTGGAGAGGCTCAGCTTCTGAAGCCGTTTCATAGCCCCAAAGGAAGCTAGTAGAATGATTTCTAGCTTTTACCCAGGGAGACACAAATTCTCCAACATAGGTTAAGGTTTTTCAAAAAATTTTTGGTCCATTTTGTTTTGTTAAAATGAAATGCTTGAGGCTGGGTACTTTATAAGAAAAAAGTGTGATTGTCTTATAATTCTGGTAAGTGGAAGTATAAGTGGCAAGGCATCTGATAACTGGTATTAGATAGGGAACTCTGGATAGTTCACAACATGGCAGAGAAGCAGAACCAGACATATGCAGAATGGTTACATGATTGCACAAGAAGACAAAATACTAGGGGGTGAAGGAGAGTTAAGTTCACTCTTTAAACAATCGTATTTCCCAGAAACTAAAACACATGGGACTTGGTCTATTCTGGAGCTACAACTTTGATCTATCCATAAGGACAGTGACCCCTGATTGGCCACAAGGCTTCACCACTTAAAGATACCACAACTCCTAGCCTCAAAGATATGGGCACAGGGGAAAAATTCCTGAATAGAGCAGCAATGGCTTGTGCTGTAAGATCGAGAATCGACAAATGGGACCTCATAAAATTACAAAGCTTTGTAAGGCAAAAGACACCGTCAATAAGACAAAAAGACCACCAACAGATTGGGAAAGGATCTTTACCAATCCTAAATCAGATAGGGGACTAATATCCAATATATATAAAGAACTCAAGAAGGTAGATTCCAGAAAATCAAATAACCCCATGAAAAAATGGGGCTCAGAACAGAACAAAGAATTCTCACCTGAGGAATACCAAATGGCTGAGAAGCACCTGAAAAAATGTTCAGCATCCTTAATCATCAGGGAAATGCAAATCAAAACAACCCTGAGATTCCACCTCACACCAGTCAGAATGGTTAAGATAAAAAATTCAGGTGACAGCAGATACTGGCGAGGATGTGGAGAAAGAGGAACACTCCTCCATTGTTGGTGGGATTGCAAGCTGGTACAACCACTCTGGAAATCATTGGCGGTTCCTCAGAAAATTGGACATAGTACTACCGGAGGATCCCACAATACTTCTCCTGGGCATTTATCCAGAAGATGTTCCAACTGGTAAGAAGGACACATGCTCCACTATGTTCATAGCAGCCTTATTTATAATAGCCAGAAGCTGGAAAGAACCCAGATGTCCCTCAACAGAGGAATGGATACAGAAAATGTGGTACATTTACACAATGGAGTATTATTCAGCTATTAAAAAGAATGAATTTATGAAATTCCTAGGCAAATGGATGGACCTGGAGGGCATCATCCTGAGTGAGGTAACCTAATCACAAAAGCACTCACATGATATGTACTCACTGATAAGTGGATATTAGCCCAGAAACTTAGAATACCCAAGATACAAGATACAATTTGCAAAACACATGAAACTCAAGAAGAACGAAGACCAAAGTGTCGACATTTTGCCCCGTCTTAGAATTGGGAAAAAAAACACCCATAGAAGGAGTTACAGAGACAAAGTTTGGAGCTGAGATGAAAGGATGGACCATCTAGAGACTGCCATACTCGGGGATCCATCCCATAATCAGCCTCCAAATACTGACACCATGGCATACACCAGCAAGATTTTGCTGAAAGGACTCTGATATAGCTGTCTCTTGTGAGGCTATGCTGGGGCCTGGCAAACACAGAAGTGGATGCTCACAGTCAGCTATTGAATGGAACACAGGGCCCCCAATGGAGGATCTAAAGAAGGTACCCAAGGAACTAAAGGGGTCTGCAACCCTATAGGTGGAACAACAATATGAACTAACCAGTCCCCCCGGAGCTCATGTCTCTAGCTGCATATGTATCAGAAGATGGCCTAGTCAGCCATCATTGGGAAGAGAGGCCCCTTGGTCTTGCAAACTTTATATGCCCCAGTACGGGGGGGGGGAAAGCCAGGGCCAAGAAGTGGGAGTGGGTCGGTAGGGGAGTGTGGGAGGAGGATCTGGGGGACTTTTGGGATAGCATTTGATATGTAAATGAAGAAAATACCTAATTAAAAAAATAAATTAGAAAAAGCAAGGAAAAAAAAGATACCACAACTCCACTAACATCACACTGAGGACCAAGCTTTTTTAGCATGTGAACATATAGTGGACAGATTATGTCCAAAGGACAGTATTGCCCACACCCTGTAGGCTGTCATAGTATGCTAATTCTTATCTTAATGCCTCATGTTGTTGAAGGCAAGGACAAGGTCCCAAGCCGGGATCCCTTATCTGGGAACACATGCTGGGATCCCTTATCTGGCCTCTCTAAGGCACCTGCAGGCCTCAGATGACCCCTGCTCAGATGGTGAGTATTAGTGCTTCCATAAACTGCTGTTGAGCTTGATATCTTTAATTATTCTGGTGATTTTGCTGAAATAGCATAAAATCCCTCCTTGCTGCTGATTAGGTCATATTTTCATTTCATCATTTGGTCTCATTTCTTTATTAGAGTTTAAAGCATATTTAGGTTGTATATTTTTGATATTTTAAAAATTGTAGTTTTAAAAGCTATTTTATTTTATTTATCTCCAGGACCATGTTTCTATTATGTTAAGAAGTTTTATAGTACTCTTTCCTCTCCAACTTTTTATGTCATACATAAGGTGAAGTCCAAGAATTACACATTTATACAAAAGGTTCATGTAAAAGTTAACTCTTTTTAATATGAGTTTGGAAATTTGATAAGCCTACTTTCAGACATGAAGTTGGGTAGGTTGGATGCTGAAGAAAGAAAGGGAACATGCTCCACCATGTTCATAGCAGCCTTATTTATAATAGCCAAAAGCTGGAAAGAACCCAGATGTCCTTCAACAGAGGAATGGATACAGAAAATGTGGTACATTTACACAATGGAGTACTACTCAACTATTAAAGTCAATGAATTCATGAAATTCTTAGGCAAATGTACGGAATTAGAAAATATCATTCTGAGTGAGGTAACCCAGTCACAAAAGTACTTACATGGCATGCATTCACTGGTATGTAGATATTAGCCCCAAAACTTGAGATACCCAAGATACAATACACAGACCACATGAAGTTCAAGAAGAAGGAAGACCAAAGTGTGACTGCTTCAGTTCTTCTTAGAAGGGGGAACAAAATATTCAAGGGAAGAAATATGGAGATGAAGTGTGGAGCAGAGAAAGAAGGAAAGACCATTCAGAGACTGCATCATCTAGGGACCCATCGCACACCAAACCCAGACACTAACTGTGGACGCCAAGAAGTGCTTGCTGACAGGAGCCTGATATAGCTGTCTCCTGAGAGGCTCTGCCAGAGACTCAGATACAAAGGTTTATGCTTGCAGTTAAACATTGGACTGAGCACAGAGACCCCAGTGGAGGAGTTAGAGAAAGACTGAAGGAGTTGAAGGGGTGTGTAACCCATTGGAAGAACAACAATAACAACCACCCAGATCCCCCAGAGCTCCTAGAAATCAAACCACCAACCAAAGAGTACATGTGGAGGTACCCATGGCTCCAGCCGCATATGTAGCAGAGGATGTCCTTGTCTGGCATTAGTAGGAGAAGAGGCCCTTGGTCCTATGAAGGCTGGATGCCCCAGTGTAGGGGAATGCCAGGGCGGTGAGGTGGGAGTAGGTGGGTAGGGGAGCACTTTCATAGAGGTAGGGTAGGGAGGAGGGGATAGGGGGTTTCCAGAAGAGAAACAGGGAAGGGGGATAACATCTGAAATGTAGATAAGTAGTATCTAATAAAAAAATCTTTGAGGTAGAGGAATACTAGTGATGTTGTGTTGTTGATGAGTAGGAGGCAGTGTGAGAGCCCACACCTCACTGTGAGAATAGTAGTAAGCGGGGAAATGGGTATTTAAAACAGATGAAAACCTTGGCAGAGTAAACATGGGGCCATAGGCTGGTCTGAGGTCTGGGCAGTATGATATCATGTCTGAGCATGCACAGAGAAAGTGAAGGAACCATTTACTTGTTTTGATTGGCAGCAGTGAAAAACCACCGTGAGGTTTGTTCTATTGACAATTAAGGAGGCCCAGGAAATCCAGAAGGAGGAGTGGAAATTGAGTCAGCCAACAGTCTACCATTGGACAGGGGTTTCCAGAATGCTGTTGTTGAGTACTGAAATGGGGCACACAGTAACCTAACACTGAAACATACATACTTTCTGTGTCCTGAGGGAGGAAGAGAAACATGCTTCATGACGAGAAAAGCTTGACTGTGAGCGACTGTGCGTATTGTTATATTTCCACATTTAGAACAATGCCTGGTGCTTCCAGAAATAAGCTCTTAATTAGTGGAATAAATGATTTCTTGGCTTTGTCAGTTTCTTTTGTTAATGGCATTTAACTTTAAACGAGGAAGTGAGGGAGTGAGGGCCTGAATCAGCGAGTGTAAGTGTGTGGTTTGGAGACTGGGCAGTGTGAAGAACACATGGCAACAGGTCGTGCTCGCAGGCAATGCTTGCTCCTTTGAAGAATGTCCTGATTTAAGGTAGTTCGAAATACTCTTAAATATGCTTAAATATGTATGCATATTTATTACCTACAATTTTTACTTACAATTAAAGAATGAGACATGCATCATTGAGAAAAAGAATGATTTAAACATTCCAAATGACATTATTGTCATTCTCCTCAGTAGTTTTCTCTTTATTTTTATTTTAATGTTTTTATTTGAAATAGAACTACAGCATTCTCTCTATTCTTTTCTCTCTCTAGGCCCATTTATGTTTTCTTTCTTAAACTCCTCACATGTATGTAAACACACACACACAGACACATGTGTGCACACACACACACACACATACACGAACACACACACACACACACACACACACACACACACACACACACACACAAAGAATTGCCAGAGTATGATTTTGTTGGTGGCATGATTTCAAGCCAAGCAGCCTGCACTGAACAACTAGTGTGAACTCAGTCGGTTACAAACAGGGTAAATATTATCTTAATCTCAAGATTCTCTGGTCCCCTGAGAGGGAGAGTCATCATCTCTTAGTCGGTGTAGCAACTAAGTGTACCAGTATTTATAAGGTTCCTCTGCCTTTCCCTAGTAATTCTTCTTTGTACACCTTCCCAGGGGCTATGCATGCCCTCAACCATGTTCAATATATTCTAATGATTCCTAATATGCATTTGCAGCTTATATTTATCTCCCGAGTGACAGAATTTACTTCTTGATGATACAGCAAAGATATCCCATGTGGATAACCTTAACCCAGTCTGGAAAAATCTGAACTCATTGTTTTTTGCTCAGACATAATTTTCCCATTGTAGATTACCAAGAAGTCATACTGACACCTGATTCATGGTTAGAATATGGTGCTGTCATTGGCTTGGGTTCCCATCATCACCAACTCTGTAACATTTGCCCCACTTAATGTTCCTGGGTTTCAGTTCTTTTTCTACTGCATCTTTCTCAATCAGAATTGTTAGTTTCTGACTGGATCACAATCTCCATGCTTCAAGTATTCCTCAAATGTCCTTCTATATAACTAGGGTTGTTGTTATGTAACATGAATCCATTATGTCATTCCATAGCCTCCACAAGTAAATCTTTATAGTCTTCAGGAGGTGATGAACATTCTTATCTTGGGTACAAGTCTTTCTGATTCCTGGCTCCTATGCTCTGGCCAGAAGAAACAACGTTCTCAGATGGATTATGGCATTTCTTACCTGATTGTATAAACTGATTTCCTCTCCTTATTTCCTCTCTACTCCTGAACCTTCACCCAGTAAAATCTACTTGTTCTTTAGCAATTACTTGACAGAGCATCTTTTTGAGAAGGTTTTATAAGCGAATACTGGTCAACTTTCTGCAAAGGACAAAACAGTAAAATGAATACTTATGATCTATGACTGAAAGGGCATCTACTAGATCAGATTACAGAGGATAAGTAGTCTCACAGTGGCCACCTGTAGGCTGCAGAGTCAGAGAACTCAGTACTTACTTAGTCTAAGAAATTGGAAGTTTCAGAACAGGAGAGCCAAGCATATAACTCTAGTCTAAGGCATAATGCTGGGAAGTACCCCAGAGAGTGGATGTAATGAGTCTACAGAAAAAGAAAACAAAGCTGGAGTCTGTTCTCCATGAGTGATGGAGTGGCCATAGATGCACTTGCTTGTAAAAACCATATTCTTTCCATGGGCTTTCTGCTTCTCCCCTCTTTGTTCCTTCTAGGCTGTTAGCCTATGGGACAGTGGCACCAATTTCAGGGTGTATCTGCTCACAGAAAACCAGTGTTAGTATTTGTGTAAGTGTAATGCATTAAAAATGTCAATGTAACGGAAATGATTTTATTTTTCAAAAAATATTTAAAACTGTTTGGACTATATACAAATAAATGCTTCTTGTATCTGACCATGTTAAATGGCAGTATTGCATTTTTACACATTAAATTTATCATCATCATCATTGTTAGTGTGTATGTGTTCATGTATGTGCATTCATGCATACTGAAACATGCATGTGCAGGTCTGAGGACAATTTATAGGAACCATTTTTTTCTTCCATCATGTAGGTCCCACAGGATTCAACCCAGATCATATGGCTTGGTGGAAGACACTCTGATGAGCTGTCTCTCATGCCCAATAACAGAATGATTGATATTAGTAAATTTAACTTCATCCTATGCATTTATAGCCAGTTGTGTGTGGCTATTAGTTGCTTCTCATTCTGGAGTGGTCCTCTTTGAAGGAGAGATTATTATTAATATTATTATTACAGATGGAACTTGCTAATTTTGTGTTGTTATGATACATCAAATTCAGCACTAAGGCTATTTCATTGCAGGTATGTATGACGATATAACAGTGGTTTCCCTTCTCAACATGGCAGCTCATACTCAGCTTCCAGTTCTTTTCAACAGTCCATTTCCTCAGCATTCAACTTGAACTGACAGCTCACTTCTCCCTTTCAACTCAGGCGATTATTTTCTTTCTATTTCACAAGAAAGTGAAGCCATTAGACCAAAATATGTTCAACTTCTTGATATGAAATGGACAAGCTTGTAAGAAAGCAAACCTCTGACTTTCTCATTCCTCCCATGACGTTGGTGGAGTCCTCCCTCTGTGAGGCTGACCAGGCATCTTGTTCTAAACCCTCCTCTCTCACTTTCTATAGACCTTACCATCTTCCTCCCAGCATTTAATCATATTGAAAGCCTCCATTAACAGTTATTTTATGAACTCAAACAACTCAATTGATGAATCTCAAGCAAATAAATAAAAACTGGATAAAGGACCCAAGAGATACTTGTCAAAAAACAAAACAAAATAAAACAAAACAAAGCACAGCAATAACAAAAAGGATCCACATGGGTAACAGGTGTTTGAAACAAATTTCAGTATCATGACCCTCAGGGAAGCACAAATTAAACTGCCATGAAGTTAAATACCCACACCCACTAGAATTATCACAAATATAAAAGGCAGATGTTGGCAAGGGCACGGAGCAAAGAAGATCCTTGAGTACTGTTGGCAGGAATAGAAGTTAGCCCAGTGTTATAGAAGACAGTATATAGGTTTCTCGGAAACATGAAAACAGAAACACAATATGATTCAACAATTCTACTGATGGTATAATCTGCAGGAAACCAAACTGCTGTATTAGAGAAGTGTCTATGCAGTATTACGTACAATAGCCAAGATATGAAGTCAACCTAAATACATACCAAAAGATGAATATAGGACACATGCACAGACAGACATATAAAACACACATACACACATACACGCACACACCACAGACACATAAACACACACAGAGGCACACACACATACAGACACACATGATACACACATACATGATATGTAAACACATACACACACATATAGACACAGATGCATAGACACACAAACATCACACACACACACAAACACATACAGAAACAAACATGCATGCATACACACACATACATATTTATGAGGTTATGAGTAAAGCATAAATCTGGAATATGAATCTCAATTTATCTAGAAGATACTGTGTCAAATAAATAAGACAGGCACAGGAGAAAGCATAGCACATGATCTCAAGTGTGTGTGTGTAGGGGGTGGTGCAGGCACAGAGGTACAGAGTGTCAGCGTTTCAGTTATTGAGAGTGAGTAAGGTCTGAGGCATAGTCTACAGTTTATGATTACAGTTAATATTATTATATTGTTTTATATTGTTGAAATTTGCTGGACAGATGATATCTGATCACAGGGGGCTAGAGAGATGACTCAGCTGTTAAGTGTGTACAATTGTTGCAAAAGATCCAAGTTAGATCCATAGCACTCACTTTCTGTGAACCTGTAAACTCTTCGGTTCAGTTCCAGGGAATCAGATGCCCTCTGTTGGTCTCTGTGGGCACTGCACTCACATGCACATTCTCTGTACCCCACAATTAAACAGACAATATACATCTTTACAACAATGCTCTTATCACAGAAGAGTGACAGAAAGAGCAGTGTGTATTAGTTAGCTTGACTCTAGGTTTCTATTGCATTTTTAAAACATCATGACTGAAACCAATTTGGGAAGGAAAATGTTTATTTTAGCTTACAATTGTAGTCCATTATTAAAGGAAGTCAAGGCAAAAACTCAAGCCAGGAGCTGATGTAGAGACCACGGAGGGGTTCTACTTTAATGGATATTTCCTCTTGGCTTGCTCAGCCTGCTTTCTTATCCAACTCAGGGCCAGTAGTGGTTTCACCCAAAGCTGACTGGATCCTCCCATATAAATCATTAACCAAGAAAGTGTCCCACAGACCTACCTGCCTAAAGGCAAGTCTGATGGTAGCATTTTCTCAGTTGAGGATTCCTCACTCCTTGCTGAATCAATTGGCAAACGCTAGCCAGCACAATGGTGGTAATCATCCTATATGCATATTAAAATATGATGTTGTATACTATAAGTATATACATTTTAATTTTCAATTATATCTCTAATGTTGTAAATAAGAACTATAGGCTACAAAGGTATGACTTATTGAAAAACGACAAAAGACAAAAATTCCTTCTATTACAGAGGTCAGTTTAGTATTTCCATTCTTTCCTCTGTTTATTTGTAACTACATTTCTGGAACGAAGGGTACTCACTCATTGTCTCCACCCCTTGTCTTGACTTATTCCTTTGGGTTCTACAATCAATTCTGATCCATTTCTTATCTTAGCCTTGTCAAGTTACCACAATTATCTTTGATGCTACCTTCAATGGATATGTTGAAATTTTAAGGTTATTGCCTTTTTAAAAAATATTTTCATTTTTAAAAATAATTAAAGACTTACTTACTTATATGTACATAGGTGTTTTGTGTACATGTATGTCCATGCACCATATGCACACATTGTCTGTGGAGCCAGCAAAGGGCAATCAGATACTGTAGAACTAGAAAGCAGACAATTATTATTAGCTACCATGTGGGTGTTTAGAACTGAACCCAGGACCTCTACAAAAGCAACAAGTTCTGCTAACTAATGATAAATTTTTCAGCCTCTGTTAATGTCTTTTTAAAAAATATTTAAAAATTTAAAAGTATTTTTAGTTAAGTATTTGTCTGTGTATGCATTTGTAGGTACCTGAAGAGGACAGAGGAGTCAGATATCCCTGAACCCGGAGACACAGGCAATTGTAAGCTGCCTGTTTTGGGTGTTGGGAGTTGAACACTTGTCCCTTGGAGGACCAGTATCTGCTCTTAATCACCAAGCCAGTTCTCCATCTCTCCTGCAATTGTCTTCTTAAGAATTCAACATTCAATTCTTATTAACAGAACAAGATTATTCAACAAGTAGATGAAGCAGACACTTGTGGCTCTTTCCAAACCAAAGAACCCCTCTGTACTGGGTTGGTCTAATGCAGCTTGTATTCTAATGCTAATTTGGGGCCCCCAAAGAAGTGAGAGAGTAAATGTAAGATACTGAGTGACTCTGCCCTCAGGTTGATTGTGATTGGTTAATAAAGAGGCCAACAGCCAGTAGCTAGGGAGAAGAGAAATAGGTGAGGTTGAGTTTTGGTGGGCTTAGAGAAAGAAGAGGGAAGTAAGAGCAGAAAGGAGCCATCATGGAATACGAAAAACATGCAGGAGAGTGAAGAAGAGTCACAATGAGATAGCTGAGCCATAAAAACATGGCCATGTTGCCTGGCCAAGTGGAATTAAGAGCAGCCAGACAGAACATAGAAATTAGTAAGTAGTAACTCGGAGATATCAGCAGGAAAGTGGATTCTAACAGCATGGAGGGTAGGCAGTTACCTAGCTATTGTGCTGCCTAAGGCATATTTAAAAATACAAAGGCTGTGTGTGTATGCATGTGTGTCTTCCATCCAGGAACATAAATGTTCTAAAATGGGTGGAAACCTCATGCTAGTTTGATACTATTTATTACAACACCTTTCTATAAGTATAGTCAGGCAGGGAGAACTTAATCCACTAGCAAAAACTGAATGAGCTATAAAGTCATGGCATGAAACAACTGGAACTTAATTTTTTAGTGCACTCTTAAGTAAGGAAGCCCAAATGGAAATTCTACACACAGTATGATTCCACCTATGTGCTATTCTAGGAAAACCAAATCTGACTAAAAATATCAGCGATTTCCAGAGGCTGGTGGCTGGAGGGGATGAGTAGAGAGGGTACAGTGGAGTTGGTGACAGTGAAAATACTTGATTAAACACTGTAATAATGTTTTATGACATGGACATGCCCAGATGTACAACATAAGCAATAGCACGTGTAAACCTTGGACACTGGGGAACATTAAGGGGTGCAGCACAGGTGTATGCATCATAACAAACATCTTACCTGGGTGTCGGATGTTCACAGAGAAGAAGGTTATCTACGTGTATATATGGAGTATATGAAAACATATCTACTTTCTACTTTGTTTTGCTGTGTACCTAAAACAACCCTAAGAAAAACTCATATTTTGAAAAAAAAATCAGGGCAGGTATGGTGGTGTATGCTTGTAATACCGGCACTTTGAAGTCAAAGGCAGGCAGATCTCTGTGAGTTCCAGCCTAGCCTGGTCTATATAATGAGTTCTAGGCCAGCCTAGCTTACAAAATGAGACCTTGCCTCAAACAACCAAAATCAAATCAAGCAAACAGACATGTCTTTCTTTCTCTGCATCTCTCTCCAGTCTGCATTTGCTGTATGTTTTTCAGGTGGAACTCCCATTTCTTTTTTTTCTATTTATTATCTATTTGTTTATTTTTCATTCATTCATTCATTCATTCATTCATTCATTTTTCATCCCATCACAGCCCCACCTCTCCTCCCAGTTCCACTTTCATACCTCTTCTCCCTCCATCTGCTCTTCCTTTTCTCCTCAGAGACGGGAGGCTCCTCATGGGTGCCAACCCATCCTGGCACATTGAGTTGCAGCAGGACTATGCAAATCTTCTCCAACTGAGGCCAGACAAGGTAGCCCACCTAGAAGAAAGGGATCCAAATGCATGCACAGAGTCAGAGACAGCCCCTGCACCAATTGTTAGGGGACCCACATGAAGACCAAGCTTCACATCTGCTACATATGTGTAGGGGCCTAGGCCTAGCCCCTTCATGCTCTTTGGTGGGTGGTTCAGTCTCTGTAAGCCCTAATGAGCCCAGATGAGTTGACTCTGTAGGTCTTATTGTGTTTTTTTCTGACCCCTCTGGCTCCCTCAATCTCTCCCCTCCCACTACTTTTCCACATAACTCCTTGAGTTTCTCCTATTGTTTGTCTGTGGGTCTCTGCATTTGCTTCCATTTGCTGCTGGATGGAGCCTTTCAGAGGACAGTTATGCTAGGCTCCTGTCAGCAAGCATAGTAGAGTATCATCAACAGTGTCAGGGGTTGGCTGTCTCCCATGGAATGGGTCTCAAGTTGGGCCAGTCATTTTTTAGCCATCGCATCAATCTCTGCTCTATCTTTATCCTTGCAAATCTTGTAGAGAGGAATAATTTTGGGTTCAAGGCTTTGTGGTTGATTAGTACCCTCTTCATCCACTGAGAGTCCTGTCTGGCCACAGATCTACTTCACTCCTGAGTCTGGGCTCACATCTTTTGTCTCGCCCCTACCTGGGCTTCCCTGTTGGTCTTCCCGCTCTGTCACCACACTTCTTTGGTGTAGTATTTCTCTGTTCATGCCTCTCAGATGGCAGTTTACCTCACTACAGCAAAGAAAGAGAAAAAAAAAATCTAAGAACTAAATAACTTGGGTAGGAGAGAGGCTCTGTGGTTAATAACACTTGCTGGAACCAAGTTTGGTTCCTAGTAGGGACATGGCAGTTCACAAACATCTCTAACTCAGATTTCAGGGTAGTATCTGAAGCATTTGTATGGCCTCCATAAGCTCTAGGCACATGAATAGAACACCTACATTTATGTGAGCACAGATATATAAAATAAAAATAAATATTTAAAATAGCCACAGGCCTAACTTTTCCCGTTTAACAAGAACAAGATGTATAAGATCTAAATTTATTTGACTTTCATGTAGGCAACTCCTAGCATTTGCTGTAAATACATCCCCTTGATGTAGAGTCATTTTATAATATTTAATATTTTTGTATTATTTGGTGACAGTTATACTAAAAGAGCCTACTCATTGTCTAGATGAGATGTCTATGTTCATGACATCTAAGCTAAGATTCTTAATGGATTGTTAATTCTAAGCAAAAGATTCTTAATGAAGTACTCTGCAGGAAGGAGAAGGACAGCCTTGTTCATGTGGGTATATGGAAGCATCCACTATATGAAAACAACCGCTACACAAACTAGTGTGGGAACAGGAACAACCATTTCCAAAACAGCAACTCGGAAACCCTCCGTACTGTAGAAGGGAAAGACATACAAACAGTCCCGCAAGACAGAGCATGACATAGTACGTCCCAGCAAACAGTGAACTTGAACTACTTCCTGTAGTAATCTTAGATGTAAAAGGCTTCAAACTGCCACTAAAAAGAGACAGACCAGATTAAACACCAAGGATCAACAACTAAATGTTGTCTTCAAGAAACACACTATCAATAAAGATATCCAAAGGCTTAGTATCCAAAGGTAGAAAACAACCAATCAAGGAAATGAAAAATGCAAACAAGCAAATGTTGCTAGCTTTATAGCAGACAAAATAAACCAAAAAAAACAAAACCAAAAACAAATTAGAAGAGATAAAATGGGATACTACCCATTATCAAAAGGAACAATAAATCAAGAACATGTAACAACTGTAAACATTCATGCATTGAATGAGCCCCTATTTTCATCAAAAAAAAGAAAAAATAAAAAACTAAAAGAGAACAAAGGCCATATATGTTCTGACACAATAATAGTGGGTGACTTCAACATTCCACTCCATACCTACATAGGTTTCCAAACTAAAAACAAGTAAAGAAACTTCAGAGAAAAACATTTTAATGTGCAATTAACATATATTTGAGAATTCCATATGCCAGGTAGAAAATATGCATGTATTTTTCTTAGTAGCACATGGAACCTTCTCCCAAACTGATCATATAATAGGATACAAATCAAATCTTAACATATACAAAAGATTGCAATGTATCCTGGTGTCCTATCAGAGTACAGTGCAGTGAGTCTAGAAAATAACAATACGAGAAGCCGTGGAAACCACAAAGCACTTGGAGACTAAACAGTAAATTTTTTTAATGAAAGATGTGTCATTAAGGAAAGGAAAATATTTAAATTCCTAGAGACAAATGATCATAGAAACAGAATCTATTAAAATCCCCGAGACACTGCCAAGGCAGTATATAATGAAAAGTGTTGGTATTAAAAAACATCTGAGAGATCTGTAAACAACCTAATGATGCAACTGAAGTATTTAGTTGGGTTGACCATGTTTTTATTTGGCCACCCTATTAGCTCAAATAATTAGGTACTAGAACAATTAGTTTAAACCTGGCTTCTCTCTTGATTTATCTGCAGTAAGGTTCTGCTGCAGAAGTATCCCCTTTCCCTGGTAAAAAAAAAATCCCATTTCACTGCTTGCAGCAAAACCTTCTGCTCTCTACCATGAAAAAAAAAGCATTTAGCATGGCAGGAGGAAATATTTCAGTCTGTATTTTATTTACTTTTCTTCTGAAATGGTGTTATTTACATGCAATTTACATACTACTCAGTTCACTAGCTTAAAGCATACAATTTAGTTCATATTCTAATTGCTTCACTGTTACTGCAGCCTAAATTTAGCACATTTTTCCCTATTTTCATCTTTCCATTGATTCTCTGTGAGTTTTACAGCACTCATCTCAGTTCCACACATCTCCCTGTCCCCTCAAATCTGCCCTTCACCCCTGCAAGCTCCCTCCTAAATAACACACACACACACACACACACACACACACACACACACACACACACACCTAAATCATAGAAACCATCTCATCGTGGAAGCAGTGGTGTGTCACAGTGTATCTTACAGTATATCCCGCTGTCCACACATCTTAACTTGCTAGTGTTCCTTGCCATGAGTTACTTGTCTGGTTTGAGGTCTCGCTTCTGTGACACCATCAATACTGCAATCAGGACACTTCCCAGTTATCCTGTTGTTGCCCTATGTTATGGAGATCCTGCAGTTTTGGAGCAGCAGGACTGGCCCTTTCACAAGTCCTAATTATTCGAAGATGCTATACATTTGGGGATGGGCCCACTCAGAGTCCTGGATCTAGGCCTGGCTGACAGCCGAGCTGGTCAGCTAGCTGACTCTTCTTTATCTGTAGGACGAGGATGAGCTCTCCAGCACTGCTCCTGCTAGGTCACCCAATGTCATTGCCATCAGGGCCAGCTGCACTGTGATGCCCAGATGAGGTGTAGGTCCTGCTCTCCCAAGTGCTACAGTCCATGAGGGGGGCAGGGCCAGCCCTCCTGACTACTGCATATGGTAAGGGGCAAGGAGCAAAGGCATCAATCACACACACACAGCCACTTTATGGAAGACAAGCAGCAGGGCCAGTTCTCCTGTGCTGCTATCTTCAGGGCTGGCTCACCTGTCCTTCTCTACTAGGTCTGTGCTGCTCAAGTGAGGAGCAGGGCTCACTCTCTCAAGTGCTGCAGCCAGAAAAGGAGAGAGCCAGCTCACTTGTTCTCATGGTACTGGAGCCAGGTCTCCCAACTGCTGGAGGAGGTGATGGTGGCAGTGGTGCAGCATTACCCCTGCAAACATGCTATTTCACAGCAGATAAGTTGTGCGTGGCAGGGCTGGCTCCCCCATACTCTCACTCTCAGAGCTGGCTCACCAGCACCCCTTGATCATGGCCAGCCCTACTTTAGTATGCTTTCATTCCTATTTCATTCATATCTACTAGCAGTCATAGGCCACTTAGCTCATATCCTGAGGCACCCGTTGACAAGCTGTGTGTCTCCTTGAGTTAGTTTATCTTGAAGATTTTATATAAATAGGATGATGAAAAATACATGGCTTTGTGACACACTTTTTCCCTTTAACATAATATTCTTAAGGCTTGTGTTTAGTATTGTAGGACATATCAAGAGTTCATTCCTCTTTTAATAATGAGTAATAGTTCAACACACTGATCACCTAATGGACAGACATAGGACATTTCCTTAGTTTTGTGTAATACTAACATTTTAAAATTGATTTTTTAAAAAAATTTAATTCAACGTCTCTAGTCATTACTAGGAAAAAACCGAGAAAAATAGTTTCCACTTTATATCTCTGGGACTGGGGTTTTGTTCAGTTTTCCACACTTGACTCCTCCCCTATATTCATGGGATTCTTCCATCTCCTCTGTGTAGCTGGGGCTAGAGGTGGATGCTGTTGTATCAGCCTCTCTGACTTGAGTCATTGTAGCATTCCATTGTGATTTTAACATCTGTACGGAGTGCAATGATTGCTTATGGCAGATTTGGTCAGATTCTCCTGCCTCCATCTTTTCGAATGCTAAGATTGTGGGTGCGTGCAGCTACATCCTGTCTGTATGGAGCTGGTGATCAACTCCAGGGCTTTGATAGCCCAGACAAGTGCCTTGAACACTCAGCTACAACCGAGTCCCATTTGTTTTCACTTGAAAACTACATATTAACACCCATTTGAAAATATCATAGCAAGAAAGGACAGTCTTTAGGCCATTACCTCCTAAAGCTATGTCCCCGCGTCATCCATACCTATCTTTCTCAATATCCTTAAAGTCCGTGCTTGAAAACTAAACATATAAGGAGCAGAATAAACCACTCTGACTCATTAAATTAGGTATCCATTGTCATCAGAAATTACTGACTTCATTCTGGAATGGTAATGTTACATTTTAGTGAGTCCAAGCTTGTGTTAATTCTTTACACAAAGGAAGAAGAAAAAAGCTAATTAATTGCAATAATTTTAGAGTATATTATGAGTTTAGACATGAAAAGGTAAGGAAAATGTGCATTTGAACATATGTGGAGAGAAACAGCACTGTTGGAAGTCCCTGTGTGTTCACAGATGGCAGCTGCACACAAAGTATAGAAGGCAGTGAGGACTGTATTTGGTTACAAATCAAAGCACTGTTTGAGGCTTCAGACCCCCAGAGCTCCTAGGTACTAAACCATCAACCAAAGAATAAACATGGAGGCACCCATGGCTCCAGCTACATATGTAGCCAAGGATTGTGTTATCTGGCATCAGTGGGAGGGGAGGCTATTGGTCCTGTGAAGGTATGATGCCCCATTGTAGGAGAATGCTAGGGATGTGAGGGAGGAGTGAGTGAATAGGTGGGCAAACACCCTCATAGAAGCAGAGGGTGAGATAAGGGGTTTTCAGAGGGGAAACTGGGAAGGGGGATAACATTTGAAATGTAAATAAATAAAATAACCAATGAAAAATAAAAAAAAAATCAAAGCACCGCATTTGTGGTTAGCTCCACCAATTGGGAGTGGGGCTATTTGTTAATCACCTTCCATCTATGTCATATTCTAGTGAGATTACTTGTCTTCCCTCCCCAGTGCATAAAGGCAACTGTGCACACTCAGAATTTAGATAGGATCTGGGGATTGGAACTCTGGTCCTCGTGCTTGTGGGAAACGTGTTTTAACTACTGATTTATCTCTCCAGCCCACCCTCCAGCCCTCTGGCCTATACTTGACACAGTATAAGGAATATTCATTTTCTAAGTGAATAAATGATTAAATGAGTATTTTATTCTCACACATTTATTATACAATTCAAAATCACACTAGCACATAAAAGAAAGGATTAGATGATTCTCTGCAAATGTCAACCAATGGTGTAAGCACGCAGTCTATCAAGTCTAGGGGCTTGTTTTTTTGTTTGTTTGTTTGTTTTTTGTTTTGAGATGTTTTCTTTATTTACATTTCAAATGCTATCCCCTTTCCTAGTTTCCTCTCCTAAAATCCCCTATCCCCTCCCTACTCCCCCTGTTCCCCAATTCACCCACTCCCACTTCCTGGCCCTGCCATTCCCCTATACTGGGGCATAGAACCTTCACAAGACCAAGTGCCCCTCCTCCCATAGATGGCCGACTAGGACATCCTCTGCAACATATGCAGTTATAGACACGAATCCCACCATGTGATTTCTTTGATTGGTGGTTTAGTCCCAGGGAGCTCTAGGAGTACTGATTAGTTCATATTGTTGTTCCTCCTATAGGGCTGCAAACTCCTTCAGCTTGATGCCAACAAAATATTGCTGACAGGAGCCTGATATATACATATATTTATCAGTGCCTGGCAAATACAGAAGTGGATGCTCACAGCCATCCATTGGATGGAGCACAGGGGCTTGGTTTTTAGTCAGTGCTTCAGTGTGGCTAGTGTGGCAGTATGTGTGTATGTGTGTGTGTGTGTGTGTGTGTGTGTGTGTGTGTGTGTGAGTGTGTGTGTGTGTGTGTAAGTGTGTGTGTGTAGAGGGATGGAGGGAGGGAGGGGAGAGAAGAGAGAGAGTATGCACATATATGCATTTGCTTGTCTGGAGGTGGTAGCTAGGATTTGCTGCACCTTAGTGGATATCTCAGTGTATACTGGTGAAAATGTCAGCATTCACCAGCATACAGTTGGAGAATACTGAGCAATGGCATGAAATAGAAATAGTGACAGTGTCCCACCCCTGCATTCTTACTACATGCTACACAATCCTCTCAGAACTTCATCTAAATATACTCACGTATTTATCAAGAGATAGAGGCTCAGAGAGAACCAGGAACTGTATAGTGCGAGATGGACAGAACACTAAAGCCTGACTCTAGACTGCATCTTCTTAAGTTAAAGACCTTACCCTTGTCATGCAAAATAGAGGCTACGGATCTTAACAGAACAAAACAAATAAAAATAATAAAACTGGTAATGTGGTTTGAATTGGACCAAGTCATGAATTATTAAAAACTGATGCTTCTGACTACAATTGATGTCTCCTTTTAACGAAGATAATTAATTGGAGACAGATGGGAGAGTTCAGCTGCGGAAGGGAAGTGCTAAGGTATACAACCTCTGTGAGGAAGACGGCAAGCTTACTGAACAATGACCTGCCAAAAATACTTACAAAAATACATCAGCAAGACAGCAGTCAAGGCCATTATATAGTCTACAAGACAGCCACCAACCTGGGAGATGGAGAGCAGGACAGGCAGACAGATGATGGGGACAAACTGTTTTGGCTTTTATAGAAAGAAGTCTTGCACATGGAGACAGGAAAGATGGATAACAGAGTCGTAATTAGATAGGCAGGCTGTTGTAAGTTGCAGATTATGGCTAGTATTTAAAACTGTAATGAGTTAACTAATTAATATCAAGTAATATTTTAGGGAGAAATATGCTTGAACATTAGCAATATAGTCTTAGGTAATGAGGAAATATTTATCAAGTACTTATATTTTTGCTCTAGTATAACATTTCTGAGGAACCCCAGAAAAGCATTATTTAACATGATTTGCAAAAACAATGTCTAACAAAGAATGGTAAAACAGATCTGTGGTTGGCTATTTGAACCTGCACAGTTTTATAAGCATTGCAGAACAACAAAGTATCTGGATTATGGATCCCAATTCAGATGAAAAGACTGCAGTAGCTTAACAAAAATCAACCAATCAATCAAACAATCAATCAAGCCATGGTAAGTTCATAATTCCACATTGGGCAGAGTAGTGAAAGTAAGCAACTTGGGTGAGGGATCAAATTTCTGAAATTGGAAGAAAGGGAGGAGAGCTGAGCAGATGATGGGAAACGTTTCAGGCGTTGTCACTGTGATGTGCAAGAGGAGGCCTCTGGCCAGGTAGCTCCCTGTTGGTGCTTACTGCACTGTGGACAGGCTGTGTCCCTTTGCTGTTAGCCAGGGATACAGGGAGTAGCTTTTAAGGCTGTGCCTCTGCACGGGACATTAAGGCTCTGTGGAGCTGTGTGTGAACCAAGAGTCACACTACTTGTAGCTATGCTTCTATGTCTCTTTCTGTGACTGACTCTGAATTTGAAGATGCCACCATGTGGGTGCTGGGTATTGAACCAGTCCTTTACAAGAGCCACAAGCACTCTTTCTGTGTACATTTCTAAAAGTCCAACAGTCAATAAAGCAATGAGGCTGCCTTGGCTTTCCCCTCCTGGTGCTTAGGAAATGGTGTTTGTCCTTCAATGTGGCATCTTTTAAAAGTCCTATTTTGTGTCTTCCCCACCTGTAGCTCCTCCTGTGTCTTTAACACTATGTTCTATCATTGAGTCTAGCAATAAAAAATGTGAATATTTTCATGTTGAAATCTTTAAAAAAAATCATCATTCTCAATTTAAAATAAAAATGCCCAATACTCTTGATTAATTAAAAGTAATATTTAAATTCAAGAGAAAACAAAAATAGTTGGCGCACCTTAAAGCATTGTATTTGATGCAATAAAAGTAAATGCAGGCAATTTTCTCCTTTGTTTTGAATAAAACAGTTGCTGGTGCCTATTTGTCTGTGTTTTTGCACCAAATGGTAGGTTGTTGGAATTCTTACTGCATTTCTCTCTCACATTAGTAAAATTCATTTTAAGCAAAGACTGCTTCTCTCAATACAGGTTAATTATCTCTGAGGAGTTGGCAGATAAAACAGACTACAAGGATATGATTGCGATTGCTTGTGTTTAGCTTTTAGCATACTTAACATGGGGAGCCGAGATAATTAGAACACAAAGAACACCCTTTCCAGTTAATGGATGAGTGGGATGGGCACCCAGAAGCAAGCTGCAGAAGGCCAGTCCAAGTGAGCTCTGTGGACTGACCGAGTCGACATACTCACCTCCTAGGCAGTGGGTGATCATGTTTTTTTCTGCCCCATTTTATCTTTTGCATAGGCTCATGTGATATACAACTTTACTTCCAAAGTGTTTGCTGATGGGAGATGCAAATAATTTTATTCTAAATATACACTTGATAATATGGATTCAAATTTAATTCACTGGTGTGCAACCTTGTGTGCAATAGCTGAGATCAAAAATTGTCAAATGGTCTATCAAAAAGGTAAATTAGCATTTTCTCAGGGAACCTGACATGACAGATGGGTAGGAGGAGGGCTGCTACCCTGAGAAGAGACTAAATATATTATAATTTGGATGTATACACAAATTGGGTAAAGATTTTCTAAAAGGATTTTAATGCCAAACCTGTTTTCCACACTCATAATAATTATTTCATGCCCCCATAACTCATTCCGTTGTATGCTTCCACAAACTGCACTGAAAGCAGCCGCACATGGGAATTATCCTACAGGGGTTTACATATTGAGAACACATCAATTTAAAGACAGCATGCTACAGAATTATTCTCTTACTAGTAGTGGCAATAATTAAAACATACATAGCAATACAGCTCAGAGTCACTGAGCACATATATACTAAGCAATGGTCTACTGTATCACATGTACTCTGCCCTCCCACACAGGCATCTAAAAACTAGTGAATAGAGTGAACAACATTTGTCTTGGAGATCACAGGGACTTAGTACATGGACAGTTGGCCACAGGGGACAAACTTAACTGAGCTTGTTGAGAGATGGACAGATAGTGTGTGAAGGAGAGTATGTTCTAGATCAGAGTTAGAAAGGATCTCTGCAACCAACAGTCAAGATAGGAATGTATGATTGAGAAAGAAGATGAGACCATGTATCAGTAGGAAAGTAATGAGGGAGAAGGTGAGGTGAACACTGCTCCAACGGCTTAATGCTGTGAAATTCAGGAAGAGCCAATGAAGATACTAAAAATATTTTGAAGACTTATATGGTAACAGTGGAAAGTGGATTGAAGGGATAGAAACTAGAGCTAGAGAGAAAGGTAGGGAGACCTTTAGACCTTGCATTTGCTTAGGAAGTAAGATGCTCTTTGGCCATAGCAGGCAATGGAGGATTCAGTTAATAGGTTTGGTTATTCCATTTTCTCTAAGAGGAGGAGTAAAAGATGATGCTGAGCCAGATGTGGAACACTCCTGTCATTCCAGTAGTGAAGAAGCTCAAGCAGAAAGGTGGAGAACTCAAGGCCAGCTATCGCTTCAGTGGAGAAACCTGGCGCTGGCAGACAGATACACATAGACATAGATTGGCTGACCTATTTCCATGGTCTAGATGACCTACAGACGAGGAACTGTTCATGGGATATAGGTGATAAAACAGGTTCCAGAGATACTAAAATAGATGCTGTATGCTGAGTGTTCTGGAACATAATCAAAATCAGCAGAAGTGGTTGTGTTTTGAACTCATCATCCTAGAGCAGAAAACAAGTTTGCAGAGATAGAACAATCCTGTCTTTATGCCACACTGAGCGAGGCAGGTAAAAAGCCAAGGAGAAAAGCAGACTTTGAAAAACAGCTACAAAGTCACTTGGTATTTGAGACCATGCTTGTAGTAGACAGGTAGATTAATACCTTATTTTTATTTTTATTTGCAGTAGTTTTTAGGTTGACATGGAAAATTATACATATTTGTTGTGTGTGTGTTTTACCATTTATGTATATTGTGGAAGCTAACTCGTTCCTGTGGTTGTCATAAGAACACTTCAGGCCTACTCCAAGCATTTTCAAGAATTAAACAACTCATCTAAGCTGTGTGCATCACACTGGACAATGGATTTCTCATATTTCTCTTCTCTCCTGATTTCTTCATCCTTTTTTCTACATTAGTGTTGGAGGGAGGTGAAGACTGAGCAAGCTGGCATAGGTGTAGATCACAGCGTTTTACTAATTATGGTTACCTGTGTAGTCAATGGTTTGCATGCTGACAGATTATAAGTAGGCTAGATTGTGTAGAAAAAGAAAACCCTCATGTTTTCAGACTTTCAACAATTACATGGAGAGTAAGTTCAGGAGCAGAACATGGACTTTTTGGGGATTCTCCATATTCCCAAATCAAAGAAGGAAAACAATGTAAGAAGCCCAGGTTTATTTAAGTATCTGGCTCAAAGCAGTTCTTCCTGAGTGAGCTGTAGACTATACAGATGCTGGAATAGAATCGTACATATATTTAGGTTGGGAAGAAAACCTTCCTTTTCAGAGTATCTTGGTAACTTGGTTTTTGTTTATTCATTCTGTTCTCATGGCTTTAAGCTAAAATCCTGATTATTAATCTTGGGATACTTATAAACTTCAGGGCATCACATTATTTTATATACCAATAATTATACAAGGAGGGATTAAAGGATCAGTGTTTGCTAACAAACTCTACTCTGTAATTTCTAATCAACAAAAAGTCACAGAGAGCAGCTCTGCAGAGTGTGTGTAAAAGAGGCTGGGTTAGAGGCTGGTAAGGTAGCTGAGCACATGAAGGTGTTTGCTCCCTAGCCTGATGACCTGAGTTTGATCCCTATTCTCCATAGTGGAAGTAGAAAATGATCTTCCACATCTCTCTCTCTCTCTCTCTCTCTCTCTCTCTCTCTCTCTCTCTCTCTCTCTCTCTCACACACACACACACACACACACACGCACACGCACACGTGCATTTAAATATATAAATGTAATTTTAAGAAAGATACACAAGTTAATTTCTACAGCAAGGAGGTTTTAAGCCTGTCCAATACAGCTATAGACAATGGACACGTATAAATGAACTAAAATCAAAGGGTGCTAAAAGTTCAGTTTCACAGTTGCACACACTTGGAGTATTCCATGGCCAGCAGATATAGAGCCCTTCCATCAACAGAGTGATTTATTAGACAGCACAGGTATAAGCTATAAAACCATCAAAAGCACAGCCTGCTATCATAACCAGACGTGGGTGCCATAGATAGATAATAATCTCATTTTAAAGACTACAACAATATTTCACAAAGGCATCTGCTTGCTAAATCTTGTTACAATGGGACTTGTTTGCTCCACAGGCTGGGGTTAAGTTTTGATAGTATAAGTTGTTTTTACAAATAGTTACAAACTCTTGTCTAAGCAACTGCAGATGAGAGTCTGAGGCAGAAGAAACAGCCAAAGAAAGATCTTTGAGGAGCCTTAAAATACCAGCCCTTGGATGGGACACAGGATGCCCTATGTCCCTTCAAACTGACTCCTGGGCACATTGTCTTAATTTTGCATAGATAATGAAAACTTCTGTGAGCACTGAAGGTGAGTCTCGGCCTGGGAGCCTGAAGACTCACATCAGCACATCTGCAGCCAAGCAGTGGTGAATGAGAGGAAAGAACATGGAGCGGAAAAAATGATCAGAGATTTACAGTGAAGAACATACAGTAATATATATGTGTGTAGTGTGTGTGTGTGTGTGTGTGTGTGTGTGTGTGTGTGCGTGAGAGAAAGAGTGTGTGCATGTGTACATCATGACACACATGTGGAGATCTGAAGACAATCTTTAAAGAATCAGTTCTTCCCTGTGTAGGTTCTGGGAATCAAACTGAGGTCATCAGGATTGGTGGCAAGTACCTTAACCAGCTGAGCCATATGGCTGGCCCCCATCCACATTTTAAAACAGAGATTTTCTGTTGTATGGCAGCTGGGTGAGGATCTCAGGTCTGAACATGATCATAACACATGGCCACAGTCAGCAAAATTTGGAATGTGTGTCTGTAAGGGCTGCACTGCACAGCTGTATGGGACTGCAGAGCAGTGGGCTCTAGACAGGGATGTGCAATATAAGTGGAACTTAGCAAAGGATGTAGGGTTGGGGACATGGGAAATGGACATTTCATAAGTTATTTGGTTTGGTTGCATATTTCCAATGCAGCTTATTGAAAACACCTATTACCTTAGTTCTCTTGAAGCAAAACCTGACATGGGCAGTGATATGGGCAGCCTCCTTGAAGGATGCCCTCAGCAAAATAAGGAGGAATAAGGTTGTGATGGCAGTGGAGTTCTCACAACTGCTTCTGTGTGCCTGATGTTTAGTTTGATGAGAAATCCCACAGCATGTCACCTGAAGAACTGTTGGCCATTGCCAAGGAGGGGTTCAGTGGGAGGTGAGAGGGACTAGACTAGACAGGACTATAGGGGACTATATAGTCAATGTGTGTGTGTGTGTGTGTGTGTGTGTGTGTGTGTGTGTGTGTGTGTGAATGTGCATATTCTCATCTTGGGTTCTAACATTCCAACATTTCTAGGCTACATTTCAGCTGGCTTACTGGTCCTCCAAAGGCCTAGTACAGAATACCAGAAGGTGAGACATCTACTCTTGTGATTATATACTGTCAGTGTGTCCTGAGGCTGAGCCAGAGTGCCAGAGACAGCAGCCATAGCTCCCATTAGCTGGGTGATGCAGGTGGCAGCTGTGCTGAGATGAAGTACATGGACACCATGAGGTGGGTCTGACACATCTCCATATCACAGAACCCATGGGGCTTAGAGGACTTAGTGACATGCTCACAGACCTAAATATATCAAGTGCCAAAGATCACAAGGGGTAGACGTTGTCTTTTCCCCCTGGCCTGTGCTGTTCCCATGCATACAACAACTATCCCTCACTCCTCAGCAGCCTGAAACTTTGCCTGGTACTGGTAAATCTCCCTTAATACCCAGTGTCTCACTTACACTTTGCAAACAACACAATTGCATAACTGCTGACTCTCCACCATCTCTAGTCTGCAGAATAGTTCTAGCAAAGCTCAGCTGCCCCATGATCCTTTGCAGTAACCTCCCTTCCCAGGTCCCAGGCTTTCACAATCATCTTTCACAATTTCGTCTTCCTATCATTTTGCCTTTACAAGCACGTAGTATAAATGGAAGAATCCCATGTAATAGCCTTTAAAATGGACTTTCTCTTTTTCAATGATGCATTCCAGAATCTCTCAAGTTGTTATGGGTATCAATAGTTCATTCTTTCTATTAATTAGTAACACTTTATTGCATGACCACAGTACAGTATATTCGTTTATGCTCTCATTGTGGGACATTTGGGTAAGTTCCAGTTTTTAGTCATTACAAGGAAAGCTGCCACAAGCATCTACACACAGGTTTTATATAAATATAAGCTTTCACTTCACTTATGCAAATACCCAGGAGTCAGATTACCTACTCATTCTGTTTACGTTTTTAAGAAACTGCCAAGCTGCTTTTGAAACCCATGCTGATTTGCTCTCACCCTTGATGTCTGAGATGTTGAAAAATTTGAACAGCATTTAAGTTTTTAGCCACTCTACTGGTGTTTAGTTATATCTCATTGTTTTTTTTTTTTTTTTTTAATGTGTTACCCTACAGGGGCATGATGCTTAGAAACTGTGTATTTAACTTGCAGTGTGCATATCTTCTGTGGTGACATATATGCTTATTTATTAGATTGTTTGCTGTCACATTAATAAAAAACTCACAGTTTTGTTTTTTACCACGAGTGTAAAAATACTTTCTCCTAGCATGTGACTAGTCATTTTTTAAACCATGCTTTAAAAAAACAGTTTGCATGGAACCCACTTGCATTTCCCCCTCTCATGACACTAACCCCTCCCATGGCACAATCCCCTCCCATGGCACAGTCCCCTCCTGTGGCACAGTCCCTTTCCAGGGTACAGTCCCCTCCCATGGCACAGTCCTCTCTTATGGCTAATATTCTTTGTGCCATGCCTAATAAATCCCTGGGTGTTTGAATTCTCTAAAGATTTTCTCCTAACATTTTTATAGTTCTATATGTAGTTACATAATCTACTGTGAGTTGTGTTCTATGTTGGATCACAAGGTAAAAATCATAACAGTCCTTTTATTATGTAGACATGGAATTGTTTCAGCACTATTCAGTCAACAAAACATATTTCTGCCTTTGAATGAAAATAATAACCACACTACATGAGTTTATTTCTGAGTCTTCTCTGATTCGTTGAGTCATGTGTTCATTATTTTTCTAGGGCCAGCTGTGTAAAGCTGTGTGAGGTTCCTCTTACAGCTTTGTAAAAAAAAACTCTAGAAATAGACATTTTTACTTTTCTAGATTGTTCCTCTCTCAAAATTATTTTTTCCTATTTTCCTGATTTTTGCCTCTTAAAACAGGATGATTATTTTTAACAACAACAACAATCTTCAGTATGGGTTTGATCTGGAATTTTCTCAAATCTATGTATCACTAGGGGGTATACATCCGATGTTTTCCTTATTTGATCACTGGTAGTCAGATAGAAGTTCTGAGCATAATAAGACAAATAAAGAGATATTTTGTAAACTATGGCTTCTAAGTGGTCTCAGGGTCAAATTTCTGCTTGCCAGAAGATTCTGCAACAGACACCTCTAAGACAAAGCTAGCTGGCATGGTTGGCTAGCAACTGTAGAAAACCGTGCTGTAGAAAACAGTGATTATTAAGAAAATTTTTTGAATCTTATCTGAGCCTCCTCTAACTTTGTTAGCCCTCTAGTGTGACTAAAGTATGCACATATTCCAAGTGTAATTCACATTTCTTTGGTGGGCCTTTCAAGAAACCATCTAGTGAGTTGTTAAAAATTATCACATCCTAAAATAACACAGTTTTAAAGTATGGAATATTTCCTGTTTCCAATGTCCCCTAATATCAGGGATTTCATAGGGAAAAATCTAATTTATTATTACTTTTGCTCTTAAGATTCAGAATTGACAGAGGGAAGATTGATAGGATTGGTTGATCTGCCTGTTTTTGAAAACCAAGTCCATCTAATTACAGGAAAGTTCTCTAATGTCTGTGCATAGGTTTTAATAGCTGAAAAACACAAAAGAAGACTTTCTGACAGCAGAGGTGCCCTCCCCAACACTGGTAACTGAGAATTTGCTACCTTACTTCCCCATCAGTCTGCATTGGGTTGTTCATGTCCCAATCAACTTTCCCAACTCTGTTACTCCCCAGCTCTGATGTTAACCTTCCACTGCCTAACTGTGGCTTCTTGGCAGAATGACAACCCCGTACAAGCAGGACTTCAGACCAGTCCAGATTAAACTAGCTTGATCTGAGAACTAAGCCAGCACAAAACAGTGAGATGCTCATTAATTTTAATTAACAGTTCCAAACTGAGTTACACAACAAGGTCATTTTCCATAAATGAATTATTAGGGATGATATAAGGGACCAGCTTCTCCAAGCAGGGATTTTTAAGCTCCAGGAGTTGGCAGTGCCTGCCTCTGAGAAGGTGTCTTTCCAAGTTAGTTCACCTGCACAAGGCTTAGAAGAATATTTCCTAAAAGTTCTAAGTCAATAGCATATGTCCACTTCTTGTTCTCCCATTTACTAAAGATTTGGTTTGCAAGTTCAAAGCCTTTCAGAAAATAAGAAATTATATTTTTCTTTGCTGTGATCAGAAAACTGAAAGCAGATTCTGAAGCCATTTTTCTCTCTAAATTAAAAGTATCTTAAAACTTCCAAGGAACTCGATTGTGGCTTTTCTAAATATCCAATAGTATTTCGTCAGCTCTTACTTAGCTGAAAAACACTGGTCATGTTTGTCATAAATCAGAGCCCTTAGTTCTTTCTTTTTTTTTTGTCTTTCATGAAACTTAATTTGTTTTGGCAGCAAATGGTGATGTTTCTATGAAAATTTGGAATGAAATAGAGAGAACAATGGTTTTTAAGCATCTGAGGTCTCGGTTTTGTTGATACACTATCCAAGGATCCAATTAATATTACCAATAAAATCAGATGCTGAAAATCAGACATGGACATGTATATACAAATATACTAGACTGTCATCTGACCAGACTCCTTGGTAGCCCTTGAGAGGATATTTATACATCCCAAGCAAATATCTAAGTGAATATAATACATGCAGCTATTATACCTTTGTTTGGTATTCTGATGTTCTGGCTAAGATATGAAAGCCCTTAGCTTAAAAGGGTATCTAAAAAACTCAGTCTGATTTGAAATTATTCTAAGGATTTTTGTGAAAAAATTAAAACACTGCCAAAAGCAGCTGAAGCTGCTGACCCAGCAGCCTGAGTCTGAAGGAGACAGACATGGAAGCTGTAGGGGTTGAATTCAGCATATGGTATCTGATTACTATTAATCTGGGGGCCAGGCCATCAGCAAATTGAGAGAAGAGTCTCTTATTGCAGCCATGTGTAAAGCTTTTGAATTTCCACTGCTTTCCTTCTTCTATACTCCATGTTATTGTCAGAGTGGGACAATGGCTTCCATGGTGAATGGATCTCTGATGCAGGTGCCTCATATACACTCCCACCAGTAATTTTTCAAATTTCAAATTAACACTGGCATAAGTACACGTACACATACTAAAACTGAAGTATAACTATATGGGTATACTATTTCATGTGTCAAATCTCCACTAATCTCATATTGCATACTAAATATATCCTTTATTTATTCATGTTTTACATGTGTGTATATAAAATTAGCCTATTCTTTTCCTTTTTCAGCTCTTGTTTGACTTATCAAACAATTTCCAGGTATTTTATAATGGTCTATTCCAAAAGAAAGGAAATGGTATGCATGCCATGGACTGGACTCAGTTAGTCCCTCAATCCATGGGAGAAATCATGGTCCCAGTACTCAGGTGGACAAGGATTCAGTGAGTGACAGACATGAACACAAGAGAGAGTGTTGGATCTGAATGTAATTTCTCAAAGCGAGCATTAGACTTATAATACAGAAGAAAATAAGGAAGTTAGGTGATAGATCAGCCAAGGTACATTGAAGTTACCCAATACATAATGATTCTTTACACAAAACAGAAAAATGCATACATAAAGACTGACAGGAACCAGGCAATGTAACAACTGAGACAAAGTCAGCCCTATTTAAGGTCAGCTTATTCTTAGAAGCCAGGTATGAGGTTGTTACACCCCAGAGGAAAGGGCTTTCTTGCCCAAGCCATAGTTCTAATTCTAATTTATTGTTTAACCCACCACCAGCCAGCTCTTAGTAAATACCTAACTATGCTATACTTCTGGGCTAGTGAAAGTATGTACTAGGGAGGGTACGTACTTGCTGACCTTTCTGTGAGCAACATAATGCTCTAGTTCCTTCTTAAACCACAGCACGTCTTCTTCCTAAACCATTGTAAATTCCTGTATATGAGAGTGACTCAGATGTATTTTAAATGTCTGTGGGGGACCTCCATTTACCAGAGGAGCCCACCAAACTTTCTTTCATTATATAAAGTAGTCTGCCATACATGACTATAATAAGAATTCTAAACTTACTTTGTTAAGCTTGTCCTGAAATTTCTAACTCTATTTAGTAGATTGTAATGCCTGATTTCTTTCACTATCTCTCTTTTAATACTGGAGACAATTCACCTGAATAAGTAACATTCTTACTAAATTCAAAGCTCAGGGTTGACTCATGGACTGCCTAGGACATTGGGACACTGATGAAGGCCAGGAAGCAATGTTCAATCTAACTAGCTATTTGTCAAATCATTCGTTGGGGGTACCTATAATAAAGCAATACTGAAGAAAAGCATGCAGGACCACTCACTGACTATTGAAAGGACAAATCTGGATCATATTCATTTATGGGATGCCAGAGACTGTCCAGGAGACGAGTTTCCATGACACTTTGTGCCTCAGGACTGCAGGAAAGCTCTTGGACTTGTCATGCAGACTAAGAGTATATATAAGAGCAGAAAAAGAGAGATGGTGGTGGTGTTGGTAGTGTGATCTAATGTGTATATGGCAGTTTTACTGGGACAGCTTTACAGAGACAGTTTACAGAGAAAACATGCTAGACACAGGTGAAGACAGAATGAGCCAGAAAGTGAGAAGGATCCAGAAGATTAGAACAGATTGCAAAATTAATATGAGCCCAGGCAGATCAATTCAGTCAGAAGCCAAGGGAAGCTGGATTGAATCATTCAGCTTGGAGAATTTAATTTTATGAAGGCTAGAAGCTCCCAGGCCTAAGCCTCAGGGTAGTTATAACAGAGAAGGAAATGCTCTAGGCTTAGCCTGAGCTGTGTATTCACAGAAGGTATGACTCTCACCTCTTCGCTTCATCAGAGGAAATAAAACAGACATTTATAGACAAGGTCAGCCTTTTCTTCAAAGCTTCCATATAAACACTGCACAGCAGCTTTTGGCTGTTATTATCTTTGCCAAGTTTAGAACCTCTGATACATACTGTGAATTTGTGAATGTAATTTCCCCCTTTTTATTTTTTTCTGTATTAAGTTGTGACCTTTGAAACTACAAACATGTTAAAGAAAGACCCATGCAAAATTCATCATCCTATTGACTCCAGGTCTCAACTAAGCTAGTATATACTTTTTCCTGTGGGACGAGTAAATAACAAATCCATCAGATTTAGTAAATACATGTGTATAAGTGAGGCAGAGAGAGAATGGAAAAGGAAAAGGACCAAGCTGACAATCTATGATGTGAAAACTTAATTGTTTGTGGCATTAAACAGAAGAGAATCTGATAAAAGCTGAATTGATTCAGTAAAAGACAAATTAAATATATTCAACCAGAATTTAGCTGCCAAGAAGAAGAAAATATGCCATGGAGGATGTAGATGGCCAAAGTGAGACAGCAATTACATAAAATAAGACTTCTCTAGGAAACAGACAGATTAGACCAAGAACCACATCAAAAAATTAAATAAACAAAAGTGAAAACACCTCTTAGAAAGTGGAAACAACCTGACACACTCTTGTTAAGTTTTCTCTTTAGCATCATAGCACAGGAAGTTTTTATTCTTTAAGTACCTTGTTTTAATTTTTTGTGTGTGTGCATCTGTGTACATATGTATTTTCATGTGCATGTGTGTTTACATGTGAATGTGTATGCATGTGAGCAGGTTGACTTATGTGCATGTGTGTTTGCATGTGCTTTGTGTTTGTGTGTAGGTGGTGTGTGTGTGTATGCACAGGTTGGTGTTGTGTGTGCCGGTTGGTGTGTACGTGTGTACGTGTGTACGTGTGTACGTGTGTACGTGTGTGTGTGTGTGTGTGTGTATGTGTCTATATGTGCAAGCTAGGAGCTGACTCAGATGTCTTCTGTCACTCACTATTTTATCTATCTAGCTATCTACCTATATGTCTGTCTGTCTATCTATCCAGAATTCCTTACTAAATCTGGAGCTTACCGATTGACTAGACCAACTAGGGAGTAAGACCTCAGGATCCCTTTCTTTCTTATAACTAACTATAAAAACATGAGGTTTTACATGGGTGCTGGGGATCTGACGCCCTCATGTTTCCAAATGTGGTGAGGCGTTTTTCCAGTCTCCTGTTTTGCTTTCATCAACAGTTCAATGCAAATAACAAGTGTACCTTTATATGGTTGTTAGGATTAAATGAATTAATACATTTAGAATACTTAGAAGAGCTCTAGACATAGTGAGCAGAATGGAATTTAATTCCCTTCTGCTTCTTCCTTCTCTTATTTTTATGTCTTTCCTTACTTTTCCATGTACCCTCCCCCTTTCCATCTATGCTCATCCTCATCTGACTATTTCTTCCTGTTCTTGCTTTTTATTTCAGACAAGGCCTTTGAGAGGATTTTATACTCAGCTACGTCCATCAGTTTGTAGAAACAGCAGAAGTTGTTCTTTGATAGCTATAGATTCAAAATATGCTCTCCAAGCAAGTTAGATGAAAATTTGGAAACATAGGTTGAATCAAAGAATTCAATTTTGGACAAAAGCAATAGTCAATATAAACTTCCACTAATTTAAACTACTAGTAAGAATATTTAGTCTACCAAAGGCTGAATATGATAAATTTATTTAATTATTATAAAATAAATTTATTTTGTCTATTAAAATTTGCTTAAGATTCTTTAGCTTATTTATTCAATCTAAAATAGCTTAGTCTAAGATTATTAGACTAATAATTAGGCAAGTAATTTACTATAATAATTTAAAAACTATCATTTGGGTTACAAATGTTGCCTTTTCTTTAAAATAGATATCATGTATGCTATAAAATATTGTGAGGCCATTTGGCCTTAATATTTCAAATTAAATTAATCCTTAGAAATTTTAGAGCTTGAAACCAAGTATAAGCTTTGTTGCCCATCTATAATAGCTAAAAAATGAGTAATTTTCCTTAAGTTCTGTTTTGTTAAATATAGTTCAAAGACTATCATCTTTGGAAAAACAACATTAATTACATCAGGAATAAATATTGGCTTTTTTCTTCTCATAATAAAGTAAAGAAACAATAGGGAAAAAATCTTTTTCTAACCTCAAACAAACCCTACCAAAATTCAAACAATAAATAAACAAAAGAACAAACAAACAAAAATCTTTTAGGGGAAAACAAAACAAAAAAGATAACAAGAAAATATGTTAAAATAACAAACCAAATACATGTATAAGCATTGCCAACTATTAACTGAGCCAGAAAAGGTATGCATTAGTTAAATGATCCAGTGAAAGAGAAAAGTGTGGCTATTAATGTCCTCACCTGAGTGAGATACATGTGATTGGGAACAGGGCAAATGAATGCAAAAGAACTTCCAATCAAGAGTCAGTAATGCAAGCAGAAGACAGAGAAGAGTCTAAGGCCAGGATGTTAAATGTTATTAGGAGCGTTATTTTAATAAAAAGATGCTAAAATAAGTAATGGAGATAAAAATCTTTAAAACATTTTCACATTCAAAATAGTCACTAGTAGAAAAGACAAAAACTGGGACATTCAAAGACACTGTTAAACATTTCAGTTAGCTTGAGAGATTTTTAATTACTATGATAGACAAATTACAACACATGTATTATCAGGCACATGATTAATTTCTATGTAATTAGTAATAAAATAAAACTAGATGAGATGAGTTTGTATTTCAAGTAAGCAAAACTTTTAAAAAACGTAATAATTAGTGTTAGCAAGAACTTTTGCATTAGATCTTTTCACAGCTGGTAAGTGTGATGATGCGTACAATTTATGAGAATATACATTGTTTACATATTAAAAATGTTAGCATTGGCGTATTCTTACCTTTTGAAGTAAGGGTGAGGGTAGAGAGAAATCTGGGTTTATGCACATTAAAGGATAGTTACTGACATAAGGATAAGGGAAATCATATTTATTCTTATAAAGCAAAATTACTAGTAAAACTTAGATAGGATAGTCCACATTCCAACAATAGTCTTTTATAATAAATAAAATAACTATATAGAAAAACTTGTAAAGATATAGTGAAATAGAGACTGCTACCTGGAGATATAAAAAACTATTTTCAAGAACTCCTATGCATACTCTAATCATGATATCAGATTTCTATTAATTGTAAAGATAAAAAAATATTAGCCAAGTGTGGTGGTGTACACTTGTGGTGATCCTAGCACCTGGGAGAAGACAGGAGGTTTAGGAAGCAGTTCAAGGTCAATGTGGGTTACAAAGTCTGTAGTAAGCCAACTGAGAGAAAGAAACAAACAGAATATAAAAAAAAACAACAACGGTACACACACAGAGACACAGACACAGACACAGACACACACAGACATAGATAGACAGACAAATACACACAGCCACAGATATATAGACAGACACACAGACACAGACAGACAGACAGACAGAATTATTAAGAAGAGAAGAGCTCAAAAGAGACCAGAGCTGCTGTTTGGCTTATTTCTAAGAGAGAATTAATATCTTCAACCAAATACGTAGCCATGTGTGTCATTGCACCACTGGATCACAGGTATCCTTACCCTTTAGAGTGTAACTGGAGAATCCAAATTTCAGACAAATAGTTGCAAGTTCCTCTGACAAACTTACAAACATTAGGAATTGTAAAGAGTCTTATAGATTAGGAAACACTACCAGTCATTAGCTTATTCAAAAGTTGCAAACATCACCACTAATATCTATCTAGCCTGAGGGCAAATGAAATTCCAAGTTCTTTCCGCAGCTCCTGTATTAGCCAGTCACTACAGCATTGATTTGCCACAGAGTATGCTTGGAGGCCAGAGGACACTTTGCCGGTGTCAGTTCTTTTCTCATCATGAGTTCCAGGGACTGAATTCACCTTATCCGGCTGGTGGCAAGTGCCCTTGCTGGAGCCATCTTCCTGGCCCATTGCAACTTAAAGGTAGAAAGATATATTTGGCTCGTGCTCATGGTCCATAGTGTGGGCTCAGTTCATCAAGGCAGGGATAGCAGGGCATGTTAGGGCAGGCCACATCACTTGCAGCCAGGAAACAGAGAAAGGAAGACAAGGCAGGATCAGAATGAGATACAGACCCCCTGCAGTGACACCCTACCTCTCCGGGTTTCATCACCTCCTAAATGGCACTATCAGCGAGGTACCAAGCACTCAGTCCCTGAGACTGTGGGAGGCATTTCACACTCCAGCTATAAAAACCCACCTACACAATTTATGAACCAAGATACTTGACTTAAAACCCAGTGACCTTTCAAAAGCACCACCTCCTTTTGAATTAGGTTCCTCAAATCACCAGATACTGGCATTGCATCAAGATAACCTGTGCCAGATGGGGGCATGGGAAGGGATATAGTTTATTTTCTAGAGCCGGTTATCACAGAAGCAAATCTACGAAACAAATTAAAAATCTTCATCAGTTTCTTTTTATTGAATTGACAGTCGTGAGGCCTTTTAAAAATTAGCATTTGTGACCCTAATGTGTATCCACAGTCTGCAAATCACTATGGGTAGTTTCTCTGTTACCAAAACCAATGTTAAAATCATTATGGACTTCGGTTAACATGTCAAAATCATTCAGTCATTAGTGGAAAAGCCCCTCAGTATTAAGCCTGAATATATTCAGCACTTTGGCTCGGCCAGAAGTCAATCAGAGTGCAATCATTCATTAAGACTCTTGAAAAAAAACAAACAAAAAACCAAAAAACCAAAAATAACAAAACAAAGCCACCACCATCACCACCGCTACTGCTGCACCGCCACCACTTCTGCCACTGCCACCACCAGCAGCAGCAGCAGCAGCAGCAGCAACAACAACAACAACAACAAAAATCTGCTACTACACAACACCAATGTTCATCAAGTGAAGGCCCAGGGGCAGATCTCACTGAATCTCAGTGAAAGTCAGCTTCTCTCAACTGTAGCCCAGTGACAGGCTGTTCCCAGTCATGCTCTGGGAGGGGAATCTGAGATGCAATTTCTTTGGGCTCAATTTCCCCGAGAAAACAAACTATAGCATTTTAGGTCTCAACGTGGATCTCCTATCAGAATATCAGGGATATGAAGACTATGCTTTGCTCACTCAAGAAATCAAAGAAGCAAAACCCAAAGATTTCCCAGCTACTGCCACCTTCCTGGCTGTTTCTCTGTCTCCTATGCATGTCCTTCAGTTACCTAAAGTTCCACAGCCTCATATGTAATATATAAAGTCAGATAAATAAAGTACATTTGATAGATTGTTTTTGGTCACTGTGACAAAAATACCCACAACAACCAGCTTAAAGGAGGAGAAGTGTATTTTGGCTTTGGGTTTCGGAGGCCTTAGTCCATGGCTTCTCAGCCCTTTTGCCTTTGCCTTCAGTCTGTGCTAAGGCATCACATCAGAGCAGGCAGTGTGTGTGTGTGTGTGTGTGTGTGTGTTTATACAGGCAAAAATATGTACCATGAGGTTGAATTATACAGATACATCTCCTAATGTACTGTTACCTACAATCAAATGTAAATGTGATATAGTTTCTTATAAGTTAGAATTGTGTTAATATGATCATGCAAACACTTTTGTCAACTTGCTAACAAGTTCGTATCTAACTTAATTTAGTGGGCATTACGCTCTGCAGTGAGGGACAGTCCACTCTCAGTTTCCTCCTTTTCTGAAGCCCAGACATGCAAGCCTGCGATTCTGGTATGTGTGACTCTATGGAAGAGGAATTGTAGCCTTGCTTCAGGGCTGGGCCCGGGGTTAGTGTATGACATATGGCCAAGGGTTACTGAGCAACAGAATTTTGTTGTCACGGTTCTGTACTTGTTCTGCTGTGCTAGGAGCACGCTGAATACTTTATCTGTGTGGTGTGCCCTAAATCTGTTAAGGGAGGGCTGCTGCCAGTAGCCAAGACTTGGCAAGATGGGCCTTAGGTTTCAAGTCTCTTTTGTTATAGGGTGATGGATAATTCCTCTTCCATCATAAAGACAAGTTTTAGTGATTCAGCTGTCTCCATGCTGGCCACCACCTGTTCAAAAGTCTCTGGCCATTGGCTCCTGTCCTATGTTCCTGCTGGTGTATGGAGTCAATCTCTAAAGAGTCTGCATGAGAGTAGCTGAAAGAGGACAACAGGGGTGACATTTGACATTTGTGTAGCATGTGTGCCATTCATAGGAAGCATATTTAAAAGTGTTCTAATACTAGAAGTTGCTTATTGTTCAACACTCGTGTGACCATGAGCTTCTGATACTGGTCTACTCAGTCATTGGCAAACACATCTAGAATTATCTCTATTTGCTCTACTCTGAACAGTTGGAGTTACTTCTACAACATAAGATTAGGGATTTGTGCTTGAAAAGAATGACAAAATAGAACTTTGTACTACCTACACAATTGTTTTCACATAAACAGAAAACTGTCACAGAAATGGCTTTTTACAGCTTCACAAATATTTGAAGGATCTTTAGTATCCCTGGATTTTCATATGCAGACAGAACAACAGCAAGGCACTCTGCTTTTTCTTTTACTTTATCAAATTCTTTTCTTTCCTAACTTTTCTTTAGTGATTAAAATTTTTTACTAAGACATTTCAGTATACCAAGTGAAATGGAAACTTCAATATGTTTATCCACTACAACTTACAAATGCAATACATTTAGAATTTGTAAGGGTTGCAGTTCTGGAAAGTGATAGAAAACAGTATTCCGCAGTATCCTATGAAAAATTTTCTATGAAACTCTGAAAACATTCAACTGTGTTGTTGCTGGAAAATATTTGACAACTGACTCTCAGGGTAGGGTTGTCTTGATTTGTAGGGACTACAGATTTTCATGACATAAATATTCCCACCATGACTGATTCTAAAATATCAACTCCATGTCATCAGAGTCAAAGTTGGGAAGAACTGTACACAGTTGGGCCTCATAAGCCTTGCAGAATGGCTCAGCGCATAAGAGTTTTGTGAAGAAAGTGTTTATAGTTTGAAGAAAATTGAGTGAAATCATAGTTGAATGAAGTTAAACGTGTTAGAATACTCACAACCATTAAAACGGTGATTTATACAATTATCATCTGAAAACTGTCTAATTTCACTAGCTCTCAGATATACAAGTCACGTTATCTTTGAGATGCCATCTTGCCACAGTCAGATTCTCAGTCATTAAGAAAACAAACACCAACAGATCCTATTTAGGATATGAATGATGGGAATATTGTATATTTCTGTTAAGACTGTGAATTTATTCAGTCTCTGTGGAAGTCAGTGTGGAAGCTTCTCAGAAACTGAAACTAGATCTTCTACATGACTCAGGCATCACACTGGGCATACCTATCTGTAAGGTACCCAAGGGAGTCAACACATCACAGACGTTTGCAAATGGCTAAGTTATGGAACTAATCTTGGTGCCCAGGAACAGAAGCATCACTGGAATTTTCCATCCACAAAGGAACTGAATTTATGTCATTTGCAAGAAAATAGATGCAATTGGAGATAAATCATAGTAAGAGAATTAAGCCAGTCTCAGAAAGACAAATATACTTTCTGTATTTGTGGTTCCTACCTTTTCTAAAATCACTATAGGAAATGATAGTAGCAATGACAAATGGGATTGGGGACATGAAAATGTGAGGATATACAGCAATGGGGCTGGTGAATATGCTTAGCATGTAATATATACCCATACAAAACTTTTAAAAAATAGCAATTTGTTTTCTAAGATTGATTTACATGGATTTAATGACTAAACATTTCAATTGGAACACATATATATTTTGTGATATATTTGTGTTCTAAAAAGCACTTTTATGGGGAGGGGGAGCAGGGTAGAATCTTACTATGTAGCCCTAGAAGGCCTGGAACTTACTATGTAGACCAAGTTGGCCTCTAACCTATAGAGCTCTGCCTGACTTTGCCTACAGTGTTGGCTATTCTTGGTTGTTGCTTTGACTACACCTGTAGTAAACTACAATCCAGAAATGGAGGGCACACTGTGATCAGATCTTGAAAAGGAAGATACAGGCCTTTAATTCAGATCTTGAGGCAGGGAGACACACCTTTAATTGAGATCTTGAGGCAAGACAAACGTTTAAACTGAACCACAAATTAATTTTTCCTGAAGTCTAGAGCAGGACCATGCTCTTTGCCTGCCTTGCCTTGTCTTGCTAGCACATCCATTCCTTACTGGTATTGCAGCTTTACTTCTTCAGAATTTCAGCAGATACAGAAGTCAAGCTGAGACACTCAGCCTTGTGGGACTAAGCAACTACTAGATTCTTAGACTCTATGTTCACAGCCAGCCATTTTTTTAGAGTAGTTGAATGGCAGCCTGTAAAAATCATAAGTTCTGACTACACCAGCAAGTGCTGTGATTAACAGAGCGCTGACCATGCCCATCCCAAAACAGAATTTCAAACATGATTATGCCATTGTCTTAGCTTTTGTGTTCCATATTTAAAATTTTTTATTTCTTTGAAGTTAAAACAGTAATGTTCAACTCAAATTAATGTCCACAATAAAGTGAAATTAAAAGAAGTTTAATTCCCTCCTTTTATTCCATGCACCTTGCTCAACATTAAAGCTTGAGTGTATCTGACTTCATACATTTATCAGGCAAATATAATTAATATAGTACAGATATCTACTAGTTTCCCTTCATAATATATAACTTTAAAAAATGGTTTATGGGATGGATCCCTGGATATGGCAGTCTCTAGATGGTCCATCCTTTTGTCTCAGCTCCAGACTTTGTCTCTGTAACTCCTTCCATGGGTAGCCTCCAAACGATGACACCATTGCATACACTAGCAAGCGTTTGTTGCAAGGACCCTGATATAGCTGTCTCTTGTGAGACTATGCCGGGGCCTAGCAAACACAGAAGTGGATGCTCACAATCAGCTATTGGATGGATCACAGGGCCCCCAATGGAGGAGCTAGAGAAAGTATCCAAGGAGCTAAAGAGATCTGAAACCCTGTAGGTGAAACAATATTATGAACTAACCAGTACCCCGGAGCTCTTGACTCTAGCTGCATATGTATCAAAAGATGGCCTAGTCGGCCATCACTGGAAAGAGAGGCCCATTGGACACGCAAACTTTATATGCACCAGTACAGGGGAACGCCAGGGCCAAAAAATGGGAATGGGTGGGTAGGGAAGTGGGGGGGGGGGGTATGGGGGACTTTTGGGATAGCATTGGAAATGTAATTGAGGAAAATACGTAATAAAAAAAATTAAAAAAAAGAAAAAGAAAAAAAAAAGAAACATTTCAAAAAAATGGTTTATGGTTAGTAAGATACTAACTCTGAAGCCTGATGACTCTTGTCCTGGATTCCAAATAGCTAAAGAAGAGAACTACAAGTTACCTTCTGCCCTCCACAATGCACTGTGCATGTCTGCTTACACAACCCAGCCACCCACACTTACACACATGTGCACACACACACACTTACACATTTACATACACAATAAACAAATACATAGATAAATTAAGGTACAAATAAACAAACCAATGTAGAAATAGTTTGAATCATGATAGCAGAAAACTGCATACAGATATTTGACTGAATGCTGTGTGTTCCAAATTCAGCTTAGGTTTTATAAACTGTAGGAACTTTAAGGACATAAATCACCACACAGCCCAAGTATTCCTGATTCACTAGGCCTGTGCTGGGGTCTCACAAGTTCCTGAGTGAGACAGAAGCTGCATTGGGGCCAGTATTTGAGAATCTATGGCTTAATGAATTGTGTACAATCTGAATATGCTTCTAAACACAACATGTATATGTATATGTGTGGATGTGTGTGTGTGTGTGTGTGAGAGAGAGAGAGAGGGAGAGAGAGAGAGAGAGAGAGAGAGAGAGAGAGAGAGAGAGAGAGAGAGAGAGAGAGAGAGAGAGAGAGAGAGAGGGAGAGAGGGAGAGAGAGAGAGAGAAGACAGAGAGAGAGAGAAAGAGAGAGAGAGGAGACAGAGAGAGTGAGAGAGAGAAAGGAGACAGAGGAGACAGAGAGAGAGAGGAGAGAGAGAGAGAGAGAGAGAGAGAGAGAGAGAGAGAGAGAGAGAGAGAGAGAGAGAGAGAGATTGTGCATATGAGTGTGCACATGTGTTCTTGGGTAGAAATAGGGCTTTGCTGATACTCTAGAAGACTTCCTATGGTCAATTTCAATGAGTCGTCCTGAGGAAACTCATTCCTGACCCTTGTGTTAATCACACGTTTTTGACCCTGGTAAACATACTTCAAAATCATAGCCTAATCTTTATTGTTTCCCTGCACTTTTCAAAGTGTCTTTGGGCAACCCTGGAATTTGACCCGCAGAGTTTCTGTAATGGGTTCCTTATTGCTTCTTGTGGCTGGTACACTTTAACACACTCATTTGCTCTTTATATTTCCTGGATTCAAAGTTGTGATCAGGCCTGCCGTCTCCTATATTCAGGAACATACAAGTTAATTATTTTCAGAAGGAGCAATGTAATGTCTATGTTTTACTCAAATGTTTAACATAGTGAAATATATGTACACTTAAGTTCATCAATTTCAAATATGGTATTTTATGAGTTTTGAGAAATATATGCAGTCAAGAAACTTGTCACAATGATACAGACATGTCCACGATCCCAAAAGCTTTGTGTGCCTTTTGTAGTCAGATACATCTGGCTGCCTACTGAAGACCACTCATTTTCTTTTATCACTATGGCTTTTCTAGAATTTTAAGCAATTGAAATTGTGTGTCATAGCATCTTTTGTTTTCTTGTTCTTTCATGTTTGAGAATCACCTCTGCTTCTGTGTGTATTGGTCATGTGTAGTATGTATATATGTATGTATGTATGTATGTATGTATGTATGTATGTATGTGTATTTGAGACAGGTTTTACCTATATGTCCCAAGTTTCCCTTGAACTCACAATTTTGCCCCAGCCTCCTGAGGGCTAGGAAGGGAGGCATGCACCACCACACTTACTTCTTTCGTTGTTGAGTGGTGTTTGAATATGGATGTGCTATGTATGGTTTGTTAATCCATTCAATAGTTGATGGAGATTTGGGTTACTTCAAGTTGGGGCCAATCTGTATAAAACTATTGAATATAGCTGATGCCTGATCAGTTCATTAAAACTTCTCTCTTCCTAGCATGGATTCCTTCCCAGGTGCTGACAGCTGTCCATGCAGTAAGAATTTCAAGTCATTTCATTTTGTACTATAGTCACAGTTTGTATTTGTGTTCTGGTCTGTTAGCCTCTCAGTTTGCCATTTCCCAAAGTATTAGCCTTAAAAGTAGTTCTGTTTTATTATTTCTTTTCACTTATAATTTTGTTTAAACTTTCAGGACTTTTTAATGAAAGATAAAACTCTACATCTACTACTTAATGACCCAGGGGTAAACTTTCTGGAAAGGCAGGATTAATGACTCATTCTTTCTTCTAACTTATTTAATTTTTGAGATAATGAATTAGTTTCTAGACACCCACAGGTGGTTAATTAATCTTAGATACATAGTTGTGATGAATGGTTAATTCCCATATTAGTCTGTTTCCCATATTCCAACAAAATAGCCAACATGTATAAAAGTATCACAAGAAACTATGAGTACAAAATAGAAATTCTCAGCAAGCATATAACATATAACACACACCTGCAAAAATTATACAAATTCAATGGAACTTATTCAAGGTTTGCAAGATTCAAAATGAACAAAACATACTGATGTAATTCATTGCACTCGTGGACACTTTGCCCCTTCTTAGAATTGGAAACAATCACCCATGGAAGGAGTTACAGAGACAAAGTTTGGAGCTGAGACAAAAGGATGGACCATCTAGAGACTGCCATATCTGGTGATCCATCCCATAATCAGCCTCCAAACGATGACACCATTGCATACACAAGCAAGAGTTTGCTGAAAGGACCCAGATATAGCTGTCTCTTGTGAGACTAGGCTGGGGCCTAGCAAACACAGAAGTGGATGCTCACAGTCAGATATTGGATGGATCACAGGGCCCCCAATGGAGGAGCTAGAGAAAGTACCCAAGGAGCTGAAGGGATCTGCAACCCTATGGGTGGAACAACATTGTGAACTAACCAGTACCCCGGAGCTCTTGACTCTAGCTGCATATGTATCAAAAGATGGCCTAGTCGGCCATCACTGGAAAGAGAGGCCCATTGGACATGCAAACTTTATATGCCCCAGTACAGGGGAACGCCAGGGCCAAAAAGTGGGAATGGGTGGGTAGGGGAGTGGGGGGTGGAGGGTATGGGGGACTTTTGGGATAGCACTGGAAATGTAATTGAGGAAAATACGTAATAAAAAATATTAAAAAAAAAAAGAAAAAGAAAAGGCCTGGGATCATGTTCTATCAAAAGACAGAGAAAACCCACTTGACAGAACTCAAAACTCAGTCACAATAAAATACCCAGTTAGAAAAACTAGAAGAATAGTAGAACTTCATCAGCTCAATAATGATCATCTATAAAACAGCTGACAGCAGACTTGGCAAGGAAGCTAGATGCACTCCTGAAAATCCAACAGTCAAGCCTGGATGTTCCTTCTAGCTTCTTCTTCTCAGCGATGTATTGGACAATGTAATAAGAAAAAAATTAATTATGTTAACATTTCTGTCTTTATATAATGGTATCTTCAAGTTGAGTTCTTTGTGATCCTAAGCATTTAAAAAACAAAAACAAAAACAAAAACAAAAACAAAACAAAACAGGTTCTTTGTCTTCTGGGATGACACACTATTCCATCCTCCTGTTCATTTCCTTTGCTTTCTATGTCTGGAATCAGTTATGTCATGGGAATTGTGCCCTCTGCCCTCTATTTTTGTCTCAGGATCATGAGCTCACTGACCTAGCATTGGTCACAGTGGAAGCTCACTGCTATTATGGGCATTGTTTCTAGGTTGTTTTGGCATATAGTTACTGCATGTGTACTCACAGTGTATGCTGTTAATGGTACTTCTAACTCAAATCAGAACTGTTGAGTTTTTATTAAACCTAGTCTGTTTTAAATTGTGGTAATATTTCAGAATCATAGGAAGTATAACAAATAAAATCTGTAATTTCATTCCATTTTACACATAAGGAATTTTTTAACACAGTTAATATAATCACTGAAGATATTTATATATGAAATATTATAATCTCTTTCAATACTTTTTAAAGATTACTTTGATAGCATTTATGTATTTACTTCTTGCCGTAAGTCCATAATTGGCGATGCTTCTGCTCATTTTGGTTTACTTTAGGTGTCTCAAAGACTCAGAGGATACAACTCCCTGATTCTTTCATGTTCATAACTGATGGTGTTTTCTGTATCAAGAATAAAATTTAGTGAATAGAAAATACTTGGTTCACATTTTATTTTCTTGAATTCCTTAATCATATCAACTGCTTTTCTTCAGATGTAGTAAATACTAGTGATAATGTGCCTTTTTGTCTTTTGTAAGTTATGGCCTCATTTCTCTAATTATTAAAGCTTTATATTTTTACCTATATTGTATATCAACTTAAGTAAGGTGTCTTGACTTATTCAGAATCTGGGCTCTAATTTCCACATTCTCTCCCACTATCTATTGCCAAAAGCTTTAAAAATTATTTTAGTGATGTTTCCAAGTTTAGCTTTGTTGACTTACTTTCCTTTTTACATCCTGTTGTCCAAATTTTGAATTCTTTACTCATCTTAATTATTATATTTTTGAATACTTTTATTACTTTTGATTTAAAAATGCTTTCATCTCTCCATTATTTACTTTTTAAGACAATATTTGTTAACTTACTCTGTGTTCTTTCTTTGTTAATCTCTGTCTCTAGAAGTATATAATTTCTTTTTAAATTTCAAGTTAGAATCAATTTTGTTAATGTCTTGTAAATGCAATTTATACTTTCTTCATTACAAAAACTACCCAGTATATTTGCAACTTGTTTAGGACTGCAATTTATTTAGAAATTAATTAGCTTCATCAGCTTGAGAAAGTCTGACATTTGCAAGATACTGTCTTTACATCCAAGAATTTGCTACTAATTAAAAGCTATTCAAATCTCAATTTTTAAATTTTGTGTGTAAATAAACAAATATAGAACCACTTGTTTCTTTTTACACAAACACATTTTTTTTCATGTAGTTAGTCAAAATAGAAAATGTACTTTCCATTCTCCAAGAAGTTTTACAGAATATATTCTATGAGTAAAATAATAATAAATAGAATACAGTAGTAAAAAAAATGTGACAATTTGAAAACTCTTTTGCAAATTAAAGCTGAACATTGAGTACACACAGATCCAGGCACCCAGGCTGTTGGGTAGGTATTCTTCAAAGACTCGTTTACTGAAGGTTTTACACTACACTAAGGGTAGGTAGTTGGACCTTTAGGAGGTGGGTACAGTTGGAGGAAGTTATGTCACTGAGGGTGTTCCCTGAAAGAGTTTAATGGGACTCTGGCAGCTTGTTTCTTTTTGCTTCCCAGATGCAATAAAAAGAAGAATATTCCCTTTATACACATGATGCTTACCATCCTTTAAAGCTACAGGTCTAACCAATCATGGATTGGAATCTTTGAAATGGGGAGCCAAAATGTGCCTTTCTTTTATATAAGTTGACTGATTACTTTGGGATTTTTGTTCTCATAACAGAAAGCTGGCAGCATACTCAAGAATCTTACACTAGCTATAAACCTGTATGAGTTATTTACCAAAATACAATTTAGGAATGCTTGAAGTATTTCTATTAGTAATTTTCCAAACTTGAAACAGTCCAAATACCTTTTAATGACTAACTGAATAAATAAATGCATTTTAGTGTATTCCAACAAGCATGTTTGATAGTCACACAACAATGAGAATAAAGAAATAATCATTATGCAAAAACATTGTTGGCTTTCACAGAGACAGCATAAGAAGAGACCAGATAGGGCAATGTACAAGTTATGTCATGTCACTCATAAAAACTCAGCAAGGGAAATCTGCAAAATGTTATGGGAGTGGTCACATTAGCGGAAACACCCACTGAGAAGACATGGGACTGTGTCACTATGCTGCTTTATTTGTTAAGTTTATGAAGATATTATGAGGTTTATATTTATGATCTATCACTTGTTTGTATGGATCTCACAATAAAATAACAAAGTCAGTTAGAAAAGTGTCCAGGATATATTGTCAAATGTATTTATTCCATAAGAAAATGAGCCAAAAAAGTGACTCTAAATCCCATACAACCAAAGTAACACTTCTATCAATTTGAGTAAACAAATATTCTCCACAGATGGAATAGCAGGTTTTGTTCTTTATTCTTCATTAGTTTTCATATTCAGAAGGAGTTTTGACAAATATCTCAGGAATATTTACAGTGTTGAGAGAATCTGAATATTAATGTAGAGGAGAAAGTAGATGTTTCCTCTGCTTCTTTTACACTTGGCACGATTGGCCTGGGATGCACAGGACAGTCTTTGATCACTTTGCATAGTTTATAGTTGTAAGCAGCAGTGCTTGCTTCATTAAATACCAGCTAGATTCCAGTTTTCCCACAAATCTGAGTGGCTTCTGGCCCCATAACTGTTACTGGCTTTTTCTTATGTCTTGTTGAACCTGTCCTCTCACTAGCCTGCCATGGCTGCCTAGAGTCCATAGACACCTGCTGTTCATTAAAGAAAATTTCAAGTCAAGGAGACAGTGGCTTGTTTTCTTAATTTTAAATATTCATTGGAATATTAAAACATATAGAAATCTGATACAATATATAAAGATTTCCTGTGTATTCTGATAATAATAATTCTGTATTCCTATTAACATTTTAAGATATTCCTAAATTATTTCTTTCCTTGCTCTCTTCTTAATTTCCCTATTCTTGCTAAACATGTCATGTTTGTTTCATAAAGTCCCTTTGAACACTGTCTTAGTAAATACTTAGTATGTCAGGTTAGGTTCCCATATGCCTCTAGCTTTCTCCAGTTGATCAATGCATAATTTGGATTAATGTGTTTCTCTTTTTAAAAGTACCTTATATAAAATGTGTTGTTGAGTTCAGTGCTGTACTTGGAATTTGGTTTATTATTATACTTCAAGTGTTTATTTCAGTCTTCTTTATATCAATGGAACAATCTCCAGGAAAGTTTTTGATTGATTAATATTTTACATATATTATACGACTTTATGGTGCATTCATGCATTATTTTTCATATGGAGATCAGACAATAACTTGGAGTTGGTTCTTTCATTCCACAATGGGTTTTGTGGGTCAGTCTCAGATCGTCAGGCCTGGCTGCAATTACATTAACCCAGTAAGCCATCTCCATGGTTCCTAGTAAAGAAGTTTTTCAAACAAGACACAACAAAGCAAAACAACAACAAACACACACATACACCTCTTTCCCTACCAAATCAATCTGACTCATTATTTCTAATAGTATTATTACAGGTGACCTTTTTTCTCAGTATGGGATTCTATTTTGTTCCTTACTGATTTTTCATTTGCTTTGGGTTAAAATAAAAATCTATAAAAATGCTCAGTGGATTCATGGATATGGAATTTGTAACCAACAGCAACATTCTTCATCCTTGGTCAAAGGTTTTCTCAAATATGTGTTTTCCCATAAGGGGCATCTCAGCCTTAGGATGAAAGGTCAGCATTTTTGCAACATGATTCAGTACATTTCCTCCCTTTTTGATTTTGAGACAGGCTTTCTCTGTGTAGCCCTAGCTGCCCTGGAACTCACTCTGCAGACCAGGCTGGCCTGAAACTCAGAGATCCACTTGCCTCTACCTCTCCAGTAATGGGATTAAAGGTGTGCACTACTATGCTTCAGTACATTGTAAACAGGAAAATCACCAATAAAAGGAGGAAACATGGAAATAAGACCCTATGTAGGCTATGAAAGGATGTGTGCTTGTATTAGAAGAACTAAAATAGAGAGGCAAGAGGTAGCTTGTGAGCCTCAGCTGGCAAGAAGCACATTCAGTAAATCACAGTTTCAACAAGCTGAGCATGTCTGCCAAAGACTGCCAAAGCACCCCAAGTATTGGCGTTATATTTGCAAATCAATGTTAGTGAGTAAATGAACTCACAATTAAGGGATACATGTTCCTTGAATTAAAGTAGGTTTATGTACAAATAAACCTGTCAAAAGTTGAAAATTTTTTAATTAAAAAAATACATTTAATATGCTAAACAATTTCATCCCAGCCTGCCTTACAGGTCTTCATGACTCTAACACTAATCTACAGTTTTATAAAAATCATGTAATGCAAATCTTATTTTACAGTTCAACACTCATATAATTTGATGAACATTTGTGTCCAAAAATCCATTGAGAGAAGTCCATTATGAATGTGGTTAATTTATTACGGCATGGCTGGTTATGTTCTGTGGTTGGTGCACAGTTGCTGCCTAGCATAGTGAATGAGGGTTCATCCCTAGCCTAAAACAAGATAAAACTCTGGATTTAAAGTACAGTTTTTACTGAGTACTCACTGTCATACTTGTCAATCCATTGCAAGTTGTATAGTGCATATGTGATTACCTATATGTACATTTCTCTAAAATTACACTTCTCTCCCAAGGTAGATCCCTTTCCGTTGTGTCTGAGGATGTAGCCTAATCAAATTCATATATCTCCTACTTTAAAGGAGACTCTTCCAATAGCTTTTTAAACACTGCTTTTTAGGGATTGTAAAAGCGAAGATTAACAATTAAATTAAATGAATACCTAAAGGACATGTGGATAGTAAAAGCTATCATATGCATAGTACATGTACATGTACTATGTACATGTGCGCACATATAAATTTTGAAACTTTGAGAGCAGACTCTAGACATCCTTTAGTCCTATATGCTTTAGTGTATATTTATTAAAACTAAGACATAATTTTCTATAACCACATTATAATCTCAATCACCAAATTCACCTTGATACTATTATTACAGCTAGGAATTTTATTAGTATTTTACCATTTACTCCATGAATTATTATTATACTTCAAGATGTAATTCAGAAATTAATTCTCCCATCCCTCAGTCTCTTTAATCTAAAGACAATTCCAGAGTAATGATTAGCCTTTTGTAGGCACTACTTTAAAGGGTTTAAACCATCAAGACTATAAATAAGTGGAAAATTGTAACAAACAAATAAACAACCAAACAAAAACAAAGTCTGAAAACGTAGAGAGGATGGAAGAATATTCTTTATACATTTCCAGATTCTCAGGATAAAGTTACTCAGAAGAAACCAGCGAATTGAGGCAAGAGGGGTGCCTCAGCCTGCTCTGTTAATTCTATGTCCTTATTTTATATTTCACTTCATATTTCTATACAGAGACATACTGAGGATGACACAACTTTAGTACTTGTGCAGATCACAAAGCTAGTAGTGATGGAATCAGGATTTGAGCTAGGTTGGTAAGGTACAGAGAGCAAATGCTCTTTAAATATTTATTCTGCTACCATTAAGATTTTACCAAGAGTTATATCAAAAAAGTCCCATGAAGTCCATAATTGCTATATTATTCTTATTTTTACATCATGTTTTGTCTCTCTGTTTGTCTCTGTCTATCTATCTGTCTGTCTGTCTCTTTCTCTCTTTTATAGACACACACACACACAGAGCAAGAAAAATAGAATGGGCTTTAACAAAATGATTGTAAGCCCAAAGAAAACCTTTGGAACCATTCTACCAGGAGTTGGCCTTCAGGCAAGCTAATGATAGCTTTTACTATCCACACATCCTTTGGGTATTCATTTAATTTAATTGTTAATCTTCACTTTTACAATCCCTAAAAAGCAGTGTTTAAAAAGCTATTGGAAGAGTTTCCTTTAACGTAGGAGATATATGGATTTGATTAAGCTACATTCTCAGACACAATGGAAAGGGATCTACCCTGGGAGAGAAGTGTAATTTTAGAGACGATAATTTCTACCCAAGTAGTCTGTCTTTCTAGGTATAATATTTGTCCTGAAGGTCTAGTGAATACTCTGTATGGTCAGCTGAACATAGGATGTCCAGTGGCATTGAACTCACATATGAAAGACAGCCATGGGCAGCATCTTTCTGTTTCCCTTTTCTTTCTTTCTTTCTTTCTTTCTTTCTTTCTTTCTTTCTTTCTTTCTTTCTTTCTTTCTTTCTTTCTTTCTTTCCAATTTAAATAATTTGCCAACAATATACTTTGGTCAGTTTTTCTCCTTCTCACTACTCCTCCCAGACCCTTTCTGCTTCATTTACTCAGCCCAATTTTATCCTCTCGGTCTCTGTCTGTCCATGTCTCTGTGTCTGTCTGTCTGTCTGTCGGTCTGTGTCTCCCCTCTTTGTTCCTCCTCTCCCTCCCTCCGTCTCTCTCCCTCCATCTGTGTGTGTTTTAAAACAAACCCTCAAAAAATGAAAATTAAAGCAAACAAAAGGCCTATAATATTTTTTAAAAGTCAAAACAAAAAAGTCTACAAAAATCAAAGCAAAATAAAACAAACAACAAAACCCTACTGGAGGTTTTCTTTGTTTTGTTTTAACTTCTTCTGGACATGGGCTGCACCTTGAGTGTCGTTGATATACCCAGTGACATGCCATTGGAGAAAACTGATTTTTGCTTTGCTAAAGGCATTTACAAACTGTAGAGGATTTGGCCTAATGCTGCTTATAATATAATGTTAATTTTGGTCCCCAAACTGCTTACACAAGTGTCTGCATGAAAGACATTGAGGGGCCCTGCAACCAGTTGGTACTGATTGGTAAATATAGTTGCTGATTGGTAAATATAGCCAATGGCTGGGCAGTGCAGACAGAGGTAGGACGTTTATGATTCCTGGGTTTGGGACAGAGAGGAAGGGGGAAGAAGGAGATCTATCATATCAGGAGAAAGATGAGGAGCGGAGAGACACTGTGCCTGAGAAGAGTTGAGGACAGGATGGCATAGCCAGCATGTGAAGGAGCCTGGAGAATATAGCTCAGTTGGGCAGCCCTCTGGGTCCAGGGCAGGCAAGGTAGAATATAGAATTTAGTAAGTAATGACTAGGGATCATTTCAGGGAGGTGGATTAACTGCATGGAGGTTAGGAAGTGGCCTAGCTATTGCACTGTGCAAGGCATATCAAAATATAAAGGCTGTGTGTGTGTCTTTCACTCTGGAATATAAACCATTGGGGCAGGGAGCAATAACCCAAAGCTGAGATTTATATATAAACAACAATGCTATAGCAAATAGCTTTTCTCCCCACAGGTGGGATCCTATGTCCATGTCCTTTTTATTGCTGGGACCTCTCTGGCTTGAACCCGTACAGGCTGTGTGCATGTTGCCCTAGTCTTTGTGAATTCATATGTTCACAAGTCCTGTTGTGTCTGGAAGACATTATTTTCTTGGAATTATACATCCCTTCTGGTTCTTTCAGACTTTCCACCCTCTGTTTTCATATATCAATGAGCCTTGAGGGGAGGGGTTTGATGAAGACATCCCATTTATGAATCCCATTTATGACAGAGTGCTCCAAAGTCTCTCATTCTCTCCACATTGTTCACCTGAAAGCCTGTGTTAATTCTTCTCAACTGCAAATTGAAGCTTCTTTGATGAGGTGCGATTGAGTGATACACTAATCTATGGGTATAGAAATATTTCATCTTGGTAATTCTCCTGCTATGTTCCTTTAGCTGAATAGTAGTAGTAGTAGGTCTTTCCCTAAGACAATGACCTATCTAGACTCAGGTTACTGGCCACGTTACAGTGTCATGCACGTACTCCATCTCAAAAAGTGGCTTTACATCCAACTTTAAAGTGATTGGTCTCTCCCACAACATTTGTGCCAATATTGTACCACTGTATCTTTTGTTTGGTTGGGTGGCTATTGTGCGTGAGGTTTGTCCCGATACCTGTCCCATTCTATAGTGGCCCAGTACCTTCTGGCACGTGATTGCCACTTGTTAGTGATAAAGCTTCTAGTTGGATCCCAGTTTTACTTTTCTGGGTTTTAATGTAAGCCAGCCTTGTCTTTAGTAGTAGGGCCTTACCATCAGGTTTGAAGAGCAAACAACAGTCTTGGCAATAGCTTGTGATGTTTGTGGTGAGGTGTTTGACCAATGACTCAACAAGTTGCAGCCCATTCCTGCCACTTTTATTTGGTAGCATAAGATGTCTAGCTGGGGCACTGTGACCTCCATTTCAAGGCAGCTTCCTTTAAAGTTCTTTCATATACATGTGTATTTCTGGAAGCTTCTCTGGCAGTAGGTTTCCATGTGGTCTTTCAGAAGGCCTTTACTCTTAGCTGTCCTTCCCCAGAGTCCATTCTGAACCCTGCTGTTTCATTTCTCTCCTCATTCTCATCCTTCTAGCGTAGTTTCCTCTTTATCACCTTTTCTATGACACTGTGTTGTATTTCCCTTCCTTGGGAGATACTTTTCTCCTTACTTGTTCCTTAGACTCCCACCCCCTATGATTAATCAGATTGGAGCACATATATAGAAAGCTTAAAACCGTATAAGAGAAATGCACAGTGTTTATATTTCTGGATTAAGTAACCCAGGTTGATTTTTCTTTTTCTGGTTCCATCCACTTACCAGTGATTTCATTTTTCTTAATAGATGAATAATATTCCATAGTCTAAATGTACCACCTTTTCATTATCTACTCATTTGTGGAATGAATACCTAGGCTGTTTCCAATTTCTGTCTATTATGAATAGAGCAGCAATGAGCATGGTTGAACAAGTGTCTCTGTAGTGTAATTTAGAACCCTTTGGGTATATGTCCAAGAGTAGTATATCTGGATCTTGTGGTAGATTAATTCTTAGCTTCCTGAGGAACTTCAACATTGATTTTTTTCCATAATGGCTACTGCGCCAGTTTTCACTCCCACCAGCAGTAAATAAGTATTCTCCTTTCCCCGAATCCTCACTGGCATAGTCTGTCACTTCTTTTATTGATCTTGGCCTTTCAAACTGGAGTAAGAGGATATCCTGAAGTAATTTTAATTTTCATTACCCCAATTCTAGCTAACATTTTAATTAGCCATTTTATAAATCAGCTTCTGTGTTGTGTCATCTTGGTGCCTTTGAAGATTTATTTCCATAATATTTCCTTCAATTTTCTCAGATTCAACATATTACCTATGTAGATAAATATATCTTTGTAAATGTGAAAAACGCAAAATTGCTAACACGGACATGTTGGAGGACACGTGCACAGTTTTCTAAGAGAGTGCTAGTATTGGTGATTGATCCATGGAGATGGCATTTTTGGTGCTAGACAATATAACCTTGTATGGAATTGGTGCCATGTTAGAGCTACATTTGTGAAAATAAATTATGAATACTTAACTGCTCACTGTCTCATTACTCCCAACAGGTTAACAAAATTGCTACAGAGAGATGAAAACATCACATTTGAGCATCTAAGAATGTTTCCCAAGGTACCAAGCAAGAAAGTTATTATTACAAAATTTGCTATGCAGAAGTTTAAGCATGCTTTGCTGAAAGGTTTTCATTATCATGTAGCTCAGATTTGAAAAGAATATAAAATGTACTAGCAGAAGATCCAAGTCTGAGTAAGATAGTCACGATAGCTCAATTGTATGTTGAAACCAACTAGCAGTCTCTAAATCTACAGCATTTCAAACACTTCATTGTGTAGGAGAAATTCAGGGAGCTGAAGAGTTTGCAGTGCTTTTTTTTTTTTTTTTTTTTTTTTGGTTTTTTGAGACAGGGTTTCTCTGTGCAGTCTTGGCTGTCCTGGGACTCACTCTGTAGACCAGGCTGGCCTCGAACTCAGAAATCTGCCTGCCTCTGCCTCTCAAGTGTTGGGATTAAAGGTGTATGCCACTACGGCCCGGCTTGCAATGCTTTTATGATCAGAAATTGAAATAGGAAAGTTCTCTTTCAAATGAAAATGACTGAAGATTATTGCATATCAAGGGGAAATTTGCATCTAAGCTCTATGTGCTTGGCATTTGCAGAAAGATACTAAACAAGAAATACTTGACCAATTTCTTACAAATTTCTAGATACCATTAGTCTACTCACATAAAAATATGGAAACTTAGGAAACACAATAGGAAATAACTACTCTCTAATCCATTTTAGTGTCTAATTTACAAGTTGAAAAGCAAAAAAAAAAAAAAATCACATTCATATGATACACACAGGCACAGTTGTTTCCCTGTAATCTAATGCCAAATTAATCAGTGAAATGGGGTAGAGGGAAGGGGATTGAGACAGGATTTTAAGGGTAAGCTATTGTCCTTGCAAAGGAAAGGTGCACTGCATGCGACCTGTGTATGTAAGAGCTAAGATGAATATTTAGGTGAATAAATAAGTACTTCCTACAATTCAGAAGCTGCAGTGATCAGTTGCAGTAAAGAAATACTGAGCACATGTGTTGAAATTGGGGGTGCCACCTTATAAAACTTATAGCATTTCATCCTCTTGAATTCTGTGAAGGTGTAGATCACTCGATAAAATCTTAACATAGCACCTTTTCAACCTCCATTTGCTTGTAAGAAATACAGCATTTGTTCTCACTTATTTGTTTTGATTACTCTAGAGTATCATGACCACAGAATGAAAATTTCAGAAGTTTTTGCTATACTAATATTTCTTAACCTAGTCGGTGTGATTGGCTGCATATATCTACATCAAATATGCATTTAGAATCTAAGCAGGTAATCACAGAGTATGGTTAGGGAGGTCTACCTGGCCTATTAACCAACCCATTATGAGAGGACTCTGGTTATCCTATTACCAATCTAGTCTACACTTTCCCTAAGCCCTCATCATACAGGTATGCGAATGGAGGCATTTTTTGGTTCTTCAGGAAAAAAATGGCATTACTTGTGTCAAATATTTGGTCCTTGCTCAGAAAAGAGTGACCCGTGCAGCAGAGAGTATCAGCCACTGCACATGAGCTTCCTTGAATCTGCTGCAATACTAAAGTGAAACTGTTAAAAGACCTCATGTAGATTGGGAAATCCATTGAACTCTGATTGGTAAGACTAATAGGACAAACAGAAAGGTAAATGATATCAGCATGTAGTTCTTTAGGAAAATCAAAAATTTGAAGTATTGCTAGAGCCATCAGATAAAAAAGAGGGAAGGCACAAATAACCAATATTTTGAATGAAAAGAGGAAGGGGAAGGTTTGTAGGAGCATGCCTATGATCTCTGCGCTCAGAATGGGAGGGAGATTTGAGGTCACCCTCAAGCACACAGTGATATCAAAGCAAGACTGTGCTACCTACCTATCTCACAACTGCAGCAACAACCACTACTGAACAAAAAACATACCCCAAAGCCTAAACAACAACAACAACGGAAACCCAATGAAGAAAAAAGGCAAACTTTAAAACTGCTGAATGAAGGTGGTACTTAATCAATCTGTAAGTAGTTAAAATTAGGAAAAGTAGACTTCAAGGCAAGGCACATGTCACGCATTGAAAAAAGAGGAAAAAGTATTCATTAAAAATGTTTAGTTACTAAAACATATTAATTGACTTGTTTATTATATGCATGGTATGTATGTGCATGAAAGCATGTGTGCACAAGTGTGTAATAAATTGACGAGGAGGTCAGAGGATAACTTTGTGGGATTGGTTCTCTCCTTCCACCTTTACATGGACTCCTGGAATTAAACTCAAGTTGCTTAGGCTTGTGAAATCAGAGCTTTACCTACGTAGTCATTTCTCTGGCCCCTATTTGTTGTTGTCTTTGTGCAGGTCTGTATGCCTGTTTGTCTGTTTATGCACTCTATACATGCATGTGTCCATGGTGCCAAGATTAGGACCTTCAGTCTCCCAAAATGGAGGCATGGACAATTCTAGGTATCCAGTGTAGGTGCTTGGACATGACACCATGTCCTTTGCAAGAATAGAAAGTGTTCTTAACCTCTAAGCTAATATCTACATCCCTCAAAATGTGTTCACAAATTTAAATGCAGATAGCATCTATTTTATTAATTTTAAACTAATCATATGAAAAGAAAAAGTTACAAATCTACAATGAGCATTGTTGACAGAACAAATATTTAAAAACCATACCCACTACAAATTTAAGCTGTGTAACATATTATTTATATTCACAGATCATCCAGATAGAGAATCAAAAAAATTACAGATTTAAATGATGCTATACTTTCATTATTCTAGTAATGAGATTGTGGAGAAAGAAATCGTGAAAGCAAATCTACACAGCAAACACTCAAATGGCTTGTACTCAACCAAGGAAATAAAAGCTTTTTGCAATGAACATTACAAATTGATGATGAAAGTAACTGAAGACTACACACACAAATGAGCCAAGATCTTCCGTGTTCCTGGAGAAATAGTATTGTTAGTGCCCATTCTATAAAATGGCCCATAGATTCCATGTAAATCACATAAATTATTAATATTTACACAGAAACTATAAAAATTAATTTAAAAATTCATATGGAGCTACAAAGATCTCCCAATAGCCAGAAATATCTTAGACAAGAGGCTGGAGATATGGCTTAATGGTTAAGAGCACTGGCTACTCTTCCAGAGGACCAGATTTAATTTCCAACTCCTTAATGTTGGCTAATAACAGTGTATAACTCCAATTCCAGGAAATCTTTCATTAGATTAGATCTGATTCTGACCTCCACTGCCAATGAACACATGGTGTGCACAGACATACATGTAGGCAAATATCCATACACATGAAATGAAAACTAATAACTAAATATATTTTCTTAAAAATGATCTTGAGCAAAAGACTAAAGGTAGAAGCATCATAATACCTGATTTAAAGAAACAATATATATCCAGAAAAGACACACAGGAAAATAAAACATGACTTAGTCATATAAATAAACACACATGTCAGAAGCTCACTGGACATGAGAAAGATGCTAAAAATTTACACTAAAGGAAGCCTTAATTAATGGTAATTAGAAAACTGGTTTTCCATTTGAAGAAAACTGAAATTAGACACCTACATTTACCTGTCAAAAATCAACTCAAAGTGGGATAAACAGCTAACAGTACTGTAAGCCACAGAATTAAAGCTTTTGGAAAACAATTCAAGATACTGGTCCATGCAAAGATTTTCTGGCTAGTACAATCATATGCATAACACTAAACAAAATTGACAAATGGCACTAATTTCACTTCAAAATTTCTGCATATTAAAAAGAAATGAACAAAGAAACAACCTACACAAGGGAGAAAAGATTAGCAAATATTTGCTGATAAAATAACCATATCCAGAATATATAAGGAGTACAAGAACTCAACTACAAAAGCACAAAGCAATCTAACCAATGGTGAGTAAATATTCTGAATAGGTATGTCTCAAAGTAAGGTCAAATTACTCAATAAATATGTGAAAAAAACTCAAAGGCATCAGGAAAATGCAGATGATGGTTGGATGAGGTATCATCTCATGCCTGTTAGAATGGCTGTCTTTGAATTAACTTAATGCTACAAGAATGAGAAGATTAATTCTCACACACCTTTGCTAGGAAGGTAAATTAATACAACCATTAATGCTAATAGTACGGATCTTCTCACAACACTGAAAATAGATCTACCATATGAATCAACATCCCATATCTAGGTACCCATCCAGAGAAAATGAAGTAAGCATAGGAAAGTGATACCTATACACAAGGATTTATGCAGTAGTTGTTCTTGGGGCTAAGATACAGAATTATTTTAGGTGTTCATCAACAGATGAAAGGTTGAAGAAGATGTAGACACACACAGACACACACACACATGCACACACACACATACACACATGAATATATACATTCAGTGGAATACTATTCTTCAATAAAAAAATAATAAAAGACAGTTGTTGTCAGCAACATTGATAGACATGGAGGCATTATGTTAAATGAAATAAGCCAAACAGAAAAATGTACTACAAGTTTTCTCTCAAAAGTAGAAATTAAAAAACAAAACAAAAGAAAACCCCAAATATCCCAATATCAACTTGAATGTACAGAAGTGTTTACTAAAGGTTTTGAAGAAGATCTGTTTGGGTGCATAAAGTGCTGCTCTCTGAACTGTATAGGCTGAATGAATCAGGTCTACACTATATTGAATTTATTAATGAGTACAGTAAATACATGTGAACGAAAAACTCAGATCACAGCAAGTTATGAAAAGTTACATGTTATATAGCATCTCTGAAAATAAAATTAAATAAATATAAAATACATGATAGTAATACTCATAAAAACAGCAGTAATTGAGGCAGTGTGGTCATGAGAAGGTTGCCAAGTATAGTGGTATATGTCTGCTACCCCAGCACTTGGAAAGCTGAGGCAGGAGGATTGTGAATTTGATACTATAGTGAGACCCTGACTAAGGCTCCACCTTAGCAAAGCAACACATAGAGAAAGCAGGCCTAAGCCTGAGAGGACACATTCATAGCAAATGCATCAAAGAAAGGCTTGAATCTATACTATAAATAGGCAAAAAAAAAAAAAAAAAAAATAAGAATACAAGTCATGAAGAGAAGACCACATAACCTGATTAGAAGGAGAGTAATATATGAATAATGATATTTAATAAAATTGTCTTTTTTTTTAAATTCTAGAATTAGAAATATTTAGGATATTTTTTTAAAGATTTATTTATTTAATGTAACTACACTGTAGCTGTCTTCAGACACTCCAGAAGAGGGCGCCAGATCTCGTTACGGATGGTTGTGAGCCACCATGTGGTTGCTGGGATTTGAACTCTGGACCTTCGGAAGAGCAGTCGGGTGCTCTTACCCACTGAGCCACCTCACCAGCCCCAATAAAATTGTCTTTATCACATCAATAAAACTAAGAAAAAAATCAATATCACCACCAATCATGGAAGTATAAATGAAAATAAAATGAGATCCAGTTCACAATTAGCAGAATAAAATTAAGACTGATATCCAGCATCACTCTCCAACTATGACATAGGGAAACTGGAATTCAGTCATTCCAGTAGGAATAAACACTCATACAATGTTCCTTGAAACCCATTTTGAATTATTTAGATATTATGTATACATTATGAATCTGTGAATCTTAGCATATGTATGTCCATATGACATATGGTTGTATATGTTTACTAAAAACTGTAGAAAATACATAGTTGTAATGGTTTTTCAATAGTTTCTAACAAAAACCAAGGGATATGGTAAAGAACATTCTTTAAAGAATATGGTAGAACATTCTTTTTATTAATTTATTTATTAATTCACTTTATATCCCAATATCAGTCCCCTATCCATGCAGTCCCCTCCCTCACACAGCTCCTCCACCATTTCCCCTCTGCTTTTCCTCTGAGAAGGGGAGGCTGATGGAACATTCTTATTTGCAAGCAGTGAAAAATTTGTACCACTTCAGTTTTCTACTGTATAACTGGCCTTCATACACGTAACAGCGAATGAAGTATACGGCAATGACCTTACTATACAAACCATTTGTTTGAACTTAGAACAGCTGAAGTTTATCTCAAGTGAAGTACAGCCGTGAAATAGAGTGAGCCTCCTTTTGAGCATGGTGAGGTAGCAACCCATCTTGTTTGCAAAACATGTGAGGGAGCCTTTGGGGTGCAGTATGTATCTTGTCTGCTACTCTGGGAAGAATATGTTGACGCAAAACTTCATGTAGCTGTACATGTAAGATTTATAGACTTTATTATATATGTGTCAATGTAATGTTAACAATGAAATTTACATAATATAGGTTATTCAAATAAATGTCCAATAAACAATGGAAGTGATGATAAAATTTGCAATAAAGGAAATATTTGTCAAAGTAACAAAAACCATTGTATTACACACAAGAGAGTATCAAAACATTAAAAAGCAAGCTGTTCTTAGAAATATTAATTATTGCAACATCTTAGGACACAATTTGTTATTTTAAAACTAACATTCACACACTCACTTTACCAAAGGTATCAAAATAAGGATATCACAGTCTTGTTTGCTTTCATGTTGCTGTGACTAACATTGCTGAGAGAAAACACTAGGGAAATAAATATTGATATTGATTCATGGTTTCAGAGAGCTCAACCCATAGTTCACACTTGGGCTCAATCCACGGTGTGCCAGCTTCATCACTTTGGGATGGAAGTAAGGTTGAACATCACTCCAGCACCAGTATGTGCAAGAAGTTCCTCATCCTTTGGAATAGGCTGTAAAAGAAAGAGCATGAGGATCCACAGATGCAGGAACCCTGCCCTACCAGTGGCTTGGTTTAGCTTGGGAGCAAACTCAGCAGCCAGTCCCACAGCTGCCAAAGGAGGCTCCACTCCCAGGCACTCTAGCACACCCAGAATCCCAGGAGCTTGGTCACACCAGGATCACAGGGTCTCAGAGGCAGCTTGACTCCCAGGAACTCTGACACACCCAGAATCTCAGGATCACAGGATCCTGGAATCATGGGATCACAGAGAAAGCTGGACTCTGAAGAGTTCTGATACAACTAGGATTACAGGAAGGACAGGCTCCAGTCAGATATAGGGAGGGTAGGGAGTACTCTAAATAATCAGATGGTGGGAATCAAGCGTAAGAACTAAGAAACCAAGGTTACTTTGCATTATCAGAACCCAGTTCTCCCACCATAGCAAGTCCTGGATACCTGATCACATTGGAAAAGAAAGATTCAGATTTAAGTCACTTCTCATGACGATGATGAAGGACTTTAGGAAGGACATAACAAGAGCTTGCTGCCAGGAGCATGATATAGCTGTCTCCTGAGCAGTGCCTGGCAAATACAAAAGTGGATGCTCACAATCAACTACTGAACAGAGCACAGGGTCCCCAATGAAGGAGCTAGAGAAAGCATCCAAGGAGCTGAAGTGGTATACAGTCCCACTGAAGGAACAACCATATAAACTAACCAGTACCCCCAGAACTCCTTGGGACTAAACCACCAATCAAAGAAAACACATTGTTGGAGTCCTATCTAGCTGCATATGTAGCAGAGGATGGCCTAGTCAGTCATCAATAGGAAGAGAGGCTCTTGGTCCTGTGAAGCTTCTATGTCCCCAGTATAGGGGAATGCCAGGGCCAGGAAGCAGGAGTGGATGGGTTGGAGAGCAGGGGGAGGGGGGGAGGGAATAGATGATTTTCGGAGGGTTAACTAGGAAAGGGGATAACATTTGAAATGTGAATAAAGAAAATATCTAATTAAAAAAAAAAGAAAAAAAAAGACATAAATAACTTTCTTAAAGAAATACAGGAGAAGAGGTAGAAGCCCTTAAAGAGTAAACACAAAAATTCATTAAAGAATTACAGGAAAACACAATAAAAAAGGCAAAGGAAAGGAACAAAACCATCTAAGATCTAAAACTGGAAAGAGAAACAATAAAGAAATCACAAAGGGAGATAACCCTGGAGTTAGAAAACCTAGGAAAGAGATCAGGAGTCATAGATGCAAGCATCACCAACAGAATACAAGGGATTGAAGAGAGAATCTCAGGGGCAAAAGATATCCTAGAAACATTGACACAATAGTGAAATAAAATGTAAAATGCAAAAATCTTCTAATCCAAAACATCCAGAAAATTCAGAATACAGTGAGAAGACCAAACCTAAGGATAATAGGTATAGACAGGAAGGAAGATTTCCAACCTAAAGTGCCAATAAATATCTTCAACAAAATTATAGAAGAAAACTTCCCTAATCTCAAGAAAGAGATGCCAATGAACATACAAGAAGCCTAAAGAACTCCAAATAGACTGGCAGAAAAGAAATTCCTCCTATCACATAATAATCAAAACACCCAATTAAATAAAGAAAGAGTATTAAAAGCAGTAAGGAAAAAAGGTCAAGTAACATATAAAGGCAGAACTATCAGAATTACACCAGATTTCTTACCAGAGACTATGAAAGCTAGAAGATCCTGGGCTGATGTCATACAGACCCTAAGAGACCATAAATAGCAGCCCAGGCTACTATACCAAGCAAAACTCTCAATTACCATAGATGAAGAAACCAAAGTATTCCATGACAAAACCAAGTTTACACAATATCTTTCCATAAATCCAGCCTATAAAGGATAATAAATGGAAAACACCAACACTACACTCTAGAAAAAGCAAGAAATTAAAAAAAATTCAACAAAAGCCCAGGCTACTATACCAAGCAAAACTCTCAATTACCATAGATGAAGAAACCAAAGTATTCCATGACAAAACCAAGTTTACACAATATCTTTCCATAAATCCAGCCTATAAAGGATAATAAATGGAAAACACCAACACTACACTCTAGAAAAAGCAAGAAATTCAACAAACCCAAAAGAAGATAGGCACACAAACATAATTCCACTTCTAACAACAAAAATAACAGGGAATAACAATCACTTTTCCTTAATATCTCTTAACATCAATGAACTCAATTCCCCAATAGAAAGACAGACTAATAGACTGTGTATGTAATCAGGATCCAGCATTTTACTGAATACAGAAAACACACCTCAGTGACAAAGACAGACACTACCTCAGAATAAAAGGTTCGAATAAATTTTTCCAAGCAAATGGTCCCAAGAAACAAGCTGGAATAACCATTCTAATATAAAATAAAATCAACTTTCAACTAAAAGTTTTCAAAAAGGATAAGGAAGGACACTTCATACTGGTCAAAGGAAAAATCTACCAAGATGAACTTTCAATTCTCAACATCTATGCTCCAAATGAAAGGGCACCAACACTAATAAAAGAAACTTTACTAAATCTCAAAGCACACATTGCACCCCACACAAAAATAGTGGGAGACTTTAAAATCCACTCTCAGCAATGGACAGATCAAGGGAATAGAAACTAAACAGAGACACAGTAAAACTAACAGAAGTTATGAACCAAATGGATCTAACAGATATTTATAGAACATTTCATCCTAAAGCAAAAGAATATACTTTGTTCTCAGCACCTCATGGTGCTCTCCCCAAAACAAATCGGGCCTCAACAGATACAAGAAAATTAAAATAATCCCATGCACCCTATCAGATTACTACAGACTAAGGCTGGTCTTAAATTCCAAGAAAAACAATGGAATACAGACATAAACATGGAAACTAAAGAACAATTTACTCAATGATAACTTGGTCAAGGAAGAAATAAAGAAAGAAATTAAAGACTCTTTAGATTTTAATGAAAATGAGGTACAACATACTCAAACTTATGGGACACAATGATAAGAGGACACAATGATAAGAGGAAAACTCATAGCTTTGAGTGCCTACAAAGAGAAACTGGAGAGATCATATACTACCAGCTTAACAGCACACCTGAAAACTCTAGAATAAAAACACAAATAGAAGGCACAGAGACAGTATCCAAATTAATAAAATCAGAAATGAAAAGGGAGATATAACAACATAAACCATGGAAATGAAAAAAAAAAAAACAAACATCAGATCCTACTACAAAAGTTTATACTCAAATCTGGATAAAATGGACAATTTTCTAGATACAAGGTGCCAAAGTTAAAACAGGATCAGATAAACTACCTAAACTGTCTCATAACCCCTAAAGAAACAGAAACAGTCAAGTCTCCCAACCGAAGAAGGGCCAGGACCAGATGGATTTAGTGGAGAATTCTATCAGACTTTTTTTTTTAATTAGGTATTTTCCTCAATTACATTTCCAATGCTGTCCAAAAAGTCCCCAATACACTCCCCCCCCAGTCCCCCACCCACCCAACCCCACCCCTTGGCCCTGGCATTCCCCTGTACTGGGGCATATAAAGTTGGCAAGTCCAATGGGCCTCTCTTTCCAGTGATGGCCGACTAGGCCATCTTTCGATACAAATGCAGCTAGAGTCAAGAGCTCTGGGGTACTGGTTAGTTCATAATAATGATCCACCTATGGGGTTGCAGTTCCCTTTAGCTCCTTGGGTATTTTCTCCAGCTCCTCCATTGGGGGCCCTGCGATCCATCCAATAGCTGACTGTGAGCAGACTTTTAAAGAATACCTAGTACCAATACTCTTCAAATTATTCCACAAAATAGAAACAGAAGGTACACTACCCAATTCATTCTATGAAACCACAATTACACTTATAGCTAAACTACACAAAGACCAAAGATAGGGAACTTTAGACCAATCTCCCTTATGAACATTGATGCAAAAATACTCAGTAAAATTCTTGCCAACTGAATCCAAGAACACATCAAAATGATCATTCATTACAATCAAGTAGGCTTCATCTCAGGGATGCAGGGATGGTTCAATATATAGAAATCCATCAATGTAATCCACTACATAAACAAACTTAAAAAAACCACAAGATCATTTCATTAGATGCTGAAAAAGCATTTGTCAAAACTGAGCATCTCTTCATGTTAAAAGTCTTGGAAAGATTAGGAATTCAAGACCCATACCTAAACAGAGTAAAAGCAAACCAGTAGCCAACTTGAAACTGAATTGAGAGAAACTTGAACCAATTCCACTAAACGGCTACCTATTCTCTCCCTATCTATTCACCATAATACTTGAAGCTGTAGCTAGGGCAATTAAACAACAAAAGGAGATCAAAGGGATACATATTGGAAAGGAAGAAGTCAAAATACCACTATTTGCAGATGATATGATCATATATTTTTGACCTCAAAAATTCCACAGAGAACTCGTAAAGCAGATAAACAACTTTATCAAAGTGGTGAGATATAAAATTAACTTAGACAAATCAGTAGCCTTTCTCTACTCAAAGGATAAACAAGCTGAGAAAGAAATTAGCGAAATGACATCCTTCACAATAGTTACAAATAATATTACATACCTTGGTGTAACTCTAACCAAGAAAGTGAGAGATCTGTATGACAAGAACTTCAAGTGTCTGATGAAAGAAATCAAAGATCTCAGAAGATGGGATGATCTCCCATGCTCATGGATTGGCAGGATTGATATAGTAAAAATGGCCATCTTGCAAAAGCAATCTACAGATTCAATGCAATCCCCATCAAAATTCCAAAACAATTCTTCATAGAGTTAGAATAAGCAATTTGAAAATTCATTTGGAATAACAAAAAACCCATTATAGCGAAAAGAATTCTCAACGATAAAAGAAATTCTGGGGGAATCACCATCCCTTACCTCAAGCTGTACTACAGAGCAAAAGTGATAAAAAAAAAAAAAAACTGTGTAGTATTCATACAGAGATAGGCAGGAAGATCAATGGAATAGAATTGAAGACCCAGAAATGAACCCACATACATATGGTCTCTTGATCCTTGACAAAGGAGCTAAAACCATCCAGTGGAAAAAAGACAGCATTTTTAACAAATGGTGCTGGTTCAACTGGTGGTCAACATGTAGAAAAATGCAAATTGACACATTCATATTTCTTTGTACAAAGGTCAAGTCCAAGTGGATTAAGGACCTCCACATAAAACCAGAGACACTGAAACTTATAGAGGAGAAAGTGGGGAAGAGCCTTGAATACATGGGCTCAGGGGATACATTCCTGACCAGAACACCAATGGCTTGTGCTATAAGATCAAAAATCAACAGATGGGACCTCATAAAATTTCAGTTTCTGTAAGGCAAAGGACACTGTCAAGAAGACAAAAAGGCAACCAACAGATTGGGAAAAGATCTTTATCTATCCTATATCCAATTTATACAAAGAACTCAAGAAGTTAGACTCCAGAGAACCAAATAGCCCTTTAAAAATGGGGTACAGAGCTAAACAAAGAATTTTAAAACTGAGGAATATCAAATGGCCAAGAAGCACCTAAAGAAATGTTCACCATCCTTAGTCATCAGGGAAATGCAAATCCAAACAACCCTCACACCACACAGAATGGCTAAAATAAAATCTCAGGTGACACCAACCAAAGAGCACACATGGTGGGACTCATGGCTCCAGCTGCATTTGCAGCAGAGGATGGCCTAATCAGACATCAATGGGAGGAGAGGCCCTTTGTCCTGTGAAGGCTCTGTGCCCCAGTGTGGGGGAATTCTCGGGCCAGGAAGAGGGAGTAGGTGGGTTGGAGGAGGTAAGAAAGAGGGTATAGGGGGAGGGTGTTTTTCGGAGGGGAAACCAGGAAAGGAGATAGCATTTGAAAGGTAAATAAAGAAAATATCCAAGAAAAAAAATGAAAAGAAAGCAGATGCTGTTGAGGATGTGGAGAAAGAGGTACACTTCTCCATTGCTGGTGGGATTGCAAGCTGGGACAAACACTCTGGAAATCAGTTAGGTGGTTCCTCAGAAAATTGGCAATCTACAGGTTCAATGCAATCTCCATCAAAATTCCAACTCAATTCTTCAACGAATTAGAAAGTGCAATCTGCAAATTCATCTGGAGGCCCATTGGACATGCAAACTTTATATGCCCCAGTACAGGGGAACGCCAGGGCCAAAAAGTGGGAATGGATGGGTAGGGAAGTGGGGGGAAGGGTATGGGGGACTTTTGGGATAGCATTGGAAATGTAATTGAGGAAAATACGTAATAAAAAAAAGGAAAATTGGACATAGTACTACCTGAGGACCCAGCTATACTACTCTTGGACATATACCCAAGAAGATGCTCCAACATGTAATAAGGACACATGCTCCACTGTGTTCATGGCCACCTTATTTCTAATAGCCTAGAGGTGGAAAGAACCCAGATGTCCCTCAACAGAGGAATGGATACAGAAAATGTGATACATTTACACAATGGAGTACTACTCAGCTATTAAAAATGATGAATTCATGAAATTCTTAGGCAAATGGATAGAACTAGAAAATATCCTGAGTGAGGTAACCCACTTGCAAAAGAACACACATAGTATGCATTTACCGATAAGTGAATATTAGCCCAAAAGCTCCAAAGAGCCAGGATACAATTCACAAACCACATGAAGTTCCATAAGAAGGAAGACCAAAGTATGGGTGCTTCATTTCTTCTTAGGAGAACAACACACTCACAGAAGCAAATACGGGGATAAAGTGTTGAGCAGAGACTGAAGGCAAGGTCACTTAGGGACTGTCCCACCTGGAGTTTCATCCCATATACAGTTACCAAACCCAGACACTATTATGGATGCTAAGAAGTGCATGCTGAAAGAAGCCTTATATGGCTGTCTCCTAAGAGACCCTGCCAGAGCCTTAGAAATACAGAGGCAAATGTTCGCAGGCAACCATTGGACTGAGTGCAGGGTCCTCAATAGAGGAGTTAGAGAAAAGAATGAAGGAGTTAAAGGGTTTGCAACCCCAATGGAAGAACAACAATATCAACCAACCAAAGCCCTCAGAACTCCCAGGGACTAAGCCATCAACAAAGGAATACACATGACTCCAGCTGCATATGTAGCAGAGGATGGCCTTGTCATCCATCAATGGGAGGAAAGGTCCTTGGTCCTATGAAGGCTCAATAGATGCCCCAGAGTAGGGGAATTGAGGGCAGAGAGGTGGGAGTGGGTGGGTGGGTGGAGGAACACTCTCATAGAAGCAGGGGGAGGGAGGGTGTGATAGGGTGTGTCTTAGACAGGGTTTCTATTCCTGCACAAACATCATGACCACAAAGCAAATTGGGGAGGAAAGGGTTTATTCAGGTTACACTTTTCACATTGCTGTTGATCACCAAGGAAGTCAGGACTGGAACTCAAGCAGGTCAGGAAGCAGGAGCTGATGTAGAGGCCATAGAGGGATGTTACTTACTGGCTTGCTTCCCCTGGCTTGCTCAGCCTTCTCTCTTATAGAACCCAAGACTACCAGCCCAGAGATGGTCCCACCCACAAGGGGCCCTTCCCCCTTGATCACTAATTGAGAAAATGCCCCACAGCTGGATCTCATGGAGGCACTTCCTCAACTGAAGCTCCTTTCTCTGTGATAACTCCAGCTTGTGTCAAGTTGACAAACAAAACCAGCCAGTACAGGGTGTTTCTGGGAGGGGGTAACCAAGAAAGGGGATAACCTTTGAAAGTAAATAAAGAAAATATCCAATAAAAAGAAAGAAAAACAGCACAGAAATGTCTAGGCAAAGATGTAGCCCTCATGGGTATTTCTCCTCTAAACAACTTCCTCTATGCTTCATCACCTTCTTTTAGCCTGATCCAACAATACCATCGTATTTTAAATAAATTAAGGCATCAATCCAATGATTATAACAGAGCCTTCTGGATATGATCAGTTCTCTGAAGTCCCCAGAACGTGATTATGACCTTTCAAATTCAAGCAATAATATTCATTTATATAAATGGAACTCATATGTAATGGCATGTTTACATGTCATTCTTTCCAGTGTTTGCAGGGTTAGAGTAGAAATATTGTTAACTCATGGGTAGAATTCTGAAGAATCAAAGACCCATAAATAAACCCACATACCCACTGACATTTGATTTGTAACAAAGAGGCCCAAATCATACAATGGAAAAATAAAAAAGCACCTTCAACAAATGGTGCTGGTCTAACTGGAGGTCCTCATGTAGAAAAATGCAAATAGATTCATGTTTATTACCCTGCACAAAATTCAAGTCAAAGTGGATCAAAGATTTCAACATAAATCTCGATACACTAACTCTAATAGAAGAGGAAGTGGGGAATTGTCTTGAACACATTGGCACAGGAGACAACTTCCTGAACACAACACCAACAGCTCAGGCACCAAGATCAACAACTGATAAATGGGACCTCGTGAAACTGAAAATCTTCTGTAAGGCAAAGGGCATGGTCAAAAGGATAAAACAATAGCCTAGAGAACAGAAAAAGACCTTTACTCCATATCTGACAGATGGTGAATATGCAAAATATATAAAGAATTCAAGAAACAAGTCAAATAGCCTAACTTAAATATGGGGTACAGAGATAAACAGATGTCTCTAGAGAACAATCTCTAAAATGTCTGAAAAGCACTTAAAGAAATTTTCCTAGTCATCAGGGACATGCAATTCAAAACAATTCTGAGATTCCATCTTATGCCTGTCAGAATGGCTAAGATCAAAAACTCAATTGACAGCTCATGCTGGCAAGGATGTGGAGCAAGAGGAACACTCCTCAATTGCTGGTGGCAGTGCAAACTTTTACTATCACTTTGGAAATCAATTTGGCTGTTTCTCAAAAAATTGGGAATAGATCTAACTTAAGACCCAGTGATACCACTCCTGGGCATAAACATGAAAACCACAAGGACACTTGTTTATGTTCATAGCAGCTTTATTCATAATAGCCAGAAACTTGAAACAACCTAGATGCCCCTCAACCAAAGAATGGATAAAGAAAATGTGGTGCATCTACATAATGGAATACTACTCAGCTATTAAAAACAAAGACATATGAAATTTGCAGGCAAATAGAACTAGGAAATATCTTCCTGAGTGTGGCAACCCAGAACCAGAAAAGCATGCATGGTATGTACTCCTTTATAATTGGATATTAATCATAAAATATGGGATAACCATGCTACAATCCACGGACCCAAAAGAAGCTAAGTAATAGGGAGGTCCCAAGGGAAGATGCTTGATTACCACTCACAGGGGATATAAAATAAAATAGACATCAGAAGTCAATGCAGGGAGGGCTATGGGTGAGAGAACCAATGGGGAGGACAACTGGGATGGGGATCAGGTATGGGGAGGACAAGAGAGGCCTGAGAGAGAAAATGGAAATCTGATGGTAGCCAGAGACCTGGGACTGGGCAGGCTACTGGGAATCTATGAAGGTGACCCTGGCTGAGACTCTTAGCAGGTAGGGATGTAGAACCTTAAGTTGCCACCTTCTGTAGCCAGGTAGGACTTCCAGGGAGGGAGGGAGAAATCCCCAACCCAACCACAAAATCTTTCCAAAATTTGTCCTGCCTACAAGATGTGCTGGGATAAAGATGGATCAGGGTTTGGTGGAATGGCCATTCAATGGCTGACCCAACATGATACCCATCCTATGGGAAAGAGCCAATCCCTGACAACCATCATCCAAAGCCTCCTAATAATTTGTAGTGGATGTGCAGCTTGGTCTTATGTGGAACCCTTAACAGTTGGAGCAAAGGCTCTCTCTGACTCTGTTGACTGCTTATGGATCCCCTTCCCATAGTTGGACTGCCTTTTCTGGCCTCAATGGGAGAGCATGGGCTTAGTCCTGGTGAGACTTGATGTGCCAGGGAGGGTTGGTACCCCTGAGGGGCGTCCATTTCTCTGAGGAGAATGGGAAAGATATATGAGGGTGGGTCTGGGAGGAGAGGAGGGGTGTGTGATAAGGATGTGAATTATATGATAAATAATGTGAAAATTTCAAATATATGTACATGTGTTGTGGATTGCTGTTTGTACTTCCTGCTTCTTCAAGAGAGGTGCCCAGACTCTGTCCAGGCCAGGTGAAATCTTAATTGGTTAGATAAGGCTAGAGCCTGTGATTGGGCAGTGGAAGGAAAAGGTGGAGCTAAAAGTTTTAGCGAGGGGAAAGGGGAAGGAGAAAGATAGACAAGACTGAGGACGGAAAGAAGATGGAGTAAAAAGAAGATGAACCAGAACCACGTGGTCTGGACAAGATGCAAGTAGCTAGGGATTTTATAGATGGTCAGTAGAGTAATGTAGGGTACATTTGCCTAATCTAGGTGTGCAGCTTGTATTTATATCAATTGTGTTTTGAGTTCTTTCCGCTGTCATTTTGGAGTTGGAGAATTACTGTTATAAATCTGGCTGGTATATTACAAGTCTCTAGTGTGATTTTATGCAGCTAAGGGGATCCGAGTGAGCAGTAACTGGCTTTCTGAAAGCTAGCCATGGGGGTGGATGGCATAGGAGGTGTGAGTGGTTTGGCAGCAGGCTGGGCAAGATGGAAACCAGGGCAAGATGGCCGCTTGGGCCTGGTCATGGGGTGGGTGAGACCACTGAAGTTGGCGATTAGCTGGATTTAGCATGGGCCATTTCTTTTTTTACATCTACACACTACTTATATGTGTATTTGTGTGTCTTCATATAATTATTCATGTCTCTGTGTTTTAAGAATATGGAAAAACTATACAAAATACACTACAAAAGTTTTTTTTAATGAACAGCATAGTAAGAGTATAAATAAAATTAAGAAATAAAATAGTAAAGTTTTTAATATATGGATAATAATGAAATTGGTGTTAAGTAGAATTACTAAGTAGAATAAAGAAAGATGACTGCACACAGAATGTCTGCCTCTGTGAGATTACATTTAAAGTATGTTTGACCAACACTTACTTATACATATGCACATATGACACATTAAGATATAGCTCAAAGCTAGCATTTAAAAGCAAGTGTTGCCTACAAATAAGCATACTTTACCTGGCATATCATATTTTTTTGCTTTTCATAAAATTGCTGTTGTTTTCTGACATATAATTATTTGCTTTCCTCGTTATTTTCTGTGCAGAATTTTGTAGCTGTAGAATATTTATAATTCATTTAAGTGATTTCTTATTTACTTCTTTATAATATCTCATAATTTACCAATTTTTTGAGTGCTATGTTTTATAATTATAATAATAGTGAAATTCTTTACTTCATAATTTTACCCAGAAAACATTCTTACTTGAAGTTTCTGAAAGCCATTTCACTAGTTTAAATTATTGGGGATGCTGTTATAGGGTAAAAGTGAATATTTTTATAACTATGTAACTTATTGATAGTTTTATTCCCTTAATAGAAAATAATATGCTAGTATAAGAAATATGCACAATTAATTTTTAAATTCTACTGCCTTCTTTCTTTAAGACACAATTAAGTTGATAAGGGAGGTGTGATTTAGTGTTTGATGTTGATTTATTTGATTTTTAGATAATGTTGCTGTTTCATTTCTGTTAGTATCTTTTGACTCCAACTCCCATTGGGTTTAAACCGATGTTCAAAATTAATTTTCAATATATAATATTTTGAGAACACGTGGTAGCTTTTGAGGAGTGAGATCATGTGTATTTTTGTAGATGAAGTTCTGGACAATCAGGGTTGCAGACAAAAAGTACTAGACAATGAGGGTTAAGGGGAATCTCAGAAGAAATGGCATAGGCTAAGTGTCTATCCTGTGTTGTCTCATCTGATGTCTCAGGGATGCCATTGAATAGCCTATTTTATAGTATTTTGGTTCTTATTTTTCTCCTCATTGAATCTCTGTGTTGTAGAGACTAGCACCATCATACAATTGAGTAGTTAGCACATATTGAGCAGTGAAGTTTTAATGTATGTATCAATTAATTATTCTTTTTTTAATAAATATTTTTTATTACGTATTTTTCAATTAATTATTCTTAAGTGGAAGGAACTGGGCAAGTCAGTGCTGTTGATAAATAAGGTCACTGGCATCATTAGTCATAATTACAAGTATTAGAAGAAATGGGCATACTTGATCCCCATGCCTATGAAAATTACAGAAGGAATTTCAGGCAAATATCTATGTGCACAGATAATTAGTTACTAGTCTTCAATGACTATTTTGCTATTTTCTATGACAGACCTTTTTTGTCCTTTTTTGGCAGTAAGTTTTCTTATATTTTGTTCATTTTTTTTATTCTTCTCTCATATAATACATCCCAATCGCAGCCTCCTCTCGTCCTAGTCCCCACCCTCTCTAACCCCTCTTTCTCCCAGACTCACTGCTCCTCTATTTCCTTTGAAAAGAACAGACCTCCCATGTATATTCACTGAACATGTAGTACAAGATGCAATAAGACTAGGCAAAAATCCTCATACCAAGGTTGGGTAGGAGGAGGAAAAAGTGTCCTTTAAGCAGGCAAAAGAGGCAGAGGCACCCCTGACACTCCCACTTTCATTGTTAGAAGTCCACCAAAATCCCCAAGCTAAACAACCACTGCATGTTTGCAGGGGGTCTGGTCCATGTAGGCTCTGATGTTGCCACTTCAGTGTCTGTGAGTCCTTATGAGCTCTGGTTACTTGATTCTGTAGGCCATGTTCTCCTGGTGTGCTTGACCACTCTAGCTCCTAAAATCCACCCTACCCTTCTTTTGCAGGGTCCCTCTTTGCCCAGTGTTTAGCTGTCTCTACCTCTGCTCTGATCGGTTGTTGGATGAACCCTTGTGATTACAACTGGGCTGGATGATGTCTTCTGATGACAGTCGTTAACAATCATTGAGTTGACTTGTCCCCCTCCTGTTGTATTTCATTCTACCCTAGGACTCTGAGCCATCCAGGTTCTGGATTCTGGCCACCTAGGCAATAGAGAACATTCTAATAGGTAATAGGAAAAAAGAAAAAAAATGTATAAATTGGATACATTATATTTGAACATGCTGTGTAATTTTAATTGAAAATCATATAAAGTATGTGAATTAATATGCCATAGTAATATATTAACTTATTTAGGTTTATATAATTTAATGACTTGCAGACTCATTTCTATTATGGCTACCTATTTAGAAATTAAGCCCTGGTTTTAAAACAAAAACAAACATTACAGATGATTTCCATTTCTCTTGGTCACCCTTCAGAACTTGAAGATAAGATCCAATTGCAGAAGATACCATCTTGTGAGTCATAGGCTATGGATAAATCTGACTGGTATTCACCTGGAAGCCCCATCCTTACTGAGTAGCTTTCACAGTGTGTGAAAATGCTATGTATATTACCAGAAGATAAAAAAATAATTATGAGATAGAACCAAAAACTGGCACTATCAAGAAAACCAAGAACCCATGCCTAGGTAGGTCATAGACCCAGGGGAGAATCTACCATTACTATTCTGCTAAATGAACATAACAATGAAATTATTTCTAATGACTTATCACTATATCCATTGATAACTTAAATCTTATCAGAGAAATTACTCCTTGTAGTCAATGGCAATTAACATAGGAACAGCTGGTCGACATGCAGAGAATAAGAGGCTTTACAGTGTTCAGTTATAAGTAGGATATCTATATCACATCTATACCCCCAAGACTCATGAATATCCATGAAAGAGGGTCTCTGTAAAGCATATTAAACATAACCTCCAAGGCACCAAACTTTTGTTGTTGTTGATTTAGAGAATTACATCACAGATTTGTATTATTTTGACAAAAAGGGAAGTTTGAGTACTAACGTTGAAGGATGAAATATGATTACTTCAATAGATTCAGAAAAATTAAAAGAACAATCAGTATCTTTTTAATGATAAAAATCTCAACCCACTCAAAAAGATGAAAATATTTCATGTGGGCAATATTCATGATTTGATCATATATAATAGTGAAAACTGCAAAGATCATGAACAAGACAAGGTGTCCAGTCTCATTACTTAAATTCTACGATAATGAAAGTCTTCGATAGAGCAATTAGCAATAAAAACAGGAGCATAAATAAGATAAAGTTGAGTAAAATGATTATTAGTTAACTACACAATATGGGGCAAAAGCAAAAGATGCCAAAATGGAAAAACAACAAAAAAGTAACCCCCCCCCTCAAAAAAAAAAAACAAAACTGAAACAGAAACCTCAGTTCAGATACAACATAAAATCAGCCTTAAAAACTAGTCATACTTTATATATTAATTATTGCCATTTATAATATCACCAAAATGAACAAATTGCTTAGATGTAAATTGCAGTAAGGAAATAAAAAACATGTTCTTGTTTCAGTTTGTTTTCTGTTGCTGAGATAAAACATGGACCAAAATCAGCCTAGAGAGGAAAGGTTTTATTTCAGCTACATTGTGTTATTGAAGGAATCCAAGCCAAGAAGAGAACTCAAGCAAGGCAGGAACCTGGAGGCAGGAACTCTAGCAGACTCCATGGAGTATAGATGAAAGGTGCTTACATGCGTCTCCTCAGCCATCTTTCTTCTACAGCTCAGGTCCACTTTCTTAAGGATGCCACCACCTACTGCCTGCTGGGCCTTCAAATACCAGTCAGTAAATAGAAAATTAGGCACAGATATGCCCTATGACCATCAGACTGGTCTGATGAAAGCAACTTCTCAATTTCTCAACCGTTCTCCAAGGACTCAGTTTGTAAATGTCCAATTGTTGCACGACAGGCTTTGGAAAGATTTCGATATTGTGCATTGAAGTTTTTCAGGTTATTTTATGTTTTGTTTTTCTATAAACCAAAAAGTCTGACTATGGACCAGTATTTGCTACCCCCCTCAATACTATTCTCCCAACATAACAGAAGATAGCAAACTATTAACATTTGTAAGGAAAATAGAAACAGATGACTCCAAGAAGAAATGTGAGCTTGCCATTGGAATACAATGTAAAGTCTTGCCATGTTGTCGAGTCACTCTGGGTTTAGCAGCAGTCCAATGCCCCACTTGGCAGGCAGTAAACTCATATAATTCTTTTAGATAAAAGGCATTAGTAACCCACTGAGCAAGGAGACAGTCATAAGAAATGACTGACTCTGAAGTTGTTTCTAAAGGTATAATATAGAGCATCCTTCCACGGGAAAAGATGGTGGGTCAGAGGAAGACCTTTAGCTTTACACATATATACACATGCAACTACATTAGTACAGCTATCTGTGAATGCAAATTATAACAATACTATATATTTGTTGGATGTTAAGTATGAAGGGCTGTGAAAGCTGGAATGGGGCTGTTGTTCATAACACATATCACGAAATGTAGAACAGATGATCTAAGAATGAGCACTTGTTGGAAGGATCTCTCTGGGCTTAAATATTTAGTTTACTTTCTACAGCACCCCCCTTGATGCCATGCTTGCCAAAATCTACATTATGAAACCATGCAAAGTTTGATAAAATCACCTAAAATTGCTACCATAAATTATTACCTCCTACATAGTCTTTCTCTGCAGCATGCCATTAATCAAGGAAACAACTTATTCTTTCTAATTAAGGAGCTGGCTTGAGATGTTTTATCTTAGGTGTGAAAAGGGGTGTTGATTTTGGGGGTAAAATGCATGGTTACCTTACACGATGTACTGTACTTTCATGTCTGTCTCCAAACTGTAGCATTTGATTCCAAGAAAGGGGAGCCCTCTTACTGAGTCAAGTGAAAATCCAGGGTTGTAAAAATTCCAGATTGTGAAAATCGTCTTGAAGAAAATCTTGAGAAGTCACAGGCAGTTTTTTGGGATACTCTGAGGAACTAACTTTCTATCTTTTTATTTTTCAGGGCATGAGAGTCCCATTAACTCACTAATATGTCTTAGTTTGTGTGTGTGTGTGTTAAGGTAAATTTATCCTCAGCTTCTCCACGTGTATGGTCCAAAAATTCACCTGGTAAATAATTCTTTTGTCCATTTATCCTTCCATCCATCTCTCCATCTATCCATTTTCAACTTACAATACATGCTTATTGAGGACTTATCAAATGTGTGTAATACATGACCCTAAAATTTCAAACAGGAGAGGTGGTTTCTGGCATGGAAAAGCCTGCACAGCAGTGGAGATGCACACAATAGCATTTACTGCATTTTCCCTAAACCTTATATGAGAACTGAGCAAGGGATCATATCAGAATAAAACTAATCAGTGCTCCCCCGTGAGATCTCTCAGATTCCATCTCAAATGACTCCTAGAGGCTCACAGTGCACCAACTTTCTCCTCAGAGCACCTGCGCACGCGCGCGGGCACACACACACACACACACACACACACACACACACACTTGGACCGGCTCATGTCAATACTTTGTGTTTCTTGCACATTTGGTCCTTGTAATTTCTGATCTAGAAGAACTCATTCATGTTATCCCACTGGTCCTGAGCAAGCCCTTTCTAGAACCCAGATTAAATTCCAAATCTTTCAGGGAAATATTCTTTCTCTTCTTATTTTCTCCTTCTTTCCCTCCCTTCCTCCAACCCTCCCTTCATCTCTTCCTCCATCTCTTGCCAATTCTAAAGTAACCTGGTGATATTTTATAATTCCATTAACCCTCTGCATTTGTATGTGAAGAAATACCATTGCTTTTCTAGGAATGTGGGGATTTGGGTTTCTATACTTTAGACCTTAAAGAAAAGACAATTATGCTTTGCAAACAGGGTTCGAAGACTGGAACATGCTTCACTCTTCTTCAGTATATTTTCAGAGTTACCCCTTTAAGTCATGAAAAGAATTGTACCATTCCTGTGTTTAAAAGCTGCCCAGGAGCCTCCCCCAGTGGATCCAGAACAATAAAAATGGAATATAGATTTTTGTAGGTAATAACTCAGAAGTATCAGAGGGGAGATGTTACCCAAGTAGAAGTTTAGGAGTGGCCCAGCCATTGAGTTGTTTAAGGCATATTTAAAAAAAAAATAAGGTTGTGTGTGTGTGTGTGTGTTTGTGTATGTGTGTGCGTCTGTATGTGTGTTAGTGTTTCATTTGGGAACCCAGAACATTAGGGTGAGTAGCAAGGAATGTGTTCTGTCTGTCCCCACGTACCAGAACCATTTGAGTAACATTAATCGCTTACAGCTACACGTGTCTGCTAACAAAGCCTGCTGGGTACCTTTCCATGTTCACATGCAATAGATGTGAACAGTAGGTAAGTATATCCAGAAAATGCTCGTTTAGTTAGGGGGTTGAGTTTAGTTGCTGTAATTTCAGGAAGTGCAGAGGCTGGTTAGTTGTAAGTATGATTTACCATGTGGTCAACTAGCACACAGGATCTAGAGAAATGCAGCTGCTCATCTTCACCGAATGTGTACAACACTATCCTTCCTTCCTTCCTTCCTTCCTTCCTTCCTTCCTTCCTTCCTTCCTTCCTTCCCTCCTTCTTGTTTTTTTTTTTTTGAGACAAGGTTTCTCTGTTTTATGGCTGTCCTGGAACTGGCTGTGTAGACCAGGCTGGCCTTGAACTCATGGAGATCTGCCTGCCTATGTCTCCCAAGTGCTGGGATTAAAAGAATGTGCTACCAAACCCAGCCCCAAATTTTTATTATTAATTTTTATTTG